>NC_136068.1:1310945168-1313573501 GCF_964261635.1 Lissotriton helveticus
TACTCAAGTAATTCGGCGGGACTAAAAAAACAAAACTAGAAACTAAGGGGCTCATTAGGACCGCCCGTCATCCTACCGGTGAATGGGACCACCTGCCATAAGGGCGGGTGTCCCGTTGTACACATTAGGATGCGCCTGCCACAGTGGCGGGCGCTTCCCGCATTTTTAGCATTGCGGCGGGCGGTGCTTTCAGCACCGCCCGCCAAAATGCTAAAAATGCACGTTGTGCATTTCAATGCACAACATGATAGGCACCGTGAGGTGCCTGTCATGTTGTGTATTGAAATGCAGGGGGGTACCATAGGTACCCCCCATGTGCACCCCCCACCCCACCGGAGTCCCTGGGGGCCCGCAATGGACTCCGCATGTCTTTCCGTGGCGGCATTGCCACGGAAAGGCATTCACAAATGCCCATCCTAATATGGCTGGCGGTGTCTGATAGACACCACCACCATATACAACCCTTTTCGCCTGCATGGCGGTGGCGATCCGCCCGACATCCTAATGGGCCCCTGAGTTTCAGGATCACCGCAAACCCCTAAATTCACAAATGATAGTCCTAATTTCAGTTTTGAAATTGATGTAGGAGTTGATATATTCCGAATTATATTTTTTTATGCACTGTCTTCCAGCATATGAGCAAAGCCCTTTGGTTTGATTTCCCTAATGACATATGCAAGACATTGCATATGCCTTCATCTTGTTTACTTCAGCTTCACAAATTCGTTTTAGTGGGTTCTTTGGCACTTCTCATTTATTACTTTAAAATTTCTTCAAAGCGCAGTAGGCTGCCAATGTCCTCCTTTAAAGTTTTGCTAAATGGATTTTAAATTAGGTCTACCAGAGTGGGTTGCTAAGTACTCGAAACATTACTTAATGAATGACATTACTGTTATTACTGAAGAGGACCCCAATAAACTGAAGACAGAGTGTCCTGGGCAATCTAAATGTGAATGCGAATTTAAGTGGCATAATTTGTTGAAAGTAGAGTTTGTACCTCTCAAGTTTCAAATTGCGTGTAAATGGTGTGTGCGGCAGTTTTGAAATCCCATGTTGTCTGCTCGGTGAACTCTAACCCTGAATTTATTCCTTATTCCCAGAAGATAACTTCAAACTGGGCACAAAAAGTGAAAGCGTGTGGCAATGGTGTTAGAGGTGTCTGTGTTATTCTGACTTTGGGTGCGATAGCTTAGTTTAACCCCCTGCACTCATGTTTGTGTAAGAATGGTGTAATCTCGAGTGTTCCGTTGCCATGGTGTGACTGGCAAGAACATTTTAAAGAGGTAGTGAGCATCTGGTCTGAGCAGGGTGTGTGTCCCTGTTGCTGATGAGGAATGATATTGCCTTCTACTTACCCGTCTACTAAAATGTAAATTGATACTAACCAGAGGTTATCTAATAAAGAACCTGTAGAATAGAGCATGGGCGCTGGACCCCCAGAATTACAATTCAGGAGTTTAGAAAGTGAATGAGCATTGAAGATACCTTTAAATCTTCATTTGATCTTGTTGCATTTATGATGCCATCAAAGACAGGAGAGAAATGTAAGGCTATATCTCCTAACAAATAGCTGTTTATTCTTTTATGCTCTTACTAGCAGCCCGTCCCGACGTTGCCCGGGAGCAATTAGGCTTCAGGGCCCCCTCCTGCCCCGCTTTGGTAACCTGCAGACGTCACTTTTTCCTCCTGTAATTTACTTTGCTTCAGGGCCCCCGCCCGCCCCACTTTTGTAACCTGCACACAGCATCTAAAACCCCTCTGGCTGCACGTCATTTTTTCCTCCTTTTCCTCCTGTAATGCACCGTTTGTCTGACATTTGTAGTGCACCGTTTGCCTCCTCTTTGTTGTCCTCAGGCTTTCTCGACCGTAGCCTGCCCGTCCCATCCCCCGCCCGGCCCGTCCCGTCCCCCGCACGGCCCGTCCCGTCCCCCGCCTGCCCCGACCCCCGCCTGCGCCTACATGAGTGCCCTTACCTCCGCCGGCGCTGCTCCCGCCTGTCAGCTCGCACCACCGCTCCTCCCCTGCGCCATGTCCTCTGCTCCTCCTCCGCCGCCGGTCCTCTGCTCCTGACATCACCACTCCTCCCCCACGCCATGTCCGCTGCTCCTCAGATGCCGCTCCTCCCCGTGCTCCTAACGTGACCACGCACGTCGCGGCCGGCGCTACTTTTGAGGGACTACTTTTTTTTAAATCTAAAATTTTAAATAACGTTTATTTTTTTAATTTATGTAGCCTATAACCATCTACACACCCTGCCGATTTCAACGGTGTATCGGGTGTGTAGATTGGCGCAGTGGTTCCAGAGTTTACCCGCCTGAAAGCCTGAAAGTTTCTGCTTTATTATAGTAGTATAGATAAGTAACCTGAGAAATGTCTTAATGTTCTTCGATATAGCATAGTGGGCATTTTGAGGGTGTTTACTCCAGCATTTTGATTTGGCTAAGAAGGCCATATGTTCTAATTGGATGCGGATCACAACTTCTTGACCACAGGACAGTGACACAAAAGGGGATGATGGACGGAGCGTTTGAACAGATCAAACACTCACCCCCAGTCAACTGATCTGGGTTTAATCCATCACCATTCTTTAGTTCACTCAGCCACCCCAGTTCAGACATGGCTATATGCAAATCAGTCTGACCCTGTGCCTTATGGGAACAGTCCAGCCCGAATTGCCAAGCCATGTCTTCCCTGGACCGGAAACAAGCATCCTGGGACCGGTTTCGGATTCATAATCCTCATCAGCCAGGCTATCTTGAATCCAGTGGCCAAGTGAACAAGGGACTCACGTCTGAGTATACCCTGCCACACTTAGGGCGAATAAAGCGATACAAAAGGGGATGATGGATGGAGCATTTGAACAAATCAAACACTCACCCCCAGTCAACTGATCTGGGTTTAATCCATCACCATTCTTTAGTTCACTCAGCCACCCCAGTTCAGACATGGCTATATGCAAATCAGTCTGACCCTGTGCCTTATGGGAACAGTCCAGCCCGAATTGCCAAGCCATGTCTTCCCTGGACCGGAAACAAGCATCCTGGGACCGGTTTCGGATACATAATCCTCATCAGCCAGGCTATCTTGAATCCAGTGGCCAAGTGAACAAGGGACTCACGTCTGAGTATACCCTGCCACACTTAGGGCGAACAAAGCGATACAAAAGGGGATGATGGACGGAGCGTTTGAACAAATCAAACACTCACCCCCAGTCAACTGATCTGGGTTTAATCCATCACCATTCTTTAGTTCACTCAGCCACCCCAGTTCAGACATGGCTATATGCAAATCAGTCTGACCCTGTGCCTTATGGGAACAGTCCAGCCCGAATTGCCAAGCCATGTCTTCCCTGGACCGGAAACAAGCATCCTGGGACCGGTATCGGATTCATAATCCTCATCAGCCAGGCTATCTTGAATCCAGTGGCCAAGTGAACAAGGGACTCACGTCTGAGTATACCCTGCCACACTTAGGGTGAACAAAGCGATACAAAAGGGGATGATGGACGGAGCGTTTGAACAAATCAAACACTCACCCCCAGTCAACTAATCTGGGTTTAATCCATCACCATTCTTTAGTTCACTCAGCCACCCCAGTTCAGACATGGCTATATGCAAATCAGTCTGACCCTGTGCCTTACGGGAACAGTCCAGCCCGAATTGCCAAGCCATGTCTTCCCTGGACCGGAAACAAGCATCCTGGGACCGGTTTCGGATTCATAATCCTCATCAGCCAGGCTATCTTGAATCCAGTGGCCAAGTGAACAAGGGACTCACGTCTGAGTATACCCTGCCACACTTAGGGCGAACAAAGCGATACAAGCGATCCCCTTTTGAATCGCTTTGTTCGCCCTAAGTGTGGCAGGGTATGTTCAGACGTGAGTCCCTTGCTCACTTGGCCACTGGATTCAAGATAGCCTGGCTGATGAGGATTATGAATCCGAAACCGGTCCCAGGATGCTTGTTTCCGGTCCATGGAAGACATGGCTTGGCAGTTCGGGCTGGACTGTTCCCATGAGGCACAGAGTCAGACTGATTTGCATATAGCCATGTCTGAAATGGGGTGGCTGAGTGGGCTAAAGAATGGTGATGGATTAAACCCAGATCAGTTGACTGGGGGTGAGTGTTTGATTTGTTCAAACGCTCCGACCATCATCCCCTTTTGTATCGCTTTGTTCGCCCTAAGTGTGGCAGGGTATACTCCGTCCATCATCCCCTTTTGTATCACAGGACAGTGACAGCTATTCTATTCACTACTTGTGGTAGTCTGATGGTTCATTCTAATGTGCACTGATGCCAGGCTTGCCATTGTAGCTCGTAAAGATGGAGTTCAAGCTATAATTGGATTGGGCGTTGGGCATGCACTTAGAAAGCAGGTGGCACAGGTATGCTGCCCTGGCACTTTTTCATCACCACAAAAGCCCCTGATGGATTTAAAGAAAGCGGCCATAAAAACATCTCCACTGCCAGGAAAGGCATGTTTGCCTTTTCAGACTGCAAGCAGCAAGGAGTTTTGAATTCTATGTTCTCACCACTGTGTTATAGTTATCAAGACGTTCAAAAACACATTAATATTCTTTCCGAGGAGGAAAACAACAAGCAAAGGAAAACAGTAATAACTGAATGCAAGTGACAAACCTTCATAAGCAGCTTTACATATTCTCCCCACCAGCATGCCGACATAACCATTACAATGCCATGAATAACAAGAGCAAACAGTTAATCTAAAAAACAAGTGTGTGCATACTGCCACCAAGATAGAGAGATCAATGCCTACCTGCCCCACCAGCCGAAATATCTTGTGCTCCTGTATTGCTAAAGTCTCTGGTGTACTGTATCGGTTCTGTTTGGGGAGAAGCTAGAAGTACTCCTTCCTCTGCTCTATTATGTGTGACGAGGGAAGCATGCAGTGCTGATATCCCTGCTGAACGAGCTCTTTGTTTTGCACATGTGTATATAAGGAGATTGCACTGAGCCGGAGGGCGAATGTTGTTTTGTGCCCTCTCGCTGTTTCAGGGCGATTTATTGAACATATATATATATATATATATATATATATATATATATATATATATATATATATATATATATATATATACACATGCATATATATATATATATATATATGTTCACTGAAAAAACCATAGGTTTGACACCAGTTATAGTTAGCTGGAAATTTTACTCGCATAAAACCAATGAAATTCCCACGTTATAGTTAGTTGGACTCACTATAACTTGCGCGTGCAATGCACTGCTGATGACGTCACATATTACATCACTCATGACATGGTCAGTGACATCACTCATGACATCACTGATGACACCATCCAGTGAATGTGTGTATTTAAAAAAAATTATTATGTGTTATATATGTATATGTAAAAGTTGATGGAAGAATAAATGTTTAAATAAGTGTTTACATGGATTTTTTTTATGTTATTGGTTAACTTGCTTATTAAGTGTATCTTAGTGAATACATATATTAGTGAGTAATGTTTAAATATTTAAATATATGGATTAGTGTTTCACTTTGTGTATAAGTGGCTGCATGGGTTGGTGAGTAGCTACATGTGTAGGTATATGGGTTATTAGATGTTTTTCTTAGTATCAGTATGAGTGTTTGTATGGTTTGGTGGGGGTATTACTTAGCACATAGATGCATGAGTGACTGACTCTCTGTTTGTATGTGTTTTGAAGACAGCATATGTGCAGGACTGTATGGGTGGATGAGTGTATATATGTGTGTGTTAGTAACTGAATGACTGTCTCACTAGTGTCTTTATCAGTAACTACATATGTTTTAATCTAATATATGTGAATTTTGATGTATATAAGTGAGTATATGTGAGAGTAAGAGATTGTAAGAGTTCCTGTTTAAATAAGTATGTGTTTCTATAAGTGATTGTTTAAGAGAGTAAGTATGTGTAAGTTTCCTTAGAAGTAAGGTGGTTGTGTGTGTATAGCTGTATATGCAAATAAATGGATGTTCAATAGTTTATTTGCATGTGTGAGTATGTGTGAGAGTATCTTTTGGATGACTGTCGGTGTGTAACAGGATGTATAGGTGTATCACTACATATGATGAGTGAGTATATGTATGAGTGACTATATAGAACTGTTGGTCAATGAGTGGATGTGTATATAGATGGTGGAATTATTGAATTAGTTGTTGTAACTGGTATGGGTATCTCCATTTTTTTGAACATTTTAGTTTCTATTTTTGAATATGTGTTTCAAGGGTTACATTACAGTGAAAAGAGGTCTGTCACTCTGTCACAAGGATGGTGTCATCAGTGATGTCATGAGTGATGTCACTGACCATGTCATGAGTATTGTAATATGTGACGTCATCAGCAGTGCATTGCACGCGCAAGTTATAGTGAGTCCAACTAACTATAACGTGGGAATTTCATTGGTTTTATGCGAGTAAAATTTCCAGCTAACTATAACTGGTGTCAAACCTATGGTTTTTTCAGTGAATTTTATAGGTTTTTTAAATGCTAATTCCTAACTATAACTGATGTGAAACCTATGGTTTTTTCTGTGAATTTCATAGGTTTTTTAAATGCTAATTCCTAACTATAAGTGGTGTGAAACCTATGGTTTTTTCAGTGAATTTCATAGGTTTTTTAATAGCAAATCTCTATAGGTATGAAATGTAATATTTTTTATAATGAATTTTATATTTTATAATTATGTAATACTATTTTTTTTATGTTTATTTATTTATTTATTTATTTATTTTGCCCCGGAGCGCTCCCGGGGCGCGTACCGATGCGCTCACCGGTGAGCGCATTGTTACGGCGCGCCCCGGGGCGCGTACCGGTGAGCGTCCCGTTAGCGCTATTGCCGCGAACGAAAACAACATCGTGACCTATCGCGTAGCCGCGTGATGCGTCATATGACGCACGGCGTAAGCGCACCCGGAAGCACCCGAGCGCATACGATCGTGCAACGTAAGCGCTGCCGGGCACGCCCCGGGGTGTGACGACGGGCACTCACCGGGGCACGTAGCGTAAGCGCGTCGGGTCATGTGATCTGAAAATAACACTTTTCATTGGTTCAGATCAGTTTTGGTTTCCAAATGATGAAAGCCCGGATCATGTGACTTGAAAATAATACTTTTCATTGGTTCAGAACAGTTTTGTTTTCCAAATGATGAAAGCCCCCACCTTTTTTCCTCATTCTCACTTTGTTCTTTGAGTGAGGAAGACCTGCTTTTTTCTTACAGATATGGCTACAGTACTTCAGCAGCTGGAGCATCTGCCCCCCCACCACCACCACCACCACCACAAGGACCACCAGAAGATCACATTGGTGGTCAAGAAGAAGAGGAGGAGGAGGAGGAGGAGGAGGAAGAGGAGGAAGAGGGAAGGCAGTTTGTGCCTGAAGACAATCCCCCATACAAACCAAGAGAGCACTTCATATGGGAGTTTTACAAAATCCCAAGGGGTTCCAAAAAAGTAAACGCTGCAAAGGTGACTTGTCTCATCTGTGGTGCTGTGCTATCCAGGGGGAACCCTGCAAAAAAATATTCCTTTGGGAATCATACTATGATTCGGCACATGCAGCGTTTACACCCTAATAACTATTCTGCAGCAGAGGTGAGGGAACTCTGCAGAAACCTACCCAAATCATCCAGAACCTCAACAACCAAAGAACCCACTCCATCGGGTCCAGAGGCAAGTGAGGTGATTCCAAATATACAAACAAAGTTTGGGGGATACAAAATTGTTTGTATATATTGTAACAAAACAATTAGTTATGGTCAGCAAAGCATTACACTAATCAATGTTGCTATGGATAACCACAAATGCCCTAAAACCATAATTTTTCCTGGTTTTTTTTGTGCTCCAGTTGAGCCATTTTCAATTCCCTGTTTTTTGTTTCTCCCCATAAAAAATACAAAAAATATATAAAACTGTTCAGAAAAGCCAAAAAAAGTAAAAAAATTCAAAAAAACAATAAAAAAAATAAAACAACAAAAAGAATAAAAAAACAGTTCTTTTTAGAACTACCTCTAATTTATAAAAAAAAACATTTTTAAAAAACTCTGACATTCTTTTTTCTCCAGGGTACGCGTACCAGTACGTGCACCGGGGCGCGCACCAAAAAAAAAAAAAGAATGAAGGAGTGAGCATGAGGGAAAGGGCAGAGAGAGTGATGTTAAGAGAAAGAGAGCTAGAGGGAGCAACACAGAGGGACTGTGTATTAGATAGTAAAACAGTGAGGGAGGATTAGAAAAGAGCAGTGACTGTAAGTAAAGAGGGGTGAAAGAGGGTGGATAAAAGTGAATAAAGGTAAGACATGGGGAGTGACAGAGAGAAAGGAGAGAGAGAGTAAAGGAAGGAGTGACTGAAAGGTAGTGAGTGAAGCAGCAAAGAAAGGTAAGTGAGGGAGTGTGGGTGAGTTGTAGGGAGTGAGCATGACGAAAGAGTATTGACAGAATGAGGGGAGAGAGACAGCGACGATAAGAGAGACAGAGTGAGGGAACGGAAGTGAGGAACTGTGAGGACAGACGGACTGAGAGGAGTGACAGGAGTGAAGTAAATGATTAAGGGAAAGGGAATGAGTGAGGGAGCAAAGGAAGGGAACAGAGGGTAAGGGAAGTAAAGCAGGGGGACTGAAATAAGTTGAATGTGGGAGGGGAGTTAGGGAAAGGGGAGTAAACATGGAGGTTAAGAATAAGTGAGGGAAGCAGAGTAAGGAAACAGGAGTGAGGTAGGGTGAGAGAATAATAGTGAGGTTAAAGCAAAGGGTGATGACAAAGTACATTTTTTTAGTCACACTTACCATATAATTAATGTAACTTTAATTACATTTTTTTACTACACTTTGTATCTATGAAAGAGTGAAGAAAAAATAAGTTATAATTAGTAAAATATATATTTTAAAATAAAAGATACAAATGAAGAGGTTAAAAATCATAACAGTTTATTAAGAAATAAAGTAAGAGTGAAGGACACAGAAAGGGAAATAAAATAATGTAGAAGGACAAAAAGAGGGAAAAAGAAATAGATGGAGAGCAAATTACTAAGAGTAAGGCATATAGATTCACTGACAGAGAGGAAGAGAAGAAGAGAGAAATGAACTGGAGGTAAGAAAGATACTAAAAGAATGTGAGTTAGCAGAACTAAATCAGGAAACAGGAGTAAGTAAAAAGATAATGACTGAGAGGGAAAGGAGTCTAATTAAGGATGCATTTAGAAGAATGAGGAATGGAAGATAACTGAGAGTAAGTGAAGGAGAGTCATAGAGTGAAGGGATGAAGGGAGAGAGGATAATATAGAAGGATTGAGGGAAAAGGAGTGAGGAAGTTAGTAAACAAAGAAACTAAGGGAAGGACTGAGTGAAGTGGAGTACAATGAGTGAGGAAATGAAAATGAGTAAGGGAGCAAAAGAAGGAAAGAGAGGAGAAGAGGACTAAAACAGTGGTACTGAGAGAAAGTGATTTGGTGATGAAAGTAAAGAGAAGAACATTGAAAGATTGGAAATGAGGGGTAGTAATGGAACCGGACTAAAAGAAATGGGGTGAAGAACGATGAGAGAGGAGCAGTGAAGTAGTTGTAAGAGAAATGATAGAAGGTAGATAAACACAAGTGAACAAAACACAAGGAGAGTGAGGGACTGAGGACATAGAGGTAGTGAACGGAAAATAGAGAGAAGAGGTCAAAAAAAGGAGCAAACAAAGATAAGCGAGGGAGAGTGGGTGAGTTATAGTGATAAAGTGCAACAATACTGGTGAGTGAGTAAAGAGGAATTACTAAAAGAGCAAAGGAGGAAAAGACGGAAAAGGAAAGTAAAACAGAGAGACTGAAAGTTGAAAAGTGGTGCAAGGGAGAGAGGGGATGCAGACAGTTGAAATGGAAATGAGGGGTTGTGAAAGAAGTGCAGTAAACGAATGGGTGTGAAACAGAGTGAGAGAAAGGCAGTGTGAGTGAGTAAAGAGAGCTGAAAGAGAGAGGAAAAAGGAAAGTGAGTGTGAGACAATGGGAATACAATATAAATTACACAATACAAACTATAGAATAATTTATACAACATGTTAGATAGTTTATTTTTGCTGTTCTCAGAACATATTGAATTTCACTAAATACAGTGAGTTCAAACTATTCATCATATGCCAGCGGGAAAAAAAACACAATCAAAAAGATTGTGTTTAAATAAAAACATATAAACTTACAAATCACATATGTACACTAATCTTTGATTCACTTACTTTTTCTTTAGGCCAAATAGTACATCATGAAGGTCCTTTACGTTGGAAGGTACTCTGCTGTTCTCTAAAAATTCCATTTCATCGACTCTCTAGAAAAAGCTCCAAGAACATCTGAAATATGTTTCAATGTTTTCATATACTCCTTCTGTTCAGTCATGACTCTTTGCTCATTCCTTCACCTTTCCTTAAGGCCAAATAATGTCAGATGTATCAGTATATTTTCAAATTACTTAAAACAAACTCTAAAATTACCGTTTTCCCGACGTTCTGAAAGAAAGGCTCAAACAACATTTTCACAATATTTAAATATTCATAATTCCATCTCTGGCTCTCTCATGTTGAACATTTCCTATAATACTGATATCTCCATACCTTTATGAGAACTATAATTTTTATATCATCTTCATCACTTTTACTCACAATATAATTTTAAACAGCAAACTAACTTTTATTAACTGCTCCCGTCTTCATAGGACAATTACCTTTACTTCAATTTTGGTTCTAAAAACACCAGGTATGAATTTTTTAAGTCAAAAGGCAAACGTTGTTTGAAAGTCAAATGAGTGTCATTACAGTTAGTCCAACCTTTTCGACATTTTAAATAGCATGTGTAATGCCCTGATGTTGTTGAAGGACCGTCATGATAAATAATAGCTACAGTTGCAAAAGTTCTTCCTGATATTGATAACTGAGAAGCCACGAAATTTTTAATAGAAGTTGACAATTTACTTCCATCAGGTCTACATCATTGGAACATTAAAATTACATATTTACCATAAGTTTGTAAAAAGAATGTGGACAGCATTGCAGACTTACATTGGGTACACACCATATTGTGATCAGCTGCTTTACCTAAATACAAATCCTCTATCTTGCAAATGTTGATACCAAGCATTATCAAAAAAAATGACACAAACTGCTTCCTAATCTGAGGTAACACAGGTGACATGATTGTGAAAGGTTCAAATATATTTATTTAATCATGCAGACACTAAGTATTCCTTCTCAAAAATGTAAAAGCCATTCATTTGCCCCAAAATCGTTTTTTCAATAAGATTGAAGAAACAGAGCGCAGTTCCTATGTACAAGCATTCCAGGTCACTACTGAAACCTCACTATTTTACAAAATACATTTCCACTCTCTTGCAAACATTCCTACCAAGCATTATCAAAAAACATGACACAAACCAACAGCAAAGAAGCTCAATGTGCTTCCTAATCTGAGGTAACACAGGTGACATCATTGTGAAAGATTCAAATATATTTATTTAATCATACAGACACTATTTATTCCTTCTCAAAAATGTAAAAGCCATTCATTTGCCCCAAAATCAATTTTCAATAAGATTTAAGAAACAGAGCGCAGGTCCTATGTACAAGCATTCCAGGTCACTACTGAAACCACACTATTTCACAAAATACATTTCCTCTCTCTTGCAAACATTCCTACCAAGCATTATCAAAAAACATGACACAAAACAACAACAAAGAAGCTTAATGTGCTTCCTAATCTGAGGTAACAAAGGTGACATGATTGTGAAATGTTCAAATATATTTATTTAATCATGCAGACACTATTTATTCCTTCTCAAAAATGTGAAAGCCATTCTTTTGCCCCAAAATCATTTTTTGAATAACATTTTAGAAAAAAGGCGCAGGTCCTATGTACAAGCATTCAATTTCACTACTGAAACCTCACTATTTCACAAAATACAAATCCTCTATCTTGCAAATGTTGATACCAAGCATTATCAAAAAACATGACACAAACCAACAGCAAAGAAACTCAATGTGCTTCCTAATCTGAGTTAACAGAGGTGATATGATTGTGAAAGGTTCAAATATATTTATTTAATCATGCAGACACTAATTATTCCTTCTCAAAAATGTAAAAGCCATTCATTTGCCCCAAAAACGTTTTTTCAATAAGATTTAAGAAACAGAGCGCAGGTCCTATGTACAAGCATTCCAGGTCACTACTGAAACCTCACTATTTCACAAAATACATTTCCTCTCTCTTGCAAACATTCCTACCAAGCATTATCAAAAAACATGACACAAAACAACAGCAAAGAAGCTTAATGTGCTTCCTAATCTGAGGTAACACAGGTGACATGATTGTGAAAGGTTCAAATATATTTATTTAATCATGCAGACACTATTTATTCCTTCTCAAAAATGTAAAAGCCATTCATTTGCCCCAACATCGTTTTTTAAATAACATTTTAGAAACAAAGCGCAGATCATATGTACAAGCATTCCAGGTCACTACTGAAACTTCACATTTTTACAAAATACAATTCCTCTTTCCAGCAACAACTTTTTATCAAGCATGTTCAAAAAACATGAAAAAAAGTCTCATTAAAAAACCACATTTTGCTTCCAAATCTTCTCCATAGAGTATACAAGTCTCTATCTATATTAAATGAATCGTTACAAACCTTTACAAATGCTTTGGGAGATTGAGAACAGTGTCAGACACACATACCAATATTTCTTTAGCAGAGCAAAAGGTATGTACTCCAGGCACTGCAACCATAAATGGCACAGAAAACCTCTAATTCTACACACATATCCCTCATGTTAACCAATTAAAACTCTTCCCTCTCTATTTTCAAACCAACACCCTTCCCCCTCAGCCCTTTCTACCAGTTACCATAGCAACTCCCTCCTCACTGAACTCTCAGGTTTAAAAGTTTATTCTACAATGTTGCAAATGAACTCAGCAAGGATGTTTGACCTCTCAATAAACCAGCTTATCCGGTGCTATGTTTCTTTAAATGACTTTTTCTTAACCATTCAAATTACTTCTTTCACAGAACAGAACCATGCACCCTAACTTTCAGTTTTCAACTTTCTGAATCCACCAATCTTTGCTTGTGATTCAAGAGCACTGAAACGCCACAGTTTGTTTTTTTGCAAACTCCTACTGTTCCAACTGCCATTTTATTCCTACACTTCATCTGACTGCACCAGAACCTCCTCTCACCATGTATTCTGTCTGGATTATTGGACATAGCTACATCCACTGGGCTCAAAGGTATGCAGCTCTCAGAAATGTTCACAACCTTGATTTACCAAATGGGCACATCAAGTGGATTGGCCAAAGAGGATTGAGATGTCATCAATTGATACCATTGGTGAAAACCTTTCACCATCTGCCACACCCTGACCTTATAAGTTTGCACTGTGGTGGAAATGACCTAGGCACTTTGACTGGGGTAGGTCTGGAAATGGTTTTAAAGGACACATTTGGGCAATTGATGACACTTTTTCCACAAACTGCCTTGGTATATTCCAATATATGCCAAAGACAGAAATGGAAGTGGTCCAACCAATTTTGTCCACAATTTGAGAAAGCACGGAAACATGTGAATAAATCTGTTTCTGCTTACATGAGAGACTATGGAATGGGTTCAATATAGAATAATAACTTGCGTTACAACATGCAAGATATCTACAGAGGAGATGGTGTGCACTTCTCAGATGAGGGGAATATAATATTCCTCCTGAATTTAAGACTGTGCATTGGAACCTACTTGTAGGTACCTAAATCAGCCACAGAACCCAAAAGCTCTTTTCAGGGCTACCCTACCTCTGATCACTCAAAATGATTATTTTACTCTAACTTTTTTCACTATTTTTCACCAAAGTACGCTCCCCGGTACACTCCCCGGGCGCTCCCCCCGCGGAAATTTAAAAAATTTTTTGGGGCCTATATGGGCCTCCTAAGCCCCCCTCAGAAAACCTAAGGGGTCAGGGGGTGTCTACCGTGCCCCCTTTTACCCATTCCCAACGTTGTTTGTCCTCCATCTTGTGTCTCAATTCTTCCGAAACACAAGATGGAGGACTTCCGTAGCGCTACCGGTACGCGTACCGGGGCGCTCACCGGTAAGCGCTCCCAAAATTTTGTAAAAGTTATTTTACATAAAAACCTCTGTAGAGATTTTCACCAAATATAGAATAGGCCCTACTACATACCAGTCCCTACCATTTTCCCAAATTTTGTCGAATTACATTGAGCCATTTGGCCTGTAGCCCTGTCTAAATATCCTGAGGTAAATTACATGACTAAAACACATATGAAAGTGTTAGAATTTGCAACCAATGAAAATGTTACTTTCATTTGGTATTTTTATGTGCTGACATTTCATTGGTTATAGACATGAATATATATTAAAAATGAGAGGGAAACACGGCCATTTTGACTAGTACTACCTGAGGTACATTTATAAAAGATTTGCTCTGAAAACATCAACTCCTTTCTGAAAGGTAAGTTGTTAATTTGTAAGGGCAACTATGTTCTGCACTTTAACTTAAATTGGAAAAACGTTTTCTGATAGTTTTTTACTGTCCCTCTGTTATAGTTATAGATTGAGATAGGCTTCTCTGTTATAGTTATGGATTGAGTTAGGCTTCTCTGGTATAATTATGAATTTACTTAGGCTTCATCACATGCACTTTTTTATATTTCTACTTCCTGCCTGATACCATACACTGCCCAACGATAACTTCACTGTTAAAAACTCAGAAGTACCTGTCTGAACTTAAACCCAACAGTGCCCTAACTCTACTGAAATAGTTATTTTTTATGCAATTTACAGCAAAAAATGGAAGGTAAAGAGGAGACCAATTCAATTTCTTTTGAAATTATCGATAAGAACATTCTTAACGAAGACTTAGATTTCATGGATGAGTCTGAGGATCAAGAACTAATTGACTGTCTTGAAGCAATTGAATCATGTAATGAAAATTTGGAGGACATTCCGGATGATGTAATGTTAGAAGTGTTATTAAATTATGAACAATCTCAACAATACGTTTATATTTAATAATTAAAAATTGTTCGAGACATTATTCATTTTTATATGTAATTCATGAAATACTACCAAAATGATTATAATATAAACTGAGACTTACAGTATACTGTGCAACTTTTTTGTGTTACATAGTAAGTTTGCTCATAGTTACTTCCTTTCTCCCACTATATTATCTCCAATGTGTTTTTCACATCTCTTTTTCATCTCCTGCCTCCTTTCTCTCACTGTCTGTCTCTAATGCACCATATCACCGCCAATTTTGTGTAGATTCAGAAGAGAGTAAAATACTTGAAAACATCATAAGGGAGCAGGGTAGACTACCCATGATCCCCTAGGCCTTCTCAGGGAGTCCTTAAAGGATCTGTTTCTGCTTTCCTGACAGACTATGGTGTGGATTCCATATACCACAATAACTTCTGTAACAACATGCAAGATATCTACAGAGGAGACGGTGTATATTGAATTTAAGACTCTGCATTGGTAACTACATGTTGGTACTTAAATCACCCACACAACACAACAACTCTATTCAGAGCTACCCTACCTCTAAGCACTTTAAATTATTATTTTACTGTTTCACTTGGTTGCCCCCATGGTACGCTCCCCGATACGCTCCCCGGTGCGCTCCCCCAGCGAAAATCGAAAGATTTTTTTTAAAAAAATGTGCCCCGCGGGGCCCTTTTATGGCCCCCACATCAAACCTAGGGGATCAGGGGGGTCTACCCTGCCCCCTTTTGGTAATTTCCCCCTTTGTTTTGCCACCTCTTGTGTATTGATCCTACCGAGACACAAGATGGCGGCCGCTCTGGACTGTTTGGAATGTTGACAGACACCCGAGAGCCAATCAGCTTTCCGCTCGCGCACTCGCGTTACGCGCCGGGTGCGCTCCTCGGTGCGCGTACCGGGGCGCGCTTATAGATATATATATTTTTTTTAACCTAAATTACCCAAAATCCACTGGAGCACATATCTTCAGACATAGCAAAGGCACATCGGGCTACCAGTCCCTACAATTTTGCCAAGTTTGGTGGAAATCCATTCAGCCGTTCGGGCTAAAAGTGAGTCCAACCGCCCTATGGAAATTAACATGGGGAAAACACGTTTTGGGACCCCCCAAATATCTCGGCCCCCGCTTGACGAATCCCCCCAAACTTTCAGGGAGCAGAGCGGAGCGGGCCATCTTCTTTGAGAAATTCGCGAAGATTCGTCCACCGGCGCCAAAGTTATTCCCAATAGAATGTTGCGGATTTCCTATGGAAAACAATCCTAACTATAACTACCTACTGGCGACCGCCAGTAGGTAATATATATAAATATATATATATATATTACCTACTGGCGGTCGCCAGTAGGTAGTTATAGTTAAGACCTAGTTTCCATTTGTTTTCCTAATAACTTTGGCGCCGATTGACGAATCGTTGTGAAAGTTTCGAAACTTATGGCCTGCTCCCGTCAGCTCCTATCTTGAAAGTGTTGGGGTGATTCAGCAAGAGGGGGCCGAGAAAATAGGGGGGTCCCAAAATGTGTTTTCTCCATATTAATTCTCATAGGAAACTTTAGACACGGCTACAGCCCGAACTGCTGAGCAGAATCACACAAAATTTGGCAAAATGGTAGCCCTTGGTTCAATCAATCAATCAATCAATCAATCAATCAATCAATTTATAAAGCGCACTACATACCCGCGAGTGTCCCAAGGCGCTGGGGGTGAGGGAGGCCGCAGCTAGTGGTCGAAGAGCCAGGTCTTGACTAGTCTCCTGAAGGTCTCAGGTGGGGAGTGATGTGGTCTTGGCGGGGGAAGTCGAGGATCAGGCGTGCAGAGGCATTCTGAATTCTTTGAAACCTGCTGATGAGTTTAGCTGGGGCTCCGGCGCAGAGGGCGTTGCCGTAGTCGAGCCTGCTGCTGATGAGGGCGTGGGTGACGGTTGTTCGTGTGGGATCCATCTGTAGATCTTGCGGAGCATGCGGAGGGTGTAGAAGCAGGTTGAGGAGACTGCGTTGATCTGGTTGGTCATGGTGAGCTTTGAGTCGAGGATGACTCCCAGGTTGCGTGCGTGGTTGGTAGGTGTAGGGGCGGTGCCCAGGGAAGTGGGCCACCAGGAGTCGTCCCAGGCTGAGGGGTTGGATCCGAGGATGAGGATCTCTGTCTTGTCTGTGTTGAGTTTGAGCCGGCTTTCTTCCATCCAGTCGGCTACCGCCTTCATACCGCGGTGGAGGTTGGCTTTGGCAGTGAGGGGTTCGTTGGTGAGGGAGAGGATCAGATGGGTGTCGTCGGCATAGGAGATTATGTTGAGGTCGTGGAGTCTGGCAATGCGTGCGAGTGGAGCCATGTAGATGTTGAAGAGCGTCGGGCTGAGGGAGGATCCTTGTGGGACACCGCAGATCGTCTTGGTGGCTCTGGAGGGGAACGGGGGGAGGCGGACTCTTTGGGTTCTGTCGGAGAGGAAGGAGGTGATCCAGTCCAGGGCCTTGTTGCGGATCCCTGCGTCGAATAGGCGTGTGCGCAGTGTGTGATGGCAGACGTGTCGAAGGCGGCGGAGAGGTCTAGGAGGATGAGGGCTGCTGTCTCACCGTTGTCGAGAAGGAGTCTGATGTCATCTGTGGCGTCGATGAGGGCGGTCTCCGTGCTGTGGTTTTTGCGGAAGCCTGACTGTGAGGGGTCGAGGATGTTGTCTTCCAGGTGGCGGGTGAGCTGGGTGTTGACGGTCTTTTCAATGACCTTTGCCGGAAATGGAAGCAGGGAGATGGGCCGGAAGTTCTTTAGGTCGCTCGGGTCCGCCTTGGGTTTCTTCAGTAGGGTGTTAAGCTCGGCGTGTTTCCAGCTCTCAGGGAAGGTCGCAGTCTTGAATGAGAGGTTGATGAGGTTGCCGAGGTGGGGTGCGATGAAGCTGTCGGCCTTGTTGATGATGTGTTGGGGAAGAGGGTCGGACGGGGCGCCGGAATGGATGGTGCTCATTGTTTTGATTGTGTCCTCGGTGGTTACGCTGGTCCAAGCGGTGAGGTGGTCGGTGGGTATCGGTGGGATCGGGGTGGCGGGGTTGGTGGGGTCCGTCTGCGTGTTGAAGCTGTCGTGGATGTCAGTAATCTTGCGGTGGAAGAAGGCAGCGAGGGCGTCGCACAGGGCTTGTGACGCAGGATGTCGTTGGTGCAGGAGCTGGGGTTGGAGAGTTCCTTCACGATGTTGAAGAGTTCCTTGCTATTGTGTGCGTTGTTGTCAAGGCAGTTCTTGAAGGCGGCCTTCTTGGTGGTCCTGATGAGGCAGTGGTGGCTACGGACGGCGATTTTGAGAGCTGCGTGGCTGTCGGGTGTTTTCTCGTGGTGCCAGGTGTTTTCCAGTCTCCGACAGGCGCGCTTGGAGGCTAGGAGCTCTGGGGTGAACCAGCTGGCTCTCTGACTGGTATCTTTGTGGGCGTGTAGTCTTGTCGGGGCCAAGGTGTTAGCGCAGTCTTCCATCCAGAGTCTGAGGGTGCACGCCCCCTCATCGGGGTCGGTGGGGTTGGACGGTGGGTTGAGTGCGAGGTGTGTTTGCAGTAGTTCCTTGGAGATTTTGCCCCAGCGGCATCCAGGGATCTGTAGGGTGTGGTGATGTGAGACGGGTTTCCTGAAGGTGAAGTGGACGCAGCGGTGGTCGGTCCAGGTGAGTTCGGAGGTGTGGCTGAAGACAACGTGGGGGCTGGAGGAGAAGATTGCATCGAGCGTGTGGCCGGCTATGTGGGTAGGTGTCGTGATGATCTGTGTTAGTCCGAGGGTTGCAAGGTTGTTGATCAGGGTGGAGGAGTTTCTGTCGTTGTTATTTTCCAGGTGGTAGTTCAGGTCGCCGAGAAGGATGTAGTTGGTGGAGGTTAGTGCGTGCGTGCTGATGAGGTCGGCAATGGAGATGCAGAATTGGGGGCGGGGTCCAGGCGGTCTGTAGACGAGGGTGCCTCTTAGGGTGGTCATGGGGTCCGTGTGGATCTGAAAGTGCATGTGTTCGGCTGTGTTGAGGGTGTCGGCGGTGTTGGTGAAAACCCTGATGGTGTTTTTGTGGATGATGGCGATTCCTCCGCCGACTCCTTTGGTGCGGTCTCTGCGGGTCATCTTGTATCCATCAGGGATGGCCACTGCGATGTCTGGGGCGGAGGCTTCATTCATCCAGGTCTCGGTCAGGAAGGCGATGTCAGGCGATGTGGAGTCGAGCAGGTTCCAGAGCTCGACGGCGTGTTTGCGTGCGGAGTGGGTGTTGAGCAGGATGCAGGGGAGCTGGTTGGGTTCCGTTGTGTCGGGCGTATCGGCATCTACGATGCAGGAGTAGCTGCAATTCTTACAAGTGAAAGGGCCGTGGGTGCGCTTGGGGGCGGCCTTGTGGCAGCTGATGGGCCGTCTGTGGTTGAGTGCTATGAGGGTGTTGGCGTCATATCGGATGTGGGCAGCCTGGATGGTGCGAGGTCCAGGGGTCGTGGCGCTGTGCGCGGTCCTGGCGCGGATGGCGCAGACGGGCTTGCCTTAGGCACGCCTTCGGCTCGCCAGCGGCGCGCACGCTGCGCGCGGCTGCCATTTATGGAGCAGTGGGGAGGGAGGCTCAGCTGGGAGGCGGGGGAGGAGTAGGAGGGCGACGAATGGGGAGCGGGGGGGCCGGGTTGCAGGGGAGCTGCGCCGGAAAGCCTGGAGGCCGGGGAGGGAGCGGAGCGGAGCGCGAGGGAGGGGGGCAGCGGGAAAAAAAGGAGCAGGCAATCAGCTGGAGATCACGGCGCAGGCAGCCAGACGGCAAGGAAATGGCAGCAGGGGTACAGAAGAAAGAGGGAGAAATGGTACGAGCACACAGGAAATCAGCGGAGGAGCCACAGACACAGGCAGGAGCAGGCAATCAGCTGGAGATCCCGGCGCAGCGGCGGAGCTGCTGAGGGAGGGGAGCAACCTACCGGTGGGTCAAGGGTCGCTCCTTCACCTCGCAGCGGCCGCCATTTATCGAGCGGTGGGGAGGAAGGCTCAACTGGGAGGCGGGGGAGAAGTAGGAGGGTGACGAATGGGGAGCGGGAGGGCGGGGTTGCAGGGGAGCAGCGCAGAAAGCCTGGAGGCCGGGGAGGGAGCGGAGCACGAGGAAGGGGGGCAACGGGGAAAAAGGAGCAAGCAATCAGCTGGAGATCACGGCGCAGGCAGCCAGACGGCAGGGAAACGGCAGCAGGGGTACAGAAGGAAGAGGGGGAAATGGTACAAGCACATAGGAAATCAGCGGAGAAGCCGCAGACACAGGCAGGAGAAGGCAATCAGCTGGAGATCCCGGCGCAGCGGCGCAGCTGCTGAGGGAGGGGAGCGACCTACCGGAGGGTCAAGGGTCACTCCCCTTTTTGTTAAATGGTATAAATCCGTTCAGTAGTTCCTGTGAAATAAAACGAAAGAAGTCAAAAAATGCATTTCTCATAGCAAACTTTAGTCACGGCTACACCTCGAACTGCTGAGCGGAATTACACAAAATTTGGCATGAAGGTAGCCCTTGCCTCAGAAAGAACTTTTTCTCTCAAATGGTGTAAATCCGTTCAGTAGTTGCTGAGAAAAAAAAGTTTCAATATATAGAGGCGGGGTGAATCCGCGCACCCTGCCGAGCATGAGCTGCATTCTAATTGGCTGGCAACACTCCAAACCAGGAAGTGTTGGCAGCCATCTTGTGCCTCGGTAACTGAGGCCCAAGAGAACAGAAAAATAAAGGCGTAAAACAAGAAAAGGGGACAGGGTAGAAACACCCAGTTCCCCTTTGCCTGCTCAGGGGGTCCCACAAGGACCCCCAGGGCCAAAAAAAGCATTTTTGTTTAAGTCCCCTTCAATCCTGAGGGCCCCTGGGGCCAACTAGGCCACCAGGTACCTCCAGTAAGTGCCACAGGCCTGCGTTGCAGAGAGGTGGTCCAGGCCACGCCCCTTTTTACACCTCTCTGCAACGCAGCTCTGTGGCGCTTACTGGAAGTACCTGGTGGCCTAGTTGGCCACCAGGGACCCTCTGCCTTCAAGGGGATTTAATCTCCCAACTTAAAACGGCAACAGGGGGTGTTTGCACACATGTCACCTCAGGCCCCCCGTCCCTTCACCACTGTGCAAATGCACCCGTGGCACGTTTTAAGAGGCAGTTTTAATTCCCCTGCCCAATTATGTACTAGGGCCTTACAGAGGAGGTCATACTAATCATAGGGGTACCCCAAAGCATAGTTCTCCCTAGTGTATGTAGGTGTTCACTGTATTGTGTCTTTTAGCATAGCACTGGCTTTAGGCCTAGTTAGTCAGAGTCAGTTACCACCAGTACCCGTCTGAAAAAGTTGTGGGCACACAATGATTTTGCACCAAGGCCTCTTTCTGCTCCTCTGTTGGTTCTTTCTGCATATGTATTGCTTCTTCCTGCACTTTTCTTCGTCTTTGTGGACTGCTGTTGCTTCTTTCTGCATTTCTTTTGCTTCTTTCTGTGCGTTTTTTCTTTTTTCATCACATGTCCTACCTCTGTAGGCATACTTAGAAACTAGCATTTGAAAAACCTTTGAAATTCACTCAAAAATCCATAGGTTTCAGGCACTTTATAGTTAGAAATTAGCATTTAAAAAATCTTTGAAATTCACTGAAAAAATCATAGGTTTCAGGGGCGTTATAGTTAGTTGGAAATTTCACTCGTACAAAACCATAGAAATGTCCCTATTATAGTTAGTTCAGGTAACTATAACTCGCGCCCCCGCAATGCACTGCTGATGACGTCACATATTACATCACTCATGACATGGTCAGTGACATCACTGAGGACATCTCAAATGACATCACTGATGACATCATCCTTGTGATAGAGTGGCAGGCCTCCTCTCACCCTAATATAACCTTTGATACACTCACTCTAAAACACAAAATACCATTTCAAAACAATGGACACACCAGTACCAGTTACAACATACCCATTTACTAATTCCAAGATCTACACCCACATCCACTCATTCACCAAAAGCTCTATACAGTCACTCAGATATGCACTCATTCATCATATGTACTCATACACCCATACATGCACTTACACACCGCCACTGTTAGACCTGGCATCATTGGCATGAGTCTCTCCTCCATTTTTTGTCTGTTTGCCTCCTCTGTTTACGATGTTTTGCTGGAATATTGCTTTGGGCACTGTGCCACTGCTGATCAGTGCCACAGTGCAAGTGCTCCCTATGTTAAATTGATACATTGATTGGATTCCATGTTTGGCTTATTTGGTTTACTGTCTTTCCCTAGTATAGTGCACCAGGAGTGCCAGGGCTTGTAAATACAAATGCTGCTGGTGGGCTTGCAGCACTGGTTGTGCCACCCACTGAAGCGGCCTAAAAAATATGTCTAAGGTCTGCTATTGCAGAACCTGCGTGCTGTCTGGTACTGCCATGCTGACTGCGCAAGTACACCTACTTGGCAGTCCCTAAAACCTTCCCTTAACTTCATGTTAGTCACCCCTATGGTAGGCCCAAGGGCAGGGTGCATTGGAAGCATAAGGTAGGACAAGCCCTGATGTGTGTGGCATGTCCTAATAGTGAATTGCAGCCATTTTCGTTTTCACTATTGTAAGGCTACCTGCTCTGCTTAGGCCAGACTGGGCTGCTGGAATTATTACACTATATAATCCTAACAGACTCAGAGAGCATGGTGGAAAGTCGAGTTTAGTATCCCTGAACTCAGAATTTGATAACACATCCTTTAGGATGGATGGTTTTTAGATTCTGAGTTTGAAACTAGCACTTTTAGAAAGTGACTAGTTTCTTGTCTAACTGTCTACCGGTCTCTGCTGGTTTTTGTGTGTGTGACAGGAGCTGGGTGGCTTCAGAGGTCTGAATGAGTCAGTGTGGGGTGAATGAGGCATTTGCGTTTAGAGTGGGGGAAGAGTAGTTCCTGATAGCCTGCCCTGCCTGACACAATACTGGCTCCACCTCCTGCTGGGCGACTGATGGCCCTGCCCCTGCCAGTGACAATGCTGGCTCCACCTCCTGCTGGGCAGCTGAAGACTCTGCCCTGCACAGTGAATAGGCCAGGTGCCTCGGCCTGGCAACACCCACAACAAACCCAGGATGGGGGAAATTCCCCTGCATGGACAAAGGGATCAAAGCAGAAAAGCGGTATAAGAGAAGGACCCCTGAACCAAACAATTTAGATCACTTCTGACAAGGAAATCTATACCAAGGACCAGAAGCCTGCTGATCCAAGGACTTGCCTAGCCCTTCTGCCAGAGTGCTGTTTGCTGGGGGGAATCCTGCAGTTGCTTCTTTATTTTTGCCAAGGAACAAGGAGAGAGGAACTGAGTGTGTACTCTCAAGCTTTGCCAAGAAAATCTCCAAGGGCTGGAAGAGTGCCAGCCTCCTGTTGAAGTCACAGGGCTAAAGGACTTCATCATCTGCTAAAGTTGCCTGCTGCTGGAACCTGGGAGTCCAGCGCATCTGAAAGAAACCAGCAATCTCGACGTCGTCGGACGCCGCCGAATCCAGCTCGACATCGTGAGTAACGGCTCCAGTGTCCCGCACCTTCAACGCCGGGCGCCGGGCCCGATCGACGCCAGTAGCGCCGCCGCTGCTGATCGCCTCGACGCCGCAGCCCTTCTCGATGCCGTGAGCGCTGCTCACTCTTGCAACAACGACATCGACGAAGACGCCGTATCCTGCTTTGCCACCGTGAGCGCTGCTCCAGCTTGACACCTGTCGACGTCGCTGCAGATCGCCCCGACTCCGAGGCCCGATCGACACCGACGACTCGATGCGGGTACATCTCGACGCCGTGGATCATCGTTTGCTTCATTTTCCAAGGTACTGTGTTTGGGGGGTCTGTTTCGACTCCCGGCTTGACGTAGCGCTCCTCGCGGTGGACGCCGAACCTTTGGAATAGCTTTGCCTCGATGTCGTGTGACTCCCGTGGGGGTTACATTGTTGCCAAGAACTGTGTTTTAAAGAAGAAGAGTTACCTTTGTTGCTAAAGAACTGTTTACTAAGAAGAGACTTTACCAGAACTATTATTTTTCCTTCCAAACAGTATTTATTGAGATTGTGGTATATTTTTGTCATTATTTGGTCTTATGCTAAGCCTTATATAAACATCCTTATTTTTATAATACCTTCTGTGTTGTGTCCATTTGTGGTGTATTCACTTTATTACTGTATGTGGTCATAAATGCTTAACACACTGCCTCTGAGATAAGCCTGTCTGCTCTGCCAAGCTACCAAGGGGGTGAGCGGGGGTTGTCTGAGTGTGTGATCCCCTTGCCCTGACTAGAGGAGGTGGGTCCCTATTTGTCAGAAGTGTATACCTCTGCCAACTAGAGACCAGCCGATTCTAACAGCCACTCATCCATAGAGTTACTCACACACTTAGTCACACATGCAAAGAAAGTATCAAACATCCATTTACTTGCGTATACAGTTATACACACACACCACTGCACTTACTTCTACAGAAACTAACACATACTTACTCTCTTAAACAATCACTTATAGAAACACAAACCCATTTATACAGGTACTCTTCCAATCTCTCACTCTCACGTTATACTCACTTACATACACCAATATTCACATATACTAGTTTAAAACATATGTAGCTACTCATAAAGACACTACTGAGACTTTTACTCACCAACACACCCATACACACACTCATCCACCCATAATGTTCTGCACACATGCTGTCTTCAACACATACAAACAGTGACTCACTCATTCATGCATCTATGCACAAAGTAATACCCCTAACGAACCACTCAGACACTCATACTGATACTGAAAAAACCAACTAATAACCCATATAGACACTCATGTAGCTACTCACCAACCCATGCTGCCACTTATACACAAAATGAGAGACTGATACAGATATTTACACATTTAAGGATTACTCACTAACCCATTTATTCACTAAGATATACTTAATCAGTCAGTTATACATTCAGTTTCACACAATCAAAATCATCCATTTAGACACTTATATACCCACTTATTCTTCCATCGACCTCGAGATATACATATATAAAACATATTTAAATTTTACAAAAACACACATTCACTGGATGATGTCATCAGTGATGTCATCATTGGTGTCATTTGAGATGTCATCAGTGATGTCATGAGTGATGTCACTGACCATGTCATGAGTGATGTAATATGTGACATCATCAGCAGTGCATTGCGGGGTCGCGAGTTATAGTTAGCTGAATTTCTATGGTTTTGTACGAGTGAAATGTCCAACTAACTATAACGCCCCTGAAACCTATGGTTTTTTCAGTGAACTTCTAAGGTTTTTTAAATGCTAATTTCTAACTATAACGTGCCTGAAACCTATGGTTTTTTCAGTGAATATATATATATAAGCTTCAAATTCATAAAAGGATATTACAGCACTTGAGGACAATAAATAACCAGGACAAAACATATCCAGTGGCATGCCACTTTAAAGCCAAACATGAGTCTAGAAGCAAAAACTTCAGGTATTTTGTTATAGATTCAATTCCAGCTAGTAGGAGGGGCGGAAATAGAGAACACATATTACGCCAGTTGGAAACTAGATACATTTTGGAACTCAATACAAAACATCCATTAGGTTTAAATGTATCAGAGGATCTTTTTACATGTCTTTAGGTATTCATAATTGTCGACCCATTCATACTGTAAATTTTAGAAACATCTTGAGTTTAATATTTTATGAGATTTTAATGATTGTGGGTTTTATATGTGTATTTGTTGACTTTTTATTGACATTCTAGTGGTTCTTTTATACATATTTATTTATTCCGCTATGAATATTTAAGCAGATTTTATCTATTTTGGATTGCATTACTTTGCCTAATGATATTTATTACATATGTATTTAATTATGTATTTCCCACATATCAATCATACTCATAAATATTATTAATAATATAAGGTTCCGTAATGCTTAAAGAAAAGAAAATATTATGAATTCTGGTATTTAAACCGATATCCTTACCAACATTTGATCAACATCGATCCACAACAAGTGAACAAGGAGGACCACCACTATCTTTACCTTTACCTTTATGTTCGGTATGGGTTTACTGGGGCTCCAGAAACCCATTTACAAGTAGTTACCATTATCAACTGCACTATTATTCTGTGTATTTACACAGGAATTTTGGCGTTATAAGATGTTAAAGGTTAATATTTGGTCTATTGTTTTAATTTCATTTTACCATAACACTTTTTGCACATTCTTGCATTAACACTACATATTGCACATTTTAAAACTTTCTTAGCGTAATTACATCTATATTATCATGTACATGGCCTTTTTAACTGGTTTAATTTTATGATAACATTGTTTCTTAAAAATCTTTTTTAATGGTCTCATGATTTTACGATCTATCTATTATCATTGTTAACTAGGAAAGACTTGTGTTGTTTCATCATAGAGTCTTTTTTTAAAGTTGATCATGGTTGATTCTTTTGTACCAATCGTTACGCTTGCATTTTTCACTATATAAGCCAATGGTAAATCCCTGACTGTGTCATGTGATCAAGGCCCGTGGAGGGGCTGAAACGCATCATGGCGACATTTTGCACCATCAATAAATAACTATGTGCTAATCTTGTGGTCCGTATCTTTTTTCTGCGAGGAGACTAGGCAAAGAAGCAGAGTTTCTTGGATATATATATATATATATATATATATATATATATATATTTCAACAACGCAAAGAAACCCCCAATCCTCGGGATTCAAAAATGAGAGCACTCAAAGCCAGTATGGCATAGGTTCGCCAGATAGTTTATTCACAGAACCCCCGCAAACTCAGTTTACAAACGCGTTTCGGCGTTGCCGCCTTCGTCAGTGTAAACTGACGTTTGTTTCCACCATTACTTAAATGAAACCGTGGTTGCCATATGTCACGTGTTTCAAACAAAAATGAAAATCAACATAAAAGAAGGCACATCATTATAATTAATTTATTACTTCCACGGCGGCCATCTTGTAACAGCTAATATACTAATGACAAATCATCAAATGCAATGCATTGGGAGCTCTCATATATATCAGAATGTTAGGTCAGTGTAAATCACAACACAATCACATCTGAAATTACGTTTTTTACCAGCTGACAGCATCCTATGCTGCTTATTTGAATTCCGTGGCGCCTATGTTAGTTGTGCCTTAGAATCGTGGTGTACACTTATGATTTCTCAGTGAACATCACGAGAGGTTCACAGTTTCATGGCACATTAAATGACAAATCATAATTATTGAAATCAAGTACAATCAGGCCCTGAATGGGCATAGCGTTATACATTGATGCATTCAGACACCATTATTTAGAATTGTCAGTGTGATTCGCCATGAGCAAAACGAATTCTTTTTAAAAAAAAAATAGGTATACAGGGTAGCGGAACAGACATGTCTGACTAGAGGAAAACAGTATACATGTCTATTTTTCCAGGTTCACAAGAAGACAGAGTTAGAGACTGGAAGGGATTGTTTAGATGTGAGTCCACATCTCTTCCTCATTATTCATCCCTCCCGGGGTCTTGGTCTGTAACTGGATGATAAATCTTGATTCTAAGGTTCTTAGTTTTTTCACCCAGTTTCCCCCTCTTTCTGTCCTGACTAGTTGGTCCAAAATGAAATAAGTCAAAAGATTACTGTTGCTGTTGTGTGTCTGCTCAAAATGACGGGCTACTGGGTAGCTCGCATCCTTTGAGGTGATTGCCCTCATATGTTCAAGGACCCTGAGTTTGGTTTGTTTTACAGTACTCCCTATGTATTTCTTCCCACAGGGACATATCAGACAATAGACCGTATAGTCAGAGTTACAGTTTACCAGTTTAGTTATTCTGCCCTTCTTTTTATTGCCTGGAATTGGGTATTCCTTGACATTTTGAGAGTTTCTACAGGCCTTGCACTTCATACAAGGAAAGAAGCCTGAGACAGTAGGTTTTTTTCTTTCTTTTCTTTTCGTAGTGACTGTTCACTAAATGGTCTTTAAAAGAATTCCCCTTTCTGCATGTGATGAGAGGATAGTCAGATATCGACTTTCCAATTATGGAATCATATTTTAAAATCTTCCAGTTTTTTCGCATTATATTAAAAACTTCTGGAGACTTTTCCGAGTATTCGGTAATTAATCTGATCTTAGAATCTGGGGTGCTCACTTTGTCAGTTAGCAGATCTTTTCTCTCCACTAGATTACTTCTCACTTCCGCTTGATCTAGAATTCCTCTCCCATATCCTCTCTGTGAGAATCTTCTTTTAGACTGTTCCTTAGCTTTTTCAAACTCCTGTGTGGTTGAGCAATTGCGTTTCATTCGCAAAAACTCTCCCAAAGGGATGTTATTTATGACACTGCGGGGATGATAGCTGCGTGAGTGCAATATAGTATTGCCCGCCGTTGGTTTTCTATACACAGCGGTTTGTATTGTGTCATTTTCCACATAGACCCGAAGGTCCAAGTAGAATACCTCACTTTTGCTAACATTGCTTGTGAAACTGAGATTCAAATTGTTTTTATTGAGTTCAGCAATATATCTCTCAGCCTCATTCCGTGGTCCCCGCCACACCAAAAACAAATCGTCGATGTAGCGGGTCCACAGGACAATGTTGTTCATCCACCTGTCATTTTTCCCCGCCCAGGCCACGTGCTTCTCCCACCAGCCCACGAATAAATTCGCGTAGCTGGGGGCGAAGCACGTGCCCATCGCGGTCCCCTGCAGTTGTAGGTACAATTTCCCTGCAAACAAAAAGATGTTATTTCTTAAACAGAAGTCAGTAAGCTCCAACAGCATAGCATTGTGGCTTCTGTACTTTATCGGTCTAAGATCTAGGAAGCTTTTCATTGCCATGAGACCGTCTTCGTGTCTAATGGACGTATATAAGCTGGCAATGTCCAATGTTATTAGGATCATATCCTCTTCCCACTTGACATCCTGTATAATTCTCAAAAAGTCCTTCGTATCTTTGAGATACGAACTAAGATCTTTCACAAATGGAGCAATGAAGCTATCGATATAGCTCGAAGTTTTCTCCAATAGGCTGTCTTTGGCAGATACGATGGGTCTACCAGGTGGCCATATTTTACTCTTGTGCACCTTTGGTAGGTGATAAAACGTTGCAATTTGAGGGAAGTCACATTTCAGGTTCTTCCAATCCTTGAAGTCCAAAATTCCTTTGTCCTTCCATTTCTAAATTAGATCACTGAAGGCTTTAATACTCTCTATATATTTTATCCTCTTTATCTCAACATAATGTTCTTTGTTGTTCAGTTGGGAAAAGGCCTCGTCTTCATATTGGCTACGTTTCAGGATGACAATATTTCCCCCTTTGTCACTGGGTTTTATGATGATATTTTCATCTTGTTTTAGATTTTGGATAACAGCCCACTCTTCCTTACTCAGATTTTTCCTTTTACAATTAAAGTTTTCAGCCTGTAGGCATTTCAATTCTTCAATGACTATTTCCTGAAACGTGTCAATTCCATCGTGTGGTGTCCTCGGGTTGGTTCTGGATTTTATAGTCATTCCACTTTTACAACCCTGCTGTGTGATACCACAGTCCTCCAAAGTCTGTGTGGGTTGGATGTCCCAATCTTGCGTGTGGCTCGTTCCAATCATAGTCTGTGCCACCGCAATTGCCTGTAGATCTTTGCTTGTTATCATTGCTAGAGGATCAATCTCCTCAATTCTGATTCCATCATCCACTTTCGGGTTAAGAGTATGTATCTTCTGCAATTTTAATTTTCTAATAAATCTAAATAGATCTATTCGAGTCTGTGTGTAATCAAATGCCGGAGTTGGGCAAAAGGTTAATCCAAGTCTTAATAGTTCTTCTTCCTTTGAGGTTAGTTCTCTATCCGATAGATTCATTATGGTATTTTCTTTCGGAATTCTCACCATCATTTCTTCCAGTTCTTCCCTCGGGTGCTCCTTGTTACTACCGGGGTGGATCTTCCTTGAGCGTCCCCGCCTGCCCCTCCTCGTTTTCCTTTTGGGGTTGTTGGTGGGTGTGTGGTTGCCGCGGGTCGCTGTCTGAGTCCTCTGATTACCTCAAAAAAAAAAAAAATAAATATATATATATATATATATATATATATATATATCAAACACTCACTCCTCTTCGTTTCAGAAAAAAGAAAGGCACTGCACACTGGACTTTCAGGTAAGCAGAGGTTTTAATCTTCATACAACACTGTGGCTGAGCAATCCTTTAAGTTCTTCCTGACGCGTTTCAGCCGTCTCAGCAGCCTTGTTCACAGGTAAATGGATTGTGGCGTGCTCTGCTCACTAGCACGCTTTTAAAGACTGCCCGTGTGCCGAGTAGTCCTTGGATACAACAATCCCCAAAATGCATTGCACCACCTTTCAATCCCCATTCCTCGTAAGTGCAATTCGTTTTCCACCTTTAAAGTTCAATTCAGGGACATCGCACATAAGGAAACCTGGGCATGGTTTTGCAGTGCATGTTTTCAAATGTTAATGTCCAAGCCACACCTTCAAGTTTTAAAAGAAACCTTCGTGCACCTTCCAGTCCTTGGTGAAAGAAAAACTCCTTTCACTCCCCTGCTATGCTGTCGCTTTTTTAAGGGCTGAAATCTTCATACCTGTATTTTAAAGCATCAAGCAGGCGGTGGGCTCCTTTTAGACACTCGGTCTGGAAATCATCAACAAGTTTCCCGCTAAGGAGCCTCTCTCCAACAGGGCAGGCAGTGCAGGGTAGCGGAACACCCCTTTAAACAGCAAACACTCACTCCTCTTCGTTTCAGAAAAAAGAAAGGCACTGCACACTGGACTTTCAGGTAAGCAGAGGTTTTAATCTTCATACAACACTGTGGCTGAGCAATCCTTTAAGTTCTTCCTGACGCGTTTCAGCCGTCTCAGCAGCCTTGTTCACAGGTAAATGGATTGTGGCGTGCTCTGCTCACTAGCACGCTTTTAAAGACTGCCCGTGTGCCGAGTAGTCCTTGGATACAACAATCCCCAAAATGCATTGCACCACCTTTCAATCCCCATTCCTCGTAAGTGCAATTCGTTTTCCACCTTTAAAGTTCAATTCAGGGACATCGCACATAAGGAAACCTGGGCATGGTTTTGCAGTGCATGTTTTCAAATGTTAATGTCCAAGCCACACCTTCAAGTTTTAAAAGAAACCTTCGTGCACCTTCCAGTCCTTGGTGAAAGAAAAACTCCTTTCACTCCCCTGCCATGCTGTCGCTTTTTTAAGGGCTGAAATCTTCATACCTGTATTTTAAAGCATCAAGCAGGCGGCGGGCTCCTTTTAGACACTCGGTCTGGAAATCATCAACAAGTTTCCCGCTAAGGAGCCTCTCTCCAACAGGGCAGGCAGTGCAGGGTAGCGGAACACCCCTTTAAACAGCAAACACTCACTCCTCTTCGTTTCAGAAAAAAGAAAGGCACTGCACACTGGACTTTCAGGTAAGCAGAGGTTTTAATCTTCATACAACACTGTGGCTGAGCAATCCTTTAAGTTCTTCCTGACGCGTTTCAGCCGTCTCAGCAGCCTTGTTCACAGGTAAATGGATTGTGGCGTGCTCTTCTCACTAGCACGCTTTTAAAGACTGCCCGTGTGCCGAGTAGTCCTTGGATACAACAATCCCCAAAATGCATTGCACCACCTTTCAATCCCCATTCCTCGTAAGTGCAATTCGTTTTCCACCTTTAAAGTTCAATTCAGGGACATCGCACATAAGGAAACCTGGGCATGGTTTTGCAGTGCATGTTTTCAAATGTTAATGTCCAAGCCACACCTTCAAGTTTTAAAAGAAACCTTCGTGCACCTTCCAGTCCTTGGTGAAAGAAAAACTCCTTTCACTCCCCTGCCATGCTGTCGCTTTTTTAAGGGCTGAAATCTTCATACCTGTATTTTAAAGCATCAAGCAGGCGGCGGGCTCCTTTTAGACACTCGGTCTGGAAATCATCAACAAGTTTCCCGCTAAGGAGCCTCTCTCCAACAGGGCAGGCAGTGCAGGGTAGCGGAACACCCCTTTAAACAGCAAACACTCACTCCTCTTCGTTTCAGAAAAAAGAAAGGCACTGCACACTGGACTTTCAGGTAAGCAGAGGTTTTAATCTTCATACAACACTGTGGCTGAGCAATCCTTTAAGTTCTTCCTGACGCGTTTCAGCCGTCTCAGCAGCCTTGTTCACAGGTAAATGGATTGTGGCGTGCTCTGCTCACTAGCACGCTTTTAAAGACTGCCCGTGTGCCGAGTAGTCCTTGGATACAACAATCCCCAAAATGCATTGCACCACCTTTCAATCCCCATTCCTCGTAAGTGCAATTCGTTTTCCACCTTTAAAGTTCAATTCAGGGACATCGCACATAAGGAAACCTGGGCATGGTTTTGCAGTGCATGTTTTCAAATGTTAATGTCCAAGCCACACCTTCAAGTTTTAAAAGAAACCTTCGTGCACCTTCCAGTCCTTGGTGAAAGAAAAACTCCTTTCACTCCCCTGACATGCTGTCGCTTTTTTAAGGGCTGAAATCTTCATACCTGTATTTTAAAGCATCAAGCAGGCGGCGGGCTCCTTTTAGACACTCGGTCTGGAAATCATCAACAAGTTTCCCGCTAAGGAGCCTCTCTCCAACAGGGCAGGCAGTGCAGGGTAGCGGAACACCCCTTTAAACAGCAAACACTCACTCCTCTTCGTTTCAGAAAAAAGAAAGGCACTGCACACTGGACTTTCAGGTAAGCAGAGGTTTTAATCTTCATACAACACTGTGGCTGAGCAATCCTTTAAGTTCTTCCTGACGCGTTTCAGCCGTCTCAGCAGCCTTGTTCACAGGTAAATGGATTGTGGCGTGCTCTGCTCACTAGCACGCTTTTAAAGACTGCCCGTGTGCCGAGTAGTCCTTGGATACAACAATCCCCAAAATGCATTGCACCACCTTTCAATCCCCATTCCTCGTAAGTGCAATTCGTTTTCCACCTTTAAAGTTCAATTCGGGGCATCGCACATAAGGAAACCTGGGCATGGTTTTGCAGTGCATGTTTTCAAATGTTAATGTCCAAGCCACACCTTCAAGTTTTAAAAGAAACCTTCGTGCACCTTCCAGTCCTTGGATACAACAATCCCCAAAATGCATTGCACCACCTTTCAATCCCCATTCCTCGTAAGTGCAATTCGTTTTCCACCTTTAAAGTTCAATTGAGGGACATCGCACATAAGGAAACCTGGGCATGGTTTTGCAAAACCATGCCCAGGTTTCCTTATGTGCGATGTCCCTGAATTGAACTTTAAAGGTGGAAAACGAATTGCACTTACGAGGAATGGGGATTGAAAGGTGGTGCAATGCATTTTGGGGATTGTTGTATCCAAGGACTGGAAGGTGCACGAAGGTTTCTTTTAAAACTTGAAGGTGTGGCTTGGACATTAACATTTGAAAACATGCACTGCAAAACCATGCCCAGGTTTCCTTATGTGCGATGCCCCGAATTGAACTTTAAAGGTGGAAAACGAATTGCACTTACGAGGAATGGGGATTGAAAGGTGGTGCAATGCATTTTGGGGATTGTTGTATCCAAGGACTACTCGGCACACGGGCAGTCTTTAAAAGCGTGCTAGTGAGCAGAGCACGCCACAATCCATTTACCTGTGAACAAGGCTGCTGAGACGGCTGAAACGCGTCAGGAAGAACTTAAAGGATTGCTCAGCCACAGTGTTGTATGAAGATTAAAACCTCTGCTTACCTGAAAGTCCAGTGTGCAGTGCCTTTCTTTTTTCTGAAACGAAGAGGAGTGAGTGTTTGCTGTTTAAAGGGGTGTTCCGCTACCCTGCACTGCCTGCCCTGTTGGAGAGAGGCTCCTTAGCGGGAAACTTGTTGATGATTTCCAGACCGAGTGTCTAAAAGGAGCCCGCCGCCTGCTTGATGCTTTAAAATACAGGTATGAAGATTTCAGCCCTTAAAAAAGCGACAGCATGTCAGGGGAGTGAAAGGAGTTTTTCTTTCACCAAGGACTGGAAGGTGCACGAAGGTTTCTTTTAAAACTTGAAGGTGTGGCTTGGACATTAACATTTGAAAACATGCACTGCAAAACCATGCCCAGGTTTCCTTATGTGCGATGTCCCTGAATTGAACTTTAAAGGTGGAAAACGAATTGCACTTACGAGGAATGGGGATTGAAAGGTGGTGCAATGCATTTTGGGGATTGTTGTATCCAAGGACTACTCGGCACACGGGCAGTCTTTAAAAGCGTGCTAGTGAGCAGAGCACGCCACAATCCATTTACCTGTGAACAAGGCTGCTGAGACGGCTGAAACGCGTCAGGAAGAACTTAAAGGATTGCTCAGCCACAGTGTTGTATGAAGATTAAAACCTCTGCTTACCTGAAAGTCCAGTGTGCAGTGCCTTTCTTTTTTCTGAAACGAAGAGGAGTGAGTGTTTGCTGTTTAAAGGGGTGTTCCGCTACCCTGCACTGCCTGCCCTGTTGGAGAGAGGCTCCTTAGCGGGAAACTTGTTGATGATTTCCAGACCGAGTGTCTAAAAGGAGCCCGCCGCCTGCTTGATGCTTTAAAATACAGGTATGAAGATTTCAGCCCTTAAAAAAGCGACAGCATGGCAGGGGAGTGAAAGGAGTTTTTCTTTCACCAAGGACTGGAAGGTGCACGAAGGTTTCTTTTAAAACTTGAAGGTGTGGCTTGGACATTAACATTTGAAAACATGCACTGCAAAACCATGCCCAGGTTTCCTTATGTGCGATGTCCCTGAATTGAACTTTAAAGGTGGAAAACGAATTGCACTTACGAGGAATGGGGATTGAAAGGTGGTGCAATGCATTTTGGGGATTGTTGTATCCAAGGACTACTCGGCACACGGGCAGTCTTTAAAAGCGTGCTAGTGAGAAGAGCACGCCACAATCCATTTACCTGTGAACAAGGCTGCTGAGACGGCTGAAACGCGTCAGGAAGAACTTAAAGGATTGCTCAGCCACAGTGTTGTATGAAGATTAAAACCTCTGCTTACCTGAAAGTCCAGTGTGCAGTGCCTTTCTTTTTTCTGAAACGAAGAGGAGTGAGTGTTTGCTGTTTAAAGGGGTGTTCCGCTACCCTGCACTGCCTGCCCTGTTGGAGAGAGGCTCCTTAGCGGGAAACTTGTTGATGATATATATATATATATATATATATATATATATTCAACAAATCTCTTTCGCAGGTTACCTCTGCCTCTTGCGACGGCGGGCTTCCGGCCAGGTTGCGAGCCTCAATAATCCAGCACAGTTTCCTCGCGTTTCTTGCAAGAAAGAACGCCGAGCCCCAATTTTCAATGCAGCAATGTTTTATTTCTTAAACAGCCGTGGCAAACACCACCCGACGCGTTTCGGAACCAGCCGGTTCCTTGTTCACGGGTCAGTTGTTAGTGCACAATGTTTACGTGATATAGTGCAAAGTGATAGAAAGAGGACTACGGTTTTTACTATGCCTCGTTCTTCAGTTAGATATTCAGTCACCATGTTGGAACAGTGTTATAACACAATTTTCACAGTCATAGATATCATTATTTACACAATTAAATTATATTGCATAATGACAAACTTAATTCATTAACATTTTAAACTCAAAGTCTCACATTATGAGTTTTAAGAATTCAAAAGATATTGATTAATCAGCACTTGGAGCCCAAGTGGGCATTTGTCAAATATTTCATTTAGTATTATTTAGCCCAAGTGGGCTTAAAGTTCATTTTTAACTATGACTGTCTTATTGAAAATAAATCAATGTGATGTGATACTGCCCCAGTGGGCTGAAACCATAAGTCTCTTTCAATGTTCCTTCAAAGATCAGAAATTCTTCATTTTGGGCAAAATACTCCGTCTCCTACAAGTGAATAATGTGCATATCAGTTAAAATGATTAAATATCAATTTAAAAACATGTTGTAACAAACTCAAGATAGCAACACAGCGATTTAGTCATTTCATATAATATGATTAGCACAATGCAACTTTTTAGCCTAGGTGGACTGCTAATTCTTCATCCTTATTAATTCCCCCTGGCTGCATGGTCTCATACTTTATAATCAATCGTGATTCCAGTCTACGTAAATATTGCTCTCTATTTCCACCCCTTTCAGATGTTGGGATTGAATCTAGAGCGCAATACTGTAAAAGATTTGCATTCCCATTGTGGTACTTCTGGAAATGACGAGCGATTGGATATTGTTTGTCGTCGTTAGTAATTGCTCGCATATGTTCCAATATGCGTAGCTTGACTGGTTTTATGGTACTGCCAATATATACTAGCTTACAGGGGCATATTAGTGCATAAACACAGAACTCTGTTTTACAATGCAAGTGCTTTGAAATGATGTATGGTTTCTGATTTTCTGAGAGTACAATCTGTTTACAGTTTTTGCTAAACTTGCATGCTTTGCATGAAAAGCACTTGAAAAAACCTTGAATAGATGTTTTTTTCTTAGTTGGTAAATTACTTTTACACAATATGTCCTGTAATGCTGGACAATTTACAACAAGGGGTGGTGATGGACAGAGTCTCTGAATTAAGCAGAGTACTCTCACCCAGTCAAGAGATCAGGGCTAGATCCAACACCGTTTTTTAGCTCATTGCACCATCCCAGTTTCAGAACCTGGCTGTATGCAAATTAGTCTGTCCCTGGCCCAGTGCATCATGGGAACAGGGCAGACCAGACTACAAAAGCCAATTCTTACACTGGGAAGGAAACAAGCTTCCGGGGACCGGTTTCTGCCATTTCAGGCGTCTTCGGCCCGGCTTGCTTGAATCCTGATGGTGCAATGAGCAAGGGACTCACATCTGAGTATACCCTTCCACGCTTAGGGTGGACAAAATAATTTACAACAAGGGGTGGTGATGGACAGAGTCTCTGAATTAAGCAGAGTACTCTCACCCAGTCAAGAGATCAGGGCTAGATCCAACACCGTTTTTTAGCTCATTGCACCATCCCAGTTTCAGAACCTGGCTGTATGCAAATTAGTCTGTCCCTGGCCCAGTGCATCATGGGAACAGGGCAGACCAGACTACAAAAGCCAATTCTTACACTGGGAAGGAAACAAGCTTCCGGGGACCGGTTTCTGCCATTTCAGGCGTCTTCGGCCCGGCTTGCTTGAATCCTGATGGTGCAATGAGCAAGGGACTCACATCTGAGTATACCCTTCCACGCTTAGGGTGGACAAAATAATTTACAACAAGGGGTGGTGATGGACAGAGTCTCTGAATTAAGCAGAGTACTCTCACCCAGTCAAGAGATCAGGGCTAGATCCAACACCGTTTTTTAGCTCATTGCACCATCCCAGTTTCAGAACCTGGCTGTATGCAAATTAGTCTGTCCCTGGCCCAGTGCATCATGGGAACAGGGCAGACCAGACTACAAAAGCCAATTCTTACACTGGGAAGGAAACAAGCTTCCGGGGAACGGTTTCTGCCATGTCAGGCGTCTTCGGCCCGGCTTGCTTGAATCCTGATGGTGCAATGAGCAAGGGACTCACATCTGAGTATACCCTTCCACGCTTAGGGTGGACAAAATAATTTACAACAAGGGGTGGTGATGGACAGAGTCTCTGAATTAAGCAGAGTACTCTCACCCAGTCAAGAGATCAGGGCTAGATCCAACACCGTTTTTTAGCTCATTGCACCATCCCAGTTTCAGAACCTGGCTGTATGCAAATTAGTCTGTCCCTGGCCCAGTGCATCATGGGAACAGGGCAGACCAGACTACAAAAGCCAATTCTTACACTGGGAAGGAAACAAGCTTCCGGGGACCGGTTTCTGCCATTTGTGATGGATCAAGCCCTGATCTTTGGACTGGGTAAGAGTGGTCTGCTTAATTCAGACACTCTGTTCATCACCACCCCCTTTTCTGAATCGTTTTTGGCCACTATAGGTGTGGCAGGGTATACTCAGACATGAGTCCCTTTCTCACTGCTCCATCAGGATTCAAGCAAGCCGGGCCGAAGAGGCTGAAATGCCAGAAACCGGTCCCCGGTAGCTTGTCTCCTTTCTGGTGAAGAATTGGCTTGGTAGTTTGGTCTGCCCTGTTCCCATGATCGCCAGGGACAGACTAATTTGCATATAGCCAGGTTCTGAGCTGGGATGGGGCAGTGAGATAAATAACGGTGATGGATCAAGCCCTGATCTTTGGACTGGGTAAGAGTGGTCTGCTTAATTCAGACACTCTGTTCATCACCACCCCCTTTTCTGAATCGTTTTTGGCCACTATAGGTGTGGCAGGGTATACTCAGACATGAGTCCCTTTCTCACTGCTCCATCAGGATTCAAGCAAGCCGGGCCGAAGAGGCTGAAATGCCAGAAACCGGTCCCCGGTAGCTTGTCTCCTTTCTGGTGAAGAATTGGCTTGGTAGTTTGGTCTGCCCTGTTCCCATGATGCACTGGGCCAGGGACAGACTAATTTGCATATAGCCAGGTTCTGAGCTGGGATGGGGCAGTGAGATAAATAACGGTGATGGATCAAGCCCTGATCTTTGGACTGGGTAAGAGTGGTCTGCTTAATTCAGACACTCTGTTCATCACCACCCCCTTTTCTGAATCGTTTTTGGCCACTATAGGTGTGGCAGGGTATACTCAGACATGAGTCCCTTTCTCACTGCTCCATCAGGATTCAAGCAAGCCGGGCCGAAGAGGCTGAAATGCCAGAAACCGGTCCCCGGTAGCTTGTCTCCTTTCTGGTGAAGAATTGGCTTGGTAGTTTGGTCTGCCCTGTTCCCATGATGCACTGGGCCAGGGACAGACTAATTTGCATATAGCCAGGTTCTGAGCTGGGATGGGGCAGTGAGATAAATAACGGTGATGGATCAAGCCCTGATCTTTGGACTGGGTAAGAGTGGTCTGCTTAATTCAGACACTCTGTTCATCACCACCCCCTTTTCTGAATCGTTTTTGGCCACTATAGGTGTGGCAGGGTATACTCAGACATGAGTCCCTTTCTCACTGCTCCATCAGGATTCAAGCAAGCCGGGCCGAAGAGGCTGAAATGCCAGAAACCGGTCCCCGGTAGCTTGTCTCCTTTCTGGTGAAGAATTGGCTTGGTAGTTTGGTCTGCCCTGTTCCCATGATGCACTGGGCCAGGGACAGACTAATTTGCATATAGCCAGGTTCTGAGCTGGGATGGGGCAGTGAGATAAATAACGGTGATGGATCAAGCCCTGATCTTTGGACTGGGTAAGAGTGGTCTGCTTAATTCAGACACTCTGTTCATCACCACCCCCTTTTCTGAATCGTTTTTGGCCACTATAGGTGTGGCAGGGTATACTCAGACATGAGTCCCTTTCTCACTGCTCCATCAGGATTCAAGCAAGCCGGGCCGAAGAGGCTGAAATGCCAGAAACCGGTCCCCGGTAGCTTGTCTCCTTTCTGGTGAAGAATTGGCTTGGTAGTTTGGTCTGCCCTGTTCCCATGATGCACTGGGCCAGGGACAGACTAATTTGCATATAGCCAGGTTCTGAGCTGGGATGGGGCAGTGAGATAAATAACGGTGATGGATCAAGCCCTGATCTTTGGACTGGGTAAGAGTGGTCTGCTTAATTCAGACACTCTGTTCATCACCACCCCCTTTTCTGAATCGTTTTTGGCCACTATAGGTGTGGCAGGGTATACTCAGACATGAGTCCCTTTCTCACTGCTCCATCAGGATTCAAGCAAGCCGGGCCGAAGAGGCTGAAATGCCAGAAACCGGTCCCCGGTAGCTTGTCTCCTTTCTGGTGAAGAATTGGCTTGGTAGTTTGGTCTGCCCTGTTCCCATGATGCACTGGGCCAGGGACAGACTAATTTGCATATAGCCAGGTTCTGAGCTGGGATGGGGCAGTGAGATAAATAACGGTGATGGATCAAGCCCTGATCTTTGGACTGGGTAAGAGTGGTCTGCTTAATTCAGACACTCTGTTCATCACCACCCCCTTTTCTGAATCGCTGTAATGCTGGACATCGCCTGTAAGTGATACTGGGATATACTTCAACACAATCTTTCAAAGTTGAGTCAGTTCCCAGTACATGCCAAAATGTACTTAAACACTTTCTGACATCATTGGTCTGATTACTGAAAGTGGTGATGAATCTTACTGGCTCTTTCTTCTCACTCACTTCCTTTTTAACAAGTAGATCATTTCTATCAATTATACAAACTTTCTCATAAGCTGCCTTAATTGTTTTTTGCGAGTACCCTCGCTCTCTGAATCTTTCTTGCATAGTTTTTGCTTCTTTTTGGAAGGTGTCATTTGAGCTGCAATTTCTTCTAGCTCGCAATAGTTCCCCGTACGGGATACTATTGATGAGGTTTCTTGGATGACAGCTAGCAGCACTTAAAATACTGTTACATGCTGTAGCTTTTCTGAATAGCTCACTTTCTAATTTCTGGTTTTTGACTTTAACCATTATATCCAGAAATTCTATACATTCTTTGTTTATCGTGCTTGTGAATGTAAGATTGAGGTTATTATCATTTAATTCCTTCACAAAGTTTTCGGCTGTATCCGTATCTCCCTTCCAAATGCAAAAGATATCATCGATGTACCGTGCCCAGAGGACCACGTTTTGGGAAAAGGCACTGATGTTACTGGCCACCTGCTCCTCCCACCAGCCCAGGTAAAGACCCGCGTAGCTGGGGGCGAAGCAGGTTCCCATCGCGGTCCCCCGAGACTGACGGTACATCACATGATCAAAAATGAAAAAGTTGTATTGAGTTATCATAGTCAATAACATCTCAGTGTGTTTCAAGGAACCAATTGGTCTGTTTCTTAAGTAATAGGCACAAGCTTCTACACCAAGGTCATGTGGTATACATGTATATAAGCTACTGACGTCTAATGTCATCAGTAGCATGTTTTCTTCCCAGTTTATATCATTGATTAGCTTCAAAAAGTGTCGTGTATCCTGCACATAAGATGGCAACCGTTGAACATATTCTCTTAAAAAATAGTCAATATATTTTGACGTGTTTTCAAACATACTTCCTATAGATGACAGAATTGGACGTCCTGGAGGTGTATCATTACTCTTGTGCACCTTGGGTAGTAAGTACAGTGAGGCTAGTTTTGGATATTTGCAGTCCAAGAATTTATGTTCATCTTTAGAAATCAGTTTTGCAAATTTCCATTGATCTAATTGTTTTCTAAATTCCTCATTGCATTTTTCATAGATTACTCTTTCCGTTTTACAGTAACTCTCAACATCATTTAATTGATTTCTGCCTTCTTGTAAGTACATTTCCAGGGGCCACACAACTACGTTTCCCCCTTTGTCCGCCTTTTTAATTACGATGTTTCTGTTATCTCGTAATTCCTTTAGTGCATTCTCTTGTTTTTTTGTGAGATTACTTAGTAATCACTTAGTAATCTCACAAAAAAACAAGAGAATGCACTAAAGGAAGATTACTTAGTAATCACTTAGTAATCTCACAAAAAAACAAGAGAATGCACTAAAGGAATTACGAGATAACAGAAACATCGTAATTAAAAAGGCGGACAAAGGGGGAAACGTAGTTGTGTGGCCCCTGGAAATGTACTTACAAGAAGGCAGAAATCAATTAAATGATGTTGAGAGTTACTGTAAAACGGAAAGAGTAATCTATGAAAAATGCAATGAGGAATTTAGAAAACAATTAGATCAATGGAAATTTGCAAAACTGATTTCTAAAGATGAACATAAATTCTTGGACTGCAAATATCCAAAACTAGCCTCACTGTACTTACTACCCAAGGTGCACAAGAGTAATGATACACCTCCAGGACGTCCAATTCTGTCATCTATAGGAAGTATGTTTGAAAACACGTCAAAATATATTGACTATTTTTTAAGAGAATATGTTCAACTGTTGCCATCTTATGTGCAGGATACACGACACTTTTTGAAGCTAATCAATGATATAAACTGGGAAGAAAACATGCTACTGATGACATTAGACGTCAGTAGCTTATATACATGTATACCACATGACCTTGGTGTAGAAGCTTGTGCCTATTACTTAAGAAACAGACCAATTGGTTCCTTGAAACACACTGAGATGTTATTGACTATGATAACTCAATGTTTGAAAAACAACTTTTTCATTTTTGATCATGTGATGTACCGTCAGTCTCGGGGGACCGCGATGGGAACCTGCTTCGCCCCCAGCTACGCGGGTCTTTACCTGGGCTGGTGGGAGGAGCAGGTGGCCAGTAACATCAGTGCCTTTTCCCAAAACGTGGTCCTCTGGGCACGGTACATCGATGATATCTTTTGCATTTGGAAGGGAGATACGGATACAGCCGAAAACTTTGTGAAGGAATTAAATGATAATAACCTCAATCTTACATTCACAAGCACGATAAACAAAGAATGTATAGAATTTCTGGATATAATGGTTAAAGTCAAAAACCAGAAATTAGAAAGTGAGCTATTCAGAAAAGCTACAGCATGTAACAGTATTTTAAGTGCTGCTAGCTGTCATCCAAGAAACCTCATCAATAGTATCCCGTACGGGGAACTATTGCGAGCTAGAAGAAATTGCAGCTCAAATGACACCGTCCAAAAAGAAGCAAAAACTATGCAAGAAAGATTCAGAGAGCGAGGGTACTCGCAAAAAACAATTAAGGCAGCTTATGAGAAAGTTTGTATAATTGATAGAAATGATCTACTTGTTGAAAAGGAAGTGAGTGAGAAGAAAGAGCCAGTAAGATTCATCACCACTTTCAGTAATCAGACCAATGATGTCAGAAAGTGTTTAAGTAAATTTTGGCATGTACTGGGAACTGACTCAACTTTGAAAGATTGTGTTGAAGTATATCCCAGTATCACTTACAGGCGATGTCCAGCATTACAGGACATATTGTGTAAAAGTAATTTACCAACTAAGAAAAAAACATCTATTCAAGGTTTTTTCAAGTGCTTTTCATGCAAAGCATGCAAGTTTAGCAAAAACTGTAAACAGATTGTACTCTCAGAAAATCAGAAACCATACATCATTTCAAAGCACTTGCATTGTAAAACAGAGTTCTGTGTTTATGCACTAATATGCCCCTGTAAGCTAGTATATATTGGCAGTACCATAAAACCAGTCAAGCTACGCATATTGGAACATATGCGAGCAATTACTAACGACGACAAACAATATCCAATCGCTCGTCATTTCCAGAAGTACCACAATGGAAATGCAAATCTTTTACAGTATTGCGCTCTAGATTCAATCCCAACATCTGAAAGGGGTGGAAATAGAGAGCAATATTTACGTAGACTGGAATCACGATTGATTATAAAGTATGAGACCATGCAGCCAGGGGGAATTAATAAGGATGAAGAATTAGCAGTCCAGCTAGGCTAAAAAGTTGCATTGTGCTAATCATATTATATGAAATGACTAAATCGCTGTGTTGCTATCTTGAGTTTGTTACAACATGTTTTTAAATTGATATTTAATCATTTTAACTGATATGCACATTATTCACTTGTAGGAGACGGAGTATTTTGCCCAAAATGAAGAATTTCTGATCTTTGAAGGAACATTGAAAGAGACTTATGGTTTCAGCCCACTGGGGCAGTATCACATCGCATTGATTTATTTTCATTAAGACAGTCATAGTTAAAAATGAACTTTAAGCCCACTTGGGCTAAATAATACTAAATGAAATATTTGACAAATGCCCACTTGGGCTCCAAGTGCTGATTAATCAATATCTTTTGAATTCTTAAAACTCATAATGTGAGACTTTGAGTTTAAAATGTTAATGAATTAAGTTTGTCATTATGCAATATAATTTAATTGTATAAATATAAATATATATATAAAACCTACTACTGGCAGTCGCCAGTAGGTAGTCATAGTTAAAACCTTGATTCTATTCAAAAAGCATTTTTTCTTTTCCCAATAACTTTGGCGCCAGTTGACGAGTCTTTGCAAAATTTTTAAAACTAACGGCCCTCTCCGGTCCGCTCACATCTTGAAAATTTCAGGGTGATTTGGCAAGCGGGGGCCGAGAAAAAAGGGGGGTCCCAAAACATGTTTTCTCCATGTTAATTCCCATAGGAAACTTTAGACACGACTACAGCCCGAGCTGTTGAACGGAATTACACCAAATTTGGCAAAAGGTAGCCCTTGTTTCAGAAAGAGCCCTTTTTGTTAAATGGTGTAAATCCGTTCAGTAGTTCCTGAGAAATTCAAGAAATAGAGATTGGAAACTTTAGACACGGCTACAGCTGGAACTGCTGAACGGAATTACACCAAATTTGGCAAAAAGGTAGTGCTTGCTTCAGAAAGCATCTTTTCTTTAAATGGTGTAAATCCGTTCAGTAGTTGCTGAGAAAAGCAAAAATAAAAGCTTCGATATTTAGTGATCACAAGCTTTATGCTAACTGGCTGTCAACACTCCAAACCAGGAAGTGTTGGCAGCCATCTTGTGCCTCGGTAGAACTTAGGCACAAGAAAACAGTAAAACAAACAAGCGAAACAAGAAAAGGGGGCAGGGTAGAAAAAACATGACCCCCTAGGCCTGCTCAAGGGGTCCCACAAGGACCCTCAGGGCCCAAAAAAGCAATTTATACAAAATAAATCGGCCAGATTCGCGCTGGGTTAGCGAATCGGCAAGAATTTTTTTTAAAAATGAAAATCCGTTCAGTAGTTGCTGAGAAAAGCAAAAATAAAAGCTTCGATATTTAGTGATCACAAGCTTTATGCTAACTGGCTGTCAACACTCCAAACCAGGAAGTGTTGGCAGCCATCTTGTGCCTCGGTAGAACTTAGGCACAAGAAAACAGTAAAACAAACAAGCGAAACAAGAAAAGGGGGCAGGGTAGAAAAAACATGACCCCCTAGGCCTGCTCAAGGGGTCCCACAAGGACCCTCAGGGCCCAAAAAAGCAATTTATACAAAATAAATCGGCCAGATTCGCGCTGGGTTAGCGAATCGGCAAGAATTTTTTTTAAAAATGAAGCGTGGAAGGCAAGGTCCTGGGGATAGTAAAACAATGTGTGGGGGGCCCCAATCCCCCCCACACTGCCCCGGGGACCGGCTTGTTTTTTTAAAGTTTGGGGGGCCTTAAGTCCCCCCAAGCCCCGGGGACCGCCACCCCCGGTGCTCTCAATAATTATGATTGTGGGGGCACACTGCCCCGTGCAACCCCGGGGACCGCCAACCCCCGTGACTTCTTTTAAAAAAAATATATATATAAGGCTTGAGCCCCCCACATGCTCCAAGGACCGCCTCCTCCCCGGGGCCCTAATATTTAAATTTGGAGTCCGTAACGACCCCCGAGCCCTGTGGACCGCCACCTCCTTGGGGCTGTTCAGATGTTGGCAGGGGGGCCGCGCGGCCCCCTCCTGGAGCCTGTGATGGCCCTGGGGACTGCCACCCCCCCAGGGCCAGCTCCTGCAGTATCCTGGGCTCTTGCAGTGTCTTGGAGTGCCCACCCCGGGACACTGTGTAAAAGTAGACCTCAGCAGGGTTCAACCTCTGGAACACTTTGGTCATCACATGGTCACCACAGCTCGTGGCCTTCAGACCTGTCAGGAAGAGCTTCTCGAACCTGTTGATGAATAGAAAGCAAGCTGGCAGTCAACTGTGATAGGTAGTCACTCATCAAAACACAGGGTACATCATGTATGAGGCGTTGTTTAGGAATCCCCTAAATATTCATAGGCCTGCCAAATACCACCTCATACAGTGTAAGGCCCAGATCAAGAATGTGGCACTGATTTAATGAACAACAATGCCAAGGGTAGTGGGTCAGGCCATTTCAAGGATTTAGAAGCCTGAATCTTAGCTAGCTTAAGCTTGAGGGTAAAGTTGTACCATTCCACTAGTCCTGCTGATTGTGGGTGAAAAACAGCATGAAACTTCTGCTTAATCCCTAATCCTTTAAGGACATACTCAACAACTTACCCGATGAAATGGGGTCCGTTGTCACTCCACAAACGTTTGCATACACCAAATCTGAGGAAGAATTATTTGAGAAGCATGTTGCAGTAGTGAGAGCTGTATTGTCTTTCGTGGGGTATGCCTCTATCCACTTACTGAAGGCACATACCACCACTAGAACATATTTCAAATTGTTACAACGTTCAAGCTAGATGTAATCTATTTGCAGAACTTCAAAAGGTGCAGTTGGTGTAGCAAACCCTCCTACAGGAGTTTGTGTCCCTTTTCCAGGATTGTACTGAAGGCAAATCACGCAGGACTGCACTTTCTTTTTAGCCATGACGGCAATCTCTGGATGCTCCCAAACTTGCGTAAGCAGTTTCGTTATCGAGGAGGCTCCAACATGTCCCAGCCCATGTGCCATATGAATCATAGAATGTAATAGTTTGTGGGCAATTGCCACTTAGTCATATCTTTATTTCTCAAACAACCCTCATCATCTAATGTTCCCTTCTTGGACCATTGTCCTTCTGTAGAGGCAGATCACTCCATACCTAGCACTTCCTGCCTAGTATCGTGCCAACGTTCAGCCTGTGACATCACCACGTACATGGATGTGGTGCTTCGCTGCATTGCAGTTTCGCGGGCTATGGGATCTGTGAAAAGCATTTCCTTGTCCTATTTTATCAATGACTTTCTTGTGTGCACAACACTTAACAATCGCTATTGTCTTAAGGTATGTCAAGGCACTCAGGAGATTGTGCACTAATTCTCCATGCACTATTTGTGTCCCATGTGAAGTAAGAAAGCATCTTTCCTTCCATAGTAACCCAAAGTCATGAGCCACTGTAGATGTTAACAGACAAGTCAGTACTAAGTTCACACGCTCTCGTCAGGGCTATTAGCTCAGCTTCCTGAGCTGACTTCTGTGGAATACGAGCTGTCTCAACTACCGTCTGAAGTTTTGTGATTGCATATGCAGCTGATGTCGTGCCATCTGGTAACTTCAAACAGGACCCATCAACCCATAATTCCCCATCCACATCTGACAGGGATGTATCTTGTAGGTCACCACAACCCTTTGTTTGTTCCTCAGTAAGGAATATACAATCATGGGACTCATGTCAGTGAGATTTGGTAGCTGGACACGGCAGAAAAGTAGTCATGTTCAAAGTTGAACATCTTTTCAGAGTGATGTGAGGGGCCAAAATGTCAATTCATATCCTGTCAAATGAGCACTGGTTAAATACTGTTTTTTCATCTGGTTCAAAAGGGCGTCAACTGCATTGGGTAATAGTACAATCAATCTATGTGACAGAACTATCCCTTCACTCTGACGTATGGACACAGCTGCCGCTGCAATAGAGCGAAAACACCCATGCAACGCACAGGCGACTGGATCAAGGATAGCTGAAAAAAAAGCACAAGGATGCTGTTTTCACCATGTGTCTGTACTAAAACTGAAAGTGCACAACCATCCCTCTCATGTACATAGAGTGTAAAAACCTTAGAGTTGTCTGGAGTGCCTAATACTGGTGCAGAACATAACGCTTGCCGCAACTGTTGAAAAGCATTCTGTGTCCGAATTGGCTCCACAGAATCCGGTTGTAGTATATGATGGTCCACCTCCAAACGTCACAAACACTCTAGTCGAAATACACAGAGTATTTGAGCCATTAGGCGAGGGTAAAAAGGAAGGGAAGGGAAGGGAAGGGACAGCAGGGAAAGGAAAACCTGTAACGACAAAGAACACACTTAGAACACAACATAGAACATCAGGCTACTCTCATATGGTCTCACTAGACAATCTAATATACCTGCTAATTGGGGAAAACACAACCTCTGTGGAAGGCCTCAGCACACACACCTCCAGTCTGGACTTTGTTTCGCCTAGTGAAACATAAACGATGTTTAGAATCCATACATAAACTAATATAACCTACACATGTGGATGTAGAGGTCAATTCTCCAGCCTACCATGACAAGAGCAAGAAGTCTGCGTTGTAATCTGGATTCTGGTAGGTGTTTCACAAAAGTAGTAAAAGATAATAATTCCCTTCTGAGGAGAAGAAAGATAAAATAAACAGAAGCACACTGGCTTACAGACACGGTGGTGTGTAGGAGGCAAGAACCACAACACTCTGCTCTGACAATAGTAGAGATAAGAACTGCTTATCTATTAGTGCAGAAAGGTCAAAGTAATATAAGAACGGAAATGTATATATGTATCAAAGTAAGAGCTGTACTTTCTTTGTGTAGTATGATGTCCTTGAGTAAGGAACACGGCAGCGAGTAGGCCTTCCCCACAACACTCCGCTTCCTTAACTAAGCATATGCAAATAATAGCCCTCACGGTAGCACGTAGTTGCGACCACTACTGTGCTCCGCTAGTTTCCAAAATTCATGAAATGCCCCGATATGTGGAATAGTATAGATGCTTCTTAAAGTTGTACAATCACTTCGCAGCACCAGCGCAGAACGGCAACGCGTAGCCATGACTACAGCGCTCCGCTCCAATGTCAGGGAACAAAAGAGAATGCCAATAACAAAACAGGCAGAACGGCGGAAGGCAACACGCTCCTTAAGTGATTCCCCAGAGAGTGATCTAGGCCCTACCTCGAGTCGGGGAACGAACGGATGCTTCTCTTCTTCAGAAGCCGGGAACTTGAGCGGCGTGCAAGGAGCTTCCTCACAGCTTGTAACGAAGGAGTCTCAATTAATTACACGCAACAGGAAGCGCGTCGCGTAGGTAGAAATACCTCCCCTCACCCGAGGAGTTTGGGTAATGTAGTTTTTTGTAAACGGTTGTGTTCTCGCCACGCTGACAGCGCGAGGACACACAACATACGCACAGCAATGCAGGCGCCACATGTAATCCTGACATTCTGACATTCAGTAGTCCATGGAAGAGGCATTGGAGTGTCTTTGGTCAAGAGGGCCAACAGAAGTTTAACAATGTGTTAGAAACTAGGGATCCATTGCCAACAAAAAGAAGTAAGACGAATGAATGCACAAACATCTTTGTGAGTACGGGGCCCAGGTGTGTCTAAAATAGCTGGAATGCGGTCAGGTGTAAGTGCACATCCCTCCTTAGACAGGAGGTGAACTAAATAGGTAACCTTCTGTCTATAATATTGCAATTTCTTCAGAGAAACTTTGTGATGGTGTGATTCAAGAAATGAAAGCAATGACAGTGTTCCTTCTTCACATTGTTCAGGAGTATCAGCTGCCAACAAGATGTCATCAACATATTGTATGAGAGCCACCCCTGTTGACACAGGGTTAAGAATCAAGCTGTCTTTTCAACGCTTGGCTGTAAATACTAGGACTCTCTGTATACCCCTGTGGAACTCTACAAAATCTGAAAGAACTATTATTCAAAGTGAAGCCGAACAAATACCGGCTATCATGATGGATAGGGATTGAAAAGAAAGCATTCTTCAGATTTATCACTGAAAATGTGGTAGCAGTCGGAGGAACCATGGTAAGGAGTGTCATGATGGCGGAGACTACGGGTTATTGGGGCACTACGATCTTATTTACTTCTCACAAGTCAATGATGAATCTGTATACTTTAGTATCAGTGTCTTTCTTTAAGATAGGAAGGATGGGACTATTGCAAATATTGTAAGGGACCTCTTCCACAACCCCACTTCAATCAAATCCTGAACAATTCGTATTAATGCCTCCTCACCTTCTCGAGAAATTTTGTATTGAGGTAACCGAGGCAATGAAGCACCTTCCCTCACTTGGATATGATCTGGTGGGATAACCATTTGTCTTACATCTGTGTCTGACGTAGCCCACAAAGTACTAGGAAGAGAAGCTAGTACAATATCTTCTCTAACAAGACAAGATTTTTCAACCAAGGGATAGTTGTCATTCAAAATAACATGCACATCTTCTGGGGAACATCGTATCGTAGCCCTGAAATGCTTGAGCATGTTGAGACTCACAATATTGTCTGGCGTGTTATTTGAAAGCAAAAACGGACATGAAGCAGAAAATGTATCAACATAAAATGCAAGTGGTTGTGACAGTGGGTCAAGGAAAGGTGTCCCATTGAAACCTATCGATGTAATGGTTAAGCCAGACAGGGGAGCCCTTGGAACCAATTGTTTAGACAGGGCACTACAAGTAGCTCCTGTGTCAACCAAAAACCGACCAGTAGAACCCAAAACACGTGCATTAACATAAGGACCCTTCTGATCTACTGGGACTTCAACTGATTCCATATCCCATCCTAGGCATTTCTATGCATAAGCAGAATCCCTTAAATCAGCAATTGGATAATCAGACATCTGATATTGGTTACATCGATCAAAAGTATTAGAAGAATTCTGAGTATGCTCAACAGCCTCAACCCTGGTACGATCGTCCATAGCTCCACTATTTCCTGAATTTCCAGGACGGACTCTCATTTTTCCTTGGCCACGCTGGTATCGCTGAGTATGCAATTGGGCACAGTCAACAGCCCAATGCACAATCTCCTTACAATAGGCACACTGATTAGGGGGCAAAGTAGTTCGGGTGAAAGAGATTGTGCCTGGACGATACATCCCACATCCGCCCCTGCTGTCACCTCTATAAGATGGACCATAAACCTGAGCTAGCATAACCTTAATTTTTAGATTTTTAACCTTTTTATCCTCGGGGTCCTTGGCTTCCAATTTCTGTCGTTCATAATACTGAGCCATAGTCAAGAGAGAGACTGGTGAAGACGTAGTCCATGAACTCTCGTTGGCCTTTAGGCGACTAGCTATTTCTGGCAACATGTTTGCAACAAATTTATCGACAAACAGATGCCTACCCATGTCATCTGTCAATGACTGGCCACTAAAGTCGTGAAATGTCTCCTCAAATCATGTAAAGAAGTCAGAAATTGATTCATCTGCCTTTTGCTTACAGGATGCTAACATAGTCCAGTCTATCTTTTTAGGAGGAATAAGAGTTTTTAATTTTACTAATATAGCTTGCGGAAGATCCAAGTTCTCTTGTTGCAGTTTCTTGTGCTGGTTCTCTGTCTAAATCTATCTTCTCTAGTCACTTCCAAGTATCTCCAAAAACTGTCTGCTCATCAACTTTACGAATAGATCGCCACATGTCAGGGGGAAGAATAAGCCCAAAAAACATGTCTATCAGGCATAGTCATAGTACAAGAATTAATGGCTCCCTCGACTACTGTCGTGGGGCTGTGCCTTGCATTTACACTGTGTTAAGTTGACATGAGCTTATTAGAAGTTTAAACGCCATTTTTCCTTTCTGCAGCCTTATGCACAGGGCATATTATAATAAATGTTTAGAGTCTAGCAGAGTATTTTGCTTCACACAAGAATATGTTTTTCTATATTAGTAGCCTTGCTTGGTAAGCTTTGACTGAACAGTGAGTGCTGAGGCCTTCAAGGTTATTTCAACACAGTGGGTGTTGTTCGGACTGATCAGCGCATGTTCTAGACATAACATATATGCAGCTGTGGCCACCTCTGATTTTGGCGCGTTTAATAATCTACTGCATAGGCATGATCACACACACAGATTTTCTACTCATGGGTGACGTTTCCGGCAGCAGATGCGGCTACTTCACACTTTCACACTTACACTCACACTGCCGCGCCCGTGGAATATGTTCCTTATAGGACACAGGAGATTCCGATTTCTGCATGGCAGCACCTTGTTTGGTTTGATGGCTCCCTTCCCCACAGTGTAACGGTGATTAGATTGGGTCCTTTGTCCTTTCCACGCGCTTCTTGGCCGGTTTTGGCTGGATGCACCCCGCATCCTTGTGCAGGGCAAGTCCCCGTTGCTGAATTACGGACCCTGTATAACTCTTCTATCAGTGTTATTCGGGCCCATGTTCAATATATAACCAGCCATTTCCAGGGCGGGGCCCCTGGTGTTGCGGCTCTTCCAGCTGGACCAAGCGGAATGAAGCTTAGTCCCGTGATGGTCAATGCAGTAAAGGGCAAGCGTCCCCAGAATAAGGATGATATGCCTTTTTGGCTTGCCGAGAAATTTGACCAGCTGGAAGCAGTTTTTCCTAATTCGACCCCCCTAGAAAAACACAGGATTCTTACAATTTGTTTACCCAAGGACTTGGTACCGACTGCGAGTCATGGGCTAGGATTTTTGCGGCAGTGTACTCGAGGTGCTTCGGCACTCCGCCAATGGCTGTCCTTCTGACGGTCATTGAGCGTGTTCTGGACGAACACGGACCGGAGGATGCGGTTGAGTTGGGAATGAGACTCATAGGCACATTTGATGTAGTTTCCAATCTGGCCCTTTCTAATTTAAAGGGAGATGCGGTAAACTTTCAAGTGGCTAATGCCTTACGCGAGGTCCCCGATGCTGACAAACCCTGACAGTTACCGAGAATTATTACGGCGGCTTATAAAACCATTGGCCGCAATAGTTTAGGTGTCAAGCCCTTTTCTGCTAAAGATAAAAAACGTACTCAGGGTGCGAAGTCTGGAACAGACGTTCAGCCCACAGCTCCAAAGAAAAATTGGAACAGAGATAAAAAACAGGGGAAACAGCAGCAGAAACAGGAGACCCGTCCCCCATCACCAGTGCCTGCGTCTACTGAGCGTGTTTATGATTTGCGCGACCGCACTACGATTAAGTCGCCTGATAGATTTCAGGTTCCTGATCAACGCTCTCCTCGTTCTTTACAGGACACATCGGCCTCTTCGTCCGGTGTTGGAAGCGGCGGCAGAGGTCGGGGTGGCCCGCAGAGTTGCGACCAGCCCCGCCCGTAAGACTGTGTCGCGCTGACCGCATGATTTGTAACTTTGCGGACTATGGTTACAAATTCAACTTTGCAAAGTCTCACATTGCAGAGTACTCAGTGTTGTTCCTGGGCTATGACCTCAATAATGAGGGTCGAGGTTTGGCTCCTCACTTCTTGGAGAAATGCACACAACTGCGCGCTCCTACAACACTGTAAAATTTACAGTCCTTGCTGGGTTTTTTAAATTTTGGGCGTACTTATATTCCCGAATATGCCCAGCGTATCAAGCTATTGTATGCTTTGATACAACCTACTTTTACCGAATCGTGCTGGCTGCCTGAACATTCAGCCATTTTGCAATCTTTGCAGGCCTATCTTCTAGAATCTAAATTCTTACTGACTCGTGATAACCACACCAACCTGGTGATAAGAATCATCCCTGGGGCGGTGGGTTTCACATACCTTACTTTTAACGAAGGTGGCACAGTGCTTATCGCTTACAATTCACAATTGTACCCTTCGGCTGAAATGGGGTTTTACACTGTGGAAAAAGTTTTGACAGCAGTGCAAATGGCGATTCTTAAGGAACGTGCACTGTCGCAGAGAAAACGCATGTTGGTTGTTACCCCGTATCCTGCTCTAGAGGCAGTGACGAAAGCCAGTGTACCAAATTCAAAAGCTTTGCACCCACGGTGGATACAATGGGTTGCATAATTGACGTCTTCGGATGTCACGTTTAGTTTTTATGCCTCCTTGCAGTCACAGGAGTTCTTGCAGTATGAGTTTGTTCATCCTGCACCATTGGCTATGCGGCCTTTGGAGGATTTCCATTGTATCATTTACACTGATGGTTCAGCGCAAGTTGCGCATGGGTCTAAGCACTCATACATTTCAGCTTGCGCCATTGTGGTAGGTACCATGGTGAATGATGAGTTCAAGTCCGATGTTGTGCATACACAGACATTAGGGGACTGTACCGCACAATTGGCAGAGCTCCGTGCTCTGATGCTTGCATTGGAGTATGCTGATCCTAGTGTGACTACTCTCTACTCTTATTGTGAGTGAATCTTACTACTGTGTCCAGTCTTACAATGAAAACCTTTTCTTTTGGATTCAGAATGATTTTCGTGATTCCAAGGGTAGCACGATAAAACATAAAATGATCTGGGTTCGAGTGGCTGAACTTAAAGAGCAGCTGCCACTCGCTTATGTAATTCATACTCTCGGTCATCAGCGCATGGGAGTTCACGCTGTTGGCAATAGTTTGGCCGATGAGGCCGCAAAAACAGCAGTATCGACATATTTGGTTGCAGCAGTTACACGTTCCAAAAGTCAGATTGATGATGACAGCTTGGCGGCTGTTGCCGCTACTGAGAAGAGAAGTAAATATCCTAAGGGTTTCCCTTTGAAGTATTCATATCACTTAAGTCCTGATAAAGTTCCTTATGTGAAAATACCGGACGTTGGTGAAAGATTGATTGCCAACGCAGACCGCAGGTACACACTGATTACAGCTGCCCACGAGGGTGTTGCATCTGCGCATGCGGGCGTTTCGGCTACGGTATCTCAGTTAAAGGCAACGTTTCTGGTGGCGGGGACTGTACAAACAGACGCGTGATTATGTCCTTCAATGTGACATTTGCCAGCAGATCAAGCCTTCGACTGCTATGTGTCCGCCCCATACACAGTTGTACATTTCTAATAGACCCCTTGGTTGTGTTTATTTAGATCACTGCCGTCCTTTTTCCTCTGATACTGCATATAAGTACATCTTAGTTGCAGTTGATTCTTTCACAAGCTTTGTTTGGATGTGGCCATACCGCAGAGCTGATTCGTGAACTGTCATAAGAGACTTTCGTATCTTTGTAGGGATTTTTGCCTGTGGCACCTTCCATTCGGATCAGGGTCCTGCTTTCGCCTCTAAGGCGTACAAGGATGCTATGACTTTGTTGGGTGTCCAAGTCAAGTTTTCGTATCCATACAGACCTGAGGGTAATAGTGTTGTGGAACGAATGAACCGAGATATAAAGCAGGCTTTGACAGCTAGGGTTATAGGCACTGGCAGGAACTGGCTGGCCCATCTCAATAGCGTACAACGTGCCCTTAATAATCTCCCTAGAAGGTGTCTGGGTGGGCGGACCCCGTATGAAATGCTCTTTGGTATTAAAATGTTCATCCCGGACCTTGACGGTCTAGGCCAGGCGGCGGTTGCTGCCCCCTGTGACGTAGATGAACATTGTCATGTTTTACAGAATCTACAAGAGACGAGAGACAGTCTTGCAAAGGAACACTTGCCCTCCACATCTGAAGCTGCGTTGCAGACTCCGGTAGTTGGCTGGCTACCCCAAGTTGGAGAACTGGTTCGAGAGAAGATCGAAAACAAGAAAGAATTTGGTCCCTCATATGGATCTCCGGTTCCTGTGCTTGGAGTGAAGGGCACAAGAACAATCATTTTACCACCACTTCCAGGTCGTAAAGAAAAAAGGTATATCTCCATTGACAATGTCAAACTACACAGAGTGGTCGATTCTTCTTAGAATGACACCAGCGGTCTCCTGTCCATCCTTTTTAAGACATTCAGTAATGGCCCCGGCTCCGGCTAACAGGCCTGACATTGCCCTTGAGATGCCTGCAGTTTCCAGTTCTTTAGTGAGTTCTCCACCTGATGCTCATCTTGATGAGACTGAATATACTTACCCCACAGACTTATCGATGCCTGATTTGCAATCTTGTTTGGCTACAGAGTCCAGATTTCCATTTGACACTGACTCTCACACATCGAAGACCCCTTCAAAAATGTCTGTTTTTGCAACTTGGTTTAAAAAACATTTTTTGATTCCCCCTTGGATCTACATTTGGTTGGTGCTTTTTTCAATTTACTTGATCATGTCAATTGGATTTGTGGTGTATTTTTTCCGTCTTGTCAAGGGACACTATGTTGAAGAAAGAATATGCATTCGACGTATTAATGGAACATTGGCACCCCATTCCTCATCACACAGATTGAAGAGGGACCTGGCTTTTGTTAACATTACTGCTTGGCCCGTCTTAGATGGGATTGTGTGGGATGCTATTAGATTTCAAATCCACGGGCCCACAGAGGTTATAAATGTCCCAAATGTTGTAAGGGTTTCTATGGGTGATGTGATTGAACAAAATATACGTTCTGATTATTGGGATGTTCAGGCCGTAGAAGCTTTGTTTTCTGTTTTGAAATATTATGCTGCCTTTGATGCTGAAGATTTGTATTTAGAATCTGCGAATTATGGTGATTTGTATTGTTACCAACACTTTGGCAATCACTACCTGCATAAGGCTAACACCAGGAGGAATATGGTTAATTATACACAATCGGAACATTGTCCCGCTCCTGTCGAAGGCAGCTCCCTTTCTCTTTTAAAGAGGTTCACTTACTTTACTGATTTTGATCAGTCAAATCCCAATGCGTTTTATTTTAAAATGACCGAAAAGTCCACTTCCAAGGTTAGACTTACCCACACGAAATTGTTGTATTCGAAGTCCTTTCTAGACCAATTGGCTGTTGGGGGCTATGAAATGTGGAAGGATCCTATTGATCTTAAATCTGTTTGGGGTTCTAAAAGTTGGCGAGTGCAAGGCACTGAGGCTTTGGATTGTGCATGTCTCATCCCGAACAATATGTTGTTTTTGAATTCTACAATTTCACAAATAACTTGCTTTGGATTGGCTACTACTAAAAAATTAAATGCTCCTTCTGTTCCTGGATTAGAGGAATACTCTGGTTGGCATAATAATACCAATTTTTCAATTAGAGAATTGCAAACGCTGTTACTGAATTCTACCTTTGACATATCCAGTTTGGATCCTTAGATCCCAGGTTGGATGCTGGTTCCCAGGTTGGATGCTGTGGCACAAAAGTGGAGATTTTTGCCAGCATCGTTTTCTGGGTTTAGCTCAGGGCTATACACAAGTTAGAGTGGATCCCCGTTTTGAAAGTGGCCGTCCTGTGATTACCTATTCTGTGGGCAAATTATGTCAGAGTTGGCTCAAATATTCCACTTTAACGTCAGTTAAGCTGCATTTATCTAAATTGACTGACGATGTTGATCTGAATGATTTTGTCAAGGGCCCGGCTTCCGACAAATCGAAAAGATATATATATGCTTTTAAAAACTAAGTCTGGAAACTGTCCCAGATTGAGGCTGCTTCACGTGCACTGTCGCAGAGAAAACGCATGTTGGTTGTTACCCCGTATCCTGCTCTAGAGGCAGTGACGAAAGCCAGTGTACCAAATTCAAAAGTTTTGCACCCACGGTGGATACAATGGGCTGCATAATTGACGTCTTCGGATGTCACGTTTATTTTTGATGCCTCCTTGCAGTCACAGGAGTTCTTGCAGTATGAGTTTGTTCATCCTGCACCATTGGCTATGCGGCCTTTGGAGGATTTCCATTGTATCATTTACACTGATGGTTCAGCGCAAGTTGCGCATGGGTCTAAGCACTCATACATTTCAGCTTGCGCCATTGTGGTAGATACCATGGTGAATGATGAGTTCAAGTCCGATGTTGTGCATACACAGACATTAGGGGACTGTACCGCACAATTGGCAGAGCTCCGTGCTCTGATGCTTGCATTGGAGTATGCTGATCCTAGTGTGACTACTCTCTACTCTTATTGTGAGTGAATCTTACTACTGTGTCCAGTCTTACAATGAAAACCTTTTCTTTTGGATTCAGAATGATTTTCGTGATTCCAAGGGTAGCCGGATAAAACATAAAATGATCTGGGATCGAGTGGCTGAACTTAAAGAGCAGCTGCCACTCGCTTATGTAATTCATACTCTCGGTCATCAGCGCATGGGAGTTCACGCTGTTGGCAATAGTTTGGCCGATGAGGCCGCAAAAACAGCAGTATCGACACATTTGGTTGCAGCAGTTACACGTTCCAAAAGTCAGATTGATGATGACAGCTTGGCGGCTGTTGCCGCTACTGAGAAGAGAAGTAAATATCCTAAGGGTTTCCCTTTGAAGTATTCATATCACTTAAGTCCTGATAAAGTTCCTTATGTGAAAATACCGGACGTTGGTGAAAGATTGATTGCCAACGCAGACCGCAGGTACACACTGATTACAGCTGCCCACGAGGGTGTTGCATCTGCGCATGCGGGCGTTTCGGCTACTGTATCTCAGTTAAAGGCAACGTTTCTGGTGGCGGGGACTGTACAAACAGACGCGTGATTATGTCCTTCAATGTGACATTTGCCAGCAGATCAAGCCTTCGACTGCTATGTGTCCGCCCCATACACAGTTGTACATTTCTATTAGACCCCTTGGTTGTGTTTATTTAGATCACTGCCGTCCTTTTTCCTCTGATACTGCATATAAGTACCTCTTAGTTGCAGTTCATTCTTGCACAAGCTTTGTTTGGATGTGGCCATACCGTAGAGCTGATTCGTGAACTGTCATAAGAGACTTTCGTATCTTTGTAGGGATTTTTGCCTGTGGCACCTTCCATTCGGATCAGGGTCCTGCTTTCGCCTCTAAGGCGTACAAGGATGCCATGACTTTGTTGGGTGTCCAAGTCAAGTTTTTGTATCCATACAGACCTGAGGGTAATAGTGTTGTGGAACGAATGAACCGAGATTTAAAGCAGTCTTTGACAGCTAGGGTTATAGGCACTGGCAGGAACTGGCTGGCCCATCTCAATAACGTACAACGTGCCCTTAATAATCTCCCTAGAAGGTCTCTGGGTGGGCGGACCCCGTATGAAATGCTCTTTGGTATTAAAATGTTCATCCCGGACCTTGACGGTCTAGACCAGGCGGCGGTTGCTGCCCCCTGTGACGTAGATGAACATTGTCATGTTTTACAGAATCTACAAGAGACGAGAGAAAGTCTGGCAAAGGAACACTTGCCCTCCACATCTGAAGCTGCGTTGCAGACTCCGGTAGTTGGCTGGCTACCCCAAGTTGGAGAACTGGTTCGAGAGAAGATCGAAAACAAGAAAGAATTTGGTCCCTCATATGGATCTCCGGTTCCTGTGCTTGGAGTGAAGGGCACAAGAACAATCATTTTACCACCACTTCCAGGTCGTAAAGAAAAAAGGTATATCTCCATTGACAATGTCAAACTACACAGAGTGGTCGATTCTTCTTAGAATGACACCAGCGGTCTCCTGTCCATCCTTTTTAAGACATTCAGTAATGGGCCCGGCTCCGGCTAACAGGCCTGACATTGCCCTCGAGATGCCTGCAGTTTCCAGTTCTTTAGTGAGTTCTCCACCTGATGCTCATCTTGATGAGACTGAATATACTTACCCCACAGACTTATCGATGCCTGATTTGCAATCTTGTTTGGCTACAGAGTCCAGATTTCCATTTGACACTGACTCTCACTCATCGAAGGCCCCTTCAAAAATGTCTGTTTTTACAACTTGGTTTAAAAAACATTTTTTGATTCCCCCTTGGATCTACATTTGGTTGGTGCTTTTTTCAATTTACTTGTTCATGTCAATTGGATTTGTGGTGTATTTTTTCCGTCTTGTCAAGGGACACTATGTTGAAGAAAGAATATGCATTCGACATATTAATGGAACATTGGCACCCCATTCCTCATCACACAGATTGAAGAGGGACCTGGCTTTTGTTAACATTACTGCTTGGCCCGTCTTAGATGAAATTGTGTGGGATGCTATTAGATTTCTAATCCACGGGCCCACAGAGGTTATAAATGTCCCAAATGTTGTAAGGGTTTCTATGGGTGATGTGATTGAACAAAATATACGTTCTGATTATTGGGATGTTCAGGCCGTAGAAGCTTTGTTTTCTGTTTTGAAATATTATGCTGCCTTTGATGCTGAAGATTTGTATTTAGAATCTGCGAATTATGGTGATTTGTATTGTTACCAACACTTTGGCAATCACTACCTGCATAAGGCTAACACCAGGATGAATATGGTTAATTATACACAATGGGAACATTGTCCCGCTCCTGTCGAAGGCAGCTCCCCTTCTCTTTTAAAGAGGTTCACTTACTTTACTGATTTTGATCAGTCAAATCCCAATGCGTTTTATTTTAAAATGACCGAAAAGTCCACTTCCAAGGTTAGACTTACCCACACGAAATTGTTGTATTCGAAGTCCTTTCTAGACCAATTGGCTGTTGGGGGCTGTGAAATGTGGAAGGATACTATTGATCTTAAATCTGTTTGGGGTTCTAAAAGTTGGCGAGTGCAAGGCACTGAGGCTTTGGATTGTGCATGTCTCATCCCGAACAATATGTTGTTTTTGAATTCTACAATTTCACAAACAACTTGCTTTGGATTGGCTACTACTAAAAAAAAAATTAAATGCTCCTTCTGTTCCTGGATTAGAGGAATACTCTGGTTGGCATAATAATACCAATTTTTCAATTAGAGAATTGCAAACGCTGTTACTGAATTCTACCTTTGACATATCCAGTTTGGATCCTTAGATCCCAGGTTGGATGCTGGTTCCCAGGTTGGATGCTGTGGCACAAAAATGGAGATTCTTGCCACCATCGTTTTCTGGGTTTAGCTCAGGGCTATACACAAGTTAGAGTGGATCCCCGCTTTGAAAGTGGCCATCCTGTGATTACCTATTCTGTGGGCAAATTATGTCAGAGTTGGCTCAAATATTCCACTTTAACGTCAGTTAAGCTGCATTTATCTAAATTGACTGACGATGTTGATCTGAATGATTTTGTCAAGGGCCCGGCTTCCGGCAAATCGAAAAGATATATATATGCTTTTTAAAACGAAGTCTGGAAACTGTCCCAGATTGAGGCTGCTGCACGTGCACTGTCGCAGAGAAAACGCATGTTGGTTGTTACCCCGTATCCTGCTCTAGAGGCAGTGACGAAAGCCAGTGTACCAAATTCAAAAGCTTTGCACCCACGGTGGATACAATGGGCTGCATAATTGACGTCTTCGGATGTCACGTTTATTTTTGATGCCTCCTTGCAGTCACAGGAGTTCTTGCAGTATGAGTTTGTTCATCCTGCACCATTGGCTATGCGGCCTTTGGAGGATTTCCATTGTATCATTTACACTGATGGTTCAGCGCAAGTTGCGCATGGGTCTAAGCAATCATACATTTCAGCTTGCGCCATTGTGGTAGGTACCATGGTGAATGATGAGTTTAAGTCCGATGTTGTGCATACACAGACATTAGGGGACTGTACCGCACAATTGGCAGAGCTCCGTGCTCTGATGCTTGCATTGGAGTATGCTGATCCTAGTGTGACTACTCTCTACTCTTATTGTGAGTGAATCTTACTACTGTGTCCAGTCTTACAATGAAAACCTTTTCTTTTGTGTTCAGAATGATTTTCGTGATTCCAAGGGTAGCACGATAAAACATAAAATGATCTGGGTTCGAGTGGCTGAACTTAAAGAGCAGCTGCCACTCGCTTATAAAATTCATACTCTCGGTCATCAGCGCATGGGAGTTCACGCTGTTGGCAATAGTTTGGCCGACGAGGCCGCAAAAACAGCAGTATCGACATATTTGGTTGCAGCAGTTACACGTTCCAAAAGTCAGATTGATGATGACAGCTTGGCGGCTGTTGCCGCTACTGAGAAGAGAAGTAAATATCCTAAGGGTTTCCCTTCGAAGTATTCATATCACTTAAGTCCTGATAAAGTTCCTTATGTGAAAATACCGGACGTTGGTGAAAGATTGATTGCCAACGCAGACCGCAGGTACACACTGATTACAGCTGCCCACGAGGGTGTTGCATCTGCGCATGCGGGCGTTTCGGCTACTGTATCTCAGTTAAAGGCAACGTTTCTGGTGGCAGGGACTGTACAAACAGACGCGTGATTATGTCCTTCAATGTGACATTTGCCAGCAGATCAAGCCTTCGACTGCTATGTGTCCGCCCCATACACAGTTGTACATTTCTAATAGACCCCTTGCTTGTGTTTATTTAGATCACTGCCGTCCTTTTTCCTCTGATACTGCATATAAGTACATCTTAGTTGCAGTTCATTCTTGCACAAGCTTTGTTTGGATGTGGCCATACCGTAGAGCTGATTCGTGAACTGTCATAAGAGACTTTCGTATCTTTGTAGGGATTTTTGCCTGTGGCACCTTCCATTCGGATCAGGGTCCTGCTTTCGCCTCTAAGGCGTACAAGGATGCCATGACTTTGTTGGGTGTCCAAGTCAAGTTTTCGTATCCATACAGACCTGAGGGTAATAGTGTTGTGGAACGAATGAACCGAGATTTAAAGCAGTCTTTGACAGCTAGGGTTATAGGCACTGGCTGGAACTGGCTGGCCCATCTCAATAGCGTACAACGTGCCCTTAATAATCTCCCTAGAAGGTCTCTGGGTGGGCGGACCCCGTATGAAATGCTCTTTGGTATTAAAATGTTCATCCCAGACCTTGACGGTCTAGACCAGGCGGCGGTTGCTGCCCCCTGTGACGTAGATGAACATTGTCATGTTTTACAGAATCTACAAGAGACGAGAGACAGTCTTGCAAAGGAACACTTGCCCTCCACATCTGAAGCTGCGTTGCAGACTCCGGTAGTTGGCTGGCTACTCCAAGTTGGAGAACTGGTTCGAGAGAAGATCGAAAACAAGAAAGAATTTGGTCCCTCATATGGATCTCCGGTTCCTGTGCTTGGAGTGAAGGGCACAAGAACAATCATTTTACCACCACTTCCAGGTCGTAAAGAAAAAAGGTATATCTCCATTGACAATGTCAAACTACACAGAGTGGTCAATTCTTCTTAGAATGACACCAGCGGTCTCCTGTCCATCCTTTTTAAGACATTCAGTAATGGCCCCGGCTCCGGCTAACAGGCCTGACATTGCCCTCGAGATGCCTGCAGTTTCCAGTTCTTTAGTGAGTTCTCCACCTGATGCTCATCTTGATGAGACTGAATATACTTACCCCACAGACTTATCGATGCCTGATTTGCAATCTTGTTTGGCTACAGAGTCCAGATTTCCATTTGACACTGACTCTCACACATCGAAGACCCCTTCAAAAATGTCTGTTTTTGCAACTTGGTTTAAAAAACATTTTTTGATTCCCCCTTGGACCTACATTTGGTTGGTGCTTTTTTCAATTTACTTGTTCATGTCAATTGGATTTGTGGTGTATTTTTTCAGTCTTGTCAAGGGACACTATGTTGAAGAAAGAATATGCATTCGACATATTAATGGAACATTTGCACCCCATTCCTCATCACACAGATTGAAGAGGGACCTGGCTTTTGTTAACATTACTGCTTGGCCCGTCTTAGATGGGATTGTGTGGGATGCTATTAGATTTCAAATCCACGGGCCCACAGAGGTTATAAATGTCCCAAATGTTGTAAGGGTTTCTATGGGTGATGTGATTGAACAAAATATACGTTCTGATTATTGGGATGTTCAGGCCGTAGAAGCTTTGTTTTCTGTTTTGAAATATTATGCTACCTTTGATGCTGAAGATTTGTATTTAGAATCTGCGAATTATGGTGATTTGTATTGTTACCAACACATTGGCAATCACTACCTGCATAAGGCTAACACCAGGAGGAATATGGTTAACTATACACAATGGGAACATTGTCCCGCTCCTGTCGAAGGCAGCTCCCCTTCTCTTTGAAAGAGGTTCACTTACTTTACTGATTTTGATCAGTCAAATTCCTATGCGTTTTATTTTAAAATGACCGAAAAGTCCACTTCCAAGGTTAGACTTACCCACACGAAATTGTTGTATTCGAAGTCCTTTCTAGACCAATTGGCTGTTGGGGGCTATGAAATGTGGAAGGATACTATTGATCTTAAATCTGTTTGGGGTTCTAAAAGTTGGCGAGTGCAAGGCACTGAGGCTTTGGATTGTGCATGTCTCATCCCGAACAATATGTTGTTTTTGAATTCTACAATTTCACAAACAACTTGCTTTGGATTGGCTTCTACTAAAAAATTAAATGCTCCTTCTGTTCCTGGATTAGAGGAATACTCTGGTTGGCATAATAATACCAATTTTTCAATTAGAGAATTGCAAACGCTGTTACTGAATTCTACCTTTGACATATCCAGTTTGTATCCTTAGATCCCAGGTTGGATGCTGGTTCCCAGGTTGGATGCTGTGGCACAAAAGTGCAGATTCTTGCCAGCATCGTTTTCTGGGTTTAGCTCAGGGCTATACACAAGTTAGAGTGGATCCCCGTTTTGAAAGTGGCCATCCTGTGATTACCTATTCTGTGGGCAAATTATGTCAGAGTTGGCTCAAATATTCCACTTTAACGTCAGTTAAGCTGCATTTATCTAAATTGACTGACGATGTTGATCTGAATGATTTTGTCAAGGGCCCGGCTTCCGGCAAATCGAAAAGATATATATATGCTTTTTAAAACGAAGTCTGGAAACTGTCCCAGATTGAGGCTGCTTCACGCATTAGAGCAATAGATCAAGTAAATTTAAAAAAAAGTGCTAGCAGTTGTAGATAACAGCATTAACACACTTTCTTCCCGCATTTACACATTAGATAATATTGTTTCATCTGTTGTTGATATTGTGCAAGAGTATGTGTCTGTTTTGTACCATGGTCAAACTCAATTGCGTTCTATTATGCAGTTTGCCTGGCTTTTGCAGACTTTGAAATCAGGGAAAGTGCCCCGGCACTACATGAATACTTCATCATTGTTTGCCCCGTTCAATTTGACTGAAAAGCAACGTTTTATGTCTATGAAAGATGTAACTTTTTCTATGTTACATATTGAAAAGTTAGAACCGTTACCATTTTCTGTGGCCGAGACAAATTCAGCTGTGTGGCTTATCCACGGATTAATAACGTTACCTTTAACCCTTTTCAAATTCGAGGCCTGCATGAAGTACTATGCAATTGGTAGATATGAAGCTTTGGGCACCGCTTATCTTCATTAAGCTTGGTCACTACCATTTACCTATAGGTGTCTTAGAGAGGGAAAAGAGGCAGTGATCATCCGTAGAGAGATTCCAATCCTCCATCAAGACCACTCCTTCGGGCATCCGAGTCGCCGATGAGCCCCACGTTGGGTGCCAATTTGTAAAAGTAGACCTCAGCAAGGCCTACCGGTGTTTGGGGTTCTCCCTTCTGTGCACCAGTCCTCAGACCAATAAGTAGAGATTGGCACGGAAGCTGGAATATCAAAGAAAGAGTTTAATAAACCTCATGAGGTGGAACTACATCCATACACAATCCTTCATCAGTGTATGAGGTAGCACAAGGAGTAGGAGAACTGTGGGCCTTTTATACTCACACAGGAGCTCAGAAAGAGGTGCGACAGGCATACATAGGAAGAGTTACATACATAGAAGGTCATACAGAGAATGCACAGCCAACAAAAGGGAGGAGCAATGAGTTGCTGACATTGGTTAAAACAGCCAGACATTTACAGACTACAGCAGGTGCTTAGGCAGCTAGAGACTTCTTCTGAGCATGTGCAGTGTAGCAGGGGCTAAATATAGACAGTCCTCTAGCAAAGCACAAGGGTAATCAACAGCGAAGATGGAAGGAGCACATGGCAAGCACATGGTTAGTCAAGATGGCTGCCAAAAACAATATGGCTTCAGCTCATGCTACCAGCGAACTTGGTCAATTTACAACAACTGCTGTTTGCTATGACAGGGCGGGAGCCGTGCAGCTCCCGCCCTGTCATAGCAAACAGTGGCTTGGATTTTGGAAGAGATTCAAACCAGATTGCTTTTCCACATGGGGAGCTGCATTTTAGGAGGCGGGGAGCCGGCTGGGTCTGTCGGGGCATTGGGGCTCCTCTCACGATCCACAGCGAAGTAGCCAGGCCCCAGGGGATGGGGTCCCCGGGGCCAGAGGTGGCCCGTGAGGGGGGCCACGCGGCCTCCCTCCCCCTTAATTAAAATAATTATTATTAATTGTTATTAATTATCATTAAAAAAAGGCCGGCCCCAGGGGACGGGTCCTCGCAGCCCCCCTCCAAAGATATAAAAAAAAAACACTGGCCATGCCCCAGGGGCATTTTTTAAAACAAATTAAAAAGATTGGGGTCAGGCCCTGGGGGATGGGGTCCCCAGGGCCAATAAAATAGGAAAGGAAGGGGGGGCCACACAGCTCCCCTTCTTAAAAAAATAAATTTAAAAAAAGACTGGCATCACGCTGGAGACCCCGCCCCCTCCCTGCAGCACTCTGCAAACACGCCCCCTGGCACGTTGTAAGATGGGGAACTAATTCTCCTTGAATACTGGGGGTCTCTGGGGGCCAACTAGCCCACCAGGAACCTCCAGTATTCGCCAGGGAGCTGCGTTGCAGAGAGGTATTCGGAGGCCATGCCCCTTTTTACACCTCTCTGCAATGCAGTTCTGTGGCACTTACTGGAGGCACCTGGTGGGATAGTTGGACCCCAGGGACCCGCAGGATTCAAGGGTCCCTGGGGTCCAACTAGCCCACTACGTACCTCCAGTAAGCGCCACAGAGCTGCATTGCAGAGTGGTGTAAAAGGGGCGTGGCCTGGGCCACCTCTCTGCAACGCAGCGCAGTAGCGCTTACGGGAGGTACCTGATGGGCTAGTTGGCCTTCAGGGATCCTCAGGATTGAAGAGGAATTAATTCCCCAAACTAAAACGTGCCACAGGGCGTGTTCACACACATGTCACCTAAGGCCCCGCCCCCTCCCCTTGAATACTGAGGGTTCCTGGAGGCCAACTACCCCACCAGGTACCTCCAGTATGCACCAGGGAGCTGTGTTTCACAGAGGTGTTCAGAGGCCACGTCTCTCTTTACACCTCTCTGCAATGCAGCTCTGTGGCGCTTACTGTAGGTGCCTTGTTCGCTAGTTGTACCCCAGGGACCCTCAGGATTCAAGGGGACTTAATCTCCCAACTTAAAACGTGTCAAGGGGCAGTCGAAACACATGTTGGCTTGGCATAGAATTCAAGAAATTAAAGACAAAGAATGAGAGAACTTTGTGTATTAATTGTGTGCATTAATTGTGATATTTTGGCATGTGCTCTGGATAAATGTGCTATAGTTAGTGCCAGATTTCACTCAAACAAAACCAGTGAAATTCAGCCATTATAGTTTGCTGAACTAACTATAACTCGCGCCCTGCAATGCACTGCTTATGACCTCACATATTACATCACTCATGACATGGTCAGTGACATTACTGATGATATCACTGATGTCCCCCGATATTGCCCTCGGGACCCCATCTCCCGGGGCATGCCCATTTGTTAGAAATAATTGGGAGGGGGACAACGTGGCACCCCTCCCGTGGCCGATTTCGGACCGGGGAGCCCATACCCCGGGGCCAGGCATTTATAATTGTTTTTTTTTACAAGGGAGAGGGGCCGCGTACCCCAAATCCCCAGGCTTATTTTGGCCCCGAAGATATCATCCTCCAGGGACAGGCCTTCATCATCTTTTTAAAAATGGAGAGGGCGCCTGCGTGGCCCCCCTCCTCAGGCCGATGTTGCTCGAGGGACCCCATCCCCCAGGACATGGCCTCTCGTTGGGGATTGCGGGGGCCTCAATGCTCCAATAGTCCCTGCCAGCTCCCTGCCTCCTGCTGGAGCTGGCATTGCTTTTGGACAGAGGGAGTTGAAAATATGCAGCTCTCTCTGTCCAAAAGCATGTCTGCTCTTCTTCATGGACGTGAGAGCATTTTACATGCTCTCGCTTCCATGAAGTGGAATAGAGTTTGCTATGGCTTGGCAGGAGTGGTGGTCCCGCCAAGCCATAGCAAACTACAATGTTCCACAGGTGGACATCCCGGGACATTGCTGGAGCTGGCCCTGAGGGGTGGCGGTCCCAAGGACCATCTAGGGCTACTGGAGGGGGGCTATGCAGCCCCCCTCCCATCTTGTATATAACCACTGGGAGGTGGTGGTCCCTGGGGCGGGGTCTTCAACGGACCCCCTTAGTGATTTGATTTGTGCCCCAGGGAGGCGTCAGTCCCCAGGGCTGCAGGGGAGGCTGTAGGTGCCTGTTAAGTGGATGCACTTCCAAAAATATGTACCCGCCTTTTGTAGATCTGAAAGGGTTGCACAGCCTTATGCACTAGTGTTTGAATTTTATCCACTTAAACCACAGTAATCAAGTCTTCATTTTTGTTAATCATGCATTTATTCACAGTTAGTCCATCACGTCAAAGACGTGATGGATTAATTGTGCATGGATTAATTTATGCATGTTGCTTATTCCAAAATTGCCCATTCAGGTCTATTCTATAACAAACGGCCAGATTCATGAAACGAAAATCGTCTCGCAAAGGGCCAGATTCTGAGAATCCGGCCCTTTGCGAGCGCAATTATTGCATTTGGGATTCATCATCCCAAATGCAATAATCGCTATTATAAAATTCGCTAATGTGCGAGGAATTGCATTTAAGTAATCTCTATTAGAGATTCCTTAAATGCAATTCATCAACCAATTTTAAATTGCGAATTCGCTATATTTGGCCGCTATTTACCACGAAGTCTGACTTCGTGGTAAATAGCGAAAAAATAGATTAAAGCACTTTAGTGCATTTTTTTTTCTTTTGCATGTTACACACACACATGTCCTTTGGACATGTGTGTGCGCAACACCTGTGTAATGTTACATTTCAGGGGTGCTACAGGGTGTCCTTTGGACACCCCTGGCACCCTTGAAATTGCATCCTTATTTGCGATTAGCAAATTGATCGCAAATAAGGAATGTGTAGGAATCGCAATTTATTTAGCAATTCCTACATGAATCCTGTTTTGCAAGTCCTTAATAGCGATTCCTTATGAATTGCTATTAAAGACTCGCAAAACGGCCCTTTCATGAATCTAGCTGGTAGTCTTTAAGTTAGTGAGTGAGCATTGGGTGGTTATTCAGTTATGTTGTGCGTGCGTGGGAAGAACAAGGCGCTTGCAAAAGAAGATTACATCAGGTATGTAAGAGCTTACATAAAGGATAATGGGAGAAGTGACAAACATGGGGCGTGGGGGTGAGTTTACATACAGCGATGAGCATACTATATGAGTTTGGTGGTAATATGGGGTTGTTTGGTGCAGAGTAATTTGGGTTAAAACGTGGGGCACATTAATAATGACACAAGTACAAACTTATTTTTTGTTTGTGTAATGTTACACGGGTGGGAGCAGAGGGGTGGATTAATAATGCACACTATGTTTCAGTTTATTGCGGGGTTATTTAAGATGAATTTTCCATGTTATTGCTATATGATTTAATCAGTGATTGGATGTTATTATTATTATGATCTTGTGGCTGACGGGCGCATATATATTTTTACATACTACAGATACCCCTGAACAAGGTTTAAAATAAACTGAAATGCATTGGGTGTAGAGATCGTAAATAGAAGAACTCAGAAATCAACTGTTCTAGAATAGGCCTGGATGGGCAAATTTGGAATAAGCAACATGTATAAGATTGTGGAATTCCGAGTCTTTGACGTGATGGATTAACTGTGAATAGAAGCATGATTAACAAGAATTAAGACTTGATTACTGTGCTTTAAGTGGATGAAAATCAAACACTAGTGCATAAGGCTGTGCAACCCTTTCGTTCTACAAAAGGCGGGTCCATATTTTTGGAAGTATCATTATAAATGCTTACTGGAATGGAGCATTATGAGGCTGCATGCACGCCAAACTTGATGAATTCAGAAAAGAACAAGTGAGAAATAATATGGGTGTGCTCCAAACTATGCAAAAAGTGATGTATATTAAAACTGTTCTAGCCCTGGTTAGCACCCCGATGTTAGAAAATAAGCAAAGAACATTGGAGGATTTGTTTTCACGTCAAAGACTGTTTATGAGAGTTATCGATTTGAAGGAGTTAATATACTTCAAGTGACTATTGGACATAAGGTCATGTTATGGGGATTCACGCATGTGTTTATTTTGAGATTAAATGAAGAAGTGAATTATTTGTAAGTACACAATTTAGGATATGGGTGGTATTGCTTTAAACAAGGAGTTTCGGTGGGGTGGGCACATGTGGATGCAATACATGCTAATCATGGTGTTTGTAGGTGGGGCTTGTAACGTAGTCTTTAAGTTAGTGAGTGAGCATTGGGTGGTTATTCAGTTATGTTGTGCGTGCATCGGAAGAACAAGGCACTTGCAAAAGAAAATTACATCAGGTATGTAAGAGCTTATATAAAGGATAATGGGAGAAGTGACAAGCATGGGGTGTGGGGTGAGTTTACATACAGCGATGAGCATACTATATGAGTTTGGTGGTAATATGGGGTTGTTTGGTGCAGAGTAATTTGGGTTAAAAACGTGGGCCACATTATTAATGATTCAAGTACAAACTTATTTTTTGTTTGTTTAATGTTACAATATATGATCAAATCAGTGATTGGATGTTATTATTATTATGATCTTTTGGCTGACGGACGCATATATCTTTTACAGACTACAGATACCCCTGAAGAAGGTTTAAAATAAACCGAAATGCATTGGGTGTAGAGATCGTAAATAGAAGAACTCGGAAATCTGTTTAACTGTTCTATAATAGGCCTGGATGGGCAATTTTGGAATAAGCAACATGCATAACATTGTGGAATATCAAGTCTTTGACGTGATAGATTATCTGTGAATAAAAGCATGATTAACAAGAATTAAGACTTGATTATTAAGTGGATGAAATTCAAACACTAAGGCATAAGGCTGTGCAACCCTTTCGGATCTACAAAAAGCAGGTCCATATTTTTGGAAGTATCATTATAAGTGCTTAATGGAACGGAGCATTATAAGGGTGCATGCACGCAGAACTTGATGAATTCAGAAAAGAAGAAGTGAGAATTAATATGGATGTGCTCCAGACTATTCAAAAAGTAAAGTGGATGCCCTTGCCAGGTCGACATGGCAGTTTAAAACTGCACACACAGACATTGGAGTGGCAGATCTGAGACATGGTTGCAGGGCTACTTATGTGGGTGGCACAATCAGTGCTGCAGGCCCAATAATAACATTTGATTTACAGGCCCTGGGCATCCACAGTGCTCTTTACTAGGGACTAATCAGTAAATCAGATATGGAATCATGGCTAACCAATCTCAATAACACTTACAAAGGGTGTACTTGCACTTTAGCACTGATCAGCAGTGATAAAGTGTGCAGAGTTCTAAAACCGGAAAAACCGACATACAGCACAAAAACAGGAGGTCAGAAGCAAAAAGATATATGCCAGGTCTAACATGGTTTAATTTTTATCTTTTTCACCATTCTTGTAATGCTGGTTACAATGCTTTGTTTAATCTGCCTAACAATTTCAGCTCACACTTTTTATACAAGGATACAATTGTTTCAAAAAATATTTGAAAATATATTTTTGTGTCTTTCTTGTGTTCATCTTGGGCATGCAAAAGTAACAACAAAAGGGTAGATCTGCTTCCATGATTTCCCTGGGGAATAAGAGTGGTCATGTTCGAGGTTGCAGATACCATCTGGTACTCTGATAAGGTTAGCGGTTCAGATGAGGCACTGCGAGCTAGCTGGGAATTGGACCTGCATTTTTTGATATTATGTGTGAACTGAGTCCCCATATTCTGAAGTTCATGATGTCCAGATACACAGTCCTACTTAATTTGAAGGAACCATACAACATGGTGCCACCAACGTTCTAGGTCAGCAGCAAAGTTAATGGGACCCCTGAGTAGTTCTTGTGTATGCCCAAGGTCTCCTCTTTGCCTTATACAGAGACGTCTGTGGTGATAGGGATTAATCTTCCTCAGCTTAATAGGAAACCCCTATTTTAGTCTGAAGGTTGTTCAAGCTTTAACCTTTAAAAGGGTCATCCCACTATTGTGTGCCTTTCTGTGAATTCCATTGATTAAATATGGCGCTAGCAGCTATCATTCCGGTTAACTGTCAACATGCTGTTACAGCACAGTTACTAGCACAAGGACACCCTGTTGGGGGTGGAGATGTTATCTTAGTGGCTGAGGCCCACAAAGCATATAAATAAAAAGTGCATTTTTGTGGATTCACTATCCTGCAGTCAATTCCACTTCACAGGCATTTCACACATACACTCCAGCTGCAGTACCTGGTCAATATAGAGGTTATGAAGATTTAGAAATACCATTAACATATCAAGAATATAAAAACTGGTTCCAAGGCGCCCTCCCACATCCACTAAACAATGTAAGAAGGGTTCCACTCAGCAATGATGGGGCGATCTGGCCAGGCTTAGTCAGCTATCCAGCATGCCCACATTTAGAAACATTCAATTTTGTAGACCTCTGTACTCTCTACACAGGTCTAGTTAGGATATATAGATATTTAATGCAGTTTGTTATGTATGCAATAACCGCTGCCCCAGCACAGGCTGTTCAAGCTGGACTGTAACCGTTAGCTGTACCTGCAATTAGTCCAGTCATTATCAATGCAATTATGGGTAAAGTTACTACCAAATGGGAAGCAATTCCATTTGGGATTGCACAAAAAAACTAACCAGCTAGAAGCAGTGTTTCCCCATACAGGACCCCAAGACAGACATAGAATTCTCGCAATCTGTCTACCACTTGGAATGGTTACTGTAGTAGACAAATGCACAACTTGGGGCACAGTCTTTGTTGCAATATTCACCATAACACATAGTACACCACCCCTTGCTGTTATGCCTGAAGTGCTAAAACAGATGCAAAATGAATACAGGGCTGACTCTGCCCTGGATTTGGAGATGAAATTAATCGGCAACTTCGCCACAGGTTTCTCAATTGTTTTAAGTAATATTAAAGGGGAGACAGCAGCACTGGCAGTATGCCAACACCTCATGCAGGTTCCGTTATTATTGCTGAAAACTACATACTTCTATAGGTCAAGATAATTAGGGAGCCAAGCCTAATAAGCCACAGCTTAAAGGCAGTTATGAAAAAGATAATACCAAGTAGACTCCTGAGCTTTCTAAAAAACACTAGGATCAACAGAAAAACGAAGATAGAACAAAAACACAGAGTGGATCTCCACAACCAGAACTCACTGAAAAACGTTATATTTTACGTAGCCATGATACACTTAAACGTCCTGATAGGTATCAGTACACTGATGCACATCCTTCTCCTTCCTTTCAAGACTCACCCGACAAATGTCCTGAGAGAGTGGATGACTGGAACACAGGCACATAAAGTATGTGAAACTGAAAAAGGACTCGCAACACTCATCTGACATCATCATAAAAAAGGAAGAAAAACTTCCACAACAAAAACCCCAATTCAAAAAGAAGATAGTGGCGGGTATCTTCACAAAACTTCCCACACATATTGACAACGTTCCTTCAGGATAAGGCATGGAGAGGGACACTTCTAGACAACACAGCAGAGGTCAGGAAGGTACTCCGGAATCTTCAAGAGTTTCTGGTTTTGAGTGCAACTAATAAATGTATTCATGTTGACATACCAAGTCAGCAGGTTATCCCTCCCGACAGACTTTATGATATGGACATCCAAATAGCGGGTGACATACATGTACTATTAAAGTAATATTCTGGAAAAATTTAACAACCACCTATGATATTCTCTTGGCTGAAATACATTCATCGCCTGAGTTTGTCAGAAAAGTCCCACAAGGGGAAGAAGTAATTATACCTTCCTTCTCTGTTCTTGTTCCTGAAGTTGTCAAACAAGCGTATGGCGCAGAATGGGCTCTTGCACAGGCCCCGACATATTACCACAATCACATAGTCTGGGTTTAGGACTTACCTTATCGCATTATATCAATAAGGTTTAGCCCGCAGGTGCAACCATAATACCCAATTAAACATGAAGCAAAATGCGCGGTTAGGGAAATTCTATTACAATTAAAATTTCAAGGCATAATAGAGCCTTGTATTTCAGCAATGAACAATCCATTATATTCGTTAGCTAAACTGGATCATACCTATTGTTTAGGCTTAGACTACAGACATTTAAAGTCATACATACACTTTTACAATTCAAAATTCACATACTGTAGCCCTAATTAACAACGTAGTTTGCAAAAAATACAAAACCACATTGGACATTTCCAATGGCTTTTTCTGCTATAATATAGTTCCTGAAAAAAGAGACTTAATGGTATTTAGCGCTTTAGGAGTCCCGAAAAAATTCTGCTGACTTCCCAGGGACTTCCTCCCCTTAAGTGGAACTTACTTATGACTTAATGACACCATCGTTGGGTAATATTGCACGTGAATAAATGGATTTATGAGAGGAAGGTCTCTGTGAACACCTTGAGCTGCAGCACATACAATTGTGAGAAATTTTCCTTATGTGATGTCTAAAATCTTGCAGCAGCCTTTGTTGATTGTGTATGTTTGAGAAATACTTTCACTGCTGCTGCCAGTATGGCACAGGTGCAATGTTTGAGGCAGTGAGCAGGTTCTGCATGGTGCTGATGTAACTGTGTGTAATGTAACTCAATCAATCAGGCGAATTTATAAAGCGCGCTACTCACCCGCTAGGGTCTCAAGGCGCTGGGAGGGGGTCCACTACTGCTCGAATAGCCAGGTCTTGAGTTGTTTCCTGAAGGAGAGATGGTCCTGGGTCAGCCATAGGTGGATGGGGAGGGAGTTCCATGTCTTGGCCGCCAGGTAGGAGAAGGATCTTCCTCCGGCAGTGGCTCTGCGAGTACGTGGGACGGTGGCGAGGGCGAGGCTGGTCGAGCGGAGCTGTTGGGTGGGTGTGTAGAAAGTGAGGCGGTTGTTGAGGTACTTGGGTCCCAAGTCATGGGGAGCCTTGTGTGCGTGGGTGAGGAGTCTGAACGTGATCCTCTTGCTGACGGGGAGCCAGTGCAGGTCTCTCAGATGATCAGAGATGTGGTCGTGGCCAGGAATGTCCAGGATGAGTCGTGCAGAAGCGTTCTGTATGCGCTGGAGTCTTTTCTGGAGTTTGGCTGTGGTTCCCGCGTAGAGGGTGTTCCCGTAGTCCAGTCGGCTGGTGGCAAGGGCCTGGGTGACCGTCTTCCTGGTTTCGGTGGGGATCCACCGGAAGATCTTTCGGAGTATGCGCAGGGTGTTGAAACAGGATGATGAGACGGCATTGACTTGTTTGGTCATCGTGAGGGAGGAGTCCAGGATGAAGCCCAGGTTGCGTGCTTGGTCCGTTGGTTTGGGGGTGTTGCCCAGGGCAGGGGGCCACCAGGAGTCGTCCCAGGTGGAGGGGGATGATCCCAGGATGAGGACTTCCATCTTGTCTGAGTTCAGTTTCAGGCGGCTGGTCTTCATCCACTCTGCGACGTCTTTCATTCCTTCCTGGAGGCTGGCTCTGGCGGTGGCGGGGTCGTTGGTGAGGGAGAGGATCAGCTGGGTGTCGTCAGCGTAGGAGATGATGTTTAGGTTGTGTTGGCGTGTGATGGCTGCGAGGGGACACATGTAGATGTTGAAGAGGGTGGGGCTGAGAGAGGATCCTTGAGGTACACCGCAGATGACTTCGGTGGCCGCGGATCTGAACGAGGGAGGCCGACTCTCTGGGTTCTTCCGGCGAGGAACGAGATGATCCACTCCAGTGCCTTCCCTTGGATTCCGGTGTTGCTGAGGCGCTGTATTAGTGTGCGGTGGCATACTGTGTCGAATGCTTCTGAGAGATCCAGGAGGATGAGGGCAGCTGTTTCCCTGTTGACCAGCAGGGATCTGATGTTGTCGGTGGCTGCGATGAGGGCGGTCTCGGTGCTGTGGTTAGCTCGGAAGCCGGACTGTGAAGGGCCGAGTGATCCGTTCATCTCGAGGAAGGTGGCGAGTTGTTTGTTGATGGTCTTCTCGATGACTTTGGCAGGGAAAGGGAGGAGCGAGATGGGGCGGAAGTTCTTGAGATCCGTGGGGTCCGTGGTGGGTTTCTTCAGGAGAGCCCTGAGCTCGGCATGTTTCCAGCTTTCCGGGAAGGTGGCGGTGGTGAAGGAGATGTTGATGATGTCCCGGAGTTGGGGTGCGATGATGGAGTCAGCCTTGTTGAAGACGTGGTGAGGGCAGGGGTCGGTTGGGGATCCGGAGTGGATGGTGTTCATCGTGTGGGTGGTGTTTTCGGTGCTGACCGGGGTCCAGTTGCAGAAGGTGGTGGTGGGGGGCGCCGGTTCGGTGGTTTGGTGCGTGGTCTGTGCGCCGAAGCTGTTGTGTATATCAGCGATCTTGCGGTGGAAGAACAAGGCGAGTGAGTCGCAGAGGTCTTGCGAGGGTTTGATGTCGTTGCAGGCTTTGGGGTTGGAGAGCTCTTTAACGATGCTGAAGAGTTCCTTGCTGTTGTGGGTGTTGTTGTCCAGACGTTCTTTGAAAGTAGTCCTTTTGGTGGTGCGGATCAGCTGGTGGTGTTTGTGGGTGGCGGTCTTGAGGGCTGTCATGTTTTCTGTTGTCTGGTCGTGGTGCCAGGCTTTCTCGAGGGTGCAGCAGTTTTTCTTGGAGGTTTTGAGTTCGTTGGTAAACCACATGGCTTTCTTGCTGTCTGGTCTGCTGGGAGGGTTCTTTAGTGGAGCGAGGTCATCGGCGCAGTTGGTGAGCCACTGTGTGAGGTTGCGGGCTGCTTCGTTGGGGTCCATTGTGTTGGCGGAAGGGTTCTGGCTGAGGGAGGTGGTGAGCTGGTCCGCGGTGATCTTGCTCCAGCTTCTGCGGGGAACCTGTTGCGGGTGTTGGTGGGTCGTGGTTCTCCTGAAGTTGAAGTGGAAGCAGCTGTGATAAGTCCAGTGTAGTCCGGTGGAGTGGCTGAAGGAGATGTGCTTGCTGGAGGAGAAGACGGGGTCAAGCGTGTGGCCGGTGTAGTGGGTGGGGGTGTTCACCAGTTGCTTGAGACCGAGGTTGGCGAGGTTGTCTAGCAGGGCGGCGGTGTTGCTGTCATTGTTGTTCTCCAGGTGGAAGTTGAGGTCCCGTAGGAGGATGTAGTCTCAGGAGGTGAGGGCGTGCGGGCTGATGAAGTCTGCGATGGCTTCGCTGAATTAAGTGCGTGGTCACGGGGGTCTGTAGATTAGAGTACCTCTGAGGGTGGTCTTGGGGCCGGTGTGTATCTGGAAGTGAAGGTGCTCGGCGGCGGAGAGGGTGTAGTCGGAGTTGGTCGTGATTCGGATGGTGTTTTTGTGGACGATGGCGATGCCTCCTCCGGTTTGGTTAACGCGGTCCCTCCGGGTGATCTTGTAGCCATCCGGGATGGCTATGGCGATGTTGGGGGCTGAGGAGGTGTTCATCCAGGTTTCTGTGAGGAAGGCGACGTCTGGTGATGTTGTATCGAGGAGGTTCCAGAGTTCGACGGTGTGTCTGTGGACGGAGCGGGTTTTGAGCAGGATGCACTTGAGGTGAGAGTTGCTGGTGCCTGGCTTGGCGGGCGCGGTGCAGGTCTGGAGGCAGGTGAATTTGCAGGCTTGGCAGGTGAAGGGTCCGTCGGTGCGTTTCGGGGTGGCTCGGTAGCAGGCGGGCAGTCGGCCGTTGTTGAGTGCGTGGAGGGCGGCGGTGTCGTATCTCAGGTCGTTCGGCTACGGTGGGGGCCAGGGGTTCTGGTGCTGGGCGCGGTCCAGGCGCGGACGGGCGTAGACGGGCTTGCCTTTGGCACGCCCACTGTGCGTGCTTGATGCCCATGCGTGCGGTCCCCGCCATAAACGGCGAAGTGGGAGGGAGGAGCAGCTGGGAGGCAGGAGCGGGGTGGCGAAAAGGAAGGGTGCAGGGTACAAAAAAGAAAAGGGGGCGGGCCGCAGGGGAGCAGCGGCGGGGGAGCGGGAAGACGGTCGCACAGGGTGGCGAGGAAACCAGGAACACGAGGTACAAACAGTCAAGGGGCACAGAATACAAATCAATAAGGAACAAGGTACAATAATACAATACTCAGTCAGCAGGGTGGACTCGGGCAGCAGCCGAAACAACTCGGGCGCACTCACGGGGGGCCGTGCGGTGCGTGGAGCGATCGGCCCTGTGAACAGGGTCAGAGGTCCCAACTGGTGCTGATGTTCTGTGTGTGTGGGTACATGTGCACCTGTGTATACTCTGCATACTGTGAGCAAATCTAGAAACACTGCTGACTGTGCTGTACATGTCGCGTATGTTTAATACAGTTTGTAGTGTTGCTTGTATCATATATCTTTTGTGTGAGAGAAACGCGTGCACTGTTAAGGGACAGTTTGGAGTATCTTCTATTTATTTCTTCATTTTTACATGTGAACTTGTAAAAAGCAATAGAGCTACGTTGCGGTCCTTTGACATGCAACTAGAGTGGAACATGTCAAAGATAGTTGAAGTCTAACTGTCCGAGAATTGGTATTCTTCAATCGCTGTTATGTTATGTTATGTTAACTCCATTTTTAAGCGCACAGCTGCCCCAGCTAAGGGGCGTCCCGGCGCTGCGCCTGGAAAGGAACACAACACTAACAAAAAAGAAGGGATGACAGAATGGGAAAAATTAACAGCTATCTGGGAAGATAAAAGTTTTTACAGCCTTCCTAAATAACAAGAGGTCATCAATGGAACGAATATGGGCAGGAAGGGAGTTCCATAGTTTGGGGGCAAGCACTCTAAAAGAGCGGCCACCAGACCTGCTTCGCAGAAATCGAGGGACTATAGCAAAATTTTGTCCACAGGATCTCAGCTGACAGGAGGGAGTGTAAGGGAGGATAAGGTGCTCCAGAATCGGAGGAGAAGCAAGTTTTAAAATCTTAAAAGAAAGGCATAAAGTCTTAAATTCTATCCTCTGAGGCACAGGCAGCCAGTGGAGCTTGGCAATAGTGCTTCTAGCAGAACAAAATCTGGGAAGGCCAACTAAGGCCCTAGCTGCAGCGTTCTGAACACGCTGCAACCTCAGAATTTTGGCCTGATTGGCACCAAGCAGCAAAGAGCTCGCATAATCGAGCCTAGACAGTATAACTGCCTGAATAATCAGTTGACGAGTCGGGGCATCAAAGAATTTCAACACCGGCCTAAGCCCACGTAAAGTGCCAAAACAAGTCGCAGCGACTTTTTTAGTATGGCAGGAGAAACTGAGCATCGAGTCCAGCCAAACACCCAGATTTTTCACCTCAACGGCCGGACTCGGGGTAGGGCCGAGGTCACCTGGCCACCACCTGTCACCCAGAGGTTGCTCTGTTTACCCACGATCAATACCTCGGTTTTATTCGCATTGAGCTGCAGGCAGTTCGCCGTCATCCATCCAGCCACCGCACTGAGACCCTCACGGAAGTTAGAGGCCTCAAGATCAGAGTTGCCACTAAGTGTCACCGCAAGCTGAGTGTCGTCAGCGTAGGACACCATAGTAAGGTCCCAACGCTTGGCGACAGCAGCCAGCGGCTGCACATAAAGATTGAAAAGCGTGGGGCTCAGTGCTGAACCCTGCGGAACTCCCTGTTCGATGAGGTGGGATTTAGATTCAAAGGGAGGTGTAGAAACTCGAAAGGTACGATCAGAAAGAAATGATCGAAACCATTCCAGAGCTAAACCCTTAACACCGCCTCATCAAGCCGCTGCAGAATTATTGCATGGGAAACAGTGTCAAAGGCGGCACTGAGGTCTAAAAGGACCAAGGCCGCCGTTTGACCCACATCCAACACAGCGCGCAGATGTTCTACCATGGAAAGGAGAGCTGTCTCAGTGCTGTGCCCAGCACGGAAGCCATTCTGCTAAGGGTCAAGAATGTTAGCAGATTGTAAATGACTGGACAGAATGCCGTTCACATGGGCTTCTGTCACCTTCGCAGTCCACGGGAGGAGGGAGATAGGACGATAATTCTCCAGCTTTAAGGGGTCCAGCGATGGTTTTTTCAGGATGGGAGTGACGTGAGCTTGTTTCCATCTCAAGGGAACTTTACCCGAAGAAAGGGATAAATTTATGAGATGACGAATGGGGGGCAGGCAGAGAGCAGCTGAGTCTTTAAATTGGTCAGGTCTAAGTGGATCCGCAGGAGAGCCAGATTTCACTTTAACTGCCAATTTCTCAAACTCCTCCATCGAAATAGCAGGAAGAGTTGAAAGACTCAAGTTGGTACTAAAAGTGGATAACGACTCCTCACTTATAAGCGTAGTACTAGGCAAGGAGCGATAGATGTTAGACACTTTCTCCACAAAGAAAGCTGCGAGAGCCTCACAGTGAGATGATGAACAGACCTCGGACACTGAGGCTCTGTTAGCAGTAAGATCTTTTAAAACTTTAAAAATCAGTTTAGTGGGATTAAGGCTAGTGTTGAATTCAAGAGAATAGTAAGCTGTGCGAGCCCTGCAGACAGCTCGGTGATAGAATTTGACTTTAGCAAGATAAGCAATTTTCAATCCTGCTTCGTAGGTCTTACGCCAGGCTCTCTCTGCTTGTCTGCAAGTGGCTTTCAGAAGACGTAAGGAGTCATTATACCATGGGCTGGATATAAGCCGGCGGCTCTTACTCCATACCGCAGGAATTAGGGCGTCAAGAGCTTTGGTGATCCAGTCACAAAAAAGGGTATAACCAGACTCAACATCGTCAAACGAAGCCAATGGAAAGGACTCCAGGAAGTGGTGAAACTCTGCAAGTTTGGGTTTTTTCCAAGGACGTCTAAAAATAGCTCTGTCAGATGTTTTATACAGAGGGTCCTGAGTAGCGACCTGAAACTCGATCAAATAGTGATCACTCCAGGCTATAGGTCTAGGCATACTAACCTTCACCGCACTCAGATTAGTAAACAATGGGTCCAGAATATGGCCACATTTATGTGTGGGATGGAAGATCATCTGTGATAGTTGAAGAGCCTCCAGGTCAGCAAGAATACCACTTATCACTGGAGTGTTACAAGCATCAAAATGAAGAGTAAGATCCCCAATGATGGTAAAGTTAGCTGGGGCGGATGCCAAAGAGCTAACAAATTCAGGAAGTGCTTTCCTAAATGCTAAGTCACTGCCTGGTGGTCGATAAAACACCAAACCAGACAGAGTAAAATGATGGTTTATAGAAATAGCAAAGGAAGCACATTCGCAGCCAGCTATATCTATCGATTTCCAAATACAAGGGTAGCAGGATTTACACAGCCATGGCAATACCTCCTCCTCTGGAATGACGATTAAGCGTAAAAATCACGTAATTCGAAGGAAGAGCAAGATTAATTATAGCCAAGGCATCGTCCTGAAGCCAAGTTTCGGTCATGCAAAATATATCAGGAGATTCCTGAGATAGCAGGTCATGAATGTCCTGATGATGTTTAGGCAGGGACCTAACATTAAGGTGCCAGATTTTTAAAAGTGGAGACGCCGGAGTGTGGGGAGCGGGAATGGCCGGTAAAGAGTCCATTACACGGTGGGATGTCATACAAACAGATATAGTAGAGGGAATAGTAAGGCACAACTTACCACAGGGACAAACATAAGGACCACATAAAGGGAGTACGGGAGTGATATGACATGGAGTGACGGTATCTCGTAATCTAAGGATTTGCTCCCTAGAGTATATGAGAGCCATCAGAAGGTTAAAAGTAACTAGAGTACCGCCGCGCCAAACGCCTCCATAGCGCTGACGGGCGCAGACGGGCAGGACTCTGGCACGACTCAGGCACAGGGAAGGCGCACCCGTGTCTGTGTATTCAAGACAATCAGTCATATGCTAACCTGAAAAGAGTTTTCTGACTTGCAGCTTTCTTGGTTCTGCCCTTTGGTAAGGGTTTGTGACATGCTCCACCTGTCCATACATCTGAGGGTCAATCTAGTATTGCTCAGTAGTAGCATCAGCGGAAAAATGTAGATACTGAACAGTGACCGTGGGAAGGAGGAGATTTGAGGTATGCCATATGTTTACCTCATGAATGGAGGACACTACTGCTTCAGTCCACACCAGTTGGCAGTGGTCTGTGAGGAGGGAGTAGATTTCCTTTAGTGTATTGTGGTCCGTGGTGGCATCAGCCCCATAAGTGCAGCTTGCGGATCTTCATCTAGGACAAAAAGGAGTTGGTGTCTGATGTTTATTATAATGGTTTTGTATCCTTTCTCATTCTGAAACCTGACTGATGGTCATGGAGAGTGTATTCATGTCCCAAGTCGTCTTGAAGTTGCCTTGTGACTTCTCTTTCTTGCAATTTACTGGATATGGCAGCCTTAGCAAAAGTTGTTATGGGTCTGACTTTGATTTCGTTCAGAAAGATGTACTGATGGCACATTTGATAGAGATCTGGACAGTACCTTTTGTGAGGGAAGCATTCATTGTGTTTGTGACATTGACAGCAAGGTATGGGAGGATGTTTTTCCTGTGGATGGCACCACACAAGGATGGCAGGGTATCTTAGATTTCTTTATCTATAAAAACAACAAAACTATTTTTCTATGCCAATTTCTATTATATTTTCAAATTACTATTATGACCTCAAAAATTATATTTGTTTCCATTAAGACTTACAGACACTTGAGCCTGAAGCTTTGCTGAACTCGAGGTCGTAGGAACCTTGATCCCATAACAACCCAAGCTTTCAAGGTAATTCAAATGGGAATAACAGCGGTAGTTCAGGGAGTAATGAGTATATTGTTTGCAATTTATATGCCATTTCCGCCATGCATCGCTGAGACCAACTGAGTCTGACCAGCTGGCCAGGACTGTGGATCTTGAAGCCGGAAGGTGCTGTCAAACTCTAGGCATGTGTTCACGACCCCCAATGCAGTGTCCCCTCACGAGTGTCATATGCAAGAGGGATTCTAATAGTAGCTCAGTTACTTCATGGAGGGTAGTGTTAGTCATGCTGTTTTTTAATTTTTGCAGATTTATTAGGTATTGGAGCGCTTTACATGAGCACCAGTTACATTACACAAGGACACATTCATTTTTTTGGTAGGCACAGGGAGATTAAGTGATTTGCCCAGAATCACAGGATGTGAAGTCAACCCCAAATCTCCAACCTTGGTTTCCCAGCTCCAAAGCCGGCAGTCTAGCTGTGAGATCACATCCTCTCCCCAATGGAATAGTCCAGGTCAGACCTTCGTGTGTGCCTGTTATCATAGCAAACCTACCTGGTTGGGACTCCACTGTTGCCGGAGAACTCAGCAAGGACTCCTACAATGCTCCCGCAGGGATGCAAAGCGCCTTAGTGTAGTTGTCCATTTTTCCTTGCTTGGGGATCACCTTGTGTCATGACAGAAGAATGCGGGCAGTACAGTTCTAGGAGGTTGTAGCCAGTCCTGAGGGAAAGCTTGTGTGTTCCTTCATCGCTTACTCTAAAAGACCAAGAAGTTGCAATTGATTGAAACTTGGTATTCTGCTTCACACCAACAACTTCCTCTAGGTTTTAAGATGCCTCCATGTACTCTGCACAAGGAAAAGTACCAGGGTGTTAGGTGTATGCTCAAGTCGACCTATGAGGACTGAACCAGGTAAGCAGGAGGTGTCCTCTTCTCTTTATGCAATCTGTCTCACCTATTTGGATCAGTCACTACGATCCTGAGCCCTAGGGTGCCTGAGGAAGAGGTGTCCTGCCTCACGGATCCGGGAGTCAGTGGTGCCCTGGCAGTGGTGCATACATGGGTTCTAGAACATCCCAGGGAGAAATACAGCTTCCTCTCACGTGGTTAGGACTGTAGCTGTGCTAAGGTAGAGCTGCAGATACTTTAAACATTCATATTTCAAAGTGAAATACTCTGCTAAATCAGTTTCCATTGATTTCAGGCTGAAAATAAATGATTATGAGTAAAATAAAGTGCCGCAAAGATGCAGCTAAATTTCCATATTTGTGCCACTAAATTTCCATAAATGTGCAGCTGAAATTGATAATCTATGCCACAATATCCTGGGAGGTCTTGTGGAAAAGTCAGCCCCGATCGCACCCGATGCCCAGGCTGCTGGTGCAGGGCGACTCTTTGTTTCCTCCTTGAGAAGTTACCAAATAAAGAGACGGGCACTGGAAGTAGGAAGACAAGGAAAAAGGTTTATTACTCATGAGGAGAGCCTGTCCTTTGGGACACTCGCATAGTGTCTTCGGGAGGTGCTCTAACAAGTTTCTCTGAGGCTTCGTCTTTTATACACAGGTTTGTGGCACACAGGCATCCTTTATTACAATCAACGCTTTGTATAGTATGAAGGTATTTCAACACGTGGCTACAGTAGGGCCCTTATCCTCCATGCAATAGGAGGGGCTGTCACGCAGCTGAGTGTTCTGCTGATTCCTTTGGAATGTGTGTGCCTGATCGAGTCTCAGGGGGTGGGGTGGCCATGATCAATAGTAGCTTCTTCCAAGAGAGACGAGTGCATAAAGTAGTGGGCAATAAACTGTATCCTCAGGCTAAGGGATGACCAGTGGTCAGTGCTGACGTTCAGGCTCAGAGGAAGAGGTCATCAAAGGAGGGGTATTCATGGAGGGACAGGAGGTGTTGGTCAGGCGCGGGGTGCGATTCTTAGGGACAGAGTCATGCGGGAGGGGTGGGCTCATGACTCGCGCATGTGGGAGAGGGGCAGCCAGGGTGCATGGGGGAAGCTTGCAGGGTCAGGGAAGGGGCGCTGGCGATCAACCGCAAACTGAGAGACCATGGTGCCTAAAGTGGCTGTCGTGTACGTGTGTGCACGGGTCTATGCTAGTGGGACAACACAGTCAGAGTTTTAACAATATCCATTCTGTTTACACCAAGGGGTACTGTGAACATAAATGAACGCCGCTTATGTACATACACATTGCTATTTTTAACAGTCGCCGCTTTTTACATAAGCACGTTCAATTTCTACACAGTCGATGTGATAGGCAGAATACAACACATGTTAATTTACATCTGTTGGGCTCTTTATACAAGCTTAGGAATCGGCATAATATTTAGTCGGTGTAGAATCAAGAAAAATGTTCCGACACATAAAAATCAAGTTCACATTTTCTCTCTAGTGACATCATATACAGAAAGAACGCTCTGATACCTTCCGGCTTGTCAGTACTATAGGGGATTTTTGAAAAACTAACCACATGAGTGACCGATGAAACATTTCTTAAAAGGCAATACAAAATGGTTGAGGGAGGTATTCAATTTGATACAAGTAATTTTAGTCAAGGGGCGAATAGAAAGTTCTGGAAAAAGGGGGGGTCTTTGTCGCAATGTCTTTTAACAGAGTCCGTCTTCTTTTGTTGGCGCTGCTGAGCACCGGCGGTGGAGCTATAGGTCCAGCTCGGATTCGTCCTTACACGTTGCAGGGTGCGATCAGTCCTCTGCTGTTAGATCACAGTCCTGTTTCCTAACTCATTTTCTTAGGGGTGCCTTATGCTGGGCACCTGCGTGTCTTTCTTTTTCCTTGACAAAACCCCAGTCCATAGTAAAATTTTGTATGAAAGAGTTTGTTGAATAATCGAGGGAGGAGAGGGCGGAGTGGGGCCAGATCTTCGAACACACCAAGGGACTCAAAAAGGGACGGGGACTTCAGGCACGAGTGGGTCAGCAAGTCGAGGGCTTCAAGGCAGCCCCTTATTTCTTCATCAGCTGAACTTGAAAGTTGTGCCTCGTCCCGCGTCTCGTTGCTCTGCGGCTCCACCTTTGGTCGTCACACGTGCTCCATGATCTGTGGCCAGGCTGTGCGTCACGACCAGCTCCTCTCCTTTGGTGATTGTATCTTTGAATGGGTGAAAAACAAGTTTTTAGAAAAACTGGTCGGGAGAACAGATATACATCTCAATTCCTTCCCTATTCCTGAGTAGGTGGGGGATAGGTTCATCGGTCACAGTCAGAGGTCGTTATTTATGGAGTCTGTAGAAGGACATTGCATATTGAATTCATAGACTTGTTTGGCGTTCATTCGCGACATATGATAAGAGAAATTGAACTTTTGTACACAATGTATTACGTTACAAAAAATCGAGTCCTTATGGAGAGACTCGTTCTTCCCTTTAACCCAAGTATCGACAATATCACATCTCCCTTCGGGGTTGGCTAATTCTTGCAAGCAGGGGAGTTATCATAGGGTTGATCGGGGGCGCGTGGGTGTTTTTGGAAGGAGCTGGGTTCGATCGGGGGAAGTGGGGTACTCTGGACATCCGCACTTAGGTGCAAGGGGGTGGGGCAATCGGGGCATTGGGGATCGCATTTTCTAACGAGCTGAGAAACAGAAGACCATTGACGTTATAGTTCCCTTATAAAAGGCCAGATTAGGGGACATCCGTCGTCTTACCCGTCCTTTCCTTCATTACCAACTCGGGTTCTATTGTTTGCAGAAGGGAGAGGTAGTAATATGGCAAGTCTCAATCGTTTTGGTTTTGGTCAATTTTGCTGAACACCTTTGCGTTCGAGGAAACCCAATTATGTTTGTGTCGGAGGGACACAACGCCAGCATACAAGAAAAAGAGGAAACGGGGGGCTCCTGGAGAGAGGGAGAGAGAGAGAGAGAGAGAGAGAGAGAGAGAGAGAGAGAGAGAGAGAGAGAGTCGTACTCTAAACGAACCATTCGGTACACGTATGCCGTGGGGAGAGAGAGAGACGTGTACAATAATGGTCCATTCAGTGCGCACACAACCTAGAACGGCAGGGGTTAAGTAATGCGTAAACACAAGCGGAGGGACGACGTAGATCCATACATCACGTACACACAAACTCAGACGGGGAAGACAGTACAGGTATTACATAAAAAGATCCAAGACAAAACATAAAACAGTTATTGGCCACAATTATCCTTTTCTGTGTGCTGAGCATCTTTATCATCCTAAGCTCTTTTTACCTTTTTCTTATCTTTTATCCGTTGGCTGCCTCTTACTGGTGGCTTTGATTGTACACACTTACGCCTTTGGCAACTGGTCATGAACTAACCTGGTCGGGCTAATGCTCACGGAGGTTTATTCGAGTCATTTTTAGCAAGTGCGTTTCCAGGCTGAGACAACAGTTGGTGTCAATTGGAGAGCAATGGGGCAGCTTTTAGTTATATGCCTATGAGGATGCGGAAAAGGAGGTAGTAGGTTTTCAAATATTGGCAATATCCCTAGTCCTCTCGGCGGAGGATACTTGTGTAACCCCCACCTCGAAATACCCTAGACTTTTCGGTTAGGTACTATAATCAGACCCCTTTTCCCGTCTCTTCGTCTGTTGGATCACCATTTTCGTCGGCATTCCGAGGTGACCTGCAGAGAGAGGGAAAAAGGAGGGAAGGGAAGGGAAAAAGGAGGGAAGGGAGAGCAGGCTACATTGATACGCACTCGCGCGCATAAACCCAGAAAGGTTTTTACTTACTGCGTACTCGGCCTATTTCCACAGGATGCAGTCACTGCCAACTGGGGCGTTTAAGCCCAGGTGGACCGTTAGTGTGATTTTTCTTATACAGGTAGCATATAAAATATGGGCTAAATACCTGGATCTTCAGCTGTTGCTTTTGGCTGTATAAAAAGGAAAAATACACAACTAAAATTCGACCCTTCATATTTGCAATATTTCTACGTGCTATACCTTTTCAACCCTTTATCTAATCGAGCTTAGTCATTCCACCTATATTTCAGTTATATCGAAAAACAGGGATTATTCATTCAGGACTCTATCAATTTACACGGACAACTATAGTTGCTTTCTCAAAAAATCTTTAATAAGAATGTCGGTGCATAAATACGGACCTACAACCCCGTGGACCGGCCACGGAGCAGGCTGGAGCGGAGTCGGTGGTCGTTTATTTCACAATAAAAGTGCGAAAGGCGCAATAAAATCATGCCGAGACTTCAGTGTGAGCGAGTGTCATAAGTGTTGGGCTTCCAACTTTCAATAATCATGATGTGCAAAACTTTAAACAACAATTCATTGTCCGAATGTTCAATCAATACCCATTTGATGTCAATTCATCGTCTGAACACATAATCAGTACCCATCCAATATCACTTCATTGTCCGAACCTATAACCAGTACCCATCCCATATCAATTCATTTTCCGAACTGACAGTACACATCCCGAATCCATTAATTGTCCGAACATGTAATCAGTACACATCCTATATCAATTCAGGTGGTAAAAAAAACCTTCATACATATCTCATGACACCAGGGCCGAACAATCGGGGTACAACAAGGAGTTGAAAGTTTCATTTGCATCGGCGCCATTTTGAGTGCAGTCAGGCAGATTCAGGCATAGTCTAAATCTCTACTAACTCATGGTTGGCCCAGAGCTTCCTTTGGCAGTCCAAAGTTCCGTTAAAGGGCAAAAGAAAGGATCGGTGGTTTGAACCATCAGTCAAAAAAAGGGGGGGGGAAGGCAACAATGTTCCTACCGGGTCATACTGTGCTTCCATCGGAACTGATCGGAACTGTGGTCTATAGGACTCTAGTCATTCAAACTGAGGCTGGCGCCAGTATGGGAGCGCCGACGTCCTGCGGCTACATTTCCATCGTTCCGTGGGCAATCATGGCAGTCACTCCCCATCGGGGGTATTTGCGGGAGTCGGGGACTCCCGCGGCTCCTCTAGAATCTTCAAGGTTGTGGAGAACTATGACGGTGGAGTCAACAAGTGACCGAGCCATTCCTTCATGCTGGGCCCGCTCTTGCCAGGTCGATCGCCATTTTGAGAGTTCGGCAGTTACCGGCGATCGCGGGGTCAAATGAGCGGACGGGCTCCCACCTGCCGGGCGAGGCGTTGCAGCATCGCCACAGTGGAAGAACCCTTTTCCAGGCGCCTGGAGCGCTGAGGGTGCAGTTGGGAAGCCTCCACCTGGGGAGGCGGGAGAGGCCTGTTCGCACCGTCTCTCCCTCCCAGTGCACCCCACGGCGTCTCGCTTGACATTTGTTATGGCCGGACCAGGCGATGAGGACGGGGGAGTCGGTGGCATGTGCAAGACATCCCCCCCAGAGTTGTCGCAGCAATTATAGAGGAAAGAAGTGGCGCCTGGCGTGTTGTCACTGCCATTACGGAGGAGAAAAGAAAAAATGTCCCGTCCGTCTTTGGGCCGGGCTTCCGGTGGATGTCGGCCGGACGCCCCTTGCTCTGGCCCCATAAACGGGTTCCTTGGCTCATCGGCTGCAGCCGGATCCCATCGGCCCCAGCCCATCCCCCCCCCCGGCCGTTGGTGGCCGGGCCGGGAGAGAGAGTGGGGGGACTACCTGCAACTCTCAAGTGCCACCGCGGCCGGACTGGGAGAGAGAGGGGAGGGTCGAGGACATAGACATTCCCCCCCTTGCAACTCTCCGGCGTTGTCAAGGCAATCCCCTGGTCGGGTCCCGCTGGCCTCGGCCTCTCCTCTGGCTACACCCTACGTGATGATCTCCTGGCCGACTGTTGGCAGCAGGACCCGCCTTATATGGGTTGCTTCCGGCTGGGCGTAGTCGCAACCCCGCTCTACTTTGGAAGTTTCCAGAGTGGGGGCGGATGTTCTGCTGACTTGCATTTTCCCCAGTTTACCGTTCTTATTTCTAACGTTTTCTTGTTTCTAGGGCATTAATAAGTTTTATCATTACGTATTGTTATCGTTTCTTTGTTTGTTATTTAATAAAAGTTCATGTTCATCAGTGGCCTACTGATTTCGTTCTCCTTATTCTTTTCTTTCCAGGTTGTTTCATGCTAAAGTTTTCTGTTAACAGGTTACAGTGATCACTTTGTTATTAGTGTATATGTCCTTTTCACTAGGGGTGCTCTCTGGTCGGGCCAGATGATCTTCCTCTAGTAAATGGTCCGGGCGAAACTGGCGTATCAATCAGTGGGGAGTAGGTAGGCATGGCAGATTACAACGGGGGACAAAAGGTCCGCATTACCTACCCTTCACTACTTGCAAAGTTTTTCCTACGTTTCTCTGCAAACAGGGAATACCTCCAAAAAGAACCAATTCCCAAACAGTCAATGTTCGGGCAAACAATCAATCAATGAGGAACGAAATAGGTACGACGTGTTAAAGGTTTGCATTACCTACCCTTCACTCTCTGCAAAGGGAGAGAGAATATTCCTATTCTTCCCCGTTTGCAGGCAGAGAAGATTCCTAAGAGAACCAACTTCGAACAATTCAATGCTCGATTCAATCAATCAATCAATGGGGAGAAAAAAATAGGCACGACGTGTTAAAGTTTTGCGTTGCCTACCCTTCACTATCTGCAAAGACTAAACAGAGTATGGCGATTCTGTGTTTGTTTGCAAATAGAGAATCTCCCAGAAGCAATCAATAGGTAATACTAGTATTTTCAAACAATCAATCAATCAATTTCGCAATTTGTCGTGTGTCACGACCTTACCCGGACCGCATGGATAGTTTCTCGTCTTCCGCTTCCAGCGCCCGATCGTCCTCTATTCTCTGTTGCTATCGCGGCACTCCTGGTGGTTCCCAGTCAGGACCGTAGATCACTCGGGAGAGGTCTGCTCGGAATCAGTGAAGTTCAGATGATCGGCTGTCAGACGAGGGTCTATCGGACAGGAGCTCTTCCGATCGTTGCAGTCGTTCACTCTGTCGTCGGGACCTCTCCCACTGGATCCACGTGTCGCTGATGGGCCCCGCGTTTGGGACGCCAATTGTGGAAAAGTCAGCCCCGATCGCACCCGATGCCCAGGCTGCTGGTGCAGGGCGACTCTTTGTTTCCTCCTTGAGAAGTTACCAAATAAAGAGACGGGCACTGGAAGTAGGAAGACAAGGAAAAAGGTTTATTACTCATGAGGAGAGCCTGTCCTTTGGGACACTCGCATAGTGTCTTCGGGAGGTGCTCTAACAAGTTTCTCTGAGGCTTCGTCTTTTATACACAGGTTTGTGGCACACAGGCATCCTTTATTACAATCAACGCTTTGTATAGTATGAAGGTATTTCAACACGTGGCTACAGTAGGGCCCTTATCCTCCATGCAATAGGAGGGGCTGTCACGCAGCTGAGTGTTCTGCTGATTCCTTTGGAATGTGTGTGCCTGATCGAGTCTCAGGGGGTGGGGTGGCCATGATCAATAGTAGCTTCTTCCAAGAGAGACGTGTGCATAAAGTAGTGGGCAATAAACTGTATCCTCAGGCTAAGGGATGACCAGTGGTCAGTGCTGACGTTCAGGCTCAGAGGAAGAGGTCATCAAAGGAGGGGTATTCATGGAGGGACAGGAGGTGTTGGTCAGGCGCGGGGTGCGATTCTTAGGGACAGAGTCATGCGGGAGGGGTGGGCTCATGACTCGCGCATGTGGGAGAGGGGCAGCCAGGGTGCATGGGGGAAGCTTGCAGGGTCAGGGAAGGGGCGCTGGCGATCAACCGCAAACTGAGAGACCATGGTGCATAAAGTGGCTGTCGTGTACGTGTGTGCACGGGTCTATGCTAGTGGGACAACACAGTCAGAGTTTTAACGATATCCATTCTGTTTACACCAAGGGGTACTGTGAACATAAATGAACGCCGCTTATGTACATACACATTGCTATTTTTAACAGTCTGACTATAATGTTGCTCTTTAATAATCAGGGCCATGTAGAGGGTTTACATGAACACTGCTTTTCCTCGGGGGCATGGGCATGGTGGCAATTTATCTGAATGCTTAGCCCGTAGCTCTGAAGCTGCCAGCCCACTGGGGCCAATATACTGCAGCATCTATCCCAGCCCAGTCCCCCACCCTGTCACTGCTGGATGTTCGGGAGACTGGGGTCTTGATTTTGCTTGGCATGGGTGCCTTTGGGGGCCCCCAGAGCAGGATCGCTTCCAGGCCGCTGTTCGTGGCATAAAAGGCAAGAGGGAGGAGTTGGACCGTGTCGGCCCCTTGACCACTTGCCGCTGACAGTATGGGCCCGAAGGAATGAGGTGAGGCTGGGGAGGTTGATTGTGGTCTGAGCAGCACTGGGACTGTGTGGGCTGCCATTTTGTCTGTTTTCCTGGGGCAGCCTCGGGACAGTGCTGGAGGGGAGTGCTGTGCCCTGCCTCTGTTGGGCGCTGCAGGTGTCTTTCCCTCTGCAGACAGACGCTTGACAACTGGCGGACACAGGTAAAGCCCTCTGCCTGGAATACAGAATTATGGCTCAGCGTGGTGTGGGCTGGCCTGGGGGTGAGCCTGTGGAAATTGTCAGACAGCCGATTGAGGAGCCGGGGTCTCCAGAGACAAAACTGTTGGAGTTGCCCCCCAGGGGTGTTGGCCTGAGCAGCAGTGGTGATAATCGTAGCAATGGGGGTGCTCCGGAGGTTGGTGGTAGAGAGGCGGGCCTGGGGGTCCCTCCATGGTGGCCTGGACAGTGAGGTGTAAAGACTGGCACCAAAGAAACCTTGGAGGAGACTTTGAGCGAGACAGAGGGAGCTGCCTTGGAGTTGGGGGTGTACCCCAGGTGAGCTTGGCTGCCCCTGGCCTGCAGGGGAGGAGGAAGGTGCTATGTGACTGCTGGGTGCTAGACCCCTTACCAATCTTCTGGCCCGGGAAGGGCGGCACATTGGACAGCAGGCCGGTGTGCGCAAAGCCTGCCAGAGGCTGAGAACCGGTGGCGACATGCTGCTATCAGGCCATGGCAGTGGCCCGAGTGGCTAAGAGTGCAGCTGGAGCCAAAGCACCCGGGTGATGGAGGTGTGTTTGGGAGAGGGTTCTGGTAGGTGTTGGAGGGCCACTTCCTGAACTGGACTGGCCTGGGTGCCCCTCTTTGGTGGTGGAGCGAGCATACAGGGGGGGCTTTTGTGACTTTGGGGAGCTGGGCCCCCTACTTCTTGTTTGTCCTGGATGGGGTAACCCCCACCCTATGAGAGATGGTTGTAGGTAGTGGGGACTGCTGCTAGTGGTTATGAGGAGGCATGGATTGATCACCCTCAGTGATGGTGTTGTGCACTAAACAGGGGGGCCAGCCTCTGGTGAATGGTGCGGCAGGGGCCTGTGAAGCGCCTAGTCCAGATATGGTATGGAGGCCACATGGCCACAATACAAGATGCTATTCACAAACACAAGACTGAGGCTGTGGTAATTGATGTGGGCCTTTTTCAGGTGACCTACTCCAAACTGGCTGTGAGGGTCATGGATGTGAAATCGACTGCAGAGTAGCTGCCCCCTGTGGAGGCAGATCATGAGGTCTGCCTGGCTGCAGAAGGGAGTGGAGATCCTCTCGCCGAGGTCGGAGGATGCAGAGGGATGAACCTGCTGGAACAATGTCTGACTAGTGTGGGTCCTGGAGAAAGTGGAGGGCCCCTCGACAGAACTATTTGTTGAGCAGTTGTTGGTTTCTAAGACAATGGGGGGACTAAATGACACCACAGTTTTTGGTGATGAGGGTGCAGAGAGTCTCTGGCCGGCTCCCGGCACCTGGAGAACAGCCTAGACCAGTGGTTCCCAAACTTTTTTGTCCCGTGGCTCCCTTGTCCAAATTGGCAGTTGGCCATGGCTCCCCACCATTTTTTTACCCGCGCACCGGGGTGCCGCAGCGCACCCTTTGGGAACCACTGGTCTACATGAAGAATCAAGCCTAGACATGATGAAGGATTCAGAGAGTAGCCATCACTATCATAAAACATTATTTGCATTCACAAAGATCTTATAAAGTACATGTCAATGCCTACAACACCATCATAGAGAAGTATAAAGCACTCTCACTAAAAGTAACCAGGCTAGAGAAAGGCTCAAGGAGCTCTGTGGCGTTACAAGAAGTTTACGTGGGGTGGGCTCTGATCATGGGCGTCCACAGAAATGTTTCCAGGGGGCGCACATTTTTAACTTCATCATCATCCCCCTTGCACCCTTCTCCCCTCTGCCTTACACCCTTCTCCCCTCTGCCTTCAACCCTTCTCCCCTCCCCCTTGAACCCTTCCCCCCTCTGCCTTCAACCCTTCTCCCCTCCCTCTTGCACCCTTCTACCCCCTCTGTCTTGCACCTTTCTTCGCTCTGCCTTGCACCCTTCTCCGCTCTACCTTGCACCCTTCTCCCCTCCCCCTTGCACCCTTCCCCCCTCTGCCTTGCACCCTTCTCCCCTCTGCCTTCAACCCTTCTCCCCTCCCCCTTGCACCCTTCTACCCCCTCTGCCTTGCACCATTCTTCGCTCTGCCTTGCACCCTTTTCCGCTCTGCCTTGCACCCTTCTCCTCTCTGCCTTGCACCCTTCTCCCCTCTGCCTTGCACCCTTCTTCCCCTTCCGCCTTGCACCCTTCTCCCCCTCCGCCTTGCACCATTCTCCCCTCTGCCTTGCACTCTCCCCTCTGCCTTGCACCCTTCTCCCCTCTGCCTTGCACCCTTCTCCCCTCTGCCTTGCACCCTTCTCCCCTCTGCCTTGCACCCTTCTCCCCTCTGCCTTGCACCCTTCTCCCCTCTGCCTTGCACCCTTCTCCCCCTCCGCCTTGCACCCTTCTCCCCCTCCGCCTTGCACCCTTCTCCCCCTCCGCCTTGCACCATTCTCCCCTCTGCCTTGCACCCTTCTCCCCTCTGCCTTGCACCCTTCTCCCCTCTGCCTTGCACCCTTCTACTCCCTCTGCCTTGCACCCTTCTACTCCCTCTGCCTTACACCCCCTTCTACTCCCTCTGCCTTACACCCTTCTACCCCCTCTGCCTTGCACCCTTCTCCCCTCTGCCTTGCACCATTCTCCCCTCTACCTTGCACCCTTCTCCCCTCTGCCTTGCACCCTTCTACTCCCTCTTCCTTACACCCTTCTACTCCCTCTGCCTTGCACCCTTCTACCCCCTCTGCCTTGCACCATTGTCCCCTCTGCCTTGCACCCTTCTCCCCTCTGCCTTGCACCCTTCTCCCCTCTGCCTTGCACCCTTCTACTCCCTCTGCCTTACACCCTTCTACTCCCTCTGCCTTACACCCTTCTACCCCCTCTGCCTTGCACCCTTCTCCCCTCTGCCTTGCACCATTCTCCCCTCTACCTTGCACCCTTCTCCCCTCTGCCTTGCACCTTCTACTCCCTCTTCCTTACACCCTTCTACTCCCTCTGCCTTGCACCCTTCTACCCCCTCTGCCTTGCACCATTGTCCCCTCTGCCTTGCACCCTTCTCCCCTCTGCCTTGCACCCTTCTCCCCTCTGCCTTGCACCCTTCTACTCCCTCTGCCTTACACCCTTCTACTCCCTCTGCCTTGCACCCTTCTACCCCCTCTGCCTTGCACCCTTCTCCCCTCTGCCTTGCACCATTCTCCCCTCTGCCTTGCACCCTTCTCCCCTCTGCCTTGCACCCTTCCACTCCCTCTGCCTTACACCCTTCTACTCCCTCTGCCTTGCACCTTTCTTCCCCCTCCGCCTTGCACCCTTCTCCCCTTCTCCCTTGCACCCTTCTCCGCCTTGCACCCTTTTCCCCCTCCGCCTTGCACCATTCTCCCCTCTGCCTTGCACCCTTCTCCCCTCTGCCTTGCACCCTTCTCCCCTCTGCCTTGCACCCTTCTCCCCTCTGCCTTGCACCCTTCTCCCCTCTGCCTTGCACCCTTCTACCCCCTCTGCCTTGCACCCTTCTACCCCCTCTGCCTTGCACCCTTCTCCCCTCTGCCTTGCACCATTCTCCCCTCTGCCTTGCACCCTTCTCCCCTCTGCCTTGCACCCTTCTACTCCCTCTGCCTTACACCCTTCTACTCCCTCTGCCTTGCACCCTTCTACCCACTCTGCCTTGCACCCTTCTCCCCTCTGCCTTGCACCCCTCTCCCCTCTGCCTTGCACCCTTCTCCCCTCTGCCTTGCACCCTTCTACTCCCTCTGCCTTACACCCTTCTACTCCCTCTGCCTTGCACTCTTCTACCCCCTCTGCCTTGCACCCTTCTACCCCCTCTGCCTTGCACCATCCTCCCCACTGCCTTGCACCATTCTCCCCTCTGCCTTGCACCATTCTCCCCTCTGCCTTGCACCCTTCTCGCCTCTGCCTTGCACCCTTCTCCCCCTCCGCCTTGTACCCTTCTCTACCTTGCATCCTTCTCCCCTCTGCCTTGCACCCTTCTCCCCCACACAGGACTCACTGGCGATCCAGGGGGGGGGGCAAGTAATCCCCCTTGCCCCCCTCTGCGGACGCCCATGGCTCTGATGAACCCAAGATGGCTCACCAGATCCCATCTACCCAGTGTTTTAAGTGGGCTGGGTCCCTATCAAGCTCTCCATTTTTGCCTTCAGTCTCAAGATTAAAAAAAAAATCTTAACTCTGTAGCAGTCACTTCACTGCCTTTGAGGTAACTCCAAAGAGACTCGTTATAGTTCTTTCAGTCTCATCATAAGGTTTCTAATAAAAAATAATAATAATAGTTTTTAAGTAAATCGTCGTGGAAGAATATACGATACGCCCATCTCTGAAAGAGTTGTTTGTCTTCAAGGAAAAATGTCACTTGCTGATTCCCGTTTCACCACTAATGAAGGCCGTGTCTCTCAGTAAATGTATTTCTGTCAGAGACCTGCAGGTGTCTCATGGCGCTCAAAAAATAATCCTCCACTTGCGAGGGGGGGTGGGGCGGGGGGGATGAGCTATCCCCAAGGAAGGGCTACAATAAAATAATCTAACACACCCGAGACCCCCAGGACCCTGCCCAACTCCCATCCTAATACTTTACACTGCCCCTGGGGGTGCTTTCTCCCACCGGAGTCTAAACATCCAGTCATGGGCTCAAGGTGGTATGACATAGCATTGAGGGCCCCGAACTGTGGTGAGGGACACGTTTCACCATCAGACATTCATTTCACGGGTCACCAGGAGAGGATGTGGCTAAACGACTAGAGCGGCTGATTTTAAAGCTGGGGAACTGGGTTCGAGTCTCGGCAGGGATGCGCAACACCGTGTGATTCTGGGCAAATCATTAATCTCCCCGTGCCTAAAAATGAATGCGTCAGTCTGTAACGCAACTGGTGCTAATGTAAAGTGCTCTGATGCCTTTCGGATGGAGTTCGCGCCTTAGGAGTGACCACTCATCTGGGCCCATTAGCAGTAATTACAGTCCCCCACCCCCAGACATTGCCAGCACGATGGACCTCCCTTCCTACAGATTTACGACCCCCCCCCCATCAGCACCTCCCTTTCAGGACAGAGCTAGGCGCTCTTCTAACAAACAGGCTCATGTCCTCCACAGCGCCTGGGTGTCCACAATTCTATTTTTTTTTACCTTTTATATTTTAAATGAGGATCCAAACTGAGGTTCACGTTCTCATGACCTGCATTGTATGCAAAACTACGTATCTGTACAATTTAATGTATCATTTATTGTTTACAAGTTATTTCGATTTTACTTGATTTTCTCTGTCCCAGGAAACGAGTCAGCACAATGTTTAAACATATCTTTAAGTCTTGTCTCACAGCATAACAAACATATTGATACTGATAATCATGCCGTCTTATGTCTTGCTCACGTCCCGCCATAGTTTTGATCTCTATGTCTACCTTAATCTGTAAAATTTGTGAAGCGCTCTGTGCCTTCGGGTCAAGTTTGCGCTATATAAAACTCCACAAATTAGTGCTCTATATTCTCTTCGGAGACTTTCTCTCTCACACTCCCTATTTTTGTCCTGATCTCTCTCTGTTTTTCTGTGTCGTTGCCTCTCTCTGTCACACTTACCTATCTCTTGGTGCCTTTGTCTTTTTATTTTCCATCTCTCTCTCTCCTTCTTATGTGCGCTCACTCTCACAGTTACACGTTAAGTGTGTGTCTCACTCCTGTCAAAGCCGAGCCCGTCGAATGACGGACGACTGAGGGCTGTTGGTCGCAATTTCCCACAGTGTGCCCGCGGCGCCCCTGGCACCTCATTACGGCGCACAGTTTGGGAACCACAGGCCTAGACCCATTGTGCCTTGCCTTCTTACCTTCAAGGATTGTGACTATATCCTACAGGTGCAAAAACAACAGTTGATGGACAGAATGCAAAACATTGTCATACATTCACCCCAGTACAAAGATCTGGGCCTAAATCGATCGTTTTTTTGCACTCCACACCACCCCAGTTCAGAAATGGCCATATGCAAATCAGCCTTGACCCTGTGCCTCATGGGAACAGTCCAGCCAGAACTGCCAAGCCATGTCTTTCCTGGACCGGAATCAAGCATCCTAGGACGGGTTTCTGGCTATCAACCGTCTTCAGCCAGGATAGTTTGACTCCAGTGGTGTGGAGAGCATGGGACTCACGTCTGAGCACACCCGTCCCACTCGGGGTGGCAAATGCAAAAACAACAGTTGATGGACAGAATGCAGAACATTGTCATACATTCACCCCAGTACAGAGATCTGGGCCTAAATCCATCGTTTTTTTGCACTCCACACTACCCCAGTTCAGACATGGCCATATGCAAATCAGCCTTGACCCTGTGCTTCATGGGAACAGTCCAGCCCGAACTGCCAAGCCATGTCTTTCCTGGACCGGAATCAAGCATCTTAGGACCGGTTGAATGTATGACATTGTTCTGCATTCTGTCCATTGTAGTGTAGTTCCTATATTCCCAATAGGCTCTGCGCATTGGAATAACATAAACGATAGTTTAGACGTAGGACTTAGGTCGACTAGGTCTCTATTGAATATGTTAGACTTAATTATGAATGCCAGCTAGCTCAGAGGTCACTAGAAACTTTCTCGAGTAAACAAGAAGGTATTAACTTTCCTGAATAGACAAGAAGGGATTAGTTTCTGACAACCGCATAAACATAACAACTTTGCTCCCTCCAGAATAAGGAGTATATCTCCAGAGTCGCGGAAACAATAGATAACTATTTTACTCAGTCAATCGTGCTGCTTAGTTTCACCAGAAGCGCAGAGAAATAGAGAGACGGGCGTTTTCAATAAAAGAGGTTATTTATTGAACAGTCTTCTTTCTCATGCAAGAGAAGTGAGTCGCTACAATCGCAATACTTGTTATAAAGTAAAGTGAGTACAGTAAAAGGAGTATTATGAAATAATATTGTAAAAGCATGGTATGGTTTCTAAGCCATACGGTGTTTAGGATTCAAGCAAGCCGGGCCGAAGAAGGCTGTGATGCCAGAAACCGGTCCCCGGAAGCTTGTTTCCTTCCCAGTATAAGAATTGGCTTGGTAGTTTGGTTTGCCCTGTTCCCATCATGCACTGGGACAGGAACAGACTAATTTGCATATAGCCAGGTTCTGAGCTGGGATGGTGCAGTGAGCTAAAAAACGGTGATGGATTAAAACCATGATCTATTGACATGGTAAGAGTATTCTGCATCATTCAGAAACTCTGTCCATCACCGCCCCCCTTTTCCAAAAATGGTTTCTAAGCCATACAGTGTTTAAAATAGATAAAATATATACATAGATAAAACCATGACTAAACGTACTCAACTGGTGCTTCTAAGATACGCCTACCCCGGTGTACCTAACCTAAGCCTAGTACGTGGGAAGGAGTAAGTGAGCTGCAGTTTAAGTTAAGATAGTTTTTGCCGAGAATCTGAATCAAGAATTCTCTAAGGGTCTAATCAGCTCCGTACCTTGTTTATAGAATGAAGGAGATCTTGTATCTCTCTTTCAGGACTCGATCTCCCAGCAACCCGCAAGGGTGACCGGAAAACACTGTAGCTGGATTTCTCGGCAGGAGAAAAGACAGCGTCTCTCTCAGTGCGTCAATGGGAGGGTCGGCTTCCTTCGGCACTTGCCACAGCAGGGCGTCGGGCAAGTAGATAGCTGATCTGCTCCAAACCACTGTGTGTTTTGCTAGGGCAGATGCTGGTATATTTATACCTGGAAGGTGCCGAGTTTGACGTAAGGTTGGACATAAGACGTCACTAAGAACTCGCAGTTCTTTCAGGACTCCAGGAGTTCTAGGGCAAATCAATACAGAAACAGGGGGTATTCCCAGGCTGCTGGAGGCTTGGTTTGTTTAAGAACGTGTTGTGCTTTCTAGGAGTCTATGGGAGTAGCCTTGCCGTATTTGGACTGCATTGGCTATGACTTAATATGGATATGATTCTTATGCCTTTATAAGGATATGATTTGTTATAACCACATAAGGGCATAAATCGGGAATATTTAAATAGGGTCCTAGATACGTTTACAACACCCACTCCACGTATAATGTCCATCATTACTAAAATAATAAGCAATTTTAAACATATGACTATGCATGTGTTTTCCATCCCACCCCAAAATACATAAAATGCATTTGAAATGGTATTTACACGAAAAATGAGTAATATACTGTACGTTTTCAAGCAGTGGTATCATTCAGATAATGCATATATAGTACTTTGAAATATTGGCTGAATGAATCACGACAATTACATTTATGAAATGGCTCTTAATACAGAAGAGAAGGTCGAGACCATTTCATCACATATTTATACAAGATTGTACATGTGCTAGAGGCTAAATCAAAATATTGTCTCTAGAGTTTCAAAATAGAAATCTTGTTCTCTAAGAATAGTTCTACTTTAAGCAGAGTATCATGTGCCAAAAAAAAAGTAAATATTTTGGGAACGTGGACAAATAATTTCGCTTTCAGGGCAAAAAATAGTTCCATCATTTTTTTTAAAGTTCTGTTTTTCAAAATTGAAGGTCGAATTCAGAGTTCAGGAAACGCTATGTGCTCAAAAGTTATTCTCGTTGTTAGGAGAGAACATTAACTCAGATAGGCTGGCAAAGAATTCGTCTACAACAGTAGGTGAAAGTTGGACCAGGTCCGAAAAAGTAGAAATAGTGCATATATGAGAAGCATTGCCATCATCGGTGTTTAGATCAGCAATGGTCACAGAAGGTTGTACCAGTGTGCCGCTTTCATCTCGTACCTCACCATCACCTAATCGTAATGGTGAGGTCTCAACGAAGGCCGTCATCAGAATAGGTAGCCGCCGGGGACAACACGTTGCATGAGCCGTTACCGAACCAAGCAAAGTATCGATATCCATAGGTACTGCTGATGGTAGTGTGAGACAGACGTCCAACATGCATTCTTCTCCGCAGAGCAGGCATCATAGAACAGGTAGGATGCAATCTTGCCAGATTGGTCTGAATGAAAGAAACCAGGTAGTATTCAGATCTCTTAGCCGAGCCAAGCCGAGTACTTTAGTTATCCGGTCTCGATATCTCAACGCTAGGATCGTTTCTTCCATGGTAGCCTGAGTTTTGTTTGTGGCTGGATTTGCCATATCGGAGCAGAAGGAACAAAAAATAAAATTCCTGCTACGAGTCCCAAGATGAGAGGCAGGCCGCCAAACACAGAGTGCATGAAATTCGGGAAGATGCTTAGGACTGCTTCAAAGGGTGCTCATAGTCCCGAAAAAATTGTCTTAAATAAATGTGCGATGCCACCGGTATCAGACATGTTTAAGATTTGACTTAACATTTCTACGAAATGCATGGGGCAATTTGTTGATAATAATGCATGTATCTCTGCCGCTGTCCTTGCAACTTGCAGATCATACGTTTCTCTAGACGAGGTTAAAGGCACGGTTGTTTGTAAAAGAATGGATTTCATTCTGCTTAAAGTATCAATTCGAATAGAAGAGATATTCAGAGAAGACCATATTGTTGCCTCCTTGTCTGGTTTGCTGTTTGGATACAATACTTGCATACAGCAAGTGACCATGGAAGTTACACTGACGAGATAGGCCCTTCCTGGCACCATGCCACAACAGCTGCGGTCACTTATTATAACGTAACTGCCGTTGGAAAGTTGTCTGAAAAAAGGCTCTATCTGTGTAGCTGGGGTGCCGTGCAGGTGGCATGAAAGGTTATTTGATGAACCTTCGCAGGCTCCATGCAAGTTAATTCCTTTTACTGTTGTTACCACTAAGAAATACCTCTTTTCCCCCCCCACTGTAACATCTATGTGTATAAGGTAGATTCCAGGTCGACTTGATGTAACCTATACCCAACCTTTCATACAGGCCTGCTGGTATGTGCTTTTGGCAATATTGAAACTGAAAAGTCATTATCGGAATTGTAATTGTGCCATGTATTATCCATTCAATGACAGGTCTTTCGGAGACTGTCAATGGCAATCTTTCTAGTTTTTCAATGCTCAGCACCGTATAGTCTGCTCCTTTTTGTGCCAAAGAGATTTGTTTATCAGTAAGGTTAAAGATAGAAAATAATGACGTTGTGTTGATTAGACGCCATGGCACGTAGCCTGAACAGAGATTTTGTAACGTCCAGCCTAACTGTACAATAGAACATAATTGGGACTGGCCATGTTGTAACATTAGCATATCCTGTTTTATTATATCAATAGCAGATGATACAATGCTGTCCAGTGAATAAATTCTGGAGGACAGAGTCGTTAACCCATTGTCCACTACAGACAGTGATTTTTCCAAATTAATACGATCGATTTCTCGTATTTTTTCAGCAGTTTCAATTTGCGTTACTTTCCAAGCATCGTTGTAAGCAGCGTATATACCGGCGTATATGAAACGTTTTTGGCGCTGTTTGCGAGGTCCCAATATGAAATCTCGCAAGTCAGCACCTTCTTTAAGTAAAGTCAAGTGTTGCTTAATATCAGGCAGTGTGGATTTCTGTACCCATTCGAGGCATAGTTTCCCTACACTGTATGTTGTAATTATCCCTGGATGTTGTCTCTGGGAATATCTTGGGTCTGCCCTGTTCTGTTTGAACACCTGTGTTTTATTCAGGAATCTATCTTGACAGTTATTAGTGTCTGTGGGCCAGATCAACCATTTTCTCCAATCAGGATTATTTCTGTTTTGGTGTAAAATATGGGATACGTCTATTTCCGCATCTGTAGAGCTATTACTATCAGGTATGGGCTTTGGTATAGACGGTTTGTTTAAGTCCTTTATCTTGGCTAGGCCAAGACAGGTTGTTTGTTGAATGGTGTCATTCATGAACATTATTTGTTCTGGGATCATGCAGGCTCTGAAAAATGATTCTAGACCTTGTACCTGCCAATCTTTTGTACCCCAGATGGTTTTTGTCTAAATGTTGTTTTTCCAAAATTCAAAACCAAATGTAGACATTTTTTCATAAAATTTTGTAGAATATATCAATTTAGTATTTGTCAACATGTTTTTCATTCCTATCTTATTTAAAACCTTAAAATAAAACGTTTCTGGATCAGTGATATTAAACCCTGAGAAGTATGGGAATTTCTCTTAAAATGTTTTCGAGCTGCCTTAAGGCGGTGTTGGACAATGTTCCCATTGATTATAGGCAAAAACATTTGTAGGTTTAGCAGATTTATGCAAATAGTGATGCCCATAATGATTAAAGCAATACATTTCTTCATAGTTTGATGAACCTTCTAAATAATCATGTTCTGTAAATTTTGCTGACATTTCTAAATCTGACATCATATTATTAATATTTTCAAAGTCCCAATCATCAGAGAAAGTACTAGGTGATACAAAGTCACTTAATGAAACCTTGAACTGATGTGGATATCTCAACAGTTCAACCGGGCCATAGATGTCATAATCAGTAGCGTCCCATGCTACACCACCAGGTATAGGAATGGCTGTGATGTTTAGTGATGATAGTTCTCTTTTTTCAATGTGAGAAGATCTGTGAGGTTTCAGGACCAAGTTGATGTTCTGGCTTGCTGTGTCCTTTGTACTGTATTTTCCTTCAACCATTCTTCCCAAGCTTAAAACCAAAATGAGCCAGAGTATGAGGAAAAGTACACCTAACACAATCCACAATTCAATCCATGATGAAATCAGATATGTTTCTCCAAGTTGATGAAAGAGTTCTGTAATTTTGTCTTTGAAAGTTTTGTTTGCTGGCTTGTCTTCATGTTCACTCGGATCTTCAGAAAAGTCATTGAAATTGATGAAGTAGCCAGATGCAGTTTTGTCAATTGTTGGAATTGCTTCCGGATTTTCATTAATCTTTGCATTTGTATAGTCAGAGACTACATCATTGTAGATTGGTTTTTCTTGACGAACTGTTGCAATTTGGGTTTCAAGAGGCACAGGTTCCATGGCTTTGTTGCATAGTCCTTTTTATTCACTGCAGGTTTATCAAATGTGATTAGTCTCTCAGTTTTAACCTCTTGAATTGTAGCAAGGTTTGGTCTTCTGCTACTTCTTGGGAGTACACTGGGCCTACTACTTATTATTGGCCACATGTTTGTGGCTTTACCAGGTCGATTGATACAACTCTGTTCTCCTTTTTACCAGCATGGGGCGGTAGTACTACTGATCTTGTTCATCTGATAGCTAAGACAGGTACTGCTTTTCTGTAAGAAGGCCCAAAGTCCTTCTTCACCGCGATCTTTTCTCTGACCAGATCCCCAATCTTTGGAATCCAGACAGGTCTTGCTGGGACAGGTGGTTTTTCTTCAGTGGCCCGTTGGCTTTAGCTTTGTGTTACTTAGACTTCTTCTTGTTTCATTTAAGTCCTGTAAAACAGCCAAACGATCTTTGATATCAAAGGTTTTTTGTTCCACCACCGAAGTCTGACTATCGAGATCTTAGATTATCATTCTAGTACCAAACAAAAGTTCATACGGAGTGATTCCACCCAGAGAATGTCTTGGCAGATTATTAAGACTACGTTGGACACTTATTAGATGTTTGACCCACCCATCACCCGAACCTAATACCCTCGCTGTTATAGATTGCTTTATGTCACGTTTTTTTCTCTCCACTACCGCATTTCCCTCGGGATGGAATGGACTAGAGTACCGCAATGCAATGCCCATGCTGGCCATGGCCTCCTTGTAAGCTCGAGAGCTAAACGCAGGACTCTGGTCAGAATGTAGCATGCCAATTGCGTATGTGCCGATAAAGACTCGCAAATCTTTTATAACAGTTCCGGCGTCAGCCGAGCGTTGGGGCACATCCAAATGAATCTCGTGCAGGAATCCACTGTCACACATATATTTATAGTTACCATACCTTTGTAAGGGACCACAGTGGTCCAGGTAAACACATGCTAATGGTTTATCTGAGATTAGAAGGGGCGTCTGTGCTGGTCGTTTCACTGTTGATACTTTCATTCTTTGGCATATTTCACATTCTAGAACATAGTTTCTGGTCTGTTTTCTCATACGTGGCCACCAATATCTCTGTTTTAATAACGATACTGTGGCGGAAACACCAGCATGTGCAGAAGCGAGCCCTTCATGTGCCGCTAAAAATAGTCCTAACCTATATTCCATGTTTGGAATTGCTCTATCCCCCACTCCAAGGATTGCAGCAAAAGGAACATTATTCGCATCAGTTTTGTATGAGTACTTTACTGGAAAGCCTTTCGGAAATGTCTTACCACTGTCTTTTACTGAAGCACTGACAGCTTGCATTATCTCGCTGTCTATTTTTGTTTTTGACCGGGTAATGGCAGCTACGGAAGCCGTTTGCACAGCCGCCTTCGCGGCCTCATCAGCCAATGAATTCCCTGCAACGTGAACGCCATCACGTTGATGACTCAGTGTATGTATCACGTGAGTCTTTTGTAGTTCTTTCTGTAACAGAACTACTTGTTCCCAAAGCAATTTATGCTTGATTGTGCCACCTTTCGCATCTTTGAAACCGTTTTGAACCCAGTTCTGCAAGTATTCGTTGTAAGACTGGACGCAATAATACGAACCGCACACTATTAGTGTGGGGAATTGGCGATCTGTATTTTCAAGCGCCATCTTGAAAGCCTGTAGTTCAGCTCACTGAGCTGTACAATCTCCGAGTGATTGAGTTTTAGTGACATGGGGTCTAAACTTTCCTTCGTGCCACCGACCTTTAACGATCGCGCACGCAGCACTATTTGCTTGTTTACCCCCAACTGCGGGTTGTGCTGAACCGTCTGTATATATTATACAGCCGTAATGTTTGAGAGGCAGGATTTCGGTCGGCAGAGGACATTCATATTTGTGTCAGAGAAATTCTGCGTTTTTAAGTTAGGATCAAATTCGTATACTACGTCTGATGCAGCAAGAGAATTAACCCATTGTATTCATCTTGGATGTAAAGCTTTAGCATTCGGAATGCTGGCTTTTGTTACTGCCTCTAGGGCAGGTACAGTTGTAACGATTATTATACGTTTACCTTGTGCTTGGGCTCTTTCTTTTGCTACAGCAGTTTGGACCGCAGTCAGAATTTTTTCAGTAGAACTGAATTTCATTTCAGCTTGTGTGTACAAGTGTGATTTATAAGCTATTGGTACTGTTTCTCCCTCATTAGAGGTCAGGTATACGTAAATCTTCCTGGGATGACTCGGATTACAAGGTTGCGTTCGTTTGCGCGTGTTTGCAATTTTGTTTTAGTTAACATGTCTGTTTGTATTGATCTTAACATTTTTGTGTGTTTCTGAGTCCAATTAATTGGTTTGAAATCAGGTTTTATTAATTCGTAGAGAGGTTTAACCCTCTCTGCATAGTTTAGAATGTAAGTTCTTCCGAAATTCAGGAAACCTAGAATTGATTGTAAGTTTTTCAGCGTTTTTGGAGCTTGGAGTACTGCACACCTCTCTAAGAAGTTGTCTGCTAGGCTTTTGCCTTCACTTGATAAATCGTATCTGAAAAATAGGACAGTGAGGTGGGCATTTCGTGACTATTTAAAGTTGAATTTGTACCCTTCAGATGAGAACACAAGTATAATGGTGTTCACTCTTTTCAAGTGTGTCTCCAGGTCATCGTCTGTAAGATAGATGTCATCAACATATGATAATGCCTCATCATCATACATTTGTAATAATTCTGTTACCCTGGCTGAAAATAATCCTGGGCTGTTCTTGAATCCCTGGGGGAGACGACAGAATTGCCCTGAGCCCCCATACTTGAGAAAGCGGTCAAATACCTGCTTTCTGGTGCTATGTTTTGACAGAAGAAACCATTTGATATATCTAATGTTGTTTTATATTTTTTGCGCATGATGTAATTCATTAGTGCTGCACTGTGTGAGTTTTGTACTGCAAATGTTTTGCAACAAGAGTTTAGGTGTCTGTAGTCCAAAACTAGACGATATGAATCGTCTGGTTTGGAGACAGGAAACAAAGGATTGTTCATTTGCGAGGTGCATGTTTCAATCACCCCCTGATAATGAAGTTGATCTAAGATCTCCCTGACTTGTTTTTTAGCTTCTTGCTTAACAGGATACTGCCTCTGTGCAGTAGGTTGATTTTTTAACTGAATTTTATGGTGAGGAGAATCCTCATCCCATCCTACATGATTTTTATATAATGCAGGGGCTGCGCCACTGCCCATTTTCTAGCATATATGTATTTTTTATGAATTGGAATGTGATTTGAGAAGACAGGCATAATCATTTCTTCGCCATGTGGGCACTCCCTGAAAAAACTCTGGTGGCCAGTCTTTCTCTGCTAGAAGGATATCATAGCCTTTAGATAGATTCTCCCAAAAAGAGACCTCTTATTTTCCTAGTTTTGTCCCCTTCTATACGTAATGTTATTTCATATAATTTATGGGGCTCACTAACTCTGGTGTCTACAGTTTCCACTTGAATGTATTCATTCGTGTCCACTGTCTCCAGAAGATTCATCAGGATCTTGCGAGCTATGGTCACTTCTGCTGTGCTGTCTAGCATTGTCTGGGCCCATTCTCCGTTCTTGAGTTGTGTCCTCAGAATCCTCGGCATGTTTTATTTTAATACTGGCTACCTCCTTTTTGGGAAATTGTAATTTTTTACTTTGATGAGCAGGTTCCTTGTCTTTGGACTTGCCGCGCTCTTCTTTATGTTCTGACCGTCCTCTTCTTTCCGATTTCTGTGAGGAAGTCTGAAAAGATCGAGAGGGACGTGTATCATTATCTTGATATCTATCAGGTTTTCTTAAATTATGCCTATTTCTAAGGTTGTATCTTTTTTCAGAGGGCTCCCGTTGTGAAGACCTGCCCCCCCCCCCCGTTCTGGAGATCTATTTCTCCGTTGGGGAGACCTTCCTCTGGACTGGAACTGTTTTTCTCTGGGAGTTATTACCCTCCCACTTCTTTTTTGTAGTAATGAGATTATTTTTAATAAAGTTCTTTTCAGGATTTTCAGTTAGTTGTGGTTTTAGTGGTTTCCCACCCAAACTATCTCTACCTAATTCTTCATAGGATTTTTCAATTATTCTGGCACGTTCAAAAGGTTGTTCTGCTATATCTGTTTCTTTCAATTTTTGGCGGATCGCCACAGATGCTGCTTCTCCTTTTATGTTGGCTAGTAGTGTAGCCAAGAGTTGCTTAAAGTCTTTCAGTAATTTCATACCTAGATTTAAAGCAAGCTCTGGACCGTATTCATTTTGAATCTGTCTTAGTACGTCTGGTATAACCCCCATAGACGGAACACCATGTGTTTTTGTGTATATCGAAGCAAAGACTGTTCCCCAAGTGTCACAGTCCTCCACATGTGGTGCGATCCCCATTGATAGACAGATTGTCAGAATTCTCTGTTTTTCATGAGGTGTAGTATCAGGAAATACTGCCTCAATCTGAGTAATTTTTGGAGCTAACCAGAACGGAATTTGTTCCCGTTTTGTGGGTAATTTGTCAATGACTGATTGTATAGTCTGTGGTGAATTTTATTTGTGTTCCCCTGGTGAGGGGTGTGCTGTGGAATTCTTATTGCCGGTTGGACTGTTAAAGTCCGCATAACATATTGGACCAATTGTCTATGTATTTTAATTAATTGTTTTAGCTGAACTAAAAGTTCTCTGCTTGACATTTTTTCAATGTCAGGATGTGGTGTATAGCCGGCTAGAACCGGCCATGTGGCTCCTGGTCTACCTAGTGGACCGAGCCTGGTAAAGTGATTTTGATGTTTTAGGGTGCCATTAACCCCTTCGGCGCTAATGACAAGGTCAGCTCGTCATGGGCGTAACCTGCGCTACGCGGATGACGAGCTGACCTTGTCACGTAACGTGCGATTTTTGAAATCGCAGCGCGCAGCGGGAAAACCGGTAGCGCGCATGCGGTTAAACCAGAGCTGGTGCTCTTGGTACGTTAGTGGAATTTCAACGTCCTCGAAAGGAACGTATTCCGTTGGAGATACCTCTATTTTGTAGTAGTGGAAATCGCGTGTCACGGCATTTGCTGCCGGAAAATGTATCCATGAATAGAATACCTCTGTCTGCCGATATTCATGGGCCTCTACCACAAATATGACTGTACCACCTCTTGGTGATACTCCATTTTCTATAAGTTTTATAGTTATGATTCTCCTTACATTTACCGGGATGATTATAGCATCCGGGTCATCATGTCGGAGACTTGTGTCTTCCGCTAAAAGTTGAGCTGTCAAAGCATCTCTTTCTCCGTCACTTCCCGTCATTTTACTGACAGAAAGTTTGCAGAGCAAGTTTCAAGGATACAAAGATTAGGTGCACAATTTTTTGGAAAACTGTATCCTTCAACGTTGACTAAACCAAAAAACTAATACATAGGAATCTCTTCCTACTAAGTTTTGGCGGATATTAACCTTTCACCCACTCTAGACGTCTATTGGAGTATTTATGGGAAAAAGGGGTCTGTGTGAAAAGCACGACTGAGTTACTCTTTTATCTAGCGTTAAATTATCGCCTTACCAAACGTTGGACGCCATGTAGTGTAGTTCCTATATTCCCAATAGGCTCTGCGCATTGGAATAACATAAACGATAGTTTAGACGTAGGACTTAGGTCGACTAGGTCTCTATTGAATATGTTAGACTTAATTATGAATGCCAGCTAGCTCAGAGGTCACTAGAAACTTTCTCGAGTAAACAAGGTGTTAACTTTCCTGAATACGCAAGAAGGGATTAGTTTCTGACAACCGCATAAACATGACAACTTTGCTCCCTCCAGAATAAGGAGTATATCTCCAGAGTCGCGGAAACAATAGATAACTATTTTACTCAGTCAATCGTGCATGCTTAGTTTCACCAGAAGCGCAGAGACATAGAGAGACGGGTGTTTTCAATAAAAGAGGTTATTTATTGAACAGTCTTCTTTCTCATGCAAGAGAAGTGAATTGCCACAATCGCAATGCTTGTTATAAAGTAAAGTGCGTACAGTAAAAGGAGTATTATGAAATAATACTGTAAAAGCATGGTATGGTTTCTAAGCCATACGGTGTTTAAAATAGATAAAATATATACATAGCTAAAACCATGACTAAACGTACTCAACTGGTGCTTCTAAGATACGCCTACCCCGGTGTACCTAATCTAAGCCTAGTACGTGGGAAGGAGTAAGTGAGCTGCAGTTTAAGTTAAGATAGTGTTTGCCAAGAATCTGAATCAAAAATTCTCTAAGGGTCTAATCAGCTCCGTACCTTGTTTATAGAATGAAGGAGGTCTTGTATCTCACTCTCAGGACTCGATCTCCCAGCAACCCGCAAGGGTGACCGGAAAACACTGGAGCTGGATTTCTCGGCAGGAGAAAAGACAGCGCCTCTCTCAATGCGTCAATGGGAGGGTCGGCTTCCTTCGGCACTTGCCACAGCAAGGCGTCGGGCAAGTAGATAGCTGATCTGCTCCAAACCACCGTGTCTTTTGCTAGGGCAGATGCTGGTATATTTATACCTGGAAGGTGCCGAGTTTGACGTAAGGTTGGACATAAGACATTACTAAGAACTCGCAGTTCTTCCAGGAGTTCTAGGACAAATCAATACAGAAGCAGGGGGAATTCCCAGGCTGCTAGAGGCTTGGTTTGTTTAAGAACGTGTTGTGCTTTGTAGGAGTCTATGGGAGTAGCCTTGCCGTATTTGGACTGCATTGGCTATGACTTAATATGGATATGATTCTTATGCCTTTATGAGGATATGATTTGTTATAAACACATAAGGGCATAAATCGGGAATATTTAAATAGGGTCCTAGATACGTTTACAACACCATCAACTGTTGTTTTTGCATTTGTCACCCCGAGTGGGATGGGTATGCTCAGACGTGAGTCCCATGCTCTCCACACCACTGGGGTCAAGCTATCCTGGCTGATGATGGCTGATAGCCAGAAACCGGTCCTAGGATGCTTGATTCCGGTCCAGGAAAGATATGGCTTGGCAGTTCGGGCTGGACTGTTCCCATGAGGCACAGGGTCAAGGCTGATTTGCATATGCCCATGTCTGAACTGGGGTGGTGTGGAGGGCAAAAAAACGATGGATTTAGGCCCAGATCTCTGTACTGGGGTGAATGTATGACATTGTTCTGCATTCTGTCCATCAACTGTTGTTTTTGCATATATCCTACAGGTGGCCCGAGCACAAGAGAACATTGATTATTTACCAGGACTACACATCAAAGGTCCAGCATTAGCATGAGTCTTTCTTAGTGGTTAAGAGACACTTGCGACATCTCCAGCTTGAGTATGACTTGCTGCTTCCAGGCAAGCTTCGGGCGAGGTGGGCCCCACGGCGCATTTCTTCACGGAGGCGACAAAGGTGTGGGACTGGCTGGAGCAGCAGGGTCATCCGCTGCCTAAGGGTGAGACTGGTGAGAGATCCCCAGAGTGGCAGTCTCAGAGGTTGAAGAGGAGCCTATGCCGGGGGAAGAGGGAACCCCAGCACTGCGTAGGCATGCACAGCATGGGACAAGGTGGTCGCAGAAATACAGGGGGACTTCTACAGCCCTCAGCAAATCATTGGGAGGTGCTGGCTCCGGCCTCGGTCTCCTAAAGATGGGTCAGCGACCTCTGGTGGGGAGGAGAAGGTGGACCTCTCGAGGGTTACACCCACTGCACATAAGGTCCTCTGAGAGATTGTATCTACTGGAGCAGTTTTGGTGGACCTTCTAAGGTTGGTAAGGGGGGGGTTGTGGGGTATAGGTGGGGTGGGGTGGACTTTTTTCTGGAGGGCCCTGAACCAGCGAGACTGGCCACATGGTCCTTTCCGGACTAGGAGAACATTGTGATAGGCAGTACATCCAGTGTGGGAGGGGGGGTGACAGGTGCCTTGGTCGTTGGGGGGGGTGGGTAGTTCTACACCCGCAGCACAAGTTGGCAGGGTGAGGAGGCAACGGGGATCAGTTTAAGGGGGCTGCGGTGGAGTTGACATTGAAGACCAGATGGGGCGGTTGAGAGAATGGCATAGAAGATGAACAGTCCATGACAGGGACAGGCTCCCAAAACATAGACGGAGGCACATCCCTTAGAATCCTTTCCTGGAATGTGAATTATCTTGGTAACAATCTGGAGCGGGGTGGTGCAGTGGTATCTGGTGAGGCAGGCCCCAGACCTGATCCTCCTGCAAGAAACACAACTCAAGGGTGTCCACTGTAGTTTTTCGGGAATGGGCAGGTTTGGGTTACTCAGCTGTGGTCCGGGGGTTGGCATTTTGGTTTATAGGTCCATGCCATTCCAGGTGACACAAATATGTGACAATTAGTTGGGCTGTGGTGGGTGTCTCATGGAATGGGGAACATCTGATCATGGCTTCCTGGTATTGTCCTCCCAGATTTTAAGGGCCTGGCCTGGAGAGCATGAGCAAATTGATGCATTCTGCCCAGAGGCTGTGCTGCTGGTAGGGGTGACCTGACCTTGACCCTGCATGGGGAGGAAGACCGCATGGTGTGGATGGGGGGTTCCCAGTGATTACCTGAGACTTAATTATTTCTTATAGGCTATAGGTACGGAGTACCTGTGGCAGGGGTCGAGGCAATTCTCCTATGGACAAATGTCTTCTGTTGCTGGCTTGCTTGGATTATTTTCTGCTACCGGGGTTGCAGCATTTGAGATATAAGGGGCACTGCCTACTTGAAAAGGGTATTTCAGACCACTCCCCGATTGTTACAGAGCTGTGGGTTCCCAGATCCCTTCCTGGTCCAGGATGGCGGTTAGACCCATAGGAGTTGACAGACTGAGATACAATATTCTGGGGAAACTAGGGGTCTCTGTCCTCAGGGATGGTACTTTGGGAGGGGTCAACTGATTGCACACATGGCGAGTAAGAATAGAGTGAGGCACAGCAAGGTGACAGCTGCAGAAGGAGTGGTTGGAGTAGAAGGCTGCCAATTGGAGTGGCCAGACCCAGAGAGGGCTCAGTGTTTGACTACGCAGTAGGAGGCCTATAGGAGACTGTTCAACCAGGAGGCAAGGACCCTGTACCAGGTGCAGCATAGTAGCCTTTATGAGATGGGCATTAAGGCGGGATAGATACTGGCATGGTTGGCTCAGAAGGAGAAGGGTCAACTGTGGGTTTCATTGGTTTGTACGTGGATGGGGAGAGAGCAGAATGATATAGCCCAGGACTTTGCTTGTTATCTTCGTACTCCTATATCTCCCGTCTCTCAGGGGAGGTGCGGGAGTGCATGCAAGGGTTCCTGGGCACTCTCCTGTTGCCCTTAGCTGGGTAGGGAAGCACAGGAGGTGCTGGAAGCAGAACTCACAGAGCAAGAAATTGCAGACGTCATGTCCCAGCTCTAGAGTGGAAAGGCGCCGGGTCCCAACAGCTTCCCTCTGGAATGTATTAAGTGTGTGAAAAGCAAGGTGCTTAAGCCCCTGCACACTCTGTTTTAAAAGGCTCAGAGGGGCATGGGGGGGGAGGGTGCTGTTTTAGAATTTCCGGCAGTCACAGGTAGTATTGATCCATAAGCGTGGGAAGCCTCTGGAGTAGTCTGCCTCATATCGGCCAATTTCCCTTCTGAACGTGAAGATCTGGCAAATCACCTCTCACCGGTTATAGAGGAGGTGATGACTCGAGGACAGTAAAGGTTCATTCCACATGGCTCTATACACCACAACCTCCGGCGGCTTTTTGGGTACCTGGCCTGCCGATTTTTTTTTTAGGAACTGGCCCCTCTTCTAGCATTAAACGCTGCGACTGCTGTACCATGGACCAACGGTGAGGGGGAGGCTTCACAGGGTGTTGTCAGAGGAGTTCGAGCTGGGTCCGGCAATCTGGCAAGGGAGCACTCTATCCCCGTTGCTCATTTGCTGTAGCAAGTGGAACGCTTGTGGCTTGGTTCAGGCCGGATGTCCGGTAATGGGGACTCTGCTGGAATGAGGACTAGGAAGAAATTATCTCCCTTTACACGGATGATGTTCTACTTTACTTGGCACAGCTGGACCACTGATTGCCTAGGGTTATGCAAATCCTGTGGAATTCGGGGCTATTCTCTGGCATTATGGTTAATTGGGGTAAATCCATAGCATACCAGTTGTCCAAGTGGCCACCACGAAGGTACTGGCTTCAGCCACTGGAGTGGCCCCACCTTAGGTTCACTTACCTGGGGATATATGTGAATGTCATGACTGCAATTTGTTCTAGGAGATGAATGCAGGGCTGAATCTGAGGAACTTTTGCAGAGACTTGGAGCACTAGCGGCGGCTTTCCCTGTCTTTATTGGATAGGGCAGCCTTATATCAAATGGATTATCTCCCCAAGTTTTTCTACATGGTGCTGAATCCTCTGTTCGAGATCCCAGACTGTGTTTTTTCAGGCGGCAGATGTGGAATTCTGAGCAGCTTATCAAGTTAAAGCTACTGCACTGAGCGTTTTGTACAAGCATGCGGCTTCCGGCGATGGGGACGTGTGATTCGGATCGGACAGTAGGTTCATTGATACACACGCCCTGGGAGTGTCCACGGATTAGGTCTTTTTGGGAGGGGTTACAGAGTAGACTCTCGGAGGCGGTGATGGAAGCCTTGGTGCTCACTCCCCTGTCGGTGTGCCTGGGCATCTGGGGCATAGTGATGCTGGATAGGTATACCCTTCTGCTCTGCAATGTGGCGTTGGCGGTGGCTAGAAGGGATGTGGTGTGATAATGGGGCTGCGCCACTCTTCCGATGCCTCTGGAGTGGGAAGCCAACGTGGAGTGGTGTGGGAGGGTGGAGGAACAGCTCTACCGGGTGCAAGGCAGCCCGTGGAAGTTTGCAAAGGTATGGAATTGGTAGATTGCCAAGCAGGTGGAATGATCCTGGTGGGCTTGGAGGGAGTGGCGAGTCCCAGGACAGTTCATGAAGTGTGTCGCTCTGCAGTAGGCCCATAGGACTATATGAACTGAGTGTTCTCACTGTGTATTTTGCTGTACGATTTTAGTAGATGCTGCCATAAGATGTTTTGTTTGTGTACTAGAACCGCAGTCAACTGGGGTTTTTTGCTGGTTTGATGTAACTTTTTATTTGTTGTGTTTTGTGATAAACGTCAAATAAAAATATTTCAACAAAAAAAAGTTTCCTTTCCTCTTAGTTCACTAATGGTTTATGTATAACAATCTATCACTTTTAATATTTACTTTTCACGCAGTGCAATAATGTGACGGAGTAATGTCAAACCTTCCACATCCTAAAGAACTATACATTTTAGGTCTCGCCTAGGCAGCGGGCATGCGCTGAACTAGGAGATAACCTTTAGCAATTGGTCAGCTCTTTTCAAGCACTCATGCTTGGGCTGGCAACCACCTTGCGGGAGCGAGCAGCAGCCGCAGGGGCCATCTGTTTCTCATTAACGTGGCCGCGCTTGTTTCGTTTAGCCTTTTTCAGACTCAGGAACTCAATTGCTCCTAAACTTGCTCCATCTAATTGTTATTCTCCTCGTAATTATGAACAACTTCTCTTTCTGTTCGCTAACGCTCTCATGTCCCGAGTTCTCTATAAATATAGTGACAGAGCTGTTTTTTTTCTTTTACAATTTTAAAACACAGTCTTTATTTTTCAAAGTGCAACATGCCGCACTTTTACTTAAACAATTGCGGCGGCGTACCTTTTCTGTATCCACGGCTCCCCGTGTTCACGGTTCAAAACATCAGGTCTTTATTAAAAGTCCGGCTTTCAGTTTAAGCTTGCCTTTATTTTTCATAATTGGTGCCCCTTGCAGAGCTGATCACTGCTCGTTAACACGCCTTTACTTCTGCATGATGCCGTGCAACTCCTCCCTTGTTAACTGCTTCCCATTCCGAGCAGCTACTCTTCGCTCCGTCTCCTGGGCCGCAGTTGCCTCCTCCCTATGCTCCCCCTGTGCCATTGGAGCTTCAAAATGATGTGACGAGGAAGCTGGTAATTATTTTTTTATCAACTTCATTCCTGTTGTTTAAGATCAGCGCAACGCTCGACTAATTATGTGGCAATTGATTACTTATGCTTCACTTTTTGTGTAGAAACATTCTATTACTTGTTGACACCTTTTTTGCTGCTTAAAAGCAACATCTAAGAATCAGAGATTGCAATTGCAAAGTATATATCCTTTTCTTTTTCATGTCTGTAATTCTCAACTGTGTGTTTCCGTTTTACGCACACTGCATTTAAAATGTGTCTCTATTGAACGCATGCTCATTTGCTTCCTATCTTCCGCCTGATTCAATACATTGTGTGTTCTGTGTGGGATAATGACAGTGAGGCAGTTGCTTTGTTTATCCAGTGTTATTGAGGGGTCAGATCTAGGTTTAATGAAGGGCGACTACGATGGCAGCATTGTGAGCACTACTCATACCACCACTACTTTCCACCGTTTTGCTCTCCATCCCCTTTCCTTCATATCTCTTTAAATAGGTCAAATAATTACTCCACTGCAAGCTAAAAAAAACATAACTGAAAACATTGGCATTTGCAATGGCAATAGGTCTAACGTTCACAAATGTAAGCCCTATTGATACCTGCCTCGTGGGTGAGTAGCCGCCCTTTACAAAGCTGGATTGATTGATTGTATTACATTGCAAATGCTAGTTCCAAGTTGCCGCCAGAAAAAGTGCTTATATTAGTATCATCTGCGAGTCCGTCTGGGCTGCAACGAGCTTCATAACGATTTGCAGTGGGTATTAGGACTTGATCCCCTTTATGTGAAGTGAGAACTGGAGGACTTAGAACCTGCCCTTTCATTAACAGAGAAAGATGCAAAGAAGGTAGCTTGAGTTTCTGTTTCCTCGCTTCAATGTTTTTTTTCAGATTGCTGTGGACTAAAGGTGGTAATCATCAATCTGCAAAGTTAACTCCAAGACACCAGAAACTGAACAACAATTATTAATCAACTAGACAAATACAAATGTAAGACTCCTAAACACCGGGGACACATAGAAAACAATCTTTGCTGATTAAAACCAACTTAGTGACTGTTGCACGCATTGTGCAAGATACATATGGGGGTGGAATTCCTGGATGGGTGGCTAAAAAATGAAGACTGCTAAGAGCTATGGCAGGAAGAATTGAAGTAGACATATGAAACGATGGGACGGATCTGCCGTGCAATGCTCTGTGGTGAGCCTTGTTTCACATTAAAACCTAAAAGCATATTTTTCCACAAATAAACTAAGAAAATAAACATATAAATGTGCTGTCATTTTAAAATAACTTAAAAGTAAACTTAAAGAAAAATAAAATTACAAAGGTAACAAGATTGCGGTTAAGTTTCATACAGCACAAAGCAGCATTTTCAATCCATAAATTTACCAGATAAAATCAAAACGTCACTTCTTGCACTCAGATGAAGATTCTACTTTCTGCTTTTCAAAATTGAGCAGTTGAATGTGTAAACAGTTTTAGAGAGACAGTGCCGGGATTGGGCCATTAAGGAGATGAATAACAGCCTCCTCTCATCACAGTGAACGACCTGGACATAGAAAAGCCTTTCAGTAGGAAGAATGCGCAGTAGAAAAGGAGCATTCCTTGCATCCTAAAATCAAAAGAGTTCAAACACGAGCATTGGATCTGTTGCAGGTAGGTCTTTATGAAGTTTCTTTTTTACTGTGTATCTCATTTAATACATGTGTGTATTATTCATATTCTTATTATAACAGCATCATGGAATGTGTTGGCACTTTTAAGTGCTTTACAGCCCCTCCTCCAGGACAAGCAGTGTGGGCTTCTGGGGCTTGGAGTCCCCTCGATACTGGCTGCGATGTTTGTGGTGTCCCTCGTCGGGGGAATGCGCTGGCGCTTTTAAGCTGGTTACAGCGCCTCCTCCAGGACAAGCAGTGTGGGATTCTGGGGCTTGGAGTCCCCTCGATACTGGCCGCGATGTTTGTGGTGTCCCTCGTCGGGGGAATGCGCTGGCGCTTTTAAGCTGGTTACAGCGCCTCCTCCAGGACAAGCAGTGTGGGATTCTGGGGCTTGGAGTCCCCTCGTTACTGGCCGCGATGGCTGCATCTAAAATGACACTACTAACGTGGCGCATATAAATTGGTGAAGGAGAGTAGGGTACGGAATAAGCGGGTGGCAATGATGATACTTTGCTAGTTAAAACACAGTATAACTACCCTTTTAACTAAAGCTAACAAGCATCAGCAAAACCAATTTGTAAATGCCTGCATATTAAAGGCGAGACCTATTGGCAGTGCATTGGCATAGCCAATAGGTCTCGCATTTGGGTCCTTATAAGTGTTTAGCCATGCAACAGTTGATGTTGTTGCACCAAGGATATTGTGCTGGATTACTAAACACTTATAAGGTCCCAAAGGCGAGACCTATTGGCTATGCCAATGCTTGTTTCATTTTGAAAACACTATATCATGTTATTTAAAAATCTTGATAAATTTTGCTTATTTTGCCAAATATTGTGTTTTAAAGACCCCTAACAATGCACACTCCTCTCCCTCTCCTCTCCCTATTAAGCCTCCCTCACTACCTGCTTCTCATATAATATATTTTAATATGATATGCCAGCACAATAGTTAGGAAATCAGATGCTCACTAACCCCCCAGCCAATCTTACTAAACTATGCCTGTGGGGGAAAGACAAGTTCCTTGCACTGCACAAATAACTTTCGTCAGCTGTGTGCGAGAGACGCTTGCCAGGGGATGCTCCTCAGCAATGCCCCTCCATGCCACAGAAATTGAAAAATAAAATGGTAATAAAGTTGGTTAAGTACCATTATTTTTCAAAATAACCCCGCCCTGACGCTCAAGTAAGAACATGGCGGGCCGTTGCTGAGTGACAGCAACAGGGAGGAGGCGGGCGGCCTCAGGAATTTTCAAAGTGTGCATACCACTTTGAAAACTTTAACCCGACTGTCTGAGGAGGCTAAAGTAAGTACAGGGCTCCAGTGACCTTGGAAGCGGCAATTGCGGCCGCTCCCTCCAATCAGGGCGCTGCTCACACAGCATGAGAGCAGCACCAGGATTGGTTAAGGCACTTCTCAAGAGCTCACGCTGCAGAAGGAAAATGTGCAGCGAGGAAAGGGTCGGAGTCTGACTTGTCATAGGTGTTTTTTATTTTTACCCATCACCCATTTGCTCGCCTCACCACTCCCTATAGATGCCAGCTGCCACTGAAGCTTGCACTGTTTCAGCCTGTGTTACTTGTTATGTGTGTGAAACTTGCTATGGTGCCTCTTGTGCTGTAAATGTCCTACGTGCGAGAAGGGTTTGAATAATACCAATCCCTTTTGAAAAAGAAGGATCAATACACCAAGAGACAAAGGCGGCATGGTCTGGGACTACCGGCCACCCCCCTCCTTAACACACTGACAGCGTTACCTAATTCAACCATTCAACACATGGGTCTTTGGAAGTCAGGGGGTCAGGGCCCCCCCTGGCCGTATTTATTAAAATATAAAAACAAAATTAAAATTTTAATAAAATAAACATTTAGACAATTATTAAATGCACATTTCAGAACATTAGATTTACATCCATTTTTGACATGGTATGATGGGCTAACCTTAACAAATATCTAGTACAGCGTGTTTCCTAACCGAATCTAACATCCTGAAAATTAAAAGTGCATTCTAATAATTTAAGTCGTACGGCAAGGTCGCTAACCGGTGTCAGATCCTTTTACAGCTACGCTCTCACGTTCGAGATGCGCATGCGCAACCCAGGGCACGTTTCACCCACGTGCACGCGCAACCCAGGGCACGTTTCACCCACGTGCGCTCCCTGAACTCCATTTAACCATAACAGGAGGGCCCGTACACTCGCGCACCTTGATGACGTCATAGTGTCTGTGAGGGGTGGCTACCAGCCTGAGGAAAGCGTAGACTCCCTCCCCCGCACCCTTCTAAGTAATGGATATCATATCCTGCCCCTGAAGTTCTGGGAGAGACCAATGGCCCCTCCCGCTGGGCGGCCCCTTTCGTGAATGGGACCGCCCCCCCCTAAGGACCTTAAATTGCTGCTCACCGATTATGACCTTACCGCCAGACCCACATAATAAATACGACATTGCTATACTAAGACGGAAAAAAGGCTTAAGGAGAAAATTAGTTTACACACAGCAAAGCACAAAACATATACATATGTACATTTTCCTGTAAACGGGAAAAAAGGCCTAAGGAGAAATTTTGCCAAATATTGTGTTTTAAATACCCCTAACAATGCACACTCCTCTCCCTCTCCTCTGCCTATTAAGCCTCCCTCACTACCTGCTTCTCATATAATATATTTTAATATGATATGCCAGCACAATAGTTAGGAAATCAGATGCTCACAAACCCCCCAGCCAATCTTACTAAACTATGCCTGTGGGGGAAAGACAAGTTCCTTGCACTGCACAAATAACTTTCGTCAGCTGTGTGCGAGAGACGCTTGCCAGGGGATGCTCCTCAGCAATGCCCCTCCATGCCACAGAAATTGAAAAATAAAATGGTAATAAAATTGGTTAAGTACCATTATTTTTCAAAATAACCCCGCCCTGACGCTCAAGTAAGAACATGGCGGGCCGTTGCTGAGTGACAGCAACAGGGAGGAGGCGGGCGGCCTCAGGAATTTTCAAAGTGTGCATACCACTTTGAAACCTTTAACCCGACTGTCTGAGGAGGCTAAAGTAAGTACAGGGCTCCAGTGACCTGGGAAGCGGCGATTGCGGCCGCTCCCTCCAATCAGGGCGCTGCTTACACAGCATGAGAGCAGCACCAGGATTGGTTAAGGCACTTCTCAAGAGCTCACGCTGCAGAAGGAAAATGTGCAGCGAGGAAAGGGTCGGAGTCTGACTTGTCATAGGTGTTTTTTATTTTTACCCATCACCCATTTGCTCGCCTCACCACTCCCTATAGATGCCAGCTGCCACTGAAGCTTGCACTGTTTCAGCCTGTGTTACTTGTTATGTGTGTGAAACTTGCTATGGTGCCTCTTGTGCTGTAAATGTCCTACGTGCGAGAAGGGTTTGAATAATACCAATCCCTTTTGAAAAAGAAGGATCAATACACCAAGAGACAAAGGCGGTTCTTGCACTCTATCCTCCCCCATTTTCCCATGTTCTCCTCCGCGTGAGATTGTGGCGGGAAACAGGCCCTCGGTGTTGGCGCTCAGTGTAGTTCCCCACCACGCTCCCTGGGCCTTTCCTTTCTATGGCCGCTCTGTTGTTGATGGCCGGGCTGTTAGGGTTGCCCTTAATCCCCTTTCAGTTTCTGCACAAGGTGAAAAGGAGCTGGGGATAGAAGCAGGGAGGCGCCATGGGTAGGGGACCCATGCAGCCAAGTGTTTTTTTTTGCTTCTTTATGGAAATAACCTTCTTTTTAAGTCTCCTACGGTTACCTCGCAACCCAGAGTAGTTCTGGATGGATGCACGAGGGAGCGGAGGGAGGGCCGGATACCAGCCCAGGAGGAGGGGTGCAGTCGCTGGCGAGGTTGAGAGAAAGACGCCAAGAATGAGAGGTCAGAGGTAACACCGCGTCAGAGATTCACATGAAAGCGTGTTTTCTTTTATATAATACTGGGAAGGTCGGGTTTCTCTTGTTTGTTTTAGTTCCGCTTTCAATAATGTTTTGTGACAGAAAACCGCAATAGCCCTTTACAATACTTGTTTTTCTCCTCCGAACATGCAGAGTGGAAATCAGATGGCTGTAGGCACTTCAGGGAATTCAATTTAATTGTTGCTCATAGTATTATCTGTGCCAACCAGATTGCTTTTTGATAAGGGTAAATCTAAATACAAGGACGTCACGCTAACTACAATGTCTTCACTTACTACATCCGGTACTACACAGGTACATCCCAAAACCTATGAAGCAGACTAAATGTTAGCAAGGCAGACACAATCAGTGTTTTAGAGCTTGTGCAATTTTAATAAACTTTACCTAGCTAATGTAAGACTTGAAGAGGTCTCAAGTTGCCTTATAAGTAGATCATTGAGCCTGTTTGCATTCTGGGACTTGTAGTCTTGCACCTATAAAGGTAAAAACAGAGCTGAAAGTGGTGCCAAAAGCTAATTAGAAAACCAACAACCTCTCTCCTTCATTCTCAGGTGTTGTCGGGAACCTAACAGGCAGCTCGGGAGCTTGTCAACTGAGTGTCTTAGATTCTGATATACTCCTCTTTACATCCTGCTGAGTTACTTCAAAGAGACTCTGCAGCACAGCAGGAGAGTCATTACAACGAAAGTAAACAGTGTTCATCTAATGTGCAAGCTTACCCGCCCTTCTTCCAAAAACCAGAACATTTTTCAGTTTAAATTAAACTGCTGGGACGCTGATACAATCCACAAAAACTGGACTGTTCAGGGAATTCTGGGACACCTGGTCACCCTATATATCCTTCAATGAATTGGACAGAGAAAATAATTCAGAGGAAAGGGGCTGCATGTAAGTTATAAGCAGATGATGTTTCTAAAGTATATGAGGGTTGCTGTTTCACCTGATTCTGCCCTTGTATGACATGTAATAAATCAATGTGTAAATCATCAAACATGAAAGCCTTACACGCAAGATCCAAAAGCATCAAACAGTCTCCATAATATAAAAAATAGAGTTGTATTCACAAATTATTTTCATCTGTGCACCGAAAGTGATTACTACTTCCACTCTCCATGCGACGCACAGGTTAGCAGACCAGTTTTTCTGCCCCCTTTAGCCTATAAAAATCATGCCTTTTCTTTCGTGCAGCGGACACGCGCCACCGGCGTGCCAAAGGCAAGCCCAGCTGCGCCTGTCAGCACCTGGACAGGGCTCAGGGCCACCCCTCCCCGGGCCCATCTAGCAGAAGTACCCACAACAAGCTACTAACCTACACATCTGAACAGCTTAAAACCATACTCTCCACTTGCAACCACCCACAGAACTGCCCCACTTTTGAGCTTGAGAAATCAGTCCCTCATCCCACCACTTGCTGCCCCAACTGCCTCTTCTCTTTAGACACTTTCCACTCACCCCACCTTACTCCCACCATCCCCTCCTTACATGCAAACATTCACTCCGCCCTGATAAACGCCGGTCCCTCCCAAAACACAAATAAGAAATTCAGAACTTTCTGGAAAATCACAATTTGGACCTTCTCTTTATAACCAAAACTTGGGGTGACACTGCCTGTGGACCTGACTTCTGCACAGCCACACCAGAAGGCTATTCTGTCTGCAGATTCGGGAAACCTCATAAAAAAGGTGGAGGCCTTGAACTTATCCAACGGAAAAACTACTCTATCAGGGCGGCCTCAATCCCCACCAATATCTGTGAAGCTTGTAGCTTCATGATTAGTCACCCATTTTCCCCTGGATCACGCTTGGAATTCCTCGCCTCTATGGGCTGTTTATTTGAATTAGTGGTAGGTGAAAACAACTTCTCCATCCTAGGAGACTTTAATTTCCATCTCGAGGCACACGACGACCAAGACACCTCAGCCCTTTTAACCGAACTCAATGCGGTAGGCCTCACACAAATTGTCGCTTTCCCCACACACTCGGCTGGACATACATTAGACGGATTCTTTTCTAATCATCCGCACCTCATCTTAGGAAATATTTCCCATTGCCTTGGACTGATCATCATGAAGTCCTTTTTGATATTCAAACCAAAACCAACCGCCCCCCCCCCCCCACTTTCCAACCTCACACCCCCTTGACAGGTCAAAGCTTGGAGCAACATTGACCCCTCGAGTTTCAATCGTCTTTACTCACCTCGCAGCCTGACCTTCCCCCCGATGGCCCCGAATTAGCTGCCAAACAGTAAACACATTGGATTAATGACACGGTCAACTTGGCGGTCCCCACCAAATAAAGGTCTAATAACAGGAATGCTGTCTCAGCACCCTGGTTCAGTGAGACCCTCAGGCGTGAGAAAAAAAATGCAGACATCAAGAACGTCGCTGGCGTTTAAATTACGGTCCGACTCAAAAAATCCACTACAAACAGACCCTAGTTAATTACAAACACCTTCGAAAAGCTATTTCTACTGTAATCAAATCGAATCCGCACAAGACTCTGTCAAGCAACTGTTTCAGGTAGTCTCTATGCTATCGGGGCAAGGAGCGATTCCTCCTATTGCCGCCTCCCAGACACTCTGCAACTCGCTAGCTATATACTTTCAAGAGAAAGTCAGTACCATCTACGACAATTTTACATCAAACAACTCATTCAATATAAACAGTAGAATCCAGCTAATCAACAGGCTCCCCCGTTCCTCTGGAAGCTATCCCCATTAGCACACACCACCCCTCCTCCTTTGAGGAATTTAATCAAATCTCCCCTGATCACATCTCTCATCTCCACACCTCAATTAAATCAGGATCCCCAGACGATCCGTGCCCCCTGGCCACCCTTAAACTTACCCCAAACATCATAGGATCCAATTTAGCCAACATACTTAACTCTATGTTTAAAACACGGCATATACCCCTCCATTTGGAAAAAGACGGTCATTAAGCCCCTTATCAAAAAGATCAACCTCGACCCATCTGATACAGCTAGCTACAGACCTATCGCATGTCTGCTCCTACCAGCAAAAATCACCGAGAAAGTTATGAACACCCAATTAGCACATTTCATCGATGAAAACCACTTACTAGATGACACCCAGTTTGGCTTCAGAAAGGGACACAGCACGGAAACCGCCCTCATTAAAGCATCTGACGAAATCTAAAAAGATTCTTGATGCAGGAGGAGCTGCGGTTCTCGTCCTGCTCAATCATTCTGCGTTATTCGACACAGTCGACCATGCCACCTTGATTGACTGTGTCACTGCCTTGGGTATTTCTCACATGGCCAGAGCCCTGCTTGCATCATTCTTAGCCAACCGATCTTGGAAATTTCACCTCCCCCCCTTTCACCCTCCCTTGCGGTGTGCCACGGGGATCCTCGCTAAGCCCGACCTTGTTTAATATTTATGTGTTGGACCTGGCGAGGGTCATTAAATCCTATAACCTGGGCCTTACATCTTGTGCCGACTATACCCAACTAGTGTTGGCGGTACACATCGATGGAGCTAAGGTGGCAGCCAACTTTCAGCAAGGAATGCTTGCCATAAGCACTTGGATGGCAAACAACTGCCTCAAACTGAATTCCAGCAAGACAGAGGTGATGATCTTTGGCAATCTTTCACCCGCCAGGTCCCCTCGCTGGTGGCCAGCAGACTTAGGATCACCTCCATCCCCAGTCTCAAAAATGACAAATTTCGGAGTCATCTTCTACACCAAGTTGTCGTTTATGCACCACGCAAATGCAGTAGTTTCCTCGGCCTTCTACACCATCAACATCATAAAGAAACTCCTCCCATACCTTCCATCTACAGCAGCTAAGACCCTAATCAGCACACTTGTCATGTCCAAAGTAGACTATTGTTATAGCCTATTCATTAATGCTCAAGAAAGAGCTCTTAATAAACTCCAACTAGTACAAAAGGCAGCGGCCAGGCTTCTCACAGGCACTCCCAAATTTAAACCTATCTCTAATGTGGTTCGTCAACTCCACTGGCTGCCTGTCAGAGCAGATCCAAGTTCAAGGCTCTTTGCATCGCATACAAGGCTATTCATCCCATCGGACCCGACTTCCTCAAGCAATCCCTCTGCCTATTCAACCCCCCCCCAGATGACTACTCTCAACCACAGCTAATCTTCTCATTGTCCCCCGCACAAAAAAAGCATTCTGGGGCGACAATTTTTTTGATCGCTACCACTAAACTCTGGAACATGCTCCCCCCCACATCAAGACCAGCCCAACCCTGCTCACCTTCAGGAAGCAACTAAAGACCTGACTCTTTAATCAATATAGCGTCGTGTTTACCCCCCTTGACTCCACTCCTCAGCGCAAGACACCCATGGGTATTTGCACGCTTTATAAATTGCATAAATCAATCAATCTGTAAGTGAGTGCTTAATTGGAGGCGGTGGTTTCCGGTGTTCAGTACCAGCACTTAATTGTCGATACCGGCACTTATGACCACTTCCACATGGTGGCACTGTTTGTATAATTTAGAGATGAGCAGAACAGCAATTGTTTATTAATTCCGTATGTATTAAACACAACCAATACCTGCTGTCCAAGCTATTTTTTTAAATAACTTTGAGGGCCTGGAATAGGCTGAAATGTCACACTTGCAACAGTGTGCTGGTTAGTAGTTGGGTAGGGTCTATTATTGGCAACGCTGGCAGTGGCAATGGGTGGTGGAAGCTGCAGAGGCCTCCTGACTCGAGCCCTGGCTCTTATTTTTTTTATTTTACAAATTAAGCACTGCTGGAAGAGTTCATTAGCAGGCTGTGGAACTACACAAGTGGTAAATCCAACTATCTTGCTGAGGTAATACTCAAAAGCTCTAATAAATCCCGGGATACATTGAGGCTCATCAAAGAGCTCTCCCACCCCGCTTGTGGTGATAGCCAAATCAAGCCCTCACAAGAACTCTGCGACGGCCTAGCAGTGTTCTTCCAAGACAAAATCAGCAAAATTGTAGAGGGAATGAATAATAATCCCATCTCCTTAATGCAAGACAACAGCATTCAAGCGAACAAAGACGAGAAGGTGGAACTTGATACATACCCCTTTTCAAATGCCACCCTGGAAAACTTCATGATTCCCTCGGAACAGGAATTCCTTACAACAGCCCTCAACACGTCCTCAGGCTCTCCTCTAGACCCTCTTCCCCATAGAATAGCCAAGAAATTCGAGGATGATATTCTTCCAGCCCTGCATCAACTATGTAATCAATCTCTGTGTACAGGCTCCGTGCCCAAAGACTGGAAACTGGCGATCGTCACCCCGCTATTAAAAAACCCAAATCTGGACCCAAACTGCCAAAAGAACTACCGACCCATATCCCTCTTACCATATCCAATAAAGATCATAGAGAGATGGGTCAGCAGATCTCTAGCCCTCTTCCTAGAAACCAACAACATCCTGGAAGAGGAGCAGTTTGGCTTCAGACCAGTTCATGGAACGGAGTCAGCTCTGCTGACAGTCATGGATGACCTAAGAATGAGGGCGGACAGGGGAGAGTCAGCAACTCTGATTCTGCTTGACCTGTCCGCCGCGTTCGATACGGTGAACCACGGCATTCTGATAGAAAGATTAAGGAACATCGGAGTTGGAGGTGTCGTGCTCGACTGGTTCCGCTCTTACTTGACGGACAGGTGGCAGGCAGTAGCCATCCCTCCCTTTCAATTAGAGTTCATCAAAGTCCCGCACGGTGTCCCACAGGGGTCTGCTATCAGTCCCATACTTTTTAATATTTATATGCAACCCCTGATGCGGATCATCAAAAGCCACGGCATCTGCGTGACAAACTACGCAGATGATACTCAGCTGATAATCTCGCTTGACGGAGTTCGAGCAAGCTCAATGGAAACTTTCCACACTTGTATGCTGGAAATGTCTCTCTGGCTCAATCAGAACTCACTAAAATTCAACAGTGAGAAAACTGAAATACTGCATTGCACAGTAGGAAAAATCCCCAAAAGTTTACCATCAGATTTCTGGCCCCAGTCGTTAGGGGACTCACCCACCCCAGTGAGCTCAGTAAAAAATCTTGGAGTCACTATTAATAACAAACTAAGCCTAGAGACTAACGTCAACAAGCAGGTTAGCTGCTGTTTTGCCTTATTAAGAGGACTCCGAAGGCTGCTACCTCTCCTGCCCCCACAGACCAGAGCCGACATAGTCAGGAGCACTATCCTCAGCCGCCTGGATTACTGCAATGCTCTCTTGCTGGAATCCCCTGCATATCTCATCTCCAGACTCCAAAGTGTCCAGGCGGCTGCAGCCAAACTGGCACTTTCCCGTTAGCGAAGATCTTCTACCACTCTTGCCCTGGCTGACCTACATTGGCTGCCCATACACCAAAGGATTTGCTTTAAATCCCTATGTATTGTTTTCAGGGCAGTTCATGGGCTAGGTCCTCGACCACTCCAGAATAAATTCAAGTGGTACGAGCCCACCCGGTCTCTCCGATCCTCATCCTTGAACTTCATCAGCATTCCTAGGATCAAGAAAGCCACCTGTGGAGGACGAGCCTTCAGTATAGCTGCAGCCCACTTATGGAATAATCTTCCCACCGATATCAGAAAAACTAATGATCTTCTGACCTTTCGGAAAAACCTGGCTTTTTCCAAAAAATCCTCCTAAAACCCACCACAATAAATAAACCTACTCTGTTCAGCATCTTGTCCACGTTCCTGTCCCCACAGAGCTCTTAGCTATGTACCTAAGCGCCAGGATTGTGGTAAATAAATAAATAATACCTCTCTTTTTGACTAGACATATATCATAACAGATAGCTCAATAAATAAGAGTCAAGATTCGAGGTAGTAGGAGTTTTGCAGGTTTATTACAGCATAAGGACAGGAACAGGACAACCTGCATAGGAATAGGATGACAGGGCCCAGCAGCTGCTGGGGCTGGATCTGGGATGAGCGCGCTGACTTTTAATAACAATACATGAGCATATATACATAACGCAAACACATAGCATTACATTGCAGTAGGCGTAGCAGTGGGTGGAGCAGAAGGTGTGACGCGTAGCAGTCGCGAAAGATAAGGGCGAAAGTAGGTGTAACGGGGCGTATACATAGACATGTGATGCAAACGTAACAGAATATGTCATGAATGGGGCGGAAACCTTGGAGGGGGCTACCTAAGGAGCCGGGACCTCTAACCTGATGGTGCGCGCAAACTAGCAATGACGTATCACTAGGAGAAGCTGGGGGCTATGAACTCTGTGCTAGGAGCAGAGACTGAAGTCTAGAGAGTCAGGGCGACATGTACCTAAACAGTATCTAGTATCTGATGTTTAGAGAACATGTTGATATAAACTAGAAGTCAGGAGGGGAAAGGCTAACTTGATTCTAAGACTGGACCATGCATTATTCTACATGTAGTGCGTGATGAAGAATATTAAATGACCATTAAATGCAGTATTTCTCTAACGTGGAGACGTGAAGGCTAGACAATGACGGAAACTATTGATGCGATTCAGTAGTTTAGGAATGCAGAGAAGGAGGACTGAACTGATAACTGGAATCATAACATATTCTTGGCAGACTCAGAGACTGAGCCAGACTGGGCCGGGCACTGCGAGGCAGGAAGTAAGTGAAGGGTCGAGGATACAGGTGGGGGCTGTATCGCTCCTCAGCGAGGCTTCAGGAGACAGGAGCTGAATCTGGTGTCCAGGCCCTTTTGAGGCCTAGAAACGGGGACTTTATAATAGAATAACGTGCACACTGAGAAACGTGGCAACGTAGCTTTACATAGGCCTGATATACGTGGTATTCACGAGGACTGGAAACTGGCATACTAGAGGTGGACACAACTGTAATTGCGTCATTAATCGAACATGGGGAATACATATGCATATTTAATCATGCACACATAACATATGATGGATGACACGTAGGGACACAGAACATGGCAAAATTTACTTTTCCACATTCCCTCCTTGTCACTACGTTTCCATCAGGAAACATCAATATTCATGATACCATCTATCATTTCATACAGTATCATTTGCTCGTCTCGAATTATCCTGGAACGGGATTTAGAACGGGGCTTGGGACTAGGAATACAAGAGGTATCACAAATGCCGCAAATCGCAGGGCCACATTGTATACAGAGGCAGCAGCTAAATATGATCGCTACTGCAATACCTAGAAAGGACAAGACTTTCCATCCCCAGGCGGAAATTATATTCCAGAACCAACCGGACCATGTCCAGGTGCCTGGATCTTGGTGTAACAGATGGGCAATTTTATGGAGTCTGGTTATAGCTGAATAAACAGACGGCGCGTTATTTGGAATGAAAATGCAGCAACTAGATCCGATGACTCTACAGGCCCCGCCCCTATCGGCCAGTATGACGTCAAGGACGAGACGATTCTGTAAAACGACAAATCTCATAGCAGATTGCTCTTCGGTTAAGTTACCTAGAGCAGAGGCAGTCTCATTTACTACAGCTTCAAGGGTTCTGGTTAACCTACCGATCAGTTTACTATTCTGGATAGGTCCTATAAAAAAGAAGAAACCTCTGTTGAAATCTGTATACTGTTCTAGAGCAGTTTCAGTATAATCGACAATTGGGGACTCCCTTCTATGTCTAATGTGTATTAGATGTGTGTTTCTATGATAATCAGATGGGGCTAGGAAAACTGGTGGCAGTAGGAAGGCAATGTAACAGGTTCCCTCCCAATCGAGGGGCAGACGAACATATGCAGTTTGACCACAAATAAAATAAGAATGACGTGAAGCTTTGAAAATAGATTTCCCACTGTCACTATACTTGACAATAGTAGTACAATCACTATGTCCTACGTGTATGGAACCCTTATTTCGGACACATAATTCGCCTTTGACTGGTAGTACTGAAATAGCAGGTAAGTCTGGAGTAGTATCAGACTGAACATTCAGGACCATAAAATTGGACGAATAATTACCTAAATTATACACTTCATTTTCTAGATCTAAACCTGTTCTGTGGGGAAGACCTTGCTTGTCTGGAAAACATGTACTGTTAAGAAAAGACATATCTGTTGAGGATGACGTTAACGTGGACCATGCTCCACACGAACCATTATGTGAGAATGGATAAGGAAAGAGTGGCAGAACTCCCTTCGGTGTCTGGAAAGGGGGGAGTCGACCACACACCCAACAATTAGTGGCATTGCTGGTCTGGTGTGAGTAATGTAACATGCGGATAAATGAGTTATTACGCATAGCGAGGCGGTAAGAGAGTTCATGAGGAGGCAGATCACTAAACGTGTGCTCTACTGTAGCATTAGCAGACTTATTTACATGTGAAACTGAGAAACACAGATAAAATGCATAACTAGTGCAGGAAATCATAATGCTGAGAAACAATATGAAACATAGAAAAATGATACATCGGATTGAGTTTTGACTAACTCTCTCACTATGGGGGTCTATTTTATACATGTCAGAAACAGTCTAACCGTTTCACCTAGGGGAGGACTTAGACAATCAAACTGACTGACTTATTTTACTAGACCGGAGTTTCTGTTTATACTCCTGTTGCGGAGTTTTCTCTAACAGGGGAGGGGTTGTAGCAATGTCTTTTGCGGGACAGTCCTTGAGAACAATATTTTGGCAATCCTTCAAATCCTGGGAAATGTTCTTTAAGACGGGTTTCAGTCCATTAAAAAGTTTGACATGAGAAAGGTGTACCCAGCCTTTGCGTCCTTCCAACTTCACGGCTGTACGGGTGGTGAGGAGGACCTGTCGGGGCTCTTTCCAACGAGGCTCCAGCGGACTTGATCTGTCAAAGTTGCGGACCATCACCATGGATCCTGGAACGATTTCGTGCGGTGCCACCTCGGTATTGTCTGGAAATGCGGCGGCAACCTGTGAACGACATGAGTTGAGGGCAGACATCAAGGAAGCTAGGTAATCTGTCAGCATATTACTTGAAACATCGGTAATACTTCGGGGTCTAGGAGTACCCCACATGTTAGGGGGGCGGCCGAATACGACCTCATACGGGGACAGACCTGATCTGGAATGTGCGACCATGCGCATATAAAATAAAGCGACTGGCAGAGCTACTAGCCAGTCCACACCTTTTTCTTTACACACTTTTGCAATACGGATTTTCAGGGTCTGGTTATGTCTCTCAACGAGACCGGCTGCTTCAGGATGGCGTACACAATGGAACTTCCACTGGTACCCTAACAACAGGGAAACATGCTTCATGAGTTCAGATGAGAATGGCTGACCGTTATCAGAATATACGACTCTAGGGAGTCCATAACGGGGGAAAAACTCACGAACCAACTGCTTGGCAGTGGTCGCGGCTGTGTAATCTGGGACTGGATATGCTTCTGTCCACCTGGACAAAGCGCATACAACTACAAGGACATACTTGAAACCTCGACATCGCTCCATCTGAATATAATCCATCTGGAGGACCTCAAAAGGGTGGTCAGGGGGCTGGAATCCACCTTGTTCCACCGGGACACTTTTACCTGGATTAAACTGACAACATATCATACAGGTACGGACTTTCTGCTTGGCTGCAGCTCGTAAATGCTTGTTGAACCAAATGTTCTGGATACTGTCTAACATAGCTTTTTCTCCTAAATGTGCTGGACTATGTGCGGTATTAATAATGACTTGAACCATAGAGTCGGGGAGAAACCATGTGGCTCTACCCTTCATTAACCATCCTTGATCTGTCTGGACCCCTCCTTGTTCGGACCATTTCTTGATTTCTTCAGGAGTAGCATGTAACTGGATATCTATGACATCTTGTGTAGGGTCCTTAACTGTCATGCATGTAATCGGATCTGGAGTGTGTGTCTGTGTCGGATTAACTTGAATGTCTGGAGTCTGTGCTGTAAGCTTGGCTGTGCGATCTGCTAGATCATTACCTTGGGAAATAATGTCAGTAACTTTCGTATGTGCTTTGCACTTCATGATAGCAATAGATGTCGGTAAATGTATGGCGTCTAACAGAGCTTGAATAAGGAGACCATGCTGAATCTTGGTTCCATGAGAAGTCATGAAACCTCTCTCCTGCCAGAGCACTCCGAAGTCGTGTACAACTCCAAATGCGTAGCGTGAATCTGTGTAAACATTAACTCTCTGGTTCTTGGCATGTATACAGGCTTGTGTCAGAGCAACTAGCTCTGCTGCTTGAGCGGACAGGGTGTCAATACGGTGTGTTTCAATAACTTCAGTGTCAGTAGTCACTGCATACGCGGCGACTAGTTCTCCTGTACTAGTTCTCATACATGAACCATCCACATAAAGTGTCAGGTCGGGGTCTGGTAACGGAGTATCTGTCAGATCTTGTCTCGGCTTGGTCATAATGTTAACTACTTCCACGCAATCATGTGGGTCAGGATTCGAAGTAACTGATGGTAACAGTGTAGCAGGATTTAAAATGTTGCAGCGTCTGATTTCTATGTGTGGCTGGAACAGTGTCAGTTCATAACCTGTTAAACGTGCAATTGTCAAGTGCTGAGTTTGTGTTCGGTTTAAAAGAACTTCCACAGAATGTGGAACTTGTACTGTCAAGGTATGTCCTAAGACTATGGAATCGCTTTGTCTGATAGCTAGTGCTGTGGCTGCAACTGACTTGAGGCACGCAGGCAGAGCCTGGGCTACAGGATCTAATGTGCTCGAAAAATAAGCACAGGGCTTGTATTGTCCTGCTTGATCTTGTGTGAGAACAGATAATGCTGTACCTTCACGTTCAGTAACGAAAAGTGTAAAAGGCTTACTGTAGTTCGGTGTCGCTAGAACTGGAGCTTGGCATAAAGCTTTCTTTAACTCATTGAAACTTAGTGTATGTTCAGATGTCCAAGGGAGGACAGTCGATACGGCTGCCTCCTGTGTCGTTAACTGTATCAGTGGCTTGGCTAGAAATGCATACTGAGGAATCCATTGTCTGCAGTAAGAAGTAAGGCCGATAAAAGCACGTACCTCCTTCTGAGTCTTGGGCTGAGGAAGACTCGCTATCAACTGGATACGGTCTGGTGTCAACTGCCTACCCCTCTTGGACAGTAAGTGTCCTAAGTAGACCACTTGCTGGACACAGAATTGAAGCTTAGAAGGGGACACCTTGTGCCCCATCTCGGCTAGGAAATACAAGACTGTAAGGGATGCTCGCTCGCAAGCACGTTCAGAACGGGCTGTGATCAGTAGATCATCGACATACTGGAGCAGGGCAGTGTCAGTTGGCATGTGAATGTTGTCTAGTTGTCTCTTGAGTGCTTGACTGTAAATACTAGGACTTTCTGTGAAACCTTGAGGAGCTCGTGTGAACATATAGCTCCTTCCATTTAAACAAAATCCGAAAAGGAACTGGCTGTCTGGATGAATAGGAACACTGAAAAATGCGTTCTTGAGGTCTATGACAGTGAAGAACGTGGCTTCGGAATCAATGGCTGTCAATAGGGAAGAGATGTCTGGGACAACTGGGTACTGAGGATTAATACATTTATTAAGCTCTCGTAGGTCAATCACTAATCGATATACTGGGGGTGCATTTGGATCAGTACGTTTCATGACTGGAATGATCGGAGAATTACATACATTGGAGTCAGTTTCTATAACCACTCCTTGAGCAATAAGCTCGTCAATAATTTTGGATACGGCTGCTACAGCCTCAGGTGGCAATCTGTACTGTCTGATTCGTGGTAACACTACACCTGGCTTGAGAGTCACACGATAGGGTGTGATTTGCATGTAACCTACATCAGTTGGACCTTGCGCCCATAAATGTTGCGGAACATTAGACAGTCTTGAATCAAAATCTCGTAATACATAGTGACCCTTAAAGTCACGTAGGAACAAACGTATTCCCTCTGGGGAACAGCATATAACTGCACCTAACTCTTTCAGTGTCTTAATGCCTAATAGATTTTCTGGACATGACTTAGTAAGTAACAGATCAGTAGTGCGGGACAATGGACCTACTTCTAGAGTAACTGGCTTTGAAATCTCATTTACGACAGGTTTTCCTGAAAATCCAAGGGAAACATTTCTTGAGCCTGAGAGCGGAGCCCCTGGAACTTCGGCGTGACTAATTGTGGTCCTACTTGCCCCTGTATCAATCAAAAACTTTCTGTCTTTCCCTAATACTTGACTGTGAACATAGGGACCTTCTTGATCTACAGGTATCTCGATGAGAGGCAAGCCTACCTCCCTCTCTAGGCTGTTTCATGAATACTGCTGGTACTCTGGATACTCAGACTGTGCATACTGGTACATCTGCTGTGTAACGTGCTGTGTTGCAGCGATAGGCTGCGGTGCGGTAACTGTCTGTGGTGCATTCTGTGGCTGAGGAGTCTGTGAAACTTGTTCTTGTCTAGGCGGACGTGGTCTTTCTTTAGTCTTACCAGTAGCTATGTTGTGTTTCAGAACTGCACACTCATTTATAAAATGACCTGGCTGTTTACAATAATTGCAGTTCCCTTTAACGGGAGCTGCAGGATGACTGGCTTGATTCGGACCCCTCTTCTGACTGTCTTGAGGAACAGATTGTGCAACTAGTACTTTCATTTTCGTATCTTTCATACGTTTTCTTTCGTGTTCTTGTTCTTCTCTGATTCTATTCTGGTGGTATTGAAGCATTTGCAACATCTGGGACGGGGTATTAGCTTGCCAGGTACTTTCGACTTTCAGAACTCGATTTTTAATTTGTGGGCTTGAATTCTCGACTAATTTAGTAACAAAAAGGTGAGGGTATGACTCACTACTTGTCTTGAGGCCACTGTTGATACTAAAACACTTTTCAAATCTAGAATAAAAATCACTAATATCCTCATCTTGCTTCTGTTTACAGGCTGAGATTGCATCCCAGTCTTCTTTTCTAGTTGTCAATAATCTGGGTAAAACTTGTATTAATAATTCTGGTAATTCTTTACATTTATCTCCAAGACCGGTACCTGGTACTCGTGCCTTATCTTCAGCTTCTAGAACTGCCCAATCAATCTTTTTCTCTCCCACCTCCCATTCTTTTTCCTTGAGCTTTTCATACACCCCTGCGGGCAGCAGAACCTTTAACATTTTAATTATATCTGGGTATGTGTATTCTCCCATACGGAGCATGTCTTTTAATTCTCTATGGAACCCTGCTGGATCTTTGTCATGACAGGGAATTAATTTCTTCATCTCGAGGAGTTCCATCTTTGTAATTGGAGTGTAAACAAACACTCGCTGCATTTCGCCACCCGTTCCTTTAACTGGGTGGACTTCTCGTAACGGATTCTGTCTTTCTATGTAAAATGGTTTACTTTCTGGGGGCGAGACATGAACAAAATGCGGGTTCAAAAACGTTCTATATTTGTGACGCTGTTCTAGAATGACACTAATTAAATCGGTACCTAGACCTTTCCATCTATACTGGAGTAACTCGTTCAGGACATCATGTAACGGACCTGGATCAGAGTGCTGACCCTCATACAAAGTAATGAGGTGCTGAATCATATACATACCCACCAGTCGTTGTTCGGCTGGGGGCATTTTCAGAAACATTTGTGCCACTATTTCGTCTGGAAAAGTGGTAGAATCAGTAATCCATCGGACTGCTGATCGGGCTAGTTCTTGTTCATGCATGGTACTTAACTCACTGTAACCGATTCGTGATTTCAGAATGTGATCGGTAGCTTGGAATACTTGTTCTAGAGAACCTTGTTCTGGTACTGGAGAATGAAAAATAGACTTGTGTTCTAGGCGTAAATGGCGATCTGGAAATCTAGATTTTCCTACATACGCTATTCTGGCGGGATTCTCGTCCTCTACCTCTTCAGTATCAGAGTTACTTTCTTTCTCGCTTACTTGTGCTGCTTTACGTTGTTCGTGTATCTTTATTATTTCTCTACGGATTTTCTTGTACATACTCTCCATAGCACCGACGGTCTTGTGCTTACCCTCGGCTATATTATCACTCCACCTTGTCAGGGTTTTCATTTCGGCTTGATCTTTAGACGGGTAATCTTGTTCTCTTATTAGACAATTGATCAGAAACTTTAATATCATGAGCTGGATCTCGGCTTTCCTTTGAGACATGGCCTCGCTAATACTTTCTGGATCATCCCCTGTACGGATGAAACGATATATTCTGTCTAGATCTTCTTTCATATTCGGTAAGGTGACTAGATACTCGGCCACCTTTCTTACGCGGAATGAATATAAAACCATATTATCCTCGCCTGGGACTGGATCATAGCAGCATTCGGCAAGGGATTTTCTTATTTCTGCTACAGTCTGATGTCTAGGCGTACGCTGTGATGCTTGTGCATGTAATTCGGCTAACGTTAAACGCTTGTGTGGCGGCGGGGTTTGAGGAGGACCTCCTCCTGCGGCCCCTAGACTAGAATCGTCGACTGATATTCTTCGTGGCGGAGCGGGAAATTGAAATGCTGACTGGACCGGGGGTACCGTAGCAGGTGCTGCATGGGGTGCCCCGGTGTCTGGAGGAGCAGGAAGTGCCTGATTTACAGGGACTGGCGGAGCGCGAACAGGATTTGCATATTCTGGGACTGTGTCGTCCAAATAGGACGAAATAAAAATATCAGCTGCGGTCTGTTTGTGACGTAGCTTGGTCGGAACTAATGGTGGCGGGAAATTACCGGATGCCTCTGGGGTCGCTTTTGGCAAGCCCTCGGCAAGGAGAGGATACATACCCCTAATAAGGGCATGCCTCTGTCTGTCTGACTGTTCGGCTTTGACTTGTTCACCTATCTCGATTAGTTCTTTTTCTTGTGCTCGTTCTAAGGATTCTCTACTTAATTCTGACTTTCTGATTTCCTTTTCAGTTCTTTTATGAGCTTCTTTGCGCCATAACTCGATGGCATCTTTCTGTGACTGTCTGGCTTTCTTTTTCCATAATGCCTCTTCTACTCGCATGATGCATTCGGCATCCCATGTACCCGATACGGGCCATCTATACTTTTCTTCTAACTGTTTAGTATACTCTACCCATAAATCTAGATACAATATGGCGCTTATGCCATGCTTCTGATACATAAAATGACCTGGACTGTCCCTCGGCGGAACAGGAACTGCTTCTTCTAACAAACCCTTTCTAGTTCTTAGCTGACGTAATCTCGAAAAGAGAGACATTGTAAACTTGAATCGGAACACAATACAATACAATACACGAGAAACAATAACAATTTGGAGAACAATTCAGGCATACCACGACATTGGAAATACATTGAACAACATCATAACATAACAGTTCGGACAGAATATTACCTGGAATACTGAGAACAGAAACACAAGATTTTCTCGAGAACGGAACAGACTAGAGTTACTGGATGCACTGCTGAAACAGTACGGAACATACCGGTCCCATAAAGGGACGCATCAAGACCCGTATCCACCTAGGTGAACACTTCGTTTGTGAGTCTGTGTACCACCAACCCACGGACCAGAGTCAATTTAGATTGACCCTGTCTAGATACTACCCCAGTAATGGTACTCACCGGGCAGCAAGAACGGAAGGCCTCGGACTGGACTGGACTGCTACGACGACGGACGACGAACTTCGGACTTCAGTTACGGGTGGACCTCCGGATACCTCGGACCTTGGACTCTTGGCTTGGGCTCTGGTCGGGACTCGCCGCGTTCCTCCACCGTCTCGTTTGGATGCTGGACCGCCTCCTCCGTCTCCTCCGTGGGCCTGAGGGATACTTGAAGCAGAAATATCTGCCGGTGCACAGAAGAGTTCCGTCACGACTGCAGAGGGTCAGGGGGTCGGCGTGGCTTCACCGACGCGTGGGGAAAGGGCAAGTCCCTGTTCGGGCGCCATTATGTGGTAAATAAATAAATAATACCTCTCTTTTTGACTAGACATATATCATAACAGATAGCTCAATAAATAAGAGTCAAGATTCGAGGTAGTAGGAGTTTTGCAGGTTTATTACAGCATAAGGACAGGAACAGGACAACCTGCATAGGAATAGGATGACAGGGCCCAGCAGCTGCTGGGGCTGGATCTGGGATGAGCGCGCTGACTTTTAATAACAATACATGAGCATATATACATAACGCAAACACATAGCATTACATTGCAGTAGGCGTAGCAGTGGGTGGAGCAGAAGGTGTGACGCGTAGCAGTCGCGAAAGATAAGGGCGAAAGTAGGTGTAACGGGGCGTATACATAGACATGTGATGCAAACGTAACAGAATATGTCATGAATGGGGCGGAAACCTTGGAGGGGGCTACCTAAGGAGCCGGGACCTCTAACCTGATGGTGCGCGCAAACTAGCAATGACGTATCACTAGGAGAAGCTGGGGGCTATGAACTCTGTGCTAGGAGCAGAGACTGAAGTCTAGAGAGTCAGGGCGACATGTACCTAAACAGTATCTAGTATCTGATGTTTAGAGAACATGTTGATATAAACTAGAAGTCAGGAGGGGAAAGGCTAACTTGATTCTAAGACTGGACCATGCATTATTCTACATGTAGTGCGTGATGAAGAATATTAAATGACCATTAAATGCAGTATTTCTCTAACGTGGAGACGTGAAGGCTAGACAATGACGGAAACTATTGATGCGATTCAGTAGTTTAGGAATGCAGAGAAGGAGGACTGAACTGATAACTGGAATCATAACATATTCTTGGCAGACTCAGAGACTGAGCCAGACTGGGCCGGGCATTGCGAGGCAGGAAGTAAGTGAAGGGTCGAGGATACAGGTGGGGGCTGTATCGCTCCTCAGCGAGGCTTCAGGAGACAGGAGCTGAATCTGGTGTCCAGGCCCTTTTGAGGCCTAGAAACGGGGACTTTATAATAGAATAACGTGCACACTGAGAAACGTGGCAACGTAGCTTTACATAGGCCTGATATACGTGGTATTCACGAGGACTGGAAACTGGCATACTAGAGGTGGACACAACTGTAATTGCGTCATTAATCGAACATGGGGAATACATATGCATATTTAATCATGCACACATAACATATGATGGATGACACGTAGGGACACAGAACATGGCAAAATTTACTTTTCCACAGGATGCCCATAGGGTTATAGAGCGCTCTACAAATGCTATAATAATAATAATAATAATAATAGCACTGTCCAACCCCCTACAACTGAAAAGAGCCATAACTTCTTCGAAGTCTCTGGGAGCTAATTCACAAACTGTATTTCATAGCATGTTTGGAAAATACAAAGCATGTTTGGAAATGCAAAAAAGTACGACTCACACACCAGAAATTTGATGTCACTTCTCTGAGCTCATTGGCAGTCATTTTGATGTTCATTCAGCCTGTGTGTAAAATAACTTCCAAACTGAGCTGGACACAAGTTTTGCTCACATTGTTGCCGCTGCAGGCCCTGCAGCTGGGCCACCTGTACAACAGGCTCATATGAACTCCATTAATAGGTGGTGGGGCTTGAACTTTGCAAAGGGTGTGGAGATTAATGAAGTTTCACACTAGGTGCTCTTGAATTCATGATAATGGATAGTTACCAAGTTCAGCTAACCTGTCTGACTAAAGAGTCACATTGACTGTTGACATGGGGCCTGAGTGTATGTATCTGGACTCACCGAAGCGTTCATGTGATTGATTGATGCGCCCCCTGTCATCGTGCTTTAGAAAGGACAAAATCAATATCAACATAATACGAAAGTAACCGGATTCTGGAGGAGGACCTTATGTAAATATGTTTTGCTTCCCAGAGAACATAGTGGACCAGAAAATAATATAGACATGTTTATTTGACGAAGTGCAAGACCTTAGCTGTCCTGATCCCTGGGTGTAGACTGTGAACTTGGTGAAGCACAGGGCTGCCCGGGTACTTCTGTCAACTTCTTATCTTTGTGCTAAGAGTAGAAGAACCTAGACCGGGATGCAGTTGAATAACACAGGATGCCGCATATCCTTTGCCAACATGAACCACCAGGGTGTTGTGGAACAGCTAGGATCAAATGCACCAAAAGAAAAAGCAGTGCTCACTGTTTACCCGGCAATGGACATATGGAACATTAAGAAAGCTACGGACTGTAGGTGAATCACTGTCCATTGGCCATTTTTCATGTAGCCAGACTGGTTGGTTACTAACATATTCATTGTCTTACAGGATATTCAATGGGGTCGAACCACAACATTGTACAACAAGGATTTTAATTGAAGTCTAGGTGTTTGAGGGTTGACTTTTGACCTTTGATATGAATGTTGCCTGCGAGTGGTAAATGTCTCTGGATGCTCTGTTCTTCTTAATGCCTGGCCCTTTCTATGTGTCGTCACCTGCGGATGCTCCATTTTCTCCCTAAGCATTTTGCTGTGCCAGAAGTAATATCAGAGCAGGGTGAACACTCAGGGATTCCATTGCCAAACCTACAGGGTCAGGCTCCGATTTGAAAGAAGGAGTCCTTGTATTCTAAACAATTTTACTACCATATTGGCCTTTGCTGAGATGAGCACGATGCATGCTGAGCTAAACAACTCACCCACAATATTGCCTGGTATGTAAACAATTTGCTAAAAAAACGTTGTGCTCCTTTGAAATCATAGAATGCTGTCAGATTTTGATTTTATTCACTAGCCGTGAGCTGTCATTTTGGAGACAAATTGCATTATTGCAATTTTCAAAAGCAAACATTTCCATGAAGGGCTTCGTCTTTAAATATTAACTGGTGGTGGTCTAATACAAATAAATTACAATAGAAAAGATTTAGCATGCCATCACTTGCCACTGCCACTTTCAGAAGTTTACTGGCAACTTCCATATTTGCTGTTTGTCATGCTCGGTTTGTTATTGAATAATGTAAAGTCATTACATAATTTATTATATTGAAACAGAGACCGCTCTAGAGGAGAAACAGCAAGTTTAAACACCCTTGTTATTGGTTTAACACGATAAAAACTAACTAGTAATGATATATGATTTAAGGAAAGGTATTGGATTAGTTCAATAATCGTCCACCTCTTTACTCCCTAAACAGGTGCGGCCCTTCTGCATCTCCAACGATAAATTCTGAAGGGTAGAACATTTAGTAAAGTGGCACTTACTTATTTGTATCAAGTTTGCCTTCTTCTCTCATTTTCCATCACTTAGTATGGTCGGCGTTTGATTAAGCACCGCCCTTTCATTTTGTTGCTTTGCTTCTCAACAGATGTTTTGGAAAAAGCTGTGATTATTGTCTGCTAACAATCCGATTCATATTTCCAAGACCAAGGCAAAATACCTTATTTTAGAAGCTATGTGGTAGGATATTTTGAATATAACACACACTACTTTCGAAAGGGGGTCCAAGGGCAAGTTTAAAGACTCAAAACTAGATACACGCCCCTACCTATAACATTAATACACAACAAGTATCTAGGAGTCCGAAGAAAAAGAGAACTCGACTCAAAGAGAACCAATGACATAACAGTTGTTAATTTCTAATAAGTGGAATGGGCAAGTGATCCATTATGTGTAATTCTATTGAATTAGATGCACGTGGGCAAACAAATTTGGGGAAGAAAAACCTCGAGGGTAGGTGAAATTTTCCCATCAGTTGCCGATCTGTTCCGCCATTTTTTACATCAGATGGGTTCTCCTTACCCAGGAGACAAAACTGTCCACAGTCAAAAGAATGTAATAAAGACTGTGGAAACCCTATGACTCGTGTTTCAGCAAATTGGTGGTACAGATATTGGATGAATGTGAATAGGCAACTGAACAAAGCAGTGCAAAAAGTGTAAGTGGTGATAAAATAAAATTGGATCAAGCTGAGTAGAAGTTTAATTTTTAATGTTTTCTCTCAGCTCCTCCAAATCTAAAACAAAGTGAAATGGAAACAGATTTAACAGAATATCTGTTCAGCTATTTATGGTCGACATGTTTCTGCATAAGTGGATGATGTGCCACTGCTTTCGTCAGGACCTAGATGTTGCTACTGCTGTTAAGTGAATGAAAAAAGTCTAAAAAGTATTATATCACCTGCGTTTCAGGTTGAATACTCCACCACAATCCAAATATCTGTGGAGATGGTGCTTCACCCCACCTGGCTGCAGCTCAGGTAATGAGGAGCACCGCTCTATCCGTCGGTGTCTCCCGGCGTTCCTCTGCGCTAACTGGGGAGGACTCCTAGATACTTGTGTATTAAGGATATTTTGAAACCATATTTATTTTTGATAGTTAACTCTTTTACACTGATCGGGTAAGTGTGTTATTAAGAATGAATGTTTTATATTCAAAGCTTTACAATGCATTGTTTACATTTGTATTTTCTAAGCACAATTAGATGTGCCATGTGAGGAACTGACATGAAGTCACCAACACTTTTCCCAAATTCCTCCATTTCCTTCAACTTTCCTCTTCCTCTTGCCCAGTTGTTAGATTACCCCCTAGAAGACAGCGGTGCAACCAGTGACTATAAGGACATATCAGAATTAGTTTTGAGGTAATTATATACATAGAAAAGATAACTTTGCTCACTGGGCTGCCAGAAGAAAATTATAACTAAAGCTCATCTGCAAGGTATAACATCAACGACATTTGATCTGATAAAATGTTTTTTCGTTAGATAAGCTTCCAAGCAAAATCCTCTTTGCAGTTCAGCTTTTGAGATCAGTTTTAATTTCTATCTGTCTGCTCCTCACTATCTGACTATGTCACTTGGAAGTGGAAAGGGAACCTATTAAAACTGCTGCATCTTGGGCAGCGTGGCATGACGCAGAGGAAAATGGCCACCTGAGCTTGAGCTCCGCATCCTCAGTGCCACATCATCATCTCCAAAATGAGCCAAATGCACTAAACACACTCCAACTACAAGGAAAAGTGCTCCGTAGCAGGTGGGGAAGGCGGTGCAGGCTCCAAAATCACTCCCGGATGCCCAATCTCTGCAGAAACAACGTGACTGAGAAACTGGCTGTCTGTGGCCACCTCTGTACCCGTAATGCGACGAGGCCGCAAATAAAAACCGGGCGAGATCGCCCCGGCTGTGACGAATACCCAACCAAACACTAGTATTCCTCATGCACTAAACAGCACACTCCTACACAACACTAGCGTTTGGTTGGGTGTAAGTGTATGTGAGGGGATAGAGGTCTCTGCACATGTGTTGCAAGAATGTAAAAGCAATATTAACAAGATTAGGCAAGCGTCTAGTTCCTGAGGGGCTTCAGAGCCATACTAGAAGACATAACTTAGAGTATTTGCCAGCTGTAGAGATGTCTTCGGGTGAAGTGTCTGTCATATGGGTGCCCAGAGGTGTCTTTGTCTTGATGCTGTGAAAACATGTATATACTACAAGAATCTAAACTCTTTCTCTCAGGCATCTCCATCCCTTAATGCCCGATTGATCTCCGAGGTCATAGATTCATAAGCATACAAGAAGAAGAATGGGGTACTTACTTTCATCACCAAACAACCAAACTATTACTGTAATAGATACGCTCTCAGATCAAAACGGGAGGTGGATACTCCACAAACGATCAAAATCTGGTAAATAATTTTATTTGTTGAACATATATGCACCCACTACTAACAACATAGGTTTCTGGAAACACATTGGCAAACTGATTGCTGGACTCCCCAATGACTTCTGACTGATATAGGTGGGTGACTTCAACCTTCCATTCGACCCCACCATAGATCGTAGCCCAAGAACCAAATTCAGGCAATCCTCATCCCTTTTCCACAATAAATATTCCAGCTACTCTCTTGTAGACACGTGGTGTATTCAGCACCCAGACACCGGAGATTATACTTTCTACTCGCCCACCTAAAATCATTTTCCAGAATTGACCACATAGTATCTAAGAATCTGGCTAGGATGAACACTGATTTTTCCATCAAACCCAGACTGATCTCCGACCATTCGGCCATTTCAACTTCACTAGGCTGGGCCAAAACCACCCTGAATGATAAATCCTGGCGACTTAATCCTTAAATGTTACGAGACAAAACCCATTTGGAGAACATCCACAAAGCTAATAAAACTTCTTTCAGTACAAGTCTCCTAAAAGTCTGCTCTCTGAAGGTGCTTTGGGATGCCTTCAAGGCCACTATTAGGGGGTTATAATTTGAATCAGCTACCACATTAATCCCACATTAATAAATCTGCAAACACACAGATGAAACAGTTGGAACCTAAAATTAAACAGGTAGAATTCAGGCATTATTTTGAGAAATCCACTCCACTCTTACACACTCTAAACATCTGGTAGAATTTGGCGTTTCAATGACGAGTCCATTAAGGACACAACATCCAGGAATATTATCAAAAATACAGTACTGAACTACACTAAAGATAATTCAGCTGCAAATGTCTTTCCCACTGTTTACTGGGACGCCCTTAAGGCAATCGTCAGAGGCTCCCTAATGGAGATCCAATCTGAATTGAGAAAAACCCATAAAGCCAAGATGTTAGGTTTAGAGTAAGAAATTAAAGCTCTAGAGACCGGTCATATCTCCAACTTAGATTCTGACAAGCTCTCCCTCTTAACGACTAACAAATGCGAGTACAATATTATACTGAGTGAGAAAACTGGGGCTTGGATTAATAGATACAAGAGTTTGAAACTGTGTGAAGCTAATAAAGTTAGGAAAATGCTGGCATCTTATCTGAAACCTAAATAAAATCAAAAAATGCACTCAAAGACAACTCAACATGACATGAACAAACCCATACAAAATTCTGAAAGTCTTTAGTGACTTTTATTAGTCGCTATATTAAGAAGATTGTGAATTATCCCTCGATAAATGCAAGGAGTCCTTAAAAAAAATAAACGTACCCACCATCACCGAAGAAGATAAGAACTCCCTTGAAGCATTTTTTGAAGCAGATGCTAGGATGGTTTCCTCTGGCCACCATGCCCTTTCTTTGGTGACAACATTGTCATTTTTTATGGATTTGCTTTCAAGAGCGTAACTGCTGAAATAAAGCCTCTTAAAAGAATAAACATCTTGAAGTAAATTTAGAGCCTTGAAGAAGTCCCTATGGGGACGAAATGCGTCGGCTAATGGTTTATGAATTTTGGATTTTATCAATGTGTTGTATTTCGTCTTTCGCAATAAAGAATAAAGTCCATAGGAAAAAAGACGACTTGGAAATTTCTTCAGGACATCACCATTAATCTGTGCTGAACTGATTTTGAATGGGCTGATAATTTTGTGTGTGCGGAATCCATACCTTTGTCCCTTGACTCTCCGTTCACTTCAGATGAGATTACCACAGCTATTAGATTCCTGAAACCAAACAAAGCTCCAGGTCCAGATGACTTCATGGCTTCCGTTTATATAGCATTTGCCTCCAGTCTCAGCCCTACACTATTAGTCCTCTTCCACCACTTTGCAAACTCAGGTTCTGTCACCTGTACTGCAAGTGAAGCCACCATTGTAGTGATCCTGAAGGAAGGTAAAGACTTAATCCTCGCAAAAAACTACAGGCCCATCTCCTTATTTAACCTTGACGTGAAAATATATGCTAAAATACTATGTGAAAAACTGGAACCCCTTCTACCATGCTTAATGAGCCGAGCTTGGGTTGGTTTTATGAAAAACTGTTAGTCCATCGTCAATACTCGCCTCATGTACCACATCCTTGAAAAAGCCAAAGGCAATATATCTGAGACCATAGCAATAATATTAGATGCTGAAAAGGCCTTTGGTAGAGTCTCGTGGACATTTCTCTATGAAACCCTTTTAAAATTCAATCTAGGGGAGACATTCACAGAGATGATAATGGCTCTATATAGTGGCCTTTGCTCTAGAAAGGGGAACTAGGCAGGGTTGCCCTCTCTCCCCCTCTCTATTCATTTTGGCCCTTGAACCCATACTCCATAATCTCCAATAAAACAATACAATTTCCGGTATCACCTTTAATAAAACCACTGTAAAGAGGTGGCCTATGCCGACTATATCTTAACTATGACCAGGAATGCACGCCAGTCAATTACAGCGTTAATACAAATAATTGATGAATATCCACCAGTTGCAGGACACAAACTTAATAAAGACAAATCCAAAGTAAAAGGGCAAAATAATCTCTATACTAATGACCTCTTAGATAAATAAGGACTGGCGTGGCAACATCCGTTTTTGAAATATTTAGGCATAGAATTTAGAGCAGACCTGATTGAAATCCTAGAACTTAACGAAAAACTGACACTAAAGAAAATAGAAGAGTTACTAGCCGTGTGCAATCCCAAATTCATTGCCGGGTGGGGTTTGAAAAGAAACAATAAAAATGATGGTGACCCGAATAATCAATTTCCTTATAAGTATGTTATCACTTAATTTTGTCCAAAGACTTTCACTAATAACTAAACAAGATGCTAGGGAAATTCATTTGGCAAAATAAACACCCCAGAACAACCATCCAAAAAAATATGACTAGCCACAAATCTAAGAGGAGTTAACCTGAGCGATTTCAGGAACTACCAAACGGCATTAATAGCCAGTTAGGGCTCCCTATGGCTGTCTCAGCTCCCAGACTACATCCCCGCATTTCTCATTGGTTAAAAAGGGTGACCGTGGTGGTCTCCCCCCCCCATTATGCTTTTATCCACCAAGATCAAATCCCCCCCATCCAGCCAAATATATCTTTAACAATACAAAAAGAGCTCTTATGAAAATTGACAAACTCGTGGAAACCCCATTTACCAAATCTAATTTGACTTCATTATTGAATAATACCAAATTTAGGATACAAAGCACGCTCATGAATTAACTCTCCTGGTCATCCAAGGGCATCCACTTCTTAAAACAACCAGTGTCAAAACAAACTCATCTCTCCTTTACTAGAATTGAGCTTCTACAACTTTCGAAAACTCAAAACCAGTTTATCTAAATCAAACTGCTCCTATGCTGACCCTTTACTACCCACATTTATCTCAGCCTTCACCAAAACTTGCCACCAAACCTCTAAATGTTATCCCCTTCTGAAACCCAATATTATACATCTAACCTCCAATTTACTAAAGAAATGGGACCCATCTGAATCAATCCCTTCAGGTGATTGGAGTCTGATCTGGAAATCAGTAACTTCCCATAAAATCGCCTCTGTCCTGTCCCAAACTAAATACTGGCTTCTACATAGGCCATTTTGGACTACTTCACAACTCCGTAAGATGTCACTCAGAGACAATCCATTGCGCTGGAACTGCAACACAAGACACTGGAAACTACAATACCTACTCTTTTATTGTTGTGCTGTGTCTCACTTCTGGGACCCGGTGTTCAATTTCATTTGGTCCCTATTTGGGATTCACCTGAAGGGTGACTTCACATCACTCGTAAATGAATCCATGATTTCCTAGACCCTCGGGTCCAGTCAATTATTGATGGTCTGCTGATAGATATCTTGCTGACGGAGCCTAGTAATCTTTACCTAATAATTGGAAAAACACTGCTGCCACCTCTATCAAATCTTGGCTGAATTGGATCTCTTATTTAAAAGGTCCTGATAACACTGCCCTTCAGCACTCTCCTTGGAGACCGCAGTCCAGACCTCTATGGCTATATATTCAGTTTGTAAATAAGTCTCTGAATCTGTCTGAGCCCAAAAATAAAAAAAAATAAAAAAGAAAATAATCTGACCTTTTTTTAATGTAATATTGTGCTCATGTAAAGCACTCAGATGCCCTTGGGTCAGGATCACCCTCTATAAAACTACAAAACAAAAATCATATTTTTAAGAATGTAAAAGCTATAAAGCACCATTCTATTACACATTCACACCTGTGAGTGTGGTATGGTAGAAATGTTGTTGATCTTGGCAAAATCCAGGACTTTACCCCAAAGAAATGTTAGGAAAATACCAAATTTACCCCTGCTTTGTGATGGCCCATATATAAAAACTACACCCAAGAGAATTCGAACTTCTTTTTGCTTGCCAAGGGCATGCTGTATGCACTATGGGGTCAGAAAGAATATAGGGGCTTTAGTGGTGTGGTTGCGGCCTAATGTCAGGACATGCCGTGAACCACGCACTTTAAAAAAAAAAAAAAACTCATGCATCCAATGGGGTATCTGCTCTCCTGCAGCATATTTGCAGCAAACTTCGGGAGGGAAGAAAAAAGACTAGGGGCCTAAAGGGCTCGAAGCAGCTGCCCCCACCCCATTGAAAAAAAAAACATTCATGGGTCATGGGTATAGTGGGCTGTTTGACCATCTCATCTCAACCCCACAGAAGGAACAGAAAGGCTGCTGTGATTCGTCAATCAAAATATTCAAATCATTACCCAGCGAGAAGACTGATCTCTGAAAAAAGCTCATCGAAATAACTAAGTATAAATCGATAAACTGACTACCGTACACTCTGCTTAGTTAGAAAGCCCAACAAGGTCGTACTAATCTCTAAAATGCAGTAGTCTTTATAAGGTTCTAGAGTACAAAAGCACCTGTTATGGTCTAGTTGTTGTGATCAGGAATCCCCTCCCATTGGTTGTTAGGCACGCGCTAATAGGTATGCAGAGTATGTATAAAGCTGACGTCACCCAGTGCCACTTGATTCCGTGACTCTGCGTAGTCACTGCCGCACAAGCTCCTTTCTTTACAAATAAACTTACAAATAATTATATTCTTGTGGACATCTTTTATTCAAACAATATATTCATTCTACGGCGAATACATTTCACTACAATGGCGACGAGGTACGGGATACGATTTCACTAGGAGCTTGTGTGGAAATTTCTTCAGAGTTTCTACAGTTCGTTTAGAAGTTCTTCAGGATTTCTACATTTCATTTCAAGGCAAGTTAAGGCATTTATTTCGTAAGCTAATTCAAGGCTGAACGGTAATTCTTTCTTTCTACATTTCAAGTTGTATAACAGGATTTCTGAAGGGAAAGCGGTGTCGTGATATTGACATGAGGTTCGTTGTCGGGGCGGCGTCTGAGAGATAACTAAAAGGGAAGTGCGGATGTTCGTGAAGTTGTTGTGCTTAAAATTTTCGGCATTACAAAGATTCCGATGTATTTTTCAGAAAGAACATCAAGAAGAGTTTGAGAGGCGTGTGAGGGAATTCGTTCGTTAAGCGTAATTGACAGTTTACTTTCAACTGTCAGCTGGAGGTGACGCATACCTCATCCGCATTCAGTAATCCTCTTCAGTGTGAGCAGCTGGTCATAGCGCGTCTATACGTCATTGACGTAAGTACGTGCCGCCATTTTGTGCAACAGGTTTTTTCCAATTCTTCAGAGGCTCTTTCAAGTTCTGAATAGTTGTGTATTCACCGAACTCACTAGCGCCGGTTCAGTGCACAGGAACATTAAGGAATTTCACATGAACTTATCGTGTAGAAATACTTTCCGACAGTGAATTTATTTAATTAAATTGTCATATCACTAGTATATTATAAGTATTTTATAGAGAGTGTCATATTTATTTTTATGATTCAGGTGCGATATTTAGCTTTTTCAACATTATCTTACATTATTGAGCCTGGCATTTGTCAGTTCATTTCAGTTTTGTTAGTTGTGTCTGCATCACCATTAATTTATCTATTAAGAAAGAGGAGGAGGTCAAAGTTGAAGTCATGTCTAATGAAAATATGTTCAATGCTCCTGCCCACTTCCTGGAAATTCCTGGTAAACCAATTATGAAGTGGAAGAGCTGGTATAGGGCATTCGAGAATTATATAGTGGCCATCAATGGCAAGAAATTTGACGCAGAAAGAAAAAAAGCTATTTTGTTTGGGTTGTTGGGGGTGGCTGGTCAAGAAATGTTTGTAAGTCTTCCTGAATATGAACCAGATCCCGGTCAATTTATTCAGCTGGATGAATTCCAGGAGGCAGTTAAGAGGTTGGAGAGACAATTTGATGAAGATGAAAACATTATGGTGGGCAGACATCGTTTTGCCTTAAGTACATAGGAAATCTAAGGGTGTTAGCAATGAAATGCGATTTTGGTGACATGACAGATATCTACATCCGAGATCAATTTGTGTTCCATTGTTTTGAGCACAAGATCCAGGAACGTTTATTATATTTATATTCAATGTGAGTTATTGAAGTTCATGTGATCTAAACTCTTTCTCCTGCATATAAATAGTAAGTCATTTATATTTTCCTCTCTTTTCACACATATATTGTTATATAGGTAGTTAGGTTTAGCTTACCCTGATATTTCACTTGCAGCTCATTTTTTTTTTTTTCATTGTTAGAAGCTGGATTAGTCATTTTGTTGAGTAAGTATTTTCACGGTTATAATGTTCGACCTAAGGAATTAAGTACAGAAGGGTAGGATCCATCTATTGTTTCATATTTCGTATACTGGATTGGCTCTACATAATATAGTATGTTATTCTATAAAGTGTCAATTATCGTTCCTACTCACATACAGTAGATTTATGCAAAATAGGCTAAGCTTTCTTACATATATTTTTATTGCAGCTATTGAGTGTATATTGGGCATGTAAATATTATACATCTCCTTTTTGTATATGTTACTCATATATCAGTATTCAAGCTACCAGTAATAATATACACTAGTATGTGGCACCAGTCTTCGGTTTTCTCCTCCGCTGTATCTTCTTATGTATTTTTTTGCAAGGACATTCTTACCATCCCAAAATGCGGAGCTCCTTTCCAGTTGGTTGTCCCAGCAGAACCTTCTGTCTGCCACTCAAATTTACGGACTATTTACAGTCATGGAACTTTTCGACGTCATTATATTATATTATTACCTATTCATTCACACTGTCATTGTATGTCATTATTGATTTAAAACATGTAGCTTTCTGATAATGTACTTATTTTATGCACTCTATATATATATACATATATATATATATTTTTTTGTTGTCATATAGGAAGTGTGTCAGTTCCTATTTTCCGTTGATTACACTTATATAGTAATTGCCATAAGTTGTGCATAATTCATTTCGTATAGTAAACCTAACTTTTTATTTAGGTTACACATTTCATTAGTATTGTTTACAACTCATGTTTTCCTTCTCCACATAGCCCCTGCATTACACTTATATACCGTACTAGCATGTTAATTTTATTTATTATGTGGTCTTCACATCTATCATTCCCCCTCTTATTTCTGGGTAACTTCCCCTGTACTATTTAGTCCTCCACCTACAGTTTTCTAATGTTTAACCTTTGTTTTTTCCCTTAAGAAAAGGAGATGTTATGGTCTAGTTGTTGTGATCAGGAATCCCCTCCCATTGGTTGTTAGGCACACGCTAATAGGTATGCAGAGTATGTATAAAGCTGACGTCACCCAGTGCCACTTGATTCCGTGACTCTGCATAGTCACTGCCGCACAAGCTCCTTTCTCCTTTCTTTACAAATAAACTTACAAATAATTATATTCTTGTGGACATCTTTTATTCAAACAATGTATTCATTCTACGGCGAATACATTTCACTACAGCACCACACTGGACATGGTTTGACAGGGTTGAACTTGCAACCTTGTGATTCATGAAACATTTAATATTCTGGAACCTCTCCATATTATCTTACTATATTTAACCTCTTCCACACTATTTCCTTAGTTCCTCTCTAGACTTTCATTAACTCACTATAATAATTACACCAAACTTATATTATCGTAATACGGGAAACATCCTTTACATCGCGGTGAGTAAACCGCAATGCAGTTCCAATGCAGCCGTTACAACGCAAGTTTTTACATCGACTTGCGCTGGATGGCACTATAACCTAAGGAATAGTAAGATTTACTATTCCAACACCTTCCCTACTGTACGTAGACTGGTGTTGGAATACTAAATCTTACTACTCCTAAATCCAGCACCCTCCAACGCAAGTCGTAGTAACGACTTGCGCTGTAAAATCTGCATTGTAACATACCGCGATCAACATAATCGCGTAGTAACATCATACATTCATGTAATACATCACCACTTGAAAATGGAGGAAACGTTTCAGTATCCTTACAGCGCAAACCAACCCAATAACCAACACATCTACATCAATAATTAATAACACCTCAGGAGTATTAAGCACTAAATAAAAAAATATATACAATACAGTTGATATACGGTTGGGTATAGTTTGCCCCGTTAAATATACATGCTTCTGCTTTCACTGAGGTACACATTGCTTGAAATATTATAAGGATAACACATTAACAACTTAGCCATATACATATTACACAGTTTATTTTTTTAATAAACATTTTTATTAGCATTTTATGTAAATAACAAGACTCACAATAAACCATGGCTCAGGATAGAAAGCAAAGGCTAATATTCACAATAGTACAGAAATGTTAATACCTGATTAGATAGCTCAGTGCTGTCAATATCTTGATATGTAAATTAATCCTTATGGATCATATCAAAGCCCTAAAATATCTGCACTGTGGACCTCAGATCTTGGTGTGTTTTTGTGGACACCCTCTTGCTGGATAAATGGGGACCAGTAGCCACACTGAAAAGGATATGACATGGGAGAGGCCGACCAGCAATGTTTGGCAATACCCCTCTCAGCAACATTGCACACTTTTGAAAATATACCAATAGAAATACTAGAGGACACAATTCTATGCAAATAAGCATATGATCAGGGGTGCGTCTTTGCCAGTCCTGGGCATACACTCACAGGGTACAGTGAGCTCAATGATAATGAGCTGTGCAGGTATGTGTGCATGTATATAGGTACAAGATCAATAGATCCTGCCATGAGCTGCCAGCTTTGTGTTCCCCATAACCCATGGATTGATCCCCACCCACAATATCAAACTACTGCTCAAAGAAGGGGAAGGTGGGCTATAAGGAGAACATGTTGCCACTGGAATGCCTGATGAGGTAGGGGTGGAAGGGTCCCATCACTATAATGGTCAGAAAAATAGCAGTATGGGGAATAGACCATGTAGCGGGGAGTGCATGCGCTGTGATAGTAAGGAAAAATGATCCTCAATGACTATCAGGACAGGGTCGAGTACCTAAGCTCAGTCAACTCTCAAAAAGAATGTCTACACTTGTTGAAAGTTCACCATTTAGTCTTGCAACCTATTTTGTGCCTTCTTAAGGGCTACCATCTAAACCTTTTCAGTGAACCATTCACCGATGGATGCAAGTGTGGATGAGTGCCAATGTCTGAGTGATGTGTAACGTTCAGGATGCCTGATAAGTAATGAAGTATAGCAATGCTAACTATTGTCCAAAGGGGAGATTCATTAATGTCTTACAGCTTACTTCAAACCGCTGATCAAAATGAGATCATCTTAAAACGAGACCATAGGAGTTTGGGAGGCCACAGGTTGGCGCACAACTCTGGCAAGCAGCTTGGCCATGGAGGCATGCTCGGTGTAGACTGTCAGGGGTTCAGTACCAGAGATGGGGGGATCTTAAAATAGCTGAACTTCAGGTGGGCTTCGCACAGGTTCTTATCACGAGCTTCTAGAATATAAGACCATCTCTCTCTAGAAAGTATCTCTTTGAAGCACAGACTCCAAACTCAGTCGTAGTTTCTCCTCCACAGGCATAGAGAATGATTCGGTAGTATATATCTGGAGATAATCACCAACCGTGTCTGGGGCATTTGTATAATATGATTACAGTCATAATATACCATTCAGGACACTAGTGAGAGAGAGGTTTGAAAGCAAACCTTTCAATATTTGGCACTCAGAGATGGCCAGCAACATAGAGCTGGAAGTGAGGCAGTAATCAGTGCTCAAGTGGGCATTGTGTACACATGAGAGAAAGTGACATTATTTTCTGTCAGATGTAGCCCCTCTCCAGACATCGCAGACCCCATGTGGAAGAGGTGTGGCGCAGCGGCCTGGGTGCCTGACTGTGGAACACAGGGTTCATGGTTTGATCCCTGGCTCCAGCGGCAGGTTAGCCCAGCACCAAGTGACTCTGGGCAATAGCTTGCCTAATCTTCCCAGCGGCCCCCAGCACCGGGACACCTCTCCAGAGGTAGCTGTGCGCTTTACAAATGCCGGTATTTCATTTCATGATCATGTAGCAAATCATCCTATCATATGTTTTATGTATGTTTTTTTGGGCCAAACCCATCTTCACAAGGATCAGAAGCCAAATTCCAGCCCTCTCCAATAAGCATGCACAATGATCAGGCTCCATTAGTATTCATGAGAACTGGTGCCAAGAGTTCTGGATGCCTTGGTAGCATAGGCCGAGCCAATGAAAAGCAAACTGGCAAAGAGGAGAGATACAGGAGTAGCTTTATTTCTTCATCCTGTTGATGTAGTGCCCCATGCTCTTAACATATAGAGGGTGAATCTTAAGGAGTTTGGTGGAACAGCTGACATGACCCCTTGTTAGAACTTAAAAATGGTAGACACTGAGGTGGGTGATGGAGTGGAGGCAACAGTAGAACTTTGCTGTAGATATACATAACGGGGCCCCATTCTGATCCTCAGGGTCAGGAGCTCAGCAATTTAAACTAGCTGTACCTGATACTACGGTAATATATTGAGACTATACACAAATGTAGAATTATTTGCCCTGAGGCACTATCTTTATTAAACACATTCTTATAATCTTTTCCACACTAGCATCAGGCGAGAAACCAAGTTTGCCCTTCACTAGCCTCTCTCCACTCAAAGAAAAACTATAATGAATAGTGAAATATATTCCTCCATGGAAGTACAAGATCCTGAGATTGTGTGCAGCAAGCTCCTGTCACTGTCCATCCTTGTGGTCCAACATCCCCAGTCTGTCCATGTGCTCCCAGGTCCTCACACATTCTGTCTGTATTTCACAAGCTCTACACATTCTCTAACTATGTGTCTCCATTCTCCTTTACTGTTTATCCATGCACACCATGTTCACCACAGTGTGTCCAACTTTGCCACAATACTAGGAGCCTCTCACTGGATATGTGCCCTGAAACATACGTATGCAGTCTGCTTATTCACATCATGAGCTCAATGTTCCCCATAGTCTTCCATGAGCCAGAAGCTCATCACACATTCTCTCTACCCACCCTGATCTACTTCACTGTCTGCTTGTCAGAACCGTGGGGGCGTTCTTCCACCACTATTTCACAACAATGGGTTAAGGGGTGTACTTCCCTGATCTGCGAACAAATGTTTTATTTTGCCAACTAAAAAAGTAATTTTAGGCACTTTGACAAACTATGGACTTTTGCTCTGCCTTTCACCAAACTGATCTTAACTGTTGCAGCAATTCTGGAGTTTCATTGCCTTTTTGCCTGAGCGGCCTCTGCACTCCCCCAACCGATGATGCCTTTTACACGGGAAACAGCATTAACAACGCAGGCTAAACCAAGCCTGCCGTTGCAACGCAAGTAGAACAACTCTTGCCTTAACCACACATATGCGCGGCTAAAGCAATGAGTACTCTAGTTGCAGGGCGGATGGGCGGGAACAGGAAGGACAGGGATGCAGCTTGGTAAGTAGGGCTGGGGCCGGGTTTTAGAGCTTAGGGCAGGGTCTGCGGTCGGGGTAGTATTTAGGGACGAGCTTTAGGGTTCAGGCGGGGGAAGGGGCCGTTTTCCAGCTTTAGGGCTCAGGGCGGGTGGCCTGAGGTCAAGGTTGTTTTGGGCTGGGGACCGGGTTTTAGGGCTCAGGGTGGGGGGCAGGGTTGTTTTTAGGGTCACAGTGGAGCAGATTTCTGGACTGAAGGCCAGGTTTTAGGTTCATGCCGGGGGGCTAGGGTGTGAGTTTTACCAACCTAATGCCTTTACCAATCATGCCAGCGCAATGAAATTTGTTGTAAAGGCATGCATGGTAAAGGTATGCGTGGTAAAGACACAGACATGGTTGAGACTGTGTTGTTTAGGCATGCTTTGTTTAGGCATGCTTTGTTCTGTCATACAACCCTTTTACAGATCACCTGAAGTGGATGTAGGTGTGAGTTCTCCATCTGCCCGTTATTGTAGGGTTTAAGATTCTATGGTCTCTGGTAGAGTTTCAGAATGTCCAAGTTGTGGAGCTTCTTCCACAAGTCCCTTTCCAGCAGGAAGTCATGATTCAGGTATAACACCGTAGGCTTTTTCTTTTTATCATAATAGTGATCTGAATACACCTCGTAGTTGTCGGTCATAAACCCATAGGCGCTCACCTGGTTGAAGAAAGTAGAGTAGTAGAGGGTAAGACCCAAAAGAAATACTGAATAAAAAACTGAAATATAAACACACCAACCATTACTTGCATAATGATTGCATAAAAGACAGAGGCTTTCCTGGATTGTAATTAAAATGGGAAATGTTTTAGAGATCTATTTTACTTGCACACTATGTTCACAGTTCGACATATGAAATGTATACTTTGATGTTGGAGCAAAGGATCTTGGTTTCCATTCCTGCAAAACTCCGAGTCTGCTCAACACGGACCTCTTAAATCTTTTCTCCAAAGCCAGAAGCAGCACCGCAATACCCTTTAGGATGTTTTTCATAGAAACTCGTACATTCTGTCAGAATTTCTTCTGATACAAGTAAAAGTCAAAGGATCTATATAGCAAAGCATATTTTACCTCCACCAACTAGCTTATGACTGTTAAGAGACTATGGTGTACAGGGAACATCCTTTACAACGCAACTTTTTCAACGCAGTACCTTTACCACGCAGGTTTTACAACGCAAGTCGTTACAACGACTTGCGCTGGGGGACGCTGTAGGATAGGGAATAGTTTAATTTACTATCCAAAACCTTCCCTACTATCCACGGGGACTGGAGTTGAAGAGTAATTTAAACTATTCCACTATCCTGCGCCCCCCAACGCAAGTCGTAACGACTTGCGTTATAAAACCTGCGTGGTAAAGGCATGCGTTGTGAAAACATGCGTTGTAACGACATACATCCATGGTGTACATTGAATTACAGGACTATTGTGGAACTTTAGATGTAGTCAGGTCTATGATCAAAGAATGGCCAACATTCAGGTGGTTCACTCTGGTACTGCAGCAAGAAACTACCAAGTTCCTGTCCTCCTTCTGTGACATCTGTCCAATCACTGACAGATACAATGCCAAAGTGGTCATTTGGCGCTTTCTAGTTTTAGTTTCTACTATCACCAACCTTATTAACTTGTCACTCTCAATAGGTGACATTCCTAAAAATTCTAAACATGGCTTTGTGATTCCACTTCTAAACAAAGCACTGACCCAGAGGTCAATTCGAACTATAGATCTATATCCATCTTCCTACGCATAGAAAGAGCTCTAGAAACAGTGGTTAAAAAACCAGTACTTACTGAGGTATTACCTCTTACACAGAATGGATATTGGAATCCCACTGCAAGGACCAATGGTCAAAGGTGTTCATTGCTACTCTTAGACCTCTCCACTGCTTTGGACAATATCAACCATAAAATTCTCGTCGATCCACAATTGTTGTGCAGAAGCTTTACATGGTTCACTTCATTTTGGTTAAATGTACCCATCAAGGTAAACTGGGACCTTTCCTGTCCTAGTCCACACCATCAGATAGGTAAGTGCCCCCAAGGTTACACACTCTTTCATCTCAGTAAATCCCAGGTGGTCACAAAACAGTTGTTACACGTATTTAGATGATATTCAGGTAATACAATTAGAAGTTGCGTATCTAAAAGACTGAGGTCAATAATAACAACTTGAATCTATTCCATAATACAGGCTACCAAATTATTGTCATGGTGAGTATATATGGGAAAGCATAGGTTTACTATGTTTAACTCCACATCTACTAACCTTGACAAAATGTTGGTAGTTGATATTGCAGGGCCAATTTAAAAAACAAGCTTTTGGTAGTGCAGCAAACTGCAATGATTGTGGGAGCAAGTCAAAGTTTGGATATTTCTAATCTGGCTTTGCCTGAACAGCCAAAGGTCTGAAATCCGTCTAGTGGGTCCAATTGTTCCCCACACCCCTTTCTGTTGGGCAGATTCCATTGGTTTACCTTCAGTACTCATTCAAGAGGTTTAGAATTAAGATGCCATCTATAATTGAGTCTTTCAATCACCCAGGGCATTTGGAAATGTAAAATGTGCAACATATTTTAAAAACAGTTACTGATATGTCCCATATTGTAGCAGAGCAGTGAAGAAAGCCCCCAAAGTTATTTTAGCTGGAACTTTCACGAGGCTGCACCCTTTTGTTTGAATGGTTACCCCTCCAAAGTTTGTCTCCGGTTGCTTTCTTGCAGTACCATGCCTGTTTCTGCTACTTCAGAGAATATAGAAGCACAGGCAGAGAAATTCATCTTAAAAAGTTCACTTTCAAATAATTGCTGGGATGCTATAACAAGGACAATGTAATGGTTAAAATGAACAAGCTAGGGTATCGAGGCATGATGGCTGCCAGGTGAGCAGCTCTCTCAAGGGGCTCCTCACATAGTCCATGAACTCCAATAAAAATGACTCATTCATCCGTCCAGTCCTCTATCCCCTTCTCCTATATCATTAAGATAAAATCTTACTCATATATTTTACAAGTAATGTACTGTGCCAAATATGCACTTCACACACTCCTTCTAGACCATAAGCATTCTGCTTCAATAGTAAGCAGGCGCGGTTTGAGCTTCCTTTTTCTTTTGCTTTAACACAATGGACCACATGGGCTCTATTGGTGCATATCTTGGTTGAACGTCCTTGCCAGCACTTTGAACTATACCCGACTACACCTTCAGGCCCTGCTAGCCCTAATGTATTTGTGCCTTGTCCATACTGGCACATCATGGCTTTTTGTAGTGTATGCACCTCTCTGTGCACCCACATACACTCCTCTTCCAATATGTTAAACCATTTACCTACATCAATGCATGGCTCTTCCCAAACAGCATCAGGAATAATGGTCATGATGGTTGCGCACAATGCCCGGGGGAAGGGTAAAGGGAGATGGTTTATAAGGATTTAGTGGAAGTTAGTAGACATATCAGGGACCTGTTGCCAAACTTGTCTCAATCTTTTCCAAATGCCTTTGTGCCCATTTCCGCTTTAACCCATCCTAGGAAATCACTTACCGGTTGTTTTTAGTGCAAACAGTGATAAACTCGTTTCTAAACATCATGTATTTGGATCTCATGATGACTAGAGGTTGAAGGCATGCATTATTCGCACCCACCGGAGCTCTACCTGGGAGTGAAAGGGAGGACTGTGGCGGGAGTCTTTGATGTTGGAGCCTATGAAGGATTTCCCTCCTCTTCTATGCCACGTGTCTGCTCTTCTCAGTTCACCTCGTGATTTAGAATCTCAGCAGACTTTGGTTTTTGGAAGGTATATATTTATATTTGTATATTTTTGTATATTTATAAAGCGCAAACAATCGCTCCGAAAGGAGCATCCTGGCGCTAACTACAGCGTGTGCAAACAAAATAATCAGAAACGGAGAAAGGAGCTAGATGAAGGACGTTACATAATCATCAGAAAGGGAATAGATCCATGTTTTAAGTTGTTTTCTAAATTGGTTTTCCTTAGTCAAAGATCTAAAGTGGGTAGGAATAGAATTCCACGCTTTTCCAGATAGAAAAGACAGAGACTTGCCTCCTTTGGTCTTAAGTTTAAATTTTAGTGGCTTAATCAGGTTCTGACCTGAAGATCTTAAAGATCTTACAGGCTTGTAGTGCGGAAACCGTTTGATGAGATAAGCCGGGCCGGTGCCATTGAATGCACGGAATGCTATTATTAAGATTTTAAACAATATTCTTTTTGGGAGTGGTAGCCAGTGTAAGGTTTTAAGAGCTGCCGAGGCAGATGATCTCCTGGGTAGCTTGAGAACAAGCATGGCCGCTGCGTGTTGTACGCTTTGGAGTTTTCTAAGGGTGTTTTTCGTTTTAGCGCCTGCCATCAAACCGTTGCAGTAGTCAAGACGTGCAAGAATTAAGGCCACTGCAACTGCCTTTCTTGAGTCTATGGGTAGAAAGTCAAAGAACTTCTTCATTGACTTAATGATATTAAAACAACTTCCTGCAACATTACTGACATGTTGGTCAAAAGATAATTCGGCGTCGAATAGGACGCCAAGATTTCTCGCTGATGTAACTACTTGTGGTGGCGCCGGGATGTTCTCGGGCCACCATTTACTGGGACAGAATTGGGAATTTCTACCCATGGGCAGGATTTCCGTCTTACTGGTGTTACATTTAAGATGGTTTTTCTCCATCCAGCAGAAGACATCTTTTAAGCACCTCTTAAAATTCAACTCAGCATTTGTAGAATTGTTCTCCAGAGGAACAATCAGCTGTGTGTCATCGGCATATGATGTTACTAATATGCCGTATGACTCGATTAAAGAGATGAGTGGGACCATGTATATATTGAACAATAAGGGGCTCAATATAGATCCCTGAGGGACTCCAGAATGTTCCTTCTTCTCTTTAGAAAGAAAGGTGCCCAAGGCGATAGTCTGGGACCTGTCTGTCAGGAAGGAGATTATCCAATCCAATGCAACATCCGTAATTCCTATCTCCCTCAGTCTATTGATCAATATAGAATGGGAGATGGTATCGAACGCCGCCGTAAGATCTAATAGAATTAGGACGGCGTTCTTTCCCTGATCTTGCAATAGTTTTATTGAGTCAGTGAGTTCAATCAGGGCAGATTCCGTGGAGTGTTGTGAACGGAAGCCCGACTGCTGCGGATGAAGAATGTGATGTGTGTCTACATAGTGTTTTAATTCTTTATGGACCATTTGTTCAGTGATCTTGCCCAGAACTGGGAGGAGTGAGATCGGGCGCAGGTTGGCAAGGTCTGTAGGAGATTTGTTTGCTTTTTTCATGAGGGGTCTCACGATAGCATGTTTCCAATCGCTAGGCACAACGCCTAGCGAGTGAACACACTGAAATTAAAGGAGAACTGAATTTTTTACGATGAACAAGTGTTTTTTTCAAGCTCCATGAATATACACGGAAGACCTTATGAATGTCTAGAAGGTATGAGTTGGTGATAAAGATGACTCATTGTCTGAAGTCTCGCGGAGTGCTGTGGAACCTGATCTGGGCAGTTTTCAGCCACGGTTCCTCATTTATGAATGCCTTTTGGGCGAGTTGGCTTGGTGACGTTGGCTCCATTGTTTCAGGAGCCTAGAGAAATCGAATTGTGATGGGGCACATTTCATTTTCACTGGGGGCAGAGGGTGGGTTAGCGGAGTGGGTCGCAGGTTCTTTTCCTCCACTCATTCTTTGTGTTATCGCCTCACACATGATTCAATGGGATGGGGTCATCAACTGGTGGGCGTTCAACAGGCTCTGAGACTCTTCTGTGACCCTTTTGTCTTCCATCTCAGTTGTGTTCCATGTTTCTAGTGGCCTAGGTTGGTTCCTGAAAAAAGTTCTCCCCAAGATGATTTTCTGTGGCAAGGTTGGCATTCTTTTGACAAACTGGTTATATGGCTAAGGCTAATGAGGCGGGGCAGAGTGACGGTGCAAATCTAGCCAAATGAGGACAGGGCAGTGTGAGGATACGGCTGTGCCTAGAAGTAAGCAATGAGTGGTCTAGTGGAGATGTCCGGGCCGGTCCATTTGGGGTGTCTAGTGCAGCGTTAGTTCGGAAGGTTTGGGATGGGAAATAAGGCCTGAGATGGGGTCCTGGCGTGCTGAGTTGATCTGACTTGTGGAAAACCTATGCTGCATCCTGCTGCACCCTGACGTCATCACAGTTTGGCTGTTTGTCCTTTCTGCAGGGTTCCTTGCCTCTCAGGCTGATTTCCCTCTTCCTCCTTCATTTCCTTGCTGCAGACTGCCAACCCACTTAATCTACTGGGTGTCATGCCAGGTTTGGAACGAAGGCTGGGGCCTCTATGGAGTGTCCTTTTGCAATTTCTCATCGGGTGAGCTGGACTGAGATTGCCAGGCTTCAGGTTCGTCATATGCCACTGATTGCCAAAATGGGTTCGTGGACTTGCCCCGCTCATGATTGCTACACTGCTGACCTCTAAATGTTTCCTGCTGCTCAGTTTCCACTTATTGCTACCACACCAGTACAAGGGCCTGATTTAGACTGCAGCGGATGTCACTGAACATGTCACGAGTGATGTGAGGTCATAAGCAGTCCATGGCGGGGGTGCAAGTTGTAGTTAGCTTATTGACATATGACTGGGGAATTTCAGTGTTTTTTTGTTTTTGAACACTAGTTTTTGTATTATTATTACACCTAATTATAACATCACTTTAATATCAGTTTTTTAAGTGACCTTTTATGTTTTTATTTTAATGTAAACTAAAACCTAACCCCCGCGGACACTCAACCTTCTGCAGTGCGATTGTGCACAGTGCATCCTTATTGACAGGTTAAATGGCCTTGTGGTCCTGGACCTTGTACAAGCATGGTTCAGGGACCTGCTTGAAACCTCAGCCCAAAAGGCTGCCCTTCCCCTGTTCGTGTCAACAGAGAAGGAGGAGCTTGCGCAGGGACTCCCTCAAACGTCGATGTTATCTCCACTACTTTTCAATTTATACGATTTTCCCTTGGCTTCCTTAATCCATTTATATGGCGATACTTTCTTCTTTTATCCAGACAATACTCAAGTCATAGTAAAGATGAGCAGCCAAAATGGACTAGCACAAGCCACTTTCATCACTCTTTGACAAAAGTGGCCTAGGTGAGTTATAGTCAGTACTAAGTGAACTGCGATAAGGCAGAGATATTACTGCCGGTTGGTCCAGTGATCTAAGTGGACCTGCCTGGGCAAAGCAAAAAAGCTGACTTTGAACCCCGGGTCCTCTGTTTCTGATCGGTAACTGCTGAAGAAAAATCTGTACCTACCCACTGACGCAACATAAGCCTCGAGCTCCAGGGCCCCCCTTAGCAAAAGTACGAGGTGGTGGCCACGGAGGGGGTCCCCTCCATGTACTTTGCAGGGAGGCACCACACCACCAGAAGGCCTAAGCGCACATGCTTGATTGTTGTGTGAGCTGAAGTGGGGTCAAAAACACCTCAGCTTCCAATGGGCATTGGAAGATAGGGCTGTAAGCTCTTTAAAGCTATGCAGGAAACCTCTCTCTAGCTTATCCTTTATCTAATGTGAAATTCCACTTCCAAAATATTTGTATCCCTGCGGGTGAGTGAATAATCTGTTGTGGGTAGCCAGTGTAGGTGCCCCATCTAGCTGACATGGAAGAATCAGTTTGGTAGGATAGCAAGACTTCTAACCATGCAAGCTGTTGAACTAGAAGGAGAGCCATGTATTGCACCCTTTGCTTCATCGGGAGATTGTGAAGTGACATTGGTGTGGGTGGAATGAGGACTATGCATTGGAGGCAATGTTTGAGAAGGGCTGTCATATTTTGGGCATATTATCAAGGACGGCGTTAAAATTATCACCGGTTTAGCGGCAGAAAACTGCAGCTGAAGCGGCGATAATAGGCTTGATAATATGCCAGTGAGAATTCCAATAGAAGCCCATGTTCACACCAGAACATGGACCTCTATTGGAATTCTCAAGGGCATATTATCAAGCCCATTATCGCCGCTTTAGCTGCTGTTTTCTGCCGCTAAAGCGGCGATAAATTTTAATGTCGTCATTGATAATATGCCCCGTAGTGCTTAATAGAATTCGGACATTGTCTCTGTGAAGCTGGCGAAATAAAAGCTGCTGTACTCCAGGGGACTAGCAGTCATGGTAATGCCATTCAAACCACAGCTCTCCAATGTTGCTGCTAATTCTCCCAGGTAATTTGTTTTTGCTGTTGGACTCATACAAAGAAGATAACTCATTGCCCTGCTGGCGTGTTATTACATCACAGTGCACAATCTAATATATTATTTATTCAGAATGGAAGTTTGGATGTATTCTTACCTTGTCGCATAGATGCAGAGCCGTCATAAGCAACAAGGCACCTGTGCTGGGCCTGTATATAGACCAGTTCTCCCCATCAAGTGTCCTGGATCTTAAAAACCTGAGAATGAATAGAAACAAATAAAAGTCAGTTGCATCAGCATCGATGCAATTTTGGTGCTGTCAGTTTGTCCAAAAGGATGAAGTGTATCTGAGCTAAGGTCTCTACGCTGGGTACATTTTAGCATTAAAGTGATGACAGAAATTACACCACTTCCTACATCTTACATTCTAGTACAATGCCTGGTTGAGCAAGTAGAGAAACACCAATTCCCACCTTTAGTTTGTCAATGTACAGGTTTGGACTATTTTCCTTGGCTCGTGTCTTAGAACCAGCAAAAGGTTTAACAATGGACACTACCACACACAAAACGAAGGGGAAGGAGGGGAACTCCTACTTCGACTTCCTCTAGAGTAGACACATTACACACAGAGAAGTAAGTAGGAGGGTGAAAGGTCGCTTTTTTTAGAGGTTGACTGGCAAAAATAAAATGTTAGAAAAACTGCCCTCACCCACAAACGTTTGTGGCATGCTTCATCATAGGGCTGCTAAAACAGCTCTGCGCAAGCCAATGCCAGAGGTGGAGCAATAGGGTGGGGGAAACAATTCAAACATATAGAAAAGTATGGATCAAGCAAGAATTAAGTGCAGACAAACAAAGTTAAAACTAACTCAAGGAATTCCAGATGCCTATTATATTCTCAGATTCCCAGGTTAGGGTTAAAAAAAGGTTTAGCAGAACCAGTGGTTGGTGATGAACTGGTAAGATATGGACCATTTACCCATCCACTCTGCAAAATCATCGACATATTTCAGCCAGACATAGTATCTTCCCTGGCTTTCATCAGGGCTACTTGATCCCAGTATATACACCCTTCTCTCCTACTTTAATATGTAGATCGAGGTTTGAGCCTGTGATAATACGTAGGTCATATAATCAAACTCTGACTAAAATCGAGTTTCACTGTAGTCAACGCTCGAAAAGGCGGGGGGAGTGAGGACGGCTCCTTGTAGTCACACATTCGCCAAGGTGAGTCTGTCACTAAAGGTGCTGGAGGGAATCACCTTGTCCAGCTTAAACATGTCGACGATTTTGCAGATTGGAGGCGTTAACCTGTTAACAATGGACACCACAGCAAAGATGTTAGATTAAGATTGAATAGTGTTGTAACTACCGAAACACCTATAAATGCGCAGTGGACCTAGAAGTGCTACCAAAGCACTCCCACCGTTAATCACGCATGTTATGCATTGTTATTGGATAATATTTCGTTTATCCTTGCATGCACTTCTCTGTATGCACCTTCTGCCCGAAGATGCCTCCCTCACCAGGAAGATATGATACACAAAAGCAAAGCTGCACCACATAAGAAATAATGAGGTGATATGTTACAATAGAGTATAAAGCAATTTGGCAATAACACATTCTAGCAAGATCCAGTTGCATTTCTTCCTTTTTTGTTGCACCATTTGAAATTCATAAAAACATCAGCCAACGTGTTTCGTCCAGTGAAATCTTGGACTTCTTCAGAGCTACAATTTAGATGTACATGTATACACTTTAGACAGACTGTACAAACAAACTGGACGTTATATACAATATAAAAAACTTAACACATGATTACAAAAGGAGAATACAAGGACAAGCCAAAGGTCAACCATTTTCAAGAGAAGATAATAGTTCAACCAAAGCCAGACTGGTCAGCTGTACATAAAAAAAACACTTGAGTTGAACCGTCGTGACATAGAAACTAGTGACAAAATAACAAGTAGTGTTGAACAGAAATCTAGCAATACATGATAGTGGTGGAGGTGGAGACCATGTTGAGCAAGCAAGACCAACAACGCGACCCGTTATCTCTATGGCAGCTGGTCAGTAAAACCTGTGCTTGTGATTAAGGGAATCAGGACCAGATAGGATTGGTGCATAAAAAATGTTCCAATCCTAGTGTCCATGATGAAAAGTTTCATTAGGTGGGCATGCCACTCATGGTAGTGGGGACCATTTGAAATAAAAATTACGTGAGCCTAAGATCAAAAGATATAACCCAAGAATCTAATGCTGGGACCATACTCAGAAAAGCCAATGTCGCAAGTAGAAGAAGGAAAGCAGAAAAAGGAGCCCAGTGTTAGTATTAAACGCATGGATGCAAGAAACGTACCAGAAATAATTTGATGCATCAGTGTCAAAACATCCAAAGTCTGGAATCATTCCTTAAAGTTATTCACCAAGGATCAATATCTATCAATACAAACACAAGTCGTAATAGGACAAAAAATGTATCAGTAAGTGAAGAGCTACCCAGTGTCTGAGCTGGTTTCCCAAACCATACTTGTAGGTTCTCGCCAAGAGTAAAAAGTGTTGCAGTAACCGGGTCAAGTAGATTATTCAAGCAGAATTGAGAGAAGCTACAACCCATGCAGCTATCACATCATGGAAAGATCCCAGTTCTTTATATGGCGTCTCCAATAATAAGTAACCTTAGGATGGATGGGGAATTAGCCACCCTGCTGTATGTGACCGTCCTGTCCTCGGCAGAAACGGTCGCTCCCACCACTTCCTCCCGACCTGGTATCGTTCCTCAGAGTTTTTAACCTTGACAAGTACTATTACCCAACGATTGCCTGAGATAGAATAATTGCGCACTGCTGGGCATTTGTAACGCTCTGTTTTTGGCTGCTCGCTCTGTGTTTTACGATCTGCTCAGTGTCTATTTTCATTTCCGCTTTCATTTGCGCACTGCTCAACTGACAATTATTTTATAGCGCTGCTGGGCATTTGTAACTGCTGGGCTTTTATAACGCTTTGTCTCTCACTGGTTGCTGAGTGCATTGTACATTTATTTATTTACCTGCGCACTGCACACTGCTGGGCTCGATTGCTTTGGTGACTACGTGCACATTATTTAAAGGGACTGCCACATCTCTTAGCGCTTTTGACCTTACATTGCGCCTGAACCGCTAGCTACTAGTACATTATTCTCCCCATAGGCGCCCCACTGTTTTCACTGCTCGTACCTCATCTCGTCCTACCCTGCAGCGTTTGTTGTTGTTGCTGCCATTTTGTTTATTGTGCCCTCCTCCCACACCGTCACTACACCTCGCTCCCGCCTCCCAGCTGCCCCTCCCACCCACTAAAGCTACACGGCGTCTGAACCCTCGTGGAGAGCTGTGACCGTCCTGTCCTCGGCAGAAACGGTCGCTCCCACCACTTCCTCCCGACCTGGTATCGTTCCTCAGAGTTTTTAACCTTGACAAGTACTATTACCCAACAATTGCCTGAGATAGAATAATTGCGCACTGCTGGGCATTTGTAACGCTCTGTTTTTGGCTGCTCGCTCTGTGTTTTACGATCTGCTCAGTGTCTATTTTCATTTCCGCTTTCATTTGCGCACTGCTCAACTGACAAATATTTTATAGCGCTGCTGGGCATTTGTAACTGCTGGGCTTTTATAACGCTTTGTCTCTCACTGGTTGCTGAGTGCATTGTACATTTATTTATTTACCTGCGCACTGCACACTGCTGGGCTCGATTGCTTTGGTGACTACGTGCACATTATTTAAAGGGACTGCCACATCTCTTAGCGCTTTTGACCTTACATTGCGCCTGAACCACTAGCTACTAGTACATTATTCTCCCCATAGGCGCTCCACTGTTTTCACTGCTCGTACCTCATCTCGTCCTACCCTGCAGCGTTTGTTGTTGTTGCTGCCATTTTGTTTATTGTGCCCTCCTCCCACACTGTCACTACACCTCGCTCCCGCCTCCCAGCTGCCCCTCCCACCCTCCGCCCCCTCCACTCTCCATTTCAGTCAAATGGAACCACGCGCAGCGGTCACGCGCAGCGGTCGCGACGAAGGTGCGCCAAAGGTAAGCCCGTCTACGCCCGTCCGCGCCTGGACCGCGCCCAGCGCCTGTCCCCCTGGTCCCCGCTGCACCCAACCCACTAGAGTCACATATGATGCCGCAACTCTCCTCGCCCTCAACCCCGGACACACACCACAATGCTGCGAGGCCACTCCAGGACGTACCCATGGCCCATTCGCCTGCCTTTCCTGCAAGTTCAACTGCTTCAGGACCCTCACCAAATCAACTTCCTCCATACACAGCTCCAACCCTAACCACCTAAAATGCTTCCTGCTGAACACCCGCTCGGTCCACCGACACGCAACTGAACTCTGGGACCTACTCGACACTGAGTCACCGGACATCCCCTTCCTTACAGAAACATGGATGAACACATCATCATCACCCGACATCGCCATAGCCATACCGAACACTTACAAGAATTTCCGAAAAGACCGTACCAACCAAACAGGAGGAGGCATCGCCATCATCCATAGAAACACCATCAAAATAACGACAACCTCCGACGATAATCTCACAACCGCCGAACATCTCCACTTCCAGATCCACACCGACCCTAGGACCACACTTAGAGGTACCCTCATCTACAGGCCACCAGGAACCCGCACTCAATTCAGCGATGACATCACTGACTTCGTCAGTCTACATGCCCTTGCCACCGAGAACTACATTCTCTTAGGAGACCTCAACTACCACCTTGAAAACATACACGACAGCAACACCTCCACCCTTCTGGACAACCTGGCCAATCTCGGACTCAAACAACTGGTTAAAACCCCCACCCATTTAGCCGGACACACGCTCGACCCTATCTTCTCCTCCAGCAAACACATCTCCTTCGATCGCACCACAGCCCTACACTGGACGGACCACAGCTGTGTTCACTTCAGCTACAAAACCACCTTGACCCACAACAACCCACAACCTATTCCTCGGAGAAACTGGAACAAAATCACCTCCGACCAACTCCTCACATCACTCAACCAAAACCCTCCCACCCCCTCGTTGGACCCAAATCAATCGGCCACCAATCTCAAGCAATGGATCACCCACAGTGCTGACAAATTAGCACCCCTGAAAAAGCACCAGATCAACTCAGGCAGCAAAAAGGCTCCCTGGTTCAATGATGACCTTAAAAAATCCAAGAAGCTATGCCGCACCCTCGAGAAAACATGGAGAAAAAACCCAACCACCGACAACATGGCCACCCTCAAGGCAGCCACCCGCAAACACCACCAACTGATTCGATCCGCCAGGAAATCAGCATTCAAGGATCGTCTAGACAACAACACCCACAACAGCAAGGAACTTTTCAACATCGTCAAGGAATTCACCAACCCCACCGCAGCATCTAACAACATCACCCCCTCCCAAGACCTCTGCGATGCGTTATCCTCCTTCTTCTACAAAAAAATTGCCGACATTCACAACAGCTTCAAGAACACTACCAACGATCAACCCTCACCACCCCTCTCAGATCCCACACCGCCAACTAACAACCTCAGAGCCTGGAACCCTATCACTACTGAAGACACCATCCGACTAATGAACTCAATCCACTCTGGCTCACCAACCGACCCCTGCCCCCACCACATCTTCAACAAAGCTGACTCCATCATCGCACCCCATCTCCGTGATGTCATCAACTGCTCGTTCAACTCTGCCACCTTCCCAGAAAGCTGGAAACACGCCGAACTCAGCGCTCTCCTGAAAAAACCCACAGCAGACCCCTCTGAACTTAAAAACTACCGACCCATATCCCTCCTTCCTTTCCCCGCCAAAGTTATTGAGAAAGCCGTCAACAGACAGCTCGCCGCCTTCCTTGAATCCAACAACTCCCTCGATCCCTCTCAATCCGGATTTCGAGCCAAACACAGCACCGAAACCGCCCTCATTGCAGCGACAGACGACATCCGAACACTACTGGATAACGGAGAAACAGCAGCCCTCATTCTACTCGATCTCTCCGCCGCTTTCGACACAGTCTGCCACAGCACCCTTATACAACGCCTCAGCAACATCGGCATACAAGGAAAAGCCCTGAACTGGATCATCTCATTCCTCGCAGGAAGAACTCAAAGAGTCCGACTTCCTCCATTCAACTCAGAGGCCACTGAAGTCATCTGTGGAGTACCACAAGGATCATCACTCAGTCCCACCCTCTTCAACATTTACATGACCCCACTCGCATCCATCGCGCGCCAACACAACCTCAACATCATCTCTTACGCCGACGACACCCAGTTAATACTTTCCCTCACCAAAGACCCTAACACCGCCAAAACCAATCTTCGCCAAGGCATGAAAGAAGTAGTCGAATGGATGAAACTTAGCCGCCTAAAACTCAACTCAGACAAAACGGAGGTGCTCATCCTAGGATCCTCCCCCTCTGCCTGGGACGACTCTTGGTGGCCTTCCGCCCTGGGACAGCACCCACACCCACAGACCACGTACGTAACCTTGGCTTCATCCTAGACTCCTCTCTCTCGATGTCCAGACAAGTCAACGCAGTCTCATCCTCCTGCTTTAACGTACTTCGCATTCTCAAAAAGATCTTCCGCTGGATCCCCCTCGAGACAAGAAAGACTGTCACCCACGCACTGGTCACGAGTCGACTGGATTATGGTAACACTATACGCCGGAATCACAGCAAAATTACAGAAAAAACTCCTACGCATCCAAAACGCATCAGCGAGACTCATATTGGACATCCCTCGCCAAGATCACATCACCGGACACCTAAAAGACCTCCACTGGCTTCCCGTCAACAAGAGAATTACGTTCCGTCTTCTCACCCACGCACATAAAGCTCTCTACAATCTAGGACCCGAATGCCTCAACACTCGACTGTCCTTCTACACACCCACCCGCCAACTAAGGTCGTCAAATCAAGCCCTCGCCGCAGTCCCGCGCATCCGAAAATCCACCATGGGTGGCAGATCCTTCTCCTTCCTAGCTGCCAAGACCTGGAACTCACTCCCCACCCACCTCCGCCTTACTCAAAACCACATCTCCTTCAGAAAAGAACTTAAAACCTGGCTATTCGACAAATAATAAACGCCTTCCCCAAGCGCCTTGAGACCCTATGGGTGAGTAGTGCGCTATATAAATGCCCGAACTTGAACTTATGCACCTAAAAATAAACAATTGTAAAAAATTCAAATGCTAAACCCAAAAATACAAGAGAGGGCTAATCAAACAAGCATTTGCAATGCAATAGGTCTCGCATTAGGAAAGGTTGAGCTATTGGTATTGTAAATGACACATTTTTTATTTATGTGTTAGTTTTGAAAATAGCTAAATAAATAGCTTTGTCATTTACAATGCCAATAGTTAACAACTTTCGCAAATGTGACACCTATAGCATTTGTAATGCAATATGGGTTGTATTCACGTGACTTAGATGTATTGATATTACAAATAACAATGGCTTTTAATTTTTTTAATTAATTAATACATAAATAAAAGTTATTGTAATTTATAATGGCAATAGATTAAACTTTTGTAAATAGATTTTGTAAAGATTATGTTCAGTGTATTTTATTGTGATGAAAATCCAAGAACAGAAGTGAAATATTAACATCTTTTTGTGACTTTTGTAATAAAGCTTAAAACATTGAGAGAACATATTTGAACCAGTTGTTGTTGAATGGTTGCACCGATTGATGCTGTGGTGGCGCTGAGTGATGTTGTGGTGGTGAGGATTGATGCTGTGGCGTTCAGTGATGCTGTGGTAGCGCATAGTGATGTTGTGGTGATGCGATAGATAGATAGAGTGAGTGAGTGAGTGAGATAGATAGATAGATAGATAGAGTGAGGGCAATAGATAGATAGAGGGAGAGGGAGGGCGATAGATAGATGGAGGGAGGGCGATAGATAGATAGAGTGAGGACGATAGACGGATAGATAGAGTGAGGGCGATAGATAGACAGATAGAGTGAGGGCGATCTATAGATAGATAGAGTGATGGCGATAGAGTGAGTGCAATAGATACACAGATGTAGTAAGGGCAATAGACAGACAGATAGAGTGAGGGCGATAAATAGATAGAGTGAGGGTGATAGATAGATAGATAGATAGATAGATAGATAGATAGATAGATAGATAGATAGATAGATAGATAGATAGATAGATAGATAGATAGATAGAGTGAGTGAGGGCGATAGATAGATAGAGTGAGGGCGATAGATAGATAGAGTGAGGGCAATAGATAGATTGAGTGAGGGCGATAGATAGATAGAGTGAGGGTGGTAGATAGATAGATAGAGTGAGGGCGATAGATAAAATGAGGGCGATAGATAGATCGAGTGAGGGGTGATAGACAGATAGAGTGAGGGCGATAGATAGATAGAGGGTGATAGATAGATAGATAGATAGATAGACAGACAGACAGACAGATAGATAGAGTGAGGGCGATAGATAGATAGATGGATAGATAGATAGATAGATAGAGTGAGGGCGATAGATAGATAGATAGATAGATAGATAGATAGATAGATAGATAGATAGATAGATAGATAGATAGATAGATAGAGATAGATAGCGATAGATAGATAGATAGTTAGTTAGATAGATAGATAGATAGATAGATAGATAGATAGATAGATAGATAGATAGATAGATAGATAGATAGATAGATAGATAGATAGATAGATAGATAGATAGATAGATAGATAGATAGATAGATAGATAGATAGATAGATAGAGTGAGGGCGACAAATAGAGTGAGGGCGACAGATAGAGTGAGGCGACAGATAGATTGAGGGCGATAGACAGAGTGAGGGCGATAAATAGAGTGAGGGCGATGAAGTGAGGGTGATAGATAGAGCGAGGGCGATAGATAGATAGGGTGAGGGCGATAGATAGATAGAGTGAGGGCGACAGATAGAGTGAGGGAGATAGATAGAGTGAGGGGGATAGATAGATAGAGTGAGGGAGATAGATGAGTGAGGGAGATAGATAGATAGAGTGAGGGGGAAAGATAGATAAAGTGAGGGTCATAGATAGATAGAGTGAGGACAATATATAGATAGAGTGAGGGCAATAGATAGAGTCAGGGCGATAGAGTGAGGGCAATAGATAGAGCAAGGGAGATAGATAGAGTAAGGGCGATAGATAGAGTGAGGGCGATAGATAGAGTGAGGGCGATAGATAGATAAAGTGAGGGCAATAGATAGATAGAGTGAGGACGCTAGATAGATAGATAGAGTGAGGGCGATAGATAGATAGATAGAGTGAGGGCGATAGATAGATAGATAGAATGAGGGCGAAAGATACATAGATAGATAGATAGTTGTGTGTGTGGTTGTGGGTGTGGTTGTGTGTGTGGTTGTGTGTGTGGTTCTGTGTGGTTGTGTGTGTGGTTGTGGTTGTGTGTGTGTGGGTTTGTGTGCATGGTTGTGTGTGTGTGTGGTTGTGTGTGTGGGGTTGTGTGTGTGGAGTTGTGTGTGTGGGGATGTGTGTGTGGTTGTGTGTGTTGTGTTTGGGGTTGTGTGTGTTGAGTTATGTGTGAGTGGGGTTGTGTGTGTGTGTGTGGTTGTGTGTGTGTGGTTGTGTGGGGGTGGGGGGTTGTGTGTGTGTGGGGGGATGTGTGTGGGGGGATGTGTGGGGGGGTTGTGTGTAGGGTGTGTGTGTGTGGGGGGGTTGTGTGTGGGGGGTTGTGTGTGTGGGGGGTTGTGTGTGTGGGGGGTTGTGTGTGGGGGGTTGTGTGCGTGTGGGGTTGTGTGTGTGGGGTTTTGAGGGGTTGTGTGTGTGGGGGGGTTGTGTGTGGGGGGGTGGGGTGTGTGTGTGGGGGGTTGTGTGTGTGGGGTGTGTGTGTAGAGGGGTTGTGTGGGGGGATTGTGTGTGTGGGGGGTTGTGTGTGTGGGAGTGTGTGTGTGGGGAGTGTGGGTGTGTGTGGGGGTTTGTGTGTGTGGGGTTGTGTGTGGGGGGTGGGGTGTGTGTGGAGGTTTGTGTGTGTGGGGTTGTGTGTGGGGGGTTTGCGTGTGTGGGGGGTGGGGGGTTGGGGGGGTTGTGTGTTTGTGGGGGTTGTGTGTGTGGGGGCTGTGTGTGTGGGGTTGTGTGTGGGGAGGTGTGGGTGTGTTGTGTGGGGGGTTGTGTGTGGGGTGTGTGTGTGGGGGGGGGTGGGGTGTGTGTGTGGGGTGTTTGTGGGGGGGGTGTGGGGGGTGTGTGTGTGTGGGGGGGTGGGGGTTGTGGGTCTGGGGGGGTTGTGTGTGTGGGGGGGTTGTGTTTGGGGGAGGTGTGGGTGTCTGTGGGGGGGTGTATGTGGGAGTGTGTGTGTGGGGGGGTTGTGTCTAACTGGGTAATGTTGTGTAACCAGCCACATCCATCCTCCCTAAAGTAACTAGAAGCACCTATTTAAAACGAGATGATCCCTTGATGTGAACCAAATGGAAAGAAGAAATAAGTGACCTTCTAGGGAAACTTCCAGCAGCCAGCATTTAGAACCTGGGGATTTGCAACGATTTCGGTAGACTGATGTTCGTAAGGCTAAGGTCTTATCCACATCTGTCCAATTATGTGAAATATGTTCCAAAATAAGCAATGAACAAATTAGAAAAGCTAATAGCTAATGTGTTTCTTGTTTATGTCGCCATGTGCACAGTCTCTGTAAATGTTTCCTTGCAGAATAGGTAATGATTAACGTTGATACTTATGAGAACTATATTACAAATGTGGCATTTAAAACAAGCGATTTGCCGAATATCACACATTTTGGTGAAGATGGTCAGCCGGCACTAGGTAGATCTCCCCCTCCAGGAGGGACAGGAGAGGGGAGGGGAGGGGAGCAAGCCCTCTTGAAGTGTCATCGGCCGGGCTCACAACGCATCTTCATTAACCACAACATGTGGAAGAGTCATTGTGGCAGGAAAGGGAAGCAACAGGTCGTACTAAGCTCCCCCGAGGGATGGGGGGAGAGGAAAGGGAAAGCCAGATGCAGAGAGATCAGGGGGAGAAGTGGGCAGAAGGTGAGGCGGGGAGAGGAGCCAGGAGAGTGATTATGATGGGGAGAAGAGAAAACGGAGGCGGAAACAAAAGACAACTCGGGGGAAGGTGGTGGAACCATTGAAGGGGGTAGAGAGCATGAGAACGAAAGAGAAAAAAGGGAGCAAGAAAACAAGGAGCAACAAGCATTTACAATGCAACGGTTTCGCCTTTCTCTTCAAAAAAAGTATTCTTCACTACTAAACGGCTGTGGTGTTACCTGCTTCTCTCTTTATATCACTATGTACTTCCAGAAACCTGTTTATTTCACTACTAAATGACTGCCTTTCCAAGATGGCATTTCAACCTCTACTCATGGAGGGGGGCGCTAGGTGGTGCACGAGCGGAATGGCCGAATCTATGTGGGGCTCCCGCAGTCCGACTGAATCTATTTTAATTATCCTGCCTAAAACATCCTATGCTGCAATATTCCACACTTCCCCATACAGCCTAATGTAAGGGGCACCTAACGGAGGAAACGAGTTGGCGGCACTGCGGAAACTGCGGTGCTGGGGAAGGCTGGAGTCTGTCTGCGCAGAGACGCTGGAAGCTGCTTGAAGCGCGGGGCCAGGCACATAAGTCAGGCGAGTGCCGTGGTTCCCACGTGGGTGACAAGCCGCACGGAGACGGAAGAAGCGGCCCGCGCAACAGAGACTGTGGCGGTAGGGAAACAGCAGCGGTGAGTCGCCCTCTGTGTGTTCCCCCTTCTGTGAAGACTGCAACCATTCCCCGGCTCTGTCTGTGCAGGAAATTGCACGGGCCATTGTCTGAGTGCAATCCCCGGGAGGCGGACATTTCGCGGGCGGTGACAGTCGGCCCGGGACACAGGATAGTTAGATGCAAATGCAGTCTAACCGGCGGGCACTAAGAGGGGCGACAGTGGGAAATGACTGTAATTGCTGCAAAATGCACGGGCCCTTCGATAACGGATGACACGCCACGCAGGACATATATATTGCAGAAAGCAGGCGAGAGCTGCGCAGCACCCTGTTTGTCAGGACATTGTGTAAACCGAGTAAATAGCAGCAATGGATATAAATTGACTGAGGCATGCTGCTGCAGAAGTCTGACCTTCCCGGTGCAATTATTCATGAGAGGCTCTGCGCACAAGACGACATCGAAAGCCAGACTGTCCCTAGACGGCTATAGAAACAAGTCAGGTCCCGGGCCGGCCAGCCAATCACAGCGCGGCCCGGGAATGACGTCATGGGGGTGTCCCGGCCGGCAGCCAATGACAGCGCGGCCCAGGACAAAGGGGCGGGACTTAAAGAAAGCCCGAGAAACGCCCCCGAAACGCGTTTTCACGAGACAGCGTGACTGACAGCCTCTGTCTCCCAATGGCTAGCCTCCATTTATAGAGCTAGCCAATGGGAGACAGAGGCGGAACCAAAGTCCATATGTAGGATCATGAGGTTTCGCCGTGGGCGGAGCAACTGCTACGCAGTTGCAACGCCCAGGGCGAAACCTAAAAAAGGGAAAGAGAGAAAAAGAAAAGAAGAGCTTAGAAGCACTACTGTTTTTGAAACCCGCTACCGAAAAACCTGTACCAAGCATTCTTTCACGGCCACTTTGATGTTCTCAGTGGCCGCGTGGCTCACTGAGAACATCAAAGCGGCAGCGAAGGTCCTCCCAAAGGCTGCAGGCTGACAAATCGTGCGCCGCCCGGCGCACATGCACTGACCTGATCCGCCTGCAGACTTTGGGAGCATTTTTGAAAGCACTTACTTAACTCTCGCAGAGCAACGCATGCGCGTTGGCTCGGCGAGACCTAAAAAAAGGAAAGAAGATGGAAACTGACAAATAAGTCGTCAAACCAGACAAAAGTGACCACCACTGTGGGGCAATTTATTATGTTCCTAAAAGGGGGTCACCTCTAACATACCCCTTGGGACACTCAGGGTTGGTAAATAAAAACGAAAAAAGTGCTGCAGCACTGCAGGTGTCTTTTAATAAAAACAGACCAATACAATAAACCAGCCTTATGACAAATAACCTGTATGATGGAAAGGCGGCCGCCACTGGCGAACCTCTCTGCATACTCTAGGTAAAGTATCCATTTAAGTCAATCGGATACAGTACAATAAAATGCAATCTAAGGTCCCATAAAGCATGGACCTGTGTCAATGAAAGACGGCCGCCACTAATGGACCCCTCGGAAGACTCTAAGCCGAGGAGTCCATGCAAGACGCAATTAGGCCTAAGGAATGAGTGCTTAACTTGATAGGTGTCCACGGGGTTGATAATCCAGCTAAACAGCACGACATTCTCCTTGTAGTAACAAGCCAAACGGTATGCAGCTTGTACGTGTCTTAAATGCGTTGCTGGATATGCAGCGAATTCACATGATCGATTAAGAGGCTTCAAATGATGCGGTGAAAAATATATCCGACATGTTGGAATGGTTCTGTGGGTGAATGGAAACAATAGCAGAACCAAAAAGGATCTACCTATATTACTGTTGACTTGGCCCATTTTCCCAAACTTTTTCGCCTTTCACTCCCCTATTTTAGGATGTCTCCCCCAAGGTTGAGAATTGTATAGGCCAAGTGTGGTGTGAGATGTCCTAGTAAATGTAATGCGGTGGTGAGCGCACTTGTTAACCCCCCATTTCAAGAATGTACCCTGGTAACATGCTGCGTTTAAAATGGATGCCATGGCTGTGTGTGGTGCCGCCTGACTGCAGTAGATTAGCAGTCTAGATGTTCGGTTCCCAGCCATCCCAGCTTTTGGAGGGAAGCCTGGCACCCAGGGTGCTCTCCTCCTCCCCCTGAACCAGTTAGAACCAGTTCCCCAGAGGCTTCTAGAAGCTTCTGGCACTGTCTGGGAGGTGGGGTGAGGGGCGTATAAGTAGGGGGGCTTTGCCACCATGTGCTCAGACAGAGCAGGGACATAAACGTCAGGAGACCTGCTGCCAGGGGGTACCGCCACTTGGGCCTGTGTGCTGGACCCTGCACCCAACTGAAACCCCTCTGCTGTCCACAGGGCTAGTGAAATCCCCACTGCAGGAGTCAAGGCTGCTGTACAGGAGGAGTGCCACTCTACAGAGGAGGATGGTGTCTAAAGCCTACCGCCGTGTCTTGATGAGTGCCCACAGACTGCTTACCTTGCCCAGTAGTGCCTGCTGCTCTGCTACCCCTGGCCCCTGACTGCTGAGTAGCTCCTGAGGAAGGAGAGCGCTATATTGGACTGGCATGTGCTCCCTGCCTGCCCCCTAGTGTCTCGTGGGACCCTGCCTGCATGCCCTGCGCAAGGTGGGCGCTACGCTTAGAGGGACTGGGTCCTGCCCGCAATCTGGCCCTTTGTGAAGGCGGCGCTGTGTACTGAGTGGCTGGGAGAAGAGGAGCACTGCCTGCTGCCCCTGAAGTTGGTAAGGCTACTTAGCGCCTGTTAAGCGCTATACTGCAGGATCTAGAAATGCTGTGTAGCCAGGGGGAACTGTTTAGTTGAAAGCGCCGAGGGTGCACACCCCGAGTAGTGGCAGCGCTTGGCATGCATACCTAATGAGCGGCTGCCAAATCACCGCCACAGCCGAAGACTGCCGCCTGAAGACATTGCGGGTGCCCAACCCGCAAGTGTTTGATTTAATGGGAGCCTACCCCGTGTCATGGCGGCGCTTGTGCTGATTTAGAGCCAGCGGGAGGGTGACAGCCTGTTGTGAACTGCAGCGGGAGCCTACCCCACACTGCGGAGCTGCCCAAGATCCGGGAGGCTCCGGAGTCCAGCTTGGGCTTCCCCGTGACGTAAGGGGAGCTGCTCTGGGATAGGGCAATCCCGGAGCCACCCCAGGAATTCCCACCCCGCGGATGCGGAAGCAGGAAGAAGCCGACTGAAGCCCCGGGTCCCAGGAGGGAACCCAGATGAAGCCCGGAGGAGTGCTGGTGTCGGCGGGGCTCTCGTGCGGAGAGGTGAGCCCCACAGGTGTAGTGGCGGCTGCTTGTAGCTGCAGGAGAGAGTGACGATGACGTCTGCAGGGCTCCAGGTGGTGAGTGAGCCCTGCAGCTAATACGGAGCCCGGGGGAGGATCGAGGAAGCCCCGTGTGTGGAGAGAAGCAGGCAGGGATTGCCGAGGCACATTGTCGGTGCCTTCTCTGCCCGCAAGGACATCAGGAGCCGCCCAAGAGGAGCTGGTGAGTGGGGCCCTGTCTGTCGGCTTGTTGGGGGGTGTATCGGGGCACATTGCCGGTGCCCGCCCCCGCTGTCAGGATTCTTTTGGTGGGCTCCTTGGAGCATCGCAGGTGCTGGGAGAGGCACCAGGAGTGCAGCATTGGTGCCCTGCACAGCTGCGCCGCCTGAAGGGTAGCTGCAATGAGGGGGCATTCTGGACCTTTAAGTCCCAGAGAAGGGGCTCCCCACGGGACAGTGGCAGGCCAGGACTGCCTCTACACGACTGCCCCGCCGGACAGAGGGCAGTTACCATCGTTAGGGGCATTGTTAATTTGAGGACCTCACTATGCAGGATGCTTGTTGTGTTTGAAAGTGCTGATCATGCTCTCGATCTGGTGAAGATACCTCAGGTTCACCTATTTATGGCCTGCATGACTGGTTTAGGCCTGTTGTGATGTCATGCTCTGCGGCTTATGTGCACGCCCTATGCAAAGGTAACTTAGGCCGGGGCTATGATGGATATGCCTTAATGCTTTACGGTCCCGGGCGAGGTTTGATGTCTGCATGCCTATGAAGATGCTCCAGGGGTTTATGTTAATGGAAGTGGTGCCCATGTTAGAATGCATGATGTTTAGGCTTTGGTGCCCACAGGTAACGCCTTGACGACGCCTCCCTGTTCATCGGCCTTACGCCCATGAGGTATAGTGAGGTATATGCCTCAGGTATTGCGCATGCTTGACGTATGCAGTTGGTGAGTTCATGCCTGACCTTAGGCCTTATGCTCAAGTGAGTTGAGCTAATGGGTTTATTCCCCCAGTGACGATGCCAGGAGGTATTCCTAATGTATAGATGCCTGGATCCACTGTACTGCCTCACGCTAATATGACTTTGCCTATGCCTAACCTGATGTTTCGGTTTGTACCTAACGTAACGCCTAGTGCGTTGCCTATACTTTTATGCTAATGTGGTTGTGGCCTACCCAGGGTTTTTCACCTAATGTTATAGGCCTAATGAGTTTTCCTGCCTAATGTGTTATGCCAAAAGTTAATGCTTATGTCTTTCTTACAGCATTGGAACTGATGGACTTACCTTTTTTATTTATTCTTTATCCTTGCGCAATGGTTCTGGATCGATTGGCCCTGCCCTGTAAATAGTCCCCCTTGTATATATTGCCCTGGCGCCAGTTGGCGCAGACTAGAGACTACTGTGGTTACCTACCTGGTTACTCTTGTATGTGTTATACAATACAAACGTTATTCTTTTCATCTAATCTGGTGTGGTCTCTTTTTGTGGTGTGCCTTGTGTGTCGCCTGTGTGTACTGCATGGATGCTTTACACATTTCCTCCGGAGTTTGCCCCGCACGCTCTGCACCAAGCTACCCCATTTCTAACAATTACTATAAGGAGTGTTGTCACCACCATCAACCAATCCAAGGCCAGAATTTGTGGCTTGCGCTGGTGCTGGTGCCATTGCCTGGCTGAAATCTGATAAAGGTGTTTCATAATGAGGTACATTCACCTGAAGGAATAGGTTTTCTCCCTCTAGCAAAAATGTCAAGGATGTTTTTGAGAGGAAGAAAAACTAATAGAAAAAAGTAAAGATAAGTCACTAATGGTATTTTAGACTGTTTCAAGACCTTAGGGTGTCTCGGAGTCATTTTGAAGTTGGTAGGCAGCTTGCCAGCCCTCCAGGTTGGTGGCGACTCGGGGCTCTTCCCCCTGACACAGGCTGCCATCATCTCCAGAAATCAGTGCCTTTCTGGTGAGGATCCTAGTTCCTTCTGAGCATCCTGCAGCGCACCCGATGCACGTTAGGTACAGTTGGACATCGAGTGGCCCGTTATGTAAATGCAGCCCGCTTAGAATTAATTTTTGTTATTAACAAAGAAACCCCCAAGGCAATAATTCATAAGACAAAACAGAAATGCCCTTGCCATGCTAGAAGTTTCATCCAGGTTAATCAAGGTAATTTTACTGTTTTCCTGTTAAGAACTGCTTTGGAAGAAAATTCAGCTAAGGTAGCCTACCCTACTTAGAGCATGGTGACAGGGCCGGACTGAGAACGAAAACCGGCCCTGGCAAAGTGCTCGGCTGGCCCCCTGGGGGTGCGACCGAGCTCTTTGTCGGGGCCGGTTTTCGGCCGTTTTTGTTACAGGGCCGATTTTGCAGCTATGCTGCAAAAACGGCCCTGTAACAAAAACGCCCCCCAGGGCCCAAAACCGGCCCCCAGCCTTGCGGCGCACCGGGGGATTGCCCGGTGCCCGCAACGGCCAGTCCGGGCCTGCATGGTGACAATCACTGTGAGCTGCTGGCCTTGTGGTGGACAGGCCACATTGAAAAAATTCCTACTGTGAACCCTAGGGGCAGATTTACGAGACCTGTTGCATCACTCTTGCACCACGCAACGTTGTGCAAGAGCGACACAACTCAAAAATTAGATTTATGAAGCCATGCAAGGCCATCTTGCATTGCCCTGAGTGGCTTCATTCATCTCGGGTGAAGCAACGCAGCGCAAATCGCTGCAGTGCCTTACTCTGCTCCAGGAAGGCGTTCGATGGGGGTTGCGTGGATGTTCCAACACAATATCTACGGATTTTGATGCATTTCCAGATTTACCAGTAGTGGTGGACCAGGGAAGGTGCCAAAAAACGACGCCTCCCCATGTGAGGTGTAGCAAGGAGAAATATCTTTATTTCTCCTCGTTTTTTCCTCTTTCTATGTGTACTGCATTCTGCAGCACAAATAGAAAGAGGAAAATGCCTCAAGCTCAATTAACTTATGGTGGAGCTTAAGCTCTGCTTACCTCTAAATGAGCCCTTAAGTCTTTAACAACACCAGTGGTTGTCGCCACAGTAAAGAGGTGGTGGGGCGGGGGGAGGGGGGAGCGCGCAGGGGGTGAGAGGGGGTTATAATAAAATAACATTTCAATGAAACACTCACCTGGCGCTGCCGCCCGCCTACCATGTCGTGCTCAGCCTCGTCCTTCCTGGTCCCAGCAAGCACTGGGGCCATGTCACGGACTCCCTGTGCCGTCCCCTGTGCTGCTCAATGCAGCCCCACTGGAGAAACCTTGGTGCATATGTGTGTTTTGGTGGGCCTGAGACGGACAGCCAAGCACATATGCGCGATAAGGAGTGCTCATAGCACTCCTCCTCCTCATGCCCCGACCCTCCCTGCACAAGCTGACTCAGAGCTAGAAAATGAAAAAAACAATGACATTGGTTTATTTTTCATTTACTGGCTCTAAACCAGGCAGTGGGGTGACGCTCCTCCGCCATTGAAGAGGAGCCACCACTGATAATGACTTTCAATACTGCTTTTTCGGGAAAAGTAACCATGCTTTCCAAACGTGATGTAGGAATTCCAGGGGCTGATCATATGAAGACTGAACAAAGGAGCACATGGCCCGCCTTTGAAGACTAACATGATATAATCTGAGTTCTCTTTCTACAACTAGGAATCACTCAGCTGTCCAGATGACTCTATGAGCTGAGGGCCTCAGCTCATAGAGTCATCTGAGGGTTCGACGCTGGTACCTGTCTGCTACTCACCGTCCATGAAAATGCATGGCAAGATCATATCAGATTTCCATCCTTCTGAAGTCAATCAATTGATTACCAATAAGGTGAGTAGGGAAGATTTCTTGGTATTACTAATACCTGGTATATATCGTGCCTGGAAAAAGCAAGACCATTTCATTAAGCACTGCATAAATAATTTAAGAAGTGAAGGAAGAGTAGCTGTTTGCCTCAACTGGAGGAACAGCAAGCAAAGCATGCAATGCCTCCCTAGCATGATGAACCCTGTGTCAGTACTGCATTCTCAGTTGATATAGAGCCCGATGACTATGTAGGACAGCCAATAGCATCCACTCCGCCCAATGCTGTAGCAGCGAATGAGCAAATAAAGACATACAAAACTGAAAAAAGTCTAGCGAAAGAGTGGGGAAAGCAGACACTAAAGGTGGGTGAAAAGGAGCAAAATACCTGAATTACAGGAGACCAGTGAGAGAGAATCGGGCACAGGATTCTTATTCCAAATCTCAAGATAGCTGCCACCATAGCAGAAGGTTTATTGTAAAAGCCCCACCTTCATAACATGTTCCTCCATGTCATTGGGTCCACCTCACATGATAGAGGAGCTGTGCTTTGCATGTTAATGTCACTACTCAACCGTTTGTGAACGTCAGCCACCCTTTCCATGGTGGTCTTTCACAGTGCTAAATCTTTCAATGTAACTGTGTTTCTGCCACTGTTACTGGCCTTTATTGTATTGCAATGTATTGTAATTGCATTTCTATAGCGCTTACTACCCTTGACAAGGCATCGAGCTGCCTCCACTTTTTCTGAGGCAACAGCAGGCTAAACCAATTCGGAATAATCACCCCTTGTTCACATTTCTAAGGGATTCTAACCTATAACTTGAGGACACTAGTCTTGCACCCAGGAAAAAAAAATTAGTGCTACGAAACACACAACCCTTGCACCAGGCAGGCTGTATCCTTTCTACCATCTTGTCCGTTTAAATCAATATGAACATATGCCCCTGAGATGGTAATACCATCCAGCAATGCCTATGAGTGCCTCTGCTTTTAGGTTTCAACTAAGTCCCACTGTTCTTCCCTATGGCTACCAGAGTTTATCAGAAATGGAATACCCCCAGCTCCTGTCTGCACTGCCAGCGATGAAACACCAGCTGCCCAACTGCAGATAATGCTATGGATATTCTTGCTTATGTGGAGCTTGCAACTCTTTCTATGATATGTAGTTGCTGTGATTTCATATAACAACAAAGAGTAGCAGTGGGTCAGTAATTGTATATCTCTCAAAAATGTGTCTGGAACAGTAGTGGATGGGTGCAAGGAGTATAAACTACAGGAGAATATCTTTCCCTTGTGATTTCAGCACACCATGCAAGTGAGCTGCTAGGTCTATCTACAGAGTTCCACAAACACAAGGTGACTCATGAGCCTGCCTTCTTCTCTTCCAGATATCCAGTAATAACATTTTACTTCCCATCGTCTATCTATCCTTCTTTGGATTCTAAAGGAAACCCACAGTAAATGTCTAAAGGTTTCTTTCTTCCATCCTCAGTCTACCTGGACAACCTGCTCAGCTGTTTTTAGCCACAATCCTTAAGGACGAGCTGTCCTAGAGATCCATTCCTCTTGAGGATATTGAAAACATCTAGCTGCCTATGTGTTCCTCAGCTGATGTTGCTTCTTAAATTGGACATTAGGGTCTTGCATTGTATCAGAACTATTTAAACATGCCTCGTGTCACCATTAATGAAAAACCTATTGCGGATCCGGCTGTCCTCAGTCACTAATGTCTGATTTCTCTTCTTCCATCTCTGACTAAAGTTTTGAAGTCTTACATATCGTAGCAGTTAAGGACTTGCCTAAAAAGGTGATGCCATTATCCACAATTGCTGGCTTGGTTTCTGCTCTCACAGAATTTTGGAGATGGTTTTGTTATAGATATTGGATGATCTCCCAAGCTCAATTGAGGGGAGCAGTGCCACAACACTGATACTGTGAGATCCGTTACCTATGACTGACACAGTTGAACATCCCTTCTGGCTGGCAAGACTTAGGACAGTTGGTACAAAGGATACAGAATCCAGCAGGTTTGAATCCTAACTAACAAACCAAACCCAGGAATTATGATTTTCTTCAAAACTCTGTGAGGATGTGAGGAGTATATTAGCATATTGCGGCCTGCAATGGACTGTGTTTTACCCACCCTTTATAACATCTATATCTAGTCACTTGAGAGTCCCATCCATTTTTTACCAGCTGTAAGCAGCAGAGACCTTGTCGAAAATCTGAGGTCCTCACTTGAAAGATTCTGGAGTTCCTGGCAAGGTGGCCGAGCAGTAGCTAGCTGAAAGGGAATTCTGATCAGACAGAATTATTGTAGTGGGTAAAAAGGACTGGAAATTGGCTCATGGAAGCCCGAAACCATCCCTCAATGGTAAAAACTGCAAGTAATCTAAGTTTCTTTTTTGGCAGTCATCTCTCTTTGATCAGTCAGGTCTCGGCCCTCTTCCCAGGTTGCTTCTTCCAGCCAACAGCATTTTGAAAAATGCTCAGTTGTTTGACTAGCCACAGAAGGCTGTCAGCCATCACAGGAATAATTGGCTTCCAGATGGACTAAGGACGTGTGCTTTATCTGACTGCCACTAAGGGTGACCTTTCCTGCATTCAGTTATTTCAGAAAGCCATGCAAGAACTGTATGTATATATGTGCCTGTGTAGGTATGTATGGGTATAAATAAGGCCTGAATCTATCTGTAAAGTACGGTTATCTATTTATGAGGAGTGTTTGAATATTGTGAGCAGGCCATGTACAACCTACTTATAGGCAGGAGATCGCATATCTTCAGAAGGGGCAATGAATGCAGCTACTTGAGGAGTAGATGTTTGTTGAAGAGAACTACCTTCAGCTCTTTCCTGAAAAGAAGGAGTGATGTTGCTTGGTGGATCTGTGTCTGGATGGATTTGCAGATCTTTGGTGCCTAGCAGCAGAAGACCTGCCTTCTCTTCTTTTCCTTCTTGGTTTCAAGCCTGGTGATGTCAAGACTTCATGAGTTGCTTTGACATCAAAAATCCACGATTGAATATGAGACACTTCTTTCGGCAAACAATATCGCCTACCACCTTCTTTATAAATGTTTAGGTCCAAGAATACCAGAGATTGGTTGGAGATTGAACTAGTGAACTTCAGAAATGTATTCTGGTTGTTTAACCAGATAAGGAAATCATCTGCAGACTGTTGGTCGCCATCCCAATTTGAAGTTCACTAGTTCAATCTCCAACCAATCTCTGGTATTCTTGGACCTAAACATTTATACAGAAGGTGGTAGGCTCAAAACGACGACCCACTTCAAACCAACAGCGAGGAACTGCCTGTTAAGGTATGACAATTTCCACCCGAGACACCTCAGAGAGAAATTACCATATGGCCAATTTTTACGCCTCAGGCGTAACTGCACAGAGGTATCACAATTCAGAACACAGGCCTGTGACCTGAAAGAGAAACTAATACTGAGGCAGTATCCTGTGAAAATCATTGACAAAGCTATGAAGCGAGCAAAAAACAACCACAGAGACGCTCTACTGGAGGATAGACCACAGGAGACACCAGGAGTCAGGCGACCAATATGTGTCACCACCTACAATACTATGTCTAATGAGGTCTCTAAGATCATTAACAAACATTGGGGTATCCTCTCATATGGCACCCTAAATCTGGAAAAACCGATGTTTGCACACCGTAGAGGTAGGAATCTAAAGGACATTTTAGTACACACGCGACCCAAACCTACCCCTGAGACAAGACAATCCGCCTTAGGAATACAAGGTCATTTCCCGTGTGGAAACTGCAGCAGTTGCCATTTGACACAAAAAAGCCCTACATTAACATTCAGGAACGGCACTACGTGGGAGCAGCGCAAAATGACGAATTGCAATACCAAAAACGTGGTCTATCTAATCACGTGTCCATGCGGTTTAGAATACGTGGGGATGACCACGAGAGCTGTAAAAATACGCATGAATGAGCACAAGAGCAATGTGCGTTGCAAAAAGAGCACAACTAAGATGGCAACACATTGCCTTAACGCTCAACACTGCGTCAACGACCTAAGGTGGACAATTATTGAACAGCTGCCATCAGAGGTCGGCCTTTTCCAGAAGGAGCAAAGGTGGGTGTTCCGTCTGGGCACCCACATCATGGGACTGAACGATGAGGTCCCCTGGGGACAGCTGTCGAACTAGCCGACCCCGTTACCATCCTGATGATGGAGGAACTTACTACCATAAACTGGATGACTTATGTACACGGGCATAACAATGATCTCTCTGCTTCTATCATTATTGCTCCCATCATTGGTCACCCACATCATGGGACTGAACGATGAGGTCCCCTGGAGACAGCTGTCGAACTAGCCAACCCCGTGACCGTCCTCAGGATGGAGGAATTTACTACCATAAACTGGATGACATTATGTACATGGGCATAATAATGATCTCTCTGCATCTATCATTATTGCTCCCATCATTGGTCTTTCGAGACTTTAGGCAAAGATAGATGCAACCTTGAGTAACAAAGCAGTGAACATATAATTACTTTTCTTACTTTTCTTAAATATCAGATGCATTTAAAGGCAAATCAGATGAACCTCCGGTTAAAAAACCTCAGAGATAACTAAGGAGCTTTGGACACACTGCACGCATGCGCAGGGGATGCTATGCCATCCCTCGCGCATGCGCAATACCGTAGCGCTTTTCTGAGCATGCGCGACATAGTGGACGCTCCTAGCGCATACGCACACCTCGTAGGCAGAACCATGGTGCTGAAAACTGACCATGTCTCGCCGGATCTGCCAAATAAGGACTTATAATTAACCGATCTTCATTAGAACCACCCAACTAATGGCGGATCACCCTTATATGGGCACATACTCATATCCGGTTTTGACGCCAATGAGGTTAAACCATTAACAGAAAACCGGGTATAAATACCACACGCCCCGGGCTTTTCAACTCAGTCCGGCGGAGCAGCGTGTGGGGCAAGACGAAGGACAACTCATCCAGAGTTCGTGAGTATAGAGTGTGCAATACAAGCATTTCTAAGACAAACAAAGTAAGTAAGGAACCATATTAAAACCCACATTGTTTTTATCTAGATTGCACAATAGCAATCACCCCCAGACTTTTTGAATGCCCATGAAGCAAGCAAGCAATACCTAACAAGTATGACCACAACTTCTTTTACATCCTTTGAGTGTCTGTGTTTCTGTGTTGTATGTTTTGTCAGTTTTCTTTTACAGGGCAAATTGAGCACATGGTTTGTTCCAGGTGATTGCACCTGTTTGAGCTACCCGTTACCAGGGTGACCATTATACCTTTTTCTTTTTCTCAGGTCATGCAAATTGCATTTCACTTGAGCTCAACCGCTGGAGGCACATTATAGTCTTCATTTTAATATATATTTATTCCTTCACTTTTTGTTATTGACAATAATACAATTTTGTGACAAAATTAGTGAAACGTGAGTAAGGTGGGGAAGTTGTGCCCCCGTCCTGAAGAAGGAGCTTTGTCTCCGAAACATGTCGACGCACACAGGAGGTACTGTCCATTAACACCACAGGTCCAACCTCGCACTTCACTTCTTTTAATAGTACCAGCCCGGGGTTACGAATAAAAAAAATTCCAATTTACCCACGAGCCAGGTACCTTTTTAATACTTCACTATATCCCACCACTCACATTAAATATCCCTATCACATGCATCACATGCACCACACATAGTCATAACTATAAGTGCTCCCGCGTAGTCGTAGGTCGTAGCACGCCGCATCCCGCTAGAGGGGTGCGAAGACCCCTATGATGAAGCATGACACCAAGGGGCCTTTTGGTGTGTGAGGGGTATTTTACAAAACACTAAGTGCTCCCACACCACTGTGGGAAACACTTCCCTAACACGCCCAGTAGGATTCCTTTTGTTTATGTAACTAAGTCTGTGGAGTAAGAATCCTGCTTTATTACTCTACCTCCCCCCTCCTGTTTATTTAAACTTAATGTAGACAGATACTGACAGCATTGTTTAAAAATAAGAAAGTCCCATTAAACCGAGCGTAAATGCCCTTCTCAGTTATATAGCGCTCTGAATCCCCTTTAGGCGCTGATATGAATTTAATACATCACTGCAGAGTCTGCCGTCAGCCACAGATCTACCGAACAGTCCGGAGAGCACAATCTATAGAACTGCTACTTTAGTGATGACTTTGTCAGAGACTGCGGCTCTCGAGGACATCTTGCTATCTTGCTCCTCATGCTATTGAATGTACGGAGCAGTTAACATAGACAGTAGCGATCTACGGGCTGGGGAGGGTTAGGAGATATTCAGAACGTAATGTGCGTGCAGACATAGAGGCATGACGGCTCAAGGCAGGCCTTGGACTCGGAGTCATCACTCCTGGTTCACATCACACTCACAGTTTACTGTTTACTTCATGCGAGTCCATGGCCTGCCCTGAGCAAACTTTGCCTCCGGCTCGGGCACAGGGCATCTGACTGCGTGCAAGTAAGTACAATGCCACTGCGCGGCCCCGGCTAGAAGAAGGCTGCAAGAAAGGCAGGGGCCGGAGCAGGGCCTTTAACTTAACCCGGAGGCCCGGACTTCAATGATATTCTTTCCGAGACGGTGCTTATCTACCGCCGGTGACCATCACGCAGTGTCACGCTAGCCACCACTCTCAAGAAAAAAAAAGCAGCGTTGGTAATGGCTGCTGTTACAGTACTTACGGTTGGTGGTGGTGGTAGGCAGCCGGGGGCAGCACTAGTACTGCCTGCCTTTATTCGATAGGCCGGGTGGCCTGGGCCTGCTGCTGCCTGCACTCAAAGTCGTCTGCCTGAACCACTGATGACGCGAGGTGCGTGCGGGTAGGCCGGGAGTGGCATTTTGGAAAAAAACTCTACGCACACGAATGATTTTAAATGCTTTTTAGCATGCACGATTTCTTTACAAATGGAACTAAATGTATCGCCATTGAAAGAGCGACTAGCTTCTGCCTGAGATTCTAACCTGTGTGACCAGAACACTACGCAGGCCTGGGCAGATATTCAGTCTACAACTGCGATCTAATTTCCAAAGCTCCCATTGGTGGACTTTCCTCGCTCGCCCCCACCCAACCGGCTCGTCGGATGTCTGCGTGTAATCTCGGGCGCGCATGCGCAGAGAGGCTTGGCTGTCACGGGCACTGCACATGAAGCCGCGGAGCAACAGCATACACATATCATTCTGATGGTAGGGGGGTGCGGCGGTGTGTGTGTGCGCGTGGGGGAGGGGCGGCGGCTGTGTGTGTGTGTGTGTGTGTGTGTGTGTGTGTGCGCGCGCGTGTGTATGAGTCTGTGTGTGTATGCGCGTGCCTTCGGCCGGCCTCAGTAACGCTGTGTGTGGTGTGTGCGCGCGGGTTCTCTATGTGTGTGTGTGTGTATGCGCGGCGGGGGGGTTCTCTATGTGTGTGTGTGTGAGTGTGAACCCCCAAGGCCCTCTTGACACTGAAGCCCCCCAAAACACACATCCAGTTCTTCACATTAAATATTGCAAAGTACTATATCATTAGCATCAATGAAGCTACCAACAGAAGCAGAATACTGTTCAAGGCAATCAAGCACCGCATCAACCTCCAACCGGACCCACCTATTCCTCATGTCACAGAAATGTGCATTGCCATCAACCTATTCTTCAATGAAAAAATAAAGAAGACTCTACATCACATCTGCGATACCAAGTCTGCTTCATCTCTCACACCCATCCCTTCCATAGAATCCTGCATTGATTAGCCTTCAAAGCCCTAGCTCTGCCAGATCTTGCTGACATATTCTAGTCCTTCAAAGCAAAGCCACTTCTCATGAAGATGATGTCTTACACCTGTTCTTCATCAATGCTCTCTCCCCCCTACTTATCATTGACAATGTCTCCCTCACTCACGGCACCTTCCAGAAGCTCTCAAGCTCTCAAGACTGTTAAGATCATCCAAATCCTGAAGAAACCTACAAGATCACATTAATGCTAACCATCTGACTACCAATCTGGCTTCGGATCATGCTGCAGCATGGTTACCACCACCTTTCACATTGTAGGTGATGCCCTCTTGACCACAGATGAAGATGACCCTTCCTGCCTGATATTGTTGGAACTCTCAAGTGCCTTAGATGTAGTCGACCATTTCACTCTCATTCTTACCCTCAAGTTGTGAATGGGTTCACCGGCAATGTCCTCCACTTGTTCTCCTCATCAGTTTATTCCCTTGGGCACCTCCAGGTCACAAAAGATCCCTATCACATGTGGAATCCACAAGGGTTCCATATTGTCTTCTGTCATCTTCAACCTTTACATGGAGTTGGTTCATGCTCTAAAAACAGATAACAGCATCACAATACCCCAATATGCGAAGATATTCAACTATACTTGAAACTCTCCTCTGCTTTAGACAACCAACAATTCAAACACTGCCTGCACGTCAGCCAGACTTGGATGTTCAGGGCCTACCTGAAGCTCATCCCAACCAAGACATAATTCATATTATTTGCCAAGATCAAAAAGCAAGATACAGTACTAACTGGGCTCAACTACATTAATCTTGACTGCTTTGAATCCTAATTCTCACCAAATGCCAAATAACTTAGATTCACTCTGGACACCAACCTCTCCCTCAAGAAACACATTGTCAAAAAAACAAAGACGGCCTGGTAAAAGCTCTCTCTTCTAAAGAAAGTCGAACCATTTCTTACAGAAAGTGACTTAAGAACTGCTTTTCAAGTTCTTGCATATGGATGGATTAAATGCTCTAATCGATGTCCTACCAGACTCTACATTGCTATCCCATAGGGTAATCTGACAGCTGCAAAACATTTCATTCAGTGCCTGAGGAAATATGATCACATCACCCCGATCCTGGTGGAAGTTCATTGGCTCCGCTTTCCAGCCCACACCATCTTCCATTAAACTGCATCATTTACAAAGCCATCACTACCAGCACCCCTGCTTACTATGCAGACAAGCTCACCATCTCTGGTGGTTCTCAGCACACCCACAACCAGGACACTATCCGCCTGCAGAGTAAGAAGTGTAAAAAAGAAAACCACAAGACATCAGGCCTTTCCATCTATGCACTCTGGATCTGGAACAACATCACTGTATCCAACAGGAATGCCCCAGCACTCCTCCAAATTAGAAAAGAGTTGAAGACAAACCTCTTTAAAGAATGCCACATCACAATTCATGAAATGTCCACAACTCTCGTATGACTTGCTGACTTTACGCTTGACTTTGACCATGTTCAGCACTCCACTGCCTTTTGGCTAGGCTTGCACTATAGAAATTACATTTACATATGCGTACATACTTACATGTATCCAATTGTAAAAGTGGAAACATTCTGCATTGATAGCTGATGGATCTATGCAAGAGGGTTCTATCTCTTACTCTGCATGTGCCTGAAAGGTCAATCATCGAAAACAAAGATTTTATCCAAGTTACCTAAAGTGTTCCGGCTGTGGCATAATACCTGAATCCTAGAAGGGCAACATCACACCCTACAAGGAGCCCTCTTTCTTCTCCCTTAGTCACCCTTCTCACTTACAAGGCTCAATCCTGGTGCCCTATTGGTTGTCATTTACCATAAAAATGAAAGTTTTAATATTTTTCATGTATGGAATCAGCGGGGCAATATTCCAGATAATGAGCTTTAAATCAATTGATATTCAAGTCCAAGTAGACTTTGCCTTTCATTAATGGTATACCTTACTCACAAGTGGCTACTAGTCACGGTGTGATGCAAAGCAAATCCCAAATTGAGGGCTTATCCAAAGGAGAGGGAGTTTGGCAGGCATTACTCTCTGCATGGCACTTTTATGGTAAACATTTAGGTCAAAAAGCTATGCAGCAAAACCTGCTTGCTTGAAGCCTGGCAAAGCTCTGGGGGATCTCTTCCTATGCATTATGGTTGATGACTGTTGAATGGTGCCAAGAGGTATGAATGAGAGAAAGCAGTGTGGCAGAGAAGGAAATGTAACTGAATAAAGTAATTTGGGTTTTCTTAGTCCTGGTTATAACTTTGATGGTGAGTTATACTCAAGGTGTACAAAGTGGAACATTGAGGTTATAGCTTCATAGGAGCAGAAGAATTAAAGCTTCATACACAACACACAGTTCAGTTCAATGATCCCAGGAGTTTGCAATAGAGGTAGTTCTTTGCTTCAATCAATCAATCAGGTTTCTTGTAAAGCGTGACTACTCACCCGTTAAGGTCTCAAGGTGCTGATGGGGTTCTACAGTTCAGTCAAAGAGCCCAGTCTTGAGGTCTTTCTAGAATTGAAGCAGGGAGTTCCAGGTCTTCACAGTGAGGTAGGAGAAGGACCATCCTCCAGCCGTGGTCTTGCAGATCAGTGGGATAGTGGCTAGGGCAAGTTGGGCGGAGCGGAGACATATAATGGGTGAGTAGAAGGAGAGGTGATGGTTGACGTGTGCAGTTCCAGAGTTGTGGAGGGCTTTGTAGGCGTGCGTAAGGAGCTTTGAGGTAATTATTTTGTTGATCGGGAGCAAGCGGAGGTCTCTCAGGTGACTGGTGATGTGGCTGCGGTGGGGGATGTTCAGGATGAGTCTGGTGAAGGTGTTCTGGACGTTCTACAGTTTCTTAAGGAGTTTTTGGGTGGTGCTGGCATAGAGTGCATTGCCGTAGTCGAGTCTAATGCTGACAAGCGCATGGATGACCATTTTCCTGGACTTAGTGGGGGATCCACTTGAAGATCTTCCAAAGCAGGTGGAGCATGTGGAAGCAGGAGGATGGCGCTGATTTGGTGGTTTGTTGAGAGCAAGGAGTCCAGAATGATGCTGAGGTTTTGTGTGTGGTCCATGGGTGTGGCGGGGGGTTCTGAGCGCTGCGGGCCATCAGGAGTCATCCCAGGCAGATGGGATGGATCCTAGGATGAGACTGCAGTTTTGTTTGAGTTGAGCTTGAGGCAGCTGTCCTTCATCCAGGTGCCAACTACCTTCATCCCCTTGTGGAAGTTGCTCTTGGAAGCTGTGGCGTGGTCTGTGAGGTTGAGAGGATCATCTGGGTGTCATCTGGGTAGGAGATGATGTTGAGTCCATGGCTTTTGGCAATGGCGGCTGGCTGAACCGTGTAGATGTTGAAGAGGATGGGGCTCAGGGAGGACGCCTGAGGCAGTCTGCAGCTGATCTCCGTGGGTTCTGAGTAGAATAGTGGAAGTCTGACTCTATGTGTTCAGCTATTGCAGAAGGAGCAGGTCCATTCTAGGGCTATGTCGCGGATGCTAGCATTGTGGAGTCTTAAGCAGAGGGTGTAGTGCGAGACAGTGTTGAAGGTGGCCGAGAGGTCCAGGAGGATGAGGGCTGCAGTTTTGACTCTGTCGAGGAGGGTGTGGATGTCATCTGTAATGGCGAGGAGAGTGGACTCAGTGCTCTGGTGGCTTCTGGAGCCCCATTGGGAGAAAGTCCAGGATGTGGTTTGTTTAGATGAACTCAGAGAGTTGGGCGTTGATGGCCTACTTGATGACTTTAGCTGAGAAGGGGAGCAGAGAGATGGGTCTGTAGTTCTTGAGGTCTGTCTGGTTGGCAGGGGGTTTCTTTAGTAGGGGGTCGATCGCCACATGTTTCCAGTCTTCAGGGAAGGTGACAGACTGGATGGGGCAGTTGATAACGCAGAAGAGTTCTGGGGTGATGGAAGTGCCACATCTGTTCAAGATGTGATAAGGGCAGGATCCAAGGAGGCTCCAGAGTGGATTCTCTTCATGATCCTGAGGGTGTCATCAGAGGTGAGGGTGGTCCAGTTGGCCAGGGTTTGCTAGGCGCTGGGGCCATTGGGTGCAGTGGTTGCGGGTGGGGTGGCAGGGTCTTGAGTTGCGAAGCTGACACAGATCTTGATCTTGCAGTGAAGGGAGGTGGCCGCAGAGGTCTTGATAGATGGGAATGTCTGCTATCTCCTTGCTGAGTTTGGTAAATTCTTTGACCAGGATGAAGAGTTCTTTGCTGTTGTGTGCATTGGCGTTGTTGCGTTCCTGTACTGCTGTTTTCTTTGTTGTTCTGATGAAGTAGTGGAGTGCAGTGATGGCGGTTTTGAAGGCTGCGTGCTTTGCCAAGTTCTTGCTTCTTTCTTGGAGGGCTACTTGCCTGCGGGTTTCCTGCGGGGGGGGGGGGCAGTGTGTTGGCACAGTTGGAGATCCAAAGGTTGAGCTTGCATGCCACAGCATTGGCGCCCGTGGATGTCAGTGGTGGGGTTTTCCTGAGGGAGGTGGTGAGCTGGTCTTCGGTGAGTCAGTACTTTGGTCAGTACCGTTCCTTCTTTGGCACCAGAGACCAATAATAAAAGGTACACATTAGCAAACATTTGTATCCTACTTATAGGCAAAATCAATGCCTTATTAATGAAATGGTGTAAAAAGCACTACAAACATTTAAATGCACATATACTACATTCCGCATCCTTTGATAATTGCTCGTATTAATTGGTTTAGAGCTGCTACACAACAACATGCGGTGCCCCCTGTACAAATACACACCTAGAGTAGTAGTTACTATAAAACTTGCCTTGGTCTGACGCTGAAAGCACTAATGACTAAAACTTTTTAGGAAAGGTACAAGCTCACAGTAAACTTTACTGACCCCACTGGGTGCTTGTGCTCAGGTAATGCAGCGGGTTCAAGGATTCAGGCACATCTTGGAAGGATTTGTTAGATTCACGTACCTGTTTTTGATATATCTCATGAAGTCAGGATGGACCACCAGAAACTTTTTCACATCAAACTTATCACCAAAATCATCCCTTGGTCGAAGTCTGTGGCAAGAAAATACAGCGGTTGATACCTAGGGTTACCATCCGATACAGTGTTAAAAGCAAAGAAGCCATTTGCATGGTCATGGTTTAGGATTGTTGTTGCTTAAATCTGTCTAGACGTGCCTTGACATGGAAGCCGAAGACGAGAGACAGCATGATACATACTGTAATTTTTGTATTAACATTCTATGCCAGCATTTTGGGTTTCATGACAATATCGAGTGGCAAAATGGTGTTCCACAATAAAATATTAACAATTTCAACTACTGCAATATTGTGAAGGTTCACAGTGCGCATGCGAATCCCACCATTACCCCATCACGTATAGGTTACTCTACACACAGCTCCTGAGCACTCCACCAATTAGTGGCTTCAAACTGAAGGAGTCTATTCTGTACAGAATGGGAGGTGGTCTCATCTTTGGGGATCAGGTGATGCCCTGTGCAGGCGCATGCGAATGATTCTTGGAAATGAAACACCTGTCCACAATTTGAGTCTTCGGGGCTTTGTGTTGCAGAGAGGAGCACTGTTCAGAAGAAAAGGCGCAATGCGAGGCTACACAATTGTGATTGTGGACAGGTAACTTAAGGAGCCGCAGGTGACCCCGCACTTACCTGTAATTCTCCAGGGTTCCCTTCGGCATCTCTTTGTCTAGGACGAGCGCCTTTAACCACGCATAATCTCTCCCGGCTTCCGTGAAGTGGATGTACCTCGTCTCCTAGGATACCCACAAAGGAAGTCTTTAGTGCCTGGCTTGCATGCAAGTGGTTATTAAAAATGCACAAGGCCGCCTGTCAGTCACTGCTGAAGCGTAACTTTAGTTGGAACAGAGCCATTTTGTAAACTGTGCAAATCCAGCATTTGGCTGATTTCCTCCCACCACACTCTTAAACTCAAATCCTACTGCTGTAGGGCGTTGTGACGCCGTCCTCATTATAAATCCACCCCTCGGCTAATCCAGAGGTAGTTCCCGTGCAGGCGCTGCCTCTGCAAATCATCCCGCCATGTTTGCACACAGCTTTCTTGAAATGTTTGCTGAGCTTCTTGTTGCAACGGTGTGAAAGCTAAAGCGCGCTGGCTTTCCAACAAGTCTCCTCCCCACCCAGTACTGGGCAGAAGCTTATGCAGTAGTAAATTCCCTTCTTCGTATTTTTAAAATATAGTCATTTTTAATTATCAGACCCGAGGACGTGTAACTCAGTAATTGCAGGAATACAAACTTCTCCATATGTAACTTTGATACCACCTGCAAACCCCAAAACGCCCAAATTGCATATGAACGTAATCTACACAAAGTTCATGTTGTAGAATGTGATTTACAGTGTGCAATAAAGAAAAATAAAATGACTCTTCAGCTCAAAAGTCTGTCCTGTAACATGATACAAAGGAATACGCATAAGGAATTTTAAGATTATTAAATGAACATACACAATTAAGAGTTTTAGCAGGTTAGTATATGCGGAAAACGTGCTCTAAAATGCAATTTTTTAAATCCGCATTTTAAAAGGCTTTCTAGCGAAACCCCTCCCAAGCATTTTTGGTGCTTTAGGTAGGGCTCAGCCACTCTGCGAGTGATGGGACTGGCACGAAAAGTGTAGCCTATGCGGCTTTACTTTGTATTCTGTCCCTGACACTTGTAGGTGACAGGGAGCCTCAAGACTAGCTTCCTTTGCCTGGTAGTTTGATTATACAAAAATTGATTGCCCATATCTGTCATTCAGGTAAGATTTACCTCCAAGACCATCTCGATCTCATTTAAACTGTGATGTTCCAGTACAGAATGATGCTGACATAAGGTTTCCTACATTGGAAATAACCAGTTATTTCTTTTTGTTGCTGCTAAACAGCATCCTTAAAGAGCATTGCTAAACAGTAGATCTTGTTTTTGAAATGCAGAGCAGAACTAGTGGCTTTGCCAGTGCGCCCTCTCCCCCAGAAAGCCTTGATGAATGCAATAAGGCTGAAGCAAAAGCAAATCAAGAGGGCCGCTGTGTGTGTGCCCATGAAGCTTAACAAAAATCAATCCAAGATGGCATGCTGATGCACATGGGGCATCTCCAAATTATTTTTCGGTGATACATCATTCTTAATTTACCGTTCCAAGATGTGATGGAGCCATTTTGGAAAAGTAAACTAAGAAATAAAGTATGCCTCGTGATTTTGAGCCTATATAGAATTAAGAAGCCTGGTGGCAGTATGCAATTGTTGGGCACATGCAAAAAGAATATGAAATCGAAAAAAACACAATAAAGCAGGAAAGGAATGTTAAATGAGTTCTCTTCTTTTTCTCTCTTTCTTTCTCTCTCTCTCTCTCTCTCTCTCTCTCTCTCTCTATATATATATATATATATATATATATATATATATATATGTATGTTCTTTCTTATGCTCTATTTTCAAGGCCTGGGCGGTAAATTCCGTTCCTAGCTTGCAGTGACTAGCAGGAAGAACGTGTTTATTTTTGGCATTCCTTAGAATTTTATAGAAAAGTTTGAATCTTTCTGAATGTTAAATATTTAACAGGTGTTTTTGTGCATCTAATTTTTCATTAGAGGATCTATTTTCAGTGGTTTGTGGGAATGAGGATGGTGTGGCCATGTATCGTATGGGATAAAGTACCCCTTGCCGTACATGATAAGGATACTGCAAGTCACCTCCGAGTTCCATAACCTTATAATGGAACTGGACATTCAGCCTCATTCCTCTATATTCTTATGGAATTGCTATATCCTGATAATGCATGGCAGGGGGTACCTTTATCCCATAGACATACATATACACAGACTCAGTAAAACGTTTCAACCAGCAAAAAGGGGATTTATTATCAGCAAAAATCCTCAGGTTCCCATGGCAGTCCCCTTGATATGTTTACCAGGAATACGAAGGATTTCTTAAAAGACATCAAGGGGATCATATGGGTACCAGATTTCCTTATGATGGCGTTCGATGTAGCTGATCTATATACAGGTATATCACTTGAAAATGGACTGGAATCCATCAGGAACTTTTTGAAAAATTGTCCATTGAAATAGATGGAACATAGTGAAATGCTACATGAATGTTTGGCCTTTTGTCTTCACAACAATATGTTTATTTTTCAGGATCAGGGGCCAGATGTAGGTAGGATTGATTTACCACTTCTTAAATACCGAATTTTACCGATTCGGTATTTAAGAAGTTGTAAATATGAAGGGGGGAGATGTAGGTATTTCCAGATGTGGAAATACCGAATCGTTAAGATTCGGTATTTACCGAATCTGGAAATACCGAATCGGTATTTCCTATTGATTCCTATGGGCTGTGAAGCCCATAGGAATCAATGGGCAATACCGATTCTGTACAGAATCGGTAAATACCGATTTTAGCAAGGGTGCAGGGGGTGTCACTTTGACACCCTCTGGCACCCCAAAAATAGGCATGTGCGCCATGTGGCACACAGACATGCTCCAAGGGCATGTCTGTCTGTCACATGGCTAGGTGTGCATGCAGACATGTGCATGCACACCTGAATTCGGTATTTTAACACCCAATTGGATTGGGTGTTAAAATACCGAATTTGTAGGGCCTTTGGGACTCTGAAGAGTCCCACCTACATATGGATTTACAGAATCGGTATATTTACCGATTCGGTAAAATACCGAAGTGGTAAATTTAACGAATCGGTAAATATACCGATTCTGTAAATTCTGAACCACCTACATCTCAAAAGCCAAATACCGGTCGGTAACGGCCGAATTCGGCCGTTACCGACCGGTATTTGGCTACCTACATCTGGCCCCAAGTGTTTAAACAAATCAAGGGAATGGCCCTGGGAACCTGCTTCGCCCCAGCTAAGCAAACTTGTTTGTGGGCTGGTGGGCGAAGCAGGTAGGTAGCATGGTCGGATGCCAATGACAACTGGGTGGAACAAACTGTTAGCTGGAGGCGTTATATTGACGATCTTTTTTTTATTTGGTAGGGAACAAAGGAATCAACTAGAAAAAATATCAGGCATCTTAACTGTAACAGCTTGAACTTAAGATTTACTAGTGAAATCAGTGCGACTGAGGTCAACTTTCTAGACTTGAGGGTGTTTGTGAAGATTGACAAGGTCCACAAGGCATTGTACAGAAAATATACAGCAGGAAATGCTGTCCTGCATGCAATAAGCAGCCATCCCATTAACCTCATAAATAGTATCCCTTATGGAGAACTATTACGGATAAAAAGGAACAGCTCAAGGGGGGAGGACTTTCAAAAGGATGCCCATGAGAGCATACTGAGATTCGAAGTGAGGGGGTACCAAAAAGAAGTTTTGAAGAAAGCGATGAAAAGAGTAAAAGACAAGAGCAGAATAGATCTTTTAAAAGAAGAATCTAGGACTAACAAGATTGATGCGAAGAATAATTTCTGATTAATTACAAGCTTCTTGAATGCAGCGAGACAAGTGAGAAGGAATATGGAGGCAAACTGGTGCATATTTAAATCTCATATAGTGATAGGACATGATCCACCATCCTATCCATCCATGACCTACAGAAAAACACGCTCTATAAAAGATCAGTTAGTAAGGAGCTACTTACCTCCAACAAGAATGCAGAGAGAACTAAAACAAATATGTTGCTTTTATCCTTGTGGTAAATGTAAGGCTTGTGCATCTAGTAACAAAGTCACCTCGTATGCGATTTGTGGTCTACGAGACCCAGTTCGCATTACGAAGTTTATGAATTGCAATACACCCGATGAAGCATATTGCCTAATCTGCCCATGTAATTTAAGATACGTGGGGAGTACTATCCACTCTGCAAAGATGTGTATTTTAGAACATCAAAGAGCAATCAATAATAGAAATCCTAACTACACTGTTGCGAGACATTTTCAAACCCATCATCAGAGCAATAGGAACCTGCTTAGATATTTCTGTGTGGATCATGTGCCACGGGACATAAGAGGGGGTGAAAGAGAGAAAAAGTTATGTAGATTGGAATTACGTTATATATTGAATATGGTAACAAAGTCACCTTCAGATTTGAATGTTGGGGAGGAACTGGGGGTGCGCCTAAAATTGAGAAGGAGGGAGGCAGGCAGTAAGAAAGTCAATTAGACATATGAGTAGGCCAAGATTTTCTATGAAAATTTAATTATGAACAACAATAGGCTAATTTTGATAGATCATTCAGGGCTGAATTGTGGGGGAACAATTAAATGATTGATTGATTGATTGATTGATTGATTGATTGATTGATTTGAGGATTTATAAAGTGCGACGAATGCCCATGGGCGTCTTGGCGCTGAAAATGTACAGTAATAATCAGCTATCAATGCCCATACATTGTGTGGAGAAGTGTGGCTCACTGGTTAGAAGCGGCAGACCCTGAAACAGATGTCGGCCCGGGACCAGGGTTCAATTCCCGTCGCGGCAGGGTCTTGGGTCAATGTCCGCGGACTCGATAATTCTCGCCTAGGTGCCTAAGCTAATCATGGATCCCACTCTGCAACTCTGGGCAATAGCTTGCTTAATCTCCACAACGGCCCTATCAGCGCCGGGGATGCCTGGCTGCACCTTGGGGGTGCCCAGGAGGGACCATCTCACAGGGAAAGCCAGGACGGGTTCCCCAGCGGTATACAGCGCCAGGACACTCCGAGATGGAGTAACAGTGCGCTTTACAAGTATACATTTACATACAGGGCGTAATTCATTTTGATTTGATCTCTTGAATCCACCATCTAATGATTAATATTATATCTGAACAGGCAATGAACTGAACAATGTAAGCATACACCTCTAAAATATGGCGGGACCTGGCATCTAATTTTGGTAACGTTTTATGATCCTGTGGAAATTATATTTGCTTAACAAATTGAAAGATCTAGTATAATTGTTGAACAACTCTATTGCCTGTTTTTAAGATTTAGCAAAAGTTGGAAGCAAATAAATGACAAATAATTAAATGTTTGACGAATTACCATTCAAAGATGGTGGCTATAATACTGCCTGACGTGTAATTAAAATAGACTACGCATAGAGAAAAAAAGAGGTACTAACGCGTTGGTCACCGACACCGAAGAAGGTGAACCGCTGAAAAGTGTTTATTCAAATTGTACAAATAAATCCGTATGAGGATTAACCCCCCCTGCAAGTGCTGGTCATTTTGATTGAGCAGAGATATTGACGCAAGACTGCCCTTGCGTGACAGAGCACCCACTAGGGAGTGGGGGAGTAAGTGGCAGACTATGGAACAGGAAGATAGATAGATAGATAGATAGATAGATAGATAGATAGATAGATAGATAGATAGATAGATAGATAGATAGATAGATAGATAGATAGATAGATAGATAGATCACAATTGCTACTCTTAACAAGGCCCCAACCCAGCTTGGGCTGTGTGTGAAAGAAGTAATTTATTTCATTTAGCCACAATTATTCGTTTTGGCCGATGCAACTCCTTGATCACATAATGAGCTCTATTTCCCGAAATCCTTTTAAAGTGATCATGTGATTAGTATACTCAACAGTGAAAAAGTTCTACAATTAAACCAATGTCTATTTGTGTGAATTCCACTTTGGAATAAACAAAATAATTAAGTGTTTCCAGAACACAGGTAGTTCAAACATGTGTCTGTACGCAAACTACAGTTTGCCCACTTGTGCTTAATGCTGATTTGTTATGTAGAAGGAACACGAAGAATGTGCCAGTTGTTATATTATAACTTATAATTGTGTAACATTGATTAAGTGAATAGTGGAACTGTGATTGTATAGACACACAAAGTTATTGCTGATGATGAAGTATGTGCTTCTTATTATACACCATTGGAAGGATATACAAATGTGTGCATATTCTGTTTATATTCTTTCATTTTGAATTAATTTCATTTGTTTTTAAGAGCTCTGCAGGAGTAATGATTAATACAATGAAAGTATTTTTTCCATGCTAGCACAACCAAATGTTTATTAAATGTAAAGGTTGATTACATCAGTGAATTGCAGGGTAATGATTTAATGTAATTTTGTTTTATTTGTAAATAATGATGATGTTGGTTCCAATGTGCACTTTACACAAATAGAGATTTGTTTAATTGTAGTACTTCTTCACTGTTGAATATGCTAATCATGTGATCACTCTGAGAGCATTGTTATGTGATCAAAGCTGTTGCATCGGCTGAAACACGCAGTGGTGGCTAAATGAAATAAATGAATTCATACACAACCCAAGCTGTGTTGGAGCCTTATTTTGAGTAGCAATCATTTTGTGTTCAACGGAACTCAGCGGCATAACACCGGCTCAATCAGCCCACGTGGTGCGGGCCCAAGCTCCAGGGGTGCCCACTCAGCCCAGTACTCTGGCCAGAGAGCTCCGGTTGAGTCCAGAGGGGGGTCTCTCCACGTACCTTGCAAGGGGGCCTCCTCAAGTTTTGTTACACCAATGACAAAGCTGGTGGCACCGTATTCTGACGCTTTGGTGCAAGCGGCAGCCAGTGACTGGGTTGGGGGACGAGAGAGAAAAATCGTGTATGTGCTTCTGAGTTTAAAACTAAGTTTCAAGACATGGTGAAGGATGAGTATGAAAGGGAAATAAGATTACTCACAGCAAACTTTCTTATTTAATTGAAAAGGCAGTTACCAGGGATGATAATTCCAGAATGACAATCAGAATGTGAAGTTTCTTGGGAAAGAAAGCTCAAATGGCAAAGAGTTTTAAACCTGACTGTCTTGGACAATGATAAGGACGGCAAAGACTTGATAGGGGAGCAGTACTTGCAGCTACTTAAGCAATATTGTCCCCTGTCCTATTGGTGTAGCCCAAAAATGAGGAATAAAGAACATTCTGTTGATTTCTGTGCTGTCAAAGCATCAAATTCTTCTATTTACACTATCCACCCCTAGATATGAATTCAAGTGTTGAAAAGTAAGTGAGTATGCAGCAAGGAAGAGTATTAAGGATTCTAGTTACTAAGAGCCATCTAACATATTTAGGGCCTGATTTAGAGTTTGGAGGACGGATTGCTTACTCAACCACAAACGTGACAGATATCCTGCCGGCAGTATCACAAGCGCATTATATTATATCCAATGGCACATGGAGTATGGCGGACTGGATATCCATCATGTGTGTGACTGAGTAACTGGTCCGGCGAACTCTAAGTAAGGCCCTTAATAATAATAATCATCATTATCGTTATTATCATCATCATATCAATAATATTAATATTAATAATGCACGGGCAGTGATTAAAAATGCCACCTAGATCTCCCTCAGGACAATTCCATATACTTGTGGAAGTTGAAATCTTTCACTCACACTGGACAAAAATGCAAAGGAAATCCCTGTGCACGAATCACTGTAGTGTGGTATCGACAATAAACCAGATTTTGCTGTTACCATATTTAACACAAGACAGAACATTACGTGTGTTTAACTGGAGTTTCTGCTTCAATAAAAGGTATGTTAAGTTCTTTATCAATTAATTAAAGAAATGTGTTCCAATACAGAGCATTAACTTTACAGACATCACTTTACAGTCATACCCCTAAAACGTATGTCCAGCCCATATGTGTGAGCACCGAGTCAAGGGTCACAAATCGGGTTTTAAAATCATCTGCTCTGACACAATATAAGATATTTGCATAAAATAAAAAAAGTCATGCGTACTATTTCGGTTTCTGATAGGACAGATGAAGCACAATTGAAAACACATGTTTGTAAAGCTCTGGAGACATTCCAAGAAAATTGAATAAAAAAAGATTTAAGGCATGCTACCGTTTTTAAACGTGCATTTACAAAAACATGCAATATTTTTACAGCATTGTGGATGGCATTTTCTTCAGAACTTAGTTTAGGAGTCACTACGAACAGAAAGTCACAGAGTAAGCCACACCACAAATACTTGGGCATGATGCAATGGCCTGGTAATGTCATCTAATTCCAGTATAACATGGCGCTCCCAAAAACATTAACTAGTCAAGCTGAGGTCAAATAAAGCGCAATGAAGACTGTGAAGGTTGAATCTCTTTACGACGTGCACAGTAAGAGAAAAATTGTGCATGATTTGGTCTACGGTGCCTATTGCAGCAAGTAGAAGCATTTACACAGAAAGATAAGACAATAAACAGTAAGACTAGCTGAAATTACAAAGGTAGAAGAACAGATGATTGAATTAGTGACAATTCAAGAAAATGGAAATTCCCTGTTAAAACAAGCAATTCTGTCCCAGGGAGCAGGAAGTAATTGAAAACTACCTCCAATGCACTGTTAAAGCAGCGTAGCACAAAGAAAGCAGGCAGGAGAGAGCAAACGCACACACTTCCATGGAGTGATGAAAGCAAATGAAAAGAATAATCCCTAATGGTAAGCAGTGGAAATATATGTCACCCAATCAAAAGAGGGTAAAGAAACTATGATCCATGGGTGGGGCAAACACGAGAAGTTGAACAAAATTCACTGAATAAGAAGCCAGAATTGTATAAGAAAAACAACCAATGAAAAGCAATGGGTTGACCCTAACCCACTATAATATTGGGATTGTACACAATAGTGTTTTGGCTAAAAACAGCAAAAGCTGGATAGCAGTCAGTTACCCAAAGACAGCTACATCTACACAAATCTAAAGCCGTCTGTTGTCGATACCTGAGCATGACATACTTCAAGAGGCAGAATGCACTTAAGTCACATTAAAATGTGAAAAGCGGTGCTGAAACACCAAGCCTTTCGGATGCTCAGCGTTCCCACAACACCACCTTCTTGGGAATTGGCTATCAGAGGCTCATATAACCCGAACAGTCTGTTGCATCCTTGTTTTGCTTCTGTAGAACAGGGCAACTTACCTCACCCAAGGGGATGGTTCTGAACCCTTTTCCTTTTAGTGCAGCAAGGGAGGCCAGCATTGTGAAGGCTGTAAAACCATAGAAAGAGGTGCGCGTCCCAACATCAACTTCATGACCTTGAACCACAGCCCCGTTCACTCTGCAATAAAACAAAAAGAGCCATAAACCCAGTGCCACGTCCGTATGGCATAGATAGATCATGCAGGACTGGAAATATTTATGTATTTATTTTTACAGTAGTTAATATAGCATGGATCTAGTCACATGGGCGGCAGAGCGTTTGGCATAAAACATAAACATTTTGGTGAAAATATAGCAACAAAGCACGGGGAGCCGAAGAGAAAGGTCACTCTTCGAAAGTCAGTTTTAACTGGAAACAGCAAAAAAAGTAGCGACATAACAGGAGGAACAGTAGGGTGCATCATTCCTCGGGGTTTCGGTGTCGTTTAAATAGGGGTTTTTTAAACCACAATGTTCAAACTGAGGTCTCGCTCGTTATGGGACATTGGCTCACTTAACAGGTGCATCCGCAGCTACAGTGAAGCCTTCTCTGGGGCATAAATAAACACACACTGTGGCACAATGAACACGTACAGCAAAAGAAGCAGCACTACAAACACACAGAGTAACAGCAGAAGCAATGACTGCTCAACGAACGCGCACATGAGCCGCCAGTGATGTACACATCCTTCATATACAGATATGGTATAGCAGAGGCATCAGCAGTGCGAACCTCACATACAGATAAACACTCTACTCTAGAGTCAGCAGTAGGGCAAGCATCCCTCAGACACATCCCTAACGAGCATGACACAGATGGAGAAACCTTATGCACAAAATAATCCCAACAAGGGCAATAGAACGGTAAACCTCACTGGGACCTAGAACAGGTTCAACTTGGACAACAGACGTGTGCGCTCCCTTTATTCATAAATGTGGTACACGAGGGAAGCTGCAGCCCTGCCCTCCACGCAGGGGGCAGGAGGACGACTATTCCCATAGGCAGGAGGTAGGGAAAGGGCAGCAGCAATGCTAGCTCCACTCACAGCTCACCCAGAGCACATATGCAGGCATCCCACCACAGACAGAGGCAATGTGGACTCCCTGCACACACAGCACAGGTGCAATACAAGGAGCAGGGGTGCAAGCTTCCCTCGTCCACACATTGAACAGGTAAACCACTGGCAGTAACAGAGCACGCTTTCTTAACAGGTAGAGCAGGTATGGCTCAGCAGCAGGAGCCCTTGTCGCTCAGAACAGTGTTAACGTGAAGGCAGAAGTGCAAGCTTCACTTAAAGACAGAGCCTCAGCAGCTTTCAACATGGTCAGTGCGACAGAGTCCCTGACATGCACAGGACACTTGTACAACAGGTAATAAACCCTCACACTGAGAAGAAACTGAGTGAAGAAACACACATAAACTCTCACGCACAGAGAAGAAACAGAGTGAAGAAACACACACAGACACTCACTCAAAGATTGTTGACTTTGCTTATTCCTGTTGTGAGTCCACAGCATATATCTATTCATTTTTTCCCTTTTCTTCACTTACAAACACGACTCAAAAACATGCCTCACAAACAACAGTACTAAAACTTCCATACAGAAAACTACTAGTAGCAGTGTAAGCTTCCCTGCCATGGCGGCAGCGCTGCTTTTGAACAGATGATACAAAGAAGGAAATCCACACATTCCTCTGCTGGTTGTCGCTTGTCCTAGAGATTTAGGGGTATATTTATTAAATTAGTGGCTCAGGGCAGTGCAACAAGACACCTAGCTGCGCTGCCCTGTGTCACTGTCAAAGGGCAGGAATGCACTGTATTTATCCAATACGGAACATTCCTGTTCGTTGCCCTTGCACTGGTGCCATTTGGAAGCCTACAGCCAACGCAGACACCCTTGCACTCAGGCACAAGGGTGCCTCCGTTGCATGCAGGATTGCTTTTTGTGTAGGAAGGCGCACCTTCCTGAGTGAAAACAATCCTGAAGGAGTAAGATTTTGACCCATTCTAAAGTTTATAGTTCCTTGTAAATCTAGGAATGCATCAAAAACCATGGGAGTTGAGTGGGGACACCCCGCCACAACGTCCATTGAACACCTCACTTGCATAGAGCAAGGCAACGCAGCAATTTGTGCTGCATTGTCTACTCCAGATTTTTGCAGCCGCGGCCCGTGGAGGGACTTCCGGTGGGGCAGGCAGGCGGGGTGTTGTGGGGGGCGATAAACACCAGAATATGGATGATTGCAGGTAAGTAAACAATTAATTTAATAAAACAAATTTCGTTCCGCGCCCTGCATCGCAAATGCAAATGCGATGCAGGGCACGGAACGAAAATCAGCAGGAAACTGCTGCTGGATCAGGAGTATTGCAACCATCTTAACCACTTGGCTGCTAAGGGTGTTCGATGAGCTCCATTGACTTTCCATTGAAATCAATGGAAAGTCCATGACGAGTTACCCTTGTCATTAGCGCTGAAGGGGTTAAGGAGTGGATAAAAGAATTCTTCTTGTTAAATAAGGGCTCAGCATCTGAAAGAGTGGTTTAGGACACATTCAAAGCTGGGGTGCGCGGTGAGACCTTGAGCTACGCAGCGCAAAAGCGGAATAAAAAGAAAGATAGACTTAAAAGGGATATAGAGGCTCTGATTGATGTGGAGTTAGAACTTGCACAGAAGATTAATTAGTGGAATGTCAGGCAAAACTTGCCGCTAAACGCTCTCTGATTTACCAACAACTTGGGGAAGAGATGGCTGTAAAATATGAGATATATAAGAAAGAGTGTTATGAATATGGTGAGCAGACGGGTAGAGTTTTAGCCAATAGACTTCGATAGAGGGAAACTCAGAATAAGATAGCAAAAATTAGAGATCTGGATGGGCAGCTGCAGGGCTCTCCGGTAAAAATCAGAAAGGCCTTTAGGGATTTTTATCAGAGGCTATATACTCATGATAAGACCTCAAAAGGGGATGAATATCTGGCAGGGATAAATTCCTCTCTAGTATCGGATAGTAATAAGGGTTATTTATCTTCCACGATTACTTGGGAGGAAGGGGAAACTGCTCTTTTTTCCCTCTCACGGTGTAAGGCGATGGGCCCCAATAAAATTCCAATCGAGTTTTATATTACTTTTCGAGACGTCTTGAAAGGGGAATTATTGTCACTAATGTAGGGTGCTTATAGGGGAACACCGCCTGATTCATGGTCTAAAACTACCATTGTGGTTTTTAGAAAAAAAGATAAGAATGAGCTCGAATTACCCTCTTATCGTCCTATCTCTTTAATTAATGGGGATAGCAAGATCTATTCAAAAATATTAGCCATTAGATTGGGAAAAGTAATTACTCCCTTGATGTCTCTAAGGCAGCATGGTTTCATTGGAGGTAGAAGTACTACGGATCATATTCGCCGGGTCATAACACTGTTCGATTGGGCGCAGGCTATGAAGGCCTGTATGGGATTGGCCCTGTTGGATGCCGAAAAGGCATTCAACAGGGTCTCATGGGATATTTTGTGGACAGTGTTGGCCTGGAAGGGATTTCCGGGGGTGTTTATAAGGGCGATACAGTCACTATACACGAATGCGGCAGCAACTGTTAGGGTATTGGGTGAAGAGTCTGATTAGTTTGCCAGGGATGTCCCTGCTCGCCGCTTCTTTTTGCTCTCTATCTGGAACCTCTAATTTTCAAACTTGAAACTGATTCGGAAATACTTCCTGTTACTCCTTCGATAGAATTGGCTAAAGTTTTGGCATATGCAGATGACCTGACCATAATAACATCCGATGTTAAGAGGGCTCTGGATAGAATTGAAGTCATCACTAACTTATTTGGGACTTTTTCGGGTTATAAATTAAACTTGGGTAAGACTCAGGTTCTCAACTCAGAGGTTGGCTTTCCCGAGGGGATTGTTTCGGTTCCGGAGGCAGTGTATCTGGGGATTCGCATCTCACCTAATGTGCAAAAGATCCCGGGTTCGAATATAGAACCCATTTTGTGTTCCTCGAACAAGTGTCTGGAAAGGCTCAATCACTTACACCTATCTCTCTATGGAAGAGCCCATGTATTAAAAATGCTCATACTCCCGAAGTTCTTATATCTATTCCGGGCTATACCACTGTTTTTTACAAATGAAGTATTTAGTAAGGTAGAAAGGATGTGTTCTCGTTTCATGTGGGGGTATAAGAGAGCTAGAAGGGCCATGAAGTGGTTGTACTTGCCAAGAGTACGGGGAGGCAGGGCTGTGCCAAATTGTAGGTTCTATTACTGGGCCTGTGTGTTTCAACATCTGGGGGGTTTATTGGCTGGGGAAAGAGCATTTCTCGATCCTGCTCATACCCCGTCCATTTATGAGATGATTTTGGGTAATGAATCCCGGTATCTCTTTGTGAGAATTTTAGAGCCCAGATATTACAGGAAAACCCGATTTAAGGTCTTGGAAGCTGCTTTTCTTGTTTGGAAAAGGATCCGCACCGTCTGTAAGATTGCAGATGTCTCTGTTTTGACACCATTTGAAGCTATAGGGGTACTCCCTAGTATTTTTCAAGATGCAGTTACTCATAGGTGGGCAATGAATGGTGTGCGTGTGATCAGGGACTTTTATGAGTCCGGTCAGATTATATCTTTTTCTTCGTTACAGGGAAAATATGATTTACGTAGGGGGGATTTTTTTTTAAAATATCTTCAGATTCGCAGCTTTTTGGATAGAGCTAAGTTTAAGGGAACTATTCAGGTTGAGCAAGTTAAATTGGTAAAGTTATTAATTGACAGTTGCAAGCTTGGCCAGATCTATTTACATTTAATATCTGCTCAAGGGGATGACCTGGCGGTGTAGGAGGAAAAATGGAACTCAAAATTAGGAGGGGCCCACATTGAGTTACAGGCGATGCTGGAAATGGCTAACTCTTTTCTGTTTTCGGGGAGTTTAAGAAGTCAATTTTTTATGTCTGCTTTCAATCTGTACTACACACCTTCTAAACTGGCAAAATGGAAAATGGGTAGGGGGGATAAGTGCCCCAGGTGTGGGGTTTACGCTGCGGATGCGGTGCATATGTTTTTTACCTGCCCCGTCTTATCTACATTTTTGTTTGAAGTTAAACATTTTTTGAATTATTCTTTGGTTATTACGGTTAATTGGACAGCTGAACTTGTATTGTTTGGTATGAAAAGGGGCACTCCTTCTAATGGGCACAGTACTGCTGAGTCTAATTTTTTGTTTATATGTATGTCTATTCTGAGATTGTGCATAACATCAAAATGGCTGGATGCTGACCCCCCAACGCTCCTGGGATGGAGAGCCAGGGTTCTTGCTCTCTATCATATGGAAATTGCTTTATACATGCTTAAACGCCCCAGGAGAAAAAGGCTTGGACTACAAACTTGGGACTTTATTAAAAAATGGCTTTAGTGATTTTCTTTTTAACTATCTGTCCGATGCTCAATTGTTTGCTTTAATCAATTGAACCATTTTTATATTGAATTAGATAGATGAATTCTTTTTTATGTTTTGTGGATTGTGTTCTGTAACTGGATTATGAAATAAAAAAGAAAAAAAAGAAAGAGAATTTTAAAAGCATAATTTCGACCCCACTGGAAATTCAGAAGTCAGTCGATGCTATCTAATTCTTTAATTTATGAACTCATCAGCCACATTCTAGCATGACCATGCAGGTTAACTTTAAATGTTTCAAACAAGTATAAAACATTTGGCTACTAGGAGTACATGTGTGAAGGAAAATACTGTCAGGGTATCACCAGAAGGACATTATGATAAGAATATATGAGGAAAAAAGAAATTAGAATAGTTTGCTTGTACTTTATAATAATGACTCTATCACATAAAAATTCATCAATCCCGTATATTGAATATATGTGGAAATATAAAAAGATGAAGCAATTAATACCGAATGAAAATGTTGTATTGCAATTGATGAAAAAGAGAAATGTAATTTAGAGGAAGTTACCTCTGTGTTGAACTAAAAACGAATACACGTTTTTAAAAAAAAGAGTATAAAGCTTTTGGCTGATTCAGTTGCTGTCCTGGCACAGTATGTGAGCATATCTGAGGCTCCAGAATGCACTGCATATATGGATGTAAGTTAGAGGTAGCTGTCCTTGCATTGCCCTATCTATCCATGGTTTCTGGTGTGATGATGGCATCATCAGCAATAGAAAGTAAACATGGCTCTATCACTGTTGTTAACTTTCTGGAGTTTCTACTCTTCTTCCTTCATTTAGCCCCTCAGCAGCAAGTAGTGCCCTTTGAGGGGCTAAGGGTGGCATAAGTGAGCATATCTTTGTAGTTATCTGTCGTCAAATGGGAAAGATGTTATAGCATCCTCCCCAGGCTGGGTACCCACCAATGGCTATGCAACACACAGAGCTTAGTATTACATGTCTTTATTCTTCAGCATATAATCACAAACTCAATGTTCTAAATGAGCTTTCATTGCATTCTGCTCTCAAACCCTATGTCGCAGTTCTGCGGAGACCATCAGAAGCAAAATGGGTTCCATCATTGCTAACCCACATGAAACTACCTTTCCCCCTCTGTTAAATTATTATTATTTTTTTTACAAAAAACATACATATATACAATCAAATCTCTTAAGCACTTGTCTAGGTTCTGCGTCAACAGTGTAGAGGCCACAGCAGTCTCTGGTGCTTCAGAACCAGTCTCTCCTTCAACATATAGATCTGAAGAATGATGAGTTAAAAGCCGAAAATGAGAACAGTCTCTAGTAATAACAGTCAACATGTGTCGCTTTCGTAGACACCAATTGAAAATATTCTGCATCAAATGGAGCATATTTTCTTTTCTGCATTTGGCAGGTGAGCACTCGATCTCCTATTTTAAAGACAGTGTTCTTCGCATGTCGATTTTTTGTCAGCATACGCTTGCATCTTTTGTTGATTCGTCCATTGAGACAACTTGGTTGTCATTGCTCTCCTGTACATCAATGTCACAGGACTTTCACCTGTGGTTGAGTGAGGTGTTGAACGATAAGTTCTTAGAGTAGAGTTTAACACAGCTTTGAAATCAAGCTTCTCAAAGAGTAGCACTCTGCATTTCTTTCAGCATAATTAACAAACTCATAAAGCACTCAACAAGTGCAGTGGCCTGCGGCGACAGAGGTGTCCTCTTCTGACGCTTTAGATTCAGATGCTTTAAGAAGTCTCTGCACTCTTGACTTTTGAAAGGCAGGCCATTGGTAGATTTCACTATGGCTGGAATATCCCATATGGCAAAGATGACATCCAGTCTCTCAATTACCTGATCTGGAGAGGTAGGTGATAGATCTTCAATTAAAGGAAATTGTGAGTATTCGGCCACACTCACTATCAGGTGATGTCCATTATCAAGTGGACCGAAAAAGTCGATGGCTACTCTCCGATGCATTCTTCGGGAGCTCTGACATGTTTAAGGTGTGCTGAGTAACTTTTATAGAAAGGCAACTGCATAGATGACAGGCTTTTAATTCCTTTTCAACCCTCTCATCGAGGTAAGGAAACCAGACATGGTCACATAAAACCGATTTTGTAGCAACGATTCCACGATGTCTTTCATGGGCCACTTCAATTATTTTTTGTCCCAGACTGTCTGCAATCAGGATTCTCAACCCTCACAGTATAACTCCTTTCTGAGTTATGGACAGGTCATCTTTGAACTTTTTGTATTTTTGGTATTCATCATCACTGGTGAGAGGTCGAGTGTGTTGGCTCCATGACTGATGTGTAGTTATATCTTTCAGCTTTAACATGTCACTGCCACGACTCATGGCAGTGATAATGTGGGCTAATAAAATGGCAGCTATTGTATTTGATTTTACCATTAAATTGATATAGGTTCAGCCATCTTGGATGGATTAAAATGACCTGAAATAGGCACTCTGGAAAAGTAGTCTGCAGGGTTCTGATCCTTCCCTGGATGATACACAATGGAATACTTGTAATCTTGTACTCGTAGTCCCCTCTTTCAATGTTAAGAGTTATCTTGGCCTATGGATTGCCAAATATAGTTAGTAAATGGATTGCCAAATATTGTTAGTAAAGCTTCATGATCTGTTACGAGCATAAAATGCTTTCCATACAGGAACACACGAAATGTTCACAAGCCCATACCACAGCTAAAATTTCTTTTTCAGGTCGTGAAAAAGCATGTTCTGTTTATGACAAACTTCTACTTGCATATGCCACAATATGCCTTCAAACATCTGGGTGACAATTGTGCTGTGCACGGATAGTGCCTAACCCAACTGGGCTAGCATCAAAAAACTCTTCTGTAGGATGATTTGGTTTGAAATATACCATTTCAGTAGCATTCTCAATGGCTTGTTTGATTTTCTTAAAACGTTTCTCACTTAATGTGACCAATGAAATAAAGCATTCTTTTTCAAGTTTCTCAAGGAAACACTTACAGTTGCAAAGTCTTGTATATCTGGAACACTAACTGGCCATGACCAGAAATTAATCCATCATAGAAGCCCCTTGTGGGGATCAGCATTTGACAGCCCTTGTACTTAAGAAGGACCGGGTTCAATAAACCATCAGAAAAGATATTGCCCAAGAATTTTTGCCTTGTCTTATGGAACTCACACTTGTCTGCATTCAAAGTCAAACCTGCATCAGCAAGTAAACAACATACTTATGGGAGAGCTTTATCGTGCTCGTTTTGTGTAGCTCTGAAAACCAATATGTCATCGCTATAGTTGAATGCATTCATGACAGGCTGTATGATACGTCGAATGACATCTTGAAAAATTCCTACAGCCGATGACACAAAAATGTAGGGTCTGAGTTAGATCTTGGTGTATGGGTTACTCCGTCACAACGGTGATGATTATCCCATCCACAGAAATACAAAGCCAATTAAAACCTATGGGATTTATATTTCGGCGGACGGGATATCAGTCACTGTTGTGACACAATAACCTGTCTGCCAAGATCTAAATCATGACTCTCGTCTTTTGTATTGAGAAAGCCCAATATGTGTAAGAAAGGTTGTAATGCACCTGCAATTTTGTTCGAGTTTCAACTGATTATAACATTTATTCAAATCAAGGAGCGAGAAGACCTTTGCACCATTTAATTAAGTTATCATGTTGGCAATGTGCGGACCTGGATTTCTTTCTCATTCAATCGCTTTGTTAGCCTGAAGCATGTCAATGCTTATGCGTACAACTCCTTCGCTGTCTTTATTGGGCACTTCCCCTATGGGAGAAACCCATGACATTGGAACAGTAGAACGCTCAATGATATCATGCTTAACTAATGATTCAAGTTCTTTTTCGACAGCTTCTTGTAAATGAAAAACAATTTGTCTATGTCTTTGAGCAACAGGATGGAGGTCCTCATTAATATGCAACTTTACTTTCTTAGTTTGAAGCTTGCCTAAACCATTAAATAATTAAAAATGAATGCAATTGACATACTATTTTGTGATGAGCATTCATATGGTAGTTTACAGAAATCAGTCCTGTATCAGTAGCTGTGCTGAAACTGAGTAGACAGGCACTTGACACTGTACCTTGAAGCACATGGATGGGGCTTGTACCTTAATTTTCTTGTGTTACATCTTCGCTATAAATGAACCTTGTCTTTTTAAGGGTGTCGATGCAGCCATGTTTACACTTTGGTTTTTGATGGCATAAGTTGCTGTAATGGAGACATTTCATTATATTGCTCCTCACACTTAAGGGGCCGATTAGGATGGCGGACGGACTTGCGTCCGTCCGCCACCCCTGAGTAGGAGGGACCGTCCGCATGGGCAGCGGCGGTCCCTCCATGGCAATTAGGATGTGACCGCCACCCTGGCGGTCACATCCTGTATGTTTTACATTGCGGCGGGTGCTGCTTGAAGCAAAATATGCTTGACTAAAAATTTAAATAAGTTTACTAATAGACAGGACAGATACATATCTACCAGGAACTAGAACGCTTGGACGTCCACTGGCGGAGGAAAGGCATATCTTCTTCCCAGCCTTGTGTGGGTGAAGACCTCACCTCACCCGGCGACCGCTCGGGAGTATGAGGCCCCGCTCTGTCCGTCGGTACCCCTGTCGTTGCACCAAGCGGAAGTGGAGGTCACTCACTTATTTAAATTTTTAGTCACAACACATCACTTGTGGTTATAGTGGCAGTAGCGATTATAAACTTGAGGTCCTGAAGAAAGCTGGGGAATTGCCCCTTAGGCTGAAACATGTCGACCGATTTTCACAAACGCCATAGGGTAGTTCAATTTTCCTACCAGGCGTGTTTTTAACCATTGACACACTGACTTCAGTATGTGCGTTCTTTCTGGGCCAGTGTAGCCATTTTTAATTGATCACATTTTCTTTGAGCACTGCACTTTATTCAGTCCACTTCATGACAAACATCATGGCTGGATCGCTGACATTCTCTTCCACTACAGCACTATATGGCTGGGTGTGGTAATGACTGATCAGCAAGTCCCACATGACGTAAACTCCACCAGCAGGGTGGTCTGATGGGACTTCTTTCTAGCCTTTTGTGTCCAATAACTTCCAACAACATTGATACACATATGCATCTTATTGTTTCAGAGTCATTGGTATAGTGACACACTACCCCCAGACCTGGTCTGCTCTTTTTGTGGTTCCTAAGATACAACATCAGCAAATGTCTACACTGGTGTAATCACAAGCACATTACTAGAAATTAGGATGCAGTAGAAGCCCAACTTCAGCTGTTTTTAGTCCCCTCTCCAATGACCCCCATACATTATGACCAAGGCGACACCTGGCATGGATGAGGTGATAGGTAGGTTGTGTTATTCTCTCTTCTGACCTTAGACATGAAACCTATGTTGCAGATTCTTGGATTAACATTCTATTAAAGAATGCCGCTGGATCACTGATCACTTCTGATCAGCAGTGTGAAGCGCTGGCTGCCTTCTTTGTTAAGAAGGTAGAAAATATCTACAAATGCTTCCCTATGATCCTCCCTGGTCCCCCTGAGGTACCCTGTAATCACACCAATGCTATATTATTGGCCTTTCCCCCATTCCTCATAACCTATTACTCACCTTTGTTCCAAAGTCAAGTCGGGCTCTCCTGTCGATCTCTGAAGCCCAACCAATTTCGGAAAATTCTTCCTACTATTTTACACCCTCTGGAACAGGTGATCAATGCGCCACTTAGTTCAGCGTTCGTGCCTATATCTTGGAAACAGGCCAGGGTGCTACCGCTGCTTAAAAAACAACCTTCCTTAGACCCTAATTAGCCAGAGAACTTCCGGCCAATCTCCCTGTTACCCTGGGCCGCAAAGATCACGGAGGCCTAAGTTAACTCTCTCATCATGGAATTTTTAAATGGCAATAACAGGTTTGACCCTTCCCAAAGCGACTTTCGCCCCGACCATAGCACAGAGTCAGCACTCTTAGCTGTGACTGAACATCTTTGGAAAGTTTTAGATGCCTTGCTGACGTCGGCACTAATCCTCCTAGACCATTGTGCCGCGTTTGACACAGTTTCTCATGCCATCTTGTTGTGTTGCCTGGAGGAGGCAGGAGTTACTGGCTCTGCTTTGCAGTGGCTGGCCTCTTTCCTTGCGGATAGGATGTTCCAGGTGATGCTCCTCTCTTCACCTCCAGCATCCGTACCATATGTCAAGGGGTACCACAGGGCTCCTTCCTGAGCCCTCTGCTTTTCAATCTTTATGTTCAACCTCTGGCCGGAGTAGCCAAGAGCAGAGGGCTGACCATGGTCACCCATGCCTACAACACACAGTTGGTGGTGGCTCTCTCGTGCAACTCTAAGTAGTACCCCCTGTAATTTCAGGGCGATCTCGCAACAGTCGCCAAGTGGATGACCGCCAATTGTCTCCAGCTGAATGCCAACAAGTCGGAGGTGTTGTTGGTGGGCAGAGACCATGGTCTATGGAGTGAGCTCTTATGGCCTAAGAGTCTAGGCACTGCCCCTATCCCTAAGCAAGCATTGAAGAACCTAGGAGTCTGGATGGATGCCTCACTTAATTTTCAAACTCGGATGAAAAAAGTGGCGCTACCTGCTTCTGACTGCTACGGGGACTCAAACCCATTCTGGGCTTCATGGACATCCCTACTAGGCAGATCGTCATCCTGGCCCTGATTATGTCACTACTGGACTATGCGAATTCACTGTATTTGGGAGCTAATAAGTCTGAAGTTCAGAGGCTACAGAGAGTCCAGAATCCGGCTGTAAGATCCCTCTTTGGTCTGTGCCAAGTCTGCTCAGTGACAAGTGCCACTCGCCGTTTTCACTGGCTACCTGTGGCTAGGCGCATCGAGTTTAAGGCTCTTTGTATAGCCTTTAAAACTCTGAAACTGGCATCCCCTAAAATCTTGACTGACCTGCTTTTTCCTTATGTCCCCTCTCGCCAGCTCCGTTCTGTCGGATAACATCTGGTGGTGGTTCCTAGAGTTCGGAGGGTTCGCGCTGGAGGTAGTTCCTTTCGGAACAGAGCAGCCATCCTCTGGAATTCTTTACCGGCCCATATTCGGGGGGTTCACTAACTACCTCAAATTTAGGAAATCTCTAAAAACCGTTCTCTTTACCACTCCGTAGGTCCCTAGGCCCTCTATGTTCTGTCACCTCACTGCTGGTTAGCGCCAGGACGCCTCTTTACTGGGGCAGCTGTTGCGCTTAATAAACCCGTTAACATAACATTAAGTACAGATTTCTGTATTTACTTGCTGATGACTCCATGGTTAATGATGTAGTGGCTTAGTATTCAGTAAAATGTTGGAAAGTAAAAAGTCAGAGCTGCCTTAACACCTCTCACTTTTCATCAGATAGCTTGAGCTAAGCACAAGACAGTTTCTAACCGAATGACATCAAAGGAAATTATTACTGATTCTGACCAATAATAAGGGTCTCAATCAAACGTGAAAATTATTATCTTATTTATTGACAAGAAGAGTGCAAAAACTTTTGGATCTCAATGTTTGACTTCCCAACTCTTGCTATTTACACGCTACTAAAGCTCTGATACCCTCTAGCGTCAAGTTCGTGCTATATAAAACTTTATAAATAAATATTAGTAAGTTCCTGCACTGTTTATTTACAGTCTAATATATACAAAGGCTTCAGACGCCTCACAAATCACCAGACATAAATAAACAAGCAAATGCATTTCTTCTAGAAATGTGTGGATCAATTAGGAATTTTTTAACAGTTTAGATCCTTGTTTGGGGGTTTTGGAAATAGCAGGGATGAGGAATATGTTGCTCATGTATAAGCATGAGACATTTGGGATGTGGTGGGGAACAAACCAATTTCATAAAGATCTCAAAAGGCGGCTACATGCCATTTTCAGTCTGAAAGAACCTTTTGCTAGCTTACTATGTCACGGTGATAAGGCACTGAAGTAAAATGCCTTGAGAAGGTCCCTGGTTCATCACGACACTGTGCCTCACCCTCTACTTGCTGAATTCTCCTTGAAACAGGCTTAACAATTCAGAATGTACATTTTTTGCATTATACCTAATGGCTGCATAAGGCCTGGCAGTAAATGCTATAAGCACATTAATTTAGTGAGATGCCCAGTGGTACACTAACCAGGATTAAAACTTTAGTCTTATGGTTAAACAGTTGGCCACTGTAATACGTTTCCAAACATAAACAATTAGTCACACCTGCTCAAAGAATAATTCACATTTAAGACTCTTCCCACTGCTTGCCCTTCCCTCCTTTCCCAAAACAACAAACCAAAGCACACAGAGCCAATACAGAGCCAATACTTACCGGAATACGTAATCATGCAAGTCAATTTCTTTGCCCAAATATGAATTATTTAAAATCCCACCATTGCCCACCACAGCACAGGTAACGCAGTTTGGAGGTTGGCTGCTGTTATCAGCCATCAGTATTTGCTGATTGGGGATCATGGGCAGAAATGACAGCACCTCCTTCACAACTGAAAGACAAGACAAGGCAGCTTTCAAGCATAGGTAACGGATGTATACATGCATGAGTGAATACATAGATCATGAATCCATAGATTTGTTTGCTAGCCTAACTGGTTCTCCCACCCTTAAAGTCAAAAATATGGGAATTATCTTTGAATCAGACCTTGTATTCTCTCCCCAATCAATACAGTTATTAAGGGATTCAGGGGCATATTACCAAGGGTGGCGATAGGCAATTATCGCCGGTTTAGCGGTTGTTTTCGGCCGCCAAGCGGCGATAATTCTATCGATCTATCAGCAAGCTGTCGCTAACTGATGTTACCGACAGCTTTTTGGCGATAGCGAGCGGTTTGGGGCCCGCTTTGCATGTCAGCGATATTTATCGCTAATGACATGCAAAGTGGGCGTACCCAACCTGTTAGCGACTGAAAGCAGTCCCTAACGTCGCTATCGCCTATTAGCAAGGCAGGCGTAGCGATGGAAATATTCCCACTATCGCCAAACACTAACGCCTGCTCAGACCAGTTCTTAGCCATGTTATCCAATGGGAGGTGGATAACATGGCTAAGAGCATTTCGTCGCTAATGCGTGAATATCGCTGTATTCTCAGCGATATTCACGCATTTCGCCGCTATCGCCGGGAAATTTATCGCTTTGGAGATAAACATTGCTAATAGCAAGGTTTTCTCAGCGATAAATTCCGGCGATGCTCAGCGATAAAAAAATCATCGCTAAGCCTATTTAGCGATAAATATCGCTACTTGTTGGTAATATGCCCCTCGGTTTGCAACTCTCCAGGCTCCAAAACAAAATCTCCCTCATGTCCTTCTCCTAAAAACTGCCATTTGGATTAAACTATCAAGATGTCTAGTCTTGAAAGTCAAAGACAATTGTGATAATTATATACTGGGCTCCAAAAGAAACAATCTTCAAGAGACCCCTAACCTTGCCACCAAGATGTGCCTGAAATGTCAAAGGGTTGAAAATGTGAAAGTACTCCATAGCCTCCTAGCAAATGCCAGGTTTAAATTGAAGACACTTGCAATTACCCATAAGGCATAGTAGAACAAAGGTCCAAAATATCTACCAACCTTTGTTCCACCTCTCAATACTTGATCCCAAACTATCATTCAAATGGGTAAAGCACTGTGGCAAATCATTTGATGCATTGAGCTCTAAACTGTGAAATGCTCTGCAACACCCAAACTAGAATGGAACCAGTCTGTGATTGCAAATGATTCAGGAAACTCTTGAAATCATTCGGCTAAATACACAATATTTTTGTTTCTCCACTTTAATGCCTTTCTCAGACCATTACTGAACCTCTTCAAGTTGTTCTCTCATTCTTCTGTAAGTATGGAAGAAACACCCAGATCATTCTAAAGATGGAAATTTCAATTGACCTTGAGTACATACACCTACATCTCTGTGTAGGAAATTGGGGATTTGTTGCAGTACCCCCCACTTTTTGCCTGGTACTTGATGCAACTTTGACTGAAGTGTACTGGGTTTTTGCTAACCAGGTCCCTAGTACCAGTGTTCTTCCCCTAGAATGTACAATTGTTTCCCCCAATTGGCAAACACTTTAGCACCCTTGTAAGTCACTAGTAAGTGGTCCTCCTGGTACCTAGGGCCTGAGGTACAAAAGAGGGTCCCTAAGGGCTGCAGCACGAATTGTGCCATCCTAAGGGACACCTCACCAAGCACATGCAAGGCTGCCAGTGCAGGCTATGTGTCTTGGTGCAGACAATAGTGAAAACACGACATGTCACACATCCTTGTGTGCCATGTCCTCTACCACTGCAGGTAATATTTGTAGGTCACCCCTGCAACAGGCCTAACACCCCTGTCGTCAGTTCCTGTGTGTGTTGTTTCCTAACCTTGCGCTCTCTAATGTCAGCGCCAGGATGCCTGCTAGGTGATAGAGCGCTTATAAGTGAGATAAATAAATAAATAAGGCAAACTGCTGAATATTACATGTGAGGATGTTTGGTATCAAACATTTTGTATTGATAAACCCACACTGATTCCAGTGATGGATTTACCAATACATGCACCCAGAGGGCACCTAAAAGGTGACCGTTGAAAACCTACCAGGCCCTGGTGTGTTGGCTGACTGGTTTCTGCCAGGCTGCCACCAAAGTCGAGTGTCTGACCCCCAAGGGTGAGAGCCTTTGCTCTCAGGAGTTCAGAAACAAAGCCTAGCCGGGAAAGTGTGATTACACCCCCTCCCACAGAATGTCCTGCTGATTAGCCTTCCTAGGCCAGCAAGCTTTAAAGAGCTGCTGCCTTTGAAATGCAAATCTGTACCCCCTCACAGTAGAGGAAGCCGACCCCCTTTATGAAGAGACGCTATGGCACCTGGACAGGTGGGAAAATTAGCTAGTCAGGTAAGCATCCTACCCACAGGCTAGTACCACCCCTAAAGTGGGCTAAACTGAGGTGGACTCGGTTTTTCAGAAGTAGCCATCTTTGAAATGACATACTTAGGAATTCTGGGACAGGGTTAACCCATTCCATCAATGGTCATATAGAGGTAGTAGTGACCTCAAGGGTCAGTAGCCCATTGGCTACTACCCTACACTTCCTTAACACCCTTAAATTCAGTATTTAAGGGAGCTTCTGGCACCAGTAGAGCAGATCCTGATGACCTACGAAGAAGAAGGACTCTGAAGAGCAGCACAAGCAGAAGACTGAAGTGATCAACTGATTTGGTCCCAGCACTGCCGGCATGTCTGCTGTTCCTCATTGAAACTGCGCCAAATAAATCTCGTCCTGTAGCTGTTGTGCCTCCAAAACATCGAGGACTGACTGCCTTCAATAAAGAACCAAGACCTCCCGTGGAACAGCGGAACTGTTCCCTGCATCCTGCAGAATCTCCAAAACAAGGACTCTGAGGACTCCGTAACTGCCAAACCCCGACGCCTGAAGCCACCACTGCACCCGCTGCTCTAAGCCCCAGTTTCAGAAGGCCAACTGAGCCATCGGGGTACCCCAGCCCTCCAGAGCCCGAGTTCATCATGGTTTCACCACTCATGGACCCTACAACATTGCCTGCAACCTCTGCAAACAGGCCCCTTCTATCGCAACCGCCCCTGGTAAGGAAACCCGACGCCTAAAGACACCTCTGCACCCGTCATCCCTGAGCAGTGGAGAAGAGGACCAAAGCTGTCCCTAAGTCCAGAGCATCATGAGGCCTTAGCCCACCTGTTGGTTCAGCCGACTAGCCTCCCAGTCAAAGCTTGCAGCCTCTTTCTATCATGACTGTTCTCCAAAGCATAACATTGGGCACCCAACCAGTGGCGGCTCCTCTGCTAAGGCGGAGGAGTGTTGCCGATCTACTCTGCAGCAGTAAAAGAAAGGAAAAAATTTAATGACAATAATGTAATGTTATTATCATTTTATTTTGTTCTCCTGCTGCGGAAGCTTTGCGTGAGGTGGTGGGGATACAGAGCAGGGAAGGAGTGATAGAACCCTCCTAAGTGTGCAATGACTGTTTGGCCAGCCCTCTCAGGTTCCCCAAAACAGTCATGCGCACTTTCCCTGTTTTCCATGCAAGCTGCATTACAGCCTGCATGGAGAACATGTCCACCCCTCCGGCCCCTGGCTGAGCCCCATGGCACGGCACCTAGACCAATCACAATGTTACATTGCAGCGTTGTGATTGGTCGGAGGAGCCTGGCTGTGCTTCCTGTTCCTGGAGTCGGACGCAGGAGACCAGAAGCAGACACGTAGAACCTGGTGGCAAGGTTAGAGTTTTTTGTTTTTTTTACATTGCTGCCCGCGATCCCCTCGCGCGCTGGCTCGCCACATGTGAGCCTTGCCTGCCACCACTGCACCTGACATTGTTTTGCACCTCTGCACCAGGCCTCACTAGTGCTGCTGGTGGTGTACTGCTGGTGCTGCCTTGGACCTTGCCCACAACTCACCTTCACTCCTGGAGAAGGGTCCCATAAGTCAGTGTACTATACCTGAATGCCGCATTGACTTTCCCTCCCATAGGATAACATTGCAGCCTCCTGAAATGGCACAAAGTGTTGATTTTTTTAAACTGAAAACAATTCCTAATTAAAAACGTACTTACCTGAACGATTTTCTTCTGATGCCTAAACATATATTAACATCCTTCCTATTTTTCAGAAATTGGTGTGGATCTCCTTTCTGACTCTCAGTTATTGACAATTGTGGGTAGTTCCAGATGTCTTGCACTCCTCTGTGTTAAGCCTAAGACTGCTCAATCACACTACTTCCTAACAGAGCACATTGGGATCGCCATAGCAAGGCCCTGTCCACTCATGAGGGAATCCCTGGACTCTTTACACAACATATCTCATTTCGATATATCATATAAAGAGGCAGCTTCCTAAACTCTGCCTCTAGAATTACTAGCAAACAACCATCCGTTCTTCTCCACTATGGCAATCCCCTGCAATATTGACTGACTCAAGATTTTTTCCTAGTCTCCCTAGAGAACAAAGTCCCACAATGTGCTTTCTGCACAATGTAAACGCTTCCCTCTCTTCCCTCATACATGTTTCCCCTTGAATAGCCATGCGCCCATCACCCTTGTTATGACTTGCCTAGACCACACTATTTAACTATTCCAAGTATAAGCACTCTTAGTACTCTGAAAGCTCGAAACAATCCATATAAGCCAACAAAATATCTTCTGCAAATTCGCCTAAGTCTCATCCACTTTTCAGTCACTCCACGGGCTACCCATGGTTAGACCCTCTGCCTTCAAGACACTGCACTGTTCAGAGGTGAACAAGATGTCAAGAGACGATTAGTCAGAGTACCGGAGACAAGCCAGGACAACAAGAAGAAAGACCTGCTTATAGATTGTCACACAGAAAGACATCACAGACTAGAGACCTGGGCTGGGTTTAAAAGAGATGGGAGACAGGCCTGTGGAGGTTGATGTTGAGAAAGAGGAACTGGCATTGCAAACTCAGTCAATGATCCGGCCTGTGGAGGTGGAGATTGAGAAAGAGGAGCTGGCATTGGAAACTCAGTCAATGAGCTAATGTAGAAAGCCCTCTTAGTCAACGGGGCAGATATTTCTAGGTGTCTACAGGGGGTAGCAGTGGGAAGCACCTTGTGTGCTGTAAAGTTCCTGCTCTGTTCAGTTCGCTTGTCAGTGGCAGGTCTTTTTAAAGTTAAGGTTGTATTTCTTATCTTGGTTCCAAGAAATAGCCTGTCACTCTTCTCATTTGCTCATTGCTGCAGAATGATATGCTAACCCTAGAGCAGGAGAGCAAGAGAAATGCAGAAGCATAAAAACACCTCTGCGATTTCAGGCAAGTAAACCAAGACAGGCAACAGAAACAGTAAATTTAGCAGGAACAAGAAGCAGCAAAAGGATTCAGAGCAAACAGCCAAATGGATTGATGTTGCAACACACTGAATCACATCCCAGTCACTTAAATAGGAAGAGGTCAAAAGATGGGAGGAGTCATTGCAAGAAGCAATTGTGGCCATGTTGATCTGGGAAGGTTTCATAGAACTACTATGCTGAAATCGCTCTAACCCAATTGGTAAAATATGACAAAGAATTTTGAAGTCAAATTCCCAGGAGCACAAGGCAAATTTTCAGCATTCATGTAGAACTGCTAAAGAAAGGCAGGAGAAGGAGATATTGCAATCCTTTTCCAGTGGCGGCCGGCACAGGTAAGTGTGGCGAGGCGGGGTGGTTGGAAAGGGGGGAGAAGCCTACAGACGACTGAATAGGTATAATTAAATAAATAGATAATACCTATTCCGTCGTCTGTTGGCTTCCCCCTGCCGTGCCCTGCCCCGCCCCACCACCCACTGCGCTTACCTGTTCTGGTCGCCGCTGTCCTTTTGGTCTTCTAAAGAAACACACCTGTAGTAAGTGTACACAACTGTAGACAAGCAGTCTGTATCCGATACCTGCAGTCAAGAGAAGAATGCCCAGCGTGAACAAGGTGCAAACCTATAACACAAAAGACTGCCCTGCTAACTGCAGGAACGCCTCCCAACCATTGGACAGACCAACTGCTCCTGGTGTATGGACACACCATTGATCAGTCCTTTGCCGATCAGCTATCCTGACAAACAGACATATGTTGGTAAACTAGAGAACATGGACTAGTGTATGTAGAATGGAATTGTACATGATATTTCTTAACACCCCTAACACTCTTTCCCCCTTTAAAAAGATCTGATGTATCAGGATAATGACAATGGAATTTCTTGATATGGTAAAGGGAAAGTATGGAAGAAGCTACTTCCCATGACACAGCATATGATGAATTTCCTTCCCAATCTATCAAGTATTGTTATTTTCTTTTGAAAATATGAGACTCACAATTTTTTAACAATGAACTCTTCATGACCAACTATACAGATAGGTTTTGGAGGTTAAGATGCCTTTTTCAGGTAAGTTGGACTGTGGGCTTTAACAAGGATAAATGGCAAGATGAAAGTTTTTCCATGTGGAAGTTAACCAAAGGCAAGCCATAACCAGGATAATGAATCACAGGAAGGTGACGGACCATAGGAGCACGGAGATAACTTAAATCTAAAATACCTAAATGGTAAAAGCATAGAAGATAATCATACCTTATTCTCTAGTTCATGGGGTGGCGCAGACCTTCTGTGTCAGTTTGTGTGTTTGGCATTTCTTTCCTGACTGATTTTCAAATTAGAAAGGATTGTTGGAGTTGCTTTCAAAGTCTGGAGTACATCGCAACTGCAGGAGAAGTTATGTCTATATTTGGAGTTAGAGGCTGATAGTTAACAAAATGGTTGTATGTGATTTCATAGAAAAACGATTTCATGGAATACCTTTACTAAGAAGCCAATTCACCAAAGTGTTTAATTTAAATTTGCAGGATGAATGGCATCAATTCATAGAAAGTCTTTTTCTCGAAATTGGTTATTACGTGCATATGTTTTTTAAGGTGTAAATGCAATGAGTGCAGGTCTTACTTTCAGAAACATTTTTGTCAGACGTATTTATTTCAGTGCTTTACCCTTTTCCATTCGTCGGCCGTCTGACATCAAGGTGAGCGTGTGCAGAGGACGGCCGGCGGCCAAACTGCGCACGCGTCATTTTTTTACGCACCGCCGCGGCGAATTGGTTACTTCAGGTTACGCTATTTAGGTTTTATATCTTTTGCATTCTAAGACAAAGAATTTAGATGCTTTTAATTCACTGTCCCTCACCACTCCTAAACACCACCCATCCCAAACTCCCTCACATTTCAGAACCCCTGAACAGCCACCCCTAACTCTACCTATCCCTGACCCAAATGCCCTTTCTACCCCTAAACTCCACCCAACCCTGAACTCTAAAAATCCCTCACCATGCCTAATTTACACACGTCCTTGATCCTTAAAATCCACCCATCCCTCACAGTAAAAGCCATTTATACCCTAACCTCCACGCATCCTTGTACCCTTAATTCCCCCTCACCACCCCTAAACACCATCCATCCCTGATCCCTAAAAACACTCACACCCCTAAATGACACACTTCCTAGACCCCTAAAACTCCTCGCCAACCATAAACACCTCCTTCCCAGGCCCCTTAAAATCCCTCACCTCTCTAAATCCTACCCATTCCTGAACCCTAAAACTCTTTCAAGGCATAAAGTCCACCCATCTATGACCCCAAAATCCCTCAACACCTGATCGGAGCGGATCCTACCGCTACGGCCCCAGCTAGCTACCTCAGTTGTATATATACCCACTTCCACTCTGACATAGATCGTAGTTACTAACAGGAAGAGTGCAACACGTGCATTGGGATGGTGAGGTAGTGCGATGCTGCAGGCCCCCCTCTGGGATTCGGATCTTGTACATGGGCTAAGGGATATAGAGGGCCACCAGAAATGGGCCCTACTGGGGCTCTACCAACTAGGAGACATCTGGAGGTAAGGTGCAATAATTCCATTTGATGATCTACAAATTGAATATGAACTGTCAGGGAGCCAGGGATACCAACAACTACGGTTCCTACTCAACTGGTGCAAAGCACTGCAGGCCGAGATTAAGGAGGAGTCCCCACTAGAATGCAGAGTACTCTGTTACCCCCAATGAGCCATGCAGTATCCCTAATCTACTACATACTTTTAAATAATAGGCTTCCCTCACTAGACCCTCTGAGGGAAAGGTGGGAGAGGGATCTGGGATGACTAGAAAATGATGATTGGAGTCAGGCATGTGGGCGACCTAGAGAGCGTTGCGATCCGGGTGCATTTCCATGTGATTCAACTGAAAGTCTTGCATAGGACATACTACACTTGGACCAGTTTGTTCACAATGGGCCAAGCACCTGACAATTAATGCCTAGGGGGCTGTCACATGAGAGGAAGTTTAATTCATATGATATGGGACTGCCGGAAGTTAGGGACCTACTGGAAGTGAGCGGATGATAGGCTCTCGGAGACCCTGGGAAATGAGGTGAGACTCACGCCCCAATTGTTCATACTGGGAATCTGGGGCAAACAAACCCTGAAGTGCAATGTCCTGCTATTCTTCAACTTAGCCTTGATGGGGGCCGGAAAGGGGATTCTGAAACACTGGGGGGCGCCAACATCCCCATTGATGCAGGAATGTGAGGAAGGTTTGAGCTGGTGCATGAGGGCTGGAAAACTAGTATATTAAGTGAGAGGTTGCCCATGTAAATTTGACAAAATCTGCGTACCCTGGAGGGATGAGGCTGTCTAGGAGAGGAATTAAAGTGTATGCCTCAACTGAGGGTGGACCGAACATCAAACGTAGACTGAAAGGAGGTGAGCTGTTGTACAATGGGCTCACTGCCATAAGAGGAACACCCACAGGATGAGTTATTGCCTGACTCCAGCCATGCCCCTAGGCTGCTAAATGTAGTAATCAACTTGTATTCTGTCTGCATGTCCTTGGAAGTTGGGGGGGGGTATATTGTGTTGTTTGGTTTGTGCAAAACAAAATAAAGAGTTATTTTTTTAAAAAGAAACCTCAACACCCCTAAACCCAACTCATTCCTGAACCCTAAAAATGCTTTACCACCCTTAAACTATACCCATCACTGACTCTTAAAAAACCCTCGTAGCCCTAAACTCTGCCTATCCATGAACTCTAAAAACCTCTCAAAACCCTTACACTCGACCCATCCCCGAACCCTACAATACCCTCATCCACCCTTAATTCCACTCATGCATGAACCCTAAAAATACTTCACCACTCCTAAACTCCAAGCATTACTGATCCCTAAAAACCCTCACCACCTCTAAACTCCACCCATCCCTTAACCTGAAACCCAAAACACGCTCACTACCTCTAAACTCCAACCAATGTTAATGCAATTTTAGATTTTTCATTAAAATGATCTTTTTTTAAATGTTTACCTTATTTTTTGATTACTCTTATATTTTCTTAAGTTTTTCTTTCCCTAGAATTGGCTTTCTATGATTTGGTTTCCTTCAGTGTGAATTCTCAGTACTCGTTTTTCTGTTAATTCACATACATCAAGCAAAATATGGGCTCTATTCTAAGGAAGAGTGCATTGCTTTGTTTTATACAAATTCTTATTGTGAGGAATGAACCAAACAATGTATGTATTCTTCTAAACTTTTCTTCAGATGCTGGGCTTGATCACATTTCTGTGGATGAAATCCACAATAGGAACCCTTTGCATAATGAGAGTATTGCAAAACTGAGTCCAGAAGTACTGAATTTCTCTATCTGAGACAATCTTCTTTGGAAGACCATGGTGTCGAACTATATCAAAACAGAAAACCGTGAGCCATCTCGGTAAATAAATCCACAGTAACCATGATTTTATTACATCCTTCTGATCTTGGCAAGTCTACAATGAAATTCATTCAGTGCCTATTTTGTAAAATAAGTGCCAGGGCTCTCATCACGAGACCACTGCAGCTTGTAACACAGATTGCCCCTGCCATGCTGCCAATGATAGTAACAACACAACTACTAACCATCACACCCTACAAGTGTGACCATTTGGACTATTCCAGGTCCCCAAAGCCATAACAATGGCTTGGGTGGCAGTTAATAGTAATTTTTCATGTTTACTGACTTAATAATTAACTGTTCTTGTGTTCTTCTCTAAATTATCCAGACAGCACCCCCTTGTGGCAGACTGTTACATGCGCCGATGTCGACAATTAGGTGCTGGTGCCGAGCAGCAGACACCACAGGCACAAATTAAGCACTGGTTTATATGTATTCTTATGGCTGTTGAAGCAATTAAAAAAAAATGTAGAAGACCGTATTTGGACCGAGTGATCTTTTTGGTCTGTGCACATATGCCACATGAAAAAATATAGTCTGTGACATCTTGAAAAACTGAAGGCCACCAAAACTGATGAAGAATTAGAACTTCGGTTAGCTTTTGACCATGCTCACTAGCTAGAAAGGAACAATGCATAACTTGTAAATTAATTCTAGTGGGTATAAAGATTTTCTTATCAGCCCAAACCATTACTTATACTCATTGAGTAGCTTTCTTTCTCTTGGCCCTGTGGTTCCCAAACTGTGCGCCGCGGCGCCCTGGTGCGCCGTTATCAGTAGCCAGGGGCGCCGCGCACGATATGGGAACGATAGCGTCTGGTCGTGTGTAGGCAATAAATATTTTGCATCTATTTGAGGCCCTACCCAGGGCCTGAATGCAGGATGAACGTATTGCAGCATGTCACGTCACCTGGTCTCTTTGGTCAGACAGAGGAAGGCTATCGTAGAGGAATGAACACACATATTAAACTTTTGTTTCCCTCTGTCTTGACCGCACATACCTGTTTGTGATTTCTGAAGAGGGTCCCACGAGGCACAGCAATAACAGGGCGGGCGAGCTGCGTCTGCCAGTAATGGCGCAGAGGCTACATCTGCGAAAACAGGTGCAGCGATGTCAGTTTGAAAGGCACTTGCAAAACACTAATTCTCGAAGGCCAGATATTATATTTTCACAGTAGTCTTTATATCCCGAAGTGCCCATGAGAATTTATTGACCTGTAACTTTTGTTGCTAGAAACATCATTTACACGATGTTTTCGGAGGCAAAACATGGCACGTCACCTAATATTTTTTCAGATGTGAAAAATTGGTATACATTCTTTCAGAGATCATGTGATCTCAGGCCTGGTGTCCTGCGAACAGGGGGCGGCGGCGGGCAAGAGGTCTCTTCCAGGGCTGCAGCCTGAAGACATGTTGGAGGGGCAGGGGGGGCAAGTGCCGCCTGCCGGGTGGAGGGAGAGGGGACGAGCAGCGGGACACGGGCTTGCAGTCTGCTTTGATTTTCATCCGTGACTATTAATATGAACTTCAGGGTGCCAGACAGCTCTCATCCCATTCACAAAGGCTACCGCTCCAAATTACAATTATTTAAAAAGTAAATTAATTCCGTTTTCAGCAGGGAGGTACAGCTTTTTGCACGAATTGGATTGACCTTTGAACAGTCTTCCTGGGATGAGGTTCAAACCTTGGTCCCCACTGGGCCTTGTGTCACTACTGCTAGCTGCAGAACCCATGTGCCGTCATCAAACCTTTCCTTCCCAGCACTGCAATGTACAAGCAGTGCATCCAGAAACAGCACACAACGCATTGGTAACATTCACGGCAGTATTCAAAAGAAGAACAACTGTTTCTTGTCATAAAAATGGAGCAAGGGGTGCTGGTAGCTTCATTTTGCGATCTACCATAAATACTGCAGTCTTTGTCTGCCTTGCTCAATAGAGATAAATGCTAGAACTACAGTTGGAAAGCTCTCGTTCCTCCCAGAGCCTGTCACATAAAGATGGTCCTTTCCTTGTTATTTTCCAGTTGCAAGACGCATCCTCCCCGGGAGTTCCACTACTCTTCTCTGACAGTTGTATGACCATGATGATTGCTTACAAATGCCCTTTCATTAATTCATAGAGAGTATCTCTCCATGCACACCTGCAGTATTTCTTATTTTTGAGATTTGTGCTGCAGCTCCCGCTCCTCCTCTTGCAACATCTATTGCTAACACCCCATGTGTAGTTCTTGGCACAACACACCCAGCTGCAGCTCTGCCTCTCGCTGCATCTACCACTGCTCCTTCTTCAATCTACTGCATCTTCTGCTTCAGTTCCTGTTACACTCATTGCTGAAACCCTACTATAGTTTGTTTTAGTTGAGTTCCTCCAGCTGCATGGTCGATTGCTGCATTCCTGCTGCATCTCTTGCTTCAGATCGTCTGCTAGCAGTTCTGTAATTCTTGACTCAGCTTCTCCAGCTGCAGTCAATAACTTGCCTTCTATTGGATTTAAAGCTGTACCGTTGGTTTGTTTGCTCAAGCCCTCTTCCAGCAATTCCTGGCCCTACTGTCTGTTCATCTTGCTTGTGACCACTCCTGCTGCACACCTTCTTTATTTCTTTTATTCCTCCCTCCATACCCCCACATCTGTAGCATCCACCGATGCCCCTCGGCTATTGCATTTATTTGTTACAACTAACAGGCAGACTCGGCCTCATGTATGAAAGTTTGAAAATGATTAGACCAGTGGGCTCTGCCATCCCAATTAATTTAGGAAGCGAACAGGAAATATTCCCGAGGTCGTGCATACATCCCCCCCCCCACCCCACCCGTTCATCTGTAAAAAAAAATGGTGGGGAGCCATGGCCAACTGCCAACTAGGTTAAGGGAGCCACGGGTTAAAAAAGTTTGGGAACCACTGTCTTGGCCCATTCATATTTGTTCAGATACTGTGAGCTTTACTGAACGAGTTTAAGAAAAGAGTTGACAAGTAAGACGTCACTTATAAAATGTTTTAATAATAGTGTGTTTTCTCTCATGATTGATTCTTCTCTTTCAGGTTACGTTCTGGATAGGCAGTCAGCCACAGTTTTGAGGGAACCAGGAATATAAATTATGGCAAAATCATGCGGTTGAAAGAAATAAGCCCATCAGACTTGGCAACTATTTTGATATTCTGTTTCTTGTAATGGTTGTAGGTTTTGATGATCATTTCATACCATACCTTCATGTGATGCTCTCAACAGAAAACTTTGCTATTCCTTGAAGGCCTCTTTTATCGGTAACAACTCTTTTTTGATAACTGAACAATTTGTCTGTACTTGGTTTAATTTATGGGAGAAGAATACAATAGGAAGTTCTTCTTTATTTTCATTTCATTTTAAAATCGAAGCTTCTATCACACAACCAAAAGCACTTTGGGCTTTTGTTGCCTTGGCTGAATCATGGCACAATGGTACATCTTTCATCCAAAAAAACTGCGAAGATTTAAAAAACAAACCCCTGCACTGTAGATTGTCAACTTGGCAGATTATCTAATACTACATGAAGAAACTAATTGGTGGTTATCTCCTTTTCTATATGGCAGGAAACTATGGTGCTCTCTACCAGCAAAGGCAAAAAACATGCAAGAACACCTAGAATTTGGAACAGCAATACCGAACTGGCTACTGAATCAACTAAGAGCCCCATCAACCAACAGAAAAACCACCCAGCAACACAAGGAAGTTATGGATACTACGAAACTGAGGATTTTTTTAAATGTATTTGTGGATTCTTGTATAGCGCTTCTCAACCCAAGACCGGCCTCCAGAGGCTACAGCCCAAAGGGTAGATGCCAGTGGAAGAAAAGGCCTGTCCAGCCCTGCAAGTAAGCAATAACAGTCTCTGAGAGAAGTACAGATATTATATTATCATGTGTAGAGAAGTACAGGTATTAGATCATGCAATAGGCAAAGAAACATGTTTACAAAACAAAGGTAAAATCAAATGTGCATTATGTGGGTGGAGTTTAAATAAATGTTGTCAGGATGATATTAATGGAGTGAAAGATGAAGCTTTCATGATGCTAGTGAAATGAAATGAAAAAGAAACTTGCTAAAGCGCACTGCGGCCAAGCGGCTTCCTGGCGCTGAGAACTGGGCCTGACTCTACAAGGAATCCAGAGAGACTAACAAGGGAATGCCTGGGAAAACAGAAACGTTTTCAGGGCTTTACGGAAGAAAGTATAGATGGGAATAGAACGGATAGAGAGAGGAAGACTATTCCAGAACTGGGGAGCAAGAACCGAAAAGCGGGTGCCCCCTGTTCTGGATTTACGGAAGCGGGGAACTTGGAGAAGAGAGAGAGAAGAGGAGCGGAGGGTGCGGGTCGGAGTGTATGGAGTGATCAAGGAAATAATGAAGAGGGGAGCTGAATGGGTGTAGGCCCGAAAGGCCAGGCAAGCCAATTTAAAGAAGGATCTGAAATGCACGGGGAGCCAATGGAGGGACTTGAGTGCGGGCGTGATGTGGGAAAATTTGGGGAGACGAAGAATAAGGCGGGCTGCCTGATTTTGGATGGCCTGTAGACGTCGGGTTTCGTAAGCAGGTATGCCCACGTAGAGGCCGTTCCCATCGTCAAGGCGGGAGATGATAAGGGCCATGACTATGGATTTGAGGGCATCTGTGGAGAAATACAGGGAGATTTTCCGGATGAGGCGAAGAGATAAGAAGCAGGAGGATACGACGGAGCTGACTTGGGCATGCATGGTAAGGTCATGAGTGACCTTGATGCCCAAGGTTCGGACGGAGGAGACCGGTGAGGGAGGGGGACCAAAGGAAGGGGGCCAATGAGTCGGGGACCAAGGATTGGAGGGGCCGTCCGTGAGGACAAGCTCCGTCTTATCCGGATTGAGCTTTAGATGGTTAGTGCTCATCCATTCAGAAATAAAAACTAAGGTGGAACTAAGAAAAAGAGGGGAATCCAGAGAAGTAGAAAGGTCAAAGACGAGCTGGAGGTCATCCGCCTAGTTATACACGGAGACCCCCCGCTCGCGGAGGGAAAGAATAAGAGGATAGATGTAGAGATTAAAGAGGAGAGGGGAGAGAGAAGAACCTTGGGGCACCCCGCACATGACTGAGCGGGGAGGAGCGGAGAAGCCCGAAAGATGGACCGCTTGGGACCTGCCTTGGAGGAAGGACGCTAGCCAAGAGTGTGCTGCGCCCCTGCGCATCATCGCTGTTCTGGACGAACTTAAGGGGAAAGCTGACATCAATCTTCCCCAAGCTCTGGTGCTCCTCGACCTGTCCGCTGCGCTGACACGGTCGAGAAGGATGGCATGGTCGACCGTGTCAAACGCAGCGGACAGGTCGAGGAGCACCAGAGCTTGGGGAAGATTGATGTCAGCTTTCCCCTTAAGTTCGTCCAGAACAGCGATGATCACAGTCTCCGTGGAGTGTCTTGGTCGAAAGCCCGCCTGATGGGGGGCCAGGAGGCAGTTTTCCTCGACGTACGAAGACAGGCAAGATGTTACATAGCTTTCCAGGATCTTCCCCAAGTAAGGGAGAAGAGAGATAGGCCTGAAATTAGAAAGGAGAGAAGGGTCGAGTCCGGTTTTTTTAAGAATAGGGAGAACCATGGCGGTTTTAAAAGAAGTAGGGACAGAACCCAGGGCCAGAGAGGTATTAAGCAGGGCGAGGGGGGAAGCAGGACAGCTGGTGAAGAGGGCTTTAAGAATCCATTCCGGAGCACAGTCAGCCGGAGAACCGGACTTGACTTTTGAAAGCAAGTTAAGAAAACAGTCAGTGGAAATAGAAGGAAAGTGGTCCAATGAAGAAGGGGGCAGAGGAAGGGGAGGGAGAGCACAGGGTTGGCGAACCACGGGAATGTTAGCTTTTATGTTGACAATCTTGTCAATGAAATAATGAGGAACAGAGGGACTGAGTGGGGGCAGGACTAGTGCTCGTGCGATCGGAGGTGGCGAGATGATGGACGAGGGAAAAAAAATTCTCGGGATTTGTTGGCAGAGAGGGCAACTCTCTCCATGAAGTAGTTGGTTTTGGCCGTCAGGATCGCTTTTTTATAGCTGTTGAGAAGGAGTTTGTATTTAGCCCGGAGAGTGGGGCAATAGTTTCGTCTCCAATGGCGTTCCGAACGCCTGAGATCGAGTTTAAGGTCTTTGAGCTCCCTAGTAAACCATTTATGTGCATCATGGGGGCGGACGGATTTGACCTTTTTAAGCGGGGTGACCTGATCACAGGAGGAAGAAAGCCAGGTGCTGATGGCATTAGTCTGTGAATCAAGGGAGAGGCCGGAAAGATCAGGCACTGAGGAGGCCAGGGAAGACGAAAGGAGAGTAAGGTCCGTTTGGTTCCAACTGCGGGCTAGCACGTTCTTAGGTAGGGGGGGTTTGACGGAAGAAGCAGAAAAAATACGAAAAGAGATAATAAAATGATCAGACCAGATGCACGGAGATATAGAAGGGAAAGAAACATCACGACGCAGTGACCAAATTTGGTCAAGAGTGTGACCCTTAGCATGGGTAGGGGCTGCGATGTGAGACATGAAATTTAAACACTGGAGGGTGGCAGAGAAATCTTTAGAGATGGAATTTTCCCTTGGGTCATCAGGCCAATAGTTAAAGTCTCCGAGTAGGATGACCGATGAATTATTGACCGCCAGAGTGGCCAGGAGATCCTGCAAGGTGGCTACAAATAGGGGCATGGTTTGGGGAGGGCGGTACATGAGGACGATGGTAAGAGGATCTGGAAGGTTGAGAAGTCGGGCCACCAGGCAGTCCACATTGGGTATGGAGGGGTGGTCGAGGAGCTGGAATTTTAGGGTGGAACGAATAATCATCGCCACACCGCCCCCGGCCTTTCCGACCGGGCGATCCGCTCGGAGAGCATAGTATGTATCGGGAAGAATGGCCAGAAGGTCCGGAAGAGAGTCAGTAGAAAACCAGGTTTCAGTGAGGAATAAGTAGTCTGGGGAATCCGTGCTCAACAGATTAAAAAGTTCCATCTGGTGCCTGACTGCCGAACGGGTGTTAAGCAGGCAGGCTGAGGCTGTGGATGGGGAGGGTGGGGGACAGGATACTAATAGAGGGGCAGGAGAGGGGGGAGTAAAGCTGTGAGAGGGAGAAAGTGACCGGGGGAGATGGGGTGCGAGAATACCAAAGGTGTCGAGACGTTGCACCAATGAAGGGGGAAGCTAACAAGGGGCCATGAGTGCAAAGAGTTGAGCAGATGAATAGACCAGGGGACGAGCAGGGTCTGTGGCCCCTGGTCCCGGCCGGTCGCGGACGGGCGCAGACGGGCTTGCGCGTACGTGGGAGACACATGTTTTATAGTGGCGTTCAGGGCGTGGTAGGGTAGAGGTGGGCGTGGCTAGAGGGGAGGCTCGCTGATGGCGGCGAGCGAGGAAAGCCTGACCCGCAGTAACGTTCACCTCGGCTGCGCGGGGGGCGAGAATGCGAAACAGGAGTCCCTAAGGGAGGTGAGTAGGCAGAGGTTCGTTTTAAAAAACTAGCGCAAGAACACAAAAGATTTAAAAATCAGGGATTTGGGTGGGCTATGCTCCCACGGAGTCTCAGGAGAGTCTGGTGATCCGAGCTCGTAGTCAGCTCCTGAACTAAATGAAAAAGTGGGCGTGGCCGGGTAGAGGTGGGCGTGGCTAGAGGGGAGGCTCGCTGATGGCGGCGAGCGAGGAAAGCCTGACCCGCAGTAGCGTTCACCTCGGCTGCGCGGGGGGCGAGAATGCGAAACAGGAGTCCCTAAGGGAGGTGAGTAGGCAGAGGTTAGTTTTAAAAAACGAGCGCAAGAACACAAAAGATTTAAAAATCAGGGATTTGGGTGGGCTATGCTCCCACGGAGTCTCAGGAGAGTCTGGTGATCCGAGCTCGTAGTCAGCTCCTGAACTAAATGAAAAAGTGGGCGTGGCCGGGTAGAGGTGGGCGTGGCTAGAGGGGAGGCTCGCTGATGGCAGCGAGCGAGGAAAGCCTGACCCGCAGTAGCGTTCACCTCGGCTGCGCGGGGGGCGAGAATGCGAAACAGGAGTCCCTAAGGGAGGTGAGTAGGCAGAGGTTAGTTTTAAAAAACGAGCGCAAGAACACAAAAGATTTAAAAATTAGGGATTTGGGTGGGCTATGCTCCCACGGAGTCTCAGGAGAGTCTGGTGGAAAGTGAGTTTCAGATTTTAGGGGCATTTCATGAGAAGACAGATTTCAGAGTAGAGGATGTCTTGAATTTTGGATTTAAGACTTAAGATTTAAGATTAAGACTTAAAGAAGCCTTGCCTCTAGATGTCTCCACTGGCCAGAGTAAGTTTTGAAGTAAGATACCAAGGCCTGTTCAGGTGAATGGATTGGTATACGATTTAGGCTGTATTGTAAGTGCTTTTAGCATCCTGAGGTAGCCACTCTAGCGAGAAGAAAATATAGGTGATATGGTCGAATTTCCTTTGCCAGCAAAGAGTCAGGCATCAGAATGTAGTACAGATTTCAAATGTGTAAGTCAGGATTTAGGTAGACGGGGGAACAACCAGTTGCTAAATCTGAATTTGGATAATTTGGAGCTAATTGTCTGATGTTTCTTGATAGTCTGAGGAGATATTTTGCAACTGTTGCAGTTGCCATAAAATTTAAATGTGAGTCTAGGCTGGGCTGAGAGTACAGTAAGACACCTAGGGATTTTGCAGAGGTGATTATTTTGAGTTAGATGGTTTCTTAATTTGTTCTGTTGGTAGTTCATTATTGTGTTTTGGTGAGATTATAAGAAATTCTGTGTTTTGGGGAATTTAGGTTTCATGTTCTTTATCAAGCATTGCTTAACAGAGTGAAAACTGATCAATCTAGGTAAGCTGACAGGGTAGTCCATTTGCATATACATTTGGGTCTTATCTGCATAGTGACAAACTGAGTTACCTCCTGTGTAGGAGGCTTTCGAGAGCTTCTACATGTAGATCATATAGGATAGGTGTGAGGAAAGCACCTAGAGGCCTTCCAAATGGTGATTGTGTAAGTTTAGAAGTAGAATTGTTAAGTCATACCTGCTGGAATTGATTTGAAAGGTAGCATTTGATCCAAATCAGAACACGTTAATCAATACAGATGCGTTCTTGAAGGATAGTTAATTGGGTGACATGGTCGACTGTAACAAATGCCAAAGAGATGTCTAGTAGGGTGAGGGTGTAATATTTCCCTTGATCGAAAAGTTGGAGGGGGCTGTTCATTATCGTAGGAAGACTGGTTACAGTATTGTGGCCTGCTCTAAAAAGTTCCTAGAAGCTGATTTTTATTAATGTGATATATAAGATAATTTCTACCATGGGCAATGCACAATGCAGTGGCATCATTTTTTGGCAATAGCACTGCTTAAAAATGTGTCAAATTAATTAACACTTATGCTTGTAAGCAACAACACTCTGTAATATTTAGCAATTTAGAAATGTGAAAAGGCATAGGTTATCTGATACCGTTATTGTAAACTGTAACATAACTTAATTGTTAACTTAAGCAAGTCAAGTCAAGTCAAGTTAAAATTTGTATAGCGCACTACTCACCCGGAGGGTCTCAAGGCGCTTGAGGGGGGGGGGGGGTGTTACTTATCAAATAGCCAAGTTTTGAGTTGTTTTCTGAAGGAGAGATGGTTCTGAGTAAGGCGGAGGTGGGTGGGGAGAGAGTTCCAGGTTTTGGCCGCCAGGTAGGCGAAAGATCTTCCCCCCATGGTGGCTCTACGGATACGTTGAATCGTGGCGAGGGCTTGATTGGACGATCGTAGTTGGCGGGTGGGGGTGTAAAAGGTCAGGCGCGTGTTGAGGTATTTGGGTCCTAGGTCGTAGAGGGCTTTGTGTGCGTGGGTGAGAAGACGGAACGTTATTCTCTTGTTGACGGGGAGCCAATGAAGGTCTCTCAGGTGACCGGAAATGTGGTCACAGCGGGGTATGTCCAGGATGAGTCTGGCGGAGGCGTTCTGAATGCGTTGGAGTCTTTTCTGTAATTTGGCTGTGGTTCCAGCGTAGAGGGTGTTTCCGTAGTCCAGTCGGCTTGTGACAAGTGCTTGAGTGACTGTCTTTCTTGTTTCGGTGGGGATCCATCGGAGGATCTTTTTGAGCATGTGTAGGATGTTAAAGCATGATGATGAGATGGCGTTGACTTGTCTGGTCATCGAGAGGGAGGAGTCTAGAATGAATCCCAGGTTGCGAGCATGGTCCGTTGGTTTGGGCGCGCTGCCTAGGGCTGGTGGCCACCATGAGTCGTCCCAAGCGGAGGGTGATGATCCTAGGATGAGGACTTCCGTCTTGTCTGAATTTAGTTTTAAGCGGCTGTTCTTCATCCATTCGGCTACGTCTTTCATCCCTTCGTGTAGGTTGGTTTTGGCGGTGATTGGGTCTTTGGTGAGGGAGAGGATCAGCTGTGTGTCGTCAGCGTAGGAGATGATGTTGAGGTTGTGTTGGCGTGCGATGGATGCGAGGGGGCTCATGTAGACGTTGAAGAGAGTGGGGCTGAGCGAGGAGCCTGGGGAACGCCGCAGATTACTTCGGTGCCCTCTGATCTGAAAGGGGGGAGGCGGGCTCTCTGGGTTCTTCCGGTGAGGAATGATATGATCCAATCCAATGCTTTTCCTTGTTTTCCAATGTTGTTGAGGCGTTGTACAAGGGTGCTATGACAGACCGTGTCAAACGCTGCGGAGAGGTCCAGGAGGATGAGGGCAGCTGTTTCTCCGTTGTCGAGTAGTGATCAGATGTCGTCTGTGGCTGCGATGAGGGCGGTCTCGGTGCTGTGTTTGGCTCGGAAACCGGACTGTGAGAGGTCGAGGGAGCCGTTAGACTCGAGGAAGGCGGCGAGCTGATTGTTGACGGCCTTCTCTATGACTTTGGCAGGGAAAGGGAGGAGCGAGATGGGGCGGTAGTTCTTAAGTTCAGTGGGGTCTGCTGTAGGTTTCTTCAGGAGGGCACTGAGTTTGGCATGTTTCCAGCTTTCCGGGAAGGTAGCGGTGTGGAGGGAGAAGTTGATGACATTCCGGAGGTGGGGTGCGATGATGGAGTCGGCCTTGTTGAAGATGTGGTGGGGGCATGGGTCGGTTGGTGATCCGGAGTGAATGGAGTTCATCAAGCGGATGGTGTCATCGGTGCTGATCGGGTTCCAGGCGTCAAGGGTGGTGGTGGGGGGCTTCAGTTCGGTGGTAAGGGGGGTGGACTGGTCGTAGAAGCTGTTATGTATGTCAGTGTAGATGTTGGGGGTAGGCGGGCCGGAATAACAAGCGGGGAGGCCGGATAAAGTGGGCTATGTCTGAGCCGGTTTATTGTGCAAGTACAAGATATCAATGAAACACAAAGGATGAATCCGAAGACACTCTGGAAGGAGAAGTCCGAAGAGATGCTTGACACGATGTCGGGTGTCGGCCCTCCTCTGATGGTCTCTCGTCGCCTGTCCGGTCGGGTTGGGGGTCTCTCGGAGGTGTGGAAAAAGAGAGAGAGAGAGGGGCAGTTAGTCCGGTGGACAGGACGCGGGCGTTGCCTTCTACCGACACCAGGGGGTGGTGGGAGGAGAAGAGGACCGTGAGGTAGGTAGGGTGGGATCCAGAAGGGGAAAGAAGGAGATTAGGAAGGCGGTAGGGTGACGAGTGATGGGTAAGGGCAGGGCTATGGTACAGACGTGCTCGTGATGGGCCACACTGGTGCTATACAACAATATACAGTGACGGGTGGCATATACAAGTTCTCTACAGTGAGGGGTGCGTGGTGTAACTACTATAAACACTATCGCTATACTTGGCAGCAAACAGGGTTCGTTACTCACCCGCCCCGCCGTAACTCTCATCCGAGTTACGGCCGCTCTCCAGCCTCCTCCGATGGACTCCACCAGTCCTCGGTCCAGACTTCGTCTCCTTCTTCGTATCCGCGTTCCTCTTTCTCCTCCGGTTCGTCGCACGCCTTCTCCTGCCACGAGTCCGCTGGCTCGAACGCTTGGTCTCTCTTGCTTCTGGCTTTTCTTCGTCCCGCCTCAGGATGGTGGGAGGTACTTCCGGGGTCATGGGGCAGTCCTTCCTGGTGGTCGACCGTTCCGATAGGTTCCTGAAACGAAGGAGAAAGGGGTGGAGGCCGGGTTGCCATGGACGCCACAGAGTCGGGTGGCGGGGCTCGGGACCTCGAGGAATGACGTGGTTTTGCCGAGGTGGGGTTCCCGGCTCTTTCACAGTCAGCGATTTTACTGTGGAAGAACGAGGCTAGAGAGTCGCAGAGGCCTTGAGAGGGAGTGATGTCGTTGGTGTCGGCGCTGGGATTGGTAAGCTCTTTGACGATGCTGAAGAGTTCCTTGCTGTTGTTGGCGTTGTTGTCGAGTCGCTCCTTGAATGCTGATTTCTTGGTGGATCGGATCAGCTGGTGGTGTTTGCGGGTGGCCTCCTTGAGGGCGGTCATGTTGTCTGTGGTGGGGTTTCTTCGCCAGGCTTTCTCGAGGGTGCGGCATTTCTTTTTGGAGTTCTTGAGGTCGTCATTGAACCAAGAGGCTTTTTTGCAGCAGGGCTTGTTGTGTTGCTTTTTCAGGGGAGCTAATTCGTCGGCGCAGTGGGTGATCCATTGTGCGAGATTGATGGCTGCTTGAGTTGGGTCCGATGATTTGGCGAGAGGGTTTTGGTATAGCGATGTGGTGAGCTGGTCGGTGGTAAGTTTGTTCCAGTTTCTGCGGGGGACTTGTTGTGGATGGTGGTGGGTCGTGGTCTTTCTGAAGTTGAAATGTACGCAGCTGTGGTCCGTCCAGTGGAGTCCTGTGGCGGGATTGAAGGAGACGTGCTTGCTGGAGGAGAAGATCGGGTCAAGCGTGTGTCCGGCGTAGTGGGTGGGGGTATTCACCAGTTGTTTGAGTCCGAGATTGGAGAGGTTGTCCAGAAGGGTGATGGTATTGCTGTCATTGTTCTTTTCCAGGCGGAAGTTGAGGTCCCCTAGGAGAATGTAGTCCTCGGAGGGGAGGGCGTGTGGGCTGATGAAGTCCGTGATGTCTTCGCAGAATTGTGTGCGGGGTCCTGGTGGTCTGTAGATGAGGGTGCCTCTAAGTGTGGTTTTGGGGTCGGTGTGTATCTGGAAGTGGAGGTGTTCGGCGGCTGTGAGGGTGTCGTCGGAGCTGGTCGTGATGCGGATGGTTTTCTTGTGGACGATGGCGATGCCTCCTCCTGTCTGGTTGATGCGGTCCTTTCGGATGATCTTGTAACCGTCCGGGATGGCTATGGCGTTGTCGGGCGCTGATGAAGCGTTCATCCAAGTTTCTGTAAGAAAGGCGATGTCCGGCGTGGTGTTGTCTAGTAGGTTCCATAGTTCAATGGCGTTCCGTGGATCGAACGGGTGTTGAGCAGGATGCACTTCAGGTGGTTGTTGTCGGAGCTCTGTTTGGCGTTTGTGGATTTAGTGTGGGTCTAGAAGCAGACGAACTTGCAGGATTGGCAGGTGAAGGGTCCATGCGTGCGTCCTGGGGCGGCTTGGTGACAGTCGGGGAGACGGCCGGTGTTGAGTGCAGAGAGGGTTGCGACGTCGTACATTAGGCGGGTGGAGTGGATTTTGCGGGGGCAGGGGGTCTGGCGTGGACGGGCGTAGACGGGCTTACCTTTGGCGCGCCTTCGGCGCGCATAGGGCGCGTCCCCTGTGCGTATGTTGCTCTGACATAAGTGGATAGTGGAGGGGGGCGGAGCGAGGGAGGAGCAGCTGGGAGGCGGGAGCGGGGTGGCGAGTGGGTAGGGTCAGTAGGAGCTGGAGGGAGCGGGGGTGGGGCCGCGGGGAAGCAGCGGCGTGGTCGGGCTAAGGGCACAACAACTATGCTGGGCGAGATCACTGGCAAAAAGGAGGTCGTGGGCACAAAAAACAATCACTGGCACAATCAATGGCACAGAATGCGGTCGCAGGCACTAATAGCTGGCACAATTGTAATCAATGCAGGCAACGATACCAGGCACAATGCAGGTCGCTGGCACAGATAGCAGGGCAGAATGCCGGTCGCTGGCACAGATAGCAGGTCGCTGGCACCGATAGCAGGGCAGAGTGCAGGTCGCTGGCACAGATGGCTGGGACGAGCTGCGAGTGGAGCGACCAGTTCTGACCGGAGTCAGGATGGTCACAGCTCCTTGTCTCGCGTTATTAGCCTAAAGTTTGTTTGTGGGAGGGAGGAGCAGCTGGGAGGCAGGAGCGGGGTGGTGAGTGGGTAGGGTCAGTAGGAGCTAGAGGGAGCGGGGGTGGGGCCGCGGGGGAGCAGCGGCGTGGACGGGCTAAGGGCACAACAACAATGCTGGGCGAGATCACTGGCAAAAAGGAGGTCGTGGGCACAAAGAACAATCACTGGCACAATCAATGGCACAGAATGCGGTCGCAGGCATAAATAGCTGGCACAATTGTAATCAATGCAGGCAACGATACCAGGCACAGAATACCAAGCAAGAGAATACTATAAATGTAAGTGTTAAGAATCAAGATAAACTTTACCATACCTTAGCCTATATGAAGGAAGGCCAGGTTTTAGTTTTTCACCTCAGGTTGTAGACAATTATTTCTGGTTAAGCACCGCTTCGGCTTTGGCATGGACTGATCTCAGTCAAATGTGACACAATGTTTGGGCAGGGGAAAGACTAGTTGAGTAAGTACTGCCAACCAGCCACATGTAAACATGTATTGAAAGTGTGTGGGATGCGAGCCCTCTGGTAGAACATACACTATAGGCTGTTTAAAAACAAGCATTGGCAAAACCAATAGTCCTGATTTACATTTGAGTCATGACTAAAACAGCATGCTGGACTGAAAGAACAGACTGAAAAACCAAACAAAATTGATTGTTGCTTTTTTATAGAATGTATCTAAGTGAAAAAGAATATAATGTTTGAAGATATAGTGTCATTTCAAATGTAATTTAGTCCCTGGTACATTGTATATGAGACAGAATGATACACTAAACAACCAATAGTATAAAGTGTGAGAGAAATACATCGCTGGGTGAATCCACTGCCCACTCTATGTATATTTTAAATAGTTGCAACAACAGGTCACATAGAGAACTGCACTATCAAACTTCAACTATTCCGTAGAGATCCTCAAGTAAAGGGTCTGCTTTCATATACCTACAATGAGGCAGTCTAACACTGTCTTGCTGGTGGTACATTTCAACATGCACGCATTCATATTATAGGCCTTCAATTTGGTTCCAATGACAGAAAGAAAACGCTTTGCTCAAATTGTGCCTAATGTCTTCAGCAAACATCAGCAACCATCATGAACAAAGAAGTCCTCAATATCAGATCTCGCCATTGGCACTCTTCCTCCAAATGCCTAATTTCTATATCAAGACCCACCAATAGTGAATTGAACAATGTCTGTTGTAGATCTAGCACTCAAATATATGATGTTACTTAACATACCGTAACTCGGCAGGTATTTACTTTGAAGTTTTTACTAGGCAAATACCATTACTACGCATGATTTTAGTGTGCATGCTTTTACTTCGCAAATATATACAAATACGTTAAAGATGCTTTTACTTTGCAGTTAATTATTATGCATACCGTTACAATGCGTTATTGGTACTTTAAAACAAAAAATGTTATCATAATAGTAACATATCCCCTGGCACACACCCTGAACCCTAAAAATATCCCATGCACCCCAAACCCCTGACCCCTAAAATTACCCCTGCACCCCAAAACCTAAACGCACCCTGAGCCTCAAAAAACACCCCAGCACCCCAAAACCTTTAATGCACCCTGAAACCTAAAAGTACCCCCTACACTCCAAAACCCTATCTCGCCCTGACCCCGAAAAACATCCCAGCACCCCTAAAACTAAACGCACCCTGAACCCCAAAAATACCCCACGCACCCCAAAACCCTAACCCAACCTGACTCCTAAAAATACCCCAGTACCCCAAAACCTAAATGCACCCTGACCCCTAAAATTACCCCAGCACCCCAAAACCTAAACGCACCCTGAACCACATGCTAAGTAATGGAACATGCATAGTAAATGCATGCGTACTAAATGCATGCTAAGTAATGGCATCTGCGGACTAAAATATGCGTAGTAATGGTAATACAAAGTAATGACCGCGTAGTAAAGGTAGAATACCCTAGCACTCACCACTTGTTTAAACAAATTTAAAAAAAATCAATTTTGATCTGTCTTCCTGGCCAGGCAGTCCTGTGGGGGATACCGTCTTGTGATAGACTTAAAGAATCTGAATCTCTTCATTCCAGATGTCAAGTTCAATATGGAGACCCTTCGGAGCAGTGATACTCAAAGTACGGCCCAGGGGTCGTATGCGGCCTCCAGCATAATGATTGCACTGGGCTGCTGTTTATTTGATCGAGTAGTAACATTCAGAGAGATGTTAAATAAATAACAAATGTTTATTTACACTCACTGAAGTAAAAGAGAAGAAGCGAATAAGGTATTCCTGCACCACTTAACTATTGGAAAGCATTATTTTATTTTTAAAGATATTTTGCAACAAATGTGTAAAAATATGATGAAGTCTCTTCAAAATTCAAAAAAGTGTATTTCATTAATATGCAGATGCATTTCACATTAGTACATCAGATTACATAATAGCATTCGGAAGTATTTTTAAAACTGATAGTTTTCAAAAATGAAAGTAAAAACATTAATGCCTCCACCTACAGTGCTAATAGTGTACTAGGAGGCAAGGCAGTTATCAGAAAGAACCCTCTGGATGGTCTGTGTTGTTATTATACATGGACAACATTATAGTCTATTAAATCAAACGCAAGAGAGAAGGTTTTGTACTGTGGAAAAGTAAATTTTGCCATGTTCTGTGTCCCTACGTGTCCTCCATCTTATGTTATGTGTGCATGATTAAATATGCATATGTATCCCCCATGTTTGATTAAAGACGCAATTACAGTTGTGTCCATCTCTAGTATGCCAGTTTCCAGTTCTCGTGAAAGCTACGAGTATCAGGCCTATGTAAAGTTACGTTGCCACGTTTCTCAGTGTGCACGTTATTTCATTGTAAAGTCCCCGTTTCTAGGCCTCAAAAGGGCCCGGACACCAGATTCAGCTTCTGTCTCCTGAACCCTCGCTGAGGAGCGATACAGCCCCCACCTGTATCCTCGACCCTTCACTTACTTCCTGCCTCGCAGTGCCCGGCTCAGCCTGGCTCTGCCTCTGAGTCTGCCAAGAGTATGTTATGATTCTAGTTATCAGTCCAGCCCTCCTTCTCTGCATTCCTAAGCTACTGAATCGCATCAATAGTTTCCGTCATTGTCTAGCCTTTACGTCTCCATGTAAGAGAAATATTGCATTTAATGGTCATTTAATATTCTTCATCACGCACTACATGTAGAATAATGCATGCTCCAGTCTTAGAGTCTGTTAGCCTTTCCCCTCCTGACTCTTAGTTTATATCAACATGTTCTCTAAACATCAGATACTAGATACTGTTTAGGTACATGTCGCCCTGACTCTCCAGACTTCAGTCTCTGCTCCTAGCACAGAGTTCATAGCCCCCAGCTTCTCCTAGTAACACGTCATTGTCAGTTTACGCGCACCATTAGGTTAGAGGTCCCGGCTCCTTAGGTAGCCCCCTCCATGTTTCCGCCCCATTTATGACATATTCTGTTACGTTTACATCACATGTCTATGTACACGCCTCTTGTTACACCTACTTTCACCCTTATCTTTCGCGACTGCTATTGACCACACCCACTGCTCCGCCTACTGTATTCATTGTAATGCAACTGTTTTAATATATATACTTGTGTACTGCTATTAAATGTTACCCATTCCCTTACGCCGATCCTGATCCTGCCCCCGGCAGCGCTGCCATCCCATTCCTGTGCAGGTTGTCCTGTTCCTGTCCTTTATGCTGTATTAAACCTGCAAACTCCTACTACCTCGAATCTTGACTCTTATTTATTGAGCTATCTGTTATTACTATGTCCAGTAAAACCTACATCCGGTATTATTTATTTATATACCACATAATGGCGCCCGAATAGGGACTTGCCCTTTCCCCAAGCGCCGGTGAAGCCACGCCGGCCCCCTGACCCTCTGCAGCCGTGACGGAACCATACCGTGCACGTGCAGATATTTCTGCTTCAAGTATCCCTCAGGCCCACGGAGGAGACGGAGGTGGCGGTCCAGCATCCAGACGAGGCGGTGGAGGAACGCGGCGAGTCCCGACCAGAGCCCAAGCCGAGAGTCCAAGGTCCGAGGTATCCGGAGGCCCACCCGTAACAGAAGTCCGAAGTTCGTCCGTCAGGCGTCAAAGCAGTCCAGTCCAGTCCGAGGCCTTCCGTTCTTGCTGCCCGGTGAGTACCATTGCTGGGGTAGTATCTAGACAGGGTCAATCTAATTGACTCTGGTCCGTGGGTTGGTGGTACACAGACCCAAAACGAAGTGTCCACTTCGGTGGATGCGGGTCCTGACGTGTCTCTTTATGAGACCGGTAAGTTTCGTACTGTTTCAGCAGTGCATCTAGTTTCTGTTCTAGTCAGTTCTGTTCTCGAGAAATTCATGTATTCTGTTTTCAGTATTCCAGGTAGTATTCTGTTCGAACTGATATTTTAAATGTTCTTCATGTATTTTAATGTCGTGGTATGACTGTGGAGTAATTATCGTGTTCATTGTGTATTGTATTGTGTCTAGATTAACAGTTCAGTCATGCCGTTATTTTCCAGACTACGTCAGTTAAGAACTAGAAAAGGTCTGTTAGAAGAAGCAGTTCCTGTCCCGCCTAGGGACAGTCCAGGTCATTTTATGTATCAGAAGCATGGCATAAGTGCCATATTATATCTAGATTTATGGGTAGAGTATACCAAACAGTTAGAAGAAAAGTATAGATGGCCCGTATCGGGTACATGGGATGCCGAGTGCATCATGCGAGTAGAAGAAGCATTATGGAAAAAGAAAGCCAGACAGTCACAGAAAGATGCCATCGAGTTATGGCGCAAAGAATCTCATAAAAGAACCGAAAAAGAAATCAGAAGGTCAGAATTAAGTAGAGAATCCTTAGAACGAGCCCAAGAAAGGGAACTAATCGAGATAGGTGAACGAGTCAAAACTGAACAGTCAGATAGACAGAGGCATGCCCTCATTAAGGGTATGTATCCTCTTCTTGCCGAGGGCTTGCCAAAAGCGACCCTGGAGGCATCCAGTAATTTTCCGCCACCATTAGTTCCGACCAAGCTACGTCACAAACCGACCGCAGCTGATATTTTTATTTCGTCCTACTTGGACGACACGGTTCCAGAATATGCAAATCCTGTTCCGCCAGTCCCTGTAAATAATGTAAATCCTGCTCCTCCAGACACCGGAGTACCTGCCACGGTACCCCCGGTTCAGCCCACATTACAATTTCCTACTCTGCCAGCACGAAGAGTATCAGTCGACGATTCCAGCATAGGGGCCGCAGGAGGAGGTCCTCCGGGTACCCCGCCACCACACCAACGTAGCGGTGGCCGAGTTACATGAATGTGCGTTACAACGTACGCCCAAATTTAAGTCCGTTGCAGATATCCGACGAGCTCTTACTGAATGCCGCTATGATCCGGTTGCAGGTGATGATAGTACAGTAATATATTCCATCCGTGTAAGACGGGTGACCGGGTATTTAGACACCCTACCAGATATGAAAGGAGATCTAGACAGAATATATCGTTTCATCCGTACAGGGGATGATCCAGAAAGTATTGGTGAAGCCATGTCTCAAAGGAAAGCTGAGATCCAGCTCATGATATTAAAGTTTCTGATTAATTGTCTAATAAGAGAACAAGACTACCCGACTAAAGATCCGGCCGAAATGAGAATCCTGACAAGGTGGAGTGATAATATAGCCGAGGGTAAGCACAAGACTATCAGTAGTATAGAGAGTATGTACAAGAGAATTCGTAAGGAAATAATAAAGTTACATGAACAACGTAAAGCAGCACAAGTAAGCGAGAAAGAGAATGACTCTTCTACTGAAGAGGTAGAGGACGAGAATCCCGTCAGAATAGCGTATGTAGGAAAATCTAGATTTCCAGACCGACATTCACGTCTAGACTACAAGAAAACTGTTCCTCATCCAGCACCAGAACAAGGTTCTCTAGAACAAGTATTTCAAGCTACCGATCACATTTTGAAGTCACGAATCGGTTATAGTGAGTTAAGTACTATGCATGAACAAGAACTAGTCCGATCAGCAGTCCGATGGATTACTGATTCTACCACTTTTCCAGATGAAATAGTGGCACAAATGTTTCTGAAATTGCCCCCAGCCGAGCAACGACTGGTGGGTATGTATATGATCCAGCACCTCATTACTCTGTATGAGGGTCAACATTCTGATCCAGGTCCGTTACATGATGTCCTGAACGAGTTACTCCAGTATAGATGGAAAGGTTTAGGTACCGATTTAATTAGTGTCATTCTAGAACAGCGCCACAAATATAGAACGTTTTTGAACCCGCATTTTGTTCATGTCTCACCCCCAGAAAGTAAACCCTTTTACATAGATAGACAGAATCCGTTACGAGAAGTACACCCAGTTAGGACAACAGATGGTGAAATGCAACGAGTGTTTGTTTACACTCCGATTACAAAGATGGAACTCTTAGAGATGAAGAAATTAATTCCCTGTCATGACAAAGATCCAGCAGGGTTCCACCGAGAATTAAAAGACATGCTCCGTATGGGAGAATACACGTATCCAGATATAATTAAAATGTTAAAAGTCCTGTTGCCCGCAGGGGTATATGAAAAACTCAAGGAAAAAGAATGGGAGGTGGGAGAGAAAAAGATCGATTGGGCAGTCCTAGAAGCCGAAGACAAGATACGAGTACCAGGTACCGGTCTAGGAGAGAAATGTAAAGAATTACCAGAACTGTTAATACAAGTTTTGCCAAGATTATTAGCAACTAAAAAGGAAGACTGGGATGCAATCTCAGCCTGTAAACAGAAACAAGATGAAGACACTAGTGATTTTTATTCTAGATTTGAAAAATGTTTTATTATAAACAGTGGCCTCAAGACAAGTAGCGAGTCATACCCTCATCTTTTTGTTACTAAATTAGTCGAGAATTCGAGTCCACAAGTTAAGAATCGAGTTTTGAAAGTCGAAAGTACATGGCAAGCTAATACCCCGTCCCAGATGTTACAGATGCTTCAGTACCACCAGAATAGAATCAGAGAAGAACAAGATCACGAAAGAAAACGTATGAAAGACACGAAAATGAAAGTACTAGTTGCACAATCTGTTCCACAAGACAGTCAGAAGAGGGGTCCGAATCAAGCCAGTCATCCTACAGCTCCCGTTAAAGGGACATGCAATTATTGTAAACAGCCAGGTCATTATATAAACGAGTGTGCAGTTCTGAAACACAACATAGCTACTGGTAAGACTAAAGAAAGACCACGTCCGCCTAGACAAGAACAAGTTTCACAGACTTCTCAGCCACAGAATGCACAACAGACAGTTCCAGCACCGCAGCCTATTGCTGCAACACAGCATGTTACACAGCAGATGTACCAGTATGCACAGTCCGAGTATCCAGAGTATCAGCCATATTCATGAAACAGCCTAGAGAGGGAGGTAGGCTTGCCTCTCATCGAGATACCTGTAGATCAAGAGGGTCCCTATGTTCATAGTCAAGTATTAGGGAAAGACAGAAAGTTTTTGATTGATACAGGGGCAAGTAGGACCACCATCAGTCACGCCGAAGTTCCAGGGGCTCCGCTCTCAGGCTCAAGAAATGTTTCCCTTGGATTTTCAGGAAAGCCTATTGTAAACGAGATATCTAAGCCAGTTACTCTAGAAGTAGGTCCATTGTCCCGCACTACTGATCTGTTACTTACGAAGTCATGTCCAGAAAATTTGTTAGGTATTAAAACACTGAAAGAATTAGGTGCAGTTATTTGCTGCTCCCCAGAGGGAATACGACTGTTCCTACGTGACTTCAAGGGTCACTATGTATTACGAGATTTTGATCCAAGATTGTCCAATGTTCCGCAGCATTTATGGGCACAAGGTCCAACTGATGTTGGTTATATGCAAATCACACCCCATCGTGTGACTCTCAAGCCAGGTGTAGTGTTACCACGAATCAGACAGTACAGATTGCCACCTGAGGCTGTAGCAGCCTTATCCAAAATTATTGACGAGCTCATCGCTCAAGGAGTAGTTGTAGAAACTAACTCCAATGTATGTAATTCTCCGATCATTCCAGTCATGAAACGTACTGATCCAAATGCACCTCCAGTATATCGATTAGTAATTGACCTTCGAGAACTCAACAAATGTATTATTCCCCAGTACCCAGTTGTCCCAGATATCTCTTCCCTATTGACAGCCATTGATTCTGAAGCCTCATTTTTTTCAGTCATAGACCTCAAGAACGCATTTTTTAGTGTCCCCATTCATCCAGACAGCCAGTTCCTTTTCGGATTTTGTTTAAATGGAAGGAGCTATATGTTTACACGAGCTCCTCAAGGTTTCACAGAAAGTCCTAGTATTTACAGTCAAGCACTTAAGAGACAACTAGACAATATTCACATGCCAACTGACACTGCCCTGCTCCAGTATGTCGATGATCTACTGATCACAGCCCGTTCTGAACGTGCTTGCGAGCGAGCATCCCTTACAGTCTTGTATTTCCTTGCCGAGATGGGGCACAAGGTGTCCCCTTCGAAGCTTCAATTCTGTGTCCAGCAAGTGATCTATTTAGGCCACTTACTGTCCAAGAGGGGTAGGCAGTTGACACCTGACCGTATCCAGTTAATAGCGAGTCTTCCGCAGCCGAAGACACAGAAGGAGGTACGTGCTTTTATCGGCCTCACTTCTTACTGCAGACAATGGATTCCTCAGTATGCATTTCTAGCTAAGCCACTGATACAGTTAACGACACAGGAGGCAGTCGTATCGACTGTCCTCCCTTGGACATCTGAACATACACTTAGTTTTAATGAATTAAAGAAAGCTCTATGCCAAGCTCCAGTTCTAGCAACACCGAACTACAGTAAGCCTTTTACACTTTTCGTCACTGAACGTGAAGGTACAGCATTATCTGTTCTTACACAAGATCAAGCAGGACAGTACAAGCCCTGTGCTTATTTTTCGAGCACACTAGATCCTGTAGCCCAGGCTCTGCCTGCGTGCCTCAAGTCAGTTGCAGCCACAGCACTAGCTATCAGACAAAGTGATTCCATAGTATTAGGACATTCCTTGACAGTACAAGTTCCACACTCCGTGGAAGTTCTTTTAAACCGAACACAGACTCAGCACTTGACAATTGCACGTTTAACAGGTTATGAATTGACACTGTTCCAGCCACACATAGAAATCAGACGCTGCAACGTTCTAAATCCTGCAACACTGTTACCGTCAGTCAATTCAAATCCTGCCACACACGACTGTGTGGAAGTAGTTAACATTATGACAAAGCCAAGACAGGATCTGACAGATATTCCATTACCAGATCCAGACCTGACACTTTATGTGGATGGTTCATGTATGAGAACAAGTACAGGAGAACTAGTAGCCGCGTATGCAGTGACTACAGACACTGAAGTTATAGAAACACACAGTATTGACACCCTGTCTGCTCAAGCAGCAGAGCTAGTTGCTCTGACACAAGCCTGCATACACGCTAAGAACCTGAAAGTTAATGTTTACACAGATTCACGCTACGCATTTGGAGTTGTACACGACTTTGGAGTGCTCTGGCAGGAGAGAGGTTTCATGACTTCTCATGGAACCAAGATTCAGCATGGTCTCCTTATTCAGGCTCTGTTAGATGCCATACACTTACCGACATCTATTGCTATCATGAAATGCAAGGCACATACGAAAGTTACTGACATTATTTCTCAAGGTAATGATCTAGCAGATCGCACAGCCAAGCTTACAGCACAGACTCCAGACATTCCAGTTAATCCGACACAGACACCTACTCCAGATCCGACTACATGCATGACAGTTAAGGACCCTACTCAAGATGTCATAGATATCCAGTTACATGCTACTCCCGATGAAATCAAGAAATGGTCCGAACAAGGAGGGGTCCAGACAGATCAGGGATGGGTAACGAAGGGAAAAGCCACATGGTTTCTCCCCGACTCCATGGTTCAAGTCATTATCAATACCGCACATAGTCCAGCACATTTAGGAGAAAAAGCTATGTTAGACAGTATCCAGAACATTTGGTTCAACAAGCATTTACGAGCTGCAGCCAAGCAGAAAGTCTGTACCTGTATGATATGTTGCCAGTTTAATCCAGGTAAAAGTGTCCCGGTGGAACAAGGTGGTTTCCAGCCCCCTGACCACCCTTTTGAAGTCCTCCAGATGGATTATATTCAGATGGAGCGATGTCGAGGTTTCAAGTATGTCCTAGTAGTTGTATGCGCTTTGTCCAGATGGACAGAGGCATATCCAGTCCCAGATTACACAGCCGCGACCACTGCCAAGCAGTTGGTTCGTGAGTTCTTCCCCCGTTATGGACTCCCTAGAGTCGTATATTCTGATAACGGCCAGCCATTCTCATCCGAATTGATGAAACATGTTTCCCTTTTGTTAGGGTACCAGTGGAAATTCCATTGTGTACGCCATCCTGAAGCAGCTGGTCTAGTAGAGAGACATAATCAGACCCTGAAAATCCGTATTGCCAAGATTTGTAAAGAGAAAGGTGTGGACTGGCTAGTAGCTCTGCCAGTCGCTTTATTTTATATGCGCATGGTCGCACACTCCAGATCAGGTCTGTCCCCGTATGAAGTCGTATTCGGCCGCCCCCCTAACATGTGGGGTACACCTAGACCTCGAAGTATTACCGATGTTTCAAGTAATATGCTGACAGATTACCTAGCTTCCTTGATGTCTGCCCTCAACTCTTGTCGTTCACAGGTTGCTGCCGCATTTCCAGACAATACCGAGGTGGCACCGCATGACATCGTTCCCGGATGCATGGTTCTTGTCCGGAACTTTGATCGTTCAAGTCCGCTGGAGCCTCGCTGGAAGGAACCCCGACAGGTCCTCCTGGCCACCCGTACTGCCGTCAAGCTGGAAGGCAGGAAGGGCTGGGTCCACCTGTCACATGTGAAAAGATTTTTTGGATTGAAGCCTGTTTCAAAGAACATTTCCCAGGATTTGAAAGACTGCCCAAGTACTATTCTTAAGGACTGTCCCGCAAAAGACATTGCTACAAACCCTTCCCTGTTAGAGAAAACTCCGCAGCAGGAGTATAAGCTTAAACTAAGGTCTAGTAAAATAAGTCAACCAGTTTGATTGTCTAAGTCCTCCCCTAGGTGAAACGGTTAGACCGGTTTCTGACATGTATATAATAGACCCCCACAGAGAGAGAGTTAGTGAGAACTCTAGAAGTTGAACTATTATTTTATGTTTTCTGCTATATTTTAGCATTATGATTTCCTGCACCAGTTATGCATTTTATTTGTGTTTTTCAGTTTCTCATGTAAATAAGTCTGCTAATGTTACAGTAGAGCACACGTTTAGTGATCTGCCTCCCCATGAACTTTCTTATCGTCTTGCTATGCGTAATAACTCCTTTATCCGCATGTTACATTATTCACACCAGACCAGCAATGCCACAAATTGTTGGGTGTGTGGTCGACTCCCCCCTTTCCAGACACCGAAGGGAGTTCTGCCACTCTTTCCTTATCCATTTTCACATAATGGTTCGTGTGGAGCATGGTCCACGTTAACGTCATCCTCAACAGATATGTCTTTTCTTAACAGTACATGTTTTCCAGACAAGCAAGGTCTTCCCCACAGAACAGGGTTAGATCTAGAAAATGAAGTTTATAATTTAGGTAATTATTCTTCGAATTTTATGGTCCTGAATGTTCAGTCTGATACTACTCCAGACTTACCTGCTATGTCAGTACTACCAGTTAAAGGCGAATTATGTGTCCGAAAGAATGGTTCCGTACATGTAGGCCATAGTGATTGTACTACTATCGTCAAGTATAGTGACAGTGGGAAATCTATTTTCAAAGCTTCACGTCATTCTTATTTTATTTGTGGTCAGACCGCATATGTTCGTCTGCCCCTCGATTGGGAGGGAACCTGTTACATTGCCTTCCTACTGCCACCAGTTTTTCTAGCCCCACCTGACTACCATAGGAATTCCCACCTAGTACATACTAGACACAAGAGAGACCTCCCGATTGTCGATTATACTGAAACTGCTCTAGAACAATATATAGATATCAATAAAGGTGTCTTCCCCTACTTAGGTACTGTCGTGAATAGTAAACTGATACGTAGATTAACCAGAACACTCGAAGCAGTAGTGATTGAGACTACTTCTGCTCTAGGTAATTTAACCGAAGAACAATCCTTTATGAGAATTGTCGTGCTCCAGAATCGTCTCGTCCTTGACGTCATACTGGCCGATAGGGGCGGGGCCTGTAGAGTCATCGGATCTAGTTGCTGCATTTTCATTCCTAATAACGCGCCGTCTGTTTATTCAGCTATAACCAGACTCCATAAAATTGCCCATATGTTACACCAAGATCCAGGCACCTGGACATGGTCCGGTTGGTTCTGGAATATAATTTCCACCTGGGGATGGAAAGTATTGTCATTTCTGGGTATTGCAGTAGCGATCATATTCAGTTGCTGCCTCTGTATACAATGTGGCCCTGCGATTTGCGGCATTTGTGCTACCTCTTGTATTCCTAGTCCCAAGTCCCGTTCTAAATCCCGTTCCAAGAAAATTCGAGACGAGCAAATGATACTGTATGAAATGATAGATGGTATCATGAATATTGATGTTTCCTGATGGAAACGTAGTGACAAGGAGGGAATGTGGAAAAGTAAATTTTGCCATGTTCTGTGTCCCTACGTGTCCTCCATCTTATGTTATGTGTGCATGATTAAATATGCATATGTATCCCCCATGTTTGATTAAAGACGCAATTACAGTTGTGTCCATCTCTAGTATGCCAGTTTCCAGTTCTCGTGAAAGCTACGAGTATCAGGCCTATGTAAAGTTACGTTGCCACGTTTCTCAGTGTGCACGTTATTTCATTGTAAAGTCCCCGTTTCTAGGCCTCAAAAGGGCCCGGACACCAGATTCAGCTTCTGTCTCCTGAACCCTCGCTGAGGAGCGATACAGCCCCCACCTGTATCCTCGACCCTTCACTTACTTCCTGCCTCGCAGTGCCCGGCTCAGCCTGGCTCTGCCTCTGAGTCTGCCAAGAGTATGTTATGATTCTAGTTATCAGTCCAGCCCTCCTTCTCTGCATTCCTAAGCTACTGAATCGCATCAATAGTTTCCGTCATTGTCTAGCCTTTACGTCTCCATGTAAGAGAAATATTGCATTTAATGGTCATTTAATATTCTTCATCACGCACTACATGTAGAATAATGCATGCTCCAGTCTTAGAGTCTGTTAGCCTTTCCCCTCCTGACTCTTAGTTTATATCAACATGTTCTCTAAACATCAGATACTAGATACTGTTTAGGTACATGTCGCCCTGACTCTCCAGACTTCAGTCTCTGCTCCTAGCACAGAGTTCATAGCCCCCACCTTCTCCTAGTAACACGTCATTGTCAGTTTACGCGCACCATTAGGTTAGAGGTCCCGGCTCCTTAGGTAGCCCCCTCCATGTTTCCGCCCCATTTATGACATATTCTGTTACGTTTACATCACATGTCTATGTACACGCCTCTTGTTACACCTACTTTCACCCTTATCTTTCGCGACTGCTATTGACCACACCCACTGCTCCGCCTACTGTATTCATTGTAATGCAACTGTTTTAATATATATACTTGTGTACTGCTATTAAATGTTACCCATTCCCTTACGCCGATCCTGATCCTGCCCCCGGCAGCGCTGCCATCCCATTCCTGTGCAGGTTGTCCTGTTCCTGTCCTTTATGCTGTATTAAACCTGCAAACTCCTACTACCTCGAATCTTGACTCTTATTTATTGAGCTATCTGTTATTACTATGTCCAGTAAAACCTAGATCCGGTATTATTTATTTATATACCACAGTACAGTGCTCATCATGAACTCATGTATTTGAAGGGGCTCTCATATGTCATTATGAAGAAAATGGAGACAAAGTGAAATTAGACAATTGTCTAGGATCACACAATTTGGTGAAGTAGGGAAGCCCGGTTTGATCTCATGTTTTCTGGTTTGACATTGTACAATTATATTTCATTCCAATTCAATAATCAAGTGACTTCCTTTTTACACTTGAATCTCTGAAGCTAGTGATAGGGCCCATCTTAACCCCTCTCCTCACAAAGCCACACCCACCATGCAGGCATCAATGCTACCCACGGGCACACCACAGACCACACTTTGCGACCCCTAGGAAAATGTTTGCGAGTACCCATGGTTCAGAGGATTGCCCCATTAATTCTATTCTGCAGTTTCATGATAACTCTGGATTTAATGTTTCCCTATTGCAAGAAAGGACTCGAGATTCCCGACATTTGCAGTAGAGGTTCATCATGGGCAGTTTATGTCCTCTGTCTCTGTATAAAAATCAGATCCCAGGGTATGCACCAAAATAATTGCTCCAGTTGTTGCTCATTTTTATTTACAGGGAGCCCTGTTTACCCATTCGTCTGTGACTGGCTTCCTCATGGGCCTTCCATTCAGGAGACCTTGCTCATTTTGGACCACACAAAGAAAGTGTTGAACAGGTGGTGCTTGTTTTCAATTTCCGAAGTTCAGCTTAAGCCCTCCCAGGAGATCAGGTTTATAGGAGCCATATTCAGGACAGGTGAATTTTTCTTCCCCATAACCGGCTCACAAGTATACAAAGCCTAATCATGGCGCTCCTCTATAGCACAGAGATCCTGACTCGGTTGTGCCTGGAGGTACAGGGGCATCTGGTGACATGTGTGTTCACAGTTCCCTGGGTGCATCTACATCTATGTCCTTTCCCAAAAGAATCGCTCCTTTGACCACTTGGTTTCTCTCTCTGGTCAGGTCAAATCGGAGCTGGAGTGGTGGGTGGAAACTCGCAACCTTATCAAGGGTATGCAGATGCAATGGAGCAAACCCTGGTCTTAACCATGGATTCCAGAAAGATCGGTTGGGGAGCCACAGGTCCCGGTCAGGCGTATCAGCAGAAATGATTGTGGTGGGAGTGGACAAGGTCATCGAATTGGAGGGAACTTGTGGCGATCTACGAAGCTCTCATGCATTTATCGGATCTCATCAGGCAGAAGAATGAGCTGGTCGGATCAGATAATCTCCATTGCCTACATAAACCATCAGGGAAGCACCATATCCATGACTTTAAATTAAGCGGTGACATAGATTGGTCTCTGGGCAGAATCCAATCTTCTGAGTTTAACAGCATTTCACATCAGGGGTCTAGACAAACTCAGGCAGATCATCTGAGCAGGTCATTCCCTTTATCAATGAAACTGTCATTGAATCACAGGATCTTTCCCCAATTCTGCAGTTAGTTCAGCCATGCATTTAGGGATCTGTTTGCTTCAAGGAATTATTCGAAGTTTCAGATATTTTGTTCAAGGTCCTAGGAGGAGGGATCTTGGAGCACAGACGCTCTCCTGGAGAAGTGGCCCTAGAAGTTAACAGTGCTTTCCCTACATTTCCTTTGTTCACAGGAACATTGGCAAAAATTTAGCGAAGTGGAGCAGAGGTGATCCTGATAGTCCCATTTGGGCTGAGAAGATCTTGCTTCCCTCTTCTACAGACTGGCAACTTGTACTTCCTGGAGTCTCCGGTCAACTTCATCTACCTTTGAGACTTCTTGCCCTCCCCATCTATATGTCACTCTCTCAGCTTGGAGTTTGAGAGTATGAACCTTTTAAGCAAGAGTCTCTCTGCAGCTCTGGTTGAGACCATTCAGTGTTCACAGCAGCCTTTGACTCTTAAAGTCTACACTAGGCATTGGGATATTTTTCACAGATGGTTTTCTCAGCATGATCTCTTGACTTCTTCCTGCCCTTCTTCTTCAGTCTTGCAGTTTTTAGTGGAATGCCATCAGCGTAATCTTTCTCTCTCTCTACTCTAAGGTCTCACAGGTTCTCTAGCAAGGCATTTACATAGTTTTCTGAACCTCCAGATGAAATTGAGACTCTGATTAACAGTCTTTAAGAGTTTCTCTATTTCAAGACCAATTGAGAAGTCCTCTCCCAAAGGATTTGCCCTCTGTTCTCAAGTCCTTACAAACACGTCCTTTTGAACCTTTAGAGAAAATTAGTTTGACATTTCTCTTCTATAAAGTTCTTTTTTCTGGTGGCTATCACTTCTGCACAAAGGATTGATGGACTTTCTGCTTTATTCTGTCATCCTCCTTTTCTCAGATTTTTTGAGGATTGGGTTATCCTTCGTCCTTATCTTTCTCTTCTAAGGCTAACTCTTACTTTCATGTTTCTGAAGAGGTGATTCTCTGTTCTTTCTTTCCCTCTCTTTCCTTGGTGGAGGTAAAGGCTCTTTATTCCATGGTCTTTAGATTCTACTTTCATGAGAGATTACAGACTGAATAAGGTTCCGGACTGTACTAAAAATTCTAATGTGGGCGTGTTAAGTTCAGTTCTGGAATGAGTTGCTTGGCTTACCCATTATTATTTTCACAGATTTAGTGTGCATTAAATCATGGGGTGTGCATACTTTGATTTGTAGTGTGTTTTTATCAAAGGCTTGTAATTTGGAAAGTGATATAATGACTTGGACAAGGGACATGCTATTGCTTACCGGTAATCTTCATTACTCTTAGTCCTACTAGTCCTCATCACAGACATTACGACCACTCTGACCATCCCTCCAAGCTCAGATTTTGCTTGCATATTTCAGGAGGATTCTGATTAAGCCATGCCTAATACAGCACCCAGGAGGGTGGGTTGGACTTACTAGAATTATCCTGTGTTTCTCTCTGTCCAGAGGATGGAGTCGACCTCTTGATACAATGAATGTACCAAGGATGAGTAGGACTAAGAATAATGATATTATTGGCAAGTAATCTGGGCTTTGGCTGCCTCATGGTTGCTGGAGGGGGCTAATCATGGCAACACACTCAGGTACTCTTTCCGCCTTCCAGTCTGGTATTCCATCTCCTGGTAATGTGTCTTTTTATTTCTCACTGCAAGCGTAGGGTGGGATCGGACTAGCTGCCATGTGGTTGGTGATGAATTGATTTAACATTCAAGTTCCACAACAATTGCTTCCCTAGGGCTTTAAGTAGGATGAGAAAGTAGAAGGTCTCGAAAAGGGATGTCTGCTTTGTAAATAAGGGCGTGGGTACCATATGTAAACTACATTTTTGTGATCCCTACAATGTGGCCCCAACCTTTGTTTTGGTGCAAGATTAAGTAAAATATGTCAAATATAAACAAGAACTGAATAGCTGACGCAGATTTTGTACATTGATTGTTCAAAAATCTGTTAGTGTTATCTACTAGTAAAGTCAAACGCCTGAAGGGAAACCGGGAGCCTTGAAAACAGATGTGGCATTCACTCTTCCCTGCCGTGTGGAGGACACCTGAGGACCCGTCCTGCCTGGACTTGCTGTGCTTTTGCCGGGGTGGAGACTCGGCTGTGAGGGTGCGGGACTGCGAGTCCCAGAGGTCCGTGCGCGGAGTCCACCAGGCGCACCTGTGACTCTTCCCGCCCCCAGCCTTCCCTGTGCTTAACTACGGCTCGCGGCCCCCGCTCCGCGGGTGCTGCTCGTAGCCGTTTTTGAGGCATTCACTCTTCCCTGCCGTGTGGAGGACACCTGAGAACCCGTCCTGCTTGTACTTGCTGTGCTTTTGCCGGGGTGGAGACTCGGCTGTGAGGGTGCGGGACTGCGAGTCCCAGAGGTCCGTGCGCGGAGTCCACCAGGCGCACCTGTGACTCTTCCCGCCCCCAGCCTTCCCTGTGCTTAACTACGGCTCACGGCCCCCGCTCCGCGGGAGCCGCTCGTAGCCGTTTTTGAGGCATTCACTCTTCCCTGCCGTGTGGAGGACACCTGAGGACCCGTCCTGCCTGGACTTGCTGTGCTTTTGCCGGGGTGGAGACTCGGCTGTGAGGGTGCGGGACTGCGAGTCCCAGAGGTCCGTGCGCGGAGTCCACCAGGCGCACCTGTGACTCTTCCCGCCCCCAGCCTCCCTTACATAAAAACACGCCATCCACCGCGTACGTGGGACACGCGCAGGACGGCGCCGGGCGAAGCCCGGGCCAAGGGCGGGCCCGTTGTAGCCCGTTAGAGACCGTTAAGGACCGGACTGGGCCATCCCTCTAAAAATTACCATCACCCAGGACTATCTTCCGAACTGCTCGTGCTTTTGCATCCGCCCTAATTAATACCAGGAACATTCACATTCTATCACTTACTGTCTCTATCTTAATTTTAACATTTCTTAAATTTTTTATTATGTCTACACAAGGAAGCAGAAGTAAAACTGCTGCAAAGGAAGGGCAACTCATAGGTCCTATAGATAGCTTCATCACCAGGGCTAACTCGCTAATAGATCAGAGCATTTCGCTCATGGAGCTCAGAGTATCCCAAGAACTAGCTAACGCAAAAAGATCCTACATGGGTCACCTGGCCAATGCAAGAACGCCGGATCACCGTAGGGATTCAAGACGGAGTGAAGGCGGGGGTCAAAGGCAGAGCTTACCTAATACAGTTGACCTATCGGTCTCACAGCTCTCTGAAACACAATTAACTTTAGATCTTGAAAAGACCCCAGATTTAGTGATCCAAACTACCCCTGAAGAGATAAGGCAGTCTAGAGGGAGGAAAGAGGGAGCAATAAGGAAAAAGAAACCTGGAGGCCCAACAAATCAAAAAAACTAAAAAACCCAATAAAGCTCCAATTAAGACAGCAGAGAAGCCCCCCTGTACCCCTTTGATAGGAGACCAGGATATTCACACGGTGATGATACATCATACACCACATGACACCCCGGCCCCTATTAGTGTAGAAACCGCAACCAACTCACCATTAAGAAAGGAGGCAGACGACAATTCCAACACCCAACTGCTACAAAAAATTGGAGATTTATTAAAGCAAATCTTCACACAATTAGAAGTTAGGCTGTCTAAGATAGAAAAAGTACTAGCCGAACTTTCAACCCTGATAAAACCCAACCCAAACCAGGGGGTACAAAAAGTCGGGGGAGGCAAGCATTCCTGCTCTACCCCCACTGCCCAAAATAAAAAATCGATTCTCCCAGGTGCAGTAGCCAAACCAAGCCAAACCATAGTGCCCAAAAATAAGATAACAGAGAAGCCATCAACCAATACTCCAAATACCACCACTAATACTAACCGGGAACATACCAACACAGGTCCAAAAACACCACCAACACAACTGAACAGAGGGTGGGATAGAGGACCGTCTGATGGAAGATTTTCTGTCAACCTCCCGCCAGAAGCGAGTCCCTTTGTTGTCGTAATGACTGGCATCCCAGAACTGACGGATCAAAATTCCGAACCAAATTGGTCATTAAAGAACAAGGGCCAACACTGGCTTAGTACGAACCGGCCACTTCCGCCCTATTGCTCAACCAAGATTCTGATGGTTAGAAGGGCTCCTTGGGTAGGGCATGGCAGGAAATCAATACAGGGTGACTGCGTCTTAATTACCTTTGAAGATCCCAGACTGGTTGACCATATCTGTTCGTGGGAACACCCAAGTTTAACTGGTGGTATAGGAACAAAGCGCCTTTCCTTCTTTTACCCCCCCAGACACCGTGATGGTTTCCATTACGATGGATCCTGGCATACAGTGGGCCCTCGATATCGGGGTAGAGAGAGGGTAGAGTGGGGAGGACAACATCAGAGAGGTCCCTATAGAGAGCCACCGTGTTGGGAGGGCTGGAACGGAATCCCAACGATTAATAGATACAGTGGTCTAGAGTCAGTCGATTGACCATCACTGGCAGAAGACCATCCGAGGCCAAAGTCAGTGGAGCCGGACCTTACCTCTGAACCTCATATTGGAGATGTTCCCAATGGGGACGCCCAAGTGTTGGGCGTCGTTTTTTGGAACATCGCCGGTCTTCGCTCCAAGATTGAAGATGGGAGTGCCATGAGCTTCCTAGGTAGACAACAAATTGTCTGCCTTCAGGAGACATGGTCACTGACGGAACTTCACCTCCTGGGATTTAGGACGTATTTCTCCCCAGCATTGACAGGGACCATGGGCAGGCCTAAGGGGGGATTAAATATCTATATAGCAAACACTATCCAGCAAATAAAAATAACTATCGTTGAACTGGATGCTAATTTTCAGCTTCTCTCCCTTTCCTTACCCAAAAATGAGACAGTTCTCCTCATTCATTTTTATAACAACTTTGAGGAAGGAGAGTTTCTGAGGGTGGTATCTAACCTTAATGAGAAACTCTCTAATTTTAGACAGGCTAAAGGAGGCAAAGATGCTGTTTTCTTCTTATTGGGGGGGGGGGAACTTTAATCTACATCCTTGCCCCCATCTCGGAAAAAACTGCGCTGGGATGGCGACTGAGAAGGGTAACCCCCTTACCCATTTCCGTCATACCAAACTGGGTACTGTGATGAACGACCTGCTATCAGATCTGGACCTCCAAATAGTCAATAGCCTGAACGGTAACATCAACCAGCTAGAGCCAACATATGTGGGGAGGGGACACCACTCAACAGTCGATTATATCCTATTATCGGATGGACTGTTGAATAGAGCCAAGCACTTCGAGGTTCTACCTGACACTCTAAGTGACCATTCGGCCCTTAGGTTAGAATTGAATCTAATCCATCAACAATCCCTTACCCTAACGATAGTAAAAGCTCTGAGCCAAAATAAACTGCACATGGGTCAGCTAAACGGGTACACATTAAAATGGGGGAAGATAAATCCTGGCCAAATTACCGAAGAGCTGATTAAATCCGTCTATCCCCACATTATAAAATGCCTAGATCAAACTGTGATAGAGGAGGACGTTTTAAGCAATTTCTCCATAATCTTAGACAAAATCAAGAGCCTTCTCACAGCAAAGCCAAAAGCTCAAACCTCAAATAAGAAAGGTTGGTCTAACCATGACTGCACACTGGCTCATTCTAAATTAAAAGTGGCCCTGAATAACGATGATAGAGATCCTCAGTTAATTGCCACACTTAGAAAATAATATCTGTCTGCACGGAATCAGAGAAAGGCCGAATTAAAACAGGCTTTGTGGGACGAACTACACAAAAGTGCCCTTGATAAAAATAGCGAGGCCTTTTGGAGAGTAGTAAGGTCCCCATTTCTGGCTGATGATAACATCCCTAAAATCGAAGTCGCTATAGAAGAAGGTGTTTGGGTATCCCATTTTTCAAAAATCTTCCAAAAAAGGAAAACACACATAGAAAGTGATGATGAAACTTACGCAGCTGCGGTGTACCCCATTTCCATAGAGTTTGATATCTCCAAGGTCCTCCTCGCTCTAAAATTAAGTAAAAATGGAAAAGCTCCAGGGCCTGACGGTGTCCCAGTGGACATTTTTAAACACAACGTAGATCTCTGGGCCCCTATACTTACCAGGGTATGTACGGCAGCCGCAAAAAAGGGGCTTTTGGAGTCCTGGACCAAGTCCGTCATGGTCCCGATCTTCAAAAAGGGAGACCGCCAGGACCCCACTTGCTACCGCCCTATTTCACTGCTGGACTCGCTGGGCAAGGTAGCTGGCAGGGTCGTCCTTGAGCGACTCCAGCAGTGGGCGGAGGAAAGGGGTGTCCTGTCCGATTTACAACTCGGTTTCCGGGAAGGCTTCGGGACAGTAGAACAGGCCTTAAATCTATCTATGATTATGGGAAAATATATTCACGCAAAACAGGACAGACTCTACATGGTGTATGTGGACCTGTCCGCAGCTTTTGATTGCGTCTCCCACACAAAGCTCTGGTCTGTACTGACACAAATGGGAGTGGATCCCCCACTTTTAGATTTCCTGAGGGAATTATACTCCAAGGCTTCCGCGAGAGTCTGTTTTAGTGCGAAGGGCGAGTTGTCGGCATCTTTTGGAGTAGAGCGTGGAGTCAGGCAAGGATGCGTCCTGGCACCCTTCTTATTCTCCCTCTATACAAACAGCTTGGAGGTGGAGCTTTTGAGGGGGGCCCAGTACCTCCCACAAGTAAAACAACGCCCGATTCCCGCTCTGCTCTATGCAGACGATGCTGTCGTACTGGCACGGACCCCGCGTGAATTACAGAAGGCACTTTCCAGGTACTCGGCCTTCATGGGCAGTCTTGACCTCCACATTAACATTAAGAAGACCTTTGTAATGGTGGCAGGTACAGGGAGAAAACGGCCCAAGGACATATTGCTCAATAATCAAAAATTAGAAGTGACGGCCCAGTACCCCTATTTAGGCATCACAATAGATAGAAACTGACCTGGAAAGCGGCAGTCGAGGCTAGGAAGCAGTTTCAAGAGAGCTATAGCAGCCCAGATGTCCTTTTCACAAAAACTGGGCAAACGGTCGCCTGTGGAATTACTGAAAATCTACAGTGCTAAATGCCAGACAATTGCACTGTATGGGGCCGGCGTCTGGGAGCACGCGGATGTTAGTGCTTTACAGGTTGCAGAAAATTCATTCCTAAGATTTCTCCTTGCAGCACCAAGACGATCTTCAACATACGCGTGCCACACAGAATTAGGCATACCACACATAGAGGACCTGGCAAAAATCCAACCGTTGCTATTATGGCGGCGTATCTGGACCTCTGATAAAAACACGTTAACCAAGGGGATCGTGGCTGACTCAATGGCACTAGATCATTCAGTAAAAATAAGATGGCTTGCCTATATTAGAAATTTTCTCACAGACCTAGGCCTAGAGACATTTTACATCACACAGGCAAAGATCAGTGAGATATCTAAGAAAGATCTGAAAGCAATGGCCTTGAGCCACTTAGATAGCTTAAGGCTTGCCAGCGAAATAGGGAAAGCCTCTGTCCATCACGCAATTATGGTCCAGACTACCATTACCATCCAGCCTTATCTAACGCTGGAAATTGGCATTTTCGATCGACTTCTACTAACCAGATTCAGACTGAACCTTTTCCATCGGCTAGTAGCTTTTCCCATGACGAATGCTTGGGAGCCCATTCTAGGCCTTTGTCCCTGTGATGATAAATCAGGGCAGTCCACCATACATACTGTCCTGTTCTGCAAATTTTATCATGATCATCGTAAATTTTGGCTGCTACCATTGTTAAAATCTTGGGGTGTTAGACAGTGTCATCCCACCATGTTGCGCCTCCAGTTTTTAGAGTCTGAAACCACCTGTTATCACGTTGTTAACTTTTTGAAATGTATTTTTAAACACAGAAAAAACTTATAAGTAACACCCCCGAAACAAAGAATAATGATCTAAATGAAACGTGAAGTGATATTCTTTTTAACTATGTCTTTTTAGTTTTATTGTACTACTGATTTTCTGCTTATTATTGTAATAATATGTACAATACTGCTTTTATGGATTTCTATTTTGAAATACCGAATAAAGAAATGTAATAATAATAGTAAAGTCAAGGACATGAATAGACCAACAGTGACCCGTTTAGATATCTGTTTTTGATTACTAGCGGGTTGGAGACCGGGAGGGACCTGCCCACTGAATTGCATGGCTTCTCTCTTGCTAGTTTGCTATGCATTTATAGCAATTTGCTTTGTTTTCTGTCAGGAAGGGCAGAGTGGCTATTTTAAATATTGACTTGCTGTTCGTGTGATCAAGCTCAAATATTTTCTCCAGACACTTTGCTGTCCTGAATTTTATGAACTTCAGAAATCTTTGAGTGCAAAATGGTAAACTTTCCACTCCTTCGCACTAGTTCATTGCCCCTTGGGATGGCAGGAAGAGGAGGATGACTTCATACTGGCAGTGGTTGTTGTAAGAGCTGATCACATGACTAAGCAAAGAAATCAGATCACCTACCCTGATCTTGAAACTACTCCGTTGACACCCCTTAGGATCTAGCAGCACATTCACAAGGCATTGCACTCAGACATTCCAAAATACCAGCAAGAACATCTACACACATCTTGACCTCAAAATATACCAAGAGGAAATTAGAGACTGATTCTGTAAATTCAAGTATCAGATAAGACCAAAACAGCGAGTCAGACCTTCTCTTGTCTAGCCCCTTTACTCTGGAACCACATTTCTAAAGACATAAGAACAATCCTTGACATCAACACCTTGCACAAATACCTCAAAAAGAACTTTTATAGACTCTATCCACTGTAGCTATACCCCGTTTAGACTAACAAGATTTTGTGATAATTGTATATAGTTAATGATATTTGAATGTTATCTATTGTTATTCTGTAACCATACTTGCTATGTGTAAAATGCCCTATTGCCCCATGGGCTAGCTCGGAGGTCTGTTAATACCTGAAACAAAAAAAAATTGTATCAAATAGGCTACACTCTTCTTGCTGCCTTCATGCTCAGTAGCCGCCCAGTTTTCTTTGCCTTTTGATTTTTAGGTCTCGCCTAGGCAGCGCTTGTGCTGTCTCTTTGAGATATGCTGTATTCAGGATATGGACATACAGATCTGCCCACTTTCCGCCCATCTTTTTAATTGGCACCTGTCCCTGTCCTTTGCAAATGGTGGCTTTTCATTGGTCAAGAGGCTTACTAATCCCTCCTTAGTATCACTGTGTCTCTTCTTGTAACCTCCTATGAGGACATCCCCTGTTACTCCCTAGGTTTTAATTACAGCCTCAGAGCACTATTTTCTTAAAGCGCTTTAGGAAGTACACATGATTGGTCCTAAGCAAGGCTGGCAGTCGTTACTTTACTCACTAGCACATCTCACATTTATATGAGACCTTCTATAAATTTCCCTTCATCAGCTCCACACAGAATACAACCTAATCCGGAATTAATATAATAATAATGTTGTCACTTTTCAAAGCTACTAATTGTATATATGGACATAGTTATTTTAATGTGCTCGTGGTACTTTCTTGCTGGTGGCCAGTGGGGCTGGGCGATGCTCTGGCTCCCAAAAGTGAGGACAAAAACCTGGGCATCCGCCTGGACCAGAAACTGATAATGGAGCATGCCGCAACTACCGCTGGCGCCTGCTTCCATGTGTTAAGCCTCCTTCGTACCGTATTTCCCTTCCTCCCTCTGACTACTTGGAAAACCCTCATCCAGGCACTGGTGCTAAGCTGCCTGGACTACTGCAAGGCTCTGCTGATCTCAGCTAACATAGCTTCACAGAACAGATTGCAAGTAGTTCAGAACAGAGCGGCTCGCCTGGTCTCAATGCTCCCCCCCCCGAACTGCCTCCCTCTCTCTCTTGCATCAACTGCATTGGCTTCCAGTGCGGAAGCGCATGAGATTCAAGATCTGCTGCATTGTGCACAATTCCTTGAATGGCAAAGGTCCCACCTACCTGGCAGAAACATTTACTAAATATCTGCCATCCAGGTCTCTTTGCTAAGGGACCAAGTCTCTACTCCTTGTTCCACGTTGCAATAAATCGCACCTAGGTGATAAAGCCTTCTTCCACATAGCCCCCTTCTACTGGAATCAACTCCCCACCCATCTGCGGCAATGCCCGGATCACTTACAGTTCAAAAGGCTCCTCAAAACTACTGTTTTAATATGTTCCCCTTCTCTGACCGGTAGCAGCAGTTCCATAGCGCGGAGATACCCCTTTGGGGATGATTCGGGTGCTTTATAAACCAATAAATATCAAATATCTGCAAGGGCCATCAAGTTTTATTATCATATTTTAGGAAGTACTATTCCTAGTGGCCCCTGCCAGTGGCGTGTCCTATTAAAAAAACAATTCATTCCAGTACACACAATTGTCTAAACTTGGGCATCCTGGCAATTTAAGCCCCACAATGCATTTCATATGCCTTTGCTGTCTTTGCCCACAGACATGAATGTTCTTCAAACCACTGTGCCTAGCTTATAAAAGTATATAAGGCTCAGCAATCAGTTATCTTCAGAATTTTTTTTATTAATTGCTACCAACCATACTGTCCACTGCCCTCCAATCTTAACAGACCTGGTTGGTGGACCATGCTCCTCGAAAGGCCTCCCTCTAAACATCATATGACCTCTAACTTTATGTGCTTCCGAAAGTACCTGAAAAACACCCGCCGCCGCGCATACATCACTGGCGTAGGTCTGGGGCAAGGATATTAATCCATCCCCTCCTCAATCTGAAGCATTGTTATAAAACAAAGTGATGGCACTCCTCCACCCACACATTATCAAAATCCAGGTTGACATACTAGCTTAAATAACTTTCAATATGTTTAACAAAGAAAGGACAGTTTTCCCCAAAAATATAAAATCCTACTGGATTGTGACAGGAGGACAGGGTAGGGCCATCACAAGGGGATGAAGTATGCCAGTTGGATTGGTAAGTGAAAAGAAATTATTTTTGTGGTGAAAAAGTGCTTTAACACTGCAAAGTAACCTGGCAGCAAATAGCAGCTGCCAATCCCGCCTCAAAAAAATTAAGAACCATTTTGGCAGGGAATGAGGCAACAACGGTTGAAGTTTTGGAAATGGGGAGTCAACGGGGGTGAGAGAGTAAAGGAGGCAATTTAGACCGGGAGATCTTTGAAAAATATTAAAGCCAGGAGTGGGTATGGAAAGCAATAGATGACCTTGGGGAGAGGGATGAAGGAGCAATATGGAGTGGAGGGGAGTAGTATTCAAGGGAGAGAGCTACAAAACACATGCTCGCTCATGGAGTGCTAAACGAAAAAGAGAAAATCAGTTTCCTGAAAGGGAGCATTGAAAGAATACAATCAATCTGATAACATACATGGCAAACAGGCTATGGTACAGGGAAGGGACAAACACAAGAATAGGATGGAAAGCTATCGAATAAAAAGCAAGAAAATGATAGCGACAAGAAAGCCAGCCAAGAGTATGCAATGGGTGGGCTGTAAGCCCTTGTAAATTTTTTGTATTTTCTAGAAGAGCCCTGCGCGTACAGACGTCTAAAAGCTGTCGGGTAATAGAGACCTAAGAAGAAAAGTACAGCCTCTGTGAGACATTTACTTTTTTTAGGGGCCTTAAAGTATGCATTTTAGGAACTCCAAAATGTCTGCACTCTGATGTCGTATGAGGTCACGTGCAGTGGGTTGGGTAGGTTTAAAGAGGATTAAAGATGCATTGCCCCTTTAAATGTGAAGCGTTGAACTTTGCATTATTTTTACAGCATATTCTTAGTGTGCCACCCAAAAAATATAAAACGTGTGTATATTAGACCAAGTACATCTCTTAAGCCTGTATTTCATACAATACCCGTATAGTTCAACCCCATCCACCCGTATGGAGGGTTAAAATGCTCCAGTCGTCTCCATTCACTGTCACTGAAAAGTCTGTGGTCCATGAAGACGGAGATCTTCGGCAGGAAGCGCTCTTTCAGCCAATCAGTGTGGGATGCCTTAATCTTCAAAGAATCCGGACAAGTCTGACAATACAAGATGAGAACAACTGATATGAAAGAAGAAAAGCAATGTACTGCAGTTGTTTTTCTTTTACCACCCCTTGCCCCACATATCCTTGTACAACCCATTGTACCAGAGGACACACATTTTCAGGCAGGTTTTCTTTCACTAACCGCCTAAGTTGTCTGTGTTGTAGCGGAGCAGTGTAATTTTGGCTTCACCTTTGCCCTTTACAAATATATGCACTTAGAACATGTACTTTGTGTGTTCTAACGATATTACTGTAAAGTGTTGCACTTGAAATCACTATTGAAGTGCATTCACTGCAAGTTTAGAGAATTCCTTTATATTGTGTGTCCTAAGTTTATAAAAATGATATACTCCTTAGAGACTTGATGAAACCATTCTCAGACTATTAAAATGTAATTACTTTAGAAACAAAAATAGATTTATGTAACATGTACACAAATGTTTCATATCTGTATTTATATTGTAGTTCTTAGTCACATTTATGTAAATATCAACAAGAGAGTGAGGAAAAACCAAGTTGAGCTAGTTCATTTGCAGTTCTAAACATGTATAATCAAGAAGAACTGGCTCATAGTTAAAGCCTGTAGTTTGTGTTTAGGAAACCGATAGGTGTCTTAAGAAAACCCTCACCCACCAACCTAGTTAGTGGCATGCTTCATCATCGGGTCCTACCCAAGGTGTGCTTCAGCGCCGAACTACAACGGAGCGTTTTTTTTTTGTTGTGTTGTGATTGGTACAGTGATTAGTGATGTTAAAACTATCTATTGGGTCCCTTTCAGATAGTGGAAGTAGTTTTAATAGTGGGGCCCTGTGACAGGGTTAGAAAAGGTTGGTTGATACGTGTAGAGTTTTATGTTTTGTCTCCAGAATCCTAAATATGGGTCTACTTGTTTCAAATGACGGTAGCGCTATTCCTGCAGGGAACAACGTCCTCATTAAGCACTCAAAAATAATGTTCCTTAGGACAGTCTTTTGTTCCTTTCAATAAAGTTTTATTCAAAAAGTTCAATTTTTTAGTAAATCATAAATTCATACATACATACGTAACCACAGTTCAGAACTGAAATGGTTGAAGCGTAACAAAATCGTGAATTCGATTGAAAAACTTACGTACTGATGTCAATAAACAGCACAAATCTTGAAGAGTGCTTTTGAAATTAGTCGAATCGTTTTCATAAAGCATAAGTAAGACGGAGTGTTGGGTTGCGGTATGTAAACAAGTATAGCACACACATAGCGTGTTGCTTGTAGTCGCCCATCGTTTTACCTAAAGAAGCTTACCGTAAGAACAACGGATTTCAAAGTGAAGGTACCGCCGGTATCCTGAAAGGTCCCGAGCGACGGTGAGGACGCGGGTAAAAAGGAACCCGCGGAACTGCCATATTTATCCCGGAAGTTCCTGTCAACAAATGTGTGTGCTATATTTGTTTACATACAACAACCCAACACTCCGTCTTACTTATGTTTTAGTAAAATGTTTCGACTAATTTCAAAAGCACTCTTCAAGCTTCGTGCTGTTTATTGACATCGGTACGTAAGTTTTTCAATCGAATTTACGATTTTGTAACGCTTCAACCATTTCAGTTCTGAACTGTGGTTACGTATGTGGTTATTCACATTTTTTTTACGGCTACTATTGAAACTCCATTAGCCGACGTGACGTGCTACAATCCAGGTATTATAATCAATGTACCGCTTGTTTCACACAATTAACCCACAGTAATGTATTAAGCTTGACCGTGCCACATGACTGGTCCAATCATTAATATGTCCTTCACGCCCACCTTTATGTTGATTTTTCTCATGGGTCTACAGAGATTGTGCTTGAATTGTACGTATTTTATCAGGAAGGGATCTAAGAGAGAGACTTGATTTAAAATGATTCAAAATAATTTGTTTTGCATACACTTGTTCAAATGATCGTATTACAGTTGTGCTTTGTCCTCAACAGAATACTATGCCCCTGAAGAAGGGCACATTGCCCGAAATGCATTGGGCGCTTGATTTTGATTTGTAAAGATGACTACGGGATTGAAGAATTTATGATTTACAAAAAAATTGAACTTTTTGAATAAAACTTTATTGAAAGGAACAAAACACTGTCCTAAGGAACATTATTTTTGAGTGCTTAATGAGGACGTCGTTCCCTGCAGGAATAGAGCTACCGTCATTTGTTACTTGGCTCCCATGACCCAGAAGGGAGATCTCATTGAGCACCAACATACATTTAATTCACTAAACTTGAATTTCAACACAAACACGAGTGCGAGGATTCTGTCACCACCGTGTTCTACTTGTTTTAGCCAGACTGTATACTGTGCTGGCTTTCGTCAGGACCAAGGGTAAAGAAAGTGCGTGACTCAGTCAATGGGATGTTTCCAAGACTGTGGTGAAAAAGTGCGCACGCGCTAAAGTGCGATAAGCTGCAGAGAAACTATTTGTTTCCTCCTACTGTTTCTTTATTAATTCTGTCAAGGAAAAGGGATAAAAAATACAAACAATAATCGTCATGACACACATTGAACATATACTATAACAAACAAGAGAGAGTCAGGCACTTATGTGGGTTACACGCAGTGTCAGGCTCGATCTATGTTTGATCTTATGAGGTGGTGACAAAATGTACACCCATGGGTGCATCGCAATATATGCGGAGAAGAATTCTTTGGTATTGTTATCCATGAGGCCTCAACCCTGTGCATGCAGCAGAGTGGTGTGATTGGCTTAAAAACATAGCTATTTGCTTACAACTGCCGTTTTTTAAGATTACGATATGGATCTCGCCAGGGGGCACTGCCTGTAGTCACACCCTGCAATTACAAGGGTAAAGGATAAGCATGCCGGAATCTGCTTCGTGACACACACCGCGGTGTGGCCCCGGTAGATGGGACCGGGCTCTACTTACATCATCAAGGTGCACTGCCCTCCACATATACCTGTTGCGGCATTCATTCGGGATCCGAGGATGTGTGGCTGCTTGGGAGACCAGCTTTCAACACTGAGTTTCCAGGGGCCTGTCCTTGGTGCCTGCATCATGACATCATCACGTGGGGGCGTGGTTTCGTTATGGGACCTAAAAGAAAGACTCTATTGGGGGCTGTCTTACGTTTGTATGTACTTTAAGGATTCTCTCAACTATTTTTAATGTCAAGTGCGTGCTTATTAAAGCTGACTAATATTAATGAGTAAAAAATAAATAAAGAAGGGGAGCAAAGCGGGGATGCTCTACATTAAGAAATAGATTTGGATAGGATGCTTCTTCAGGGTGCATGCCTCGGTGAGCAGGTACATGCATGGGTGCGCACAAGAGAAGTTGATTTGCTCAAGTACATGTTCTCATGTGTGGGGATTTAGATGAATGGTGCCCCAGAAATACATAGAGTCATATAGTAAACAATTACCCATATTTTCTGCCAGGAGCCTAACTTTTAACTGGACAAGTAGCTCGCTTGTTATTTATTTATGGGTGGTGGAACCCCATTGGATTGTGCATGGTGGCATTTGGGTGTTTAATTTATGATGTATGTTACTAAGATGTTTTTGTCTGAAAATGTGGGGGAGGTGCATTTAGATAACCTGGGTGCACTCGGCACCTTGGTTGGGACCCGATGATGAAGCATTCCACCAACTAGGTTGGTGGGTGAGGGTTTTCTTTAGAAACCTATCAGTTTCAAAACACAAACTACAGGCTTTAACTATTAGCCAGTTCTTCTTGATTATACTCTTAGTCACATTTATACACATGAACTCAAGTTATTTTATCCATATGTAACATGTAGCATTTTCCATTCATTTGTGGTTGAATGCACACCTGTATATTAAATGTGCACCATTGGTTTAATACGTCAACTTACCATGACTAGTCCCATATTTCTTTCTGCTTACCATACTGTTTACCATTTTCTGCTTGCATGTCTTTTCATTGCAGGTACATTCACATGGGTTGTTAGTTTGAGAATAGATACAACATTGTATTAGTGATAGAGAGAGAGAGAGCATGAGGAAAATACTTTGACAAGGGACATGGAGAGCCAGAGCATCAACTGCAAGTTTCCATTTATTAATGTTGTGAGGAGTTGCAGGTAATCAAGAACAATATCGCTCCCATGTTCGGCCTGGGATATTTGGTGAATTTTGGAGCTTACAACTTGAGGTTGGAAAGGACAATGGAGCCCCTGATGATGCGAACAGAAGGGTGCAGACCTCTATGCTTTCCCTTTGACTCTTTGCTGAGTGCGGCTTAGGCTAACACTTATACCCTAGCCCATGAACACTCTTGACCAACCTTCTGAAATGCTTACACCTTCCCACACTTCCCTGCATTTTCCTGATTTTCTGCACTTCCATGAATGTTATGGTCCTTTTTAGGTTCTTAACCATCCTCCTTAGTTTGGACTTTAATTTAGATGATTTTAAACCATAATCATAAATATAAGAGAGAATCAGAAACTCTTCTCTGAGCATCAGATTCTGTTATTGTATTGCTAGGACTGAACGTGTTTTCTGCCTGAACATCTTTAGGAGGTTAGCTTATCCAATTTCTAACTTGTAATAAACCTTAACTACAGTCCCTGCAGCTGTTCAGTATCAGTCCTTCATTTTAAACTTGGTGATCGCTCTCTGTCACGGTGTAACCCCAACTCCCCCTCCCCCCGATTATAATACAGATGCAGAGGTACCACCAATCAGATGGTGAGTTTACTGCATTCTCAAAGCTACAAGTGACCCACCATGTTAGAACGGGTACTCATGGCTAACGTGAATTGGCAGTGTGGAAGCAAGGTAGTGCGGCCCTCCAGCTCAGATCAGGTGGCACCTCACTGTATTCTGCTCGACCTGCGGTATATGCATGTGGTAATGGTGAAGGAATTGTTGGGAATCTCAATTTGTCAGAGGATGTTTGCTTACCACAAGGAAGGGGAACCTAAGTCTTACAGTGGTCCTCTCACACTGGCAATCTTTAGGATTATCCCTACATCTATGGCAGTAAAGAGGGACCCCAGGAACGTTCTGCTGGGTTTCATCAGGTGGAACAGGAACATCAACATGGCTGTGCCAGCAGCCTTCCTGATGTCAGCCACCGTCCTGTCATTCCCCTGCCAACGGCCTGTCTGCCCATGAGAAATTGCAGGCAGATGTGGCCAGAGCCTGGAGGGAGGTCGCAGGGATTAGCCATTTTTGGAGGCGCTTCCATTGAGCAGGCTTTTTAATAGGGTCCTCGGTGAATCTGCTAAGCAGAGCAAAGGAAGTGAGAATGAGATTTCCTTAAAGCAGTAAGGATAGTGGCAGGAAAGTTTAAAAAAATGATCATATAATTTCTGATTTCAACAGTCTCCACTTTTGTCTACTTCTTGCTGCTTATGCAATGATTACTGATCAAAGAACAGCGGCAACTCTGCTTTCTAGGACAGACAGGGCAAAAATAAACCACCAAATATTTGCTAAAGTAAATCAATACAGTTGCATCGATTGATCAAACATATGGGGCATATTTATCATAGTGTTGCATCACACTTGCGTGCTTTCCCTTCTGAACATGGTAAAATTGCTACAGTGAAAAGCAACTTTAGGAGTTTCACTTGGTCATCCAAGTGGCTCAAGATGGTGTTGACAGAGGGGACCAGCTAGGTTCAGAGGGGCGTAGACCAGTCAAGTGCCACTGCAGAAGAGGCTAACTGTTCAGGTTCTATCGCCTGAGCAGGGAAACCCATCGAGGTGTTGATTAGTTTGACCTAGTTTTTGCTGGAAGACTTTTGTGCCAATCATCCACTGGCAAAAGTACAGGTTTATTTAGAGAGTTTTGTGTTTTGTTCTGCAGCACATGTAGAAAGACAAAATTGCCTCTGAGGATTGTTTTTGGGCAGGAAGGTGTCTTTTCCTGTACAAATAAATCCTGCTTACAACGCAGGCACCCCACGTCCACTTGGCAAAGCACAGGTTTATTTAGAGAGTCTTGTGGTTCACTCAACAAGGACTGTGATTATTACTTGAGTAAGGCTCTCGTTCCTCTCAATAACCCAATTTCTTACATTGACGATCCGTGGTGGGATTCACTAATTGTGTTTGTGCAGTTCCACTCAGTGATTTATATATACCAGAGGTTCTTTGATATAACATGATATTAGAATCGATTATAAATTCTTCTTGGTTTGTGATTGTCCATTTTATTCCTTTTTAGGTCTCGCGACCTATCGATGCGCGCATGCGCATCGAGCGGAGCGAGAATTCAAGTGGCGAAAACATCATGAAACCACCAGCTTTTTGCTGGCGTTTTCATGCAGTTCATGTGAACCACGTGTTCAAACATGAACGCGCATCAGCCTCCCTCCATTTGCCACACAGCACATCAAAGGGCTTCGCCCAGCGTGCACTCTGCGGCTTCTCGGCTTCTCCTCCCCTAATTACGCCGCACACAGCCTTCCTTGCATTTCTCCTCCCCCTCCCCAGCCAGCTTCCCCCAGGCCGTGTTCCCTCATCCCTCGCACCCCCTCGGCTCTCTTTCTCCGATTCCTCTCCATTTGTTCTTCCTTCCTCTACCTTTTCACATCCTCTCTCTTTGCCTGTCCTACTTCCTCTTCATACCGCTACACCTTCAGTATTTGCACAGACTGTGACTCCTCAAACGACCCACCACACCTGGCTGTACATCTCCGAGTGCTGTTGAAAGAATTGAGTGAAACCAACCCTTCAGGGAAAAAAAGGTAAACTGTCTGCCGCTTTCAAATGTTGAGTGCTTTGGCCTCCTGACATTGGCGTACGGCTCAGTTAGCTAAATGCTCTCTGCTGAAATCTGTGTAGCTTGGAAGTCACACGTTTGAACTGTGGCAGCAGTGCTTTCTTCTTTCAAAGGCTGATGTATATATGTACGCTTACACGCAGCGCTATTAAACATTTAAACATGTTGGTTCGTGAGCACCATATAAAACACTTCACTGCAGTCCTGATGAGAAGTAAAATTAATAAATCAGCAAGTGACTTAAAACGTACTGTAAACATCAACGACCACATTCCACAGCAACTGCCGTGTTAACTACATCAATCGGATGCCAAACACTGACAGCAAAGCTACAAAACAATTTCTTAAAATGGGAAGCGTTCAGAAACCTTGATTTAACACACGAATAAAAATAAACAAGCATTGGCATAGCCAATAGGTCTCGCTTGTGGGACCTTATAAGTATTTAGTTACAAGGATATTGTGCTGCAAAACTAAATACTTATAAGGTCCCACAAGCGAGACCTATTGGCAATGCCAATGCTTGTTTCTAAATTCAATTCCTGCTTCATAATTTTGCACCTGTGATATTTTACAAGCATGGGATGGATCTCAGCATCATTGAAGTATACTATGGCAGAGCAGAAAACGTTTTGCAGAGAGTGGGAAGTGAAGCTAGTCTAGGAGTCCCCAAATCTAAAGTACCCGATAGACCACCAAGCCTTGGAGGAGGTCTATACGCTACAGTCTGCATCACAGGATCAGGCGAATGATGAAGAGGAGGATGATGTAGATGGGAAGATGAAATGGTGGAGGAAGGTGCAAATCTCAGGACTATAACTCCAGAACAGAGAGTAGGACCATCAGGAGTGAGGTCTCCTACTGGATCCAGAGCAGGAAGCAGCGCATCCCTCCACAATCTGTCCCCTTAAGAGTTGGAGGAAAGAAAGAATGAAAGAGAGCAGAGTCTGAAACTGGCCACTCTGGTCATGTAGGAAAGAAAATCAGATAGAGCCTCAGCAGAGAAAAAGGAGGAGGCAGAGATAGCCTCAACAGAGAAAAAAGCTGAGGCTGAAAGGGCCATAGAAGAAAGGAAGCTAGCCTTGGAAGAATAAAAAGTATTGCTGGGTCATGAAATGTGTTAAAGAGAGCCAGAACTAAAACCCAAACAGCTCACAGAGTCCTCAAGCACGGGTGACAGCAACAATTCAGTAGCCAATGTAGACAAAAGTGTTCACATTCCCAAGGACCTGGTGCCTAGCTACGTGGTTGGGGTGATAATGATAAGTGGTTTGCAGCATATGATGTAGCCCTGTGTATTAAAATGGTCTAAGTGGATGATTGGTGGGGGGGGGGGGTCTATGTAAGGTCTGGGTCTTAGTGAGCCAGATCTGGTAGCTTAGTGGACTAATGTGTCCCATGTAAAGGCCTGTGTTTGACCTCATGGTCACAAGTTGAAATCCCAGCAGGGCCATTCAGCCTTTCATCCTTCTGAGGTCAATAAAATGAGTACCATTGAGTTGAGTAACAATAAACACCTATTATTCAGCACCAAGATACCATTCTGGGTGAACGTGCACTTTATAAATACACATGTTTTGTTATGAAACACTTGCCAGAAGCTTAGAGGAATACCCGGTTGGCCTTAGAGGTAGATGACCAGATGACATGAGCCCCAGTGAATGCAGCACTTACCACAAGGTTTAGTTATGTTGAGCTGTACAATCTGTGTTTGAGAGAGCACATGCTCAGTAATTGCTTTACAGGGTTGCACCAACACCTCACTGCCCCCAGTAAACTGAGGCAAGGAAGCAGACCTCTGTACCAGCACTAGGTTCACTAGAATGTACGTGGGAGTGACAACAGAAGACTGGCTGAAGCCCCCCCACCCCCAGCAGAGTGAATGGGGAGAGCCAGGGTAAACAGATAAGTCCCCAAAAGGGCCCCAAACTAGTGTGAGAGAGAAGGATTTCCATATCCCTTCTGAAAATAGAGAAGGATGTTCTGATGAGTGGAGGGCCAGGGAGGCAATTTTTAAAGCCTAGGTGCTTTGATTATTAGAGCACAAGTGAGGGGACCCGGTGTGTAGCAAGAGACAATGTACTAGTGGCAACTCTACAGTGGTGGCCAATGTGGCCTTGGGGGATGTAATCCTGAGGAACAGAGGACAGAACATGCCCCGTGTCCCTGAGTTGGGAGGTGAACTCAGAGAGTACGCTTTTGATCCCTGAGTGTGGAAGTCACAGCTTCCGCAGGATCACAGTGAATAGGGTCTCTGTCACAGCTCTATGAGATACCGGTGACAACCAGACCACGGTGGTGAAAGGCTGGTTTTGCCAAATCAGTACTTGCTAGGACAGGTGTGGTGGGTAACCCAGGCCTATGGGCAGGACTTCTTCCCCCTATGGGCCCTTGTCTCCCTGGAATGGGACGGAGGAGTGGCTCATAGGAGGGTCATAGTCACTCCACAGATTCCCATTGACTGAGTCCTCGGGAATAATTTGCCACCAGTGACGTAGATTTTTCACTGTAGAAAGGCTATCTCTCCCATAGACTATCACTTCTAGGTTATCGTATTACACTTAATAAGTGATAACGTCAGTTTGGAAAGAGATAGCGCAATATTTCTTCCACTTATTTGAACTGAAATTTAAAATCCTCTTGCATGGTAAAAATGTATTTTAAGTTGCTATTCTGAAAATGCAACTTTTAGAAAGTTGGCTTTTACTGCCTAAACCAAATGTGCCTTTCTGCCGGTATCCGTGGTCAAATTACAGTGAATGGCTCTCCTGTTGTGTATTTTTTCCAGATCTAGGGACAAAAGGGCCTTGGGTGTGGGTATGGTGTTCCTCTCCTGAGCAGGATGGCCTGGGGGGGGGTTCATTCAGCCATTCCAGAGCTTCAAAGGGTAGGCTTGAGGGCTCTGCCCACCCGCTTCCTGACTTCTAAGTCTTCCTGCCATGCCACTGACAAACTCAGCACACACCAAGGCCTGCCTGCTTTGTCCCCCTAGATATATTGGAGCAAAAAACAGGAAAGCGGAATGGTTAGACAATGGGGGCATTCCCACTCCCCCACAGTCTGATAATGTGTATAAAAATGGTACCGTCAGAACCTCTCATCGGAACATTCCTGGGCCTGTGGAATATTCAGAAGGACTACCCTGCTGAGTGAAGAAGGAAGACTGGACCAGAATAGTGTTGTGTAAGCAGTAACGGCGGAACCTTTGTGGCTCCTGCCAGACTCCATAGAACTGTAACGTAAGCATTAGAGCATCTGAATTGACTGCACATTTAGAAAGTTGAGTTGGCGGGTACACACAGAAGAGTAAATATGTGTTATACTAAGCTCTGTGTGTGGCAAAGTCATTGGAGAGAACCCATTCTGTGGAGGACGCTACAACTGGCAACAATATAAGGAATAAGTAACCCAAATATTGACAGTGGTCTTATAGAATGTTTGCTGTGGTCCAGTAAACTGCTCATGGGTGCCACATGTGCCTCCATCGAAGTGCAGAATCGAGGTTTGGCATATGTGGAGTTCCATATAAAGCATTTGAAGATAATGAAGGCATTGCTGAAAAGTCTACATATCAGTAGCTGAGAACCTGCTGTGATGGCCACACAAAGTTACTGAGCTACTACACAATTCAGAGTCATGCATTCATACGCTATAGACGGATGCACACAGGTTTTGAAAGGGAACAACCAGGTGTCAGACCGCACAAAAATATGTCTAAAGACAAAGTGATAAAAGCAACAGTCATCTACTTACCAGTTCTGAATGAAGAGAATCATCATGCCACAGCCCCGGAGGAAGCAACCTTGGAGAAGGCACCCGGGTACTGCTTGTAGAGCTGCCCATATACAAAGTGGCACCCCACAAAAATGGCCAAGTGGGACGCAGTACCACTCCAAAAGTTTCCTAAGTGAGGAGAGCCAAGAGCAGAGATTGGAATACTGATCGTTTCCTTCTCCAAGGAATATCAAGAAAGGGATCTCGTTTCCTGGTATGATCAAATATGATTCAGAGGCCAGCATATCACAAAGCCTCAAAGATGGTTTGCATGGACAAGATCACCAAGGAGCTGTCGAGAGAACTATAATCACTACTTCAGTAAGTTTCACCAATGGTTACAATGCTGCCACCCTCTTGAACCCACCACCTCAATTCGATATCGCCAAAAAGGTGAATAGTGATGACAGATGGACCGCCTGGATCGAGACATTTTATGATTTTATTGATGCGATTGAAGAAGTAGATAACACTAACATTATCAAGTACCTCAAGAATCTTGCTGGTGAAGGCGTGAAAGAAGTCATAAAGAAAATGCAGCGAGCTGATGAAATTACATACAGTCAAATCAAAGTAGCCTCAAATCTCAAATTCAATCCAGAGCCGAATGTAGATTACGACAGATGTATCTTTAGTCAAGAAAGACAGAAATCTTGTGAAATCATCAACGTATTTATTGAGAGACTGGTTATGCTCATCAAACTCTGTAGGTTTAATGAATTTATTGATGACGAAGCTATACGCCACTGAGTGAATGACGGATACCTGTCAGATTCATTCAGACAAAAAATGCTGAGAGAAAAACTTCGTTTGGAACGAGTTTTCATGGCTGCCATAGCTGAAGAGCGTGCTGATCGAAAAGTTGCTGACATGGAGCCCAGAGGTGCTCAGAATGAGTCAGTCACCAACGTGAGAAATAAGCTAAGGCACAAGGCTGAGGGACACAGAGTAAATTCTCCACGGAAAGAGAGGTTGTGCTTCAGGTGTGGATTTTCATTTCCACATGAAGGTCAATTTCCAGCCATTGGGCAGTTCTGCAAAGGCTGCGCAAAGGAGAACTATTTTGTGACAGTGTGCAAGGTGAAAGGAAAAGTAAGTGTGTCACGACGTGAAGACAAAATGGCTGCTTGAATGTTCTAGAAGCAACGCTTGACATGCGCACATAAGGCCAAGCAACCACATCAGCTGAGGCGTATCAACGACAAACAAAGTCGATCGACATCTAAATCTTCGTCAAATAGTTCTTCCGTGTCCGTATCAAGGGAAAATAAAGAATATGGGTGTTCCATGTCAATATTCAACTCAGAAAAGCTTGCGCATGTTGAACTGGCTGCCTGTGAGGAAAAACATCTTGCCAAGAGAAACTGACATGCCAAAGTCATTCAAGCATTGTCCGAATATCTCACTAAAGGTCAATGGTTATTCAATACCTATCATTTTCGATAGGTGTGCATCTATAAATATTATGCTTGAGGAGAAATATAATGAACTGTCTCTAGTGCCTCAACTTCCGCCATAGAAAACCAAAGTGTATATGTAGGCTGCATCAACACGATAAAAAAAGTCAAGGTTCATTTGTGTCAAGGATGAACAATAGGAAAACAAAAGTACAAGCTTCCACTCATGTACTTCTAGGTACAGCGTCAAGCACCTGTTTACTCAGCTCTATATAATGCCCTGGCACACATTCTAAGACACAAATACACGAAAGGTAACAAGGGTCTTTTGTTAAGTGTTTAGGGCTTGGTCCCGAATTATGGTGCTCAAGCTCTAAGATGCCAAATAGTCATCAAGAAAAAAGAACAAGAAAGACAGAAGGAGAGACTGGTGAGTAGTCTGCAGATGGTGGTCTACAGACAAGAAGAAAGAAACCCATCAGCCCACCAGTTGGCGGAACTTCATCATCTGGGTTTTATCACAGTGTCCGCTTGATTCAACCTCAATATATTTGTTGAGGTTTACTAGAACCGGAATGTGAAAGAGAGAGTTGGCAACCAGACAATGAGTGTTGTAAAAGGGCTGAAAAATGGGGTTAGTTGCAGTGCTCAAAAAATGTGTAAACAAAATGTTTTGGGGTGAATTAAAAATGCCTGTTCTGATGTCTAGAGAAAATTTTTATTTTAGGCGAACATCAAGACGGCATGATTAAAAGCAGAGTGGGTATAGTATGACAATATTACTATGCATCAAAGATATTAATTGGTCGACATGTTTCAGCCCATCAGGGCTTTCATCAGGACCACAACTGCAACACTTACCACTACTTGTGATAAAAGTATAATGTGGAGACCTACCAGAAGTGTAGTCTATTGTTTCACAGCCTCTCCTATGTATCAGAAACACAAAAAGAAAAAATATACACAAAGCAAAACAGTTATCAACTAATTTTTTACAGTTTCATTAGATTTGTTATTCTTGAAGTGTTTACATATATTTAATTCCGCTTGGAAAAAGTGTTGTACTCACCCAACATTGTAGGGAGGACAAGCCTCACCTCACCTGGCGCTCGCTCAGGAAAAGGAGACCACGCACTGAGTAGACAAAAGTATATGGACATGTCTACATCAGTTTGTAACATGGAAAAATGTACCTTTATATAGCAAAAATGCACACAGGTAGACAGAGCCCCAGGTCCATAGCAGCATATGAGCTAAGACTCTCCAATATTCATATGTTGATTTACATGAATTCCAGTAAGAACACATAAATCCCAAGAGTGAATTAGGGACCTATTGTAATTTGCAATCTCAGAAATCTGTCTGAAAGCATTGTTGACAAAAAACCATTAAAGAGGATGTTACAAGCAAAAGAACACCTTCATTCGAATAGTGCCTTCACTTGCAAGTGGCTTGATTTTTGTCAAAATAGAAAACGCTCATAGCGCAAAGATATGCGTGTGGCTTGATTTTTGTCAGAATAGAAAACGCTCGTAGCGCAGGGTTAGGCGTGTAGATTTAAAGGGGTGACGGCGCGCAGCTCCCACTCACCTCTCCGTCGTTGCCTCGGTCTGTCGCTTGAGCCGAGGGGGAGGTGTTGGGACTGCGCGTCGCTTCCGCCTAAAAATGTTTGTAGCGGACTTGATAGAGAACTCAGGGCGCCTGTATGCACATTGGTTGATCATTGCTCGTATCAGCGCCGTCATAACGGACTAGGTGCTGCTGTTCCGTGATGTATGAGCTCCTCTAATTGGGGATGCAGACCGGAACCGGAAATAAACGTCCGCACCTCGATCTGTTATTACCGCTGACGTACCACGTTAACAAGGTTTGTTATTGGCACGTCAATATATGGTTGAAGTGGTAATTTCATCAAAAAATATATATAGGTGGAGGACTGTACGTGCGGGACCAGGTATTGGAAGCAGACGGGTTTTTGTTGCAGTGGTTTTTATTCGATACAGTAGGTCATCAGTACATTTCTTTCTCAGGCTGGGTTTTCGAGGGGACCGGCTCCTCTCCTGCCGGGTCTTCCTGAGCACTCCCTCCTCCTTCCTCCTGACGGGGCTCCTCCTCCTGCTGCTGGGTTCCTCCGGAGGCTCCGTAATGCACACCCTCGCCGGCCACCGAGAAGGGAAGCAGAAGAGAGGAACAGTAAGTGAATAGGGTCGGACAAGGGTAATTGAGAGGACGGGGCGTGGGGGAGGTGCAGGTACCACACAGTGCGCGACTAGGGGAAATATAAGTGCTCGGTGTATTTTTAGTGTATCGCAACTCCTAGTAGGTTTTAACACTAGGATATCAAGCTACCACTACGTGAGGCGTCTTCCCCTCTTTCTCCACCACCCCAGGACCCGAGCACGTACCTCTGCTAGCCGTACACCTCCTGGCGCACGGCTGGGCGGCTCGTGGTGTTGGCCTCCCGGCTTTGGTGATCCCGTCTCTCCTTCCTCCGCTCCCGTTGTCGCTGACTCTTGATCCGATGGGGAAGCTTCCTGCTTGTTCCTTTCCGGCTCTTCCTCCTCCTGCAGTTCCTCTTCGCTTAACCAGCTCGAACAGCCTCGCCACTCCGTCTCGTCGTATCCTCTTGCTCCGCCGTCACAAACCACTCCGCTCAACCAACTCTCTCCTCCTCCTCGCTCCGACTTGCTGCTTCCCGCCACTCCGCTCTCCTGCACTCTGTCCGCTCCTCCGGTGAATAGACACACCTGTGGATTGCCGTGACCGCCTTTTACGATCTCACCAGGCTCCGCCTCTTCCATTAGGTCCGTCGTCCACTTAAAGGGACCCCAGCCGTCCTCCTCTTCTTCATCGCAGCTATACCTTGCAGCCGGCGACCATCCTGAGGCAAGGGGAGACTGTGGAGACAAGAGGGGGGGTCGCATATCGTTAAAGGGGGTCCCTCATCAGGGCGAGACCCCATGCCCGTGTTACAAGGACCCACTAGGAAACCTCAAAACAACTATATATTTGTTGGCTGATTGATATTCATACCGGCATCATCGCGTTAGACCATGTGCCGCTATTCCGTAATGTGTAGGCTTCTTTGATTGGGGGACACATGTTGAACCGGATAAAGACGTCCAGACTCCGGACCAGTCCATCACGGTCAACACATAGAATGAAATAAACATGACTCACTGATAGCATATGGTAATTCAGACCAACTGTCAGTTTGGTATGCATCCAAAACTGACAGAGGGATTGATCAAGTTATGCCACTATTCTACTAGAATGATTATAATCAAAACGATTATTAGTTTTACGGAGGTAGTAAATCGATCGTCATTTGTGGATCAATACCTAGCCAAAAAGTAAATAGATCCAGTGTATCATGATGAACACGTAGCTATGGTTGAAAAACCATAGCTATGGTTAAAAAGATGTGACGACAATGCATGAAGATGAACCATACTATAACCATATAGACTTTGTTAAAGTTGAAAGAGGTTTATCACCTCAATGGTCATATTGTGGCAGTCTACTGTTTCTTTTTCAGCAGATAGCTGGTGGTATAGATTGAAAGAGATCTGTTAAAGCTGTAACCACGGTATAGCATCATTCAGCTCCTCTGTGTCACACTTGAGTTTAAAGACCCATTTCTGCTCTTTTCTGAGCAGGAATTGAGAGATATCGCTCACGTGCTGCTCCAATATCACCCACTTTAACTCATCTGCAGAGTGTTTCATGGTTAGGAAATGGGCAGTCAACCAGGTTGCCTGTCTGTTGCATCTAAAGGTGCTTTTGTGTTCCTGTATCCTCAACTTTATTTTTCTGGTCGTCATCCCTATATAGCGAAGGGCACAAGGACATGTAATTTGGTAAATGACCCTTTCACTATTGCAGTTTGTGTGGTGTTTCAACTGCCAAGGGCGTGCCGTCCCTATATCAACAGACAATGTTTTCTGCGTCTGAGGACACACCGAACAATTCCCACAGGGATGGTGGCCCTGTACGGGAGGGAGGTTCCATAGTCTCGGTGTTATATCTTGGCTTGTATTGGATGGTCTAGTGTGAACTAGTTCATCCTTCACATTAGTACTCCTCTTGAAAGAGAACAGAGGCAAAGGGATGTTGTCTCCTGCACTGTTCAGAATGCGCCACTTTTGTCTGATAATCTTTTGAATCTTAGTGGACAGGGTACAAAAGGTGGTCACACATGCTAGTCTGTTTAAAGGAGGTTTCACAATCGGAGGTGCAAGGAGTGCCTCCCTATGATTGTTTAATGCCCTTTTGCACGAATCCTTGATCAGGGTGCTGGGATATAAGCGTTGCTTGAGTTTGGTGGATAGGTCTCGTGATTGACTTTGAAAATCTGATTTCTCTGAGCAATTCCTCTGGACCCTGAGAAATTGTCCGAACGAGAGGTTTTCTCGCAAGGAACGAGGATGATGACTATCAAACCTCAATAGAGAGTTGCGTGACATTGGCTTGCGATATAAACTGCTTGACAGAAATCCTTCTCTAGGGACGATCAATAGGTCCAAAAAGGGGAGCTCTGGTTTACTGTACTCCACAGTAAATCATAGAAAAGGATTCTGATCATTCAGCCAAGTTTGGAAAATTAGGATTGACTCTCTGTCTCCACGCCAGATCACCAGGATGTCGTCTATGTACCTCTTCCACAACAACGTTTGATGGAAAAATGGGTTGTTGTGGTTGAGGACACGATGAGTCTCAAAGTGATGGACATATAGATTCGCCAGGCTCGGCGCAAATTTACTGCCCATTGACGTTCCTGACGTCTGTAGATACAGAGAGTTCTCAAAACCGAAAAAGTTCTCGGTCATCGCAATTCTCGCCAACTCCATAATGAAGTGGATTGGTGTTATACTGTCATGTGTGGTGGTTTCTAATAGTGTCTGTATAGTTTGTAGGGTTTCCACTTGGGGTATACAGGTGTATAGTGACTCTACGTCAAAGCTGACAAGATAATCCAGATTGGTATCGAACTCTGTCTCGGATAATAGACGTAAAACGTCTTTAGTATCTTGCAGGTAGGTTGGCATAGTTTTGACGAGAGGTGAAAGAAACACATCCACAAAAAAAGACAGTGGTTCCAAGAGAGAACCAATGCCCGAAATAATCGGGCGTCCCGGAGGTGGTCTTGCTGCCTTATGAATTTTGGGCAACGTGTAAAAATACGAAGTGACTGGATGTGATGTAACAAGAAATTTTGCTTCTTGTGCTGTTATCCAGCCCTCCGTACTTGCCTCTTCAACTAGAGACTTAATCTCAGTTGAAAGTCTCGTGGTAGGATCTATACTCAAAAGTGAGTAAGATTGAGTGTTCCCCAACTGTCTCAAGCACTCGGCTCGATAGGAGGTGATGTCCTGTATGACAATTGCACCCCCCTTGTCGTCCGGTTTGATCATGATGTTTTTGTCTTTGGATAGAGTGTCTAGTGCTTGTCTCTCCTGTCTAGATAGGTTCTGAAAAGTGTTGTGTCGGGAGAAATCCAGTGCCTTCATTTCGTGTAGCACTGCGGTTTCAAAAGCACCAACTCTTGATGGCACCTGTTGCAAAAGAGGCATAAAAGTTGATTGGATCTTGAGACCGGTATTCGTGTCCATTGTAGATTGTGTTTGATCTTTATCCTTGTCTTTGAAGAAAAAGTGCAATCTCACACTCCGAAAAAATCTTTCCATTTCACCACTATTGGTGGGTACAAACCCAAGACCTTTGTTAAGGTCTTAGGTTTGTACCCACCAATAGTGGTGATGCCTTTCAACTTCGCAGTGAAATGGAAAGATTTTTTCGGAGTGTGAGATTGCACTTTTTCTTCAAAGACAAGGATAAAGATCAAACACAATCTACAATGGACACGAATACCGGTCTCAAGATCCAATCAACTTTTATGCCTCTTTTGCAACAGGTGCCATCAAGAGTCGGTGCTTTTAAAACCACAGTGCTACACGAAATGAAGGTACTGGATTTCTCCCGACACGACACTTTTCAGAACCTATCTAGACAGGAGAGACAAGCACTAGACACTCTATCCAAAGACAAAAACATCATGATCAAACCGGCCGACAAGGGGGGTGCAATTGTCATACAGGACATCACCTCCTATCGAGCCGAGTGCTTGAGACAGTTGTGGAACACTCAATCTTACTCACTTTTGAGTATAGATCCTACCACGAGACTTTCAACTGAGATTAAGTCTCTAGTTGAAGAGGCAAGTGCGGAGGGCTGGATAACAGCACAAGAAGCAACATTTCTTGTTACATCACATCCAGTCACTCCGTATTTTTACACGTTGCCCAAAATTCATAAGGCAGCGAGACCACCTCCGGGACGCCCGATTATTTCGGGCATTGGTTCTCTCTTGGAACCACTGTCTTCTTTTGTGGATGTGTTTCTTTCACCTCTCGTCAAAACTATGCCAACCTACCTGCAAGATACTAAAGACGTTTTACGTCTATTATCCGAGACAGAGTTCGATACCAATCTGGATTATCTTGTCAGCTTTGACGTAGAGTCACTATACACCTGTATACCCCAAGTGGAAACCCTACAAACTATACAGACACTATTAGAAACCACCACACATGACAGTATAACACCAATCCACTTCATTATGGAGTTGACGAGAATTGCGATGACCGAGAACTTTTTCGGTTTTGAGAACTCTCTGTATCTACAGACGTCAGGAACGTCAATGGGCAGTAAATTTGCGCCGAGCCTGGCGAATCTATATGTCCATCACTTTGAGACTCATCGTGTCCTCAACCACAACAACCCATTTTTCCATCAAACGTTGTTGTGGAAGAGGTACATAGACAACATCCTGGTGATCTGGCGTTGAGACAGAGAGTCAATCCTAATTTTCCAAACTTGGCTGAATGATCAGAATCCTTTTCTAAGATTTACTGTGGAGTACAGTAAAACAGAGCTCCCCTTTTTGGACCTATTGATCGTCCCTAGAGAAGGATTTCTGTCAAGCAGTTTATATCGCAAGCCAATGTCACGCAACTCTCTATTGAGGTTTGATAGTCATCATCCTCGTTCCTTGCGAGAAAACCTCCCGTTCGGACAATTTCTCAGGGTCCGGAGGAATTGCTCAGAGAAATCAGATTTTCAAAGTCAATCACGAGACCTATCCACCAAACTCAAGCAACGCTTATATCCCAGCACCCTGATCAAGGATTCGTGCAAAAGGGCATTAAACAATCATAGGGAGGCACTCCTTGCACCTCCGATTGTGAAACCTCCTTTAAACAGACTAGCATGTGTGACCACCTTTTGTACCCTGTCCACTAAGATTCAAAAGATTATCAGACAAAAGTGGCGCATTCTGAACAGTGCAGGAGACAACATCCCTTTGCCTCTGTTCTCTTTCAAGAGGAGTACTAATGTGAAGGATGAACTAGTTCACACTAGACCATCCAATACAAGCCAAGATATAACACCGAGACTATGGAACCTCCCTCCCGTACAGGGCCACCATCCCTGTGGGAATTGTTCGGTGTGTCCTCAGACGCAGAAAACATTGTCTGTTGATATAGGGACAGCACGCCCTTGGCAGTTGAAACACCACACAAACTGCAATAGTGAAAGGGTAATTTACCAAATTACATGTCCTTGTGCCCTTCGCTATATAGGGATGACGACCAGAAAAATAAAGTTGAGGATACAGGAACACAAAAGCACCATTAGATGCAACAGACAGGCAACCCGGTTGACTGCCCATTTCCTAACCATGAAACACTCTGCAGATGAGTTAAAGTGGGTGATATTGGAGCAGCCCTATATACCACCACACGTGAGCGATATCTCTCAATTCCTGCTCAGAAAAGAGCAGAAATGGGTCTTTAAACTCAAGTGTGACACAGAGGGGCTGAATGATGCTATACCGTGGTTACAGCTTTAACAGATCTCTTTCAATCTGTACCACCAGCTATCTGCTGAAAAAGAAACAGTAGACTGCCACAATATGACCATTGAGGTGATAAACCTCTTTCAACTTTAACAAAGTCTATATGGTTATAGTATGGTTCATCTTCATGCATTGTCGTCACATCTTTTTAACCATAGCTATGGTTTTTCAACAATAGCTACGTGTTCATCATGATACACTGGATCTATTTACTTTTTGGCTAGGTATCGATCTACAAATGACGATCGATTTACTACCTCCGTAAAACTAATAATCGTTTTTATTATAATCATTCTAGTAGAATAGTGGCATAACTTGATCAATCCCTCTGTCAGTTTTGGATGCATACCAAACTGACAGTTGGTCTGAATTACCATATGCTATCAGTGAGTCATGTTTATTTCATTCTATGTGTTGACCGTGATGGACTGGTCCGGAGTCTGGACGTCTTTATCCGGTTCAGCATGTGTCCCCCAATCAAAGAAGCCTACACATTACGGAATAGCGGCACATGGTCTAACGCGATGATGCCGGTATGAATATCAATCAGCCAACAAATATATAGTTGTTTTGAGTTTTCCTAGTGGGTCCTCCACCTATATATATTTTTTGATGAAATTACCACTTCAACCATATATTGACGTGCCAATAACAAACCTTGTTAACGTGGTACGTCAGCGGTAATAACAGATCGAGCTGCGGACGTTTATTTCCGGTTCCGGTCTGCATCCCCAATTAGAGGAGCTCATTCATCACGGAACAGCAGCACCTAGTCCGTTATGACGGCGCTGATACGAGCAATGATCAACCAATGCGCATACAGGCGCCCTGAGTTCTCTATCAAGTCCGCTACAAACATTTTTAGGCGGAAGCGACGCGCAGTCCCAACACCTCCCCCTCGGCTCAAGCGACAGACCGAGGCAACGACGGAGAGGTGAGTGGGAGCTGCGCGCCGTCACCCCTTTAAATCTACACGCCTAACCCTGCGCTACGAGCGTTTTCTATTCTGACAAAAATCAAGCCACACGCATATCTTTGCGCTATGAGCGTTTTCTATTTTGACAAAAATCAAGCCACTTGCAAGTGAAGGCACTATTCGAATGAAGGTGTTCTTTTGCTTGCAACATCCTCTTTAATGATTTTTTGTCAACAATGCTTTCAGACAGAATTCTGAGGTTGCAAATTACAATAGGTCCCTAATTCACTCTTGGGATTTATGTGTTCTTACTGGAATTCATGTAAATCAACATATGAATATTGGAGAGTCTTAGCTCATATGCTGCTATGGACCTGGGGCTCTGTCTACCTGTGTGCATTTTTGCTATATAAAGGTACATTTTTCCATGTTACAAACTGATGTAGACATGTCCATATACTTTTGTCTACTCAGTGCGTGGTCTCCTTTTCCTGAGCTAGCGCCAGGTGAGGTGAGGCTTGTCCTCCCTACAATGTAGGGTGAGTACAACATTTTTTCCAAGCGGAATTAAATATATGTAAACACTTCAAGAATAACAAATCTAATGAAACTGTAAAAAATTAGTTGATAACTGTTTTGCTTTGTGTATATTTTTTCTTTTTGTGTTTCTGATACATAGGAGAGGCTGTGAAACAATAGACTACACTTCTGGTAGGTCTCCACATTATACTTTTATCACAAGTAGTGGTAAGTGTTGCAGTAGTGTATACCATAGGTCCTGATGAAAGCCCTGATGGGCTGAAACATGTCGACCAATTAATATCTTTGATGCATAGTAATATTGTCATACTATGTCCACTCTGCTTTTAATCATGCCGTCTTGATGTTCGCCTAAAATAAAAAAATTCTCTAGACATCAGAACAGGCATTTTTAATTCACAAAAAAAAATTTTGTTTACACATTTTTTGAGCACTGCAACTAACCCCATTTTTCAGCCCTTTTACAACACTCATTGTCTGGTTGCCAACTCTCTCTTTCACATTCCGGTTCTAGTAAACCTCAACAAATATATTGAGGTTGAATCAAGCGGACACTGTGATAAAACCCAGATGATGAAGTTCCGCCAACTGGTGGGCTGATGGGTTTCTTTCTTCTTGTCTGTAGACCACCATCTGCCGACTACTCACCAGTCTCTCCTTCTGTCTTTCTTGTTCTTTTTTCTTGATGACTATTTGGCATCTTAGAGCTTGAGCACCATAATTCGGGACCAAGCCCTAAACACTTAACAAAATACCCTTGTTACCTTTCGTGTATTTGTACATTGTTCAGTTGGAGGACAAGGTACAAGCAGGTCTAGAAATACTAATTAATTCCCCTAGGACCCTCACCTCCAATTGTAGTTTTCTGTTACACATTCTAAGACGACTGAAACCTATATAAATTTCATAGTGAAACCAGGAACTCCAGCTGCCATTTCAATAGAACAAATTGTCACTGCCGGAAGTCAAGATAGTGACATGCTGAAACTGAAAGACATTATTACACACCAGTCTTTGTACCTGTACCCTCGACCTCTTACTAGTGATAGTGAATATCAAGAGTTTAAGAATGTCAAAGATGAACTGTCTGTTACTGAGGAAGTTATTATTCTATGAGGGTCGAGAATTGTCATTCCGGAGATCTGCAACAACAGATAATTGAAGTGGCCCATGAATGAATGAATGAAATTGAATGAATGGATGAAATTAGATTTCTATGGCACGTAGCTACCCTGATGCCTCCTAGCGCTTTTGCTAGCCTATTTGTTTGTCCAGACAAACAGATAGGCACAAACAGATAGGGATGTCATGTTAATGCGTAGTACTGAAAAGATGGGTTTTGAGAAGTTTACGGAAGGCCAGTAGGTTTGGTTCCCCTCGAAGAGTAGGGGACGAGAGATCCAAAAATTTGAAGCATTCAGGGAGAAGCTGCGTCCACCCCGTCTAGAACTTTGTACTTTCCTTGGGGTGGCAAGAAAAGCGGAGCTAGACCGAAGATTCCTAGGAGGTTGCTAAGGGGTGACCAGGGACTGGATGTTGGCTGGAACGGATTTCCAGATGGCTCTCTGAGACAAGCCCATGGCCTTGAACTTTATCCTAGCCCGGATTGGGAGCCAGTGAAGATTCGCTGATTGTCTCCTAGGAATCTGGAGAAGTTGGCGAGCCTCGCAATTCTGGATCACTTGTAGTTTCTGGATTGTGGACTGAGGGGCACCCAGATACAGTGCATTCCCATAATCCAGGCGGGACAGTATGAGGGCTTGCACCATAATCCTTCTCGCCTGGAAAGGGAGCAGGGGAAGGATCTTTCGCAGCATTCTCATTAGGCCAAAACATGTAGTAGAGAGCTTAGTGGCTTGATGGTTGAAACAGAGGAAGCTGTCAAGCCACATGCAGGGCCGGACTGAGAACCAAAACCGGCCCTGGCAAAGAGCTCGACCGGCCCCCTGGGGTTGCAACCGAGCTCTTTGGCGGGCCGGTTTTAGGCCGATTTTGTTACAACGGCCCTGTAACAAAAACGGCCCCCATGGCCTAAAACCGGCCCCCACCCTTGCGGTGCACCGGGGGATTGCCCGGTGCCCGCAACGGCCAGTCCGGGCCTGGCTACATGCCCAGGATCTTAATCTGCTGCTTTGGAGCTGGAGTAGGGCCAAGACAGGTCGGCCATATGAGTGCCAAAGAGGGTGATGGAGGTTTGCCCAAAAACATCAGTTCGGTCTTGTCCCCATTTAGCTGAAGGTGAGAGAGTTCCATCCATTCAGCTACCGCCTCTAGGCAAGTACCTAAAGAGCAAGATGATCCTTCGGGGTGGTTTAATGCCACAACCAATTGAGTATCATCTGCGTAGGTAATGATCTTTATGCCGAATGGAAGAACTATCTCTGACAAGGGAGCCATATAGGTTTTAAAAAGCGTGGGGCTCAAGGAGGAACCCTGGGGAACCCCACAGCTAAGAGGCCACCGGTTTTATGTGTCAGTACCCTCAGACCAAAGACTTGGAAGAACCAGTCCCTTAGAAAGGACTGGAACCAGGTAGGTGCCATATCTGTCACTCCAAGATTTTTTAGTCGCTCAAGCAGGATGGCATGATCAACAGTGTCAAAGGCGGCACTGAGATCTAAAGCAAAGATTGCTGCTGAGCCGCCCTGGTCCAGAAGTCTCCTTGACTCCTCTGTTACTGCCAGAAGGGCCGTCTCCGTCCCGAGCTGAGGACGGAATCCTGTTGGAGAGACATGGAGCAAGTTGTTGGATTCCAAGTACTGCACCAGCGTGGTTTTTATGTGTCTCTCAATCAGCTTGCTCAGCCAGGGAAGGAGAGAGTTGGCCATCTTGGCGTGATCTAAGTTGAGTTTTTTCAGAAGGGCTCTAACCTGGGCACATTTCCAGGCCAGGGGTACCGTGCCGGATGTGATGGAGGAGTTTAGAATATCCAGAATTACTGGGCGAATGGCATTAATGACTAGTGAGAGATGCTGCCGAGGAGCGGGGTCCATGGGGGAGCCCGAGGTTACCCTAGAAATAAATGAATCCAAGGAATCAGCATCTAACAGAGGTAAATCTCCTAGATATCACTGTAGTTTGGGGTGCAAACTTCTGGTACTGAAAGCTGTCGACTCAGTCTGTGAGGGAGGGAAAGGCAGACATATCTACCAAATGTTTTGATGGAAATATTCTGCCAGGATGTTACAGCGGTCTGGTGCTTCCTCCTTGTTAAGAGGTTTATGTGGTATGGTGGAGAGAGATTTGGCAATACCAAAAATCTCTTGAGGGACATCATGGAATTGTTGCCATCAAACATGCTCTCCAAGACTGAGTCTGGTTTCCAAATCTCTTGAAAAGAAATTAAAAGGCCTGTCATCTATGGAACTGTGTGTCATCGAAAACCTCTCAGCACCCATTAAGCATGTAAGAGTTGCCAAGACATGCATGGGAAAGAATTGTAGTGGACTTCTCCGGTCCTTTTAACAATGGACATCACCTGATGGTGATCGTTGATGAACAATCCCTTTTTTCCATGGTCGAAGATCTCTTATCTATCACTCAAGAACATGTAATTGAAAGACTAGAAAGCATCTTGGCAACCTGGGGTGTCCCTGCAATTTTAAAGTCTGACAATGGATCACCTTTCAACAGTAGGGAATTCAAAGCCTTCCTCAGTCATCTTAATTTGAAGCATCAGAAGAGCACTCCTCTGCGGCCAGAGGCCAAAGGACTTGTTGAATGTTTCATGAGTACTCTAATACCAACATCTCTTTAAAATTCTAAAAAGTATATTTGTTTAACATGTGCAAATGTTTCACTTTAGTGCATCAGATTATATCACTGCATTGACAGACATTTATTAAAAGTGACAGCTTTTAGAAACATTCATGCCTGGCTCCCAACAATACATTAGTGTACTAAGAGGCAACTCAGTAGTTATGTGAACCCTAAACATGGCCTAGATTTTCGTTATAGATGGAGCAACATTACAGTCTATTAAGTCAAACGTAAGCGGTGCTGGAACAGCGCACAACCTGAACTGAAGTATATAAAGCTGCGCTCATATGTGATAATAAAGATAAAGGAGGCTCTGTGATGTACAAAATTTGCCTAGGATCGCACAATTTTGACAAGCAGAGAAGCTGGTATTGATTCCAGGTTTTATGGCTTCACATTTTGATATTCAGCCACCACATGGGTATCACTGTACCTCTCTCTCTCTCCTGTTTACATCAAAGTCACTTTTTCATCTTTCACTCTTGGCTCAGGAGAAGCAAAACCGATACAGAAATAGGTGACCCAACTCAGGGCACCCATACTTAACTACCAAGCCAGGAATGTATTTATTTGGGTGGTTTCACACCCCAAGCACTCTCTACCAGAAGCTATGTCCCTGCCTACGTATTGCCAGACTGAGGTGCCTCATTCCAAGAGGAGCATGAAGGGCAGTAACCACTGACAACAAGGCGACATGAGACCAAGCAATGTAGAAGGGTGCACTTTAACTACTGGTTTGTGTTATCCCACCACTGACCTCCATGTCTGTGCACAAAGGCAGGGCTTTAAGTGGGCTGTGGCTGCCGGGGCTGAGCCTGGCAGTTCTAAAAAGCAGGTGCTGAGATGTGTCCCTATCAGGCTCTATATTTTTGTCCTCACCCTCAGGGTGAAAAAAGGTTTTGACTCTGCAGCAGTACCACCCTTCACTGCTTTTGATGTAGCTTCAAAGAGACTCATTTTAGTGCTTTCACAGTCTCATTATTTCAGAACAGAAGGATTTTCAATGTTATATGCAATGACGCCGTAGTTGTTGCTTATTTATCTTATGCAACTATGAACAACTGGCAAAGTTCTGACTTGTAAGTGTAATGTTACGTGTATGATATATCTGTTTGCAATGACAAAAGCATCAAAATACCAGCCTGGTGGGACACTATGCTAAGCACAGATTTCTAGCTTAAGTGTTTTTAAGCCACACCCTTAATTACATTGGTTACGCCCCTTCCAGAGACCCCCGAGTTTTTCATCCCTCTTAAAGCACTGCACAAAGAGACTTGTGAAGAGGCGAAGAACTGCATAACTCATACTGTTTCATGTGGGCCACCTCTTCCATCCATTTATAATTATGCTTACTTTTTTCTTTCAGATTAAGTGCACTCATAGCCACCTTCTTTACGTTCTTTGTCCTTCATTTTTGGGATGAATCAGTACACGTGTGCTAATATCACAATCCAAGATGGAGGTGCTTCTTTTCTTTCCTATTGGTCAAAGCCTAATTTAATATGTGAGAATTTCTCCTGGAATCCATAGCTTCTACTTCCAGTTTCTTTTTTGCATAAAGGCAACCATAAATTACAGACCTTGAGTTTCAAAGCCAACAGTTTATTCACGCAGCACAATTTGCCAATAATTTTCCCCTGGGATTTTTTCTGCTCCGGTGTTCCTTGTCTCCAGCTACTGATACTCCGCTCATTGCTTCCTTCTTTCACCTTTTCCACTCAGTGTTGTTTGTTTGATCCTAACCGGTGCCTGTGTAACCTAACCTAGTTTGCAAGATTCAGTGACCCATCTTCTGGGGTATCGCACCCTAGTGTGGTTTGCAGCAGCTGCAGGACGCCAGTGTTAGAGTGGTTGTCAGACCTCCACATGTATCAGTAGTTGCAGCGGTGGCCCTAGAAAGGATTATCCTTGGTCATCTAGAAATGCAAGTCGACTGCTGAGGGTCATAATGCCACATTTAACATTTTTGAATGCTGCAGTACACCTTTACACTTTGCCTACACAGCACCAGGTAGTCTATTACCTGTTTCTTCATTCCAACCATTGGAACAGTAGCAGGACCAGAGAGCACTCACAAAGCTGTCCAAATGTGAGCAGTGCACTCCATCAGTTCCCTATTCTTTCCCTTTTGGTATGGACTGGAACCTAATCCATTCAACCATAGAGAAACTATTTCTTTGCAGCCAGTTGCCAACAGTCTTTATTATTTTCTAGCATTTCTTTCTGCTGCCTTGACCTTCATTATGGCTTGGAAGGCCTGTGCCACAATGGTGGATTCAAACAGATGCGCGTCAAAGCCCAGAAGAGGATAACCTTTATCACAAACAGAAGAACACTGGCACAGTACAACATTGCTAATCAGCTTGGACAAACTCACATACAAGTAACGAGGGCAATCGCAAAATCAGTGGGTTGAATGTTCATCTATTCACAGGACCCTGATAACTTGCTGTTTCTCCCAGATCCAGTCAACTAAAGACCATGGAGCAACTAAGACCATGGAGTTGAGCAATCAAACAGACTCATGGCACACACTGTGAATACAAAGTACAGGCTGCTTTGTCGGGTAGAGCCCAACTCCCTTCTGGGTGTGATAGTTCTTTTGAACTCTAAAACTGCGCTGTTGTCTGTACTGTTGCTCATCTCCACCTCAAAGCACCGACCTTTAAGGTCTTGGCAAGAGTGACAAAGTTACATCTGCCTCTTTAAAGCAAGTCAAACAAAAGCCCAGCCCACGTTCAGGCTCAGCCAAAGTTGAGAAAAACAAAGGCCTCCGATTTACTTCGTGTGAGGACTCTAGTAATTAAAACGTGTCTTTACATTTATTCTTAAACCTCTCGTCACAAGGGAAACAAGCATTTACAATGCAATAGGTCCCGCAATTGCGTGTTTTTGAGCCGTATCAAGTGCCTTTTTTCGTGCTGGGGTGGGGGACAGCATTTACTTTGTCCGTGGACTCCAGAGCCCAACATACAAAGCGGCAGGAGCCGCTGACATCATCCTAACACGCCTGGAGGCACTTTAAAAGACCGGCGCGGGCTGCCGCAGCGAGGGACGCACAGGGGCATGCCCGTCTGAGCCAGTCCGAGGCCTGACGAGGCTGGGCTGGGCCTACCCTGTTGGTTTTCCATCTGGGATCCTGCTCGATAAAGACCATGGCGGTTACACCTCATCTAGAAGTTCTGTCCCTCCCCGTGACATTTGCAGTGACTGAGCGAGGAGGTAGGATTGACTTCTGTTGCTGGCCAGTCTTAGTTCATGGTTGCATTGATCCTCTAAATATATATCATACGTTGTTGAACTCGTGCCTAGAGTAATCGCGCTGTGTCTTGCGCGCTTTACTCCCTACGTCCTCCGGTTTGTTTTAGGGACTTTTGGACCTCTACATTTGGGACTGTATTATTTTTTGCTCTTGTCTTACACTCTGCAGAGCTATGGTTAGACGAAAGACAGCATTAGCCTCTGCAAGGGCAAACACTGGTACCACTGCTACAGTATCTACCATGGATTCTTTTTTACAACGGGCAGCAGCGGTGATAGATAAGGAGATCGAGCTGGTTAACAGACGTCTTTCTAGGTCACCAACCAGCATCCCTTGTCTCCCGCTTATTGATACTCACGTGTTCCTGGTGGAGGGTGACGTGAACTTTTGAGCTTGTCCATCAGCTCTGGGGTCCATGTTGGTTCGTAGGCTGGTGCTGGGCCATCTAGTCTGTTATTAGCCCCTTCTAAGTCCATACCAATGCCCCTTTCTCCCGTTGTCACAGTAAGTAACAAGGGGGGTATTGAACCCCATCCACTGCAAGGGAATATAGATAATCTATACAGTAAGCCAGCGGAATTATCTTTAGCTACCAGAAGTGACTGCGTAAACCTGGCCACAAATGAGGATCCACGGCTAGGTGCAGGCGCAAAAAGGAAATCACAAACTATTGGGGGTAAAGGGAAGATATCCAAACCAAACTTGGCTCCAAAACCTCTGGCATCCTCTTCAGTATTTTCTACCTTGAATCCACTGGTTGCTTTAGAGACCTTCCAGGCCTCGGTGCCTAGCCTATTGGACTTAAAACTGAGACCGATCCTTGAGAGGCTGACGTTGATAAAGAAGAGCTTATCTGACCGTAATCATACAGAACTACCTTCTCTAATAGGAGAACTAAGGGTCAACCAGGGTCTGAGTACTGCAAGCGACTGTTAGCGACAAACTTGTCTAATAATAGCCTGGAACAGTTACAAAATCAACCAGAGCCGCACTCTAGTACAGGGCGGGCCTGCAAAAACGAGCAAAGGCTTAAGGAAGAGTAGGGATATGTCCATACAGGCATGAGTCATGGAAGAAAGTCAATCCACAGGTAGCCGGTGCAGGGGAGCAGTGAGGTTAAGACACAGTATCTTCCAGCCATTGATTTACCGCCCAAATCTACCCCTTAAGTAGTGGTTTTGGGGAATGATCCATCTCTCCCTCAGGGAATGAAAGAGGATTATGGCCAGTTAAAGAATAAAGTACTCCACTGGCTCTCAAATAACACCACACTGGGTTTAAGGGTGGAAAGAAATATCATTATGGTGCATCGAGTTAGCTGGATAGGCAACTCCCACAAAATTGGCATGGTTGATTATGTTATTGCAAATTTTAATAATCCACACCTTGCCGAACAGATCCTGTTCAGGGACACACATTTCTCTCCTTCTAGCTGCAGGTCATCTGTCAGGGCTCTACCACTGGCTTTTTTTTTTATAAACCTGACACATCAGGATATACCCATAGGAACACCAACATGGAAACCCCCCTAGATGGCTGGTCACATAGATTTTCTCCTGTACACATACAATTGCCTCCACCCACAGTTCACTCAAAACATCTGCCCACAGGTCGCCAGTATATCGCCCCTCCCTCTTTGAAATTATTTAACAGATTTTCTCCACTATCCATGATGGAGGAGTGTGACTGACTCACAAGCCCCACATTGCCAGCCACTGAGTTAGAGCCCAAACAATAGGATACCCCAATGCAAGACAAGGGGGGCCTTGTGTATCCGATATTAATATACTATTGTGGAATATTGCAGGTTTGGCCAACAAGTTTTATTATCCTAATTGGGTGCATTTTGTGAATCAATACTGTGTGATCTGTTTGCAAGAAACATGGTTGGTGGATTGCAGCATATTTTTGGAGGGCTTCAAGGCTTTTTTTGTTCCGCCATCTCCTTCTGTGGGTGGTAGATCCAAGGGTGGCCTTGTTATATACAAATCTTTGGAAGTAGACTGCCAGACTCAGGTTTTGTCGTCTTCAAGCCAAAATATCCAAGCTCTGGTACTAAAATGGGGAGCCAGCAAATTAGGTCTGATACATTTTTATATTTCTGTGTCTTGCTTCCCAGGTGTTTGTAATTTTACATTGTTGGGCTCATTTATAAGGCAGTCATGCACCACTAATTTACACAATCTTATGGTCCTGAACAATTTTAATATCCACCCTTGTGGAGATCCAAGGACCACCAGCATTGTTGATTTAGGCTGCCCTCGGATGAGCGGGATACATTTTGAACATTCTGCTCGGGGGTAACTACTCAACAATCTAGTAAATGAATTTGATCTTATGTCCCTCATGTCTTTATCTGACCGGCATAGCAAAACACTTGTCCCCTCTTTCAAAGGGAGACGTAATGGTTCTTTTATAGATTATATCTTAATTTCATCCTTTCTACAGTCTCTTTTTTGTGGTTTCATCATTTTGGAAAGTCACCACAGTGACCACAACCCACTTTGTGTCCAAATGAGTGGCACAATTTTGTTTAATAAAAGTCACCACAGTGACCACAACCCACTTTGTGTCCAAATGAGTGGCACAATTTTGTTTAATAAAAGAAGTGTAGGGAACAAGGGTTCGCTAAGACCAACAGATGGTAGACGACGGCTGAAATGGTCCCAGATCTCCCCAGTTGATTTTTATCTTGCAGTGAGAGAATCCTGTGCTACTGAATTAGCACTGTGTACCTCTCCAGGTATATCCCTGGGGGAGGTCATTAGCGCTCAGAACATTATCTCCACCAAAGTCGGTGAACTTTTAAGTGCTCCAGCACATACAACAGTTACTTTGACCCCAAGATGGTTCGATTCATCAAACTCTCAGGCAGCAAGTAACCTAAGGGAAGCTCTGAATGCTAACCCGAGAAATCAATCTTTGGTAAGAACCTGTCGTAAAGAGTATAAATTAGCATTGGTAAAATGTAAAGTGGTCCTGAAGGAGGAAGCTTAGAGGGAGCTGATTGAGTCTAGCACCCTTAGGAATAGCTCCAGGTTCTGGAGCATTGTCAATAGACCATTTTTAGAGCATGAAGTAGGGGGTGAACTAGGCTTGCACATCACTGAGGATGAATGGGTGCTCCACTTCAAAACTATGTTTGAAAGTCCAACGGAGCAAATATGCCATACAGCCCGTGACAAGGACGCCCCTGTAGTGGTTTTTGAGCAGGGTGAGGTGGAGGCTGGTATCGCCGGATTAACCTGCAACAAAGCTCCGGGACCAGATGGCATCCCTCCGGATCTTTTTAAGTCTGATCCACTCTTCTGGGTGCCGGTTCTTGTGGCTGTGTTTAATGTAGCGACCAGGAATGGTTTCCTGGAGTACTGGGCCACCTAAACTATTGTACCCATTTTTAAGAAGAAGGGCGATTGGAATAGTTTGCTATAGGCCGATCTCACTGCTGGGTTCGGTGGTTAAGGTTGTGGGCCGCATACTATTAGAACGACTGTCCACCTGGGCTGAGGAGCACAAGTTCATTTCCGATGTTCAATTTTGATTCTGCCCGGGTCGGTCAATTGTGGCCCAATGCCTTAACGTAACCATGTTACTTAGCAAATACACGTTCAGGAACTATCTACCTAGCCTTCATGGACTTGTCTTCCGCGTTTGAATGCGTGAATAGGGTCAAATTGTGGCAGTCCATGAAGGGTATAGGGGTAGATAGTAATATTGTCAACTTCCTTGAGGACCTTCACAAGGCAACTAAGGCCAATGTTAGATTCTCCCAGGACCTTTGCGTTTCCAAGGACTTTGATATAAAGAGGGGTGTATGTCAAGGCTGCATCCTGTCCCCGTTTTTGTTTAACCCCTACATCAATGACATAGACAGGGCTTTAACAGCTACGGGGGCAGGCTACCCATATGTAGGGCGACACGGTCTCCCCATTTTATTATATGCGGATGACGCAGTTCTGTTATCTAGAACTGTTAGGGGTCTCCAATCTTTCTTAGACGTTTTTACTCAATTTATGTTGGATCGAGATATATCTATCAACAACTCAAAATCTTACATAATGCAAGTAGGGACCGGACCTAAAAAAAAATTCAATTTAGAGTATGCCCTGCTAAAGTTCCCCGCACTGATGTTTTTTCATATTTAGGAGTGTTACTTGATTTTCATATTAATTGGGTGGGCATAAAAGTTAATAGAATAGGGGGATTTGGCCCAGGTGAACGCGACCATTTTTAATTTTGCTTCCAAACTAGGCAAGAGACCAATTGCAGCTATGATGAAAGTCTATCAAGCAAAAAGTGTAACTATAGCCTATTATGGAAGCGAAATTTGGGGTCATACCAACACTGATATACTTCAGGTGGCTGAGAATACTTTGTTAAAGCGCCTGTTGGGTGTTCCGCGTGGTCTGTCTAATTTGGTGGTCCATGAGGAACAGGGGGTGCCTTTTTTAAGTGACACCCTGGCACTGTGCCCCCTGGTGTTTTGGCTTAACTGCTGGCTGAATAAAGAACTAACTCTTAGCTATTTGATTTTAAAAGAATGTATGTCCCTTGATAATGCGTCCCGAATACCTTGGCTCAGATTCATCAAAAGTAGCCTTGAAGAGTTAGGGCGTGCTGATCTATTTTCTAATCCCCAAATTTAATTGTAAAAAAAGATGTGGAAATAATTAGGGAATCCTTCATTACTTTAAGGAAATTAACCTGCTACATTTTATGTTTTTTTGTAAATTTTATGAAGTACCCCGGAGGTTTTGTTTTATTTCTTGTTTTGAAGAAGTTCAATTTTTACCAGGCTCGTCCAGCTATCCTGTTCCCCCAACTGTTGAAGGCCGATTGTATTTTCTTTATTGTGGGCTTCTTGGAATCCACCATGAAGACAAGGGATTGTTTTGATATTTAGCTACTTTGATTGATAATCCTTCTTGGAGACTTGTATTTAGGAGGGTCAGGATAACTCTGTAGGGTTGTGCTAATCCAAGGGGGATACTGCTTGACTCTTAACTTGCACTTTTCTGCTAGAGACTGTTATGGGAGGTTGTGCTAATCTAAGGGGGACACTGTTTGATTTTGAACTTGCACTTTATTGCTAAATAATAATAGGGAGGGTGTGTTATGGTTTTTTTATCAAGTTTTACTTGGTTTGTTATTTTATGGAACGTTTTGATGTAATCTGGATGTATTACAAATATCATGGTTGTATCTAAGTGAAACCGATTAAAGTTTATTTGATATGATTTGATTTGAGCTATTGGCATTGTAAATGGCAATGCCCTTTATAAAACATTAAAAAATGCATTGTCATTTACAAAAGCAACACCTATTGCATTGCAGAGCGCGGTGTCTGTGAAGCCAGCGCCTTGCTCATTAAAGTTAAAAACAAAAAACAAAGAAAGAGCGCGGTGTCCCTGATAGGGTGACCAACCGTCCGTAAATTTCACGGACAGTCCGTAATTTTGGCTGTCTCTCCGTTGTCCGTGAAGGATTCTTTAACGGACGGCATTTGTCCGTAATTTTAACTGGGCCCAGCTTGCCCCCACCTCCCTCTTTGACTCCGATGCTGTTCCAGAGCTCAGATACCCAGCAGCATTGGAGAGGCACAGCGGGGTGGCATCACTCACACCTTCAGCCCTTGATGAGCTGTTAAGAGGTACTTGAAGGTGACTGAGAGGGAGGGGCTGCAGCTTCAGGGGCATCTATTCAGATGCAAACAGCCCTGAATGCGTCGGTCTCTGCAATTTAGAGGGGGCCTCACACATTCCATTTCCTACCCAGGGCCCCAAACACCCTAGAACCGGCCCTGATTTACACCGATATTTACAACAAACCCCCTTTATGAACTGATTTACACCGAGGCAGCACGTGGTTCTCTTCACAGAGCTTAATTACTGTCACTAAATTGTAAGCAAACCTCGGTTCTTCAAACATGCAGTCTATAATGTAATAAAATTAAGAAATGGCACAATCGCACCCACACTGATTAACACAGTATGGAGGACAATCAGTGAAACCAGTTCTCTTAAAGTATCTCCTCTAAGTACTGTACATCACAGTGGGGGATGGCATTTTGGACAGAGAGCCTGTCGTTGTCTTGTGCAGGAGGGGGCAAGGAGCCCAAGATGATACTAGAATACTGCATGCCCACCCCTGTGCCTACCCTGGTGGATCCTGTTCCCTCTCCTGTGATGGCTCCTGCCCTCCCCTCATGTGATGGCTCCTGCCCCCCCACCCCCCGAAGGATGGATGAGAGAAAATGTAAATAGCTGGATGTATGGGTGGAAGGGTTGCTGGATGATGGACGAGGGGAACGATGGATGAGGGGAAGGATGGATGGGTGAGGGGATGGATGATGGGAAGGATGGATGGATGAGGGGATGGATGGATGATTGATAAAAGGAAGGATGGATGGATGAGGGGAAGGATGGATGGATGAAAGGAAGGATGGATGAGGGGAAGGAAGGATGGATGGATGGAAGGATGGATGAGGGGAAGGATGGATGGATGGATGAGGGGAAGGAAGGATGGATGGATGAGGGGAAGGAAGGATGGATGGATGAAAGGAAGGATGGATGAGGGGAAGGAAGGATGGATGGATGAAAGGAAGGAGGGATGAGGGGAAGGATGGATGGATGGATGAGGGGAAGGAAGGATGGATGGATGAGGGGAAGGAAGGATGGATGGATGAGGGGAAGGAAGGATGGATGAGGAGAAGGAAGGATGGATGAGGGGAAGGATGGGTGGATGGATGAGGGGAAGGAAGGAAGGATGAGGGGAAGGAAGGATGGATGAGGGGAAGGATGGATGGATGAAAGGAAGGATGGATGAGGGGAAGGAAGGATGGATGAGGGGAAGGAAGGATGGATGAGAGGAAGGATGGATGGATGGATGGATGAGGGGAAGGAAGGAAGGATGGATGAGGGGAAGGAAGGATGGATGGATGAAAGGAAGGATGGATGAGGGGAAGGATGGATGGATGGATGAGGGGAAGGAATGATGGATGGATGTGGGGAAGGAAGGATACATGGATGAAGGGAAGGAAGGATGGATGGATGAGGGGAAGGAAGCATGGATGAGGGGAAGGAAGGATGGATGGATGAGAAGGAAGGATGGATGGATGAGGGGAAGGAAGGATGGATGAGGAGATGGATGGAGGGGAAGGATGGGTGAGGGGAAGGATGGATGAAAGGAAGGATGGATGGATGGATGAGGGGAAGGATGGATGGATGGATGAGGGGAAGGATGGATGGATGGATTAGGGGAAGGATGGATGGATGGATGAGGGGAAGGATGGGTGGAAGAGTGGAAGGCAGGATGGATGGATGAAAGGAAGGATGGATGAGGGGAAGGATGGATGGATGAGGGGAAGGATGGATGGATGAGGGAAAGGATGGATGAGTGGAAGGAAGCATGGATGGATGAGGGAAAGGATGGATGAGGGGAAGGATGGATGAGGGGAAGGATGGATGGATGAGGGGATGGATGGAGGGGAAGGATGGATGGATGGGTGGGTGGGTGGGTGGGTGAAAGGATGGATGGATGATGAGGGGAAGGATGGATGGATGGATGTATGGGTGGGAGGGTGAAAGGATGGATGGATAATGAGGGGAAGGATGGATGGATGGATGACGAGGGGGAGGATGGATGAATGATGAGGGGAAGGATGGATGGATGGATGATGAGGGGGTAGGTGAAATGATGGATGATGAGGGGAAGGATGGATGGATGATGAGGGGATGGATGCATGATGAGGGGGTGGGTGAAAGGATGGATGGATGGATGGATGATGAGGGGAAGGATGGATGATGAGGGGAAGGATGGATGGATGGATGGATGATGGGTGGGTGAAAGGATGGATGGCTGGATGGAGAGTGGGTTAAAGGATGGATGGATGGATGATGAGTGGGTGGGTGAAAGGATGGATGAGTGGGTGGGTGGATGGTGGGTGGGTGAAAGGAAGGATGAGTGAATTGGATGGTGGGTGGGTGGGTGAAAGGATGGATGAGTGGGTGGGTAGGTGGATGGTTGGGTGGATGATGGGTGGGTGGATGAGTGAAATGATGGATGGATTGATGGATTGATAAGTGCAAGGGTGAAAGAATGTATGTATGAGTGAAAGGGTGGATGTAAGGATGGATGAGTGAGTGAAAGGGAGGGTAGATGACAAAAGGATGAATAGATGTGTGAAGGAGTGAAATGATAGATGGATGAGTGATAGGGTGTGGCGCCGCGGCCAGGGCGACTGACGCTGGAATCTGGGGACCACGGTTCGATCCCCGGCTCCGGCGGCAGGTTAGCCCAGCACCATGTGACTCTGGGCAATAGCTCGCTTAATCTTCCCGACGGCCCCCAGCGCCTAGAGACCCTTACGGGTGATTGTGCGCTTTACAAATGTGGACTTTACTATAGGGTCAATGGATGGATTCATGAGTGGATGAGTAGATGGATGGATGGAAGGAAGGAAGGATGGCTAAGTGAAAGGGACGATGGAGAGAGAAAGGGAGGATGGATGGATGACTAAAAGAGTGGATGGGTGGAAGGATTAGTAAGTGAATGGATGGCTGGATTGGTGAAAGGGTAAATGGCTGGATGGATGAGTGAATGGATGGATGGGATGAAGAGTGGATGGATAATTGTACAGATGGATAGGGTGAAAGGGTGGATGGATGGATAATGGATGGATGAGTGAAAGGATGGATGAGTGAAATGATAGATGGAAAGATACATGATGGATAGGGTTGCAAATGGTTGAATATGTTTGGAAATGGCTGGGCTTAATTATATACTATTGCGCGACCTCTGATGTGTGTGTAAAACTTACCTATTGTCTTGAAGTTTTGTCCTGAATTTTGACCTCCTGTCCTGAATTTGTGTCCTGAATTTTGACCCTTTGTCCTGAATTTTTACACTCACCGTCCTGAATTTGCACCAATGCCAGTTGGTCACCCTAGTCCCTGAAGCGGGCGCCGTGCTCATTACTAAAGTTAACATGAAGGGGCACTGCCCAGCTGCCTCCTGCCACCAAGCACCTTCGATCCCGCAGCTCTGCTCATTTAAATTTAAGAAGAGCAGCAATCTGATTTTGTGCGAGCTGAGGGGGCCCGTCCTGTGGGTGCGTTTGGCACATTGTGAAAGTTGCACAGTTACCAAAAAAAAGGCTGCCTTTAAGAGAATAGTGTGTAGCACTGTGCCAGAGCTGCCGAGTTTGAACTGGGGTTTAGGGATCGAATCTTGGTGTCGCCTCAATGACCAGTGGTTCTTTTCAAATGATGTACTTTCCAAATTATGTGATAGCGCAGCTCTTCTAATTTATATTAAAGAAAAGCAGCGATCCCACAGCTCTACGCATTTAAATGAAAGAAAAGCATCAATCTGATTTTGGGGGCACTGCGGTGGCCCATCGTGGGTGCGTGTGGCACATTGTGTAAGTTGCAAAGTTATAAAAAAATAGCTGCCATTGCTAAAGCTGAGCTCCCACTAGTGGTCTTTAGATTGATTAACCAAAGAGTTCTACCGGAGGGCTTATGTGAGCAATACAGTAAGGACAAGGGAAAACGTCCAGTCCTTAGGGGCGGTAACAAATGGAGACAAGGCGGTACCAAGAAGGGACTAGCAAGCTTCATAATGAATCGGAAGCTAGCGTTTATGGATGAAAATGACAAAAGCCAATTAAAAATATGGGCGGATAGTGGGTGGAGCTTCACAGCGATACTCCACTATTGCATGCCTCGCAGAGTGAGCAGTGCATGCACGCTGCTGCTAGACTCGACCTAAAAACAATGTGTACTTATTACTGAGAGTGCTGTAGGGACTTGTTTACTGTCCTTGGTTTGCACAGTGGCTGTTAGCAAACACCCTGAACTAGATCAACATTAAATGTGCAAACTTCAATGGAAGCCTGGGGTCAGGGGCAGAGGTGGGTGGCAGCATGACCAAGGGTAAACTGAGCGATTGGAGAAGAGCGGGTCCATACATTGTGTTCATGTTTAACTTAGGTTTAATGTTCCAGTACTTAACTGCCTTGTAAGTGTGTATCTAAAGATAACCAAAAAATATAATATCAACCTGTTCCCCGTCCATCCTGATGCACATCTTCAAAACAGACGTGGAACATGTATGTGTTTGGGAGTAGCGATTTATGTACACTAAATCCACACAGCAGAGATCTTGAAGCTTTTGTTTCTCGGGTACAGGCGTGAGCAGTTCATCTAGTCTACGGATTTGATTTACCCTCCAGGGTTTATAGTCCACTTAGTTCCATTCTAAAATTAGGACTACAAATCCCAGAATGTAAAGCAAAAACTTAGACTGGGTGAGTGACTCAGGCATTGACCTGGCAAACTTCAGATCTCTCGGGTGTGTGCTGTTTCCCCTCATTCATCAAGTACCTGCAGCGATTGGGAGTTGAAAGACAGTTGCACAAAATATGTGCATGACGTTCTTCCAGCAATGTATGATGGGTTGGAAGATATTTTGGAGCTCTCGTTCTGTCCACAGCTGAGCTCTCTGTGACCCCTTCCCCCACCTTCCCTTTCACCTTCACTCCCCCTTCCCACACGCCCCCACACCCTCCCGCCCGCCCCATGCCTACGCTTGAAAGAGAGGGTAGCGCAAGATCAGTTATGCTGCATGTGTAAATGCTTGTTAAGTTGAGTCAATGGGAGCACATCACGCCAGGTCTACTGAAACGTCACTGTCTGTGTGAAAAATCAAGGGTGGGGTTTAAGGTCACGTGCCCACCCACACATTTGTGGCAAAGCTCCTGGGAGGATCGTGTACCCGAGATGAACCTGGAAGAGCTTTTAGATGTCAGAGCTTTCTGACTGACTGAAGGTGGCTCACCTGTGGCAGCAGAGATTTAGAATGTTTTGTCCGATTAACTTCAGTGCTGCAGGACCACTAGAGGTTTCAAAGGAAACTCAAAACATAACCCTCCATCAGAGCCTATTTAACATTGTGCATGTTGTAATGGTTGTGTCATCAGTTTATGGAATCGACTTAATTCAGTCCCACTGTTTAAAGAAGACTGTGAAATGCATGGGCGGCTATATAAATGTTTAATAAAATACTACATATGGCATCAAAGTGCTGCTAGAGTGCTTTTTGTTTGGGGGGGCTGTTTTGGTGCCTTCATTATTAAATAGATAGGGGTATTCACTGCCACAAACTTGGAAGATTGGGGCCTCTAGGTATTAGTAGGTGGTGCATCTTTCAGAATTAGCAGATTAAGAAGTCATCAGAGGATTGCCTTTAAGTCTTGCAGGAAAGTAAAGCTGCAAAGCACCAGAAAAAACCCATCCAAGGAGCTTTAGATATAACTCATTCATTAAAATCTTTAAGCCTTTCTTCTTCAATTTTGACTCATTTTATCAGATTAATTTATTGGTTCACCTAAAATTATTTTCGTGCCACAACCCAGAGGTATAGTCAGGTGCAAAATCTCGATAATCAACCCGGAATGGCCTAAAGACAAGATTTCAAGTGCATCAAAATAAAAGTGGTATTTCTTGGTGGCCAATAGCATCCCTTTGGCCATTTTTGTCATTTTCTTGGTGGGAGAAGCCTCACCCCCAAGTTCCCTTGCTGTGGTCCGACTCGCCAGGCACTGAAATAAAACTGGTGTGTCTTATTTTTTGTGTTCCCTGTACTCTGATCTGTCTAATTTGTGTTCTGTTTAAGAATGTGAGTATGGTATTGTGCGTTATAATGCCTGGTATCGTCATGCATTCAGCATGAATTGTATATGTATGTTGAAGTTTGCTCATACCTGCACTTGTTCTTTGCTTCAATAAAAAAAAATTTTTTTTATGTGAGTATGACTGGGCATCCTAGTGCACTGTCTGTAATGCTATCATTTGCTATGATTTACAAGTAAATACATTTGAATATATATAAAAAATGTCTTGTAAAATTCACTTTTTGTGTCACTCTTTTCACAATCTTCTCGGGGGAGAACCACCCCTTCAAACCCTCTATTGTAGTAGCCAGGCTCACTTGCAAAGCACCCTATGTAGACTACCCAACCTTATTTGTTGTATTCTCTGTTCTCTGGTCCGTGTTTTTGTGTTCTCTACAAGAATGTGACAGGGTATCCTGGTGCACTGTAAGGTAATCATTTACTATATTTTAAAAGTTGATACATTCAAATTTATAATAAAAAATGTTTTGTAGACCATATTTGTTCCAAAGTTCTTGGGGAACGCGGTGCAAGTACCCCCTCACCTCCCCCCCCCCCAACTCCCTTTGCGGTAGTCAGGTTTGCTCGCTTAACCCACTCACTACGCACCATATAGGGGCTGGTCAGACAACTTTTGTCAGGGCTACTTTGGGTTCCATATCCAGCCATGCTTGGGGGTGACATCAATATTTATAAGGAAGGTTTAGGGATTATTTTGAATTAGAGTTAGAACCTACACAGCCAGGCTACTAGTGGCAGGCCTGCAGTCATGTTTGTCACTATAGTGGATGACACAACGGGCTGCAGTCACCATGTCACATTTAACTTACAGGCCCTGGGTACCTTAGTACCACATACCAGGGATTTATAGGTAAGTTAAATATGCCAACCAGGTGTATGCCAATTTCATCATGTTTAAAGGAGGAGCACAAACACTTTACCTCTGGGGTAAATTGCACACTTCTATACCCAGCAAAGATAAGATTCTGCAAAAGGGCAAATTTCAACATATATTTACTTGAGAAAGACATAAAATAACCAGAGCCTGCGCGACCATCCCTCCTCAGGGCCCACAAATAGGTAAGGGGTAGTTAAAAATGCTTTATTGGTTTTGTTGTCTAACTTACCATGTGCCTGGATGCATTCTCCAAGGTGTATTGATCCATAAAATCCCATTGTGGGTCAGCCATGAAATCTTTGGCAAAGATCCTGTTTGGTTGTGATATTTGCGGACTTGGGTTTTTCATAGCGCCCACGGTGGAGGCTGTTTTCCTTCTCTCCGGAGTACTTGAAGAAAGACTGGTCTTCCTAGGGCTGTCTGGGGCATGGGCCGTCACCCTGTAGATTTCCTGCCCACTGCTCTCATTGGCTTCACCCCGGGACGTCACAGGGTCAGCACCAAGGGGTGCTATGGGTGATGTTGGAAGCTCGGTAACCGGCAGCATTGAGGCTCTCTTTCGTGATAATAACATATGGCCTCGTGGACTGTCTTTCTCAGACTGCAGGAACTCCCCATCTTTAGGCGCCAGTAGAAATTCATCTCTGTGAAAAGAAACATTTGTTTTTGCTTAAATATCTATGTGTGCTCATGAGAATGTTATTTTATGGAGACATGAAAGTATTAAATACATCATATATATACTTGTAAAAAAATGTTTTCCGAAAAACATGGCAGGCATTATAAAACCTCAAATCATATGACAATGCTTAGAACAACCTCTTTTTAGACAACAAAAAATAAATACCTTTCCATGATTGCATCCTAGAAAAAATATTAGAAACCACTTAGTTAAATACTTTGATAAATGGGTCAGCATTGGCGAAGTCTCATAAACATGTTTTTCTAGCTTTTACAGGGTAGGGTACCATAGCCCTCCAAACTATAACGTTTACATGGAAGCATCCGACACATCTTGCTAAGTTGTCAAGTATAGGGTCCCAAAGGCATTACGTGTTTCGTCGATGCCAAGCAGGTCAGCAAGTGCCTCAGGTCATTTATAGCAGCGTTGTTAGAGGTTCCCTCTGACTCTGCATATCCCAGCTCTGTAATAAAGAAAGGCCATCAAAGTAAAAGGTATGTTTATTGTGATCAGAATGGGCCAAAACCAGGCAATAGTGAATTGTCGGTATCTTATATACTGTAGAGGACAAAATAATAAAAAGGTGCATTTGTCCAACTAAATGTTGTTAAAACAAAATGTTGTCTGACCCTTTTCGCAGGGCTCAAAATTAATCTCTTTGAGTTTTAGGACAATAACGTCTATATCCATAGTGTTATAGTACTATTCAAATGTAACCAAATGTGTTGTCATGGTATTTCCTGTGGGAGCCAAAAGGCCTGCCTACTCCATAGACTGAAAATGCAAATTGTTAAGACAGGAGCCATCAGCCGCCAGAGAGCTCAAAGCTACAGTGAGGTCGGTTCTCTGTTAAAATGTGGAGGACAGAAATATGAATCTACACGTAAATTAACTATAAAATATGAACTATCACTATTTCATTAATGTAAGTACACATGGGGGAGTATAGATGTATTTTTTCTACCTCCACAACTCCACATATACTCACCTAGATCATATTGGGCAGGTCAATATTAATACCAGGGCTGGACAGGCCTTATATTCCACTGGGCATTTCCCTGGTGGGCTGGGCCCCTTGGAGGTCGTTGACGGCCTAGGGCTGCTCCTGGTGCCTCTATCATTTCCCTGAGATTACCTGCAGAAGACTTAGGGAGGCTTGAAGAGAGAGAAAGAGAGAGGGAGGGGAAAGGCAGAGAGAAAGTAATAAGAGGGAGAGGAGAGAAGGGGAGAGAGAGAGAATGGATGGAGAGCTAGAGAAAGAGAGTGCAAGGAGATGAAAGGAGTGGGGCTCGTTTTAGCATTTTTTTGGCAGTGCTGGTTTTGGTTCCCAAGTCCAACCCTGGTCGATACATGTGCAAGTCAATAATAAAAACGTAATATTTTGTTACTACGCCACAAGGGTACTGATAAACATTGTATTAACACGGACACCAAGGCATAGACCTGATGCACACTCTTTTCAACCTTAATATTTTTAATCCAGTTAAAGTCCATAAACGGGTATGGCATCAGAAAACAAAGGTAAATTGTAGTGATAAAAGTGACATTTAGTTGAGGGAAAGTCAGGAACAAGACCTCTTTTTAAAAAGTGCTATTTCAAGATGATAGAGTGAAGCCCCATGGTCTGTCTTTCTTTCTGCACCTGACTTTAAGTTGAGCAGTAATGGAAAATCGTCCTTTTTCTGAAGAAAACGCTAATATTGGGGCGGAATTCACAGATATAATTTCCTCTACCATTCCATTATATTGTAAGGAAAGCCCATTGGTAGATCTCTGAATTTTGTATTTCCTCTGGAATCAGAATGCATATTTTGCATGGGCTCCCAAGTTTATAACACCATTATCTTCCCTGATTATTAAGGGTGTCTGGACTATCACACCATGTTTAGGTAAATCCATCAGCACCCTGTATGGGTATGAACTGCTTTCTTTATCATCAACACTGTCAGATTTTCTTCTGCTCTTAGGAGCCTGCAATTTATGCTGCCAAGTTCCAGGTTGCCAAATACCAAGGGGCCCTGCTCTTGGTTCCACCTCTTGTGTCTGTCTTCCACTACCCTTCACTTTTTGTCCTTTGTTTTCCCTCTTGTGGGTTCTTTTTTAGTTCTCCCCTAGCAGACACCCCAAGATGTCAGGTTGTGAATGATCTTTGGTGAATTTACCAAGCGTTTAAAGTAGGCTTTCAGCCTTCCCATTGCTATCTATTGATTGACTTTCTTGTCACTCATTTGCTTGCTTCGTATTCAGTGGCTGTCCTTCCTATGTGTTTATGCCCACCACCCCAAAGATTACCTTCTTTACCACTGTGTTGTATGGATGGCTTGTATCCTTCCATTCAAGGAACTATTTTTTTGTCTTTCTGGATCCAGGCAGGAGCATTTGTATTCCTGCTCTAACCCTCGTGTGCCTCAAGTACCTGTGCTCGGCATGGCATACCTTGCTCTCTCTTCCTCCTTCCTAGTTCATCTGTTGCTTCTCACACCCTCGCTGGCTTTTTATGCTTCTTATTTGATTAGTCCCCTCCTTTCCTGCTTTAAGCTCCCCCGTTGCTCCCCTGTTCTTTACCTCCTGCATTGAGGTCTACCCCATTGATTCCTCTGTTGCTCCCTACCTCCACCCATTGCCGTCTTCATGTTCTTTTTTTTATAAAAACTTGTTTTTTTAACAATTATACCATGATTGGTAACGATTTGTTTTTTTAATGCTCATGTCTGGTGATGCATATTCATGAATACCACCATCAGATGGGAGCCGTAGCCTGAAGAAGCATAACATACTGGTGAGATCACACATGTATGTATTCACGTCAGCTCACTTTTTTATGGTGATACTGCACAGCGCCGATAACAAGCATGTTTCGCCTTTTTTTATGCTGAGCAAAACTGGCAAAAAGCATTGGCAAAGCAAATAGGTCTGAACTGGAAGCCAAAAGATGACACCTATTGGTTTTGCTAATGCTTGTTACTTATAGGTCTCTTCAAACACCAAAAAGTTTTGTACACAGTTATGTAGTAAATACCCGTGACGTTTTGTATTTCTGGAGTGCTCTCCTCTAGTATTAAGGTAAATCCAGTCAACACTTCAGACATGAAAGTGAGGGCGTTGGGTGACCCCAATCTTAGAACTTAAACGAGTGTCAACAATCTCTCTGCTAACCAGGGCTGCAGATCCGCACTGGCCATGTGTCACATCGGGCATTTCCCCGCTGGGCTGTAGCTTTTAAAGGCCGGTGTTTAAAGACCCAGGACTGAAGCTGGTGGCTCTGGTGGGTGCATAGGCAAAGAGAGAGGGGTAGACCCTGAGATCAATGAAAGAGAGTGGAAGGAAATAGTGAGGGGGTAGACAGATATCAAAGAGAGGAGGAGAGGAGGTGAGACAGAAAATGGATGAGAAGAGAGAGCGAGAGAGCGAAGAGGAAGCCTGGAGCGGGTGAACACGTGGACAGGGCAGCTTTTGGTTCCCAGTCCGTCTGTGGGGAGATTTCAAGGTGACCGGACCGGTGCCTCCCCAGGCCCAGCCTCCTTTTTGGATGTCCCTGGACCCCTGCCGCCTGCGGAGTGTGCACGTGTGAGTGGCCTCGGGTGGGAGTTGGCAGGTCTATCGCCCACACAGAGGAAGACGTCACACCTGCACACAGCCGTATAAGGCCGCCTAGCGCCGGACATATGTCTTTCTCCAAGTTCCACGGCCCTTCAGGCGCTCTGTCAGTTATAGAACACACAATGTGCCTGCAGGCCAGTCTTCTAACAGAGGAAAAAGCCGCAGGGAATCCAAAGGATTTCACTTGGGGATGGGAGATTAGTTTAATCTACACTCTAATGCAGGTAATTTACTAAGGGTTGAGCGAGAACTCGTGTGGCATTACATGGTCTTTGCGCAGAGCCCACAGGCTTTGAAAATGGCAAGTAAACCAAGGCAAGGCTTTGCCTCAGTAATAACCGATCATCAAGTTGTCATCACACAAGGGGCTATTTGCGTGGTGTGGTTCACGCACTGCCGTCTATCTCCACCTGTTTAACTACTCCCTGCGTCATCACCTGCAATGCATTAGCCGCTGAATGAGAAAATGTATTTTCAGATTCCAGATAGGTAATAGGACATATCTAAATACCGGGACATGTTTCCAAACACGAAAAACTACAATAAAAAAAATCGCATTAGTGTAAAAAAAAGTACAGAGTTTTCATAAAGCGGTATTGAGCTTTGGGTTTATGATGACAGCGTCCTCTGGAGACCTATATTTATGATTGTCAGAAGAATGGCTCTTTCCTGAAGTGGAAGAAGATATTTAAAAAATATATTTGGGTAGCAATTCATACTGAGGTTTAAAGACTCATTGCTGATGTCTTCTTGTCAAAAGAGGAAAATGTCTGCTGTGCTTGCTATGTTATGACTCACGCATATGCATTTCATTGCCTATTAAAGGGAAGTCGCAATCACCATGGATCCTTCACCACGCGTGACCTTTACCAGGCATGTAAGTACCACACAGATAAGAATTTATCAGCCTGATTCATAAAAACCCAAATCTGCGATTTCTAAATAGCGATTAATACCGAATCGCTATTCAGAAATCGCATATTGGGATTCATCAAAAACTGCGAGTAAATAAAGCGATTCGCAACCGCCCGCAAAAGGCGATAGCGAGTTTACAAATTCGCAGAAAAATCGATAAATCCGTCCATTTCCGTGTAGGAATAGCGAACTCGCAATTAGCGAGGAATTGCGATCTCGCTAATAGCGAGATCGCAAAAACAGGAAGTCGCATATCGAGCACAGTGATGACATCACAACCAGGAAGCAGGCAGTTCCCTCCCCCATTGAGAACACTGAGGCAGAGATTGAAGCAGCACCACACAGAGCTCCTCTCAAAACACCTCCAGACTTGGATATTTGGGATATTGCAGACTGCAGCTATGCCAGAGGATGCAGCAGCAGGGCCCAGTGACACCGGGCGCAAGCGCAAGATTACATTTTCGGAGCAGGAGCTGGAGCATCTAATCGATGGAGTCTGCCATGACCACAACAAACTTTTTGGCAAGGACTCCAGGAGGGTGGCTGAGGCCGAGAAACGGCGACTGTGGCTGGGCATCCGCGCCAGAGTCAACGCAGTGGGAGTAACACAGAGGTCCATAGACGACCTCAAAAAGAGGTGGTACGACCTCCGAGGTCGTGCCAAGGAGAGGGTGGCTGAGAGGCTGGGTGAGAGCCTTGTCACTGGAGGGGGAGATCCAACAGTCCCTCCCAACACCCCCTTGGAGGATCGTGTGGAGGACACACTGCAGCCTGAGGCATGTGTTGGGGTCATCCCTCTGGACTCATCCCGATCCACCCAAGACAGCCAAGGTAAGTGACATGCGACTGCGACCCTGTCCCCTGACAATGGCCATGACCCTATAGCCTCCCATGATCAACCCCAGTCATGCAGCCCATGCACATAGGAACATGCCCTATTGCATTGTGGGACATGTAGTCTGCCCACAACTTACAAACATTCCAATGCAGCCAGACATGTCCCAATGTCCGCAATGCTCAGACAGCCAGGGAATAGTAGCCAGCATGCGTGTACCAACTGCACATGTCAAAGATACATGCAATTAATCTACGTCCACTTCCCATCACAGGTGGCGCAGAAAACACCAGCAGTGACAGCGAGTGGCTGCAGATAGATGAGGCACCAGAGGAGCCTGAGGGTGAGGAGGAGCAAACATCCACACAACCAGCTCCATCTGCCCAAGCACAAGTGCCACCATGCAGACCACCAGCAGCAACGCCAGCTACATCAGGCACAGCACCAGTGCCACCATGCAGAACCCCACCAGCAACGCCAGCTACATCAGGCACAGCACCAGTGCCACCATGCAGAACCCCACCAGCAACGCCAGCTACATCAGGCACAGCACCGGTGCCAGCTGCAAGACCCATCCCAGTGGCACCATCAACATCAGGTGCTGCTAGACCTGCGACACAACTCACACCCACTGTGGGCAGCCAGCACAGCAGGCATGTCAGGGAGCCGCAGCAGAGTACAGCACGCACCGGCAGGAGGGCGATGGCTGTGCGTGTGCCAGGGCTCAGTATTGAGCGCCGCATGCTGCGCGTGCACCAATTGCAGGCACGACGCCAAGGTGCCATGCAACTGCAGCTCCACAACATAGGCAGAAATGTTGCCAATGTGTCTGATCGAATTGACCGAATGACAACTGCCATGGAGGCAAACACTGCAGCCCTCATCAGCCAGCGCAACATCGCCCGCCGCCGACACCGCCAGCTACTCACGCGCCTCACGGCCTACACGCGTTCCAACTACGTGATAGGAAATGCCACCTCCCAGCTGTCCCGTCGGTGTCTAGCAATGCAGCTGCAGATGGTACAATGCAGCGAGGACGTTGCACGTGTACTTGAACATTTGACCACTGCTGTACTGGCCCTATAACCAACTGGCACAGCCAATGCTGATGGGGATGACACAAGCGAGGGGACATCGAGTGTCAGCAGCCTGTCTGCAACACAGGTCGGTGTCCTACGCCGCAGCAGCAGGCCCAGTGTGGGATCACGTGCCCTGCGGGAGGAGGAGCCTGAGAGGCGACTGGGTGCTGCGCGCCGGAGTTGCACATGACTTTTCAATCCATGGGCAGGGACATGCTGCTGACATAAGCATGTCGTGTCTATAACATTGAGCAGTATGGCGCAATACTCCTCACATGTAAATCATAACAATTGTTCCATATTATTGTGCTTTCAACAATAATATTTATTCAAGCATTGAACATCGGACTCCTGTCATTATTTCCATTGTCATGCATTTGTGAAGTGTTGGGTGAGGGAAGTGGGTGCACTAGAACCAGTTCAAAGTGATGTGGTTGCGCCGTCTGTGTCCTTCAGCTGGATGTTCCCCGCGTGCATGACGCGCATGTGCAGGTGGCCGGTCGTCCCCTTCCGACTCACTGCCAGATATCTCTACAGGAATCCGGCGCTTGGTAGCAATGTTGTGTAGTATTGCACACACAGCCACAATGCGGCAGCAGACATCAGGACTGTAGTACATGGCCCCACCAGTCTTGTGAAGTATGCGGAATCTGCTTTTCAGTAGCCCAAATGTCCTCTCAATGCAATTCCTTGTGCGTATGTGTGCTACATTGTAACGCCGTTGCTGTGGTGTAGCAGGGTTGAGGTATGGGGTGAGGAGGTATTCACGGAGAGCGTAGCCACTGTCACCCGAATGAGAGGAGCAGAGGGTGAGTGCCTGTGCAGCGCAGCTAGTTCATCACAGTGTAACATTGTGGGGCAAGTGTACTTACCAAGTAGGTGTCCTTCACCAAAGTCTCCCCTGGCCAGTCGTGTGTGGAGGCCGCAGTGCCGGAATATGAATGAGTCATGTGTGCTCCCCGGGTACTGTGCCACTATGTCCGTGATGTAATTCTTTGCGTTGCACACCATCTGGATATTGAGGGAGTGGTAGGACTTGCGGTTGCGGTACATGTATTCCGTTTGTGCAGGTGGGCAGATGTGGATGTGGGTACAGTCAATGCATCCTATCACATGTGGAAATTGCGCAACATTGTAGAATTGATGCTTGGTCTCATCCAAGTCCTGTTGGCTGGTGGGGAATTTTATGTGCTGGTGTAGCTGGGTCAGCATTGCATCTAGGAAACTCCTTAGGCAGCGGGACATGGTGGGCTGGGATATCCCCCCAGCAGCGGCAACTATCCCCTGGAAGCTTCCAGAGGCCAGAAGGTGCAGGCTGCACATTACCTGGACATGTGTGGGCACGGCATTGGTCCGCCTTGTTGGGTGCTGCATCAGAGGGTCCAGGTCCTGGATTAGCTTGATGATCATTGGCCCATTCAGGCGGTACTTAGCGTATATTTGCTCTCTGGTTTGGCCCAGCAGGGTGACCCGCTGGCGGAATATCCTCTCCTGGATCCTGCGTCTGTTCCATGCAGCTCGCTGTAGCCTTCGCCGCCTGACCACCATGTACAGTCCTGGCATTATGAGAGTCCTAATGCTGCAGCTGCTTCTCCTTAAGTGTGTTTGGTCAGTCCAGCACCTGTTGCTGATTGGGTAACGGTTTTTCAAATGTTTTTTTTTTTAACTTTGATGGTTACCACCTGCTTTGGGTTGTCCTTAAATTGCGCCTCGCAAACAGCGTTTTTTGGGTTTTTCACAAATTGCGAATTTTGTTGAATACCGATTGCGATTGTATAGCTAATTCGCATACTTATTCGCAGCATCCATGGTTTCTCGCATTTCCCGACTCACTATTGGGCTACTACCAGGATTCTGCGAATTCTATTGCGGATTCGCTATTTTGTGTTAGCGAATTCGCTAATATTTTTCTTGAATACCTTTTTGTGGAATTGCGATCGCAATTGCTTTTTCGCAGCTATTGCGATCGCAATTTAGCTTCATGAATCAGGCTGTATATCTTTAACGTGCAGTAATTTACCACGCAGGGAAGTTTTTTTTTTTTAATAACATACTTTTATGTTGTATAAAGAAAGTGGTGTAAGTGCAAATAGAGGTAAAGGTTGGTAAGATTGATTTTAGGGTTTAGGGGTCGGTCGAGGAGAAAGGAGTTAGGGGTGATTGTAGGGTCTGAAGGTGGGTAGAGGTACATGGAGTTAAGGGTAATTTTAGGGTTCAGGGGTCAGTAAAGGTAAATGGAGTTAATAATAGTAACTTTAGGGTTCTGGGTTGGGCAGAGATAAATGGAGGTAAGGGTGATTTTAGGGTTTATGGTGGGGAGATGGAAAGGAAGGAAAGGGTGAATTTAGGATTTAGGGGTGAGTAGAGGTAAAAGGAGGTAAGGGAACTTTAGGGTTCAGGGGTAGGCGAAGCAATTGCCATTTTAGGGTTTAGGGGTGCGTTGAGTTAAATGGAGGCAAGAGTATTTTTAGGGTTTTGGGGAGGGTAGCAGTAAAGGGTTGTAAGGGTCATTTTAGAGTTTAGGGGTGGGCAGAGTTAAAGGGAGATAAGTAGCAAAAAAGGGGGATATGAAGTTCCCATGTCTATATTTGTGTATACACAAACACCTAAACACAATCACATATTGTATGTGTGTGTGTGTGTGTGTATATATATATTCTAGCAGAAACTGAATATGAAATAAACCGTTTGGATTGAGATTCATGGAGTCAGCGCCTTCTTTGATTGAAAGTTTGGTGTGGTAAAGAATATAAATATATATATATATATATATATATATATATATATATATATATATATATATATATATATACACATATATATATTACCTACTGGCGGTCGCCAGTAGGTAGTTATAGTTAAAACCTAGTTTCCATAGGAAATCCGCAACATTCTATTTGGAATAACGTTGGCGCCCGTGGACGAATCTTCGTGAATTTCTCCAAGAAAATGGCCTGCTTCGCTCCGTTCCTTCCCTGAAAGTTTGGGGGTGATTCGTGAAGCGGGGGCCGAGAAAAAAGGGGGGTCCCAAAACGTGTTTTCCCCATGCAATTTTCCATAGGACATTTAGCCAGGGCTACAGCCCGAACGGCTGAACGGAATTACACCAAATTTGGCAAAAAGGTAGAGTTCGGTTCGCAGATCACGTTTTTAGGGCTCGGGCCTACGCCACCACAAAGTGGGGGGCGGAGCTTCCGAGCTCTTATGCGTTAAAAAAAAAAAAGAATTCAGAAAGGGGTCCGGCTGGCACATTCCTTAGTTTTTTATGGCATCTGCCTAGTGATTCGTCTTCGCTGTGCTGTCTATTTAGCAGCGTTTACGTGATAGGCTATATGTAATGTACGCGTGCCCGATTTGGCATATTTTCGGCGGTTTCGCGCACGGCAGACTTATTAATCTTAATTAGGAGCTGTCAGAGTGCCCGTGTAATGCAATCCAGATGGTGCGAGCGCGTTCACCATTGCATTGCATACAAAAAAGTCATCTGATTTCTTCAGAGAGTGTCCGCAGGCGCTGTACGGGGCATTTTTCTCCAGGCGCGAGGGGTCTTTGTAAAATCGTAGACTGTGTCCAATGGCTGTCCTGTTCCGCTGCCAGTGCATAGCCCAGCTGCAAGAAATACTAACTGCAAAAGGCAAGACACACGTTACAGATGCGTGCCCGCAGTTTCCCTGGCAGTCTGCCCTCCCATTCTTCCTTTAGAAGGAAGCCTGTGAGGCCACGTGCCCCCCCCGGGCTAAATCTGGAAGATGAGCTCACCCCAGGCAGGCCTTGGGTTTGAGTTACAGGCCCGCCGGCTGCTGAGGGCGCCGTCTGGACATTATCCTTGTCAACTGTCTTTCCTCAACAGCCGCCTGGCCTTAGCGTCCCCATGCTGCGCACGGGATCAAACCCTCTGTTTTGTAGGATTACATTTATTTGGGAGCTTGTGACCGTATGCTGTGTGTTGTCTGCAGATATTCGCGAGTGCCACAGTGTGTGCGTGGGGTCGAGGGGTCAGGGCACACGATTATAGGATATGCATTTCTAAGTGACTTTTTGGATGGAGGATGTGGCGCAGCGCCCACAGCTGCCGATTTTGGAGAGTGGGAACCTGGCTTGAATCTCGGCGTCGGCTCAACATCCTGTAATCTTGGGCAAATCACTTACTCTCCCTGTGCCTACCAAAAATGAATGTGTCCTTGTGTAATGTATATGCTCATGTAAAGTACTCCAATACCTTTGGGTTGAGTTTGCACTGGATAAAACTGCAAACAAAAAGAAAACGGAGCATGTTTGGAGGTGTAAAATTACCAACCATTGGAGGATGGGCTAACACTTCAAACAGTGCGGCAGAACGATGCTTAGGGCCACCAGAAAAATCCAAAGTGATTGGTGAAACTTGATAACAAATAAAACAAACAAGTTATAATACATTTGACACAATTTTTCGTCTACTGACCGCTCTTTAAAAAGGGAAATGAGTAATTTTACAACTAAAAAGTCGCTTTACAGATTTCAATGGAAAGCACTTTAGAACCAGTTTTCTTAAAGATTTCAGCAACCCCCTTTGACAATTTTTTTCTGTGAAATGACAGTGAATTTATTAAATATTTTAATTCCTTCTTCAAGTGAGTAGAGTATTGAGTAGTGAGTAGAAAGTAGTGAGTAGAGTAGTGAGTAGTGAGTAGATTAGTGAGTGGAGAGTAGTGAGTAGTGAGTAGAGTAGTGAGTAGAGTAGTGAGTAGTGAGCAGAGTAGTGAGTAGTGAGTAGTGAGTAGAGTAGTGAGTAGAGTAGTGAGTAGTGAGTAGAAAGTAGTGAGTAGAGTAGTGAGTAGAGTAGTGAGTGGAGAGTAGTGAGTAGAGTAGTGAGTAGTGAGCAGAGTAGTGAGTAGTGAGTGCAGAGTAGTGAGTAGTGAGTAGAGTAGTGAGTAGTGAGTAGTGAGTAGTGAGTAGAGTAGTGAGTAGTGAGTAGTGAGTAGAGTAGTGAGTAGAGTAGTGAGTAGAGTAGTGAGTAGAGTAGTGAGTAGAGTGTAGAGTAGTGAGTGCAGAGTAGTGAGTAGTGAGTAAAGTAGCGAGTAGAGTAGTGAGTAGAGTAGTGAGTAGTGAGTGCAGAGTAGTGAGTAGTGAGTAGAGTAGTGAGTAGTGAGTAGAGTAGTAGAGTAGTGAGTAGAGTAGTGAGGTGAGTAGAGTAGAGTAGTGAGTAAAGTAGTGAGTGCAGAGTAGTGAGTAGAGAAGTGAGTAGTGAGTAGAGTAGTGAGTAGTGAGTAGAGTAGTGAGTAGTGAGTAGAGTAGTGAGTAGAAAGTAGAGTAGTGAGTAGTGAGTAGAGTAGTGAGTGGAGAGTAGTGAGTAGTGAGTAGAGTAGTGAGTGCAGAGTAGTGAGTAGTGAGTGCAGAGTAGTGAGTAGAGTAGTGAGTAGTGAGTAGAGTAGTGAGTAGTGAGTAGAGTAGTGAGTAGAGAGTGCAGAGTAGTGAGTAGTGAGTGCAGGGTAGTGAGTAGTGAGTAGAGTAGAGTAGTGAGTAGTGAGTGCAGAGTAGTGAGTAGAGAAGTGAGTAGAGTAGTGAGTAGAGTAGTGAGTAGAGTAGTGAGTAGAAAGTAGGGTAGTGAGTAGTGAGTAGAGTAGTGAGTGGAGAGTAGTGAGTAGTGAGTAGAGTAGTGAGTGCAGAGTAGTGAGTAGTGAGTGCAGAGTAGTGAGTAGTGAGTGGAGAGTAGTGAGTAGTGAGTAGAGTAGTGAGTGCAGAGTAGTGAGTAGTGAGTGCAGAGTAGTGAGTAGTGAGTAGAGTAGTGAGTAGTGAGTAGAGTAGTGAGTAGAAAGTAGAGTAGTGAGTAGTGAGTAGAGTAGTGAGTAGAGTAGTGAGTAGTGAGTAGAGTAGTGAGTAGTGAGTGCAGAGTAGTGAGTAGTGAGTAGAGTAGTGAGTAGTGAGTGCAGAGTAGCGAGTGCAGATTAGTGAGTAGAGTAGAGTAGTGAGTAGAGTAGTGAGTAGAGTAGTGAGTAGTGAGTAGAGTAGTGAGTAGAGTAGTGAGTAGTGAGTGCAGAGTAGTGATTATAGTAGTGAGAAGAGTAGTGAGTAGTGAGTGCAGAGTAGTGAGTAGAGTAGTGAGTAGAGTAGAGTAGTGAGTAGGACATCACAGGCAGCAGCTGTGCAAGCTTCTTACACTCACAAGGAGACCACAGGCAGCTGAGGTGCAATCTTCTCCCACTCACAAGAACGACATCACAGCCAGCAGCAGTGCAAGCTTCTTACACTCACAAGGAGACCACAGGCAGCAGAGGTGCAAGCTTCTCACACTCACAAGAAGGACATCACAGGCAGTAACGGTGCAATATTCTCACACTCACAAGGAGATCACTGGCAGTACACACCACATGAACACACTCCATAACACATAGCAACAATACATTGGCATTTACAATGCCATTAGCTCAAACTCAAATAAATCCGAGCCCGATTGCATTTCTAATGCTTGTTTGTTAAATGGTGTAAATCCGTTCAGTAGTTCCTGAGAAAATCATAAGTAAAATCATAAGTATATCTATAGGAGCTTACTGTAAGCTTACTGTACTCTGTACCTTCCCGAGCACGAGCTGAATGCTATTTGGCTGTCAACATTCCAAACCAGGAAGTGTTGGCAGCCATCTTGTGCCTCGGTAGAACCAAGGCACAAGAAAGCAGAGAAACAAATGTGGAAAATGCAAAAAGGGGGCAGGGTAGAAACACCCTGACCCCCTAGGCCTGCTCAGGGGGTCCCACAAGGACCCCCAAGGCCCAAAAATGCCCCTATGCCCCTATGTATGCACTTATATGTAAAATAGGGGGGTCCGTTATGGACCCCCCGGCCCCGGGGACCACCACCCCCCGGGGCTTTGTTGATGTTGGGAGGGGGGCCACGCTGGAGCCCTCGATGGCCCTGGGGACCGCCACCCCCCAGGGCCGGCTCCTGCAGTCTCCCGGGGTGCCCACCCCCGGGACACTGCTGTTTGCTGTGGTAGGGCGAGAGCCTCGTGGCTCCCACCCTACCACAGCAAACTGCTTTGATTTTTGAAAGAGAGAGCAGGAAACCTGCTCTCTCTTTCAAAAATCAAAGCAGATTGCTTTTCTGTATGGGGAGCAGCATGTTAGCTGCTCCCCATACAGAAAAGCAATGCCGGCTCCTGCGGGATGCGGGGAGCCGGCAGGGACCGTAGGGGGCCTGGGTACCCCCCCCATGGCCCCCAACGAGGAAGGCCAGGCCCCGGGGCATGGGGTCCCCAGGGCCAGAAGTGGCCCGGGAGGCGAGACACGTGGCCCCCCTCCCAAAAAAAAAAAAAACGGCCCTGAGGGATGGGGTCCACAAAAATTAAAAGAAGAAAGATAGCATGCCCCGGGGGATGGGGTCCCCGGGGCCGGAATTGGCTACAGGAGGGGGGCATGCGCCCCCCTTCCCGATTTAAAAAATAAAAATAAAAAAAATTGGGGGCAGGCCCTGGGGGATGGGGTCCCCAGGGCCAAAAGAAAAAAAAGAAAACGAAGGGGGGTTACACAGCCCCCCTTCTTAAAAGTTTTTTTTTTTTTACGGGATCGGAAGGAGGCCACGCCCCCTCCTTGCACCAGGGGGCGCGTTTGCAGAGGTGGAAGTACTTCCACTTGCATACTGGGGGTCCCTGGGGGCCAACTAGCCCACCAGAAACCTCCAGTATGGGCTAGTGGGCTCCCTTTCATAGAGGTGTAATGAGGCCACGCCCCTTTTTACACCTCTCTGCAACGCAGCCCCCTAGCGCACACTGGAGGTTTCTGGTGGGCTGGTTGGCCCCCAGGGACTCCCAGTAGTTAGTTCCCCCTCTGAAAAAGCACCAGGGGGCTGCGTTGCAGAGAGGTGTAAAAAGGGGCGTGGCCTCTTTACACCTCTCTGCAACGCAGCCCCCTGGCGCACACTGGAGGTTCCTGGTGGGCTAGTTGGCCCCTAGGGACCCCCAGTATGCAAGGGGAATGAGTTCCCACTCTGCAATAGCACCAGGGGGCTGTGTTGCAGAGAGGTGTAATGAGGCCACGCCCCTTTTTACACCTCTCTGCAAGGCAGCCCCCTGGCGCATACTGGAGGTTCCTGGTGTGCTAGTTGACCCCCAGTATGCAAGAGGAATTAATCCCCCAACTTAGAACGCGTTACGGGGCATGTTTGCACAGTGGTGAAAGTAGGGGGCGGGGTTTGAGGTGACATGTGTGCAAACACGCCGTGTGGCGCGTTTTAGCTTGGGGAATATATTCCTCTTCAATCCAGAGGTCCCCTAGGGCCCAACTAGTCCAACGGGTACCTCTAATAAGTGCCACGGAGCTGCGTTGCAGAGTGTTGTAAAAAGGGGGCATGCCCTCTGAACACCTTTCTGCAACGCAGCTCCCTGGCGCAAACTGGAGGTAGCTGATGGGCTAGTTGGCTCATAGGTGACTTCAGGATTGAAGAGGAATATATTCTCCAACCTAAAACGCGCCACAGAGCGTGTTTGCATACATGTCTCCTCAGGCCCCGCCCCCTTCCTTCACTATTGAGCATAATATTCCTCTAAAATCAGCCGAAGTACGAATTCTGATTTAGTCGCCTGTTATCACGAGAGACGTCAGTGCTGCGTCTTTGAGCCCAGGACTGACCCTGAAAAGTAAATGTAACCATACTTACAGTGAGTTGAATTTCCTTCCATAGGCAAACATTGACCTGTTTCACGTGGAAATTTTTCTGTGTGGAGTTTTGGAAGTTTAAAAAATTCCTGTAAAATCATCCGAACTACGAATTCCGATTTACACACCTGTTATCACGAGAGACGTCAGTGCTGCATCTTTGAACGCAGGACGGACCCCGAAAAGTAATTGTAACCATACTTACAGTAACTTGAATTTCCTTCCATAGGCTAACATTGACATGTTTTACTTGGAAATTTTTCTAAGTTTGGAGTTTTGGAACTTTCAAAAAATTCCTCTAAAATCAGCCGAACTACTATTTCCCATTTACTCACCTGTTATCAAGAGAGACCTCAGTGCTGTATCTTTCAGCCCACTACTGATCCTGAAGACTAATTCTAATCGTAGTTACAGTAACTTGAATTTCCTTCCATAGGCTAACATTTACATGTTTTACTTGGACATTCTTCTAAGTGTGGAGTTTTGGAACTATAAAAAATTCCTTTAAAATCAGTCGAACTACGAATTGCGATTTACTCACCTGTTATCAGGAGAGACCTCAGTGCTGCATCTTTCAGCCCACTACTGATCCCGAAAATAGATTCTAATCGTAGTTACAGTAATTTGAATTTCCTTCCATAGGATAACATTGACTGGTTTCACTTGTGGAGTTTTGGAAGTTTAAACAATTCCTGTAAAATCAGCCGAACTACAAATTTTGAAGTACTCACCTGTTATCACGATAGACGTCAGTGCTCCATCTTTGAGCCCAGGACGGACCCTGAAAAGTAAATGTAACCATACTTACAGTAACTTGAATTTCCTTCCATAGGCTAACAATGACATGTTTTACTTTGAAATTCTTCTAAGTGTGGAGTTTTTGGAACTTTAAAAAATTCCTCTAAAATCAGCCGAACTACAAATTCCGATTTACTCACCTGTTATCAAAAGAGACCTCAGTGCTGCATCTTTCAGCCCCTACTGATCCTGAAAATTTTTGTTTCTATTTTTGAATGTTTGTATCAAGGGTTATATTTCGCTATTACGCTGAGAGGAGGTCTGCCACTCATTCACAAGGATGATGTCATCAGTGATGTCATCAGTGATGTCATGAGTGATGTCACTGACCATGTCATGAGTGATGTAATATGTGACGTCATCAGCAGTGCATTGCGGGCGCGCGAGTTATAGTTAACTATAACGGGGAATTTCAATGGTTTTGTATGAGTGAAATGTCCAGCTAACTATAACATGGTTTTTCAGTGAATTTCTAAGGTTTTTTAAATGCTAATTTTAAACTATAACCCGTGTGAAACCTATGGTTTTTTTCAGTGAATATATATATATATATGTGTATATATATATATCACTGAAAAAACCATAGGTTATAGACCATATATAGTTAGGAATTAGCATTTACAAAACCTTGAAAATTCACTGAAAAAACCATAGGTTATAGACCATATATAGTTAGGAATTAGCATTTAAAAAACCTTATTTTACTCAGACAAAACCATTGAAATTCCATATATAGTTAGTTGCACTAACTATATATCGCGCACCCGCAATCCACTGCTGATGATGTCACATATTACATCATTCATGACATGGTCAGTGACATCACTGATGACATCACTGATGACATCTCAAATGACATCACTGATGACATCATCCAGTGACTGTGTGTTTCTGAAAAGTTTAAATATGTTTTACATATTGAAGAATGAGTAGATGTAGAAGTGTCTGGATGAAGGATTTAGTAGGTGCGTGACTGACTGTATGAGTGAGTGATTAAATGTGTCTCACTGAGTGCATGGGTTAGTGACTAAACTGTCTTAATTTGTGCATCATTATGTCTGTTGTTCTGTAAACTGCTGCATGTGTTGGTCAGTAGCTATATGAGTAACTATATGGGTTATTGATTGATTGCCCAAGTATTTGTATGGGAGACTGAGTGTGTGTGTGGCTGGCTGGGAGGTGTGTGACTCTGTGCAGATCAATGTGTACTTGTATCAATGATTGTATAAGAGAGTAAGTATGTGTTAGTATATGGTTCAAAATGTAAGGTGCTCTATGTTTAACTGTATAGATTAGAAAATGGAAGTGTGATTGATTATTTACAGGACTGACTAGGTGTGTGAGTAACTCCATGGATGAGTGACAGAGTGTGAGAGTCTGTATAGGTGTATGAGTGCATATGATAGTGTTGTAAAGATGAGTGATTGTATGTATGAATGATTGTATGGGTAAATGAGTGAATGTGTGTGTAAACATAGGAATCACTGAGTGCGTATGTAGTAACTAGTATTGGTGTGTCAATGGTTTCAAAAATTATACTCTGTATTTAACACTGGGTGTAACAGAGGTTATATTAAAGTGTGAGGAGATGCATTGTATTGTCACATGAATGATATCATCAGTGATGTGGTCATTGATGTCAAATGAGATGTCATCAGTGATGTCATCAGTGATGTCATTTGAGATGTCATCAGTGAGACCATTTGAGATGTTATCAGTGATGTCATTTGAGATGTCATCAGTGATGTCATCAGTGATGTCATTTGAGATGTCATCAGTGATGTCATCAGTGATGTCACTGACCATGTCATGAATGATGTAATATGTGACATCATCAGCAGTGGATTGCGGGTGCGCGATATATAGTTAGTGCAACTAACTATATATGGAATTTCAATGGTTTTGTGTGAGTAAAATAAGGTTTTTTAAATGCTAATTCCTAACTATATATGGTCTATAACCTATGGTTTTTTCAGTGAATTTTCAAGGTTTTGTAAATGCTAATTCCTAACTATATATGGTCTATAACCTATGGTTTTTTCAGTGAATTTCAATGGTTTTTTAATAGCAAATATCATAAGCTGTCGAATGTCAAGTACGTGGTAAGTGAAAACATTTTCGTGTTTATGCACACTGATCTGCTTTGAATGGTGCCCCCCCCCCCTCATTTCTATTAGGAGTACTCTCTCTTTGCACATAGTGAAGGGTAGTTAACGCAGGCCTTTGCCCCCGTTGTAATACGTCGTGCCTGCTTCTCTCTCCATTTGATTGATTGTTATCCAAGTATTTACTGTTTTAGAATTGGTTCTCTTTGGTTCATTCTCTATTTACAAACAAACACAGAGTCGCAATACTCTGTTTAGTCTTTGCAGATAACGAAAAATCGTGTAAAAAAAAAAAGAAAAGGAATCGAGCAAAATCAGTAGGCCACTAATGGGATCTCTTTTTGACCTCGCTAAAATAGAAACATTAGGAACAACCCCTCATGACAAATACAAAACTAGTGAGATGAACTGAACTCCACACAATGATGGCTGCAAAACAGCTCGGCTCCGCCACCCACCCCGCCCAAAATAACGATAAAGAGCGGCTGCCATGATTGGTTGCGGAATGGCCACGACGGAGCTACGAAATGGTGCTGCTCTCATGCTAACCCCAGCTTCAGTCTGAAACATCCAGAAACACTGTAGACTACCAATTCGATCAGTTCCGGTAGCGCCCCAATGTAACCCGGTAGAGAAGAACTAGCCCTCCCCTCTTTGACTGATGGTTCTTGTTGCCTGTCCCTTCTGTTGTCATTTAACAGAACTATTTAGCCTGCTGAAAGGGGTTGTGTTCCGACCGCTGGTTGGTGGAGACATTTTGACTATATTCTGGACCTGCGTTGTCGCGTAATGCGTCATATGACGCGCCGCGTTAGCGCATCCGGAAGTCATCCGGGGCGCGCAGCGCGTAACGTAAGCATAACAAGTCATGTGACTTGTTAATAAAACTTTTCATTGGTTCATTTTACTTTTCTTATTCTAATGATGAAAGGCTTGGTCATATGACCTAAAAATTACGCTTTTTATTACTTCCGAACATTATTTTTTCTTAAATATATGTTATAATGTTCCAGGCTAATGTACTTTCCCGAAAAATTTACAACTGTCCTGCAAGTAAAATATATTCTTTTTTCGAGAAAAAGAGCGTTTCTTCGTCCCATGACGGAGCCGTTGAGCAAAAGAGGGTCGACCTGCTGTCTTAGTCGCCGATACGCCTGAATATGAGATTCTTATCGATCACTTTATGTTGCAGGAGTAGAAAACACAACAGCCCTTGACCATTTATCTTTACTGCGTTCCTTCGTATTATACCTTTTACCCTTCATGTAATTGGTCTGCTTTATTTCACTTGCCTTTTAATGATTCTAAAACAGTGACTATTATTAAAAACTTTACCAATGTATATACTACTACCATGTTTTCTTTTAAAAACCTTTATTGTGAAAATTTCATTATACAAATACGAGCCTATAACCACGTGGGCCGGCCACGGAGCAAACTGTAATCGTATATGATGAGTAGACATTTACACTGTAGAGGAACGTAACGGGCGGGCCATTAGGTTGCAAGAACTAAGGTGTCTAACAGTTACGGAATCGGTGGACGTACATTTTATAATTAAAATACGACAGGGCCAGTTACAATAAAATTATCTAGATATACATTTGCGGGCAAGTACCATGGGTGACGTTAATTCGAACTTTCAATAGTACAGTAATCAATAACACATCAGAACTTAATATCAATAGGGATGTCGAAATATTCAATCAATTCTCGTCCCCGCCCGCCATGTGCTTCAAAACTGCATACGTATCTCGTGATTTCAAGGTTCTGCAACCAGTACACAACAAGGAGTTACGAGTCCCATTTATTCCGGCGCCATTTTGGGCGAGGACGGGCAGGTCCAGGATATAGTCAAAATGTCCCTACCAACCATCGACTATGATGATGTTCATATGCTGTATTTATTAGAGTAACACTCATCTGTCCACATGAAATTAATTTGCCACAATCTAAACATGTCATTTTAATCTTTCCAAAGTTCTTCTAAATATTTGGGACCGTTTCCCTTGCCTCTGATGCTGTCAGTGCCACTTCTTTGATGAATGTACTAGCAGGTCAGGGGTTCTCCTCCAAATCTCTCTTTTATGCAGCACTATAATTAATTGGTGCCACCTCTCCATATGACGATGCATGGTATAGTTACCATAACTATATTTTTTTTCGGTTCCTCTGGAGAGTTCATCGTGGCAGATGAAGCGTGTAGCGTACCGGGCATTTACCTTTTTTTGCATGTACAGGAAAGGAAAAAAAAATCGAGCGTCCGAGTTCTAAGGTGTCCCAGGGCCATTTTAGTGGACCAGGCCCAAATCCAAAGAACAGGCCGCCATTTTGAGAGTCCTGTTGCAGCCGCCTGTCGCTGTAGCATCAAGAGCAGCCGAAACTCAGCTGAATGGCAACTGAAACGGTAAAGGGGCGCCCCACTACAGCAGACGAGCCTCCACCTAGGAAGGCCCGTTCACGCCGCCTCCCCCCCCCCCCTTCGGGCACCCCACGCCGTTATTCGGAGCAGTATTGTAGGATGGCCACACCAGTGCGGCAACTTGCTAGACATCACCTCGGTGGTAACCGAATCTCAGCGTCTTGTGGTGTCTTCTATTCAGAAAACATTGTTGTTCTGCCTTCGACCTATTCGCCGCAAGTGCGCACGCAACTCAGCTGCATAGCTTGCTAGACACCACCTCGGTGCTAACCGAATCTCAGCGCCTTGTGGTCTCTTCTATTCCAAAAATATTGTTGCGCTGCCTTTGGCCCCATTCGCACATCGGTCCGCTACTGCCGCCATCTCACAGGCCAACGGGGCGCCCCACGCCGACTTTCAGCATTGTAGGATGGCCACACCAGTGCACCTTACTAGACACCACCTCGGTGCCATCCGGATCTTGGCATCTCAGCGCCTTGTGGTGTCTTCTATTCAGAAAATATTGTTGCGCTGCCTTTGGCCCCATTCGCACATCGGTCCGCTACTGACGCCATCTCACAGGCTAATGGAGCGCCCCACGCCGAGTTTCAGCATTGTAGGATGGCCACACCAGTACAACAACTTGCTAGACATCACCTCGGTGCCATCCGGATCTTGGCATCTCAGCGCCTTGTGGTGTCTTCTAGTCAGAAAATATTGTTGCGCTGCCTTTGGCCCCATTCGCACATCGGTCCGCTACTGACACCATCTCACAGGCCAACAGGGCGCCCCACGCTGACTTTTACCATTGTAGGATGGCCACACCAGTGCCACAACTTGCTAGACACCACCTCGGTGCCATCCGGATCTTGGCATCTCAGCGCCTTGTGGTGTCTTCTATTCAGAAAATATTCTTGCGCTACCTTTGCCCCATTCACACATCGGTCCGCTACTGACGCCATCTCACAGGCTAATGGGGCGCCCCACGCCGAGTTTCAGCATTGTAGGATGACCACACGAGTACAGCAACTTGCTAGACATCACCTCGGTGCCATCCGGATCTCGGCGCCCCACTGCAGATGAAGTGCCTCTCAACTATGAAACCACCACGGTGACATCCGGATCTTGGCGCCTTGTGCTGGTTCCGGCCTATTCACACATCGGTCCGCTACTGACGCCATCTCACAGGCTAATGGGGCGCCCCACGCCGAGTTTCAGCATTGTAGGATGACCACACCAGTGCAGCAACTTGCTAGACATCACCTCGGTGCCATCCGGATCTTGGCATCTCAACGCCTAGTGGTATCTTCCATACAGAAAATATTGTTGCGCTGCCTTTGGCCCCATTCGCACATCGGTCCGCTACTGACGCCATCTCACAGGCCAACGGGGCGCCCCACGCCGACTTTTACCATTGTAGGATGGCCACACCAGTACCACAACTTGCTAGACACCACCTCGGTGCCATCCGAATCTTGGCATCTCAGCGCCTTGTGGTGTCTTCTAGTCAGAAAATATTGTTGCGCTGCCTTTGGCCCCATTCGCACATCGGTCCGCTACTGACGCCATCTCACAGGCCAACGGGGCGCCCCACGCCGACTTTCAACATTGTAGGATGGCCACACCAGTGCGGCAACTTACTAGACACCACCTCGGTGCCATCCGGATCTTGGCGCGTTGTGCTGCCTTCGGCCTATTCGCACATCGGTCCGCTACTGACGCAAACTCACAGGCCAACGGGGCGCCCCACGCCGACTTTCAGCATTGTAGGATGGCCACACCAGTGCTGCAACTTGCTGGACACCACCTCGGTGCCATCCGGATCTTGGCGCGTTGTGTTGCCTTCGGCCTATTCGCACATCGGTCCGCTACTGACGCCGCCTCACGTGCCAACGTATTTTCTCCGCATTTTATACCCTATGCCGCATAACAGGTCATGTGACTTGTTTATAAAACTTTTCATTGGTTCATTTTACTTTTGGTTTCCTAATGATGGAAGGCTTGATCATATGACCTAAAAACAACACTTTTCATTGGATGAAAACTTTTTTTTTTTCCCAAACGATGAAAGCCCCACCTTGTTTCTGGATGTTTCAGACTGAAGCTGGCGTCAGCATGAGAGCACCACCATCTCGTAGCTCCGTCGTGGTCATTCCGCGAGCAATCATGGCAGCCGCTCCCCACCAGAAGCCTACAGGAGTCTGGGGCCCCCAAAACTTTTGATGAATCCTCAAGGCGGAGGGGACGCTTTCGAGAATGGGGTCCAAGACCTAGCAGACAAGCGTCCAATTTCCAAGGTGTCCCAGGGCCATTTCAGTGGACCAGGCCCAAAAAGGAAACAGCCTGCCGCCATTTTGAGAGTCCTGTGACAGCCGCCTATCGCTGCACCGCAAGAGTGGGCGCAACTCAGCTGAATTGCGGCTTTTGACACAGTGGACCAAAAGCGGACGGAATGGCAACTGAAACGGTAAAGGGGCGCCCCACTACAACAGATGAGACTCCACCTGGAGAGGCCCGTTCACGCCGCCTCCCCCGGGGCGCCCCACGCCGTTATTCGGAGCAGCATTGTAGGATACCAAAACCAGTGCGGCAACTTACTGGACATCACCTTGGTGCCATCGTTCTGCTGCCTTGGAACTATTCGCACAACAGTTTGCTACTGATGACCCACCCCCCGCGACGCCCCACGCCAGAAATCTGGACGTTGTGCTGCGTTGGGACTATTCGCACAGCCGACCGCTACTTCGTTGTTTTTCCCTAAAAATGTTTATATGTTATTACTGTTTTTGTTTTCTTGTATATATTTATAAGTTATTAAAGTTTTATAATCTTACTACTTTGTTGGAGTGCTATATATTTTTAATGTGACACATAATTGTAAAAACTTTGATGTACAAAGAGTCATCCCTGGAATCTTCCGCTTCAGGCTCGGTCCCCTCCCCAATCACAATACAGGATGGTTTTCAGATAATAGGAACGCGTCTGCTGTGACGGATCTCATCGAGTGTGGGCCTTGATCTACTATAACTCCTTTGAAGAGGGGTGATTCTTTCCAGCTGGGGCCATAAACTACATCTGCAGGGCTAGCTGATACCCTAGGACCGGCCTGGACAATCGGACACAGAGGAAAAGGAGTGTCAGAGGGTGCGGTAGTGAATAGGGCGAAAGGGAGGTGTCGGGCGGGCACAGGGTGTGATTCTCAGGGAAGAGCAGCGCAGATGGGGGGTGGTTTATTACCCATGCATAAGACAGAGAGCGGGGGTGACCACTGCCTGGGGGAGATGCTTGCGAGGGTGGGGAGCCATGCTAAGGATCGACAGCGTGCACAGAGTGGGTCTGGTCAAGGCATCTAAAATGACTGCCGTGCACGACAAAAGTGTGGCATTTGAAAAAAGGCAAGATGGCGCAGACAATGTTTTTCAACACTTCCTGATTTCCTTCGAATCGAACGTTAACAGACGTTGGGGCATATTAACAAAGTTAAGCGATATTTATCCCTAACGATGCTTAGCAACGATTTTTTTACCGCTAAGCATCGTCAGAAATTATCGCAGATAAACCTTGCTATTATCAAGGTTTATCGCAAATACGATAAAAAACGACCGCAATGCATTAATATCGCTGAAAACTCAGCGATATTCATGCATTACCGAGCTAATGCTCTTAGCCATGTTATCCACCTCCCATTGGATAACATGGCTAAGAACTGCTCAGGGCAGGTGCTAGCTTTTGGAGATATTCGCGCTTATCGCGAATATTTCCAAAAGTTGATAATAGGAGATAGCGATGTTAGCGACTGTTTCCAGTCGCTAACATCTTGGCATGCCCACTTTGCATGTCATTAATGATAAATATCACTCACATGCAAAGTGGGGCCTAAGATGGTCGCTATCTCCTACTAGCCGTCGCTAACTGGTGTTAGCAACAGCTAGGTAATACAGATATAATTTTATCTCCGCGAAGCGGAGCGCTGTTACAGATATATATCTTGTTTTTGAACGTTAATTTCTCAAAATCCACTGAAGCACATATATTGAGACCTAGCAAAGGCACATCGAGCTACCAGTCCCTACAATTTTGCCAAGTTTCGTGCAAATCCATTCAGCCGTTTTATTATTATTATTTTTTTTTTGCCCCGCGGGGCCCTTTTAAAACCTCCACATCAAACCTAAGAGGTCAGGGAGGATCTACTATGCCCCCTTATGGTCATTTGCCCCTTCGCTTTGGCCTCCTCTTGTCTCTCGATCCTACCGAGAGACAAGATGGCGGCCGCTACGGACTGTTTGCAATGTTTACAGACGCCGGAGAACCAATCAGCTTCGCAAACCTCCGTTACGCGAAGCGGAGCGCTGTTACAGATATATATCTTTTTTTGAATGTTAATTTCTCAAAATCCACTGGAGCACATATATTGAGACCTAGCAAAGGCACATCGGGCTACCAGTCCCTAATATTTTACCAAGTTTCGTGCAAATCCATTCAGCCGTTTTATTATTATATTTTTTTTTTTTGCCCCGCGGGGCCCTTTTAAAACCTCCACATCAAACCTAGGGGGTCAGCGAGGATCTACTATGCCCCCTTATGGTCATTTGCCCCTTCGCTTTGGCCTCCTCTTGTCTCTCGATCCTACCGAGAGACAAGATGGCTGCCGCTACGGACTGTTTGGAATGTTCACAGACGCCGGAGAACCAATCAGCTTCGCTTCACAAAGCTCCGTACCGCGAAAAGTCCGCGAACCGGAGCGCTGCCCGGTCCGCTGTTACAGATATATATAGTAGCCAGTAGGTATATATAGTTAGGATTTTTTCTCTATGGGATTTTTGAAAATTCTATGTCTAATAACTTTGGCGTTTGTGGACGGAATTGGCTGAAATTTTCAGGAAAATGGAACATTTTGTTTCTGAGCAGCCCCTGAAAATTTGGGGGGGGGGTTTGTCAAGGGGGGGCCGAGAAAAAATGGGGGTCCCAAAACGTGTTTTTAACATTGAGTTTTCCATAGGGCGGTTGGCCTCACTTTTAGCCCGAACGGCTGAATGGATTTCCACAAAACTTGGCAAAATTGTAGGGACTGGTAGCCCGATGTGCCTTTGCTAGGTCTCAATATATGTGCTTCAGTGGATTTTGAGAAATTAACGTTCAAAAAAAGATATATATCTGTAACAGAGGACCGGGCAGCGCTCCGGTTCGCGGACTTTTCGCGGTACGGAGCTTTGTGAAGCGAAGCTGATTGGTTCTCCGGCGTCTGTGAACATTCCAAACAGTCCGTAGCGGCCGCCATCTTGTCTCTCGGTAGGATCGAGAGACAAGAGGAGGCCAAAGCGAAGGGGCAAATGACCATAAGGGGGCATAGTAGATCCTCGCTGACCCCCTAGGTTTGATGTGGAGGTTTTAAAAGGGCCCCGCGGGGCAAAAAAAAAAAAATAATAATAATAATCGAACGGCTGAATGGATTTGCACGAAACTTGGCAAAATATTAGGGACTGGTAACCCGATGTGCCTTTGCTAGGTCTCAATATATGTGCTCCAGTGGATTTTGAGAAATTAACGTTCAACAAAAAAATATATATATCTGTAACAGCGCTCCGCTTCGCGGAGATAAAATTATCTCTGTATTACCTAGCTGTTGCTAACACCAGTTAGCGACCACTAGTAGGAGATAGCGACCATCTTGGGCCCCACTTTGCATGTCAGTGATATTTATCACTAATGACATGCAAAGTGGGCATGCCAAGATGTTAGCGACTTGAGACAGTCGCTAACAACGCTATCTCCTATTACCAACTTTTGGAGATATTCGTGCTAAGCGCGAATATCTCCAAAAGCTACCACCTGCCCTGAGCAGTTCTTAGCCATGTTATCCAATGGGAGGTGGATAACATGGCTAAGAGCATTAGCTCGGTAATGCATGAATATCGCTGAGTTTTCAGCGATATTAATGCATTGCGGTCGTTTTTTATGGCATTTGCGATAAACCTTGATAATAGCAAGGTTTATCTGCGATAATTTCTGACGATGCTTAGCAGTAAAAAATTCGTTGCTAAGCATCGTTAGGGATAAATATCGCTTAACTTTGGTAATATGCCCCAACGTCTGTTAACGTTCGATTCGAAGGAAATCAGGAAGTGTTGAAAAACATTGTCTGCGCCATCTTGCCTTTTTTCAAATGCCACACTTTTGTCGTGCACGGCAGCCATTTTAGATGACTTGACCAGACCCACTCTCTGCACGCTGTCGATCCTTAGCATGGCTCCCCACCCTCGCAAGCATCTCCCCCAGGCACTGGTCACCCCCGCTCTCTGTCTTATGCATGGGTAATAAACCTCCCCCCATCTGCGCTGTTCTTCCCTGAGAATCACACCCTGTGCCCGCCCGACACCTCCCTTTCGCCCTATTCACTACCGCACCCTCTGACACTCCTTTTCCTCTGTGTCCGATTGTCCAGGCCGGTCCTAGGCTATCAGCTAGCCCTGCAGATGTAGTTTATGGCCCCAGCTGTAAAGAATCACCCCTCTTCAAAGGAGTTATAGTAGATCAAGGCCCACACTCGATGAGATCCGTCACAGCACACGCGTTCCTACTATCTGAAAACCATCCTGTATTGTGATTGGGGAGGGGACCGAGCCTGAAGCGGAAGATTCCAGGGATGACTCTTTGTACATCAAAGTTTTTACAATTATGTGTCACATTAAAAATATATAGCACTCCAACAAAGTAGTAAGATTATAAAATTTTAATAACTTATAAATATATACAACAAAACAAAAACAGTAAAAACATATAAACATTTTTAGGGAAAAACAACGAAGTAGCGGTCGGCTGTGCGAATAGTCCCAACGCAGCACAACGTCCAGATTTCTGGACGGCACCCAGGTGATGTTGCCTGGGTGCCGCACTGATTTCGGCATCCGGCGTGGGGCGTCGCGGGGGGTGGGTCATCAGTAGCAAACTGTTGTGCGAATAGTTCCAAGGCAGCAGAACGATGGCACCAAGGTGATGTCCAGTAAGTTGCCGCACTGGTTTTGGTATCCTACAATGCTGCTCCGAATAACGGCGTGGGGCGCCCCGGGGGGGGGGGGAGACGGCGTGAACGGGCCTCTCCAGGTGGAGTCTCGTCTGTTGTAGTGGGGCGCCCCTTTACCGTTTCAGTTGCCATTCCGTCCGCTTTTGGTCCACTGTGTCAAAAGCCGCAATTCAGCTGAGTTGCGTCCACTCTTGCGGTGCAGCGATAGGCGGCTGCCACAGGACTCTCAAAATGGCGCAGGCTCTTTTCTTTTTGGGCCTGGTCCACTGAAATGGCCCTGGGACACCTTGGAAATCGGACGACTGTCTGCTAGGTCTTGGACCCCATTCTCGAAAGCATCCCCTCCGCCTTGAGGATTCAACAAAAGTTTTGGGGGCCCCCGACTCCTGCAGGCTTCTGGTGGGGAGCGGCTGCCATGATTGCTCGCGGAATGACCACGACGGAGCCATGAGATGGTGGTGCTTTCATGCTGACGCCAGCTTCAGTCTGAAACATCCAGAAACAAGGTGGGGCTTTCATCGTTTGGGAAAAAAAAGTTTTCATCCAATGAAAAGTGTTATTTTTAGGTCATATGATCAAGCCTTCCATCATTAGGAAACCAAAAGTAAAATGAACCAATGAAAAGTTTTATAAACAAGTCACATGACCTGTTATGCGGCATAGGGTATAAAATGCGGAGAAAATACGTTGGCACGTGAGGCGGCGTCAGTAGCGGACCGATGTGCGAATAGGCCGAAGGCAACACAACGCGCCAAGATCCGGATGGCACCGAGGTGGTGTCCAGCAAGTTGCAGCACTGGTGTGGCCATCCTACAATGCTGAAAGTCGGCGTGGGGCGCCCCGTTGGCCTGTGAGTTCGCATCAGTAGCGGACCGATGTGCGAATAGGCCGAAGGCAGCACAACGCGCCAAGATCCGGATGGCACCGAGGTGGTGTCTAGTAAGTTGCCGCACTGGTGTGGCCATTCTACAATGTTGAAAGTCGGCGTGGGGTGCCCCGTTTTGGCACGTGAGGCGGCGTCAGTAGCGGACCGATGTGCGAATAGGCCGAAGGCAACACAACGCGCCAAGATCCGGATGGCACCGAGGTGGTGTCCAGCAAGTTGCAGCACTGGTGTGGCCATCCTACAATGCTGAAAGTCGGCGTGGGGCGCCTCGTTGGCCTGTGAGTTCGCGTCAGTAGCGGACCGATGTGCGAATAGGCCGAAGGCAGCACAACGCGCCAAGATCCGGATGGCACCGAGGTGGTGTCTAGTAAGTTGCCGCACTGGTGTGGCCACCCTACAATGTTGAAAGTCGGCGTGGGGCGCCCCGTTGGCCTGTGAGATGGCGTCAGTAGCGGACCGATGTGCGAATGGGGCCAAAGGCAGCGCAACAATATTTTCGGAATAGAAGACACCACAAGGCGCTGAGATGCCAACATCCGGATGGCACCGAGGTGATGTCTAGCAAGTTGCTGCACTGGTGTGGCCATCCTACAATGCTGAAACTCGGCGTGGGGCGCCCCATTAGCCTGTGAGATGGCGTCAGTAGCGGACCGATGTGCGAATGGGGCCAAAGGCAGCGCAACAATATTTTCTGAATAGAAGACACCACAAGGCGCTGAGATGCCAAGATCCGGATGGCACCGAGGTGGTGTCTAATAAGGTGCACTGGTCTGGCCATCCTACAATGCTGAAAGTCGGCGTGGGGCGCCCCGTTGGCCTGTGAGATGGCGGCAGTAGCGGACCGATGTGCGAATGGGGCCAAAGGCAGCGCAACAATATTTTTGGAATAGAAGACACCAGAAGGCGCTGAGATTCGGTTAGCACCGAGGTGGTGTCTAGCAAGCTATGCAGCTGAGTTGCGTGTGCACTTGCGGCGAATAGGTCGAAGGCAGCACAACAATGTTTTCTGAATAGAAGACACCACCAGGCGCTGAGATTCGGTTACCACCGAGGTGGTGTCTAGCAAGTTGCTGCACTGGTGTGGCCATCCTACAATACTGCTCCGAATAACGGCGTGGGGTGCCCGAAGGGGGGGGGAGGCGGCGTGAAGGGGCCTTCCTAGGTGGAGGCTCGTCTGCTGTAGTGGGGCGCCCCTTTACCGTTTCAGTTGCCATTCAGCTGAGTTTTGGCCGCTCTTGATGCTACAGCGACAGGCGGCTGCAACAGGACTCTCAAAATGGCGGCCTGTTCTTTGGATTTGGGCCTGGTCCACTAAAATGGCCCTGGGACACCTTAGAACTCGGACGCTCGATTTTTTTTTCCTTTCCTCTACATGCAAAAAAAGGTAAATGCCCGGTACGTTATACGCTTCATCTGCCACGATGTACTCTCCAGAGGAACCGAAAAAAAATATAGTTATGGTAACTATACCATGCATCGTCATATGGAGAGGTGGCACCAATTAATTATAGTGCTGCATAAAAGAGAGATTTGGAGGAGAACCCCCGACCTGCCAGTACATTCATCAAAGAAGTGGCACTGACAGCATCAGAGGCAAGGGAAACGTTCCCAAATATTTAGAAGAACTTTGCAAAGATTAAAATGACATGTTTAGATTGTGGCAAATTAATTTCATGTGGACAGATGAGTGTTACTCTATAAATACAGCATATGAACATCATCATAGTCGATGGTTGGTAGAGACATTTTGACTATATCCTGGACCTGCCCGTCCTCGCCCAAAATGGCGCCGGAATAAATGGGACTCGTAACTCCTTGTTGTGTACTGGTTGCAGAACCTTGAAATCACGAGATACGTATGCAATTTTGAAGCACATGGCGGGCGGGGACGAGAATTGATTGAGTATTTCGACATCCCTATTGATATTAAGTTCTGATGTGTTATTGATTACTGTACTATTGAAAGTTCGAATTAACGTCACGCATGGTACTTGCCCGCAAATGTATATCTAGATAATTTTATTGTAACTGGCCCTGTCGTATTTTAATTATAAAATGTACGTCCACCGATTCCGCAACTGTTAGACACCTTAGTTCTTGCAACCTAATGGCCCGCCCGTTACGTTCCTCTACAGTGTAAATGTCTACTCATCATATACGATTACAGTTTGCTCCGTGGCCGGCCCACGTGGTTATAGGCTCGTATTTGTATAATGAAATTTTCACAATAAAGGTTTTTAAAAGAAAACATGGTAGTAGTATATACATTGGTAAAGTTTTTAATAATAGTCACTGTTTTAGAATCATTAAAAGGCAAGTGAAATAAAGCAGACCAATCACATGAAGGGTAAAAGGTATAATACGCAGGAACGCAGTAAAGATAAATGGTCAAGGGCTGTTGTGTTTTCTACTCCTGCAACATAAAGTGATCGATAAGAATCTCATATTTAGGCGTATCGGCGACTAAGACAGCAGGTTGACCCTCTTTTGCTCAACGGCTCCGTCATGGGACGAAGAAACGCCCTTTTTCTCGAAAAAAGAATATATTTTACTTGCAGGACAGTTGTAAATTTTCCGGGAAAGTACATTAGCCTGGAACATTATAACATATATTTAAGAAAAAATAATGTTCGGAAGTAATAAAAAGCGTAATTTTTAGGTCATATGACCAAGCCTTTCATCATTAGAATAAGAAAAGTAAAATGAACCAATGAAAAGTTTTATTAACAAGTCACATGACCTGTTATGCTTACGTTACGCGCTGCGCGTCGCGCCCCGGATGACTTCCGGATGCGCTAACGCGGCGCGTCATTTGACGCATTACGCGACAACGCAGGTCCAGAATATAGTCAAAATGTCTCCATCAACCAGCGGTCGGAACACAACCCCTTTCAGCAGGCTAAATAGTTCTGTTAAATGACAACAGAAGGGACAGGCAACAAGAACCATCAGTCAAAGAGGGGAGGGCTAGTTCTTCTCTACCGGGTTACATTGGGGCGCTACCGGAACTGATCGAATTGGTAGTCTACAGTGTTTCTGGATGTTTCAGACTGAAGCTGGCGTTAGCATGAGAGCACCACCATTTCGTAGTTCCGTCGTGGCCATTCCGCGAGCAATCATGGCAGCCGCTCTTTATCGTTATTTTGGGCGGGGTGGGTGGCGGAGCCGAGCTGTATTGCAGCCATCATGGTGTGGAGTTCAGTTCATCTCACTAGTTTCGTATTTGTCATGAGGGGTTGTTCTTAATGTTTCTATTTTAGCGAGGTCAAAAAGAGATCCCATTAGTGGCCTACTGATTTTGCTCGATTCCTTTTGTTTTTTCTAACGATTTTTCGTTATCTGCAAAGACTAAACAGAGTATTGCGACTCTGTGTTTGTTTGTAAATAGAGAATGAACCAAAGAGAACCAATTCTAAAACAGTAAATGCTTGGATAACAATCAATCAAATGGAGAGAGAAGCAGGCACGACGTATTACAACGGGGGCAAAGGCCTGCGTTAACTACCTTTCACTATCTGCAAAGAGAGAGTACTCCTAATAGAAATGAGGGGGGGGGCAGCATTCAAAGCAGATCAGTGTGCATAAACACGAAAATGTTTTCACTTACCACGTACTTGACATTCGACAGCTTATGATATTTGCTATTAAAAAACCATTGAAATTCACTGAAAAAACCATAGGTTATAGACCATATATAGTTAGGAATTAGCATTTACAAAACCTTGAAAATTCACTGAAAAAACCATAGGTTATAGACCATATATAGTTAGGAATTAGCATTTACAAAACCTTGAAAATTCACTGAAAAAACCATAGGTTATAGACCATATATCGTTAGGAATTAGCATTTAAAAAACCTTATTTTACCCACACAAAACCATTGAAATTCCATATATAGTTAGTTGCACTAACTATATATCGCGCACCCGCATTCCACTGCTGATGATGTCACATATTACATCATTCATGACATGGTCAGTGACATCACTGATGACATCACTGATGACATCTCAAATGACATCACTGATGACATCACTGATGACATCTCATTTGACATCAATGACCACATCACTGATGATATCATTCATGTGACAATACAATGCATCTCCTCACATTTTATTATAACCTCTGTTTCACCCAGTGTTAAATACAGATATAATTTTTGAAACCATTGACACACCAATACTAGTTACTACATACGCACTCACTGATTCCTACGTCTACACACACCTTCACTCATTCACCCATACAATCATTCATACATACAATCACTCATCTTTACAACACTATCATATGCACTCATACACCTATACAGACACTCACAGTCTGCCACTCATCCATGGAGTTACTCACTCACCTAGTCAGTCATGTAAAGAATCAATGACACTTCCATTTTCTTGTCTATACAGTTAAACATAGAGCACCTTACATTTTCAAACATATACTAACACATACTTACCTTCTTATACAATCATTGATACAAGTACACATTGATCTGCACAGAGTCACACACCTCCCAGCCAGCCACACACACACTCAGTCTCCCATACAAATACTTGGGCAATCAATCAATAACCCATATAGTTACTCATACAGCTACTGATCAACACATGCAGCAGTTTACAGAACAACAGACATAATGATGCACAAATTAAGACAGTTTAGTCACTAACCCATGCACTCAGTGAGACACATTTAATCACTCACTCATACAGTTAGTCATGCACCTACTAAATCCTTCGTCCAGACACTTATACATCCACTCATTCTTCAATATGTAAGACATATTTAAACTTTACAGAAACAAAAAATCACTGGATGTTGTTATCAGTCATGTCATCAGTGATGTCATTTGAGATGTCATCAGTGATGTCATCAGTGATGTCACTGACCATGTCATGAATGATGTAATATGTGACATCATCAGCAGTGGATTGCGGGTGCGCGATATATAGTTAGTGCAACTAACTATATATGAAATTTCAATGGTTTTGTGTGGGTAAAATAAGGTTTTTTAAATGCTAATTCCTAACGATATATGGTCTATAACCTATGGTTTTTTCAGTGAATTTTCAAGGTTTTGTAAATGCTAATTCCTAACTATATATGGTCTATAACCTATGGTTTTTTCAGTGAATTTTCAAGGTTTTGTAAATGCTAATTCCTAACTATATATGGTCTATAACCTATGGTTTTTTCAGTGAATATATATATATATATATACGCATGTGTGGCGGTGGTGTTGTTGGGCTTAACGAAATAAATAATTGCACCATCTATCTGGGTTTGCCTCGTCTAATTTTCCTACCTTGGAGTGTGGTCGGTGGACGAATTCTGGAGATATACGCATGTGTATGCACGCACATGCATACAGAAAGTATATCAGTATTATATCTAAAACCTCAAATATGTCTGTTATATTTTCAGGTGTGGTATGACATGTTTTAAATGATTGCGTGGTAATAGAATGCTTTGTGAAGATATACATACCTTATTATGGATACTGCTATCTGTGGCTTGCGCCTTGTAAAATTGGTGTAACACGTCGGCCACCTGACCTGTACCTTGTAGCTTTAGCTCTTTTGAGTGAGCCTGTAAGGTTTGTCTATGTTTAGTGTTCCCTCTTTGAGATTATCAGCTCTGGGAACATTTTAATGATTCCCCCTTACTTTTAAGTAGATTTTCAGTTCATAACCCAAGACTAACACTCCAAAAAAGAAAAGTATTGTCAATAAGCTTTTTGATATAGCAACAGCTGTACGTTGGATTTGCCCGCAGGTTTTTAGGTCTCGTCTAAGGCATTGCTTTAGCAATGCTTTGGCCGATATATTAAGTAGGGGCTATCAGAAATGCTCCCAAAGGCGGATTGCCTACTGTGCATGTGTGTGGGCTCGTGCACATCGCACACCATTTGCAGCCTCTGAGCCTCTCTCCGCACTCATGCTGGTTTGCTTGCAGCCACCATCAGACTTCAAACACTTCAAAGGAATCTGCTTGGGCGCTCCTACTAACAAACATTAACAAGTCGTTGTCACAAAGCTTCACAGGAAAGACCAGAAATGCCATATGGACAGCAGGCAGCCACAACACATCTTCCCCACCACTCTTTTCCTACCATTTTTTCGTCGCTTTCCCGACGATCAACTGGCTTCCAAGAAAATCAAGATTCCCAGGTGAACTGCAGTCTTATTTATTATTCTAAAAAAAAAAAGATAGATAGAAACATATCTTGGAAATCGCAATGGAAATAATTTGAGTTTCAGTAACCTTTGAGCTCGTAATACCAAACGATAAATTTACTCTCAATAGTGCTAGAAGTAACACATCCTTTCTTCTCCCATTCGGTTAAGCTTCCTGCCCTCTTCTGTTTCATTGTTGCCTTCTCCCCTAACTCTGCCCTCTTTGTTCTCCCGAGTTTTCTATTGAATCTCCTCCACCCACCCTATCTCTTTCTCTTATTCTTACCCTCTAACTATTCAGATTACTTCTCGCCTTCTTTTCCCCCTCCTTATTCTGTTCTCTATCTGCATCTCAATCCATTCTCCCTTCTTTGCCCTCTCTTTACTTTCACCCCGTCCATTTTGTCCTGCCTCTTCATTCTGCCCCAACGCCCCTATTCTGTACACTGTTCTCCTTCAACTACATCCTGGAACTAGGTGCAACCAAACACCAACAAAACCTCACACACAAGAGCATGTCAAGGACTGCCTCGGGGAAGTTTCACCTGATATGTATGTCTGAGAGCATGTACAGATTGTTTCTGTGTGTCTGCGAGCCTTCACTAGTGTATGTGTATTTGAATGTGTGTATGCGTGACACTACTTTAGTCCACACACACTGCGCCCTCACACTACTTTAGGCAACACACACAGCACCCTCACACACTGCACCCTCACACTCTGCACCCTCACACACTCTGCACCCTCACACACTCTCACACACTCTGCACTCTCACACACTCTGCACCCTCATACACAATTACACTCTACTGAATACAACATACACTCCACACAATACCACTCAGTGCCACATAATTATATGCTACATAATTACACTGCGCTCAACACACCATACACTCCAAATACCACTCAGTGCCACATAATTACACACTACATAATTACACTCCACTGAATGCAACACACACTCAACACAATACCACTCAGTGCCACATAATTATATGCTACATAATTACAATGCAACATACACTCCAAACAATACCACTCAGTGCCACATAATCACCCACCACACAATTACACTGCACTCAATGCAACATACACTCCAAATACCACTCATTGCCAAATAATTACCCACCACATAATTACACTGCACTCCATGCAACATACACTCCAAATACCACTCAGTGCCACATAGTTACACGCCACATAATTTCACTGCACTCAATGCAACATACACTCCAAATACAATTCAGTGCCACATAATTACACACCACATAATTACACTGCACTCAATGCAACATACACTCCAAATACCACTCAGTGCCACATAGTTACACGCCACATAATTACACCCTACTGAATGCAACACACACTCCACACAATACAAATCAGTGCCACATAATTATATTCTACATAATTACACTGCACTCAATGTAACATACACTCCAAACAATACCACTCAGTGCCACATAATTACACACCACATAATTACACTCTACTGAATACAACATACACTCCAGACAATACCACTCAGTTCCACATAATTATATGCTACATAATTACACTGCACTCAATGAGACATACACTCCAAATACCGCTCAGTGACACATAATTACAAGCCACATAATTACACTGCACTCAATGCAACATACACTCCAAATACCACTCAGTGCCACATAATTACACGCCACATAATTACACTGCACTCAATGCATCATACACTCCAAATACCACTCAGTGCCACATAGTTACACGCCACATAATTACACTGCACTCAATGCAACATACACTCCAAATACCACTCAGTGCCACATACCCGACCCGACCGGTTGCACACATGCCTGGAGAAGATCTTTACATGGATGTGTAGCTCAGCCCTCAAGCTTAACGGCTCTAAGACGGAACTGATGCTGCTGGGGAACTCTTCACCTTCTCTACCTCCTAGCAGCTGGCCCAGTTGTTTGGGACCCGTGCCCACCCCTAAGCAGGAGATCAAGAGCCTCGGGGTGTGGCTTGAGCAGGACCTTTCCTTTAAAACACACGCGAAAAAGATCTCAGGCGTGTGTTTCGGCCTGCTCCGTTCAGCCCGGAAGATCCTACCTCTCCTGCCAGCAGCCTCTAGGAGGTTACTCATTCAGGGGCTTATCATCTCGCGGTTGGATTTTAGTAATGTCCTATTTTTGGGTGCCCCGGAATGTACACTAAACAAACTGCAGCTAGTGCAGAATGCGGCCGCCAGGCTTTTGACGGAGGTCCCTAGGCGTCAGTCTGCTCGCCCCGCACTAAAGGCGCTACATTGGCTCCCTGTCAGAGAGAGGGTGAAATTTAAGTCGCTTTGCATAGCCCACAAACTTCTACAGGGGAAAGGGCCGCCTATCCTTGAGGATATGGTCCAAGCCTTTAAGGCTCCCCGCTCTCTCCGATCCGACCATCAACACCTGCTGCAGGTCAGGAGGGTGAGGAAAGAAAGAACTGGTGGAAGAAGATTCTCCATAAGGGTGGCCACCCTGTGGAATTCCCTCCCTCTGTACTTACGTTCGGAAGCACGTTTTTTACGTTTTCGTAAACTCTTGAAAACTTTTTTGTTTCCTGCCTGATCTCTTGTGCCGATGTGATGTTGCTTCCCTCTGGATAAGCGCGGGGATGCCTTATGGTAACCAGGCGCTATATTAAAATTCGTAATAATAATAATAATAATAATAATAATTACACGCCACATAATTACACTGCACTCAATGCAACATACACTCCAAATACCACTCAGTGCCACATAATTACACACCACATAATTACACTGCACTCAATGCAACATGCACTCCAAATACCACTCAGTGCCACATAAGTATATGCTACATATTTACACTGCACTCAACGCTACATACACTCCAAATACCACTCAGTGCCACATATTTACACGCCACATAATTCAATCAATCAATCAATCATATCATTTGTAAAGCGCACTACTCACCCGTGAGGGTCTCAAGGCGCTGAGGTGGGGAATGCTGCTACTGCTCGAAAAGCCAGGTCTTCAGGAGTTTTCTGAAGATCAGCAGGTCTTGGGTCTGCCGTAGGTGGATGGGGAGGGTGTTCCAGGTCTTGGCGGCGAGGTGGGAGAACGATCTGCCGCCTGAGGTCGCTCTTCGGAAGCCGGGGACTGTAGCGAGGATGAGGTCGGCGGAGCGGAGCTGGCGGGTGGGGGTGTAGAAGCTGAGTCGTCTGTTGATGTATGTTGGTCCGGTGTTGTGGAGTGCCTTGTGTGCGTGGGTGAAGAGCTTGAAGGTTATCCTCTTGTTGACCGGGAGCCAGTGCAGGTCTCTCAGGTGGGGTGTGATGTGGCTGCAGTGAGGGATGTCGAGGATCAGGCGTGCAGAGGCGTTCTGGATGCGTTGGAGCCGCCTCAGGAGTTTGGCCGAGGCTCCTGCGTAGAGGCCGTTTCCATAGTCCAACCTGCTGCTGACAAGGGCCTTGGTGACTGTTCTTCTCGTTTCAGTGGGGATCCACTTGTAGATCCTACGGAGCATGCGGAGGGTGTTGAAGCAGGAGGAGGAGACGGCGTTGACCTGTTTAGTCATGGAAAGGGTGGAGTCGAGGATGACCCCCTAGGTTGCATGCGTGGTCGGTGAGTGTTGGAGCGGTTCCCAGTGCGGTCGGCCACCAGGAGTCGTCCCAGGCCGAAAGGTTGGATCCGAGGATGAGGACCTCGGTCTTGTCCGAGTTCAGCTTCAGTCGGCTGTTCCTCATCCATTCAGCAACGGCCTTCATTCCTTCGTGAAGGTTGGTTTTTGCGGTGTGGGGGTCCTTGGTGAGGGAGAGTATCAGCTGGGTGTCATCGGCATAGGAGAGGATGTTGAGGTTGTGCCGACGGTCGATGTGGGTGAGCGGTGCTACGTAGATGTTAAACAGGGTTGGGCTGAGGGATGAGCCCTGGGGTACGCCGCAGATGATCTCGGTGGCTTCGGAGCAGAAGAGGGGAAGGCGGACGCTCTGTGTTCTGCCGGAGAGGAAGGAGGTGGTCCAGTCCAGGGCCTTCTCTTGGATCCCAGCGTTGTGGAGGCGTGTTCATAGTGTGTGGTGACAGAACGTGTCGAAGGCGGCTGACAGGTCCAGGAGGATGAGGGCCGCCGTATCTCCGTTGTCCAGCACTGCACTCAATGCAACATACACTCCAAATACCACTCAGTCCCACATAGTTACACGCCACATATTTACACTCTATCTATCTATCGCATCACCACAGCATCACTCAGCACCACCACAGCATCACTCAGGGGCACCACAACATCACTATGCACTACCACAGCATCACTGAATGCCACAGCATCACTCGTCGCCACCACAACATTACTCAGCGCCACCACAGCATCAATCTGTGCAACCATTCAACAACAACTGGTTCAAATATGTTCTCTCATTGTTTCAAGCTTTATTACAAATGTCACAAAAAGATGTTAATATTTCACTTCTGTTCTTGGATTTTCGTCACAATAAAATACACTGAACATAATCTTCACAAATGTTATTTACAAAAGTTTAAGCTATTGCCATTATAAATTACAATAACTGTTATTTAAGTATTAATTATTAAAACATTTTTTAAAGCAATTGTTATTTGTAATATCAATACATCTTAGTCATGTAAATACAACTCATATTGCATTACAAATGCTATAGGTGTCACATTTGCGAAAGTTAAAATTATTGTCTTTGTAAATGACAAAGCTATTAATTTTGCTATTTTCAAAACCAACACATAAATAAAAAATTTGTCATTTACAATACCAATAGCTAAAACTTTCCTAATGCGAGACCTATTGCATTGCAAATGCTTGTTTAAAAGGTGAGTATTACTGCCGCAGCGGATCACAGATCAGGGAACTGGGGCCGAGGAGCATCAGCAGACGGCAGAGTAACAGGACTCTGGAAACCCTCGCACACCCTTGCTTCAGCAGCCGCTTCCTACCTCCTCCTCCCACTTTATATTATGTGCAAGGGCTGCATATAAACGACAGTGTCCACTGTCCACTGTCCACTACTCCTGACTGCGGCAGCTGTCCCCCTCTCTCTTTCTCTTTCTTCCTGTTATTCCCTCTCTTTCTGTCTCTGTCTCACTCCTCCTCACATGCTGTAAACCATGACTTCAAGAGTAGTTCTTACCCTCTCTTTCCTCTCCTTTCCTTCATTTGTTTGCCTGTAAAATTGATCCAAAAAAAGAAAAAAACACTTTTGCTGAAAATGTCATCTTTTTCTGTCATTTATCTAGTCCATATGCAGCCTCAGAAAGGAGAGAAAAAAGTTTCAAAATACGAAAAGTAACTAAATAAAGCAAGACAGAGTGGTTGCAAAGTGACCAGATTGGTTTTATTCATATCCAAATATATTAGCAGCAGTTTACTGAATTTGCCAGTGAAGAGCTACTTTCATTCCAGGTATGGGACGGCAACTTCCACTCTGCCACCCTCCCCTTCACAAGCGGGGTCCCCCAGGGGTCATCACTAAGCCCCACTCTATTTAATGCTTACATGGCCCCTCTCGAAGACGTGGTCACCCCCTTCGGGATCAAAATAGTGATCTACGCGGACGACACGCAACTGGTCGTCTCACTCTCCCAACTGGACAACTATCCGGACAATTTGCCGAACTGCCTCAAGGAAATTCACAACTGGATGTGCGAATCATCGCTCAAACTAAACGGGCCAAAGACTGAAGTCATGCTTCTGGGCAAGCAATGGACCACCATCCCCCCATCGGTCTGGCCAGACGTGTTCGGGGAAATTCTCACCCCGAAACAAGAAATTAAGACCTTAGGAGTCTGGCTAGAACCCGAGCTGTCGATGAAAACCCAAGCATCCAAAACAGCAGGTACCTGCTTTGGTCTCATGCGCTCTATCCGCAGGATCCTCCCAATACTTCCGCCCCTATCCAGGAAACTCCTGGTCCAAGGTCTGATCCTTGCGCGGCTGGACTACAGCAACATGGTATATCTGGGAGCCCCAGAAGCTACCATGGCTAAACTCCAGCGCACGCAGAACGCAGCCGCCCGGTTACTTATGAACCTCCCTTCCAGAGTATCAGCCAAACCAGCAATTAAGGCCCTCCACTGGCTTCCAATACGTCAAAGGGTGGAATTCAAGGCCCTGTGCACTGCACACAAACTGTTTAATGGTCTTGGCCCTGCTATTCTGAGAGACCTGGTTACCCCTTACAAGGCCCCCAGGTCCCTTCGCTCGGATAATGAGCGTCTGGCCAACGTCCCCAGATACAGGAAGACACGTACCGGCGGCCGACGCTTTTCTGTTAAAGCATCCTCCGGGTGGAATTCACTTCCCCGCCCCCTGCGGCTGGAACCCAGTCATCTGATTTTCAGGAAAAAACTGAAAACGCTGCTATTCCCAAAATAAAGTCCCCTCTTTTTCTCCTCTGGTCTCCACAAATGTTATAGCGCGGGGATGCCTCCGGGTCACCAGGTGCTCTACAAATCGCTAAATAAATAAATAAATAAATTTTCTTGTCTTTCTGTGAATAACACTCTTTTCCCTGGGTGAGAATGTGCACCATTCCTGGTTGTCCTGTAATGCCAGGTTAAAGTATGGAGTAGAAAAAATGTAATGTGATCATTTTTAGCTGTTTTCCTTATTTTACTTTATAAAGTGTGTACAGAGGCTCTGTGTTCAAGGATGAGGTCTTTTTACACAACACTGCTTACGTTTTGATTTTTAAAAATTTTTTTTTTATTTCATCAACATCAGAGTTACAAATTCATAAGACATTGCCAGAGAAACAAAAGTACCTTACAATTCAGAAAGCATTATCATCAGGTTCAAAACAAATAAAGCATTTTTCAAAAACACAAAGAGCTATAGTCTGGGAAAAGTGAATCATAAGAAGGGAAAAATTCATCCCAAGAACAAAAGAAAACCATCATCAAGAAATATCATACAATCTTAATTGCGTTAAACTTTCCCCCTATTTCAACTTATATCTCACCCAGCCTCTGTTTCCATTCAATTATTGGGGCCCATATCCTCCGTCCAGCTTCTTTTTTTTCCCTCCCCCTTTTTTCATATAGGGCCATTTCTAAGATATGTATGGCCAATACCCGAGAGATCCATTGCTGTAACGTTGGGGGGTTGGGATCCTTCCAGAGTGTGGCTATGCATAGTCTACTGAGGGTCATAGCTAAATACAGAAACTCATGGTGGAGAACTTCTACACCCTCCCTCACTACACCCAAAATCATAACTTCATCAGTCAAAATTAAATGAATCCCCAGAGAATCAGCAAAAAATTGTTCTAAAGATTTTTTATACACATCTAGAGAGGGGCATGATGCAAACATATGAATTGTGTCTGCTTGCGTGGATTGGCATCTTGGACAGATGCCCCCGCTTGTTCCCCCCACTGCGCTATTCTATGAGGAGTGTAGTAAAGTTCAAACATAGTCTTATATTGTTGAGATTGTAAGTTTGCCACTCTTAGCACCGAATTTGACAGTTTTAATGACTTCTCTGCCTCGTTTCCTGTTAGACCTAGTTTGCCTTTCCACTTCTCATACATTCTGCCACAATCATCCTCTTTATATTTACAAATTTCCCCATATAGTTGCGAGATAGAGGATCCCCCTTCATCCCTTACACATTCCAACAGCTCAACTCTTTGAAAGTTCATGTTCCCCCCCCTGTTTCTTTAGCAAAACTGACCTCACTTGTAGGTACTTAAAAAAGTCTCTACGCCCTAAATTATATAAGCGTTGTGCCTGCTCAAAAGAGATCAGACCGGCTGCCCCTATAAGATCCCCAATAGTCTTAACCCCTAATGCATCCCAACCCCTCATAACTGGGTCATGAAATACCCCCGGCAGCGATGGAGTCCCATATAGAGGGGTATAATAATTCATTCTCCCTAGTTTTATTTTTCTCCTTATCCCAGACCAGACTAACCTTGCGGCCACCAAAGTCTTGAACCTTACTTTTTTGTAATAGCTGCTGACGTGTTGTAAGGATATAAGCAATAGACATTGAAACTGGTCTCTTCAGGGCCCTGTAGTCATGTCCCTAACTTTTCAGGCAAAAATACTCACTGATTTTTGCATAATGAGTGTAAAAGCCTTAAGGTAATCATGTTGTTTCTGCTTGCATTTCACATGCTTTACTTAATCTTGCATTCCCTATGAGTGTTTGCTTTTTCCAGGATATTACTTTTTTTTCAGGCAGCATATTACTCTTGTCTAGTGCATAATTTTAATTGATTCGCATCCAGGTGTTTATAGTGGGTCACACGTGGGTTGTAGCTGAATGCAGTGTGAGTTTATCTCAGTGGGACAGTATGGTCTTCAGTTGGGGTGAGGATGTGACACCAACTCAGCACCACCTCAGCATCAGCGCAGCACCAGTCAGGGTCACTCAGCACCACTTCTACATCGCTCAACAGCACCACCGCAGCATCACCTGAGCATCACACAGCAGAAAATTAGAACTACCACAGCACCACCACAGCATCTTTCAGCTCAAGCGCAACACCATCTCAGTACCAGTGCAGCACCACCTCAGTACCAGTGCAGCACCATCTAAGCACCACCTCAGCACCAGTGCAGCACCACTTCCACATACCTGCAACACCGGCTCTGCACCAGTGCAGCACCACCTCACTACCAGTGCTGTTTATGGTCGCTCCCCCCATACCAAAAAAAAGCTATAACAAACAAGCATTAGAACTGGCAGGAAGAATTTGGCAGCATTGCAAGAACAAAAAACTAGAAGACATTTTTTTATGTTGATTCTTTTTTTTTATCGGGTCTTTCAGTTCTACATAATATCTTCTTGGTTATGTACAAAATAACAAAAATGCTTACAACGGTTTTTTATTATAATTTTTCAACATGCTGCACAGCAGCTACACTGCTGCATACCATAGCTTAAAGACACTGGCAAAGCCAATATCTCTGGCTAAGCACTTATAAGGTCCCAAAGGCGAGACCTTTTGGCAGTAGCAGCTGCCTCTGGATCCAAGTTGTGGAGCAAAAAAAGAAAGGCAATACAAAACAAACCACTTACGAAAGAAAGCCTAAACATCATTTACCTGAAACCGCCACCGCCTCCGAGCTTCATCCTCCATTTATTTATTTATTTATTATTTATTTACGCAACTTTTATAGCGCGACAAATACCCGAAGGTGTCTCGGCGCTGTAGAGCAACTGGAGTCTATCATCGAACCATCCTCTTACTGATTAAACAACCATGTTTTCAAGAGCCTGCGAAAGCTCATCAGATTCGGGGCGGTTTTGATGGCTAGTGGCAGGAGGTTCCAAAGTTTTGGAGTGGCCACAAGAAAGCGCCTGTCTCCCCAGGTGACCGATCTTGTGCGTGGCACAGGGAGGAGACTGATGTTGGCCGATCTTAACTGCCTGCTGGGAGTATACAGTTGAAAGGCTTCAATCAAGAACCTGGGTCCCGTGCCATGTACAGCCTTATAAGCAATGCAGAGGGCCTTAAACTTGACGCGGCTCTCGACTCTCAGCCAGTGAAGCTGACGAATACCAAGAGTGGTGGATTTGCGACGAGGGATGTTAAGAAGAATCCTAGCAGCCGCATTCTGAATAGATTGCAGCTTTGTTGTGACACGCTTCTGGGTATGAAGGAAGAGTGCATTCCCATAGTCTATCCTGGAGAAGACTAGGGTGGAAACCAGAGTCTTCCCAGCTGACGGCGGGAGGTAAGGCAACAACTTCTTGATTTTTTTCAGAATGAAAAAAGAAGATGACACAACCTTGTTGGTATGGAGGTCGAAAACCAACTTAGTGTCAAAAATCACTCCCAAATTTCGGGTTTTTTCCACTGGAACAGGTGGGGGGCCAAGCTTTTCTGGCCACCAACCATGAGACCATTCAGGGGAGAGTCTTCCGAAGGTCATAATCTCGGTCTTATCCGAGTTAAGGCGAAGGCAGTTCAGGGCCATCCAGCTACTGACCTCAAGCATAGCTTTCTGGAAGTTGGCTGCTACAGTATGACGCATACTTTGGCGGGAAAGGGCAGGCACGCGATCGGTCTGTAGCTTACAACGGCTGTGGGATCTAAGGAAGGTTTTTTCAGAAGGGGTTTTATGACAGCGTTCTTCCATATACTTGGAAATTGACCTGTCGAAAATGCAGTATTGCAGATCTCCATGAGAGGGCAAGAAATCACTTCTGTGAGTTTTGACATCACAGATGGGGGACAAGGATCCAGTGGGGAGCCCGATTTGATAGTAGAGATGATTTTGATCACATCCTCATGTGGGGCGGGTAGAAAGCAAGAAAAATGGTCATAGTTGTGAAGAGACAATAGTTCTTCCCCGCTACCACCTCTACATTCAGTTCTGGGATTATCTTCAAAAGAAGCATATATATCTGCATATATATCTGCAACCTTTGTGATAAAAAAGGCTGCTAATTCGTTGCAGAAAGCCTGTGAGGGCTCAACTTCAGGCCCAACAGGGGGGGAAGACAAGATGTTGACAACGGAGAACAATTCTCTGGCCGAATTAGCAGCGGTCTTGATTTGTGCAGAGAAAAAATCGATTTTTCGGGCCAAGATTGCCTTTTTATAAATCTGAAGGGCATCCTTATAAGTTTGTCTGGCTGTGGGGCAGTAAACCTTCCTCCAGCGCCTTTCTAGATTTCTGCAGTGTTGGCGATGTAGTCGAAGGTCTTCATTGTACCAGGGGGCTGAGGGGGATACTCTATTGGGCTTCGTGATTTTCTCTGGGGCCACGAGGTCAGCGGCAGTTCGGATCCAGTCCTGAAAAGCTGACATCCCTCCGACATCTCCCTGCATTCCCGGCCAGCAGAAGGAAGCACCTGCCCACCCAGCCTGCCCATAGCCAATCAAAATGCTGCAATGCAGCGTTGTGATTGGTCTGAGAGCCGTGGATGGGCACTCAGACAGGGACTGGGGGGGTTTGCATGTTCCTCACCAGACTGTGTAATGCAGCCTGGTGGGGGACATGCAAAGTGCGCAGGACTGCTTGGGGGGGAGGGGGGCCAAGAGGGCCGGCCAAGAAGCCGTGGGCACTACAGGAGTGAAAACCACTCCTATCCCTACTCTGCCAGCCCTGCCCCACCCGTGAGCCACTGACATATATAGGAAAAATAAAATGATAATAACATTAGTTATTATGTTATTTTTTCCTTTTTTTCCTCCGCCTTAGCGGAGGAGCCTCTACTGCCTATTGGCTATGCCAATGCTTGTTTCTCTCTGTGTCTCGTATGTCTCTCTGGACTCTGGTCTGTCTGTCACCCTTCAGCTTATATGCTTACAATCTGTCTGAGTTCCTTTCCATCGCTGACCTTTATTTTCTCCCTGTGCCCCTTGTGTGTCAATGTGATTCCTCGAGCTGTGTGTGCTGCTCCTGTTTCTAAACTCCCCCCCTCCGTGTCTCCCCTCACTATTCCCCCAAGACGTTGCCTATGTCCACTCTCATTTGTCCTCATACTTTCTGCTCTTTCTTTCCCCTTTCCCCTTCCTACTCCCTAACTCTCTCTTTTCTGCCTGTAAGCTCAGGGTGGGCGGAGTGCAGCTGCTTTTCTGCCCTCCTGCTGCATGAACGCAAGAACAAGGAGAAGCACCAGGGACCAAGTTAAATTAAAAATAAATGTTGGTGCCCAACATTTTTTAGTCCCGATTCCACTTCTGGCGCCCCGCTGCACATTAGATACTCATTCTTGTTTTTGGTGCTCGAACCAGGGCCAACTTCCAGCAGTGACAGCACCCATGCCTTTTAAAGTGTTGGGGCATCAGTTAGGTACAAGAGAGTGGAGACGAGTTCTCCCCTGACAAAATGTAATTAAAACCATGCCAAATAGGTAGTTTCACAGAATATTTTTCACATAAATGCACTAGAAATTCGTTTCAGCTTTAGGTGTACTGATACACACATTTTGAACACACCTACTGAAAATTGTTAATAGCATTTTGTGTATATATATATTTTTAAAATATGATCACTCTTCTACTACCTAAAACCTAGTCATCTTTTCACAACACTACTACCTGACAGATGTCAACCATGGCATTGTCCGAAAACTGTGGAAACCCCTACCCTACCCCCACCACTAACCCGGTAACTACAAATGCAGGAAAAGATCGTCAAAAGCCATCTACATCTTTGCATCCTTTGTCAATCAAAAGTTTCAGTTTCAAAATACAGTCATTTCTATCACCCCTTTTCACATTGAAAATATATTGCTAATGCAAATAGCATTAATAAAACAACTTGTAGTCTTACTTTTACACAACAACCATTCGCACTGTAAAGTTGTGCAAAAGATGATTCTGAAAGTTTCGTGCAAGCGTTTTGTAAGAAAACCCGCTTACATACACAAGCATAATCTGGTTTCAGTGTTACCTGTGACAGGCCTGCTCGCTCCACTAGAGACAACTGCTGTTGTCAGACTGACTTTCTAATCAACTGCACCACCGGCCTCAGACTTCTATCGTGCTGTTTCACCCCTGAGGCGGAAGCCGGGGGCTCTACTGCTCTACTTGCTTTTACGATCTTTTTAACTGTGTGTAAAAACGTAATTTTAATTGCGCCGTTTTTCTTACAAGTAGCTTACTTACTTGTGGGAATGCTAAGGTCAGTTTGTCGAGCCTGCTGAAAACCTCCATCACCGATTCCCGCGCAGCCGAGTAGGGGCTGGCGCTGAGGGACAGAGACAGGGGCTTACAGCCAGTCATAGCCGCCATCTTGAGAGGGCTAAGGGGTTTGCAGTCTAGCTGCAGGACGCCTCCCACGGTATTTAAATTCGCCATAATCCATAGCACGCTGATTACTATCGTGCTGTTTCACCCCTGAGGCGGAAGCCGGGGGCTCTACTGCTCTACTTGCTTTTACGATCTTTTAACTGTGTGTAAAAACGTAATTTTAATTGCGCCGTTTTTCTTACAAGTAGCTTACTTACTTGTGGGAATGCTAAGGACAGTTTGTCGAGCCTGCTGAAAACCTCCATCACCGATTCCCGCGCAGCCGAGTAGGGGCTGGCGCTGAGGGACAGAGACAGGGGCTTACAGCCAGTCATAGCCGCCATCTTGAGAGGGCTAAGGGGTTTGCAGTCTAGCTGCAGGACGCCTCCCGCCCTCCCGCGGTATTTAAATTCGCCATAATCCATAGCACGCTGATTACTATCGTGCTGTTTCACCCCTGAGGCGGAAGCCGGGGGCTCTACTGCTCTACTTGCTTTTACGATCTTTTTAACTGTGTGTAAAAACGTAATTTTAATTGTGCCGTTTTTCTTACAAGTAGCTTACTTACTTGTGGGAATGCTAAGGACAGTTTGTCGAGCCTGCTGAAAACCTCCATCACCGATTCCCGCACAGCCAAGTAGGGGCTGGCGCTGAGGGACAGAGACGGGCTTACAGCCAGTCATAGCCGCCATCTTGAGAGGGCTAAGGGGTTTGCAGTCTAGCTGCAGGACGCCTCCCGCCCTCCCGCGGTATTTAAATTCGCCATAATCCATAGCACGCTGATTACTATCGTGCTATTTCATCCCTGAGGCGGAAGCCGGGGGCTCTACTGCTCTACTTGCTTTTACGATCTTTTTAACTGTGTGTAAAAACGTAATTTTAATTGCGCCGTTTTTCTTACAAGTAGCTTACTTACTTGTGGGAATGCTAAGGACAGTTTGTCGAGCCTCCTGAAAACCTCCATCACCGATTCCCGCGCAGCCGAGTAGGGGCTGGCGCTGAGGGACAGAGACAGGGGCTTACAGCCAGTCATAGCCGCCATCTTGAGAGGGCTAAGGGGTTTGCAGTCTAGCTGCAGGACGCCTCCCGCCCTCCCGCGGTATTTAAATTTGCCATAATCCATAGCACGCTGATTACTATCGTGCTGTTTGACCCCTGAGGTAGAAGCCGGGGGCTCTACTGCTCTACTTGCTTTTACGATCTTTTTAACTGTGTGTAAAAACGTAATTTTAATTGCGCCGTTTTTCTTACAAGTAGTTTACTTACTTGTGGGAATGCTAAGGACAGTTTGTCGAGCCTGCTGAAAACCTCCATCACTGATTCCCGCGCAGCCGAGTAGGGGCTGGCGCTGAGGGACAGAGACAGGGGCTTACAGCCAGTCATAGCCGCCATCTTGAGAGGGCTAAGGGGTTTGCAGTCTAGCTGCAAGACGCCTCCCACCCTCCTCAGCACCATCCAAATTCCGCATGTCTCTACGTCCGCGCAGCGGGCGAGCGCGCCGGCGGCGTGCCGAAGGCGCGCCAAAGGTAAGCCCGTCTGCGCCCGTCCGCGCCCGACCGGGACCAGGGGCCACCCCCCCCTGTTTGTTTTCAGCAACAGAGGTTAGTATATAATAAGGGTTCCCTGCTCCAATTATGTCCCTTCACTCTAACATGCTGCTATCACCACCTACACCCTCTGGAGATTCCTCATTCTTGTCCTCACTGTAAGTCTGAGCTAACTAACCCATCGGGGTTCTAAGGACTATCACATGCTTCTCCTCAACTGCAGATCTCTCCCGAAACATAGCTTAGAGATATCCTTGTTGTTGGAGGAACATACTCCGGATGTAGTTTTTTTAACTGAGACTTGGCTTACTCAAGACTCCCAGTTTGACGTAGTACAAGCCCTTAGTCCTGGCTATCAGATAGCCCGATTAGACCGTCCGCAGGGCCAAGGCGGAGGGCTGGCAATCATTTATAAAGACACCTATGTATGTCGCTGCCTGACGGAGTCTATTGCAGACTGTGAAAGTCTCCCCTTTGTTATTGAATTTTCACCCAACAATAGTTTTTCTGTCATTCTCATCTACCGTCCCCCTGGCCCCATAAAAAAAATTCAAACGGATCTTCCTTCTGTTGTGGCAGAATTGGTTACGTCTCCCTCAAACTTTACACTATTCGGAGATTTTAACATTCATTTCGATAATGTGCTAGATACCACTGCCACAGGAATGACAGCCAGCTTAGCCGCCATTCAATTAGAGCAACTGGTCCTGGGTTCAACACATATCAAGGGTCATCTCTTGGATCCAGTATTTAGTAATAGCAAACATCTAAAGGTGGGTAGTATCAGCCATCTTCCTTGGACCGATCATTTTCTGATCCCTTTAATTTGGACCACTCCTAAACCCTCATCTTCTATACCCCTTCCACGTACAATTCGAAATTGGTCCAAGCTCAACATAGATAAATGGACCAGCAGTCTTACTGCTACTAATCCATCATTTTCCCGTGACCCTTGTGCCAATAACAGGCTATTCAACAACTGGATAACGAGCTCCTTGGACTCCGTACTTCCCTTCCGAGCCTCCGGCACAAAAAGGAAACAAAAAAACAGCACCCAGGTATTCAGAAGAGCTCAGGGAAAAAAACATCTTTGCAAAAGACTTGAAAGAAAGTGGCGCTTGTCCTACGACTCTACGTACAAAGCGACTTACAGGGAAGCCATTAGGAACTATAAAAATGAAATCAGAATTAGACAGTCTACACACTATTCGGAAAAGATTAAATCGGCCAAGTCTAAGCCTAAAGAGATTTACCAGATTGTGAAAACATTAACCAGGCTGCCATCTCCGTCGACAGGTATGATAATTCATCCTCTCGATGCGATGAACTGGCTAATGCTTTCTTTTTGAAAGTAAATACAATTTATCTTTCCTTCTCTGATCCGGAAGCAGAATTGCCTACTCAAAAACCAGATTCACCTACCGAGCCAGAGACCTCCTCCCAAAACAATTATCTGGACCATTTTCCAATGCTACTCCCCGACACTCTAGAGCCTTTAATTAACCAAATTAAATCAGGATCACCTTGTGACCCTGCTCCCCCAGGCACGCTGATCCTAGCCAATAAAGTCATCCTTCCCACTCTTATGGAGTTGTTGAACTCGTCCATAACAAGTGGGATAGTGCCACAAGCCTGGAAACATGCCATGGTCCGAGCATTGTTGAAAAAACCCACTCTTGATCCGACGAATTTTAATAACTATCGTCCGATATCACTTCTTCCCTGGGCAATAAAGATCTTAGAGAAACATATAAACATCATTGTAACTCAGTTCTTCGAGCACAACCACTTGCTCGACATTTCCCAGACAGGCTTCCACCCAAAACACAGCACGGAGACTGCCTTGTTGGCTGTGACAGAAGAGACAAGGCGGATACTCGATCAGGGAGGGTCAGTGGCAGTGATCCTCCTTGATCTGAGTGCCGCCTTTGATACGGTTAATCATAAAATACTCTTAAACCGTCTCCTCGATATGGGAATATCGGGAGAAGCCCTGGTTTGGTTCAAGTCCTTTTTGAGTGATCGAACCTTCCAGGTCTTTGAAGATACATCGGCCTCTTCTAGCAAGCCACTGGGATGTGGGGTGCCGCAGGGCTCTTCACTAAGCCCTATGCTCTTTAATGCCCATATGAGACCGCTGGCTGGGATTGTGCGTCCGCATGGTATTAACATCATTGCACCCAGCTAGTGGTCTCTCTTGTGCAGAAGAGCAACCCACTACCGCAGCCCAATTTAACAATATGGCTGGAACAGGTCAAGAGTTGGATGACAAAGTCATGTCTGAAGCTCAATGATGATAAAACGGAGCTTATGCTCCTAGGCCCTCCAACTCCTTCCACCTTGGAGTTGTTATGGCCTCTGAGCATGGGCACAGCCCCCTCCCCTAGAGACAACATCAAAAGCCTAGGGGTGTGGATGGACAAATCATTGACCTTCAACACGCAGGCAACCAAAGTTGCTGCGACCTGTTTTGGCCTCTTGAGGATGGTTAAAAAAATCCTTCCACTTCTCCCCTTTGAGGCCAGACAGATAGTCATACAAGGCTTAATTCAATCTCGCCTTGATTTTAACAATGCTCTTTACCTGGGGGCGCCAGAGTACACTCTACAAAAATTGCAGCGCATTCAAAACTGTGCAACTCGCACATTGCTTGGCACCCCTCGTAGAACCTCAATAAAATCTGGCTTAAGAGCATTGCACTGGCTCCCCATCAAAGAGAGAGTCAAATTTAAAGCTATGTGCATTGCACATCAGGCCTATTGGAAATCAGGCCTTTGGTATCGCCATATCAACTCACCAAAGCCCTCCGCTCTTCACATGCCTTTCTAGCTCAAGTCCAGAGGATTCATAGAGCGAGGGCTGGAGGCCGATCCTTTGCTTATAAAGCTCCGAAATTATGGAACACCCTACCGCTCCATCTTAGAGCTGATTCCAACTTGTTGAGTTTTCGCAAGCAGCTCAAAACCTTTCTTTTCAATCAATAGGGTCCCCTTGCTCTTTTTTTCCTCTGAAAGCATTGGTGGTAGTTTTTAGCGCCTGGACGCCTCAGGGCAGCTGTTAGCGCTTAATTAAAATGGTTTTCATTTCATATGCCCGGGGTTGCCCTGTCTCTTTACTCCCCCTATTACCAGTTTTACACCACTCCTCGTAAATGTATGGCCTGTCGCCTGCGCACCTGACAAAGGACTGCAGGAGCGTGTGGGCATCACTAAGTAAGTGCACCAGGGCTAAGATTCACTGGCTAAGGGTTTGACAGTGGGTGGAAAAAATACATTAGGGGCCCTTGACTCTAACAGGAAGTCCTGCTTTGCTGCTAGAGCGCTTTACTAGAAAGTAATGCAGAGAATTAAATATGACAATTTAAGTGACACTTTATTGTGAGTGAAAAAAGGGGAAAAAGTTTATTTAAAAAACGACCTTCTTTTCGGAAACGCAATGGTCTAAAAGGGGCCTTAAAATAACTCCAGCAGTTCTGAAGCGCTGATACTAGGTACAAAATGGGCAAGGCTTAAAGCACAGATCACTTCAGTGCAACTCACAGTCAGTTTTCTCTGCCTGGTTCAGATAGATACAGGAAAGGAGTGCATTTGGCTTGGATCCTGACTAGGCGCCCCCCCTCACCTAGAGGAGGGGGTGCCCTTAGTCGCGCCATGAAACCGGGCCTGTAGTTGGAGGGGCTCGTTCAGGGATGGTCAGTTGGCGAGTGACGTTCGGAAACCGAAACCTAGGTGGGAATGAGTATTTAAGGCGGCGTCCCTGGGGTCTCCTCCTCTTTGTCTCCTTGGACCCAGGGAAGCTGCGGGAATGTCAGGAACAAGGCGAGTGGCACCAGGGTTTTAGGGAGGCCTTTGGCGTAGCGGGAGCTCGTGCAGGAGTTCGATTCCCCATCTTTACTGTTTTTAAAAAAAATGTAAATAAATCATCTTTTAATGTATTTAATCGTTGTGGGAGATACGCTTGCGCTTTATGATGCTCATTGTCTTCCCTTGCAGTACGTTAGGGTTTTTAGGGGAATGTCAAAGCTGCTGCATTGTGTTCGGCAGGAGGTGAGGGCGAGTGGGGGGCATGGTTAGCCTGGCCGCGTCGGGCCTCTGTCGGGCGTGAAATTGCGAGCAAGTGCAGGGGTGATGCGGGAATTCTTACACTTTTCGGGCTTCTGCAGCCGGTCGCAGGCATGCGCGCTGAAAATAGCTCGATGCGGGTGCTGTTTGGGAGGTTTGCATCACCGATGCTCTTCCCTTGACTTGATGCAGACGGTGTTTAGGGTGATTTGCATCACCAATGCTCTTTTTGATCTATTATCGCGAAAAAGAAGGGAATTCGGTCTTTTCCGTGGTGGCGCATGGTGCTAGGACGGGCCTGCAGGAGATGTGGTCGTGGCCTGAGGCGCACGTTGCCATGGCTTCAGCATTTGAAACCGGTAGCGAGTGTGTGAAGGTCAGGGTCGTGCTTTGGGGTCGTCCTTTTAATGAGCAAAGATGCACGCATGCAGGGGACCGGGTGTCGTGCTGTATTGCGCTTTTGAGCGGTGCCTCGGCTGCAATGGGCCTGCGGGCAATGTGGGCGTGGCCAGAGGTGCACCGCAACGTATGGACTGTGTGGACTAATTTGGGAGGATGCCTGTGTTCAGGTACCTCGTTGAGACGGTGTGGGTCTGCAGGCACAATGTGCGCAGCTGAGTGAGTCGGCCGAGTCGGCCAACAAAATGTAAGTACACGTGTATGGCAAAGTTGAAATACAATATAATGTTATGCCTAATTTTATTACCGCTTTTGACATACGGATGTTGCAAAGGTAGTTTGTTGCTATGAATATATATATATGTATCCAAATAATACTTAATCCCGTAGTGATTGTGTAGATTTATATGCTTAATGCGAATAAAAGTCTACGCCTTGATTCTGAACATTCTTGGACCCAGTGGGCATTGTGGGGTGTTGAGATGAAAGTGGGTGAGTGTTTCATTGTGCGCGTACTATGAGCACCACATTCAGACACAGTATGCATGAGCTGAAACTTGGAGCCTTTGCTGCTGCTTCTCACCTGTCAAAAGTGGAACGCAGAGGAACAACACAGAAGCATCTCAAGGTATCCTGGATAGTCTGGATCCTTGCATCACAGCCAGTGGATAACCTAACATTAGGATGCCATCAGTGGTATACCCTAAACCAACTGTTTCTATTATGAAAGGCAATTAACCAGTAGGTTTTCCTCCAGCTTTATCAGTTCCTCCAGGAGCCAGTGGACTCTCAATTGCTACCAACATCCAAACCAAGCCCCTAAGTTGCTGGACCACTAGGCAACTTTTAGTGGTATCTCTTTGTCAGGGGGTTCAGGGCGCAGCCTACGTCCTGCGAGGCGCTGCTTGCTGCCCTTAGCCTCTGCTACTAATGATTTAACTGAGAATTGTTCATGAAAACACAGCTTTCATGTCTTTATGAACATTGCCAGCGCTAAGGGCAGCCCTCTAAGTGCCTCCTATCCAGGCTCCATGGTGACAGGAAGAAGAGAGCGACTAAGGGGGCCCAGGCACAACTACTGAGTGCTGTTTAAAAACACAGCACTCTGTAGGAGGATGTCCAGATCGCACATGTGTGGGGTGTAGTTCAACTGTGATCCCTCACACTGACCCAATCCATTTTTATTTAGCAGACATACTGTCCATGCCTGAGGAAGCTAAGTATATCTGCTAAAATGTGGCTGTCAGGGCATGTCTGAGGGCAATGAGGAGCCACAAAGAGAGGGGGCTTGATCCCCAGCATTGTCCCAACTTCTTATAGGGCTCTGCTTCCAGTGCTATCAAGAACCTGGAAGAGGGATTGAGGTAGGTCTTCCCCTTTTCAAGCCTGGCCTTGTTGCTCTGTCTAGCTCCTTGTTGGAAATCATGGCTTGCTGGTTCCAATGTCCAGAGTTAAATTCCTGCTATGTTGCTGCTATGGAGCCTCTGATTTGTTAGCAAATGACGCAAGGTAAGTAGATAAAAAGAAATGTTGTTCCTCTGTGCATGTGAATGTGTTTGTGGCTGCGTTTGTTAGCGATTGAGTGTGTGTGAGTATTTTTGAGAGTGTGAATGAGAGCAAGCGTGAGTAAGAATCAGAGTTTGAGGGAGTGTATGGATAAGTGAAACTGAATGCGGGGGAGGGAGTGAAGGAGTGTGAGGGAGCTTAAAGGAGTGATTGTAAAAGATGAGTGTGTCTCAGTAACAGTGACAACCAGTGAGTATGAATATGTTGTGTGTGTTATTGTGAGTGAAAGTGAGTATGAGCTAGTATGAGTGAGAGAGTGTGAGTTAGAGTGCCAAAGGGAGAAGATAGTGAGTATGAGTTTGAGTGAGAGAGTGTTGGAGCAGCGTAATTTTGATCCCACCCTAAAATACTGTAAGAGTGCATTATAATCATGTGTAGTCAGCACTCAAATATATTCTATGTGATTAATGATACTAAGAAAAGTTGGGGTATTGTATGTTTAAAGTACTGCACATAAAACTAATCTGACTTATACATTGTGTGCATAGAAATGTAACTAATAAAGGTCCTGGAACATTTACATATTCATATTCTAGAAGAAATTAAAGTTTAGATGTGTCTCATTGTGAAGTTAATGGCATATGGTGGATGTGTAGACTAATGTTTAAGCATGTATATGTGTAACAAGAAAGTATATCCATAATGGTGAATTGGAAATTACATTTTAGGAATTATTTTGCAATTTATTAATGCATTAAGAATCTACATTTGCTATGTGTGTAGAAATGTGCACGTATTTGTAACCCTGTGCACTATTGAGTTGACATGATTTTTGGGCTTCAAGAGTAGTTTCAGTACAAGCTCATGTTTCAAGTCTAGCATGCAATTCATATTTAACCTTCAATGTAGAACGTGTTTGTTTGCACTTCTGTTTGTACTGCAGGTGTCGACAAAGCCTTATTAGTTAGAAAAGAAAGGTTTTTGTTTTAGTTCGATAGCAAGGTATGAGAAGATGGATCTTGGCAAGGAGAAACGCAGTAACGAGTGAGGAGGTGAGTTCCCATGGAGAAGGAGAATAATAGCCAAGGATGAATGAAATAGCAAAGGTGAGAACGTGATAAAGGTGGTGCCAGTAACCAATTTGTGCTGGAATCATGGAAAGTTACTGGAGATGAGCACATGACTTACCTTGAGTGTAGCTAATATCTTATGTTGTAACGTACGGAGAGGCACCCAAGGCAAAATGCAGACCCTGAAACACTGAAAGAAATATCTGACTTCAGGAGACACCTACAGCAAAGTGCTGGGGTTGTTGTACTGTCTTACTGGAGGTAATTCTTTGCATCAGAGAGAGCATCTACAGCATACTGGGGCTGATGAGGCGGGTTGGGAAATACAAACCATGCCAATGCTGGGGGTGAAAAAATGTAGGTAATTTCTTACATGCAGGCCACTTGTGGTATATGGTCAATATCAATGGCAAAATTCTGGTACTAGAATATTGTTTGTAATTCTTTGTGTAAGGGCGTACCCAAAACAAAATGCTGGCATTCGGCACAATGAAGGTAATTCTTAATATATAGGAAACTGTTGTGGCAAATTATGAGAAAAATGATGTGAACTCCTGGCAAATATTAAGCCTCACCACTTTCAAAGGTTGCCAGACACCACTGACATTTGAGATCACATACATAAAGCACTATCCATCCTTCCATGGTCGTTATAGCCTGTGAAACCTTTTCCTTTCCTCTCATCTTTTATTTTCCATTCACTTCTTCCTCTCTGTCATTTACAACCTCTCCACTTTTCCCTTACTCCTCCTCTGGGCCCCCATTCTACCTTCTTTCAGGCCTTATCAGTTTCTTAATACCTCTTTCCCCCCTACACTCATTCTATCCTGTTACCCAACACAATCTGCTTAGGTCAAAACACAATTCTAGAGCATCACTGCTCGACCCCTGCTGTGGCACAGTCAGCAGGCAATCTGCAGAAAAATATGTGTTACGCTCAAACAGTGGCAACAATGTTAAAGTAAAGAACACAACACAATAAAATCCCCAAACTAATTTAGAAAAACAAATAACTTTCCATTAGCATGAGGTACTAAGATCATTATAATAGGATAAGGTGAAACCGAAATATGTTTTTTTAAGTTTTAAGGCAATAAACTCCTTAACAAAGTACAGATTAGACACAGCCAAATGCGAATTAGCTTTGGAACCGCTCCAATGGTGTTAGACCAGCATGAACAGTGAAGCCAGGACCTCTCTGAACTGCAGCAAAAGCAACCCAAAACTGATGTTCGCCTATTTGGGCCTCTCTAGGTGGGTGCAGTGTAGTTCCAGTGGCCCAGTGAGCACAGGACCCACGTATATCCAGGCATACCTTTGGTCACTATCCCCCAGATTCATCACAGTCATGTTTTGTGAGTCCTTTTAATAGCGAATTTTAAGGATTCGCTAATAAAGACTCGCAAAACGGGATGCATGTAGGAATCGCAATATACTGATTCCTTATTTGCGATTCGCTAATTGCAAATCGCAAATAAGGAATGGCTTTCCCATTCATTCCTATGGGCCTAAAGGAGCATAGGAATGAATGGGGAGTCATTCCTTATTTGCGATTCGCAATTAGCGAATCACAAATAAGGAAGCAATTTCAAGGGTGCCAGGGTGTCCAAAGGACACCCTGTTGCACCCCTGAAGTGGTAATGTTCACTGGTGTTGCGCACACATATGTCCCAAGGACATGTGTGTGTGTAACATGCAACTTAGAAAAATGCACTAAAGTGCATATTTCTAAGTTTTTGCTATTTACCATGTAGTTAGACTTCGCGGTAAATAGCGGCCCCAGATTGCGAATTCGCAATCTTGGAATGGTTCATGCATTGCATATTAAGGAATCGCTGATTGCAATTCCTTAAATGCAATCGCAATTTGAGAACTCGCAAATATTTGCAAATTCTTAAATTGCGAGTGCATGAACCCTTGATGCATCTTAAACGCCATTTTTGTGGGTGCAAACGGCCGAATTTTGCAATTCGCACCGTTTGCGCTCGCAAAAGTGCTTGATGCATCTACCTGTAAGAGCATTACATCAAATTACTCGCAAATAGTTTAACCGCTGGCAAATGCTTGGAGTAGTATTTCAACCCATCATTTTCATACTGAAACATGATGAACTGAAATGCTAGCCCAAGCAATTACCAATAGTTAGACTATTTGCAAGTATTCCTTCCATTACTTTTTGTGTGCCATGTTTAAAGAATCTGCTCATGTCAAATTTTGCTTAATGTCTGGTATGTAAGTGTCAAGAACCCAGGGACGCCTTTGGTTTTGGAACCAAATGCTCAGAACAGTGCAAAGCTGCATTTTGTGGCCACTGAGAGGGCATCATCGGTCTGATATATTTGCCATTTTCCCCTTAAGATTCAGTTATATTTTTGGTTCTAAGAATCCTTATGTTGGGCAAGTCTGGAGGCTATAGCTGGGCAGGGCTTCATCAGGCCCCATACCTTTATTGCAAGTCTCGTTGTGCCTGTTATGAGCATTCCAAAAAGCTCTGAGCAGGACAAACCTGGTTTTCTTGCCAATCTTGGGTGCGTCTTCCCTGGCCTCAGCACCTTTACCGGTTCACCAAAGGTGAACAGCACGACTTGGTCCCAATTTCCTCCAGTCGCTGGGAAAGTTCCTTCTGGACAGTCTTTCATCCCTTACCTCATCAGTGCAGGCACCAAAGCCTCTCTCCAGCCGTATCTTCTGCATGGTCCAGTCCTCTGAAGTCAGCTGAACCTTAATGGAGCCAGGAGTCCATTTATTTTTTTGTACTATATGTTTTCCCCCAGCATTTATATCTTATGAATAGGAGACAGAAGACTTAGAGAGAGGATGAAAGGATGAAACATGAAGGACAAAAACACAACCTTGCTCGACAGTAAACCCTAAATCATGGGGCAGCCATTTAGAAGGAGAGAATTCCCTTAAATCATCCCCGCAATTATGTATATTCAATCAAACACCCCTAATTTTTATTATTTTACCCTGACTGATTTGTTATGATTATCATGTTGTTTGCTTTTGTGGGACTCCCGTTTTTTAACTTTATATGTTGTGTTTAGAAATTGGTAGTGAAATATGAAATGCACATATATTCATGCTATACATTTTTGAAACATGATAATCAATTCTGCTTAAAAATATATTCTTATTATTTGATAAAAATTGCATCTCTTGTTCTAGAATCTCTTGTTCTAGTGATTGTTTTGAATGATCGACAAAGTTTCCTGGAAACTGACAAGTCTGTTCCTCATTTATTGTTTTAAACCCTAAGCACAGTTTCTCAGAATATAAGTGAAGCACTGTCAAGGCCTTTTCTGATCATTGTTTATTCTGAAAGATTCAATGATGTATAGGCATGTTATAGAAACTAAGAACAGAGTATGAAAAGAGTGAGTGGACTTCCTGCCAGAGACTAAGGACTTAGCGCATGCAGAACTGCATCATCTTCCTTTGATGAAGGCTGCGGGAAGGAGCACTTTGCTTTCACTCTGGGTGCTTATCGACCTTTCTTTCGATGCAGGCAAGAATGGCAGACACTCCTTTTTCACGGAACATTGGCTTACTTGTTCAGGGAAGGCATGCTGGTGTGAAACTCAAATTAAGTCCTTTCTTTGTATTTTATTTTGAGAGATTAATAAAGTGCAACTATGACCCAAGGGCACTGTACATAGAACACCCATAGGCCATTACAAAACCAAATAGCATCAAGCAGCAAAGAACAAAAACAATAGGTTCTTCATAAAGTTCGCTTAACATTTGCTGCTCACCTGGCAGCATGGAATCAAGACTATTGACCATTGCAACTCGGTCAGAGGATCCTCTGTCTACCCTAGTACCCCTAGTCTAGGTCCTTAAGTTATGAATCTGTTCATTAAAATCTTTTTGACCTCTTTCTTTAAAATGAAGGTCCATGGTTGGTGCATAGGTTTTTTTCTTCAAAAAGCCATTGACTCTAACAGGAGGAAACTAGCTTTTTGCTATGGCTGAGGCTATTTAGCACTGGTGTTCTGAGATCCATCCTACTGTGGTTCTGCAAACTGGGCCAAGTAAAATCCTTTTGCCCACCACAGACACGGGTGGACATTGATGCCCTCACAGTCCTGATGAAGACCCTACAGTAAGGATTTAGGTCATCCTAAACTTTCACTGGGTCGAAACGTCGACAGCTCTATCCTTTACGTCAATGTGGAAAACAGTGCTTTTTTCACTGCGCTAAACTTAACATAATTGCTTTGTAAATTTATTTGTAGCCCTATGTCAGGCTGGACAGACTTTGTATGTAATTTTTGATGTATATATTGTCACTGCCCTCCTCTTTTTCCACAAAACCCACACTTCTGCACTTTGCAGCACCAACCCCTCTTTTTCCTTTCTTGGAGCACCACTGCATAATTTATTCAGATATATGCTGTGTTCTGAGCATGCCAACATGTGTTCAATATGATTAAACAATGTTGAACAGGAATTGTTTATGAGTAATTTAACAGACGCTATTATAAATCATTGTTTGTTTTCAATTGTGTTCAACTGGGGCCATTTTCTCCTGTACCACTATTTACCCGGGCTCTAGTGACGTTTCTGGGTAACTAAATGTCCATGGGGCAGGGTGCATGATATTTAAAAAGTAGGACATGTACATATAATGTTTTACTTGTCATGGGTGTGAAAAACCTCCACAGAATTGTTTCACAATGGCAAGACTGGCTTTCCCATAGAAAAACACTCTATTACATTATAACAATTTGTAATTCTTAAATTCAGTTTTGAATAAGCCACAAGTATGATTCAATTGCTTATTTGAATAGTAATTAAAAATTTAACTTAATGGCAAAGTCAGATTTTATATTACTATTTTGAAAACACCCCTTTTAGGAAGATGTCATTCTCCTGCCTAAGTAAAATGTGCCTTTCTGCTAGGGTCCAGTATTACCCAACCCCTGATGGCTTTCCTGGAGTGTTATGTGTATTGTTTTCTGACACCCTAAGTGTGGAGATGGATGCTTCCCTCCTGACCAGGATGGCCTTCAGGATGTACCTAGCCCCTTCCTCACTTCAAAGTGTCTACCCTGTCAATGGCATATGCAGCTCACACCTGGCCCTGCCTTTTCTTTGCCTCTCTAGTCAGCCTGGCACCAAACCCAGTAGGGGTAGAGCAACTGACCATAACTGGCTTAGGGGTGGACAACAGCTTGCTCCCCTCCCATAGGCTGGCACTGGGCATAAAAGTGGGCCCCACAGACCTCCTCTCACAACACTCCTGGACATGTGTGGATCAGAAGAAGGACTGTCCTGTTGATTTAACAACCTGAAGTGTGATTGGGCCTTCTTAAACACCTGACCCCAGAAGTGACTTCAGGGGTCAGGTGTTTAAGCTACAGGGACACAACTAGCTTCCAGATACTTCTCTCCTGCAAATGCTCAGCTGCTCAGTTCCAACTGGACCTGGCTGGAGCCCTGCTGCTGGCCTCGCTAGAGTGAGTCCTAAGTCCCAAGTGGTGCCACAAAGGTCCACTGACCCTTGGCTGTTGTTAGAGTGTACTCTTCCTGTCCAAACTGCTAAAGCTGGGACTTTTGGTCAACTTTCTACATGGAGAACCATCGGAGACAGGGACCTCTGTTGAAGCTGCAATCATTGGCTTTGAAACACCAGTCGTTCTCAGCTTGCTAGTTTGCTCTAGTGAAAGAGATCTGACTTCCAGAAAAGTTTCTAAGTCTGAATGTAGAGGGCTTCTCCAAGACTGATGCAGAGCCAAAGGAGCTTTCCAACCTTCAGCGACGACTGAACCAGGACCTTGCTCTTCAGCAACCCGCCCATGCTGAGCCCTGCTTCAGATCCAGCTTGCAATTTGCCCCTCAGATGACTCGTCAACAACCACTTTTTCTTCAGAAAAGTTTTTAAAGTCTGAAGACCAACTTTCCTAAGGGACAAATCTGGTCCCTGTCTCCTTCCTGTGCTCCACCAGGGTCATCCTGAGCTTTTGACTTTGACCCAATGTAGTGTGACAAGATTACTTGAGTTGGCGCTTTATGCTTTCGGTGCTATTTTTAGATCTAATTTTAAAAATGCATATCTCGGGTTCTACTCAGTAGATGTTTGCCATTTTGGTATTATTGTATTTATTCAAATTAAATTCATTTTTCTAAATTGATTTGGGATTCTTCTTGTGTTGTGTTTTTCCTTTATTAATGTTTGAGTACTGCATATATACTTTACACATTGCCTCTAAGTTAAGCTGTAGTGTAGTTCCTATTATCCCAATAGGCTCTGCGCATTGGAATAATATCTTCAATAGTATAGACCTAGGGCAGAGGTTAACTAGGTCTTCTACCGACGATATTAGACTTAAAGGTTTGTGTTTGCCAGCTAGCTCAGAGTTCACTAGAAACTTTCTCAAATAGACAAGGAGGATTTTAACCTCCGTGGATAGACAAGAAGGGATTTAGTTTCTGACAACCATAGAACATGACAACTTTGCTCTCCCCTAATCAAGAGTGTATCTCTAGAGTCGTGTGAAAACAATAGACAACTTATTTTACTCAGTCAGTACATGCATTCTTAGTTTCACCAGTTTGTAGAGAAATAAGAGATGGGCGTGGTTCAATAAAAGATGTTATTTATTGATCAGTCTCTTTTCTCATACAAGAGAAATGAATCGCTATTATTGCAATACTTGTAGTTAAGTAAAGTGCATACAGTAGAGACAGAATTATAAAATAATACTGTAAAAGCATTGATATGGTTTCTGAGCCATATGATACTTTAAAATGGATAAAATAGATACATACATATATACATTTGACTAATCGTACTCAACTGGTGCTTCTAACCACGCCTACCCCAATGTACCTGACCTAAGCCTAATACGTGGGCGGGAGTAGATAAGTAGCAGTTTAAGTTAAGTTTGTTTTGCCAAGGGACTGATTCGAGAATTCTCTGCAAGGGGTTATTCAGTTCTGTACCTGAGATCTAGAATGATGGAGGGCTGGTATCTCTTATCCCAGGTCTTGATATTCCAGCTGCCTGCGAGGGCTGCATGGAAGCGCCGGAGCTGGATTTCTCGGCAGGAGAAAGACAGCGTCTCGTTCTCAGCGCGTCAGGAAGGCGGGGCAGCGCCTGTGGGCTTCGCTCTCTGCTGGGCTCCTCAGCACGTCTCGCTGCTCCGATCACGTCACCACCGCATGTGTTTGCTTAAGGCAATGTCGGTAATATTTATACCTGAAAGGTGCCGAGATTGACGTAAGGATGGACATATATACGTCAATAAGGATGTCATATGAACGGGCTCGTTCGCACATTCTTTTGCTGAAGTTCTCGGTGAAATCAAAACAATGGTTATGGGAATTTCCCAGGTCGCTGTAGGTTTGATTTGTTTTGAGAACTCCGTATGCCTTATCAGGGGCTGGAGGAATATCGCTTGTCTAATTAGATGGCATGCGTTATGACCTAATCAGATAACGCGCTTCTGTGCCGTGGTGTGGCTTAATCAGATAACGGTTCTTGCACCGTTGGATGGCTGCTAGTTAATTATTAACCAAACCAGGGTCAGGAATAGGGGAATCGATACAGTACCTATAGGAATACATCACACCCACTCCACGTAGTCCATATTTACAAATCTAGGCATAGTGAAACCCGTAGCGTTTGTGTATACCATACCACCCCAAAATACAATCATATGTATTCAGAAAATTGGAATTATAAAATATATGAAACACAATCACATGTACTATATGCACAAGCAGTCTAATAATGCTAAACATATAATGCATATTTTTAAATTCAGCATGAATAAATGCGAAAACCACACATGAAATGGCTCTTAATACAGAAAAAAGAATGCGAGACCATTTCATCACAATCATAAAGTTATGTATAATAGTGCTAGAGGATAGCGTATGTCTCGTGACTACCTAAAATAGAAATTTAGTTCTCTAAGAATAATGTCTACTTTAAGCAGAAGATAAGTGTCCCAAAAATCGTAAATATTTTGGAATTGGGGAAAAAGTTCTCGCAGTCTGAAAAAAATGATGAGAAAATTTTTCATATCGCTTTTCTTTAAAAAGTTGAAGGCCAAATTCAGGATGTGAGGAACTCCAAGTGCTAGTTTGCTCAAAGTTATTCCTGCTGCTCCGGTGAAAACATCATATCATTTAGACTATTGAAAAAACTGTCAACAGCTTCTTGCGTAAGTTCCACTAATTCGGAAAAAGTTGTTACCATGCATTCATGAGACTGAGCATGATTGCCTCCATTGATGTTTTGATCAGCATAGCTGACTGAAGGTCGTACCTGATTGATGCTGCTTTCATCTTGTACTTCACTACCCCTCAATCGTAGTGGTGAAGACTCCAAGAATGCCGTCATCAGAATTGGTAGCCGCTGGGGACAGCACAATGCATGAGCCGTTACCGGACCCAACAAGGTATCTGCGTCCATTGGCACATCCGATTGTAGTGCCAGACAGGTGTCCAACACGCATTCTTCGCCGCATAGCAAGCATCTTAATACAGGCATAACACAACTTTGCCACATTGGTCTAAATGAAAGAAACCAGGTCATGTTCAGGTCTCTAAGCCGGGATAGTCCAAGGATTTTAGTTACCCGGTCCCGGTAGCCAATGGCTAGGATCATTTCTTCCCTTGTCGCAGGTGTTTTGTCTGTGACATGGTTTGCCATAGCGAAATAACAGGATCAAAAATAGAATACCCGCTACTAGTCCTAAAAGGAGAGGAAGTCCGCCAAAAATGGAATGGACAAAGTCTGGAAAAATACCCAGGATGGCTTTGAATGGAGTTAAAGCACCCGAAAACACTGCTTTAAATACACTGGAGATACCAGTGGTATCAGAAATATTTAAGATTTTGTTCAGTATTTCTGCGAAATGTATGGGGGAATTAGTTGATAATAATGAATGAATCTCTTCTGTTGTCCTTGCAACTTGGAGATCATACGTTTCTTTTGATGACGTGAGCCTTGTCGGCGTCTGTAGGAGCACAGTCTTCATTCTGCTTAAAGTATCTATTCGAATAGAAGCAATTTTCAAATCGGGCCATAACCTTGCCTCCCTGTCTGGAGAATCGCTGGGGAACAATACATGTTCACAGCACATGACCTTCCTAGTCACAGTTATGAGATAAGGTTTTCCGGGCAGCAAACTACAACATCTGCGATCTACTATTAGAATGTAACTCCCGTTCGAGAGTCTCCTAAAGAATGGTTCTATTTGTGTTGCAGGTGTGCCTAGCTGGTAACATGAAAGGTTATTTGAAGTCCCTTCACAGGCTCCGTGCAAACTAATACCCTGACACAGAAGTGTACCACTTAGTGATCTTGCACAATTATCGCCACTGAGAAACACTTTCTGGCCTTTATTACTTACACATTCGTGTGTATAGGGCAAGTTCCATATTGACTTAATGTATCCTTTACCCAACCTTTCATACTGGCCTGCCTGTATATATTTTTGGCAGAATTGAAACTGGAAAGTAGTTATCGGAATATTTATTATCCCATGTATTATCCATTCAATGACAGGTCGTTCTGACATTGTCAATGGTAATCTCTCAAGTTTTTCAATGCTCAGAATTGTATAGTCAGCACCCTTCTGTGCCAAACTGATTTGTTTATCAGTGAGGTTAAAGATATTAAATAATGACGTTGTGTTGATTAAACGCCAGGGCACATAGCCAGAACGCAGATTTTGTAACGTCCAGCCAAGCTGTACAATAGAACGCAATTGGGACTGACAGTGTTGTAACATCAGTAAGTCTTGCGATATTATATTGATTGCTGAAGACACAATGCTGTCCAGAGAATATATTCTGGAGGACAGAGTCATTAACCCATTGTCCACCACAGAAAGTGATTTTTCCAAATTAATACGGTCAATTTCTCGTATTTTTTCTGCTGTCTCAATTTGAGTTACTTTCCAAACTTCGTTATAAGCTGCATATATAGAGGCCGCTATGAAACGTTTTTGACGCTGTTTGCGTGGTCCCAATATGAAATCACGCAAGTCAGCACCTTCTGTAAGTAAAGTTAGGTGTTGCTTAATTTCAGCCAGTGTGGACGTTTGTAGCCATTGAAGGCAGAGCTTGCCCACGCTGTAGGTGGTTACTATCCCTGGATGTTGTCTTTGGGAATATCTAGGGTCTGGTCTAGTCAATGTGAACCCCTGTATTTTGTTCAGGAATCTGTCTTGACAGTTATTTGTATCTGTGGGCCAGATCAACCATTTTTTCCATTCAGGATCTGTTCTGTTTTGGTTTAAAATATGGTTTACGTCTATCTCAACATCTTTAGAGCTATTACTGTTCACTGTTGGCTTTGGAATAGACGGTTTGTTCAAATCTTTGATTTTGGCTAAGCCAAGACAGGTAGTTTGTTGAATAGTGTCGTTCAAAAATATAATTTGTTCTGGGATCATGCAGGCTCTAAACAATGATTCTATACCTTGTACTTGCCAATCTCTTGTACCCCAAACAATTTTTGCTTCAATATTATTGTTCCAGAAATCAAACCCAAATGTATTCATTTGTTCAAAGAATGAATCGGAATATATCAATTTTGTGTTTGTAAGCATGGTCTTCATACCTGTCTTATTTGACAATTTGAAATAAAATGTTTCTGCATTACTTATGTTAAACCCTGAAAAGTATGAATATTTATCATAAAATGTTTTCGAGCTATCTTTTGGAGGAGTAGCACAATGTTCCCATTGGTTATAATTCAAAACATTTCTAGGTTGTGCAGATTTATGTAGATAATGGTTACCATAGTGGTTATAGCAGAACATCTGATCATAATTAGACGAACCCTGCAAATAATCATGTTCTGTGAATTTAGCAGACATCACAAGATCAGACATCATATCATTAATACTTTCAAAGTCCCAATCATCAGCAAATGAGCTCGGTTTTACAAAGTCACTCAATGAGATCTTGAATTGGTGTGGATACTTCAGGATTTCAACCGGACCATAGATTTCATAATCAGTTTTGTCCCATGCTACACCGCCTGGTATAGGATTGGCTGTGAAGTTCACTGAAGAAAGTTCTCTTTTCTCGATGTGTGAAGATGTGTGTGGTTTAAGGACCAAGTTGATTTTCTGGCTTGCTGTGTCCATTTTAGCATATTTTCCTTCAATGAAATGTCCCAAGCATAGTACTAAGATGAGCCAAAGAATGAGGATAAATGCACCGAAGGCCACCCAAAATTCAATCCATGGAGAAATCAGATAGGTTTCTTTCAGCTGTTGCAAAAGTTCTTTAGCTTTGTTTTTAAAAGTTTTTGCTGATGGCTGTTTCTTTGCTTCACTCAGGTCTTCAGATGAATCATCGAAGTTGATGAAGTAGCCGGATGCTGTTCTGTCAATTGTTCCAATTGCTTTTGGATTTTGCTTTCTTTCATTAGCAAAGTCTGCAGTTACATCATCATAGGTTGTTGTTTCTTGATGAAAAGTTTTAATTTGGGTTTTAAGAGGTTCAAGTTCCATTGCTTTGTTGCATAGTCCTTGTTGATTCACTGTAGATTTTCCAAAGGTGATCAGTCTTCCAGTTTGAGCCTCTGTATTCGTAGCAAATATTGGTGTTCTGCTACTTCTTGGGAGTCCACTTGGCCTACTGTTTGTTATCGGCCACATGATTGTGGTTTAACCAGGTCGATGGATACAACTCGGTTCTCCTTTTTACCAGCAAGGGGCGGTAGTACTACTGATCTTGTCCCGTTGATAGACAAGACAGGAACTGCTTTTCTGTAAGAAGGCCCAAATTCCTTCTTTACCGCGATCTTTTCTCTGACTAGATCCCCGACTTTTGGAATCCAGACAGGCCTTGCTGGGACTGGTGGTTTCTCTTCAGTGGTTGTTGGCTGTTGTTTCAGCTTTATGTTGCTCAGGTCTTTTCTTGTTTCATTTAAGTCCTGTAAAATAGCCAAACGATCTTTGATATCAAAGCTTTTGTCTTTAACCACTGAAGTCTGACTATCAAGATCTTGGATCATCATTCTAGTCCCGAACAATAGTTCGTACGGACTGAACCCTTTCAGAGAATTCCTTGGCAGGTTATTTAGACTACGTTGGACACTTATTAAATGTTTGACCCACCCAGCTCCCGAACCTAATACCTTTTCCGTTATAGATTGCTTTATGTCTTGGTTTTTTCTTTACACCATCCCGTATCCCTCAGGAAGGAAGTGAGAAGAGTCCCGCTATGCAATGCTCATTTGGCCATGCTTCCCCATAAGCTTTAGGGCTAAAAGGAATACATTAGTCAAAACGTAGCATGCTCCTAGCGTATATGCCATTATAGACTTGCAAATCCTTTTATAACAGTCCAGAAGTCAGCCGAGCGCTGGGGTCTACATTATAAGTGAAAATTAGTCTTTTTATGTTAATATAGCGCTTTTTTCATGATGGGTGCTTTCATATTGTTGTTGTTTATCTGGAGTGAAATGCCATGGCAATAGTCCTCCCCGCTCGCCACTGCGATCTCTATTGCAGTCTGGGCAGTTTTTTACAAAAATGTGATGATGCAGGCTCATGCCTGGCCACCAGTACACTGATTGTAATTCTTCCAGAGAATCTTTTTGCTTAAGGTGTCTGAGACCCTCACCCATATGTGCGTCTGCTATTAACAAGCCTCTCCTGTCCGTGTTTGGAATTACTCTATTCCCCACTCCAGGGATTCGAGCAAAAGGGACTGAGTTTGCATCGATTATGTATGTATAATTGAGTGGATAATTGATCGGTAACGCTGAGCAGTCGCCTTTTGATGACGTTTTCACCGCCAGCACAGTTTCACCGTCAATGTGTTTTATTGTACGCTTTTTTGTAGCTACGGAAGCCGGTTTAGTTGCTCCCGCTGTGGCTGTCTCAGCCAATGAATTCCCTGCAACGTGAACGCCATCACGCTGATGACTCAGTGAATGTATCACTTGAGTTTTTGGTAGTTCTTTCTTTAAAAGAACTAATTGTTCCCAAAGTGCTTTCTGCTTTATTGTGGCACCTGTGTCATCTTTGTAACCGTTTTGAATCCATTTCTTCAAATCGTTATTGTATGTTTTGACGCAGTAATACGAATCGCACACAATAAGTGTCGGGAATTCGCGATCGGCATTATCTAGCGCCATTTTTAATGAAATTATTTCCGTTTGTTGTTCTGAATTATTTTCCACTGAGTGTGTTTTTGTAAGTAGAGGTCTTAATTTACCTCCGCGCCACACTTCTTTTACAATTTCGCATGTGGCGTTGTAAGCCAGCTCTCCCCAAACTGAGGGTTTAGCATACCCGTCTGTATATATTACACAGGCGTACTGTCGTAAAGGCAGAATGTCGATTGACAGAGGGTATTCTCTTTCATATTCTAGATATTTTAATTCTTTCATTTCTGGGTCAAAATAGTATTTTACTTTGTCTGTATCAACAGAATTTACCCATTGTATCCATTCTGGATTCAGTGCAGTTGTCGGTAAATTACATGGTGTTGTTAATTCCTCAAAAGCTGATTCTGCTGTTCTGACTGTAACCTGTCTACCGTCTGCTTGGTATTTTGCTTCTACTACAGCTGTTTGAACCGCATGAACAATATTTTCTTTAATGCTGAACCTTTTTTCAGCTTCTGTGTACAAATGTGATTTGTATGCTATTGGTACCTTCTCTCCCTCATTAGAGGTCAGGTATGTGAATCCGCATCTTCCTGGGATGACTCGAATCACAAGGTTGCGTGTGTTGTCACTTGTTTGTAGTTTTGTTTTAACTAACATATCTGTTTGTGACGATCTCAAAATTTCGGTGTGTTTTTTGAGTCCAATTGATTCTTTTAAAATCTGGTTTTATTAGATCATAGAGAGGTTTAATTCTCTCTGCATAATTTATAATGTAAGTTCTTCCGAAGTTTAGGAAGCCTAGAATTGATTGTAATTTTTTCAGTGTTCTAGGTGCTTGGATTACAGCACATTTCTCTAGGAAATTGTCAGCCAGGCTTTTGCCTTCACTTGATAGTTCATATCCTAAAAACAGGACTGTTAGATGGGCAATTCTTGACTTTTTAAAGTTGAATTTGTAACCCTCTGCTGCGAACCCAAGTATTATGGTGTTCACTCTCTTCAAGTGAGTATCCAAGTCATCATCTGTTAGATAGATGTCGTCGACATAAGATAATGCCTCGTCATCATATGTTTGTAGTAATTCTGTTACTCTCGCTGAGAATAATCCTGGGCTGTTCTTGAACCCCTGGGGCAAACGACAGAAATTCTTTTGCGTGCCATTTATTGAGAACGCCGTCAAATATCTGCTCTCTGGTGCTATATTTTGACAAAAGAATCCATTAGAAATGTCTAATGTGGTTTTGTATTTTTTGCGCACTATGTTATTCATTAGTGCAGCACTATGCGAGTTTTGTACTGCAAATGTTTTGCAACATGAGTTAAGGTGTCTGTAGTCCAAAACAAGACGATATGAATTGTCTGGCTTGGAGACAGGAAACGAAGGATTATTCATTTGTGAGGTGCAAGTTTCAATCACCCCCTGGTATTCAAGTTGATCTAGGATCTCTTTTACCTGTTTCTTAGCTTCTTGCTTAATCGGGTACTGCCTCTGTGCAGTAGGTTGTGATTTTAACTGGATTTTGTGAGGAGGAGAGTCCTCATCCCATCCCACATGAGTTTTATATAAGGCAGGGGCTTGAGCTACTGCCCACTTTCTTGCAAGTGTATATTTTTTATGAATTGGAATATGGTTTGAGAAGGCAGGCATAATTATTTCTTCGCCATGTGGGCACTCCCTGACAAACTCTGGAGGCCAGTCTCGTTCAGCTAGAAGGATGTCATAGCCCTTGGACAGATTATCCCAAAATAGTCCCCTTATATACGCAATGTTATTTCATATATTTTATGAGGTTTGCTAACTCTGGTATCTGCAGTTTCCACCTGAATGTATTCATTCGTGTCCACTGTCTCCAGATGATTCATAAGGACTTTGCGAGCTGTGCTCACTTCTGCTGCGCTGTCTAGCATTGTCTGAGCCCATTCTCCGTTTTTCAGCTGTGTCCTCAGTATTCTCGGCATTGTTGATTACTTTAATACTGGCTACCTTCTTTTTTGGAAATTGTAATTTTTTATTCAGATGAGCAGGTTCTCTGTCTTTGGACTTGACGTGCTCTTCCCTTTGTTCTGATCGTCCTCTTCTTTCCGATTTCTGCGAGGAAGTCTGAAAAGATTGAGAGGGACGTGTATCAATATCTTGATATCTATCAGGTTTCTTTATATTATCCCTATTTCTAAGGTTGTATTTTTCACAGAGGGCTCCCTTTGGGGAGACTTGCGTCCTTGGTCGGGAGATCTTTCTCTCCGCCGAGGAGACCTTCCTCTGGACTGGAATCCTTTTTCTTTAGGATTGGATTGTTTATTTCCATCCCAGCTCTTTTTTTGAGTGTTTAAATTATTTTTTATAAATACTTTTTCAGGACTTTCAACTAGTTGGGGTTTCACTGGTATTCCACCCAAACTATCTCTTCCTAGTTCTTCATAGGATTTTTCTGGCAATTTCAGATGGTTGGTCTGCTATATTTGTCTCTTTTAACCTCTGGCGAATCGCCACATTTGCTGCTTCTCCCTTTATGTTGGCTAATAATATTGCAGAGACCTGCTTGAAGTCTTTCAGTAATTTCATACCGAGAGTTAAAGCGGGTTCTGGACCTTATTCATCTTGAATCTGTTTTAGCACATCTGGTATTACTGACATGGATGGTACACCATGTGTTTTTGTGTAAATGGAAGCAAAGACTGTTCCCCAAGTGTCACAGTCCTCCACATGTGGTGCGATTCCCATTGGAAGACAGATAGTCAGAATCCTATGTTTCTCAACAGGGGTGGTATCTGGAAACACTGCCTCTATTTGAGTTATTTTTTGTGCTAGCCAGAAAGGAATTTGTTCCCGTTTTGCGGGTACTTTACCTAGACAGGACTGTATGTTCTGTGGTGTAATTTTATTTGTGTTCCCCTGATGACTGGTCAACTGTGGAATTTTAATTGCTGGTTGGATAGTTGAAGTCCGCATTACATATTGGACTAATTGTCTATGTATTTTTATTAATTGTTTTAGCTGTGCTAAAGGTTCTGGTGCAGGCATTTCTTCAATGTCTGGATGTGGTGTGTATCCGGCTAGGACCGGCCACGTTGCTCCTGGTCTACCTAGTGGACCGAGCCTGGTGATGTGATTATTATGTTTTAGGGCGCCATTAAACAAGAGCAGGTGCTCTTGGAATTTGAGTGGTATTTCCACTTCCTCGAAAGGAGTGTACTCACTAGGAGGTTCCTCTATTTTGTAATAGTGGAAGTCCTTTGTTACAGCGTTTGCTGCTGGAAAGTTTATCCATGAATAGAATACCTCTGTCTGCCGATATTCGTGTGCCTCAATTACGAATATGACTGTACCACCTCTTGGTGTCAGTCCATTTTCTATAAGCTTTAGGGTTATAGATTTTCTTATGTTGACCGGGATGAGTATTATATCCGGGTCATTTTGCTGCAGAGTATTATCTGCTTCTAGGAGTTCAGCTGCTAGTCTAACTGTCTCCCTTTCTTCTTCAGTTTCTGACATACTATTGTCAAGAAGGTTATTCTGTTTGTTTGCAGATCAGGTTTCTATGGAAACAAAGATTAGATGCACAATATCTGGGAACAGTGTATCCTTCAACGTTGAGTAAACCATGAACCATACATAGGAGTCTCCTCCTGCGAGGTTTGGCGGATATGACCTTTCACCCACTCCAGACGTCTTTGGAGTATTATGGGAAAAAAGGGGTTCTGTGTGAAAAAGCACGACTGAGTTACTCTAATGTCTTGCGTTAGTTTTATCGCCTATCCAAACGGTTGGGCGCCATGTAGTGTAGTTCCTATTATCCCAATAGGCTCTGCGCATTGGAATAATATCTTCAATAGTATAGACCTAGGGCAGAGGTTAACTAGGTCTTCTACCGACGATATTAGACTTAAAGGTTTGTGTTTGCCAGCTAGCTCAGAGTTCACTAGAAACTTTCTCAAATAGACAAGGAGGATTTTAACCTCCCTGGATAGACAAGAAGGGATTTAGTTTCTGACAACCATAGAACATGACAACTTTGCTCTCCCCTAATCAAGAGTGTATCTCTAGAGTCGTGTGAAAACAATAGACAACTTATTTTACTCAGTCAGTACGTGCATTCTTAGTTTCACCAGTTTGTAGAGAAATAAGAGATGGGCGTGGTTCAATAAAAGATGTTATTTATTGATCAGTCTCTTTTCTCATACAAGAGAAATGAATCGCTATTATTGCAATACTTGTAGTTAAGTAAAGTGCATACAGTAGAGACAGAATTATAAAATAATACTGTAAAAGCATTGATATGGTTTCTGAGCCATATGATACTTTAAAATGGATAAAAATAGATACATACATATATACATTTGACTAATCGTATTCAACTGGTGCTTCTAACCACGCCTACCCCAATGTACCTGACCTAAGCCTAATACGTGGGCGGGAGTAGATAAGTAGCAGTTTAAGTTAAGTTTGTTTTGCCAAGGGACTGATTCGAGAATTCTCTGCAAGGGGTTATTCAGTTCTGTACCTGAGATCTAGAATGATGGAGGGCTGGTATCTCTTATCCCAGGTCTTGATATTCCAGCTGCCTGCGAGGGCTGCATGGAAGCGCCGGAGCTGGATTTCTCGGCAGGAGAAAGACAGCGTCTCGTTCTCAGCGCGTCAGGAAGGCGGGGCAGCGCCTGTGGGCTTCGCTGTCTGCTGGGCTCCTCAGCACGTCTCGCTGCTCCGATCTCGTCACCACCGCATGTGTTTGCTTAAGGCAATGTCGGTAATATTTATACCTGAAAGGTGCCGAGATTGACGTAAGGATGGACATATATACGTCAATAAGGATGTCATATGAACGGGCTCGTTCGCACATTCTTTTGCTGAAGTTCTCGGTGAAATCAAAACAATGGTTATGGGAATTTCCCAGGTCGCTGTAGGTTTGATTTGTTTTGAGAACTCCGTATGCCTTATCAGGGGCTGGAGGAATATCGCTTGTCTAATTAGATGGCATGCGTTATGACCTAATCAGATAACGCGCTTCTGTGCCGTGGTGTGGCTTAATCAGATAACGGTTCTTGCACCGTTGGATGGCTGCTAGTTAATTATTAACCAAACCAGGGTCAGGAATAGGGGAATCGATACAGTACCTATAGGAATACATCACAAAGCCTGACTGCTTTTGTTTCAAGCTACCAGAGGGTTATTCATAGTTTTATCCAGTTGCTATTTGTGGTTCACCGTGAAAAGGATTGTGGTTATTATTTTACGTGTGTCCTCACCCTCTTCAACTGATACCCCAATTTCTTACACACAGATGTACTGTACTTGCTCTGCACATGCACTCACACAGACACACACGACATACACATGAAACATACAGAATATTAGCACAAGATTCTGGAATTCTGGATTTCACATAACAGAAGAACTTTATATGGAATGGGAAGGTAGAAAGCACTCTCACTGGTGCAGAGAAAAAGACCTGGTGACACTGTGAATTTATAAAACATAGCAAGGTACCAACATTGCTTAATGTAAGGCACACAGGACATGAACCGAAGCCCACTGTCTATTATGAGAGCATGCTTGCAGCACCGCTAAACATCACAGGATAGGTCCTTGAAAGGCTTAGCCCTCTGCACACACATTAGATTAGCTTGATGCCATGGTCAAAATAAAAGTCACAGTTCCAGTTACTCATGCAGTAGGGAATCCAGGACAGGGGTGCATGCCTGTTTACTGTACAGAGACTATTCCAGTCCCAACAGGAGGTAGTCTGAAAGGGTTGTGGGAGATGCAAGACTGCCTAAGACCTTACTCTTTTAGGTCTACATAATTTCAGGGGTAGATTTGCTCAGCCACCATAGATTCCTCAAGCTATAAGAACTATGCAGAATGTTAGCATACCTTCAATAGATTTGGTCCGTGTTGACGTTTTTACTAGGCAGTTCTACAATTAATAAGGGCCTGATTACGATTTTGGCATTGTGGGAGCGGGCCGCCACCACCGCCCTGCTCCCACACCACCAAACTCGTCCTCACACTGAAAACCAGATTAAGAGTCAATTCGTGGTCTGGTGGGCAGTGCCTTGATGGTCCCACGGTGGCAGCCTTTTAGAAAGGCCCAGCGATGGGAGCGCCTAAGCACGTTCCTGTGGCTGTGAGGAAACTCGGCGCACAGCCAGCTTATTGCTGGGCCAGACGACCGTGCCACAGCCGAGGGATCATGGATCTCCAGCAGTTGCAGTGGTCCTGTGGCACTGGGAATGCCACACTCGTAATGCTGCAGTCAGACAGCCAGTACGACGGTGAAAGGGCGAGATTTTGATCGATACCTTATATCTATTGATCCAAACCTCGATCTGGTCGACTGAACCTTTATTGCCTGTCTTGGAAGGAAACAGTACACCTATCTGCAAATTAGTTCACCCAAGAAAGGATTCTACTCTCAAAGATCACGGACAACTTCTAGGTTTCAAAAGTTTATTGTAAAGATATAATGAGCTGCAAATACAAGCATCTCAGAATGAGATTCACGAGATACACAGGTCCAATTACATACATGTGCTCTCGAAAAGCCCTCAGACGAGCAACAGAAATCACTAACACAAGTTCTAAAAATAGCAAAGCTATCAGCATAGACGCATATCTCTCCTTCATTTAGGTTGGAGGAAAACAAACACAGGTTAGGCGTCCCTACCCTGTTCTAGATGGTATCCCTACTTAACCAAATCCCAACCTAACAAAGGTGTCAGCAATGAATGACCCCCAAGGGAAGTCACCCACTCTAATTCTCTTGGTGAAAACCTAAAGTTCTCCAGTCATGACCCCTCACTGCCTACCCATCCGCTCTCTAAAGGGTCCTCAGGTCTCTGCTCTAACTCCACCCAGGGGTGCTGTCCCTAATACAAAACAGTCAACAACATTTGAGACGCCCCTTGCGAAACGCCTCTCACGTGGTGCAACTTCAGGCTTTTTCCATGATGCTTTGTATTGGGCCTCAGACGTTAGAGTTGACCTTGCTTCTCAGTCTCTTCTCCGGCCCGCTGATACCCCTTAAACATTCCAGAACCCTCCTCCATGTCTGGGCCGTCTACTGAACAGACCTCTATTCATTCACTTATAATTGGATCCCCCCTTTCCTGTTGCAGACAGATATCTGCCGCCAAGAACCCAACTCTCATAGACTTCTAAAAAGGCTTGCAACATTTCTCAGCCCAGACATGTACGTGTAAATCAATGCTAAAACATTTCAGGCCTACAATATTTCACATTATGATTATAGCATTCAATTTCTTCATTTAATTAAAGCATGTTAAAACTCTTATTCTATTATTTAGAAAACATTACTCTAAATCATGGCCCATTAATGCAATGACCAAAAACGTTAAACAATCTGTGTCGTGAAAAGAAACACCTTCCCTTTTAACTCCAGCTCTGGCCCTGAGGCCTACCACGTTCTGCGTTTTACCACAGACCATCTTATATGTTAACAGCTACACGACATAGATTCAAAATAATCACGTCTAATAAAATCATATAATGTCACACATTTCTGTATTAGTTCCACTTCTACTTAAATCTCTATATTAGCTATACATTTAGAATATAATTTCAGATACTATTAGCACTCATGGCATTTCTCTTCATGAATTATGCTCTCTATAGGTAAGTGTGATGTACTCATATATTTATATCAGTTTGCGCTCTCTCAGTTCCCCCCTTTGATGACCTCTCGGGGTCATCACTAACATTTAAACTGCAGTTATTGCTGGCATTCTCTGCGCTTCCAGAGCTCTCAGGCTCCTGTACTGATTATCTTGTATGGCAGCCAATCTCTGCAACTGTTCTCTTTGGGCCCTTTCTGACCTTCTTGCTCTGTACCATTTGAATACCCTCACCAATCCCCACAATATTATCCCACAGATCAATATTATGATGATAGGCTTTAGGATATACCAAATAAAGCTTTTGCCTAAGGTGGAAAACCACCCTCCAACTGTACTCATTCCGTGGCCCACCTTTTCCCAGACATTTTCTCTACTCAAGTCTTCGATCTCTTTGTGTATATTAGTTATGTTCTTAATAACTTTCTCAAGGGGTTTTGAAAGGTCTGGAATGTAAGTGCAACATTCCTGAACCTTCAAAGCCTTACAGACTCCGCCCTCTTTTGCTAATAAGACATCTAATGCAAGCCGATTTTGAAGAACCATAGCCCTTATCGATTGCATCTCTCCTTCTACCAGCATTAAGGACTGAGCAGTGCTGGCAGACAACCTGTCGACAACTGTTGCCAGTCGTCTAATTTTAACATCATTAAGGATTATTCCCAAAAGAGGGAACATAGCTCCAAAGACATCTCCAACCATTTCTGCATCGCCTAAATCTCTCCTTCCCCTCGATGATGTCTGGCCCTCAATGATCAATAAGTCTTGTGCATGATATATTTTGGGGAAGACAATTGCCAAGTAACATGATCCATACCAGTTGTCAGGTAGTCTCACGTAAGCATTTCTTCCACATACAAAATACACATTTGGAATCACTTGCATTCCCTTCAGGAAATCCTTAGTGTAGTACTCTAAATTAAAAGCATGTTCACAGTCAACTTCACCCACGTATACATTTTCATAATACGTTTTGGCTCGGTGAAGACATAACTTTCCTCTCTGCGCTTTATCTAAAGCTATTGGACCACTACTACCCTTTCTCTTGTGTGACTTCTCTTCCTCGGTCCAATCTAATTTCCCTTGTCCTGATTTTTTCAAAATCTTTTGTCTCCTGTAACGATCATCCACCTGCCCTATGAACTTTTTCTCGACTTCTGACACCTTGCATGTCAGATTATTTCTACGGGCATGTGAAGTATCTAAGGTAATCCAAGGAATGAAGAACTTGGCCAATCTGTCTTCACTCTTCCAGTAATCCCATTTATTCATCTGCTTATAATTCGGGACTTCTGGCAACACAGAATCATAATTGGAGAAATAGTATTCAAAACTATCTCTCTCATAAAATATACTAAGCAATAAGCTACATGTAATGCCATATGTCAGAGGGAGGTGATGATATCGAATTCCTTCATCTACAGACGCAGGCAACTGCATGCAGACGTAGCAATCCTTAACCTCCATGGCATCCACGTATTCATACAAAAGTTTAGCATAAGCATTTGACCTAAAGTCTCCTTGGGACTCGTCTACATGTAACCTGCGGGCTTCTGCAGCCAATAACGCTTTCTCTTGAGTGTTTTCCCTTTTCTCACCTGCAACAGTGGGTGTAAGTGTTACTACAGAATTCGCATCAGTTACCTTTACCTCTTCCTCATGTCCCTTTACATAAGAAATTGTTACCACTAAAGCTATTAATATTATCACTCCTACTATTAGTGTACCTATTATACATTTAGCTCTGCGGTTCGGGGTGCCGGCCTCCATTTCGTCAGACAATCTAGCTTTTCCCTTTCTCTTTGCAAAAAAAAGTTCTTTTCCTCTCGTTCCTTTACAGTCTCTTTCAATCCTTTTTTTGTCTTTAGAATCCACACAGCTGGAGGCTGACAGCCTTTTTCGCAAAAAGTCCTTTCACAGTTCAAAAAGACAACCCTAGCCCTTCTCCATCCACTCAAGGGGTTCCCTAAAATTCTCTGCTTCCTGGGCGCTAGGTAATCTTCTTTTCTTCTGCTTGCTTTATTTACAAAGTCCTTTAACAATCGACTATTAGATTTGTGGTTGCAGCTTCAATAGCATAGTTCAATATTTCCATGCGAAGAGTATGCTCTTCATGTGCTGTTATCGTGGTACCAAAGTCGGGGAATTTCAATTCTGTAAGAAACATGTGTTTTAACTTGCTGAGGCGGGGAGGTCTGGGGAGCACGAATGTTAGTGACCCTTCTTGTTCGACACCGGGTACCAACAGTTGTATTTCCACGGTGATAATGGGCTCAGAACTGGACACCACCACCGCTCGGATCCTCCCTGTCTCCGGTTTCACAGACATTTGTCGCCAGATATGTCCACTCAGGTGTGGAGTATCTTCTGTTAGGCACACGCACTCTTCTTGACCTCCTTCGGTTCGGTGCCTCAGCGCCCTGAGCACCTTCTTCTGGGTCTGAGTCTTCTGATATCGGAGGAAGGGTTGCTTCTGGAGTTGACCTCAGGCTAGAACTTCTTCTTTGCGGCCAATTTGCTTCTCCACGTGCCCTTCTACTCCTTCTCCTTCTGGTCTGTTCTCGCTCTCTTTCAGACCTGTCAGGGTCAGACTCGTACTCCCAGCTGTCTTCTCCTTCTGTAGCGTCTTCTGTTTCGCTGTTGTACTGACCGTCCTCAGCTTGGTCAGACTCGTTCCCTGCTTCCACTGGCACCTCTACAGCTTGGCTAGCCCCCTCTATGGCTTCTTGGTCCTCAGCTGGACGTCCATCCGAGAGAGGAGCTGTTTCCAGAGGTGCTGGAACCCTTTTCGTATGCGACGCGTGTATCCAGTTGGGCAGGCCTCCCACCTTTACAGCTGTACTTGTGATCAGGATGACCTGGTAGGGCCCACGCCAACGAATATCCAAGCAGCTTCTTCTCACATGTTTCTTCACCAGGACCCAGTCCCCAGGATACAGGTCATGGCAAGGGCCCTGGCACGCTGGAACCTCTGCAGCCTGCACCTGAAGGGACACAGAACGCATGGCGTCAGACAGCCCCTTACAATAGTCCAGGATCATATCATCTGTGATATTTAACAGTGCAGTAGCTGGAATAGATGGCAGTCTCATTGCTCTCCCCATTAACACCTCATGTGGTGACAACCCTGTTCTTCTGTCTGGGGTACTACGAAGGCTCATGAGTACTAATGGCAGGGCATCAGGCCAACTCAGGGTCGTTGAGGAGCAAACTTTCGCTATTCTGGACTTGATCGTGCCATTAATTTGTTCCACAATTCCTGAGGCTTCTGGTCGGTAACTGCAATGGAGCTTTTGGTCTATATTCAGTGCAACACAAATCATCTTCACAAGCTCGCTGTTAAAATGTGTTCCCCTATCTGATTCCAAAAAGGCCGGCACCCCGAAACGAGGGATAAGTTCTCTAAGCAGTAACTTAGCCACTGTGAGGGTGTCGCACCTACGTGTAGGGTATGCCTCAACCCATCTGGAGAACACACAAACAACCACCAGGACATAGCGGAGGCGGTTGCATCTTGGCATTTCAATGAAATCTATCTGCATTCTGTTGAATGGACCTCCAGACCTTCCTATGTGACTTAGTGCAACTGGTGTTCTTTTCCCTACATTCAGCTGCTGGCAGGTCACACAACGCTGGCACACTGCTTCTGCTGCTATTCTAAACTTAGGATTGTACCAAGTCTGTCTAAACACTCTCAGCATAGCATCTCTCCCTAAGTGTACGGGACCATGTATGAGTCTAGCCATTGGACTCACCATCTCATTGGGCAACACTGCTCTGCCGTCTGCTGAGACCCAAAAATGAGTCTCACCCATTACACATCCTGCCTTTACCCATGTTTCCTTTTCTGAATCAGGAGCATTTTCTTGCATGGTTGACAATTCATCCCAAGTATCAACAGTTTCCAGTATCATGGCTAATTCAGTTCTTACATTTATTCCACCCACATCCACCTCTGTGAAAGAGTAACCTTGTTCTGCGCAATACCGCGCAACTTCATCAGCATATCTATTGCCTTTCGAAACAAAGTCCTCATTTTTGGTATGTGCGATGCACTTTACAACTGCGATACTTGCTGGACATTGCAATGCTTCTAACAACAAGCGCACAAACTCTCCATTGCGAATGGGAGAGCCTGAAGAAGTCATGAACCCTCTTTGAGACCATAACTGCCCGTAATCATGAACTACCCCAAACCCGTATTGGCTGTCGGTGTAGATGGTGACTCGAATTTGATTGCCTGCTAAGCAAGCACGTGTTAGGGCAATAATCTCGGCTACCTGAGCGGAGTTTACTCCTTCCAGGCACCCTGCTTCCACAACTCCTTCAATTGTACAAACAGCATAAGCTGCTCTCAACTGCCCAACTTCGTCTCTTACACATGAGCCATCGACAAAGAAAACTTCGTCTGGGTCGGTCAGTGGCTCATCTACGATGTCGGGTCTGGGTTTGGTGCATAGTTCAGTCACATCGAGACAGTCATGGTCTGTATATTCATCATCCTCATCAATATCATTTGGAAGTGGCATTAAGGTAGCAGGGTTCAAAACAGAGCATCTCTTGAGGGTCACGTTCTCTGCAGCAAGAATAACTTGCTCATAGCGCGTGAGCCTGCTATTGGTCAGATGCTGTGTTTTGGTCCTGGTCATCAACAGTTCAACAGAATGTGGCACGCACACCTCTAACGGGTGCCCCATGACGATATTTTCACATCTCTCAATGCTGACACCCGTTGCAGCAACGGATTTGAGACATCCGGGCAACGCTGCGGCTACTGGGTCTAAAGTAGCTGAGAAATAAGCAACTGGTCTACGGGCATTCCCATGGATTTGGACCAACACAGACAACGCACAACCTTCTCTCTCACAACAGTAAAGAAAGAATTGTTTATTGTAATCAGGCATTCCCAATGCCGGAGCACGACACAGGTCCTCTCTCAGCTGTAAGAATGCCATCAAACAGTCTTTGTCCCATGGTACCGGATCACTCACCTCCTTGTGCGTCAGTTTTTGCAAAGGTTTTGCTTTCAGTGAAAAGTTCACGATCCACTGTCGGCAATAACCCACCATCCCTAGGAACATCCTGACCTCTCTCTGGGTCTGAGGCGCATTCATTTTCATGATCGCCTCTATCCTATCTGGTGACACTTTTCGTTTGCCTTTCTCAATTCTGTGTCCCAAGTACTGCACTTCTGTCAGGCAGTACTGCAATTTTCCCGGGGATACCTTATGCCCATTGGCAGCTAGGTGATTTAACAAAGCAATGGAGTCTTCCCTGCAAGCTTCTTCTGTGTCTGACGCCACAAGGAGGTCGTCTATGTACTGGACCAGAACTGACTTCTGGGGCAGCACTAGACTTTCAAGATTTTTCTTCAGAAGCTGGTTAAAGATCGATGGACTCTCTGTATACCCCTGAGGGATACGACACCATGTTAGGACGCGATTTTCCAGCTTAAATGCGAAAAGAAAATGGCTATCTTCGTCCAAAGGGATCGAAAAGAAAGCCTGACAAAGATCTATCACAGTGAACCACTCAGCTTGGAATGGAATCTGAAACAGTATCACTGATGGATTCGGTACCACTGGACAACATGAAACGACTATGTTATTAATCTTTCGAAGGTCCTGCACTATCCGAAATTTCCCATTTGGTTTCTGCAGACCCATAATCGGGGAGTTACATGGACTACCCACAATTTCTTTCAGTATTCCCTGTTTAATCATGGACTCGATCACGGGTTTTATGCCTGCAATCGTTTCTGGAGTCAATTTATACTGGGGTGTTCTTGGGAACTCAGCATGCGGTTTCACTACAATTTTCACTGGGTCCACCCCTTTGACCAATCCAATCTCTTCCCCAGTGAAATCCCATACCTCTGATGCCACTGTCTCTCTCAAATCCCAGGGAAGCTCGTCTACTGTCAAAGTAGGGTACAGCTCCACACATATTCTTGAGTTTGCAACTTTGAAATCTGCATCATCATCATTAGTCAATACCTCCACTCCCTGGGGTGTACAATATATAGTACAATTCAATTTGCACAACAGGTCTCTTCCTAGCAGACACACAGGGCTTGAATCGCAAACCACAAATTGGTGCTCATCGCTGTACTTCCCTATTTTCACCTGTACCGGTTCTGTCAATTGGCTGGTTATTCTCCTGTTTGCGACCCCTACCACCTGTATGGTCTCTCCAGACATGGGCAGGTCTGGAACTGCAGCTGATCTGATCGTGGATCTAGTGGCTCCTGTGTCCACCAGAAATGTCGTAGGGCACCCTGCTACTTCTGCTTCCACATAGGGTCCCCTCTGATCTACCTCTAAGGCTGCCCCAAGGGTGCAGTCTTCTCTTTCCACTCTCTGTCCGGTTAATGGGTCCACATAATAGCATTCTTCCCCTTCCATAAACAGGGGCATTTGTCTATAGGTCTTACCCATACTCCCTACTCGAGGAGGTTGCGGGAACTGGGCTCGGGGAGGAGCCCCCCCCCCTTTGAGCACCTTTCCTTGGTATGGCGTCGCCCCTCTCATAGGTGCGCTCTGGACCTCTTCCTCCTCTATCTCTTGCTCTCCGATCTCTACATTGTAAGGGCACTCGCGTTTCCAATGCCCCAACTCGTTGCACTGGTGGCACCTAGTCGTTTTCTTCAAGGTAGCTATGTCTACTCTGGGTCTAAAGGTAGTACTCTCCTCATTACCCTTGTTCTGACTGTACTGCTTCTTACCTCCTGTACCTGTCCCTTGCTGCTGTTGTTGCGGTCCCCCCTTTCCTGCTGTCTGCAATTGTACCACCATCAGCTTCTCTTTTAGTTTCTTAGCCTTGGAGTCTACCTCATCACAGCAGTACCTGGCATATCTCAGTATTTCATCTAGGGGTTTACTTTGCCAACAAATCGAGTGTTGCTGAATCATTAAACTAATATCCGGTCTCAGTCCCAGGACGAACTTGGACACGAATTGCCCTATGTCCTTTGGATCCATTACATCCAAGCCGCTATACTGTTTAAACGCCTTCAGCAATCTCTCGTAATATTCATGGACTGTCTCTTTGGGTTCCTGTCTCGTTCTGTCTATTCTGACCCAATCTATGTCTTGCATTGGCACTTTTTCTTTCAGCCAAGTCATCACTCTCTCGAATTTTGCCATCACGATCTCGGACGGCCCATTAGTCCTAGCATCTCTCTCTGGCTCCGTTGTGGGCCACTCAGCGCTAACCTTGCATGCCGTCCACAGATCTCCTGGTACTACAATGTCAAACAGCGTGTTCAGATCTATCCATAGGACTTTTGAGATCTTTACAAACCTCTCGACTTGCTTGTACCACTCCACGGGGCTCTCTCGTAACTTGGGGAAAGATGTGGTAAAAGCAGCTAAATCTCCCCTACTCCAAGGGACATGTACATAGCTCCCATTGGCAACTTCACGCAAAGGGTAAGCTTCTATTCCCTGCTGTCCTGGTGTTATACCAATCATGCTTCTTCTGCCGGTCCCTTTCTTGGACCACCTCTCTTCCCATTTATCTAGTGCCCTCCATGTCCTTATTCCAGTAATCAGTTCCCTTATGTGTGTTTTCAGCCCAATCGTTCTCCTCTCATCTAGATCTCGATCTGAGTAATGTAGCCTGTGGTTACCCTGTAATGCTTTGGTTCTTGACAAGTCCACCATATATTTGCCTGCTAGTTCGACTAACTTCTCATGGACTGCTCTCGCCTTTCGTGTGATGTCCTTTGCCATATACAGTATTTCATCCTGTTCATACATTTCCATTCTTTCTAAAGGCAGGGTACCATCTACCATGTCATCCAGATCTGACCTTAAGCTGGAGACATCAAGTCTCTTGGCTTTTATCTCAGCTCGCAATATGTCTTTTGAAGGGGGCTCACTGGTCTCCCTACCATCCCAACTTCGAGCTCTGCGTTTGGGCTCAGGAGAATTAATGGGTGGCCTCCCTTGCTCCCATCTCTCCAGGTCCCATGCTCGGCCATCCGATCTTGGAAGGTGATGGAACACGGGCCTTTTATCCCTACTCTCTCTCTGCCCACTCTCGTCTTCTTCTCTCCTCTCACCGCACATCTCTCTGTTATTTTCCCTCTGGTCGCTACACTCCCTTTGCCTCGTATCGCTCAGTATCCGATACGATCCTTCCTGGTTCCCCATATTCCCTGGGCTGCGCTCATTTCTGTCATCACAGGGACTATGGTGCGACCTCTCACAACTCCCATTCTGTTCTCTGGTGGCAGGCACACAGTGTGGACACTTAAAGCTGTTCCTGTACTCTTGCGCTCTCCTCTCCCCTTCACTGGGTATTGGGCACGCCACCCCTCCACTCCCGGGGCCCCCGTTTTCCAGGTCTGTTCTACCTCCACTCCGGGCCCAATGGGTGACTCCCCTACTCCCTCTACAGTCCCACTCCGGGCTACTCTCCCCAGCCCCGCAGTGAGTTCGTGCTCTGCTGTCCTGACTTTCCCTTTCTGCTTCTGCAGCATTGATGCACTTTTGAGCCTTCACTGCCTCATCCCACTGCTTCATGTACTCATTTAGCTCTTGAAAGGATTTTCGTCCAGATCCCCTCAGATCCATTGGCCATCTAGGGCCCCCAGGATCTCCTCCTGGGTCCCCTGCTGTGTGCATCGGGGTGCTCCACTCTCTGGGCATCGGCATCTGACTTGGGGAATTAGTGGTATCGTTCCTCCTTGCCTGCTCTGCTCTTTCTCTGTCTTTCCGTTTCCGTTCTTCCCCTTTTGCTCTCTCTTGGTCATATATCGATATTATAGGACCTATGGTAACAGGTACCTGTAGTGCATCTGGTAATGGGTAGGATGTGGCGCTTTCCGTTTCCGGCGCTCTTTGTACCACAAACCTACCGACTACCTGTTGCACCTGACTAGGCTGGAGCAACTCTTTCTTTGGCTCAGGATCCCACTCTGAACTGGGAAGCGGTCTATGCTCTCCTGCATTGCCCCCCTTTTCTCCTTCAGTATTCTCGACCTCTCCCCCTGCTCTATTATACGGGGGTGGCCTGTCTGTCAGTAATCTGTTTATCAGGCTGTCCTCTGTTTCGCTCTCATCATCTTCTTCTAGGGGGCTTTTATTTACTGGCGCCTCTAACACTGGGTACAGTTTATTTATTTCCAAATTATGCACTCTCCATCTTTTAGCATCCGCATCCCACCTGGCATCCTGTACTGCCCTTACCGAGCGTTTCACCCTTTCTTGTCGTCTGTTCATATTCCTTTCATGCGCTGCCCTAAGCCATGCATCAAGGGCTTCAAACTGGGTTGGTCTAGGCAAGGGTCTCTTTGAGGTCATGACTGATTTCAATCGATGTAACACCTCTAATCTGAACGTCCCGTACTTCGGGAACGTCAGTTCCTCGTTTCCTTCAGTAATCTTACTCCACTCTGATATCCAAAGGATCGTATGCAACCCAACATTTACTGCCATATAACGAGCTGGCGTACCCTCCGGCGGGGCTTCTTCCCCTTCATACGATCCTCGCCTCTCTTTCTTAAACAGCGCTTTCAACCATTTAAAACACTTCATAATTATGCGCACAAAATTCAGCCTCGCTACTCTGTTTACTTCCTGATGACAATCCACCAATCCTGTCGCGGCTTTGCTAGCTTGGCCTATCACAGCGCGGTCTTTCTCCTGTTGGCCAATCACGTCGCGACCCTGTATGACGTGTTCGCTAGCTGGCCTATCACAGCGCGGTCTTTCTCCTGTTGGCCAATCACGTCGCGACCCTGTATGACGTGTTCGCTAGCTGGCCTATCACAGCGCGGTCTTTCTCCGGTCAGCCAATCACTGCGCGACACCACCTGACGTCTCTTTTCTCCGCTTCGCAGCAGCACCCCTCCTTTCTCAACTCGTCTCCCGGTTATGCATGCGTCCCATTCATACACTGAAAAATGACTACTTCCGACCAAGCGGTCACTTCTCTCGACTGTACGTCCACAGTCTATCTGTAATTGTCAACACAACTGACGAGATGTCTATCGTCTCTCTGATAGGTTACTTACACACACAGTAACTTCCGACCAGCGTCCGTTACTCACGCACTCACTCTTACGTTCCCCCTATCTCGGTCTCTCGGGTGATCAATGGTACCTCATGACCCCCTTCACACTAGTTGACAATTGCTCTGGGTGTCCGATACACCCGAACCACTTAAGCTCTCCTTGAACTTAAGATTTCCACCGGTTGCGCGCGCTCACAACCTGTTCCACAGTCACTCTACAGACATTCAACTCCGCCAGACATTACAACATAGATACAATACAAAAACACCGCAATCTAACACGCATAACCCTTTATACTCACTCTCGACCGATACTGCTGCTTTTTCTGTCTCACGTCATCCGGATCTTCATCTGCGGGCTGTTCTTCCGATCATCGATTTCTAGGGGCCTTGGGGTAAGCTAACCTGGCCTAGGTCACCGTCCTCAAGAAGGCAACCATCCTCTATAGCTACCAACTGAAAGGGCGAGATTTTGATCGATACCTTATATCTATTGATCCAAACCTCGATCTGGTCGACTGAACCTTTATTGCCTGTCTTGGAAGGAAACAGTACACCTATCTGCAAATTAGTTCACCCAAGAAAGGATTCTACTCTCAAAGATCACGGACAACTTCTAGGTTTCAAAAGTTTATTGTAAAGATATAATGAGCTGCAAATACAAGCATCTCAGAATGAGATTCACGAGATACACAGGTCCAATTACATACATGTGCTCTCGAAAAGCCCTCAGACGAGCAACAGAAATCACTAACACAAGTTCTAAAAATAGCAAAGCTATCAGCATAGACGCATATCTCTCCTTCATTTAGGTTGGAGGAAAACAAACACAGGTTAGGCGTCCCTACCCTGTTCTAGATGGTATCCCTACTTAACCAAATCCCAACCTAACAAAGGTGTCAGCAATGAATGACCCCCAAGGGAAGTCACCCACTCTAATTCTCTTGGTGAAAACCTAAAGTTCTCCAGTCATGACCCCTCACTGCCTACCCATCCGCTCTCTAAAGGGTCCTCAGGTCTCTGCTCTAACTCCACCCAGGGGTGCTGTCCCTAATACAAAACAGTCAACAACATTTGAGACGCCCCTTGCGAAACGCCTCTCACGTGGTGCAACTTCAGGCTTTTTCCATGATGCTTTGTATTGGGCCTCAGACGTTAGAGTTGACCTTGCTTCTCAGTCTCTTCTCCGGCCCGCTGATACCCCTTAAACATTCCAGAACCCTCCTCCATGTCTGGGCCGTCTACTGAACAGACCTCTATTCATTCACTTATAATTGGATCCCCCCTTTCCTGTTGCAGACAGATATCTGCCGCCAAGAACCCAACTCTCATAGACTTCTAAAAAGGCTTGCAACATTTCTCAGCCCAGACATGTACGTGTAAATCAATGCTAAAACATTTCAGGCCTACAATATTTCACATTATGATTATAGCATTCAATTTCTTCATTTAATTAAAGCATGTTAAAACTCTTATTCTATTATTTAGAAAACATTACTCTAAATCATGGCCCATTAATGCAATGACCAAAAACGTTAAACAATCTGTGTCGTGAAAAGAAACACCTTCCCTTTTAACTCCAGCTCTGGCCCTGAGGCCTACCACGTTCTGCGTTTTACCACAGACCATCTTATATGTTAACAGCTACACGACATAGATTCAAAATAATCACGTCTAATAAAATCATATAATGTCACACATTTCTGTATTAGTTCCACTTCTACTTAAATCTCTATATTAGCTATACATTTAGAATATAATTTCAGATACTATTAGCACTCATGGCATTTCTCTTCATGAATTATGCTCTCTATAGGTAAGTGTGATGTACTCATATATTTATATCAGTTTGCGCTCTCTCAACGGTTTCCACAATGCCACCGCGAGTTTGGCAGTCCAATGAACCGCCAAACTCGTAATCAGACCCTGAGTCTTAATATGTTTGTTAAAATGTGGTAGGTTTACAAAGCTTTGATAGGTTTAGAAAGGTGTATTAGCTTTGTTAAGGTTTGATAGATTTACTTGCTGCAATGTGTTTGCAGCAAGTAAATTGTAAATTGTTTTCGAAGCTGCAATAAATTTGGTCAACTTTAATAGGTTGCAAATCATTGATATATTTGCTAGGCCATTTTAAGTTAGGCCGTATTAGGTATGCAATGTCATGATAGGTTTTCAAAGCCCTGATGGAGTGGCACGGCTATAATAGCTTGCTACAGATTTGCTAAATAGTACTAGGGTTTCTAGGCCTCGGCAGGTTTGTTCAGGAGATAAGTTTGTAATGTCATGCTAGGTTTTTTTAAGCCGTGATATTGAAGGTTAGATATAAATTCACTATACACTGGCTAAGCAGTAATAGGTTTCCTAAACTTTGATAACGTTTGTAGGCCATGATAAATTGTCTAATCCTTCATAAATTTGGCAAACCTTTAAAGGTTTATAAGCTATGAGTGGTTCTTTGTTGCAGAATAGGTTAACTCACTGGTATAGATTTGACATGTATTGATGTATTTGCTGAGTCTTGATAACTTTGTTCGGATGTGAGAGGTTGCTTGACTAATGCCCCCTTGGTAAGCAATGATAGATTTTTCAGGGCATTAAAGGTTTTCTGTTAGTTGTCAACACTCCCTCAATGACCTTTGCATATTGGCTTGGTTTAGTGCCAAGTGAGCACTTCAGTCTCAACTGCAGATGGCATTTGCCTGGGTACTACTTCACCACATATCGAACACATTTCTCTCGTCTTCAAGTCTGCAGATCAAGAGTTGTAATCTCTGCTGGTCTTGAAGGTAAATCACCCTGCTGTGCACGTGTGTATCAAGTGCAAGGGAGGATTAGCGCTGATAGGAGGCTCTTCATTAAAAGTAAACAAAGCCTGCTAGTGTTTGAAAATAAATGCAAATCGTTTTATTCATATAAGAAGCTGCTCTAAGATAAATGTGTTTTGGTGTGCAGTGAACTGTGTCGAGTTCCACTAGTTGGCAGCCCAACTTAGATGAGGATGTTAAAGAAAGTTAAAGTGTACATTTTAGTGCTGAACATAGTTTGACCTTGTGCACCCAATTCTGCGTGTCATATCTGCTGTGAAGGAAGCGAAGTTCTAGTGAGAAGGAGCAGCATTTGAAGGGGTTTATCTACACAAGATCAAAGCGCAACTAAAAAACTGTAAAGAGCATTTCAGATTGTGACTTGTCTGGATGGGGGCGGATTTCCAACCAGATGTGATTGTGGAAACAGCGCTGCTTTTAGTGAGTCGGAGTTGTGAAGCAGTGTCTTGTGAAATAAGGAATCTGTGTGGAATAAAGAATTGTTTAAATTCCCACCAGAGAATAGCAAATATGTGAAGCGTCACTTTTAAATGCAATGGCTGGTCAGATTTCTTTACAACTGGAAGCCGCCAGTTCTCTGTGTCAAGTTCAAATCTACGCTTTTAAGAGTCTGATTTGCATGTTTCAATGCATCTTAAGGTTGGAGCTGCGCATGTATCAACTCACAAGGAAATGATAGAGTTTAGGAACAACTGCAAAATGTTGGAAGCAGTGTCACCGGAGAGGTTTGATTCAAGACTTGTTATCTGGTGGGCATTTTGTTCTAGCAACTCCATTTAATGACAACGGTGACTACTTTGTGTTGTTTTAGTTTATTATTTTTATTATTTCTGCTAAACAAGCAAGAAGAAATGTTCATGTTTTACCTACACAGTTAATGCATGTTGTACTGTGGTAATGTTATGTAAGACCCTTCAACCAAAATTTAATGTGAATGTTCTTCTATATTATTTCAGCAGCTACTGTTATTTACATGCTGAGATGTTCTATAAAATGCCTGTGGGGTATGTACCGTGTTTTGTCCAAGCATGTTTTGTGGGTCATGTACCCTGTGTTGTATTTTGTTTGCTTTCCCTCGCACGTCAGGGTTGCGTTGGGAGTGTCCCTCGCACGTCAGGGTTGCGATGGCAATGTCTTTTGTCTCTCACGTCAAGGTTGCGTTGGCAGTGTCCCTCGCACGTCATGGTTGCGTTGGGAGTGTCCCTCACACGTCAGGGTTGCGATGGGATGCTGCTCCCGGTGGGGCAACCTGTACCAACTTACATGAACTAATAAATCTACTTGACTACATCTCTGGCTCCTGGTCTACCTATGATGACAGTACTTCTTCAGATACAAAAGTCACTGCCCCTCTCCCACACAGCCAAACTCATCTGCACACTGCCCGCCAGATTATGAGTCAATTCATGGTCTGACAGGCAGTGCTTTGGCAGTCCCACAGCGGTGCCTGTTAGAAAGTCACTGTAATGGGAGCACCAAAGGAGATTCCTGCACGGCATATACTGTGAAGTCTATGCCATGTAGAAACTGGGGGTGCTTGCAGACAAGGGGGTACACCATGTGCCTTCCTGCATGCATCCCCTGGCCCAGAGACGACAGGGGGCTTCCTCACCGCCACAGTTTTCATGGCAGGCTCACCGCAATATTTTTCAGGTGTAACTTGATATGAAAATTCAAATAATAGGGTGTCAATATGCGATGGGTGGAAACGCTATTACACAATCCTGACATCCAGTGTCTCAACCTTATTTTCATGCCAGCACAGTTATTTTGCATACCCAGAATGTTTTATGCTGGATCTTCTTCTTGCAGTAAGGCTGCACCAGAGTTCAAAGATGTGCTGCTTTTCACTAGTTCCTTCACCAAATTCTTCATTCCAGTGGTCCTCTAACCATTTCTCCACTGCCAACATTCTCCAGTCAATACTTCCCATTATTTTATTTAAGTCCTTTAGCAAAGCCATCAAAGGGGACTCTCCGTGAGCCAAATGAGCTTCTCTGGGATCTTCCTCCTCAACTAATATTTAAGGAGGCAGCTTTATTGGGGTTAGCTGTAGGCAACAGAATTCTGTTTGCCTTTGGGTAATTTACCTCTCGCCACGTTAGTAACATTGTCATCAGGAGACAGTGTATATGAAATTATTTATTTCTACTTGTTGAACATAGATATCAATTGAATTTAATGTTTAAAGCATTATAATCGAATACAAAGTCAACATAATTGTTTTATGAAATATTTCAATATTTTTTTATTTAATTTTTTCAAAATAATTAAATTAATTTAAATGTATTCTATACAGACCTTTTAGTAATTGGTAATACATGGTAAATACATATAACCATTAAACTTTTTTTTAAATATGTCTTTAAAAAAATAATTTTGATTATAGTGCTGTAGCATTTTTTACACTCTGATATGGTGAATATCCAAAAACAGTAAATGTACTACTTACAGTGTTTGAGTAAATTACATGTGTAGATTTACTCACGTGTAAAGTTACCTTTGTAAATAGGCCCCCATTGTGTTCGCCGAAGTGCCGTCTGCTCATGTTTTTCGAGAGGTGAAGAAATGCACCCACCCTGATCCAGATTGTGTTCATGAAAATATGTAGTGCACCCACAGCAGCATGAAGTTAGCCCTCACCCATTGTCTAAGGAGTGGAGGAAGGAACTTTGGTTTTCACCTATAGATATTATGTAGCTTAAAAAAAATCCATCTTTCCCAGTGGATCCCCATTCCTCCTCTTCTCACTTAAATGATTGTACTGTTGGGGAAGGGCGAGACCATTTTGTCTCCAGTGATGCCTAGTATTTGTGCAATGATTCTTTGACATTATGCAATTTTTGCTGACATTTAAGTAGTGGTTTTATATCCGGGTGCGCCATTCCTGTATTGCTTTCTTTTCTCAGTGATGTTGAAGAAAATAACTTTACTGATAAATGTTTTACTGGTCTGATGTTCTCACACTCAGACAAACCAATACCATCATATCAAGCTATGTGTTGCACCAGCTGGACAAGTTCAATCAATAACTGTCAGGACCCCAGCCTGGGAAGCAGGGTCATGAAAGCTCTTAGGGATCAAATTAAGCACTTCACAGAGCTACTAACAGCACCATAAGATCTCTGCGACACCACTCGTGGAGTTTAACTCTTCTCATGCTCCTGCAACAACAAAGTAGCTCACTCAAAAGCTGTAGTGGGAAGTTAACAGAGACCTGGGCAAACTTCTTCATGACATAAACGACAGTGCACGCTTCTGAGGAACAGTTAACAAGATAATGCGCCCGCAGCCTGAGGCAATTTTTTCTCACATTTCAGAGGAAACCTGAGGAACCTTTCTAAGCGAGCACTTCAACCATCAAATTGTGGAGGGACGAGGAACTCAGAAAACCAAGGAATCACTAGGACAACGCATCACAGGAGATCTACAAAAGGGGTTAACGCCACAAAATTACTGGATACAGCTGACGCACTTGAACACGAATCCAACGCCTCAAGCATACACCTAATAAAGTAACAAATTGCAAAAGGGAGAAAGGAAGGCCAAACAGCATTCCACCGGCACTGTTCAAACAAAGGGCGGATGTTTGGACAAGTGCCCTGCATCCTCTATTCTCAGAAGTTAAGTCATTTGGCAGGATTTCAGCTTCATGGAATGATTCAACGATTGTACTGATCCGCAAAAGAAGAGACAGGTCCACACTGGAAAACTACATCTTGGTGGCATTCACTGACAATGAGGCAAAATACTTTGGGGGCACTGTGATAGTGGAGCACACATTTTGGGCAGAAGAAAATATGATAAGACCAATAAATCAGACAGGATTTTGTTGAATGTCAGGTACGACAACAAACATCCTGCTAATTTCCCTACTCATAGATGCAGCAAAGGCCTTGAACCTTCCACTACACCTCTGTTTTATTGACTTTAGCGCTACCTTTGAAAATGTAGACAGGGCAGTGCTTTGGGGGAAGCTGGCTCGATGGGATATTTCTCAAGCTCTATAAGCATGCTGATTCTTCTCCACACAGACACTTGGATGCAGGTGAAACTAAAAGCAGGTGCAAAACTCCCCAGACGAGTACCAACAACCAAAGGCCTGAAGCAGGGCTATGTGCTCGCTCCCACTTTGTTCAATCTATTCCTTGCAGACTTGCTGCAAGAACTTAACACACATAACTCCCATGCGCCCAGGGTGGGAGGGAAAACCCTAACAAACCTCCTGTATGCTGATGATGTAGTCCTGGTCAGCCACACCCAGGGTTCAACATCTCCTCAACAAAATCCAGAACTATGCCACGGAGAGCAACCTAAAAGCTAACTATAGGAAAACAAGATCAATGACCATTAACAACAAGAGGAAAAGGCAGATGCCCTGCCTCCTGGGTGACACACGAATACAGTCAGAAGCTGACTGCAAGTATCTAGGCATCACCATAGACAAAGAAGGCTCCTTCACCCGACAGAAAGAAGAAATCAGAAGGAAAGGGCTGGCACTAGCAATTATACTACAAAATCTTTAATCAAAACTGACTGGGCCCACTCCAGGCACCCTCCTGGAGGTAACACGAGCAAAAATTCTTCCAACAATAACCTACGGCAGCGAATTAATGGGTGGCAAAGATGCCAAACTATCGGATAGTTTTGTTGTTAAGGCATATAGAATCATGTTCAGCCTCCCGAATTATACCTCACCAGCCCAGATAAGGCTGGAGGTCAACCTATTAAACCAATCCTTGGCCAGGCATGGTGTATACATTATCTGCTGGAATAAGATCAAATTCTTGGTGGCCACCAGGCTCTCCCATCTCTGGAACACACACATACACCACTCAACCTTCAAGAAACTGGCACCGAAATCAATAAAAGAGCTCTCACTGGCGAGGACAAAGCTACTTTTTCAGCTACAGCGCACGCTTGGATGACTTTAAATAACTACATGTTGCTTGCACCTCAAAAATATTTTAATCAGGGCTATCCAAAATCTATCAAAATAAGATTTTTGAGGCATTTTCTGGGCCTACTCCTGTGTGCCTTGAACCTCTCACCCTGGCTGAGGTACCCAACTCAAATCTCTTGCCGCTTGCTGCTTGTATGATAATAGAACAGAAGATATTTTGCACTTGCAAGGAGCTGCTGAAGGAAAGGAGACAGCTGTTAAAGGCTCCCTTTAACCAAAGGGGAATCCACTCGCGGATTCAAACAGTGCTGACCTGCTTCGGTTCGGAGGACCCACAGTTGACTTACTTGCTGCTTCTCCATGAGATGAACGTGCTCTGTCCTTTTAGCTTCTTTGGGGGCGTCTGAAATGAGATATAGTCTCGCCTCCCTCACAGGTGCTGCCGTTTCTTCTGATTCGTTGGAGGAACTGCGATTGGCTGTTTCCATGTGTCGTGCGTACCTGTTGCTGGTCATCCGTGGTCTCGTTGTTCTGCCTCTCTCCCTTCTGAATTGTCTGGTCATGCACGTGCTTGAAAAGTGATTTTCCCTGTTGCACTTCCTGCACTTCTGGCCCATTGCTGGGCGGGCACCGACATGTGGGAATTCGAAACCACATCGGTAGCATGTTTGTTCGCTCTTCTTTGGTGCTGCCGGCGCCTGGAACTCTTTTTTTTTTTAATTCCCAGTGACGCGATGTGCTAGCACCACTCTTCTCTTTTCCCATCTCCATCTGCTTGGCATGCGCTGTGGCCTGTGCTTCCGTGCGAGCCATCGTCAATATCTTTTCCAGCATCGTTGGTTCCTTCAGAATGCATGCTTGGAACTCCACTGATTGACAACCTTCGATAATACGCAATCTTATTGCTTGCTCATTGTCAAATTTGTCAAACTCACAGTATGTGACCAGTTTTCTCAGTCTCGTTGCAAAATCGTCTAGGCTCTCTTCTCCTTGCTGGCATGCAGTGTTGAATGTGTACCTCTCAAAGTCAACGTTTCGTTGAGGGTCAAATTTCTTTGTGAGACACTGTATCACTCCCTTGTAATCCGCTGTTTAATCAGCGGGGAATGTTAAAAGCAGATCTTCTATTTCATCCCCTACGAGATTTAGAAGCAGGTGCAGTTGTTTGCTATCCGGGACATCCGTGGCGCTCATGTAGCGTTCAAATTTTCTAATCCATCTTTCCCACCTGATGCCTGCTTGCAGCTCCAATAGACTAAATGGTAAAGGCCTGCGGAATACTGCTTGCGTGCTCTGCTTCTCATCATTGTTGCTCATTTTCCTTCTTTGGCACTCAACTACTCTTTTTTACTTTTTCTTTCTTTAAATCCTTATTTGTCTCTTTGTTTCCTCTGTATCTTACTTTATTTTCACTGTTTTCCTCTTCATTTTGTGTCTTTTCACTCTATTTCTCTGTTTTCCTATCTGTTTCTATGGCTGCCTGACTTCAAAATGGCTGCCGCGCTGTTCTTTGCTCCTATTGGCTTAGTTGCCTGACTTCAAAATGGCAGCCTTAGTCTCACAAGGTTTCTTTGTCCCTCGAGCTTTGCCTGACCTCTTAAGATGGCCGTCGCTTGTTTCTTGCTCCTGATTGGCCCGATCTGCCTGTCCTCAAGATGGCCGCCGCTCTCGCGATAGTTCGTTTGAACTACGCGCTTCTTTATTCTTTAATTCTCTGCAGGCACTCTCGGGTGCTGACGGTTGCCTGCTCTTCGCCTCGCCGGCAGACGTCATATTTTCTCTTGCGTGCAGCCTCAGCCAGCCTCAGCACTCTTACCGCTTCTTCGGCGGCCGGGGTGGGCTCACGTGTCGCTGCTTCTTTGGCTGCTCGACTCGGACCAGGGTGGTTTCCTGGCTCTGTTTTTTCTCCCCCAACGTCGCGCTGATCGCTGCGATGTTCCTTCTGTTGGCCAGCGGACCAGGATGGGCTCCTAGTTCCGTCGCTCTGTTTTTCAGGGGACAACGATCCGATCCACTTCTACTCTTCTGTGGTTGATGGACGATCCCGCCTTCGTTCGCCAGTTGTTGTATCCTCAGACCCACAGATACATGGGAGACAGGTAAGGATCTATGATTCTTTATTAGTACAGTATGTGATGTGCTGCCCACACTTCCTCGTCCCTCTGCAATGCTCTCTTCCACACCCTTGACCGGCACCGTGGACATTGGTGTAGGGAGCCACTAAGCTGAGTTTGTGCTTGACAGTGGCGCTACATGCAATATCATGTACATGTCAGAATACAAGAAAATGAGAGTGAAACCACAGCTATCACCGTCGACCGTGGATGTGTCCACGTGGGGATCCAAAGCCCAGTAGAAAATATGAGAACATTTATGGAGACTTTAACATACAAAGGCAGGTCCTACCAAGAAGAAATACACGTGCTCAAGTGTGACATCCCAGCACTATGCCTGCTAAGCAATGTGACGGCGCAGGTGATAGGGCTACTAGCAATGACATACCACATGTCAGAAACGGAAAACATCCTACAAGAATACCCAGCTATACTAAAAGGTCTTGGTAAGCTGAAAGGAAAACAGATATTACATATCAATAAAGCAATCAAGTCGGTGGCCCTACATCATAGACGAGTACCAATCCACCTACAACCACAAGTTGAAGAGGAATTAACTAGCTTACTGGCACAAGATATAATTGAACCTGCTGAAGGGCCAACGCCTTGGGTGTCTCCGATTGAGGCAGTTCCAAAGAAGAACACTTCAAAGATCCGCATCTGCGTAGACATGAGCATCCCAAATAATGCAATCTCAAGGGAACGTCACCCGGGGCCACAACTAAACGACATGATCAGCTAACTCACTGGGGCCTGCTGTTTCTTGAAAATGGACTTGTGCAAAGGGTACCATCAATTAGAACTGGATCACCAGTCCAGGTACATCACAACATTCTCCACACACCTGGGTCTGTTTAGATACAAGCGACTGAGCTTCGGAATCTCATCGGCAGGGGAGATATTCCAGGAGACAATAAGGCAGGTGATAAGGCCGGTACAGAACAGCCTAAACTATAGTGATGACATTTTGGTATTTGGGAAAACAGATAAAGAACATGACACAGCTTTGCGTCAACTGGAGCAAGCGGGCCTAAGATTGAATGGAGACAAATGCAAGCTGGGGAGAGGGGAACTGGTGTTCTTCGGACGCATTTTCTCCAAACAAGGGATGAGGCAAGACCCCAGCAAAGTTGAAACCCTGAAGAACGCAAATCCCCCGACGGATGTCACAGAAGTAAGATCATTTTTAGGCCTTGCCAGCTACAGAGCTCGATACATACAGGATTTCACCACAGTGAGCACACCACTAAGAGAACTGACCAAACAAGGACAGATGTTCATCTGGTCTCAGGAATACAACAAGGCATTCGAGGAAATAAGACAATCAGTGGTGACTGTGGAACATCAAGCCTACTTTGACCCCCTGTTCTGCACTGAACTGACTGTTGATGCCAGCACAGTAGGACTATGAGCAATACTAGCGGAGCATCTGCCAGGGAGAGATTGAACAAAGAAAAATTGTCGCATATGCAAGCAAAAGCTTATCAGACATTGAAAAAGCATACTCGCAGAAAAGGAGAGCCTAGCAGTGGTATGGGTGTGTGAACACTATCACATATTTAGCTACGGGAAGTTATTCACCATCATAACTGACCACCTGGTGCTGGTGACGACCTATGGCAGCCCGTCAGCCAAAATGCCACCCAGGATTGAACGCTGTGGCATAAGGCTGATGGACTATGATTTCACGATTGTGCACAAGCCAGGGAAAGAACACAACCCGGTAGACTACATGTTGAGACACCCATTACCAAAGACACAAGGGACGACATCGATGGCAGAAGAATACCTCAACTTCGTACTAAAGCAAAACACCCCAGCACCGATAACACTAGCGGAGCTAGCAAGGGAGACTAAGGAATATGCCACGCTGCAAATGGCCATGGAGACCACGAGAAGGCCGAGATGAGACACATCAACAATAACTGCACCTGGGGAGCAGGAGTATGCAAGGAAGAAGTGCTAGCTCTAAAGAAGATACATGAAGAACTGTCAGAGACAGACACAGGAATAATGATGAGAGGGACCAGAATAGAGATACCAGGTTCACTCAGGAGGCAACTGGTCAATCTGGCTCATGAGCCGCACCGAGGCGTAGTAGTAACAAAGAACCTGCTAATAGAGAAAGTATGGTTTCCTGGCCTAGACCACATGGTAGAAGACACCATAACGACATGCCACCTCTGTCAAGTGACAGGACTGCCGGCTTGGCATGAACCACTACAAATGTCAGAGCTTCCAAGAGCGGCGTGGACAACATTAGCAGCTGATTTCTTTGGGCCACTGGACATAGGCAACTATCTGCTTGTGGTCACCGATGAATACTCGCGATTTCCAATACTGCGAAATGTCCCATCGACATCAGACATCAGAAGCAACCGTACCGATATTAGATGACATATTTGCAGCATGAGGCTCACCAGAAACGCTAAAAACAGACAATGGTCCTCCATTCTCAGGAGAGGGCTTCCGCAGATTCATGGCCTATCTAGGGATAAACTACAGGTAAATAACTCTGCTGTGGCCTCAAGCAAATGGAATGGTGGAGAGGTTCATGGGGAACATCAAAAAGGCAGTTCAAAGGGCGAAGCTGGCGCAGATCTCACTTGGCCAAGCTCTGTGCCAGTTACTTCGTGACTTCAGAAACACGCCCCACAACTCCACATGAAGGTGCCCAGCAGAGCTAGTACTGGGAAGAACAAGTAGGATGAGGCTACCGCAAATAGAAGTAACTATGGCACCAGATCACAGCAGCATTGCAGCAAAAGACAGAGAGGCGAAAGAAAAAATGGAAAGATATGCAGACGCCAAGCGACACGCCATCTCGTCAGACCTAAAGGAAGGAGACACAGTGGTAGTGTGTCAACGACAACAAAGGAAATCTGACAGCATGTTCTCCAGAGACCCGCTAACAGTAACAAAAGTGAAGGGCCCAATGATCACGGCAGAGTCAGAGCACCAGAGGATAACACGGAACAGCTCACGCTTCAAAGAACTGAAGGAGAAGAAAGGGGAAGACCAAGACAAGGAATCAGCAGAACAAGAAGAGCAGGAGCACAACAGGAAGGAAACAGACAATGGTGAGGGACCAGCAGAAGAGCAACAGATGGAGGCCGGCCCGAGAAGAGCATGCAGACGGCCAAAAAGACTAACAGAAGAAATGTAATGATGGGAAGCTCACCGACCTGTGCCCTGGCAGACTTGCATCTATCTCTATCTACACATCTCAGTCTTTCACTTTTCGTGCCATTTCTTTGTGACAAGAGGGGGAGATGTAGTGACCTGGGGCAGGGCACTAGGACCCTGCTGTGGACCGTGGGGACACCAAAGAACCGGACACCACATCCGGTCAAGGGTGTGGGAGGGGTCATCGCAGAGAGACGAGGAAGCATGGGTAGACGTGAGTGTGGGCAGCACATCACATACTGTACTAATAAAGAATCATAGATCCTTACCTGTCTCCTGTGTATCTGTGGGGCTGAGGACACGACAATGAACTAACTGTTATTTTATATGTGTCATTTTTTATTTATGTATCCTTACGGTTTTAAATCCGCCTGTTTCTAATGCACTGTTTTTATTAACTATGCAATAAACTTTATACCATCATAATTAACGATATACCTCCTTGCTCCATGAGTAAGTCAAGACCATTGGTTTTCAAACTTTGCAATGATGCTTCTCTTGTGATCATAATGTTTTTGATTTAGGAACCCCTTAATATGTGACATGTGGCAGTTTTAAGTGGGGTATGTGTTCGGTGTTGCTATTCATGGGATTAGTACTCGAGCTTAAGGGGTACAGGATTGAGTTATTTCTCTTGCTTCACTTTTACTTCCTATAGATTCCTTTCTCATTTTCCTTTCTCTTTTCTCATATCGTAGCCTCTACATAGTCACAGTCCTGTCTAGTATCATCATGCCTCTTCCATCACTGTGTAATTCAAAGCTACATTACTGCCCAGATTCCTCTCACTGACCCTCTCCTCCTAAAGCTCACATGTCTTGTTTTGTTGCTGTGCATCTTTCATGTCACTGTTCACCTCTTCTGTCACTTTTCTCTTCTCCTGTCAGTGTCCTCCTATCTGTCACTCCACTGATTTCTCACTCAGTGGTGGCTTGTGATCCTTGAAAATGGTGGAACGTAATACTTACCACAGGTTCAACTTGTTTTTTTCAAAATTTAGCTTGGTTTTCTCCTATATGTTAAGAATTGCCTTCAATGTGCCAATGCCAGAATTTTGTCATGGGGATCCCTTATGCTAGGAATTACATACAATATGTCAGTACCACATTTGTGCCATTGGTACCGTCCATATACCATGGCTGACCCATTTGTCAAAACTAACCCCCAGTGTGTCAACACCAGCATTTTCTCATGGCTTGCTTCCCCTATCCTAACATCCCATTCTCAATGTTCAATGGTTTCCAAGTATTACCACCAATATGCCCGCACCATCATTTTGCGATAGGTGATTCCCTTATGGCAAGAATTACATCCCTTATGTCAGAGTCTACATTTTTCTATAGGTGCCCTCTCTGATGTCAAGAATTATCATCAATGTCAAGGACAGTAGGTTATCTCGGGTGCCTCCATAAGCCAAGAATGATCTTGAGTATGTCCTAACCAGCAGCAGACTCACAGGCATAAAACATGCAAAAAAACTGACTTTTACACACTGACACTAGAATGAGTGAGAGAGAGAGAATGAAACAAAGAGTCAGCATGAGTATGCTGACTCTCTGTTTCATTCTCTCTCTCTCACTCGTTCTAGCTCACACTCACCAGCTTACTCATTCCGAATCATACTTTCTCCCACTCACTCTCACAGACAAGCATAAGTACCCATACACTCATACTCACTGATTCTCACTCTCCCCTGTCTCTGTAGGTCCCTCACCCCTACAGGCAGCCTCTGGGCGACCTCTCAACACTGTTGTTACAAACCTAGCCCCTCTGTCATTGTCGATAGCTGTTGTACAGCAATCAACCACTATAATTGGGGTGGGGGTGCTTCTCTATCCCGCCACCCTGGTGCCATTGTCCCCGCTTCATCAATAATAGCCATTGCTCTCTACCCTTTCTTAACAAAGAGCCCCACTGAGAATCCAGCTACTATCTTCTCCCCTGTCTAAAAACAAATGTGCCCACAGATCTCCCTTCTGCCCTCATGTGGCATGGCTCCGAGGGTCCATGGGTCTAGACACTGGGTCTCTCTCTATTTCACAGGGAGGCCATTAGCCTCCTCTGTTCAACTAACCTTAAAAGAGGAAGCTGCGGAAAATGAATACAGCCTACAACAGCCTATAAACAAAAAAGGTTGCTCGTCTTTATTTATATGCATTGGCTCACTGCCTCCCTTGAACTGGTGGCTCCACAGCCTGCTGAGCTATTCATACACCCTAGATATGCAGCCTCACGCCTAGGGTGTCTGACCCACAGTTTGAAGACCTACAGGCAGTGCTTAATTTATGAAAATATAAGTGCAAGGCTCTTGTCAGGGGGCCAGTGCAGCTCGCATCGCCCTTTGCCCATGGCAGTGCTGCAAATGAAACTGCCAACACAGCTACTAAACATCACATTCATTCAACTGTGACAGTTAGGCTATTCCAGACCCCCAAAGCTAAAAGAATGTTTCGGCGGCAGGTATAAATAAACAACTGTGGCTGTCTTCATTTGTAAATTAGACGAGCAACACCACCATGTGGGAGCATGTAATCGGTGCAGCTGTTGACAATTAAGTGCAAGTGATGCGTGTCAGTGACCACTGGCTCAAAGTAAGCACTGCTTACAGGTGGCCACACATCCTGCTGATCCATTCATGCCCCATGGATATGCGATCCAGCTCCTAGGTCGGTGAGACCCACAGTTTGAAGACCGACAGGTAACCTCTGCCTCGATCGGTTTTACAAGAATATCTGCTGATGGCAGAGATACAACTTTCTGGAAGTGGTCATAAGTTTTACTCCCAACATTTTTATAGTAAGAAAAAAAGAGACAGGGGACTTACAGGTAGATTCATCAAGCATTTTTGCGAGCGCAAACGGTGCGAATCGCAAAATTCGGCCGTTTGTGCCCGCAAAAATGGCATTTGAGATTCATCAATGGTTCATGAACTCGCAATTTGAAAAATCGCAAATAATTGCGATTTCTCAAATTGCGATCGCATTTAAGGAATCTCAATTAGAGATTCCTTAAATGCTATTCATGAACCTTTTAAAAATTGCGAAATCGCAATATTGGGCCGCTATTTACCGCGAAGTGTAACTTCGTGGTAAATAGCGAAAACTCAGAAAAATGCACTTTAGTGCATTTTTCTAAGTTGGATGTTACACACACACATGGACATGTGTGTGCGCAACATCAGTCTACATTTACATTTCAGGGGTGCTACAGGGTGTCCTTTGGACACCCCTGGCACCCTTGAAATCGCATCCTTATTTGCGATTAGCAAATTGCTAATCGCAAATAAGGAATGTCTCCCCATTCATTCCTATGGGCCTTTAGGCCCATAGGAATGAATGGGGAGTAATCGCAAATAAGGAAGCTGTAGGAATCGCAATTTTTTTTGAGATTTCTACATGAATCCCGTTTTGCGAGTCTTTAATAGCGATTCCTTAATAATCGCTATTAAGGACTCGCAAAACGGGACATTGATGAATCTGGCCGTTAATAATCTGAACCTGTGTTTCTGTGTAGCAGTTCAAAGTGTTAAGTTTGCCTGGCCTTACTCCATATTTACTATGCCATGCAGAGCCAGCCATGCATGGTGGCCCTGCGTGGCATATTACATCTCATATAAGGGCTTGCGTTGCCCTTGGATCACCTTGCGTGACGCAAGAACCAAGCAAGTCATTAGTAAATCAAGCAAAGCTTATGTGATCAGCATAGGGGAAATCCAAATGACGCCGGATGCACATAGCCTGGTGATAGGGGCTTGATGCTGCCCTGGTTGCAACTCGGACACACCCACACATACAGGACATCGGTTTCAGCAAATAGTGAGAGAGGGAAACTGGGTACTCACCCACACCTGCAATCTCGGGCTGGTTGATGGGCACTTAAACAGAACAGAATAAACGGAGGCTTTTAGCATCTAATCTTCTGTCAACATTGACCTAGAGTCATTAACAGCCGGGTCATGCTTCAATTTCTGACGTTGAAAAAGCACAGCAAAACAAAAGGAAAAAATGACAATGTTCCCACCTTATCCTCCACCTGCGCGCTGTAAGGGTGAGGTGGGTGTCCGGTTCTCAAACCGCAAATCCTGGAAACTCGCACCCAGAGGCAAAGATAAATAGTCCACCGTTGATCTGCGTGTTTCCCACGGTTACCTGGATTCATACTTCTAGCTTGTGAAGGAGTCACGTGGTCCAGAGGGCACAGGTGAAGGCAGCATTGGGCTGGACAGGTAGGCTCAGACAGATGTTTGCATCACAGGATTTCTCTTGCACTGTACTGAATTGAGGTGGACTCGGGTGGCTTTCCTTGGCTCTAAATTGGGGATGCTTCATCGTCTGTTGTTGACTTTCATGAATGGCATTTAATTTGTATGATACAAAAATACTGTCTCCAGCTGCCCACATTTGTGAACGCTGACGTGTTTCCCATTTAGGCATAAGAAAGCAACAGGTAAACACACCTGGGAGCTGCCCTCCCGTACCCTCTTATGCCCCTGTATGCTTATGCTCCTCTCTGACCACGTATGGATCTCAATTTGATATAAATTGAATATCGCATTTTTTAAGCAAATGTGAACCACAGTTAAGGGAAAGAGCGAAGTAAGGTATGTCCCAATATTCTCATTTTCAACATAAGGCTATATTGCACAGCAATTGAGAAATGCTAATGTAAAGCGCTCTGATACCTCCAGGTCTAGCCTGGACTTCCTTGCCTCCTGCTGTGTCTCCTACCCCCTCCCCCACCTCTTCCCTCCTTCATTCTTTGCTTGCCTCCCCTATTCCTTCCCTCTCTCCTCTGACTCTCTTCCCCCTACCTGCTTTGTTTATCCTCGTGCCTATGCTCTGCTCAAACTCCCTCCCCGTCGCCCTTTTACATTATCCCCTTACCCTTCAAAACGCCTTAAACAAGTGGATGTAACTCATAATTTACATACCTTCTGTAATAATGTGTAATTTGTAACCTATGCAACCCTATCAGCCCGACTCCCTATTATGGCCCCCTCTAGTATGCCCTTGTCCAAAGCACTCCTACACCCCTTGTTGGGGATGGATCCAGCATTTTTGCCCTGGAGTCTCAGAGACCCTTCTGAGAGAGTCCACAGTGACAAGGGAGTCTCACATAGTGGAGGACCTGGATTGATCTCCTTACCACTGGAAACCATCTCCTTCCCTGCCGGTAGTCGGACACTGTGTTCACGCTGGGTTTTCTACCCCCTCACGCCCCCCCTACTCCCTCCTTCATTCTTCTAACCGTGCCCATGACCAAAGCACTCCTCACCCTTGTTGGGGAGGGATCCAGCATCTGTGCCCTGGAGTCTCAGTGACCCCGCTGATAGAGTCCACCGTGACAAGGGAATCACACAAAATGGAAGACTGGGAATGATCCCTTTAGCGCGGGGAGCCGTCTCCCTCCCAGCCGGACATCAGACACAGTTACTTCTTCGTCTCCTCACTGTGTCTCCTACCACCCCACCCCACCCCACCCCTTCACTCCTTCATTCTTTGCTTGCCTCCCCATTCCTTTCCTCTCTCCCCTAAATCTCTCTCTCCCTACTTGCTCTGTTTTTCCTTGTGCCAATTCTCTGCTTAATCTCGCTCCCCTTCGCCCTATTACATTACCCCCTTACCCTCTACACGCCTTGAACCAACGGATGTAACTTGTAATTGACGTACCTTCTGTAACAATGTGTAACTTGTAACCTATGTAACTCTCCTCATGTAAAGCACTCTGATACCTCCGGGTCTAGCTAGTGCTATATAAAACTCAAGTAAATAAAATAAATAAATACAAATTTTTAAAAAAGGAAAAAAGCAATGGGGCAGCTTCGACTTACACAAATGTGATGCTCTCAATCTATAGGCCACTTTAACCACTCTCTAAGCGGAAAAATCAACATAATAATGTGAACAGAATACACTTTGTACATCCCAAACGAATTACACATAGGGCTTGATTATGAATCTGGTGGTCCACGGACCGCCAGGCTCACGGTGGTGAGTTTTTTCCTCCATGAAACTGCTGGCGGAGAGGAAAGAAAGGGTGCCCTATAGAGCCCCCTCTTGCCCCTGTGCATGGGGTGCATGTTGTGCCCCCCCTGTAAATTTGCACCCCCATGGCATGGTGCACTCACAACATGATGCATTCCTTCCCATGCAGGGACATAAACTGGCGGTCCAGCGGCGGTGCAGTTTAAATCTCAATATAAGCCTTTAAACTGCACCACCGCTGGACTGCCATGACACCCGTCCGCCAGACTACAAAAATACTTGTAATCTGGTGGACAGGCAGCAGTGAGTTTTGGTGGTGTGGTAACATGGCTGTGGCCTGCCGCCCTATCCCACACCGCCAAAACTCGTAATCAGACCCTTAGGGCAGAGCGTGTTTGGACTCTCTATGGAGGCTTTACCCCGAAGAAGATTGCAGCAATGGGTGGCACAGGATGAAAACAAACTGGTAGCGGTGTCTTTAGCAGCTGCCCAGGTGGCATCATTGCCTATAAAAGTCACAAAAAAAATTATCAGAAGAACACAATTCCCTGGTTCCATTGAAACAGAAGTGCAAAGCTCACAAGAAGGCTCTATTCACCGAAGAGGCATATGGAAGAAATGTCTGAAGGACAAAGCTTCTCTGTCAAATAGAATTCTCATAGAATCCTTGGGACAAAGCCTGGTTGTGTCTTCATGATCACCCTATTCTCCTGGTGTACAGTGAATGATGCTGATGTGCAAAAGAATTGCAGCTCACATATTCACCAGGATGATGCTAGGGTCCAAAAAAAGATGTCTTTCATGAGAGAAGCTTCTTATTATATGAAAGCAATGGAACAAAAGGTTTATGCATAGTCTGTCGAGAACAAATTGAGGCTCCACGTGATTTTGGTGTACCTTAACAGAGGAAAATGGTTCATCCGGCCCATGAGATGTCTTTTGATGAATTCACTGGCTGTGGAGAAGATCTCTCTCCCTGCTCTGAAAGTACTCTATGTGGCTAGGTTTTACCGATTTTTCATTCACCAAAGTATACAAAAAAGTGATGGATGAAATGCTTGAATTAATCTCAGCCACTGGTAACTACTGGGGCATAATCCCAGTCCATCATTAATATGCCCATCATGCCATCTCAGCTAAGTCTAAATTGAGGTGGCATGGTGGGCATAATAATGACAGAATGGGATACAGCTCGAGTAATTATTAACGGTTGAGATTGGGAATAATCCAGCCCGAACTGCCAGGCCAGGTCCTATCTGAACCCGAATACAACCAACCTGGGACTGGTTTCACCCTGATAAGAGCTCATCAGCCAGGTATGGCTTGATTCCAGTGGCACAGTGATCACAGGACCCACTTTGTGGCATAAAGCAGAGTAGTCAAAGAGAGAGGCCAAAATGGGTAATGGCTAACTTTTCATGAACCATGCGTTCAGAAGATGGTATCGACGAATGTAGCGCTCTCACCCTCTCCATGGACAAAGATCCTTCCTCTGGAGGAAGTGAATGTAGTCCTTCTGAAACAGTTGAAGCAGAAGTGAGCAACCAAACTTGACAAGGTGAAGGGGGCTGAACATTTTGGTCTGTGTTTGGTCCTCTACAGGATATTCAGAGTTAGTGGAGTTCGAGAAAAAGTATATCAGAAGGATCTGGTCCAATCCACCATCAGGATGATCCTTACCCCCTGCTCACCCAGGAGGTGAACTGATTGCAACCAGAAGGTTGATGGTGAATATGTTTGTGGCCAGGTGATCAGAGAGCTTGAGTAGCTGAGGACTTCTCTTTCACTAATGGACAGGTGCATGCTACCAACATTTCTGTTGCTCGGGTGTGGGCAGATCGACTGCTTTTGCCTATTCTTCCCACTGGACTTAGAGCTTATGAGATGTGTACCTTTTATCCTTGCATCACATCTGCCGTTTTGTCCCTGCCTCTTTCTGGGTTGGTTAGGGGCCCTTTATGGTGCTGGTTCTGATTTGCGGTCTGTCCTTTCCTGCCTCCCTGATAGGTGTGAAGGTAGGTTTGAGTTTACAATCTTTGATGAGGAAGCAGGCTGAGATAAGTCTTCCTCATGGGCACCCTCTGGGTTTGTGTCTTGTGGTATTTGTGCCCCGGTGTCTAAGTCCGCTCCTTTTTTCTTGTTCATAAAGTTCAGGGTTTGTCATTGGGCTGCCCCTTTTATCCTGCCAGGTACTGTCTCGCCTGCTATGTATTCATTGCTAACTGGCTTACTGCTTGTGAAACAGAGCTGTGTCTCTATGTTCCATCCTGCCATCCTATGCTCTATTCTTTACTGCATGTGTTCTTGGTGGGCTGACCCTGATGCCATGCTCTATATTTGGCTTGGGTTGGGCATTCTCTACTTGTTCTGTGCCTATGCCTCTGAGAGTACCCTCCCTTCCCAGTCCACTTACTATGCCCATTCCAGCTAGACCTTTCTGCCTCTTTATTATTTTACTGGGTGGTGTTTGCCTTTGGGCCCTTTCCTGTACTTTATACATGACACAGCCTGGACAAGGAGATGAGTAGTTTTGCCCAAGTGTGGCATGGTATGCAGATTGGCCTTCTATTAGGGTCTCCACTTACTCCTTGTTTGGCTTGTGGGTTGCTCTCTGGTTTACCCATGTGGTCCTTCCTGAGATTGACTCTCTTGCTTCACGGCTGGGGTTTCGGGGTTCTGCCTTCTAGGTTGGGCTTTGGCCCAACCTTCACCCTATTTTGGTTTTGGGGATTTGGAAGGCATCAATGTCCGCACCGCCTCTTTAACCCTTCTTGGTTGTGCTTTGGTCCAACCTTCACCCTATTTTAGGTTTGGGGATTTGGAAGAGATCCATGCCTGCCCGCCTCTTTAACCTTGGCAGCATCATGTTAAGCTTGGCACTAGAGTCCATCATCAACACATCCATCGCCACAGCCACACTCACAGATGCCTGAAAAAACAAAGATGTCGCCACTCTCCTCAAGAAACCCTTCCCAGACCTGGAAGTCCTCAGCAACTATTGACCCATCTCTCTGCCTCCCTTCCCCGGAAAAATCTTGGAAAAAGTAATCAACAACCAGCTTTCCAGCTACATCGAGCAACACAAACTCCTTGACATCTCACAATCAGGATTTCGAAGCAGCCATATCACTGAGATGACCTTCATCGCTGTAACAGATGACATTCGCACCATCCTTAAGTCTGCTCTACCTCTCCACAGCATTTGACGCTGTCTCCCACCACACACTCCTCGCCCGACTCCACAACACAGGAATCCAAGGACCAGCATCCTGTCCGGAAGAATGCAACATGTCAGGCTACTGCCTTTCACCTCTGACACAAAAAACATCATCTGCGGAGTCCCACAGGGATCATCCTTCAGCCCCACCTTTGTGAACATTTCCCCTGTGCCCCTTATGAAAATCAATTACTCCCAAAGACTCAGCATCATTTGTATGCCGATGACACACAACTCATCCTGTTCCTCTCAGAAGGCCACCATCAACACCAAAAACAAGTTCAAATGCTGCATGATGGAGTCGCCATCTGAATGTGCACCAACTGCATGAAACTCAACGCTGAGAAAACGGAAGTGCTGATTTTCGGACCTAAAAACTGTCCACTGGGACACCACCTGGTGGGCCACTGAATTGGGACCCACCCCGAACTCCACAGATAGGGCTCAAAACTTGGACATCATCCTGGACACCAAACTCTCCATGAGATGCCAAATCAACGCTGTCACATCCACCTGCTTCAACATCCTCTGCATCACAAGAAAAATCTTCAAATGGCCCCCCACGGACAATAGAAAGAACAGTACACAGGCTTTGATCACGACCAGGTTAGGCTACAGCAACAAACTATATTATGGAATGCTCGCACACCTCACAAACTAGCTCCAAACCATCCAAAACACGGTCACCAGACTGGTTCTCAGTCACATGCACATCATGCCTAACCTCCGGGAACTCCACTAGCTCCCCTTCCAGAAACTCTGCCACTACAAGATACTCACCCTCACCTACAAAACACTGCATCAGAAACGATCCGCCTACCTCAACCTCTGTCTGCATTTCCACCAGCCAATCCGAAACCTCTGATCCACCTCGCTGTTCCTCGCACACATTCCAGGCAATTCTCAGAAGCAGGGTTGGGGGACGCTCATTCACCTATATAGCAGCAAAGACCTGGAACACCCTCCCTTCAGAACATCAGAACAGTCACTTCGCTCACAACAGTCCACAAGAAACCAAAGACCTGGCTCTTGGACTGATGCTCCAGACTTTGCACACCTCCTCAGCGCCTAGAGACCCTCACAGGTGATTAGTCCCCACTCTACAAATCCTTTTATATTACATCTGCCTTCCTCATCTCAAATTGCAGTGTCTGTGAAGGGTTTCACATTTCTACTCAGGCTGGCATCACTGCCCTCTTTTGCAATTGTTTTTGGGCCTTTCTGGCCTCCTGTGGGTGTGCTAATCTTGCTTCCTCTTAAATTTGGAGTTTGTGGTTACAGACCATGTGTTTCTCGGTGCATCTTCCTGCCTCTCTATCATGGTTTTTTGTTGCTTTTCAGTACTCGGAAAGTTGGGGAACTGAGGCCTCCCAATTTCATCTTAGGTTCTTCTGGTAAGGCTTCTATGTTTCCAATGGGGTTTCTGCTTTATTGTTTGAAGTGGAGTGTGCCCTCATCCTGCTTGTTTGTAATGTGATCTAGAGGCAGGATGTCCCATGTTCTTCTAGTTGCGGCTTGACCTTGTCAAGGAGTTGGGTGCTTTGTCTTCTGACTCCCTTATAGGCTGGTTAGCCTTATGTTGTCTTTGGCAGGTGTTTTGCTGTGGAACAGTCACTTCCCTCGCTGCCATGCTTGAGGTGTTGGAGCCTTCGTATGTGTCCATAACTGCCATACTGGGCACTGTTGGGGTCTTTTCTGCGATATTCATGTCTTATCTCTCTCCTTGCCCTTTCCATGCTTTTGGATTGATGTTCTTGTTTTTTGGAATTGGTTGCTTGTATCTTTTATATGATGGATGCTTGTTGGTATTGGAGTTTGGACCTTTCACCCATGGGCTACCCTAATTGCTTCTTGCTTCTCGGTGGTCTCCCTTTTTCCTCCCATTGCTGCTCGCCTCTCGGTGTATGGACTGCCTTTTCTTGACTTTTTACTTCTTGTTCCTGCGGAACCCCACCTTTTGTGTTTTAGGGGCCTTTCAAAAGTGGTTAGTATCTCTGTCTTGCCCATCACCTGGGGCTTGTGCCCACTGTGGAGGAACCCCATCTCCTGCAGTATGCTGTGATTTTGGTGTTGGTGCTTTCTCTTATGTCCGTCCCTTCCAGTCCTGCGTTACTTGCTTGACCTTCGTTTCAAGGTAGCTTCCTCCGCTGCTCCACTACTTTTGTTCTGTTGGGTCCTTCTGTTGAGGCTCCTGTGGCTCTGGTGGGGTCCTACAATCATTATTGCAGGTTGAGCCTTTTGGATTAAGGTACAGGATGCACTGGAAGTGCTTGTTTCCGTTTCTATACGTTTGGAACTTTTGGTTCGAGATTCTTCCCCTGTGCTCTTTGTTGGGTTTCAGTCTGGCCATCCTGAGCCATCTTTACCTACTGTTGCATGCATTCTTGATGGGTTCTAGAGGTTCTGCCTTCATTTTTTATGCGTGTTCTGGTCCCCGACTTTGCATGGTGGTCAGGGGCTGCATCCGCTCTAGGCTGCAGCTGTTTCGTCAGGTTTTTCAGTGTACTCTGGTATGGTCAGACATGCTTCAGTGCATGCATGCAGATAAATAGTCTTCTGGGCTTACCTTACCTCCTTCGCTGGTATGCTGGGTTCTGACATTTGTGTAGGTTGTACTTCCTTTGGGACCTTCTTACCCTGAAGTGCCTGTTCCTATGGGTAGTTAGTGTCTTCACTTTTTGTGTGCTGGCCACTGATCTGCTGCTTTGTTAGGTACTACTGGAATTACTTCTAGCTTCCCCCATGGTACCATGTTTGGGACAATGTTTTACTGTGCCCCGTGGTGGGTGTGGCAAACTTCCTTTTTGTATCCATTTCCCTTTCTGAACTCAAGAGTTCTTGTGTTTAGGTTTCTTTTTCAAGTCTCTTTCTGCAGTCTTGAATATGGGTCATCTTATTTGATTTTATTGTCACGCAAAGACGTTGGTGCAGTTTTTATGATTGTATCTTCCATGGGCTCTTACTTTTACTTGGTTCTGGGGTACCTGCTTTGCCGGAGGTGTTTTGTGCTGGTGCCTTTTTGCCCTCTCTGGCTCGGTCCAAGCATTGCTGGCTGTGGGTTGGTGCTGCTGCCTTTGGTTTCCATGTGTCTCTTGTTGCGATTCTGGGTGTCCCCTAATTTTGCCCATTGCACTTCTGGGTGCACTGATTGTGCCCTTTCCTTTTCAGACTTCTGGTACGTGTTGACTTGTGTTGGCACTGGTACTCGGGGCTTTGTTGGTACTTCCTTTGTGGTAATGCTCTTTTATTATTTCTTTAGTGTATTTCCCTTTGTAGAACTTATTATATAAGCATTCTAGAGTGTACTAAGAATGTGCTGGTGTTACTTAGCAATATGAGTCAGTTGTATGCTGGCTGACCTTTGGCTAGGACGTTTTGATATTCTCATCTTAGTAAAGAAGACCTTTTCATCTGTTACCCTGCTTTCCTTCCACTTTGTTGGTACTTCCTCCTTTGTGTCTGTACTTTACCCTGTCGGGCTAGCTACCTTGGTGTGCGATTCGTGCTAACCCTGTCTGCTTCAGTACATTCTCATGACGTAAGGACTGGAAAGAATACGAGTTAAGGAGGTAATGCTTCAAATAATTACTGATTCTTATTTCTTGTCCCAGTCCTTCTGCCCCACGCATCCTTCTAGCCGCATAGCTGGCTTCAACCGCAGTCTGTTGGGCTGCTTTGGTGGTCGATTTAGGAGATTTCAGCATAGGGTCCAGTATGTGGACAGCTGGGATTAAAAAGCAGAATCAGGGTAATGGGTTTACCTCTAAGTAATCAAAACATTTTAATCTACAGAACTTGGAAATGGGAGGTTACACCATCTAGGCTAAATACCACAAGGTGAGGTAACACTATTTGTCTGGGCATTTTAAGCTCTCTATAAATCTGACCAGGTTAAATTACTGCCTATGATCATATTGCCATTGGTTCTCGAGTCTTTCATTATTGTACCTTATGAAGTGATCTTCTTTAAAACACTCTTTTACTCATGTGGTTCTGATAAATATATTTGAAAAACACCTTCAGTGATTTAATACTAGGCAGCAGTAAAAATATAGCCACTAAAAATTTAAAAATGAATCACAATGTTCCTTTGTTACATTGCAATTTGGGCAATTTTTTCATATTATTATTTTTTTTTATTGTTATTGGTATTATTGCTGACAAAAACAACCTACCTACTTGTACAAAAGGGCGGTATGTCCCACCTTAGTATAAAGCGCTGAAGCGTCACACTGGAGCCAAGTAATTCAACAAATCAAATAGTAAAGAATCTAAATCAGCTTCTCTTTCATGGAATATAATACATTGTTGTTGTTTTCCAAATTTTCAATATAGTTTTTCAGGTACACACATGAATTAGTAACTCACATAAAACAAATACAGGAAATACAGAAATACTTACTCTGTGTGGAAATATACATTGCCCCCCAATCAAACATTCCTGCTCACCCACATATTTCACACCTCACTGTCATACCACAAATACCATTCATACAGAAAACACCTGTAAAAGTAGACAGGAATAATCATTAAGAGTTACAAGGACCAAAGTAACATTCTATTGGTCAATCTATTCAAAAATCATGTGTATTTATCATATATACTATACTTCATAAAAGATCGTAGTAATCCAAACATTGATGTATTCAAAATGTTCTGATCTTTGTTCTTCCATGTTCGATATGCACTGACGCGCGTTTCGGTGAAGACACAGATATTGGTCACACCTTCTTCAGGGCAAAGTGCAGCATACAAACCAACCAAAAGGGGGGGAAACGAACTAAAACTATTCTCTGAGTGAGGTCAGATAACGATATCAAAAGGATATCTATGTTTCATGCATATATGGTCAACAAATGCCCCTTGTTCTATATAGAGAGGGCCGATCCTTATATAGGATCAAATGCACCTGAAAAGAGATAAACAGGGAAACTAGCCAGATTCCATGCTTCTTTATTGAGTTCTAATTCTCCACCAAAAAAGATACCACTGCTTTAAAGTTAGCACTGCGATTCGAAGGTACTTTTCAGTAGTTCCACAAAATTACTCGCTTGCTGCATGACGTGTCCAGTCATTGGATCAGCACAAATCGAAGACGGAAGAAGAAGGCCCAGAAAACTTTTAATGAATTAATGTGTGGATTGCTATGATCTCTTAAGAACGTTTCGAATATATGATAAATACACATGATTTATAAACAGATTGAAAAAAAGACTGTTACTTTGGTCATTGGAACTCTTTATGATTAATCCTGTCTTGTTTTTATAGGTGCTTTCTGGATGAATGGTATTTGTGGTAAGACAGTGAGGTGTGTAATATGTGAGTGAGCAGGAATGTTTGATTGAGGGGGGACAATGTAGATTTCCACACAGAGCAAGTATTTCTGTATTTCCTGTATTTGTTTCATGTGTTACAAATTTATGTGTGTACTTGAAAAACGATATTGTGAATTTGGAAAAAAACAATGTCTTATATTTCATGAAAGAGAAACTGATTTAGATTCTTTACTATTTGATTTGTTGAGTCACTTGGCTCCAGGGTGACGCTTCAGCGCTTTATATTGAAGTGAAACATTCCGCCCTTTTACACATGACGACAGGTTGTTTTTGTCTGCTGTTTTTGTTTCTTCACCCCCAGTTTTTCCTGTCTGCATATTTACTACATCAGGGGCCCTCTTCTTCTTTTTGATTGGTGTTATTGCTATCTCGCTACCGACAGCTCAATCTGTCTGTCGGAGACAGCTGTGTATACAATACTCTACAGAACCAATTCTTCAGTTTTAGTTGCCTAGTTCTTTTGTGTTGCTTTCCTCCTTTTCTGTATGTGACTCACTACAGGAGCATTTTGGTTTAATCGTCTGTAGTGTTTGATTTTCGTCATTCATCCTGCTCTGAATTTAGCAATGCATTTAAAAAACAGAGCCATATTTAAGCAACACCAATTTGCTGTATCTCAGTTGCACCTATTGATTTTTAGCAAAAACTGCAGCACAAATGTAGAAGCTACAAAATCTATCTTGGCAGCCAGTGAAAACTACAGTAAAAAACGTATTGGTAAAACCAACAGGTCTCACTTTTATGTAAAGGTAAGCAAGACTGATCGCCATTGCCAATGGTGGTGGTGGGTTGCTTTTGTGATTATTTAAACATCTCACTGTCACACATGAATTGAATATCCTGGTTATTAGAATAACCACATCTTGGTATATTGCTCAAAGGAATGCTTAAGAGTGCCTTTGATAAACGAATGTTGTGTGCTCCATTTGTGTAACATAGAATGTGGAATGCAGAGAAGTTCAAGAATGGATGGAGGTCTGAACGTGGAGATACAGGCTGCAGTGACTGGAGCATTGTTATGGTATTAACTTTTTGTTTGCATTTTTATCACTTTGGAGCGAATTGCGTACTTCCACATTGACGATGAGAATGGGATGAGAGCCATCAATGCTTTAACATGGAATAACTATTATTAAGGAACTGTGTTACGAATTCCGTTTGCACAAAATTTTTGAACTACGAGTATTGTGTGTAAGTTTACAGCAAGTAGGTCTAGGCCTTATGAATTTGGCTTTGATAAGTGACAATTAGCTCTCTTAGTTGGTTCAGTCAAGGCTGTGGGTTATGCCCAAGTATTCTAGTTAGCAGCTCTCTATACAGGGTGATATTTTCTTGTCCAGTGTCCTTTCACTGTCATTCATGTGTAAAGTGCTGTGACTTTATAAGTGAATGTGTATAATTACACTCCATTCACAGTAAAAAGATATCCCGAAAGCACAATATGCAGTAAAAAATTTTTGCAAAGTCACAAGAACAATAGAAGGCAAGCAGCTGTTGTTCACTGTGCTTTTCTGTTACGTTGCAAGGGAGGGGTGAACCAGAGTGGCACGAGTTTTGGGGGCGGTGGCCTCCTCCCGCTCTTACCTGCTGTGTAGGTGTCGGAAATCGCCAGCCCCGCCGCTCCACTTTGCAGCCGTCGCGGGGTGGCAATTTCAGAAACCCGCCAGCACCCACACCCCACCCCGCTCTTCATGCGGCCACAGGCAACATAACCCAGGGACCGCCACTGGTGGCCAAAGGGCTAGCTGCGCCATTGGTGCTTTTATTCTATTTAGTGCCTTAATTTCGAGAATTTCACGTAACAAGCCTAATACGAAATAACTAACATTACATGAATTATGCCTCCATAATTTAAATTTTCCCAGGCCTAGTTAAAACCAAGAAAGGAATTTGCTGAAAGTATTAGTGACGTGCCAGTTCCAAGAAAGAAGGATGGCTTACCTCTTTTATGGGGATTAGTAGAGATTTGTAACAAATGTGTTCCTAGATTTTCTAGGAAAACCGTGATGATGAGAAGGGTATTAAAGAAGAAGATGTAATTTTTGCAGGATAATGAATATGGTAAAGAGTTTGTGAGATTGAAGAAAGAGATGGAAGAGGCACAGGATTAACAATAGCTATTGTCCAGATTACAATAGAATAGAATTTGGACAGGTGCAAGTACTAAAGGGTTAGGTGCCACTCTCATGCAAAGAAAGGGCAGTATAGAAAGGACCATTTACTTTGTTTGAATTTAAAGGATGCTGAAAAAAGATACTCAGTGATTGAGAGAGACGTACTGGCTGCATTTTGGTCTATAAAGAAATAGAAATACTTAGTTTGGGGTAAATGTTTACGATGAAGGCTTATTATAAGCCTTTGAAGTTGGTGTTTATGGAAATGCGAATTTAAAATATCTCTTGCAATATCACTAAATGGACTAAAGTATTACAGGACCGTGATTTTGGGTGATGCATGCGCAAGGGTAATGCAATGTAGTGGCAGATTGTTTTTCGGAGTTGGTTGATGAGGGAATATTGGAGGACTCAGAAGTAGATGATGTAGAAGAAAAACTGTATCAAGAGTAATGGAGCAACTGACATTTCTAAAAGGAAAAAAATATTGGAGAATGATGAAGCCTTGCAGAACATCACACGCTTGATGAATGATTGTTGGGTGTCCAAAAAGCTTTTGGTGAGGATATTAGATGCTATTCAAAGTTGAAGGTGTGTCAAGGGTAAATATACAGAGAAACAAGTTTAATCTCTCCCAATTCTATGTGAGAGGGATTGCTGAAACTAGTGCTCGAATGTCATCATCAAGATACATCTAAGATGAAAGAGAGACTACGTATATATTATTGGTGGCCTGGTATGGATAGACAAGTGGATGGAGAAGTAAGGGGATGTCTGTAGTGTTTGATTTTCTGATAGCCATCCATAAAGCAGCAATATTACAAACTCCTACTCGTTGGAGTAAGATTTTATGGTTAATTGTGTCAAAAGCAGTGGAGAGGCCAAAAAGAAAAAGGACCCCTTTTTCTGAATTCGTCCTCCAGTGTCTACTGCAAATGTAAGCACTAGTTCAGTGTCGTGTCTTGTCTAAACTCAGCTTTTGTTTTGAGCAGGAGTTGCTTCAATACAATATGGTCTTGTAGTTATGCAGAACACAACATTGTTTTGTCACTACCCCCTTATCTTCTAACTATGCAATTTAAAAAATAAATACTTTCCATTCAAACTGCCTTTGGGAAAAACTGGTCCCGATTCACAAAGCTAGTATCACATCTCAATTCAAAATTAAGGACTCTTATAAAGGTATTTGTGAAGGTAAAACACTAATCATGATTGGCTGAACTTTACCTTCATTATTTAGATCAAAATATTAAAATTGTGCCATTATGGTGATTATGGGGTTTAGCATATTTGCGTGTGGCGCCTCACTGGATTCTGGGGATCACGGTTCAATCCCCGGTGGCAGATTAGCCCAGCACCATGTGACTGCCGACGGCCCCCAGCACCTGGAGACCCTTACGGGTGATTGTTCGTGCAGTACAAATGTGTATTATTATTATTATTATTATTTGCATTTGCTAATTTAGTGATAGGGTCAGGTAAGAAACTTTTCTTTTGAGGATATGTTTCTGAAAAACCTTACAAAATGTCTACCTGGCAGCCATGTCATAGCAGCTCAGCCAGCATCATGATTTCGATTAAAGTGCTTATGCTGTGTCGCTGTAGCACTTCTTGTGAAATTTCTCCATCTGGATAATGGGTTACTTTAAAAATATCAGATACACCTCCACCACCTTAGTGACTTGGAGGACATCCTTCTCAGCCTAATTTGAAGTCCAAGTATGGGATTTTTTTGTTGAGTGCAGACTGCTCGACATATTGTTAATGTTCATATATTAGGTCAAACCAATGGAACCTGCACCAAACAACAAAAAAGAAGATGGCAGATCAGCTAGAATGACTTCGACCGAGCCACCTACAAAACCACCCTCAACAACTACCACAGACAGCTTAAAGCTGCAAAAAAGGAGGCCCTTGTGCAACGTATCCAAACCAGCACCAAATAGACCAACAAATTATTCACCATTGTCAGAAAATTCTCCTGCCCCTCCGTGACAGAAAATGCAATCCCGTCATCCCACTACCTCTGCGACTTCCCCGCCGACCACTTCCACAACAAAATAGCCACCATCTACACAAACATCTAACCCCAACCCTCTGACATCCTCAGCAATCCATGGACCACAACCACCAACCACGTGATCATCTCATGGGATCAACTCAGCACACCAACCACCAGCAACCTGATAAAATCCTTCCATTCTGAGGCACCCACCGACCCTGCCCCCACCAGCTCTTCAACCTCGGGGGCAACAAAATCAACCACCAACTCACAACTTTCCTCGACACATGGAAGCGCATGGAGGTCATCCCCTACTCAAGAAACCATCAGTGGACCCAAAAGATCCACAGAAGCACTGTCTAATCTCCTTCCTTCCCCTCCCTACCAAATCCTGGAGAAGTCTGTCAACATCCAAAACACTGAACCTCTGGAAAGAACCGACCTACTGGACTCATCCCAATCAGGCTTCAGGGCCAACCACAGCATCGAGATAGCCCTCAGTGCAGCAACAGACGACATCCGATCACTATTGGACAGAGGTGAAACAGCCGCCCTCATCCGCCTGGACATCTCCGCAGCCTTGGACACAGCCTCACACCACACACTTGTCCAGCGAATTTGCCAGGTCATTATCACAGACAATGGTCTATGATGGATGGTGTCCTTCCTCACAGGGCGCACCCAGAGAGTTTGCCTCCCCTCCTCCTCCCACTCCAAGCCAACCATAACTGTTCGTAATGTATATTTGTAAAGCTCATGTTCAACCAAGGGTATCTTGGCGTTGAATACCAGGTGTTTATTGATACCCAACTCAATGGTGCTCATTTTATCGACCTCACAAGGATGAAGGGCTGAGTGAACCCACCGGGATTTGAGCCTGTTACCATGAGGTCAAATATAGGCCCCTTCAGTAGACGCATTAGTCAATAAAAAGCCACCAGATCCATTTGCAGAGTACCCTAGGGCTCATCTCTCAGCCCTACCCTCTTCAACATCTACATGACTCCACTCGCAGATATCTTCAGATCACATAACATCAACATCATCTCCTACACCACTGATACCCAACTCGTCCTCTCACTCTCAGCAAATGCCATCCAGACAAAAAACAACTTCCACAACTGTATGAACAACCTAGCGACATGGATGAAAGACAACTGCCTTAAGTTGAACACGGACAAGATTGAAGTCCTAACCTTCAGCAGATACAGTGTCCTTTGGAATGACTCCTAGTGGCTGCCGGAGGTCAGACCTACCACTACGCCAAAAGACAATCCCCCCAATCTCAGCATCATACTGAACAGAGAACTCTTCATGAGATGCCAAGGCAAGTCCAACGCATGCGCCTGATTCAACACCATTTGCATACTCCAAAAGATTTTCAGATGGCTCCCCACTAGCACTAAGAAAACGGTGACACAGGCCATCCTCACCAGCAGACTTGTCTATGGCAATGCACTCTGTGCCAACACAAACTCTGTTCTGTAGTAGGGGATCTCTGTGTATAGTCATAATCTAGTGAATAGTCCCGCCCATGTGCGTGGACCCCGGAGCAATCAAAAATAATCTCTTACAGTGTCGAAAAATGCAGAACTGCACAGACACTTAAGAGAGAATTTAAAGACAGATAATGCAGCCTAAAAAGGCTACACTGTCCAGTACTTCAACTAGAAATTCCACCACAAAAATCCACAAAACAGCAAAGCCTGTACAGATTTCCCTTGCTTTAACAGCAAAATCCCTCAGGAATGATAGAGAGAAGAACCTGGACAGACAAGCCCCATAGGCTGCCATTATGTGGCTCAGAACAGGATACTGTGCCTTTAAGAGAACTTTCCAGAACTTCACAGTATCCCAGAATGCCCTGCAGGTCCCAGTTACTTCCAGTTCTTTTTTCCGGCTCCTGCAAGCAGGACCCTGGAGCATTGAGCTCTCCCTTTTCAAGGGGTTATTGGTGTTTTTTCACTGGAAAATCGTTTTGAGTACTTTCTAAGTACTTTTAGGCTTTTCTCCTTGGTGTTTTGCACTCTTTTGATGTCAAATATGCCTGCATTATTTGACAAATGCCCGGAGTGCTCCAGGAAGAAGGCAAAGTCAGACCCTCATGAGGTGTGTATCCTCTGCCTGCCCTCTTCCCATATTCCAGAGGAGTGTGAGATCTGTCAAGGCTTCTCTGGCAAGACCCTGAAGGACAGAATGAAGATCAGACTTCAGGGCCTCGAGGAAAGGAGGCTGAAGGCGCAAGGTGGGTCTGGAGGGGCTTCATCTGCCCATGCTGAGGCCTCTGGGGGGCTCCCCAGGGGCAGGAAGTCCAGCAAACGTCCACATTCTCCGTCTGGGTCGGTAGCACTGACCACGACGTAGAGAGGGAGGTCCACGGCCAGCTCCCAGTCTCCCCAGGGCTCTGGGTCGAGAAAACGTCGCCCGTCGACGTCGAGGGACTTACACAGGCCGCCGTCGAACCCGGTGACGATTTCTTCGTCGTCGTCTTCGGCGTCGACGTCGAGTGATCGGCGTCGACGGGCCCGGCGTCGGCGCTCACCTTCGAGGCGACACCGTCGATCGCCGTCGACAGACAGGACATTTTCGTCGTCGAGGGGATCCTCGTCGTCGAGGCCGACGTCGAAACGGAAGTGGTCGCCGTCGAGGCAGAAGAGATCTCCGGCGAGGAAGAAGTCGCCATCGAGGCGGTCGAGGTCGCCGTCGAGGCGGACAAGGTCGCCGTCAAGGCGTTCGAAGAGGTCGCCGTCGAGGCGGTCGAGGTCGCCGTCGAGGCACAAGAGATCGCCGTCGAGACATAAAGGATCGTCGTCGAGATGGTCAGGCTCGACATCGAGGCATGGAGGCCGTTCGACGCCGAAGCATAGAAGACGGTCAACGCTGAAGGGGCGCTCGACGTCGAGGGACCTACGTTCGACGCCTGGTCACCAGTCTTCGGCGTCGAGGGGTCGTGCTGACAGGCCTAGGACTGTGGGGGGCTCCCCTCAGTCTGGAAAGGATGGCGGCTCACCGGGATCGGTGTACTCGGAGGGGTATACCCTGAAGAAGGCTGTTCCACCTCCTCCTCCGTTGCCAGGAGGTCTACCTCCGAGGGCTTCAACCCCTCCTCCATTGCCTCCTCTGCCTCCACTTCCAACAAGACCTAGGACCCCTGTGCCAAGGTCGGTCTCGTTGCCCAGGCTTCCGACCCCTCCCAAGAAGACTCCTAAGTCTAAGGAACCGCCCAAGCCCAAGACGTCCGCCTCGGGGAAACCAGCACAGCGCCCCAGACCCAGGAGGTCAAGGTCGCGCTCCAGGCGGAGAGACAGATCGAGGAGCAGACACAGGTCTTCCACCAGATCTAGACATCGCCACAGGAGGCATAGGTCCAGATCCCGTACAGCATCTAGGACCCGTTCCTATTCGCCTACTCTATCGGATTCTCCGGAGACTAGGGTGTCCCCGGTCGATGACATTGGCACGTTCCAGGAGGTGCTCCTGAGGGGGGCTGCGAAGTTGGGTATCACGGTGACGGCTCCTACACCTACGACGTCCGTGATATTCGAGACGCTTCACAAGAAGCACCTGTCTCGCCCTCTTCTGCCGTTGGTCCCAGGACTGGTCGAACCGGCGGAAGTGCTGTTCCTTACACCGGCGGTGGTGAAGGCTGCTCCCTCAAGACTCCTGAAAAAGTACCGAGCTCCTGACTCGGACCCGGCCTTCCTACGTGTGGACCCAGTTCCCCGACTCGGTGATAGTGACGGGGGCCAGGAAGTTGCATTCTACCTCCCCGTCCTCCACAGTGCCACCGGATAAAGATAGCCGCTGGATTGATTCGGCTGGTAGGAAAGCCTGTGGGACTTCTTCCACCACTATGAAAGCCTCCAGCGATTCGGCTTTGCTAGGGCGGTACAACCGTGCGCTATGGGACTCCCTGGAACAGTTTGCGGACCTTGTGCCACGCGACAGGAGGGAGGACTTCCTGGAAATTGTCTCGGAAGGGATGCTGGTTTCCAACTAGGCCATCAGTGCCGCTGCGGACATCGCGCTGTTGGCCGCACATGGCTACTGTCACGGGGTCAACCAGAGCCGCCATGCTTGGCTCAGGCTTACGTCACTCAAGCCTGAGGCGCAACAGCGGGTGGCCAATCTGCCGTTTTCCGGTGAAACACTCTTCGGAAAACATGCCGACGACGAAATGGCCCGGATGAAGGCCGAGGCTGAAACCCTGACGGCTGTGGGTCTGGAGAAACCCAAGGACAAAAAGCCTTACCGCCAGTTCCAACGGCGGTTCGGCTCGCAGGGGAAAGGAAGAGGACAGTCTTCTGGACAACAGCAGCAGCAACAACAGCAGCAGTTCCGAAGACCCTTCCAAAAACGTCAGAGGGGTAGAGGTGGACAGCAGTCCTCTACCGCGACCAAAGGGCCGGCTGGGTCTTGCCACTGAGCGGTTACTTCCCCTTCATCCGTTACCCGCTCCGGTGGGGGGAAGCGTTAAATTTTTTCTGGCAGAGTGGAGAAAAATTACTCAGGACAAGTGGGTGCTGAATATTGTTTGCAATGGATACAGTCTTCGGTTCATCAGCCCTCCTCCATCGATTCCTCCAGTCAGCTCGCAGTATCAGCTGCGCGAGCTCCAGGCGGAGGCTGCTATCCTGTTAAGGAAAAGGGCGATAGAAGATGTACCTCTGTCTCAAAGGGGAAGAGGTCTGTACTCCCGGTTCTTTCTGGTCTGCAAGAAGGACATAAACGAGTTCAGGCCCATTCTGGACTTGCGACAGGCAAACAAGTGGATTCGCAGAGGAAAGTTTTGCATTCTGTCGTTGCATCAGATTTATCCTCAGTTGCAACGGAGAGACTGGCTATGTGCCATAGACCTACAGGATGCATACTTCCATGTGCCCATTGCACACAAACACAGGAAGTTCCTGCGATTTCAAGTCGGCACCAATCACTATCAGTACACGGAACTTCCGTTCGGGCTGAAGTCTGCGCCCAGGACGTTCTCGAAGTGCATGGCAGTGGTAGCGGCACACCTGAGGAAGAACAAGGTGTTTGTCTACCCGTACTTGGACGATTGGTTGATCAAGGCCTCCTCCTTCTCGGAAGCTCAAGCGCACTTCCAGAACACATGCGTTCTGTTGAACAAGCTGGGGTTGCACATCAACATGTCCAAGTCTGTTCCGACTCCGGTCCAGTGCATTCGGTACTTGGGAGCCTCCATCGATACGCTGTCAGCAAGCGTGTCTCCGTCGGAGGAGCGACGATTATCACTCCTTCGGAAGGCTCAGGCTCTCATGTCCACTCCATCTACTACAGTAAGGACGGTGTCTTCTCTACTGGGATCGATTGCCTCTTGTATCTTCCTGACGCCACATGCGAGTCTGCACATGAGACCGCTGCAGGAGTGCTTAGAAGATCAGTGGGACCAGAGGAGAGGTTCTTGGGACGACAAAATACGACTGTCTCTGCATGCTCTTCAGTGTCTGAAGTGGTGGTGTTCGGCGGAGAATCTCCTCAGAGGGGTTCCCTTCCACAAGGACATTCCCACACAGACTATCGTGACGGATGCTTCTCTCCAGGGATGGGGAGCGCACTCCAGAGACTTACAGATTCAAGGGACGTGGTCCACGACGGAGTCCACGTACCACATCAATTTCCTGGAACTCAGAGCTGTTCACTTAGCGCTGAAGGCTTTTCACCCGTCCTTCCGGGCCAACTCTCTGCTTGTACAGACGGACAATACGACTACGATGTATTACCTCAACAAGCAGGGGGGCTCGAGATCCCGCACTCTGTCGCAGGAGGCGCAGGCGATCTGGCACTGGCTTCTGGCCCGAGGACTGTCGATAACGGCCACTCATCTGCCAGGTGTGCAGAATGTTCAGGCAGACGAGCTGAGCAGACTGATTCAGGAAAACCATGAATGGGTCATAAACGACGAAGTACTAGGAGAAGTCTTCGCAAGGTGGGGAACTCCAGACGTAGATCTGTTCGCCACCGCCGAAAACAGCAAATGCCGAGACTTCGCCTCCAGGTACTACCAGCCAGGGACGCTGGGGAACGCGTTATGGATCAACTTGTCGAACAGCTTTCTGTACGCTTTTCCACTCATTCCCCTGATGCCGACGGTTCTCGTCAAGCTGTCCCAATCCAGGGCGAGGATGATTCTGATTGCCCCGGAATGGCCCAGACAGTGGTGGTTCACGGACCTGCTTCACCGGTCTCTCCTTCCTCACATGAAGCTGCCGTGCAGGCCGGACCTTTTCACGAAGTTCGGGGGGCGAATGGTGCACCCCAACCTCTCGTCTTTGAGTTTGGCGGCATGGCTCCTGAAATAGTGCAATATGGCCATCTGAATCTCCCAGAGGATTGTATGGACATACTGAAGGAGGTAAAGCGACCTTCCACTAGGACTTCTTATGCTTACAAGTGGAAGAGGTTTTGCATCTGGTGCAAGTCTAAGAACTATGACCCTACGACATGCAAGGAGGATGTCATCCTTCCATATGTGCTACATCTGGCGCAGTCTGGCCTTAATGTCCATTCCATTAAGGTTCATCTGGCTGCTTTGACTGCCTACAGGAAATGCCCTTCACAGACTTCCTTCTTCCAGATCCCTGTGATCAAAGATTTTTTGGAAGGCTTGAAGAAAGTATTCCCTCCTGTCAGGCTTCCTTCGCCTTCATGGGACTTGAATGTGGTGCTGTCCAGGTTGATGAAGGAGCCTTTTGAACCTATTCATAAGGCTTCGTTGCAGCACCTGTCCTGGAAGGCGGCGTTCCCCGTGGCCATTACATCGGCCCGCAGGGTGAGTGAAATTCAGGCGTTGTGTTGCCAAGAACCTTATACTGTATTTCAAGCTGCTAAGGTTGTTATGCGTACTCACCCTAAATTTCTTCCCAAGGTTATTTTTGATTTTCATATCAACCAGACTATAACTTTACCTACGTTCTTTCAGAATCCTTCATCTCCAGCGGAAAGGTCCTTGCATTCCCTGGATGTTAGGAGGGTGCTGAAATTTTATCTGGATAAAACCAAAGATATTCGTAGGTCAGACCAATTGTTCGTCAATTATGGATCAGTCAAGACGGGTCTTGCTACCTCTAAACAGTCCATCTCGAGGTGGATTGTGTCCTGCATACAATTGTGTTACCAACAAGCTAATAAGACCTTAGGGGGAAAACCTAAGGCTCATTCCACCAGGGGCAAAGCCGCCACGACGGCTTTGCTTCGTAACGTGACAATTGCGGAAATCTGCAAGGCGGCCACTTGGAAGTCGGTCCATACCTTTGCTAAGCATTACTGCCTGGACTCTGATGCCATGGCAGACGCTCAGGTTGGGCAGGCTTCGCTGCGAAATCTGTTCGCACACTAGTGGTGTTATTTCTCATTTCTCCACCGCCGCTTTGGTGTGGGGATGGGCTTGCTATTCTATTCACTAGATTATGACTATACACAGAGATCCCCTACTACAGAAGGAGTAGTTTATGTCCTGTAACTCCAGTTCTGTAGTAGGGGTATCTCTGTTATAGTCATAAGCGCCCGTCCTCCTCCCCGGTGGAGAGAGATATTCATGTACGGAATGCTACAGGTCTGGCGTGTTACGCCTTCAAAAAGAACTGAAAGTAACTGGGACCTGCAGGGCATTCTGGGATACTGTGAAGTTCTGGAAAGTTCTCTTAAAGGCACAGTATCCTGTTCTGAGCCACATAATGGCAGCCTATGGGGCTTGTCTGTCCAGGTTCTTCTCTCTATCATTCCTGAGGGATTTTGCTTTTAAAGCAAGGGAAATCTGTACAGGCTTTGCTGTTTTGTGGATTTTTGTGGTGGAATTTCTAGTTGAAGTACTGGACAGTGTAGCCTTTTTAGGCTGCATTATCTGTCTTTAAATTCTCTCTTAAGTGTCTGTGCAGTTCTGCATTTTTCGACACTGTAAGAGATTATTTTTGATTGCTCCGGGGTCCACGCACATGGGCGGGACTATTCACTAGATTATGACTATAACAGAGATACCCCTACTACAGAACTGGAGTTACAGGACAGAAACTACTCCTACTCAAGCAAAGACTCCAGACAATACAGAACGCAGCAGCCAGACTGATCCTCAACCTGCCCATGAGAACACACATCACCCAACACTTCAAAGACCTCCACTGGCTCCCCATCCACAAGAGGTGCTAGTTCAAATTCCTGACCCACGCACACAAAGCCCTCCACAGCATCAGACCACACTACTTTGTACCAACCCACCATAAACCTGCACTCAACACACATCGCCCTTGCAGAGACCACATGCATCTGCCCTAGCCGCTCGGGAGGTCACCTCGCTGCCAAAGCATGGAACACCCTCCCTCTGCATTGGCGTACCTCACCTTCGATCAACCTCTTCAGGAAGGGACTCAAGACCTGGCTCTTCGATCCACAGCACAGGGCCTGGATACTCCCCCGGGTGATAAGTAGCAATTGATAAATATTATTTGAAAAAAATACTATTTGAAAGGAAACAAGTTTTGCTTGTAGGTAAGTAATCATGAGGCAATGCTCTTCTCCAACCTTGGATATACATACATTTATGTTTTCTTTGAAATTACGCTCTGACAGAATGTTGTTGTTTCAAGACATATCTTCTTGTCAATGGGGTACAAATTGGATAATGTAAGCACTGGTCACTGTATAGGAGTTGCACGTATTTACATATGAATGAATGTTGGATAGAGCACCTATACCAAACATCTTCTTTATTTAAGCAATGCAGACATCTAAACAGGAAGACAATGTGAAAAGAGGTTTTAGTGCAATGTAGGTACTTTAATGGTGGCCTGTTGTGGAGTGTTGTCCTACCAGCAGTGAAGGAATGCATAGCTCTCACGAGTATTTTGGTTAGGACGGTATCAAAGCCATTAATATAATCCAAGCAGATCTCAAACATCATTCTTACTCGATCTAACTCCTTCAGCTAATTAATACTCATTGGTCATGACCCCATCATACCAGTGCCTGTTTTGTTTTGTTTTATCTTACAGAGGCCCAATTTAGGAAATGTTTCACTTCCTTAAAGCATATCTTCCATACTTTTCTGAGTCATTTCACCTTCCATTTGAGAGCATTAATTCGTAGACAAATTGAGTGCTTGCAGTCTCCATGTTTATCACCTTTTACTCCCTCTTGCCCATACTTCTGTCTTTTTTTACTTAATTTACCACACTGTACCTACAGATATAGGGGTGCGTGTGTGTGTGTGTGTGTGTGTGGGGCCAATAGTATACTTAACTGCCCCTAAATAGTCACATTAGTAAAGAAGTGACCAGTAGAGACCCCTCTTTAGACAGTTGTCCTCTTTTAGAAGGCCATCAATATGGTTTCCACCCCAATGGTGCGATGTAGACTGCGTTTCTGTACTCTCATGGCAAAGTCTTAGCCAGTATAGGCGAGTGACAGATACAATTGCTGTTCCTTTTAGATCTGCTGGCGGCTTTTGACACAGTGGATCACGCAGTGATCGAATAACTAATTTCCATAGCACATCTAACACCTGAAGCTTTTAGATGATTTCTCTGATTCATGGCACATATGTATTTTTGTACATACCAATGATGCAAAGGCCTCTGTCACCCTGGACCCAGTCTCACCCCCGCTTTCCAAACATGTCTCAATCAGTTCTTATGCAATAATCCAGTATGATAATGAATGATACACCCTGTATGTTATTCTTACATGCAGAATTTCGTGCCAGGCCTTCGGCTGCCATCCTTACAGAACATCCACCAAAGCCGTGCTGCAGATGACTGAGACAGTAAGTTACCAGGCAGCTCCTGCTCTGAATGACAGGGGTATCAGTGACCCTGGCTGAAGGTACATCTCTACACCAGGTTTCTTTGCCTCGTGCACACCTGTGGCAGGATACTATTTTATTTGTTATTTATCAATGTTTGTAATCTAACCAAAATACTGCCCTTTAGACCTATTTGTCTTTGACTGTAGGCCTCAGGCATTCTCTCCATGTCCTTTTCCCCAACAAGATGGGCCTGCTCTCAGCAAATCATAGTGTACTAATGTACAAAGCATCCACACCCCACCAGTCGTACTCATTAGGTAATCCAATGTCATCCCTAAATCATGTCCTACTCATATGGTTTGCTCAATCTCTTGTGGCACGGCTGTACTGATTCTACCATTGTAAAGTTGCATTCTGTTCGTTTGCCCTGTTTCCCTTTCTTCTCACCTACAAGACTGACTACCCTCCCTACAGGAATATGTGGTTAACATCAACATCACACGTACTTTACAACAGCACTGGTTTCGGGAACTTCTGATATTTTTGGATGAAGACATCCAATCTGTACCTTCTAAGCAGCTCTTAGTGCTCACATTCAGCACACTGCTCCCTTTAGAGTGGTTGTGTGCATGCTTGCTATCATGGAAGGTGGAAAGTGGTCCAGCAAGTCCCACCTGAAGCTGAAACTGAGGTGGAGGAGGTCTGTTTTGTGTATACCAAGAGTTGATGTTTATCAACTCTTGGAATGTGTAGGTTGTTGTCATAGCTGTCCACTGTCTGGAGGATTCGATGTTTGCCCGTTGATCGCTCTCCGCGCAGGATAGCAGTGGCGGTTTGTTTATGTGGATATGAAGAATAAATACAGATGAAAACAAAACCAAATGTGTCCTGTGATCCTTACCGGCCTGGAACACAAAGTCCTTACCCTTTCAAGGACTAAGTTGAAAAACTTCATTAAAGAGACTTTGGACTTTAAATGAGCCTCAGGCAAAACTGGGGTGACTGAGTGACCTAAAGAATGGTGATGGATTAAACCCAGATCAGTTGACTGGGGGTGAGTGTTTGATTTGTTCAAATGCTCCGTCCATCATCCCCTTTTGTATCGCTTTGTTCGCCCTAAGTGTGGCAGGGTATGCTCAGACGTGAGTCCCTTGTTCACTTGGCCACTGGATTCAAGATAGCCTGGCTGATGAGGAATATGAATCCAAAACCGGCCCCAGGATGCTTGTTTCCGGTCCAGGGAAGACATGGCTTGGCAGTTCGGGCTGGACTGTTCCCATGAGGCACAGGGTCAGACTGATTTGCATATAGCCATGTCTGAACTGGGGTGGCTGAGTGAACTAAAGAATGGTGATGGATTAAACCCAGATCAGTTGACTGGGGGTGAGTGTTTGATTTGTTCAAATGCTCCGTCCATCATCCCCTTTTGTATCGCTTTGTTCGCCCTAAGTGTGGCAGGGTATGCTCAGACGTGAGTCCCTTGTTCACTTGGCCACTGGATTCAAGATAGCCTGGCTGATGAGGATTATGAATCCGAAACCGGACCCAGGATGCTTGTTTCCGGTCCAGGGAAGACATGGCTTGGCAGTTCGGGCTGGACTGTTCCCATGAGGCACAGGGTCAGACTGATTTGCATATAGCCATGTCTGAACTGGGGTGGCTGAGTGAACTAAAGAATGGTGATGGATTAAACCCAGATCAGTTGACTGGGGGTGAGTGTTTTATTTGTTCAAATGCTCCGTCCATCATCCCCTTTTGTATCGCTCAGGCAAAAAGCAAGCATATGGATCAAGAAACAGATGATGAGCAGTTGGGGCACCTAATGGCAAACATTTGCAGGGAGCCCTGTTGCAAACCTGTTAGTGCACATAACGGACATTTTAGTATTTTTAGCAAGCTGATGATTTCTACACCCAGCACAGTGTACCTTCAGCTGATGACTTGCCTATCTATGATGTCATCAATAATATCCTTATGAAAGAATGCATGGACGTTGATAAATCAGACATCCTCCGGTGTTTGGCAAAAATATATCCCCTGGATAAACTCAAAGAGGAATCTCCTCAATCTCCTAAAGTTAGTGCCATCTTATCTACCATGGCTTCCTCATCTTCCCTCTTTTCAGAGGAATCAACATGATCGCCCTCCTGAGTAACATGGAGCTTGTGGCACATTTCTTTTGAATCAGGTATTTCTTCTGACATGTTATGGTTTGCAGCCACCTCGGTGGGAGCAGCAGTGGCAAGGAGGCGTACTTGTGGATGAAACCATGGAAGTTGGATGCAGGTCAGAGGACTCTTATCCAAATGCTTTCCAATCTTAGTCTTCAACTAGTTGTCCCACAGCAGATGGAAATCATTCAAAACTCAGCTGAAGCAAAGGAGACAGCCCAAATAAACCAAATTTCTGTCAAAAGACGTAAAGAAACATGCTTTTCAAAATAATGTATTTTCCTATCAGGAAAGGGCCCGAGGATCTGCAAATTCTAACAAATCCCAGAACACAATCTTCCCAAGCTCAGGACCAACAATCTCCGGTCAAGCTCTCGTTTCTTCCCTCAGTGCGGCAATTTAAGACCAATGGGTCCTGTCAATTATAAAGGAAGGCTATTATTTAAAGCCAAACAAGTATCACCCAGATGTTTTTCGCTCTGCTCCTATCCCATCTGATGTTTTCAAGAGGGAAGAACTACTCCAATGCGTTCAGGTACTGATGGAGAAGGGAGTAGTGATTCTTGTGCTCTGCGACCAGAGAGGCAGGTGTCTATTTTCTGTTTTGTTCCTGGTGCTAAAGCAAAATGACAACCTCTGTCCAGTATAGTGTCATTGGACTCACACATCACTTACTTACATGTACCAATTCATGTAACTTGCTAACACCAGCCCACACACTGACCTGTCAGACCAGCCTTTCGGGCACTGCCTGATTGCCTTATAGACCTTGAATCTTTTTCTTGTTTAGACACAACATCACGTGTGTCTTTTTTCTGCTGCAACTGATGAAGCACGATCTTACAGAGTTGAGGTGAGGTTTAGACAAGTCTCACCACTACATCCTATTCATCATTTTTGCTTGTTTTAGTATATTTTAAGTCACAGTTGTGCTTGATAAATTAGAAATATCAAGCCATATTGATCACACCGCATATGACTGATAATGAGGTCATATTCACATTTAATGAATTGTTGCATGATGTATGATGATTTATGCACAAATACTATATAATGTTTTTTTTCCCAATGTCTCCTTCAAAGGTTGGCTTCTTACCTGCGGATAATACTCCCATAGAACCACTGTATGGTGTGTAGTTGCACACATTGGCAGTATTTTGTAGATAGTTCTTCACACAAGGTCCTGAGGAATCGCCACAGATCATTTGTGACTACCAGGAGAGAAACATGTCGACCACCTAGGAGTAGAGCCAGGCCCGGACTGCCTGTTGCGGGCACCGGGCAATGCCCCGGTGGGCCGCTTGGGCGGGGGCCGGTTTTTGGCCCCTGAGGGCCGTTTTTGTTACTGGGCCGTTTTTACAGCATAGTTGCAAAATCGGCCCTGTAACAAAATCGGCCGAAAACCGGCCCTGGCAAAGAGCGCGGTTGCACTCCCAAACCCACACCACCCTTCCCCGTGGGCCGGCCAGCACTTTGCCAGGGCCTGTTTTGGTTCCCAGTCCGGCCCTGAGTAGAGCGCATTTCTGACACATTGTAGCTAGATTGTCGGATCTCCTATAATCTTTTTAATCAGGCTGGGGTCCTCCCTGAATAAAGTAATTTAGAGAAATCCCACCCCTGTTTTAATCTGCACACTTCACTTTGACATCTACACATACTAGGCCCCTTATACCCCTGGCACCTATACGGCAAGGAACAAAAGATCTCTGCCAAAGAACCCCTCTCTGGGTGCCCGTCAGGTATTGCAGCGCCGACCCGACGAGGAGCAAGCCCATATGATGAAGCATGACACTTAGCTTTAGCTTGCTGGGTGTGTGAGGGCCCTAGTTCCGAAAGGAGGATTTCCCCTTCATATAGGTTTTCCATCCAACCTTTCACCGTACATCACCTTCATTTGTGTTCTATGACCCACTGAGGAACTCTGTACTCTAATTTTCACAATCCATGTGATGAGTCAGTGTTACCTTTATTTTGCAGTAACAAGGGGTCACTTTCAGTTTTGAACCCTACCATTCACACTTTCATCTTCAACAAGAGCTTTTATCAAGCTACTGGTTCCTGTAGTGGCAACACTGCGATTGGCTGGGATCCAACTACTTGTTAAAGGCTTCTGCTACCCATTGAAAATCAAAATAGGGGTGAATGTAAAAGGGGCTTGGTTTGGGACTACAATATAGGTTGCAAACCCTAAGTTGGAATGCTTCACAAAAGCACAAAAGAAAAGATCTCCCCATGCTGCCTGACTGGGACAGCTTCTCCTATGTGAATTGGGGTGAGCGGACAAGGGGGACAGACAGTGGTCCAGGTAACTACTGTGTGCTGTCCCCCAGAGCCTTACCTAGAAAGTCAATTTTAAAAATAAAAATAAAAATAAAAACAGTAGCCATGTCCCTCTAAAAATGTTTTCCTGCTAGGAAAGAGAAAGGAGTTGTGGAGGTGTGCTCTCTCTTTTGCCACTTGCCTGCATTGTCAGACATTTACAAGGGATGCAGCATGCCTCCTGCCTAAATAATATTCTTTAGGTGGGTCAGACTGGGACACAAAATCAACCTGGGGGCCAATTAAATGTGCCCCCCCATTATTGAATCAAATAGCAAAAAAAATTAGCTCCCATTTGTAAATCAGGGCAGTTTTGAATTTTAAACACAAGCTATATATGTGTTCTTCAATGTATGGAAAAATGCATCCATTTGTGCTTGCTGCAGGGAATAGCACATGGTAATATCAGAGTAACAGTGAAAACTTCCCCCAGATCATAAAACAGATCTACAAACAGCCAAAAACACCAGCCCACACACTGACCTGTCAGACCAGCCTTTCGGGCACTGCCTGATTGCCTTATAGACCTGTCTGACCCTAGTTTTGCGACCTTCTACGAATATACATTTTGCACTGTAGCCCAGCGGCGCTGGCATCTACAGAGAGTGGGAGACGGGCAAATGGGTGGTGAGGGGTGCAGGCACTATCGCGATGAGTGCTACATGTAAGGCGCAAAGTAAAATACATTAAAAAAATCACTTAACTTACATGCTGCATGCATGACACGCACTCCTCCTTGATCCAGTCGGGTATTCAGCGCGCACCCTAGGCAACTCCCATAACCAATACTGCCACTGCTGTCATGCTGGTAACCAGCATGAGAGAAGTCCCAGGACTGGAGGAAGTGGCCTCTCTCGGCACTCCTGAGAGCACTGGAGGCATGTGCTTGCTCTCAACCCAGCTCTCTAAGACAGCTGGTTTGAGAGGTTTAAAATGGGTATGACTGGCTGGCCATCACAAGACAGTCGGCCAAAGGGACATGCACCCTTTAAACTTAGGTGCAAAGGCAGCCTACCACTCGTCCCTGCTGCTGCCAATCAGCACGCCCGCCCTGTCCTGACACTTGGTTCAGGACGGTGAAAAATAAAATGGTAATACCCATTTGATCTTCATCTCTGGAGCTTTTGGAAGCATTTTGTTAGCGGGGTCATGCTCCTCCACTGTAATGGAGGAGCCACCCCTGCTGTAACCAAATAATGCATCAGTTGCACTGAAAAATGCTGGGCAGACAGCAAAAAGTTCAGATTTTGCGTCTTCATTCTGTGACCTGCCCAATAGTGCCTGAGACCATAAGTCTCTTATTAGGTTGAGAAAGGAATGGGTGCACCCACAAATTCATGGAGAGCATGGGAAGGGGTTTCTCCAATAAGATTGCCTTTTCACATAGTGAAAGGGTTGCGCCTGCAACAGTCTTTGTGTCTAACAGCCCACCATCTATGGCCCTGCAGTGCAGGCACAGATTCCTCTTCATCCAGCCCCCTCCTCCACCGGCGAAGAAAGATGTAGGACGAAAATAAGCAAAAACACTTGCAGATTGCGCGGAACTTTTAACACATGGTCCCTCTGCCATAAAAGATTATTGAACATGGATGTGTTACCTATGTTTAACTCAACACTCAGCACTAAGTGTTGTTTAGGTTATTATCATGTAAGGTAAGTCACAGGTGTCCCTGATCTGAGTAGAAATTGTGCATCCGTGAGCAATAGCATTAATACTAAACTAACAAACTTAGAGCCTGGTTACGGATCTGAGCCAAAAGGCTTTTGGAATCTACAGAAAGATCAACCAGAGGGATTACTGGAGGCTTTCCGAATGGCAGACGGGCTCTCTGAGCCTGTTGGAGGCCATTTGAAATCCGGTTTGGATTCCTTTCCGACCGACCCCATCAAAATGGGTCGGTCAGAAAGGAATCCGAACAGCCGATTACAATGCCTTAGGAGCGGCTCCGACCGAGGGTCAGAGCCATTTCCTACCGCATCGAAATTGGGCCTCTAATGTTAATGAAAATGTTTTCTGTGTTTAAAAACTGTATGCATGGAGGAAACGGAAGTAAACAGCACTGCTATAATGGAGTGTGCTAATAAGGAATGTCTCCCTTAATGAAGTTCAATATTAAAGAATGTCTACTGTACTCCAGCTCAGTATGAATCAAGAATTAATTCACTACAATACAGAAATGTCTTCAGTGATGGTGCACACCACAGAAGAATGTCTCCTAGACAATAATACACTATTAAGGAATGCTTCAAATACAGAAGTGCACCATTGAGGAATATGTGATATTCTAGCATACTCTAATAAGGAATGTCTCCTTGGCTTGAGAGTACTGACAAAAATGTTTCCAAGATCAGAATATACTATTAAGAAATGTCCCCTCTGCAGAAGTTCACTATGACTGAATGTCTTCTGTACTGAAGAACACAATTAAGGTTGTCTCTTATAATGGAGCACAATATTAGGAATGCATCCTATACTTGAGTATTCTACGGAGAGACGTCTTGTAAACTGGAGTTTAATGCTGAAGAAAGCGCACTATACTAGATTACACTAATAAGGCATTTCTCTTATACACTGGTACACTGTTACAGAATGTTACATGTACTGTTGCTCACAGTTAAGTAATGTCGTCTGTACTCAATTACACTATTAAGGAGCATCTTGTACACTGAAGTACATCATCAAGGAATGCATCCTTTACTGTAGTTCACTAATAACGAATGGCACCTATAGGGGAATACGCTATTAATTAATGTTTCTGTTACTGCAGTGCACTATTAAGGAATTGCTTCTGCATTAGATTACAGGATTTAGTCATCTCTCCTATTATAGATTACAGTATTAAGCAATGTCCCCTATACTGTACTGATGTAATCATAAGTCTTTCACAAATGTGAACTGCTAACTGCTAACAGTCATTGATATGGCATCATAGCTTATTCTTCCTCTCGAAACTGCAGATCTGGGAAAAAACATCGATGGAACATAAGGAACCATAGTTTTATAGCGTATGATGTTGGTGTTTGGTACTGTGGGGTTAGTACAGAATTTAAGTGTTAAGTTTCAAAATAGTTTATGGGAGTTAGTTTGTGTTAGGTCTGTCAACCTTAGGATGGTCTCCCCCCAAACATTTTGTCTTTAGCCTCAACTAAAGCATAAACATGGTAAAACTGGCTCACACCTGATTGGCATATTTAATTTACTTATAAGTCCCCTGTAGAGTGGTATATCATACACCAAGAGCGTGTATATTAAATGCTGCTAGTGGGACTGCAGCATTTATTGTGCCATCCACTTAGGTACCACTTTAAAACATGCCCCAGGGCTGCCATTGCTGCTTGAATGTAATTTTAAACTGACAATTCGACTTGGCAGTATAACCCCCTTGCCAAGCCTTAAACACCCCTTTTATTACTTCTGCCTCTCCCCTAACGTAGGTCCTAAGTAGGCCATAGGGCAAGGTGCATTGAAATAAAAACGTTGTACATGTGCTGTTAAGTTTCAGTGTCCTGGTGTGTTTTTCACTACTGTATGATCTATCTCTTTTATATGATAACATTGGGTTGCCTTATTACATTTAATAAGTGCTGACCTTCGATTGGGAACAGGTTAAATTTCATGTTTGGTGTCTGGTAAATTGTAATTTAAAACCTTCTTTAATGTTAAAGTTGGATTTTAAGTTACAAATTTGAAAATACCTCTTTCAGAAAGTTGGCATTTTCCTGCCCTTTTTGGTCCCTGCAGCCTGTTCCTGAGTCACATAACTGGGTGTAGTTGGCAATTGGACTTTGTTTATTCCTTCCAGGCAGCCACACAATAGAGGGATTAGGTTTGCCTGGACAGGCTATCACTGGCAAGATCGGGGCGGAGCTAGGCACAACCCCTCTTGTAACTGAATAGGCTGTACTCTGCCTTCACACAAAGGACTTGCCCCCCTGCATTGTTCATGCAGACAGCCAGGAACCACGCAGGAGAAAAAGGGAAAATTCAAAGAGCATTCTCTAGAAACTTCTTCAACTTCAAAGAAAGCACTGCAAATACAAATAGAACCCTACAATGCACTCTTCAGTTCACTTTCTGGACCGGCGGAAGGACTCTCAGAGGACTGAATACTGTTGTGCTCTGCTGTGTACTCCGCAAGACTGCTTTGCTGCACCTGCAAGGACTGCTTTGCTTCCTGGAGCCTGCCTTGAACCCTCAGAGGCCTTCCCTGCTTCTTGAGCCTTGTTCCTCTGCTTGATCTCAGGACTATCACTTTCACTGCAAGGGCTAGTTTGCTGGCCTCCTTATCAGAGCCTCAGGGACAGAAACCGCTCCAACCATACTGAACCCCCACTTGGACCCACCCTGAGTCAGTCCTAACCCTTCATATGGTGCCCCTTCAGTCCTGGACACTTGGCTGTGGTGTTAAACATGGCCAGATACCCAAAATCCAAAACTTTGGACTTTCAGGCAAAAACTTTCCTCTGAGAACTGGGACAAGATTGGAATGAACATGCTCCTCTATCCATCGAAAGTGCACCGCTGGTTGGCCTGACTGCGCCAGCTCCCAATTCGTACTTCTACACATCAGAAAATCCAATACAGCAGTCATTCACCAATGGGGCATGTGAGCTTGTGGAACTCTCATCAGCTACATCCTCCAGCCCGTCCCACTTGAGATTTTCAACTTCTAAAAAAGAGATAAGTCCGAACGTAAGAATCTGCACTATGACTTCTGCAAGCGACTCCTTAACGATGATGCCTCCTCCTCTGATACCGCCTGCAGACATGCCCTGCTGAACTTCACCTTATCAGAACACTTTTTCCTGAAATCTTTTCTAAGTCTGAAGGGAAGAGCTAACAGGGGCCAATCCACTTTTTGTATCCGACTTGTGCTTTATCATGGTTGACCATATTTTACAACCTTGACCCGGTTGTGCACGCCTAGATGCCCATGGTTGGTGCTTGGATCTTTTAGGCACTATTTTTTCCCTTAAACTTTAAAAATTCATATGTTGGTTCTACTGATTAGATTTCTGTCATTTTGGTGTCATATAATTGATTAAAATGTATTCTATATTTCCTAAATCGGTGTGGAATTTTTCTTGCGTTGTGTTTTCATTTTATTACTGTTTGTGCATAAATCCATTGTACATTGCCTCTAAGTTACGCCTAACTGCTTTTGTGCCAAGCTACAAGAGGGTTAAGCACAGGTTAATTTAGAGACTTTTGTCGTTCGCCCTGAAAGGGATTGTGAGTGTTGCTTGTATAGGGTTAGTCCCTGTTTCAACCAATCACCCAATTTCTCACATTGAAGATCCGTGATAGAGTCTACTACTTGTGTTTCTGCAGTGCCATACAGTCATTTGTGTAACACACAAATTCCATATAAATGATTTGGCAGCAGAGTTGATCTCTTTTTAAATTCTTCTTAGTTTCTCATTGACTGTTTTCTCTTTTTTCTAAATGTAAGTGCAGTGCTGTACCTCCCTTTGTTGTACCATGGAGATGGATTTCCCCAACTTCGACACCCTCACCAGGGCTGAGCTGCAGAAGCTCTAGAAAGACAGAGGGCTGAAGGCAAGCAAGAAGGCTACTAAGTAGAATTTCCAGGTAGCCAGCAGAGCCTATGAGTTTGTACAAAGGTGCCATTCTACCACACAGGAGGATGACCTAGAGGAGGAGTGAGAAAACTTGAATGATGAGGAGGGGAGGACCCACACCTAAGCTCTGAGCTTCAATGAGAGCAAAACTCATCCCTAGAGGATGCCCAGAATGGAGCAGGGAGCAGTGTGTCTGTCCTTGGCCTGTCACCAGAGGAGCTGCAAGACACAAAGGTGGAAATGGGGGCGGAGCGGGACTACCAAAGGGGTGGTCTGGATTACTACAAGAAAAAGGTGTCGGGAGGTAAAAATAAAAGGAAGTCCTCTAAAGGCCCCCCAAAGGTTCTCAGGGGATAGGGTCCCAGCTCCAATTTGACTAGAAAAAGGGATTTGTTAACAAGAACACTGATATGTTTGTCAAGAACACTGATACAATTGTTATGCGTATTACCAGTTTCGACACACCAAGGGTGATGCCAAGTGCTCTAACTGGGCACAACCCCCCAGTGGTGGGAATACAACTGGGGTTGGCCACGGTAGTGCTTGGAGAGGACAATGGCCCCAGTTAGTGTGGGGAGACAGTTAAGGTTATCCTAGTATACATAGGTGATAGAGAGATGATGCCCAAAACCCCCGTGCTTTCCAATATTTCCAAGTACATGCCGTGGGTCACCATCAAAGGAAAGAGGATGGGAGCTCTGAGGGACCCAGTATGACTACTTTCAGGTGTAATTTGGTGTCCTCAGAGAAAGGAGATACCTAATACATTTCACCAGATTGCGGTAGCAGACAACTGTGGGAGCCCCTACCCCGTGGCTATGGCTGCCTGTGAATGGGGGGGGCAAAAAGGCCTAGAGCCTGGAAGAATTACCCTATCAGCTCCTAGAAAAGGAAAGGGCAGGGGGTGTGGATAGCCAGACCCTGAACCCACAGTACAGGTGGATGGGCCACCAGAGGACTCCGCCCCAGAGCCTATCTGGCAGGAGATTGCCTCCCTTGGAGACCTGCATGAACTTGCTGGATGGCAAGAAGAGGGTGGGTCCATCAGGGAGGTGTTTTGTAAGGCACAGAAGGAGTGCGCAACCCTGGAGGGCATGATGTGTCAGTCTGAAGCCCAGGCAGCTAGTGACACTTTTGGGGATCACCTCATTTATTAGGCGAATGATCTCCTGTACATTGAGCCCAAGGCATCTGTGCATGGAGCAACACATGTGTTGGTGGTCCCTCAATGCTACAAGGCATTCCTACTGGGGATGGCTCATAAACCTACCCTGGCAGGACATATGGGGCAAGACAATACCTTTGCCTGATGACCTATCTCTCACTTTATGGCCCCGTATGAGGATAATCTCAGATACTTTCTGCAGGACCTGTCTCACCTGGCAAGACATTAGGAAAACAGGGAACATTCTGAAGGCTCACCTTAATCCCTTACCTGTTGTTGGTACTCCCTTTGAAAGGGTGGGCATTGATATTGTTGGACCCTTGAACTCTAAAACTGATATGGCCAACAGGTTCATCCTGGGTTTGGTGGACCATGCCACTAGATACTCAGAGGCAATCCCTCTGAAGTCTGTGACTGCACCTGCAGTGGTAAGGGCCCTGATAGGGATTTTCACCTGGGTAGGTTTCCCCAAGAAAATGATGTCTGAGAGGGAAGCCAGCTTCATATCTGCGTACAGAGGTCCATGTGAAAAGAGTGTGGAGTAGCCTACAAGTTATCCACCCCCTATCATTCCCAAAAACAGTGGGTTTGTTGAAAGAATCAACAAGACCCTGAAATGCAAGATTATGGGCCTGCCTAGGCCCATGAGGCAGATTGGGACATCCTCAAGCCATGCCTGCTTTCTGCCTACAGAAGGTGCCACAGAAGGGAGTTGGGTTTAGCCCACCTGATCATCTTAATAGCCACCCTGTTAGGGGACCTTTCAGTCTGGTGAAGAAGGTGTGGGAGCCAGCTTCCAAGTACCTACACTCATGATGTGGTTAGCTGCATGCTAGCCCTCAGAAACCAGGTGGTCAAGTTGTAGAAGAAATATTCTGAGAACTTGGGGCCTAGTCAGGAAGTCATGAAACTCTGACCTGACCAGAAGACCACCCTGGTAGAGTTTCAACCTGGCCAGAAAATTTGGGTGATGGAGCTAGTGCAGCACAGGCCCCTCCAAGACTGCTGGACCGGGCCCTCTGAGGTGATTGGGAGGAATGGGAAGGCTACCTTACTAATGGACCTCAAGACCCCATGAAAACTCTTAAGGGTGCCCCACATCAAGCGCATTAAACCCCACTCTGAGGTCACCATGCTGTTAATGACAGGTGATGAAGAGGAAGAGGAGAGTGAACCTCTCCTAGATCGCCTGTCATCCAAGGAAAAACATGGGTCAGTGGAAGCTTTGGATGGGTCAGTTCGAAAGGATTTGTTCAAAGAATATAGGGGCATATTATCAAGAACGGCGTTAAAATTATTGCCGCTTTAGCGGCAGAAAACTACTGCTAAAGCAGCGATAATGGGATTGATAATTTGCCCTTGAGAATTCCCCAGACCCTCCAGCATTTCTCGATTTCACGATTCACGAAAAAATCGCGAAATTAGCTAGCAAGCACAACGGGCGTGATATTTGCCAAACTGCCCGCGAAAAAACACACTCCGGGTAGGCATGAAAAAAAAAATATATATTGGCTGTGCGCCCATACGTCACCCCGTGAAACAGCGCTTTACAGCCGTATCAGCTGCCTGCTTCTTCGATTATTTACAATACCTATGAAAGAGGAGCGAGAAAAGCAAAGTATTGCTTCTCTTCCCTCCAGCGTGCAGGCTCGACTGGAAATAGTGTCAAAAAATAGGATTCGAGCCCCAGGACGGGAGGGGCGCGCAGAAAGGAAAATGACTGTCTTTTCCTTCTTGCGCACAGAATACACTGACTGTGTTTGCTCGGCCGCTTCAACTGCCCTCCCCCTTTCTTTCTTCCTCCCTTTTCTTCCCTGTCTTTGTCTAGCAGCTTCTCTCTTACTGAAAAACCCTGACTTCAGAAATGGTTCTCTCACCTCCTTTCTTCGCTGGTTGATTTGTGCCCTTGTGAAATGGATCCAAAAAAGAAAAACTTTGTAATTGACGTCTACTTGTGATATTTTACAATTCCAAAGCATTGCTTGAAATGGATAAATAGAAGTGCAGGTACTCTGTAACAGAGTACCTGGTTGTTTCTGGGAAGTGCTGGTACTCTCTCTCTCTCTCAATATAAAAAAGTTCCAGGTACTTCGTACTGGACAGTACCGGCCCAATGAAAGCAATGTTCCAAAGTGTATCTGTGGGAATAAAAGGTTAAAAACATAAAAAATAACTAAATAAAGCAAACAGAGTGAGAGCAAAGTGGGCAGATTAATTTTATTCATACCCAAACACATTTGCGCCACTCTACAGAGTTTGCCAGTGAAGCTCTACTTTTGTTTACTTGTCTTTCTTTGAATAGCGTTGTTTTCCTCGGGCAGGGAACTAGTGCACCAGTGCTGGAGGCACTGCAACACGTGACTTGGAAAACAAAATGTGTACTGCTTCTCGGTGTTCAGGGAATTGGTCTTTTTACTATATTGCTTACATTCTGTAAGGATATAAGCAATGGACATTGAAATGGGTCCATTCCGTGCTCTGTAGTCATGTCCTTAACTTTTCAGGCAAAAGCACTCATTGATTTATGAATAGTGAGTGTAAAAGCGTTAAAGTAGCCATGTTTTTCCTGCTTACATTTCACATGCTTTACTTAATTTTGTATTCCCTATGAGTATTTTCTTTTTCCAGGATGATGTTACTTTTTTTGTAGGCAGCATATTGCTCTTGTCTAGTGTATAATTTAAATTGAGCCGCATCCAGGTGTTTATAGTGGGCACAATTGGGTTATAGTTGAGGCAGTGCAAGTTTCTCTCAGTGGGCGGTATGGTGTTTAGTGGGGGAAAGGATGTGAAACACTGGTCAGAGGTACTGAATTTGGAACTGAGGATCCTGGTTCTGAAGGATAATTATTGTGAGAGGTCTGCCCTGTCAGCACTACCCATAAAAGGGAGTCAGTGCACTCAACACAAGAGGAGGCTGTACCTCTGCACCCAGGGAGCGATGGGGGTCTTTGTGACTGCACCCAGGGAGCAAATGGGGGCTGTGCGACTGCACCCAGGGGGCGGTGAAAGTGGTGCCCCGGCAGGGGTGCACTCATGGGCGCTAGAAAATCCCAGGGAGAAATACGCCCCCTCCCACAAGGTTAGTAGGTAAGTAGATTGGAGCTGTGCTTTCGTAGAGCCGCAGAAACTTTAAACATGCCTATTTCAAAGAGGAATATTATGCTAAAACATGTTCCATTGATTTAGGGCTGAAAAGGAATGATTACGAGTAAAATAAAGTGCCGCAATAATGCCTCTAAATTTAAATTTTTGTGCCGCTGAATTTACATTTTTGTGCCGCTAAATTTGCACTTTTTTTTGCCGCTATATCCTGGGGGGGGTCTGATTCCCATAGAAGCCCATGTTCACACCAGAACATGAGCTTCTATGGGAATCCACAAGGGCATATTATCAAGCCCATTATCGCTGCTTTAGCGGCAGTTTCCTGCCGCTAAAGCGGCGATAATTTTAACGCCGTTTCTTGATATATGCCCCCAATTTGTGTGTGTGTCAAAGAAAGGACATTTTCATTTTTCTTTCTATAATTAGGAGGTACAGTTTCCCCCTGTTCAACAACAGTACAGTGATTTTTTTATAGCATCACACAACCATACCAATCATCCACCAATCAAGGCATTGTTGATGGATGGCCACTTGAAAGGGCTCACAGGTAAACAACAGGTTATGCCATAACAAAAGTAGCTAAACGTATTGAGGTGTAAAGACCACGTTGTAATGGATGTCTCCTGCAATCTGAGGGTGTGTTGTCAGTCACATGGTTAGTTAGGCTCAAAGCAAAAACAAATACGGCATACGTAATTACCAAGTCACTGACTGCTCTTCTTTTGACAGCCTACTAAGCAGAATTCTCAAACCCTTTATCATAGCATTCTGTTACCCCTGCTGGAGACCTACAGTCGGTATGTCAAGTCATTATGCTCAGCTCTCAGCTATTCCTGGTTGGGATGCCATACCTTGGTGATGTGGAGCGGTGCAATGTATTAATGGATGTCTCCTACAGTGGAGTACACTTTTAAGAATGATCTGCTTCAGTGTGGTTTCCTATTGAGGAATATCTTGTGTCTTAGCTACAGCACACTCTAAAGGAATCTCTCAACAAGTAGTCGACTGTCTCTTATACTGTGGTACACTATTGAAATCCAGACTGGAGTACACTATTACGCAACGGTACAGCATGCACCATGGTGTAGAAAACCATGACATTTGAACACTGATGGGTTACACCACCACAGAAAACAACCAGACTTTCATAAACACAAGGAAACACATGTTTTGCACTTTTCTTCATGCTTTACCAGGAGTGGCAAGTGTTGCCTATAATGAGCTTCTGTCCACATGACCAACCTGTACTGGATACGTGTCAATCAAAATAGGATAGCAAAATTCGATTTCAAAAGTTCTCCCTGAGGCCCCTATTCTGGGTGGAGTATTGCAACCACCGTGCGGAAGCGCTGCATGATTTTTACTTTTCGGTTGTTTGGAGGTGTCACTCCTAGCGCTACAAATCACAGCTCATGGAAATGGGAGTGCTGTCTCCTCCACCACTTAAATCTCTCCTACATGCCCCAGGAGTCTTTCTTACCACTCATAGTGTTTCATATTCACACAGAGCCTCTTGGAAACCTCATTTTGAACTGTGGATCTCGATGCACTGATCCGTTCATGATCCACTGATGCACCAGCAGGTGTTCCCAATTCCCTCAGTAAAATGATTCCTGCGACTGAACTATGCACTATTTCTCTTTCTTATCATCCAACTTAATTATGAGACCTCGATTTTGGCTGATGGTGGATTTCCAGATTTATGGCCACATCAATCCCACTACTCTTCTTTTATACCAAGTAGATCGGCTCCCAACAAAGATCCATTCCACAGTTATGCTGTCCACCAAAGCAAGCCTCTCTCTGTCTCTGTGGCGTTCTGCTTCTAGTGAACGAAGAGGCTCCAGAACTATACCACTTGTCAAATTGATGTAACTAAATTCAGAACATTTCTCATACAGAAAAAATCCATTGCTGGTGCTAAGGCTTCAACCTAGAACCCATTACCTTTCCACATCAGGACTAAGCTTGTTTGCTTTCAGGAAGCCCTTGATCTCTTGCCACTCTCCACGCACTAACTCTTTGTCCTTCCCATAAACTTACTATGACTTTCTCTTGTGATGACATTCCACTAATGCAATAATTCTTCTATGCAGCTTTAATCTCTCATTGTTTTAATGCCTGCCCTACTGTTTAATTGTAACTGTTATTATTCTGAGTTATATGGGCAGTGCCATAATACCATTGGCGCAGAAGGGCCAAGTAACACTAAAAAATACAAAAATAACATGTAGTTTCTATTAAGGTTTGCTGTTTATCTAAGCAAGATTGTATAAGACTAAAGCCATTCTTTCACCAATCCTCGATCCCTAGCTAAACAATCTTGGGTGCATTGGCAGCAGTTACTTTTCTGCTGCTGGTGTCTATCCTAAGGTCTTCTGCCTACATCTGGAATTCTGTCACACGGATGGAAAACAGCTGAAATCTTAGATGTTGTAACCGAGGTTTTTCCAAAGACTGAATTATAGTACTGAATTCTGTTACGGTTCTTGGGAATCAATGGAGAAATCGAAGTAGAAATGGACAAGTACCAAAATAGTTCAAGTTCAAGATGAATAAAAGCTTAGCATGTAGCGTGGTCGTCCTAACCACCCAAACTTACACTATAAGGAATAGCTCATCTTACCTTCCGGGAATGCCAGATTCTTTTTTCAGGAGCTGCAGAACTGAGACAACAATCAGAAGTAGGAGGCTCTGGACTGAGAGCCATGCCAGGATCTTGAAAATGCTACATTTGCAGGTCTTCATGGCTCCTGGCAGTCTAGGCTAGCCTGATGGTGCTCCTGGAGACTTCTTCAATTCCCCCCTAGGACTAGGCAGCCAATTGCCTTGAGACCGAGCCAGCCACCCGTGTGAACGCCAAAGCACCTGTACATGCAGGTTATAAGGCACGTTCTGCTCCTCGTAGAGAGGCGGGGCAGGGGCAAGCTTCCTTTTTGGCACACACACAAGATATGGCCATTTGAAAGATTACAGAGCTGTGCTTTCTGACTTCAGGGATACACATCACACACCTGTTGCTCAAACAAAAATGTTTCTTCAGCCCGTTCAGTACAATGAGAAATAGCCGTGGGTGGGGAGAGGGTGCCAGTAAATATCACCCAGGCAAAAATTACATTGTATGATGAATTTGAGATAGTTTACATTGGCACATAATACAATTTAATTATAGGTCAGTGAGCCTTAGTGGAGGGCATATGAAAGCTTTGCATACGTGTGAAAACAGGTCTCACAAGTCCAACAAATATTTAAGCAAATAAATATAGTATAGTACTTTTGCTATTTATTTATTTAACGCAATTCCGTGCTTGTAAGTTTCTAAATGCTACGCTACGTTATGCTATTCACACTTATAAAGAGTTACAGGCCATTGGTATGGCACATTTTATCCCTCTCTCTATCTGGGTCCACTTTAGTGCCAGTCTGGGAAGGGTAAGAAGTGACTGCCTGCTCGCTGGCTTTTGTGCGCAGTTAGTAGAGGCTTTGTTCAATGTTTGGTTTAAAAGAGTTTTGTGCAGGTTGGTGTGACTCTGAAATGAATTTGATCATGGATGCATGTGTCTGAGGTGTGCTGAGGACCTTTTCTGTTTCGGTTCCTAATTCTGAACTCAGGGGTACGTGAGGAGGAAGAGAAACAAGCTCAAAACAAGCTAGGGGCCTCCGTGCCCATCCGCACACCCCAGCTCAGCGCTTTAAATGATAGTGCACTCTTACCACTACACCCTCACTCTTCCCGTGTACGAGCCATTATGCCATGTTCATGGGGGTCATTCCTTGTCAGATGAATCACTGGAGTATTCACTAATTAATTTGACATATTTTGGTATTTATGATTAGTATACATGTCTTGGTCGAAGGAGGTTCGATTTAAACAAGCTAGTAGAGCTACTCACTAAGCCTTTGCTTTTTGCCAATTCTATGCAGCATCGGAAATATGGGGGGGGGGGGGGGGGAATGATATGCCGCAACACTATTGTAAGTTACATTATTCTTTGGGCATGCGGATGCATTATGATGTATGCATACATGCGACTGCAGAATGACGGGAGCATCATAATCTTTTCGTTTTTTATTTTCTCTGATCTAAGACATGAGTAAATTACATAACAATGAAATTTAACCAGTCCCTCCACAAAAATGAAGCGGAAAATATTTAAATTCCCACAAGGGGTTGAGGAGCAAGGTCTTGCATTTATTTGAGTTTTACAGCTATTAGCATTGTAAATGCAATATAGGAATGCATTTATTTTATTTCACCAGCATAATAAAAAGCAATGCTCCATAACCATATATTCACCCCCTAAAAAACAAAAATTTCACTCCCTGGAGCCTTCAAAAAATTTACCTTAAACGCATCCCCAAGTTGTAGAGCATTAGCTCCAATTATGGGAGAGTGGATTTTAAATTCATCACACAGTGGAAAAGGTGATTATTTTGGGGTCCCCCCAACTTAAGTTGAGAACCCAAAAGACGAACTGGAAAGAAAAAGTATGCTGTGAGGAATTATTTTGTGGTGGTCCCATCATACTAGGGCCACCACAGGCTGAGCTATGGGCAAAAATGTATTTTGAATAAGGGGGCCCCGTAAAGAGTTATGGTGCGAGTTTCGTAGTGCAGTGAATATTATAATATCGGCTCCCCTGCTGAGCCAGGAGAGCTGCAGTAAAGTTTTCCTTTCGTATTCCTTTCTTTCTGCAGCCTCTCAGCACGTTTTCCTTTTTTAAATGGGCACACAAAAAAGCGTTTGTTTGTCAAGTTGACAAATAATTTTTTTTTTCTAAAAGTGCCCTATGGCGCGCTTTCACAATAATGTCAGCCACGCCCCATTCTTTACACGAGCTATGTCTAAAGATAGGAGCGCGGCCATAACTTTAAAATAAAAAAAGAAGGTGTTGCAAAAGAGCTTGTCTTGCTGATACCATTTAGCAAAATAGTGCTCGGAGGCTGTAATTAAAGCCTACTGAGTAACAACACATGTAACAGGGAGTGTCATTATGGGAGGTTACAAATTAACACAATTAGTCAAATACAAAAGATCGACAGGCAGTCGGATTTCCATCAACTGCCAAGAGAGGCCAGTGTCCTCATTTGGATATCCTAACACCGACTCCCTTGTTGATCACAATCAAGCAAGAGGTGTAGAGAGAAAAACCATAGGGTCACTAGATGCAACAAATAACATGCGCTGCCCAGGCTCAACCTAAAAACAGCACAGATGGCATGGTGGGTTCTTAGTGGGGGGAGAAGCACACGAGGAAGAGGGCTAGAAAACAAATGCTTAACGAAAAAGAAAACAAGCATTTGCAATGCAATAGGTCTTGCATTAGGAAAGTTTGAGCTATTTGTATTGTAAATGAATTTTTTTTTATTTATGTGTTGGTTTTGAAAATAGCTAAATTATTAGCTTTGTCATTTACAATGCTAATAGTTATAACTTTCGCAAATGTGACACCTACATCATTTGTAATGCAATATGTGTTGTATGTACGTGACTTAGAAGTATTGATATTACAAATAATAATGGCTTTTAATTTTTTTAAATAATTAACTTAAATAAAAGTTATTGTAATTTATAATGGCACTAGCTTAAACTTTTGTAAATAACTTTTGTGAAGATTATGTTCAGTGTATTTTATTGTGACAATAATCCAAGAACATAAGTGAAATATTAACATCTTTTTGTGACATTTGTAATAAAGCTTGAAACATTGAGAGAACATATTTGAACCAGTTGTTGTTGAATGGTTCCACAGAATGATGCTGTGGTAACGCTGAGTGATGGCGACGAGTGATGCTGTGGCGTTTAGTGATGATGTGGTAGCGCATAGTGATGTTGTGGTGCCCCTGAGTGATGCTGTGGTCGTGCTGTGGTGATGCGATAGATTGAGTGAGTGCGCTAGATAGATAGAGTGAGTGCGCTAGATAGATAGAGGGAGGGCGATAGATAGATAGATAGATAGATAGATAGATAGATAGATAGAGGGAGGGCGATAGATAGATAGATAGATAGATAGATGGATAGATAGATAGATAGATAGATAGATAGATAGATAGATAGATAGATAGATAGATAGATAGATAGATAGATAGATAGAGTGAGGGCGATAGACAGATAGATAGAGTGAGGGCAATCAATAGATAGATAGAGTGATGGCGATAGATAGAGTGAGTGCGATAGATAGAGTGAGGCCGATAGATAGATAGACAGATAGAGTGAGGGCGAGAGATAGAGTGAGGGCGAGAGATAGATGGAGTGAGGGCGATAGATAGATAGAGTGAGGGTGATAGATAGATAGAGGGCGATAGATAGATAGATAGAGTGAGGGCGATAGATAGAGTGAGGGCGATAGATAGATAGACAGAGTGAGGGAGATCGATAGATAGATAGAGTGTTGGCGATAGAGTGAGCGCGTTAGATAGACAGATAGAGTGAGGGCAATAGATAGACAGATAGAGTGAGGGCGAGAGATAGATAGAGTGAGGGCGATAGATAGATAGAGTGAGGGCGATAGATAGATAGAGTGAGGGCAATAGATAGATAGATAGATGGATAGAGTGAGTGCGAGCATTTGATGTGCATGTAGAGTGTAATACCTCCTTGTTCTTAATTTTGCATCCAATTCCGAAGAGGAGGAAGAAGGCTGACTCAAAGTCCTTATGTATATGTGAGCATGTAGATGTATTTTTATGTATGATTTTTTTTTTACATGACGCTGGTGAAACAGCTTTGCAGTCACCAGATCTAAAAAGGGCCTGTATTGAAACCGAGCGTACACTTGACCTAGCTCTTGTTTACTAGCTAAGGTATTATAAATAACTGTTGCGGAAAAGTATCTGGGATTTTCTGTCTTGCTTCAGGTGTACTAGTTTAGTTGACATCCAGAGAAACATCACTAATAGCAGCTGGTGCAGTTTTACCCATTGCGTTCCATAAGCCACACATCGATAAACACACGTGGATTGTGTTAGGCTGATCCTGCCAGGTGCGCCTCAGGCTTTGCGGCATCAGCTTCAAACTATGGCAAGTGGCAGGTCCAAATCTCTGGAGAGGCGCTGCTGTTTAATGACAGACACTAGCCCCATCCCATGAAGCTCCTTCATCTGTCTGGTGCCTGCTGTGTATTATTAAAAATGGCGCCCACAGGTTTTTGGCAGTAAATAGTTAGAACAAGATGGGGAATTGCTTGTAATTCATTCGGCAGACTTCCAGTCTCCTGTTTTCGGAAGGAACATTCATACAACATATTAATCAAGCATTGGCACAGCAAGAGTGTCATGGGCTCTGGTGCAAGCAAGCTGAATTGGCCCTCCTGATTTTAGTTTGCGTAGTAAAAAAGAGCCATAATAGTGATGGAGGGAGCCCCTGACGTTCCTCGGCTCTGGTGATGAGTGCAGTGCGGCTCTGGTTATAGCAAAGCCCCTGTGGTTTAGCTTGCAGAATTTTCTCCCTCTCTAAGAGCCCTTGTGCCTTCCCAGTCAGAGTCAACGGCGGAATCTGTAAGAGCATTTAGACCGTTTTCATATGATGAAAAGAAAATGTTAGCATCCTCCAGGCTACCAGTTTCGTGGAGTACTTGTCCACATTATTTGTTTTCTTTCTCTTGAACGGTTTAAGAACCATGTGCCTTTTATAGTGACCTGTAGAGGGCCCCGTCAGTGGGCACATGTGCTGACAACAAGGCACCCAATACACACCATGAGAGCAGGTTTGCCAAGCTGTAGCTCCAAAGAAAAAGGTTGAAAGTGAGACCCATAGCAGTAGGCAGCTGGTTGACTATGAAGGCGTTGGAAACTAGAGACAGATTTTGAGTTTCTTAACCAAGGGTGCATGCACCAGCTGTCAGCACGCGACTCTAAGTAGTGTCTGCTGAGACTACAAAATGGCTGACCAGCTGGCAGCTGGAACTCCAGGTAGGGCAGCATCGGTAAAGGTGGTGGTTGAGACCTGTGGCAGCGAGCACCGCCTCTATAGGCATGCGACCAGATGGTACTGTACTCTGAGGAGCAGTGGTAACTCAGACCTGCTGACAGCAGGGGTAACAGGGTACCAGTACTAGAATCTGCAGAGACCGTGTTTGAGGCTGCTACCTATGGGTGCACCCCCTGCCGCCCCCAGTAACGGGCACACCTGCTGCCAGCAAAGCCATCAGGTAGAACCTACCTGCGGAAACTGTGTCTGAGAGTGAGACATGTGACAGAGAGCCGCGAAGGTAGAGCCGTAGTCTGCGGAGACAGAGGATGTTCCCAGATGCAGTGTGCCTGCCATCTGCACGCGCGCCCCCCCGCCCCCGGCCTCTGCCCGCCTTGGCCTCCTAGCACGCCTTGTATTTTGGAAACAAGTAAAAGTATCCCGCTAGGAATGCTTATTGGAGGACGGCTGTTAGGATTTCCAGATGCGGGGCAGCAGCGCGCATGCTGGAGGACTCCTCCGGCCCTCAGACTGCAGGCGTCAGGCGGGAAGGGGCAGCGCGCGGTGCTGGGGTACTCTGCCACCTTCCGCAGCTCCCCCTGAGGACGGTGAGTGGGAGTGAATGACCGGATGGAACCGCTGCTGGTCTGTGAGGCAGTACCGAGGGCTCCGGGGCGTCACACGGCTCTCTCAAGGCACCTCAGCCCTTGCCTGCAGCTGCACACCCTAACACGGATGTGCTATGCACCTTTTTCCTAACGAGCAGCGTGCAATTACGTTTCTAGAAAGACAGTTTGCACTGCTAATGTACTTCAGTCATAAAGTGCACTTGCCCCTACTTTCGCAGTGAAGAGACGAGCCCCTTTGCCAGTGCACCTCCGCTCTGAAGCCGCATCTTTTGCTGTAGTTGTTATAGGCGACCAGATTGCTAAACCAGTGCCCGCAAACCAAGCATAACTCTTTCGATTCCAGTACTGAGGACCCAAAAGAGACTGTTCTGCCAGAGCACCGCATTTCTAATAGGCACCATTTCCTGTTAGTCGGTTATCTATATACCTGTGTCGCATGCAGCGATCAGCGCCGAGGAGCCATCACGTACTAACTACATCAATCAATCGTCGGCGTAGGAGATGATGTTGAGGTTGTGTTGTCGTGCGACGTGGGCGAGCGGTTCCATGTAGATGTGGAACAGCGTCGGGCTGAGGGAGGATCCCTGTGGGACGCCGCAGATGATCTCTGTGGTCTTCGAGCGGAACGGTGGGAGGCGGACGCTCTGGATTCTGCCTGAGAGGAAGGATGTGGTCCAGGCCAGGGCTTTCTCTTGGATTCCGGCGTCGTAGAGGCGTGCTGATAGGGTGCGGTGGCAGACTGTGTCGAAGGCTGCTGATAGGTCCAGGAGGATGAGGGCGGCTGTTTCTCCTTTGTCTATCAGGATCCTAATATCGTCGGTGGCGGTGATGAGGGCGGTCTCGGTGCTGCGGTTGCTGTGGAAGCCAGATTGGGAGGGGTCCAGGATGTTGTTATCTTCGAGGTAGCGGGTTAGCTGTTTGTTGACAATCTTCTCTGTCACTTTGGCCGGGAACGGGAGCAGGGAGATGGGCCGGACGTTCTTGAGGTCCTTGGGGTCCGCCTTGGGCTTCCTCAGTAGGGCGTTGATCTCGGCGTGCTTCCAGCTTTCCGGGAAGGTTGCTGTCTCGAAGGAACTGTTGATTGTTTTCCGGAGGTGGGGCGCGATGGTTGTGTTGGCTTTGTTGAAGACGTGGTGAGGGCAGGGGTCGGATGGGGATCCGGAGTGGATGGAGTTCATGGTTTTGATGGTGTCTTTGTCGCTGAAGTTGGACCAGGTGGTCAGGCGTCTTGTGCGGATGGTGATCGCAGGGGTGGTTGACTCGGTGGTGGGTGCGAGGTTGTCGGAGTTGAAGCTGTCGTGGATGTCGGTGATCTTACGGTGAAAGAAGGTGGCCAGGGAGTCGCACAGGTCCTGTGATAGAGGGATGTTGGAGCTGGGGTTGGAGAGTTCTTTCACGATGCTGAAGAGATCTTTGGTGTTGTGTGCGTTGTTGTCTAGGCGGTCCTTGAAGGAGGTCCTTTTGGCGGTCCTGATGAGTTGGTGGTGTCTGCGGGTGGCGCTCTTGTGGGCTGTGTGGCTGTCTGGTGTTCGGTTGTGGAGCCATTTCTTTTCCAGCTTCCGACAGGTGCTCTTGGAGATTTGGAGGTCTTCGGTGAACCAGGCGGCTTTCTTGTTGGTGTGGTTGGTTGTGCAGGTCTTGAAAGGGGCAAAGGTGTTGGCGCAGTCATTGATCCACTGATTGAGGTTGGTCGCGGCGGTATTGGGGTCGGTGGGGTCGGCGGGTGGTCTCAGGGCGAGGGTGGTAGCCAGTTGGTCCTTGGTGACCTTGCCCCAGCAGCGGCGTGGCAACTGTTGGGTGCGGTGGTGTGTGGTGGGTTTCCTGAAGGTCAAGTGGACGCATCTGTGGTCCGTCCAGTGGGGTTCGGTGGTGTGGTTGTAGGAGACATGGGAGCTTGTGGAGAAGATGGGGTCCAGCGTGGGTCCAGCGGCGTGGGTGGGTGTCGTCACGAGCTGTTTGAGTCCGAGGTTGGCGAGGTTGTCGATCAGGGTGGTGGAGTTTGCGTCGTTGTTGTTCTCGAGGTGGAAGTTCAGGTCTCCGAGGAGGATGTAGTCCGTGGAGGCGAGGGCGTGAGTGCTGACGAGGTTGGCGATGGTGTCGCTGAACTGTGTTCATGGTCCGGGTGGTCTGTAGACGAGTGTTCCTCTGAGGGTGGTGTTGGGGTCGGTGTGTATCTGGAAGTGCATGTGCTCTGCGGTCGTGAGGGTGTCGTTGGTGTTGGTCGAGACACTGAGGGTGTCCTTGTGGATGATGGCGATTCCCCCTCCGGTTCCATTGGTGCGGTCTTTGCGGGAGATCTTGTAGCCCTGAGGGATGGCTATGGCGATGTCTGGTGCTGAGGTGGCGTTCAGCCAGGTCTCCGTAAGGAAGGCGACGTCGGGGTGGTAGAGTCCAGGAGGTCCCAGAGTTAGTTGGCGTGCTTGCGAGCGGAGCGGGTTTTGAGGAGGATGCAGCGGAGGTGGTTGGGTTCTCTGGTTGGTGGTTTGGTTGGCTGGATGCTGGTGTATCTGCAGTTTCAGCAGGTGAAGGGCGCTTGGGTGCGCTTTGGGGTGGCCCGGTAGCAGGGGTGGTCTCGTCCGGTGTTGAGGGCGTGGAGGGTGCTGGAGTTGTAGAGCAGTCTGACCTTGGGCGGGGCGCAGGGTGCAGGGGTTCTGGCGCTGGGCGCGATCCAAGCGCGGGCATGCCTTTGGCGTGTCTTCGGCGTGCCAGCGGCACGCCCGCTGCGCGCGGCCTCCATATGTGGGGAAGAGGGAGGGCGGAGCAGCTGGGAGGCGGGAGCGGGGGTAGCGAATGGGAGCAGTGGGTGGGCAGGGCCGCAAGGACGCAGCGGCAGGAGGTGGTAGCGAGTGAAGCCGGGGAGGGCGGGGAGAGGGCTCAGGGGCACTGCGGGCACAGAAGGCGTATGATGGAGGGACACAAACAGAAGAAAAACGGGCACAAAACAACGTTATCACTGGGCGATACAATCAGAAAAACGGGCACAAAGCAAAAGGACACAAACCATGCCTGAAGCCGGGTGGCGAGATCAGGGAGGCTCACGCCGCACCAGGCAGTGGCAAGGCGACGGCGAGGGCACAGGAGCGACGTCACAGGAGGACCGTGCGGCGGCTGGGCGGCGACCTGCCTGAGAACAGGGTCAAAGGTCGCATCAGAAAATACACCGTAGCAGTTTAGGCTTTAGGTTTAGGCATTGCCATATCATGTACCCATTAGTGCAGTTCAGATGACTGATGGGAGAGAAGAGCGTATTGAAACAAGCGGGCTGGGAAGGGAAACTGAAAGTGAGCGGCAAAATAGCTGCTCGTGCACACAGGCTTACGCACTGAGCATGCGTGCTGCCAACCTTGCCTTGGACATGGGCGGGGATGGAGCGCGCGGCAGTCCGGGGCTCCCGTGAGCTGAGGGAGCCCCTCGAGGAGTGCACCCCGTAGAGAGAAGTCCCACCGAAGCCCACCCCGCACGGTAAGTGGGGCATGCTGTATGTGTGGAGCGCGCGTGTCAGGGGCATGCTGTATGTGTGGAGCGCGTGTGACCGGGGAATGCTGTATGTGTGGAGCGCGCGTGAGCATTTAAAAAAATGCAATTGCAGGAGGCTGACTTGCCTCTGAAGGGGGACAGGAGACGTGCATCGCGTCGTGCGGGTGCACCTGCTCCAATCACTCTGCGCGTGCCCATCTCCTGTCCCACTTCCAGGGCAAGTCCCTAACAATAGAGCTCGCTGGGGACAGCAGCGCTTTGCGCTGCTTACGTCAGCTCGACCTAAAAATAGTTACCTAAAGTGAGCAGTGGAAGTATAGTTGTTGACCAGTCAAAAGGATAGTAAAGAAACTATTCTGCAAGCCAGTCACAAACATTAGAAGATGAAGGAAAGCCATTGAATGAAAAGCAAGCACAGGAAAGTGGCAAAAAAGCCAAACAATTTCATCAAAGGTTTTGAATGTGTTCCATGAAGCATTACAATTTTACACTCAGGGGGCTCCTTACCTACTTTGAATGCCACGTATCTGAGTAAAGTAATCACTTGCATGATGGGTTGGGTCATCAAGCCTTGGCAGCAGGGCACAGAGACCCTTCAATGCTGCACACAGAGGAAAACATTTAGAGTGAATATGGTTACAAGATAGCACATTTGCAAGTGAGAGTGAAAAGAGTGAGAGTCTTAAGGGGTGGTCAACATAGGTTTTCTAAACCCCTTGTTGTCATGAAGATTTTTTGTGGGGGGCACTAGGTGGCACACGCACAGAATGGCCGCACCTCGGTGAGGCTCCCGTCGTCCGGCACATTTATCCGTCATTTATCCTAAGACCCGGTCTGGCAGCAAAATGAAAGTGACAGTGGCGGCTTCCTGAAGACGTGAAGTGTACGCAGAGTGGTAGTTGCGGACTGAGGCGCCGCAGCATCTGCCTGTCGGCCGCGGACGCAGATAGAGCGGAGCGGTCTTGGTTGTGCCCCGGAGCGGTGACTGGGGGAGAGCACTCACGCGAGCGCCACGGCGGCCACGAGGTGTTTAGGCCGCGCGGCGGAGCAAACAGCGGATCGGGGCCGAGAGGTCAACCACAGTGAGTGTGCTACGTGCGAGGCAGTTGGCGGGGGCACGCGGGTTGTGTGGGGTCCGCGACACAAGTACAGTGGACTGCTGTGTTCATACGGCGCTTGCAGATGGATAATGGCGGCTTGCTGAAGGGCGGCAGTAGAGGTCTACATCATACCGTCATTGGTGCACTGGCTGCTGCAGGATGACATTGGGACTAGCGGCGGAGGCTGGGACCTCCACAAAAAACTTATACCATCGGGTGGTGCAATATAATACCTGGCAAAGTGCAGTGAGGGAGGGCAAAGGACTATATTCTGAACTGGTAGTGTGGCACTCCCTGATGCAGTGAGCGCTCGATCGAGAGGTGCAATTTGTGGGGAGTAAAGTTTGCAGCGCTTCAATATAAGGAAGGCTTTTGGAGGCACCTCGACAGCAGAGGCAAGCGCGGATAGGAGTCCTGTGAAAAGCAGACAAGGAGTACGTTGGTGTGGCTCGTTGCTGACCGGTTGACTCGGGATACTCTACTCGACATACTCCTGCAAATTGCATACAGGGCGCATAGCATCATCGCCCGGGGGGTGAGTGCTCTGATACAGGTGTAAACGGCTTGTGTGGATGAGAGCTGTGCTTATCTGGAGGCTCCCTGAAGAGGAAGGAGATAGTAGTTATTGCGTTGGAACGTGTTATCGGTCACAAAGAGCGTAAGAAGGGGTCTGGTTGCCCCTCTTTGTAAGATGGGTCGGACAGACACACGCCAACCACGGTTCACATTTGAAGCTAAAAAGACTAGGACACTACCCCCTACGGAGCGGGAACAGAGTGCAGGGAAAATCTCCACTGCGATGGATGCTGAAATGTCTGGTGACATGCGCACCTTACTTTCCGAGATGCGACAGGGATTCGCTACAATGGCGGACAAAATGGATACCATCACGACCCGCATGGATGCTATAACTCACAACCTGGAAGGACATGACACCCGACTGAAAGAGGCGGAACAAAGAATTTCGGACACGGAGGATGCCACTACACAGTTAAAAACAGCAGTGTCTCAAATGGACAAGTTGATGAAAATAATCAATGCTAAAAATGAGGACATTGAAGCCCGCAGCCGAAGAAATAACATTCGCGTTCTAGGCGTGCCGGAGAGTACAAATACTGGCAGGATGGAGGGATACATTGAGAAGATGTTGGAGTAGGTGATTGGAAAGGATACCCTTTCCCCACAATTTGTTGTAGAGCGGGCGCACCGATCTCTCGGCCCGCGGCCTCCGCCTGGCAGTACGCCTAGGCCCATCATAGCGCGTCTCCTTAACTATAGGGTTAGAGATGGGGTACTGCGGGTGTCCAGAGAGAAACGCCAACTACATTATAATGGAGTGGCCTTTACCATTTATCCTGATTTTACACCTCTTGTGCAGGAAGAGCGGCGTAAGTTTAATGTGGTGAAACAGAAATTACGATAAGCACAAGTGGATTATGCCCTGTACCCGGGGCGCCTGCGGGTCACCTACCAAGGTACTCAAATGATTTATACGAACCCGCACCAAGTGGAAGAGTTCCTAAAGAAGTTAAAAAGGCGGAAGGAGCCGGCTGGGGGGCCTGGTGACGAAGACGAAGCGCGCCTCTCGGATATAGAATGATATACCACCACAGCCTTTCACTGATAGGACAAAATATGGTATGAGACATGTGGTGCCACCGAGAATATGGACTCAGTATCTTCAGGAATTACATCGTATCTGAGGAGGTTCATTGAACTGCACTATGGCAGAGACACGCCGGACACCCTTGCTGCTAACCGGGAGGCAGCAGAGATGCCATTAATCTCCTGAACTGGGGCGAGGTGAGCCACCTGGAGGGATTCCCCACATGGGTGTTACGCTACTTAGCTATGTTTTATTCATGTTGGGGGGGAGGGTTGAGGGTTTCTGGCATGATTGGGATGCTTCAGTGGGACGGGGAGGATGGGGAATGGGGAGTTGTGATGTTGTTGTCTGTTCTTGGTATGGCAGGCTTGTACGTTATAACTACCTTCAGTGTTACCTGTTGCAGATGTGCGTTGAGGTGCCCATTGTGCTAGTCCTTCGTCCACAATGTCACGTAGACTGCCATGGCAGGGTCGGGGAATGATTCTAATTTGACTATCCTCTCCTGGAATATTCGAGTGTTAAATGATGCAAGAAAGAGAAGGCAGATATCTGGATAGACAGCAGGTGCAGGTAGCATTATTACAAGAAACACATATACATCCGCAATCTCTAATACTTTTGCCAACAGATGGGCATGTGTCCATGCCTTTTCTTCCTTCTCTCCATATGCTAGAGGTACCCCCATCTTAATAAAAAAGAATGTTCCATTTGCGCTTGCTGGAGTGCAGTCTGACCCCATGGGCCGGTTTGTTATTGTGTGGGGAAGACTGGGTAGGAATTCTGTGACTCTTGCCAATTGTTACTCCCCTAACGTGGACACACCAGAGTTCTATGCGACTGTTTGGGGTAAAATATTGGCGGTAGGCTCTACGCATATTATCTGGGGGGGGATTTTAACCTAGCACTAGTCCCTGCACAGGATAGGGTGGATGAGGGGGTCCATTACCACGCTAAATCTCGGGTTATGCTTGCTGGCATAGTGGAAGAGGGGGATATGGTGTATAGCTGGAGACGCATGCACCCTACTAGAAAGGACGGAACGCATTTCACATTGTATAGTGGCACATGGGCCCGACTAGACTATTGCTTCCTCACTAGAGGGCTGAGTACAGGCCTCTGCACGGCTATACATCTGGCCAGGACATACTCGGACCACTGCCCTGTTAAGGTCACAGTTGCCCTGCCGGGATTTGATAGGCCTCGACCGACATGGCGCTTGAAACCGGCTGCCTTGCTCGACCTGGTCTTCAAGACTGAGCTCGGTGAGGAAATTGCCGATTTTTTCTCACGTAACAAGGGGTCGGTGGATAGTGTAGAGATAATATGGGAAGCTTTTAAAGTTACAATGCGAGGCTACTGTCTGGCTAAAAGCTTTGGGGTATTGAAAGACATACAGCGGGCGTTACAGAACCTAGAACACGATTTGAAGAGGCTGGAGGAGTTAATGGTACGGGGAGATAAGGGGCAGGCACAGAAAGACTTTAGGGTCAAATTGTCTGAAGCTAGGGAAGCGAAATTTAGAGGGCGATATTGGGTGGCACGCAGATATGGAGAAGGGGAGCGGCCGGGGAAAATCTTAGCAGAAATTACAAAACACTCACGCTCCACTACCAGTGTGCTGGAGATTGCTAAATCGGATGGACAGCTATGTCAGGACACTATGTGCATACTTGACACGTTCACATCACATTACTCAAGTTTATACACTACACAGACCACTGATGAGATTGACCTAGAGGGTTTTATGGGAGATGTTGCCTTATGCTGGCTTAGCGATGTACATAGGAAGTTTCTGAGTGCCCCAATAGAGCTAGACGAGATACGTGAAGCAATTATGGCACTAAAGAATGGCAAGGCACCGGGCCTTGATGGCTTGCCCGTCGAGTTTTATAAATGCTATATCGACATAATGGTGCCTGTCTTGCGGGAGGTGTTCGAAAGAATCCCTCGAGGTAGGGACACTCCCACAATCCATGCGTGAAGTGGTCATCACCTCTTTATTGAAACCTGGTAAACATCCTACGGCTTGTGATTCCTATCGCCCACTGTCTTTAATTAATACTGACACAAAAATATTGGCAAAAGTCTTAGCAAATCGGTTGTCCCTCCTGATGAATGTGATCATACTCCCTGACCAATCTGGTTTTGTCCCGGGTAGGGCAACTAATTGCAATTTACGTACGCTATTCTCTTTAATACAAACTGTGGCACCCGACTTCCCCATGGCAGCAGTGTTCCTTGATGCCTCAAAAGCATTCGATTCCGTGGAATGGAATTACTTATTTGCGGTCCTTCAGAGAATGGGATGCCCCCAGATGTTTATCTCCTGGATACGATTGCTGTATTATCAGCCTACTGCTCCACCTCCCTTCCCCTATCGCGGGGTACCCGGAAGGGGTGCCCGCTCTCCTCCCTGCTTTATGCCATAGTGAAAGAGCCATTGGAGTGCAGATTGCAGCAACTACACATGGACAGAGCGTTTCAATGCTTCCAACGTGAAGTCCTCATATCATTATATGCGGACGATGTTACACTGTATGTTAAAGTCCCGCAACAAAATCTAAATCCCTTGTTGCGTGAATTTTTGATGTTTGGCAGGCTTTCAGTGGTCAATATAAATTGGGGCAAATCACAATTTTTCCCACTCATGCCTGTGGTCCCTGACTTCCCACTAGATTTTCCTCTTGAATGGCGTTGTACTGACCTTAGGTACCTGGGGATACAGATCTCTAGAGATAGGGAAGAAACGCTTCGTCTGAATTATGGCACAGTGATCACGAAGCTGGCGGCTAAAATCTCACGCTGGATTTTATTACCATTATCTATGGCAAGCAGGGCTTCGCTTATAAAGATGGTAGTTCTCCGTCAATTTTTATATTTATTTCTCAACATTCCTTATTACCCTGGCACATTTTTTTTTTAACTCTGCGGACGGAACTTATTAGGCTAGTAAGGGGCGGAAAGCAGCCACGACTGCAATGGTCGATCATTACACAACCCTATGAATGGGTTGTGTTCGTTGTACCGGATTTCAAACTTTACTATATCAGTGCACAGGCACATTTTGCGTACCACTGGATGAAACATATCCCCTTTCTGCCTCAGTTAGCCACTGATGATTGTCTGGTGCATCCCCTTCCCTTAAACGGTATCATACATGGACCTGTTGCAGTATTAGAGACACCACCCACAACTGTAGCCTGTACGGTTGACGCTTGGCGACGCATGGTGAAAGTTCTACAGGCTCCACTTTTGTATTCCCCACGATTCCCTCTCGCTTATCACCCGAAATTCGTATTATTGCAGGAACAAGGGTTTCATGCGCTGTGCAAACAGTTTAATGTTACCACCTGGGGGGACCTATTCTTGGGGGGAACATTTAGGACCAAAGATCTATTTTTTTAGGACACTCGTCCCACGCCGCTGGAGGTATTTTTATATATGCGACTGTGACAGGGAATGCGGGACATACTACCTGATTTTCCTAACGAACCGAACATACTGGCTCCATTACACCTTATGCTCAGCTCCATGGATGGGAAACACTTAGTGTCAGGTATATACAGTAGCATACGGGCACATCTTTCAGGGGTTACAGGTTCGGTCCGTCTCTGTTGGAGCGAAGATCTGGGGTGTGACATATCCGATGAGCAATGGGTATATTGTTGTAGAGTCACGGGCCATGTATCAGCCAGCTGTCGGTTCAAAATCATACATTATACGTTTTTACAACGAATGTATTACACTCCCGCCCAAAAATTCAGATTTAAACTATCAGACAATGATCGTTGCGAAAGATGCAGAAGCGCTGTGGCGGGTTTCTGCATTTAGCTTAGGAATGTCCTGGTATAGCGGAGTATTGGTCACAAGTACATGAGGCCCTTGAGCGAATGCTAGAAATTACGCTGGAGAGAGACCCCTTGGCTATGCTGTTGGGGTACACTGCCCTGATACCTGCACACTGCAGGAAGTTTTTAGATATCACCTTGTTGTTAGCTAAACACAGGCTGGCCTGTCGTTGGGGCAGGGGGAGGGCTCCAAAGTTTAAGTCATGGATACAGGATATCACATATTGTCAAGAACAACATGCTGTCCATGTAGAGACATTGCCTTTGTCCTCTCGACCCAGAGATATATGGGGGCCACTGCAAACGTACCTTTTGCATAATGTAAATGTGGACACTGAGGCATCTGTTTGGAGAACTGTTCCTATGGGGGAGACTGGAGAAGGTTCGGGTTGATGCATGCTGCTGTGCCATACTGGCCAATTCTACAGGAGGAAGAGCCCAGGGCCGAGTTATGCACCATGGTTGTGCTACCGTTTGGTCTCTAATGTTTTGATTAGCTGGATGTATTTTAATTTTCGCTACCATATGATGTCAATGCTCACCTCTGTTGGTTACCTTATACTGCGTTGCTGCTTTCAATAGAGAACATTGCTATCGATGTACCCACTTGCCATGGACAGGTACTGTACCATATCACTACTGTGAAAACACACAATGGATGGGACTTCTTGATCTACTGTGTTTTTTAATTATGTTTTTAATGCATTCTATACAACCCTGTAATTCTTCGTACCTGATTTATATATTGAACCCTTTGCCCAACGGCTGAGGGAGAGGAAGGTGGCCATGTACGCGGACGATATTCTCATTTTTTCTTCAGATTTGCGTACGGCTCTTTCCTCAGTGATCGCTTTGGCCCCTGACTTTGGCGAGATCTCCGGTTATCAAATTAACGCCTCTAAGACTGAGATAATGGTCTGGAACGATCCTGAGCCAGTGGCAGGGGCTCAGCTGAGCCTTACCTTACGTTATCTCGGTCTTAGCATCGTAAAAGATATAAACAAAATTGCAATGTTGAACTTCTCCACTGTGGCTAGGGATTGTAGAAGACTTATGAGATCTTGGTCTTCACTCCCTTTGTCAATTTTGGGCAGAGTAAACTTAGTAAAAATGTCTATTTTACCAAAAATTTTGTTTTTGTTTAATACTATTCCCCTGTATTTCGAGCCCTCTTTTGTATCTAAACTTCAGGGTGATAATAGCTCTTTCATTTGGAACGATCATATACCCAGGATCGCGTGGAAAAAGCTCAGACGTCATAGAGAAAAAGGGGGCCTAGCAGCTCCCGACCTACAATTATATGTGTGGGCTTTTCAATTCTCCCACGCTAGGATGTTGCTTAAAATGCCCACGAATTTTGGAATTGGATGTATGTTGCAGCTTTACTTAGAGGAGAAGGGGTGGGCCAGCAGGGCTTTTTGTTTAAATTTGGTGACCCTAAGTTTTTTTAAAAAGTGAAGCTGAAGATTTTGCAGGGTATGACAAAAACGTGGGTTAAACTTAGGTTTGCTATAAAGGTGGGATATTTTGCATGCAGGTCGCCACTGTGGGATTCTCCTGGGAGCCCGGGTTGGCTTCTTGACACTCTTGCAACACCATTGAGAGAGGCAGCCTGGAGGTCTGGGGGGATTTATTCATTGATGGCTGTCTGCTCCCATGGGATGCCTTGTTAACTAAAATCGGGTTGGGCCTTTCTAGGTTTAAATATCTGCAGATTGCAAGTTGGGCTCACTCACAGGTTTCTGCTAGGGGTAGATTCTTATTGGGAGGAGATAGTAATATAGTGGCCCTGTTGTTGGATAAACCCCCAGCTAGAAAAGAGGTTTCCGTATGGTACAATCTATTACTAGAAGAGGTCGATGGCGAATTTCAACTGCCAGAGACGCTGTGGAGTTCCTCTTTTACTGGCCTTGACCTTGAAAATATGTGGCTTACATCCTTTAAGGTTATGTGGGATATTGTGAAGCCTGCCTGGCTTCGTAGGAACCATCTTTTTACTCTGCATAGGGCCTACTACTCACCGCAGAGGCTATCAAAATTCTCAAAGGACTCTCCTGTGGCATGTCCCAAGTGTGGGCTGTTAGCAGCTTCTGATTTACATATGTTCTTTGAATGTCCCTTCCTACTCACCTATTGGGAGTCAATAAGTGCTTCACTGACGACAGCCCTGGGAGTTCAAGTTTCGAACACTTCAACGCTCGCAATATTTGGGATTTCACCTGAGGTCTGGGGTCCAGCCAAAAACCTTCTCTTTTATTGTATTTTGTTGGCCAGAAGAGAAATCTGTAAGAAATGGAAGGACTCATCACCACCTACTTTGCTAGACTGGTGTATTTCAGTTCTGCAAACTTCAAAAGTGGACCTAGCAAGGTCAGGGAATCCTGACAAAAGAAACTTTTGGTTCCTTCTGAACTGGGAGTAGTCAGTGTGTAGACTGTGGTTTTTTTTTGTGTTTTTTCCCCCCCATGGTCCAATAATTAGGCTGCTTGGTCTTTACTTTTCTTGATATACCCAATATTATGGGTTCGTTATTAGCGATGGGTATTTGACTGCAGCAACATCACTCTTTAATGGTTACCCTAAGGTGGAGGTATTGGAGGGCTGAGATAATACTGAGGGGCAACACCGAATAAATAGCTTTGTTGCCACTGCCAGTTTATCTGCGACAGTATATCTCTCTCCTTGTGCTTCTATGTGGTAAACCAAGGGCGAAAATGAGGACCCAAAGCCTGTAATTCTTCCTGTTTCGGAAAATCTATAAATAAAGTTAAAAAAAAAAGATTTTTTTTGTGAGTCTGCGCTATTAAGCAATGGGAAAGTAAGACATCTTAGTTCATTGGCAATATGCACCAAAGATAATGTATGTGTTCAAAGCAGAGAAAAGGGTAATATAAAACATAACTAGATGGTGGAGGTGTAAGTGGTTCCCATGAAAGTGGTTCCCAGGAGGATGATTCAGAGTTCCGACCATGAATCTGGACAGCAACACATTTCTAATCATGAATCATAACAAAGCAGGGAGGAATCTAGTCCACACACTACAGTTGACGAAAGAATGGGAAGGTTTGATAGAATCCTACATAAACCATCAAGGTTAAAAGTCTTTATTTGTGAATAATGTACATACTAATAAGTTGTGTTATTAAAGACATTTTAGAAGAACAAATTCCATCCAGTTCAGTTCAGTTCATAAATCTTTATTCGAATTCCAAGAATTCGTAAAAGCACAATCAAACAATTTACAATAATGTAATAAAATCCATATAAAAAAGTTATTAGACAGTTCATTTGAAGCACCATAACAAATCATCAACCAATTTCACAGGGTTACCACATAAAATTAAGAAATCAAGGATTATTCATAGTCTTACGGGTTCTGGTGGCAATTTTCAAGAAAGTGCAAGTGCGAAAAACGAGTTCTTTGTTTTCTAAAGAAAGCAGCATTCAATAGGCTTTTTCCAGGGGAACAGGTCTCTGTTTTTTAAAAAATTGAGTTAAAAGCCATTTCACATATTTTAAATAATATTCACAAAAAAAGAAAAAATGCAGATCAGTCTGTACACTCACCCTGTCACAGGGGCATATTGTGTTTACAAAATAAGGCCGATGGCCAAGAGGGAAGCATAATAAAAATTTAACAGTTCCTGCTCTTTACCAAAATAAAAGGCTCCTTTCCCAGTATGTCATGGGCAAAGTAAGATATATTGGTAGAGGGTGCCTATACAATTCTATATTCATATAGCTTAGTACGGAGGATTTCTTAGATTCCATACTGATCCTTTGTGAGTTGTAAAGTGTATAAAGTGCATTTTTCAACTCATTCTTGTGAAGTGAATCGGCTCTACTTAGGTCTAAAAAGAGACTACCTTTATCAATACTACATAAACTCTTGTAGACCCCCCGAGAGCCAGGGAATCTCCATTCCTCTCTCACATTTAAGACAATCACTTATGATTTCTTTCGACAAGGATGCAGATTTGTTCCTCCAAACTGAACATTAAATAGAGCAGGACGAGCACTAATAAAATCACAAATAAAATTTAAGTTAAGTTCCCTATGGCAGATATATTGGGAGGTAGAAATTGGTATGCCCAGCAGCTTTCTACAAAACCTATTTTCTTCCTGCTGGATGCAATGACTGTTCGCCAGCCCCCATATCTCAGCCCATACATAACTACTGGAAAACATTGCAGTTTAAAAAAAATGTCAAATGGCTAAAATGGCACCTGTTTTCTTCGGGCGGGGGAGACTTAGGATGGAATTGATGGCCTTTGAGAACATGCTCGTGGAGTGGGCCAAATGCTCAGTCCACGAGCCGTTCGCAGCAAAGGCCACCTCTAGATAGGGAAAGGTACCGGTGGACATTAATCTATCATTCCCTACCAATATAGAGTTAAGCTGGCGTTTCCCTGGTCCACATGACATGATAAAGGATTTTTTTAAATTAACACGTAGGTCCAGACCATCCACATACTCAACAAAGGTCTTTACCAAAGTACGCAGAGAATTTGGTGTGCGGCCTATAAGCACCGCATCGTCTGCGTATAAAAGTACCGGTAACAATTTACCATTAATTGTCGGGACGTCTACAGTTGACAATTTCAGAGAATTTCTCAGCCCATTAATATAGATAATGAAGAGCAGGGCTGCTAAAACGCACCCCTGTCTAACCCCCCTGCCCACCTTGATGGCTCCCGATACCTCACCACCCACACCAATCCTGACTTGTGCTTTAAGATCTGTGTGGAGGTATGCCAAGAAGTGTACCAGGGGCTCATCTAAAACCATAATCCAATAAAATAGACCAAAGCTTAGACCTATTAACTAAATCAAAGGCAGATGATAAATCCATAAAGGCCAAATAAACTGGGGAAAATCGAGCAAAGGTATATTTACTAACAACCAAATTAAGATTTAAACATTGTTCAGTTGTCCCAACTTTACTCCGAAAGCCCAGTGGACATGGCTCTAATCTACAACTTTCCTCTGTCCATTTTAAGACCCTATTGTATATAACTCGACCCAAAATCTTTAGTGTATTGTCAAGTAAAGAAATGGGCCTATAATTAATAGGTTCCGATCTGTCCCCATTTTTATAGATTGGAACAATGATGCTCGTGGCCCAAGTTATAGGCATAGGGGCTTGGGGTAAATTATTAAAAACATTCAAAAGGAGAGGGGCCCAGAACTCTGGTTTCCATTTGATTAAATCTATAGGAAGACTGTCTGGTCCCGGGGCCTTGTTACCAAGGCTCTGTGCAATTGCTTCTTCTACTTCTAACAAAGTGATTTGCAGGCAGCATAAATGGCCCAGCTCATAGTGATCTGAGCCATGTGGCGGAGTGGCATCAATTTTAGAAAAGTGGCCCTCCCATGACTCGCTGGAGATGGTACAGCTGACTGGTGTTAGTTGCTGACCCATTTTACGCAAGTCCCGAATTGCGGACCAAAATATGTTGCCCTTCTTTCCGCCAGCTGACTCTGATAGTGCTTCCCAGCGCTCACTGAAGAGAACGCCCTTCCGCTCACTTACCACAGTGTTATACCTCTTCCTAGCTGTTCTTACATCTGCAGGGCACCTTGGTTTGGAGGTTAGAGCTGTGCGTAAGTTCCTATTGGCCTCAGAGGATCCATGATCAAACCATCTCGGTTCTTTTTTAACCTGGGAAAGTGGTACTGACAAGAGGGATTTGATCACTGAGCACAGTTTGGTAAAATCTTCGATTACGCTTAAATGTGGTCCCTCAGATGACAAACAGGAGGCGATTAGATGCATGTGCCCCTCTGCCACTGTCTGAAATAGTTTACCACTGTCAACTCCCCTCCATTTCACTCTTAGCTTGCCTGTTGAGGTTGTTAAATCCCTTGCCCCGCAATGGGTAGTATACACAGGACGGGATGCTAATCTCAGTACTAGTTTAAGGGGATTGTGGTCCCCGAAATCTGTTGCATGAACCTTAGCAGCCAATAAGCGATCTGCAAGGCAGGGGGAAGCAATAATGAAATCAATGGTTGAGGAACAATGCCTTCCTCTAAATGTAGTTACCAGCTGATTTATGGAAGAATCAGCAGATTCGCTACCAACAACATCCATTACATTAGTAAGGACGTGTTGACTCAAAAGGTGTCTAATTCCGAGCCCCTTCGTACGGCGCGATCCACATGTGGTGTACTCACACCATATGGTTTGGATAGGAATTTGGCATTAAAGTCTCCGCCAAACAGGATCCCAATTGCCTCTTCTGAACCTTGCTGTCTGTCTAAATTAGAAATATTAATAAAAAGCTCAATAATATTCCTATTTGGAATAGAGTGAAAATCATTATTGTAAAAGTTAACTAAATAAAAAGGGACTCTTCTTTTGTATTTCAATATTTGGATATTGTGACTATTGGTGGGTATAACCTTGATACTCCCTCCCGATGCTATGCTGATCCCAATAAACAAACCACCAGATGCACGGCCGAAGTCGGGCTTAGGTGCAGTTAAATTAAAACAATGGAAACCTTCTATATATAAATCATGTGTAGCCCAAGTTTCTTGAAACATTATAACGTCTTGGTCGGATATCATACTCAGCCAATTTGCATCACCTAGCTTTGGTTCAAGACCTGCTACGTTCCAACTCAAGACGTTAAGGTCGGTTGTCTGACATAATATCGACAGACAGAATATCGACATACAAAAATATCAACACAAAAATATCGAAATCAAAAATATCGGAGTCATATCTTCATAAAGGTAAGTACAAAAATATCGAAAAATTAATATCGTAGTACAAAAATATCGAAATTAAAAATATCGTTTTTTTAAATGTATAAATAATAATGTAAAAATAATTTTAAAATACATATAATTTTACAAATATTAAATAAAAACATTAAAACATAATTACAAAATTAAAACTAATACATATACATTTAAAATAAATTAAAAACGTAATAATTTAATGTAATTTTATTTTTTTTTCAATTTCATTTAATTGATTTAATTTAAATATAAATTTATTTTATTTTTACCCTGTACGCCTGTACCCCAAAAACCCAAAACTGACCCTGAACCCTAAAAATACCCCTTTACCCAAAAACCCAAAACTGACCCTGAACCCTAAAAATACCCTTTTACCCAAAAAACCAAAACTGACCCTGAACCCTAAAAATACCCCTTTACCCAAAAACCCAAAACTGACCCTGAACCCTAAAAATACCCCTTTACCCAAAAACTGAAAACTGACCCTGAACCCAAAAAATACCCCTTTACCCAAGAACTAAAAACTGACCCTGAACCCAAAAAATACCCCTTTACCCAAAAAATGAAAACTGACCCTGAACCCTAAAAATACCCCTTTACCCAAAAACTGAAAACTGACCCTGAACCCTAAAAATACCCCTTTACCCAAAAACTGAAAACTGACCCTGAACCCAAAAAATACCCCTTTACCCAAAAACTGACCCTGAACCCTAAAAATACCCCTTTACCCAAAAACTGAAAACTGACCCTGAACCCAAAAAATACCCCTTTACCCAAGAACTGAAAACTCACCCTGAACCCTAAAAATACTCCTTTACCCAAAAACTGAAAACTGACCCTGAACCCTAAAAATACCCCTTTACCCAAAAACTGAAAACTGACCCTGAACACTAAAAATACCCTTTACCCAAGAACTGAAAACTGACCCTGAACCCTAAAAATACTCCTTTACCCAAAAACTGAAAACTGACCCTGAACCCTAAAAATACCCCTTTACCCAAAAACTGAAAACTGACCCTGAACACTAAAAATACCCTTTTACCCAAAACCTGAAAACTGACCCTGAACCCTAAAAATACCCCTTAAAAAAACTAAAACATATAAAATTTAAAATATTATTATATACTTACCTATACTTACGTTGTAATGGTATGCGTTGTAAAGGTACCTGCATTGTAAAAACATGCGTTGTAAACACATGCGTTGTAATGGTTTTTGCATTGTAAAAATTTAGTTGTAATGGTAGTGCGTTGTAAAAGTTGCGTTGTAAAGGTTGTTTCCCCGGTGGATAGCGTAGGGGTAAAAATTACTATTCACACGCCAGAGGGTGCATCAGTAGGGAAAGCATTGGATAGCATGGGGGTAAAAATTAATTCCCACACTACTCCCACTTTAACACACAACACACTACACATATAAAAAAGACAATTAAAATAAATTTCAATTAATCAATTAATAACAATTAATATTACTAAATTGATGTAATTATAAATGAACTAAATAACACATATTAATTACTAATTAATTAACAATAAATACCAAAGAAAATTACAATCTCTTTAATTAATTACATTTAATTATATCACACCCTATCCCCCTATAAACACACAACCCACTACACAGAAATAAATCATATCATTTATTCACTTAATAATTATTAATTACCAATTAATTATTATTTAACAATAACAAAAAATTAAATATATTAGCACATTAACTCTAAATAATTTAATTACATAATTAATATTATTTAATTACCAATTAATTATTAATTAACAATAACAACACATTAAATATATTAGCACATTAACTCTAAATAATTTAATTACATAATTAATATTATTTAATTATCAATTAATTATTAATTAACAATAACAATAAAGTAAATATATTAGCACATTAGCTGTAAATAATTTAATTTACTAATTAATATTATTGTTTCCCAATTAATTAATTAACAATAACAAAAAATTATATATATAAAAAAATTACTCTAATTAATGTAATTAACTAATTAATATTAATTAATTACCAATTAATTATTAATTAAAAATATGTACAAAATTATATTAATTAATTAACTAATTAATATTAATTAATTACCGATAAAGTATTAATTAAAAATATTTACAAACATATATTAATTAATTAATTATTATTAAATTACTTCCCACCCTATTCCCCTATAAACCCACAACCCGCTCTGATACTAAAACGCAAAATGTATACAAATTTACAAATTTTCAAACATACATTACAAAACATGTTTAACAAACATATAAACAACACATTAAAATACATAACACTAAACAAAATGTCGATATTAGTAAAATTCGATATTAGTAACATACATACCTTAAAAAAACGATATTCTGTCTGTCGATATTTTGGACATCGATATTCTATACTATCGAAATTAAAACATCGATATTATTGTATATCGATATTTTAATTTCGATATTTTGTCTCACTACCGTTAAGGTCAAGGTCAATTTTACTCTTTTTGAAGGTTTGGGGATATTAGATATGTCAGTGCATATAGCTGGTATGGATCCTATATCATCCTCTGCCTATGGTTGATAGTCGATTGGCACTAATAGCTGCGTGTTCTTTAATTCCAGAGCATCTGTCTGCTCCATCGGGGTAGGTGGCAGAGTGCCTTATGTGTCCTCTAATATGTTCCCTACACATTCAATAACATCTGCCAGCCTATGTAGTTGTCAATCCTGTGCGTCCAGATTTGAGAGAGCCTGGAGCCTGTTACTGCCAAGCATGGAAAGGTGTGCATTGATAATGTGGGAGTTATAAGGTTTATAGAAATAGGCCAGCGGTAATGCACTAATACTAGTGTTAAGCGGTGCAATTTGCTCATGAATACCTAGTAATCGTCTGACCATTTGAGGTCTGCGGAAGTTAATTACGATACAATCACCACTGATGTTCTTGGGTGAGTGGCCAACCAACCCTACTCGTCTCACCATGAGGATTTTATTCATGTCTGAAGCATGAAATCTTTTATGTTTGACCAACCAGTCAACAGATTTATTGCGTAGCTCTGCCCAGGTCTCCCTCTGATCTTCAGTAAGGTGTGGGACGCCAGCTAGCACCAGCACATATGGGCTGGAACTAGGTGGTAAATTCAAAGCATCTTCATTTGATTTTACGCAATTGCCTCCCAAATGGCTAGTGATAGTTATGCCTCTACTTGGATTAGATGCCTTAGGACCGGTAATTTTACCAGAAAACGGGTGCTAGAATGGCTTTCAGTGCCTAGATTTGTATGGTTAGCATCAGTAGTTCTCTGCATATTGTAGCACTACATCGGTTGGTTACTGTGGGATCCTTCGGCGCTAAAGGTCCCAGAGGTATCATATCAGGCCTGTAGTTTGTAGGGTTTGATACTATCGAACATCCCCTCCCCGCATTATCAGTAAGACAGTGCACTCTAGAACCACTAACATTGTCCATATTAGAGTCAATCCTCTGGAGTCTTTCCAATAGAGAGTCAAAGTTCTTATTGATCACCTCTTTAAGTTGAGATAAGGCAGACTCCAAAATTTTCTCTACCGCATTTACTAACAGGGTTTCCGCATTGGAGCTAATATCACATCCAGCCATATCTTGGTTTAAAATTACATCAGTCTGTGTGCCCCTAGAGTCCAAGTTAGCACCATCATTAAGAAAAATAGCTGCAGGATTTGATGGATGATTACTAGGAGCAGGGCGCTTAGCTTTCGAAGTTTCCTGTGTGCGCTCTATTCTCTTCCTTTTATTAACTGTTACTTTTGCCTTGGCATTCCCACTAGATTTAGCCACCTGCGCCCTAGTGTTGATACAGGGCGCTCCTGTTGCTGTAGTTATACTTGTAGGAGAAACAACCTCCAGGGCTTCAGGGGAACTAACAACAACGTTCCCCTGGGATACCTGAGGTATGCATTCAGGGTTCGAATCGTGTAGTGGCAAACAGGATTGCACCAAGGCCGGGTCCAAAGACAGGCGACGTTCAGTGACATGAATTTCATGAGTTAACAACGATTCTGCCCTTAGAAGGAAGGCATCCAAAGTTCTTACTCATGTTAGAAAAATAAATATGGCAGCCCGCCCTGCGGAAATAGGTACAGTCCAGGGAAGATGGAATTAATGACAGATTACCAACAAGTGGACCCTTCACAGTACCTTAGTAACCCTTTGGATTGGTAGCAGATGTCAGGGGGTGGCCCAGCCCAGCCCAGCCTCCTCCGGTCTCCGACGGGCGCGGGACGGGCCCGCCCTTGGCCCGAGCTTGGCTCGGGCACGCCCACGCGCGTCCCGCACTGCTGGAGGGCGGGCCGATTTTGAGGGCCTCTGGGGCCCTCCGGCCGCGTCACGGGCCCTGCGCCTCGCAGGGGCTTCTGGGGGTTGTCGGATTTGCTGCCGCGCCAAGCCATTGCCCTCATGGCTGCTCCGGCGGCTCTGGCGGCGTGGAGATGGCGTTCCAAAAGTCTCTGACCAAGGTGAGTGCCCTCGTTGTATTTCTAGCCGTTTCCCTCACGGCAGAATTAGGCTAAATCAGGCCCCAACTGAATTCCATCCTATAATTGTCTTGATATTGTGCGATGAATTATGGTATATATTCCATCATTTTAATGCTCATATAGTAGTTTTCCTTTAATTAATTATTTTTTATTTTCATCTCATTAGTTTTCTTTATTGTCGCAAAATAGGAAGATATGTAGTCTTTAGGTATGTAGTGTATACGATATTATAGTATTGTGCACCTGCGGACATCATAGTACTTACCTGCTATGTCATTCAGAACCTAACTATGTAATATGGAATGTAGAGGGCATTCGAAGGCTGGGATTGAGTAGAGACGGTTGTTAGCTTCAGCTCGCATGTAAATGTGTGTACCAGGAATTGTATTCATAAAGCTTTGAAGTACTACCAATACGAAGCTTCATGTTTACAGAAAATAATTGAGGATTGTGCATCTAATCAACTGAATATCCATATAAACAGAGAGTGGTATCTTGAAAATGTGCTAGAAAATTAACACACTAAGGGGCATATTAACAAGGAACAGGGAAAATTAACGCTAAGGGCGCTTAGCGTTAATTTTTTTATCGGCCGCTATCGCTGGATAATATCGCCTGGGTATCACGTTATTAACAACGCTAACCAACTAGGCGATAAAAAAATCCAGCGATAGCGGGATTTTGGGAGGTTATCGCTGGTAATGCAGCGATAAAACTACAAGGATAGGGATATCCTTGTTGATAGCCCATGGCGGATTTAGCCATGTAATCCACCTCCCATTGGATTACATGGCTAAATCTGAAAATTAGCAGACGTAAAAAAGCAGGGTTAACTGTGGTTAGCGCTGCTTTTTTTGTCTCTAACAGGGTTAGCGTGAAGCTTGATAATAGGAGAAATGTCGCTTAGCGACATTTCTCCTAATATTTTGCTCTGGAACTCCCACTTTGCATCTCATTAGAGATGCAAAGGGAAGCATAGTGAAAAAGGGTGCTAACATGCAATTTTATTTGTTAGCACCCTGTTGTTGAGAGGGCGATATTTTTATCTCCGCTTCTTTGGTTTTAAAGCCAAAAAAGGGGAGATAAAGCCCTTGTTAATATGCCCCCAGGTTCCACTTTGGCTAAAGCATCGACATAGCCACCCCAAAAATCTTGGAAGAAGTGTGTTTCGTTTTGAATGAGGGGATATCCCGCTTCCTCATACTACTCGACCTCTCTGAGGCTTTGATACAGTTGGTGACCAAAGGCTCACGCAAGGAAAGCTCCAATAATTCGATGTTCTATTCTAGAGCCCACATTGTTCAACTCTTATCTTGCACTGCTGAGTTTGTTGTTTGAGTGGTGCTTCAATCTGTAAATACCCCAATAACAATGTTACATAAAATGTTATCTCTAAATGGCATCTGTTACTTCTTCCCTCACTTTGCAATCTGCAGACTTGGTTGTCAGATAACTTCCTGATGTTCAGACCACAGAAAACCTAATTCTTGCTCATTTTCCCTACATGCAAACACAAACTTGATCCGTCACTTTAGGCTGTACTTCAGACTCATTTCTCACACACAGCCCTCGCACACCCCTCATCAGCCGTGAGGTCAAAACTGATAATGTTTACCTTCACTTTTTCACAAAAAAACCCTAACTATCTAAGAACCACAGTCAAAGCTTTAATTATCTTTTAATTTGATGCTAATAATAAATACTGCATGGTGTACCACAATCATTATTAATTCAGCTCAAGGCTGTGCTACACTCTGAGTCCAAAACCATCAAGAAATCTTGACCAAAAATCTAAGCATTTGTAATCCTAGCACTTCGCAATGGAGATTACGACGCTCGGCAGTGATTGTATATGGACACCAGTGGACGCCCCGAGTTATTATCAAGACATTTGTACTAGTTACCATGCGTATACTTGCACTTGTTACCTTGTTTATACGTGCACTTTAGTGAAGCATTCTTTTAGATTACCTTGAAGGACTTCAACACCCAAGATGCCTGAATAAATGATGATCTCACCTCCGGTTTTTGGAGACCTCATACACGGCAGTTTCCTCTACTTGCCATTTTTAGCTCTCGCCTGAGCCAGCGCATGCGCTGCTCTGGACAGACATTTAGTAAGCGGGGTTTTGAAAGTGTTACCCCATGCTTTTGATGTCCTAGTGCTTGCGTTCAAGCGAGCGTGCACCTGCTAGCTTTCACCGTCCCAGGCGCAATCTGGACCGGGCGCGCACTCCTGTTCCACTTTTGGCGCGCGCACTCCCGCTCACGGCCGCATGTCTTGTTTTATTTCCTTTTTGAGATCGCGCACACACACAACTTTCGCTTCTCCCCCACCACCTATCGTGACCGCTCGAGCGCGCACGGGCAATGCTTGTCTCAATTGTCACGGAGCATTGTGCAATAAACATTAGCTGGTACCTTGGGGCAGTGACGTGCGCTGTGAGCCTGCCCCCATCCTGGCCATTTGTTACCACATAGCAAGACTCATCTTCCAGACTCATATTACCAGACTCCACTTTAATCTTATTAAAAAAATGTATTGGAAGCTCAGAGAACAGGCCAGCTCTGCCGACGGTCAGTACTTGACTGCAGATCACGTAACCATCCACAGCATTCCTAATTATATAATATTCCATAAACTAAGCAAAATAGAGCACGACGATAATATTCATTATCTTCTAATTCTTCTATGTAGTATGGCTGACATGATCAAAATGTATGGTCCTGGTCCTGCCTGACTATCTGATTGATATGCTGAAGATCATTCAGAAGTCAGCCACTCAAACAATATTCTGCCTCATGTATCTCAACTTCTTAGTGACCTGCATTGGCTTCAGATTAGAAAGAGGATCACTATTAAGATCCTACTTCTCATCATGGGACAGTCCCAGGTTACTTATGAGCAAGAATCGGGTTCTACATTCCCCCCAGAAATTTGCCCTCAGTAAATCTCTGTCGAGCCAATATTCAGTGGATCAATAAGGCAAAGACTGGGGGCAGATTCTTTTCCATCCTAGGTTCCTCTCTATGGAATCAACTTCCCATGGAACTTAAACTCATTAAAGCTATGCTTTCATTCCGAAAAAAGTAAAAAACGGAGCTTTTCCCTAAAACCTGATATTGATACCTATACCCCTTCGCTAGTCCACTTCTGCATTAGTGCCTGGACACTCCTTGGAGTAACAGTTAGTGCTCTATAAATCCTTCCACATTGACAATGACATTGATGTTCTTCTCCTTCAGAGACAGTTGCAAGTTTTAATAGGCAAGGAAGGAAGCTAAGACTGTAAGCACCACCACTGCCTTCCCTCAACAACGCATATGCAGAAGGCGAGCTGACAAAACGAATAGAAATCATGATGGAGGTGACCTCGTTTCTTCAACAGTTGAAATATTTTGAGCTTGAACAGCGAGCTGAGACCGAGGTTGAAAGCAGGCATGTAAACAAAGCTGAAACGGCGGCCTCAAACACACACTTACACCCTAACACAAATGGTCTGATCCAGATGAAGGTTGGAGCTAGGGTGACCAGGGGTCTCAGATTTCAGGTGCCTAAAAGTAATTTGGGGGGTCTTAATTTTCAATTCTTTTTCGTGGCCCATTCCACCCTAATGGGTGGGTGTATTCAAGGACATAACTCAGTATTTTAAGTAATGTGCTTGTACCCCTAACGAATAGGCCCAATGGTTTGGCAGCTACGACCACCCAAGTGCAGCAGGTATATATGAACCTCCCAACGGATTCTGGGTTGACCGCCTCCCCACCCCTCTCCACCCCCCAATATCAGATGGGACATGAGCTGCTTCAGTCTCACAAAAAGTGCAACAGAGGAAGAACAGGAATACTAAAAAATAAATATAAAACTTTAGGGAGCACCACCATCTTGATTAACAACATCTTCCCCATGACAATAATGGTAACTATATCTACTGACCTATGCAAAGAGAAAGCATATCTATGGCAGTGCCAAAGCTGTAAGGGATCAGGTCATCATTATCATGGGAGACCCAACCCCAAGATAGGGGACACCAGCAGGACTACAACAAAGCAGGTACTCAAGGAGGGAGGATGGGCAATCACCTGTAAGTGGAAATATCTCTGAGCAGTTGATTTGTAGTCCAGAATACCCACCAAAGCAGACAAAGTCTCGGATGATCAGGGCATGGTTCGCATCTGGGTGCTTAACATACAAAATGATGTTCTCTGCATCTTACAAGCAGCTTCAAGATTGACTGCAGAGACATAGCCTGTGGCGCGGGTGGAATTCCCAGATAAAGCAAACCAGAGCTCAATAGCCAAAGCACAAATTAAAGGGGAGAGGGGACATCCCTGATGGGTGCCTCTGCTCATACCAGATGGAACAGAGTATAAGTTATTTACACACACTTTAGCCCTGGGGGAAGTATACAACTGGTTTATAAGCCAAAAAAAATATTTATTACACTCGGGGTGACAAATGAAAAAAGAACTATTGATGCACAGAATGCAGAACATTGTCATACATTCACCCCAGTACAGAGATCTAGGCCTAAATCCATTGTTTGTTTGCTCCCCATGCCATTCCAATTTGGACCCAGCCATATGCAAATCAGGCTTGACCCTGCGCCCAATGGGAACAGTCCAGCCCAAACTGCCAGGCCAGGTCCTCCCTGGACTGGAAACAAGCATCCTAGGACCGGTTTCGGGATTTCACCCCTCTTCAGCCAAGATAGGTTGATTCCAGTGGCATGGAGAGCACGGGACTCACGTCTGAGCATACCCGTCCCACTCGCTGTAACAATTTCAAAAAGAACTATTGTTGGACATAATGCAGAACATTGTCATACATTCACCCCAGTACAGAGATCTGGGCCTAAATCCATTGTTTTTTTGCTCACCATGCCATTCCAGTTTGGACCCAGCCATATGCAAATCATTCTTGACCCTGCGCCCAATGGGAACAGTCCAGCCCGAACTGCCAGGCCTGGTCCTCCCTGGACTGGAAACAAGCATCCTAGGACCGGGTTTGGGTTTTCACACCTCTTCAGCTAAGATAGCTTGATTCCAGTGGCATGGAGAGCACGGGACACAAGTCTGAGCATACCCGTCCCACTCGGGGTGACAAATGCAAAAAGAACTATTGATGGACAGAATGCAGAACATTGTCATACATTCACCCCAGTACAGAGATCTGGGCCTCAATCCATCGTTTGTTTGCTCACCATGCCATTCCAGTTGGAACCCAGCCATATGCAAATCAGTCTTGACCCTGTGCCCCATGGGAACAGTCCAGCCCGAACTGCCAAGCCAGGTCCTCTCTGGAATGGAAACAAGCATCCAAGGACCGGTTTCGGGCTTTCAGCCCTCATCAGCCTGGATAGCTTGGGACTCACGTCTGAGCATACCCGTCCCACTCGGGGTGACAAATGCAAAAACAAACAGTTGATGGACAGAATGCAGAACAATGTCATACATTCACCCCAGTACAGAGATCTGGGCCTCAATCCATCGTTTTTTTGCTCACCATGCCATTCCAGTTGGAACCCAGCCATATGCAAATCAGTCTTGACCCTGTGCCCCATGGGAACAGTCCAGCCCGAACTGCCAAGCCAGGTCCTCTCTGGACTGGAAACAAGCGTCCAAGGACCGGTTTCGGGCTTTCAGCCCTCATCAGCCTGGATAGCTTGATTCCAGTGGCATGGAGAGCACGGGACTCACGTCTGAGCATACCCGGCCCACTCGGGGTGACAAATGCAAAAACAAACAGTTGATGGACAGAATGCAGAACAATGTCATACATTCACCCCAGTACAGAGATCTGGGCCTCAATCCATCGTTTTTTTGCTCATCATGCCATTCCAGTTTGAACCCAGCCATATGCAAATCAGTCTTGACCCTGTTCCCCATCGGAACAGTCCAGCCCGAACTGCTAAGCCAGGTCCTCTTTGGACTGGAAACAAGCATCCAAGGACCGGTTTCGGGCTTTCAGCCCTCATCAGCCTGAATAGCTTGATTCCAGTGGCATGGAGAGCACGGGACTCATGTCTGAGCATACCCGGCCCACTCGGGGTGACAAATGCAAAAACAAACAGTTGATGGACAGAATGCAGAACAATGCCATATATTCGCCCCAGTACAGAGATCTGGGCCTCAATCCATCGTTATTTAGGTCACCATGCCATTCCAGTTTGAACCCAGCCATATGCAAATCAGTCTTGACCCTGTGCCCCATGGGAACAGTCCAGCCCGAACTGCCAAGCCAGGTCCTCTCTGGACTGGAAACAAGCATCCAAGGATCGGTTTCGGGCTTTCAGCCCTCATCAGCCTGGATAGCTTGATTCCAGTGGCATGCAGAGCACGGGACTCACGTCTGAGAATACCCGGCCCACTCGGGGTGACAAATGCAAAAAGAACTATTGATGGACAGAATCCAGAACATTGTCATACATTCACCCCAGTATAGAGATCTGGGCCTAAATCCATCGTTCTTTTGCTCCCCTTGCCATTCCAGTTTGGACCCAGCCATATGCAAATCAGTCTTGACCCTGCGCCCAATGGAAACAGTCCAGCCCGAACTGCCAGGCCAGGTCCTCCCTGGACTGGAAACAAGCAACCTAGGACCGGTTTCGGGGTTTCACCCCTCTTCAGCCAAGATAACTTGATTCCAGTGCCATGGAGAGCACGGGACTCAAGTCTGAGCTTACCCGTCCCACTCGGGGTGACAAATGAAAAAAGAACTATTGATGCACAGAATGCAGAACATTGTCATACATTCACCCCAGGACAGAGATCTGGGCCTAAACCATTTTTTTGTTTGCACCCCATTGCCATTCCAGTTTGGACTCAGCCATATGCAAATCAGTCTTGACCCTGCGCCCAATGGGAACAGCCCAGCCCGAACTGCCAGGCCTGGTCCTCCCTGGACTGGAAACAAGCATCCTAGGTCCGGTTTCGAAGTTTCACCCCTCTTCAGCCAAGATAGCTTGATTCCAGTGTCATGGAGAGCGCGGGACTCAAGTCTGAGCGTACCCGTAACTCTCGGGGTGACATTTGCAAAAAGAACTATTGATGGACAGAATGCAGAACATTGTCGTACATTCACCCCAGTACAGAGATCTGGGCCTAAGTCCATCATTTTTTTGTTCCCCTTGCCATTCCAGTTTGGACCCACCCATATGCAAATCAGTCTTGACCCTGCGCCCAATGGGAACTGTCCGGTCCGAACTGCCAGGCCAGGTCCTCCCTGGATTGGAAACAAGCATCCTAGGACCGGTTTGGGGTTTCACCCCTCTTCAGCCAAGATAGCTTGATTCCAGTGGCATGGAGAGCACGGGACTCACGACTGAGCATACCCGTCCCACTCGAGGTGACAAATGCAAAAAGAACTATTGATGGACAGAATGCATAACATTGTCATACATCCACCCCAGTACAGAGATCTGGGCCTAAATCCATCGTTTTTTTGCTCCCCATGCCATTCCAGTTTGGACCCAGCCATATGCAAATCAGTCTTGACCCTGCACCCAATGGGAACAGTCTAGCCCGAACTGCCAGGCCAGGTCTGAACTGGGATGGCTTGGTGAGCAAAATAACGATGGATTAAACCCAGATCTGTGACTGGGGGTGAATGTTTTGCCATTGTGCAACATTCCGTCCATCATCTTGTGTGTTTTGCTGTTCACTCTATGTGGGAAGGGTATGCCCAGACGTGGGTCCCGTGCTCAATACGCCACTGGAGTCAAGCTATCCTGGCTGATAAAGGCTGATAGCCAGAAACCGGTCCTAGGATGTTTGATTCCGGTCCAGGGAAGACATGGCTTGGCAGTTCGGTCTGGACTGTTCCCATGAGGCACAGGGTCAAGACTGATTTGCATATGGCCATGTCTGAACTGGGGTGGCTTGGTGAGCAAAATAACGATGGATTAAACCCAGATCTGCGACTGGGGGTGAATGTTTTGCCATTGTACAACATTCCGTCCATCATCTTGTGGGTTTTACTGCTCACTCTATGTGGGAAGGGTATGCCCCGACGTGGGTCCCAAGCTCACTACGCCACTTGAGTCAAGCTATCCTGGCTAATGAAGGCTGATAGCCAGAAACCGGTCCTAGGATGTTTGATTCTGGTCCAGGGAAGACATGGATTGGCAGTTCGGTCTGGACTGTTCCCATGAGGCACAGGGTCAAGACTGATTTGCATATGGCCATGTCTGAACTGGGGTGGCTTGGTGAACAAAATAACGATGGATTAAACCCAGATCTGTGCATGTGGGTGAATGTTTTGCCATTGTGCAACTTCCGTCCATCATCTTGTGTGTTTTGCTAAACATATAATAAACAGCAACAACAAATAGAAACATAACACCCACCCCTGCTGACCCCAAACGCCAGCGACAAACCAATACGTAGCTATGAGATTAGAAAGAAATGAACAGAAATAGCCCCCAATCAAGGATAACCTTTAACCCTAAGACACAAATTGTGCTCTATGCGGAGGGGGCACCTGGAGAGCATGGCAGTGCCCGAGCTAATTAACAGAGTACACATAAAAATAATGTTTGCGTGTCCTCTCACCAAGTGGACTATTCAATGTACTGGTAATCAGTCAGTGAACCCAGTCAGCCTGAACCGACTGAAGATCAGCTACAGTGAGGGAGGCCTTGGGCCAACAAATGGTAGATGTGCCAGACAACAGATGAGACAATTCCAAGAAACAAGCAGTTAGTTATTATCACTTAAGGTAGAGACTCCAAGCCACTCCCTGTCTTGAGATGTTGAAGGGCTGGAGGATTCAGAGGATCTGGCTTCGCTAGCAGAGATGATGTGCTTGATGATGTGCTTGATGAATTCTAAGGCAGTCGCCGGTTGCAGGAAAAAATGAGTTATACCAATGGGCCTCATGTACAGCAGGGTTGAAGTTAGGGTAAAAGAGATCTTAGATCCCTCATATTGAAGGTGAGGATTGTCCTTGTTAAGCCACAGAACCGGGTCACAATCTCTGTAATTTAAGAAGCGTCTATAAAGGTCGCTCGTTTTGACCAGGTTTGGGTGTAGAGGTAAGAGCAAAATGCACCCGTTCAACAATGAAGACCTCCAAAACACAATCACGACCTAACAAACTGCAGGAGGATTTGCAAAAAGTTCTCAATGGTGGGGCAGTTGGCAGATTTGGACACCCCAGAATTATCATGTTGTTACAGCGCAATCTGCCTTCAAGTAGGGATGGGTGAAGAATTCCACTCCAGCGAAGAATTCAACTCCGCTGGCAGAGTTCATGGAGTTTTGCCCACTCCGCGCAGAGTTCTGCAAAACTCAGCGATGTGATCCAGAGCCGAGATTTTTTCTCTTGAGCAGCTCACCAATGTTAAATTGTCGAGCGCTTGTGAGAAAAAATTGCCCGCTAGACCTCCTCCTGCTGCAATTTCTCAACGGAGGCGGTCGGGGCAGTGAGAAATTACCGCTCGCTCGCGTTGAGGAAGCTATCGCTCGAATAGAATTACTAATCAAGCAGCAGAAAGCAGCAGCCCCCTTTGCATTACACGTAGTGCCATTCATGCTGATTTTACAGTGTGGGACAAACTCAGTGGGAGAACAGCGACTTAACAGACTCACCCACTGGCGGAACTCCGTCGGGCACGGCAGAGTTTTTCCAGCACTTATTGGAGTTCTGCAGAGTAGAACTCCATGAGCTCTGCCCAGGCCTCCTTCAAGGTCCTCGTTTTTCGTTTTTATAAGCTTGAGTTTTTGCACAGACTCCAATAGACCAATCAATTAATCAATCATAGCATTTGTAAAGCGCACTACATACCCGTGAGGGTCTCAAGGCGCTAGGGGGGGGAGCTGCTACTGATCGAAGAGCCATGTCTTGAGGAGTCTCTTGAAGGTTAGAAGGTCTTTGGTCTGCCGTAGGTGGATGGGGACCACGATCAAGTTCCTGCTGAGTGCCTTCTAAATCAGAGATTCGAGACTTGTCTGACCTGTGTGAGCCTGGAGTCCTGACGATCAGTGCACTCCTGAATCCCATCCAGGCACACAGTTACCAAATCCAGATTGTTGTCTATAGATTGTAAGCCCTACCTAGGTTCCCTAAACATTGTAGTCACATTGGCATCAGCTGTAGGGTGGGAGTCTGCCAGTGAAGAAACAATGTGCACCCTCGATTAGTACTTGTCAAGCTGAAGTTTGGATTGTTTTTGTTCTGCTTTGCCATTGTGAGGAGCTCCAGATCTGGATGACCAGAAAAAACGTGACAACCAGAACTGTCATAATAGGTAAGTATGAGAGCTGAAATGGGGAATAGCTGGTGGTGTGATAGAGTTGTAAAGAAGCTCAAATGTAATATGACGGGCGGGAAATACTGCCCAGCAGTAGGGGCTAAGTTTGAACAGCAACTCAAATTGTGCACATGAGATCATCACAAAGATCCACCTGGGACGCTGCTTGGCCTGCAGTAAAGATTTGTCAGTCATATATAGTAGGAGAAGTCCATAATCTCCATGCCGAGGCAAAGCCCCATGTCACTTATGGGAGGTGCATAAGGTGGAGCTCTGCCTCTGAATCAAGGGTGTAGCTGTGGAACCAAGACCACCCAGGTGTCAAGGAGCTGTATGAGCCCTGTTTCCACCACGGGGCGCGGTGCAAATCTGTTAGAAATGGGATTTCTGGCTAGCTGAGACTTGCGTCAAAGTGAGGCAGAAACCACCACTCTAGTCAGGATAAGGGAGTTACACTTCTAAAATAACCCCTGCTCTCCCCCTTGGTAGCTTGGCACGAGCAGCCAGATATATCTTAGAGTCAGTGTGTAAAGCATTTGCACATAACCAACAGTAAAATAGTGTACGCACTACAAAAGGACACCACACCAGTTTAGAAAAATATCCAATTTTTATATATTTAAGACATGAACAAATAAGATAAAAATCCACCATACTATACTTCAAAATCTTCACTTATCAAAATATGGTTTAAAAATAGTTCACAACAGGATGTGGGAGCACACCGCTGACCTCTCAGGCAAGGTTCGCCCCTGGCATTCTGGGAAATGCAGTCTCTTGTAGCTCGCTCCGAGTATTTCGCCATGGTTGGCGCAGATAGTGCTGATCTCTAGACACGTGTTTCTGGTTTATTAACCGTCATCAGTAGAGAATACAGTCTTGTATTTTGGGGTTTGCTGAGTAGGCTGCCAAACATTATATCAGGTCCAGTACCTCTCACTGGCGCGCAGGTGCTTCATCCACGAGCTTGTCAGCTCAATGACTCACAGGAGTACTTTAAATAGACAACAGGATGTGGGAGCACACCGCTGACCTCTCAGGCAAGGTTCGCCCCTGGCATTCTGGGAAATGCAGTCTCTTGTAGCTCGCTCCGATATTTTCGAGTATTTCGCCAAGGTTGGGGCAGATAGTGCTGATCTCTAGAAACGTGTTTCTGGTTAATTAACCCCCACCTCGAAAAGTACATTGAATGTACTTGAAGGAGCCTGTGTCCTGTGGAAGGACACTGGCCACGGGAAGCAGTTCTTGGTCCAAGCTCCACAGCTGGAGTGAAGACTGAAGTCCATGAAGAAGCTGGAGGGGAGGAGGAGGCTTCAAACAAAAGTGAAATGGGAGTCCTTTTCTCTCTTTCTCTCCCTCCCCATACGCTTGACAGTGACTTGGCCTACTGACACTGATGGACATAATTTAGGGTGGTCAGGGGTCCCAGCTGCGACCCCTGGCTTGCACCTTGTGATCCATGGTACTGTCTTTGCGACCACTGCCTTCTGAGGTGGAAAAATCAGTCTCATGAACACAATAGCAGCTGGTCGTTATTGCACGTTGGTTGAGGCTCCATTTTCCTTTGTTTTCGGTAAAAAAAAATTAACACTAACAGTGAGTAAAGAACGGAGTTAAAGTATGACCCTCCCTGGCAGCTGAGGTAAGTTAAAATGTTTTCAAATGCATTTTGTGCGGGTGCTTGCAGGTGAGAATGCGTTTGTGTGAGAAAGAGTGTTTATGTGTGTGTATGCATAAGCATGGGTGTGTGAGTGGAAGTGTAGATCAAATGTCATGTGATGTCACTTCTGTTACCCCAGGCATTTTGGTGAATTGACGTTCATGCTGACAGACTTTCTCCATCCTGATAGTAGGACATTTGGGGTTCAGGTCCAGCACCCTCCTTTCCTGTGCAGCCCTGAGCAAATTTCCAAAGGTCTAACCCAGCTGCCTTTGTCTTTACCTTACCGAGTAGGTAGTAACTATCGCGGCCCAGGTCCAGGGGAGCTGGAGAAAGGCTCCTGATTGGTGTTCAGGCAAGGGACAGAATTTGACGCACTTCAGACATATCTCAGGGACTAAAGACTTGAGAGAGCTTTAAGAACACTGCCCATAACACAATGACGTTCTGGTGTGGTGCTAACAATTACTATTTGTTTTACAGCCTAGGACGTCCTGCGGCTTACGCCCCTTGTACCTTCTGCCTCCTATGTATGGTTGGGAACAGTCTACCCTTTTGAACCCTCTTATCGTCACTCAGTCCGTATGAGAGGTATTTTGCTGCTCTATCAGTGTTGGTTGGAGCTGTGTGGAGCGTGTGTGCTGTTTCGCACAGGGTTACCCCAGTGCCCCCACCTCTGTCACTTGTGAACCTCACTTACACTGCGGTTGGGCCGCCTTGCTGCATGCAGGATCCCAACAGAGCTATTGTGAGTCTAGAACAGCCATCTCCCCACAGATAAACAACTGTAGGCCTGAGCAGTGATGGGAGGGAGTAACCTTCAGGATTAACCCCTATGACACTGGTCCATTCTCATTTTGGATACATTCTGCAGTGACGTGGGCATTGGTGCCTTAAGAGCGAGTAACCTTCAGGAGTGACCCCTATGACACTGGGCTTTTCTCATTTTGGATTCATGCCACTGGTAACAGAGTGCTGTGAAACTTGCTTAATTCACGAAATGCTATGAATTGCATCTTCTGTAGCACTACACTCAAACGCTACTGTGGCTCTTTAGTGCAGCACTTTTTCAGAGTAGGCTACTGAGTATTGAATTTCCCACCTGCAGTGTGAACGCATGCGGATCAAACAGCACCCAGCCTCTGATCCAAAGAACAATAGTAGAGGGAGTCCAATTGAAATCAGATTTTTTTAAGTGTAAGAGTGCTCTCTGGAGGGAAGCAAAGTAGGGAACGAGAGAGAATTCTCGAGATGGATCACTGCAAAGGGCGGAGGCCAAAGCCCCAAAGTGCTTTCAAAGAACGCAGAAATTAAAAGTTTGTAACCTGCTGCTTGATGTGCTTTTTGTCAACACGAGCCTCCTATAGAATGTAAGGATACTGAACTTTGAACCTTAGAACCTGAGCCAAAGATCGGACGTCTGGAAACAAATCCAGCAACCAAAGCTTGTGCGCCCTATTCAACACCACATTTTCAGCGTAATTAATACAAGGATTTCTCTCCAGGAGGAGGAAGGTAAGTACTGCGCACTGTGAGCAGGATGCAGCAGGGCAGCAGCAGAGGGCTCAGCAGGACCGGGCCGGCCGGGCACGCTGGATTCAACAGTGGGCAGAGTGGCAGCCTTGGGAGGTAGCTGTGCAATGGGCACACCATGCCAGGCGCTAGGTGAGGGGCAGAGTCTGAGGCTTACACGTGCTGTGGCTGACATGTGCGGTACCACTTTGCATGATGTAACCATGGCCTGCCCAACCTCAGAACCAATCAAGGAAGGAGACAGACAGGCACTCAAGCATTGAACATTTTATTTATGTTTATTTAATGAGTTTTATATAGCGCTGGCAGACCCGTAGGTATCAGAGCGCTTTACATTAGGTTACCCAATGTTACAGAAAATGATAACAATTACACATTATATCAAAAATAAGCAACACATTGAGAGAGGAAAGAAAGGTGAGACAAATAGAGCTTTGGGGGGGGAGTGTGAAGGGGGAGGATGAGGGAAAAGACAGACGAAAGGAAGTCTGCCCAAAGACCGACTGGGTAGGTGACGTCCGAGGAGGGAATCCACAGCCCGTCTCCCCAATAGCTAAACAAGGTAGCTCCATCAGGCATTAGTCAAATAGCTAAGTCTCAACTGACGAGGGAAAGTTCACAGCAGAAAGTCCAGTGTATAAACAGGGTGGGAACTATGAGCAAGGACGGGTGAGGGCACAGGTCAATAGCTGGAAAGAGGAGAAGAGTAGAGCGGAGAGGGGTAGGGGGTAGGGTGAAGGTGGAGGAGAGAGATAAGGTCAGGAGAGATGCAGGAGAATTTGCCCAAAGACCAGCTGGTTAGGTGATGGTCAAGGAGGGGATCCATAGCCCATCTCCCCTTTAGCTCACGAGGTAGCTCCACCGGGTATCAGTCAAAATAGCTAGGTCTCAGCTGTCGAGGGAAAGTTCTCAGAGTAAATGTCCTGGTGGGTGAGCAGGAACAGGGTCGGGTGAGGGCTAATCAAGATCAGGACGCTGACCAATGATTTTAGACCAGAGGAGATAGAGCATCGAGGGGGTCTCACTGAGTCGGCCATCTTGAGGTCAGGCAAGGGGGATGAGTCTTTGAAGTTCAAATTCAGTCGGTCCCCATTATTCTCCATAATCCAGAAGGATTGTACCTCCCTACTTCAGTTTAAAAACTGAGCGTAGATATCTACCAATTCATGCTTACCAGAATTGCTAAACTTAATACTATTGAAATCAAACACGAATAAAGATTGACATGCAAATTATACTCAGGACTATATCTAACAACTTCACAAACTATAGGTGTCATACTTTTGAGATTGCTCATTGATTGGTAAAGCAAAAGTCCATGTCATGGGTATTATTTGCATGTACAAAACTCGGATGATGGTGTAGCCAAAAGGGGGAACAGGCGCAATCAACTTAAAAACATTGAGCTGCATTCAGTACTCAATTGCGCACACCATGCAATGTATACAAGCCCAATACGGTTTTATGCAACACCGGTAAGACCTTGGATTAGAACACAAACCTGCAAGGCACAAGGAGATGTCATAAATCACCCGAATACCCCTATCCCCTAATCATTACAACCCTTCCCCTCCGTAGGAGCACTTATTCAACTTTCTAGAATCAATGTGAGTCTTACCAATTTAGACAAGATATTTGTCCGAACCAGAATATTTCACTTGGACTACATGGCCATATAATATTATTCTACGCATTTCTTTTTTATAAATCCACACATTTTGCCCAGACAACACAATTAATTCAGTCTAAATGGGCAAAAACCCTTCTTATCCTCTGTGCTTTTACAGTCTTTCCCAAAAGCAAATGATTGTTTCTGCAGCCAATCTACTGTTTCGGCTTAACATATGCTAGCTAGTTAATAAACCAAAGTGGGCATTTATGACATAGTCATTTTAATTCTAGGATGATTCAGAATTATGAAATATACATTTGTGTGTATCTTACATGCTGTCTTTGTAAGGAGTGTTGTAACTAATGTGACACAAAATTAGTTGTGGTTTTGCAATCACACTGATATATTCCACTTAGGATTTCCCCTCATTCATTTGATAAGGTTCGTCATAGTGTTAAGGGATGAAACTCGATAACCAGTTCCAAAATGATTTCAGTGGTTCAGATAATGATAGAGTTGGTAGAGTTTCTGTCGTCTGTTGAAGCCATCCGCTTTGGGAATCTTCTCACGGTATGCAGCATAGAAGGTGCTGGAAAATCCCCCAAACATGCTTGCAACTCCCAACTCGAACTCAGAATGGCCATAGAAACATCGGAGATCACTGGCCCAGGCTGGTCTTCGGCTACATTTCCTCCCCAAAGGTCTCCGTGAAGAAGAGCCGGATCAATCTTCATATCTCTGAAAAGCTTTGTAATCTTTAACTGAAGATGGGACCATAGCTCTTTTGCCTCTCTGTCTCCATATTCCTTTTCAATCATGTCCATCTGTGTTTGGAGTCGCTGACTGGAGTAGAAGGAGACCCAGTCAGTCTGCCAATCATTAACCTGGGGGAGATAACCACAGAAGGTAACTGTGTAAAACCCAAACTTGTCTACATACTCGAGATCCTTAACATTGTAATAACATTGTTTCCTTATGAAATGGGGGTGAGTACTCCAGTGAAGTGGCTTCAATTATCGGATGCATTGAGGCACCTCTCCATGACCAGAGACCAGGAGGCACCCAGTGCAGTCCCATAACATTCTTTCAGTTTCACTACGAACCTGAACCGACTGAGCGCTCTAGCGAAGTGACTTAGGTGACATGGCCATGCACCAGAATTCCATAACCAGGAGTGCCGACTTGGCCTTCCTTCCATGACCAGGAGCTCACGGGCCTGCCCTTGCACGGCAGGGTCTGCGGGGCCCGGTGTTAATGTCCTGCTCCATTGTCCATAGAACAAGATCTCAGTTTTTGGAGGAGTTGAGTTTAAGGTGGTTGTTGATCATGCATTCATCCTCGGCACGAGTCCCTTGTCAAGTCTAGACAAGTGTAAATCGTTTGGGTTTTCCACTTTTAGAATAATTTGTGTGTCATTTTTGTAGTTGTAGCATGTTGGGTTGAAAGAGATGATCAGGTATGATAAGGTGTGAGGTAGACAATGAACAGCAGAGGAGAGATATTTGAGTTTTAAGGGATACCACAGTTTGAAGAGTTTGTTTGTTGGACAACACAAACAGTGGGATGGTGCCAGACTGATTCTATGCACCCCTCAGGATAGGTTGACCAATGGACCACCTACATCACAGTGCCACCATAGGTACCTCTAAACTTACTAAGGTAACAAATGGTTTGGGCAACCTCAGAACATGACAACTGTGATCCCCCAGGAATGATGGTAAGAGATCTAGAACCTTTTTGCTTAGTCACTCGTGCTCTAGATACACAAGAAATACACAAAGGGCGGTTTCAATATTTATTGAACCATTGTGATTCTTCTATGAAATATATGTGCTGCATAAGCAATTGACAGAAGCAGATAAAAGAGATTAGCAATATGAGGACAGTGAAGTGAATGAACAATTCCACCATATTGCTAAAACCGTGTATATATGCTGGCTTATAAGTACTGGGTATAGTGTACTCCTACTATGCATTGCCTAACCTAGTTGCCTAGAGTGAGTGTTCTGCCAAGAATCCCCTGTTGGATGATCTAACCTCTCCAGTACCTGAAGGCAAAGTATGTAGGTTCTTGTCTTGGTCACAAGTTGGACATCCCTCCTCATGGACCGGTTTCAGGGCATCACCCTTCATCAGCCAGGCTAGCTTGAATCCAGTGGTGTAGTGAGCACGGGACCTACGTCCAGTCACGCTATCCTGGCTGATGAGGACTGACAGCCTGAAATCGGTCCTAGGATGCTTGTTTCCAGTCCAGGGAGGACCTGGCCTGGCAGTTCGGGTTGGACTGTTCCCATTGGGTGCAGGGTCAAGACTGATTTGCATATGGCTGGGTCCAAACTGGAATGGCATGGTGAGCAAAATAACGATGGATTTAGGCCCAGATCTCTGTACTGGGGTGAATGTATGACAATGTTCTGCATTCTGTCCATCAATAGTTCTTTTTGCATTTGTCACCCCTAGTGGGACGGGTATGCCCAGACGTGGGTCCCGTGCTTTCCATGCCACTGGAGTCAAGCTATCCTGGCTGATGAGGGCTGAAAGCCCAAAACGGGTCCTAAAATGCTTGTATCCAGTCCAGGGAGGACCTGGCCTGGCAGTTCGGGCTGGACTGTTCCTATTGGGCGCAGGGTCAAGACTGATTTGCATATGGCTGGGTCCAAACTGGAATGGCATGGGGAGCAGAAAAACAATGGATTTAGGCCCAGATCTCTGTACTGGGGTGAATGTATGACAATGTTCTGCATTCTGTCCATCAATAATTCTTTTTGCATTTGTCACCCCGAGTGGGACGGGTATGCTCAGACGTGAGCCCCGTGCTCTCCATGCCACTGGAATCAAGCTATCTTCGCTGAAGAGGGGTGAAACCCCGAAACCGGTTCTAGGATGCTTGTTTCCAGTCCAGGGAGGACATGGCCTGGTAGTTCGGGCTGGACTGTTCCCATTTGGCGCAGGGTCAAGACTGATTTGCCTATGGCTGGGTCCAAACTTTAATGGCATGGTGAGCAAAATAACGATGGATTTAGGCCCAGATCTCTGTACTGGGGTGAATATATGACATTGTTCCGCATTCTGTCCATCAATTCTTCTCTTTGGAGAATCAAACACAGCAATGACCTTGCAATGACAGGAGAGTGCTCTTCTAATTTAAGCATGGCAATACCTGTGTATTCATAACAATAGTATTCATGCTTTCATGTCAATGCTCCAGCTGAACTGACATTGTTTATTGTTTCTGAGATAGCAATGTCACCTCTTAGATGGAATCACAAACAACAGATTTGAACAATGTGTGTCGAGGCCTTGCATGAAATGTTCAAGGTGTCGTAATAGTGTAATTATGAAGTGGTTTTATAAGCAACGTGGTTCGGGTGAAACTAATATTTCATTGTCGCGCAAGCAAATGTGTGTCAAAAGTAATCATTTCGAAAAGAAAAAGCAATTTAAGAAAAGTGAACATGTATAAAAGATAGAGTTTCTTTCTAGGCCTAATCAAGCCACAGGACACAGTAGTATCGATACCAGACTTCGCCCTTTGAGAAGAGAGGAGCTTCAGTTTAGAACATTTCCCCCAATGCTGAGCTTTCTAGTATCGGTAGTAGAGTCTGATGTAGGATGGTGTCAAAATCTGCAGATAGATCCAAGAATAATAGTTTTGGTTGCCACTCCACTGTTTTCCCCTGTTACTTTTGGTGGTACCAAAGGATTCCAAAGCATATTCTGTGCCCCTGCCGAGATTGAACCCAAACTAGCGATCCTAGAGTAGATTGTTCTAAACAAACTTGGAAATATGGGAGAAGAAAGCCTGTTCACTCTGTTCTCCAAAGCATGGCCCCTCGGAGTTGGCTGGATTAGTGGGTTGAGGCTTGATTTTATATGTGTGATCTGATGAAGGAGGTCTTGAGGAAAAAGATCCTGTATCTAAGGAGTTGTTTGGTATGTACTTTGAGGCCACGGGCATAGCTGCTATTGTTGCAGTAGGTGCAGTTGCACTGGGGCCCATTGAACACTCACACTGCTGTATTTCACCACCCTAATAGCAATCTAAGGGGCCATTTTTGCTTTCACAGCTGGCTCCAAAGGTCTGGCTCTAGGTTTAAAGATGCTGATAGGGATCCCATTGATCCTGCCATTCTAGAGGGTCTGGAGCTTTGAATCAGTTCACAAGTTCCCTTCCCGGAACCCCCAGGTCATAACTTATGTAGTTCAGAGTAGTAAGGATGATGTCTCTGGGGTTCATGTAAAACATAGTAATGAGAATACCAAATGTTGTAAGGAACATCAATATCAAGGCTAGTTCTGTGCAAATCAGTACCATGGGCGACTAGCGTCCAGAACACTTTTATGTCTTTTCATCTTGCTGCAATATAGAGTTGAGACCAAGCCGCTTCTTGTCACTTAGTCCGTAATTCCCTTATCTTCTATGTGTAATTCCTTTTTTTCTACCTTGATCTGTTTGTCCCAATTATAAGGTAGTTGGGGGGGTTAAGAGTTCTCTGAACTGTTTCTTGCGTGCTCTTTCTCAGCACTAAAATGTTATTGTTTGTGTTTGGTGAGGATGGATTGTTTACATAGGAGTTTCGAGGATAAGTAATTGTGAACTAAGATTAGGAATTGTTCCCAATCCTTGCACCTAGCAAACAGATTTTTTAATTCATATTATTGTTCCACTTGATTACGTTTCTGTTTATTTGAGTAAAGTTGTTGATTTCTATCTTAAGGTCATTTGTTGGGGCCCTGGCAGCTCTCATTCCTAGGATTGATCTGAAAGTCTTTGTATAGTTGAGGTGTAAAAAAGAAGAAGAGTATAGTCAAACTCGGAATCTACCGTTCCGAGTGTGGAACCCGAATGCAAAACGCACATGAAACACATATCGGGGAAATCATCAGATTGGAGTTCTCTGCTGTGTGGAGGGAAGAGACTATAAATTAAAATCTCCTGTAATAATAATTGGATGTGAGGTATACTGTTCTAAAGTTATTTAAGGTCTTCAAATACAAAAAAAACATTAATTTATTTATCCCCTTATTAGAGGAAAATAGATATTGAAAAGTAGCAGTTGATTTGTTTCCAATTAGTACTCTTAGGATATGGTCTGTTTTAAATATTATCTATATGTTTTGAGAATGATGCAATTGTGGATTAGGGTTATGAGACCCCAATTTGGGTGTCTCACTTTTTTGCCGAAACTTTGTATGTGTGGACGTTTGTGATTGTAAAGGAAATTAGCTTCCATGACTAGCAATCATGTGACATTACGACTGAATAGGGATTTCTTAAAGCCCTTGCTCTGGCTCAAAATAACGGTCTTTTCCTGCAATGTTCCAGGAGCAAAGTAGCAAGATGTTCTCTGTTACACTACTGGGTGCGGTTTGATTAGATATATGTTGACTGCTCAACCACAGGATACGGACAGTCTGCAGCATTTGTCAGCAAGATCCATCACACGTTATCTAAGGCGTTGCTGATATTAATGTATAGGTTTTTAAATTTCCATAAATTCTTAGCCTTCGGTGGTTGGGGAGGATGTAATAACAAGCGAAGAGGTTGCTGAGATGAGGGTTGTCTTCTTTCTCAGAAGATATCTGCTCTAGATGGGATCTCTCTGAGCCTTTCACACACACAGACTTAGATTCCGCCCCTGGAGTGTATGCTCGGACTACAGAATTCACCCAGAGGTAGGCTGTCTCCTTGTCCAACTCCCAATTACCTCATTACCAGGGAGGACCGGACCACAAACCTCTGGCATAATCCTTGGACTTAAGTTAGTTTTCTGACCAATCTCTTAACGCAGACCAGCCCTTGATGGCACTCTCTCCACCACACGCCCTGTCTGACTGGATAATCATCATGATGTTCTTAGGCCTTCGACTTCCACGATACATATATATCTCCTGGCGATAACAATCACATAGAAGAGAAACTGTATGTCGTAATTATTCATCGAGTACCCCTGTGGGAGACCAAAGAAAATCAATCTGGGGCAACAGGTAATTGATGGTAATAGAACTTCCTCCAAAAAGCCACACACCTGCCTCCAGTAGCTGGTAATTTCTGGGCAATCCATAAACATGTGTAGATCATCAGCTGCCGGAAGGTTACATCTCGGACAGTGATAGCTTCCGGCTGATATCCTGGATAGCTTAGCAGGAGTCCAATATACCCTGTACGCTGTGAATAAGTGATTTCTTCTGAGGTTGGCTGGTTTGATTATCTTTTGTGACATAGTGAATGCATCAGACCAAACTTTCTGTATCTCCTCTGGGCTCTCGGTTATAACATTGCCCCAGAGGCACATTATTTCAGAGTCCAGACTGTCTTTTGCAGCCACCAGAGTGTTATACCAGAAGGCAACCTCCCGCTTCCAGCCTCTCCCTCTACCGATGAAATCTAGAATTTGGGTCTTCTCCTCCTTCCCCCAACACTGTCTTCCCCACCATGATGACAATTGGTAATACTTGAATCCAAAGTCTTCAGCTAGTTTAAATAATCTGGGAATAGCCTCAGCAGGGTTAGCAGTGTAGAGGTGGAGATCATCTGCATATAATGCTGTTTTTAGTTCTAACTCCCCCATTTAAAAGGTGAAATAACGGAGTCTGATCTCAGGGAGCATACGAAAGGCTCGATGTATACATCGAACAGAAGAGGGGACAGGGGACAGCCCTGCCTCATACTTCGGGAGATGTTAAACCAGTCTGTCAGTCCACCATTAATCAGAACTTTGGCCCGGGGGCTCCTGTATAGAGATTTAACTCCCTCAATAAAGATAGAAGGAAACCCAAACCTTGTCATAGTCTCCCAGAGAAACACCCAATTAACCCGATCAAATGCTTTAGCAGCATTGATCGCTACAATGGTGAGTGGCAGTCCTCTCTCCTCTGCTACATCAATAGCCCCAATCACCTGAAACGTGAGCTCATTGAGCTGCCGGCCAGGTATGAACCCCCTCTGATCTGGATGAATGATTGTCTTAATAACTTTTGCTAATCTGGTTGCTAGTATTCCAGAAAATATCTTAAGATCGGAGTTTAAAAGGGAAATCGGTCTATACGACTCGATCTTTTGGGGATCTTTATTTGGTTTTACTATTAGGGCAATAGTAGCCTCCAGCCATGAAGGGGGAATATCATCTCCTTGTAGGAAAATTCTATTGAAGAGTGACGTAAGCACAGGCAAGATTTCCTCCAAGTTATCCGCAAACACCTCTGTCGGCAAGCCGCCAGGGCCAGCGGCTTTACCTCGGCTCATCTTCTTCACTTGCACCCTTATCTCCCCCTCTGTGATCTCACTGGCTAACAAGATCTTATCCGATTCACACAAATGGGGCAAATCCCTCAAGCCTAACCAAGCCTCCACATCCTCAACTCCGAGACAGCTATCTTCTTGGTATAACCCCCTCATAAACCCCCTTGCTTCCTCCCTAATCTCTTCTTCCTCAATTATCAATACCCCGAGTCCCGCTGGATTAGTGAATCAATATTATTCCTGCTCCTCTCTGACCTCGACTTCCAGGCCAGGAGAGCACCACACTTCTCCCCATACTCAAAATTCTTCAATCTGCTAACCTCCCACCTGTCCTTGATGGCTTTATCACTTCTCGCTTTGAATGTTGATTGAAGTTCTAAAAGTCCTTTTTCTAACCTCAGGATGTTATCCCTTTCTGTAAGGGCCGCTAACTGTAGTTGTAATTCTTTCTTTTTTATGACTTCTAGGTCATCGGTGTCTCTTTTCTTAATAGATCTCCTCTTATGAGTCATCTGTGAACTCCGTGTACCTCTTAAATAGGCCTTAAAAGATTCCCAGACTAATTGCTACGTGCCTGTACCTATATTGAAATGAAAAAACTCGTTAATACTTTCTTTGACCGTAGACTTGATTTGATCATCCAGCAGAAGTGTTCTATCCAAGGTCCATCTAACCTCTATGGGCCTGATCCTAAAGTTTATTACTAGTTCCACCACTGAGTGATCGGAAAAACCTGCTGGGATATGGGATACCGACACTATGTCTGGCAGTAATGCGTGATCTACCAAAAAATAATCAATTCTTGTGTATTGCTTATATTTTTTGCTGTAAAAAAGAATATTCTCTTACAGCACCATATTTAGCTCTCCACACATCCTGTAAATTAAAATCCTTCATGATGTTCCTAAGAGCTGGGGGCGTGGCTAGGCACGCAATGGCGGAGGCCGCACTCGGGTAGAGCTCCGAGTTCAGCTCCCCTTCCCTGGGCCAATTCTCCGCTAAACTTCCTCGCAGCCGCCTGAAATCGCAGGCGGACCATCACAGAGCTGTTCTCGGCATTCCAGCCGATTTTCGCATCGGGAGCCCGACACTGCCCGCACCGGACTTTCCTGCGAGCCTCCTGCGGGACTCGCTGCTTCCCGGCTGGCGGCAGGGGTGACGAGAGATCGCGGCTTGGGCCTAGCGCCTAGGCCTCAACCTGCTGCCTACGCCCTGAAGTCCGCGGCCTACCCGCCTACCTGAGCCGACTCCTGGGAACCCTCCCGCCGCTCCGGCCCTGATTCCTCGTTGCTCCTGGACACTTACGGGGAACAGTATTGCAGAGAGGTGAGGACCCGGCCGGATTATCACAGCCGGCAGGCCGATGACGAACGCCTGACGCTGCGTCCAGCGTCAGCTCGACTCCCGTGGTGGGACCAGCGGAGCACAGGTACAGCGGGGGAACCAGCTGAGCGGACTCCCCCCAGACCCTGCCAAGCAGCCAGGACCGCCTGACACCGCGCCAAGCATCGGCGCGACTCCCGTGGTGGGACCAACGAAGCGCAAGTGCAGCGAGGGAGCCGGTTGAGCGGACCCCCCCCTCCGGACCCTGCCAAGCAACCAGGTCTGCCTGGTGAGACCCCTCCTCGTAGGTGAGCATTGCCGCGGTGAGCGGCGGACACTGTTGAGGCCCTGAACGGACGGCGAGACTCATGCAGGGAGGGCGCCGAGGGCTAATTAGAGCCACGCGCCCACTGTGGGGCGCACACTCCGCTGGTAGGGGCACTGCCGAACCCCACGTGCTGCGGGCTCCCCCCGAGCGGACCCTGGTGGGAGTTGTCCGGCTACGATTCGGTCGAAGAACAGGCGCCACCGCCATTCAGACACTGAACGAGGGCTCTGGACCCGGTGAGGGAGGAAGAGACACATACGATCAGGGAGGCCCTGAGCTCCGGATCTCCACGACCGGAGAGCAGCTGACTTCCCTGCGATACACGTACGAACAACGAGACCACTACCACGTGTCTCCGGGCCCTCCAGCATACGCATTAGGGCACCATGACTACCTGACCCACGCCAGAGGATTCGTGGCTTTCGCTGGCATAAGACAATTTGTTACCACGCGCCCAGCTATCTACGGTGTGTGCATGCCCTCCCAGAACTAATCACTGGTGTCTGCCCCACGACACTACTACACTGACCTACTCTGCGGACCGGCACAGACAGAGTGTGAAACGCTGGCTGGTCATTCACACGGGCGCTGCCGCACACAACGACATACCACCGATCTCCGGCGCCGCCAAAATCGCAACCCGAAGGATGCCACGTCCTCCTGTGTATTGAACTGGACCGCTGGCCGGGCAACTCTGCACATGTCCGGAGGGGTAAGGACTCACACTGGAACTGGAGGTGCCCCGCCAAAAGGGAAGACTGACAAATTGCAGAACAAGATGGCTGCTGATCAGGTAACCGCGAGACTGGACAACGTGCTAGCCGCTATGGAACGAATGGAACAATCGCTCCAATTGACCAGAACGTCCTTGGAATCCAAAATAGACAGCGCCGCCATAGATCTCACCCACCTGGGAGATGACCACAGGAAATTGACTGATCGGACCAAGACTCTGGAAGGAACTGTGAAGGAACTCGAACCCAGAGTCGCCCAAACGGATGAACAGGTACAGGATCTTCGGAACAGAGTAGAGTTCCTGGAAGACCGCGCTGAGGACGCGGAAGGAAGGGCGAGACGCAACAACATCAGGCTCGTGGGGGTCCCGGAAAAATGGGAGGGCACCCATCCTGCCCAGCGTGTGGAAGACTGGCTGAGAGACATACTACCCGAAGGCACGCCTCGTCCTACTTCGTGGTGGAACGTGCACACCGTGTACCCACGAGGCCACACACCACTGGCTCAAACCCGAGGCCGCTACTCTTCAAGATACTGAATTATTGAGACAGAGACACGATCCTAAGGGAAACTAGACGGCTCGGAGACATTCGCATTGATAATGCCACCGTGATGTTCTTCCCGGATTACACTGTCCAGGTGCAACGTCAAAGGCACAATTTCCTGGAGGTGAAGCGACGATTACGCACGGCAGGCCTCAAATATTCCCTACTCTTTCCTGCGAAGCTGAGAGTGGTGGCGCGGGACAAAACCTACTTCTTTAACACTCCCAAAGAGGTCAGTGACTGGCTCGACAGTGGCACGGACACAACACCCAGGCAAACACAGAGCTATGAGGCGAGACCACGTGCACGCGGACCGCGGCGTCGCCGAAGAAACAGAGGCCAGCAACTCCACCGTCCTGAAGAAGCGACGCGTCACTCCCCACCAGCGGACCAAATGATACAAGAACAACGAGATGGGCTCCGGAGAGTCTCCCAGCTGAGCAATTCACCATCTTCGGAAGTCGTTCAATATACCAACCTGCAGATAGAGCCGAGCGATGATGACGCTATCTACGGAATACCGGACTCTCAGTTGTCCGTGGACCTACCTGATATCACACCGCAGACGGCTGACTTGCCCCACTGAACACCACACGAGTGATCCTGGCAGCTCCTGCCGGGGCGACGGGGACGGACCTGGGGACTGGATGAACACTGGAGCGTTGTGAATACGGGCCGTCGCCCGAGATGTCTCCTATCGCCCCGGTGGTGGATGGAGTGACCTCGACGCAGTTAGTATGCCCCGGCCACATAGACACTGCAAAGGTAAGATGGTAGTGGGACCGTACCACAACTCCTCATCCTCCTTCCTCCCTGCCTGTTGTCCCCAGCGCCTAAAAACTTTTCTACCACAGAGCATTGGGGGCCGGGACCTGCTTCTCTCTTCCCCCCACCTGAATGGCCATATAGGGGCCCTGCAGCAAGGGGCGGCACTGCCTCCCCGAGCAATGACTTTGGCTGTATGGAGTACATGATATATGGCCCAGGGGAGGCCCAACGTTCCCCTTCCCTTTCTTGAATACGTAAACCGCTGAGACTGTGACTAGCACACGTTACCCCCTAGACTTGAGTACTGTTTCCTTGCATCTTTGATGTGTTTGGACGGCGTCATGTTTCGAAGCCGACCTTTTGGTATTTGTCGTTGTTTCGCAATGTTTGGACACTATGACTCTTATCCCACCCTAACCCTTGGAGATTTGCCTGGACTATTCCTTCATGTGCTGATGCCTATGGCTGGTCTGAGTGGGAGGTGGGGGCCGGGGGACCGGTGGAGGTTCTCACCTGGGGGGCGAGTGGGAGGTGGGACGGGTACTTCTTACCGAAACACTGAATATGGCTGAGATCAGGATATGCACGTGGAATGTTAGGGGCATGCACACACCATCAAGACGCTACCAAATCTACTCTTCCCTGAAACGTCACAACTTTCATGTTGCATTGTTACAAGAAACACATCTAAACAGGGCGGAGGTGCACGCACTGCGCCGCAGATGTCGCGGACAGCTTTATGCCACAGAGTACTCCTCCTTTGCTCGCGGGACCCTCATCTGGATCCGGCCGGGCACCCCGTGGGTGGTCACAGACACACAGATAGACGCAGAGGGTAGATATGTGATAGCCCGAGGCAGACTTGACGGACACCCTGTGGTACTTGCCTCTTTGTACTCCCCGAACACTGAACAGGGCAAATTCCTCGACGGTCTCTCCACGACGCTGGCGTCCTGGCATGGAATCCCATGGATTCTTGGGGGTGACTACAACTGCGTCCTGGATGTGGACCTGGACAGATCTTCCGCACCCCCGGTCAATGCACAGACACACACCACCACGAAAACTCTCCTCACTTGGGCCTTGCAATGGGATCTACGAGACCCATGGAGGACACGCAACCCCACGACACGAACATATTCATACTGGTCAGGTGCACATGCACTACATGTACGCTTAGATCGATACATGATCACCACTGATCTTCTCCCACTGGTCAGGGACACACACTATATGGGCCGCACGCACTGGGATCATAACCCCCACACACTGACTATTGTTAGGGAAAACCCCCACCCACCTATCCCCACTTGGCGCCTCCAACCAGACCTCTTACTAGACGCGACCTTCCGTGACTCCCTACTTGCACAGACGGCCCAATACTTCGAGCTCAATGCTGGCACGGCATCCTCTCCACAGACCGAATGGGATGCGTTCAAAGTGGTGACCCGGGGAATATGTCTGGGTACACAGGGACACATAAGGCGACAGCTTGAAAATGACCTGACGCGACTGGAAACTGAGCTGCTGGACCTTGAACTCGCTACGGAGGGGGATGCAGGCACTCGACTGTCCGAGGCCAGGGCGGAACATGGTCGCCTCTTGGAACGCTTACGTAACGTTAACTTCACGGCGCACTCTGCCCGCATGCATCGACAGGGTGATAGGCCTGGCAAACTGTCGACTTGGCTGATTGCACGGGAGGATCGTTCGACCCCCATCTCAGCGATACAAAAAGAGGGTGGCGATACACTCTACACCCAGCGCCAAATACATGAGGCATTTACTGACCAATACTCGGGGCTGTATCGTTCCCGGCTACGTGTCCCATTATCTGACATAGCCGAATATCTCTTGCCCTTGCAGCTACCCACCCTCACGGCTGCGCAGCGGGATGAACTTGGAGCACCTCTAGACCCCGAGGAACTCCGCGACACCATTTTCAATCTCTCGAACGGCAAGTCTCCGGGACCGGATGGCTTGCCCGCCGAATTCTACGAGGCCGCCTCAGACATCCTTATCCTCCACCTGATGAAAATGTACACTACGGCCACGGACGACTTCTCCCTACCCCCGACACTTGATGAAGCCACCCTTGTATCCCTGCTCAAACCTAATAGAGATGGCGAGCGCATGGGATCCTACCGTCCTTTAGCCCTCCTCAATACGGACTATAAAATTCTCGCTTCCACGCTTGCCCAACGACTAGCCCCTATGGTACCCACGCTGGTACATCACGACCAGAACGGGTTTGTACCGACGCGCCACACGTCCCATAACATCCGCCGTCTCTTCCGCATACAAGAGTACGCCACAAGCCGGTGGCCACGCGCCGAGTGCTTAGTGTTGGACCTGGAGAAAGCGTTTGACTCGGTAGAATGGCCTTACCTGCGAGCGGTCATGGACAAATTTGAACTGGGGGACGGCTATGAGACCATGGTTGGCCTCCTATACCGCAGACCCACGGTCCGCATCCGCACTGGCGCGCTGCTCTCTGACCCAATACGTGTACAGAGGGGCACCAGACACGGCTGCCCCCTGTCGCCCTTACTGTTCGCTTTAGCTGTGGAACCCCTGGCTGCGACGCTCAGGTCCCGAGGGGCAGAGTGGGGTATACCGATGGCGGATGGCCTACATGCGGTGTCATTATATGCGGACGAGCTCCTCCTCTATATCAAAGACCTGAGTGATGTTCCGGTGTCACTAACTGACATTTTTTGCACCTTTGAGGAAATGTCGGGCTTGAAAGTAAATTGGGCCAAATCAGGGGCTTACTCCTTTGACCCGAATGTCCCCGAGAGTGAAATACGCATCGGTGGCGAGAGACTACAGTGGTATCCCACGACATTCAGATATCTCGGGATTCACATTTACCGTGACCCTGCAGATATATTGGAGGGAAACCTTGGGCGAGCGATCGCATCCATTCGATCACAAATAGGATTCTGGAAAACGTTACCACTGAACGTTCCCAGCCGCGTAGCCCTAGCAAAAATTATAGTACTGCCACGGCTCCTGTACTACTTTGCCAATATTCCATCCTATGTCCCTAACCGAGTGTTTCGCGACCTTGAGATCCTACTGCGCGACCTGATCTGGAACAAGGGTCGGCCGCGCATTGCACTGGCGAAACTCTATATGCCTACTGAGGCCGGGGGATTGGCTGTTCCCAACATTAAGCTGTATTATCTAGCGGCACAGATGCAATGGGTGTCAGGATGGCTAGGTGGTAGGAACCTGGGGGACACCGCCACGGACACCGCTGTCTAGTCCCAATTGCAGATTCAAGTCCTGTTTCACCCGCTGACCCAGGCTCCCCGCCCTTCACAACTGTACCTTGCGGTGGCGCACAGATGTTTCCTCCGCTGCCTGCACCTAACCCGGGAGACAATACCATATGCCCCGATACTCCCTTTGCTAGGCACCCCGACTACAGCGGGGACTCTAACAGCCGTGAGACTTGACAGCTGGACCACTGCGGGAGTGGAAACACTAGGGGACCTGTACTGTGATGGCGCCCTCCTCCCCTTTGCCAATCTCGCAGAAGACACATCTCTTCCAGCTGGGCAGTTCCTATTACATGCGTCCCTCACCCACACACTATCTGCTGCCTGGGGCGACATAGCTGACGAGCTGCCCACACACTCTTATACAATACCTCCATGTTATGAGCAATGGCACGCACATAATCCACTGGCTGACACAAGCTCTTCTTCTCCATACTCGTCCCGCCACTGCGCAGCTGAGGGAAAAATGGGCGGCAGACAGGGGGAGGGATTGGACAGATAAGGAATGGGTAATGGTCCTGGCTGGCCCAGTTAACATCCCACGCAACCCTCGTTTCAAAATCATACAGCTCTACATACTACACCGCGCATACCTCACCCCGGACAAAATAAATAGGTACTTTTTGGTTACGGATACTGCCTGCAGCCGCTGCTCCATGGTGGGAGCGGGCCTCCTTCACATGCTCTGGCTCTGTCCTGCCCTTCAACATTATTGGGATGGGGTAACCACGCTACTTACGCATTGCACCAAAGAACAAGTGACGAGGACCTGGGAGGCCTGCATATTGGGATTATACAAACGCACTCGACTGAACAAAGTCCCAGCCCGATACTGGGATCTTGGACTGATCACGGCCAAGCGACTGCTTACCAAGCAGTGGAAGGCTGCCACACCCCCACACGTCCGACACTGGTGCCTGTCACTCACAAACTGGGCGCGAGCGGAGAGCACTGTCCTGTGGCGAGAAGAGACAGCGGGCCTTCGAAAATTCCAGATTGCACAATACTGGGATGACATCCTCCAGTCCTTTCAACAGAAATGTGTGGAACAGGGTATCACGTGAAGAGATAAATACTGCCCCCCCTTCCCTTCCCCTCCCTACAGTGGACAACATGGGGAACACCCACACCCGATAGACTCCCCTACTCATACAATCTTCCCTCTTCCCCCTTCCCCAACACCTACGCATGATTGAGTCTTCACATACTCTACACTACTCGCTCCCTATATGACCCCCATGCCTCGATCGCCACACACTACAACTCTTACAGTCCCGCATTGGCATATGTGTTGTCCCTCCCGCGTCCCCGCACGTCCGACCATCTCGGGGGGTTCTGGCACCGATTGCCCCACACATAATACCGTAATACCATACCTAGCACGCCCCTATGGCGGTGATCCCCCCCTGAGTGCTTGGCATGCAGGAGAGACGCCCGGCATGATCCCTTGCCTACCCGCCCACTGGACCACTACCAATGCATTGGCACCACATTTCCCTCCTTCAACCCATGGCAATCTCTACCTCCACATCCCCCCTTTTTTTCTTTTTAGCATATGTTTTCCATGTTACTGTTCTAAAGTTTACTGAAATACTGGTCCCATTCCCCTCTAGACCAGGCTTTTCCAAGTTGGATATTGTACACGCTACACCATGGGACCTTTGAGAGTGACGGTCATGGTCGAAGTGATCCTTTCTGAATACCAGTACAAACACCAGACACTCCCGTCAGAATGGATAAGCTGTATAGATATTCGTTCACCGGCACACTTAGGATGCTGAATAGCCTCATCCCTCACTATCATTACCCTGCGTCCTCTTGGGAGGGGAGCTCCGCTGCCACCCTTCCTCACACCCCATGTGTATCACAACGGACCACAATCTATTTGAGAGTATTGATGAGTGCTACCATAGCCCTATACGAGTTCACAAATATTACCAAAAAAGAGAAAACTCTACAGACCTACATCTCCACGTCACCAACTAATTGTATGATTGTACACTGTTGAAATAAAACCGTTTACGCCGCCGGACCCCAGGGTTGTCGGCCTTGGGGCTGTGTTGCAACGCAAAGTACATGCGGCTGGCCCTGATGGATTGTAAGCGGAACGCTGTGTGACACCCCTGTTGACTAATAAAGGTCTTAAAATATAAAATAAAATAAAATTATGTTCCTAAGAGCTAATAAAGAATTCGTTGGGACACGATATCTCACTCTAGAAGTACGGTCTAGCTGTTCATCAAAAACTAAATTGAAATCTCCCCCTAATATTACCGGCGCAGTGTGTTGTGATAAAATACCCCCTAATTTCAGAAGAAAACTAGAATTGTCCTCATTCGGACCATAATACACTGCGCACGTATAGGGAGAACTACCTATAGAGAGGACTGCCACCAGCCATCTGCCGGACTGATCAGTGTCCCATTTCTGGACCTTAATCCCTTTATTTGCTCTAACAATAATAGCTACCCCCCTAGAGATTCCCTTCTGACTAGAACATAGTACCTCCTGAACCCAACCTAATTTACCAAAGACTTGTTCGCATAGTTTAGCCTCTAAATGAGTTTCCTGTAATAAGTAGACGTGAGCTTCTGAATTTTTTTAATATTTACAGACCCTAGATTGTTTTCTCCCACCACCTATGCCATTAAGATTCCAGGAGAGAAATTTACTACCGATTACCCTACTAACAGCCATAGCCATAGCCGAACATAACCCAAAAAGTGGCCACCTTCCAGAGCTCTAACCAACATAACAATTTTGCAACATATGAGGACATTTTTTTTTCTTTTCACCCCCCCCCAGTGACCCCTCCCTAACCTTCCCCCAGGGAACCCTCCCATCTTACCAGGCGCTGGTCTCGCCTTTAGGGAGCCCCCCGCACCAGCGGCACTGCAACTATTCATTTTAGCAGGACCGCAATACCTTTTTTCTTCTTTTTTTTTTTTTTTTTTTAACTCTTCTCTCCATCACCCTTTTTTGTTTTTCCCCCCTTTACTGAAGAAGACAGAAGACCTTTGACCTCCTGAGGCGGAAGCCGGGAGAGACGCTTGCCGATTTTTAAAACTTTGAGTGTAATTCTTGTTGTAGTGCTTTAAGACAATACTCACCTTTCACTCTCCCCTGGGCACACCCGCGCAGCGGTTTCTAAAGCTGCCGCGGGATACTTTCTCTTGTTGCCGCCATTCCCCGGGACACATAGGCCACGCCCACTACCATCAGGCCACGCCCCCATGATCAAGGTATTTAAGGCGCGCTGAGAACGAGCGCGAACAGAAGACCTTTGACCTCCTGAGGCGGAAGCCGAGAGAGACGCTTGCCGATTTTAAAAACTTTGAGTGTAATTCTTGTTGTTGTGATTTTAAGACAACACTCACCTTTCACTCTCCCCTGGGTTTCTAAAGCTGCCGCGGGATACTTTCTCTTGTTGCCGCCATTCCCCGGGACACATAGGCCACGCCCACTACCATCAGGCCACGCCCCCCCCTCCCTACATCCTATTTAGTATGTGCATCTTCAGGACGTGCAGCGGACGAGCGAGCGGGTGCGCCGTTTGCGCGCCGAAGGCGCGCCTAAGGCAAGCCCGTCTGCGACCAGACTGCGGCCGGGGCCAGGCATGCTGCCAGTGAGGGTGCTTCTAAGGGGAGGATTGTAAGGTCGCGGGAAGATCTGTCGGCACTCAACACCGCGGCTGATTGCTGCGCTCACAGGACAGACCTAGGGGCTGTCGCCCTCCCTCAGGCATGTGGGACATGCGGGAAATCATTGGGAGCGATGGGCGAGGTAAGGGCTGAAGGGTATACTAAACCCAAGCCGCCCATTAGCAGAGGTTTCAGAGCTGGCCTTCTGAATTGTAGATCTTTAGCCAAGCATGCAGATGATATTTGGCTGTTACTGGAAGAGCACGTGTGGGATGCTCTGTTCTTAACAGAGACCTGGCTCAATGTGGCTCAATGAGGATAATGTGACCGCCATTGCGCTGGCAGTACCCCTAGGATATAAAATGTGTTTCTCTAACCGGACAGGCACTAGAAGAGGAGGGGGTGTGGCTGTTATATTTAAGGAGCAGTTTACACTAACATCCTCCGCTCCTACCCTGATTCCGGGACTGGAGGGGCTACATTTCTGCTTTCAGGTGGGACCTCAGCTATCCCTAGCAGGATTAGTTATATACCGCCCTCCTTGTGGGGATGATCCCAACCTGACAACTCTGATGGATACTATCGTCCAGAGTTCCCTCTTGCATCCTCAATTCCTCACTGTCGGGGATTTTAACATCCATATGGATAAGGAGGACTGCGTCCCTGCAGAGACACTGAGGACCACATTAAATGCAGCCAATTTGAGACTTATCAACGATGGCCCTACACATAAAGCGGGTCATACGCTTGATTTAATTTTCTCCAACATTAAAAATGTGGCGGTAGAGACGCCATTGCCGTTAGTCTGGTCAGACCACTCGCTTATTCCATTCAAATTAAATATAGCGGCCGATAGACCTGCGCCAAGTAAGTGCTCCTTTGTGAAGAGACAATGGAAGAAGTTAGTCCCTGCCACTATGGGCCCAGTTCTGGCTCAGAATATACCAACCTTAACCTCGAATGTCAATATAGATGCACAGCTGTTTAATGACTGAATCGGGAATATGGTGTCATCCATTGCACCGGCAAAACGCGTAATATCCAAGCAGGATTCCCCTTCCGCTCCCTGGTTCTCACAGGACCATAGAGTAGAGAAAGCAGCGTGTAAGAGGCTGGAGAGGCTTTGGAGGGTAAACTATGGGACTCTAGAAAAAGCCAGATATAAGGAAGCCTCCAAAAAACTGCAGAAGGCTGTTAGAAAGGCAAAAAAACAGTTCTTTGCAGAATCAATTCAGCAGGCAGAACACTCGAGTAAGGAAATCTTTAAGGTGGTTCAGTCTTTTTTAAACCCAGGTGTATTGAGAGGGAGGTCCCCCCGTCGGCCACACTGTCCGATAGCATTTCAGATTTCTTTGACTGCAAAATTAAGCGAGTTTATGAGTCATTCGGCCCGGAGAGGAGAACGGTGAAGACAGATCGGGCTGTCAAAGAGGTGGCTGGTGAAACTCTTGCACAATTCCAGCCGATAGCTCTGAACTCGGTTATGCAGGAACTAAGTCGTTGTAAGTCAGGGTCACCTGACGACCCCTGTCCACCTAAGCTCTGGAGCATCATGGCTGACTTTGTGGCTCCCACAATACAGCATATCTGGAATATGTCCATCTCCTCCGGGGTGTTCCCGAAGATATGGAAACATGCCACCCTCCTCCCGTTAAAGAAAAAACCAAATGGGGATCCCACGGACCTTAGTAATCTACGTCCGATTTCGCTGTTGGCAGCGCCGGGCAAAATGTTTGAGAAAGTAATCCAGCGGCAGTTAAGTAAATTCATTGAAGACAATTACATATTGGATGAGACGCAATCAGGCTTTAGACCCGGCTTCAGCACTGAGACAGCATTGATTGAGGTGGCAGAGTCAGTGAGGTGGTCGATGGATTCAGGAAACTCAGCGATGCTGGTGCTCCTGGATCTGACGGCCGCTTTTGATACGGTCGACCACGCAAGGCTGTTGATGCGACTGGCTGAGCTGGGCATCCAGGATCAGGCGCTGGGGTGGATACAGTCGTATCTGACTCAGAGAACACAGAAGGTGGCGCTGGGGACCGTTTCTTCAACACCCAAGGTCCTCAGCTGTGGCGTCCCTCAGGGGTCGGCACTTAGTTCACTATTATTTAATATCTACCTGGCTCCACTTTTTACGTTGATTGCCAATTGGGGGGTCAAGGCAATCTCATATGCCGATGACACCCAACTGGTGTTTCCGTATTCGGAGGTGTCGGAGGCATCCTTTTCGAGTTTCAAGGGCTGTCTCCAAGACGTAGCTGGCTGGATGAACACAAACAAATTAAAACTTAATGCAAACAAGACGGAAGTGATCTTTTTTGGCAAAGGCTCCCCTCCACCCTCGGAACTTTGGTGGCCGGCGGAGATGGGACAGGCCCCTTCGCCTAGCCATACGGCAACAAATCTGGGGGTTTGGTGGGACGATAGTCTGTCCTTTGCCTCGTACGTCCAGCAAGTAGTTGGTTGCTGTCTGTGCAAGTTGAGGAATCTTCGGAAGATTCTACGACTTCTACCAGAGGGCTGCAGAAAAACAGTAATCCATGCCACAGTGACATCAAGGCTGGATTACGCAAACGCCCTCTATTTGGGCCTACCAAAGTACCTAACTCAGCGGTTACAACTGGTCCAGAATGCGGCTGCGAGACTGTTAATGCGGATTCCTTTTAAGCATTCGGTCTCTCCGCACCTTCTTTCACTTCATTGGTTACCAGTAGCCAGCAGAATCAAATTTAAGGCACTCACGTTGGCCTTTAGATCTCTGTATGGCACCTGCCCAAAGTACCTGAAAGCCCGGTTGCCGAGATACATCCAGGCCCGCTCTCTCCGCTCTAACTGCCGCGTTCAGCTTGCAGTTCCACGAGCAAAAAGGGCTCGGCTGGGAGGACGATTCTTCTCGGCCAATGTGGCGGCACTATGGAACACTCTGCCCCCAGCGCTTCAGCAGGCCCCCTCCGAGTCCGGCTTTAAGCAGATGCTGAAGACCTGGCTCTTCACCCAACAGCGCTAGGCGCTTAATTCTGCTCCTTGTGGTCATGCCTGTTCTTCTAGCGCCGGGACACCTCCGTGTGAGGTAGCTCTTCGCGCTCTATAAAATGCTGTATTATTATTATTATAATTATTATTATTACTCTAGTATTTTTTTTTTGTGTGTTGAATATTTATACGGATTTTAACTGTTTTTATTTACCCTTCACCAGTCCACCTATTTAAATCTCCTAATAGCTGAGAGTCTACACGAAAGCTTAATTATTTTCTCATCTGGGCCAAGAGTTCGTCAACTTCATCCGGATGATTACAATTAAACATTTTATTGTTCCGCATCACCTTTAGAAGGGCTGGGAACTTCATCTGTACCTGCGCACCCAGTGACCTGAGTTCTGGCATTCTGGAGCCTAATTCCCACTGCCTCTGAGCTGTCCGGCCACCTATGTCAGATCGAATTTGGTATGGATTGGCCCGATAATGAAGGGTGGATCGTGTAAGGCCCCTACTTAAAATTAATTCCTTAATACTGTAAGTTTGAAAATTAACAAGAATTTTCCTGGGCGCCTTTCGGTCAGGATGTAACCTAAAGGGGTCTCCATGCACCCTCTGAATCTCTGCTTCAAGATCGATATCCTGCCGAACCTTCAAGACCCCATCTCGTAGCAATTTACAAACAAACCCCTTGATGTCTTCTACTTCCTCTCCCTCCGGAATCTTCAAGATTCTGAGGTTGTTCCTGCGGGTTTGCATCTCCAATCTTTCCATATCCATCATGAGAGACCGATTTTCTATTTTTAAGGTATCAATGTCCTTGGAATTTTCCAGCGTGGACTCCGATAACATAGAAACCATTACACTCAAGAGCTAGATGAGGGTTGTCTTAATGTTTGTAGATAATTTGAAGAGATTTGTTTTGTAAGAATGATGCCCCAGGGCAGTTAGTTCTGCTTTCTTCAACCAGATGTTTGAAATTAAAGCTTCTGATGTTCAAATTGAGTGAGTTCTTTCAATGTAGGTGAGAGGTCCTTGAAAAAACTTAACTTTCGGAAGATTATGCAAACATATGTGTTAGTTACATGAAATTGAGACAATATCTTCAGGATATTTTTGTGCTTTCAAGATGTTGCGGTGACCCACAAATCCCTCCACAAAACCGGACCCCAGTCCCTCAATGAAAGAATCTCGTTCTACGCACCCAAAAGAGACCTCCGCTCTGCCGACCTCGCCCTTGCCGAAACCCCCGCATCCGCAGAGCCAGAATGGGTGGAAGAGCCTACTCCTATATTGCGGCAAAGACCTGGAACGAACTCCCGCTCAGCATCAGACCTTTACACACTCTGCAAACCTTCAGGAAGAGCCTCCAGACCTGGCTCTTTAGGTGAGACGGAGCTGCAGCATTCCCCCCCCACCCCCATGTCTTGAGACCCTCACGGGTGAGTAGCACGCTTCACAAAAACCTGATTGATTTGTTAATTGACCCTCTGAAGCATACTTTGGGACAAAGAGTTTATCATGAGCTGTGAGGTTGTCATAGACTTTACTGCTCGAAGATGAGGATATCCTTATTGGGTTGCCATTTAAAGACTTGAATGATTGGTTAATTCTGAAGTTTGAAATTAAGTCGTGTCTAGATATTCTTTCTTTGGAAAAATTGTTGTGGGCTGTTGGAACTGGTACTTCTGTTGTTAACAGATAGGAAGAAATTGGATTGGTACTCAGGGTTTTTGTTAAAAATGCAAAGCCTTCTGCAATTATTTTGGGTAAGTTGCTGTCTTCAGGGACAGGGTCGTCTGTGATAAGCTTTGATGTGTCCTGCGCACAAGTACTATTTTTTTGGGTGGATTTCTCCCCCTTGTTTTAGATAATGATCTGATTGCCATTGTTTGATGTTTACAGGGGAGTGAATGGTGGGTTCGTTAGCTGGGGTAGTACACCTGAAATGTGTTTGGTACCAGCTGAGCCCCTTGGGTACCGGAAGCTGGAAAATTGGAAACAAGTCATCATAGTTGATTGTATGAGTAAAATTTGGTTGTGAAGTGGTTATCTGGTTGGGTAGATTAACTTTTTCGTTTAGATTTTTCAGCTTCTTCATGTGTTGTTTGCTTATATAGGGTTGGAAGTCCCCTGTTGAGGATGCTATAGAAGGCCCAGGTGTCTCTCTCCTTTGGGTGCGGTTCAGTTGCTGAGGTAATGTCTGCTGTGTGCTTGGTTAATTTAGCAGCTAGATCTCCCAAAAGTGAAGTTGGTTCTAATTCTAAATTTGCATCTCCTTTTTGTGGTGTGGTTGGTACATTGGGACCACCTGGAGACTCGGTCGACCTGAGGTCCTTGGACATGGTGGAGTTGCTACATGAGAGGGGGGGACGGGCGGTGGGTCACATATTTCTGTTTTGGTTTTTCTGGTAATAATTGAACCTGGTCTACGATGTCATCCAGCCAGGCCAATTTTAATGCATGGATTTCCATAGTGATCAGTAAAATATTTTTATTATAGTATGTTGTATTTTAATTTGCATCTTTTGGAAACCCCATAAATTCATAATTCAGACTGCTCATGTGCCAAGAAGAGCCAGGTCAGATAGAGAAATAATACTTACTTTGTTCTAGAAGGTCAAGGAGGATTCCCTCTGTGGTTTGTGTCTTTCTTCCTACTCGTGATCCATCCGGTCCAGGATTAGAACCCGCAGAGAGCTGCTATTTTCAAAACTAAAAAAATTATATATAGTAACCTTTCCATATACTTTGCTTTTGTTTAGGGGCATATTGTAGTAAGTGGTGAGCAGTTTTCCTCAAACTAGTTTCTACTAATTTTTTGTAAATCAGTCGCCATTCGCCAGTTTAAGGCTTGTGGCTCGGGCCCATATGTCTGCAGCATTTGCTTGCCCACCCACATTTATCATATGTTGGCGATTTCTTATTACCGCCCCTGGGATACCATCATCGAAGTGCAGATTTTGCGTTTTTTGTTTTTATATGTGTTCATATAAGTGAAAATAGTCTAAGCAGTGCCAATGTGCGCAAGCACTAATACTGATTTGCGCATTTGGAGTTCCCCATTAATGTGTTAGCCCGCTAGTGACTCGAGAGAGTAGTTTTTGTCTAACTCCTGATATGACGTTCATCTTGCAGGTATGTGGATGACGCCCTTCTCGGATTTTGAGATACGGGAATGAATTAGGTTTCAAATGTTAGGCGCTGGCCAAATCACAATGTATGGTACAATTCCGCCACCTGCTGGCAGTAGTGCGTAAACAGGACAGTTAAAATCTGGCTATACAAGAAAACAAGCATTTGCAATGCAATATGTCTCGCAGTTACACAAGTTTAAGCTATTGGCATTGTAAAGGACAGTGCCTTTTATTTATGTTTTTAAAACTAAAACAAATATAAAAGGCATTGTTATTTGCAATGGTAATAGCTCAAACTCGCGTAAATGCGAGACCTAATGCATTGCAAATGTTGTTGTTTTTTTTAAGCAGCCCTATTCCGTTAGTGGACGCAAGCTTCCTTAGAAAAACACATAGATATTTCCCGCTTTGGAAAGCAAATACCGAATCGGAGGGCTGCTGTCCCAGAGAGACGTTATCCCTGCTTTGGCAGCCACACACTTGGGGAGGGGGCGGGGTTGTAAGGGAGGGGGTAGAGTTGGGAGCAGTTGGGGGGTCGAATTTGCCACCTGACTAATTACATTCATTAACAAGTCGTTTTGTGACCATCTACAAGAAGACACTTTTTTGTGAGGAGACCCATTAGTACGTAAGTGGATTTCAATTATAATTCGCACGCTCAAAAAAGTTGGTAGGGGTGTTGCCACATCCCTGCTTTGCGAGAGGGAATGATAATGGCAAGGAGTTTCCCGTATGTGCTGAAGTGATGACATCTAAGGGGCCCTGAGGCCTGTTTTCATCTCGCATAGCGACTGCTATCAAACAAGCATCGGCAGTCAAGGTCACTGTCTTTAAACAAATGCGATCGCCCCAAACAAACTTTGATTGACGTTTCAATGAATGTGTGTGTTGTTCGACTGTGTTCTTGCTCATCTGCCAATTACTGCTTCAGAAGGCAAGTCTGCCTTTTCCCTCCAGCTGACAACCGCTGCAAAATCACTTGGATTCATCATCGGCAAGACTTCTTCAAAACAAAGACTACAAGGTACCAGCCCTTTATTTTGAAAAAAATAAACACTTGTTAACTCAAGTAGACTTCCCAATAACAGTGTGGGTCTTGGTCCTCTCCCATCTGGATGAACACCTCACGGGCATCCTTAAAGGTATCTTACATGCTGCTCCTGATCTTCTTATAGGTCTTATGAAATTAAATCACCTCACCCCTATAATAATGAAACTACATAAGATCCCTTTCAAACTTGCATTTTCTTTGAGGCAGGTATATTGCCTTCAAGACCTTGCAAAACAACACTCCTGCATACACGGCCACGAAACAAACCCCAGGTGGACAGCAGCTCAGAAGAAGCAAGGCCATGTTCAGACGGGAAACAAAGTCTAACAAAGAAAAGGCCTGGGTGCAGGCTCTCTCCATTTAAACTCCTTGCATGTCGCTATCACCATTAAAACTGCCTCAACTATCATGCAATTCAGATAGATATTAAAAACACATATCTTCTGTTAGATATGGGGTCTAGTTGGCAGAGGTATGCACTCTTTCCAAGTAGGGACCACAGCGCTATGCGGGATAAGTCACATACACACTAAAGGATAACCTGTGCTCACCCTCTGCTAGCTTGGCAAAGACCAGTCAGACATATCTAAAGAGACAATGTGTAAAGTATTTGTGCAATACACACACAGTAATACAATGAAAACACCACAAAAAGACTCCACACTGGTTTAGAAAAATAGACAATGATTTTATAAATGAATCAAGATCAAAAATGCAAAATCTAATAAGTAGAACTGGAGTTATGATTTTTTAAAATAAATATTTTAAAAATATAGTGCTTAGAGTCTTGAAGCGCCAACCTGGGATTTCTGGTCGCGCTTGACCAGATAAAATCCAAAGTTATGGCCGACTGCGATGGCCCGCTGAGAAAGTACCTTAGATGGAGGCTGGGTCGACATCGAAGACCTGAGTCAAGGAGCTGAGGCGATGATGTGTTGTCGTCATTCCCTGGATGTAGGCGATACGTCAGTTTCGGTCCACACAATCAGCAAAGTTTCGTTGGCGAATCCCTTGGCGATGAAGGCAATGTGTCATCGTCGAGCTGGGCAGTCTGTCGTCATTGAGCCGTGCAGTCATCGAAGTGACATCCGCGAGGAGCAAATGCGTCTGCATTCGAGAAGATGCTTCGGTTTCGACCAGCGCAATGGAGACGATTTATAAATTTTGCTGGGTCAACACATAAAACTCACTTCCAAGGGCCCAGGGCTGGGTTGGGACCCCTTGGCAGGATGGGGACTCACAGATGGCAGAGTCCAGATGCTGTTGCAGGGTTGCAGGAAGTCTTTGATGTCCCCCTGAAACTGCAGAACATGGGGCAAGCCAGCATGCTCTTGGAGGCACTTTGGGTTCACGTGAACTGGGTCCAGTTCTTTCCTTAGCAGGGCAGAGGATAGCAGGCAGCAGGGTAGCACAGCAGACCTGAAAATAAGTTATTTTTAGAGCAGCAGTCCAGCAGAATGACAGTTCTTGTGGCAGCACCGCAGTCCTTCCTCGTGGCAGAGTTCTTCACAGGTCCAGTAGTGTCTGATTTGTTGGGATCAGAGACCCAGTACTTATACCAAGTTGTGCCTTTTAAGTGGGGGTGACTACAAAGAAGAGTCTTTGAAGTGCGCAAAAACCCTTTCTTCCCAGCCCTGACTCCAGGCTATCAGTAGAGGGTAATCAGCCCTTTGTGTGTGGATGGGGCACTGCCTATTCAGCTGTAAGTGTCAGCTTCTCCCTCCCTTCCCACTCAGGTAGAGCCATAAGAATGCAGATGAGTACTAAGATGTATCTAGCCTTCCTGTGTCTGTGGGAATGCACAAAGTGTAGTTGTCATCGACCCCAGAAGTGTATTGGAGACAGGCTGCAGGTACATAAAGCTGTAAAAGCAGAGAAATGTCAACTTTCTAAAACAGTAATGTTAAATCCAACTTTACTAGTAAAGTTTATTTATATTTACCATTCCAAAGAAATAACACTTGAGACAGCTACTCTTTTCTAACCAGGAATTATAGCTTAAAAGTGTATTAGGGATTTCCACAGTTAACCTATGAGAGTAGGATGCGTAGACCACACTGTAGTTAAAAACAAATGTAGGTATTTTTCACTACCAGAACATGCAAAACATAGACGTACATGTCCTACTTTTTACTCACACAGCATCCTGCCCTATGGGCTCCCTGGGCCTAACTTAGGGGTGACTTAAGTGTAATAAAAGGGGAGGTTACAGATTGGCGAAGGGTTTTAAATGCCAAGTCAAAGTGGCAGCAAAACTGCACACACAGGCTCTGCAATGGAAGTCCTGAGATATGTTTAAAGGGTTACTTTTGTGGGTGGCACAATGAGTACTGCAGGCCCACTACTATCAATTAATTTACTGGTCCTGGGCATATGATATACCACTTTACAAGGGACTTCCAAGTAAATTAAATGTGCCCATTGTGTATACACAATGTGACTATGTTTAGGGGAGAAGTACATGCACTTTAGCACTGGTCAGCAGTGGTAAAGTGCTTGGAGTCCTAAGGACAACAAGAAGAATCAGCAAAAAGAGCAAGTAAGCAGACAAAAAGTTTGGGGTAGGCCACCCTAAGGATGACAGGTCAAACATCTTCAAAGAATACTACCACCCTATGGCCCAGATTCTCAAAGGTTTAGCGTGGGGTTAGAGTCACTTTTTAAAGCAAACTCGATGCTAAACCTATTTTGGGATTTACAAGCCAATGCTAATTGATATTAGCCTTAGTTTGTATGTAAAACGAATGCAAAGCAGCATGAAACTCTGCTGCATTACTTTGCATCATGGGGGTGTTACATGGGTGGTACATAGGCATTCTCCTGCAACCACCCATGCTTTTTTTCGCTAAACCCTATTCTCTAACATTGGTAGAAATGGTTTGGCTCCAAAAATTAACGCCAAAAGACAGGTGTTAAACGAAGAAATGTTTTTATTTCTCCGTGCTTTTTTGACTGCATGTGTGCTGCACTGTACAGTACACATACAAAGTAGGAACAGCTTTTAAACTTGTCTAGACATAGTATTTTGTACAAAACCTATGCTAGACTCAGACAAACACCCTAACGCTAGGGTGCGTGCCTGGTACACAGCACCTCAAATCAGCACTGGCGCTAGGGAAAGGGCAGGAAAGCGCCATATCTCTGTGAATATGGTGCTGTCCTGTTCTCTCTGTCACGCAACACAGCGCAGCATCTTTGGGTGTTGCACTGCGTTGCCTGACACTTTTCAGAATATGAGACTAGGGGCCAGATTTAGGTAGCCTAATACCGGTCGGTAACGGCCGAAATTACCGAATTTCTGCCGTTACCGACCGGTATTAGGTTTTTCAGATGTAGGAGGCCAAATTGAAGGATTCAGTATTTTACAGAATCGGTAATTTAAGGAATCGGTAAATTACCGAATTCTTAAAATACCGATTTGGTAAATTACCGAATCCTTAATGTAGGGAGCACTCAAATGAGTGCTTTTCCCATTTCAGGATTCGTTATTTACCACCAACTATAAGTTGGTGGTAAATATCGAAAACCCTAAAAGAAGCAATTTTTTGCAATTTATAACAGTGCCATGTGGTAGACATCCATGCCCTTAGGGCATGTATGTGTGCCACATGTGCACCCATGCACTATTCAGGGGTGAAACAGGGTGTCACTTAGTAGGATGCCAGTCAAGTAATGTAATACTGTCCCAAATAATTTCATGGGATGGGGTGGAGTGTATTTGTTCCAATGTGCCCTTATATTGTGATTCCTGATGCAGATTGTGTAATATAGAAGATAACTACATTTATGAGGTATATGCTGCGGATGTGACAAGCGGTTCTGTGAGACTGAAGACTAGACTTGTTCCTTCGGATTTCACGCTCTACTTGATTTTATGCATTGCCATTCACTGCATTTGCTTTGAGAGATTTGATTTTCATTTTGGCTAATGGGGCCGCTTTTCTAATGCAACTGCTGTGATTTGGAATTGGTGCTTCATGTTGTCAAGTGAGTCTTCAAGGGGTCTCCTGTTTCTGTGCTTCCTTGTGTGATCGCAAGCCGGTGGGAACTATCGGAAACCCTTCCTTTTCAACCTGCTGCTGTGACAGTGAATTCCAGTCACACGCAAGTGGCCACCATTTTCTTAGCACGCCGTTTGCATCTCCAAACTTTATACTTTTCAATCTCAACGGGTTGCCAACACCTCCTGCCACAATGTGTTGATGAAATTGCTTCATTTCACCTTCAATCCTCTACAATTTTTATATGATTCTTAACTATTTATGGAGGTCTGCATTTCTTGAATATAGCATTATCCTTTAAGTCTTTTGGATTAAATACTGGTATGCCTACTGTGTTGATAAATTTCTAGAACATATTTTTATATATCAGTACATGTTTTTCAACTTATACTCTGTGCATTTTACCAGAATGGCCAGTAAATTCCTTATTATCTGAAAGGGCTGAAAGAAAGTGAAAAGCAAACTATGATCCAACAGGAAAAAAATAAAGGGCATATTATCTAGGAGCTAGTTAACGGCACTTTATCGCAGCCAATGTCGCAATAAATGTATTGCCCTATTCACAAGCTGGTGCTAACAGCCCATAGCACCAGTTGACCTGCAATAGCACTCGCAAAAAACATCGCCACAGATGACCCCGGCAACTATCATTAATGAGATGCAGAGTAGGAGTTCCTGAACAAAAAGCCGCAACAACACCACTCCCCAACATTCTCAACGACCAGCCAGATCAGCGATAAGATCACAAAACATGCGATAAAGCGCGTTAGCAGCAGGAAAGTAACATCTGCTCTGACCTGGTGTAAAGTCGGACTACAGCCTGCACAACAAACGGGAGCCCAGACCAGAGCCACACCTGAAGAACAACAGATGCCATGGAGCCACTGATTATGCAGCCTGGACCCCATGAGGGCCACAACACCCACCGCCACCACCCCAGGACCCCACTCCCCGGGCCTCTCCCGACAAATACACCCCTCCGATTAGATGCATTACGCATGGGCACAGGTGGAGTCTTTCATCTCTGTCAATTAACGCGTACCAGAGCCATCAGTTTCACGCTGACGTGGTACCTAGTTTTAAACGCCCTCACGGCAGCCGCCTTTTCAGCTGCCAGCACATCGAGGCTGCACTCGGATGTGGACGTAGAGCGGATCAAGGTAATTAACATCCTTCGGGGAAATTGCATCCGCCGATCGTTAGCCAGACGTCAGGTTTACTCATATTATTTTTAGTGCGGTAATTTATTTCAGGCTGATTGTGACTGAGACACAACTTACCTTTCCACTTATTTGGATGCCTGATCTTCTGCTTCAAGGTAAAAGAGACCCCTTAGACGCACGAGCACTTTTGGCCCGTATTTAACGTATGTATGATTTTGGGATACTGATTCTCCCCTCATTTATTTTTCAGTATGTACACGTATCAGTGAGCGGATTAGCCCGCATGGTAATAGGAACCATGGACCTTAGGCCCATGTTCTAAATTGAAGATCTCCATCCCGCAAGCAACAACGGGCAAGCCAGTTTTAATGCACATTATTATGCAACAAGTTTCCCTTAGTGCAACATCCTGATCCCCGTTGTTTACTCATTGTAGGTATGTGAGAATGCCCCACACTTTCACAGGTTGCCCCAGCCTGTCCTGATGAAGACCTGCACGGCCGAGGATTAAACCACCCTCTCGGCCTTTAGACGGGTTGAAACGTTGACGCCCCTTTTTCTAGCCTGGACCCCGGAACTTCCCCACGTGCCATACAGGAATGGATGTCTAGTTCAATTTTGAAACTGTATGATTGAGATTGTATATTTAAAAACGTGGCTAGGCCTCATAGGACGGTGATTTAAAACCAATCCAACTGTTTAAATGCGCTAAAATTCCCTATGTCACCACTCTGAATACTCTTCTTCACCCACTCACACTTGAGCACCCTTGCTTTGTGCACGTTCCCCCTGGAGCAACCTCCACTGCAAAAACTGTCACTAAATGTATAAAGAACATTGATTGTTTCACCAGGTGTCATGAAAATAAATGCTTGATGATTGAAATTATGGTTTGTTGCACTTTCCTTGTTTTATGATGAGTAATGTATTAAGTACTATGAACCTGTTCTTAAAGCTCCAAAATTAATTACTGAAACCATTGAGAAGGGATAACGATTCAAGTCTTTCTGTAAATGAAGGTCTAGGACCATTGTTTGTTGTATCACACCTTCCACCACCAGCATGTAGAAATGAGGGCCCACCACGTGCCGGTGCAAGCCCCGACAGACATGTCACCTTCAACATCATGCAGCTCCGCTCTGTGGACCCCCAGGTCTTACATTTGATGCTGGGTCTTGATTTCTCCATGGAAGAGAATATACCAGTGCGCCCGGCATCATCAGAGACTGCACACCCGTTCAGCCTTATAGGTGCCACTAACTCTGAGATCCAGGATGCAACGCCACGTGGCGGAAGGCCGGCTCTGCCCGCTGGCTCAGGCCTACACTGCGGTCCAGCAGGGAACACAAAACCTGAGCCGTACAGTTCACCGGGATGGGGCATCATCACAGGCGGCAAACCCGCTCAACACTTAAGGTGCCCCTACCTCAGTGCACCGAAAGTCACTGTCCCGTGGCAGTGTGCCTGTGACTGCCGCAGTTTATCCGGTGCCACCAAGTTTATGCCCCGCTAGTCATGGACCGTCTATCATTGGGTATCGTGGTGCGGTTGCCATCATGTCACCCCCGGGCCTAGGGAATGTGATGTCGCAGGCGGGCCCACATGCCTACATGCACACCACACTGATACACCCCAAGAGAGGTCGAAAATGGCATTGTGCACATGCGCTGGGTCGTTTTCATTGGCAGGGTCACATGTGACCCGCGTGCTGAATGGGTGTGGTGGTGGTGTATACCAGCCGTGAGGGAGTGGCCGTGGCATGCTGACAACAAGACCTGTGAGCAGCAGATCACTACAAGGGAGTCCTGGCACCTTTGACATTGTTGTCCCTCCTTGGAGCATAAGCGTAGTGGGCTGGCCTGGCGTATGCCAGTCCAGAGTAAGGGTTTGAACAATGACCCCGGGGCTCTGGGCATGGTTCCGTACGGGCTGGATAAGGAAGTAACAAATGTGTGTGTTGCTGTTGTTGCGTCGGCGCCAACCGGATAACATTCTGCAATGGGTCACCCTGTGACCCAAGTCCAACGACATGAGCCACATGGACGTAGGGGGAATTCACTGACCCTACATTCATAAATACTATCACACATGAAAGTCCATAGACACAACACATCTGTGATTCAGAATGTTTAATACACATTCAGTGGAGTGTTGCATCTGGAGCAGTACAGGGCCATGCAAACCCCACTTTACAATGTTGGCCCATGCGGGGCAGCCAGAGTCCTACAGGGAATGACAAGTCCAAAGGAAGAGTTCAGTCTGCAGTCTGATTGCTGTTTCATTGGCGATCACACAGAATATGGCAGTCCATCTCGAGGGCCAAGGTGAGTGGTGCAGAGGAGGACAGTGTAAGATCATGATGCAGAGGGCTGAAACCGACCATATGGCGGAGATGAATGCTACTGCGTCCTTCCTCCACGATGGCGCTTTCATCTGCCTCTTCATCCTCTGCTGTTACATGTGCCTCTCGTGTGGTTCGTACTGGCCTTTCTCTAGCACTGTGTGGTGGTGAGACCTCAGGGGCCGGAGGTGGAATGTCTGCCGCACTGTGTGGCACTGACACATCAGGGGGCGGAGATGTGGACGTGGTGGGAGAAGCAGCATGCATCAGCACCAGGCCTTGTGGCATCAATGCCTCGAGGATGGTTTTGAGGTCATTGAGGAATCCAGCTACCACTCGCTGGTGTGCAGCTGTGGCAGCCTCTCTTTCTGCATTGGCCTGCTCCATGGTCTCCAGGAGCATTTGCATGTTTCCCACCTCCCAGGCGAGCTCGATGGAGCCACTCTGACTAGTCAGTCGTTCTTGTCTCTGAATCAGGACTCTGGCGATGTCAGCCATGGTTCGTTGGAGAGCATGCAGTGGACTGTGTGTGTCCATTAGGGACTGCGAGTAGTCTCTGATGTGACTTAGACACCCACTTATGGCATCTAGTTTGTCTGCTATGCGGTCAAAGCCCACCCGCTCCTGTTCAGCTAGCTGCTCCTGGTATCCCAGCACATGGCATTGGAAGGCAATGTGTTCATCATGGGGGTCCTGGGAGGCAGCCGTGGTGGTGAGTGCTGCCTGCTGTGTGGTCTGTCCAGGGGTGGAGTCTCATTGATGCAGCTGTGCTGCCCTGCTCCGGGAGGTGGGGTGCGGAGGCTGTCAATGCTTGGAGGGCATCGGTGTCGTAGGTGTGGTGGTCCTCCTCATCATCAGAGGGGAGAGGTTCAGGCTGCTCTTCAGGAGGTGTTGATTGTCCCTCTGCAATGTGAAGGGGAAATGCAGTTTAACAATGTGTTCACATGTGTGTTGTTGCATTGCACATGCTTACATACAGACTGCATGACTGTGTACATTGTGGCTGTTTGGGAGGAGCTACCTATTTGATGGGGACAGTGGAATTTTGACAACAGACGTGTGAGTGTTTGTACTTGTACAGTGTCATCTCACATGTCCCTGCAATGCCACTTGTCATTGGCCAGTGTCTATAACCGGTTGGCACCAGTTGTGTCATGTGTTCTGTTGTGGACGTGTAGCTGTTTGTGCCACATTGTTGTCAGTGTTGATGTGCTCCGCATGTTATGTGTGTTTGCTGCATTTCGGGGGGTGACCATGCTGCCCTGTTTTGCTGCCCCTTATCCCTTTTCTGAGATGTGCCTTTGCCTTCTGTGCTTATACAGTGCTGAGATGTTGCATACTTGTGTACATTGGTCTCCTGGTGGGAGTTGGGGTCTGGGGCATGGTTTGTCCGCACATGTGCTCAGCTCAGTTGTGCATGTGTGCCATTGTGGCCATCTCCCCCTTCCCCCCATTTTCTGGTCGTTACTCACCCTGTTGCCGTTGTGTCCGGTCTTGTTGAGCAGTGTCCGGTCCCTCGACTCCAGTCACCCTCTCCCCACTGATGACTGTGGACACCATTTCCTCCATGTGGTCCAGCTCTGCCTGTGGCGCAGGACTCCCACCTCCAGTCTGCATTCCGGTTGTTTGTGAGTTTCAGCTTGGTTTTGCGCTTGATGTCATTCCAACGCCTCTTGACCTCTTCCATTGTCCTCTTCAGCACTCCAACTGCATTCACCTTGTCCACGATGGACTGCCATAGTCCATATTTGGTTGCCAATTACACAGTGGAGGTGATGAACAGTTGTTGATGGTGTCCGTCAACCTCCGTTATCAGGATCCCGTTTTCCTGTGGACTGAAGTGCTTCTTCCTACTCTTCTTCTCCTTGACTTTCCCTTACCCGAGGTCCCAGGCAAGTCCTCTGGGGGGCTTGTGGGGTTCTGGTTCTCCTTCGTAGTTGCTCCGGCAACATCCATTGTGCTTCGCTGCTGTTTGGCATTTGTTTGTAAGGTTTTTTCTACTGTTATGGTGATTTTCCCCGCCAGAGGCGTGTGGGTTGCAGGGCTGTTGCTGGTTACCACTGATTTTTTTATCGTGATTGGCTCATTGCCGCTTTTTTTTGCGTTTGCATTTCACATTTGTGCGGCGTGGCATGGATTTTAATGCGGTCAGTTGACGCGTTATCTGAAGACTATCGCATGGTACTGCCGTGTTGAGAATGCTTGGTTAACACGGCGTAATTTTCCTGCGATAGACTGAGATGTTGGAAGTTGTGTTAAGTTACTTTTGCGATGGTTATCACACGTTCTTGAGAATATGCCCCAAAGTATGCTCAATACTTGGCAGATTATATGAAGAAAAAAGTAAATATTTTTCATCAAAAATCCTTCAGGCTAGAAACTCCAGCAAGGAGCTCTTCTCAACGGTAAAATAAATAGCCAAATTACCATACACCTAGGACGGAAAGCAGTGCTGAATTCTGCAACACACTGGGGCAGTTGTTTGAAGATAAAGTTGAGAGGGTGTATAAATCCTTTAAAGACCTTTAGATCTCTAAGAACATTGCAGCATTCACAGATTCACGGATTCCACTCCAGCCAATTTGTCCTTTGTTTTTTCTCTCCCACATTAGAACAGATTATTCAGGTGATAAAAACATCTTAATTAGGGTCTTAATTAAGATCCCCAGCCACCCCTGTCCTCCTAAAGTTCTGCTCCTGATTTCAGAAATATTAAGTGAACAGTTGGAGGTAGTTTTCAATGGGATGGTTCAGTCAGGCACTTTCCCAGATGTCTGGAAAATAGCCTCTATCTTTCCTCTCTTAACCACTTGGATGCTAAGGGGTGTGCTAGGAGGACCATTGAATTTCCATTGAAATCAATGGAAACTCCATGACGAGTTACCCTTGTCATTAGCACTGAAGGGGTTAAATAAAATGAATCTTGACCCCAATGATCCTGGTAGTTACTGACCAATCTCCAGTCTACCAAGGTGCTGGAGAAAATGCTAAATGTTTAGCTTACTGCTTTTATTACCTCCAGGATCCTCCTAGATCCCTCCCAGTGTGGGTTCCGAGAGGGGAATGGAACAGAGACAGCTCTGGTCATGGCTGCACAGGAACTAGGACACAGGGGCAAGGCTGTCTAGATTTTGTTAGACCTATTGGTGGCCTTTGACACTGTGAACCATGAAATATTAGCCAGGAGGCTATCTGAGTTGGGAATCAGCGGCACCACCCTCACGTTACTATCATCTTTTCTTGCCAATAGGTCTTTTTCAGTGAAAGCTGGAGCCTTTTCTTCTGAGCCTTTCAAACTTCCCTTTGTTTTGCCACAGGGCTCATTGTTGAGCCCCACACTTTTTAATGTATATGTGGCCCCTCTGGCCACAATCATCAGGCAATTTGGGTACTCAGTGTTCTCTTACGCTGACGACACCCAGCTGGTGTTGTCAGTCTCAAGCAACTTGGATGAGACACCGGACCGTTTCAACAGCAGCATGACACAGGTTAACTTGTGGATGTAGTCCAACTGTCTAAAATTGAACGGTGGAAAGGCTGAGGTCTTGCTGTTGGGCTCTGATTCTTCTTTTTGGTCACCTAGATGGTGGCCCAACAGTCTGGGCGACTGCCCAGCACCAGCGTCTAAGGTCACAATTCTGGGATTTATCTTCGATGATAAGCTGACATTCAATAGTCAGATCAGTGGTTCAGTGACTTAATATCAAGGGACATAATATAGAATGCCCAAAATATCGACTCCAAAATATCGAAGGACAAAATATAGAATCCCTATCTACAAACAGGTAAGTACTAAATTATTGATTCCAAAAAATAGAATGTTAAAAATCTAGTTAACTAAATATCGAATTATTTAAATATATTAAAAATAATATAAAATTAATTAAATATGAAAAACAATTAAATAAAACATACTTAAAATAATGTAAAAAATCTTAAAATATCAAATAATAAATGTAATGTAAAAAAAAGTAGAGAATTTGTTGGGTAGCAAGAGGGTAAAAATTACTATTCCCACTCCAGTGAGTGCAATAGTAGGGAAAGCGTTGGATAGCGTAGGGGTAAAAATTACTATTCCCATTCCAAAGATTGCAACAGTAGGGAAAGCGTTGGATAGCGGAGGGGTAAAAATTACTATTCCCACTCCAAAGAGTGCAACAGTAGGGAAAGCGTAGGATAGCGGGGGTAAAAATTACTATTCCCACTGCAGAGAGTTCAACAGTAGGGAAAGCGTTGGCTAGCGGGAGGGTAATAATTACTATTCCCACTCCAATGAGTGCAACAGTAGGGAAAGCGTTGGATAGCATAGGGGTGAACATTACTATTCCCACTCCAGTGAGTGCAACAGTAGGAAAAGCGTTGGATAGTGGAGGGGTACAAACTACTATTCCTACCCCAGAGAGCGCAACAGTAGGGAAAGCGTTGGATAGCGGGAGGGTAAAAATTACTATTCCCACTCCAGTGAGTGCAACAGTAGGGAAAGCGTTGGATAGCAAAGGGTTCAAAATTACTATTCCCACTCCAGTGAGTGCAACAGTAGGGAAAGCGTTGGATAGCATAGGGGTGAAAATTACTATTCCCACTCCAGTGAGTTCAACAGTAGGGAAAGCGTTGGATAGCAAAGGGTTAAAAATTACTATTCCCACTCCAGTGAGTGCAACAGTAGGGGAAAGTGTTGGATAGCGTAGGGGTAAAAATTACTATTCCCACTCCAGTGAGTGCAACAGTAGGGAAAGCATTGGATAGCGTAGGGGTAAAAATTACTATTCCCACTCCAGTGAGTGCAACAGTAGGTAAAGCGTAGGATAGCGGGGGGTAAAAATTACTATTCCCACTCCAGAGAGTGCAACAGTAGGGAACACGTTGGATAGTGGGAGGGTAAAAATTACTATTCCCACTCCAGTGAGTGCAACAGTAGGGAAAACGTTGGATAGCGTAGGGGTAAAAATTACTATTCCCACTCCAAATAGTGCAACTGTAGGGAATGCGTAGGATAGCGGGGGGTGAAAATTACTATTCCCACTCCAGAGAGTGCAACAGTAGGGAAAGCGGTGGCTAGTGGGAGGATAATAATTACTATTCCCACTCCAATGAGTGCAACAGTAGGGAAAGCGTTGGATAGCGTAGGGGTAAAAATTACTATTCCCACTCCAGTGAGTGCAACAGTAGGGAAAGCGTTGTATAGCGTAGGGGTAACAATTACTATTCCCACTCCAGTGAGTGCAACAGTAGGGAAAGCGTTGGACAGCGTAGGGGTAAAAATTACTATTCTCACTCCAGAGAGTGCAATAGTAGGGAAAGTAATGATTTAATATTAAATTAAAATTAAATTAATTATTAATACCAATAAAAAAAAATAACTACCAATTAATAAAAATGAATTACCAATTTAAAAATTAATTACTAATTAATAAAAAATAATTACCAATGAAAACAATGAATTACTAATTAATAAAAATGAATTACCAATTCATAATTATCAATTAATTATCAATACATATAAATAAAAATAAATATTTACTTTATTACAAATAAATTACTTCCCACCCTATTCCCCTATAAACCCACACCCGCTTCAAATAAATACAATTATCATAATGATCAATTAATCAATTAATAAAAATTATTTACCAAATAATAAAAAGTAATTACCAATTAATACAAATTAATTACCAATTCAAAATTATCAATCAATTAATTATCAGTACATATAAATAAAAATTAATATTTAATTTACTATAATTAAATTACTTTCCACCCTATTCCCCTGTAAACCCACAACCCGCTACGGAATTAAATTACGCAAAAATTTAATTACATAACATTCATTACTTGTAAAAAATTAAACATACATTACAAAATGAATACATAATTGTAATACACACACTACCATACATAACACTAAAAAAAATTCGATATTATAGAAATCAATATTTTGAATTCGATATTATGGAATTCGATATTTCATACCCAAAATTCGATATTCTGGGCAGTCTATATTTTAGTAATTCGATATTCTGGGCTATCTATATTTTTGATTCGATATTTTGGGCAGTCTATATTTTGGATTCGATGTTTAGGGTGTTCACCCAGACCAGTACCCTCTCCTCAACCATTTGGTTCATCCTAAAAATGATCAGGAAAATTCGTCCATTCATCCCACCTGATTCCCTAAAAACTCTGGTTACAGCACTAACTTTGTCCAGGTTGGACTACGGCAATGCCCTGTACATGTGGATCCAATCTCAGTATCTACAAAGGCTGCAGCGCCTGTAAAATGCGGCAGTCAGATTAGTATTGGATATCCCCAGGTTTGAGCCAGTTACTCATGGTTTAAGAGCCCTACACTGGCACCCGGTGGATTGGGGGTTTACTTTTAAATCCCAATGCCTTGCCTATAAAGCATTACATGGCACAGGGCCTCAATTCCTGAGGACTCATCTGAAATGGTATGCGCTGTCTATAATTCTAAGATCCGCACACAGCAAACTTCTGCAAACACCCAGGTTTAAGAAAGCATGCTGCAGAGAAAGAAGCTTCCTGTTAGGGACAATCAAGACATGGAACCTACTCCCAGTCCCATAAAGAGTAGCCCCACACTTTTATTTTTCAGAAAGGCGCTGAAAACCTGGCTCTTTTTCAACACACCATTCTGGAAACCTTACTTGACCCACCTGTCTGTAGCACCAAGCCACCACTGGGCAATCTTGCGCTTTACAAATACACAAATCAAATCAAATTACTGCTAAACCATCTTCTTCTGGTACTACACCTAAGAGAGCCAAAAATGACTCTCCATCTCCTATCCAGTCATCTCATTTTCTTGTTTTAGATACTATTTTAGATGAGGTACGTGCCCTTAAACCCTTCATGAGTACTCCCAATGAAAAAATGCAACAAATTGAAGATCGCTGGATAATTATGGAGGGCAAAATGTTTGATATGGAACAACGTGTAGGTAACCTTCAGGATATAGCTACCAAAATCCCCATACTGGAACAAGAAATTCAAAAACTCAAGTTACATATTGAAGACCTCGAGCACCGAAAGAGAAGGAATAATCTTCGCCTTTATGGTCTACCTGAGAACATTGAAAGCCCTGACCATCTGACCTTCTTGAAGAAATGTTTAACTGATCTTCTAGACCTTCAGTCTACTTCTCCTCTAAATATTCAGCGAGCATATTGTCTGGGCTGCCTTGAACCTCACTCTATTAGACCTCGAGGTATCATAATGCTCTTTTTGGAATTCACTGACTTGATGTGTGTCTTGAAAGCTGCTAAGAAAAAACATCATCCAGTATGGTCTGGTCACTCACAACATCTTCATTTCTCAAGATATTTCCAATGCAAGAAATGCTAGTCGTAAAGAAATTTTGGCTCTTCGTCCTCAACTGAGGCATCTGAACATTCGCAATGGCATTTTATAACTTTGCCTCTGTAAAATCACCTATGAGGGAGTCTCCCTTTCTTTTGATGATCCGGCCAAACTAAAAATGTTCCTACAAAATATTACAAAGCAACCTATGGAAATAAATGTTCAATGCTCTTAAACTGCTAGTTTTGTGCATGGCTTCTTTTTTACTTTTCCTTAATCTAAATCCATATAGCTTTACTTTTTATCTACTTTTATTTCTCTCTCTGTTGTCATTCTTACTTCTGGTGCCGTCATGCCTGGTACTCATTCTCATTCCTTTTTACTTCAGATCTGGCTTTTTGTCCTTGATCTGTTTCTTTATTCGTTTCTTATTCTATTTCTCTATTTCTCTTTTTCCTTTTTTCTTCTCTTTTTTATCCTATTCTGTTTTCCTTTTTGCTTCTTTTCCTTCCTTCTATTCATTCCCTAATAATATGAGTGTTTCTTGTGTTCTCCTTTTTCATCTTTTTGGCAGGTTTGTCATGTTATTTTATTGTTGATGCATGGTGTCTTTCTGTTTCCCTATTTGTTTTTGCAGTTTGTCATTATCATTCCTGTACCCATGTTCCTACTCAACAACATGTTTATTGTTGTCTCGTGGAATGTTCGTGGCCTGGTTCATCCTGTCAAACGTCAAAAGGTTCTCTCACATTTATCGAAACTTAATTGTCACATTGCGTTATATCCAAAAAACTCATTGTAATGATGCTGAATCTCTCAAGCTTAAGCGTCAATGGGTGGGTCAAGTTGTAGCTTTCTCCTGCTATTAATCGTAAGGGTGGTGTAGCTATTTTATGTCATAAATTGTTAAATGTCCATATTTCATCAATTGAATGTGATACAAATGGACAATGGGTATTGCTTAGTGCCACTAGCTTTAAAAAACAAATTACTTATTAAAATATTTATGGCCCTGTCAAATCTGATCCTGACCTCTGGCACAATGTTAAATTCAAACTCTCCTCATTACTACTCCTAATATTATTGTTGCTGCTGACTTCAATGATTGGTTAGACCCATTTTCTGATAGGGAATCTAAATGTAAATTTAAACCTGATAAATCCCGTAAAGCATTCCAATCTGCTATTGCCTGTCATCCATTCTTCGATGTATCAAAAACTTGTAACCCTGACATATATGAGTTTACATTTTTCTCTAAAGTTCATCATGCTATGTCTAGAATTGATTATATTTTAGTCTCCAAATCTTTACTCCCTTCTATTCAAACTTCAGAAGTTTGTTCTATTTTCATTTCTGATCATGCCCCTGTTTTATCTCTTAATACTACCAAACATGCTCGTTGGAGATTTAACAATTCCTTATTATCAGAGCAAACTTTTATTGTGAAAGCTACCTCTTTTATTGAAGATTTTTTTTCAATGTTATCTATCTATTGTTACTTCAGTTCACATCAATTGGGACAATGTTAATGCTTCATTTAGGGCATTTACTATTGCTTACACTACCAAAAAGAAAGAAATTATTGAATTCCCAATACCTCTCCACTCTACAACATATTAAGATTCTTGAACATATTTATTTTACTTCTAAATCCCCTTCTCATTTGCGGGAACTGATCAAAGCCAAATCCATCCTGAATAAACTGGCTACTGTTGATGCACGTAACATCCTCCTCAAAATGTTATCGAAAAATCATGGGGGTGAAAATAAAGCTAGTAAAATGTTGGGCAATTATCTCAAAGTTAAATCGGAAAGGAAAAATATTGGACCTATTCGAAATGAACATACAAATACTTTATTATACTCCGACTCCGATATTATTAATGCCTTTCAATCTTTTTATGAATTATTATATACGGAAGATACTTATCCTTCTGAATATAATATCCAAACATTTTTTAACGGTCTTCCTAATGCTCCCTCTATACCGGACATTCTGGCTACTCTTAAAAAGGACATAACTCTCCAGGAGAATTTTGACGCTATTAAATCTTTAAAGAGAGCCAAAGCTCCTGGCCCTGGTGTTTTTTCTATTGAGCTAATCTCTTCTTTTCCTCTCTACTTGCTCCTAATTTACTTGAACTTTTTACATATTGTTATTGAAATCTAAACCTAAAGGCTTTTTTAGATGCTCTTATTGTTATTATTCCTAATCCAGATAAAGATTGTACTCTCTGTAAACATTATTGTCGAATTTCATTAACTATAATTGTCAAATGTTTGCAAAAATTCTTGCTTCTAGACTAGATGGTGTTATTCCCTTTCTTATTATACCTGATCAGTATGGTTTTATTGAAGACAGACTTACCTCGGATCATGCAAGGATGCTCTCTAATATTCTTACATTGGGGAAATTGGCAATTTATGTTTAAAACTCTTCATTGGTTTGGTTTTATCCTAAATATTTCTTTTATCAGACTATTATATTCTGAGCCACATGCTTGTGTTTTTGTCAATTGATGTGTTTTCTCTTATTTCAACTTACAGAGACAGGGTAGTCCACTTTCACCGTTACTACTATTTGTTCTTTGTTTAGAACCCTTTCTTGAAGGTTTTCGTTGTAATCCTTCTATATAACGTTTTCAACATAACTCCCTCAAAACCAAAAAAAGCTTTTGCAGATGATGTTTTGGTTTATATATCTAATCCCCGGACCTCCTTAACTACCATTCTGAAGGAGATTGATTTATATTTTTATATATCTGGTTATAGACTAAACTTCTCCAAAACTGAGACTTTACCATTAAATTCCTTATTCTATCAGTTTATGTTTCATAATACCAACTTTATGTGGTGTCTTTCCAAGATTCAATACTTAGGTGTCTGGTTCTCTTCCACTATTTCTCACACTCTTAATCATCATTTTAATGCTCTAAAATCCAATACTTATCTTCTACCTGGTTTCCTCTTCATTTATTCTGGTGGGGTAGGTTGGACACTATTAAAATTATGATTGTAGTGCATGTCCTGTTTCTACTTTCTTTGCTACCCTTCAAAATTCCCAATTATTACTTTGCCCAAATTAATTCTCTTTGTACCAAATTTCTCTGGAATATTAGCAATGCTTGTATTGCCATAGCTAAATTAATTAGACCTAGAAATGAAGGTGGTGTTCGTTTCCCTAATTTTAAGTTATATCATACTGCTTTTTTAATTCAATAAATGTATGTTTTGACTAGAGTTTATCAAGACTCCCCTATACCTAGCTGGATCATCTTTGAACGTTCTTTGTTACATGAGTTTTCTTTTTATGGCTCTGATTTTTATCAATCCTTGATTGCCTCTTCTATTTGGTATAACATTCTCATCATAAGTCATTCTATTCCAAACATTGGAAAGAAAAGGGTATCTTATATGTTCATCATTTAATTTCCCAAGATTCAGTTCTACCTTTTACTATACTACAAGCATGCTATAATTTACCCAGCTCTTGCTTACCCCAATATTCTCAACTATCACATGTACTTCAATCTTTTTTACTAACCTATAGCTTTCCACCTGATTCCACTCTGTTTATTCCCTTGACACCTCTATATAATATTGCTTGTGATTCCAATCCTAAAGCAGTCCTCATATATAAGCTTTCATCTGCTCTTATTTCCAGCAGACTTAAATCCTCAATTGAATTGTCATGGGAGCAAGGCCTTCCTGTGTTGCTTTCCGTTCAACAAGGGATACATTATGGCATAAGATTTTCACTACCTCCAAAGCTGCTAATATTACTCAATCTTTATTTTTTGTGTATAATAGAGCTGTTATTACCCCTACTCTAATTCATAAAACTAATTCCTCTACTTTGCCTTTATGTTGGTCCTGTCTTTCCTCCAACGGTACGTTACTCCATCTAATATACTATTGTCCTAAAGTGTAAATATTGTAAATCTATTTGGTCCAAATGTTTAACGATATTTCAATGTAATATTCCACTATCAATTCAATATGTTTTTCTTGGTAGTATGTCAGATTATTTCCAAAATCGTTCTCAAAAACCTATGTTATTTGATCTTTTTATTGCACATGCTTTTAAGGTTATACTTACTTATTGGAAAGATAATTCTAAAATATGTTTGTTAACATGGTGGATTCTTATTTGTGATGAGCATAGAATATCTACTGTTTCTTCTTCATTATCTCAGAAAATTAAATCTGATTTACTCTGGTTACCTTTCACTAGCTTTTTCTCTTCACACTCATCTTTATCCTAAGTCCTGTACCACTCTTTCCTTCCTTTTCTTTTTCTTGCTCTTCTTTTTTCCCTTTTTCTTGTATTCTTTTCTCTCTTTTTCTATAATTTCATAGAATAGATTATAGTTAAACATGTATCCTGCTCCTCTTTTTAAATGTCATTATTAGATTTCATTTTATAGTCTTTTATCTAAAAAAAATTTAATAACTTTCAAGCTATGTCATTATCTTTTTGACGAATGTAATCTTTATTATTCTTTTCAATTATAATAAAAAATATTAAACTAAAAAAAAGATAAAAGGATTGTCATTGATGTTCAGTAATGTATGGATTTTGATGCTCTATAGTTGTAATCTATTAATTTATGAATAACATGAAAACGAGAGAATAAAAACTTAATTTTGCACGGCGATTATTAACTACATCAGGCAAGTTGCCCACATTTTGAATTGTTGGATGAGTTTAGTGGCAGCAAGGCCAAAATGAGTAGGTTTATTTTTATTTGTATTCGCTCAGATTTATTGCGAATGGTTAAGGGCCCCCAAAGTGCAACTCGAAATCAGAAACAGCAGGAACTGGCTTGCTATTTGTTCATCTATCATGAACTGGGAGATTCCTCACTAGTCAGTGACGTGGCAGACCGGCAGCAGGCATGGGCTGCACTTATCTTTCAACACCTACATGTACATCTCTCGATAAAAAGGGCTTTTTATCCACTTAAGGAATGTCTAGGATGGGCCTGAGGATGGGGGAGAACTGAGGCTGGCATAGCTTGGCAACTCTGTGGTAGCTCAGATCATAAGAGGGAAAGGCTCAGTATCTACAGCCTGGACACCTGACCACATGCAGTGGCTTTGTGTTCTTTAAGCATGTTCTAGGTCACCATTTGATATGTGGGCACTGTGTGTCAATAGTGTGAGGTACTGACTGATGGAATATAATTGGTGAAGTGGTCGAACTGGTAGTGTTTTGTAATAAGTCTTTGGCTCACAAGTAACTGAAAAGTCAGAGACCCAACTGTACTGAGTCTTGAGTAAAACGTCATGCAGCTCACCTCTGGTCACATGCTTCTTGTGCTTGGATCTCGGAGCCGAACCTGCCAAACACCAAAAACATGTTCAAATTAAGTGGCCCGAGTGACACACACACCTTACTCTCAATTTAAAATCTGCATGCCCTCAGGTCTTTGTAGATCTTGTGACTTGCATGTGTAAGAAACATCTAATCAAATCCTTTGAAATGTTCAGAGTCGGCTGTGTGCCCCAATGAAGCCAAATTTGCAAAGACTAGCTAGAGACCAGGAAGAGCGCAGGAGGCGTGATGCGACACGGGAGGTGGCCAGCAGTTTACAGTAAGTTCTTTTAAAACAATATTATTATTAACACACAAACCCCTGTACCAAACTCGCGCTCCCTCCACCCGCCCCACCACCCTATGTTTGTGGCGGCTACTTGGTGCAGGAACTACCTGGCCAGAGAGAGAGAGCATGATAGGATAGTGTAGTAAGGTATGTTACTTGCTATTTTTTGCATGGGACACTTCTGTCATGTTCAGGTTCTTTGGGATGTCTGGAACATAGTGCATGACGAGGAACTGTCATCGCCATTTGAAAAATGAATCATAATGAGAATGTGACACCTGAAAAGAACTGGCTAGGTTGGTCAGGTTGGACAGGCTTAATTGCTGGAGAGTAGTGACAAGACAACGCAATATGAGAGACTGTGTGAAGAATTACAAAAGCACAGGGACATGTTTACTAGAAAGTCAACAGCGCAGCAAGTTACCTTGCTGCCTTGCGTGACAGGGAAAAGAATACAGCGCATTCCTCCCTTTGTCCCTGCACTAGCTCTGTTTTGGCTGCTTTGTGCCAATGCATGCTACAAGCTGTCTGCCGGGGGCGTTCCTGTAATACACTTCCAACAGCATTACTCTTCTCCCCCGCCCCCTCCCTAATCTCCCCCTCCTCCTCCGACTCCAGATCCCTACTGTCAACACCGTCCCCCCACAGCCTCACCTGTCCACCCCCCGTAGGCATCCTGCAAAGCCCCGCCCTCTCCCTACACGTTCTCATCAACACCCCAAGATCCGCACTCTCTCCCCATCCGCACTCTTGGAATTCCGCTCGGTCTGATACAGCAACACTCCATCCCTGGCCCCCGGCCGCTGTCTCGACCCTTCGGGGTGGGGCTGGCGGGGACCTACCCCCCGCCACCCGACGCACTCCCGTAGGGGGTCCCTCGGTGGAGCGCGACTGCCCGTACAAGGCTGAGCCAGCCCATCCTCTCGGTGGGTCGGAGCCGCATGCTGCTCACCCGAGCACGCAGCCAACTGCTCCTGCTGAGAGAAAAGGGGGGAAGTCCAGCATGCAGGTGGAAACTCGCCACCCGTGCAACCCCACCCCCTCGGTGAGTCCCTCCCCATGCCGTGGAATGCCCCCCCGCCTCGCTGGTTGCCCCCCCACCCTCCCCCTGTAATCCCCCATCCTTCTCCATGCTCGCCCCCCCACACACCCCACACCCCCTCGCCCCCATCCCCTGTTTCTGTATGTCCCGCCCACCCCAAAACCACCACCCCCATACTCCCCCCGCCCCACCCCTGCCCCTCTGCCACTCCCCACCCCCCACCCCCGTCCGCCGCGCTCCCCGCGGCGACACTGGTCTGCTAGGCCCCACCACGCCCTCCTCCCCGTCTGACGACGACCCCCAAGCCAACTCGCCCCCCCCCCCGGCCTCTCCCCTTCCACTTCTGACTCCTCAATCAATAATGGAGAAACCTCCCCCCCCGGCTGCCCCCCAATGCCAGCCTCCTCTTCCCCTGCCTGTTCCACCCCCGGTTCCCCCCCTCCCCCTCAGCCGCGTCCACTCCGCCATCCCACCCCCCCTGGCCCCCTCCAGCATGTACCCCTTGGCGCACCCCGGTCCCCGCCCTCCTGCCCCCCTGTCCTTATGTGTACCCTCGGCCCCTCCTCCCACCTCCCCCACAACCCCCTCCCCACCAGCCCCTCCAAAAACTGCTGTCTGTCCCCCCGTCCCCCCACAAACACCAGTGCCGCCTTCTCCACTCCCCGACGCTTAACCCCCTTCGCCTTCTCCCATCTCCCCTGCTGCACCTTTTTTCCTCCCCTTGCCACGTATTCCCTCGCCCTCCCCACACCCGCCTCACGCCACGGGCGTGACCGCGGTGTGTCATAACAGGCCATTGGCAGCACTCCGTGGCGGCCTTACCCTGACGTCTTCCCGCACGATGTCCAGGCGGCCGGCCTCGCTCAGAAGGCGCAAGGCCTCCCGCACCCTAGGATCCGCCGTCGCGTCCACCGCCATGCTCCTGAAATCCACCTCGTGCAATCCCCCGACAAACTCCGCAATCCGCCTTGCACCGCCGCTCCTCCAACGCTGCTCCAGACACTCCTTCCACTCCCCAAAACGCTCCCCACCACACTTCAAAACTGCCCACACAAGAACAAAAACACTCCTGCCTACACCCCGGCTGCCGTGTCACTGTCCCTAAAATGGTGGACAGTGACCTGACATGGCCGGTTAAAAAGCCTGACAAGCCCAACAAGCCCAAAACTAGCCCACGGGGAGCCCAAATCCACCCAACCAGCCCAACCAGCCCAAACCAGCCTGCCTCCCGGTTTCTGTCCGACAAACCCCCCCCCCCCCCCCTCCCGGGGCCCCAAAATACCCCGGGGGGGTGAGCCTCCCTCCGGTCAGCCGCCCCCCACAAAGCCCCATTGTCAGATTTTTTTTTAAAACAACTTAGCCATGACTGTGGGATAGGATTCCCCTTTTTTTCCTGAGTTTGACTAGATTTAGCAGAGTGTCGACAATTAACCTCATAATTCGGAGACAGACTACTGTTCTTCCCGCTAAAGTAAGTTTGCGAATACCTAGAGATCAATTTTATGTTTTTGCACAGTGAGTCCGTTTCCTTAACAGTTTTTTTCTGATTGGCACCTCCATAATATTGACTTCGAACAGAGATAAATATTCATTACAACAGGTGAACTAATTCGTTTTGGGTCGTTATATTAATCACAATACTATCTTTTATACATCGTGTTTAGAAACAAGAGGTCACACTAGAGGTGCAGTCTATATATGCCTCATTAGGTGATAGACTTTTTACAAGTATGATCGATCCATGAACCTTACTTAAATACTTAAATATAGTAGTCACATGTTTCGATTTGAGGTATACGAAAGCGTTTTTTTGCATGAGTAATGATGATTCTTTCGATAGACACCTGCCTTAATGTTAAAAGTCATGTATATATTTAGCTACAAGTTACCAGGCACGACTGCGCCATCCCTTTCACTATAACAAATGTGCTAACCATCTCGGTGCACTAAATTAGGTAGCCCTTGGACTGCCAGCATACTAACCAGTTTCCTATACCATGTGTCTAATATCAGATGAAGTGAGTAGTTTTTCTTGGGGGGACCCGGGGAGAGCTGTGCGCGAGCCGGTCTCTCCCCGGGTAGGTTCGCGCAAGTCAATGGCCACGGCAGGTGGGGTGTTGATTAGTGAGGGCCAGGTGGGGGAATTAGGGCCAGCGCAGGGCAAGGGAGCATTGCGCACTAGGGAGGCGGGCGGCGAGGTACGTTTTTGTGTGGTGCAGTGGAGGAGTCTGCGGTGGTAAGGCGGGCCATTCTGGTCCTCCGTGGAGCGGGACGCGTGGAACTTCTCATCCCTGGAGTTTCTGGTGCGGTGGGGGTCGGGCATGGGCGCCCTTTCCGGACTGCGGCTGGAGGCGTGGCTATGGTAGCCCCGACCTTTTTGGCACCGCAACGGGATGGAGAGCATGGCGCTGCCGCCATGCCCCTTGTGCAGCTGGATGGGGTCTGCCGAGTCCCCCCCCGTCGGATGGTGACCCCCCCTTCTCATGGGCACCCCTGCGCAGGTACGTTCTGTCCCTTCTGGGGCAGGGGTCCGTGGGGGTGCGTCTGATGGCAGTCGGGGGGGGGGGGTCCTTTGGGCGGGCTGCTCAGGTGCGGTGCGGGGAGTTTTGACATGGGGTTCCACGTTCAGCTTCTGGAGCCCGGGGGAGGCGGGGGAGGAACCTCGTTATTGGGAGCAGCCCTCGCTCGACTGTTCCTTTATTTTCTTCTCTCTGTTTTATTGAATCGGTTTTGTGTGGCGCGGGTTTTCCCCGGGGGTGTCGGAGGGCTTTGCATGGAAGCAAGATTGCAACTGCTGTATTCTCTTTGTACTCATGTTGGGAACCTTTTTGTACCTTGCACACACCTTTTTTCCCTTGTCACACACAGTATGCTTCCTCTCACATTTTGTTTGCCTTCGATACTTGCAGAGGTGCCCCCATTGCCTATGTTACGTTTATGCTTGTGCCTGGTTGTCTAGCTTATATTGCAGTATTATACCTCTACTTGTTCTTTGTTTTCCTTTGTAACCTGCTAATTTGTCACTTTTTCCTCCTGGCGCTTTTGCTACCCATGTATTTTGTTTTCTCACAATTGTCGCTTTTACCTCATGTTACTTAACGTCTGCTTTTGTAATCTGTTCATGTGTAATGTTCTCCTCATGTATCAGTCTGTTCTTTTTGGGGAGCGCTCTGGCGGGTTTACGCTTTCTGGAAACGCGTGAATGGCTGACTAACTACATACATATATAACTAAGTTTTGCATGAGTTGCATGGGGGATGCACAGAGGGAACTTGTGAGGGTGCAGGCTGTAGGGTCGCACAATGAGGAGGCTGGTGCTTATAGTTGTCTCTGTATACATGGGATGGGATACGCATGGGTATACACTACGTGTTACTTAGGAATTGTAGAGTACAGAGGGCTAATGCATATACTAGTGCTTAGAGTTATCTCTCTATACATAGGGAGGGGATACGAATGGATATACTCTAGGCGTCACATCGGTATAGTTCTGAGTACAATGGCCCAGGTTTTCGCAACGTCTCTCCAATTCATTGGCAGGGCTTATGTGCTGTCCCCCTCTCCCAGCAGGTTCAGCCTGGGGCCCTTGGTTCCCTTGTTTCCTCCGTTGGCTTGTTTGTGGGGCATGGGGGTGTGTTGCCACCGAATTACGCTCCTTTTTCTTTGGGAAGCAAGGTGGTTGGGCCTGACTCTATGCATGCTGCGGTGTCCTTGTCCGGGAGCCTACTCCAGGTGGCGATTCATGTGCGGTTGTTTCCACTGCTGCGGCGGGGGTTTGTGGGTATATCAGTACGGTGCAGTCTGGCTTGAGCGGCTACGACGGCAGGGATACAGCTACAGTGCGTCGGTCCTTGGCTGACAGGATACAGTTACGGGCTGAGCAGTAGGCGTTTCAGTCTGGGGTGGAGGGCACTGGAAGGGGATCTGGAGCGGATTTCTCTTCTGGAATGTGAGGCGCAGTGCGCAGCGAAGTTATCCAATGGCATTCTAACGTTGGTAGACTTGGTGATGGCAAGTTGCCTAGGGGCTGTGGGGTTTATGTTGGACATGATGATGACCTTATTATGGATGTCTCTAATGATAACATGGAGGGGGGTGAATTACGAATTGAGGATGTTGCACATGTTCAAGTCACAAATGAGAGGGGTGTGTTGTGGCAATCTGTTTCTCTCAGTATTTTGCAGGAGTCCTGTGCGGACCATGCCAAAGTTCAGTCTCATCGTCAATCAAGTCGCGTCCAGGGGACCCTGAGTTGTTTCAACAGAGAATGTCGCGGTGTCGAAAGGTAAGGAAGGCTGGTGGTCTGTTTGGCAACAAGGGGAGAGTCTCCCAGTTTCGTACTAGATCTATTGGTATTGGGGATGAGGTTGTTGGGGAGCAAGTTGCTCTTCAAACGCTGCTTGTGCGGCAAGCTGGTGTGAATAATAAGTTTGGAGGGGACGATGCCGCCATTTCATGTGTGCGGACAGGGGACTCTGTTGCGGGCTGCCCCAACGGCGGTTTTCTGGGGAGGGGAGAGCGGAAGAGGTTTCTGGAGCGGATTCCTCTTTTCAGGAACAGGGCGCAGTGATGGCATCCAATGGGAGTATTACGATGGAGGTGTGGGAGATGGGGAGATTCCTGGTGGAAGTGGAAATTATGTTGAGGATGATGTCTTGCATTGGGATATTGATGATGATGATTTGGAAGAAGGAGAAGTATGTGATGGGGAGGTTAGAAATGTTGCCACAAGGGTTTGGAAAGGGGGTGTGGGGCAATCCCATGTTAGTTTTTTGCAGGAGTCTGGTGTGGACCACGCAAAAGTGAGAGTTCCGTCTTCAACAAAGCCACGCCAAGGGGATTTCTGCTGTGTTTCGCCAAAAGTTGGTGCAGTTGCCTAAAGGTCAGGAAGGGTGGTGGTCTGTATGGCAACAAGGGGAGAGTCTCCTTGTCAAACGTACTCGTTCTCTTCGTGTTGGGGATGGGGATGTTGGTGAGCAAGTTGCTCTTACCAAGCTGTCTGAGCGGCATGCTGCTGTGAATTAAGTCACAAGGGGATGATACCGCCATTCGAGCGGGGCGGACAGGGGATGATGCTCACACAATGACTTCAAGTGAAGGGGACCAGTCTGTTCACAAAAAGTTGCCTTACTCTGGAATTGGTATGCCATTCGGTTCACACTTCTCGGAGTAACCTAAGTCTAGGATTTGGAGTGCCGAGTTTGTTGATGTTTTTAAGTTGCCATCTCTGGCAAATTGGCGGGGTTCTCTTTTTATGGGCTGCTGCGGTGGGGAAGAGATCCGGTGGGGGGGTGTTGGTCAAGGTTTTGAAGGGCCTGGGTAGGCTGCAGTATGTTTCCAGGTGTTTGCGCCGGCCGGTCACTTTGGATTGCTCCAACAAATGTTGTTTCAATTAAGGGGTTGCTGTTCTGATGAGTTTGAGTATTTCAAATTTAGGTTGTGTTTTGTGTGGTTGTTTTTTCGCGGGGGGCCTTTTGGGACTCTGAGCTTTTGGGCTTGCGCACTAGGGTGGGCATTACCAGTGAGGAAGTGGTTCTTGAACCAGATAGGTTGCATCTGTTTGCACGCTTCCAAAACGGACCAGCTGGGTAGGGGTAAGTGGGTTTTCTTGGTAGGCGTGGTGTTGTGGCTTGTTGCCCGGTGTGTGAGTGGGAGTGTTTTTGAAGTCTTGTGCTTTTTCGTCTGGTGTGATCTTTTGTCACGCTGATGGCAGTCCCGTTACAGTTGTCCAGTTATTGACTGTGTTACGGAAGGTATTGTTAGCTCTGGGATTGGAGCCTTCACAATTTGGTACCCATTCCTTTAGGATTGGGGCGGCGACTGAGGCTGCCCGGCAGGGGTGGGACTGGTCTCAGATCCGGAGAATTGGGAGGTGGAGGTCGGGGTGTTGCGAGCAATAGGCAAGAAAGTAGCACATCTTTGCTTCGTTAACATTTCTCTTTCTACTAGGTCCCTGGCTCAGGCTGGCTGGCTTAAACCGGAGGGTGTGGATTATTGGACACTCCTTCGTGTCGTGGGCCGCAGTGGCTGCAGAAGGACACCTTTGTGGGCGATCTTTAGGTCTTAACAGTTTAACCCATGAGGTTTGTTTGGCATGGTATTGGAGGTATGCGTTGGGGGGGTTTGTTTCCTTTGCTGGCTACTCTTGGTATTACGGGTGGGGGCCCGCCTGACCTGCTAGTCATTCTTCTGGGCGAGAACGACCTGGTCTCTTTATCTGGCTTAACTTTGATTAAAACACGGCAAATGGATCTGGAGGTACTCAGAGACGCATGGGCGTGCACCGTGGTGATCTGGACAGAATTCGTGCCTCGACTTCACTGGACTGGTGCAAGGAATGATTCTGCGATGGACAAAGCATGGAAGAAGCTGACCCGTTCTATGAGACTGTTTTGTAATGATTTCTGTATTTATGCTTTGGCTCACCCTCATTTGCAGGTTTCGGAATGGCACCTATTGCGTGAGGATGGTGTCCACCTTTCTCGCATGGGTCACTCATTTTATCTTTCAGAGTTACGCGATTTAATTGCAAAAGTTCTTGATTTTCAATTGTGATGCTCTCAGAGTTCAGTTTAACTGTTTGGGTGGGGCAGGAAAACTCTAAAGGTTTTCCTGGGTGGCGGAATTTAGTGGGGGGTGGGCAGCCTGGAGCGGGTTGGTCCATCCTCAATAGGCAGTTGTAGGAAAGAAAGGGGTATACATAAGAGTTAGGGGCTTCTGATTTGGTTAGGGTTAACTTGGTGGGGGGTTTATCAGTGGGTAGGAATGATCTGTTAGGCTGAGAGCAGTTTGAATTAGTAATTAAATAAATAAATAAAGAAGTGGTTTGATGTGTTGTTTATAACCTGTCTTAATAAAGTGGCCTTTCTTGCTGACTAAGAAGTTGTGGACAGTGACTTTATTGCGCGAGAAGGGACCCGGGGAGAGCTGTGCGCGAGCCGGTCTCTCCCCGGGTAGGTTTGCGCAAGTCAATGGCCACGGCAGGTGGGGTGTTGATTAGTGAGGGCCAGGTGGGGGAATTAGGGCCAGCGCAGGGCAAGGGAGCATTGCACACTAGGGAGGCGGGCGGCGAGGTTTGTTTTTGTCCCACCCACCTTTCCCCTTTTTTTCTATAGGCCTTTTTGTTTTTCCAGTGCTTACGTGCTGGTTTAGTTGGGTTTTTTATTTTGCCACTTTAAGACAGGTTGTTTTTCTTTTTGGGCGGATTTTAGTGGGGGGTGGGCAGCCTGGAGCGGGTTGGTCCATCCTCAATAGGCAGTTGTAGGAAAGAAAGGGGTATACATAAGAGTTAGGGGCTTCTGGTTTGATTAGGGTTAACTTGGTGGGGGGTTTATCAGTGGGTAGTTATGATCTGTTAGGCTGAGAGCAGTTTGAATTAGTAATTAAATAAATAAATAAAGAAGTGGTTTGATGTGTTGTTTATAACCTGTCTTAATAAAGTGGCCTTTCTTGCTGACTAAGAAGTTGTGGACAGTGACTTTATTGCGCGATAGATGTTAGGAACTTATTTATTTAAGCTGATTCTTCTTCTTTTTTCGTTATCATTTTCAAATAATTGGCCTAAATGTCTCAGCTACCATCAGCAGGCTTCCTGTTAGCCGTTAGGAGTATATCTACCTAAGTTAATTCGTTAATTTTTCATCTTTAACGATCGCCCTAAATGTCTCTGGACCAAGACATCCTTTTCAATAAGTTCAGTCTATTAATCAAATAAGTTAAGGCATAACTAGATTGCGTTGTGATTTGAAACCTCCCAGTTTCCATGTTACTTTGTAAATAGACATTTTTTGTTCATATACCCACAGGAGCCTATTCCCAAGGCCCTTTTGGTGTTTGGAAACACTGATCCCTCTGGTCTGAATAAAATACCGATCTTAATCATAGTAAGGAGTACCTTCATAGAAAAAGTATTCAATTTAAGTTCTTTTGGTGATGGATTCTATATCACTCACTTCTTTTTGAAAATACGTGATCTATTTCTATCTTGACTACATTTTTGAGTTAAGGTATTAATTTCACACTATTGGCAGATATGTTACGATGCCATATTTCTCTTTTTCACACGGGTTTGTCCTTTCTCCAAATTATGTCATGGTTGATTATTTATGTAATTGTATATATTATGTTTTTGTAGGGGTTTCTTTTAACAATCGACTTTATGTCCTGAAGATGGTCTGACGGACACATCTGCCACAACACCCCGAAACGTTGACCGACACATCTACTTCCTTAGCATGTATTGCCCACAAGGAATTGTTATCTGTTGGTTTGGATCCATTTTCTTTTCTGTATTCAGTTGGATTAGATAGTTACACCAATGATTTGTAGGTTGTTTTGTATAACTGCACTAACCATCTCTTATGTTTGCCTTTGCTTTTAGAAAATGTGGAAATTCTTCTTACTAGTGCTGGGTCACCTTGTTAGGTACCTGGGCGCTTTAAGAAATGTATTGTATTGTATTGTTCTCAAAGATAGTAATTATATTATTATTTATGCATACCTGTTCATTGCCTCTCTCCGCCTCCTATCCTACTATCCACTTTTACCTTTCCCCATACTTCTGATTATTGACAGGATATAATAGTGCAGATTACTACTATTCTCCTTGAAGGAGGTATCATGAAGGAAGGGTGTTGTAGCTAGTGAACAATTTCACTGTTATTTGTGTATCCTGTCCATGCTTGTTGATCTCTTTTTTTCTAAAAATACAAATATTTTAAACCTAGAGGACCGTGGGGTTTCTCAGTGTAGTAGAGATATCATTCGTTCATCTGTCACAACCAGTAATAACTTTTTTTTGGTCTTCACTGAAAGAAAAACTATCTTTTGAAGTTGATAGGGATGTTCAAGATGGCGGCTGTGGGACTGCCGTGGGAGCCGCCCACCTCGCCACGGAGAAGTCGATATGAAATGAGCCCAAAGGATTAAAAACACCTGAAGAGAGACAAGATCCCGGATGAGGCCAGATCAAGCGACTTGAGCACTGTTAGCCCGTGTAGTAAAAGAAATCCTTCTTGGCATCTCTAGAACGAGGAGGAGTTTACCTGTGGACCTGTGGATCTTTACGGCTTCCGGCACCAACGTGGAAGGACGAGGCGGTCTTCAACCTCACCGATATGCCCCCTAAATTGAAATCGCGGACGCTAATCACTCTGCCGGCCGGGAAGAGGAGGGGATCAACGGCAGGACCAGACAGCAGACTGTTTCCGGGATGTTTGCTGACCGCAGACTCAGCGGCAATCAGACAAAACCAACAAGCAGAGGCAAAACCAGCTCTAATGCTCCCAAAATGGAAAAAGAACAGGAGAGCGCTGAAGGGCATGCAGATGAAAAAACGACAAGCGAAGGTAGATTGCCCCATGTGGCATTACAAAATGAAAGTACTGATGCAAAAATTACAAAATTGACTGACATGAATAGTGTGACTCTTTGGCCAGACACTGGGCTGAGATGGGAGATGGGAGAGAATGTAAGGCGTGGGTCACCAGAAAATCCCCTTCTGCAAAAAGAACAGGGCACTCTGAGTTCCCAAGAGACAAATGTCTCAGATATTGCCATCGCATCTGGCAAGATTACAGGGACTCCGGAAGGAGACAAATTTTATTCTCTAACGGATGAGTCTGAACTCACCAGTACTAGTGAAATTGAGGGCAGAGACGCTGAAGTCACAGGAGAGGGTAGTGGCAGCCTCCTGTAAGACTTGATACACAGAGGCGCATACCCAACCGCACAAAAAGGAGAAGCACCAGGGGCAAAAGCAAGGGCTCAGACTCTGATCACAGCCAGACAAGTCAGTTAAATGGGATTATTCCACCACTCACTTCGGGATAGAAACTGATGAGACAGAGGAGAACGGACTACAACTAAACGCCTCAAAATTGTTTGCGGAACCCAAAACTAATACAGAATCCCCTCCATCCATGGGATTAATTTACACGACACTCAAACAGCTGCAAACAGAAGCTCACCAAGAACATAAGAGGGCTCATATGGCGATGAAGAAACTCCAGGGGGCCATTCGCAAAGTTAACAAAACTTGCTCAGAAATTTCTGAACGTATCACAGCGCTAGAGGAGCGAATCGTGGTGCTTGAGGCTGGGGCTGGGGATACAGGACAGCAAAGCGTGGCAAACGACGCTAAAATGACGGACGTATTATGGAAAATATAAGATTTCAAAAATCGGCAACGCCGGAAACATTTGAGGTTACTGGGAATTGAACCGAACGTAGAAGGGGATGATATATGTGGATTTGTTCTTAGACTATTTAAGGAGGCATTTCCAGAACTTGTTTGTTTGCAGAGTTTTATATAGCGCGAACTAGAACCGAACCGAATCAGTTATCAGAGCGCTTTACATACGTTACATGAAGACATACTTTCTTTTTTTTTTTTTAGGCATGGGGAGATTAAGTGATTTGCCCAGAATCACAGGGGGTTTTTGGCGTCGTTACCGAGACTCGAACCCAGTTCCCCAGGTCCGAGGTCGAGCGCCTTAGCCGTTAGGCCACTAACGGCTTGTCACTGGCAAGTTGCCACTTGTCACTGGAACTGGGAAACAGAGGCGCAGAGGGTACACCGATTCCGTCTGATGATGAAAAAGAGAGCAGGGCAGAATGAAAAACCTAGAGCTATCCTCATATTTTTGGGAAATTTAATTTTGCGCCAGGCAATTTTTGAATAAGTCAGACCCAATGCTAGGCGGTCATCTGCAGGGCACTCCTTTTTTGTTTTTGTAAGACCAGATTTTTGTCACACTACGGTGCAACGGAGATCACCACTTTTCAGAAATTGGGCTGAGGTCTTCTTAATGAACCCTGCCTGACTCAAGGTCAATTTTGAAGGCACAACCAGGGTGTTTACTACAGGGATACAAGCCCAGGAGTATATGCAGGTACTCTCACGTAAATAGGATAATAATATTAGGGCAACTCTGTGTGCCTACTTTTTATAGGGTGTTTGGGGATGGCTTTAGGATGTTCTTTTTGGATATCGGTAGAGACTTTCTTTGATAATTCTTTCTTTGTTGGGCTCTTTACTTTTCTTATGTCTTAAACTTAGAGGGAGAGCGGCTCGGGCACAGCAGGACACAGGAGGCATCACAAGGGTCCATGGACCTTTCTTGCCTTTTTGAGCGGGCATGGGGGGGATGATCCAAGGGAAGAGTTTTGTGGTTATTATGTTAATTTTGGCAGCTATATGTAAAGTGAATTGGGTGCGCGATTTGGATGTGCCGTACATTGGGAAACAAACCTTCTTGAGTAATGGGCAAGCTTAGAATAGCATTGATTAACATCTGTGGCTTAAACAATCCCTCCAAAAAACAGAGGGTTAGTGTGGATGTCCAATTCTTGAAGGCTGACATCATCTGCCTTCAGGAGACACAGATCGAAGCTAGTAGACTGGAGGTTTCAGAGTGGGCAGGCTATCAATTGATTCCCAGTACTACACAACGAACAAAGGCACGAGGGGCAGCAGTTATGGCATGGAAAAGGAACAGCTATGCTCCCACGGACTAGCTCCGATAAACTGGGAAGAAGGGTAATCATTCAATGTTGCTTAGAAAATAACAGTTTTACATTGTGTTTGGTTTATGGCTCGGTTCTCAATGATCGGTATTGTTCGAATAGCTTAATGGGGAGATGGTGGGCTGGACGCTTCCTCTAATCATTTGTGAGACTTTAATACTAATATAAATTGTTAAACAATTAAACAGGCGGGGTATGGTATCAAGGCCGTAAGCCTAAAGTGTTTAGGTCTCTGTCACAACTAAGCCTTCTACATGGGTTGTCTGATGTTTGGGCAAGGCAAGAACCCATCGACCCGGGATTTACGTATTTTTCGGCACCACATCAAACACATGCTAGACTGGACTACTTTTTTGTATCATAGGAGTTGGTGTAGTGCTGAAAAATATACAAATATCCTAGAATCATGTACGATCACAACCCCTTGGTGTTGGAAATAAACATTCATACCAAACCCTCACCCGTGGCACGCAGGATGTTTAATAGGGCTTTACTTAGCGAGGAGGGTTGAGTACAGCACGTGAAGGTGTGGATTCCTAGGCTCATCGAAGAGAATCTGGGGAGTGCTAATATCAATGTAGTCTGGGACGCCCTTAAAGTTGGCATTAGGGGGGAAATGTCTAAGTACGGCTGGGTGAGACAAAAAAAGGAGAAGAAACTTCTACAAGTACTGTATGCGGAATTGGTAATGGCGGAAACACATTTGATAGAAACTATTGCCAATGGGGGAGACTGTGAGACAGCGCAATCAAGTGTATTGGTCGTGAAGTTGGCAATTACAGAGATCTCAACAAATAATCTGCAGGAAGATTTATGGCCTGGTGTAGCAAGGTATATGAGAGCAATGAAAGAGTAGGCCATATGATGGCAGTCCGCACTAGGGAAAAGGTAGTCTAAGCTCGAATTGCCGAAATTAGAGACCCAAGCAGTGGTATAGTCACGGAACAGGTAGCAGTCTGCTCCGCATTCCAGAAATGTTATCAGAAGCTATATACAGAGGATACTCAAGCAGAGGATAAAGTAATAAAAGAATATATGAATGGTCTGTTTGAGGAGCAGCTTTACCCTGAGGAGAGAGAAAGCCTAGAAGCACCTATAAAGGAAGAGGAAGTAAGGAAGGCAATCAAATCCACACCACCAGGTAAAGCTGCTGGCACGGATCTAATTCTGGGGCAATTTTATAAAAAGTTCACTCCATATTTATTGAAATTTATGCAAGAGATATTTTTAAGGGCTCAATCAGGGGAGGAGGCTCCCACATCTTGGAAGTCTGCTAATATAGTTGTGTTCCCAAAAAAGGGTAAACCAATCAGTGAATTGGGATCATACCGACCAACTACATTTGTCATAAGTGATACTAAGATATATGCTAAGACTATAGCTAGTCGACTAGCTATAGTTATTAAGAAGCTAGTTTCTCCTTTCCAACATGGATTTGTCCCAGGACGGGGCACAACAGATCATGTACGCAGGACTATCGCTCTATTCGACTCTTCCAAGGTTACCGGAGACCCTACGGCTTTCATATTATTACATGCAGAAAAAGCTTTCGATAGGGTCTCCTGGCCTTTTCCTGTGGGCAATTATGGAGAGAAGAGGTCTGAGTAAAGGGTTTATTAGTGCTATTCGGATAATGTATCGGGAAACTACTGCTAGAATAGCCATGATGGGTTGCAAGTCTGATATAATTAAGATATCGTGTGGCACGCAGCAGGGCTCCCCTTCTCCCCCTTATTATTCGCCCTTTACATCGATCCATTAATTAGGAAAATAGAAGGGAATTAAGTGATCCAGGCAATGCACACCAAAGGAGGGAATACTAAGATCTTAGCCTATGCAGACGACCTGGCCATAATTACACCTAGCCTTCTGGATGCTCTTTTGGAAATAGAAAGGGAGGCGAGTTACTTTGGTGACATTTCAGGGTACCAGCTTAATGATAGTAAAACACAAATTGTGATAAATGATAAGGTAGATCTAGATGATGAACGGGAAACCCAGAATGCTAGGTATCTAGGGGTTGAGATCACAGCTAATGTAGAGAAAATTACTGAACTCAATTTGGGACCATTACTGCAGAAAGTCAAAACAGATTTTGCTACAATAAATAATCTACAACTCACATCAATAGGCAGGAGGAAAGATAATAAAATAGTGTTCTTACCAAAACTTTTATATTTATTTAGATCCATCCCTCTCAAAATTTATAAACCTTGGTTTCTAGCTTTAAATTAGTTGACCTCCAGGTTCTTATGGGCCGGACAACTCCCTCGAAGAGCCTTAAAATATATGACTCTTCCAAGAGACCGGGGGGTTGGGCCGTTCCAAATTTCCAACTGTACTACTGGGCTGCAACTATTCAGAAGATGGCCGGGCTGTTGGGAAGAGATAAGAGTGAACCGATGGTGAAGCCAAATGTTTCTACATATGAATTAGTATACTGGGTAGAAGCTCGAGGCTGTCTTATGCACCATATTGATTTCACTTATTTCAAGAGGGTTAATTTCAAGACCCTGTTGGGTGCTTTTAGGGTTTGGACTGCACCTCAAAAGAAACTGGTCTTACAAGAGTCCACAGATACACCCCCTTGGCTAACAATAATTTACTCACAGCTATATTTTAAGATGGTTATATGAAATGCTGGGAGGAGAGGGGTGTGAGGAACTTAGGGAATTTAATGGAAGATAGGACGATGACGATGTATTTGTTTGATGCAATTAAGGAAAAATACGGACTGAGGAACAATCATTTTTTAAAATATCTACAAATAAGGGACTTCCTGGCCAAAAAATCAGGGGGAACAGTTGGCTTTTCTAAGATACCTCTGCTGGACACTCTGTTGGGAGCCCAGCCAACATTGGCTATAATTTATAAACTACTGAATAAAGAACTGGGAGATGATTTAATAAAACATACAATCGCTGGCAAGACCTCTTTCAAGCGGGACTGGGGAATGCGAGGAATCGCTCCTATTGGGTTAGTCAGCATTTATCTCGGCTTCAAGTACAATGTTTTAAAACCTGCCTCCATTTATATCTTACACCTGCACGAATATCTAAGTGCGGGTGTCCTCAATTCTGCACTGTTCATGGTGCGGATATCTAGCTGCTGACAGGGGGGGTGAGTAATCAGGATATGACGGGATGATCCAGACTTTTGTGTTTACAGCCATGACTGTACTAAGGCTCTCTCTGGCTACTATTTGGTTAGACCACGAACCTCCTTCTGTACAATATTGGCTTGGCAAACTCCTCACAGTATGGGAGATACAGTGTACAAATGGAGGGGGCATAGGGCTATAAAAAAAGGATCTGCAATCTGGGCCCCATTAAGCAGATGGATTAATGGGGGGTAAGGGATCTATGGAATCCAGCTTGGGGTAGCGGAGCAATGCAATGTATATATAATCATATTGCCGTTTTAGTCTGCTGACCGTTTTTTGTGTTTTGTGGTTTTTATTTATTTATTTATTTATTTATTTATTTATTAATACATCTTTTTATTAAACAGACTGGAAACACAAAGGTACAGTTCCACAAAAGTCAATAGTGGGGAATACAATGAAATCAAATAAGCATACAGATACAGTAGGATAATGCATTGGAAATCACGGGGACGGGGGATCATCACAATCAGTATTTCAGGGTGGAGTACATATATTACCACAGTGTTTGTTCCAGGGGGCCCAAATCTTGGACCATTTTCGAGGGCAGCCTCGGGCCATGTATACAGTCTTCTCCCTCAGCATACACCAATCTAGGTCTTTTTTCCAGTCGGTGATCGTAGGTGCATGGGAAGCCCCCCAGAGCCGGGCTATATTTCTCTTGGCAACCATGCAGCCGAGTGTGACCCATTGTATGGCGTGAGTGTTGTGATCAGTGGGTTCCCAAATATTAAGGAGGCATCTAGGGGCCTCAGGCTGGATCTCAACATCCAATGTCTCCCCTATTATTTCGTGTATCTTGCGCCAATATTCCTGGAGTAGCTCACAATGCCATATTATGTGCATGAACATGCCCGTATGGGTGCATCCCCTCCTACAAAACCCATCCACCGGCCCACCCATGTATGTCAGTTGGGGACCTGTTATGTACATTCTATGCAGGATTTTTAGTTGCACCAGGCGGAGTCGCACCGGGATAGCTACTGTTCTGGGGAGGAGACTGCCATTTGCCAGCTTTCATCGTCTAGTTCGATGCCATCCCCGGTCGATTTTCTCTTAGTGACAACATATTATTAATACGTTTTCGGTAGGTTAGGGAGATAGCTTTGTCAGGGATGTGTCCATCCAGTAGCCTGTCTTCCAGCTGGGAACTATCCTGTGGGGAGGAACCATGGGGTAACACTGTTTGCAATGCGTGTCGGACTTGCAGATATCGAAAACTTTCCGAATCTGCGAGTGCATATTGACGTTGGAGTGCATTGAAGGGCTTTATGCCCTCTGTGCCCCAGAGGTCCCTGATGTGGGAGATGCCAATGAGATCCCATTTGGCGAAGCCTTTGGATTTTTCTAGGTACCTCAATTTCTGTGAATCCCACAATGGTGTGGCTAGGGTTAGTCTATTACTCCAGCCAAGCGATTTGGTTGCACAGTGCCAGATTTTAACTGTGTTGCTGGTAGGGCCTGTAAGTGGGTATCTGTTTGGTTTGGAGTACAGTGGTTGGGTATAGGCCCCGTGAGGAAGAAGCCATCTGTCCATATTGAAACCCGGGTCGTTGGGGCGACCATAAGTGCCATGGTTTATTGCTACAAGGTGCGCTGCCCAGTAGTATTTTTTAGTGTCGGGCAATCCGATTCCGCTGTCATACCAACTAAGTGTGAGTTTTAGCAAGGCAATACGTGGCCTCCCGCCCCAAAGGAGGTCTCGCTGAAGCCCTTCTATTTGTTTGAAGTATGAATTTGGGAAAGGATCGGCCGCGTTCTGCAGTACATAAAGCGGAGTAGAGACATCATTTTAAAAAGGGCCGCCTTGCCCAGCAATGAGAGTGGGAGTGACTTCCAGTTTGTAATGTCACGTTTAAGTCTCTGCAGTGGAGGGACAAGATTACGGGCATGCCTGAGGGAGGAATCAAGGGAGATGAATATGCCTAAATATTTGAAACCCTCCGACACTATTGGTATGGGGCAATTTTGGGGTAGCAGAGGAGGGCCCCCACAGAGGACATACAGGAGGGATTTCTTCCAATTGATACGAAACCCAGAGTATCTGCCAAAAACGGCCAGGATATAAAATACAGCTATGAGGGATCTTTTGGGGGACGTGAGGTATAGGAGGATGTCATCCGCGTATAGAGAAATACGATCTTCCCAGTCCGCCGACCATCGCATTCCGCGGATCATTACATCTTTACGGATCCATGCTGCAAGGGGTCCTAGGGCCAAAGTGAATAGTAAGGGAGAGAGGGGGCATCCCTGGTGGGTCCCTCGGCTTAGAGTGAAGGTCTCCGACTTTTTATTATTTACGACTACTTGAGTCATAGGTGCGCCATATAATAGGCGCACCCACTGGCTGAAACTTGGTCCAAATCCTAATTTTGCGAGCACGGTGAAAAGATAGGGTCATTCAAGCGTATCAAATGCCATAGTGGCGTCCAGGGAGACTATGATGGCGTCTTCCTGTATGGTCGGTACCCTGCTCAAGACCCCATGCACTCTATGCAGATTTAAAGCAGTGTTCCTCTTTGGAATTAATCCCGATTGATCCGGGTGCACTAAGTCCCCGATTACCTTAATTAGCCTGTTGGCGAGTACTTTGGCTAGAATTTTAGGTTCTGCATTAAGCAATGAAATAGGGCGGTAGGAGGCACAGTCTGTTTTGGGTTTCCCTTCCTTGTGGATTGTGACGATAGTTGCGATTCCCTGATCTAGGGGCAGCGATCCCTGTTTAAGGCTGTCTTCAAACATAGACTTCAGATATGGGGCAAGTTTATCTGGACGGAGCTTGTAGAGTTCGATCGGGATACCATTAGAGCCGAGAGCTTTACCCGAGTGAAGCGCTAGGATTACGAGCGCTATTTCGTCAGTGGTGAGGGCACTCTCCATAAATGCTCGGTCGGTGTCCAAAAGCGTTGGGAGGGAGATATCATGCAAGAGATCAGAAGAGTCATCCTCTCTACATGGCGCCACTGAGCTGTAGACTATGTGAAAGTGCGTTGCAAAGTTGTTAGCTATGTCCTGGGGTTCTGTGATGGAGGACATGTCAGAATCCCTAAGTTCCAGAACAAGCCTACTAGCCTGGTCTTTTTTATCCAGCCAGGCAATTAGTTTTCCAGCCTTATCCCCCCAATTATAGAGGCGACCCAGCCTATCCTGCCCCATTGTTTTGGCACGGTCGGTGACTAGTGCCCGGTACTCGTCCTGGCAGAGGCGGAGAGTGTGAAGGGCTGCAGGTGAAGGATCTAAATTTATATCCTGCTCAACCTGATAAACTTCATGTTCTACTTCAGAGATGGCTTTTGTTTTGTCTTTATTTGCTCCCGCTATGAGGGAGAGGGCTTGACCCCGGACCACAGTTTTAAAGGCTTCCTATAAGATTTGCGGGGAGTCAATGGTATATTCATTCTCCAAGAAGTAATTATCGATGGCTTTACTCAGGTCTTTGAGTGTTTTAGGGCTTTTGAAATACCACGGGTTAATAGGGGCAACTCGCCCCACCTGTGTGTGGTCCAGAACTATGTGTACTATGTGTACCCATAGGGGGGGATTGGTCGGAGATACCCCTGGCTAAATGTCGGATCTCATTGATATCAGTTACCTGTGGAGCTGGGACAATTATGTAATCTAGGCGGGAAAGGCTATTGTGTGTCCCGGAATGAAAAGTGTGTTGGATCTTGTCGAGATTATATGTTCTCCATGCGTCCACCAATCCCATTGCGTCCAGGAAACTGGAGAAGGAGTGTGTAGTGTGAGGGATCGTGCGGGGAGGATGTCTATCCAATGAGCCCGATATTACTGAGTTAAAATCGCCGCCAAGTACTAGGTGCCCATCCAGTAATGCTAGCAGCACAGAGCTGAGGTCTGCAAATGTTGCGGCCACTAGTCCAGGAGCGTATACCGACATAAAGGTAATGGTTCGGCCTTCCCAGGTGCCCGTGACCCCTACATATATACCCCGGTCATCCATATGAGTGAACGCAAGTGACAAGGGGAAAGACTTTTTTTGCATGAAACCCACCCCTCTGGAGTTGGACGCAAAACCGGTGTGCGCTATCATTGAGTAGCCCCATCTATGCATAGCCCTGCATTTATTACCTACAAGGTGAGTCTCCTGAAGCAACACAATATCTGGTGACAACCTCTTAATATGTTGCAATACCATACATCTTTTAATCTTATCCCCCAACCCGTTAACATTCCAACTTAAAATTGTGACTTCTTTGTTCCGTTGCACCCCCATTGACAATTACATGGAGCGTAGCAGCTGTTTGTGCAACTAGGGACTGTACCATCGAGACAATACAAAAAAACATAAACCAGAGAAAACAACCCCTCCCAACAACCCCCCACTCTGCTCCCTGTACTCCGGACTCAGAACTGCCCATAACTCTCAAATGCAGAGTGCCTGTCGCCCAACAAGTCACTAAAAGAAGAAAATGGGGGGGCCCCAGAGCCCCGATGACCCCCCACCCCGCCGTCACAAATTACAGGTGCATGTTATAATATTTAAACAAAATCTAGACCAACAAATACTTTGGTGTACTGGCTTACAGTTCGACATCTTAAAGGAGCAGGAGACCTTGACTGATGCTCAACTTATGGAAAAGAAGAAACTGGCAGCCAAAAGAAAGCAAAAGTCTGTCCCGCTGACAGGTTGCCTGCTTCAATGATCGTTGGAACTTCTCTCCAGTGGGGTCCTCCAGCTGTCCAGCCAGTCAGACGCAACCTCCGGCAGGTCGAAGAAGCGAGTTTTCCCATCGTCCTCGACTCGCAGAAACGCCGGGAAGAGCATCGCATATTTAAGGCCTTTTTCACACTGCCTCCGTTTGACATCAAGGAAGAAGCGTCAACACATCTGGACTGCTTGGGTGAAGTCGGGAAAAAATGTGATCTCCGAATTGTCCACTTTGATCGGTGGGGCAACCCTGGCCGCCTGCAGAATTGTGTCTCTGTCCCTGTACTTTAGCAGTTAAGCCAGTATCGGGCGAGAGGGGGGGGGCGGTTTTGGCCATCCCCCAGGCACTCCGTGGGCTCTCTCAATTGCAAACAGCTTGGATAGGCCCTTTGGTTGTAGTTTCATCGCGATCAGGTTTTCAATAAACAAGTCAGTGTCGGGACCCTCCGATTTCTCCTGTACACAAAGAACGCGGATGTTATTGCGTCTCGAGTGCCCTTCATAATCGTCCAGCTTGTCCTCTGCGAATTTACAGAACGCTTGTAGTTCCTTGATGTCGGTCTGTAGTTGCGAGGTATCTTCCACAAGACTTTTGGCTGTGAGTTCCAGCTGCTTGACCTTCTCCCTGTACTTCGTGAGGTCTGCTCTAATCAGCGTTGTGTTTTGTGATTTTATCTAAATCCATGTGGACTATTAAGAATTGCCAATTTTAATTGTCTTTTGGATCAAGGGGGTTAGGGGAGGGATCCTGCAAGGAAAAATGGGATGGATATAACTAATGTATCTTTCTTTTTTTGCTATTGAATTTATGTCTAACACATCTGAATAAAGATCATTAAAATGTTTTTTTTACAAAAATGAAATGGATAGGGATATGGGATTGTCTCAGGTGGACACTATATAGATTGGCATCTGTGAAATAGCATCAACTTTTACCTTTGGTGGAAAGCATTTTGACTTTTGTGCAAGCATATGGGATGATTGTGCATTGTGAAGAGAACTCCTTAAGTATAATTCCTGGAGTTGCTTTATCGTTTGAAATAAAAGAAACTTTGGAAAGGTGAAAAAATGGCTTTATCTGTGCAAACCTCTGCACTCCTATCTGGGAAATCACCGCCCCCAACCTCCCATGAAGCCTTTTTTCACACTTGATAGTTTCCTCCCCCTTTCCAATAGTGATGTTATTGACAGCATTCGTTCTATCAAATCTGCCCTTCTTTGGAATCTCTGCTCCACCGCTCAACCACATAAAGAGCTGGAGGTGGGGCCCATCACCTGAGGCATATTCTTAACCCTTCTCTTAACAGACCATTCAGGCCCTTAACATTCAAGGAAGCAATCATCGTTCTTTTGAAGGCTAACCCTTCAATCTTCACTAGTTTTAGGCCTACTCCAGAGCTGCCCTGCAGGCCAAAGTCCTGGAAAGAGCTATTTGTTGCTAAACGAGCCATATTCTAGACAAACATCAGAAGCCTTGGACCCTGCCCAGTCTGATTTGTCTTTTGCAGGTGGCACAGAGCCTGCTCTGGTGACAGATACTGAAGAGGCTCACGTGTTCTTGGCTCAAGGAGGCATCACTGGCCCCTTGGCCTCCGATGTTCTTGTCTACAGTGTCATAATTACCCCTTTCCTTCTATTTCTATTCCCCCAAGATTCTCATCATGACAGTAGCAACTCTCAGCGCCAGTATACCAGTATGGTCACAGTGCACTTTATAAATACACCGTACATACATAAATAATCACCTCGCTGCATTCCATGACTGTCAGGCTTTGAAGTGCATCCTTTCCTTTTCGACTATCTGTCAACAAGCTTCCTGACTTCTTCTATTTCAGTCCTTCCTTTGAACTCAGCTGTTCCTGATATATTGTCCCAGAGACCTACGCTGTTCAATGTCCCCCTTTGCAACTGTAAGGAGTTCATTTAGCTTCCTGTTTTTGGTGCACCCCATAGACACCTACCTTTTAATTCAGTTTTATGAATTATTCCCGCCTCTCCCAACACCTTCTGTAGCTCCATCCCCACATTGCCTCATCAATGACCCTGAACAGGCTGAAATTAAACTCAGATAAATCCGAGTTTTGATATTTAGGCAAAATGCCCGTTTGGCCCTTGGTATGGGAGCAACCCATTCTGGGAATTGTTTCAACCCCCAATCTGCTTTGCCAGGAAACTTGAGGTCATATTTTACACGAAGTTGACTGTTGTCTCTCATATTAATGAAATCGCTATTTGCTTTGCACTACTCAGAAGTATGAAGAAAATTGTTACTACTTAACAAGTAGCCAGACAGCAATTTCCTCTCACTTTGAGTATGGAAATACCACTCTTCTGGGCATGCTGAAATATATGATTGCAAAGCTGCAGGCCAAACCCAACGCTGCAGTGCACCTGCTCCTGAACCTGTCTCCTTAGCCTTTTATTTGGAGCCTTCTTGTATATTTTTACTTATGGTTGATCGACTAGCATATAAATTAAAAATCCCAGTACTTTGCTCAAAGCATTATAGCTGATAATGGCATTTTATATCTCAGGTCATGCGTTCATCCCTATCTATGATCCTACTCTTAATATTAGGCCCTCCACTGTTGCTGTATTAAACGTTCCCCTGCTCCACTTCATCAGAGCTGGAGGTAGGTATTTTCCTCATCTTGCTACCAGTTATGGGAATTGCGTTCTGGCTGATCTCCAACTCTTAACCAACTACACATTCCTTTGCAACAAGCTCAAAAGTTCCTTTTCAAAACCCACTTTATGGATGTTATTCAGCAGAACGACTCTTTGCAGAGATGGCCTTTTGGAATTCCTGATTCATACATTCATAAGGAATTAGTTACTTACCTGTACACTATAGTTCTCCAGTATTATCTTTCATAGATTCACATGCTTGTATCTTCCCCGTCGTCATGGTGGGAGTCTCACGGTAACAGAATGACCAAGCAGTATCATAGAGAAGAAAAACTGCATAGAAAATCCCCATAGGGACTGTATTATTTGGTAACCAGACCATATCTTTGTTTTGACCAAAAGCCAGCCAATCAGCATTGCTGCCCTGCCCTCACACTCCCCAGCAGAAGCTTCCTGCCTCAGATTTCCGTCCCCGAGTGAGAGACATGGATAAATACCGAGAAACAGGATCTGCCTGAGAAACGGGGAGGCGGGCGGGCGCATGTGAATCTATGAAAGATAATACTGGAGAACTATAGTGTACAGGTAAGTAACTAATTCCTTCTCCAGTATTACATCTTTCATAGATTCACATGCTTGTATCAGAGTAGTAAGCAGTGCTCACCAAAATTAGTAGCGTTTCCAGGACAGAACTAAAAAAGGAAGCTCTGCCGTAAGACAAAGGTATAACAATACACATCATAATATAAGAAATACGATAAATGCATGTTGACACATAAATCAAAGCATTGCATAGACAACAGAATATGCCATTATGTCATACCTTACTGAAAAAGACGTTTCAGAACAGCTTGTCCCACTGCCGTGTCCTCTTTCCACGCAGTGTCCAGACAGTAGTGTCTCGTAAATGAGTGCACGCTCTTCCACGTTGCTGCTCTGCAGATGTCAGGCAGCGCCACTCCTGCAAACAAGGCCATCGAAGTTGCCATCTTCCTTGTGGAATGTGCATGTACCTTAGAATCTAGCGGCTTCCCCGCTTTTGCATGACATTTCAGGATAGCTGCGGAGATCCATCTGGCAATACTCAGTCTTGACAAAGGAAGACCCTTCCTTTGCCCTTCAAAAGCAATGAACAATTGCTTGGACTTGCGGAACGTTTTTGTCCTTTCAATGTAGAACTTTAGGCATCTGGAAATGTCTAAAGAATGTAAGGCTCTTTCTGCCTCCGATGAAGGATTGCTGAAAAAAGTAGGCAAAATAATGGGTTCATTGAGGTGAAAAGATGTTGCCACCTTGGGAATAAAGGTAGGATTTGTCCTTAGGATAACCCTGTCTTGGCGAAATTGTAAGAAGGGTTCCTCCACTGAAAAGGCCTGGATTTCACTAACCCTCCTTGCTGATGTTAAGGCGAGAAGGAGGGCCGTTTTCCATGACAGGAACTGCAAATCTGACTTGTGAATAGGCTCGAAAGGAGGCCTCATAAGCTGTGATAGTACTGTGTTGAGGTGCCACGGCACAGGAGGGCGTTGGATGGGTGGATAAACCCGAAAAAGTCCCTTGATAAACTCCTTTATTATCCTGGAGGACCAGAGAGATGGTTCATTTGGCTTCCGCCTGAAGCGCGATATTGCTGCCAAGTGTACCTTGACCGAGGCATGCGACAGACCTGCCTTAGATAGTGACAGCAGGTAAGGGAGGATACCTTCAGGTGGTACTTCAAACGGATGCAAGTTTTGTCTGCTGCACCAATGGCAGAAACGTGTCCATTTCGCTGCATATGTTTTGTTTGTTGATACAGCTCTAGCCTGTGAGAGAACATGTCTGCATTCCTGTGAAATGTCTAGATTTTGAAACTCCCGCTCGTGAGGTTCCATGCTGACAATTTTAGAGATTGTAGATTCGGATGCAGAATTTGCCCTTCTTGCATGGAGATGAGGTCTTGAAATGTCGGGAGCTGGATTTTCTTGCCCCTCGACAAAAGAAGTAGGTCTGGAAACCACGCCTGTCTCGGCCAGGCTGGTGCTATCAGTATGATCCGGCACGGTTCCAATCTCATTTTGCGCAGTATTCGCGGTATCAACGGGAAGGGAGGGAACGCGTATGCAAACCTTCCTGTCCAATCCATGAGGAATGCATTTCCCTTGGAGCCCTGTTGATGGTATCTGGACGCGAATTGAACGCACTTTGAGTTGTTTTGCGTTGCGAACAAATCTAATGTGGGAGTGCCCCACCTTTGAAACAAGAGGCGAACCTGAGTGTGGTGTAGTTCCCACTCGTGCATCGCCTTGGTAGTACGGCTCAGGGCGTCCGCCCGTGTGTTGAGGACTCCCTGAATATGCTGAACCTGAATTGCAATTCCATTGGTTATGAGCCATTTCCAGATTCTTTGCGCCAATGTCGACAGTTGTTTGGATCTCGTACCGCCCTGCTTTAGTAGGTAAAACATGGTAGTGGTGCTGTCCGTTTGGATCAGTACTGACGATTGGCGTATTCTGGGAAGAAATGCTTGAAGACCTAGGAACACCGCTTTGAGCTCCAACATGTTTATGTGAAGCTGAGCTTCCCAGTCTGACCAAAGGCCCTGAATTTCCAGCTCCTGAAGATGCGCACCCCATCCTTTCAGCGAAGCGTCCGTTGTCATCACGAAGTCGTGATCTAGAGGAATGAAGCTCAAGCCTTGATCCAAGTTCTTTCGAATCTTCCACCATGACATTGCCACCTTCATATGGCTCGTGATGGTAATGCGATCCTCGAAGGTACCTTTGGCCTGGGCCCACTGTTCGTCCAGTTGTTCCTGCAACGGCCTCATTCGAAGCCGACAGTTTGGCACCAGAGGGATGCAGGATGACATCATCCCCAACATGGATTTGTATATCCTCACGGAAGTGGACCTTTTTGCTTGAAGAGCTGCCGTTAGCCTCATGATCTTTCCCATTCGTTCTTCGGAAGGGTAGGCTTTCCCTGCACTGGTGCATATCCATGCCCCCAGGAACTGGATGCCCTTGGCCGGAGTCAGCGAGGATTTCTCTAAGTTGGTCTTCAGGCCCAATTGCTGAAACAGCCGGATGCAGCTCTGAAGAGATGTTGCTGCCTCCCTGAAGGATGGACCTGTCACCAGCCAGTCGTCCAGATATGGGTAAATGTAATGCCCTTGCAGTCTTAAATGGGCTGCCACCGGGGCCATGCATTTGGTGAATACCCTCGGGGCTGACTTGAGTCCGAATGGCAGGACCTTGAACTGGAAGTGGCGACTCTCCACAACAAATCTGAGATACTTCCTGTGCTTCCGAAGAATTGGAATATGGAGGTACGCATCCATGAGATCTAAGGAGGCCATGAAGTCGTTTTGTTTTATCAGTAGAAGAATTTCTTGTAACGATAACATTCTGAAGGGTATCTTTTTTATGTATCGATTTAGATCCCTTAAGTCCAATACCTGCCTCCATTTCCGGGTTTGTTTCTTTTTGATGAGGAAGAAATGCGAGTAAAAGCCTTTCCCTCTGAGATGTTGCGGCACTTCCTCTATGGCTCCCTTTTGCAGAAGCGAGAGAACTTCCTTCTGCATTTCCTGGCGATGTTTGCTGAGCCTGAGTACTGGGGGTTGATCCGGAGGTATCTCCACAAATTCCAGAATGTGGCCCCTGCTTATGACATCTAAAACCCATTTGTCCGATGTAATGGACATCCAGTTGTTGTAAAATTGAGACAGATAGTGGTCTTTGTCGTGGATCCGTTGTGTGGGGAGCGCCGGCCTGAAATCATTGACGTCTATTAGACTGCTGAGGTTTCCCCCTGGCGTTAGATTTGCCTCTGGACTGTTGTTGGTAAGAGGAGTTGGAGGACCTGAATTGGTTGTTAGTGTTATACTGTCGATATCCCTGCTGATTGTACGGCTGATATCGGTTGGATTGAAAAGAGGATCTTTGATTAAATTGACCTCTTGAACCTCTCCTCCGAAAGGACTGAAACCTTCCTTGCTGAAGCGATCCCAGCGCTCGAGCTGTATCCGTGTCCGATTTTATGCCTTGCAACGCCTCATCGATATGCTTTCCAAATAAGTTTTCACCGTCAAAAGGCATATCAACGATTTTCGCCTGTACCTCTGGACGAAAAGACGTCGCCTTGAGCCAGCCCTGTCTGCGAAGCGAAACCGCTCCAGCCATCTGCCTGAAGGCCATGGACGAAATATCCATGGCGATGTCGATAGATTCGGCAGCAGATTTAGAGCCTTCCTTAAGTATGGCTGCCGCTTCCTCCTTTTTGTCCTCTGGAAGAGCAGAAAGTATGGGTGCAATATCAGACCACATTTGCCTGTTGTATCGTCCAAGCAGTGCCATAGCATTTGCCGCTTTAATGGTAGAGGCAGCCATGACTGCAAACCTCTTACCTGCTCCATCCATTCTCCTTCCCTCCTTGTCAGGTGGCACTAGGGAAGTAGCCACCGGGTTCTTAGAATTTCTTTGTGCCGCCTGCGTCACAACTGATTCAGGCCTGGGGTGCCCAATGAGGCAGGCTTTTGTGGACTCTGGGGCTCTGTATTTCTTGTCAATGCGGGGAACTGAGACCGCAATAGACGCAGGTGTTTTCAAGATCTTCAGACCCTCCTCCCAGATGTGAGGGATAATTGGAATAGAGCGAAGCGACCTCTTGTTTTCATCTTTGAAGTCATACAAGAAACAATCCGTTTGTTGTACCTCAACATCCAGATTGAATCTTTTGGCCGCCCTTTCCATGAGATCATGAAAACCTCCGATATCTTGAGGAGGGGAGGTAGATTTGAGTGGTTCAGGCGATGCAGTCGATGGTAAAATGTATTCGTCCCATTCCTGTCCTGAAGCATCCTGAACGAGTTCTCCTTCTTCAGGCTGCTCATCCTCGTCGGATTCCGTAAGGTCGTCCCTTATAGTAACAACCTGCGGCGATCTCACCCCCTGTTCTTGTTGAGCAGGTGCTGCAGGTGTCTGAGAGAAAGGCGTCTGCCTAGCTGGTTGCGAGGAATTCGCCTCTGGGAAGCGACGGTAGTAGTCATTCAACATCAACCTAAGATCAGAGACAAGGTTGAGGGGTATAGACATCGTCTCCTGATGATCTTCCTCCCTCGAGTCCTCATGCTGCTCCTCCTCTTCTTCATCATAATCACCAGATTCCTGAAATGACTCATATCTGGAAGATTGTGGTCTGTCCTTGAAGGAATAAACCTCCTCTTCATCCGTGTCTTGGCTCTTTATCTGCAGCTGAGAAGGACTGTAGGCGGCACCTGAGGACTCCTCGCCATCTGAGTCCTGCTCTAGCAATGAGGACGGCGGCAAAGGTGAAATCTTTGTCCACGAGGTGAACTCTGCAGCTTCACTGATGGTAGATGAACCCCTTGTAGACTGAAAAGACCGGATCGAGATCATGGTCTTCGACTGCGGTGATTTGAATGCTTTTGCGGAAGGAAGCACGATTTTCGTCGACGGAACCGTCGTCGACGGGCCTTTCGTCGACGGAACCATCGTCGGTGGGACTTTCGTCGACGGAACCACCGTCGTCGGAACCACCGTCGTCGGAACCATCGTCGACGAGACCTTCATCGACGGGACCATCGTCGACGGGACCATCGTCGACGGGACCTTCGTCGACGGGACCTTCGTCGACGGGACCTTCGTCGACGGGACCTTCGTCGACGGGGCCCCCGTAGACATCTTCGACGTCGAACCTGTCGTCGACGGAGTCGTCGTGGTCGTCGTCGACGGCCTGTTCGTCGACATTGAGATTGTACTCGTCGATGTTGTAATCGTAGACGTCGCAGTCGTCGACGTAGCTTTAGACCTTATCGTCGACGAAGCCACAGTCGTCGACGAAGTCGTCGTTGACGGAGTCGAAGTCTTCACCACAGATCTTGGAGCAGAAGCCAGCGAGCTGGTAGAGGGTGCAGACCCAGGTTCCTTAAGACTGGACTGTCTCACCACAGGAGTAATAGGAAGAGATGAGGTTGATTTCTCCTTAGTTTTACTCTTTTTAGACTCCACTCTCTCCACAGAAACAGAAGCCTTTCTTTTCTTGGGAGTTGAATGAGAAGATCCCTCCTCAGAATCTGAGCCTGATGTGGCCTTCTTCTTCTGAAGCCATAACAGTAGTCTAGCCTCTCTGTCTCTTTTAGTTTTGTCAGAAAATTTTCTACAAAACTTACAGTCTTTCACCAGGTGTTTAGGGTGGAGACAGTAAAGGCAGTCCTCATGTGGGTCCTCAGAGAACAGTCTGGCCTTCCCACAGGACCTGCATGGCCTGAACAGCCTCTTTTTAGAGCCGTCAGCCATTATAAGAGAAATAAGTACACACAGTACCTTAATGTAGAAGACAGGAAACAAGATTCCAAAAGGTCAAAAGTTCACTCAGGAACAGAAGAAAACTGAGCAGAGCTCAGGGAGACTCCTTATCACACGAAGGCGGTTGGAAATCTGAGGCAGGAAGCTTCTGCTGGGGAGTGTGAGGGCAGGGCAGCAATGCTGATTGGCTGGCTTTTGGTCCAAACAAAGATATGGTCTGGTTACCAAATAATACAGTCCCTATGGGGATTTTCTATGCAGTTTTTCTTCTCTATGATACTGCTTGGTCATTCTGTTACCGTGAGACTCCCACCATGACGACGGGGAAGATACAAGCATGTGAATCTATGAAAGATGTAATACTGGAGAAATGTATTTCGGCGGGATTACCTTGGCGCACTTGCTCGTTGATGGAGGGAGAACTGCTGTAATCTTTCCCGCTTTTCTGTGCTGTGGAGGCTATCACTGGGGTAATTGGAGTCATCTGTGCAGGGCTGCGAGCAGGCGGAGGCGGAGGCGCAGGACTACCTGTCCCAGGAGCGCCCGCCCGACCGCCCGCCCTCAATCAACCCACCTGGGCAGCTCTCCCTACAGGAAACGCCCCCACTGAGTAAGGAGAAAAGGCTGCTGGACTAGAGCAGCGGCGGGATTACCTTGGCGCACTTGCTCGTTGATGGAGGGAGAACTGCTGTAATCTTTCCCGCTTTTCTGTGCTGTGGAGGCTATCACTGGGGTAATTGGAGTCATCTGTGCAGGGCTGCGAGCAGGCGGAGGCGGAGGCGCAGGACTACCTGTCCCAATAGCGCCCGCCCGACCGCCCGCCCTCAATCAACCCACCTGGGCAGCTCTCCCTGCAGGAAACGCCCCTCCCAAAACCAGATACTATAAATTGATCAGATCGCTCACGCGGCGCGGGAGCGCGCGGGAGAAGCCCGGGACAAGGGCGGAACCGTCTGTGGCCGTCAGGGGCCGAAGGAGGCCGGGCTGGGCCATACCCCTAACTTTATACTCCCAAATTCCATTCTGACTAAGGTGATGCCTTCGCCGGCACCATGTGAAACTCCATTAAGGGAGGGGGGCAGCAACACAGGGACCCTGGACAATTACTTTAAATCTGCTAAAGGAGATGGGGCCAAAGAAAACTCCCTAGAGAGACGTAGGGCGGAGAGACGGCGCTCCATTGAATCGATGAAGAGTAGATCCTTGACAGAAATTATCCCGTATCCTATCTCTCAAGAGGAAGACACGCCCCCCAATAGCTTAAATCCCCCGTCTCTCGAGGATTTCCCCCTTTTACTCCGGGAAATTCTAAGCGCCCCCGGTATGGTCCCTAAAAAGACCACAGACACAACTCCTCCCATGACAGGCGTTACCCCAGTGAATCTGGTTACCCAAACACCTGCTTTGAATATAAATAAGAAGAGTAAGTCAAAACCAAGTGTTGTGGTAGAGTTGCATAGGCCTCCACCCAGCAAACGCAGTAGGAAGTCAATGGGGGGGCGGGGGAAAACCAAACTATCCCATTTAGATTTTGGGAAAAAACACACAAACGTATTTCAATTTGGGAAGGATAATGAGACCGCGCCTATTGTTGTCCCCTCTAAGGTCCCAAGCTTTAACATAGCTAGTATTAACACCGATCCAGTGGCCAACATATCCAATACAAACCCCCCGCCCATATCTATAGGGAGTATAGAATTCCTATTCCGTTCCCTTCTCCAGCCCATTAGCGATAGCCTGAAAAAAGTCGAGATTAGGCTCACTCTACTAGAGACATCTCTTACTACCTTGAACACCTTAGTTAGTAAGCAACCCAAAAATGTGGGACCTTATCTCCCCGGGGGAAATCCTCCTAAAACAGGAGCCCCACAGGGTGCCAATAAAGTCCCCCCTCCGAGCGTGCCTACTGCTCCCCCCTTGCAGCCACTAATGGCTATTTCAGTCGAGGCACAGCGCGATATTTTATCCAGTAGGCCTCCACAATCAACAGTCTCTGCCCCCCAAAACTCCCAGATAGGGACTAATGATGGCCACCAAGAAGCTGGCAGCACCCCTGCATTTTCCCCGGGTCGGCCAGCCCCAAGACTACGGAGACCAGATCTCCCGCCAGAAGCTAATAGTCTAACGGTGGTACTAGCAGGCGCCCCCCCATCTAAGAACAGGAGAATATGAAGACTACCAATCCCTAAAGAAAAAGGTCATTAAATGGCTAAATTGGAACCGACCCCTACCATCACATTTTAATAATGAGATCGTTATGGTTAGAAGGGTCCCTTGGTTAGGGAAGTCCAGAAAAACAATAATAGGGGACTGTATTTTGGTAACTTTTAAAGATCCGGGCACTGTCTTACATATTTGTGAAGGCGTAAATCGTTCACTGGATTCCACTATTCAGACCCTTCCAGTATCCTTTTTCTTCCCTCCAACTCGCATGCACAATGCTCCATCGCATGATGAATGGATGAGGGTGGAACATAGACGCAGACCCAAGGATTATGCACAACGCCCAAATCTTCAATTGCCGGACACACCCTATTTCCATTTCAACCGTTTTAATTGCTTGAACGGTTTGGATGGGGTTGATTGACTCTCCGCTTACAACCCAGTGTCCCGGGACAACGGCTCCCGCACATTTTTTGAGCCATTTTCCCCGACTGTTGGTAAAAATTCCTGGTCCACTGAAGGATCCAGTGACTCCGGATAATGGCACCAGCGGACTCTTTGATCCATCTGTCCACAATGCTGACATTGCATTTAGAATACTAAATGAGCCAGTGCTTGTGGATAACGGCTCCTGTAGACTTCCTGAGCCACTTGCCCCTACTGTTGGTAATGTGTCAGAACTCTTGACTGAAACAGTGTCTGAAACCATCTCCCCCAACCCTTCTGACACGGCAACTAATACCCCTGAACACTTGAGGTTAATTTGCTGGAATGTTGCTGGACTGGCCAATAAACTGGGTGACCCGGACTGGGCAAATTACATCGAGACTGGAGACGTATGTATGTTCCAGGAAACCTGGGCCAGAGAGGATTATGGTCACCAAGGCTACATGTCATTTTCCATTCCAGCTAGGTGGGAAGGCAAAGGCCGTCCATCAGGGGGGCTTACGACCTGGGTTGCATCTCATTTGGGCTGCATGGCAACACGGCTGTCGGCTAATTCTGAAGATATTCTTGCGGTCTCATTATCCTGGCCTAACCAAGCTAAACTTGTTTTAATCAACATCTATTCTAGGCCAGTGGGAATTGCAAAGGAATCACCGACCATAGATGAACTCTCGAATTATATATCTGAATTACCGAGTGATTCATTTTATGTGGTGGGAGGGGATTTTAATTCCCACTTTGAGCCACTACCCGGTCTTCTGGAGGGGTTCTCATCGGAAGAAGAGGGCAGATGGGCAGTGCCCCTAGTGGAAGCTCCCCCCCCGAAGGCTTGGACCCCACTAGCACTACAAATCACAGCCCTAACCCTAAAGTTTGGAATTAGAGCCTGCAACGGGCGATTGAAATCTGACATACCCAGTAAAACCACCTATAATAGACTGGGAAGGGAGTCTCGCCTGGATTATGTCCTGGCCCAAATAGTGAAGTGGCCAACAATACAGGACTTTAGGGTGACGGAGAGGACCGATAGTGACCACAATCCGCTTGAGCTTGACCTTACCCACCCTGGTCCCCAAGCTCTCGCGATCAATGCGGAAGGGAACAAACCTGCTCTTCTCCTGGATAATAGCAGGAGAAGAATCAGGTGGGAGCATTTGGTTACAAGCAAGAACAAACTCCCCATGCTCTATGATGGGATAACTCCCTTCTTGGAAACTGTGGGGAGTTTGGATACCGAGGCAAACAACAAAGATTCCCAGGCCAAATTGTACAAGGCTCACGAGGACCTCATAAAAGCTGCGGCCCCTTATCTCTCTTGTAGTCCACGAAAGCCAAAAGAGGTGCGGCAAGGCAAAACATCATGGTACAACCTAGCATGTAGAAGGGCAAAAGCAGAACTCCTCAGACTAATTAAGGAGGGGCTAGGGGGGGATAGCTTAAAGCAAAGTAGGCGAGCCTACAAGAAACTTGTTGCCCACGCTAAGGCCGAATGGGAGGAAAATCAGTGGGAAGAACTCACCAAGGCCCTAGCGATCCAAAACCATCGTCTGTTTTGGAGGATAGTGAGCGGGGGGACGGGGAACCTACAATCGGCATTAGAGCCCAACATCGCTCCGGGGGTGTAGCAGGCACACTTCCAGTCTTTATACAGCTCTGAGCCGGGAGAATCTCCTGCTGTCACTGAGGCGCGCTGGCCAGGCTATGAGGGGGAGCCAATAACGCTGGGTGAGTTCACTGCTGCCATCTCAGCTCTGGCTTCTGGAAAGGCGCCGGGACTGGATGGCTTACCTGGGGATATGTTTAAGCAGGAGCCCACTGTCTGGGCGCCCTACCTCACTGCCCTTTTTAATGGAGTCCTTGGCGGCATGGAAATCCCTAGCACTTGGCTGGGGGCAGATGTGGTCCCCATCTTCAAAAAGGGCTCGCCTCTGCTCCCAGCCAATTATAGACCCATCAGTTTAATAGACGTAGCACAGAAACTGTTTGGTAGGGTTTTGCTGAATCGGCTCCAGGATTGGATGGAGGAGGTGGGTGCCCTTAGTCCCTACCAGGCGGGATTCAGGAGGGGGGTATCCACAGTGGACCAGGTTTTCAGATTGAACCTTATCTATTGGAGGGCAGCAAAATTCGAGGGTGGTAGTTTGTACACAATTTTTGTGGACTTGCGGGCCGCCTTCGATCTGGTGCCTAGGGGGAAACTTTGGAGCGTCCTGGCAGAGATGGGCGTTCCCCCGGACATCCTATTAATCTTACAGAGGCTGCATCATAACAATTATGCCCGAGTGAGGTGTGGGCGCTCGGGGGAACTGACCGATAGATTCCCCGTTGGCCGGGGGGTAAGACAGGGTTGTGTGTTGGCACCGACCCTGTTTTGCCTCTTCGTCAACGGGGTAATCGCTCACCTAAATGCTACCGATTATACTGACGCCCCCAAATTGAATGGCAGCAGGGTGCCCGCAATTATGTTTGCGGACGACACCCTGCTGCTATCTAAAACCCCAATGGGGATACAGAGGATCCTCGATTCCTTTGTAGCCTTTTGTACCGACAGGGGGCTAGAAATCAATGCGGCAAAAACCAAATTCATGGTTTTGAACCCGAGCCAAAAATTGCGGCCGAATCCGCAACTGGGAGCTGTACGACTCGAGAGAGTATCCACCTTTGAATATCTTGGTGTGACTCTCAACGAAACCATGTCTTGGGGATCCCACCAGACTAGGGCAAACCTCAAACTCACACAATCTACTGGGGGTATCGCCCGAATGATGACCGGCTCACCATACCGCCCATTGGGGGCTCTAATCCAGATATATAAGGCCCAGGCTAGGGGAGCGATCATGTACGGGGCGGAATTGTGGGGTCATACACCTTGTCGGAGTCTGTCATTAACAGAAAACAAGTTTATAAGACGGATAGCCGCACTCCCGCCCAGTACCCCGCTCCTCCCCCTGAGGCTCGATTTGGGCCTACGACCGCTAGCCGATGAAATAAGTCTGAGACCCATAGCTTTCTGGCGTAGGCTGTGGAGCAGTAACGATCTCGCAGAATACAGGGCTGAATTGGTCGGATTATTGAACCATCCAAAAGCGCTCCACATCTCCTGGGTCAAAAACATCCAAGCCACTTGTATGGAAATAGGGCTCCCTGACTTATGGACGGAGCCGGCGAATGCCGCACTAAACATTTCCAAAAGGTCCCTGGCCAATATATACTATGAACAAAAATTAGCTAGGGCCCAAGCTATACAGGCAGAAGGGTCTTTATCCTCTGTGTTTTTGCAAAGCAAGGACCATTATAGGTTTGAGAAGGTATTGGATCCTATCTCCCCTGTACTCGCCAGAAAGCTGTTTCTCCAATGGAGATACGGCACGCTGCCCTTTCGGTCTTTTACAAGCACTTGGTCATCTTGCCCCACCACAAAGCAGTGCCCGGCCTGTGATGCCATGGAGGAAACTGATCTACACGTGGCTTTCTTTTGCCCAGCCTACAAGGTAGCTAGAAAATACTGGCTCCTCCCATTGATAAGGAATATGGGCTGCAGGGAATATGCACCAATGTACAGGATTTTAAAATCTGATGTCTCCGGCCCAACTGTTTTTGCATTAACAAAATTTCTTACTAAGGTTTGGCATACGCGCAACCGTATTTTAAAGATGTTGGGTCCTTCTTAAAATTTTAGATGCATAGCTTTTAAAGCATTCTTGTATATACATTCCAATGGTTTTATCCTTGTATGAACTGATTTATCTGTGATGTATATGTGTATTGTTCTTCTTTTATGGCCAAATGGCCGAAATAAAGATTGGAAAGAAATGTATTTCTTCCCTGAAAAAAAAGTATTTCCTGGCCCCTACGTATGAGTCTGCCCTCAGGTGTGGGTTGCTCATACCTTCTTACTCCCACCCAGTAAGAAATGCAATGTGAAACACCAGCGTTACTGTTCCTGCCGTGCTGCTGTGACACCCTCAGCAGCACACTGGTCTGCAGAAAATAAAACAAGTTATCCTTCCGCACCTCCTGATTCATACAAATAAAAGCAAAAAATGACAACTATAGAGGTAAAATCTGGGGGCACATCTAATTTTCGGCTGCATCAGACAAAAGACACCAACAGCAAAATGTGCCCTAAAATGCATTGGTGGGGCAGTGGCCCTATAGGTCCGGCCAAAAAGTTCATGCACACGTTACATGTTCCCCACCAGGCTGCATTACACAGCCTGGTGAAGAACATACACAGGCTCCCTGTCCCCATCTGAGCACCAAAAACATTGCATTGCAGCATTGTGATTGGCTCACAGGAGTCTCAGACGACTAAGAAGGTGGAGAGGTGGAGGCCGGCCGTTAGAGGTAAGTCCTTTCTTTTTTCCTTCCCCCAAAACCCCACTCCACCATCCGTCCAGTAGCAGCCGCTACTGCCAAAATGTAAAGCTAAAGAATGTGGTACCCCACCCTTCTGCTGCCTAACAGATCACAATCAGGAACGGCACATATCGTCACAGAAGAAATGGAAATCTGTGGGTACACTATCCTACCACTGCCGCCCACCTACATATCATTAACATCAAAATAGGAAAACACGTATATTATATGAATCTGGTAGTACCCTGCAGTACTTTCACAATTATTCCAACAACAAAAATGCTCCTAAAACGGGAGTATAAACACAGGGACATCAATTACACAAATACCCACAAAATCAAGGATAAATCTTATCTGGCTGTCGCTGGTGGTAGTTGATCTACAGACAAAGGTACAGGCCTTTTTGCCAGCACCCAATGGGGGAACTGTCTACTCGCTTCCCCTGTAAATCCATGTAGTGTTTCACAAATGGGTCCCCTACTCCTTCCCTGAGGGAAAGAGATGTGCGTGAGCATTGCTTAGTTATGTGAGGAGTGGATACTTTCTAGTGTAGGATTCTTCTGTATGTGAGGGTGCTCTAATGTTGTATGGTGCCCCATAAGGTCCAATGGTAGTCAGAGCTGCTGTCTCCCATTCCCTGCATATTTCTGTGCACTGCTCTATCCCTTCATTCACTGATACCAATTTACATCCAAATGTATGTGACTTGTTTGCATATACATATAACTTTAAATGGAGACAGGGGGCTTCATTCTCTTCATCTTCCTGGCATGAAGCTCGTTCCATCAGACCTACCTTCAATTTGTAGTTACACCACTTGAACAAAGGATGTGACCAAGCGCATGGGCACTGCTGCACATCTCCACAAAAGAGATGGGCTGCCTGCCCTCCCCCTCCTCCTTTATTATGAATTGCTGCAGATGCAAGAAGCCAACAACAGCCCTTCATTGGCTGGAAGCCACCTGGCTTCAACCTACAAAACCAAGTGTTCCTGATGTGATAACTGCCTTCTCCAATGAAACCAAGGTGACAGTAGGAGCTGGTTGCCATGGAATGTATAATACCTACATATGCATGTTGTAATGAATAATTCCCTTCAAAGGTTTAGGGTCAACTTCAAATCTGTGTTCTCTGTTGGCTTAGGCCTAACTGCCACTGTTCTAGAAGATGAGGAAGCTCTTTTGGCTAATTCACAGTCGCCTTTTTACTTTGAAGAGTTATAAACAGCCTTGCAGAGAAAGGGTGATACCAGAGGCAAGACACATTGGCTGCACCCCTGAAGGAGTGGGGAAATTACTCCACGACAACCGCTTCCAAAAACTTGGATGTGAACGAGCTAGCTACAGCTGAACAGAGCAAAAATAAAGCTGATGCACCTTATCTTTAAATACCATCTGATAAAAGTTAACCCACAAGATACCTCAAACTCTGAGACTCGTTGTAAGCTCCAGAGTCAACTTTCGGATTTAATATCCTAAAGTCCTGCATTTGAAAATTAGGGAGACAGCCATTACAACACGGGCTTTACACCGCGCTACCATTACGACGCAGCCATCACAACGCAAGTCGTTACAACGACTTGCGCTGGATGGCCTATATACTAAGGAATAGTAGGGTTTACTATTCCAACACCTTCCCTACAGTTACGTAGGCTGGAGTTGGAATATTAAATCATACTATTCCTAAATCCAGCGCCTCCAGCGCTAGTCGTTGTAACGACTTGCGTTGTGATGGCTGCGTCATAATGGTAGCGCAGTGTAAAGCCTGCATTGTAATGACATACATCCGAAAATTACTAAAATGTTTCTAAAAAATCTGCTGACACAAAAAGCAATCGTGAGTTTAGCTGTTGACTTGAAAAGATGGTAGGGTAAAAAGCACTTTCAATATCTGTAGGAACCTGTACTAGTTACCTTTGGGTGTCATTGTTAAACTTAAATGCCTTTTACAGTCCACAAGTGCATACAAAGAACAGTCCAGCTATTTTTGAGAGAAAATCCGCTTTAGAAACTTAAGATTATTCTTAAATATTCATGTGGCTCAAGCATGTGTCAAACTTACCATTTTGAGAAGCTGTCATCTTTTTACCTTAACCTATAAATTCTGTACCCACTACCTGATTATCTTCATCTGGATGCCCAGTGGTCTAAAAAAGGGTGTCTAGGCATGCATAGAAAATTGACTACTTTGCTTCAGGAGATAGGTAGTAAAAGGCCTTCATAATTAGTGTGCAAAACCCCTTCACACTTCCAGACCTTCATGCCACAGCACCTGCTGTGCTAATGATAGCTATTAATCATGACCCACTCACTCTTTTTAGACCCCTACATAAAACCTACCTTTTTTAAGCCTATTTGTTGAATTTCTCAGCAAAGGTCTTCCCAGATTCTCCTTGAAAATCGATCTTCTCCCGGTTTTGTTGTGGGACCACGATCCTCTTTTATGTCACATGCAATCAGCTGTACACAATCTTGTTCAACTATAGTGTGGAATATGGCTGATATTCTCAATTAACCCGTTTACTTCTAAACCAAAGTGTAAGGTTGTTCAAAATTACATGTTTGACTACAATCATATTTTCCATCATTATGCCATGATGTAGTCATTTGGCGTGAGTACATACATGAATATCTGTAGCTACCTTGCTTTATATTATATGATACCTTGCAACTTCCAGGACCTTCTGAGATTCACTCCGGTTCAGAATAGGAGATCTTTGTGCCTTATTTAGTGGAGCTACAAATCCATTACTGCTTTCTGCCAAGATCCTGTCTCCTCCTGTATCCCTCTTTGGTTAGGTGCATCCATTAGTAGTCACGGGCAGAACATAGATTTACGTGGTGCTATAAATAGGCATATATGAGTACTTGTGTATATTGGAATAACAATACGCTGACTGTGCAGAGTACAGAGAACCCAACAAACATATTGTATGTCCCTTTAATTTATTAATGGACACAAAAATGCAATGCTTTAGTTGCAATGCCGTTGGAAGTGCCACATCTTGTGCTCCACTGTCAGGACTAGTCTAAGCTTGGTCAGTTGCCCTGCTCTTTGTCTGCGATAGTGCCGGGACACCCCGTTGGGGTAGCTGCGCACTTAATAAATGCTTATTATTATTATTATTATTATTATTATTATCCAATGACTATTACTACAATAAAACGGTTCATACATTTTCAAATTGGCACATGCGGCTTGAACGGTATCGCTCATAAGGAGTAGGGAATTGAAATTAGTTTTTAGGTAGATTCGAAACAGTGCATGTGTGGATTTGAGTATAACTGTGATGTGATTTGATTCTACTTCATATTTCACCAGAAGAGTTTTAAAACTGTGTAGATATGGGTTTGTGGTGGCACCAACCACTCTCTGCGCTAGATGGTTTGTGGTTTTCTACAATTAACTAAACAGCATTTAGGAAAGGGATGGCTATAGGCAGTCTGTATCAATAGTATAATTACATTCAATTTCTTGCTTTGGCAATTTGTTTTAGAAGTATTTGTGAGACAAGTAGTTGCAGGCACTGGTTTAAAAGGTGGAGCAAGCATAGCATTCCAATGTTCTTTTAAACCTAAAGTGAGGGTTCAGTTATTTGGTGTGCAATAAACAATAGGGAAGTTAGACCTACCTCCAGCCACGTTATACGGTTCGGTTTTCTTCAGTGCAACACAGATACCTGTACCCGAATTCTCTCGTTGACAAGAGCCAAGAAACTCATGCAGAAAAGAGGTTTAATCTACTTGAACAGGACCACAACTGAAAGGTGCACCAGTGATATTATTGAACATAATAATAGAAAACTGAAGAGAAAGGTGTGACAGCCTCATACACAGCATAGAATTGTTGGGCATGAAGATTCCTGCAGGGGTTCAGGGATGGAAGATTTCAGATGGAGTGAGTTAGAATGTTGGTGGATGGGGCACCGTTAATAATACATTTTCCAGCCACGTTGTTTGTGACCAGGTATTCTCTTTTACAGGAGGTGATGAGTGGAGGAACCCCACAGAGCATCAGCATGACACTTTAGTGAGTATTATGGCAAGGTAGAGAACACTACAAGTGGAATACAGGCATTTGCATTGTTGAACTAGTCACCACATTTAAAGTCCTCTGTGTGGTCGTGTGCACAGCGCTTGTCATGTTTTAGATGGAGCACACAGAAGAGTTTTCATAATCAATTGTGTGTGTTCCTGAGAACAGTGTGGCCCATGCAGCTTGTTCGTTCTGTAGTGTAACCATGAACACTCAGGAAAGTAGTACAGATGTATAGGGCATGAGTGAGAGCCTCATTATATTTAGTCCCTATTTTCCTTGTTATAGTTACTACTTTTGAGGTGGATCCCTCCACTTCCTTTTTTATCTCTCCTGATTGTGGTGGGATCCACCTCAAAAGGAATGATTGGACGAGGACATGGGACATTGGGATAATTGTAGCTTCCTGGTGGGTCTCATAATCTCAAGCATGAAAAGCTGCAGTTAAGTTTATTATTTATTCTCAATGCCAAGGATGTGCATGCTATTGGATCTATATTTACTTTGATGTAGAAAAGAAAATAAGGCTTAACAGGAAGTTGTGGTGAGCTACTTACAGGTGAAAGTTGTAGTTGCATAGTATAGAAAAGAGCTTCAACCCTTTATTGACAGCTGATAAGGAAGCACAACGTTGAGGAAATGGCGACGTAAGAATCTGGATCCCATCTTTGTTGCCTCGAGAATACCTAAAGCAGGAAACATGGTTTGAAGGTTTATTCTCAATAAAAGTATCCAGCTGGCGGGTATCAAAGAAGTGATAACCCCAATATCGGACCTCAAACTCATGTGTCAATTACTGTTTGAATGGGTAGCAAGTTGAAGAAGCCTTGCTAATAGCCCACAAGTACACCGAATATAGCTAAAGAACTTGAATGCAGTGTAACACATCGAATCATGCTAAATCATAATTAAGATTAGTCCACTGGGATCATGGACGTTTGCTGCTATGGAGTTTTCTTTTTTTAAACAAAATGACCGAGTTACAGTGCTTGCAAAATAACCTAACATCTGCATAATTTGTCTTTTCTTGCTGCACAATTCAGTCAAGGCTGTGCCATAATTTGTTCTTTCACTGCTAGATAATTCCATGGACTTGTTTATAACCTACCTTTCACATTAATTCATGCTTTGAAAACTGTTACAGAGATAATTATATTGCATTTGCTTTGCATTTTGGGGGGTAAAATGTCTTTTGTGGTGTTTGAAGAATTGTTGTCAATGGTTATGTCATCCTGCTGTCATGTCATCAGTGTTGTCATGTGTGATTTCTAATGCGTCACAAACTGGAGGAATGAGTTAATATTTGCTCCATGAACTATAATGGGTGAATTTGAAAGCTTTTATCCGTTTAATGGAATTGTGTTTTTTTCAGTGAAACCTTCTCTTACAAGGTTACTGGTGCACTCACCACTTATTTTGAGCTGGACATGAGAACGCTAATTGTACATGACAGAGAGTAACTGCAAACAGCTGCCCACATCAAGTTCACCATGAACATACCTGCATGTATAAGGGAAATCTAATATATTTTATAAATACAACAACAAACACCAAAGTTTTAAAGCAGAATAAATATAATTTAAAGTTTGGAACATTTATAGTACAAAAAGTCTATGCATGGAAGGATTTGTTAAATCCTACATTCTGCAGTGTCTTCCGCCACAAACATTTGAAGTAGAAAAAGTCGCAAACCTCAGCTGATGGACACATGACGCATAACAGCGTTGTTTGTATCTCTCTTATTAGCATCTCCGATGAACAAGTTTCTTTTTACCCACTGATTAGCATAGTCTCTTCACAGAATGGATCTTCTTGACGCAGCTTACAGTGTCCGACAGTCCAAACATCTTCGGCTGAAAAACCATTGTCCTATCATCTACATTGTATCTACAAATCACATTCCGGACACCAAACTCCCCGCACAAACATACACTACATGTTGTAGAGCTTCAGCTGCTCCTCCACGTCCACTTCCGACATCGGTCCAAAGGTTTCCTCCTTCTCCTTCATGAGGTCAAAGATGGCGGCCAACTGCTCCCGCTGCACCCTGTCAAGAGAACAGGAAAGGTAGAAACAGCGCTCTAGTCTTATCCCTGAGACACTTCGGAGGACAATCATAAGGGGCGGGGCAGAAGGAGATTGGATTGATGAGATGCATGTGTCATGTGCCATCAATGGCAGATAGGCAGAGAAGGCAAAGAGAGAGATAACATTCTGCATGTGCACAGAGAGAGGGGGCAAGTACATAGAAGAGAGAGGGTGGAAACAACCATGTGTAAAAAAGAAAGAGAAGAGAAGTACAGAAGGGGGCATATTCAGGAGAGTGATAAGTCATAGAGAGGGAAACTTGGAAATAAGAGTGAGGAGAGGAATTCAGAGAGGACTGTAGGTACTGAGAAAAGAAAGAGTGAGGCAGAGAAAGACATTATCCTTGACAACTACGATCTCAAAACTACAGGTGATTCAACCATGTCCCACCTAGCTAAATACAGAGGCAGCTGCCAAACAGTACAACAAATCAATTGCATAGCAAGCATTTCTAATTCACAATACAGTCCCCATTAAAATCTCTGAAGAGGTTATCCAGTATGGTATCTGCTTGGTAAGTAAGTCCTGCAAAAGTCCAAAACAAACTCAATTCCTTTAGCAAAGTGACTCAAGACCTCAATACTACTTAAGGTAGTTAATTATGGGAGGTGTCAGGTTGTCAGATCTTTTCTACAGACCAGGGGGTCTCTTTACAATGTCTGGTGCATCTCTGCAAATCAGCAGGGATGTGCCAGAACAGATAAGATACGCAAGTCTCCCCTTGTGCCACCACAGATGCGTTGCATTTACAATGCAGCACACCGTGGCGCAAGGATAGGCAGATGCGTGTCGCATCTTGTGGCGTAAGGGCTGCGCATTGCTGGAGTCGCGTTGCAAGCGCGACACAACTCAGCAATGCGCAGGGGCCACGCATACCTAACGTGGTGCGCCAATCCTTATGCCTGCTTCAAGCAGGCGTAAGGTTTTGTCGCAGCGCCCTCGGAAAAGTGACTCAGTGAAATCTTGTTGATTTCACTGCGTCACCTTTACGAGGCGTTCCTTCGACGGAACGCCCACATGAAACCTAACACAGGTCTTATGTGGATCATGGCTTCACAAAGTGACACATCTCCCTAGATGCATCACATTGTAAATAAGGTGCAAAGTGGCGCATGGTTTACGCCGCCACTGCGCCACAGAAGTGATGCAACGGTGGCGAAATGTGTCGCAAGGGGCTTGTTAATCTGCCCCCAGATGATTTAATTGTCTAGCGCACAGGCTGCTAGTGGCAGTGAATTCATGAGGGATGGAGTAAGGAGAGACATACTGATAAAACCTTCAAAATCCTCTTTGCGTCTATGAGTTCACACAAATACCCTCCTCGTCCGTGGTCTTCCAGAACTGGAGAGAAGGTTGAACGGTGAGAAGGACTTGGCCTGCCCTGGAGTTAGAGTTTCAGTCACCACAGTGTGCTGCTTTTTGTGCTGACCCACCCCCAAAACAGGTTCAGCTGCAGGCAAAGAGCGACCCCATTAATGACCCATGCCACCTTGTGTGGGTGAATGGTTAGCCTCATTTTATGATTACAGTGGAAAATAATCATTATTCTGAACACCATGGTCTGCGAAAGATATCAGTCCTGTACTGCATCACCGCAAATTCTTGAGTGTTGCAAGCGAAATTGCCTTAAAAGCTAAATAAAGTTACTGGTGACGTCATATTTACCACTTGTAAAACTACCTGTCTCTTGGACTGAATTGTTTTTGTAGAGATCTGGGTGCGACGGAGACCTCTGTGATGGAGGGGTTGAAGGGTGAGGGATCTAGGCCTCTCGCACAATGAGACTTCTGTGACTTTTTTTTATTTTCCTGTTTCGTGGGTGTGGAGTGAGTTGTGACGATTTAATGCTTCTCCATGTGGCTGGTGAGGTATGGTTTACATGTTGTTTCATTGCTTAGATTTGTGGAGAAAGGGAGTACATGTTGTATTGTGTTTCAGTGTTTTGTGCTTCCCAGCTGTTTCAGGATGTTTCTTCATTAGGTGTGGAGTACATGCCCCATGCTGTGCACTTCCTGTCAGCATAAGTCTCTAGGAGACAGATGTACAACCCTTTTTTACGCTTGCAAATGGGAGATCAGCCTGTTTGCGCCCGCAAAAACGGCTAATAACATGTACAGGCGCAATTTTGAGAGTCACCGACTCGCAAAATAGCGTTTGCAACTCTCGCTATTAGGAAGGGACAACCCGTTCCTAATAGCGAGACTCACTGCCATGTACTATTGTTTTGCAACCGCATTTGCTGCCGCAAAACTCTCACAGTTTACCACCTACTTCAAGTAGGTGGTAAACCACTCGCAAACGGGAAGGGGTTCCCAAGGGACCTCTTCCCCTTTGTGAGTGTGTGAGAAACTATTTTTCAAGAGCAGGGAGTGATCCCAGGGACCACTGCCTGCCCTTAAAAAACTAAACTGAAAAGTTTCATTTATCTTTTTTAAATGCATTGCGTTTTTCCTTTAAGGAAATTGGGCTGCATTAAAAAAAAAATACTGCTTTATCTGAAAAGCAGTCCCTGACATGATGGTCTGCTGACCTCAGCAGGCCACCATCCCTGTGAGTGCTAGCATTCCTAATGGGGTCGCAAATAGCGCTTGCCTCATGAACATTGATGAGGCATGCAATTTACAACCACACTGTGAATCACTAACAGTGTCTGTGACATGGTGGTAGATTGCATTTTGCAAGTTGCAAATTGAGAGTCGCAAAGCGTAAGGGTTGTACATTTGGAACTATGTGTATCAGTAGGATGGCTGAGCTGACAGGACCCGAAACTCCTGCTGAGAGTGTGTTACATGGAATAATCGTTTTTGTTCATGTACACACAGACCTTCCTCAACATAACACAGGCACAACTGGATATTCATGACAGCCCTCAGCTACTTCTGAGCTCTGCCCCATCGTACGCCGGCTTTACCAAGAAGCAAGCCAAGCAGCAGGAAACCTCATTTCTACTGCAGCGCCGAGCAAAGAAGGCACGCTCCGTCCTCTAAAATCCTTGTGTTTATATGGAACGGAGACCTCGCACTCAAGGTCGGGAGAGTGAAAGGGAGTCGGGGTCCCGTGCATGTCAGAGGATCAGGCTGGCTATGAAGAAGGGGACCGGCCCTCACAGACAGGGAGATGCACGCACGCCTCCTACTTCTGCGCTGGAGCCATTGGCTGTCCCCCCACCATGTGATTGTCTAGAGACACACTGATGGTTCCGCGCTGCAATAATTGTTGAGCAAACAGCCTCTCAAGTTTCTTAACTCTTAAAAGAAAACCCATCCCTGACGCCCTCACCCCGGAATCCCCCTCCCCCTCTGGTAAGGAGAGCCCCTGAGGAAATATATTTGCGAGGCATTAGGTCTCGGCTGCCATGTCCCGGCTCATTAAATAAAACAAGCAATAGCAAAAGCACAAGCACGGCGCGTTGCGTGTCACATGACCCACCAGGAATGCAGCTGCCACCCTTGTGCGCTAATGCTCGCTCCAAGAGCAAAACGCCGCGGGAGTAAACATTTGAAGAAGAGGTGGGACATGCGCCCATCTTTGGCCATTTGCCTGCTTTCATTATTGAAAGACACACACAAAGGCCAATAGAATGTGTGGGAGGAGTTAGACCCACTTGAAGAAGTTTTGAGCGCTCACAAGAAGCCTCCCATAGAGCAGCGCATGCGCGCTCCTCTAGGCTCAACCTAAACAGTATAGGAAAAGTACTTGTTAGAAATGGGGATTTCTAGTTGAAAAAGGTTTCCACCTTTGTCCAAGTAGGGACCCTTCTTCCTAGTCAGGGTAAGGGGGATACACTTTTTTAAATAACCCCTGCTTAGTACGAGCAGACAGGCTTATCCCAGAGGCAGTTGTTTAAAGCATTTGTGCATGCATACAGTAACACAGTGAAAAGACTACAAATGGACACCACACCAGTTTAGGAAAATAGCAAATCTTTATCCAAACCAAACAAGACCAAAAACAAAAACAATCCAACATAAAATACTGAAAAATAGGTACTTTGCAAGATAACGTTTAAATTGCAGAAAGATCTCTAAAACACAGTTCCTCCGAAACGGAAGGCCCGTCCGGAGCTACCACGATGTTGACGACAGAGTCTAACAATTCTAATTCTAGCCAACCGCGTCAATACTGGTCCGCTGTAGCATCAACGGACTTGTAGACAGTACCTTTTTTGTTGCGGCCAAACCCGTTGGTACGAGTTGGTCACGGTTGTGCTCTGAGGTGAAGCGGTACGGTGTGCGTGCCCTCACGGTGCAGGCAGAAGCTCAGTGAAGGTTGTTCAACAGCATCGGTGAAACCATGCCTTCAATGAGGAGTGAGGGGGTGCTCTATGCAGTGTTGGCAGGTCACGGTGCAGGTGACGGAGCCGGTCGATGTTTGGGCAGGCTGCAACGGTGTCGGTGAGTTCCAGGCGGCAAAGTGAAGCGAGGCGGTGCGAAATGCAGTGCCCACAGAATGCTGTGCAAGCAGCAGCTCGGAAACAGTCGTCCAGCGGCGTTGGTGAGACCAGGGTTGTGATGCGGAGTGATGTAGTGCCTTCAGGACACAGAACCAGCGGCAGACTCACTGATGGAGTCAACTGCTCTTCTCCTCTGTGGTGACTGAAACCCAGGGTTCAAGAGACGGTGTCCAGAGGGATGGTGAAGTCTTTGCTGTTCCTGAGACATCTTGAACAGGGGCAAGCTCTACCTCAAGCCCTTGGAGATACTTTTCAAGCAGGATACACACACAGTTCCTCTCCTTGAAAAAACAGCTACTGCAAGCCAACCCCAGACAAAACACAGCAAAGGGGCAATACTTTTCCTTCAGCTTTCCCAGCTCTTCTCCTTGGCAGAGGATCCTCTTGCATTCCAGAAGGATAAGTTACTTACCTGTAATCCTAGTTCTCTTCCAGGGGTATCCTCATCAAAGTCATAAGCACTGAATATTCCCGCCCACATGCGGGACCTCGGAAACAATATAAAAAATATATATGTAAAAACACATATCTCGCTCCACATATATGTACGTACATATATTATTTTTCTCACACCAATGCAGCCCCTAAAATGAGGCTAAACAATGTAAACACATGTACATGTACTGCAATTAGTAAGAAAACAAAAAAACACATTAGGTCAATTTCCCTTGAACTTTATGTTTTAATGAGTAAAAACACTCATAAATCCTGAAAATTGCAAAGAAATAGACATTGTTAGCCCTCAGTCTGCATTGTAAAACATTAGCATAGAAAATGAAACCATTTTCAACAAAAACTGGCACCGTGCCTTTAAGGCAGCCCTGACCCCAGGCTTCCCATGATGCCTCAGGGGTGACAGTTAGGTCAGTTGTTCTTTCCGGCTCCTTCAGTCAGGACCCTGGTGAAACAGCTCCCTTTCTTTTTGACTTTCTGTCAAAACATATTCCAGTTTATCTACAGTTTTTTGCCTTCACTCAACGTCTTTTGGACTTAGAGTGTTAGTGCTATCTTTTTTAGGCTTAAAAAGGTGATTTTTTCTGTCAAAATGCCTTCCCTCTTTGACAACTGCCCTTCATGTGGCAGGAAGAAGGCCAAGACTGACACTCATCCAGTGTGTATCCTGTGCCTGCCAGACTCTCATTCTTCAAGTTCCTGCGAACACTGTAAGGTGTTATCTAGCAGAACTCTCAAAGACAGAGAGAGAATCCGTATTTATGGGCTCTCTGAGAGAGGAAGATCTCCCAAGAAGCAGAAAAGTCTCAGGACGTGGTCGAGAGGAATCCCAACTGGTTCACCTTCGGCGTCGGGATCGGCGTCGAAGAGGCAGTCGACGGCGACGAAGAAGAAGTCTTCAGCATCGAGAGGCAAGGTACCTCCGCTACATACAGCGTCGAGGAGTAGGTCGCCGTTGGAGCAGAGGAGCTCGGCAGCGGACCAACCGGCGTCGAAACAGCATCGTCATGCTGTGACGTAAAGGCATTCTCCGTCGACGCCTGGCCATCGGCGTTCGACGTCGAGACAGCCTCCGTCGGCAACTAGTCGTGGTCGTTCGACGTCGAGGGATCCTCCGTCGACGATCAGTCATCATCGTTCGATGTTGAAGCAGCCCACGTCGACGCCCAGTCAATGGCGTTCGACATCGGGGCAGCCTCTGTCGGAATCAGCCCAGCAGCACTCGACGTCGAGACGTCCTCCGTCGTCGCCTGGTCATTGGCGTTCGACGTCGAGGCGGCCTCCGGCGACATCTGACAAGCAGCGCTCGACGTCAAGACATTCTACGTCGAGGGACAGTCATCGACACTCGAGGTCGATGGAACATTCGACGTCGGAGCAACGGCGCTTGACGTCGGAGCATCCTCTGCTGTCGGCCAGACACCGGCGATCGGCGTCGAGGAGATCACGGTCAGCGTCGAGAGAGTGTCAGTCATCTTCACGACATCGACGTTCGACGTCGAAGCAGCCACCGTCGACTGGCCAGCGGAGTTCCAGGGAACAGTGTGGCTCGAATTCAGGGCATATCTCCCCTTCAAGAACACAGAGAAGGTCTCCTTTGAGGCAGTTGGTACAGGAATGGATAGTCAACCCTTTGATCAGCCTCAAGCCCTGGCGTCCCAGCCTGAGTCCCCAAGATCAGCCTCAGCTGCGGAAGTGGAACAGTCCCCAAGGCAAGTGGACCCTCCCTCCAAAAGGAAAAGGGTCTCAGGCGAAAGAAGTCGTTCGAGGTCTTCTTCTAGTCAATCTCTGATGACCCTGTCTTCATCCTCCTTGGCATCTCGCAGTGACAGATCTTCGGATGGAGAAGTCATCTCCTCGGACAGCGAGAGGTCCAGGCATTCGCCTACAAGGTCACAGCATGGGCAAGCAGATCAACCTCCTCCGGCACGTTCACCAGTGAGAGATCGCACCCAGAAGTCTCCTACTGTTCGTCTTTCCCCAAGGTGGTACAGACCTCTTCACCACTGGGCCAAGGACAAGGAAGTGGCGGACTGTTTGAGGGATTATCGAGACAGACAAGTCTCCCGCCCCAGAGAGCGGTCGCGCTCTACAGTGCGCTCCAGTAGGAGAAGATCTAGGTCCAGGAGCAGAGGTCGTTCTTCATCGAGAACCCGTTCTCACAGGAATTACTCTCCGACTCTAACAGACAGCCCACCATCAAGAATATCTCCAACTGAGGATATTTTCTCGTTTCAAGACCTCTTGGGCAGGGGAGCCCTTAAGCTAGGGGTGCCTATGACAGCTCCGCAGGTCAAGACAACTGTAATCTTTGAAACCCTGCAGCACAGATCAGCACCCAAACCTTTGTTGCCGTTGGTCCCGGGCATCATGGATCCAGTGAATGAGGTCTTCCTGACTCCGGCTACGGTGAAATCTGTCCCAGCGAGGATTCTCAAAAAATATCGCTCGCCTGAAGAGGATCCTCTGTTCCTCAAGTCAGACCCACCACCAGATTCAGTAATCATTGCTGCGGCTAAAAAATCCAGTGCGATGGCCTCCTCATCCACGGTACCGCCGGATAAGGACAGCAAGTTGCAAGAATCATGGGGTAGAAGAGTGTGCAACACCTCAGCCTCTTTCCTCAAGGTCGCCAATGTGGAAGCTCTACTGGGCAGATACGATAGATCTCTGTGGGACTCGCTTCAGAAGTTTTTTGGAAAGCTTCCTCCGGAAGATAGAAAGGTCTTTGAAGAAATTCTGTTGGAGGGCAGTAAGGTCTCCAATCAGATTATAGGGGCTGCAGCAGATGGAGCTACTCTGGCTGCGCATGGATATGCGCATGGAATCACAGCGAGAAGATCCTCATGGTTGCGTCTGACAGCCTTAAAACCTGAGGCTCAAGCCAGAATCCTGAACCTTCCTTTTTCGGGCGCATCTCTCTTTGGGGCGAGTGCTGATGAAGAGATGCAACGGATGAAAACGGAGTTAGACACCCTTAAAGCCGTGGGGCTTGAAGAGAAAAAGGAGTTCGGAAGAAGTTCCGCTCGGACAACAAGGGCTCTTCGAAGCAGAGGGTTCAAACCCCTCACTGGCAGAAGGGTCAGAACCAGCAAGGCCAACAAAAATCACAATATAAAGGCAAGAGCAATTCCAAAGGAGGTGGGAATCAGCACCAAGGCAACAACTTCAATAAACCCCAGCAGAAGCAATGAGTCTTTACTTCCCCGAGCACCGTTTTCCACTCCAGTGGGGGGAAGCATTGCAAATCACAGGTCAGAGTGGCAGGCCATTACAAGAGATCAATGGGTGTTGTCTACGCTGCAGAATGGGTACTGTCTTCGTTTTCATCGTCTACCTCCATCCGCTCCTCCGATGACAACGTCACGCCACCAGCTACAACTACTAAAGAAAGAAGTAGCGACACTCCTCGAAAAATCAGGCGTCGAGAAGGTGCCAGTGGCTCAAAGGGGGAAAGGAGTCTATTCAAGGTATTTTCTGGTCAGAAAAAAGGGCCAGAAGGCAGAATACAGGCCCATTCTGGACTTGAGAACACTCAATCTACATATCAGAAAAGAAAAGTTTCGTATGTTGGCGCTTCATCAAATATATCCACATCTCAGGAAGGGGGATTGGATGTATTCGCTGGACCCTCAAGATGCATACTTTCATGTCCCAATACGACCCAATCACAGGAGATTCCTTCGGTTCCGGGTGGGGACCTCCCACTACCAGTTCAAAGTCCTCCCGTTTGGGTTGAAGTCGGCCACGGGCAAGTGTGTCGCAGTGGTGGCGGCAGCTCTATGCCGCAGTTTTTTTTTCGTATACCCATACTTAGACGATTGGCTGTTGAAAGGTCCTTCCCCAGACAACGTAAAGAATCAATTCCAGATCTGCATAGAACTCTGTCAGCGACTAGATCTACATGTCAACTACAGCAAGTCTGTCTCCCAACCCACTCAGAAGATTCACTTCCTAGGAGCTCTGCTAGACTCCGAAGTAGGAAAAGTGTTTCCTTTGGAGGAGAGACAGTTTTCTATAACACTAAAGTGCCAGCAATTTCTTCGCAGCAGGACTCAGAAAGTGCGGAAAATAGCCTCCCTCCTAGGGTCGATGGCGTCATGCATTTTCTTGGTACCGAATGCCAGACTTCGGATGCGTCCTCTTCAGCAGGATCTGGAGGACAAATGGGACCAACAATCAGCTCGCTGGGACGATCAGATCACTTTGTCAGAGGTAGCGTGAGCTTCCATTCCGTGGTAGACAAAGAAACAGAACATGCAGGTGGGAGTTTCCTTCCATCAACCTCCTCCTGCACAAACGATAATCACAGATGCGTCTCTACAAGGCTGGGGAGCGCACATGGGCCCTCTCCTAGTGCAGGGGCTGTGGTCTTCCAAAGAGAGCACCTACCACATCAACTTGTTGGAATTGAGAGCAGTTCACCTGGCCCTCAAAGCGTTCCTTCCCTCGCTTCAAGAGACAGCGGTTCTAGTACAAACGGACAGTACCAAATCACAGATACCCAATAAAGTTACTCACACACCTAGTCAGTCCTGTAAAGAATCAATCACACTTTGATTTCTTCATCTATACAGTTAAACACAGAACAGCTTACATTTTCACAGATATACTAACACATACTTACTCACTTATACAATCAAATCCTTCATCCATACTCTTATACATCCACTCATTCTTCAATATGTAAAACATATTTAAACTTTACAAAAACACACAGACACTAGATGATGACATCACTGATGACATCATCTAGTGTCTGTGTGTTTTTGTAAAGTTTAAATATGTTTTACATATTGAAGAATGAGTGGATGTATGGAAGACTGAGTGTGTGTGTGGCTGGCTGGGAGGTGTGTGACTCTGTGCATATCAATGTGTACTTGTATCAGTGATTGTATAAGAGAGTAAGTATGTGTTAGTATATGTGTGAAAAAGTATGGTGTTCTGTGTTTAACTGTATAGATGAGGAAATCGAAGTGTGATTGATTCTTTACAGGACTGACTAGGTGTGTGAGTAACTCCATGGATGAGTGGCAGTGTGTGAGTGTCTGCATTGGTGTATGAGTGCATATGATAGTGTTGTAATAATGAGTGACTGTATGTATGAGTGATTGTATGGGTGAATGAGTGAATGTGTGTGTAGACGTAGGAATCAGTGAGTGCGTATGTAGTAACTGGTATTGGTGTGTCATGATGTCATCAGTGATGTCATTTGAGATGTCATCAGTGATGTCATCAGTGATGTCACTGACCATGTCATGAATGATGTAATATGTGACATCATCAGCAGTGGATTGCGGGTGCGCGATATATAGTTAGTGCAACTAACTATATATGGAATTTCATTGGTTTTATGTCAATAAAATGTCCAGCTAACTATATATGGTCTCTAACCTATGGTTTTTTCAGTGAATTTTCAAGGTTTTGTAAATGCAAATTCCTAACTATATATGGTCTATAACCTATGGTTTTTTCAGTGAATTTCATTGGTTTTTTAAAAGCTAATATCTATAGCTGTAAAATATATTCTTTATTTCGTGACGTATCACGTAGCCACGTGAGACGCCTCATGACGCGTGGCATAACCGTGACGTATCGGCTCTGCAGCGCAAACAAAACCCGTAACGTAAGTGCGCCGGAGCACGCTTACAGATATATATATTTTTTTTAACCTTAATTAGACAAAATCCACACGTGCACATATCTTGAGGCCTTGCAAAGGCACATCAAACAAACAGTCCCTACAATTTTGCCAAGTTTGCTGGAAATCTATTCCCTTAGTTTTTTTTTTACTGTTTCTCTTGGTTTCCCCCTGTTACGCTTACCGGGACGCTACCCGGTACGCGAACCGGACGCTCCAAAAACACAAGATGGCGGACTCCCGTTACGCTGCCGGTTAGCTGCCCGGTTCGCGTACCGGGAAGCGCCTCTACGGCGAAAAATCGCAAAAAATTTATTTTTATTTTTTTTTGCCCCGCGGGGCACTTTAATATCCCCCTCATCAATCCTAGGGGGTCAGGAGGGGTCTACCTTGCCCCCTTTCCTTCATTTCCCCCTTCATTTTTCACCACATCTTGTCTCTCGATCCTACCGAGAGACAAGATGGCGGCCGCTCCGGACTGTTTAGAATGTTGACAGACACCGGAGAGCCAATCAGCTTCGCTTCGCGAAGTTCCGTGACGCGTCCGGTACGCGAACCGGGGCGCTAACCGGAGCGCTTTCACAGATATATATATTTTTTTAAACGTTAATTTATCAAAATCCACTGGAGCACATATATTGAGACATAGCAAAGGCACGTCGGGCAAACAATATCTACAATTTTGCCAAGTTTCATGTAAATCCATTCAGCCGTTCGAGCTAAAAGTGAGTCCAACCGACCTATGGAAAAATGAATGGGAAAAACGCGTTTGGGGACCCCCCTTTTTTCTCGGCCCTCCCTTGACGAAACCCCCCCAAATTTTCAGGGGCTGCTCAGAAACAAAATGTGCCATTTTCCTGAAAATGTCAGCCAATTCCGTCCACAAACGCCAACGTTATTAGACATAGAATTTTCAGAAATCCCATAGAGAAAAAATCCTAACTATATATACCTACTGGCTATCGCCAGTAGGTAATATATATATATATATATATATATATATATATATATATATATATATATATTCACTGAAAAAACCATAGGTTTCACACCAGTTATAGTTAGGTGGAAATTTTACTCGCATAAAACCATTGAAATTCCCACGTTATAGTTAGTTGGACTCACTATAACTTGCGCGTGCAATGCACTGCTGATGACGTCACATATTACATCACTCATGACATGGTCAGTGACATCACTCATGACATCACTGATGACATCTCAAATGACATCACTGATGACATCATCCAGTGAATGTGTATCTTTCTGAAAAATAAATATTTTTTATATATGTATATCTAAAGGTTGATGGAAGAATAAATGGGTAAATAAATGTCTTTTTTTTTCCAGTGAATTTAATAGATTTTTTTAAATGCTAATTCCTAACTATAACTGGTGTGAAACCTATGTTTTTTTCAGTGTGGAGCCTGCTCTCTAAGGAAATCCAAAAATATCCTGCTCAAGTCCCAAATACATCATGTTATATAGGTTCTAAAACCAAGAAATCACATTGTCAGCATGGTGTGAAACAAATGATACATCACAATATCCAATGGTATAAGAGAAAACACATCATACAGAAAATGTTTTTTCTTTAATACTAATGAATATTCCTGCATTGTACTACCTTAGAGAAAATAAAAGCACATTAAAATTACATACACTACCTCCACTAGCTAGAGGCAGTGGCCCTGTAAAGATAAAGTCAAGCTCCTCTCCTACCTCCAGGAACATTAGAAACATGAAGAACACATTTTAAGTTAGAATAAAAACCAGGTTGTTAAACTCTTTGAATTAAGAGTATTTTATGAAATTCAGAAAGACACATTTTAACTGTTGTTGTACAGAGAAACAAAACACTATCAAATGAAATGAAATGAAATGAAAATAAAATTTGTAAAGCGCTACAGTTGCCCTCAGGCGTCCAGGCGCTGTGACTAACAAAAATGCCCTCAGATGAACAGGAAGCATCTGGCTACTGAAACAAAAAGGTTTTAAGCTGTTTTCGAAAGCTGGTTAAGTTGGGGTTGCCTCTCATATATATATATAAAATTTCTATGGCAAAATGAAACCCCTCATTTTGTTCCTTTTCAGATTAAATGTATTAAGTGTTACCACTTTATTCCAATCAAGATGACTTCAGGTGTGCCATACTTTTGTCATAAGTAAGACTGTTAGCGTTCTAGTTGTTCTTTAGAACACTCTGGGACATTCTGTCATTGGGCTATAGTTGGGCTACATCTGGCTGATATTTGGGCTACATTTGGGCTCTTTTGTCTCTGGTGGCCATCTTGGGAGACTGCATATCAGAATTTTTTTTATGAAATATAAGAGGATTTGAGAAGTCACTCAAAATGTGCCCTAATTTTTCTTTCTTCAGCACTAATCATAATTTCTATGGCAAAATGAACCCCCTCATGTTGTTCCTTTGCAAATTAAATGTTTTAAATGTTAACACGTTATTCCAATCAAGATGACTTCAGGTGTGCCAAACTTTTGTCATAAGTAAGACTGTTAGCGCTCTAGTTGTTCTTTAGAACACTCTGGGACATTCTGTCATTGGGCTATAGTTGGGCTACATCTGGCTGATATTTGGGCTACATTTGTTTTTTTTTGTCTCTGGTGGCCATCTTCGGGCTACATTGGGCTACATTTGGGCTCTAACATATATATATAGCCCAATGTAGCCCAATATATATTTTTTCAAAGTTAATTTTCGTAAAAACCACTGGAGCATATATCTTGAGACATAGCAAAGGCACATCGGGGTACCAGTCCCTACAATTTTGCCAAGTTTGGTGGAAATCCATTCAGGCGTTCGGGCTAAAAGTGAGTCCAACCGCCCTATGGAAATTAACATGGGGAAAACACGTTTTGGGGCCCCCCTTTTATCTCGGCCCCCGCTTGACGGATCCCCCGAAACTTTCAGGGAAGGAGCGCAGCGAGGCAAAGTCAAGGAAAATTACAGGCAGATCCCTCATTCTGCGCCAAAGTTATTCCCAATAGAATGTTGCGGATTTCCTATGGAAAACGATCCTAACTATAACTACCTACTGGCGACCGCCAGTAGGTAATATACATAAATATATATATATATGTGTGTATTCATTGAAAAAACAAATGTTACAGGGACGGTAGAGTTAGATTAGTTAGGTTGATGTTTTACCTACACGAAACCTTAGAAATTCAGCAGTTATAAATATACTTTCACCTTGACGACCCCAATGACGCTAACTCAGCTAGTCACTGACACCACACACAGCACAGGGCACACACTGGATCCTATCTTCACAGCCACCAACAGAATCAAGCACATCCATACCACTGAGCTCACATGGATAGGCTACGCAATCGTCAGCTTCACCTTCATAGCATCCCCCAAGGCCGCCAACAGACCACCCAGTATCTCACACCACCGTTGGAACTCAGTATCAGAAAGCCATAGGCTGACACCTCAACACCTCCCACCCTGACACCATGGCCAACCTGGAACAGGCTATCAAGAACTTCAACTGCAAGATCTCTGACTGCAACGACAGAGTTACCTTCATCAAAACCACCAAACTCAAGAGATTTACCAAGCATCCCAGCTGGTACACCCCGGGACTGGGAACCACAAAACACAAATGCATGCAACTGGAAAGGAAATGGCACACCAGCAAGGAGCCCACCAACTGGACCACCTCAAAGACATCACTTAAGTGGGAGGGAGAAGGGCGGGAAGCAAACAGGCGGTGGGGGCCCAGGCAAAACAGTTGTACTCATACACCTATACATCCTGTTACACACTAATACTCATCCATATAGTTACTCACACACAAATTCACACATGCAAATAAACTATCAAAACAACATTTACTTGATTATACTGTTATATACACACCACTACACATACTTCTACAGAAACGGAAACATATTTACTCTCTTAAACAATCAATTATAAAAACACATACTCACTAACCCCCCCATACACACATTTTGCCATAGAAATTTTATATATATATATATATTTTTTTTTTCAGTGTGGAGCCTGCTCTCTAAGGAAATCCAAGAATGTCCTGCTCAAGTCCCAAATACATCATGTTATATAGGTTCTAAAACCAAGAAATCACATTGTCAGCATGGTGTGAAACAAATGATACATCACAATATCCAATGGTATAAGAGAAAACGCATCATACAGAAAATGTTTTTTCTTTAATACTAATGAATATTCCTGCATTGTACTACCTTAGAGAAAATAAAAGCACATTAAAATTACATACACTACCTCCACTAGCTAGAGGCAGTGGCCCTGTAAAGATACAGTCAAGCTCCTCTCCTACCTCCAGGAACATTAGAAACATGAAGAACACATTTTAAGTTAGAATAAAAACCAGGTTGTTAAACTCTTTGAATTAAGAGTATTTTATGAAATTCAGAAAGACACATTTTAACTGTTGTTGTACAGAGAAACAAAACACTATCAAATGAAATGAAATGAAATGAAAATAAAATTTGTAAAGCGCTACAGTTGCCCTCAGGCGTCCAGGCGCTGTGACTAACAAAAATGCCCTTAGATGAACAGGAAGCTTCTGGCTACTGAAACAAAAAGGTTTTAAGCTGTTTTCGAAAGCTGGTTAAGTTGGGGTTGCCTCTCATATGTAAAGGGAGGGTGTTCCACAATCTTGACACATTATAAGAGAAGGAACGTCCCCCTGCTCTGGCTCTAAAGATTCTAGGAATCTTGGCCAGAGATGCAGACGCGGATCGAAGCACCTTGTTGGGCAAGTAAGGGGAAATCAGGGAAGAGTTGATTTCTGGGCCCATTTTCCAGAGAGCCTGGTGAGCAATACACAGCGCTTTAAACTTAACTCTGTCCCTGACAGGCAGCCAGTGCAGCGCTCTTAGGCCAGCATTTATTGAAGTTCTTCGTGGGACTCCAAGTAGGGCACGAGCAGCACAATTTTGGGCGCGCTGAAGTTTTTTTAGGGTGTAGTCCGGTGCTCCAAGATAAAGGGCGTTATTAAAATCCAGGCGCGATTGGACGAGGCCCTGTATAATTATCTGCCTGGCCTCAAATGGAAGAAGGGAAAGGATTTTTTTGATCACCCTGAGGAGGCCAAAGGAGGTGGCCGCCACCTGGGCGGCCTGTGTATTGAAGCTCAGCGACTTATCTAGCCATACCCCCAGACTTTTGATGTTATCACTGGGGGCAGGGGCCACCCCCATGCTTACTGGCCATAGCAGCTCCAAAGTAGAGGGGGCCGCCGGACACAGGAGCATGAGCTCGGTCTTGTCGTCGTTGAGCTTCAGGCATGAGCTCATCATCCAACTCCTCACCTCCTCCAGGCACACTGCTAGATTGGGCGGTGATTGGGGGCCGCTCTTCTGCACAAGGGAGACCACCAGCTGGGTGTCGTCCGCATAGGAAATTATGTCAATACCATGCGGACGAACAATCCCAGCCAGCGGCCTCATATATGCATTGAAGAGCGTAGGGCTCAATGATGAACCCTGAGAGACTCCACACCCCAGAGGCCTGCTCGATGAGACGGATGTGCCGTCAAAGACCTGGAAGGTTCTATCTGATAAAAAAGACTTGAACCAAACCAGGGCTTCTCCGGACACTCCTAGGTCGGCGAGACGGTTCATCAGAATTTTATGATGTACCGTATCAAAAACGGCACTCAGATCGAGGAGGATCACTGCCACTGACCCCCCCGATCCAAGATCCGTCTCGCCTCCTCAGTCACGGCCAATAGAGCAGTCTCTGTCCCATGTTTTGGGCGAAAGCCCGCCTGGGAAGCATCGAGGAGATGATTTTCCTCGAAGAACTTCGTCAAGATGATGTTAATGTGCTTCTCCAGGATCTTAGATGCCCATGGGAGCAGAGAAATCGGGCGGTAATTGCTAGAGTTAACTGGGTCAAGGGCAGGTTTTTTTAGCAATGCCCGTACCATCGCATGCTTCCATGTCACAGGTATCATCCCGCTCAAAATGGAGGAGTTCAGCAATTCCATAAGAGTAGGGAAAATGGTTTTGCTAGCCAACCCCAGCGAGCCCGGGGGGGCAGGGTCACACGGTGAGCCAGATTTTATTTGTAGTGCTAAGGACTCCAAAGTTTCCAGATTCAACAATGGAAAAGACTCTAGCTTGCTATGAGAGGGAGTTACCATATCCAAGGCTGAGTCGGGGAGTTGAGTGGATGATTCAGTGGCTGGATCAGGAAAGGAAAGGTACATTTTATTAACTTTTTGAAAAAAGAAATCAACCAACTCGTTGCATTTAGAAGGAGAGTTACTATTTTCTGCGGCGGGCGGAGGGGTTTTTATCAGGGAGCTCACTATCCGATAAATTTCTTTCAGCTTGGATTTGGCCATTGTTATTTTGTCATTATAGTAGGCTGCTTGTGAGGTTTTTATTGCCAATTTATAGTTCCTAATAGCGTCCCTGTAGGTGGCTTTATCGCTAGGATTGTAGGTCATACGCCATTTCCTCTCTAGTCTCTTACAAGAGCGCTTTTTGTCCCTAAGGTATTTTGTGTACCACGGCGCTGATTTACTCTGCCTCTTTGACCCAGATAGGTGTGAAGGAAGGACTAGATCAAGAGAGGCGGAGATCCAGTCGTTGTATTTATTGTTATTTGCCATTGGGTCATGGGAGAGTGAAGGTCTAGTGGTACTAAGGGCCTTCATCCAGTTATCTACAGAGAGTTTAGACCAATTTCGAGTTTTCCGAGATGTAAAGGAGGATAGAGGGGGTTTGCTTGTAGTCCAGGTGAAGGCTATCAGGAAGTGATCCGACCATGGTAGGCTACTAATAGTGCCCACTTTAAGTTGGTCGCAATTACTAAAGATCGGGTCTAAGAGATGACCTTTTTCATGCGTAGGAGAGGGAACTAGTTGCTCTAGTTGGATGGCGGCTAAACTTGACAACATCTCTAATGCCGTGGGGTCTAACAAGTTGTCAAAGTGAACAATAAAATCTCCGAGTAAAGTGAAATTAGAGGGAGAGGTAACCAATTGGGAGACCACCAACAAAAGGGAGGTATCAAATTGTGCGATGGGTCCAGGAGGGCGATAGATAAGAATACCAGTGAAGCTGGTATTAGGAGAAAACTCAATCACAAAAGGGAAACTTTCGCAATCCTCAATCTCCTCCGTCAGGCAGCGGCAGACATAGCTCTCTTTATAAATGATCGCAAGGCCACCGCCTCTGCCCTGCGGTCGATCAACCCGCGCTATCTGGTAACCCGGGATAATGGCCTGTGCCAGATCCGGCTGAGAGTCTTGATTTAACCAAGTCTCGGTCAGAAAAATCACATCCGGTGTATGTTCATCTAGGAGCAAGGAAATTTCTAAACGATGCTTAACTAGAGACCTGCAATTGAGCAGAAACATGGAGTAATCCTTTACCTCCAATCTGGCAGCGGTAGTGGTGATTAGCTCTGATTCACAGTGTGTGCAACGGCGAGGGATCTCCAGTGGATGCCTAGGGTGGCCACATCTAGATGACATAGGTGGACGGAGCTGATGTAAAAGACTCAAGCTGTATACCAGCCTGTTTCCCATGAAACAACCAGGGGACGTGGCCCCTGGGCCCGGCCAGGCGCGGACGGCTGCAGATGGGCTTGCCTTTGGCGCTCCGCCGGCGCGCCCGCTGTGCCCGCCCGCTGCGCGGACGGACGTTCATGTCCCTATATCCGGTGTGAGGAGGGCGTGAAGCGGCCAGCAGCTGCAGCGCTACCCCTCCCTCACCCAAGATGGCCGAACCCCTTCTCCCCAAGCGCCAGGAAGTGGAAATGCGCTCTGGGACTCGGGTTCGAGGGGGCTGAAAGACGTGCCGGTAGTTATTAAAATCAACAGTACAAGCACAAAGTACAATTTACAATTCAATTTTTAAAATAGGCAGTATGTTAAAAAATTGTATCAGAAACAAAGCCCCCGGCTTTCGCCTCAGGGGAGAGACATTAGTGAAGTCAGCGCACAGCGCTGCTCACCGGATTAAGTAGTCAGGGAGGGCGGGAAGCGGCCAGCAGCTGCAGCGCTACCCCTCCCTCACCCAAGATGGCCGAACCCCCTCTCCCCAAGCGCCAGGAAGTGGAAATGCGCGCTGGGACTCGGGTTCGAGGGGGCTGAAAGACGTGCCGGTAGTTATTAAAATCAACAGTACAAGCACAAAGTACAATTTACAATTCAATTTTTAAAATAGGCAGTATGTTAAAAAATTGTATCAGAAACAAAGCCCCCGGAGTGGTGTACAACTGAATTTGAGACCTAGTTATGTAATCTTTTAAAGCATTATTAAATACAGTTTATTTACATTATTTGTGACCTGTTCATGTTAATTGAACACACTTTATTTATTAATTCCAGATTCCTTTCTCCATAAACCCAGACGCAATGGGTTGCCACTCTGTTCTTGTCCACTGTGGGATTAAGATTACCTCAAATGGATATGAAGGCCGACTCTGTGCTTCTGCCTGGTCTGAAGCTGGACTGTTTGATCTGACACTAAGTCATAATGTAATTATGTAGTTTGATGGGTTAAGGTTTTCCATCTTAAGGAGTTATCTAACGTAGGACGTTTTTTAGCTAAGGTGGAAACAAGCCTAGTTCCAGGGACTTATTGAGTATGCATCCGGCTACCCTACATGCAAAAGTTGTGCGGAGGATGTCTTTAAATTATTGGAGGAACTGGATCTGAAGGTGATCCTGAAGGTCTGACTGTAGTGGTAATATTGAGGAAATATTTTTGTAAGAGGGTATTGAAAGTACGCATTGATGGATAATTACTTTGCCTCCTTCTATGGTGGCTAGGTTATATGTTGTTGTTGCATTGTACGTGTTCTCCTTAAGGTAACTATCAATCTTTTACATTTTTTAGATCAATTCACTGGAGATTGGATCACAGAAGTTTTGTTATTGCTGTGTTTCTGTGTTTTCGCACTCTGGACTGTGGAATTATTCAAAAATGTTGTTGAGTTCTTTATTGGAGCAGTCAGCTTCAGTAATGCATGTGGAGTAGTTGTATCCTTTTGTGGTTCTGATAGCTGTTCTGTAGACTATTTTGACGCTGCATAGTATGCTTTTGCCTGTATCTTCTCTTGCTTTTCTTCACTTGCATTGTAGAATGTTCAGTTGTGTTTTCATTCTTATGATGTTCTTATCAATAATGTTGTGCTCTTTTCTGGTCTACCTTGCATGTGGCTTAAAATGGTATTTGCTTGACCATTGCAGTGGAGATCCAGCTGTAGAAGATGAGTATGTCTTTTGGTTGCATGTTTATTTGGGCTCTTTCAAGATGGGAGTTGAGTTTATCTATGTCCATTTTTTCCATTTATTGTACGAGTGTTTGTTGTTGGTTTTTGGTGTCCTTTAAGTGTTAAGTGTATTTATCTTGAATGTGATGTTGTTGTCGCTCCAAATTACAGGGGAGTTGCGTGTAACTGTGTCTTGTCACAAGCGTGCAAACATGGCATCTAGGGGGTGTCCTGGGGAGCAAAATGGGCCAGAAACAATTTGTTGGAGGTTGAATTATTCCAGGTTGGTTGTGATAGCTGTGGTTATGGTTAAATTCTTCTTGTGAAATCATAGGTTGAGGTCTCCTGGACTGCATAGGTTTGGGTGGTCCAGATACGTGTTGGTCACTATATCTTGTAAGACATCCTTAAAGCTGGCATTGCTAGGCAGTTGTCTAGGTAGTAAGAGGAAGGAATAAGTTAGAGGTGGAGTGGGTGATATGTTATCATTGAGGATTCACAGTTGTCCATGGTGTGGTTTTCAATTTGTGATTTATTTTATAGGCAGCGGCCAGGTCCCGTACAATTTTGCCAGTACGATTTTTGATTATGGTACAAAGATCAGGTGGGATGGCTTTGTGGCATGTGGATGCAGTCTTTGCTGAATCATGTTTCTGTGATGAGGGTGAGAGCTGGTGTTGTTTCTAGGAGTAGGGCTAAAATGCTGAAGCAATTTTTGTTCATGGACCTTGCTTTGAAGTGTAAGCATTTTAGTTTTAGTGTCTTTCTTGTTCACATCATGGTGCTTTGAGGGGCATGTGTGGTATAATATGGGTCGAGGATCAGGGGCATAGCTCATTTTGGTGTTGATGGGTTGGGGGGATTCTGGTGCAGCTTTTGTGAAGGTGAAAGGGAGCTTGTTTGGGTAGAGAAATAAGTTTGAGACGTATTTGTGTATGCAGGAGGGGGCTTTTTGTGGTGGATGATGTTGCAACTGCTGTGTTGTTTGGGGGTTTGAGTAGAGTGTGTGGAGTTCTGGTGGAAATGTGTGATTAGGGAACCTAGTGTTCATATGTTTGCGCCTTCCCTTGATTTTAGATTTCCTTGTTTCGAGTAGCATTATGTTTGTAAGTTCATTGTGGTGTGCTTTTAGAGTTGGTGTGTTGTTTCTGATTGGTTGTGTGCTGTTTGTGTGGTGGTTACTTTTGTTGTTGAAGAGGTTTGCATGGTTGACGGGGTCATTAAGCAGTAGTAATGATTACTCAGGGAATATATATGAGAGGTACGCAATTGGGATATTAAATATTTAGAGGGTGATAACACATAAGGGTTTTGTTAATGATTGGCTGCTTACCTGAGGATGTTAGAGTAGAGAAGCTGAGTTTCTGGCCCTAGGGCCTTTCCAAGCCCTAACATGGCAACACCCTTAACATGTATTCCTTTGCCTCAATGCATGGGCTAGACGCCCTGAGCCATAGGTTTAAATAGCCCTAGTAATCAGGTTACCAGGCCAAATGGTAACACTAGCCCTAACCCAAACCAATCAGAGCCCTAACCCTAGACCCTAGAACGAATGGTAGTCCTAGCCCGAGGAAACAATCAAAACGTTAGCCCCAGGTACCACTCAGGTCCCAATACCTAAGCCCCAGGTCCAATAGAAACCTTAAACCTAAGAGCCAATCAGGACCTTAGCCTTAGGAACCAATCAGAAACCTAGCCTTAAGAACCAATCAGAACCCAAGCTCTAAGAATTAAACAGAGCCCAAGCCCTATGTCCAATAGGGACTGTAGGACTATGAACCAATCAGTACCCTATCTCCACACCCGAGGTCCAACAGGAATCCCAGCCCTAGGTTCCAATCGGAAACAATCGGAACACAAGTTGTAAGCCCTATAGCCAACAAGAACTGTATCTGTGACGCCCAATCAGAACCCAGGTCCAATAGCCAATAAAATCCTAGATCTGTAGATCATGTGACCTCAAATGGGCTGTGCAAGGTGGGAGGAGATGAAGAAGGCCTGCTCAGTTGACTCTGGGAACAGGCCCAATCACTTAGTCTGCAACTGGTGAGGAGATGGTAAAGGGAGCTGTTGCTCAGCTCACAATCTCTTTGATTAGTTACAGACTGGACCAACACATAATTTTCAGCTCCTGTTCAGCCCAGCAGGTAAGGCCCAATTTATAGCAACTTAATATTACTATCACCCCTTTAACAATTCTTCTCTTACTGCCTCAAAAATTAGTGCTAAACCAACTCCTGATATGTATCACAAAGGAAACAGATTAAGTAGCCTTTCCACCCTCGAGGTAAGTTTTGGATTAAGTGTTAACTCTTTTTTATAACATTTTTTAGTTCGAGCCTGGGCAGAGCATGCACTGCTCTGCGGCATGCTGTATTGGAGTATGGAATAGAAGCCCCGCACACACTCTGCCCAGATTTGTCATTGGCTTGTGTCATTGTCCATTGTAAATGCTGGTTTCTGATTCGTTAATAGGCTTGTTAGTCCCTCCGTAGTACTGCCTTGTCTTCATTTCTAAGCTCCCATGAGGACTGGTCCCTTTACTTCGGTTGTTATTCGGTACATCTTTTTTTAGTCTGTAAGCACTATTTTCTTTAATTCGTTTTTCCTACTGCAGGCACAACATGCTTTCCTGCACCGTTCAGTGTGCCATGCGTGCTTTCACTTTCCTAGCAGCACGGGACAATGGCGGACACTTCTTTGAATATGTCTCGTATTTACAAGAGTTTCAGCTATTGGCATTGTAAATGACAATGCCTTTTATTTATGTGTTACTTAGCAAAACCGATAAATAAAAGGCGTTGTCATTTACAATGCCAATAGCTTAAACTCTCGCAAAAGCAAGACCTATTGCATTGCAAATGCTTGTGTTAAAGTGGGAGGGGGAATTTTACCTTTAGTCACTTTAGTACAATTTAGGAGTTAAGGGAAAACATGAAGAGAAGTTAAGCAAGCACACACACACAGACAGCAGATTCAATGTGAAATTGCACAGCAAATGCTGCCTGCTCCAACCACCTTTGCTCTGGTGTTACTCTCTGGGATGCTCAGGGCTCACACAAGCCGGGGGCACCAAATGGAGATAGCTATGTTTGGATTCCTTCTGCAAACTCAAGGGGCTGTGCAACATGCAGTGGGAGGAGAATGATCTGCTCAGGTGGCTCTGGGCCCAGGCCAAATCACTTAGCCTGAAGCTGGTGTGCAGAGGGAGAAGGAGCTGCTGCTCAGCTCACAATCTCCACGGCTGCAGACGGGGCCAACATACCTTTTCCAGTTTGCTGCAGGTAAGGCACAACTTAAAGTGACTAAATAACGCTATCACACCCTTAAAAGTTCTTCTCTTACCACCCCAAAAACGATTGCTAAACACAATTCAACATACAGAAAACAAATTATGCAGCCTCTACGCGCTCTGGTTAGGTTTTGGTTCATTTTCTAGCTTGTTTGGGTTTGTTTTGTTGGGGGTTGAGTCAGGGAATAATTTGGTCTTTAGTCACCATAACACAGTTTAGATGTCCAGAAAGCGCTTGGATATCCATATTGTAGGGAGGCAAGATAAAACACACAATAGTAAGCCAATTGGTCTCACCTTTGGGAGGTATTGGCTTTGCCAATGGTTATAGGAATATGTTACTATAACTACGTAAAGACTTTACATTTGTTAACATTTGCATACTCTCTTTGCTTTAAGCTGACATGAGAACAGTCAAAGAGACAGTTCCACACCTTTAAATTGAGCAGTGGTACACTGTCACAGGCAGAGTAAACACTGTTTTCAAGGGGAAGAGACTGCTCTTAAAGGCAGAATCCAATGAACTAAATTAAATATTATGCATGCGCACAACCGTTTTCCAACTAGAATAGTGTTTATAAGTTGTTAAATTGTTAGTTTCCAATTTAAATGAATTTAAGGTTGCTCCAAGGGTGACGTTTTCCATCCTGTAAACGTCCAGATAATCAACACTGTTGTGTGCTTCCAATGAACTTGGTTGCAAATCCCTTAATGGGGCACTCCTTTGGTAATCAATAAAGCTTCAAATGTTCAATATAAACTGAATTTTATTCATTCATAATATTCTTGAAATTCATTTTTTTCCTTTAAATTTTCGCATATTTCTCAATTTCATATGCACATTATTTTTCACATCACTCCATAAGAATCTGTGTTTTTCCACATCACTTCATGAAATAATTTTTTGTTCTCCAATGCATTTCGAGCATAATATGCTCTTCATCAGAGAGTGTACTCTAAAAAAAGTAACATAACATCATGTAATGTACAACCAAGGATAACTTAATCAAGTTAACATCTTAGATACTTCATGTTTGCATGCATTTTGTAGCTAGTGGTTTGTGTATTTTGTGAACACTCATGATATGGTGTTGTAAATCATGTAAATGTACTCACGTATTCATGCCGGGTTGTATCTATAGATCTTAAAGGTGATCTATATAAAAGAAAGTGAATCAAAGGCAAGTTAATTCAAAAACGTACGGTCCATGTTGCTACCGCTATAAAGTCAGGTGCAATGGTACCAATAAAGTTCTTCGAGTTAAAAAAATCTTCAAATTGAAAATTCCTGAGACCCGTTAAACTCATATACACACCGCACGCCATTAAAACTAACGCTTCAAACATTTGCGATCCTCTTACCGAGATTTCTAAACTGCAAAGTTGCAGATAATTTAAAAAGCGTTCCTCGTAGTTCTCGGGGCACTTCCGTGTATGCATACTGCGCATGTAGCGTCTTACGTGTAAATTACGTCCCCATAGACATAGTAGACGGACTACCAGATGTGTAAAAAGGTGTCTCGGCGGCTGCCATATTGAATGAGTGTAATCGGCGTGATATCTAAAATGTGATGTTAGAATTATGAACAAGGTGTGACACAAAATACTATACCAATAAGAATAGAAATAAAAAGCTATACCATGAAAGGTAATCGAAATTATCAAGGGTACACAATAATCATTCATGCTATTTACAAACAATATCTAATGTGTAGTTAGTATATAGGCATCAATTTACAGACTTTTCAGAGCAAAAGAAATGTCCCACTATGGGATTTATAGGTAACACGCAAATTCTGTCCGTTCATTAAGACCATGTGGTTTCATAGGTTGTAAATGGTAAATCCAAAAGTTTTCACTGCGCAATAATTGTTTATTGTTATCTCTGCCTTCAATTTTATCAACAACTTCCAGAATTAGAAATCTTAATTGCGCAATGTTGTGTTTAAATTCTTGAAAATGAGTTGCCACAGTAGACTTTAAATTTTTAGTCCTTATGTTATATTTGTGTTCATTCATGCGCAAACTAATTTTTCGTTCAGTCTTCCCCACATAGATTTTTCCACAAGGGCATTTAAGCAAATAAATAACATTAGGGGTTTCACAGGTGGCTGATACATGTAGTTTAATTTCATAACCCTTCATAGGATGATGGATTACTGTTCCACAAATGATATTATGGCAGTTTTGGCAGTTCAAACAGGGCATCGTTCCTGTGTATGTTTGTTTATGTGGCTCCTTCTTTTTTTAAATTTCTCCTAGATTTCTATTCCTAGTGTACGCAAACAGAGGAGGTTCCAAGAACATGTTTTTGAAATCTGGTTCCATGGTCAATATTGGCCAATGTTTATTAATTATCCTACTACAGGTGCAACTTGATGTAGTGAATTTAGTGACTACCACCATTCTGGTGGTTTCTTTCTTAGTGCTAGTAGTCAAAGCTGCTTTACGTGGGATTTGCTGACATCTTACTGCTGCCTTTGAAAGAACTGCTGGAGGGTACCATCTTTCTTTGAACCTTTGTGACATCTCCTTGGTTCTCAGGTCAACTTTTTGGTCATCTGAGACTATTCTTTTTATCCTCAACATTTGTGATGTTGGCAAATTGTTTTTCAATGATTGTTGGTGATGGCTGGTAAAATGTAAAATATTATTTCTGTTGATTTTCTGAAAATATCAGTCTCCAAACCGGTCTCTGTTTTCGATATCATTACATCCAAAAATGTGATTTGAGTATCAGAAACTTCACTAGTGAATTGAAGATGTTCATTAAATGAATTCCACGTCTGAATGGCCAACTTCGCCATGTGAAGGGTTATGAAATTATGAAATTAAACTACATGTATCAGCCACCTGTGAAACCCCTAATGTTATTTATTTGCTTAAATGCCCTTGTGGAAAAATCTATGTGGGGAAGACTGAACGAAAAATGTGTTTGCGCAAGAATAAACATAAATCTAACATAAGGACTAAAAATTTAAAGTCTACTTTGGCAACTCATTTTCAAGAATTTAAACACAACATTGCCCAATTGAGATTTCTAATTCTGGAAGTTGTTGATAAAATTGAAGGCAGAGATAACAATAACCAATTATTGCGCAGGGAAAACTTTTGGATTTACGATTTACAAGCTATGAAACCACATGGTCTTAATGAACGGACAGAATTTGCGTGTTACCTATCAATCCCATAGCGGGACATTTCTTTTGCTCTGAAAAGTCTGTAAATTGATGCCTATATACTAACTACACATTAGATATTGTTTGTAAATAGCCTGAATGATTATTTTATACCCTTGATAATTTCGATTACCTTTCATGGTATAGCTTTTTATTTTTATTCTTTATGGCATAGTATTTTGTGTCACACCTTGTTCATAATTCTAACATCACATTTCAAAGCTTTATTCGATATAGAAATATCTTAAAAGCACAGAACAATAAAAATACAGTTCATATTATTAGTTAAAACACTTAATAAATAATTAAAAAGACAAGATAAAACAGCATTAAACCATTTACAGCTTTGGGTTAGTTAAAAATAAAAGAAAACGGGGGATCGCCTGAGAAAAAGTTCATCACATAGCTTTGAATCTAATCACCCACGCCCAGCTAAGGAATTTAGCTACCCCACAAGCCAGTACTGTATTAGGATCGGATTGTAAGATTCTTAACGCTGGGGCATAGCCTCTAGTCTCAAGTAGGCGACAGACTGGTTTTAGCAATTTGGATCTGGGCTTGTTATAGGCACTGCAAACAAAAAAGACATGTGGGATGGTTTCCAGTTCAGCGATGCAGTGCGGGCAGGTGGCAAGCGTCTGATGGGGAGGTTTCCATTTAGAGGTGCGTTCACGGACTGGTAAAGTTCCCATTCTAAACTGGATATATAAGGCCCTATCTTTAGGTTTTCTAATGAAGTCCATATAGGGTTCAAGCAAGGGTACTGTCTTGTGCAGACGAAACTCGTCTGTGAGTCTACCTAGATTATCCGCTCTAGATTCTTGGGCATCGACCCACAACCAGTATGCCCGCTTAACCTCCAGTTTAGATATCACGCCGATTACACTCATTCAATATGGCAGCCGCCGAGACACCTTTTTACACATCTGGTAGTCCAGACGCTACATGCGCAGTATCCATAAACGGAAGTGACCCGAGAACTACGAGGAACGCTTTTGAAATTATCTGCGACTTTGCAGTTTAGAAATCTCGTTAAGAGGATCGCGAATGTTTGAAGCGTTAGTTTTAATGGCCCGCGGTGTGTATATGAGTTTAACGGGTCTCAGGAATTTTCAATTTGAAGATTTTTTTAACTCGAAGAACTTTATTTGTACCATTGCACCTGATTTTATAGCGGTAGCAACATGGACCGTACATTTTTGAATTAACTTGCCTTTGATTCACTTTCTTTTAAATAGATCACCTTTAAGATCAATAGACACAACCCGGCATGAATACGTGAGTACATTTACATGCTTTACAACACCATATCACGAGTGTTCACAAAATACACAAACCACTAGCTACAAAATGCATGCAAACATGAAGTATCTAAGATGTTGACTTGATTAAGTTATCCTTGGTTGTACATTACATGATGTTATGTTACTTTTTTTAGAGTACACTCCCTGATGAAGAGCATATTATGCTCGAAATGCATTGGAGAACATAAAATAATTTCATGAAGTGATGTGGAAAAACAGATTCTTATGGAGTGATGTGAAAAATATTGTGCATATGAAATTGAGAAATAGCGAAAATTTAAAGGAAAAAATGAATTTCAAGAATATTATGAATGAATAAAATTCAGGTTATATTGAACATTTGAAGCTTTATTGATTACCAAAGGAGTGCCCTATTAAGGGATTTGCAACCAAGTTCTTTGGAAGCACACAACAGTGTTGCTCTTAAAGGCACACATGCCCAACTTTTGAAAAGAATAATCCACACTTTTACATGGATAGCCCCATCCTTTGAATTTCTCTTTTAAAGGAGCAGTACCACGATTTTTAAAGGATCCTCACTGGCATTCCTCAGCCGAGCTGTAGGTAAGAACATTTCAAAACACATTTTAGAGAAAAGCGTATTCTCCCTCTCCTCCCTCACCCACCCAACAGAAATTAAAAGTCTGATCACAACAAGAAACTTTTATTCAATGATTTATTGCAGACTGGCACAAATGCAGCAATCAGTTTCAAGTCATCTACAACTACGCCCTTGTGTCTTCACAGCAGCCATTGTGAGGTGCATACCCCCCAGCTCTAAGGTGTCAGAAACAGATAAGCTGCCCCATTGACACCTAAGAGGTGCTTTGAGGGGGCGAACCGCAACCATCACAGAACACTGTACTGCCAGAATCAAGCCAAAAACCGAGGCAGGTGGAGGCTCACGCCGATTACCTCCACACTTCCACCAAGTTTTACTATAAGATAATATATATTTATATTTGCATGTATAAAGGTATATAAACAGGTGTCAAATATACACACAGAGATAAGGCATTCTTTGCATAGTCCAGGAAGGAGTGCTCGATGTAGGTTTTGACAGGTAGAAGAAACAGGTGTATCTGAAAGCTGTTCACTGACGCAGAGTGTACTCCTTACAAAAACAAGAAGGTGACAGTTGTGTACTGGAAATTAAAACTAATGCAGGTGCATTAAACAGTGGCACTCTTGTGAAAGAAGGATTTATTAATGTGACTGCCTTATAACCGAAGGCATGCTGATGCATCTAATATAGTGTACCTTAGAAGCGAAGTATCGCTTTGCAGGTTAAATGACAAGCAGCAATGGCACCTTTCCTGGGATATTCATGGGTTCCCACTTTCTGGGGGCATCTACAGGGGAGGGCGATTTCAGATGATGCTTTGCTAATTAAAATAGACTGTGAGTGAGCATGTGAAAAATATGCTATACAGAAATAGAATGAGATTTCATGCTTGGAGACAACCAGGTCCCATTTACAGGGACGTTTGTCGCACGGGTTCAAGTCATAGCATATTACACAATGTTATGTACAGCTGAATTTATCGTTTAGGTTATAAGTCCTCAAAACTCTGGGTGGGTCAGTTGAGCAGTGAATGAGTCTTTCCAGAATTGTCTTCCAAGAGGTGTGCAAAAAGAGAATTAAAATAGTGCAATTGGACAAAATTCATCAATTTGTCATTCCATTATTTGCAAAACTCAAGCTTTTTTATATAAGATTCAAAATACATTCTCCATGTTTTACAAGACAATCTTCCAACAAAAGTCAGCTTTTGGATTTTTTTGCAAAATATTTCACTGAAAAACAAACATCAGAAAGTCAACTTGTTGATTTTCTGTCACCCATAAAACGCATTGTTGTACTCTCTCTCAGTGTTTGAAAAAAATGCAAATTTCATAGGATGCATGAAATATTCAATAACATTTCACAAAATCTGCGAAAACAAAGTCCCTCAATTACAGACAATATTGATTTTAACCAGCAACCCCCTAATATTATAGACAACTTCTTGACCAAACCCATTTGAAGACATAAAGAAAGATACATTCCAAGTCTTCCTCAAAGTACTCTTAAAAAATTAAGCCCAGTAAATAAATGCTCAAATCTGGTTCTTAACTTGGGAAAGATAAGAGCGACAACTGCTTCATGAGGACCAATAGAGAGAGTACTTGGTGAAAGTTCCAGTTGACCAAGGACAAACTGATTCCAACGCATCCTGTTGGCGATTGTAGGTATTTGAACCATATATAGTCCGTCAAAAAACAAGAAAAAAATCTACTGGTCAATCAAATACCAGGTGAAACCACTAGACACTATTAGACACCATTGAACTGCCTCAAGATGCAACTGGTATTTTGAGCATTGCAATTAATTTGATACCCATATTCCAAATGCTGATGGAGCAGAAAGCAAAGCAACTGATTAGCTGGAATTTCCACCAAGCAATAGATGAAAGTATCTAAAACACTGCACTGGTAAAATATATTTGGAGCCCTGACAGAGTGGCAAAAACATCTCTGATTCAGAGTATTGGTGTACAGTTTTCAAGAGTCCATGGAGGCCTCTGCTCACCTAGGAGAGAGGGGGCACATTGTGTTTCATGTCATGCTGGCAAGAAACAGGATTATGGTTTGTTAGCACTCTTGCTCCTTGTAGAGTTTGGGTCCAATCTAGGTTGTTGGCTGCAATCCCAGGAGATTTGCTTCCTTCTGCTGGCAGTAAGGTATGTCTCCGAAGATATAAATGAAAACTATAAACATCTGGCCCTCGTCTCTGTTCCTACAGATCATAATTCTGTGTGTATAGGGTGGCCTAAACTTATTGTATGCCAGGTCATAGTCGGCCACAAGGAGATAGAAGCTTCATGCAACTCTGTTGTGGAGATTCGTGGTTCATAGTAGGCAACAGGTGGTTAGGTGCCCTGGGTTCCTTCTGTGGAAGCATGGTTGAGGGATACAGTCTAGTGGGGCTGTAGATTACCTCTATCGTTTTCACAGAGTTCCTCAAGTGACAGGATGGATTCAGTTTTTCTGCATGGCATTGTCAGAGATATATTAGCTCGTTGTGCCCTGGCTTCCCTGTATATCTACTGTACATACCTGCAAATGACAGGGCGGTAGAGCCTTGTTTTTTTTGCTCTTGTATGGCAACATGACTTATATTGCTATGGGGCATGGCTGAAAGGGGCAGACTGGATGGGTCCTGGATTCCCTGAATTCCTTGGTGCCTTGCTTAGGAGGGAGAGTCTGGTTGTGCCATGGATTCCCTGGATCTCTAGGGCTCATGTCCTTCTAGACATACAGGGAATCCTGCATGGATGGGATAGGCTCATTGGGTTCTGCACATGTATGGCAGCATGCCTATTCAGGAGAGGAAACTTGCATACTGAATTCCATCTCCCTGCTTGGTTGCATGCCAGCGGGGCAGGCAGACTGGGCTCTGGATTCCCTGTAACTCTATGATTCATGCCAGGGAGCGTCATGCTAGCAGGAGCCTGGATTCACTCTATCCGTTTGTTTCAAGTGTATGGTTGAGAAAGCGGTAGGGCCATTGATTATCTCTATCACTATGCTTCATGCCTGGTATAAAGACGCAAATAGAGACCTTAGATTCCCTGTATGTGACGTCAATCCAGGAAAAAGTATTTGAAGCTATTCTTCTACTGACCACTGGTCAGTAGAAGTTATGGTGAGTTAAGCATGGGGTGTGCGATAACAACACCCTGGTGGTCAGCAGGGGATGATATAATGTCACAGATTAATGGTTAGAGTATGATGAAATGACGTATGTGGCCAGTTTGTGTTGGCAATTGGTTACAAACAGGTCAGGTGGTGCAGTTGAGCTGTCAGAATGGTAGTCAGTTCTGGTGTTTGAGATCACACTTTATTGGCCCTTTGGGATGGTGAAGGACTGCACTCTGTTCAGGAAGGAGGGAGCTGTAAGATGCCATTGGTGATGCCACACTAACAATAGGTAAGGTAGTTTGCAAAATAGTAAGGCATTGTTTAAGGGTACACTGGTGATCAGTACGTGGTAGTGTGAGTACTTACTGGTTCCTACTCAATAAAGTGTAATCACTTACCATCCCCTATTTGATGACCATAATTACATCTCACGACATTCCCAAATGGATATCAACATTTCACATATGCCCTGACACGACCCACAAGTTACCACCAGCATGAGTCATCACTTTACTGTCTACTGACCACGGTCTGTGACCTCACACCACCTCTTACTGTCTACTAGGAAGTAACCTCAAACCAACTGAAATTCACCAAAACATGTGACTTCATACCGTTTCGTATGCACCACCAGTGTCAGATCTCACATCATTCCCAACTGCTTATGAGGGTATGACCTCACACCATGCCAAGGGCACTTTGTTTACAGACAATAGGAATAGAGAAGCAGCCATTTTAGAGGTCAACCATTAAATAGGTACTATTAGTAAGGAAGAATTTGACTGGTATTCCGAAGTATTGAAAGTCGATTTACATGTGCCGTTGACATGCAGTAGGGTGTCTGTAATCAGGAGTACATGGAAGCCACCACCACATCAACGTTTGTCCAGTTCTTGCCTCTTGAAAACTGTTTTAGTGTTCATGTGCCCAAGGCATCTGTGATTTACACAATAGCACTATGAAATGCTACTATTTGTTATTTGAGATTCACCACTATCCTTAGAGATTCACCACTATCCTTACTACTGGGCAATTCGGATATGCAATCAACTCTAAGTTCTCTCTAGCCCTGAAAACCTTCCGGTGGTGGTACGAAACAGGCGTCATCTGCAGACTGTAAACAAGACTGTCTTGTCTTTATGCATTCTCGAAAAATACTGAAGATAGATACATCTGTCTAGCCTATAATCTGTCAGCCATACTCTTCCAAAACTGACTACAGTACTCAAACTGTGTAGATATAAGATTATTAGGCAATTTGTATCGTCCCATGATATTTCAAAATATGATTATATAGCAAGTGGCTAAGTAGAGAATGACCATTGTGAGTAGTAGGTGGGTCGTTGTGGTGGCGTAACGCTGTTGGCTGTTGAATGTCATGTGCATGTGTTTAGGTGATGCTGACCTACTCATTAGGGTTCTCAGGAAATATGGTGAGTTGTTTTGGTGGTCATACTGGTGCCCCTGTACTGTCAACGGTTCCAACGTTTTTGGAAGGGTATCAATAATGTTGCTCCTACATTCGCAGTCTAACGCCAACTGTACTGTTACATTGCATGCATGTCACTACTGGTGTTGGTTTTACATTGATTGAATCCCCTAGCTGATGGGTTTTGGGACTCAGTGGTTTATGGTCACTCATAGCAAGATTGCTGCTAATGGCATGTTATCTGTTTCTAGTTGCATGTTACAGGTATGAGTTTGTTATTTATTCACTATGCATAATATTTTAATTAGCTTCTGCAAGGGCTTCCTGCATTTTACTAGTATACTTTCAGAATAGCATTTGAAAAAGTGGAGTTTTAAAGAAATTGTTATTGAAGGATAATATTGACCCTCTGTATAGTTCCGCCATCAAATCAAATGCATTGCAGAAATGACAGAAGATACACAGATTATTCATTAGAACACATGTATGGCTGCCTGTTCTCTCATCCAACACTAATGTTGTGTCCCCAGCCGCCCAGCCTCCAAGAGTGCATCCAGCCAAGAATCTCCGAAATGCAAAACACGTGCATAGAAAACGAGCAGATCTCCAATCACGAGACCGTCATAAGCTTCTTCAGGGTTTCCTTTCTTGCATTGCTCTTTGTTTTTTTAGGAATTTGACTTTTTGGTATTTTTCATAGCTTTTCGGATGGCAAAAGTTGTCCTTTTAGGAAGAGTTTTGGGGTAACGTCACATAATCTTCATCTCTGAAAAGTAAAAAACAAGGAGAAAAAAAGAAAAGGAGGTTTCATTCCAAGGTGCCCCTGCCATGCCAGGAAAAAGAATACTTGACATTCTGCATTCATCTGAACTAAGGAGCGCCCGGGAAGGTGGCCTGACTGCTACTTACACGGTGGCTTCTTTGCTTGTCATCAAATGCAGCAAGATGTGGTGGCCTACCTTTCTAAATGACTGTGATCTACTCACCCAAAGACAGACTAGCCTCTAAGGAAACCTGGGGCATTTCCCATTGGAGATGCCTGATATGTGCCTGATTCCTCCCCAGCCCCTCCTTTAGAGGCACAAGAATGTTGGTCATATGGACTAGTCCACTGATGCTCTCAAACTGACCAGCCCAACCTAAGAAATAGCTAAAATGTGAGTGTTTATGTTGATAAAGTTCAGCAACAAGTACATTTTGTCCTAAAAATCACAAAATAATCTTATCATCAAAGTGATCATGAAAGATCGGGTTCAGTAGCCCCAAACGTTGTTCTACCTAACCCCAACTGTCGTCATTCTTTCTATTCCCTACTTCACATTCTCCTCTCCTCCTAGTTTTCGTTCACATGTCACCTTCCTAATAATTTCCCCAAACCATCTTCTTACACGTCACACATAGTCTTGAATAGCCTCACTCCCTGCGGCTCAAGTACCACATTCAATGTGGGCGCCTGAGTGAAATGTACCCAAAGTTTACCCAAGAGGCAGTGGCACGCTGTGTGCATCTGAACGGTGTACGGAAGCACAATTAAAAAAAGCACGTTGATCATTGGCCCGTACTAGGCTAATAACATGGCCTTAGAATTAAGGTGTTTTAGAGAAGGAGTCACTACCACCCCCTTAAGGAAGGGATGGCCATGGCTTATAATCTTTCAATGGGCGTCTATGTGGCATCTAGTGCAGGGTGAAAAGAAGAAGATGGTGCTTTCCTGGTACCGTATATGTCAGATTCAATTAAGGGATTTACTGAAAGCTAAGCAAAATTTCTGGTGCCCTGACAAAGGAGGAAAACAATAAGGCTAATGCAACCTTGTTTTTGAAAGGACTTAAATCTCTCAATAAAACTAAACAATCTCAAGTGTTGATTGTGGTTGACTATTTTCACTTGTAACATAGGACAGCGGAAATGGAGAGATGTTAGCTCGCTTGCGTTTCTGGGATACAGAGACATGATGTGGTTGCACTTATAGAACCCTAGTGTTTCTGGCTTTCTGTCACTTTGCATGTGCTAAATGCATAAGAATCCTATTTATTAAGCTATGTACATCCTTCATATTCATTTTAAAGGAGTAAGGGAGACTATTTGTGAATTAAGTGTATTGGAAGTTTCTGTATCGACTCTTTGTGAATCTTGTTGATTTTTGAGAATAGTCCTTATTTATCGTAGGTGAACATTTTCACATTCTGTAATGGGTACACTGAAATATTTTGTATTTATTGTACTAGAATCTTCCATTGATTCCGCAGAGGTTGTGTGTAATGATTGTGTTAGGCTCCTCTGTATTGAATGGATGGGTGTGTTATATTGTTTGCATGGGGTTCCTCTGGATTGATTGTTTAATTACTCCTTTGCATTGATTGTAGGAGCATCCTTTTTATTGATAGTACAAGTATTTATTTATTGTATAGGCATACTCTTTATTGATTTCATGGGATGCCTCTGTGTTGTGTTGTGTTTGTAAAGTGTGCTATCACCCAGGAGGTTATCCTGGTGCTGTTTCAGGTGCTAGTCTAGCCAGGCATAGGGCTGGTGAGAGGTCCATTCGAACAGCCATGACTTCAGCTTCTTGCAGAACTCAGGAATTGAAGAGGCTGCTCTGATGTGTAATGGCAAGTCGCTCGAGACTTTAAGAGCAATGTAGAAGAAGGACCGACTGCCAGTTCTGGTTCTGTGTATGCATTAGATGTGGGCAAGATGGAGTCCTGCCAAGCGGAGATATCTGGTTGGTTTGTAAAATGAGATTCAGCTATTGAGGTAGGCAGGGTCTATGTTGTGTAGTGCTTTGAAGATGTGTGTGAGAAGTTTGAGTTGTGCTTGTTTGGGTATTGGAAGGCAGTTGAGGTTTCTGAGGTGTGTTGTGATGTGCATGGGGCGCGATAGGTTGCAAGTGATTCTGGTTGCTGAGTTCTGGATGTTTGAAGCCGTCTGATAGGTTGTTTGCTGATCCCAACATAGAGGGTCTTCCCATAGTCCAACTTGCTTGTTATGAGGGCATGAGTGACAGTTTAGCGAGTGCTAGTTAGGAGCCATTTGCAGATTTTCTCACAATATTCAGGATGTGGAAGCAGGAGGATGTGAAGATGTTGACGTTGAGTTGATTGTCCATCATAATCCGGAAGTCCTTTGCATGTGTGGTAGGGCTGGGTGTGGGCCTGAGTTACACGGCCACCAGGTGGAGTCCCATAGTGATGATTTATCCCTGAAAATCTCAACTTTTGTCTTGTTTGTATTAAGTTTGAGACAGTAGGCCTTCATCCAATCTACTACTTTGGTCATGCAGCTGGCAAACTTGGTCAGGATATTTGAGGACTTGTCCAAGAGGACGATTATGTGTGTAGGCGTAGGACAGGGCATCAATGTTGTAGGTGCGGTTGATGTTTGCTAGAGGGTTAATTTAGGGTCGAATCAGGTTGATTTGAGTGAGGATCCTTGTGGAACTCTGCAAATGAGGTTGTGGGCATCTGAAGAGTAGTGGGCCAGTCTGACTTTGTCCTTCTAGCCACAAAGGAGCACTTTTAGAGGAAACAGGGTCCTTGGATTACAATCTCGATTAGGCATTGGATGATGATCGGGTGGGATACTGTGTCGAATGATATGGAGAGGTCCAAGAGAATGAAGGCAGTTTTGTCAGCTCAGTCTAGTATATAAAGGATGTCACCAGCAGCAGCAATGAGAGCTGTTGTCATGCTGTGTTTGGGCCTAAAGCTAGATTGTATGGTGTTTTATGTTTCCAGTTGTCCATGAAAGTGACTTATGAGATAAAGGCATTAAGGATATGTGTGAGCGCTGCACTGATAGGTTGTTGTCCATTGGTGAAAGCATGGTGGGAGCAAGGGTCTGATTGTGTTCAAGAGTGTATGGACTGCAGAGTGGATGTGATTTTGTCTGTGGAGATGACAGGCAATGTGGACAAAGTAGTTTCGCTTGATGAGATAGGTAGTCATGTTGCGAGGTTCGTCAGGTCCAGCTGGGAGTCAAGGTTCTCATGTATGGTGGTTATCTTGCTGCATAGCAATAGTGAGAGCTTGTCACAGAGGTCCTCTGAGGGGGGTGTTTCTATTGGAGGTGACCAATGGAGAGATCTTTCATGATTAGGTCTGCTAGCCCAGAGCATTTTGGTGGCCAGAATCTGCAAGTGGTAGCACTTATGGGTGATTTGAATAGGTTCCTGTCAACATTGTCTTAGCTCATTCTCCATCTGCACTCCAGTTGTTTACAGTAGCGTTTCATCATGCTGAGCTCCTCTGTGCACCAGCAGGCTTGTGTATTGATTTATGAATTCCTTTGTATTGATAGTAAAATAACTTTCCTAATTGAATGAATGCCAATGCTTGGATGCTCTCCATTCATCAATATTTTGTATGGATTACTGCAGAGCCATCTGTACAGGGCTTAATTTGAGCCAGTGGTTGCAGGCGCGGCTCACTGCCACTCTTTTTGAGGATCCGAATAAAAGAGAGAAAGAAGGAGGAAGAGAATGACAAAAAACTGTGAAATAAGAAGAAAGAAAGGATGACAAAATATGAGAGTGAGATAAAGAGCAAAGGAGTGTCTAGTGGTGAATCAGAGAGGCATGACGTTGAATCAAGACTATGTAGCCTTGGTATTCAGTACCCCAACTTACGGTAGTGCTGCTGCAGGCCCGACACTTTACTAATTAAGCAGTGCCTCTATGCATATGTTTTTCATTTATTAAGGGCTAAACCAATGGGATAGTGAAGTTGGATCTTGCTATTTTATATCTGAAGTGACAGAAATCAGCCCAATGCAGCAGGCTGTCATTACTGGAAGATAACTTTGTAGCTCGTAGAATCGTTGCATTCCTTGGACCTGAACTGTGCAGCAGGAACATCTCACAAAATGCATCAGCAACAAGCAGTACACTGATTAAGTGCGTTTGGGGTTGAGAAGTGTGTGTGTCTGTGTGTATTTGTTTTATGTGTGTTTATATGTTGAGTTTGAGAGCATGTGTGAGTCTGTGTAGCAATCTGCATTTCACATACATTTGGCAAAGGAAGGTTTAAAAACTATCTGTTCACTTTGTGGAGACCCCCATCTCTATAGTTATACCACTACTTCACTCTATTAATCATATCTCACTTATGCCTCCATCTTCATTATGGATGGCCACCACAGCCACAAATTTCAAGTTCATATCCTGCCAGATCTCTCTATGGGCTCTGACCACATTCATACATATTTTATAGTCCCTACATAACTCTCATATTGAATTCAAAATGGTGCCATACAAAGCCAGGCTTAATTGAGATGCAGTGGCCCCCTCACTTCCCAGAGCCCAAGTGCCACTGCGCAGTAACACCCCTGATTTAAATGTCTTCGTACAACTCTGTCAGCTCTTCTTCTGTGTCCTGGTGCATCTCAAACTCTATGCTCATCCTTCTTCCAGATAGAGTGCTTCTATGAACCGATCTGGGTCAATCTCCTCTTAGAGGCCCTATCACCTCATTTCGGCTCTCCCACCAAACCCCATATTTCCTTTTCTTCCTCCCCTTCACCTTCACTTTCATGCTAATTTAACTATTGACTGCGGTTCAGCAATCAATAGTCATGCGCTGCCTTATGCTGAATGCGACCAAGAATCCTACTGGCGGGTTTCCCATTGTCTCCTATTCTAACAACTTTCTTCCACAGTCTCCTTCCCTCAACAACGTCCTTGCCCACGTTGTCACAGGCCTAATCAGTAGAACTTCTAAATAGTTTACGATAAATTGCATATGAAATATTTGTAAACAGAACTGTTCTGTGCTGTCCAAGTTTACCTCCCTGGCACATGCTTGATTCTGTCTCACCTGTGAAATTACTTCCCTGGAGACTGTTTCACTTATGACTTTGACCTTATATATTGATTACTCCTCCTATATACATCCTCTCTAATCAAAGCACTTTATAAATAAATGTACACAAATGCTATTGCAAAACACTCAGCTCTCACCATCTCCCAGGTTAGGTGGGGGAGGGGAGAGCAGCTCTTAAAAACTAACTTCCAAGGGGATGTGGACATGTAGCACCGACCCGCATTTCTCTGACACTGAGCAAGAGGGTATGCGGATCGCACTGCCATCTTCCACATCTAAATGGGGCCCCTGAGCTGTACTCGTAGCTATCTGTTCACCACAAGAACGGTGGGTGAGCTACTCCTGCAGCCACTTGCCTGCCAGTTTTGGCTGAGGTTTCCTCCACTGAATACGTCGGGCTTGCTATTTAGGATCAGTGCGTGGCAAGCACTGCCAGGTGACTGGCGAAGCCTCAGACCATGCCACAGATAAACAAGGAGATGATGGTCCATGTTAGGGGCTTCCTGTCTTCCTGACCACTTGTGTGAGGGCTTGAGAAGTGTGGGAAACTTTTTTGGAGCTTCAGCAGACAGTATGTTGGTGAAGATGAGTGGGAGAGAGTGGACAAACGAGTTTATGAAACCACCAAATATATGGTGCAAAAGGTAACAAAAGTGAGCAGTAGAGTTCAAGTTGAGAGTAGGTAAAGGGGCATATTCCCTTTAAGAAGAGTGAAGGGGGATGGGACTGAACCTCCAACAACACATAATCGGGGTGAAGCAGAAGACCCCGTATTAGTTTAATAGACAACCTCAGAGTTTTGCACACAACTGTGATGTTATATACAGGAATATAATTAGCGGGACCGTCAACGGGGAATGGATACCATTTTGGACACGCCATATGTGTCTTTCTTTAAATACATTGAAGGCTGCCCTTTGGTCTGTTTTAGTCCTGTGGAAGACACGCCAGATGTATAATCAATCAATCAATCATGGCATTTGTATCGCGCGCTATTCACCCGGAAGGGTCTCAAGGCGCTGGGGGGAGGGGGTTGCTACTGCTCGAACAGCCAGGTCTTGAGTTGTTTCCTGAAGGCGAGATGGTCCTGTGTCAGCCGGAGGTGGATGGGGAGGGAGTTCCATGTCTTGGCTGCCAGGTAGGAGAAGGATCTTCCTCCGGCGGTGGCTCTACGGATGCGTGGTACGGCGGTGAGGGCGAGGTTTGTAGAGTGTAGCTGGCGGGTGGGTGTGTAGAAGGTCAGGCGGTCGTTGAGGTACTTGGGGCCCAAGTCGTGGAGAGACTTTTGTGCGTGGGTGAGCAGCCTGAACGTGATCTTTTTGCTGACGGGGAGCCAGTGCAGGTCCCTCAGGTGTCCGGAGATGTGGCTGCGTCGGGGGATGTCTAAGATGAGTCGGGCGGAGGCGTTCTGTATGCGCTGGAGTTTTTTCTGTAGTTTGGCTGTGGTTCCCGCGTAGAGGGTGTTCCCGTAGTCAAGTCGGCTGGTGACGAGTGCCTGGGTGACGGTCTTCCTGGTCTCGGTGGGGATCCATCGGAAGATCTTACGGAGCATTCGCAGGGTGTTGAAGCACGATGAGGAGACGGCGTTGACTTGTCTGGTCATCGAGAGGGAGGAGTCCAGGATGAAGCCCAGGTTGCGTGCGTGGTCTGTTGGCTTGGGAGCGGTGCCCAGGGCGGGAGGCCACCAGGAGTCGTCCCAGGCGGAGGGCGATGGTCCCAGGATGAGGACTTCCGTCTTGTCTGAGTTCAGTTTCAGGCGGCTGTTTTTCATTCATTCGGCGACGTCTTTCATCCCTTCGTGTAGGCTCGTTCTGGCGGTGTCGGGGTCTCGGGTGAGAGAGAGGATCAGCTGTGTGTCGTCGGCGTAGGAGATGATGTTGAGGTTGTGTTGGCGTGCGATGGTTGCAAGAGGTCTCATGTAGACGTTGAAGAGGGTTGGGCTGAGAAAAGATCCTTGGGGTACGCCGCAGATGACTTCGGTGGCCTCGGATCGGAACGGGGGGAGGCGGACTCTTTGTGTTCTTCCGGCGAGGAATGAGATAATCCACTCCAGTGCCTTTTCCTGGATCCCGATGTTGCTGAGGCGTTGCACTAGGGTGCGGTGGCAGACGGTGTTGAACGCTGCAGAGAGGTCCAGGAGGATGAGGGCCGCTGTTTCCCCGTTGTCGAGCAGGGCTCGGATGTCGTCGGTGGCTGCGATGAGGGCGGTCTCGGTGCTGTGGTTGGCTCGGAACCCAGACTGAGAGGGGTCGAGGGATCCGTTCGTCTCGATGACTTTGGCAGGAAAGGGGAGGAGTGAGATGGGGCGGAAGTTCTTGAGGTCGGTGGGGTCCGCTGTTGGTTTCTTCAATAGGGTGCTGAGCTCGGCATGCTTCCTGCTCTCCGGGAAGGTGGCGGTGTTGAAGGATGAGTTGATGACGTCCCGGAGTTGGGGTGCGATGATGGAGTCGGCCTTGTTGAAGACGTGGTGGGGGCAGGGGTCGGTTGGGGATCCGAAGTGGATGGTGTTCATCGTGCGGGCTGTGTCTTCGGTGGTCACCGTGGTCCAGGTGCGGAGGGTGGCGGTGGGGGGCGTTGGTTCGACGATTGGGTGCGTGGAAGGTGCGCCGAAGCTGTTGTGGATGTCGGCGATCTTGCGGTGGAAGTACGAGGTGAGAGAGTCGCAGAGATCTTGTGAAGGAGTGATGTCGTTGTTGCTGGTGCTGGGATTGGAGAACTCCTTGACGATGTTGAAGAGTTCATTGCTGTCGTGGGTGTTGTTGTCCAGTCGTTCCTTCAGTGATTTCTTCTTGGTGGTGCGGATGAGTTGGTGGTGCTTGCGGGTGGCGTCTTTGAGGGCGGTCCTGTTGTCTGTGGTCTGGTCGTGGAGCCAGGCTTTCTCGAGGGTGCGGCAGTTCTTCTTGGAATTCTTGAGTTCGTCAGTGAACCAGGAGGCTTTCTTGCTTCTGGGTCTGCTGGGCGGGTTCTTAAGTGGCGCGAGGTAGTCGGCGCAGGCAGTCAGCCATTGTGTGAGGTTGCGGGCTGCTTCGTTGGGGTCCGTTGTGCTGGCGGGTGGGTTCTGGCTGAGGGAGGTGGTGAGCTGCTTGGCGGTGATCTTGTTCCAGCTCCTGGGAGGGACCTGTTGCGGGTGGTGGTGGGTTGTGGTTCTTCTGAAGCTGAAGTGGACACAGCTGTGGTCGGTCCAGTGAAGTCCGGTGGAGTGACTGAAGGTGATGTGCTTGCTGGCTGAGAAGACGGGATCAAGTGTGTGGCCGGCGTAGTGGGTGGGGGTGTTGACAAGTTGCTTGAGTCCGAGGTTGGCGAGGTTGTCCAGCAGGGCGGTGGTGTTGCGGTCCTTGTTGTTCTCTAGGTGGAAGTTGAGGTCCCCTAGGAGGATGTAGTCAGCGGAGCGGAGGGCGTGCGGGCTGATGAAGTCCGTGATGTCTTCGCTGAATTGTGTACGTGGTCCCGGGGGTCTGTAGACGAGGGTGCATAACACTTGAAAACAGGGTTGAAACGTCAACGACATTACGTTATGTCCTATGTCAGCTAACCTTGGAATATGTGAAGAAGATATAATGAATGGATACACTGAACAAAACATTTTTGGGATATTTTGGTTATATGTGGTCCAAGGTGTCATGTGTGTGTATGTGATCACTGGGAGACTTGTGTTTTTCACTATGTATATGTTATTGTGATGTATTGTTCGTTTTGTTCTCTGGACAGCCGTTGAAAAGAGAAATATGAAAAGAGATAGATGTACATATTTTGACATATGATAAATAATATATTTAAAACAAGTTAATGGTTGTGTTGTGTCAGCAGTTTTTAGATAACATTTTCTTGAAAGATTTGTGTTTTTTGAGTCACGAGAAGTTTCACACATGTTTGAGGGATCATTTATAGGCCCTTCTAGTATTTAATGTTTAATGAAAAACATTATTTTACAATTCCCCTTGAGGAAATTTCATTCACCCAAAAGAACTGTTTGTAGCTCATAACTGCTCTTCCTGCTTGAGCAATGTTAGATGTTCCATAGAGAGCATGTGTATACAAAGTGGAAAGTTTGGCGGTGTGGTGATGAGCTCCAGACAATAACCTTGTTGGATAATGTTCAACACGCACAGATCCCTGTTGGATAATGTTCAACACGCACAGATCCGATGTTATGGATCACTAGATGGGGAGAAACTGTTGTAATCGACCCTGACAGGTGTTAATTGATTAGAGGAAAGAAGAACGGAGTCACTGTTTGGTGGTGGGTGTGACATCACAGGAGGAAGCAAGTCTAACTCGACCTTTGGTGTTGTTACTCCTATATGTGCCCCTGCCATACCCTTGTGAAGGGGAGGTTCGACTTTGTGCATGAAAGGATGAAGAAGACACATTGGAAGATGCTGCTTTTGAACCTATCCTATATGAGCGGCAAAAGAAGAAACGGGGGTGGGTGTTTGTAGTGCACCCATGGACTTAGCAACCATTGGTCTTTCTTAATTTTTCCAACACTTGGTCAAGTTGTGGACCAAACAGGTTCCTTGTCAAAGGGCACATTAAAAAGTGGTTGCTGGACTTCTGGTTTGAAGCCAGAGATACTCAGCCAAGCATGTCTGCATAACAACACACTGGTATTGATAGTCCTGATAGAAATAGCTGCGGAGTTCAGGGCGCACCTAATGGAGATATTGGAAATTAATTTGACCTCCTGTATGAGTTCTTGTCCTCTGTTTCTATGTTCCTCTTGGAGGTACAGATGAGTTCCTCCATTTCATCCCAGTGGGTACGATCATACCTGGATAAGAGGCGTCATGTATTTACAATCCACCAGTAATTGGCAGTCTGTGGTGCTACTCAATTCCCTGAAGCATCAATTAGCTTAGACTCCTAATCAGGAGGTGGAGCATCGGCCATGGTTTGTGAATTAGCCCTCTTATATACTTTAGCTACAACTAATGAATCAGAAGGAAGTTGCCCTCAGATGTAAATAGGGTCTGAGGGTGCAACTTTGTATTTTTTGTCGGCCCTGGTAGTGATAATGTTTGCTTACGCCGGGTCTTTGAAGATGTCATCAGTGGTGCATTTTGCCTTTTAACATAGGAGGGTATTGGGTAGCCCTATGAATACGTCATAGAGTTTCAAAGATGAAATATTCCTTTATTGGTTCTTTACAGAGTGGCGGAACCTGGTGAAATGCTGGAGCCCAACTGATGGGTTCCTTATATTGGGTGGTATCATCAGGAGGCAATGGTTTGGCAGGGTAGAGGTTCGGATCTGTGTCCCCCTGGGGACCAACTTCATAATCTGGCCAAGGATCTGTGGGCTGTGGTCCATCATGAGGAGGATCCTCCGTCCCCTCTTGCCCACCCATGAAGGAATGTGGGGGCACCTGTAGAGAAATATCTAGGGGGTACCCTGAGGATGAGGTGAAGAGGGTAGAGGTGGGGGAATGAAGGGTGGAGGTGGTGGCAGTGGTGATGGAGAAGAAGGTGGAGGAGGGTGCAAGGGGCTAGTAGCCTTGTCAATGTTTTTCTTTTTAATAGGCACCAGTAAGTCTATAGCTTCTCCAAAGGAATAGTGATGCTTTGATGGAGGTGGCACCGACACTACAGTCTGGGGTAAGATGCAGTCAATTTGAGGCTGTACATGCAGTTGATTCTGCCATGGATTGAGCTGTTCCGGCATTGTCTGGAGGCTTGGTTCTACCAAAGAACCAGGAATTCATTTTGATGCCGTCTCGAATTTTTTGGTGCCGAGATGGACTTCAGTTTCAGAGCTGAAGTGGTCAGAGCCGAAGATGTAGAGGGCCAGCTTGTTGCTGTTCCTGCATTGTCTGGAGGCCTGTTTCTACCGAAGAACCTGGAACTAATTTCGATGCCGGTATCGAAATTTTCAGTGCCGAGATGAGCTTCAGTTTTGGAGCTGAAGTGGTCAGAGATGAAGATGAAGAGGGCCTGGCTCAGTGCGGAGGCCGATGGCTTAGGCCATGCTTTCGGTGCCGAGCCAGAGGGCAAGGCATCCATAGCAGATGCTCGGTGCTGACCATTGCCTGTTGGCAGTGGTGGCCGAGAAACCTTATATTCAGTCAGAACAAAGATCTTTCCGGTGGCAGGACAATGGAAGCAGTACTCACAGTATGCTGACCCGATGGAGGGGCCTGCATCTGGAGGTCGATCTGTAAGTCGGGGCCTGAGTCTCCTAAGGGAAACGCCTCTTCCTCTGCCGCAGAGGCCTCATGGAGTTCCCCCTCCTCTGCATCCTGTTGACTGAAGATGCCGGTGTTACGTCGACCTCTTGATACAACATACCCTGTGATACATCTTTCGATCCTTTAAGGTTTTCTTCGATCAGAATGATCGTCAGGCCTCGCAGTTTTGTTCCTTGGAATCGGGAGAAAGGCACAGGTTGCAGACCTGATGTAGATCGGTCCACAGGTACTTAGCGTGGCACCTGGGGCAAAAAACTGAATAGCGTCCATTCCATTAGCAGGGCATTGTAAGGGGAAGTCAAAGAGTTAAAAAGAGTGGCCCGGAAGGACGAGGCCCAAAGGCTGCGGTTGGAGCACATTGATTCTACGGGTGATAGTTTCCCAGAGTCGGAAACACAAAGATGGAAACACATTTGATAACAATGCCTTTGAGGGTAAGGGTGAATTATTAACTGCAAGGAGTCCAAAACGCTCTCAAACCAGAGCGCAGTAATACACTTCAGAACTTGATGATGGAAAGAAAGAAGTCTAACAATTAATTCGATGCCCAGGCGCATTGTCACCAAGAGGGGGAGTCACTTTACCACGTGATTCGAAAGACTTCTTCGAAGAAAAACACACCCAGACTCAACACTTGATGGCAGGAATATGCAGAGCATATGTATCAAAAGTCACACATGCTTCGAACACAAAGTTTCCCACAGGATACTTGATGTAAAGTAGCTCATTTTACTGGTGTGTTGATTATTTAAGCGTAAGGCAGTTTTAGATCACTGCACCTTTAGATGCTGTTAGTGATTCACTGTTATGTTATGTTATGTTATGTTAGCCGGTATTTGTAAAGCGCACGGCTACTTCATGGAGTGTCCCGGCGCTATGTCTCAAAAACCCGATAACATAGAGCCTCACACGCCACCTCTGAAAACTATAGTTTGAAAAGCTAGGTTTTGGAGTTGTCTCCTGAAAGCGAGGAGATCCTAAGCCTGTCTGAGAGCGATGGACAGGCCATTCCAGAGTCGAGACGCCACCACCTGAAAGGATCTGCCTCCAATCCGGGAGAGCCGTATCTTCAGGGTGATTATCAGACACTTAGTGGAAGTCCTCAGGGTTCGACGTGGAATATAGTGCTGGAATTTTACCCCAAGGTATGGGGCACCTATCTTATGGAAGGCTTTAAAAACAAGCACCAACGTTTTAAAATGAATCCTCTTCCGTACCGGGAGCCAGTGTAGGGAGGCCAGAAGAGGGGACGTATGTGTTCTAGGCCCGCCCAGAAAAACGTCTCTAGACGCCACGTTCTGAATCCCCTGTTGGCGGCCGAGTAAGTAATCAGGAAGGACAAGATACAATGCATTAACATAGCCCAGCCTAGATGTTACCAGGGCCTGGACTACCGTCTTCCTGTGGGAGACCGTAAGCAAGGGGAGAACATTCTTTAACATTCCCAGAATTCCAAAACAGGTCCCGGCCACTGATTGAGTCTGCGCCTTCATAGAAAGAGATACAAAAGGGGGTGGTGATGGACGATCCTCGGAAGCTTTTTTCCGGTCCAGGGAAGGCATGGCTTGGCAGTTCGGGCTGGACTGTTCCCATGAGGCACAGGGTCAGACTGATTTGCATATAGCCATGTCTGAACTGGGGTGGCAGAGTGGGCTAAAGAACGGTGATGGATAAAACCCAGATCTTTTGACTGGGTGTGAGTGTTTGATTGGTTCAGATGCCCCGTCCATCACCACCCCCTTTTGTACCACTTCATAGAAAGAGAGTCATCAAATTTGACCCCCAGATTTTTCACGGCGTTGACTGACATAGTGGGCGGGGCCATGTCTTGTGGCCACCAGTTGTGCCATGCTGCACCGGGATGGGAGCCAAAGAACATGATCTCTGATTTTTCAGAGTTACACTTTAGTTGAAGGTGCCTAAGCCATGAGAACACTTCAGACAGACAGGTGTTGATCTCATTCCCATTTAACTCAGTGCCCCTCTCACAGGTAAACAGCAAGTGTGTGTCATCAGCATGTGACACTATTTTAGCCCCATGTTTCTTGGCTACAAGCGCAAGAGGGGCCATATATAAGTTGAACACATTGGGCTCAGAATAGAGCCCTGTGGTACCCCTACCTTCATGGGGGAATAGGAGCTGAGAAAGGCGAGGACCAAATAGTTTGCTGTTGGACCTTTAAGAAGGAACCAAACCATGTGAGTACGTGCCTCCGATACCACCCTCTTCAAGCCTTCTAAGTAGGCCATTGTGGGGTCCAGCAACACCAGAACCGTCCTTCCCCCTTTGTCCAGTGTGATTTTAATGGTCTCAGCTACTTCCAAAGGGCTTGTTCTGAAACCCGACTGGCTGGAGTGCAAAAGATGTTTGGCCTCCACGTAATCAGTAAGGACTGAGTTGGCATATCTCTCTAGAACCTTGGCGAAGAAGGGTAGAAGATATATGGGCATATAATTGCTAGCGATCGAAGGATTGGTTGTGGCTTTTTATTAAAGTGGAAGACTTTTTGCATCCTTCCAGGTTTTAGACATTTGCCCCACCTGCATGGCAGTATTTAGAACTGAGTTAACCACGGGGTTAATCACCTTTGCAATAGAAGACTAAACTTTGACACTTGACACGTGAAGTGGCAAGTAAATGTTATCTTCTTGCTTTGTAGACAGTTACATTTTCAGCACCGAAACAATGAGCTGACTGCACAAGGAGCTCTGTCTTTTTGGATTATTTTAAAACCTTGTGCTTCTAGGCTAATGATACCAAAGTATATGGTGCTTTGAAGCCGACAACGCAGACTTTCACGCCTGCTTCTGCCCTTAATAGGTGTCGCTGACTTATGTTTTCAAAGTGACAAACACCCTTGCACCATCTTTCGGAGTGAATAATGCTGACATTTCTTGTGTGTTTATGATCAATGCCATTTCATTTGCATCCTACCTTTTAGCTACTCTGGTGGTGAAGGTTTGATGCTATTCCATCATTATTTCCAAGCCTAACTTAGAGATGTTCATGACATAAAGAATATGTGGGTCTTGTGTGTCTTACCATCCTCTTACCTCTGTTCTGGGGTGTTCCTCTGAAACTGCACCCAATGAAGAGTCATAATAGGAAGCCTTATAAAAGAGGAGTGGGGATACAGACTGAAAGGGGAAACATGAAGGAGCGGACATTAGGAGAACCCACGAAAGTCAGAGAAGCGCAGGTAGGCTCTCAAAGAGGAGAGAGATGTGGGGCTATCTGTGCTCCAAGAAAAGAAACAGGTTAGTGCAATGGAAAAAGACCAACACACCAGGAGGATGAGTGCCACGTGGCACTGTCAGGTGGGCTGGTGCACCAGGAGCAGCAGAGACACCTGGACCAGGACATCCTCGGAGTAGATAACGGCCTTGGTGGAATCTGCTAGCTCCTTGTGCTTGTGCCTGCACGCACATGCAAGTAGCGAGCAGGTATTGTGCATGGTACAGTGTACAGGACCTCCTAGGATGGAAGAGCAGCAAGGCAGCACGAGTTCAAGGCCATTAGCCATTTACCCTGCAAACAAATTTAACTAATTCGAGAAAACAAAATAATTGGACCAACTATATGAGAGAAACAGGTTACTAAATACAAGGTTTTGGGAAGCATTTCAAATTATATAAGGATTTATAAATGGACTATTGCAGCTTTGAGTGGACATTTGGAAAAGCAAAACTCCCTCTAGAAATCGTGCTTTTGAGCGTGTGCTTGCAGCTACGGTACCATGATATCGAAGCCTAAAAATCATCTGACAAAACTATTATCTCTTAAATATTGTTTACAAAAATATCACCTTATTCGATGTAATAATAAAAAATCAATCAACAATAGAGCAATATTTTTGTAAACTATATTTAGCCCATGATATATATGTCATATTCTTTTATTGCTATCAATATTTTTCAACCACACGTGTTCCTCAACTTGCTTTCACTGCGGCCCTTCCAGGCTGCCTTTGGACCAACAGGACTATGAACACAAGTAACAACAGCCCTGCCAGGCCACTTATTCTGAAGCACAACACAGGCACCTCACTTTGCTGCAAAAGATAAAAGGCGAAGATTACACATGTGAAGCTGCGGGCACATGCAGGAGAGGCCATGCAGGTAAAAGAAGTCATGCTGTTAGGGAGCAGGAGAAGACGTGCATGCAGAATGAGCCAGAACGTGAAGAGGGGGCGTCCCAGGCCAAGACCACCTTCTCGGAGGGCACAGATATGTCGAAGCAAGCTTCACAAGCAAGAAAGGCAAGAACCTCCCAAGATGACAGTGCTGAGAGTACAGACTACAAGAAGGCCTACACAGAAACTTCAGTGGTTTGTGTCTCCCATGTAGGGTATGTTTCCCCCTACCGCCAACACTGGAGTAAACCTACTTCTTGAGTTGATCCAAGCTCTGTGCTATTACTTTCTCGGGGGATTCACTAATACTGTTCAACAGGCCCGCACTGTGTCAAAGATGTCCTCTCCTAGGAGGCTATATGGTGTTCTTTTTTCTACCCAATTCACGTGTCGCTTTGTCTTAGTGATAATGTAAGGTCTGTGCCATTGTCGCCCTTAGCCACTGCATGGTGTCCAGTGGTCTAGGATCTCTTGTTGAGGTTTATTTCTGTGGACATAATTCAGCTACAGCCGGGTCATTAATCCTTTCAGAATGGACTAGTAATTGAACATGGTTGTTCCAGTTTTGAGAAACAGTGACAGTAGTTCTCTCACCCATAGCAAGCACCCTTATTTTTCTAGGTTGAGTTTTGGAGGAAGGGCATTTTCATCCTGAGTGATGTTTGGCTTATAAATATCCTTTACTTTATGAGTAATCGATCTTACTTCTGTGTGGTTGTTGCTGGGATGTACAGATCTTTTATAAGAATTTATAGGCATCTGGGCTCAAGTAAGCTATGTATTCTCAACCATTCGAGCTATAGCTCATGCTGTGTCAACATCCTTAGGTCTCTTCAGAAGGTCAAAGTTCACTCCTCGAAGAAATGTTGAGAGGGTGAAATTGAAAACCCCAAAATTTAAGATTTTGCAAATTTCTCTGTAAACCAGGCTCTTGATGCAGCAGATTCAAATTTCATCTCAAAGAAGAGATAGTTGATGGAAGGACGGACCTGTACGGTTATGAGGTTAATCAGAGGCTCCTTCTTACCCGAGGATCAGAGCTGGCTTGGAAGGAGCAAGGACAATTATGGTATAGGTCTTGCCACTTTCTGATGGCAGCACCTGGGCAAGTGCCCATCGTCAGCCCTGGACAGTGTATATTGGGAACAAATGTATTAGGAAATGAATAACTTGTTAACACTTTAAACCAGCTCGACTACCAACCTTAGGTGATATCCTCTTTAACGGACATGTAAACGTCTGGCGTAAGGGCAGATGCACGTGACAAGTTTTGAAGTCTCGGTTCATTCAGGCATTACCTTAACATTTTCAACAATAACACTTCTTGCTCTTTACCTTCCTTCCTTCCTTGGTTTAGGCCTTTGTCTTTTGGTCATTCAGGAGGAGAGGCTGGATTATGGGCAGATTTTACTTTCTATCTTGATGAAGTGCATGTGGCCCTGACCTATTTGTTGTCTCTAATGAATAAATCAGACCCATGCCCTAGGCTGTTTGTTGTGCCTTTTTAATTCACTTTAATAATAGCTGAGTATCACTATCACTAGAGCAGTGCGATCTGACCGGATGCGTCAGCTTTCTTCTGGTTAAGCATACTCATTAAAGCACATGAGCAGTGCCATGACACTATGAAGCATAATAACCCTGGCCTATCTGCATGATGAGCCACCCTCACTCAGGATTCTGCAGCCTTGACATCCTGCTCTATTGTCGAGCCTTTGAAGGACACGGGCCTTGCTGTGCATCTGATACACCAGCATTGCACGTCAGCCGTTATTCTCCATCTTGTAAGTATCATCCCATCATTCGTTACAGAGCTGTTGCCTTGTTAATAAATAGCCGAAATCCAAGCTGAACTCAGTTAAATTAGATAATCTCGCCAGCAAAAGCAGCATGTTTGCATTGTCCAGCTGTAAACGTGCTGCTTTTCGCATAACGTCTGCTAAACTGGGTGAGTTAAAGCTGTCTGCATCGCTTAAGTACTTTTAAGCTAGAGTTATATTCCAGTTACAGCTTCCGTGGCCTTGATCGAGAGTGAGAAGACTGAGTTCACTGGAAATGTTTTACTTTATGGTTCTTGTGATGGTTGTTGTGTTAGCTGTTCTATGTGCTTGAAGGGAGCACAGCAGGGTTTAATATACAATTTACTTTTTTTTGCAGCAGAGCTATTCCAATGAGCATATCGGGAACCATAGTTGTAAACAAGGGCAATGAAAGATATGAGCAACGAAGGCTGTAAGACCAATCTAAAAAGACAACTTATCCGTGATTCATCCCTAAAGCGTTCACTATCACTTCTCTCTCAAAACACTTATCCGAATCAGGAACTAACTGCTTTAAGATCACCTATCCTCTGCATTTAACACAGTATGTAATGAAAAACTTCAATCATAAGAATATGAGAGAATTCCCAGAAACGCTGATCGGCGACTAATATCTCAGAAGGGGACCCTCATGTAGTTCTGTAGTGAGAGCAGATGTATACGACAAGCTTTGATGCCTTGGTTCATTCAACCATTCTCTTGATACATTTCTTGTTCAATAACGCTCCTTCATCTCTACCTACCCTCATGAGTTTAGGCCTTGCTGTTGGTCATTGGTGGAGAAGAAAACAAGTTACTTACCTGTAACTACGGTTATCCAGTATTGGTATCTTTCATAGATTCACATGCCTGAATCATTCCCCGTCAACGAGGCAGGAGTCCCACGGTAAATAAAAAAGCAGTGCAAAAGCACTTTGTAGTAGTAGTAGGCCCTAGGAATAGGCCTGAGGCCTAAATTATAGTAGCCTATCTACCTCATTATGCTCCAACCAATCAGCTCACAGCACCCTCCAGAACCCTCTCTGCAGAGCCAGCTCTCCTCAGATTTTCGTAGCACAAGTGGGAACAAGTATCCCAATCATAGAGAACTGACTCTCCGGGGAGGAGGGTGGGTGCATGTGAATCTATGAAAGATACCAATACTGGATAACCGTAGTTACAGGTAAGTAACTTGTTTTCTTATCCAGTATTGGGGTATCTTTCATAGATTCACATGCCTGAATCAGAATAGTAAGCAGTAAACCTGGCAAAGTCGGTTGCGGACGGTGGGAGACTTATTGTAGTGCACCCCCATGAATGTACCGTTAACAACCAACAATCGGCTAGAGATTGACCTATTAACAAGTCATCTTCCGAACCAACATAGAAATCATGTAATTTCCTACAGGAAAGGAACCTTAGTATCATAGAAACTCAGTATATGATAACACATGTCTGTATATTATAAACAACAAATTGAATTGTATATACTTTTTAAGAAATGAGCCTATGTTAGAACCTGAATGTATTCCTATGGAAACATGTGGCGTAAAAACGGTTTGGCCCACTGCCGCATCATTCTGATTTGCTGATTGTAGGCAGTAATGTTTTGTAAACGTGTGGACATTCTTCCATGTCGCAGCACGACATGTTTTCAAGCGTCACCCCTGCAAACAAAGCTGCAGATGCTGCCACAGCTCTTGTGGAATGAGATCGAACAGACCTTGTCAATGGTCGTTTAGCCTTGATGTGACAGAACTGGATGGCAGAGGCTATCCATCTAGAAAACGTAGCTTTAGTGACCGCTATACCCAATGTAATCTGGCCATAAGTCACAAACAGATCTGATTTTCTAAAAATCCTGGTTCTGTGGAGTAGAAGTTTAAGCATCTTTTGATGTCTAAAGAATGCAATGTTCTATCCACTGGGGTTGAAGGATTTGGAAAGAAAACATGCATGTCCTTAATCTTACCGGTTCTTTAGAGTGAAATTGTGTCAGTACCCTAGAAATGAACCCAGGATTCGAACAAAGGGTGACATAGTTCTGAGGAAAATGTAAAAAGTGAGGTGTTCTTTATAGTGAAAGCTTAGATTTCACGAACCCTTTTTTCCAAAGTAAGAGCCAGTAAATGGGCAACCTTCCAGGTGAGGAATCTGAGAGCTGGTTTATGGATCAGCTCAAATGTACACTGCATTAACCGCCCTAGCAATGCCGAGTGCTCACTCTGGGAGGGTGCTCGCACTGGAGAGAAAGGCTCGGAAAAGCCCTTTCATAAACTGTCTGACAAGCGCCGAAGAGCAGACAAAAGAAAAACTTTAACATTTCCTAATTCAGGAAAGAGCAGCAAGACGCATTTTGTTTCTTGAAGAAAAACTAAGCCCAGACTTGGCTAGAAGAGCAGATATTGGAGAACTTGTTCTGCAGTAACTGTAATTGAGTGAATTGCTATCACCTCACACTAACCGCAAAATCGCTTCCATTTGAGGCGATAAGCCTTGATTGTGCCTTGGGCACGAGAATTGGCCAAAATTTCACAACAGTTCTTTGAAACGTTGATGCCCTTGAACTCTAACAAATGATAAGCGGGGGCGTGGCTAGCCGAGCAGCGAAATGGCCGCTCTGTGAGTGAGCTCCGCCGGCTACACTAATTAATCCTGAAACTTATCCTTCTCCTGGTGCCTGCGGACCCGAACTACTCCGAGGGTCGCTGTCGGATACCCTGGAGATCCTTCGACTGCAGTTTGGAGAGCCTAGCTAAAAATCCTGAGGAGCGGCGGCCGCCTGGATATACTGCCGACCTGTGTGCCCGCTCTGATCCTCGCCGGAAGTGCCTGACTCCGGGCATTGCGCGGCACTGCAGACCGCGGCTTCGGGGGCCCCGGAGAGCCGGCGAAGGACGCTGTGCGCCATCACCTGCGGCGCGGACACCGCCGACTCTGCTACCGGTGAGCCCCGGTAGTCCTTAAGAAGATTATCGCTGTTACAGCGCTGTGCCTTGCGGTGGGGAGTCGGCGCTCTCGCCCTGTTTGGGAACCCTGTCGGAGCGCCGCATATCGCCCGGCCGTCGGCCTGGGGTGGCGGTAAACTGTGGGAAGCCCCCCGGGTCTCGGCTGCGGGGTGGAGACTGCGGACGCTCTGCTTCTTGGTGGATTGGGGGTCAGAGCGGGGCGACCCTGCGGCGAGGCGGGAACTGCTCTGGTGTCTCCCCGCTACGCCTCTGTGCTGCACCGGGTCGACGGCTGTCGGTGACGGAGCATTGAACGCTGCTTGCACCTTCCTTACCTTGACCGGTTGGTTTCAGGGGGTTTGGATCAGAACTCTGCTACCGCTGCAGGCATGAAGCTTTGCTAGTGGGATCCCGACGCCCGCCATTTTGTGCCTTGGAGCTGCTCTGATTTGCGCGCTGCGGATCCTACGTGTCGCTGGTCAGTCTCGTCCTTCATACTTACCACTTGGCCGATGCAGAACCTTCCCTCGGCCTACCTTGCCTCGCTTCGTCGTGCTACGAGCTACTGCACGACGGGTCGGCGGTGGGGCGCACAGCGACGTTACTCCTAAGTGGCGCTAAGGACATTTTCCAAACTTTGGAGATGGGGAAAAACGAGGCCAGGCAACCGAAAATCAACTTCGACAGCAAGCGACCTCCGAAAACCCATGCAGCTGAGATGGATGGCGGCGAGTCGTCATCGCATGGCGCACCTCCGGATATAGACTTTGGGGCGCTTATAGTAGAGGTGCGGTCCAGCTTAAAGAGTATAGATGCAAAGCTGGATACCATGTCATCACAGCTAGAATTTGTGAAAACTAAAGTAGACGCCCACGAAACCAGACTGGACTGCCTAGAAAACAGGCAAACCGAATGCAGCGAGTTCCAACAGCAGGCCAAGCAACACATTACGTCCCTGGAACAGGAATTAGGTAACCTTCGCGCCAAGGCTGATGACTTGGAAGCACGCTCCAGGAGATCCAACGTCCGCATTACGGGTATTCCGGAGACGACCAACATTAGCAAAATGGAAACGTATGTGACGGACCTCCTACATGAACTATTCGACCCGCACTTGTCCTCAGTCTTCACGGTGGAGAGGGCGCACAGGTCGCTTGGAAAGAGACCCCAGCCGGGTGCCCCACCTCGCCCTATCCTGGCTAAATTGCTCAATTACCAGGATAGAGATGTCATCCTGCGCTTGGCGAGAGAAAAGGGCAGAATCACACATCAAGGGAACAATATCTCCTTCTACCCGGACTTTACCCCCCTGGTGCAAGCGGCACGCAAGGAGTTCCAGCCGGCGAAAAAGATACTGCTACAGGCTGGAGTGCCCTACTCTCTGCTCTATCCGGCGAAATTGAAGGTACAACATGACAACGCTTCACATTTCTTTACAGACGCCAAATCTGCGCTCAAGTTTGCCAAGCATATCTGTGCGGGGGCCAGAAGGAAATCGCCACGACTTGAGGAGGCTTCGGACCACCTTAGTGATAATGACTGAAGGGGCTGCCGCTGTGACTTTGTGTGACTGCACCTCAACCCCCACTCGTGCCCTCTGTGAGGCCGCCACGGATGCCATGCTGAGGCTGCTGACTGCATGTGCTCTTTGAGATTGTAGTTGCATGTGGGTTTTGCGGACCCTGGAGTGGGGGCACTGCCAGGACCCAGGAGAATTCCGATTTGAGTGTGGCCACCCCGTTCACACGGGGGTGTACGCTGGGCGCACCACGCCTCATGGGGTGCCTCCCATTGTTTCTGATGTTGGGGTTTTTGCATGCACTGCGTGCCGAATTTTGGGGTATGTCACGACCTGATTGGGGGGTTGCTGAGGGTGGAGGGTGGAGGGGGGTGTTTATGAAGTTGCGAGTTTTAGTTCTAATAAGGTGCACTGTATTTTTACCTAGTACTGTCTGTTTGAGCATTGGATTGCTGGTAGTGATGCGTGGGCGGCCTTGTGTCTATGGGAGGTGGAGTTGTTGGGAGATATGTCAGACTATGCATCGCTTACTAGATGGGGGGTATTAAGCTCTGGACTTGGAACATTAGAGGCCTTGGTGACTACAAGAAAGCCCGCCTGATGCATGGTATATTGTCAAGGCATAAGGTAGATATTTGTTTCTTGCAGGAAACTCATCTTAATACGACCCCATCACCAAGACTGAAGAACTCTCGGTGGGCACATGTATACTCTGCCATTTATTCTAACTATGCGAGGGGGGTGGCTGTACTTATACGCAGAGGGTTGGATTGGCGGGAACATGCTCGCGTGCAGGATGTGGAGGGTAGATATGTTATACTGCATGGTTCGTTGCAAGGGCGGCCTATTGTGCTGGCTGCGATTTATGGCCCGAATGTAGACGATCCCGAATTTTTCCGAGGTGTTTGGGCGGAGATTGCGTTACTAGACTGCCAATCTGTTGTGTTGGGTGGTGATTTCAATGTTGTGCTGAATGATGACATGGATCGCAGGGGTGTGAGCAGGCCACTGCATGCTAAAGCTCGTCAAGCAGTGTTGGATGTGATGAGTGAGGGAAGACTTTCGGATGTGTGGAGAGCTAGACATCCAGATGTCAAAGTGGGGACCTGCTATACCTGCCACAAAGCTGCTTGGTCTAGGCTGGACTTCTGGCTAGTGTCTCCTGAGGTTGCAACGTGGGTGTCGAGTGTTGATATCCTAGCTAGGTCACTGTCGGATCATGCCCCATGTATGTTGGAGCTGCACCCCCCAGACACTATTCATAGGGCGTTCACATGGCGCCTTCCACCACAAGCGCTCACGGACCCAGTATTTGTTGAGGAGATCAGGGAGGATATCACCCACTATTTTGCTGATAATGCTGGGTCAGCCACCACTAAGGCCATTGAATGGGACGCATTTAAGGCTGTGATCAGAGGCCAGTGCATTGCACGACAGGCGGGCGTGTTGCGCGCTATCAGGGGCACGCTGGCTACACTGGAGGGAGAGCTGAGAGACCTAGATACTGCCTTTAGCACTGACCCGTCCTTAGACACTGCTGGGCTTCTAAAAACCAAACTGTTGGCCTTTACTGAGGAGGCAGAGCGGGAGGTCCGATTCCTGGGAAAACAGGCTGAGGCGCGCAGATATGGAGAGGGAGATAGGCCGAGTAGAACCCTTGCTAGGTTGATAGCTCCTCGAACGCAATCTAATTACATTCATACCATTTATGATAAGGAGGGGACCCTTGCGATTGGCCAGGAGGCGGTGTTGGGCGCTTTCGCTAACTTCTACGCATCCCTCTACACCTCCAAACAACTCGCTGCCCCGGCCTCCTTACAGGACTTTCTCGACTCCATTGCCCTCGTCTGGTTTAATAACAACCACAGACAGTATATGGACCTTCCTGTAACTGTCCAAGATATCACTCAGGTGATCAAAAGCATGCCGGCCAACAAAGCCCCTGGCCCTGACGGCCTGACAACATCCTTCTATAAAACTTATGTAGATGAACTAGCGCCGAGACTACACTCTGTGTTTGTCGAAGCCCTGGAGTTGAACTCCCTACCAGACTCCATGCATGAAGCCTTAATAATTACGCTCTTAAAACCTGACAAGGATGAGCTTCGCCTAGATTCCTATAGACCCCTCTCTCTGATCAATGTGGATGCCAAAATTTATGCAAAGATCATCGCTGATAGATTGCAACCAATGTTACCGATGATTGCACTCCCTGACCAATCGGGGTTTATCCCAGGCCGCGCGACGTCACATAACCTCAGAACCATTTTCTCTGTCCTCCACTACTTACACCCGTCTGTGCAGGCGGCGGTGGTGTTTCTTGACGCCACCAAGGCTTTCGACTCCTTAGAGTGGCCTTACCTGTTCAGGATTTTGGAGAGGATGGGATTCAGTCAGAATTTCATGACCCTGATCAAACTGCTTTACACGACACCTAGAGCTAGGGTGAGTGTCAATGGACTTGTATCCGAGCCATTTGGTATTTCCAGAGGGACTAGACAGGGATGTCCTCTGTCCCCTCTCCTCTTCGCCATTGCGATGGAGCCGCTTGCGGCTCGAATACGGCAACATCACACTGAACGGGGCATCGGATTCAGCTCGCGGAGTTTACTGATCTCGTTGTATGCGGACGATGTCACTTTATATGTCACCAATCCCAAGGATAACATGAACCCGCTGCTCCGAGAATTTGTGAGGTTTGAGGGCCTAGCGGGAGTATCGATAAACTGGTCTAAATCTGTTGCCTTCCCATTGACGGAGGAGACCTGTCGCCCGGCGCCGGACTACCCGCTGAAGTGGGAGACGGACGCTGTTAAATATTTGGGTGTTTGGGTCAGTCGCGATATGCAGGAGCTGTGGTCGCTCAACTTCGGTAGAGCGGTGGACTGGCTGGAGGGGAAAGTCGAGGTTTGGAATAAGCTGCCGCTGTCTCTGGTCGCAAGAATAGCTCTAGTGAAAATGGTGGTCCTCCCCAAATTCTTGTACCTGTTCGTGAACGTCCCGCTGCCGATGACGGCGCACTTTCACGCTCGGGTCCGCTCGCTGTTGTTAAGGTTGGTGTGGGCTGGTGGTCAGGCGAGAGTGTCCTGGGACCTGCTCACACTTCCGCTCCGCCAAGGGGGCCTTGGAGCTCCAGATATGAAGCTGTACTCCCTCTGTGCACAAGCGCAGTTTCTGCACTTCTGGGCCTTCCCTACTCCTTACCAACCGCACGTTGCAGTGGAACTGGCTGTAGCGGCCCCATTACCGCTGAGTGTGGCGCTATACGGGAAGGTTTCATGCCCGTCGAAGGAGATCGACACCGTAGAGATGGTTCGCTGGGCCTGGCGTGAACTTCAGAAATCTGCGGGACTCCCATTTCTCTATGCACCGGCCGCCCCCCTGCGGGGAAACCCGATGCTGCCTTGCTTGACCGCCAGGGGTGATGTGCTTCGGATCAGAGGGGAAAGACTACACACCTTTGCTGATATATACCCTGGTGGTACGTTTGTCGAGATGAACGCGAGTGATGGTGCCCAGCCTGACTCTTTTGCAGACGCGTTGTTATACCATTCCCTTCGGGAATCCTGCAAAAAGATGGGGCCCCACTTCCCGGAGGAGCCATGCACTCTGAACGCTCTTCAAAATTTGTTGTCACGGCCCTCCCCCAAAAAGCTGGTATCGAGACTGTATAACTGCATGCAGGAGCAGTCCCCGCTAACAGTGGCCACGGCTAAACAGGCTTGGGCTGCGGACCTGGCGGACCCTTTCACGGATGAAGTATGGGAATACTGCTGTAGGCAACTCACGGCACTGTCTCCGAACTATCGACTGCGGCTCATCCATTTCAAATTTCTACACAGATATTATCGCACGCCGACCCTGTTACACCGCATGGGCATCCGTGCGGATGCCTCCTGCTGGAAATGTGGAGGGGAGGACGCGTCCTTTCTCCACGTAGCTTGGAGCTGCCCCAAACTGGACACATACTGGTCGGAGGTCTTTATAGCCATTAACCAAATCATACATAGACATGATACACCGACACCGCTCCTGGGCTTATTGGGCTATGTTAAGGAAACTGAACCCTGCGACAGGAAACTGCACGCACTACTACTTCTCTATGCCAAGAGGCAGGTCGCACTGCACTGGGGCAGGAAGGCTCTTCCCTCGTTCACGGGGTGGGTCAGGGATGTGACGTACGGTCATGCTCAGCTAACACACTACTGGGAGACAATGCCCACCGCTTCCAGACCCACAGATATCTGGGACCCGTTCATACAGTGGGCTAGACAGCGGGAGGGCTCAGACACCTCGGGAGAGCCACCTGATGCGGGTGTTTCAGATGATATGGGCTGACTGTGTTCTTTGTGTGATGGAGTGATCGCTGTTCAGAGAACCTGCGCTGATGTGGCCCTGCCCCGCTCTTGCACACGATCTGCACCTACTGCCCCATTGATCCCGCATGGGATACTGGCCCTGCCCCCGCTGTCCCTACTTTGGCCTCTAAACTTGGTGGCCAGCCCCACTCAGCATCCTCCCCCTCCCCCCCCCCCCCATTCCCCTTCTTCCACCCCCTCCGCCTACGCGTGACAGTGTGGAGGTCTCCGCACCCCCAATCCAAATATGATTTGCCTTGTGCTCATGATGTTCCGGCATCGAACTGCGCGGTCCAATGAATGGATGGTATGTTGAGTAATTGTCTTTATATACTGCACCGAAGTTTGTTGTTTTCGTTTTCTGTTTGTTAGTGGATTACATTGGTAGTAAACAGTGATGTTAGATGTATTCTTTTCACCTGCCGCAGCAACGGGTTGCTACCCGCTGATCGTACTGATGCGGCTTTGTTGCTTTCTAATTCACCTGCATGTCTACATCACTGTGAGAAAAGTAAGACCACTTACGTGCTGATGTTACACTGCTCAATTTCATGCTTTTACTATATTGTGTGTATTTATGGACATGCTAAACCCGGTCAGGTCCTGAATCCTGGCCTATTTCGCTGTTTTTTTTTTTTTTTTTTTTGAGCATGTACACCTGATAGCGGCCTGCCTCCGGGTTGTTGGCGTGACGCAGTGTAAATCTTTTGCCATTTTATTGCAGAACTCATGTCTTACAATAAAAAAAAAAAAATTAAAAAAAACACAAATGATAAGCTGTGCGTGCAATAGTAATGACTGTGGATCCGGACGAACCACTTGATCTCCGTCCCCTGACAATATCGTAGGCCCAAGCCGCAGCCGAATGGGCTTGTCTATAAACAATAGCAGAAGTTCCGAGAACCAATATTGGCCAACGGGGTGCAATCGTAATCAGATGGTAACCTTGCAGCTTCATCTTGCAGAACACCTTCGGAACCAATGGTATTGGGGGAAAACTCATACGCACAAACCCCTGACCCTTGCATGGACAGGGCATTCCCTCTTGGTTCCTGTTAAGGAAACCTGCTGACATAATATCGGCCGTCCTTGTTCTCTCTGAATGCAAATGGATCCCGTGCCAGATTAACCCAAACTTGGAAAAACTGGGTTCACCTGTCCCTTTTCCGGCGTCCACTCGTGACAGTCCGACTGAGACATGCTCAGAGCATTGTGGAGAGCCCTGACGTGTTTGGCTCTCAAGACATCTTGTGCAATGCAACTCCTTCGCACAATTCCTGAACCTCTTGCGAGAGTATAGCAGATTTAGTTTCTCCTTGTGTATTGATATAAGACATGCGGATGGTGTTTGCGGTCTGTACTGGCACAGACAAACCCTCAATCCTCAAGCGAAATGCTTGGGGAACAGAACAGCATTGTGGAGCTCAAGCCTGTTGATCTGCTGTTGTCGTTGTCTATGAGACTATGCCTGCCAATGACCTCCCCATCCTTCCATGGAGGCCTCAATCGTTAAAACAAACCCTGGAATGGTTTGCAGGAACGTGCGGCCCTGGGCAATATTCTCTGTCTGCGACCAGCAATGTACAGGATTGATCATGCACGGAGTAACCTTGATGGTATCATCGAACGAACCCTTTGGTTATTGATCTTGAAATTGTAGTTCTATCTGAAAAGGTGTCATTTTGAGCCATGCTAATGGTATGAGATGTATCGCTGAAGAGCACATCTTCATGAACGAAACAAACATTTGAACTGAAACTGACCTTATGAAGTTAACCTTGCCCATTTTTGAAAACACAACTGGTGGTCGTGTGACAAGAATGCTTTGTTGTGGATTGTGCCTAAACCTGCTCCGAGAAAATACATTTACTTGGAGAGGACCTAACTGCAATATGCTGTCGTCGAGAATCAGCCCCAGAGAAAAAATGAGATGGGTACATCTACTGTGGCAATCCTGATTTCGTGTTCAGAAGGACCTTTAAGCAGCCAATCGTCTAGACAGGGGAACACTTGCATTCCTCAAGATCTCAATGTTGCTGCCACTAGTACCAAGAACTTCTTGAAAGGCTCTTGGTGACGATCTCAGCCCAAACGGGAGCACTACGCACCTAAAATGGGCGTCAGCCGCGTGAAAGCGAAAATATTCGTGCTGTTTTGGGTGGACAAGTATGTGGAAATTCGCACCCTCTCCATCCAGAGAAGCCATAAAATATTCTTTGTTTAAATAACATAAATGTTGTGAAAACGAGGGGGAGGGGGACCCCTGGGCGGAGTAGTATATGGCTGATTGATGAATTCCATGGAGTGGCCATTGGTTACTAGGTTTAGAACACATTGGTCCGATATAGTTCCTTGTTGCTTGGAAACAAAAACCTGAAACCTTCAGGACCACTCGAGAAAAGGATAAAATGATTGGAACCTTGTGGTGATCATGGCCTCCTGTTAGTGTCTCAGTCTGGATACTTAAATCTCGTTCGTGACGGGAGAAAGTAGACAGACTATCTACGGAAAGATGCCTGGCTGCAAGGCTGTACTGAGATTGATACTGTTCATCCGATTGGTTTTGGTATCTTCCTCTTGATGAAAACCCCTTTATCACGCTTCTTTGAAAGATCCGCGCCCATATTAAAGGGTGCTTAATGATCGTGCATTATCAATGCCTGGTTTTATAACTAAGGGGCTTCATTCAAATGTTTAGCAAACCGACAACTCCTCATCATAGGCCATGCCTAGAAACTTCGCTCAGGGCTGAAGGTAGCGGCTTTAAGCCATTCCTGGCGTGCGCTTTCCAACAGAATCTTTCCTGCATCCCGCCTTCGGTCCTCAGGAATGAGGTCATTGAAATTCGCTATTGTCAACCACGTTGGACGATCATAGAAACCGATCAAGGATAAAAGATTGTCAGCTCTACTAGAGGCCACTGCCAAAGTAGAGAAATTATTATCCTTATTATTATCATTTTTAAGGTTCAGACGACATCCTTCTTTGTAAGGCGGTGTGGAGATAGGCATTGCAGGATTTTAGATGGCTAATGAGCAGTCTGTGAAGTTACTGAATCTGGTCGAACAGTAGCCTATCAAATTGGATGGGCTGCTAGTAGGTACACATTATTTCTATTCTATGCGCAGAGAAACTGCTGGAATAGACTTAGTCTATTATACGTACCACTCTCGTGATGCATACCTCCTCTAAACCATGAAGGATATATTCTGTTTGCCTGTAGTTGGCAGTGAAAATCTAGCTGTTGCCCACTACGTTAAGAATATATATGATGCTCTTACCGCTGAAGCCATCTCAGCCAATCTCATGATCGACTTTGTCGTAGACATGGTCATGTAAGCGGGGTAATTGCAGACTAGCACGACATCATAGATGACCGTCATGAGCAACCCTTCCAAACGAGGCTGTCAGACGACAGCCATATACAATGCCATTGAAAATGAGGCATTCATAAGTGAGGGCATCCGTAGATGAGGGTTACAAATGGGGCCATTTGCCCTTCGTAGATGAGGCCATCGGTAGATGCGGCCATTGGTAGATGAGATCATCAGGAGATGAGGCCATTGGTAGATAAAACCATTGATAGACAGAGCCATTGATAGACTAGGTCATTGGTAGACGAGACCATTGTAAGACAAGGCCATTGGCATACAAGGCCATTATTCGAGCCAGCCCTTTACAGAGGAAGCCATTGGTAGACGAGGCCATTGGTGGTAAACGTGGCCATTGGTAAACGTGGCCATTGTTAGTGAATGATGCTGTCATAGAAGACAGTCATAGCAATACCATAATAGATGAGGTTAAAATAGGTGATATCCTCTGTAGATGAGGCACTCATAGATGAGGCAATTGAATGATGGTCAGCCATAGATGATACCATGCATAGATGGAGCCATGTGTAGTATAGACCATGCACAAATGAGGCCATATGTATATGAAGCTACCTTGATAAAGTTGTCATAGACTTCCGTCGTAGCTAGGCATTGCCATTGTAGATGACACTATCAAAAATCAGCAGTCATATATGAGGCCGTCATCAATGTGCGGCCGTCGTCGACGACCGTCGTAGACGAGGCCCGTCGTCGACGACCGTCGTAGACGAGGCCCGTCGTCGACGACCGTCGTAGACGAGGCCCGTCGTCGACGACCGTCGCAGACGAGGCCCGTCGTCGACCGTCGTAGACGAGGCCCATCGTAGACGAGGCCCGTCGACAACCGTCGTAGACGAGGCCCGTCGTAGACGAGGCCCGTCGTAGACGACCGTCGTAGACGAGGCCCGTCGTCGACGACCGTCGTAGACGAAGCTGTCGTCGACGACCACCGTAGATGAGGCGGTCGTCAACAACCCTCGTAGAAGAGGCCATCGTCGACGACCATCGAGGAGGAGGCCGTCGTCAACGATCATCGTAGATGAGGATAATTTTGGTGAGGCAGTAATATTAGACATGGAGATATTTGGTATATACTCCTAATGTCCGGCAAGAGAGCTTCCCTGATGTAGCGTCAGGGATGAAAAAAGGGAGTTGTATCCTCTGTGAGAAATGCCTATAAAGGCTCAAAGAGAATCTTATGGCTCTTATGCGCGCCCTCAGTAGCGCGACTTCTCCCTTCGACCTCACCTCATCCTCCTCAGAAGTGGCAGATTTTTATGCGCGCCCTCAGTAGGCTCCTGGCGCGACTTCTCCCTTCTACCTCTCCTCATCCTCCTCAGAAGTGGCCGGTAAAAGTCTCTGACCCAAAGCGGCCTCATCTCTCAGAACGTGAGAGTTATTGAGGAAAAGGTTAGACATAAATCATAGTCTATTACCTTATTTACTGCCATTCTGCCATATTACCGCCTTAATTGGGTCAGAGAAATGAAGTATGAGCTTGTAATCCAAAAAGAAGTAAAACTGAAGAAAAAACTGAGCAGAGCTCAGGGAGACTCCCTTCACCCACGACGTGCGGTGAAAATCTGAGGAGAGCTGGCTCTGCAGAGAGGGTTCTGGAGGGTGCTGTGAGCTGATTGGTTGGAGCAAAGACTTTGGTCTTTTTTACATAATGAGGTAGATAGGCTACTATAATTTAGGCCTCAGGCCTATTCCTAGGGCCTACTACTACTACAAAGTGCTTTTGCACTGCTTTTTTATTTACCGTGGGACTCCCGCCTCGTCGACGGGGAATGATTCAGGCATGTGAATCTATGAAAGATACCCCAATACTGGATAAAGGGTGGATCATTAGACTACTTTTTACTTTTAGACACAGTAGAGTGCACTTCTCTGTTGATGAAGTGCATGGTAGCCCTGACGATATTTATTGTCTCTAATGGATAACACAGGCAGCTGGCCTAGGGATGTGGGATTTGGCTGCTGTGGCTTTTTAAATTACTTTGATAAACAGCTGAATATTGCTAGCACAAGAGCAGTGTGTGCCGAACATACTCCTTAAAGCACGTTGGCAGGAGTGATGCATCGTTTCATAATAACCTGGGTGTATGTGCATGGTAAACCACCCTCACCTAGATACTGGCACTGCTTATTTTGTAACACAGTAAGTGCAGGGGCACTATTTTGTTCAAAGGCCCATGGCCAGAACTATTGAGGGTCAGGGTGACAAATGCCAAGGCTGCACCGTCTAGATTCCACCTCATACCTCTTTCATCCACAAACAGACATTCCCAGACCTATTATCTTATAATTTCAGATTTTTTTTCATACTTGCTTTAAAACTTTGTCAAAGTTTGTCAGTCTTGCTTTTCTTTCACCCTGCCCCCACCTTTTTGTGTTTTAATTCTCTTGCTTAAGCCCTGTTGAGGGGGGAAATGAAGCTGATGCCCCCCCCCACACCCCTGCAACCACGGGCTCGATTTAAGTACTGGATACTGCCAACAGACACCCTGCCTATGCTCCAGCCCTTGAAGGAGAGCCTGGCAATGCATCATGCACAACAGCACTGCTAGTTAGCCCTTCCCCACTGTAATGTAAGAATTATGCATAATCTGTTGCAGAGGTGGTTCAATGGTAATAAATGGCTAAAATACAAACTGCATTTAATCAAACTAGATAACTTAGCCAAGCCAAGACTATTGTTCAAGTGCTAGCATGCTCCATTCCCCATTGATTCTGCTATAATCGGTGAGTGGAAGCTGGTCTGTAGCTGTAAAGTACTTCTAAGTCCAAAGTTCTTTTCCAGTTACTGTGTACCATGCCCTTCATTGAAAGCAACTGAAAGGCTGATTCAACATTGCATGGATTATTTAAGGGTAATATGATGGTTCGTGGGGTTGCTGCTCCCCGTGCACAATGGAAGTATGGCCTAGGTTATGGTACATTAGATTTGTGTTTTTGAGGCTGGGCTGAATTATAGTCATCTGTCCACACTTCCATGTGGAGAACAAAACAATACGTACATATATTTGCAAATAAGAGCAGGGAAACGTATGGGGACCAATGTCCTAAAATCAAACCAAAAAGGACAATTTATCCATAATCCATCCCTAAAACCTTTAAGATGTCCCAGTGTGGTTTCATCTCTCTCTCAAAACACTTCTCCATCTCATGAACTAGCTGCTTCAAGATCACCTATCCCACGCATTTATCAAAATATGCTACGAAAAACAAAAATCACTGCACTCAGACGAGGACACTCAAAACTGACCTCCAATATTTCACTCACAGTACTGACCTATGGGCAAATAATAAACAGAAAAGCTTAGATATCTCTGCGGTGACTAAAATACCCTGTGGTCAAAGCTTAAGGTCTCACCCTCACCATACTTTATTGGGAAACCATCTCCACCTTTAAAAATGGAGCAATGGCAAATCATATTTCAATCCAATGATGCTAGTCTGGCCCTGCTCAATCAACTTTGAGAGGAGGATGTAGCCTTACAGCTAGAGCGGTCGACCTCGCATCTGGGGAACCGGGTTCGAGTCTCAGCAACGATGCTCAACATCCTGTGATTCTGGGCAAATCTCCCTGTGTCTAACAAAAATGAATATTTCCTTCTGTAACAAAACTGGTGCTCATGTAAACCGCTCTGATACCCGATTTCTCGGGTCTAGTTTGCACTATATAAAACTCCTAAAAAAAAAACGTTGACTACCTTTCCCTAAAGTTTCTCCTGGCTCAGCTTCTCCCTCTGTCCACTCCTCTCCAACACTAATTTTTTGCTAATAGCCCTCAGCCTCCTCAGACATTGCCCCTGAATGCTTCCTCTCATGTTGCTTTTTCCACCAACCATGTTAATGTCACTTCTTGCCCTTTACCTCCTCAGTGTCTCACCCTTCAAACCACTTCCCCTTCCCCTCACTAGTCTACCAGCCACAGACTTCCCGCACAGCCCACTTGCAGATGCCTCCTCTACACTTTCTCCATTACACACCTTGTCGTACCACTTCATCTCATTGCTCACAACTTTAGCCCTCCCCCACAACCCTTCTCAACCTCTACTCATCATCATCCTGCAACTGCCAGCTATGCTCTTCTCTCCCAAATGCTGCCTCAGTCCCTGCTTCCTCTAGCTCCCCTGTATCTCCTCTGTTCCCCCTTAACCTGCTTACATTTTAAAATCCTCCCTCCTTCCTAATCTGCCAGCAGCACCTCAGAAACTACACTAATCACCTGTTCTTTGTCCAAAACAGCAGGTCCTCAGCAATCAATACCTAAAACTAGCTCCAATCTGGAAAGACAACACAGTCCTCCTCCACATTGAGTCCTACATGTCGCCCTTATCTGATCTCCAACCCTCCATAGTTCAGATGACCACGAAAATTGACGTCTTAGCATAGGCAGTGACTCATCTGTCATGCTTGATGTTCAAATACAAAAAGTGTTCAAAGCCTGGTCAGCAACCTGCCTTGAAGAATAATCCATGGGGAAACAGACTACCTAGAAAAAACCATTACTCTAGACCCCTTACAGCTGCCGAACTCTTCCCACTACTCACTTTCATTGTTTCCAGCGCCTTTCACTGGAAATCTATGCATACAAAGCCATTAAAACCAGAATTAATATTAACTAACGCCCTACTGGACCATCCTGGTGAATCCTTAACTTAAATAGAGGTGTTTTTCCTAATAGTTAAAATGTTAAGTCTCTCTGATGCCAATAATTTGAATAGCTTCCATGCTCTCTCTACTTTCCCTTCTTAAGAAAGGAGCTTCAAAGCTGTGCTGCCACACCCCTTTTTCTCCACATCTAGGCAAACACCTGCCTATTCAGATAGGGTCACAGAGACTGACTTTCTGCACATATCAGATGTCTCACGTCCTATCCTTGACTCTGGCAACTCTTACCTACCTCTCTCCTGACTCTAATACAGTCAATCACATCTCTAATTAACATGTTGAAGGAATGGATGGGCACTGAGGGGGTAGTCCTAAATGGGCTCACATTTTTATTGAACCATTTTCAAGCAGTTAAAATAAATAGCAAGTTCTGTATCTACCACAGTCAACCCCCAACTCTGTTCAACCTGTCCCTAAAACCATTTGGACAGATCCTCAGTTACTCTGTATACAGATGATGTCCAGACCCAGCTGTCCATCGCCAAACAATACTCTCCTACTCTCCGACACCTTGAATAGAATCCAAAAGTTGATGTCAAACCACTAGCTCAAACTTCTATATATGAAAATTCCTATTAATCTCACTGAAAAAAATCCACCCTTCGGGTACAAGAGTGCATGGAATCATTTCCTTCCCTGGATTGCAAACCAACAATTATGGTGAATGCCAAATGCCGAAGTTTTAACCTTGACATCCTTCATAGGCAAACCACTGCCATGGCTAAGAGTGCTTGCCAACAATTTAGGTTATTCTCGAACATCATGCAATTAATAACAGACCAGGACTTAACAAGCCACACAGTTCATGACTCTAGGAAATCGCTCCTGTCCAGACTAACAAAAGTTCATCTGGCACCCCTCAAGGAGTGCTGTTACAAGCCACAAGAAATGTGACCACATTACATTTCTCCTAACTTTTCAGTGGCGCCCCACTAAAGCTAAAGCTTAGTTTCAGACTGCTTGCATCATTCACAAAACCCATCATGACTCTTCTCCTACCTGTCCAATAAGCTGAAAATCTCCGGTATTGAGGAACATGATGAAGAACCTCCCACATTCAAGCAAGAATGCTGCTTGAAACATGCCTTCTCCAGAAGTGCTACACGGATTTGGGTCTCTCTACCACCAGCTCTTCCATCACCTTTAAAAATAAACTAAAAAGTATCCTATTCCAAAGATACTTTCTCGTTCCCATCTCTGAAATCCACCGCTCAGTCTGTGTTGGGACTTGTCTGTCCTGTTTTGGTGCTGAACTTTTTGATTATTTTGTTTGTTATCCGTTTTTGAACTCCTGTTCTCTTGTAAAGCGCTCTAGTGCCCATACGCACCGTTAGCGCTATATAAAACCACGATTAATTAAAGAAAAAATCAGGTAACACAGCTAAGAGAAATACGAGCCAGACATCCGCAGACTCTTTTTTTTCTCTCTTTCTTCGTTATTTCATTTTAGCTCTCTGTTGCTGTAGTTTTTCTGAATAGACACACGAGGGCAGCAGTGCACTGTATACACGCACCCCTGTCCTGTGTATTTCACAGTGCTAGCAGTGCTGCAGACCTAATGAAGTCTCTCCCTAACCTTCTGGAGGCAGACGGTAATTAATATTTTTAGGGTAGAGGGTATGACGTCAAAGAAGGCAGTGTTTTGTATCTAGTTTCCGTGGTGTTTCAGCTCAAAGTCCTGGCTTTGTGGTTCGTCTAACTCCATGTTGGTTTCTATTTAGCAAACCAATGTTGATGCATTTTCCGTTGCTCGGGTTGACCGCAACCTCCGCAGGAAGTCCTGGCCATCTGGGACTCATGGGTTATTTTTCTTAAAACGGAAAATGTAATAGCGTTTTTGATGAGCCATAACCCTTATTGCGAAATGAGGTAAGGAATTCACGGTTTCTCTAACAGTTATTTCTCTCCCTTTGATAAGACCTTATCTTGCATGGGCAAGCTTCAGAAATGAACGCAGACCGACTGTAGGTGTGCGAAGCTGTGGAACACTTTCATCTGCAACTTGGTGAAGTTTTATTTAAACTTCACATTAATTATGAGGGTAACACATTTTGCAGATTTTTTAAACAGAGGGAGAAATCTTTCACTAGAGGTAAGCTTTATGGAGAATTCTATCACCAAAAGGTTTTGTGAGAGAATTCTCACTCTTTTGCTCTTTGAGGGGTAGAAAACTTCGGAAGTTGAATACATTTAGCAAACTTGCCACATTTTGCAAACTGGACGACGTTTGCTAACTTTGCTCAACCACGACGAGTGTGTAGTTTAAAACTTTGCCCACCCTTGTAGACGGTATCTTAGAGTCGAAGATAGTTTATCTTTATAAGCAATACTCATAGTAACGTACACGTTACTGGCTAGTTTTGGATAAGAGCACATATAATAAGTCAACTCTAAATTCTACAATAGCTGCATTTTGTATTAAACAGTTGCAAACTATGTCAAGAAGATTCACAAATGGTACCCCCGCTTCTCCCCTCTTCACGTGACTCCGTTCCAGATGCTGTGCACCAAGCACACAGGGCGTAGGGAGGTAGGACACTGATGATTAATTTGTTATGACAAAGGGACATGAGGGTAGGTGATGGGTGGTGATACAAGGAGGTGAGGGGCAGACTGAACACACTCAACTTTGGGTTTCAAATGTTAGCGGGTGTTGTTACTGGGGTGAGGATCACTCTACTAGTTCTAATAAGAGAAGCCGCGCCTTACCAAGAATGTTTGTAACAGGGGTTATGGCCGAGGCCTTAGAGTGCCAGCTACAGAGATGTGAGGTCAGAGGTCAACTCAATCCTGTAATGAGAATGTGGCATGCTTGTCATAACAGTGTCAGAGAGCTGTCCAGAGAGTGTATCATAGGAGTGTATCATAGTTCTGAGTACCCAGCCTGCTGGATCTCTGGCACCTTACCTGGAGAGAAGTTCTAAAGTCATCATGTCTCCGCACATGTCCAGCATTAGACATGATGTACTTGTGGGCATAGAAAAAACACTTCAATAACAAATGTTGCTTATGCAAGAGCTCCATACAAGACATTATCTGCAACCTCTTCTGTGAATTAGTTGAATGCCTTTCACACCCTAGATAGTCCTGGGCAGCACACTGTCAACTTCTTCAGTTCTTACCTGCCACCGCATGCCATTATCCAGGTCTGAGCTCCCCTGCACTTGGAAACGTGGAAGCCTTACCATCTGCAATCTCTTCAGGCTATATTTAAGGCATATTTAGAATGCTTCTTTCCAGATGTTGCTATCTTTGGTCACATCCACAACTTCCTATCACTTGAGCATACCACAGATTCTATCAATACTAACTCTTAAACTAACTAAAAGAAGCATGGTAGGAATTTGAGAACATGGACCCCAACGCACAACTTTTTTACATTTAGGGTTATTTGGACTTTAAGAATAAATTATTGAGGCGGTTTGCAATTTTGTAATCCTTTCAATTGCCAGTGCAGGGAAGTACTTCTGCTCAAGTAGTTTACTGCTACGATGATCATTCCAAGCAAATGTGGCATCAAACAATGGTACTGATTACCTTGGATTAAGTCAGCACTCACCCAGCTGCAAAGCACTAAACCAGCTCATGCCATAGTCAAACTTCAGACACAAAACAGCTTTATGACTCCTCTAGCCCGTGATGTGCAAAGAATAACCAAATGCACCCACTTCACATCATTCAAGAGGTCCAATCTCATAAACTGATCTGGACATGGCAACCACAATATTTAAGCAGCTCTGAAGCTGCCCACTCCACATCCAGTCCTGTTTTTTGTTTGCGCTCTGACTCTTGTCGTTTTGTTCAAAATCCAGAACTGCGAGTGCAGCAACAGAATTTACAACCAAAACTAGATCTGGATAAACTACTCGACTTGGGAACACCATGGGAGGTCTCCAAATAAGGCCCTGAAGTTGAAATGGTGATTACACAGATCATGTCGGCCTTCAGCAGAGTGTGGAGGAATGGGAGTTTCCCAATGGAAAGTGATCGAAATAAGAGGTAATAAACATCAGGGAAGATGGAATAGTAGTGATATGTGCACCTAACTGCAGCAAAAAGATTGAACCCCAAGAACATGACACGTGGTGCCTAAAGATGATCTCTCGCGATCTTGACATCTACCACAAGAGAGGAGAGGGGAGGTGACAGCAGGATTCTCTGCCTCGCCAACACCCACTCCCACCCGTTATTTCATTTTGGCGATAAAGAAGTGCGGCTTGGGCCTTAGTGTTCTGTTACTGAATGCGTAAAGGAGGCCACTGCAGTGCAAGATCAACCGCAGGCCAAGCCCACTGCACCTGTTCGTTTGTGAGTGCTGCTCATACTTGTAACTCGCTTTTCAAGAGGCGGTCATGTGCACAGGAATGTGATCCAGCCGGTTCCAACTCAAAGAAACTAGACTTTTTTTTCTAAAGACATTTAAAAGTATCCAGGCAGCTCATTTTATTGTCATATGTTTAATCCTCTTGCTAATGTGTATTTTATGGCAGAAAAGAGCCTTTGCATGAAAACGCACATTTTACTCGACTTCCCATCTCAACATTAAGGTTTAAACCAGTCCTTAATTTGTAAAAAAAAAAAAAAATCCTTAGGAGCCTGCCACTTGCACTGCCGGATGAGGGGCCGTACCAAATTCCAAGGATTTCTAGTTTTGGTTCCCTATCATGCCTCTTTCTTCCTCCAACTTACACTTCCTGTGTCTTTATCTCTTTCTTGCAGGTTCTTTACTTCACTGTGTGTTCTCCCCTTGTCACTATTTTCCTGTCTTTCCCTTCCTCTTCCTTTCTCTCATTTGTGTATCCTCTCTTTTGCTTTCAATCAAATTCACATGAAGAAATAAAAGTCTCGGTCCTCAAAAATGAGTGCCTGTGCCCACCAGCTGCAGACATCAGCACTCGTTTTGCATTGGCTCTCGCTCAACTTACTTGCCACTAGGGCTGGGCAGTGAACACCACGGCTCTGGTTTGCGGAGTTTTGCCCAAGTTTCGGAAAAACTACGCAAACCTCCGCATAGCAGAGATTTTTTCTCATGCACAGCTTGCCAACAGTAAGTTGGCGAGCATGATCGAGAAAATCAGGCGATAGCCTGCCTCCCGGTGAGAATTCTCAATGCGGGTGGGTGAGGCAGGTCGCTACCACTAGTGCTGAGAAAGCTGCTGCTCGCAGTGAGAAAACTGCAGCTCAAGAAGAAAATCTACTCGAGCAGCAGAAAGCAGCCGTACCCTCTGACGGATTTTGTGGTGCCTTTTGCACAGGTTTTACAGCACGGAACAAGCTCCCTGTGCTACAAATCAGTACGAGCACCACAACGTACCACAACTTCACCACTCAGAGGATTCAAGTGATTATGTGAATTTCCCGTAGTGCGCTAGGGTCGAAACGTCGACGATTACGCCCCTTTTACTTTGAGGCCTATACCATTCATTCCCTTGTCCCTTGTGTAATAATGTATATAGAATTGCATGGGTAGGCTTTGTTTTTTGTGCAACTTTCAATTGTCCTTTTGTTGTACATAATCACTTGAATCCTGTGCCCTGAGCCTTCCTTCCCTCTCATTCACTTGAGCACCCCCCTTTTTCCTTCTCTTCCTTCCTTCCCAATTAATCACTGTATGAATATGTAAATAAAATTGTGATATAAATGTGATTTTTAGTTACATGTCTCCTTAATCAAATAGTCGTGTTGGGTTTACAGCATATATAATGTAAGCATTACACATCTCCCCCGTTGCGTCACAGATTCATTCTGATTAATTGTTTTGTGAAAAATCAAGATTCACATGTATTGATACTTAGAGTTTTGTCTAGGACCACCTCTTGTTATATATACCATTACCCAGGTCCTTTGACGTATTGGGTCTACCCCATTGTTTTCAATGTCCTCCTCAACATGGCCACTCTCTTGCCTCCTCCTTGACGCCCTGCTTCACTAATAACCCTTACGTTGTACGTTTTGCGCGTGCGCATGCACATACACAAGACATACACATAGGGGTTATCAGTGAAGCAGGACGGCGAGGAGGAGGTAGGAGAGTGGCCATGTCGAGGAGGAGGCAGCCACGGGACAGGTAAATGCCTTTTAATTATTTTGGGATGGTGGAGGGGCTGGCTAACTATGCTCCACCACAGAGTCGTAGTTTTGCCTGAACTCTGCGTTCACAACGGAACGTGGAGTAGGCAAAACTACGTAAACTCCGCTGGCGGAGCGTAGTTACCTGCCCGGGTTTAGTTATGAGGTAGGAAAGATAAAAGGTGATAGAGGTAAATACGGAAAAAATAAATTTTATGGCATAAGGGAGTGTTAATGAAAAAAAAGACATTGCAGACACATTCTGAATCCTGCATGGGACAACAACAGGGGTTCAGTGATAAGAGAAGCAAAGGCTAAAGTACGTGAGCAAAGAGAATCAAGAGGAGGGAAGATTATAAGAAAACAAAATGGATAGAGAAAAATGGGACTGGGTAAAGAGTAAGAAAAGAGTGAAGAGTTCTACAAAATATAGGGCAAGATGTGCTCAGATTGCATTTGCAAAAAGTGGTCACATATTGTGCATTGAATTGTAGTGAATCAAATCTGATTTTGCTAAATTGACCTGTGTATCAATAAGCCAGTTCCCAAAAAAAGGAATCACAGGGCATCATGGGATGACCTGTTTAATTAATATTCATTAGGCAGGTCGCAATTTACAATGCCCTGCAATTGGCTACAATCACAGGGATGGTGGTCTTCAGGGTACAACAGACCACAATCCATGTGATTGCATGTTTTCCTTAACTGAAACAGGGCTGCTTTAAAAACAGTTTTCCATTTCGAAAAACTTCAGTGAGATTTGGTTAGCTGTAGTGGACCACTGCCTACCTTGAAGGCGCCACTGTAAATCCCAAAGAGATTACAAATCAATTAGCACCCGGCCTTGGGAGAAAGTAACTAATGGATGGTGTGCGACTGGAAATTACGTATGCAAGCCAGTGATACATAGCTACTTTATCACAATTTGGAAGTAACACCCTAAACACGCTCTTCCAAATTGTGATTCAGTAAACATTTCTAATCCCATTGTGAGTTTCTGAATTTTATTTTGTAATTGCAAAATTCGATTAGTTGATGTGTATAACTGTTGTGTAAAAGAGGGTTCCTGCAGTCACAAAACCCGCATGTTACTAATTCAGAGGGTTTGCAACCACAAAAACCCTTTGTACATCTGGCCCATAAAATATGTCAACAGATTATTTGATTTTCAAATGTTTTCTGGTATTGAATATCTATAATAATAGTCTGGGTTGATTTGGAAAGAAAATGAAAACTGCAAGAAATTAGATGGCGTTTAAGGCTAAAGAAGACAGTAGAAAGTTCAGAAGTAAAGACTCAAACACCAGGCCATCCAGTTCATATTCCCCAGCTTTAGCTTATAGCCATTACATTACAGCCGCTAGAATGGTAAGCATTGCTAGGCCATGCCAATGTCTGCTTACTGCTGTGCCAGAGATATATCAAAGCAAATCTGTTAGTTAAGCAGCACATGAAACATACCTTTGTTCCTCCTCAACTTCTTCTTTGGTCAACATCTTCATGAACTGGCTGCCTCGAAGAATTCCTGGATTGTACTGAAAGGAGAACCCTTTCTTTTCTGAAAGAAAAAGCAAGATCACATGAAATATGAAGCACTGAGAATCATAGAAACCACATACAACATCAAAGTGAGCCAGCAGGGAAAACAGAAGGACCATCAAATGAGTCAAAAACTCAGATTGAGACAAGAGGGGCAGTTTTATAACACTTCTAGTAATCAATGAGAAAGATTCATGAAAAACAGCCATACAACACCAGAGCCGACCAGTGACATGGGAGTGGAGACCAGCCATGCAACATAACTTAATGAGTGTGAGAGAAGGATAAAGAGGACAGGCCCCAAAGAGCCACAACCAACCAAAAAGCGGGAAAACACTGCAACCAAACAATGAGACAGGACCAGCGCATAAAGAAGAACCAATCAGTGATAATAAGGAAAGTAGAGAAGAGGCTCAACCATACAACTAAATAAACATGATCCAGTGAGAAAAGGGAAAGACCACTTCTGCAGAAACTGAGTTGATAAATGAGATTGTGTGAAGGAAGTTAGATCCAACAAATGCAATACCAACCTAAGGGACAGAGAATGAGGCAAACCTTACAAAGCCAAACTGACAAATGGGGAAGCCAGCCTAAAATCACAAGAATCAAACAAAACAGGGGAAGGAAATCAGTCATGGAACACTAGAACCAACTAATGGGAGTGTGAAGGAAGCAGCCCTACAGATACACAGTTGGCCAAAAAGAGTAACTAAGGCAAGCAAGAGCCAAGCAACAACAAGCCCTAGAGCATCGCAAGAACCAGTGAGATCAGAGAGAGGGAGAGAAGCCTGGACACCATAGAAACCATTAAGAGTGAGTGGAGGAAGATCAGCCCAACCACATTAGAAACTAACAGTGTAAATGAGAAGAAGTAGAGTGCCCCTACAACATCCTAACTGATAAATGGAACAATAAAAGCAATGAAAATAACCTAAGGCCATGAAAACCATGAAAAACCAACATGATGGTGAAGGGAGATTTGTTCTCAAAATAGAGTTAAGCAAATGGGATTGTCCCTCAATTTGTTTCATATAGCCTGTCATAGACTAAAATGCACTTGTAATACAGTGGAGAGGACATTCGCTATGTTTGTGTGATAGGTTTCATTTCCAGATGCCCCGCCCATTTACATTTTCATTTACATTTATGAGTTAGCAGGATGTGTCTAACCAATGGTATATTCATTTATGCATTCTTGCTCATATTCGTCATCTAATATTCATTTATGCGTATTATACTATCATGTTTTCTTAGCTTAGCTTGTGTGCCACCATTTTGGAAGTGTTTCTTTCTGCGTGCGAGTCGCACTCGCTCACCCCTCCCGTAGAAATAGAGAAAAGAAATGCTAATGCAGTAGTTTTCCTTTCTCAGCTAACTGTGACCGAAACTATAACAAATTCATTATCAGTGGTGTTCTCATATGCTGGAGACGCTGAGGCCCGGCTCCGCGGCCTTGGGCAGAGATAAGAAATGTTACCATCGCAGGTGCAGATGCCTCTTGTGCGAGGCCATTGTTCGCTCTTCCAGAGGTCCAGTATTTTTCCACACTGGGCGTGTTTTACTCTACTGTATCCTGATATAATGTACTGCTGTGTTGGGATGGGTCAATCCTCTCGGCGCACTCTTATGGGTGAGGTCGGACAGGGCCCTGTCATATGGGAGTTTGTGGCCTAATAAAATGACCTTGTTCATTCTTCTCCACTGTCCGGCTGACTTATTACTGGGTAACTATAGGTGAGTGCGGTAAGTCACTCGGGTGGATTTGAGCCACGCTTATCAGATGGCGCCCGAACAGGGACTCCGCGATAAGGATCTTTCTCACCCGTAAGTGGGTAGCAGAAGACCGGGGACCCTCTAGTCGGCACGGTGGGTCTGGGTACCCACTTTGATGCCGAGCTTGGTTCTCGCAGCGCTGCCCGGCCCTGCTGATCGGGAGAGGTCCCGGTTCATGATCCTGCGCCGGAGTCCGGAAGGCGGAACTTTGGAGCTGACCGTGTTGGTCCTGGCAGCCGGTGGTGGAGAACGGTAGAAGTCGGTACTGCGCATAGAAGGTGAGTGGTCCGACTGTTGATTGAGGGAGCGGGGATGCTCCATGAGACCAGTGTGTCTCTGAGACCGGTGTGTCTCTGGTGATTGGAGGAGCTGGTGTGCTCCTGGGGCTAGTGTGCTCCGGGGAACTCAGGGTGCGAGTGGCGCCCTGACAGACTTAGTGGAGATTGGGTGGACGTCTGTTTGTCATCCGACCGGATGGTACTGCTGTCGAGGCGTGGCTTGCTGCGGATGAATTTTGTGACCTACCCGAACCCCTAGGGTGTGTGGTTCGCTGGGTGCGGGTCCGGTTCTCACGTGGCATAGTGCGCAGCGATCTGTAGTGCCGCCTGGGAGGCGGATGTGTTCCTCAATTTCAGAACGGTGTGTATACTGTTCGGTCTGCGGAAGGGTCCAGGTTCCCCAGGACTTGGTCGACGAGCCTCGTCCCATTTTTGATAACATGTGTTTGGCAGGGATTGTGTTGGCGATATAGGAAGTGCAACTGCGTGTGGGTGTGAATTTCTCGTTGTGATTGTATGACCCGGGGAAGCGAAAGTTTTGTGTTGGTGTGAGGTTGAGTGAGTGGCGATGCCGTGATTTAGTAAACTGCGGTGCCTTGGGTGCTGCTGTGGCTCTTTGGACACTAGACTGGCCGAGAGCCAACCCGCCCCGGTGGAGGGCTCCCCTAATTTCGAGATGTACGTCAAATATGGGTTGCCTCCGATTTTGTTTAACACTTTGTGGCACAGATATACGAAAGGAAATGTGGATTTGCAGTGGCCTTTGACCGGTTCTTTTGATGTGGCAAAATTAGATTATTTACAAGACCGATTGTGTGCTAGGCGCAGTCGCCAGAGTATGTTCGATTCTCTGAGGATGTGGCAGAAGGAAGTAAAGGTGCGACAGTTGAGGGAAGAGAAGGTAGCTCAAAAGAGGGCGGCACAGACAATGGCGCAGAAGGCGAGAGAGCATACTAAGAGAGAGAATGAGCAGCGGATTGAGCTCGCAGACAGGCTTTTCAGGTTACAGGATAGTAAGAGCTATGTGGTTAGAGAGGAAGAACAAGATGAGATGGAGGACATCTTGAACGCTCGCCCCCCTCCCCCATACGCCCCGCAACCCTTGGACCCTGTGTTGGCGGGTTCTGCTTCTTCCGCGGCGGTTTCGGTTCCGCAGGCAGGTGCTCTCCTTTATCTGGCGCCCCCACCACCTCCTCCGTTTCCGCTCCAAAATTGTTGAGTGATGTTGAACAAGCTTTGTCTTCTGTCACTTCTTCATTGACGGTGCCCTTGGTCTCCCTCTTGGCGGCGAGCTCACCTGCCCTCTCGGTGGCCCCCTCTGCGCTCCCTACTGTTTCTGCTAGCGCTACCCCTCAAGGTGGGTTGGTGACCCCGGCTCGGGGTGCAGGAAGTGGGCTGCTTAATCAGGTATGGAAGTTGCTCACGCGTTCTACTGTCGGGTTGGATGAGAAAACGGTGGTGGCTAATCAGGCTTGCCAGTGGGCTAGGAATAATATTTATTCGATTGAAGATATTTGGTCCACGACTAAAGATTATGAACCATTGATGCAACAGCATGCTTTATGGCATATGTCGACGACATTGATAGCGTTGTGGGAACAGGGATATGGTGGAGAAGCACCGGCGATTCTTCATGACATTAAGAATAATGCCTACAGAGCTAATACTGGTATGAAGGATGTGTTACGCAGTTTGAGTATAGAAATGAGTTGCCGTCGGCAGGAGAGCCTCGTTTCCCTGGGGTACATCCGATGCGGGAGGTACACCCTATTTTCCACCCTGAAATACCTGAGGTGGTAGACCCGCTCACTAATAATGTCACTCGAGTTCGCGTCGATGCTCATTTCCAAGAACAATGGGTGTATACGCCTTGGAAAAGGAGCGAGGTATTAGCACTGAAGGCCCAGTTGCCCGACTCGAGAAAGAATCCGACTGCTTATTACAAAGAGCTGACAGAAGCAGCGTCCTCGACGGTCATGACATTAGCAGACATAGAGTTGTTTTTTGGACTGTTGGTTCCGGTGGATGTGTGGAGACAGGTAAAGGGTACGGATCATGTAGAAGAGCTGGGTGGCACCTGGGAGGAATTTAGGGATTGGTACAAGGAGCGGAAGCCAGGGGAGAAGCCGAAGGCTGAAATTCTAGCGTTACCGGGACGCATAATAAAATATATGCACTCCCTTATTCCTCCTAAGAAAGTAGATTGGGATAAATTGACTGCACGCAGACAGAAAAAGAATGAGGCGGTTTCAGATTTTTTCACTCGCTTTGAAGAGACTTTCATGGATTTCAGTGGTCAAGATATTTCCCAAGATGGCGGCCTGCGCCTTTTCGTTAATAGATTCGTAACGAATTTGTTACCGGAAATATCGGGTCGATTGCAGGCGTCGGAGAGTACGTGGACGACGTCCACCCCCTCTGGTATTCTGAGCATGGCTCAGTATTATGAACATAGGGAGAATGAGAATAAAGACAGACAAGAGAAGAAGGCGAAGGATTTGAAGACAAGAGTGTTACTGCAGCAAGTAGCGAAGGGTCGGGGACGGGGAGCCCCGCCCATGGTAGCTGGTCGAGGAGGAAGTGGTTATGGAAGGGAAAAGAAGAGAGAGCGTCTGGGGAAAAATCAATGTGCTAACTGCAAAAAGGAGGGGCACTGGTGGAGAGATTGCCCAGAACTTCAGTCTACTGCCGGTCAAGGCAGGGGACGTGGTCGGGGTGAATTTCGCAGGAATGATAGACAGTCTGATGAAGGTAAGAGACCGGGAGGGAATTACTTTGATGGAGACAGGGACCGACAGCACTTCCAGAGCGAGGGCGACAGTGGTAGAGACAGACAGTACTACAATGATGCTTATGCTATGGACGATTTGACTGGATTTTCTCATAACTAGGACAGCGTAGGACAGAGCATCGGACCGGTTTCTGTGGATATTGATCAACGAGGACCCTACGTGACAGCAGATTTGTTAGGGTCACCCCAGAAATTTTTAGTGGATACGGGCGCTACGAAGAGTTCGGTGGACCGTTCTCAGGTCCCAGGGGCGACTCTGTCTGGCAAGAATAATATCTCCGTAGGGTTCTCAGGTACTCCGGTGATTAGCCCCATCTCTAAACCGCTTGCTCTTACGATTGGTCCTTTTACTATTGATTCCCCTTTCCTCCTAACGTCACAGTGTGTTGAGAACTTGCTGGGTTTGGATTTGCTGAAAAGATTGAATGCTACCATTTACTGCTCTCCAGATGGTGTGTACCTCACGTTGGGTCCTACTGTCGCGCGTGCGCAGCAGTGTTTTTCAAAAGACGAGCCCCTCCCAGCTGAGTTTGAGGGGATTCCTGAGAGTTTGTGGGCTAGCAGCGATACTGATGTGGGAAAAATGGATATTGCCCCTGTGTCGATAAAGGTTAAGATGGGAGCCCGATTGCCTCGGATACCTCAGTATAAGACATCTAGGGATGGAGAGAAGGCTTTGTTGCAAATAATACAGGACTTGATTCGTTCAGGAGTAGTGGAGGAGACGGACTCCAACAGTTGTAATAGTCCTATTCTCCCGCTCCTTAAGAGGCCCTCTGCAGATTCCAGTGATGGTACACCTGATGTTTATCGCTTTGTGATTGATTTACGCCACATTAACAAGGTGGTTGAGCCCCAATATTCGGTCGTCTCTGACATCACCACGATTTTGACAATGATTCCTCCCTCTGCTAAATATTTCTCTGTTCTGGACTTGAAAAATGCCTTCTTTAGTATCCCCGTGCACCCAGATAGCCGTTACCTCTTCGGATTCTCATTGGCTGGCCGAATTTTTAGATTTTGTAGAATTCCCCAAGGTTATACGGAAAGTCCCAGAATTTATAGTCAAGCTTTGAAGGCGCAATTGGATAATTTGGAACTCCCGCAGGGTAATGTTTTATTACAATATGTGGATGATCTCCTTATAGCATCAGACACTGAGGAAGGGTGTTGAGAGTCCACTGTTAAATTGTTACACAATTTGCCTTATAAAGGACACAAGGTGTCTCTTCCTAAATTTCAATGCTGCCGACAGGAGGTTACCTACTTAGGTCATCTCCTATCGAAGGAGGGGAGGAGGCTGACGCCGGAGCGCATTAAGGCGATAACTAACATGGCTGTACCTAACACGCAGCGAGAGGTGCGCGCGTTCTTGGGCATAACTTCGTATTGTCGCCAGTGGATACCTAATTACCCCCTACTAACAAAACCCCTTCTGTATCTGACTACTAAAGAAGTGCGCGAACCCCTACCCTGGACTCCAGCATGTCAGGAAGCATTTGAGTTACTAAAAACTGCTTTATGCTCTGCACCTGTTTTGGGAACACCTGATTACCAGAAGCCTTTTGTGCTTTACGTACACGAGGCGGAAGGTTGCGCGTTGTCTGTCCTAACTCAATGTTTTGGCGGGAAACAGAGACCGTGCGCTTACTTCTCTGCAATGCTTGACAATGTGGCGAGAGCATTGCCGAGTTGTTTGAGGGCTACAGCGGCTGCTGCAGTTTCAATTAGACAATCGGCAGGGCTCGTCCTGGGATCAGCTCTCACAGTGATGGTACCGCATGCTGTGGACATTTTATTGAACAGAACACAGACGCAGCATTTAACTAGTGCTCGTCTTACTGGTTATGAGATGACGTTATTTGCACCTCATGTGACGATTAAACGATGTGCTACGCTGAACCCGGCCACATTGATACCTATCCCTTCAGACGAAAAGGACGATGGAGTGCATGACTGTTTGTTTCGGACAGAGGAGGAGACAAAGGGAAGGATAGATTTGACGGACACCCCCCTAGATGATCCTGATGGGGAATTGTATGTTGATGGTTCCTGTTTCAAACTTGCAGATGGTACCTCAACTGCAGCATATGCAGTCACGACTTTGAAAACTGTGGTAGAGACTTCTAGGATTCCATATCATTCAGCTCAGGCTGCAGAAATAATAGCATTGATGCGTGCGTTTGAGCTGAGTGAAGGATTGGATTGGAATATTTACACTGACAGCCAATACGCCTTTGGCGTGGCCCATAGCTATGGGCGACTGTGGGCAGAACGGGGATTTTTGACATCACACGGACAGAAGATTCAGAATGGCCCATTGATATTACGACTGTTGACAGCTTTGACACTTCCTAAAAGACTGGCTGTGATCAAGTTTAGTGCACACAAAGCGGTGGTAGATGACGTAGGACGGGGAAATGCATTTGCAGACCAAACAGCTAAAGAAACGGCTCGGACAAAATTCCCACGAATGTTTGTGGCAGGACCAGCTAGGTGGGTACCGGACGTTAATATGTTCGCGAACACTGTACAGAGTGTGCGGAACATACAGGAAAAAGCAACTGACGACGAGTTGAGGGCATGGAAGGATGGTGGGGAGAGGTTGGACTCGGATGAATGTTGGACGGATGTGTCAGACAAAAGACGATGGCTACTCCCAGATGCATATGTCCTCCCAGTGGTGACAATGGCCCACAGGCCAGCGCACATTGGTGCAAAAGGGATCTGCAAATTGTTAGACCCAGTATGGAGCAATAAGAACATTTCCAAAGTGGCAACACATTTAGTGCGGCAATGCATGGTTTGTTTAAGACATAATCCTGGCAAAGGAACACCTGTCCCAGTTGGAAATTTTGCCCCTCCTTCTTCCCCCTTCGAAGTTATACAAATGGATTATATTGAGATGGAGTGGGTAAATAACTTAAAATATGTCCTAGTGGTGGTATGCTCATTTAGTAGGTGGGTGGAGGCCTTTCCAACAAAAGATTGTACAGCCATCTCAACAGCAAAAATGCTGATTAAAGAATACTTTTCGAGATACGGCTTGCCCCGGGTGATCTGGAGTGATAATGCCACATCTTTTAATGCTGAACTGATGAAGCAGATCTGTAAAGGATTACAAATATCTCAAAAATGTCACGCAGCCCAACATCCCCAGGCCGCGGGTTTGGTTGAACGATTCAATGGTACCTTAAAGCTCAAAATGGCCAAGATACAGGGGAGTACAGGGCTACGCTGGCCAGACGCACTTCCTCTTGCTTTGCTTTCCACCAGAGTGACAGTTAACTCCAAGACAGGCGTTTCCCCCCACAAAGTCATATTCGGCAGGCCCGCCAATGTCTGGGGTGTCCCTATACCTAAATGTTTTTCAGAAATTGAATATCATTTGTTGATAGATTACCTGTATGCCTTGACTAAAGATCTCCGTTCTATTCATCAGCAGGTAGCAGACACCCTGAAGCCGCTGCCGGAGGAGCCTGGACACAGCATCAAACCCGGTGACTGGGTGGTGATAAGAAGATACCAACGGAAGTCCTGCTTGGAGCCCAGGTGGTCGGAGCCAAGGCAAGTGCTCCTCACCACACGCACCGCACTTCGAGTTGAGGGCCGGAAGGCGTGGACCCATGCTTCGCATGTCAAGAGAGTTCCACTCCCACTACCTTATGATGAATGGGTGAGAGGCGGCATTGCGGACCACGAGACCGAGGCAGTTCCTCATTACGTCCCCTTTTCGGATGCCTTACTGAAGGGTGACAAGCCAAATGAGAGCCAAAAGAGGGCAGCTCTGAGTGCAAGTAGTGAGGCCTCCCCTGATCGTAGTGAGCAAACACCGGAAATTACATCCTCGTCTGTTGATCTCCCCATTCTGTTCACAGATCCTGAAGTGCGAGGGAGCACTCGCTATAATCTGCGGCCCAGAAAGGAGAGGAAGGAAAAGTGAGCACTGGAAGAAGGGCTGAGTTAGGGAATAGGTGTGGACAATGCTGAATAGGTTAGCTCAATGGTAGGGATGGACTGCTGGTAAGAGCCTTGGTGCGCTTCGAGACATTGTTGAATGGAACACTAGGATTGCTTCTGGGCCCAGGTTCAGTGCCCCTGAGTTGCTACAGTTGTGCGACTCCGTCGAGGGATTAGGTATTGAACAATAGAAGTCTACCTGTGAGGCTTTAACGGACACAGGGAGAAGATCCCTTTCAAGGGTGAAGAACCCCTCTGGCCGGTTTTGGAGTGTCTGGGACAATTTTTGTAGTATTGTTTTAGTCTAGTTTTGGACTCTTAGCTAGGTGATATGTATCCTTTTGGCCGTCCTATTCCAGAGGAGGAGCAGCCTTTTGCAGCTCCCCGTAGACCAGAACCAGATTCACCATGGCGTGCTCTGCCCCGAAAGGGAAAAATAGTGGTTATTGTGATCTTCATCATTATATTTCTAATAATTCTTGGGATACTGTTTTTTCTGGATGAAGCTTACCCTGTTCATACGTTCGTTCCCACTCCTTCAACGTTGCCGTAGCATAATATGATTACTGTTGATTATGGTGAACAATGCATGAGAAAGGGCTATCGTGATAATGTTTTCATTAAAACTCTGCATCATGCTCATGCTGTGTATAATGTGACAGATTGTTGGGTCTGTGGGTTGCTCCCTTCCGCTGCATATAAGAAGGATAGTTTGCTGGCACTTCCCTTGACACCTGTGAACAGTTGTGTGGGCTGGTACACTTTGATTGGTATGGTGAAATTCTTTCAGCAGCCTGATTCTCTGACTCCCTGATTGCCTGGTACTGGGTCAACGTTGACAATGCGAGTACGCCCTATGCCCACTTCCTCCCTTGGACGGTTGTTCACTGACGGACGTTTTGATCAGGCATTCTTAGAGACGTGCTCGAAGAAGGGAGAACGATTTGTGACACCCAACGACACTGACAAAGTGAGGGAAAGTTTTCTGCAGTTGAACTCCTCCTTGGCCTATAGACATCCCCCTGCGACAAACAGTAGTGGTCGTTCTCTGGTGCCCCTAGCGGTTGTTGGGCCTTCACCTTATTTCTGTATTTTGGGGAGAGGTCCCATTAAGGTGGGGACAGCTCCTGCAATGTGACTGCTTCAATTCGCCTGCCCCTTAGTCCTTCATTAGTTACTCCCCCGAATATTTATTTTGTCTGCGTGAGTAATAGATACCTGTGGTGCCTGAGGGTTGGGGTGGGGTCTGTTACCTAGCCTACTTACTTCCTCCTGTCTATGTGGCACCTTCGGATTATCATAAAACTCATCGGAGGTTTGCCATCATGCCCGGTCAGCGTAAAAGGAGGGCACTCCAGGTTGAGGACGTTGATCAGACTGACACCTCTGGGCAGCAATTCACAGATTTTTTGAAGGGTTTACTGCCATTCTGGGGTCCTATCTTTAACAGCAGAGCCATTAGGCGTCTCTCGAGGGTAATGGAGAAAGTAGTGAATACGGAGGCTGATATTGCTGCCAATATGTCCATTGAGATGCAGGCTATGAGATTATTTACGATCCAGAACAGGATGGTGCTTGACGTCATCCTCGCAGATAGGGGTGGAGCTTGTCGCGTCATCGGGACATCCTGTTGTGTTTACATTCCAGACTCGGCACCGACTGTTAATTTAGCGGTACAGAAGCTCCATAGGTTGGCAGCTGATCTTCATCAGGATACAGGTACTTAGTCCTTAAAGACATGGTTGTGGCGTGTCTTCTCCTCCTGGGGTTGGAAGATTTTGATGGGGCTTGTTGGGATCGTTGGTGTACTACTGACTTGTTGCCTCTGTGTTTATTGCCTTCCCCCTTGTTGTTCCATGTGTGCCAGCAATATCCGTGTTTCTAAACGACCAACACGACAATATCCTGTTTCTAATGATGTGGAACTTCACGATATCCGTTGGTAGTATCTCGTCTTCCGAACTCCAAATAAGGCTCTTATTACCTAGAATTATTGTTTGAGCAATTTCATAGTCTAAGCTGCATTTTTCATTTCATACTTGTGTTCATGTGTATACTCAACAGTTAAGGTTCTTCACATTTGATATGCTACACTTATTTAAATTATATTTTAGGAATAATGTCCGGAGCACACGTGGTTTGACTTGGAATGTAAGGTGAAAAAGCCTTCTCTACTTTTCAAGAGAATCTAATCTTCCGTCAGCAACCATAAAGTTAGACTACTAAAGAACCAGTATAAGGCCTTAAAAAAATGGAAAAATAGAGTGCCTTCAAGGGAAATATCTACAGCTGAAGGAGGTGGTAACTTTAGTCATAGGCCAAAGGAAAGCCAATCAGTAACATCACAGAGCATGCAGGAGGCTGACCGCAACCTGAACACTGGGCCCGAAGAGGGGCGCAGGGCAGACAAGACTCCCACCAGACCCAGCACCTGTAATGAGGAGTATACTACTCTCCCAAGAAACAAGTCCTGCACTTCCAAAGACCCTCCACCCCTCTTCCCGCCAACCCTCCTACCCCCCAGAGGAAGGACGGCCCAGGCATTGGCAAAACCCATTGCCGAGTGCAACCCCTAACCCTTCTCGCTCTCCCAAAATACGTTACAGGGCAAAAAGATGCCACTCCCTCTGGCCTGCCATGAAAGTCTCCCGCCCACCTACCACTCTCTGACGCGCCTCTGCAGAACCGTCCCTGGCCAGTAGCAGTGCCTGGGGATATGTGCTCCCCTCCTCTCACGCCTCCTGGATAAAGAACAGACCTGGGCCAATAGCAGATCTCAAGGCTGTGTGTGACCCCCACTGCCGAAAACACTTAGGATAGGAGACGGTGCTCCCCCTCGGCTCCTCTAGACTGCCCAGACCTCCCAGACCAATCCCCACCCTCGACTCCCACCAGCCCTCCTGCTGCAATATTATGTCTGTTCTTAGCATGAGGAGCATCTCAGTGTTTTTTCCCTCAGAATATGGAATTAACACATGATAAAGGACCCGAATTTGTGGACCATGTAGCTATTCCCCATGTTGGCATCCAAACGTACAGTTTCTGGAAATAGGGTCAGGGATGCCACCACCTGGGATCAAAGACTTTGACCCTTTGGCATCTCTATACCACATTGTGGGAATCTCATAATCATAAATGGTGCGGTGATGTGTGTACGCTGTTGTTCAGATTTACTGTCTCACTCACAATTCTTTTGCAGACCTTTTTCCTGCATGCCATTTTCCACATTCATCTCTGCATTAGTCCTATGGAGCACAAAGGCCACTGTGTGGAACGCTGATATAAAAAAAACTTGATAAACAATTGTATTATATTTTAGGAGTAATACGCTTGGATTTTTCACTATATAGATTAACTTGCATGGCTAGAATTCTTGCTTTTAATAATTCAACTGTATGAATCTGATAACCTATTTTTGGGAGATAGCGCTGTAATAATTGTTATTATAATCTGTTAAAAAGAGGGGGCTTAAAACAATCCACTACAAAACTATGAACAACTATTGAGGGGGAGGAATTAAACTAGCCATAAAACAAACCAGTGCAAATGCAACCCTATAACACAGGGCTCAATCAATAGCCAAATGGAGATATTTTGAGTTATAAAACACCAGGACCAATAAATTAAAGTGAGGGTGCGGGGGCCAAGCCCTACAACACCAGGACCAAGAAGCAAAATTGGGGGAAGAAAACTTTACAACCAGAATGAAGAAATGTTATAGAGGAGAAGAGACTAGTCCCAAAACACAGAACCAAGAAGTGTGACTGTGTTTTGGTGTCGGACTACAAGGCCAAAATGAGCCACTAAGAGCAAGGGATTGAGACAACCCTAAAACATTAAAACTAAGAAATGCAAGTGAGGAAAGGAGGGTAGACCTAGAATACAAGCAAACGTGTCATGCCTGGACCTGGCATGACCTGCAGATACTGTGCAATTTCTCTGAGTAATCTTTTTTTTCTCAAAATGTAACTTGCATTATTTAAAAGGCATAAGCATGCGCTCATTACATTCCGCCCTCATTCTTTCAGAGTACTCGGCACAGGGTAGCAATACAGCACAGACATGAAATGAGTTACTTACCTGTAACTGCAGTTATCCAGTATTGGTGTCTTTCATAGATTCACATGCCTGAATCATTCCCCGTCGTCGAGACGGGAGCCTCCGGTACATAGAAAAGTAATGTCTTATAGACATACATAGAGAATAGTAGGCCTAAAGGCCTCACCTTAGTAACATATCCGTGTCCTTTTGTAAAAAGGACAAAACTCTAGAGAAGAGCCAATCAGCTATCACCTCCCTCTAGAACCTTCCTGGCAGGAGCCTCAGTCCCTCAGATTTTCGTACGCACTAAGCTAAGTAGGCGTGACACAGAGAGTTAGGTGAGTCCTTCCAGGGGAGGCGGGAGGGTTGCATGTGAATCTATGAAAGACACCAATACTGGATAACTGCAGTTACAGGTAAGTAACTCATTTCTTATCCAGTATTATGGGTGTCTTTCATAGATTCACATGCCTGAATCAGAGTAGCAAGCAATGCAGAGTGCACATTTCTGATGGAACAGCATATACAAGTTCTTAGATAAGAAACATCATGCGAGCATGAACCATCATTAGACCTCCACAATAAGTATTACTAAAGAAATGTGCACACCAGAGTAGGATGGAGGGACGGAGGAAGGCTCACCTTACTGAAAAGATGGCGTAACACTGATTGTCTCACTGCTGCATCATTCATCAGCTCCGTATCCAGGCAGTAGTGCCTAGTGAAGGTATGCGGCGACTTCCATGTTGCCGCCCTGCAAATGTCAATGACTGGCACCCCTGCAAAGAGAGCTATAGAAGTGGACATAGCTCTCGTGGAGTGCGCTCTCACTTTGGAATGCAATGGCTGTCCGGCTTGGACATGACAGAAAGCAATGGCTGCAGAAATCCATCTGGAGATGTTCTGCTTGGCAAGCGGTAGACCTTTCCTAGGTCTGCTGTAAGCTACGAATAGCTGGTTAGATTTCCTGAATGTTTTCGTTTTGTCAGTGTAAACTTCAAGCATCGCTTGAGATCCAAAGAAAGTAGCGATCTCTCAGCTGCCGTGCTTGGGTTTGGAAAAAAGGAACGCAGAACCAGAGGTTCATTTAGGTGGAAGTCCGACGGGACTTTTGAGATAAACCTAGGATTGGTTCTCAGGATTACTCTGTCGTTATTAAATAGTAGAAAAAGATGCTGGATTGAAAACACCTGTAGCTCACTGACCCCCCTTGCAGATGTGAGCGTCAGGAGGAGTGCTGATTTCCACGAGGCATACTTTAGGTCAGCTCTGTGTACTGGTTTGAACGGATGTTTCATGAGCTGGTTAAGAACCACATTGAGATGCCAGGTAGGTGGCAACATCCTTACTGGCGAGAAAGATCTGTATAATCGTTTTAGAAATTGCTTAATCAACCCGCTTGACCAGAGCGATGGACTCGTTGAAGTTCTTTATAACGAGATATTGCTGCTAAGTGTACTTTAATGGAGGAGTGGGCTAGGCCCGACTGTGCCAGATGTAATAGATAAGGTAATATTTGCTCCGGTGATGTGGAGAAAGGCCGAATTCCGTGATCTGCACACCAAACACAAAAGCGCTTCCATTTCAGGGAATACGTCTTGGTCGTGCTATCCGCCCTTGCTCTGGCAAGAATGTCTGCAGTCTTGTGGAATATTCAGATTGTGGAACTCTCAGAACTCAGGAGCCAGGCGACTAACCTGAGAGACTTCAGATCCGGATGTTGCACTTTATTGTTGTTCATTGTAAGCAGAGATAGATACTGCCGCAGGTGGACCGGCGGCTCCAGGGATAGACGGTGGAGCTCCGTGAACCAATGTCGCCTCGGCCAAGTTGGGGCTATTAAAATTAGAGTACAAGGCTCCACCTAAATTTTCCTGAGGACTCTGGGAAGCATGGGGAATGGCGGAAAGGCGTACGCAACGACGTTGCGCCATGCGATGGAAGATGCATTCCCTAGAGACCCTGACTGGGGATGCCAACTTACGAAGTGTGGGCATTTGGCGTTCATTGTCGTCAAAAATAGATCGATTTGCGGCATGCCCCATCTGGAGAAGATCTGGTCGATAATTTGTTGATCTAATTCGAACTCGTGTGACGATGTTTTCTGCCTGCTCAACACGTCGGTGAGCACATTGTCCATGCCTGGGACATATTCCGCTCTTAGGGTTATATTGTGGAGTATGAGCCAATTCCAGATTATTTTTTGCAACTCGCGAGAGTGTGTCAGAGAGCGTGTCTCTCCCTCTTTGTTGAGGTAGTGCTTAGTCGTGGTGTTGTCTGGCCGGATAAGCACCAGGGAATGTTTTATTCTTGGCAGGAAAGCTTGAAGGGCCAGGAAGACCGCCCGCAGTTCAAGCAGATTGATATGTATTTTCTTCTCCATGGGAGACCACTACCCGCTTATCTGTAGCTCTTGCAGAAAAACTCCCCAGCCTTCCAAGGAGGCGCCTGTTGTGACAACATGAGGAGCAGCCGGAAGCAGGAATGACAAGCCTTGAGACAGGTTTTGAGATGACATCCACCATTGCAGGTCTCCGACCATTTGAGGATTCACTTTTATGTGGTCGTCGAATGACCCTGTGCATTGGACCCACTGCTTCGAGAGCACCTCCTGTAGATTCCTCATTCGTAGTCGACAGTGAGGAATCAGGAGGATACGCGCTGACATCATCCCCAGGAGGGATTTGAAGAGACGGACTGTCAAGACTTTCTTCGAGGCTACTATAGCAGCTAGTGCAAGGGGCTTGTTCATCCTCTCTCTGGATGGGAAAGCTTTTGCTGACCGTGTGTCCAGGGTTGCACCTAGGAAACTGATGCACTGAGAAGGTTGTAGGACCGATTTTTCCTGATTGAGGGTGAGACCCAAGCAATCGAAAAGCTTTAAACAGGCGTTGGAAGACCTGGACGTGTCTTCTAAGGATGGAGCCCTGACCTGCCAGTCATTCAGATACGGAAAGACTTGGTGAGGGCACTGTCTGAGATATGCCGCCACCGGGGTACGACATTTCGGGAATATGCGCGGTGCAGACTTGAGCCCGAAGGGCACAACGCGAAACGGCAAGTGTCTGCCCGCTACTGCAAATCGCAAGTACCTTTTTGTTATTCCTGTGAATTGGGATATGGAAGTAAGCGTCCTGTATGTCTAGGGACGCCCTAAAATCCTGCCGTTACAGTAGTCGCAAGACCTCCTGGATCTTTACCAAGCGAAACAACTGCTTCTTAGGAATTTGCTGAGGGCCCTAAGGTCCAAGATTGGTTTCCACTTCTTGTCTTTTTTCTGGATCAAAAGAAGCAGGAATCAAACCCTTTTTCCTTCTGAGATGGAGGTACTCTCTCTATTGCTCCTTTCTGCAGCATAATCGAGATTTCTCATAGAAGCAGCCGTAGATTTTTGTTATGTCCGCTGTCCTTTACCTTGAAAGGACGACCTCCCAAAAGAGGATTGCTTGTTTTGCTGTTGTTGGCGCCGTTGGTATTGCGGTCTACTCTGGCCCGAACGGCAGGAAGACTTGTATTAATAATTTCCTCTGTAGGAAGACTGTCCTCTTCCTCTATTCTACTAAAGGACTGATCCTTATACTGAAGAGTGCCCAAAGCTCTTGCAGGGTCTGCTTCGTCACTTTTTTGTGCCAAACAGTAACTGGCTAACATATGGCATGTCCAAAATCTTTGTTTGCACCTCAGGACGGAAAGAGGTTGCCTTCAGCCATCCTTGGAGCCGCAAGACTGCTGCTCCAGCCAACTGGCAGAACCCTGTCATAGCGATATCCATCGCGCAGTCTATAGTTTCTGACGCCGATGCTTCACCATCTAGCAGAATCCTCTTTACTTCCTCTGTGGATGAATCTGGCAATTCCGACAGCTATGGGGCTATGTGTGCCCACAATTGCTTATTATAACGTCCCAAGAGTGCTAGGGCGTTCGCAGCCTTTACCGTCATTGCCGATATTGAGGAAAACCTGTTCCCAATGTTGTCCACTCTTCTTACCTCCTTATCAGGAGGAAGCGACAAAGGGGCCGAAGGATTCCTGGAGGTCTTCTGGGCCGCCTGTGTCACCACGGAGTCCGGCTTAGTATGTCCTGTTAAACACGCCGGTGCTGTATCTGGAGCCCTATACTTCTTATCCAACTGAGGGATCACTGGTGATACAGAGGAGGGGTTCTGCATGTCCCTTACCCCTCTGACTATAGGTAATCGATAATCGGTATTGACCTTACTGCCTTCTTGAGAGGTTCTGTGAAGTCATACAAGAAGCAGACCTGTTCTTGAGAGACCATTGAGATCTTAAAAGGTTGAGCAGCCCTCTCTACCGCATTATAAGATTCCAGAATTGTCGGAATTTCCCTCGTCGACGGACTCGTCATAGACTATGCCGTCGTAGACGAGCAGTCATAGACGAGGCCGCCGTAGGCGACGCCATAGACGATCCGTTGTAGACGAGGCCGTCGACGACGAGCCATCGCAGAGGAGCAATCGTAGATGAGGCCATCGTAGACGAGGCCATCGTAGACGAGGCCATCGTAGACGAGGCCATCGTAGACTAGGCCATCGAAGACGAGGCCATTGTAGACTAGGCCGCCGTAGGCGACGCCATAGACGATCCGTTGTAGACGAGGCCGTCGACGACGAGCCATCGCAGAGGAGCAATCGTAGATGAGGCCATCGTAGATGAGGCCATCGTAGACGAGGCCATCGTAGACGAGCCGTCGTAGATGAGGCCATCGTAGACGAGGCCATCGTAGCCATAGACAGGCCGTCGTAGACGAGCGTCATAGACGAGGCCATCGTCGACGCCATAGACAGGCCATCGTAGACGAGCAGTCATAGACGAGGCAGTCGTCGACGACGCTGTCGTAGACGAGCCATCGTAGACAAGCCATCGTAGATGAGGCCATCATAGACAAGCCATCGTAGATGAGGCCATCGTAGACGAGGCCATCGTCGATGCCGTAAACAGGCCGTCATAGATGAGCCATTGTAGATGAGCGGTCGTAGACGAGCCATCGTCGACGAGCCGTCGTAGACGAGCTGCCGTAGACGAGCCGCCGTAGACAAGCCATCGTCGACGAGCCATCGTCGACGAGCCATCGTAGACAAGCCATCGTAGACGAGGCCATCGTAGACGAGGCCATCGTAGACGAGGCCATCGTAGACGAGGCCATCGTAGACGAGGCCATCGTAGATGAGGCGTAGAAGAGTCCATCGTAGATGAGGCTGTCGTCGACGAGCCGTCGTCGACGAGCCGTCGTAGACGAGCCATCGTAGACGAGGCCATCGTAGACGAGGCATCGTAGACGAAGAGGCTGTAATAGGCAATGATGATGATGATTTTTTTCGTCGACGATCCTGTTGACGATGTTGGCTTCTTAGTCTTTACCTCAGGAGGTATAGAATACGCCTTCCTGAAGGGTCTTATGGCCAGAGGAGGTGATTTTGACGGCTCAGAAGTCGTCTTTTTTACATGATTTTTCTCCACAAGCAAGTCCTTTACTCTCCTTTACCACAGAGTGAGGAGATTTTTAAGAACTGCGCCCAGAAGACCCATGGGTGATCTTTTTGAGGGCCTTCTCAGGATTTTCCCCTGAGGAATGAGTCTGAGGAGATTCTCTTCTCTTTGAGGTCTCCTAGACGTTGAGGATAACGCCTCATCACGGACACTGGAGAAAATAAAAAACCTCCTTTCTGGTCTTAGTGTTTGACACCATATTAAAAATCGCCCTTCACGACCTCTCAAAAACTTACTTGAGAAAGTGCGACATACCTTGCAGTCTTTGGCCTGCGGTATAGAAAGTAAATGCGGTCCGTGTGAGGATCAAAGCAGAGCAACCTCTAGAAACAAGTTGCCCAGGCTCTTAAAAAAAATCTTTTCTTCTCCTTACCAGACCTTCTTTAAAGAATGTATTTGAAGATAATCCATAGTAGAAAAGAATCCTTGACAACAAAGTCATTTAATGAAGTGAAGAAAACACAGAATCTGAGCAGAGCTCAGAGGAGACTCCCTTAGCACAACGTGCGGTAGAAAATCTGAGGGACTGAGGCTCCTGCCAGGAAGGTTCTAGAGGGAGGTGATAGCTGATTGGCTCTTCTCTAGAGTTTGGTCCTTTTTACAAAAGGACACGGATATGTTACTAAGGTGAGGCCTTTAGGCCTACTATTCTCTATGTATGTCTATAAGACATTACTTTTCTATGTACCAGAGGCTCCCGTCTCGACGACGGGGAATGATTCAGGCATGTGAATCTATGAAAGACACCCATAATACTGGATAAGCTGCAATCCTTCGCCTGTCGCGCAGCTGGAACCACCACTCATTGAATATGCATTAGTCTGGTGCCCCATCTCATACATTTTCAATGAGGGACTGGTTAACCAACCCACTTTGTACGCTCTTTGTGCGTCAGACCATTGTCGGTGAAGTCCACAGGTTTTACCAAAGTGTAGTGCACATCTATAAATGTATGTGCCTCCAGGGCTTTAATTGGGCCTGGTCCATCCGGGCTCACACCCGGTAATAATTAAAAACGGACATTGAAACGAGCTGAACTTTACAGTCAAAAACTAGGATCGATTTCTGAACAATTAGAGTAATAATGTTACGCTAATCGATGTTGTTTCTGTTAATATTTCACATGCGTAAAGCATTCCGTAAGAGCGTTAGCTATTCCAAGGGTGTTGTGTTACAGTATATTTTTCGGGCAGCATATATTGTATAGTGTGCATATTTTGAATTGAGTCGCATACAGTTGATTAAAGGCATCACGATTGAGTTGAGGCTGAAGGCAGTGAAAGTTTCTCTCAATGCCTGTCAGTGGGTCAAAAAGATGTTCAGAACAAATGAACATCCAATCCTTAGCATCTCTGTAGAGCTCTCAGAGGGATGAGCATGCAATTTAGTTGCACTTGTGATTCTCTGCAAATGTATGGGTATGATGGCACTCTATAGGAATTTTAGTTTACACGTTTAAGCCTCACCTTTAATTATACAACATCCACTGCTTTTAGGGACCCCCCATTTTTTTCATCCCACTTAATCCCTGATCTTCCCCACTGTTCTTAGCCAGATGCATCACTGACTAGGATTGCAGTCTCACAGGGTTTTTAGGTCTTGCCTAGGCAGCGCATGCACTGTCTCTTCGAGACATGCTGTATCTGGAGTATGGGCTATAAGCACCGCAAGTCTTTCTAATTGGCTCCTTTTACTGTCCTTCGTAAATGGCTGCTTTTATTTGGTGAATATGCTCAGTAGTCCCTCTTTTTCAACTTTTGCAACCTCCCATGAAGACTGCCTGTTACCTGTGCTCTTGTCATGTTATTTATTACTTTCTGAGGACTCTTTTTTTCTTTATACTTGTTTGGGCTCGGGAACTCTCTGGCGGCCATGCTTGTTCCATTTCCCCGGGCTGTAGCTGCATTCTCCTCCTCTCTCCTCGTTATTTTATTCTGAACAGCTGCTCTTCACATATGCAAATGCTCACTCCCTCTCCTCGGCTGCAGCTGCTTCCTCCTCCCTCCTGCTTTTTGGGCTCTTTTCTACCCTGCAGTTCACATGGCACTGCTGATCCCCCTGCCTTTGTTTCTATTTGTTCCTCTTCCAGTACGTATCCACATTCTGTCCAGTCTCTCCCCCATTCCACCTACTGTTTTCTCTGCACCGCTCATTTCTCTTTAGCTCCTTGCTCGTCTTCGCTCCCTTCCTCCCTTTTACAGTCCTATTGGTAGAATCCACTTCTCCCCCCCCTCCCTGGTGTGTACACACACACTTGTTGTGCTGCAGCAATCCATTAGTCTCCCTCAGAGGGCAAAGACCAGTTTTTCTTTTTAAAGAAAACATCTGTATTGGGAGAAAAATTATAGAAGCAGCATACACACTGACCAGACACATAAAGCAATCCATATCCACAAGAACACTTAAACAAGTACTGAGGAGATACGCATCTGTCACTTGATGAATGAACAGCACCTGCGCTGGATCACACTACCAGAGAGCGAAGCATGTCAGCAAAACCTTTGTAGTTGTGACAGTCAAAATGGAGAGGGAGTCACTGGTGCTGCAAAGCTGACAAGAAACCCATTGCTGCAACCAGGACTCTGCAATGACAAACAGGAACATTTAATTGTGTTGACTCTGAAAGCTGATGCTTTACATTGCCTACATGCAAAAATAGTGTTTAATGTTGCTGTGGTGGTGTTGGTTGAGGACTTCTTCACACAAACAAAGTATCCTCTGCCTGAACTATACAGTAGACGGAGCCTGGCTTCATCTAGTTTTTTAATGCACTTCGACCACTGGTGGCAATGCAAGGCGTGTTCTTTTTGCACACTCCGGTACACCCGGGGCCAAAACGGGCACCCCCAGTGAGAGGGCATTACAGACCACAACGCACCCTAAAAACATTAATAAATTCAATAACGTATCATACAACATGCTGCATGTGCACACGGCACTTGACGGTTTTATTGGATTTCTTTTTTGAAACATTTGAAACTTCCGTCTGTTGCTCGAGGAGCGATTTAAAAAAAAGGCCATGGGATAATTTATCTTTAATTGGGATGTACAGAAGCAGCAGCTGGCAGAGAGAGTATATGCCACTCTTTCTTAACACAACACAATTCTTCTTAACAGTAGGTGGCAGATTGCAATAATCTAGGTAGATAAATCGGGTTAGGGTCCATTAAAGGTTTATTGTTTTTTTTTGCTGTTGGTAACTCACGAGAAATTCCTTTCACACATAGTCTGTTTATTCTTCTAAATATTTTTGTTTTATAAACCCCCAGCTCTGGAAGTGGGCAGGATCCCCACCAGGCTACTGTCCAGCTAGCATAGCAGTCAGGTGCTGACGTTCTGAGTTACAACCATCTTAATAGCTACAGACACGCAGTATTCCCCTCGGTTTGAAGCCCAAAGCTGAGTTTTAGGCTTCAAGAACGCCACAGAAATAAGGCCACATGCCCATTGCCTCCCCAACTCCACCTTGCCTACAGAGCTTTTTTTTTTTTAAAGCTGTGTTGTGGAAACAAGTGAAACAGTGCTGTAACCACAGTTTTTTGCCAAAAATATACATGTGACTCATTAACAGAAAAAAGACACAGAAACTCTTAAATTCACAAGCAAGAATATTTTATTTATTTGTATATGTTTGGTCACAATGTACGTCTTTGGTCCATTCGCAATAAATCCAACGGATCACATGGATTTATCTGCCTCACCACAGTGTAGGGGCCCCCCTCTGAATATAATGAACCCCACCCCACTTCCCCTCATCACACTCATCTCACACCACCTACCTCCCTGTCTTTCTAATAGCGAGCCTGCCCAGCTTATTTGGCGTCATATTTGGGAAAGATTAACTGTATTTCAGGAAGGGGTTGAAGTGGGAGTGATCGGCAGGACACAACGTGCCCCTACTGTTTTAATTTAATAGATACCATTCCCCTACTTTTTTATTTTAAAAATGCATCCCAGGACGGCAGAAATTGCCGGTTGTACGACAGTACAATACAGGTGATTACTTTGCATGCCTTTGTCATGCATTTTTTTGCGCGCATGTTTTTACCTCAAATATGCATTTACAACACATGCCAATACACGCATTGTTTTTATATTTACAAACAATGTATTTGTGGGGGGAGACCCCCCACATCCTCTTAAATGTGTGGTATTGGCATGTGTTGTAAATGCATAATCGCTGTAAAGATATGCGTGCTGAAAAATGAGTGGGAAAGGCACAACGAGGTAAAAACCTTGTTGTAAAGGCTGTTTCCCAAAATGCCAAGGCCTATAGATTTGTTCATGGTGGTTCGGGGACAGGCGGGGTTGGCAGAGAAGGAAATGTACTCTCTCTTTTCCTTCTTGCCCAAAGAAGACAAGGACAGTGTTAATTTCTCCTGCTCTGCCACTGGCAACAGCCCCCTCTCTCTATTCCTCTTCCTCTTATCCCCTCTCTCTCTGTCTCGTACCACCTCACTTGCTGGAAACCATGACTTCAGTAAACAGCTCTTAATCTCTCTTTCCTCTCCTTTCCTTCATTCGTTCCCCTGTAAAATGGATCCAAAAAAAGAAAGAAACTCTTTTGCTGGAAATGTCATTTTTTTCTGACATTTTCTATTCCAAAGTGCAGCCTCGGGCAGAGAGAAAAAAAAGGTTAAAATAATGGAAAATAAATAACTAAATAATGCAAGACAGAGTGGTCGCAAAGTGGGCAGATTTGTTTTTTTCACACCCCATCACAATAGCGCCACTTTACAGAGTTTGCCAGTGAAGCGCTACTTTCGTTTTCTTGTCTTTCTTTGAACTGTATTGTTTTTCCTGGGTGGGGAAGTTCACCATTCCTGGAGATATTGCAATACCTGATTGATGCGTGGAGTGGAAAACGTTTAATGTGAGTAATATCTGCTGTTTTTCTTATTTTAGCTTATAAAATGTGTATGGCGGCTCTGTGTTCAGGGATGTGGTTTTTTTAAACCATGCTGCTTACATTTTGTATTTTGTAAGGACATAAGCAATGGACATTGAAACAGGTCACTTAAGGGCCCTGTAGTCATGTCCTTAACTTTTCCAGCAAAACCACTCATTAATTTCAGAATAAGTGTAAAAGCATTAAGGTAACCATGTTCTTGCTTACATTTTGCTTTACTTAATCTACGAGTGTTTGCTTTATCCAGGAAGTTGTTACGTTTTCTTTTCCAGGCAACATATTACTCGTATCTACCCTCCCTCGTAACCTATCTCCCATTTCGTGGTTCTCCAGCACCACAAGGTCATTTGAATGGCAATAGCACCATGCAAATATCATCACTCCACTGCAAACAAAATAACAAAAGTAAAAAACATTGCCATTTGCAACGCCAATAGCTCTAACTTTCACAAATGCGAGACCGATTGCATTTCAAATGTTTGTTGTCACTTGGTATGAATGGAACACTAGCTCCCAGCAGGAGTTTGCAGCTGGTCCAGTCTCTGCTATTAAGGTACTGCAACAAGCAGAAAAAGAGCGGAGGCGACAGGCGGGAAGGTGCATCCGGCTAGAGGCTGTTATTTTGTGGCTTTCCCAGCAGTTATTGCTTCATAATCACTACAAACAGGGCCAGGCAGACTAAACAAGGGCTCTACATCTATGGTAGGGCTAATTATTATTTTGCTCTCATCTCATCGTGAAAGGGAGAAGGCGCCTTGCTGCTGTGTGCCTCAATGAGGCAGAATTAGTTTGCACTACTGAACATATGTTCAACAAAAAAGACAACAGAACAGTACAAATAGGATAAGGGCCCAGGGGCCTAGCTACTACTGGTGCTGCAGCTGCAGTGACAGTGGGGCCCGAGGGGCCCAGTGAATCATGATAGTTGCTGTACTTTGCAACCCCATAAGCAGTCAAAGGGGCAATTTTCCTTGCTTGCACCAGGGCCCATGGCGTCCTTGCTACCTACTGAGAGCGCCAAATGATATTGATATTTCAATTGGGTGGTGCGGGACATAAGTGAAACCTTTAACGCTGCACACCGGGTTTAGCTGACAGCCTTTCCCTAGAAAATGTAGCAGAATTGTTGTACTATTTCTCTCCAGCAGAATCAGCCGTGTGCTAACATCCCACTGGTGAGAACCGCTTCCATATTTAAAAAATCAGTGCATATACGAAGAATCCTAGCCTCGGGTGGCAAACCTTTCCTGCTCCTTTTACTCTTTTTACTCCTAATACACTACTCCAGAAGTTGTGTAAGTGCTATACACACTCCCTTGATGCTTTAGGCAATAGCATTCCTTTACTGCCCCAGTCCCAGGTTTTGTTTAGACATGCTCCCTCTCCTCCTGACAGCAACAACGGTAGGGTTGAAGGGTCGAAGAGCACAACATCCTCGACTCCTCCCAATTCGGCTTCAGAAAAAACTCCACTATGGAAACCGCCCTGTTTGCCGCAAAGACGACATCCGTACCTTACTGGACAAAGGTGAAACAGCAGCACTCATCCTCCTCGACCTCTCAGCGGCGTTCATCACAGTCTCTCACCCCACCCTAATACGCAGACTCCACGATGCAGGGATCTACGACAAGGCCCTCGTCTGGATCCGCCCCTTCCTCTCCAACAGAACGCAGCGGGACAGGCTCCCTTTCCTCTCGGACCCTACACCTACCACCTGCGGACTCCCCCAGGGGTCCTCCCACAGCACTACGCTCTTTGACGTCTACATGGCTTCGCTCGCCCCCATTGTCAGAACCTACGGACTCAACAATGTGTCATACGCAGACAACACCCAACTCATCCTATCCAACAAACTCAACACCGCCAGACACAACTTTCGAGAAGGCATGGAAGCTGTCACCAAATGGATGAAAAACAGCTGCCTGCAACTAAACACCAACAAAACAGAAGTACTCATCATAGGCCCAAACCCCGACACCTGGAAGGACACCTGGTGACCCCCCGCTCTCGGAAGCCCGCCCCCCAGCCCCCCAACCCCAGGGACCACGTAGGCAACCTGGGCATCATCCTGGACACAGAGCTCAAAATGGACTGCCAGAACAACTCTGTCTCGTCCTCCTGCTTCCACACCCTCCGCCTCCTACGGAAGACCATCAAATGGATCCCCCTCAAACACAGAAAGACCATTACTCACGCCCTGGTCACCAGCAGGCTCGACTACGGCAACGCACTCTATGCCAGAATAAACAAAAACCTCACCCGCAAGCTACAGAACATCAAAAACGCCATCGCAAGACTGGTCCTCAACCTGCCAAGACACTGCCACATCTCCCAGCACCTGGGCACACTCCACTGGCTCCCCATCGAAGCTAGAGTCACCTTCAAGATGCTAACCCACACTCAAAGGCCCTCCACGACACCGGACCAGCATACCTGAATAGCCGACTCAAATTCCACGCACCCCGCCGGACCCTATGATCAGCCCAGCTCTCCTATGCCGTGGTCCCCCACACCAGAAAGACCAGATCGGGAGGCCGCTCCTTCTCCTTCCGTGCAGCCAGAGCCTGGAACGACTTTCCACCCCACCTCAGACAGATAACATCGCTCCCCACCTTCGCAAGAAACCTCAAAACCTGGCTCTTCGACAGACTCCCTCCTTGATCGACTGGAACCTGCGACCCCTCTAAACCCCCCAGGGCCTTGAAACCCTTACGAGTGAGTAGTCGCGCTTAACGAACAGCTGATTGATTGATCGGTAGGGTTGGGTGCAGTGCAGGGGAGTAACACTGATCCCTGCACCCTCTGCGGTGTAGGTGTCTCCGAATCTCTGAGGGGACCTCCAGTCAGCCCAAAGTCTATGAATATTTGTGAGATATTGGCGACTCGAGGTCCATTACCACATTGTGCAGAGGAGCCCCATAATTTTGCGTTTCATCACTGGTCCAGTGCCTCATTTCTAAAATGATATATGCCAGTGCCCAGAGGGTTTCCTCAGAAGCCTGTGGCCAGCACTGCTGAATGTTGAGGTTGCGGAATAGAAATGCTGCCTAGACTTTATTTCACCTCATACCTCTTTCATCCTCCGCCCAACACTCCCTGTCCCTTTATCTCACACCCTCAGATTGTTTTCATCCCTGCTTTCTCCCTTCCTCACGTTTTTCCTGTGATTCTCTTCCATTCCCATGTTTTGTTTTTCCATCGCCTATTTCGGGTCAAAGTCTCATGAATGAAAAATAAGTCCTATTCCCCAAAAATGAATGCTGGTGGGCCACCTGCAACCACTAGGTCAAATTAAACATGGGTTCTGTGTAAAAATATTGACCAAAAAAAGATCGGCTCACATAAATATTGTGCCCTGAATAAAGTTTAGTAAAAATATTGCTCCTCCTAGAGTCGATTTTCCACTATTAACTTCAATTGTCAATATTTTCATAAAATACTTAGGATATTATTTCTGGTATTTTTTCAGACAATATTTAGGCCACAGTATTCTAATACCCGACTAGTGATGGATATAAAGGCAATGCAGAAGCAGATCGATACAGAGAAGCAGTGGCAGACGGTAATTTTAGCACAGAGGCGGGCGGGACATAAACACAAATACACTCACTCACACTCATGCATTCACAAACACAAACACACACATTCACAACAATCACTCACAGCATATTCATACACTTATACATGCATGCACGCACCAAACTTTCAAAAACATAAAACGTACCTGCCCTGCAGCACCTAGAGAGGAAAGTCACGGTGGGCCCAGAAGGGTTGGGACTGCTGCCTTCTCTCATTGGCTGACTGTCTTAGATCAGACACCCTTATCCCCTCAGACACCGTCTCCAAATAGCTGTGTGACAAGGGGTGTCACCTACATGGCTGGAGAGAGGGATCCTTATGTCACAAAATAGATAGACGCTGGACTCACAATAAACACGAGCCATCGCCATATCTGACAGGCCACTGAATATTTGTGGTCAGAATCTCTATGTATTTTTTCATACTTTGTCCCTTTCTGTGGAAAGTGACTATTTACTTGGTCCTGAATCTTGGCCTTGAACTCAGCGTGGGGTCACCTAAGGGCAGAAACATTTTGACCTACTATAGGGATATATTTGATGATAACCCCAGGTCCTCTCTTCTTTTAACCCTGTCCCTCGATACCACAGAATAAAGGTCATTCGGCCTTCCGTAGACAGTTTTATTTTGCAACCCATCCTGAATTGCACTCTGCCCCTTACCACTCGAAAAACATGACTGTATGGTTGTGGAGTCTTTATATTAAATACAAATTTCTCACCTTGGCAATAAAATCCATAATCTCCTGCAAAATGTTCAGATTTTAACATGAACTTTTTTTAAGCTCAAATTGATGAATAGTTATTTAAATCACTGTTGGCTGCGTGCAATGCCATGCTAGAAACTTTTCAGATGTTAGCTAGGGCAAACATCACCATGGAATGGACAAGTCTAACCAGTAAAAAAAAACTTAGATGTTTAAATATAGTTCAGTTATGGTGTATAGAATTGTTTCTTCTTTGGGATGATTTTTTTTTATTTCATTAATAGTATGCACATCACATCCACTTTTCATAATGATGCAGTTATTTTAACTAGGACACTCAGACTTTAGAGGGTTCACACAGTTTTCGCATTTTTTAATTGTATTTATATAGCACTTACTTCCCCTGGCAAGGCGTCAAAGCGCTTTTTGGCCAGTAGGGCGCTACTCCAGAACCCAAAAGGATTAGTTGTGAATTAGTATAGGGAAATAGGAATTCATCTGTGTGGTAAACATGTGGGTCTGTAAGTTGGTTTGAAAAAGAGAATGGAGGGATAGAAGAGGGAAGAGTCTAGAACGTGTTTATTGGGATATCATAGTGGTAGGAGGAGGTTTGAGATGAGTAAAGGAGAGATAGAGGAAGGAAGAGTCGCTAGAAATGGATTAGAGGGATCATAGTAGTCAGATGAGCCTAAGGAGGGATACATAAGGGAAGAATTTAGAAAGGGTCGTTTGGGAGATCTAGTAGAAAAATTAGGTTTGGGGTGAGCCAGGGATGGATAGAGGGGGTAAGAGTCTAGAAAGGGTTATTTTGGAGATCATAGTAACAAAATGAGGCTTGGGATGAGTCGGAGAGTGGAGGTAGAGGATATATTGTGAGAGGTATAGGGTTAAACATAGCGTAGTGCATCGGAGAGAGTCAAATGTGTGTTTTTCTGTGTTTTCCTTTTTACAGTAGGAGTAAAGTAAAAAATATATAGATATATTTGTACATGGAAAGTATACATGTATAAGGAAGGTAGTATATCAATATTTAAGTTTTATGTAATAAACCTAGACTTTTAAGTGTTGATGTACTTTAAGCTAATTTATTTTTGAGTGGTTTTTTTGTTTGGTTTTTTTGTTTTCAATAATTCAATGTTGAAGCAATTGTAGATAAATAGTTATGATGGAATTTACATAATGTTTTAGATAAATAAACCATAAGGTATAAGTTATATAAACAAACAGCAATATCTCAACAGGTATTATTGAAAAGACTGGTAATTAAACTTGCACAAAACATTGCAAGGAAGGAAGGTACATCTAGCAATGGGATGTATGACATTACAACGCATGCTTTTACCACGCATGCCTTTACAACGCAGTTTTTACAACGCATGCTGTTACAACGCATAGCGCTTAGGGGTGCTGGATAGTGAATAGTTTAATTTACTATTCCAACTCCAGTCCCCGTAGATAGTAGGGAAGGTGTTGGATAGTAAATTAAATCTATTCCCTATCCTAGAGCGCCCCCCAGCGCAATGCGTTGTAATGACATGCTTTGTAATAGTTTCGTCGTAAAGGCACTGCGTGGTAAAAGTTGCGTTGTAAAGGATGTTTCCCCTAGCAATGTGTTGTGAATGTTTAATTACCAGTCTTTTCAATAATACCTGTTGAGATATTGTTGTTTGTTTATACTTCTTCACCCAGATCTCAACTAGGTTTATGGGTTTACTTCTTTGCTCTTACCTATATACATGTTAAGCATAGATTAATATAAACATTAGTAATATGTACATTTGTTAAGTAGACCTAAAGAATGTCTATTTATTTATAAATATAATTACTATACATGTTTATACAAAGAAATACACATATCAAGATACATACATATAAGCAAATCGAATGCTTATTTACAAAGGGATCAATAAATCAAAATAACTTTATTCGCATTTTTGATAAATGCATAAAAGTTCACATAAGGAACAGCAAAAGGACGGTATACTAATTAACAAGCACAGAACAATAAAAGAGAAGCCACAAGACACCGACATAATCGAGCAACAAGGTACACACCAAAGGACAATTCATTTTCCACAAGTTAAAAATAATAAAAAAGGGTTATGCTGTACATTTGTGTTTGAGTATGGTAGTTATGTAGGGAACATCCAACTCTTGAGTAGTCTTCTGAAGATAAGATAGTTATCCTTGGATCTTATGTTTGGGGGTAGTGAGTTCCATAGTTTGGCTGCTTCAACAGAGAAGGTTGTGCCTCCTATGGTTTTTTTCTTGTATGGTGGGATTGTGAGGTGAGGTACCAATCTGGAGCAGAGGTTTCTCTGTTGAATGTATTTGTTGATTTTATTACTGATGAAAAGCGCCCCTGTTCCATATATTGCTTTGTGGGTGGTACAAAGCAGGTTGAATGTGGATCTCTTGGCAACTGGCAACCAATATAGGGCCCTCAAGGCAGGGGACATGTGGGCTTGTGGCTTAACCTTTAGTAGTTGTTTGACAGCAGAGTTTTGAATCCGCTGTAGTCTGTTCATAGTTGATAAAGATGATCCATGTTTGCGGCCATTGGTTTAATCAAGAGAGATAGTGGCTTGGATCTTGTCTGGACATCCCAGGTGAGGGAAGATGCGTCACAGAGTTTTCATGGTAATGAAGGTTGATTTTGCTAATTTGTCCACTAGGGCATTCAGTGATAGCTTGGAGTCCATGGTAATTCCAAGGGTTTCTACTTCCTTAGATACTTTAGGAGGTGGGCCCAGGTCATCAGGCCAGGCGGCAAGTGGGTCATCATTTTTATCCATATCTCACTTCCAAAAACACCTTCTAGTCAAACACCTACATAATAACTAGGTTATACTGGTGTAATTTCCTTTTGCATAATTAGATTTAATTTTGGAAACATCATGTCACATTATGTTTTAAAGCAAAATACATCCTCACATCCATGCATTTCATGTTTAAACAAAATAGCACAATAAAACACAGGTGCAGCAAATAACAGCATCTCATGTTCTGATCATTTGTTTTGTCCCTGTGCTCATACAGTAGGTTTTTAACCCAGTCTTTAGTGGTGTAGTTTCAGGAATTTGGCATACAAGTGTTTCATGAAATGCTAGATATTACTCGAGTTTACACCAGCGTAACACATATTTCACCCAAAGCTAGTCATGAAGAGACCGGGTATTGCTGTAAAACCTAGTATTGAACACATAACTTACATGCGCATTTGCTTTAGTCTACATGTGTTTGTTTGTTTATTTTAACAATTTAGAATATTTTAACCTGACAACTGCAGGGCACTTTTCAGGCTAGGTGCAAACAAGATGTGGGGCATAAAAACTGGAAAATTAAGCAAACAGGTGCACTACAGAGTACAAGAACACATGGGATTGTCACCTTTGTTCTCCTTCCATGTTTGAGCTTTCCATCTTACTCTTACAATTCCATCCAGAGATTTGGAGTTGAAGAATCTATTTAACCAAATATAGCTACCAATAGTGCAGTACCACAGGGTTCTAGGAGCGTGAGGGGCCCACTTGACCCGTCAATGGCTGTTTTTTTATTTTTATTTTAAAATTTAGAAACCGGGGTTATGGACAATAATTACCTTGCTTGTACTAGGCCCCAAGGTGCCCTTGCTATGCTACTGTCTTTTAGGACTGAGAAAACATAATCAACTAGCTCTGCACTGTCTCCAAACCTGGAGATTTCATTTATAGATTTGCTACTGTGTTTGACTTTTTTTAGTGGTGAATGAGTGTGTGGGGGGAGGGGTTACAGTGCTGGCAGTGAAAAGTTTAAGTATCTAGGCGTCATCATTGTCGATGTGCAGCAGCAGCTCCTCTGTTAAGGTGAAGGAGTGCCGCCCCACTGATTTCTGAGCAGTCAATAAAGGAAAAATAAAATGATAATAAAACATGTTATTGTCATTTTATTTTTCCTTGCTATGCCCGGTATGCAGATTAATGGGCGGGAGGAGTCAGGCCATCCTGATTGACACTGGGAGGCTGGGAGGAGGAGTGGTACGTACTGCTACAAGTGCGCATGTCTGTTTGGCCGGCCGTTTTAGGTCGGCCAGACATGCGCACTTAGGTTTCTCCAACCCAGCTGTATACCACAGCTGGGTGGAGAAACAGTACAGACTCCCTGTGCCTCAGCGAGCGTCAAACCAGCTCACTCAGGTCAATACCCCTGCTGCTCTCATGCTAGTTATACCATGAGAGCAGCGTCTGGATTGGATGGAAACTCTGTATTGTCTCTCATGGGCTGCTGGGAGCAGGAGAGCAGAGGAGCACCGAGGCACCCGGCAGCATCAGGTTAGTATTTTATATATTTATTTTTAAACCTCTCCTGCGCTCTTCTCCTGTGCTCCTCCCACGCTCCCCCCACACCGCCTTCACCTGCCACAGCACTTTTTATTTATATCGGCCGCCACTGTCCATGTGATGTGAGCACGACAACTTGTTGTGTTCACTGAAAATGCCACATTGACTGTGCCTCTCTTCAGAATTACATTGTAGCTCAGCATAACTGATGGCGTCTTGTCTATAATAACACACATTAAAGAGCCACATTGGACTCACGCATATATTACTGTGCCATAAAGGCGGCAATGCAGCGGCACATGATCATCATTGAAGCACTACATCACCACAAACATATTGTGGCATGACTTTGGTCTTACACATACACTCAATGGAGCTACTTCAGTACATACGCACACAGAAGCACTGTAGCACCAACCACACATGCAGACTATGCAGGAACGCAGACACTAACAACTTAGAGAACCGTAAACTGACTAACATAATAGAGGCATCAAAGTCACACACATATTTAAATTTCTCTTTGGATAGTAAATATTACCTAAAGACCTATTCAGGCTTTTGCTGCCATTTGAAAGCTCATACTGTCTTGTGCTGAAATGAACTCTATTTGAATTAAGACAAAAATAAGCATTTTCTCCTGAAACCTACTTCACAAACACCATGGTAATGAAACCTCATTCAGATTCTACTAATCGAAGGTTCCTTTGGCATCTAGTGAATACTTTTGTGATTGTTTCAGGAAGCTGCTTTTTTCTTTAACCTTTAGAACCCTTTAATAGGTATTCTGCACTCTCTCCCTTAGAACACATTCATCCTCTTCAGTGTTTGACAACCCCGCCTGTATATTCTGGACAATAAGGAAAACCGGGATTTTTTTTAACCTTAATTCTGATGAACTATGGATTCTCGACCGTTCACCTCGGTACTATGTACCTCATGGCATACCTCTCAACCAGCACCAATCTGATTCAGAAAAAGGGGTTCGGTTCAATGGGACACCGTTTGTGGGAGCTTAAATTATGAGCTACACAAAGGCTACCTGAGAAGGTTTCTTGAATAAAGTCTGTGGCTCTTGGCATCCCGCAATTTCCACTTCCGCTCTCCAGCCCTTCTCTCTCTGTTATGTTATGTTGATTTGGATAGCACACTTGCGAGGGTATCCAGGGCACTTGAACAGGGGTGTAGGTGTGTGGCCTCCACTGCATTATTCAAAGAGCCAGGTCTCCAGCTTCGTGCAAAACTCAAGTAGAGAATAGGAGGTCCTGATTTGTTGTGGGATGTTGTTCCATGTTTTGGGCCCTATGTAAGAGAATGATTGGACTTCTGTTCTGCCTTTGTGAGCTCAGGAAGTGAGTGTGAAGCTGAGCGCAGGTGTCTTGATGAGCTGGGAAAGTGTATGCAGCTGTTGAGGTAAGTGTGTCCCATGTTGTGTAGGTGTGCATGAGGAGATTGATTTGGCTGCGTTTTTGGCTGGGAAGCCAGTGGAGCTCTCAGAGGTGAGATGAGCTGTGGGTGTGGTGAGGGAGGTTGAGTATGACTCTTGCAGCGGTGTTCTGGATGGTATGAAGTCGGTTCAGGAGTTGTTCAAAGATTCTGGTGTAAAGTTTCTGTAGTTGAGTCTGCTTGTGATGAGTGCTTGTATGACGGTTCATCTGGTGTTCTGTGGGAGCCACTTGAAGACTTTTCATAGCATTTGTAGTATGTGGAAGCAAGCCGAGATTACCGCGTTGACTTGTGCATTAAGTGTTGGTCTTGTCGTCCAGGATGTTTCCCAGATTTCTGGTGCAGTTGGTGGGTGTAGGAGTGGGTTTGTCCCACTGGGAGTTCTTGTTTTCAAAGACCAGTACTTCAGTCTTGTTCAAGTTCAGATTCAAGATTTTGTTCACATCCATGCACAACAAGGGTCATGCAGTTGGTGAAGTTGGTTCCGGTGGTATCAGTCTTGTTTGATAGGGAGAGGATGAGATGGGTGTCATCTGTGCAGGAGATGATGGTGATGCCTTGAGGTCTGAGGATGTTGGTGAGAGGAGCCATGTAGACGTCGAACAGGGTAGGGATGAGGGAAGAACCCTGAGCGTTGCTGCATGCCAGTTTTTTGACTTTGGGTAGGAAAGGTGGCAGCCTGACTCTGGGTTCTTCCTGTGAGGAAGGAGCCGGTTGAGTGCTGGTCCTTTGCTACGGCACTTGTGGAGTTTTCTGATGAGTGTGAATCTAATCACTTGATGTTCAGGAAGAAATTGAAAACGATGTTGTTCCCTAAATAAAAAAAATAAAAAATCCCCCCCTCTGCCCTCAGGTTCGCCTTCAAGATTACAGCGCGGGGATGCCCTCGGGTCACCAGGCGCTTTACAAATCGCTAAAATAAAATAAATAAATAAAATAAATAAAGTGTGTTGTGGGAGAATGTGCAAAATGCCAAGGAGAGTTCGAGCAGGAGGAAGAGGGCTGCTTCTCTTTTGTCAAGGAAGGTCCTGGTATTGTCGCTGGCTGCAATGAGTGTAGTTTCTCTGCCTCCACCGTATAGAAATGTGGCCTTTGACCATTAGGAATGTTCACTATGTCATACCATGATGTTGATGGGTAATCTTGGTGTTGCTTGGTTCGACCTGAGTCAGTTACCCTGTGGCTTGTGAAGGAAGAATCAAGCTACTTCTGGTGTATGTTGAACAAATGTTTTCTTACCTTTAAACTCGCTGTGGAGGTGCTATTTCAATTTTTTTATGATGATCACCAGCCACGCAACGTGACACCAATGCCAGATATTAGCGCGAGCAGGGTTCATGGCATTGGGCCCCGAGCAGCACCTCAGTGCGTTGTGCACAAATGAAAACATCTTGAGCAGTGCCTACAGGAGCCTCTGTGTCACCCAGGCAAAGCGGATGAAGTTGGTACGCACAGTGGGTAAAGACTTGTAAGCTGTGCAGCAGATTTAAGACCTGTTGTATCCTGCGCAGGCTGAGGCCATTCACCGTACTGAGGGCTTGTTGTCTCGCACACTGACGACTGCCTATCAGAAAACACTGCACATTCACCTTGCACGGTGAGCGCTGTGCTGTTGGTCTCTACCGCTTACCTTTTTTGGCCTGTTTTCTAATCGCGTGGCTGCGGGTTGAGGGCAGGGACCAGCTCGAGGGATGTATCCTGTGCTGCTGCATAGTGCTCCTCGTTTCTTTTCCCGGCTGGGAGGAAGGATTGTCAGGGCCCATGTGACTTCTTCGAGGCAGTACCCTAGTACCAGCGCTGGCATTTCTTTCACAGTTCTTCTACTTTTGATTCCTCTTTAAAGGAAAGTTGCTTGGCGAGTGAACCCTATAGCATCTCCTTTTGCATTTCACTATAGCAACTTCATCTATTGTGATTCCACCTCCATTTTTAGTGCAGCAAGGACTACCATCTATTCAGTGGGAAGAGTGGATAGATCTTTTCGACAATTATACTGTGGTTATAGATAGGCTGGAATTTACTCCTGAAATGAAGAAATCCTTGTTATTAAGCACCATTGGAAAGGAGGCTCATCACATTTTTAAATACTTACCCCAGATGTTAGGTAGAGACAATCAACCTGTCAAGGATGTTTTGAAGAAGGCCAAGTTGCGTTTGGAGAAAAGATTCACCAAAGAGGAGAACATTGTAATGCTTCATTATACATTTTAAACCAGGCCACAGAAACCTGGTGAATCATTGGATGACTTTGTCTCAGGCTTACGTGAACTGTCAATAAAGTGTATATTTGGTCAAATGACAGATGAGTTGATCAGGGACCAACTTATTGTCAACTACCAACAGTGCCTCTGGGTGACTAAAAATCCATCTTTGAAGGATGCCATCTCTATTGCCGAAGGTATTGGAAGAGTCGGAGCGGTGCATGAGGGAGATGGGCAAGAAAAAGGTGGTGGATGGTGAAGTCGCATCTATCAGCAAGAAGGAAGAGGCGACTAAAGGAAAAACCAGCAAGTATAATGACAGAGCACAGAGAGGGGCTAAATCAAATGGTTGTTCCAGGTGTGGTAGTGTATACCATGCCAGTGATTCCAAGTGGTGCTTTGCATTGAACAAGGAATGCAGAAGACGTTGGCTCAAAGCACATTATGCTCATGTGTGCAAAAAAACGGCCAAATTCCATGTGGCTGTTTTCGAGGAAATCATCTGGGAAGATGATAACAAGGATCGGGTACTGAAGTTCCTGCCTGGAGTTGATAAAGTGACGTAAAGGTTAGACCAAATGCCTTATTTGGTATTCGGGACAAATGTGTGGAACTTATTGTGGACTTTGGTTCATTGTACACGCTTGTACCGAAGAAAATGTGGAAGAAAGAGTGGCTGCAAGTTCCTCTCTTGCCTAAAGACATAAATCCTAGGGGGTACCAAGGAGAGAAAATAGATGTTTTGGGATAGTTTTCATCTCGCATTGAATTCTAATTGTGACAGATTGTGGGCAAAATCTACCTGGCTGAAGATGGACCACCTATTTTGGGATGGGGGCATCAATTTGGCTTGCATATTGTTATTGATCCACATGCTCCTCGTCAAGTGTTATCTGTGACTGATGTTACCACTGAAGAGGTGTTGAATGAAATGAAGGATGTTTCAATGAGAAGCTAGATGAAATGCAGGGTTATGTCCACAGGATTGTGCTGGAAAAGGGTACTATCCCGGTTAAACACAATTTGAGAAGGGTGCCAGTAGTTGTGAGGGGTGAAGTGAAAAAACGGTTGGATGACATGTTAAAAGAGGGGTTAATAGAGCCTGTTGAGGCTTCTGAATGGTTCTACCCAGTGGTGTTTGCCAAGAAGAAGGATATGATGCTTAGAGTCTGCATGGATCTTCGTAGCTTAAACCAGCACGTGGTGACAGACACGTTTCCACTCCCCAATAGTAATGAGCTGTTGTTGTTGCTCAAAGGTGGTAGGTACTTTTCTAAGGTTGGCCTGAAAAATGCTTACCACCAAATCAGACTACATGAGGACTCCAGGAACCTTACGGCATTTGTCACCATGGAGGGAACATTTCAGTTTACAAGAATGCCACTCGGGTTATCCACTGCTGCTAGTGTGTTCCAGCGGATCATATCTGAGGTGTTCAGAGGGCTGGAAAATGTGGAATCTTTTCAGGATGACAATCTGGTTTTTGGAGGGTCCATTCAGGAACAAAACAACATCTTGAGGTCTGTGTTAGGAAGACTGAGGGAGGGGGGTCTCACCTTACGGAAGGACAAATGTAGGTTCCTGGTGGAGGAAATTGAATATCTCTGCCATACCATGTCAGGGCAGGGTGTCCGACCCAAGTTTGACTTGGAGGCTATCAGGTCTGCACCTGTAACTTGTGATAAAGATCAGTTACAGTCATTCATGGGTTTGATCTAGTATTATGCAAAATGTGTAAACAATTTTGCAGACAAGACAGAAGGACTAAGAATGTTGTTGCGGAAGGGGTGTACGTTCGAATGAGGCGACGTTCAACAGAGGGCAATTGATTTGGTGAGGAAGGACAGTTGTGAGACAGATATTCTTGCACTATTTGACACCCAGCAAAACATTTATAACAGTGGATGTTAGTGCATGTGGACTAGGAGCAGTCCAGGTTCAGATACATGCTGGCAAAGAGAAAACTGTAGCATTTGCCTCGCACTCTCTGACAGAATGTGAAAGCAACTATTCTATCATAGATCATGAGGCCTTAGCAGCTGCCAGGTCTTTCGAACATTTTAGGACCAGTTTATGGGGTCTGTGATTTTACATTCGCACAGACCATTACCCTTTGGTCAAAGATTTGAGTCCTGGTGGAACTGGTAAGGAGTTGGCAAAGCTCGCTAGGTTGGCCTGCAGACTTTAAGATATCAGTACCAGGTTGCCCACATACCTGGGTGGAAAAACACACAGGCATACTGCCCCTCATGCATGTCATTGGAGTGGACAGAGGAGGATAGGCACAGTGTTTTGGCATGGGAACAGGAAGGTGCTGTGGCATCGTTGTGTGATGTGGGTGAATGCGTGGGTGGCTCATTCTTGGAAGATGAGTGGGGTAAGTGCATGGATTGGGACCTCGTCCTTAAAAAGGTTGAACAAATGCTGGTGAATTGTGGGCAAAGGGAGAGTACTATGGCTCCTTGGGTAAGACCCTTTGTAAAGATTCTGAATGAAATGAGTTTGACTGACAAAGAAGTACTCAGGAGGAATGACAAATTTGTGCCACCTGAGGGTTTGAAGGAAAGGATCATTACGTTCGGTCATGAGGGACGCTTAAGCCAAATCATGACAACAAAAGGGTGAGGAAGAATTTTTGGTGGCCAAGTATGGATGATCAAATCACTTCTTGTGTGGTGTGAATTATGAGGTGTGATGGGAGAGCAAAAAAAAGCTGAAGACTGGTGTTCATGCAGCACTAGGGCACATTGAGGACCCTGGCACGCCATGGAGTACTGTGTGCTTAGATTTTATTGGGCCAATTTCAAATGCTGGAAGATGGGATGAAGAATGCTATGGTTTTGATGGATGTGCATTCCAAGTGGTTGGTTGTAAAGGTCATGCCTGATGTGACCACCAGAAGGACGGTGGGGACTTTGAAAGGTGTTTTTTTGGAGGAAAGACTTCATTGTGTCCTCTTCACAGATAATCGAATGCAACTAATGTCACATGAGATTAAATCATGTCTGGAAATGTGCGTTATTACACACCATCACAATGTACTGTAAACCCCCAGGCCAATGGCATGGTGGAGTGTGCTAACTGCTTGGTGAAGGGTACCATATCCATGGCCATTCTAAGTGGGAAAGCTGTCAAGGTGATGTTGAATGACATGCTGTGTGCTCATCGTGCCACAACACATTGTGTGACCAGCATTTTTCCTTTTGAGAAAAATGTGTGGAAGAAAGCCAGGTACAAAATTGACCCTGACGTGGCTATTACATGTCATGAGAAGAATGTTGTGGAGGAAGTCGTTGCCAATGGAAAAAGTGTGAGTGCAGCTGATTGGGTCAAAATGAGGCATGGGAGACTCTGAAAAGGGTTAACTCAATTTTGGGGTCCGTTCAAAGTCAAGGAAGTGTTCAACGAGTATGTGGTGTTGGACAATGGTAACTAGTGGGACAAACAGTGGCGTTGTACGAGAAGAGAGGGTTGTTGACAGAAATGTATTTGGAGGTGGCTGAGGTGTGCCACGTGTGGGACTCAATGGTTTCATGTTGATGAGTGATGAAGAGATGGTCAGCGATAGGGAAGAGGTGGGGAGAGGACACTTGAGCGTGGTGGAGGTGATGCCCTCGCTCCCAGTCTCAACAGTTGCTTTTCTCACGATGGGGCCAGAGAAAGTCAATCGACTAGACACAGAAGACCTCCCCATTATTTGGAGGATTCTGTGCAAACTGTGTGAAGGTGATTTACGTACTGTGCGAGCCTTTTTGTTTTCCTTTACAGATGGATATGTTCTACTTTTTTTAATTTGTTTTGTTACTCCTCTTTTCTTGTTCTTTTTGTTTGATTCTGCTTTTGGGTAGAAGGGAGGGGGATGCGTAGTAATGGGGCCTTAGATCATTAGGAATGTTCACTATGTCATACCAACTATGATGCTGATGTGGAATCTTGGTGTTGCTTGGTTCGACCTGAGTCAATTACCCTGTGGTAATCGAAGGGAGAATCACGATACTTCTACCGTGTTTTCAATAAAGGTTTTCTTACCTTGAAACTCGCTTTGGAGGTGTCACATTGGCACACCTCCTAAATGAAAACATTGTCTTTATCTCAGCTTCAACCTCTGACATTCCTTTGATGGCATCACAGGTGCCGTCCGCTTTAGCAGGTACTGCAATATTCTGCACTACCCCACACACACACACACACACACAAGGCCTGTCATTAAGACAAACAGTGAAAATCCATGATGAAATGCAACTAAAAATCAGTGAAGAACGCAATTGTCAATGCAAAATCCTATTCAGACTAAATTACACTGACAACACAGTACAGTGTACCAGCATCACTTCTGCTAAGTAGGCACTATACAACAAGATGAAATGTCCTCATAGGCGCTACACACACACACCACACAATGAGCTCGTCAAAATCTCTAACTAAACTCTGGGGGCCCTCATTTATGGGATTTTTGCATAGGGCAGCGCAGCAAGTCACCTTGCTGCGCTTTCCTACAGCAAAATGAAAGGCAGGATTGCACTGTAGTTATGTAATACAGAGCATTCCTGCCCTTTCTCCCTGCTCTTGCAGTATTTAGGCAGCCTAGTGACAACGTAGGCCCCCTTGCCCCTTGATGAAAGGGTGCCCCCGTTGCATGCAGGATGGTTTTTGTGCAGGAAGGGGCAACTTCCTGCTCAGAACAATCTTAAGAGGTGTTTTCGTCTTTCCATGTGTACTGCAGAATGCAGCACACATAGAAAGAGGAAAAAACAAGGAGAAATAAAGATATTTCTTATCATTACACCTCACCTCGGAAGGCGTAAGGATTTGGCGCTTCCCAAGGTTTACATTTGTTTTATTTATTTATTTAAAAAGTTTTATATAGCGCTGGCTAGACCTTGAGGTATCAGAGCGCTTTACAATAGGCTCCGCGAGTTACAGGTTACATAGTTTAGTGAGTTAGTAAATCTAAGGCAGCATCAAAATCCATGAGTGTTTTGTGGAAACACCCACCGGAACGCCCATGGCACGCTTCCTGAGCGAAGTGTGAGGCAACACAGCGATTTGCACTGCGTCACCTGCCTCAAGGTTTATGAGGCCACTCAAAGACACGCAGGGTGGTTTTGCGTGCGGTTTCATAAATCTGCTTCAGTGTCATGCGTCACACATGTGCAACAGTGACACAATGTTCTCATAAATTACACCCTGGGTCTTCTCAAAGGCCTCCTGCGTGATTCAGCTATACTCATAAAAGAGTTACAGAAATTCAACCACGTCACCCAATCAGCTACATTAGCTACTCCTGCAGGCTATTTTTTCTTCTTCAAGAGACGCTACTTTAAGTCTACAAGGCCGTAACAACAAAGACTCCTTCATTACTGGCTGCAAATAGATCCGTTTCCGGGACTACTCTACACAAGAAGCGAGGCTGTTGTCAGGCTAAAAGTCTTTGAATGCAAAAAAATGAAAGGACAAGAAACGAAGCCTTCCCAAGCAAAGTGACCAGAATGTAGAACACAGTCCCACCACACATCAGCCTGGCATGTTGCCCTTGTACAAGTAAACATAAACCAATAGTTAACGTCTTCAAGGAGAAACTCATACACCATCACCAACAACCACAGTCCCTTGAGCAACATCACCTGAACATTTAAACTTTCCAATGCCCCTCTCCATGTGTTCTCTATAAATAAACAATTCTAAGCGTTTCTTATTCTTTTATTGATCACTCTGTTATTGTTTACCATGTAGGTATGCGCATTGCGCTATATAAATAACACAACAAACAGACTTGCACGTAGATCATGTGGGCACCACAGTAACTCGCACACATTCTGGAAGCACTCTAGTCATGCGCTTAGTTAAGAGGCAATGGCGTCACAAACACACTCATTATATAGGTGCAAAATTGTACAAAAAGCTTTGTTGTATTATCCCAACTGGGCCCTAGAATTGATAGTTATCACAAACAACAATTTAAAAGGTAATTATATAGTGGTGTGTATTTGAACACAGGAAAGCAGATAATTACACAAATTACAGGTTTCACTTAACACACTGCTCTTCATACGATATCACATCAAAAATATGCTAACAGTGTTCTGACAATACCAGTCCACACTAGCGGTTTTACTGAGAAATTCCGATTTGACATCAGCACGCAAATAACATGAGCTCGACTGCTGAATGTGTTAAGACTTGTTTCACTTAGAATAGATGCGGTGGTCCAATTTCATATGGGGTAAAGATTCCACAGCATCGCTCGAACTAACACAGTGACTCCTAGGGAGATGCTTGCAAACTTTCCAGCCTCCTTCAATTTTTAATGTCTCAACTTGATTGTCCTTTCTCTATAAGAACATTTGTCTCTGCCACTGACTAAATGGATTCAAGAAGAATATTGTCCCAACACATTTTGATTCGAGGCGGCACTGTTTAAAAAAAAAAAAAACATGTAAGTAAACAAAGTATTGGATGTTTCAGCACTTTATGTGATGCAGCAGGTCTTGAAGAAGATATGGCCAGCAGCGGTAGCCACTGTACCGGAGCCGGCTTTAGGGTGGTGCGATCAGTACTTCCCCACTGGGCACTGACCTGGAGGGATGCTGTGTTTAGCAATAACTTAAAATTTAAAAGCATCTGCTGCAGAGTTCTTTGTGAGTCCAGCTTTCAGGCAGCAATAAAAATATCAAGTTAACTCTTGTGATTACTGTTCCTGCAGGAGAGAGAGCAGAGTTTTGTAAAGTGGCAGTGTTGACTTGCCATCCAGTAGTGCATTGGGCTAATATGCCTGCTGCAAAGAGCAGCGCTATATTTTATGTGGATACACTGGGCACAGCAGACCACCACGTCTGTGTTTGCTTTTAAATAAAGCAACTTTTTTTTTAATGTTGCGTTTCAAAAACAAAAATGAAACGTTTCAGTTTCTTTTTTTAGGTCTCGCCTGTCGATGCGCATGCGCATCGAGCTTGCGAGACTATTGGGGCTTAAACAGTCTTTAACCAAGTTGCAAGGAATCGTGGCGATTCCTTGCAGTGCCCGTGACTTTTAAGCTCAATGCGCATGTGCATTGAGCTTAAAAGCGCGTGCACATCAGTTCCCTCAGCCGCACTCCAGGCCCCTGCTGTTTTCACACCCTCTCCCCGCTCCGCCCCCTCCCGTGCCCGCCATGTCGCATTTCTCCTCCCCCCTCCCCTTATCTGCCTTTCCCTCCGTCTTGTTTTTTTTTTTACCCGCTCCGCCCCCTCCCCTGCCCGCCGTGTCGCATTTCTTTTCTCCTCTTTGCTCCTCCAGCAGTTCTCTGTCACCTTTCCTTCTCTCCTCCCTTGTTTTCCTCTACGATTTCGCACCCATACAGCAATGGGCTTGTCTATCTTCTTTCTGAGCTCAGAACTATTTGATTCTCAGCCTTTTCCATTTTTTCTAGTAACTGTCATACGTGTGCTCCTTAGCACTATCTCCGTTTTTTTTTTAATAATTTTTTTTTTTTTACAAATTTCCCATCCTTGCCCCTGCTTGGAGTGACCCATTTTTCCCCCTGATTTCTGGCATACGTGAGCCCGGGCTCTCACACACTTACTGGTCTGCCTCTTTTCTCACCATCTCAAGCTTTTCTCTAATATATCTGAGCCATTTGTTCACCCTCCCTCTCCTGTTTCTTCCTCAGCTTCTGACCCACGCGCGTCTCCTCCCAGCCCCAGCCCTCCCTCTCTTGCCCCCCCCCCCCCACGTCTCATCTGTGTGTGCTTTCCTTTATCTGGCCAGGTCTCCCGCCCATTTTAAGAGGTCCGCCGAGCAGGCTCAGAGCTCTTTTGAAGGTTTGTTTTTTTGATTCTCAGCCTTTTCCATTTTTTCTAGTAACTGTCATAAGTGTGCTCCTTAGCACTATCTCCGGGTTTTTTTGAATATTTTTTTTTTTTTTACAAATTTCCCATCCTTGCCCCTGCTTGGAGTGACCCATTTTTCCCCCTGATTTCTGGCATACGTGAGCCCGGGCTCTCACACACTTACTGGTCTGCCTCTTTTCTCACCATCTCAAGCTTTTCTCTAATATATCTGAGCCATTTGTTCACCCTCCCTCTCCTGTTTCTTCCTCAGCTTCTGACCCACACGCGTCTCCTCCCAGCCCCAGCCCTCCCTCTCTTGCCCCCCCCCCACGTCTCATCTGTGTGTGCTTTCCTTTATCTGGCCAGGTCTCCCGCCCATTTTAAGAGGTCCGCCGAGCAGGCTCAGAGCTCTTTTGAAGGTTTGTTTTCTCTGGAGGGGAGGTGGGGCTCGGATGAGAGAGAGGAGGCCGCTTTTAATCCTCTTAACAGTTCAAACTTTTCCCTCCGCTTCATCCTGCCTCTCCTTGAATATTTATCCCTTTATCGCTTCAAATGGCCCCCTTCTGCCTCTTTGTTTGCGCCCTGGGGGGCTCTGCATATCACACAGTACTTTGTGTTTACAAAGCTTTCTCTGAGAGGGGATAGAGGTGGGGGCTCGCGGGACTGGGCACCCCCTGCCTCTCCTCTTGCATATGTGTCTCCCCCTGCTGTGCCTTTGTCACTGACACCGCAGAGGAAAGCGCGGCTGTGGGGTAGGAGTGACTGTTTACCTTTTCTCTGTACCCCGGGCTGTAATGCCATAAAGATTATAAGGCCAAATGCTGAGTGGAATGTACGTAACGCCTACAATAGGATCTTAAACGGCAGGTACAGCGCTAGCCCCTCAAAACTCGTGGCCCCAAAACCTAACAATCTGTACCACTGTTCTCAATCTTGATAATCTGAACCTGTTTCGACATTTCGCGTTGACATTTAATTAAACAATACTGCCCTTTGTTGGCCCCCAAAAATTATCACAACATATAGTTTATACCCCGGCGTCTCGTCTCACACCAAAATACAAACCAAAGAATGCGTAAGGTTTGTGACGAGATGTTAGTTGTGGGAACAAGTGACGCCAACATTAATTAGTGGTAAGAGCCTGGACAATGAATGAACAGGGATTATATAGCGCTGCAAACGTCCCGGGTTTACCAGGAGAGCCCCGAATAGTCAACGACTGCACTGGAAAATATTTGGCATTTTTGGTGAAAGTGAAACACACAACAGGTGATACATACTTGGAAGACTTCTTTCTGTAGCACCCCTCCCCTCTCCTTCTAACTCAGGGTGTATCCTTCTCTTCACTGCTCTCCTTATCTCCCTCTCCCTCTCTCCTTCTCTCCTCTCTCCTATTCTCTCTCTCTCTCTTTCTCTCTCTCTCCTTCCCTCTATCCCCTTCCCTCTATCCCCTTCTCTCCTGTCTCCCTCTCTGCACTTCTCTCTCATCCTCTTCTCTTCTCTTCTCTCCTTCTTTCTCTCTTTCTCCCATCCATCCTTTTCCCCCTTCTCTCCTCTCTCCCTCGCTCCACTTTTTTCCTTCTCTCTCCCTCTCTCCTTCTCTCGCTCTCCCTCTCTCTCTGTCTCCTTTGCTTTCTCTATCTCTCTCTCTACTTCTCTCCCCTTCTCTCCGCCCACACTCCTCACTTACATGCTCTCCGATTCTCCATCACTGTGCCTTCCTCTCTGCCTTGCTCTCTATCCTCTCTGCTTGGCTGCATCCCTCTTCTTCCATGCTGCCCGCATCTGTCTCCAGACTCCCTTCCTCCCGTTTTTATCTCTCACTAACACACCCTCTCGTCTTTTATATCTTCGTGTCTCGCTCATACTTTTTTGCACTCATCACCTTTCCTCATCACCCTCGCACTTCATTATACTTCTCTCTTGCACTCCTTCCCTATTTCTCTCTCCCGCCCATCTCAGTTTACTTTCTCCCCTTCTAGAAGGGTGTAAAAAGACTGTTTATTAGGGAGTAGGGTGGGCAATGAAACAAACATCATAGAAGGATGGGCAATAAAACAAACACCCTTCAATAATTAAAAAAATTAAAAGCCATTGTTATTTGTAATATCAATACATTTAAGTCACGTCAATACAAAACATGTGGCATTACAAATGCTAAAAGTGTCACATTTGCTAAAGTTAAAAGTATTGGCATTGTAAATCACAAAACATAAATATAAAATGTCATTTACAAAACCAATAGCTCCAACTTTCCTACTGCGAGACCTATTGGCAACGCCAGTGCTTGTTATGAGTAGACAGTGACCCCTTCCCTTTTGTGACTAGCTTACCACCTACTTGAAGTAGGCAGTAAATTGAGATTGTTTTACGATCACATTCTGGTTGCAAAACAAGCGACTTGCTATTAGCATGGGACGCCCTTAACACACTATTCCTAATAGCAACTCGTAAACCCTATTTAGTGCGTCGGTAATAGGTTACTGACTCGCAAAATAGGGTTAGTTCATTGCACAAGTCCTTTTTGCTTGAGTCTCTATTTCCGACTGTTAAAACTGTCGTACATGTGCCCCTTTGTTAGATGAAGCAGAAAATAGTACTTGGGCCATACCAGAAGGTACTTGGCAAGCCTTGTTTAATTCACATCCAATGGCCATTCTAGGTGGTTCATTTACTGTTAAAAGAGTTATTACTAGGGTGTAAGTTGGTTCCAGTGACACATTGAGCATTACACATAAAAGATGATGGGAGGAATGCGTGCGTTACATCCAACCACTGGCAATCGAGCGGGAAGCATTCCAATCCCTTATTCTTTTGCCCACTATGCTACCCCTATTTGGACCCAGCAATATGTAATCAGTTTTGACCCAGCTCCAATAGAGCAGTTCAACCCAAATTGCCAAGCCAGGCCCTCTCTGAACTGTAACTCAACCAACCCAAGTCCGGTTTCGCCCTAATTGGGTCCCTTGCTTACTGAGCCACTGGACCCAAGCTGCACCTATCTGACAAGCCCCAATCAGAGTGAAACAGGTCTTGGATTGCTTTTGTTCTGGGCCACTGCCGTCTCTCTGCCGCATACAATATGGGCACAGCACTATGTCTCAAAGATACACATTAAAGAGGAAGTGCAGTCTCCCTCGCACTCACTCTCTCTCTCTCTCTCTCTTTCTCTCCATGGACTTCCAGGAACAGCCAACTGAATGTACTTCCTATCCACACTCTCAGGAGCAGATTCAGATCTGAATCCCAGTAATTTGGGCCTATGCGACCTTTTGCTGGCCCTGAGGGGCATTTCATACTTTCTTTTCTGTGGAGTCTTTCTTCTTGCTTCCCCAGTAAACCCAGACCACCATATACAAATGAATATGTTTGTAAGACACCTCTAAATAGTAGAAAATGTTATGGAGTGCACAGAAAAACCCCCTCAAATTTCAAAGAAACTACTTAGAAATGCCCTAGGTTACAAAACAAAAACTGCCCTACAGTGCTCCAGTTCATGGTCTAGCTTTTGTGTTTCTGCTTGATGTGAACCAAAGTTCAATCAATCAATCAGCATTAGTATAGTGCAGCACTGTCACCCCTTGGGGTATCTGGGTGTTGAGGGTGCCATGTCTTAGTCTAGAAGCCAGGTCTTGAGTTTCTTTCTGAAGTCTGCCATGGAGGGTGATGTTCGGAGGTGGAGGAGCCGTTTGTTCCAGGACTTGGCGGTGATGTAGGAGAAGGCAGCGCCACTACATCGGCTGCCGCCCATACAGCGGCTGCGACAGATGCGAGCTGTGTGTGCGAGAGAAGAGGAGCGTAGGTGTCTTGCACGCAGAAGGAAGTTGAGTCGATGGTTGATGTAGGAGGGTCCTTGATCATGTAGAGTTGTGTAGGTGTGCATGAGGATCTTGAACTGATGTCTCTTCTGGATGGAGAGCCACTGGAGGTTTCTGAAGTGAGGGGTAATGTGGGTCCTTTTGGCGAGGTCTACAATGAGTTTTGCAGCAGTGTTCTGTATGGTCTGAAGTCTTCTGAGGAACTGGGAGGAAATTCCGGCATAGAGAACGTAGCCGTAGTAAAGGCGGCTTGTGACAAGGGCCTGTGTGACAGTCTTTCTGGTGTTGATTGGGGTACATCTGAAGACTCTGTGGAGCATGCAGAGGGTGTGGAAGCAGGAGGAGGCGACTGCATTGACTTGCAGTTTCATGGTCAGTTGGCTGTCGAGGATGATGCCAAGTTTGCGTGCCTGGTCTGTTTGTGTGGGTGTTAGTACGAGTTCTGCTGGCAACCAGCTGTGGTACGAAGGTGTTCTTTCCAAAGATATGTACTTCTGTTTTCTCGGAGTTGAGTTTGAGGCAGTTGTGAGTTATAGGCAGTTGTCTCTCATCCATTTGGCTGCGTTGGCAATGGCATTGCAGAAGTTGGTTTTGGCGTTGGAGGGGTCCTCGGTGAGTGAGAGGATTAGTTCAGTATCGTCTGCATAGGAGATTATGTTGAGACCATGGGATCTGACGATGTCAGCGAGGAGGGTCATGCAGATGTTGAACAGGGTCGGGCTGAGGGATAATCCTTTGGGTACACTACATTTGTTCATCAAAGGGTATGCCACAAACAGCACATGGGGTGAGGAAAATATGACTTCTCAATCGGTCTAGTTTCTGGCCTACTTGACCAGGTACATCTCCCGGAAAAATGTTGGTGGGCCTATGGGGTGCCCCTGAGACTGTGTTGCACTCCTGGTAATTTTCAATCATAGTCTATAATGGGTGGGTTTAAACTCGGTTGCTTTTACCAAAATAAATATCAGACCTAAATGTGTCCAAAGTTGAGATGGTATGCAGTGTGGATGAGCCCTGGCTGGTTGTGAATCAGGAATCTAAGTAATGGTAAACAATTTTACCAGGGCTTTAAGTGGGCCAGGTCCTGCCGGTGCTGAGCACCAACAGTTTTTTAAAGGGGGCCTCGAAATGGGTCCCTATCAGGCTCTGTTTTGTTCTCTAGCACAGGCGGTCCGTTTTTACCGGACTGCAGTGAGAGCATGCACATCGATGTGAGTGCTCATTTTGCTCACTTCGCACTAGCGGAGAGGTTGTGTTGTAGAGAAAGGGAAATCCTTTAAAAAGAGTCACTTTCTCTCTGGATTTCCCCTGTGCAGGAGCAGCAACATCGTCGTGGTGTCAGCCATTGGGGTGGGAGCGTGGTGCGAGGTCCTCATATCCCCTCTATGCTCTACAGGTCTTCTAACTGTGTGGTGCGCCCCCCTGGGGTCAGTGGCTACATTCCTTGGGGGGTGCAAATGATCTTTCAAGTATTTGTAAAAAAAGAAGGCCTGGAAGTCCACTTTGTGCATTTGGCACAGTTTCCAGGTAATCTTGATTAACATACAGCAGTCAAAGGGCTTCAAAACAGAGTATACACTGTAATCCTGGATACCCTGGGGTGGAGGTCAGTAAGTGGGGTGGCAGGGTCCAGTATGTGGCTAAAAAGAACAATATGCTCTGTAACAGGTTTGTTATTTTTTTAACCTTCAGATAATTGTGTACAAAATGTGCACATGTTAAATGGAAAATAAATGCAAGTTAAACTAATCAATTTTACTATGAAACCTCAGTTTACTAATACGAGCAAGGCAGATAATGGTGTGTGACCACAAAGCAGCACCATTAGAATTATGCAGCAGGTAAGGACCAAAGTTATGTGGCAGGGTTGAATAAATTCTGTTGCAGGAACAGGCAGATAATACGGCCTAATTTGGCACATTTTATGATAGTATTTAATTATGTTTCCATTTTTACACATGTGATTACTGTCTGAGCAAAGATTTCACTTCATCCAATTTACCACTGAAATTCACCCACAAGAAATTGAAAGGTGACTAATTACCTTTTGCGAAGGGCTGTCCACTGCACGCCAACACGTGTGACTGGTAAACAGCGTTTACAACGCAACTTTTACCACGCACTACCTTTACCACGCAACTTTTACAATGCAATTTGTTACAACGAATTGCGCTGGGGGCGCTGTAGGATAGGTAATAGTTTAATTTACTATCCACGGGGACTGGAGTTGGAATAGTAAATGAAACTATTCATTATCCAACGCCCCCCAACGCAAGTCATTGTAACGACTTGCGTTGTAAAACCTGCGTTGTAAAGGCATGCGTGGAAAAAGCATGCATTGTAACGACATACATCCCGTGTGACTACATCTTTAATACCTTTTTATGTTTTTGAACTAAAAACAATTTATTTGTAAAAATCCACAGATTATGAAGAAAATGATTAAGTGGCAAATGCGGCAAATCCATAATTATGCAGAAAGCGCCACAGAATCGCATCATTTCAATAGTCCTACCAGAAAATCACAAAACTGAATCCTAGTTGGCGCAGTGGCAAATAGTGGCATACGTAACTACTGTTAAACTCCACACCCCTGCTTTGTCGATTTTTTATTAATGGCAGTCACATATTTTAGATTATTTGATTTGTTTTTCTTTTAGTTGGTTGTAGTAGATGCAGAGATGAAAAAAGTCCTCATGTTACCATGCTGTAAACAATTCAGTCTTGAGGAAGTGAACCCCTACCCTCTAGGGCTAGCCAAACTGTGCGTCAACAATTGCACCATTATAATGAAGCGGCGCACAATGTTTGTTCTACTGATTTTGGCCATGCCCCTAATTGGATTGGCCACACCTCTTTTAGAGGTTTGTCGCGCCCCTTTTAGAGCACCCCCAGTTCTTTTATCCCACAAAGCCCTGAATATTGCTTACTGGAAATTACTGAAAGTCACAAGACTGTGGTTTGTTTTGTTTAATGTTGCAGATGCTTATCAGGATTTGTAATGAAATGCGACCCGATATGTTTAACTCATACACACATAAGAAATACTAAATCTGATTATTTGATCTGTGCTGGTGCCAGCATCATTGCTGGAGTCGAAATATTGTGGGGGCATGCGTTAGAGACACACAACGGTCTGCGTGTGTCAATGGGGACTTTAGAGTTGTAAAAGTATGAAATATGAAGACTTGTTTCTTTCATGTCTGATGTGATTCTAAGAAAGATTCCAAGCACTTCCACTATATAGTCTAGTACAGATATTGATGTAAAGTGATATTTGCAACAGCGTCGCCCAATTGGCTCAGAGCCAGCAGCTGAAAAATAAAACTATATTTGATTACAGTTTTATTTTTCTGCTGCTGGCAGAGCCAGCTTGTGCAGAGCGGGGCCGGGCCTTGGGAGGGGGGAGGAGGAGTAGTTTGTGCACATCTAAATGTGCATGTCAGTTTGGCTGGCCGTCTTAGGCCGGCCACACTGACATGCGCACTTAGGTTTCTCCAGCCCAGCTGTATTGCACAGCCTGGTTGGAGAAACAGCACAGACTTCCTGAGCGAGTGTTAATCCAGCAGTTTTTCAGGTCAATCTCAACACTGCTTTCATGCTTAAGAACAGCAAGGGGATTGGATGGGGAGTCTGTGATGCTGTCTAAGGGACTGCTGGGACCAGGAACTGGAAGCAGAGGCGTGAGGCGGCTGGCAGCACCAGGTAAGTCTTTTATTTTTTTTGTTTTAATTATTAGCCCCTCCGCTGAGCGCTGCCCCCCGCATTCCTGCGTCCACTTCACCCACCCCACCCCTCAGCCAGAGGGGTGACGCTCCTCCGACATTGCGAAAAGTCACCGCTGATATATATGTATGGCACACGAGAGTTCCAATCTGATAACCTGTGACGATGCCATGGCAATAACTTTTCCTTTCATCAAGGGCACAAGCTCCAAGAGGGCTGATGGGTATTTTTTCCCTCCTGTTCTGAAAAATATAGGAAAGAATGAAAGGAGCAAGGGCCGGTCTTCCTGTGCTATTTGCTGATGGTTCATGGCAGACCCCTTGGCGTTTGCCTTTTCATCACAGCAGCATAATAGTCTATGGTCTTGTAAGCTATTACATAACCTTCAATGTGGCTTCCCCGAGAGCATTTAGCATTCCCCAGCCCCAGCCCAGCTGCAGCCATTTCATCTCAGGCAAACACAGCAGCGCATCCACAGCCTTGGGGCTTCTTCAGAGTGAAGTTCTGATGAAGCATGTAGGCCAGAGAAAGAGCTAAGACACTGTCTTCAACCACGGACAATACAGAATGTTGACAATTTTTGAAAGCTGTAGGTAAGCTTGGCTGCGGATATGAAATATCACTACATTTATGTAATGTTTTATCCGGAGAGTTTTGCAGTAACATTTTGCACATATTTAGTATTACCCAATCTGAACTGGTATTCAATTACTTAATTGATCGCAGAAGGATGAAAGGATGAGCTAACTGTGTTAGGAGTTCAACCTGTTACCTGTAGACCCTACAGGCATCATAGTAGTGTGCAATGTATCCAAAGAGCAGGGCTTTAAGTGGGCCGGGTCTCACCGGTGCTGAGCACCTGCAGTTTTTTAAAGGGGGCCTTGAAACAGGTCTCTATCGGGCTTAGTTGTGTGCCCTGGCACAGGCGCTCTGTTTTTGTTCCGAACTTCAGTGACAGCAGGCACATCGATGCGCGCGTGCTCACACTTCTCACTAGTGGAGGAGTTACAGCATGGCGTCATGCCAGGTGAGCTTTGTAGGGGAAGGGAAATCCTTTAAAGAGTCATTTTCTCTCTGGATTTCCCTTCTCTTTTTGAAACTTCGGAGCAGCAATATTGTCGTGGTATCACCAGGGCTTTAAGTGGAAGTTTTTTCAATATTATATACAAGCCATAGTTGCTGCTTATTTATCTTATGCAACTAACAACCATTGACATAGCAATACTCCTGACTTGTTGTAGGTATGATGTTACTTGTTGTAGCACATATCTGAATGCAATGACAGAAACAGCAAAATATAAGCCGGGCGGCACACTATGCTAAACACAGATTTTTAGCTTGGGTGTTTTTAAGCCACGCACTTAATTACATTGGCCCTGCCTCTTTGAGAGACCCTCCAGTTTTTTCATCCCACTTAAAGCCCTGCCAAAGAGCATTAGTAAAATATTAAAGCGGGATTTCATCAGGAAGTTCCCAATTTTACAAATAAAAGAATCGAAGTTAACCAGTTGTAAAAACATGTTTGTTGAGGTCTTGTGTCTTATTCATTCCTTGTAAGACACTGACATTGTACAGCTTAGTCATGGATCTTTATCAAAAAGTGATGCTTGCAAACCTCTGCAGTATGACCAGTGGAAAAGAGGATTGCAAAGGGAAATCTTTTGGATCCACGATCTGTCTGCTATCCAGCCAAAAAGACTCAACGGCAAGTGGGAGTTAAGCTGCTGTCTATAAAATAGTACAGCATACTTGACCAAACCGCACATTAACTACCGCTTTTTGGGGAGGAGTTTGATATAGCGCGAATTCGACCCGAAGGTATCAGAGTGCTTTACGTGAACACCTGTTTCGTTACAGACGGACACATTTTTTGTGCTAGGCGTGGGGAGATTAAGTGATTGGTCTAGGATGTTGAGCCTCTCTACCAAGACTCGAAACGGGAGGCATATTAGCAAGGGCTGGGGATATAATTATTGCCGCTTTAGCATCCATTTTTGGGCGATAAGCGGCGATAATTATATTGATACATCATCAAGGACACGCTAGTTTCCTTGATGTAGAGCCCGTTTTTTCACAGCCTCACCTCGCATCGCTAATGAAATCAGGGCCGGACTGGGAAGTGAAACCAGCCCTGGCGAACTGCTCGGCTGGTCCACAGGAGGGGAGAGAGGGAGGTGTGGCCGAGCTGTTAGTTAGTGCCGGTTTTGGCCAATATTGTTACAGGGAGCCGATATTGCAGGCCCCTGGTAACAAAAACGCCCCCCCACCCCCGGGTCCAAAAAACGGCCCCACCCTGGCAGCCCACCGGTGAAACGCCCGGTGCCCCCTACGGCCAGTCCAGCCCAGAATGAAATGCAAAGAAGGCGTGACTGTGAAAACAACTCATGAAAATATCACGAAGGAAACTTCGCAATATTAACAAGGAGATGCAGCGATTAAAAAAATCGCGCTACCTCCGCCTTAACGCTGGAATTTAACGTCTGTTAAATTCCAGACTAAGGCATACTAATAATGGTAGGTGGATTATGCTGATACGATTAGATGGTTGTATCAGCAATGTTATCGCTGTTTTCCATGGAACATCGCTGGAAAAGCCAGCTATATTCCATGGTAAACACTGCTATCACTGAAATATTATTGCCATAGCGCTATGCATTGTAATTATAGCGTTATCATGGCGATCATTTTCAGTGATAGCCGGTGATAATATTTCTATCGCTATGTGGGGCCAGCGATAATTATTGTTGGCCCTTGTTAATATGTCCCCAGGTACCCTAGCTTGGAGGTCGGCAGCTCTAGCCTGTAGGCCACATCTTCCCCCATCAAATGCAAGTAGGACTACAGATGGCACACAGCAAAATAACTACCTCACCAAGCAACGTTTCCTAGGGAATGGATTAATTGTAGGGATAAGAGATGCAGAGATATGAAAAGCTGGTGTCCAGCTCAGGCAGACTCCAGTCCCCCCTCCCTTCACCCCACCCCACCCCCACTCCCAGGACTGCAGTTAAGACATCAACAAGTAAATAAGCGGGCTAAACCTTTACGTTCATTTCATCAACACTAATGGGGGGAGGGGAGTCTCCAGCTCGAGAGTGTTTAGAGCCATGTGAGTACACACGGGGACGGGGTAAACACAGCAGTCTGTCGCTTGGGAAAATGCACGTTTGTAACTTGGACACTAACAGTAAAAGATTTGAGCCCATATGATCACTGACTCATAACTTGACGTGGGCAAGGACAGGAAACGTGTTTTCCACAAAGTAAAATGACGAAGATGAAGAAGGGGTACGGGTTCTGCAAACTAAGAATACACACTGAATTTGTCATTATTTTTCGGTTATCTAGGGAACTATCGTCCAGATTCATCAATGTCCCATTTTGCGAGTCCTTAATAGCGATTATTAAGGAATCCTTAATAGCGATTATTAAGGAATCGCTATTAAAGACTCGCAAAACGGGATTCATGTAGAAATCGCACAAATAATTGCGGTTTCTACAGCTTCCTTTTGCTAATCGCAAATAAGGATGCGATTTCAAGGGTGCCAGGGGTGTCCAAAGGACACCCTGTAGCACCCCTGAAATGGTGAGTTACACTGGTGTTGCACACACACATGTCCAAAGGAAATGTGTGTGTGTAACATACAACTTAGAAAAATGCACTAAAGTGCATTTTTCTAAGTTTTCGCTATTTACCACGAAGTCAGACTTCGCGGTAAATAGCGGCCAAAAATTGCGATTTCGCAATTCTAAAATGGTTCATGAATTGCATTTAAGGAATCTCAAATAGAGATTCCTTAAATGCAATTCCTCGCAATATAGCGATTTCGCATTTTGCGATTTTTGCATTTGGGATGATGAATCCCAAATGCAAAAATTGCGCTCGCAAAGGGCCAGATTCTCAGAATCTGGCCCTTTGCGAGCCGATTTTCCCTTGATGAATCTGGCTGTATGACTCTGTAATGTAACAGATACTAACCACGATGTGCACATAGGACATAGGTTTTTATTTCAGCTTTTTAGCTGTGTTTGTCAGGCATAAGCCGTAGGTACTACATTGGCACAAACACTCTCCTCTTTGCAGACAATTCTGTTTGCTTTGGCTTTCTTTGCCTAAATCAACAGCGTTATTATTAAGTGTGTACATTTGTGCCTTTGCTTGCTTATGTGCACAGAATGTGTGTCCACGGGACTCCTTAGGAAGAGCCGCTGGGACAAACTGCAGTGGGACCACTAAAGTAAAAGGATATCGAATACATATTGTTTTGGGGCACACCAGTAGGTGGGGGGTGTGAAGCACTGACACAGACACCAACTTAGTGTGATAAAGGCCGCTTTATTTGGAATCAGGTGCACCTACACAAAACACCCCCTGGCCTGTGCCGAACCAAACTAGTGCTCGCTAAATAACAACTGCCTAACAGCCCCCCTCCACCCCCACCCCTAATTGTATCCCCAACAGTGCAACAAAGTATCCACATCCGCTCAGCAACCTACCCCCAACTGCAAATGACCTCAGTGACCTTACTGACCTCCGCCCCCAACTGCCCATACAGCCCCAGGCCTCCTGTGAATCCCCCCTTTTCTCTTAGGGAAACGCCACCCATCCCGGCACCTGTTCCAGCGACAAACCACTCTTGTCCTTTAACCTCCAGTGCACCATCAACCATAAAAGCCCCTGGCAACCTCCCATGACTACCTTGGCCTGAACCCACCCCAACGGGACACAGGGAGGGAGGGCGGGACAACAATTCTATGGACAACACCCCCGGCTGCCATGTCACTGCACCTCAAATGGTGCCTGACCCAACAAAATGTCCGTATTTAACCTAACCAGCCCAAAAACCGCCCATAAGGAGCCCAACCAGCCCAACCCAGCCCAACCAGCCCAAACTACGGGGGCCCACAGTGCTCACCTATCCCCCCCCCTGCTGCCCCAAATTTCCCCGGGTGGGCAAGCCTCCCCTTGGTCGGCTGCCCCCCCAATTCCCCATTGGGGCACACCAGTAGGTGGGGGGGGGAAGCACTGACACAGACACCAACTTAGTGTGATAAAGGCCGCTTTATTTGGAATCAGGTGCACCTACACAAAACACCCCCTGGCCTGTGCCGAACCAAACTAGTGCTCGCTAAATAACAACTGCCTAACAGCCCCCCTCCACCCCCACCCCTAATTGTATCCCCAACAGTGCAACAAAGGCTGGGGAGGAGCTTCGCGGGCGACCAAAATGGCCGCGTGAGCTCGGAGCTCCGAAGACCTCCCGATCCTCCGCAACGATCCTGTCACCCATCCTGTCCCACGACGGTGGGTATCATCTGTTGAGCCGGTGCTGAAGCGGCGCCCGTTCCCGGATTGCATATCCGACCTTCCTGGGCCAAGTTGTGCCGTTGTGAAATCTGCGGACCCTGACTGCGTCACTGGCCGCCATCGCTGGACCCGGGAGGTGACCTGCCACGGGACGCCCGGTGCGGTGCCTGTTGAACTGACTAGACCAGCCGGCCCGGGCACTCTCCGTCGCGCTCTCCCTTAGGTGGCTCTTGGGATACTCATCGCTGTAGCTCTCGCACCGATTGGAAGTGCGCTTCGCGACCGTCCCATCCCCTCGAACTATCCTGTCCTAGTGTGTCAATATGGCGGGCAGAGGGGACTCGGACAAAGGAAAGCCTCCGAGAGTCAGCAGGAAGCCGAATCAATCCCAATCCACCATTCCGGAACGATTCTCTCATTCGAAGGGATCGCCGGTTATGCCGGGGCGCACTAAAGACTCATTGCGGGACGCGTCCCCTGAGGATCCTGAATTTACACTTCGGGACGTGATGGGTGCTATTGCGGGAGTGAAGGCTGAGATGCATAGCCTACACGAGGCGCTGTCCTGCAAAGTGGATACCCTGAAGATCGAACTAAATCTTATTAGAACCGATCTTGGCAAGACAAATGATAGGGTGAAGTCACTGGACCTCAAAACGTCGAGCTTAACCAACGACATGTCGGATGTACAAAATGAGGTCCGCGACCTGCGAGTGGCTAATGGGATGCTGGCACGCCGGCTTGACGAATTCGAGGGACGGGCACGGCGCCAGAATGTCCGCATTACGGGAGTGCCGGAGAAAGCCGAGGAGGAGTCCACTGAACTCTTTGTGGAGGACTTGGTGGTCAAGAACTTGGCACCGGGGGGTCTGAGCAAGTTTTTCTCAGTCGAGAGGGCCCACAGGATCCCGGGTGGTCCACCGAAGTCGGGCGCATCTCCCCGCCCCATCATTGCGAGACTATTCAACTACAGGGACCGAGACGCCATTTTGCAGGCGTCGAGGAGCGCTGGCCCGCTACGATTCCAGAATGCGGACATCAACTTTTTCCCTGACTTTACTCAAGCTGTCCAGAAGCGCCGGCAGAGTTTTACTGGTGTGAAGCGGCGGCTTAGGGAGTTGGGGATGCGCTACTCCATGCTTTATCCTGCAAAGCTTCGCATTGAGCATGGTAACCGGACGATGTTTTTTGATCTTCCGGATGCGGCAGGCGACTGGTTGGACACTTTGCCTCAACGACGAACCGAGCCAGATGAGCGGACGGAGGATGCTGCTGGAGGATCAGGTTAAGGTTCTCGGGAATAGACGAACTGCCCTTGACTTTTCTGGGGGGGTTGCTGCGATGGGCACCGACTCTGCGTATTGCCTCTTCTGTTTTTTCTCACTTCTGTACTGGATATGGAGGATGACGGGGGGGATAGGATGTCTCTTTTCTCCTCTAGGGGGCTTCTTGTAGATTAGTTTCAGGGGCGACAGGCACACTGCTAGTTGGGGTGGCTTCTAGTCTGATGCAGGGGTGCAGGGTGGGGGGTAGTTGGGATATGTTTTCTATGTTTGTTCTATTTTCTTTACACTCGTTGTGGCTGAGGTCTCACTGTTCTACGGCTTTTGGTTTGTGGGCTGTACTCCGGGGGGGGTTGATGGGGTGGAGCGTCCTTGATGATGGGGGGTAAACCATTGAATTTGTTGAGTTGGAACGTTAATGGGTTGGGGGACCGTATCAAACGTGGTGTTGTTCTGCAGATGCTTAAACGCTGTGCTCCAGATGTCGTTCTTTTGCAGGAAACTCATCTTGTTGGCAACACCTGTAGGGCTCTGAATAGGAGAGGGTTCAAGATGGTGGCCCATTCGGGCTTCTCTACGGGGTCCCGTGGGGTAGGCATCATGGTGCGAACGTCCCTTCCCCTGGAGGTTGAATCTACCCTGGCTGATGACAGAGGCCGATATGTGGCGGTGGTGTGCAAGTGGGAGGGGCGCACTTTGGTTTTGGTTTCGGTGTACGTCCCCCCGGGACTGCAAACATCCACTTTTCAGGATCTTGGTTGCGCCATTTTGGGTCTCCCGGAGGGCCTGCTGATTCTGGGGGGGGGACTTTAACTCTGTGGTGTCGGGTGACCTGGATCGCTTCCCTTCCAGAGATCTACGTGGTGCACAGTCCTGGCTTCCGGATTTCCTTGACTCTATGGGCTTGGTTGATTGCTGGCGACTTCTGCATCCCGCTCAGAGACAATACACCTTCCACTCTGGAGCCCACGGTAGTCTTTCCCGCATTGATTTTGTCCTGACCCCAGCGGCCCAGGCACAGACGGTTTCCAACGCTCGTCTCATGGCCAGAGGTATTTCTGACCATTCCCCGGTTTGGGTGTCTTTTGACTTTCGCATCGTGGCGACGTCGAGAGTGGCACCTATTAACCCCTGGTACTTCCGTAACCCTAAGACCCGCGATCTCCTAGCGAAATCTATAGAGCTGTACTTTGCCGAGAATTCTGGCTCCGTTGACTCGGCCATTTCCCTTTGGGAGGCCTTTAAAACTGTTCTCCGAGGGGAAGCCTTCTCCTTGATAGCCGAGGCGCGCAGAAAACGGGATGAAGACTTGGTTCGGTTGGAATCAGATATTGCCGATCTGAATTCTCAGCTGGCCCTGGGGCCGACTCCGGACTTGCTCCATGCTCTTGCCCTGAAGCAGTCGGCACTTAGGGCCACTGCTACTGACGCGGCTAAGGCGATGGGCAGGGAACAGCAGGGCAGGATATATGACGCTGGTGATAAGGCGGGTAAACTTCTGGCGTGGTTGGACAAGAAGGAGCTAGCGTCCCGAGTGGTACCTGAGATCTTGGGTGAAGACGGCCTGCTCATGACTGACCCTGCCGCTATTGCAGATGCGTTTGCGAACTACTTCGAGACGGTCTACACGTCTGTTTCTGCCCTGTCCGAATCTGACTCGGCTTCCTTTCTGGAGAAGGTCGAGCTCCCTTGCTTGACTGATGCTGAGCGGGAAGATATGGACCGGGGCGTGACGGTTGATGAAGTAGCGCTGGCTATCAGGTCGTTGCGCTCCGGTAAAGCACCGGGACCCAACGGCATTCCTGTGGAACTGTATAAGCTTAAGGCTGACACCGTCGCTGCACCCCTGAGAGATATGTTCCTTGCGGCCCGCGAGACTGGTGAGCTCCCACTCGATCAACGACTGGCCACCATTGTGGTCATACACAAGGAGGGGAAGCCTCGGGATCTTTGCCGTTCCTATCGCCCTATCTCCCTGTTGAACGCCGAGCCCAAAATCTTGGCGAAGCTACTGGCCAATCGACTGGTGGGAGTAATCTCGGACCTGGTCCACCCGGATCAGTCCGGTTTCATACCACATCGCAACACGGCCCTCAATCTCCGGAGGCTCCATGCGGTGATGGCGCGGGTGCAATTGCTCACGGAACCGGCGGTACTTGCCTCGCTTGACGCAACTATGGCGTTCGACTCACTTGAGTGGAACTACCTATGGGCCGTGCTTGCTAAGTTCGGGTTTGGACCCGAGTACATTGGCTGGATCCGGCTCCTCTACTCTTCGCCGCTTGCCAATGTGACGGTGAATGGTCGACTGTCTGCCTCTTTTGCCTTGCGCAGAGGCACCAGACAGGGTTGTCCGCTGTCGCCTCTCCTGTTCGCTCTAGCGCTTGAGCCGTTGGCAGCGTGGATCCGGGTCCATCCCGATGTTGCAGGTATCACGTGGTCTCCGGGATTTGAGGATCGAATATCGCTCTATGCCGATGACATCCTTTTATATCTTACCTCTCCATGCCGGTCCCTGATTATGGTGTTTGGCTTACTGGGCACTTTTGGTGGCTACTCAGGCCTAGTCATTAATTGGTCCAAATCCTCTCTCTACGCGCTGTGCGGGGATACTCCGCGCCTCCCTCGTGGCTGTACTATCCAGATTGCACAACAGGGCTTCAGGTACCTGGGCATTTATGTTTCAAAGGATCCCCGTGCACGCTATGCTCATAATCTGCTCCCTCCTTTGGCGAGGCTGCGGCGAGACGTTGAGGGCTGGAAGAAGCTACCGATATCTCTGTTGGGCCGGGCGGCACTGTTCAAAATGATGTCCTTGCCGCGGTTCCTCTACGCGCTCCAGAACACGCAAGACCCGGTGCCGGCCAAGTACTTTGGAGAGGTTGAGAGCCTACAGCGTAACTTGCTGTGGGATGGTAGGCCACGGATATCTCTGACAAAGTTAACCATACCGTGGTATGATGGCGGTATACCCTTGCCTGACATACGCCGCTATCACTGGGCGTCTCAGCTGGCGGCAGTTAATCACGGCTTCTACGGACCGGCTGTCAATCCTGGATATGCCATGGATCGTTGGCTTGTGAATGATGGGAACTACTATAGGGCACTATATTCTAGATCTCTGGATCGGAAGCTAACTGGACCCACTAAAACAGCGGTACATCTGTGGAGGGCGGTGACCAAAACTTTGGGCTGGCAGGGTAAGCTCACAATGGCCACTCCCCTATACGACTCTGACCTGCTTGGGAAATTGTGGCACTCCAAGGGATTCGACAGGTGGGATCTCATTGGTATTTCTAAGGTAGCAGATGTTATGGTCACAGGGGAGGTGAAATCCTTTGGGGCGCTACAGGCCGAGTTCCAATTGGGAATATTTCCGTTATGCACAGCTTCGACACGCTCTCACATCTTCTATGCCTGTGGGTGAGAACTTGCCTGCTTCGTCTCCGCTGGAGGACAGAGTACTGGACGGCCATATGCCGGACAGTGCCATCTCCTTGACCTATAAAAAGCTTATAAATGTGAGGACTGACCTGCTGCTGAAACTGAGAGGCCTTTGGGTGAATGACGGGATTGAAGTGGATGATGAGGAGTGGCAGTCAGCGGTTTCCTCCCCTAAGGAGGTGGCCATCTCAGCTAGGCTGAGACTTGTTCAATTGAAGGTACTCCACAGGATCTATATTACGGGCCCCAGGCTTATACACATGGGACTCTCCCAGGACGGGCTGTGCAGGAGAGGGTGTGGCGTAGTGGCGACCTTCATGCACATCATTTGGGAATGTCCGGTGGTGGCCTTGTACTGGGGTCGAGTGCATGAGGTTATGAGAGATGTGACTGGTGTGACCCTGCCTGCGGAGGCCCGGCGCTGTCTTCTGAACATCTGGGGCCCGAACGATTACAATGTGGCCCAAACCCGCTGGGTCACCCTGGGCAATATGATAGCCAAAAGAGACATTGCTCAGAAATGGGGCGCTTCTGCGCCCCCCACGATCGGCCTGTGGGAGACCAATATGGATTGGTGTATGCTCCGTGAGAAGACTGTTTATATGGCCCGGGGCAAGCCCAGGATGTGGGGGTCGGTGTGGGGAGCGTGGAACTCGTATAGGGGAGACATCTGTGTACCCCCTGAGATGGCACAGCCTGAGGTCCGATTGTCTCCATAGCTCCCCCTGCCCAATGTTCCATGTTTGGTATCCTGACTTTTTGCTCCCCGTCTATATTGCTGTCGAACAGTATGTTGTTGATGAGATGTGCGATCCCCGGCCCCTCCCCGCGGTATGAGCCTAGAATATTTCTTTTGCCCTCAGCTTTGCTTCTTCTTCTTTGATTCTTTCTTTGTTCTCTCCTCTTTTTCTTTCTTTCTGTTTCTCTTTTTAGACCCTGGTTGTACTTATTGTTACTTTTTGTTTCTATTGTAAAATTAAACCTGACCGATCCTGTGCCGTGTTTTTGTACTTGGTTCCGAACTACAATACGATGCTGCCTGGCCTCCGGGATGTATGGCTGAATAGCGGTGTACTTATTTTGGTAAATAAAGGTTTTCCAAAAAAAAAAACCAGTGCAACAAAGTATCCACATCCGCTCAGCAACCTACCCCCAACTGCAAATGACCTCAGTGACCTTACTGACCTCCGCCCCCAACTGCCCATACAGCCCCAGGCCTCCTGTGAATCCCCCCTTTTCTCTTAGGGAAACGCCACTCGGAAGTCGTTTACTACTTCCGACCCCCCCCCCAGGACTCCTGCCTCCTAGGATACCTGAGCACCCCCAGGGCTCCATCCAGTGCCTCCTTCAACTGCACTATGTACAATTCCATGCCATATCTGGAAAGGTGAACCCCATCCTCCCTGAAAAAATACACCGCTCCATAACGCAACTCTGGATGTACCATTCTCCCCACCCCTTCTTTGGCACAGAAATCCCCCATTACCCGGTTCATCTTCCTCCGTGCCCTGTCTATCGCACCCGGGCGCTCAGCTCCCCTCCACACCCGCCTGGGGATAAATTCGGACCAGATCACATGACACCCCGACCATTGTTGTTTGATCTCCCTCAGGTCCCTCTTCATTTGTTTAACCAAAGCCAACCCCTTGCACTGCACCAAGTCGTTTTCCCCTAAGTGAATCACTACCACATCCGGACACACACCCCCTTTGACCACCGTATTCAACAGAGGCATTAAATCATGCCAACGCATACCCCCTTTGCCCCTCCAGTGACACCGATACAGTCCAGTATCCAATCCCAAATTCAGTGCACGATGCTTATCCCACTCCGCCTGCTCCGCCCGCTTGACAAATGAGTGTCCCACCAAATACAAATTCAACACCGCCACCTCCGGCCCCGCCACAGCACCTGCAAAGAAACACATATCAGACTTCGAAATCACAATGACGTCACCCCTTCTACCTCCCGCAGCCTCACATACGTCCGGTAACAATCCGACTTCCACCGTCCCAGCCTCTGTATCTCCTCCTTCCCCCAACCCCGACGCGCCGCCTCCGTCGCCGCCCCGATCCGGAAAGAGTGAGTCCCAAAAGTTAAGGGGTCCTCACCCAACCCCCGCAGGGCACGTCGCAGAACCCACAACGCCTGCGCCGCCGTCACCCCCCCCCCCCCACCCCGGTCAAACACCTCCCCCGCTTCCTGGCTCCGCCATCAGCCGTCTACCCCACGCCGCGGGACAGACTCCCTCCCGCAACGCCGGGCCCAGGACCACCCAGGTTCCCACCCCCTTTGGTCAGTTTTCGAGCGCCGCAGCCGCACCGCCACTTCACGAGCGTGCAGGTCCACATCCTCCCACAGCACCCCTGGCGCCCCTTTCGTCCCCAGCAACTCCGACACTCGAAACGCTCCATAAAACAGCCAGGACATTAAAGTGGAGAAACGCACCACCTCACCCCCATCCCTGCACACCGCCGGCAGAGCGCCAATGAGTTTCCCCAACAAAACCACCGTAACGGGGCGCCTCAAGCGAACCGCAGCGCCCCTCTCTCTCGCCCACCCCTCCAGCTGCGTCCGAGTACATGGTGACGTCCCACTCCCAATCCTCCGCCGGCGCCATGGGCACTCCGTTGAACCGTTCCAAAAACGCCCGCCACATGCGCAGATCCTCCTTCATTCCCACCGACAATCTTACATGGTGGTGAGGCAAAGACAATCCGGACAACGCCAGACCCAACCGCCTGCAGAAAGTCCGACCCGCCCGCACCACGCGACACGCAAAGTTCAAGTGCCTCAACAGCACCTGCACCTCCCGCACCGTCACCTTCCTGCACGCCAGCATTCCTGCCACCAGCCCCATCATAGCCGATTTCTTATCGTCCGGTAGGCGTGCTTCCATGGCGACCGAGTCGAGCTCGATACCGAGAAAGGACAACACCGTACTGGGACCGTACGTCTTCTCTGGCGCCAGGGGAACACCAAACTCCCCCATCAACCCGGCCAAACCGTCCAGCTGCCGCTGGCAGTCCGTCGCACCGGGCCGCCCCACCAGGAAAAAGTCATCCAGGTAGTGCGTCACTGACTCCGAGCCTGTGCGCCTGGAAAAAACCCACTGCAGGAACGAACTGAAACGCTCAAAGAGCGAGCACGAGATGGAACACCCCGTCGGCAGTGCCTTGTCCACAAAGATGAGTCCTTCAAATTGAATCCCCAGCAGCTGGTGATCTGCCGGGTGGACCGGGAGAAGCCGAAAAGCCGACTTGACGTCGCATTTTGCCATCAATGCGCCCCTCCCTGCCGCCGTGACGAGCCTCCGCGCCACGTCCACCGACGAGTAAGTCACCGACGCCAGGTCCACCGAGATGTACGCATTCACCGACTCCCCTTCCGGCCACGACAGATGTTGGATCAACCGGAACAGCCCCTCTTCCCTCTTGGGCACCACCCCAATGGGGGAGATGATCAAGCCAGGCATCGGCGGCTCCGAGAACGGGCCCGCCATTCTCCCCTCACTGACCTCCTTGAACAGCTTCTCCCGCAAGATACCTTTGTGCGCATTCACCGACTTCAGATTGTCCGCCCAGCGAGCAATCCGGGGGCCCTCATAGCCCAGGAGGAACCCCTCCCGAAAACCTTGACGCAGCACCGCAGCGTCCTCCGCCCGCGGATACGCCGCTAACCAGGGCTCCATCTGCTCCAGCCTAACCGGCGTACGAGCCTTTGCCCAAAGCTCCTGCTCCCCCACTCGAACCCCTCCCCTCTGCCCCCCCCTCCCTGGGGACCTCCATGCCCGGGCTGTTGGCCCGGCTAGCCCCCGAGCCCCCAGCACCGCAGCGCCGGGTGCCGCTTCCCGCAGTTCGAGCACTCATGCCTAAAACGGCAAGCCGCCCGTCCGCACGAACCTTTATTGAAATCCCAACAGGCCCCAACCGCGGCCTGTCCGCTGGACTCTCCTCGCCCCACCCCCCGGGTGGGGCGCGCGGCAAAGGGGGGCGGCCCCACTGGCAAACCGCTGGCCGTGTAAATGGTGTGGCCGAACTTGGCCCCGCCCATCGTCTGTTGGTACAAGTCCGCGTTCAGCTCCCCCCACAATGCCTCCGGGTCAGCCGCCATGCGCGCCCGAAACTCCTCGTCATAGTGCGACCACGCGAACCCGCCGTACGTCACTTGGGCCCTCCGCACCACATCCATGTACTTAAAGAGCGCCACAGAACGGTCAGGAAACTTCTCGCAGTATACACTTGCGTATATAAGGAAAGCCGCTGACCAATTGTCCAGTGTCAACGGCACTTTCGGACGCCTGGCTAACTCCTGCTCTTCTTCCTTCGACCCCTCCTTAGACGTCAACTCCCTGTGGAGAAGCTTCAGTATGTCTATGTACTCCCCCTCCATATCTTTTCTTTCGTTGCCAACGACAGGTGCGCTCCCAGTGGCTTTGTCAAACCCATATATGGTAACTTGCGCACAGGCACCACGCAGCTCTCCTTCCCCCCACTCGCAGCATCCTTCCCGGCGACCGCCTCCGACCCCTGCCGCGCGCCTGCCTCCACATCCGCCGCGCCGTCCGTGCCCACTCCCGTGTCCTGCACATACCGCCCCCGCACCAGCCTCCATCCCTCCTCCCCTTCGTCCCCAGTCCCCACTGAGACCTGTACACATCGCCGCTTGCTACACCCCGCTCCGTCTCCTGTCTTACCTGGCGTCAAGGTCGGCGTCCGAACCGGATCCCGCCGCCTAACCAGTGGAGCTGAGGGGGCCGTCACTCTCGGCACTTCCCGCCTCGCAGGCACCTGTAAAATACTGCCAACAACATTACTCTCCCCCCCTTCCTCCCGAATCTCCCCTTCTTCCGCGGACTCCCCATCCGCCACCTCCACACAGTCCTGACCTACCCTGGGGGGTCCAGCCGGCTCAAGCCCGCTCTCTCCCGACACACTCTCATCAAGTCACCCAAATCCACACTCCCACGCCGTTCCACTCCACTCACACCCGGCTCAACAGTTTGTGCATCCACTCTCACTCCCCTGCCCCCGGCGGCCGCAACAACCCTTCGGGGGTGGGCCGGCGGAGATGACCCCCGCCGCCAGCTGCCACGCTCCATTGCCAGGTCCCGCGTTGGAGCTCGGCCGCCCGCACCAGACAGAGCCGGCCCATCCTCTCGGTGGAGTGGAGCCGCATGCTGTTCACCCGAGCGCCTCGCAAACAGCTCCTGCCAAGGAAAGAAGGTGGAGTCCAGCATACCGGGGTGAAAAAACCCGCCATCCCCTCCCCACGCACCACCCCCACACTCCCACCCCAGCGGCGCCCCCCGTCCCCACCCCGCCGAGTGACCGCCGCGGCGCGAAGGAACCCCTCCGCCTCCCATGCCCCACCCACTCATCCCATCCCAGCCCCTCGGGCCACCCCACCCGCCTGACCCCCAACTGGGCCCCACACCCCCTACATGCCCCCCCTCCCAGCCCCCCGCCGCGCCCCACACGCCCCTCTGCTCCCCACCCCCCATCACCCCCATACCACCCCACCCCACCCGACCCCCCACCACCCCCCCACTCACCCATGCACCCCTGCCCCTCCCGCTCGCCACGCCACCCCTCCCCTTGGCACCCGTTGCCCCCCCCCCTCCCCCGCTCCGGGGACATCACTCCCTCCTGACCCCCCACGCCCCCACCCCCTCACCCCCTTCCGACTCCGAAGAGCTCCAATCCAGTTCCGTGTCCTCCCCCCCACCCATCTCTTCCACCTCAGTCTCCTCAAATAACACGGGGGATCCCACCCCCCCCACCCCTTCACCCCCTCCCGCCTGCCCGCCTCCTTGCTCCCCCTGGGGCGTACCCCCCCAGCACTCTCATCCCCCAACCCCCCCGCCCCCCCAGCAGTCGACCCTGCCGGCACCTCAGGGACCCCCTCCCCCCCCCCTCCTGTTCTCCCACCCCCGCGTCACAAACCGTGGCCGCCCGCCCCCCTTCCGCCCCTTCAGCCTCCTCCGCCACCTTATCATGTCCTCCCCCCCCTTTCACAAACTCCAGAGCCTTCTTCTTCGTGCCTCGCTGACCGGCCCTCGTTGCCCCTCTCTTCGCCGCCTTCCGAGACACCGCCGCTCCACGCTGCTTCCCAGCCTTCGCGCCACTGCCCCCGGCCCCGCCCCCTCCTCCTCCAGTCTGAGCCGGCCGCGGTCGCGACCGCGGCGGCTCGCAGGCCCACACGGCCGCCGCGGCGCCGTTGGCAGCGCGCCGCGGCGGAGGCCTCACCTGCAAGTCTGGCCGAAGGACGTCCAACCGGCCTGCCTCCCCCAACAGCCGCAACGCTTCGGCCACCCTGGGGTCCCGCTCCGCCATTCTCTACCACGCTGCCTCAGTCCCGCAGAAACCACCGACGAGCACAACAGCTCCCGATCGCCCCGCCCGACACCCGCTGGCCAAACGCCTCCGCACACGCCTCCGGCCCACTGCACACCACGGGACAACAATTCTATGGACAACACCCCCGGCTGCCGTGTCACTGCACCTCAAATGGTGCCTGACCCAACAAAATGTCCGTATTTAACCTAACCAGCCCAAAAACCGTCCAAAAGGAGCCCAACCAGCCCAACCCAGCCCAACCAGCCCAAACTACGGGGGCCCACAGTGCTCACCTATCCCCCCCCCCCCCCCCCCCCTGCTGCCCCAAATTTCCCCGGGTGGGCAAGCCTCCCCTTGGTCGGCTGCCCCCCCAAATCCCCATAAAGAAGCATGACACAAGAGATTGAACAAATATGTAAAAAAATATGTGAATGAAATCAACTCAGTAGGGAAACCTTCTGGAATCTCAATTGCTTTCCAAAAAAGTAATTGGCCATGCAGGACATTGGGCACACTTTGCTTGAGAGGTGCCAGGCTCATTACTTTACCCAAGTCCAGTAACACTATCCCACAGTACATATTCAGCACCATGAACATAGGGGTCCAGAATAAAAGTCATTTTGACAAAAATCGCTGCAATATTCACTCAAAAAAGGTGTACTGTCTGTTGTGAGGTATGTATTGCTTTATCACAAGGACATCGGACGATACTCTGATCTTCGGGGTGCTAGTCAAACACGGCTAGAACTGGCAAAGTAAAACAAGTGCACCTTTAATCTCAAAAAGTAAGAACATAGGTTTCTGTTCTGCTTAGTGCATCATTGCATACGAATCACAGTCATGAGAAGGGGCTGGACGGTCTCGGCTCTCTTCCCACGACCTCTAAATGGCACTGCCATTTAGAGGTCGTGGGAAGAATGGCACCCCTCACTCCCTCCAAGCGGCCTAATCTCTAAGAGCCCAGCTAATGTATTAATCAGTGTACAGGCAAAGGCAAGAAAGGACTTCAGGCGGCGAGATGGAGAGACTAGACAGGAAAGTCACCCCGAGCTATGCCTCTATATGCAATGTAGTTGTACAAGAGAAAAGCCAGACCTGGGGACTAAATGTAGTCTATAGTGTTGCAAAAGACAGGAAAATGGAAGGCTAACGTGGATCTGGTGGTTATTCTTTAAGGACAAAATCTGGTAGCTGATAAACTGGTTAAAGGCAGTTCATTGACACCAAACATCTGTTCATTACTTGACTTCAACAGGAGTTGCCTTTTGTACGAGCCATGCTGCTGTCTCCTATCCTGGATCTGCCTTGCACCTAAACTCCGGTCACTACTTCTGCCCCAACTCTCTAGCAACCTACTGCCTTCACCCCAGTGTTATGAATGTTGATGCCCCCCTTCCCCCCCCCCCCGTAATTCTACAGGTTTACCAGAGCCACAGGCCTATTTGACCCAATCTTTGCATGGCCCATATTTGCTGCCGTGCCCATCAACAAAGGTAAGTACTCTGCCTTCAATAATTATGTGATCTTGTACAACAGTAGTTTTATTTTCTTACTAAAGAGCTTAGTGATTTGATGCAGAAATGGTGCCTCTCTAGTGCCAAACTCATCGTTTCACCCTTGAATAAAGAGTACCATTGAGATATTCATAATAAACACCATCATATTTAGAGATGTGTTCTAGAGTCATACGATCATGGCAGCAAGTAGCATACAAGCCATTACTTTCGACATCTAAAGTTTCATATTTTAAGCGATCAAGGTTGGTACTAATGTTAGCATATGGCATTGAAGCCCGCAGTATTATGTGGATTTATTAACTATAAGCACCTGTATACTTCTACAAACTGAAGTATATAATAAGGTGATGGATGGAATGCTTAAATTAATTTCAGCCACTGGTAATTGCTTGGGCCACATCCCACTCCATCTTTGTTTTGCATAACATGCGACCTCAGTTTAGACCCAGCCATATGCAAGTCAGTCTTGACCCTGCTCCTATGGTAATAGTTCAACCCGAATTGCCAAGCAAGGTCCTCCCTGAACTGAAACACAAGCAACTCAGGACCGGTTTCACCCTAGTTAGGGCTCATCAGCCAGGTATAGCTTATTTCCAGTGACACAGTGTGCACAGGACCCATGTCTGGGCATAACTTTAGTCTGAGTAAGTACCAGTGGCTGAGAATAATGTAACCATTTCATCCATCCATCATTTTTTTTGTATATTTTAGTATATCAATCAATAAATCAGGGTTTTTTAAAGCGCGCTACTCACCCGTGAGGGTCCCAAGGCGCAGGAGGGGGGGTGCAGCTCCAGGTCCAGTGGAAGAGCCAGGTCTTGAGGTTCCTCCTGAACATGTGCAGGGTCGGGAGCGTCTGATGTTCAGTTGGAGCTGGTTCCAGGTCTTGGCTGCGATGTAGGAGACGGATCTTCCACCTGCTCGGCTTCTGCGAAATGCGGGGGATCTCTGCCAGGGCGAGGTCGGCAGAGCGGAGGTTTCTCTTGGGTACGTGGAAGGTGACTCTCTCGTTGAGATATTTGGGACTGATGTTGTGGAGGGATTTGTAGGTGTCGGTGAGCAGTTTGAAGGTGACTCTCTTCTCAATGGGGAGCCAGTGGAGGTCTCGTAGGTGTTGGGTCATGTGTTTGTGTCTTGGTGTCCCGAGGACGAGTCTGGCTGCGGTGCTCTCTATGGTTTGCAGCTTGTGTATAAGAGTTCTGTTGATTCCAGCATAGAGGGCATTGCCTTAGTCCAACCTGCTGGTGATGAGCGTGTGGGTGACAGTCCTCCTGCATTCCTGGGGAACTAATTTGTAAGTCTTGCGGAGAGTGCAAAGGCAGTTGAAACTAGTGGAGGCGACGGAGTTTATCTGGCAGGTCATGGTGAGGGATGAGTCGAGGATGATGCTGAGGTTCTGTGTGTGGTCGGTAGGGGTGGGTGGGCTACCGAGGGCAGAGGGTCACCAGGAGTTGTCCCAGGCGGAGGTGGAGGGTCCGAGGATGAGGACTTCCCTCTTCTCCGAGTTGAGCTTCAGGCAGCTATCCTTCATCCAGGCTGCGACGTCCTTCATTCCTTCCTGGAAGCAGAGTCTGGTGTCTTCTGAGTTCTTCGTGAGAGAGAGGATGAGCTGGGTGTCGTCGGTGTAGGATACTATGCTGAGACCATGCTGTCTGACGATGGTGGCGAGGGGGGCCATGTAGATGTTGAAAAGCGTGGGGCTGAGCGATGATCCTTGGGGTACTCCACATTAGATCTCACTGGGTTTGGAGAGGAAGAGGGGCAGTCTGATCATCTGGGTTCTGCCTGACAGAAAGGACTGGATCCAGCTGAGGGTGGTTCCTTGTATCCCAGCGTTGTGAAGTCTGGCTGCAAGAGTGCAATATGAGACGTGTCCAAGCCTGCGGAGAGGTCTAGTAGGATGAGGGTTGCAGTGTGTCCCAGGTCGAGTAGCATGCAGATGTCATCAGTGGCGTCGAGGAGGGAGGTCTCGGTACTGTAGTTGCTGCGGAATCCCGACTGGGAGGCATCTAGGATGGCATTCTCTTCGATGAAGGCGGTCTGCTGGGTGTTCAAGAGTCTCTCGGTGACTTTGGCCGCGAAGGGGAGGTGAGAGATGGGTATACTACTAAAAGGCAGCATTAAGGTGAGTAGCTTCTAAACATATCTTATAAGAACTAAAGAATAATCAAGCATTACAACTAAGTGTAAAATGCGCAAATTTAAAAAAGTGAAAGGAAAACTTTTCAATCATTTTATAAAGCATCAATACATTTTGTTTGGCTTTGACAATTGGTGCAATTATGTCTTACTTAATAGACAGCTCTCCAACTGTACTTTTGTGAACCCTTGTGAAGGTGCACAGATTACTGGAAGACTGAGGTTATCCAGGGTTTTAACAAAAAAAATAAGGGTGTTATAAGTCTAACCTATAAATGTATGTAGAAGGAAAAGTCACATGGCATACATATATAAAATGGCGAAAGGGACATCAACTTAGGTTTCCATGGTGTTCTGTGCCGCATCATCTCGGGTTCTGGAAGGAGTCACAAGAACTCTTTGGACGGCATAAGACGTGGAAAAGCAAGCTTGCTGTCCCAATCAGTGTGCCTCTGCTAAGCTACATGTCCCAGAATGTGAATTCTCTACGGACAATCGAGTCTAGATGTTGTGGGGTCTCAGGTACAGCGTGCTAAGCCTTTATCCTCACTTCCATTTCTAGCTTTCAACTGTCTTTACAGTTCCACTATATTGTGTTCAGCATTTTTCAACTTCTCCCTGTTTATTTTCTTCACGCTGTTTCTAGTCATTCCCAATATTGCCAATTAAAAACATTGCTATTCTGGGGCTCAGTTGCTAGATCACCTCTAAGCTCTGTGGGACAGTATCAGTGGTAAAAGTGTTCTATACAAATAACATCACATCATTTCGAGAAAAATGAAGTCAATTGGGTAGCAAACCATGATTACTCCCCCTCCTCTCGGCTGGTGTATATTTTTGGAGGTTTTCGCTTTGTTTGAAAGCCTGGCTATATTTATAGCACGCGCCAGCCTCACCATACCGCCTGAAGAGAGGGTATTGTTCTAACACCCGTTCAAGGCGCAGCTGGCACAATGAGTTGGGCTGCGCTCAAAGAATGCCCTGGCTCTTACATTCCGCCACCCCGCCCACTATTTCCACACCGTCTGCCAGCAGGACGCACAGTCTTGGATTTAAAGCGACCACCACCTTGATTAAAGACGAGCAGGATCTACTCCTTCCTCCTTGCCCTCTCCTGTTCGATCTTCCGGTCTTCCTACCAACATTCCAAGGAAGGCAGAGAGGTTAAGATATTTGTTCCATCTCCAAGAATGCGGGACATATGACGTACTGTAAAGCCATTACATCGTGTGCAGACTGTTCTCTGCAAGGTAAACGGGAGTTTTTTGAAGCAAAGTCACAGAAAAGCTCCATTTCGAAGCAGCAGGATCAAAGGCTTCTCCTTAGTAGAGTGGAAGGATCAGTGAAACATAATAGTAATAATACTTTAGTGCAGTTCTAAATGAGGTGCATTGATCCCTGTCAAGCATATAAGCAACAGGAACATTCCAGAAGTCAAAAATGCATCCCTTCTTCAGTATTACAGCTTTACCTGAACCGGACCCCTTAAATTTGTCCATGGTTCTTTCGAGTAAATAATTAACATACACCAGCTCTGAATGCAGATGAAGTTGTTGTCCCAATTCGCCACTTTATTAAGTTAGTTATATGCATTTGCACAGCATATAACTTCTCATGCACAGCATATAAACTCAGCCAGAGCCCAGAAGGGTCTGTACAGCTTTCATTTTTAATTAAAGTACTTCTGTGCTGGGCAAGGACTAATTACTGCGTAGCACCCCAAAAAAGTTAATCGATCACGATAAAGCAGGTGACAGCAACCAGGAGATATCCCTGAAGCAGCAGTCTATGTCCTAGCCAATATGTTGCAAAGTCCAATACTCTTCGCAAGCCATAATTTTACTCACCCGGGAGGTGACTTTTGGGGCTCTGTTTGACTTAAACAACTGAAAAAGAATGGTCATCTTAGATTACAATTGGTTCATTAAGGACTGGAAAGCTCCATCAATCATATGGCCAGATGTTTTTGCATGCTGGTCCGCTGGAAGTATGCTCTGCAAAAATCCAAGTAGTCTTGAATGGTTGACTTTAATTATGCAGTAAGGATAGGCTGTTTATGATACATAGGATACAATCAAGCACAACTCTTGTGACAAATTCTCCTTTGAGATGTTTACACACATCCGTATGGATACCACATGGATCCTTTGAAAATATAGATACCAAAATATATCACCAACTTTTAATGATTTTGGGTTTGGTTTAGAGTTGGATGATAATGGATATATCAGGTTTCTGCAGGAAGCGAGAAATGCACAATAGAGGACATCAGGAGAACGTCCTCCACCAGCTCCAGAACTTCCTCCATAAATGGGATTCATTCCCATTATCAATTAACACTAAGTCCAGCGTCTGGAGACAGAATCCTTCAAATAAATTCTGCCCTGACCATGATTCTCCATGTAAATATAACAGAAGGTAAGCAGACTTCCCAAGTCCTTATATGCTACAGACACAATTGAAATCCTTGCACCATAGTCAACGGACTTCAGCAGCGACCAGAGTGGTGGCAGATCCGAATTACACAGCCTGCTTTAGCACTGTAAGTTATTTAAAGTCTCTAGCTTTAACCTGCTCGACTATGTGTTTGAAGCTTAATTACATGCAACCCCAACAAAAGCCAGATAAAGCCAGGCGATTGGATACCAGATATGTATTTCCTTAGACAGGGAGCATTGTTGGGGGAACTGAGCCTTTCAGATGAAAAATACCCCGACCCTGGACTGAGGTGGGTGAATTGGCAGTAAAATTGTAACCTTGGGAGTGGAATAGACCACTAATTACTTTTAGATTTCTGCTCCCTCCAAGCATGTAACCTAGTACAACAGCCCTAGGAAAAGATTGTGAACTCTTCCACAGCAATAATGTCCTTGCCAGGAAGACTCATACAGCTCTTCTAGGGGACCCTCAGCTGAGAAGCTGGGATGCATTTGGAACCTCTACAACAACCTTTGTGCTACTGAACTTAGAATCTACACACCTTTTGTTTCAGTTCTGAAGAGATCTAAGTGGGTCCAGTTCCATACAGGGCAGACAGGACTGAGCACAGGCGGGGAAGTGGTGCAAATGTTGCATATGCACCAGTACCTTTTGTTAAAGTCTGTTAAAGGAGACGGAGGCTAGTGTACATGCTGCATGTGATGGGCATTTATTATCTTGCTATCCACACTGAGCCTGCCATCCTGAAGATTTTAAATTAGAGCTGCAAGCCAGGAGGGATTGAAAATGCCGGAGGAAGGATTTATTTCCACAGCTTGTAGCAAGATACTTCTTTCCCTTTGAAATCCCTTCCTGGGGCAACTGATCGACCTACAGGGAGCTGTTTTAGGGAAAGCGCTTAATAAACTTCTATCCTTCAGGATAAAGGCTGGAAATCTCAGTATAGTACACATTTTCTTGATTAGTAACTTGTGAAAAAAATGTAACTAAGTCATGTAAATGCCGCACAAAAGTACAATGCAAGCATGGAGATGTCACATATATGCATGTTTAAAACTTGGCAGCTATGGTCCTCGTGCTCGTTTATTACAGTGCATCGTCGCCCTCGGGGTACAATGCGCTTAATAAGTGTCTAAATACATTGTAGTGAGTAAGGGAGTACAATCCCTTTATACTGAGTGTAAAGCCACCTGGAAATAAAGGTACTTGAGCTGAGAGGCCTGACCTCTTGCAGACGATGAAGATGGGGAGACCACGATCCCTGGAGAGAGCTCCAAACACTCCCTAACCCCAATCAAGCAACTGAGGCAGCAGGAGGGAAGCCATTTTCTGATAGATCAATGTGTCACTTGGGAAGCAAGACATGAACGTATCAGATGTCATTTCAGAGTGAGTTCTCAACAGGGCGGCCAGACATAACCTCCCCTATACCACGATCTTACCTCCCTCATTATCCGAGTCCTCTTTCACCATCAGCTCACGCTCGGGCTCATCGTCTTCTTCCTGTAAAACAAGAACATAAAGACCACGATTACTGGACCATTCAAATTAAAGGAGCTCTTTCATCATATGCGAAAAACTCAAAGATTCACAAATTTAGACCAGATATTGGCACCAAAACCAAGGGTGCAATTTATTTTGACTGTCAACAACAAAAATGCCAGGATTACTTACCACTAATCTCCATTACTTCGAGTTGAAGCCTTCCTCGTCACAGTCCCTACTAATGAGAGGGTCTCTTTTTTAACAAGATATACTTGCCCTCTTTAATCTCAGTCCATCCTCCTATCCTGAAAATATGTGAGGGACTATGGAAGGGGCTTCTTGTTTTATTGTTCAAGCTTTATAACCACAGATATTAATGTTGCTATTTAATGTAGCTCTATATGCCCTTACAGGGAATGTGTGTGTGGGGGAGGATGTTGCAGGTCTGTGAAGAGGAAGACTACAAGTCTGAGTAATGCAGATTAACAGTGTGCAATCTGGACATTATCTCCTCCTCATATCTTCCTCCTTCCTGCCTTACTAATGAGGATCTACCCTAGCTCATTTCTAATACAAGCCTACCATCTTAATTGTTATAATACAGCACACAATGTTTAGTAGTTCTTCAAATAAAATCACAATATGACCATATACTACTGAATGTATTCCTGTGCTAAATGACGCAGAACTTGATCCTCCTACATGCAGTCTGTTATGAGCAGCAACAGTATTTGGACATGTTGAATTACGTTGCATAGAATGTGTTGGCATTGTGTTGAATTATTTGGAGTGTCATTTTGTGGAATGTAATTACGTAGCATGCGTTGGGTTGAATTATGTGCAGTGGCATTGGGTGGCATGAAGTGGAATTATGTGGAGTGGACAGGGACGAAAAAATATATGGCACACAAACAAGGATGTGTGGGAATCAGGCTTCACCAATATTTATCATTTGTGTATTAATGGAGTCTTGCAATACTTACTCATCCATATTTTAATTCTCTTCATCAGGGTCTGAATCCTTTTGAACCTTCCTCTAAGTTGAGCGACAAGGTTTAAAAAGCTTCTATTTTATGTCCCTCTTTTGGAGCTATTTCAATATTTCAAATAAGAGACCAATTTTCTAGCACGTTGACCCATCTAAATGCTACAGAGACACTGTAACGGCAGGTTAGACAAAGTCTATTCATGTGTATCAGAAACTTGAAACAGTAATGAATGTAGCCGAAGATAGGACTTAGCTGGTCTGGAGATAGGACTTAGCTGTTCCTGATAGAAGAAGGACAACAATGCAGGGGTGTATTGGCAATGCTCCTCAGGCTTTCTGCCACATCTTAGCGAGGAATTATTAGTGCCACTCAGAGGTTTGTCGATGTCCTGTCTTTATTTGGCACATCCCAAGGTATGTATTCCTGACTAAGCTTCCAGTTTCCAAACAGTACTGTTGCAAAGTCATCCTGTGCCCTGGGCACCCCCAACGTTTTGCTGACTGATGCTGGTGGTAGCTGACTCTGACTGACTCTGGGCTCTGCCTAACCAGGCCCAGGGCCAGTGATATGCTGAAAGAGACACATTAGAATACAGTTAAAACACCTACATACACTAAGGTACACAATGGTAAGATGGGGTACCACGGTGATTGGCATGACCTCCCCTATAGGCCCCTAGTATATAATAGGACAGGGGGATTGAAACTACCTAGAAGTCCCCAGTACCCTGGGGCATGGCAGTTTAGAGGCCAGCAGCCTTTTTCTGCACTTGCATGTGTGCGTGCACTGCTGAAGCCTGAGGTCAGTTTAAAAACAGCCTTGATGCCAGGACTGCTTTTAAAAAGTAAATTGAGCCCAAACTCGATTTTGGTGTTTGTGGCACTTATACATGGATAACCTACAATGTTTTGGCATATTAGGCACCCCCAGGGTCTCCCCGATGTATCCCAGGGGTGGGGGGGGGTCAGGTATTTATAAGGTACACCGTTATAAAATGAGTTTTTATATGCCTGGGTAAAGTGAACTTTCACATTTCACTCCCCACATTGTGGTAAAGTGCTGCTCAAATTCGACTTTGATTCTAGGAGCACTGTAGAGGGACAATCTACAATAGTTCCACATGGGGTGGGGTTCATGGAGATAGAAGGCAAGTACTTATAAAATATGCTTTTGTAAGTCCTGGTGCTGGACAAATGGCCCAAGTCCTTGTTCCCATTGCAAATCCCCTGTTACATGGGATAACATGGTAGAAAGTTATTGATTAATAACTTTTGATAGGAGAGGGATAGAAATGCCATTCAAAGACTTCACAGAATGGTATTAATAACTCCAACAGTATCATATTGTTGAATTTCTCCTAAAGTGTACATACAAGAAGTTATAAGACTTTCTTGTTTGTAGGTCCAAATTCAGCCTTCAAGTGGTCTGCCCTGATTGGTCAGAGTTAAGTGGATTAGCCTGACTGCTTTGAAGAGGTGATAAAGAGCATCTGGGGTTAACCAGCTCTGCAGTGTGCTGTTACATAGGCTCTACAAAGGGGAGAGCAGAGACCATTGTCATTTATAGCTCTGAACTTCCCACCTTAGGCAGATGGTAGGATTAAGGAAGGTATGAGCAGATGCAGGGGGGAGAGTCTAAGTAAATTAGCCATCCTAGGGGTGTGTTTAGCCAGCTCTTACCTCCTTGCTGGAAAATCAGCCATTATTGATTCGGAAGATTTGATGCACTGTGGGACAAAATAATGCCACACTCTACAGGATGTGGTCATAACTTTGAGGAGTTACCCTGCGACCATTGGTCAGAAGTGACCTCCTGCATGACCCATACAACTTGGAATAAGTATCTGAGAGGGGCAGAGCCCTCCAGATCTGCTGATTGAAACTGAAGAGAATCATAAGGGTCTGTCTGCACTGAAGATTTTGAAGTGTATTTCCAAAGGCCAGGACTCTGACTTTGCAGCTTTTTGCATCATTGGAAACTACAGCCCTGTGGGTCAAACCTGCTTCAAAGGGATTAAAGAACGGCCTCCCTGCAAGCTACAGGTTAACAGAGCTCAACTGGACATTCCCACAAAGAATTCCCAACCTGGAGTACCAGTGGATTTGTTCAAGTAGATTGTGGAATTGAAGTTTCACACTTTCAAGGACCCTCTTGGAGATTCCAGAACCTTGAATTGTAAATCTGTATTTGTAAAGCACAAACTACTCACCCTTACGGGTCTCAAGGCGCTGGGGGCCTTCATGGAAATTAAGTGAGCTATTGCCCTGAGTCACATGGTGTTGAGCTGAGCTACCGCCGGAGCCAGGGATCAAACTGTGAACCCTGTGCTCTGAAGTCAGCTGCCCTGGCCGCTGCACCACACCTGCACCTGGGACTGCAAGCAGAACGTCAGGAAGGAGTTCTAACTGGACCCCGCCTGCAGGAGAAGGCGGCACAACACAGTGGTGAGAAATTCCCAAGAACAATTTCTAAATGTGTGTCCCTGTCAGAGAAAACGAAATTACTAAAAGGGGCACTGTTGGTTTCTAAGCACTAGAAAGTGACTAATCTTTAAAAATTCATTTCTCTGGTTCCCTACAATGGATATTTTTTTCGCTTTGGTGTCATTTAAAAGAAAAAAATATGATCTATTTTTATAAATTGGTGTTGGATTTTTATTTTGTGTTGTGTCTTAATTATTTACTTAAATTGTGTTTTTAAATGCTTTACATACCTGTCTTTGAAGTTAAGCCTGTCTGCTCACAGCAAAGCTCCAAAGGGTTGAGCATAGGAATCATTTTCTAAGACCTATGCTGAGTCCTACCATGTGTTAGTGGCCTTATTGCCAGTGGCATACCTAGATTTGCCCCTACCAATAACCCACTTTCCAACATGTGACCAGCCCTATCCTATTTAATGTCTCCTTGCAGCCCCTGTTTTCCATCATAAAGTCTTCGGGTGTCTGTTTAGTCAATTATGCCGATGACACACAACTAGTCTTCTCCTTGGAAAGGGACCATGCATTATCAATGGACTTGTTCCAGCAATACATGCGGCAGACGACGGACTGGCTCAGAAGGAATTCAATGCAATTCAATAGCGGAAAGACGGAGGTAATATACTGCTCGGCAGGCAGGATGTCTAGACAACTGTCTTTTGACTTCATATTATTACCAGAGGAGGAACCACTAATTCTGGTCAGGAAAGTTCATAATCTGGGGGTGCTGTTTGATGACGACCTCCAGATGGAATCGCAGGCAAATAAGACCGCTAGCGTATGCTTTGCACTTATCCGCATGCTACGGAAAATACTCCCTCTATTACCTAAAGAGGCACGCCCTCTGGTGGTAAGTAGCATTGGGGGAAGCAGGCTGGATTAATGCAAGTCCCTATATCTGGGGGCCCCTGCCTACATTTTCCAGGGACTGCAAAGAATCCAGTCTGCAGCCGCCAAACTGGCCCTCGGTAGGCCACGGAGCTCTTCTTCTATCATGGCTCTAAGGGAGCTACATTGTCTACCCATTAGGGAAAGGGTCCATTTTAAAGTTCTGTGTATGGTTTTTCCTGCTGTGCACGAGCTAGGTCCTGTCCCCCTACAGGAAAGGTTCATGTGGTATCAACCTACTAGGCAGCTTCGCTCTTCTAGCACTGGCCTGCTGATGATCCCCCGGTTTAAACGGGCCAGGCTAGGAGGAAGGGCATTCAGTAGGGTTGGCGCCCGTCTATGGAACGAGCTCCCTCAGAGCCTCAGACTAGTCAACTCTGTTAGAGTTTCGTAGGAACTTAAAAACCTGGCTTTACCCCATGACTTAGTTCCTGCTCCTCTCCGCTTCTTGCTGCGCCCTGCCTTTACTCTGGTCATAGTTAGTCTTTAGTCTGAAGCCCGTAGGGTGACAGTATGCGCTATATAAGATATAAAATCAATCAATCAATCAAACAATCATCAGAGTCAGAAGTCTGGTACATGCTGAATTGTCACTGCTAGCACTGTCTTGTTACACATCCCTGTTATGTAGTTTGGAAGGAGGCAGGGAGGACTCAGTAGCACATCAGTGGGTGCTGCAGCATTTTGCCTTAGACCCAATTAGCATTTCCTCCGATGCTCCCATCTATCATCAGGCTCTGTCGGGCCCCTGTGGCTTTGTTCCGATCAGCGGGTGGATAAGGGTTCAGGACCCCAAGACAAGGGCAACCATCTTGGATACTGGTCTTCCACACTACACAGGTCATGCTTTTTCAATAGATTTTCCAGTATTATTTAGATTTTTGTCTCCACATTTTTAGTTAATGCTGATTGTAAAATAATATGTAACCATAACTTAAATAGTGCCTAGGGGAAGCAACAACATTTTATCTTAAAAATGCTATAGAATGGGGGGCGTGGCTAGCAGCCGATCATGGCGGCAGCGTAAAAGAGAGGCTCCGGGAGTGAGGCGGCTTCCCCCTTCAATCCGTTTACAAATCCGATAGATTACAACCTCTGAAGGGGAGAACCAGGGTCGAGGACCGAGTGGTGGCCAGCGGAGGAAGTTCGAGCACTGCAGCACACCAGGAAACGTCCGGAAGAAATCCCGATCGACAGGGCCTGGAGGCGGCAACTAGCAGCGGGCTGAAGTACCTCGGGAGGCCGAGCGGAAGTGGTGGTGCGGAGGGACCCAGACACCGGAAGCCAGCGCAGGCGGAGACTGCGGGAGCAGGGCTGGCGGAAAAGACGGGACACACCATCCGACCCTGACCGGCAGCCTCGCGAAGTAAGCGGACACCAGCGGGGGCTTGCCGAGAGGAGCGGAGAGCGGCGGGACGGCCCTGGGGACTCCGGTAATGGCGGCATAGTGTGGCCCTATTAGATCCGGGAACGGGAGGAGTCCCAGCGGGCGGTTGAATTCGGCAGGACAGACAAGCATTCCCCCGCACCACAACAAACGGCAGGCTCAGGCGGTAGGGAGTGAGACTTGGCTCGTCACCGCAGAAACACAGCGCGGGGGCTGAAGAAGTTTCCGGACCCGGCTGACACCGAGTAGTAAGGCACCAGCACGGACTGTTGGCGATGAGGGACTTCCTTACCCGCATTGGACTGGTTGGGTGATCTCTGTGAATGCGGGGCTGCCGAGGTGGTCCGAGCGAGATTGACGGGCAAGACGGGCAACACCATTCGAGCCTGTTCGGCAGCCTGGAGAAGCGAGCGGGCGTCAAGGCGGCCCCGTAGTGAGGAGATAGGAGCGGGGGGGCGGCACGGGGACTCAGGTATTGCCGACATATTATCGCACCTTTGGTAGAAAAGTACGGGAGGAGACCCGGCGGGCAGCCGAAACCCGACAGGAAGGGACACAGCGCATTTCACACTCCTGTAGGCGGCACAAGGCAAGTTTGGGCATTGGGGAGAGCGGTCTGGCCCGCCATTGAAGGAAACAGCGCAACGGTAAACAGTTGTCCCCAGACCGTGCGGATACCGCGCAGAGAAGAGCGCAAACAGGTTAACGGCAATAAGGGGCCTCATTCCCCACCTGGGACTGATTTGGAGTTCTGGTGCACCCCACATTATTGCAGAGGTAATGTGCACGGTGGGACACGCATTCTTGTAACCCTGACATTGCATCATAGTGCCAACACGCCATACACCCAGCACCCAACGCACGAAGGACATTGAAAACTCGGGGGCCGCAGTCGAAGCCCAGGGACCGGTGGAGTGCGGGTGGCTCCTTGGGGTACAGCAAACGCCCGGCAAAGGAGCAAGACTATTTCAGGGGACAACATGGCGGTCAGGGGCCACAGGCACAATTCAACACAAGCAAAACTCGATAAATTCGCATATGATAAACAGAATTCCCCCCGGGCGGAGGCCCGCACATCCACGGGGAAGACAACGGAGGGCAAAGGGGCCCAGAAGGCAACGCTTGAGGATGTAATGCGTGCCCTGGCGCAGGTGCAAGCCACGGTGGGGACCACTGCCATGGAGGTCACTCTAATACGCGCAGATCTTCAAAAAATGAATGAGACAGTGAAACAAGTGGAGGTGGTGACGAAACCCTTGGTGAGGACGTGACGGAACTGCATGTGGCGATGGAGAGAGTGGAGGCCGAAAATAAATCCCTCAGGGAGAAACTGGACGATCAGGAAGAGCGCTCGAGGAGGAACAACGTCCGAATACTGAGGGTTCCGGAATCAGAAGGAAAAGGCGCAATGGACCTCTATGTGGAGGAGCTGATTAAGACGAAACTGAGCCCCGGGGGACCCTCGCACTTTTCCTTGGTGGGAGGGCACACAGAGTAGTCGGAGGGACACCGAAACTGCCCCCCCCCTCCCAAGACCAATTCTAGCGCGACTCTTCAATTTCCGCGATCGCGATGCCATTTTGCAGGCAGCGAGGGTGTCACCAGCCATCCAGATCCAAAATTCAACTGTGGCCTTCTTCCCGGACTACACAGCTGAGGTCTCGCGCCGGAGGAGAACTTTTCTGGAGGTAAAAAAGGCGCTGAGGGCGAAGGAACTGTCTTACTCAATGCTATTTCCGGCCCGGCTTAGAGTGGTTGCGGACGGTAAGGTCTGGTTTTTTGACACGCCGGAAGCGGCACAAGATTGGTTGGAGGGCTGGAGAACTGCTGGGCAGCCCCGCCGCCCTCACAGGAATAACTGGAACCACCGGGAAAACAGCCAAGCGGGTTCCCAGACGTCGGGCAGAGGAGGTGAGGCCAGGTCACCACCGCGAGAACAACTTGGAGCGGAGGGAGGAGTGGAGCAATGACCACCCGGTACAATCCTGAGCGATGCCTGATACAGAACTTTGCCGCAAGAGCACGCTTGGACACTGGCCTGGGGAGCTCTGAAGAGGGCAGGGAGGCCACCCGCTCAAGGGGATCCTCTACCCCAGCACGCAAGTACACTGTTACAGGGATGGGTAAAGCACTCTGCTAAGTTGGGGGGGCAGGCGGTTGAATGTCCGTTAAGCAGGGAAGCAGGAAGGGGGGAAGGCGGGGGGGGCTGTTTTGATGTTTTTGAAGTTCCACAAGTAAGATTACGACACTTCACTGTGCACACACTCAGCTTAGGTTTCTGGATTGGAGGGCACAACCCGGTCATGAGATTTAGCTGGCACAACACTGGGTGCAAGAACAAACATGCACAACACCCAATCCCATACACCTGAGGGTGGAGCACTGAGGTCGCCGACCGCACCTCTCCGGCTAATGACATGGAATGTGCGAGGGCTGGGAGACAAGATAAAGCGGGGGTTGGTGATGAACGCGGTGAAGAGGCAGGGACCGGCCTTGGTGCTTCTGCAGGAGACGCATCTCACTGGTGGGGCATCCAGGGCTCTGGATAGAAGGGGGTACACGATGGCGGTACATTCGGAATTCACCTCGGGTTCCAGGGGCACAGGTATTTTGGTTAGGAAGTCTTCACAGTTCATAACACTGAGCACCAAGGTTGATGACCAGGGTTGTTTTGCAGGACTCCAGGGGCAGTGGGAGGGAAGACTCCTTAACTTAGTGTCAGTGTATGCCCCCCGGCGCTCCATTCAGTCACACTTCCAGCCCTTGGCGACTTCCTTCTGACCCTACCTGAAGGGGATATAGTACTCGGAGGAGACTTCAACGCCACGGTAGACGCCCTGGTGGACAGGTTCCCGGCGGTGGAGCAGGCTGGTGGTCCCTCCCGCTTCCAGAGGTTCCTGAACACCATGGGCCTGATAGACATATGGAGACACACTCACCCCACTGAGAGACAGTATACATACCACTCCACAGTACATAACAGTTTATCTCGGATAGACTACTTCCTGGCACTGGGTGGCGGCCTGCAACACGTAGATACCATTGACATCCAACCCAGGGGGATATCAGATCACTCCCCGGTCACACTAACGTTGTCCACTCAGGAGAAATCGCGAAGAAGAACCTTTCCCATACATGCATCTTATCTCAAGGTCCCCAAGGTTAGAAAGGTGCTCAAGACAACGACTACACATTACTTTGCTGAAAATACTGCCTCAGTACAGTCCTCCGCTGTTCTGTGGGAGGTGTACAAGACCGTCCTGAGGGGACAGGCTATAACGTCAATAACAGGATATAAGCGAGAGAAAACACTTGAATTGTCCAAGCTGGAATTAGCTCTGCACGACGCAACAATGGCGCATACGGCGGACCCTACACCAGACACGTCCCATACACTACTCCTCCGTCAGCAGCAATATAGAGAGCACCTGCGGCATCAAACGACTGAGCAGATCGCTGCGACAACACAGAGAATTTACGACATAGGAGATAAGGCAGGTAAAATGCTGGCCTGGTTAGATAAGAAAGGGGGAAGCACCAGGGGAATACAACGAGTGTGTGACAGGGAGGGGATAGTACAGACTAGCCCCGAGGAGATAGAGGAGGCCCTTGCCGACTACTTCGAAGGAGTCTATACTCCGGATAGAGTAGTGTCAGCCGACATGGCCCGAGAAACGCTAGGAACCTACTCAGATCCTGACGACGGATGCCGTTGCGGAACTGGAGGCAGATATCACGGCGGAGGAAATACAAAAGGCCATACATGCGGTAAAGTCCGGGAAGGCGCCGGGGCCAAACGGCATCCCGATAGAATGGTATCAGGCCGAGTCGGAAAGGCTCAGTGGGCCCTTGTTAGCTATGTACACTGAAAGCTTGGCGGTGGCCGAACTACCATTTGATCAAAGAACAGCAACTATCGTCGCGATCCCCAAGCCCGGGAAGCCGCCGGAGGAGTGTACATCGTACCGCCCCATATCCCTTCTCAATGCCGAGGTTAAAATTTTGGCGAAACTCCTAGCTACCCGGCTGAATGCACACCTCCCACACCTAATACACCCAGACCAGTCAGGCTTCATGCCACATAGAAACACCGCTCTGAATCTACGCAGGGTGCATGGCGTACTGGCAAGGGCACAGTCGCTCTCGGAGCCGGCGGTCATACTGGCACTTGATGCAAAAATGGCCTTTGATATGGTGGAGTGGCAATACCTATTTGAGGTCCTGGCGCGCCTAGGGTTTGGTCCTAACTTCATAGCTTGGGTCTGGTTACTCTATACTAAACCAGTAGCACAGGTAGTGGCGAACGGACACATTTCCCGTACGTTCCCGCTGGAGCGAGGTACCTGACAGGGTTGCCCCCTGTCGCCGCTGCTCTTTGCGATCCCATTGGAACGGCTGGAGACTCTGATACGCTCGACTCCACTGTTGAGGGGAATCACCTGGGCAGGGGGGTGGGAAGATCGCCTTTCGCTATACGCGGATGATATGCTTGTGTACCTAACGGACCCGGAACATAGCATAGCGGCGCTTCTGGCTATATGTGACGAGCAAGGGGAAGTATCAGGATACACCTAAAACTGGGCAAAGTCGGAACTGTATGTCCTGCAGGGTCCGGCCCCGACCCTTGACGATGACTTCCCCTTAAGGACAGCAGGGTCTTCCTTTAAATACCTGGGCATTCATATCACCAAGGATCCAACGGAATTCGTTTGGAAAAATCTGACACCACCGTTGGAGCGGCTGAAGCAGGATGTCAAGTTCTGGGCGACGCTGCCCTTGACACTGCTGGGCAAAGCGGCGCTCTATAAAATGATGTCGCTACCGCGCTCCTTATATGTCCTAGAAAATACCCCATACCCGGTGCTGCCAGGGTACTTTAGGCAGGTGTCAGCGTTGGTATCCTGTCTTATGTGGAACAATCACCCGGCGCGCATTGCCCAGGCTAAAATGCATAGGGGATGGTACGACGGGGGGATTGCGTTGCCGAACCTGCAATTATATTACTGGGCCGCTCAATTAAAGCCCATTAATCACTGGTTGCACGCACCCCAAGAAGATCCGGCATACAGGGCCGACAGGGCACAATTGGGTACTAATAGCATACTGGCACCTCTATATGATCAGTGCTTAGTGCATAAATTGGTGGGACCCACGAGACTTACCGCAGCGCTGTGGCACGCGGCACAAGCAAAACTGGGGTGGAAGGGGCGAATTACTCGGCTCACCCCATTGTGGGACACCCGGGCCCTGGGTAACCTGAGACACAGTAAGGGTTTTACACACTGGGACAACATTGGTATATCCACAGTGGGAGACCTGTGGGAAAAAGGTACTGTGATCCCCTTTGCCCAGCTGCGACAGCTATATGATCTGGGTCCCAGGGAATCGTTTTGGTATGTACAGATCCGGCACGCCCTGCTTACAGCCATCCCACCAGCAGCAGAGGTCCCAGAGGCATCCCCACTTGAGGATCGCCTCCTCACAGATTACATGCAAGAACATGCTACTTCCCTCACTTACCGCAAACTGATTAACAATCTACCGGACCCTATGGTAAAACTGAAAGACAAATGGGTGGGGGACTTAGGAGAAATGGACGACTTTGAATGAAACGAAGCACTGGCGTCGCCTAAGGAGGTGGGCATATCAGCAAAATTCAGGCTTGTGCAGCTTAAGATTTTACATAGGGTATATTACACGAGGAAAACACTACACCTAATACAGCGGGCACAACATCCCTATTGTCTCCGTGGCTGTGGGGAGGAGGGAACGTTATTCCACACTATATGGGAATGCCCACGCATCCAGGAGTACTGGAGACAAATAATGCGCACCATATCCCAAACATTGGGAGTGTCCCTGGTCCCGGAACCGCGTAAGTGCCTGCTGAATATCTGGGAACCGACCGACCTCTCCAGACACGGCCAACTATGGTCCACGTTAGGTATGATGATAGCAAAACGTGATATAGCACAGAAGTGGGGTGCGGTAAAGGCCCCCACGTTGACACAATGGTGTACGAACATGGACAGGGTGATGATAACTGAGAGGGCAGTATACACTAGCAGGGCTTGCCCACGTAAATGGAATAAGATATGGACCCCGTGGAATGGGTTTAGGGGGAGATTTGTGAACCCCTGCAGGAGGACGACCCACTGACATCAGACGAGGAGGGGGAGGACGAGTAGGAGGAGTGGAAGGAGGGAGGGGCAGATTGGCCACCCGTGAGTCAAGGTTGGACTCATGACCGGGAGGGGGAAAGACAAGCAGACAGGCTAACCTGAATTAGCAGCGCAATACCACAAAGGCACCCACCAACAAGGGAACATGGTAATAACCGCTCCAGTGGTAATGGCTCTGCTCACCAACAAAAGACAATTCACACGTACAGGAGGAGACAGGGGCGGTGCTCTAATTTTCTCGTTTGCCTTATGATCTAAATGTGGTAACTTCTTGTTTATGTTATCGTTACAAAATAGAAAAAAAACAGACCTATATAAATCAAGAGTCAAGATGCGAGTGATGTACACACATTGCTCCAAAACGCCGCCGAGCCCCCGGGATGTCGGCACTGAGGCTGTGTTATCCAGACAGTATCGAAGGCATGCGAATGTGTGGCGGCCGGCCCCCGGGGTTGTAGGCCAGAAGCTGTGTATGATTTGGAAGGTACAATAAAGGTCTTGGAAGGAAAAAAAAATGCTATAGAATGGTTAAGGTGTAGTTTACTAAACCAAACAGATCACTTCATGAGGCTTGGATCTATGTTCCACTTCAAAATGTCTTTTCTTCACCCTGTCAGCTACTCTCTGGTGTGTATGAGAATGCAGGGCTTTAAGTAGGATGAAAAAACTAGGTGATCTCTCAAAGGGGCGTGGCCTATGTAATTAAGGGCGTAGCTTAAAAAACCTATGCGAAAAACCTGTGCTTAGCATACTGTGCCATCTGACTGGTATTTTGCTGCTTCTGTCATTACTTCCAGAAATATAATACAGCTACTAAAAGTATACCCACAACAAGCCAGGGCTATTGGCTTTGCAATGGTAGTTAGTTGCTTAAGAAAAATAAACTACAACTAAGGCTTAGTTGTTTATAGCATTGAAAATGCTTCAGTTCTGAAATGATGAGACTATGAAAGACCTACACCGCGCCTCTTCGAAGATACATCAAAGGCAGTGTAGGGTGGTACTGCTGCAGTGTTAAGATTTTTTTTCACCCTGAGGGTGAGCTCAGAAATTGAGAGCCCGATAGGGACCCGTCTCAGCACCTGCTTTTTAGAATGGCCGATGCTAAGCACCGGCAGGACCCAACCCACTTGAAGCCCTGAGAGAACTTCTTTGCAACTAAAACATTGTTTGAATTTACACTGTTGAGATTCGCCTTCAAGGGCCCTCAACCTCCGCCCGCCACTGAAGAAACTCATCCTGATAACACACAAAGGAGCGGACAGGCCATTTAATTTGCATTGAATGCCCAAAAAAACTGTGTCTACACCATTTACTGATTTTCATACACAGTGTGCACACACCTTTACTGGTATTTGACCCTTCCTTTGGTTGAGTGTACATTCGGGCATTAGCTGGGAATAGGGTGGAATCAGAAATACATGTTAAGATACTAATGGGAAGGCCTCTGAAAGGCTGGGTGATCAGGGGAAAAAGTCAGTTACGCGCTAGGCTCATCTGAGTCAGTCTGGGGACACAGACCAATAAAAAGGTGGTGCAGCTTAAGCAGAGTAATTCTTATAACCAGTTTGTGTCTCTTAAAGACTGGTAAGACTGACTTAGAGCTAACCACATGCTTTAACCCCCTACCCCAGTCACCCCCGCTATTCTCCCCAGATCTGTGTTTGTTCAACCTGGCACATGCCTGCACTTAAAGTATTGTTCTCTTCCTGCACTGCCCCATCACAGTCCACTGCTGTTGCTCTTAAATTCACTTCAAGGAAGTGGAAGAGTGTGTTCAGAAACCAGAGCCTGTGCAAGGGGAGGGATGCCGGAAGTGGGGAATGGAAAGAAGCAGGCTCTACCACATAGAGCTTAGTGGCCATGTTGAGAAAGAGACTACCAAGAGATCCTTTGAACAAGCTGTGTCACAGAGCGCTTACAACCTTTGCTTTCAAAGCAGCGAAAGGAAGGCTGCTAACCAGCTAGCCTGCAGATCAACATGAATGAGCAGGGTGGGGGAGGAGAAAAAATGGGCACAGACTGGTTGGGGGGAGGGGTAAAGAAACAGACATGCATAAGCGTGTGCAAATTAAAAGGACATTGCCCAAAGCTCGGTGTGACTGTAAAAAAAAAAACCTCTAAAGACAGATCATACAATATGAATCACGAACAAGAAACCAGGAGGTCTATGAGCCATACATTGTACTGGCCATACTGACAATATATGGCTCATAGACCTGCTGGTTTCTTGTTCGTGATTCATATGATGTTGCTGGGGAAATGAACCAGTAGTAGGTCTTTAATCTTTTCCCTTTGACCCTCCTCTCCCTGTATGTTTGTAGATCATACAATATCACAAGTGAGAGAGGACAAGTCCTGGGACCAACCCATGGGAGTCAACAATTGAGAAAAAAGGTGGGACAAGCTGGAACCATTATCCAATTTAGAAGCAAAGTTTTTTAAAGGACACTGACAAAAGCCAATCAGAAGTTGGAGGCGGGCTGTAAGCCCCTTGACTTAATACAGCATGTTGAGAGACAGCACAAGTGCTGCCTAGGCTCGACCTAAAAAATACAGCCTTATTAGTAAGGACTCGGAAGAGGAAGAGGAAGACAAGAGGAGGTAATGCAATAGTCATGGAAATAAAGAGGAAGCAGAGGCAAAACATTCATCCATGTGTGTTATAGTCAATGTTATGGGCACGTCTTGTTAGCAGCCTTATTTATTGGTCACTTGCAGTAAAAAAAATGTGCTGTGCTGTGTGTGCAAGAGAAAGAGAGAGCCAGAGTATAATACTGCATAATCATGATTGGGAAGCAGCTCTCCTCTACCTGGCCAAGCTTCAAAACCCCCTTGTGAAGTTTTTTATATATGCTTTATAAAGTACCACCATGTCACATCTAGCCGCTATAGACCTACTTTACGCACACAATGGCTAGAGCAGAATTCAGAAAATACTGAAGCAGCGCCTTGTGCATCAAAGTTTTAGGGATGACCCAAGACGGACACGGTGCATTACAGTGATCTCATGTGTATCTCCATCAAACAGCGATTCCTTCTAATATGCCACTACCCCTTTGTGCGGAATGTAACGTTCCTACAAAGTCTCCAGCTTTAATCCACCTGTTTTAACTCTTACTCCCCCCCTTCCCCCCCCCCCCTTCGAGTGTCTCGGCCTTTTAAAGTTGTCTCTCTGTACCTGCACCGACCTCTAATAATGTTCAAACTTCACACCTGAATATTGCTTGCTGTCCATGTCCTGTCCACAGCTGGAGAAAAAATGTAACGTGAAGGAGAAACTATTTATAGAGCCTGAGAGAGTGTGAAAGGCAACTATGCACATCTGAGACTGCCCGGGCGGTGGTATGTACGAAGAGCACAAGCTGGCAAATTCTTTGTGCATGATCCATCGCGGTCAGGGGTGGCCGTGGGAGCAGCGGGCATGGCTGGCACTGGGAGCAGTTGGCATGGCTGGCGTGGGCTTTCAAAACACAAAACAAAGGCAGGACTCATGAGGCCACATTTATTTACAGAAAATAAACCATCTGCACAATATATTAGCATTCCTTGCGCTGTTTTCGAAGCCAAATATTGAAACATCCAGTGTGGTTCTACCAGTCACAGAGTTTTTTTCTAGACACTAAAAAGTACCTGCAGCTGGTATGGATAACTTACAAAACGACACAAACACGGGCAAAACCAATAGGCTTTGCATTGGTATGCCTACAATGTTTTTATTGGAGAGGTGACTGACGGCTGGCACGCATATGCCATTGACAGTATAAATGTTAAATGAATAAAGAATAAAAATGCTGCAGTTCAAAGGTGCACCAAAAATAAGTAGTCTATGACTCACTTCAAAAATAAAGAACAAACTTGAAATAAAAGCGGGAGTTGGCCACCCAGCCTTTTCACTGAAGTGGACTACTTATTACGTGGATGTGCACATGAGCACACGCAAAATGCTGTCACTCACAGTAAGTAGAGCCAATGACAGGAGTGGGCTCAGCTATTTATGTGGTGTCGTGAGCAGAAGTAAATTTGAGTAACACTTCAACAGACCAATCATCTGACCGAAAGCCACAATATGAATATTATTATTAAGTATGTGTGTGTTTTTATTATACTTTATTTATTTATTTTGGAACACATGAAAATATATGAATATAAATATTTATATTTGTTTCGAAAACATGAGGCTGGCTAAAAAGTTTTATTTGTCTCTGGGGCCAGACCTACTAAAAGGGAAAGAAGAAAGCAGAAGATGCTTCCAGGACATTGCTAGTATTAATAATGTATGTGTCTCACTGACTGACTCTGACCCAGAAGCTTGAGGCAATCTACAATGATATTCTCCTATATCCAAGAGCATTAAAATGTTTCGAATTAATTTGTCTATGGAGAGAGTCCAAATTGTATCCACTTCAGTCTTTCACACCACCTGCAAATTGTGTCTACTAACAGCAGCATCTTCGTCCTGGGATTTATCAACCAACTGATACAAACCTAAAATATATTCGATGATAAATGTATTGTTAGGTTATCTAAAACCATTAGAATCTGTTATACCATGAACAACAATGTTAAAATTTCAGATTGAATAATTTGCAAAACCTTAATACAACTGACGATAGACCAAAGCAAACAATTGTCACAAGAGGAAGATTAAAACATGCACATACAAACGTAAAATATAACGTTGAACGAGTGCAACACAGAGCGTTGTAAAACTGCTAAACATTCACTAGACCTGATGAAACGGTTACTCCGCAGAACACAAGTTGTCTGTCTACTTTCTCTTATGTGACATTCTCGGCAAAATTAAAGTGGATAACATCTGGAATCTCTCCAATGATTACTGCATTTGAATAAATGTAATACCCTTGGATTTTGGACAGAGTTAAACTTTCCTTCTCTACTCAGAATATAAGGATGGTCCATTTTCCCGGTTTTTGTAAAAAAAAAACATAAATTGAGACTGGCTGTATAATGATGGGAGGAGGTCTGAGCGCCGGCTTTATTCTCTGATACCCACCTGAATTGATGGTACTTTACATAATGTATATCACACATATCTCTATTTGGCACAAAGTTACTATATGCTCCTGTGTACAGGACTCAGCATCCTACTAACAGTCTAGTTCGGATGATACAGAAACAAAAAAAATAAGGAAAGCTAACGACGGAAAGAATGAAGATAAAGACATTTATATTCAACAATAGATATGGCACTCGCGAGGGAGATGACAACAGAAAGGACAAGAAAAGGTTAAGGAGGCAGAATGTAAGAAACAGAAGAGGGCACATAGACTGCAACATATGTCCAGGGACAATCTGCATGCCCAAAGGCCCAGATTCTCTGCATGTATCGTGTGTATCTGCCCGATGAGCACTCATCAGTTTCCTTTGTTGATGCACTCTGACAGCAAATCTCTGGTGGCCATGGCGCTCAACGACAGCCAATCAGGGCTGTGTAAATGTTTGCTCACATTGCAGGAAGCTGACAACCTCATGGCAACGTCTCTCCACTTGTAGGCAGCCGATGAAGCTGTGTCAGCGTTTGGGCACATTGTAGAAAGCTGAGGAGGCTGCCCAAAGCAAGGTTGCAAACATAGCATATGGCAGCGTGGGGTTCGGCCATCGACCAATCTACATGTGTCCAAGGGCCAAAACCAACTGTGATAAGGTTTTCCCCTACTTTATGTATCAACGAGCACTCTGGCGGCTCAGTGTCATACAGAGCATGACAGTGGGCCAGCCTGGGAGGGCACAGTATGAAGTGTGCCATGTGTCTGCTCTCTCCAGGATGGATCAGAGCAGCAAAGTGAAGGGGGAGCATCCGGAAACTGGAAGGGGGTGGGGGTTCTCTTGTCGTCTACTGATGCTTCCAGTTTAATCACAAGTAGGTGTGGGGTGTATCTAAATCTAGCCCTGGCAATCTTTGTCAGTGTGCCCATTTTCATTGGAAAAGTATTCATGTTAGTCTATTAGTACAGCAAACCTACTATCTTTGAAAGTGCTAACCTCTAGATGTAATTTTGCACAACAGACTCAAATCAGCTCCATGGCCAAAAGTACCCGGTTCTAGTTTAGGCTTTTATAGGGCATTCGTCAGTTCATTCCTGCCGAGAACCTAAAGGTCCCAGTTCAGTTCCTGGTGGTGTCCAGAATTGACTACAGCAACTCCCGCCTGAATGGCATTCAAATATATCACCTTGTTCCTCTCAAAGTCATGCTGCGTGCAGCAGATCATTTTGCCCCGGGAAGTAGCAAATTTGATCATATAACACCAATCTTACGTATACTCCTATGGCTCCCATTGAAGCTAGATCTAGTTTTAAGATAGCATGTATCATGCATAAAGTTATTAACACATTCGCTCTTCGATACCTAACAAACTTTTCCTTTCAGGTGGCCAATGCTCTCCCTTCAAGCAGGAAAGCTTACCCCAGAACTTCCCACATTCAGGTAGGAACGAACAGTTGCATACTCTTCCTCAGGCAGTTCGAGGAGAACCTGGAACTCCCTTTCACCTAACTTATACACCACCAAATGCCTGATAATATTCAAGAAAGAGCTCAACTCTTACCATTCAAGAGATAGTTATACTCAGGACTTTCTAAATGTGATACCTTACACATGGACTATCTTAATACTTGCTACTTGGCTCGGTATATTTTGCATATTTACTATACTTTCTCCTCCCTTATATTTACTCATTTTTAGGTCTCGGGCTATAACGCGCTTGAAAAGCGCGTTCTCGCCAGAGAACTATAGTCGGCGTCTGAGACGCCGAAGGGAGACAAGACCTGGCCGCGCGCAGCGTTTTTCCATAGGATAACGTTGTGCGCGCGGCTGGTCTTGTCTCCACAGCTTAGCACGGCAGAGCGGATCGCGTCGCGCGCCTCTCTGGAATGCAGGGGGAGTCTGCAGAGAGGCGCGCGACGCTGATAAAAGCTTTCGCTGACGTGCTCTGTTTCTGGTCGCCCTAACCTTGAGCGGCCCCCTCCTTCCTGTTGCTGGTTGCCTATTGGAAGCATTTTTAACTTAACCTGCCGTTGGATTCTAGTGTTGTAGTCTATGTTCTGTTTTCCCAGGGCTGTGGTGGTTTTCTGGCTCTCGGCGGAGACTTTGCCAGCTACGATATGGGAAAACGTTCAGCTCCTCTGTTAATAGTGTTCCTGGCAAGGTGAGAAGATGGCAAACAATGCTTCTTTGAAGCTGCCTGCCCTGGGGGCAGAAGTAGAACGAGTGCATTGTTTCTTTCTAGTACGTATTTTCTCCGCGGAGGTTCTTTGTTTGGTGTTTTTGAGGAGAAGGGTTGGGTGGCTGGGAAGGCCAGCGCCGGTGTTTGCATTCGATGCAGCGTCCTGTGAAGGAGCACTCACTCGGCATCCAGTGCCAGGGGTGCTTTGGGTTGGCAGGCCAGGCGGTGTTGGGTTTCAGCCACGTGAGCAGCCCGAGCGCGGCAGAAGCGAAGGATAGCGGGTCTGGGACTGTCGCCCTGTCCCAGACAGCTGCTTGCTAGCAGCGGGTTCATGACCCCGAGCCGAAGGACGCCACCTGACTGGACGGAGCGCTCGGCAGTGGCCGTCATGCAGGGATGTTAGAAGGTCACGCCGGGTAAGTGACCTCGGGTGTTATGGAAGGCGCTCTTCCTTCTCATTGGCTACAAGTAAAGTTTCCTGCTCGCTTTCTCCAGTCACAGCTTCGTGTTCTGCTCACGTTGTTTGTGGGATTTATTTAGAACCAAAATATGCTTCTGTGTAATATTATGCAAAAAAAAAATGAAGTGAAAAGTAAAACACACCGGTGAAAGGTGAAACGGAGAACGTTGTTGTTTTTTTTTTTTAAATCTCCATGTGTAGTTAGAATAGGTCGGTCTCTTAACTCTTTCTGAAGGCTGGTGAATTCGAATCTAGTCCGAGTTCTTCTCTGTGGCGAATCCAATGGCGTAGCATGGATGCCGAAGGAAGCAAGCGAAATTCCCAACCCGTTTCCAGATATTGTACTGAAATACAGACATGTTTGGAGTGCAGAAGCCCCCTTTACCCCCCTTCCCCCAGCTGCCTGGGTCCCGGTGCCACTGCACCTGCTGCACTGTTGAGAGCTAAGCCCCCGGGTGAGTACAGATTCTACGAGCTTTTGCCTTGTTCCGCACATCTGCCTGCGTACAGCCGTCATGATCATGTTTATCATTTTAATATGTGTGCGTTTTTTTAAATGTATTTATTGTTGTTGTTTTTTTGTAACATAGTCGTGACATTACAGCTTTCTGAGGTAAGTCTCGTTGCATAAGAAAAGGCTTTTGTCCTCGATGACAGTAACGGAGTCTGCAGAGAGGCGCGCGGCGGTGCCAAAATGTACACAACATGGGGTACGTAGTCCACTAGGGCACTTCCCCCGGAGCTTACAGATCTAAATGCATTCATGGAACTGTAAGCCTAAATGTAACTGACAATGACAACATTATTGTGTGATTACTTTAAAGCATTAGAAAGCATAAATGGTCTCAAACTTTCAGTACATGCGCATTTAGCCAAACCACCTAAAATAAGATTGAATCATAATAAAACGGTGCTTGAATATGATTAAATGTGCCACGCAATGAGACACTGCTCATGCAGGGAAATAAAGAGTTTGACTGCTATGGCAGTTGGATGATTTTGTTTGTTAGTTGATTGCGAGTTGGAAACCTTTATTTCCCAAATGTGGCCATTTCAGTCAGTGTTCACGAAGAATATGGAAAGTGAAACGACCTCCTTGGCTGAGCGAGTCCCATGTTGTATAAATATAGGCCTCAACTAGGTTTGCCAGGTATGTAAAAGAGCAGGGCAGCACAGCACTAGATGTGCTAAAGATTCTCCTCCATAATTGCAGAGTCTGTAGCTGGTTATGGTCTTAAATGCTTTCCAAAATTGATTCAATTCCCTGATTGGGACTAATCTTGCTGACAGAAAGTCTTGGGGCGTATTTGCCCAAAGCTTGTTGGAGATGGAGTTTGGCTGGGGCGCTCAGTTGTGGTGCGTTTCAAATCTCGTGGGGATGTAGCTAGGAGCTATTCCATATCCAGTTTGCGTGACCACTGCTGCAGTTGTTTCCTTCTTGCGGTTTTGATACACGAGTAGTTAATAGTGTTTCTATTCCACTTTTCTACTTCCAGTTGCACGCACGCCATGGCTAGTGTTAGATTGATTGGCCAGGGGTTATTAACACTTGCAAAATTGAAGTGGGCATTTCCAGTGAAAACATTTAAGATGTAGACTGTCCCGGTCCCCTTAGGAGCCAAATCCATTCCATACGCCATGTGCAGAGATGATAGACGGAGATTTAAAAAAAATAATAATTCTTTGGACTGTATATTGTTGAACCTGATTTATACTAAGAATCATGCAGCCTGTAAATCTAATCCTGGGACCTCACAGCATCTCCTGTAACACTCCACGCAATCAGCTGCAGTACCCTTGCTGTGCCAGCTCAGCTGACACATGCACACACGGACACCACCACTGCCATGCACACACGGACACCACCACTGCCATGCACACACAGACACCACCACTGCCATACACACACGGACACCACCACTGCCATGCACACACGGACACCACCACTCCCATGCACACACGGACACCACCACTCCCATGCACACACGGACACCACCACTGCCATGCACACACGGACACCATCACTGCCATACACACACGGATACCACCACTGGCATACACACACGGATACCACCACTGCCATGCACACACAGACACCACCACTGCCATGCACACACAGACACCACCACTGCCATACACACACGGACACCACCACTGCCATTCACACACAGATACCACCACTCCCATGCACACACGGACACCACCACTGCCATGCACACACGGACACCATCACTGCCATACACACACGGATACCACCACTGACATATACACACGGATACCACCACTGCCATGCACACACAGACACCACCACTGCCATGCACACACAGACACCACCACTGCCATATACACACGGACACCACCACTGCCATGCACACACAGATACCACCACTCCCATGCACACACGGACACCACCACTGCCATGCACACACGGACACCACCACTGCCATGCACACACGGACACCACCACTGCCATGCACACACAGACACCACCACTGCCATACACACACGGACACCACCACTGCCATGCACACACAGATACCACCACTCCCATGCACACACGGACACCACCACTGCCATGCACACACGGACACCATCACTGCCATACACACACGGATACCACCACTGGCATACACACACGGATACCACCACTGCCATGCACACACAGACACCACCACTGCCATGCACACACAGACACCACCACTGCCATACACACACGGACACCACCACTGCCATGCACACACAGATACCACCACTGCCATGCACACACAGACACCACCACTCCCATGCACACACGGACACCATCACTGCCATACACACACGGATACCACCACTGGCATACACACACGGATACCACCACTGCCATGCACACACGGATACCACCACTGGCATACACACACGGATACCACCACTGCCATGCACACACAGACACCACCACTGCGGTACGCACACGGACACCACCACTGCCATGCACACACGGACACCACCACTGCCATGCACACAAGGACACCACCACCACTGCCATGCACACACGGACACCACCACTCCCATGCACAGACACGGACACCACCCGTGCTTAATTTGTAAAAAAAAAAAAGTGTCAGGGCTTTCATTTGTAAAAAATTAAGTGAAAGGGCACTCGTCAGGAGGCTACTGTAGTTAGCCATACACATTACGCGACTTTGAGCTATTGCCATTGTAAATGACAATGACTTTTATTTATGTTTTGGTTTTTAAAACATAAATAAAATACCTTGTCATTTACAATGTCAAGACCTTAAACTCGTGTTCATTTACAATGCTAATAGCTCTAAATTTTGCAATGCCGAGACCGTTGCATTGTAAATGCTTGTTGCTTATTACGTTTGTGCCTCCGCTGGATTGTCTTCTCCTGTTTGGTGTAGTTCCCTGCTTCTCAGCGCCACAGATATTGACCTATGGTAAATCTCCATGTTCCTTGTTTTATTCTCCTCTCTCAGCACTTTGCTTTGTGTTAACCTTTGTTTTAACTGCAATTTATTTGCATTGTTAGCTCCTCCATTTTTGTCTAGTGCTCTAATGCCCGACGGCCATTTTCGTGCTATATAAAATTGCATAAATCAATTCAACTATTAGTGAGCTACCAGCTCCAACATTTGAAAGGCCATCTCTGCCCACTGCCCCGGGCCTGATACGTGTTTCTAAATAGCAGAGTATTCAAAGTTTAGGATCCTGGTAAAGCAGTGCAGGGCCTGTACCCCTGCTAATGCAACATGCCCTGATAATAAGTGAGCCCAGCGGTGGGACGGGGGGGGGCATTAAAAATGATTGCTTCCCATACCACAATATTAAAAAACTTTAACCTAATAAAATGAATGAATTTAAGCTCAGTGGAGGGTAGAAAATCACAAGCTATGTTTCTGCTTTTACAGCTCAGCCAAATGGCTCCATGTCATGTGAAGCCATCAAGTGGTCTTAACTTTTTGGCTAACAGCAGGTAGTATTCTGGGCTTTGTTGCTTTTAAAACACTGCGGTCTCAAATATCTAAGCATGCTAAGTGATATTGGCTTAAAAGACAAAAGAAGCTAAAGATGTCACAAAAGGGAAATGAAACAACTAGGCCACAAAGTGGTGTAATCCATTTCTAAACTTAACCATTTCACATGGCACCAAAGTAAACGCTGTTGAAATGGTGTGTCACAGTTAATTCTTCCCTTTACATCATGCATGAACTATTTGCAATGACAACTCTTTAGACTTTTGTAGCGTGAAAAGGCATATTCAAGGTTCACTGTCACAAAATATAGATAAGGCCTGGGCAGAAGAAATACAAGCTTCCAGTAAACAAAGAATAGTTATAAAAAACGAATCAGCAGCTAAGGCAGAGAGAGGGCAGGGAGGGGGAAGGGAAGCAGAGCACAAACTACTGTCATACACAGAGGGATAACACATGTATCAACAGTCAAGCTTCCCACCCTCACAGAACAGATGTAAGATGAGAAATAAACTCCAGGAGGCAAAGGAGGGAAGGAGAGAAAAACAATGATAAGCAGGCTGGACGGAGGGAAAGGGCGGGCGGGAGGTGAAAGGAGATAATGGAAAGGGCTGGGAAGATGGAAGAGGGAGACGTAAAGCTGAGATGGCATGAGATGGACAAAAGAGTGAAGAATGAAGGTAAGGAAGTGGTATAAGGGTAGGTGAAGAAGATAGAAGTGCTGAGAGGAGAAGGAGGAAGAGAAAGGCCACAATTTAGCCCCCAATCAACCAGTCCCAATCAGCGGTTTGTGAAAGGCCACAATCCACGAATGTGGCCACTGCTATGGAAGCAAGCGTCTATTTCGGGTGCTAAAGAACCCTGGCATATGGCAAATGGATAGGTCCGTCTGACGTCGCTTATGTGGAGCAACAGCTGTTGTCTGAGGTTCCTGCGTCACAGACGGGTATCTTGTACGGCGGCTGAGTAGGCCCAAAAACCAGCGCTGGCCTTCAGAATGTGAGAAATAGGCCAACACCCAGGGCCCTGCAGAGGGCGCTGGATTTCCCTGCAGCAGTTTCCCTACGACTTAATTTTTTATTTATTTTTTAAAGTGAGTTTAGACACTTGTTTTCAAGACTACTGGCGCCCTTGTAAGCTTTTTTGTTTGACTTACTTTTCGTGCCGCCCCTCAATCTTGCTGCCACCCTCCCCCCCCAACCTTCCTGCCAGGGCCAGCTTAAGGGCGGTGCGACTGGTGCGGTTGCACTGGGTTCTGACCTTTGGAGGGGGTGCTTACCTCAGAGGGGGTACTGTGTTTAGCAATAACATGATTAGAGAGAAGAGGGGCACCTTTGCCTGGTGGTAGTGAGAGAATCTGAGGGGGTGGTCATGGGATGTGGGGGTGCCAAAAATGGTTGTTGCACGGGGCGACACTGGCGCTAAAGCCGGCACTGCTTCCTGCTACTCCTCCCACATTTTCAATACATAGATAAAGACGAGAAGTGGACATCAAAGTTGTTTTTCCCACGGCGCTCTCTGATCAAAGGCCATCTCTGGTATTACCCGCAGTGGCTGATGTGACCAAGAGGCCGAGGTTGAGCAAAATCGAGCGACCGGTGTGCACAAAGTCCCACTGATTAGTTTCCGTGCATATCCAGTGATGTAACGAAACTTGAGGGAGACCCCCATAAAGGTACATGGAGCCCCCTCACCCAAACCCAGTCAGGAGCTCTCAGGCCAGGGGTCATCTGCCAGTGCCGGCCAGGCCCCACTGGAGCTCGGGCCCCCTGTTCCGTGGGGGTTGCCGGGCTAATGTTACACCATTGCATCTGACATCACACAAGAAAGAATTATGTTGAGTGGGTTAGCTACAGTAAAAACTTAAGGGCCCGATGTAGGACACCAAATACCGGTCGGTAAGGTGGTGTGAAGGGAGAACAGGAGTGATTGACACTCCGCAGCCCTTATTAATGTATATTGAGTCTCATGTTTTCAGAACTGAAACATTTTCAATCCTAATTATTCACCAAAAAAAATCATTGTTGTTACTCATGCATTTGGTGCTGCTAACAAGCATTGGCAAAGCCAGTAGTTCTGGCTTGTTTTAGGCATATGTTAATTGTGGGATATGTCTGAATGCAATAAAAGAAAACTCAGGGAGCGAGACCAAATACTGGTCATATGGCACCTCGTTTGAAGCACAGGATTCTAATTTTTATGTTTTAAGCCATTCCCTTAATTACAAAGACCACAGCCTTTGGAAAAGATTCCTAGTTCTGCTTCTCTTGCCAGGCCCTTTTCAGAGACCCTACATCTTGTTCATACCACTTAAGCACTGATCACAGCAAACACGCAGAGATGAAAATATGTGCCAACACTATGCCCTCAGAGAGGCAGATAATGAGAGAAACTTTCTTGTGCACTGCCCTGCTTATAAAGACATTAAGGACACCAAATCCCCCACACTCTAGATGAAATGAAGTATTTGCTTGTAAAATGGAAGAAGAAACACGGTGCCTCTAACTAGAAGACTTACCAGAAGCATTGAATGACAGCAGAATTTTTTTAAGAATCTCAACGAATGACATTGCCAGCTGCAGGGGAGCCCGTACACAGAAACGTTGTTGAATCCCAGTTATTTACTTTAGCATTACTTGTCGGACCGGCCATGCCAGTGCAATGCTTTGTATAGTACAGCATTGAAGGTTTCTCGAAGTTTCCCGCACGTTTGCAGGGTCTACCCCTCCCTTGCCTCCGCCCTGCTCACAGTTCAACACCCTCCCCCCATTCCCACCCCCCCTTCACTGACCATTTCTTCCCCCCACGCTTCCCTACATGGTGAAGCTCCTTCCATACGGGTGTTTTCGAGCCTTTTCTGATACGCAGAGGACATGGCAGGAAAACTGGAAATGTATGATGGAAGATGAAGGCGAGGCAGACTCTCAGGCTAAGGCCTCAGGAATGTTGACAGAGCACAAAGAATCATAACAACACGATTTGCGGAGGGGCGGCCTGCCAGCCTTGGCTATCTCTCCACGCCCCTGGCACCTGGGTGCGCTTTGCTGAGCCCTACCGGCATTGAAGGACACTCCACGTCCCTGGGTGTGCATTGATGCGACCTGCGACATTTGTGGACGCTGCATGGCCCTGGCACCTGGGTGTTCATGGCTGGGCTCTACCAGCATTGACAGACACTCTATGGCGCCGGCACCTGGGTGTGCATGGCTGGGCCCAACCAGCATTGGTGGACGCGCCATGACCCTGGCACCTGGGTGTGCATTATTGGGCCCTGACTACTTTAGTAGCGACTCCACATCCTGCCTAGCACAAGTAAGAACTGCCACACCCCGGGCATCAGCTTGTACTGCACCACATTGCTATCATGGGTGGGCATTAATCAGCCTTGTAAACGTGGGTAGAGATTCCATATACATGCTGCCACAAATGGGCACCACTGAGCATTCTACAACACTGCGGTACAAAAGGGGGTGTTGATGGACGGAGCATCTGAACCAATCAAATACTCACATCCAGTCAAAAGATCTGGGTTAAATCCATCACAGTTCTTTAGCCCACTCTGCCACCCCAGTTCAGACATGTCCATAATATGCAAATCAGTTTGACCCTGTGCCTCGTGGGAACAGTCCAGCCCGAATTGCCAAGACATGCCTTCCCTGGACCGGAAACAAGCTTCCTAGGACCGGTTTCTGGCATTTCAGCCGTCTTCAGCCAGGCTTGCTTGAATCCAGTGGCAAAGTGAGAAGGGTATGCACAGACGTGGGTCCCGTGCTCACAAGGCCACTGGAGTCACGCTATCCTGGCTGAAGATGGCTGATTACCAGAACCGGACCTAGGATGCTTGATTCCGGTACAGGAAAGACATGGCTTGGCAGTTCGGGCTGGACTGTTCCCATGAGGCACAGGGTGAAGACTGATTTGCATATGGCCATGTCTGAACTGTGGTGGCTTGGTGAGCAAAATGACGATGGATGAAACCCAGATCTGTGACTGGGGGGTGAATGTCTTGCCATTGTGCAACATTCCGTCCATCATCTTGTGTGTTTTGCCATTCTACAACACTGTCAGCATGGGTGGACATTGCTGGGTACTGAAAACTTAGGTGGGCACTCCACATACCTGCCAATATCAGTGGACACTCCAATATCAGTGGACACTCCACGATGCTGCCGACATAGGTGGAAATAATGCAACTGAAACCCTGTTAACCAGGGTGCCGCAATTAACTCTGAGTATCCGCGGACACTGCTCAGCCTAGCCAGTATTCATGGGCACCCATGAGTCATGTCAGTCAATGTGGGCACTTTATGGCCTGGAAATAAGGTCGAACATTCCACAACGCTGTCAGAGTGAATAGAAAGAAATAACTTGACTGTGTAAGCATGGGTGAACAGTACTAAGACCCTCACACTGCCTCCAAGTGTGGGATTTCAGAGCTTTGTCAGCCTGCATATCTTGCCTGCATGGGTGAACACTCCTCAGCCCCAGCAGCATGGGTGACTATTTCTCTACAATGGTAGTAGGGGTGGGTACTCCTCTACACTCACACCAGGATGGTGAGGAAACCTTAGGGCCCCTCAAGCATGGATGGGTGGAGGCAACTCTAAAACCCTGCCAATATGGGCTGACACTAGACAGGCTGTTCTACCATGTCAGCATTAGCCGTGCCATCATGGTATGTTCCTTCCTGCAAACATGATTGGGCCCTCCTGGGCATTACTTGCATAAGTGGGAATGGACTGCTCTTATGAACCTTGCCAGCATGGTCGGATAGGTCTTTTATTCCACCGCGCATTCCCCTGGTGGGCTTGAGCCCTCGAAGACTTGTTTTGAAAGCCCAGGGCAGCCCCTGGTGCCTCAATCTCTTTCCCCAGGTGAAAGGGGAAGGGGAAAGAGAGAGAGCGAGAGAGATAGAGAGAGAGTGAGTGTGTGTGTGTGGATGGAAAGAGCTCGCGTGAGGAGAGAATATGAGTGGAAGGAAAGAGCTCGCGTGAGGAGACGAAAGGGGGGGCTGGAGTGAGCACTTTTGTCAGGCCTGCTTCTGATTCCCCCAAACTGTTTGGGTGGGTAATTCTGTTCTCTTGTCAGCACGGATGGACATTATAAACATAAAATGGCACGGATAATCCCTGTCTGAATGGTGAGGTGCATAGGCACTCGGGAATCCTTCCCTTGTGCTGGACAAAATCGTGTTCATAGCAGAATTCTTTTCACATTGCACGGATTCCAAAATAAATACAAGTGAGGTGGAATGCTGACTCTGGGTTTATGAAACCAGACTTGTACAGCAGATGGCAGAGAAGCACTGCCAGGCCAATCCAGTGGACCAGTTCCTTGCCTTTTATATTTACTTTATGTTCCCTTCTTAAGCCCCTCCAGAACTTCAGTTCCTCCACTGAGCTCTGCGCGCCCCACCCCTTTAACTACCATGAATGAACTAGCCCGCATCTAGAGCCCTGGAGTACTGTACTCTCTCCAGCTCTAATGCCCAGAAACAAACACTATGTCACCTGTGACTTGGAGCTCTGTGTGCCCCACCCCTCTTACCCCACCCATTCCACCCAGCATCATATGCTGTACTGGGGCACTTTGTTAAACATGAACTGAAGCTCTATGTTTCCTGGGAGTGACACACACTAGACTGGGGTACCCATTGGTGAGCTCTGATGCCCCCCCTGTTTATCATACGCAGGGCTCAATTTATCATACACAGGCCTGGACCCAGGGGTTGCCCATCCACACACATGGCAACATTTGGGGAGATGAAAGAGGGAGAGTTTTAAAATATGATCTGGGGGGTTTACTTTCCCCAATGCCTTATATTGAAGAGGGGACACATATAAGCGGAATAAAGGTAAATTAAAGCCATTTTGGCTTTAAAAATCTGATGTGTCCAATCCGAGTCGGGTTGGTTGACATGTATACGTCCATATAGGGAAACTATGCTGCCATCTATGGTGCGAAGTTGAGCAAGGGTCAAACTCAAGAAAAATCCAATTTAAAAGTAATGAAAGGAAAAAATATGGTGGGGCAGTAATGCACGGTTGCATATGGCAGGAGCTAGACTAGGGTTCCTCTGACTAGATGGGCCTGTGAAAAGTGACTAGGCGCTCCTCCTAGGTGACGTACACAAGACTGGCCCCTCTGTCATAAGTGATATGGCTCTATGTCCGCCATCGGCAGTTAATCACATGTAGGCCAGGACCCCCAGCATCACAACTGCTATGGAGGTGTGGGCACCCCTTGAGTCTCCTACTAGGGGTGGATCATTCCTTCATAACTGGCTTGCAGCTCTGCGGCGCCCGATGGAGGGCTTAATTTGAATCCGTGGTTTCCGGTACTCTGCACCCGGCACTGAATTGACAACACTGGTGTTTGTGACAATTTTCCACAAGGTGGCGCTGTCTGAGATTCCCACAACAACAGTCAATTATTAATTCAATATACATTAAACAAGATCATTACGTGCCACCCAAGCCATTCTTATAGCTCTGGGGGCATGGAATAGTCCCAATCGTCACACTTACAGGTGTGTGAAGGTTAGTAGTTGTGTTGTTACAATCACTGGCAGCATGACAGGGGCAATGCGTGGTGCAGGCTGCAGCGGCCTCCGCACAAAAGCACAGGCATATATTATTTTTATAAATTGAGCACCAGGAACACGTACATATTCGTTTTCAACCCCCATACACAAGTACACTCACACACACCTCTCAGGTCGCTCATTCACTGTCAGTCGTGTACTCCTGCGGAAGCGAAGCTCAAACACCGCCTCGGCCTCTCCTGGAGACACCTTCATCTGCTCATCCCATTTCCAGTAACAGGATTCCGGCGGATTGGCAGCTCGCAGAGTGACCAACGGCTGCCCCGCAGCAGCTGGCGCGAGCTATGCACGTCACAATGACAGGTGCACCGCTAACGAGCTAATCCACTCAGGCGGGGCCTTCGACCTGCGGGAGGGGCGCCGGAGTTCTGACCCTAATCAGAGGAGTACGAGGGGGGAGCAGGAGGGGACCCACCACAGCAGAAGACCCGTTCCGTCCTGCGTTCCACAGCGTGCACCGCGCAAGACATCACACTGAATCAGAAAAGTGTGAACCTACAGGTGCCACAGAGACAGGCCTGCATAGAAGTCCAGGGAATCTCAAAAACACCCATGGAAAGATTTAGTGGTAGGAGCATCTGTAGCATGCACAGGTAACCACCACTGGTAATACTGCTATCATCGATTTGGGGGTAATGGTGCAAGCCCCATAGTGAGGCCCACATATGATCTTTGAAGCATACGTCATGGGTACATCATTTATTGGGTGCAATAAGTAACTCCTGTTACGAGTTATTGAGGAGTAACATGTGGATTTTGTTGTTTAAGGCACTAAAATCTGCATGAAATTGTAAATACTGTATGCTTGTCCCCGTTAAATTTCAGCAGGTTTGACCTGCCAACATTTAATGAAGGTAGAGTTATTTAAATTATCCAATAATTATCGGTGGTGTTAAATACCTTCAAGCTCATAACTCAGACGCATACATAAACAGCGGTTTGGTTACTCGGGGTCGGAAGTAACCAGCCCACTCCTAATCGATCCATACATTGGAAGAGATAAGTCCCAAGAAACTCCCTTTAATGTAGTCTACGCCCTCTTTCCTGTTGGATGACTCTCTAAGTCCAGCCTGCCACATTGTACATCTTATTTTGCTTAATTTCCAGTATTCAGCATTACACAAATCTAAAGCATGGGCAACAGAGGGCTTTGCAAAAGACAATTGTTTATCTATAGTTCTTGTTAAGAAGAATAGGCTGATTTTCGGATACTACAAAGCACTTTGGAAGATTCACAGGGTGACCATTAAAAAGGCTGACAAAGGGTTGCCATGCGGCACTGTTTTGGCAAGCTTGCTGAGCGTGGCCAGGACTGTCAACTCTTTACGAATCTTCTTTATATGTTAGGTAAACCTTGATCTCGAAAATATATCAGAGCTCTAGAATGGGTACAGGCAGTGTAGTAAAGGACGATTTATACGTTTCACATTTAAAAATAAAAAGGTGGTTCACCAAATTCTGAGACAACCAATAAGAAAACCAAAGAAAATCAAGACAAAAATAACCCAAACATAGCACATTATTTACACTGCCAATAATTTAAAAATGGAAACCCTTATGGGGATGCTTGCAGGAGCAACAAAATTGGTGATACATAAAGATCCTGAGGGAGATTTCTAAGGGCAAGAACCAAAGGAAAAGAAGACTGAAGAGTTGTAGACTTTTTAAATAATGATTCCAAGAATTAAATTCTGAGAGCTGCGAAAGATACGCTGTTAAATCCAAATTTAGCATTCAGTAAATTATTAATGCAGAACCAACTTGCATTATTGTAGTCCTCTGCTACTTCTTATTGAAAGCAACTTGATGGCCCGTTGAGAATGAATATCTGTTACTGAACGGAACATAAGAACAAGACCACCCAAATGGTGTATGCGAGCGTCAGTTGTAAGAATCCTCAACTCTGTTTCTCTAGGGCCGCTCAGAAGATTTGGTTGAAGCTCCTTTCTGATCTCTTCATGGTTAAGTTTTGAATAACTAACACATGACTGCCAGAAGCTGCATCCCAGGTGAGAACGAGTGCGAGTGCGGAGGTGGGAGACGCACTGATCCTCGCTCTCTGTTCCCTCTGCACTCCATCGTTTTCAGTGGCTTCCCTGTTCCCTGTTCCATTGCATTGCTAACCGGCCGCGTAAAGCCCCATAAAAACTCCAGCTTCCTTTAGGGGAGCTTTCCGCGCCCCTCGTAGTATATGAGCCCACAGCTAGGGCGAGGAGTGAAAGTGTGAGAGCCAGGAGAGCTAGGAGTTTGGGTAGGAGTCATTGAGGCATTGAGGCACTGAGAGATCCTGAGGGTCTGTGGACCTGTGCCTCTCGGCAGCACCTCCTAGAACTTGCCAGCTCCTCCTATTACTTACCAGTGAAAGCACCGGGCGCAGCTAATGACTGCAAATGCGGTAGTGGACGCTGTGGGGGTGAATCTTTCCGTCTTCAGAGAGTCTGTGGAGCTAGTGGAGAAAGAGAAAGTAGGAGCAGTGGTAGTCACTGAGGAGCAGAGAACCAGACTCCCTATCCAGACTCGTTATCCATCACATTCCCTGCGAAGTGGGATCACAATAGACTAAAATAGAGTATTTGGTAATGCTACCCAGGTGCATGCACTCAAAAGCAAAGACAAACTAGAAAAAGTACCTGAAACAACTATAGAGGGTATGAGGTCAAGAAAAATTCGGCAGGCACCTACGCACAAAAGCAGGAGGAAGGTGCTTACAAAAGACCCAACCCGGATTGCAAACAAAAGTAAAATAAAAGAGGAGCCTATACTACAAAAAAAGAGATTGGTCCCGCTTTTAACTCCTGAACCATTTAAGTTTGGGGGGAAGAACCAGAAGCAGAAATTCCATTTCCTAAAAGATCCAATGGCTGCTATTTACGTGCCCACTGAGGAGACGTCTGGCTTACAAAGCCCAATAAAACCAATAAACCTGATAACTCAAAAAAAACCAGGAGAAACTAGCCTTTTGCACCTGGAACTACAATAAACCAACAACAACAACAAAATACCACTAGAAGTGGACAGGAAAAAAGTGCAGGAGCAGTTGCTCAAGAAAAAAATTCAATAAAAAAATGGCTGATAAAAACAACAGCGCACGTTCACCAATCATTGATTACGCAAGGAAAAAGGGAGGAGGGCGAAAATGGAGAAAGTGAAAAAAGGCAAAGGAAAAAAGGAAATTTATGCCAAACGGAAAACCAAGACAACGTACAAAAATTAGAGTGGTCAAGATCCTTTTCAATTTCCGAGGAAAATGAACTTATTGAAGCTCTAGAATGTAATAGACAATCGGAAGAGGTCCATCAGGCAAATAGGGAAATGAACACAATAGAATCCAACTCGTGTCAAAAAAGGAAAATGGGGGAGTAGCTTCAACACCCATTAAAATCTCATTTAACATGGACCAACAAGAGGAACAAAATAACAAGAACATCGGTCGACCCCAAGAAATAGAAAAAATACAGTCGCCAATTATGATCTCATCAGTCAGCGGAATTGATTCAATATCGGGGTTGTTGACGCAACCCAATAATAATATAACAAATACTTGGAGTGAATCATTGCTATAGTCAAGCAATTGATGTTTTAAACTTTCAATCAGATAAATTAGAGGTTCAAGTAGATCTTATGAACCTAATTGCAGAGCATATAGCAAGAATAAACACAAAATTGGACATAATCGCAGAACAAATCACAAAAGGTAACAATAATGCTGCACAAACTAAATACAAATTGTCGGATCAAAGTTGCGGATGTGGACAAATAATAGATAAACTGGAGTCCCTTCCTGAAATATTGACTGAAATTTTGCGTGTTGCACAATACTCAGGAAAGCCAGGAGAAAAATCCTTAATAGAGCATAATGGGGAAAAAATAAGAACTGGAGGACAAGGAAAGATGAGGCCTGTCCCTCCGCATGAAGATAGTATAAAACTGATGGAAGTAAAGAAAACAAATGAAGAAAGTAATAGTCAAAGCGGAAATAAATCAACAGATACACAAAGTTCATTAGTCAACCCAACAAAAAGACAACGTAAGAGAGCGAGGAAAGCAAGGAACAACGCCAGCAAAAATGCTATTAAGGAAAGAAGTCAAACCTATGCAATATTCACTCAAAAGTCAAGTAAAATAAACATTGACCGAGATGAAAAATCCACAAAGGTAGCGCACCACCGTCCAGGAATTAAAGCACCAGATAGCACAGGGAGTCCTAGTACTTCGATGCAAAGTAAACACAAGGCACTCGTAATGGTCCACAGGAAAACATTTTCCGATTCGAATGTGGCAGAAAAAAAGATAAATAACACAAAGGTAACAGAGGAGGCTGAGGACAAAGGGTTGGAATATAAATTGGCAACAAATAACCAGGAAGAAGAAATGTATTGGGTAGAATCAGATGGCTTTCCAAATACAGAAATAAAAAAACATGGAGCAAGTGAACAGAAGTACAGAGAAACTCGATGCTGAGACGGTAGATCAGGCAAATAGAGTATTTTTTACATTTGATCAAACAGAATTGGAAAAAGAACATGCAAAAAGTATTAGTAATAAAATAAAAATCACCCTGAACAAAGAAGGAAGGATATGCAAGCTACCGATTGAAAAGGAAATTACAACAGACAATTCTTGGCTAGAAACAAGACAGAGCAAGAAAAAATCAACATGGTGGATTTAAGACCAAAAATACCCACACAAGAAATGGCCAAGGTAGAGACCGCAAGCCACCAATCAAATAACTTGCAAGCATTTAGCAGGGAAGGACGGGAATTGCACCCAGGCCGAAACCAACAAAGCGACCTAGTAGAGCATGCCCATAAATTGATTTTTATGCCAGAATATTCATCTAAAGGCAGACTGGATACGTTAAACAGGGGAAACTTAATGAGACTGTTTAAGGAAATTCCACAATTAGAGAAAATTACAACAGCAGACCTCTTGGCAGTTGAATTCATGCAAGTGGATAACAGGACAAAACCAGAAGCAACTTGTACAACATGGGCATCAAAAGAAATAATAGAGTTGATATATTCCGCAATAACGGTCTTTGAAGCATGGGGTATATCACTAACATATCCAAAGCGCATAAAATATCCATATCCGCTATTAAACGAGGAGGAAAATCAGGCATCTAAAGCAAACCATACAGCAACAATTTCTGTGCTGAAGGGGGCAAGGAGTACGATTCCAAAATATCAAGCAAACCAGGATACATATTTAAACAGCCTAAGAACCAGACAGCAAGATTCTGGAACTGAAGAACAGCGAGACTGGTCCTGGGTCCCACACATCCTGAACCAACATCGACCCTGATGAAAATGAAAAGGAGAGAAGGGAGCAGTATGGAGCAAATCAACTAACCGCACAAAAAGGAGCAATAATAAGAATTTGCTCCAGGAATACCCATGGGTTTAGGGAAATGGAACATGATCAAGAAACGATTGCCTTTTTGGGAAATTTCGCAATAATCCTATTGCAAGAAACTTGGAATTTAAAACCAAGGCATATATAAGGATATGAAAAATACCATGTCATGGCAGAACAAGTTTCTAACTACGGACACCCTAGGGGGCCTATCAATGTACTTATCGGTAAAATATAACTGGAAAGTAGAGGAACTGGATTCCGTTTTTGTAAACTGGATACAAGTTTTTAAACTGGAATGTAAGCAACCCATTCACACAGTTTTGTGGAAATTACTGATTTTAAATATTTACATCCACCCGGAAAAGACAAAGAAATTGGAAAGATTGCTTAACTTGACAAATTTAATAAAAACCCTACAAGTAATATATCAAAACTACGGTATGATAATCTCAGGCGATTTCAATTGCAATTTAACAGGGGTTCATTTAAATAAGAAAGGATATCAAAGTGGGCCTGAATTAACAAGATGGAAGCAAGACTTGGAATCCCTAAACTTGGTCATTTTGAACGGGAACACAAAGGGAGACCAACCAGCGGGAGTCACCTATCTAAGTGGCAAGAAACAATCCACTATAGATTATACTATAATTAGTAAGGACCTATTGAAGTTAGTACGGATCTAGAAATGAACCATGGTACAACACAAAGCTGAGCGATCAGAAGAAAAAAATCGCAAAGGAAGCTAGAGTAATGGCCTCAGCTGCCAGATCGGGAAAAGACACAGATTACATCAAGATTACAAAAATGAGAAAGGCATACAAGGGAACGTGCAGAGAGGCATAAAGGGAAAACTACCAAACCACAGTGAATTTTGGGGACTAATAAATAAACTAACAAAGGGAACAGAAACCCTTCAGAATACTGGAATAAGTGAGCCAGAGTGGATCCAACATATAGACAATTTGTATAACAACATACAAACAAGTACTCACAGATGGGTAGTCCCATGTCATGGTTGTGAGCCAAACCTCAATAGGACTGCAAAGAGTCATAAATAAACTGACTGATTACTTCGACATTTTAAGCTTGGAAATAAACATGACAAAAACCAAGGTGGTGCGACTAGCAGGCCCCAGAGTCGGAAAATATAAATGGTATGCAAAGGGAACGAAAATCGAGGAAATCAGTTCATATAAATATTTAGGCATCAAATTGGGCCGAAGAATGGCTTTAAATGGATATAAAAGTGAAAGCCCAATCATTACTCTTTGCCTATAAACAGCTCTATAAGAAACTGCAATGCCCCTCACACGGTCATCTCTTGAAAATAATGGCAGCTCAATTGCTTCCAACTCTGTTTTACTGCCTAGAAATTTGGCACGGTCAAGAAATTGACATTTTAAATGAACTGCAGACAAGAGCATATAAAGCTGTTTTTAATCTCCCAAAAGGAGCATCTCCAGCACAGGTACGCCTGGAATTTGGCCTTCAGAACCAGGAATACCAAAGAAAGGCAACATTTGTAAAATTGTGCTGGAAATTTAGAGCATCAGAACCTGGATTGCTGAACAATTTATGTTGGACCAAAATACAATCTCAATTCGATCCAAAAAAAAACAAATTCATGGGGCGATTTCCTGCAAACTGCCCTTGCTGTATTAGATATGGACGAAACATGGAACCGAAAGCTGGATAGAACAACATTTAATAAAGCGTGTAACACCACGGCCAAGAAACTGTAGTTTTTGGAAGACAAAAGCAGACTGACCAAACGACGCCACGCATGGGCGGTAATAAACTCGTATACGAAATGAAATGAAATGAAAACAAATTTATAACGCGCAGAACTCAGCCCAATGGGCATCAAGGCGCCTAACAAAATAATTGCAAGTCCAGAGAGCTAATTACTGGTAGGCTTTCTTGAAACACCATGTTTTGAGGGCCTTTTTAAAGAGGGGCAGTGAGGAAAAAGATTTAAGCTCCAGGGGAAGTGCATTCCAGAGACGAGGGGCAACTGTAGAGAAAGCTCTTCCTCCCCATCTGGTCTTCTTAGTCCGAGGAATTACCAAGAGATGCTGTTGTGATGAGCGTAAACTTCTGCTGGGAACATAGCCAGAGAGAAGTGATCCCAACCCATCAGAAGTTCCTGCTTTCAGAGCCCTATGCACTAGACAAATGATTTTGAAAGAGATACGGTGCTCTACAGGAAGCCAGTGAAGGCTCTTTCTGGCTAGGGTTGCAGAGGAGGAGCAGGGAATGTCTAGTACAAATCTTACTGCCGCATTTTGTACTATTTGGAGACGCTGGATCAGTCCCTTATTGATCTCTGCGTACAGTGAGTTGCAATAGTCTAGTCTTGAACCGACCAACGCAACCACTGTCTGTTTCCTAGCTTCCGGGGAGAGGTAATGCACTATTCTTCGAAGAATTTTAATGACTCCCCAGCAGGTGGCCACCGTTCTGTTGACCTGAAGGGTCATTGCCAGCGAGGTATCAAAAATGACCCCAAGGTTTCTAGCTGAGTGAGAGGGGACAGGGCAGGTTCCCAAGGATGGCGGCCACCATTCATTTGACCATACATCCTGGTCCCTTCCAAAGATCAGCACCTCGGTCTTATCGCCGTTCAGCCTCAAGGAGTTGAGTATCATCCAGTCGGCGACTGATTGCATACAGCTCCTGAAGCTGGACGCGGAGGTGCTAACCGATTGGGCCAATGACACCATGATCTGAGTGTCGTCTGCATACGACACTACTTCCATTCCCTGCGCTTTTACTAATCTCGCTAGGGGGGCCACGTAAATGTTAAATAGGGTCGGGCTTAAAGCCGAACCCTGTGGAACCCCACATTGTAGAGATTTAGCAGGGGAGAGGTATTCTCCCAGTTTGACCCTCTGTTCTCTGTGATCTAAAAATGAGGACAGAAGGCTCAACGCGGGCCCCTCTACTCCTATCTCCCTCAACCGAGATGTTAAGATCGAGGGAGATAGGGTGTCGAATGCTGCGGTCAGATCGAGTAAGACTAGTAGCGTTGTCTGTCCCTGATCCACTTTCATTCTGATGTTGTCTGTTACAATAGTTAGTGCAGACTCTATGCTATGGAATTTCCTGAACCCATGCTGGGTCTGATCTAAAAACCCAGAGGAGTCCAGGAAGGCAGACAGGTGCGAATTCAGGTGAGCCTCAAGCATTTTAGCGGGGGCAGGAAGTAAGGAGATGGGCCTGAAATTTTTCAAGATTGTGGGGTCAAGGGAGGGCTTTTTAAGTAGTGGCTTGACAATCGCTTTCTTCCAAACTGAAGGAAAAAACCCCTGTGACAGGGCACCATTCATTACCTCTAGTAAAGGAGGGAGTAGTGTGTCCCTACAATCCTTCAGCACTTTGAGGGGACAGGGGTCCAGAGGAGAGGAGGATTTGGTCCTGTTCAACAGTGAATTAAGGTTATCGAGTGTGATCTGTGGGAAGTTGGAGAGAATCTTGGTAGGATCTTTGGACCAGGCTTCTAGGTTTGTGAGGGCCTGAATCGTGTTGACCCCAAGTGATTTATTCTGTGTTTCCAGATTAAAGGAGATCTCATCGATTTTGGCATAACAAAAGGTTGAGATCTTATCACAGAGCTCCTGCGATCCTGTCACTGGGTCTGGAATTTGTAGTGAACAGAGGGAATCTACTACCTTAAACAGCTCCTTTGATGAAGTGAGAGAAGTAGTAAGGTCAGAGAAAAATTCTTGTTTTGTTTTAATGACCAAGGCCTTATATTCCGCTAACGATCGTTTATGGGTCTCTCTGTCCATAATGTCCCATGTTTTCCTCCACTTTCTCTCCTGCCTCCTGCATCCCTGTCTCATCAACCTAAGTGTTTCAGTGAACCAGGGGGCAGAGGGCCTACGCCTTGCTGAATATCGGCGTGTTGCTGGTGCTAGAGCATCTACTGCTCCAAAAATGGAGTTGGCAAGTTTTTGTGCCGCCTGCTCTGTATCTAATGGCAGGGAGACAGAGCTAATGAGAGGGGCCAAGGAGTCATTAGTGATGTTTTTATAGTTCCTTTTGCCCTCTCCCTGAGCCTGTCCCTTCTTAGATGTGTCTAAATGAGGAAGGGTCAATTCAATGGGAACTGCCAAGTGGTCTGTCCAGACCAGCGGTTCAGGGGTACCCGTCTTAACCCTAGGGTCGTTGGAGAATACTCCATCTAGCGTGTGGCCTGCCCGGTGAGTTGGACCTTTTACCAGTTGAACAAAGCCACAAGCTTCAAGGGGCTGCACCAGAGACAGAGTGTCTTTAGAAGTAAGGTCATTTAGGTGAAAATGTAGGTCCCCTAAAATAGTGAAGTGGGACTTGCCAACATAGGGCTCCATGAGTCTGAACAGGTCACTGCTAAAATTTGATCTAGGCCCTGGGGGCCTGTATATAAGAAGGCCTACAAAGGATGCTGAAGGAGATGAGGATATAAAGTAATGCAGTACCTGGACGGGGTCAGATGGTGCCGACAGAGCATTAACACGGCAGGTAAAATGCGACTGGTAGAAAATTGCCAATCCTCCACCCCTACGCTTAGCTCACTTACTACACTTAAACCGCAACCCTACTTAGTGGCGCATTTTCGGCTATCTATAAAAAAGAGGTTCAAGGCATACAGATTGGGCGATTATAATACGAAGGATTTGGTCCCTACCTGGAAAAGGAAACAACAAGCTGAAAATTGCCGGCTGTGGATATTATAAAGAATCAATATGTCATTTGATGTGCGTTTGTGACTCTTTAAAAGTAGAACGAAGGAAGCTACTAATGGCATCTTTTAAGGACTTACAAATTCGTACCTGCAGGCAGGCGGTAATAAGCTGGATGGGAGGCTCTTCCAATATCTTAATTGGTCTTGGAGTAAAATTCATGACCCAAGTGGACACCCTCTTATTGACAGCTGATAATGAATAAATGCAAGGGGGGGATCTGCTTTGGGATTGGTTTTTGAATTGGTAATATTTAAGAGTTTTACAGAAAATATGATGTTTTTAAATTGCGTTTGTTATAACTTTTATTCTAACCTTTATGGTTGTAAGAAACCAAATAAAGTTGCTTTTTGACTGACTGACTGTCTGCCAGAGCATAATCCCATCTTCATGGTGGGTAATCTGTAAATGGCGGTGATCAAAACAAACATGGGCTTCATCGAAAGAAACTGTACCACCCTCAGCTCCAGAAGGCAAAATCTGGGAAAACTACCCATTACCTCCAGTTTCTAACTCTACAAGCTTTCATGTGGGTTGAGCAAAGGGGTCAATAGCAGCCAGTGTTTGAATAACAGTCTCTGGCCAGTGGAACATGCAGTGCTCGAAATCAATATTCTGGAGCTAACATATACTACCAGAATATCAAGTTTTAGATATCATGTTTCAAAAATATCAAACTCAGGCTATCAACTACCAATTTTCCAAAGTATCAGTCTGGTCAGTTCACAGCAGAAAATGGCACACGTAAGGAAAGTGCAGTGCAAGTATAGGTGCTTCATTTCAGCTAATAATCAATAGTGGATGGATGACGCATTTCAGCTGGAATGCCAGCCTTGATCATGTGATAAACTCAATTGTGAACTGACAAGTCAGATACTTTGGATGATTTGAAACACAGCCTGTTGCAGAACCTGTGTTCATTGGGCACTTGCTGTGATCGAGTGCCCCCGGGCAAAGGCAATGTCTCTTATATATGTATGTGTGTGTGTGTGTGTGTGTGTGTACGTTTGTGTGTGTGTGAGTGTTTTCACAAAAAAACCAAAGGTTATAGGGACGTTATAGTTGGACCATAGTACTTTAAAAATACGTACAAATTCACTGAAAAAACAAAGGTTTCAGGGACGTTATAGTTAGGCTCAGAGTTCACTCGTACAAACCCAATGAAATTCAGCAGTTACCTTAGCGAACTATAACTTACACCTCCGCAATGCATTGCTTATGACGTCACATATGACATCACTCATGACATGGTCAGTGACATCACTGATAACATCTCAAATGACATCACTGATAACATCATCTAGGGAGTGCTAGTATTTTCTAACAATGTTTGAGTGGAAAACATATATACTTAGCTACTACAAAAGTTAGATTATTATCCTAGGTGCACTACTACTGGGTGATACTACTTCTAACATATATTATGTGAGTGCTGTGAGACTGTATGTATCCTTGTGTGTATGGGTGTGTGAGGGACTCTTTGGGGGTATAGGTGGGTGCATGAGTAGCTGTGTGGGTGAGTGAGTTACTGTGTGAGTGGCTGTATTGGTGAGTGAGTAGGTGTGTCAGTGGCTGCATAGGTGAGTGAGTGGTGATGTGAGTGGCTCTATGGGTGGGTGTGTCGTGACTGTATGAGTGAGTGACTGGGTGTGTAAGTGGCTGTATGGGTGAGTGAGTGGCTGATTGAGTGGGTGTTTTGTTAAGTGAGTAGGTGTGTGAGTGGTTGTATTGGAGAGTGTCTGTGTGAATGGCTATATGGTTAAGTGAGTGGATGTGTGAGAGCTTGTATGGGTGAGTGAGTGGCTGTGTTCAGAGACTGTACGAGTGAGTGGGTATGTGAGTGACTAGGTAAATAAGTGGGGATGTGACTAGCTGTGTGGGTGAATGTGTGGTTATGTGACTGGCTGTATAGGTGTGTGTCTGTTTGTATGAGTAGCTGTATGGGTGAGTGAATGGTTGTGTGAGTGGCTTTATGAGTGAGTGGGGGGTGAGTGGCTCTATGGAGGAGTGAGTGGGTGTGTGAGTACTGGTATGTCTCTGTACATGGGTGTGTGAGTGGGCGTGCAAGAGGTTTTATGGGTGTGAGTGGGTGTGTGAGTGGTTCTGTGGATGAGTTCATCAGTGATGGCATCAGTGATGTCACTGACCATGTCATGAGTGATGTAATACAAGAGGTCATAAGCAGGTCATTGCGGGGGCGTGAGTAATAGTTAGCTCAGGTATTTATTACTGCTGAATTCCATTGGTTTTGTAAGAGTGAAATCTGAGCCTAACTGTAACATCCCTGAAACATTTGTTTTTTTCAGTAAATTGTGATGGTGGTGGTCTCCAGGGCCATTTACGGCTCTGGGGGGGGCTGCGCTGCTTCCCACCTTTATTCTCGTAGGGCCTACAACGGTACACGTGGCAGAGGGAGTCCAAGCAGCCCCCCTGATTTGTTTTTGGAATGTGGCCCGGGGGAAGTAGTGGTCCCAGAGGAGGGGTCTGAGAGCCCCCATTGTAAAATAAATAAGCCCCAGGGAACTGATGGTCCCTGGGGCATTAATAAGCCACAGGGGGAGGGGGTGCATTCCCCTCCTTTATTTTGAAAATGTCCCTGGGACCTGACCCACCCAGGAGTCAATTACTAATGAAACACGGGAGTTTGCGCTTTGTTTTAAAAAGAAATATAAGCAGGAGCCACTGATCCAGCGTTGCCCCCACTAAAAATCACATTAAGTGTAATGGGGTGACCCTGTAAACCTTAGAACCTGGGCGGGTAATTAAACAAAAAAACAATGGTTCTGTATGAAAGGACCAAAAATGAAGCATAAAAATTGCTTTATCCTGCTGGGACATCCCCCATCCGCCCCCCTCCAAGAGACCTAGGAGGGTCAAGGTATTTCTAGCCTGCCCACTTTTCTTCTTTTTACGTGTTTTTTGGGACTCGGCTCAAGGCTGAGTCCCAAGATGGCTGCCAACGCAACCTGGTTTGAAGTTTTGGCAGCCAATAAGATCTAGCATGAGATCGGGAGGCATCGCGGATCCCCCACTTCCTTATATATACAATTGGACATTTATTTGCAAAACTCCACAACTACTGCACTGATTTACACCAAATCACAAAAAGGCACTCCCCTGGACCAACATCTACCTTCATGCCAAATTTGTTGTCATTCCGTTCTGCAGTTCAGGCTGTAGCCGTGTCTAAAATTCCTATGGTAAAACGTGTTTTGGGACCCCTCTTTTTCTCATCCATCGCTTGACGGATAACCCTGAAACTTTCAAGACAGCAGCCTAAGTAAGTGGCAAACTCGTTTCGAAAATTTCGCAAGAATTCATCAAGCGACGCCAAGTTATTGGTAATGAAAAAAATGCTTTTCCTATGGAAACTAGGTGTAAACTATAGATACCTACTGGTGACCCCCAGTGGGTAATTTATATATAACAATACGCTTTCTGGTATATAACTTAAAGGTGTGCAGGCTGGCAATGGCAGTCATGGATTGGGTCATTTTTCCCAAATGTTTCTGACTGCCATCCAAATGTCCAATGTTTACGATGCTCCAGTAGAGCATGTTTCACACCTATTAAAACAGTCCTGAAGAGTAATTCGACCTTTATAATGACGCATACTTGCCTTTTGGATGAGTGTTTTTATGTTCCCACCAGTTGAGGAAATAAATGCTTAATGGATAATCGAAGTGTTTATGTCTCATCTCTTGCACACGACATTTTAACTCTTTCCTCTGGGCCATCTCTTCAGACAGACAAGTCAATTAACCTCATGCTCTCTGCTTCTCACAACTTCACATGCTTCTGCATTGAGACATGGTGATGTTCAGGGGGCACAGGCCTTCCAAATCACACAGTGCCACCTCCTGGGTCACACAATATTGGCTCCCTTCACACACTCACCCAGGAACAAGCTGATATCACACTGTGTGTGCACAATTAGATGGAAACCACTGCAGAGACCAGCCAATTATTTGGAGGCTCTACACAACTGATGCTCCATTAAAAAGAGTTGTGAAACCTTCATAGGACACAAGTGGTAGCGATAGAAGCTATGGGTCTCATTTATGAAAAGTGACACATTGCTGCGCGAATACAGCGATGCGTTACTTTTCATTGCACTCTCCTTGTGAAATGCTGGATGTGTCATATATGACACATCATGTCGCAAGGAGTTACGGATACGTCAGTATTTCTGACGTATCTGTAGGTGCAAAAATGATGCATTGCTGGAGTGTGTCACAAAAGTGATGCACAATGGGTCATTTAACATGGGCAAGTCCCATTTCAATGTGCCTGCGTCAGTCTTACGCCTGCTGTGAGGCAGGCGTAAGATATTGACGCATTTGCGTCCTAGAAATGGCACAGTGAAATCTCATACATTTCACTGTGTCACTTCTATGAGGCTTACTTGCGTCAGAACGCCCACCCTGCATACATTATACCTCGCGCAGGTATAATGTGGCGCATGGGTTTACAAAGTGACGCATCTGCCTAGATGTGTCACTTTGTAAATATGGAGCAACAAGGTACATTTTTTACGCTGCTGGTGCGTCACAAAAAGTGACGCACCAGCGGCGTAAAAGTGACGCAAGTGCTCATAAATAAGCCCCTATGTGTTTTAGGCATTGGAGGGGGGAAGTGGTGAATATAAAGTGTCTCAGGCTGTGCATGGCACTAAGCCCCACACCTTCCATGCCCCCTCCCCCTTCACACAGTTATTTTTTTCACAAGTTGGCAGGTCTGGGCGCTTTTTATGCCACTTACAAGTGTTTTATTTCGTCAATGAAATATGTTTTTCGAGTGTCTGTAAGGGTACAACTCGTAATAATGGTTGTATAAAAGCTAGGTTTTAATGGAAATCAGTTTTTGATCCCACTGCAGCATGGCGGCAGGGTCGAACGAGTTGGTTAATTGTAGAAAACGTAGGTTGCTTGATTTACCATACTTTATTCTGTCACTTCCTTCTTAGTGCTACCGACATTATCATAACATCTGATTAGCAGCAACAGCTGCCCCAGGTTGCAGGCATTCTTCTAATCACATGCTATACAGACCACTATATATCAGCACAGTGCATGCTGAGAATGCGTGCCCTCTCGCAGCCGTCATGAGGAGATGGCAGTGATTGTGGAATAAAACGGAATTTCATAGGTTCATTTTCACTTATGCGCATAGCCATTGGCCAATAATATCAGTTCTGTTTTAATTTATCTGTGTTTTTGCTGTACCTGCTAGTATTTTACATCAGATAGACTGGAATGGTGAAAGTTGGAGTACACTCGAAGTAGTTCTTGTCACTAAACATAGACTTAGTGCAGAGGTCTGAGGAAGGAATCTGTAGTCCTTTCGTACCTCTGGGTTTTAAAAGCACAGCTGTGAAACATACATGTTGCTAACAATATTCAAACCCTTCTCTTGACGCTTCGTGAGTCACATCTTGACCCTGCCCAATGGAATATTCCTTTTGTACCTAATACTGTCGACTGTTTGCTGCATTAGGGACTGCTTTACACTTACCCTGCTCAGTCCACTACTGATGGCTCATTCCCCATGTGTTTTGCTCTTTTCCTTCCCACCATACCATTCCCTGTGAACCCATCTTCCCACGCCCACCGATTCTCATATCTGACATCCATCCCTTCTTCCTGCGCGCTCCCGTCACCCACCACCCTCGTGTTCCTTCCTTACACTCCTCTATTTTTCTCATATGCTCAACTCTTCTTCTCTCCACCTCCCCCTCTGTATGCCTTCGTCCCATGCTCCTCCCTCTCCATATCCGTTTATTAGGTTGAGTCTAGAGTCAGCGTGCATGTGCTGCTCTGTGAGGCATGCTGTAATCCCTCTGTGGGCACTGCGTTTTCATTGGTTGCTTGTTCTGTCTTTAGAAATTCCATTGCTTTCCTTTGTGAACAGGGTGCATTTGTCCTGCCTTGTGGCTGGTTTGTTACTGCCCTGGCAACTGACCCTGCTACATCGATCTTTCTGTTAGTGGCCATATGTTTTGTTTCAGGGCACTACTTTTTGTTTCCGCCCTCTCCTCACAGCTCACTTGTATTTCTTGTTTCCTGGTCCTGTCTACGGCACCCATCGCTGCTCCCAGATCCGCTTTTCCATTCCAGCTTTCTTTGTCATTTAGGTCCCTGCCCTCTCAACCATGCTTTGTGTACCCCTCTCTCGTCCATTTGTTTTTTCAGTATCTCGCGCATCAGGAGTACACCGTGGCCGCAGTACACGGGTGAACCCGAACCTACGAAGCTGTCCAGATTTTCCTAACATGGTTTCTCTGAGGCAGATCGGTACAGCAAATAATCGCATTCCCTTTCTCCCTTTATTGGCTATTTTTAAAATATTGAGTGCAAATTTCGTTTATACCGAAGTCGGGAAAAATGAGAGACGCACGTTTTTAAAATTTTACATTTATCAATTCACACAAGGTCATTAATATGAATGGTTTATTCTCTCTTTCACAAAACCATACACACAGCATAGCAGCACAAACAGAAGTGCAAGTGCCAAGAATCAGCCGGCACTTGTCAGCTAAAAGGTTAGGACTCGAAGAGGCTGCCAGACACGTAATGAGGCCACCAGGCGCAGATGGGGTGTGTGAGTCCATGGACATACCCAGGGTATAGCTTGGGTTAGTGTGAACATATATGAAGGTCGTGTGTGTAAACCATAGACACTCTCAACAAGTCCTTGGTATGAGGTGCATTAAGCTACTTGGAATGACAGAACCACAACTTCCAGAATGTACTGATGTGTTAAGTGCACACCCAGGACTGGGCATATCTGCACTACAGAGGGAACGAGAAGGGGACGTGCACACTCAGACTGACTCTCACTGTATTATGCATAAGGCGGTGCTTTCACATGTAAGGATCACACGTGTGTCCTGAGGGACCAGCCCCAGGTGTGAGACCGATCTAGCTTCTGGGCGGTGACACCTCCTGTGCAGATCCCCTGGGCCTACGCTGCCCCAGGACCGGCTATCCAATCCAGATGTAGTACCAGGCAGCCTCTTTCCTCCCTGCCTGCCCTCCTCCTACTCCCACACCTCCAGTCCTCCCTGTCTCCTGACACCAGTCCTTGTAATGTACCCGCCTATGGGAGGCTAGTTCCGTGTTTGTTCCTTCAGCGTCTGCAGCTGCTGTACCCTTATATTCCCCAGCCTCCTGTACCACGTTACTCCTCCTGTGACCGTAACCTTCTGCACACTGTTTCCACTCCACCTCCCACAATACGGACTCCAGCCTGCAGACAAGCCCCTTGTACCCTGATTTCATTACAAGAACGGAGGCTACATTATGCAATGACTTTTAATTGCAGATCCAAGCCAGTCGCATCACAATATAAAGGTTCCAAAAAGAACACTGAGATACAGTAAGACATTACACATTGCAACCATCAGCCTCTTTTAAATGCGGCTCCAAGCAGATAAGTAGCTAATATTTTTCTCCCTCATTTTAAAGTTATTGTTATTTAATATTGTTATGGATCTTAATTTCTGGGGAGGTTTAATTTAAGGGTGAGTTAATTCTCACATCATATTGCTGTTGGATTCTTTTCTATCTACGTTTATGTAGGTTTTCCTTATTTCCCCCCCCACCTCCCCGGATCTGCAATTTACGGAGATCCTACCTTCCCTTTCAATGTCTAAGCTTTAATGATGTCGCCTTATACCCCTTTCAACGAGTCCCCCTCGTGAGCACCCATTCATGTTCCCTCACTCGAGATGGACTGTTAAAGCTCGCTTGACCCCCTCACACGAGATCGGCCGTTTTCGGATTTAAGGCAATACTACTCTAGCCCCAATTATTTATTGAAAACCTTACTCCCGCAGTGAGCCGCGCGCCTGCTCTACCACACGCGCAACCCGGAGAGACAGTCCCCGCAAAGCGCTTGCTCTACCACACGCGCAGCCCGGAGAGACAGTCCCCGCTTCCTAACAGAAGCGAATGCGTGATGTGGCGTTCAAACGAAACGAAACGCTGACCTTAAGCCGATCGCTGTACCTCTTCACGGAGCTTCTCCCTCAGCGTGTAAACACCGTGCTTGAGGGTAACAGGAAACAAACACGCAATAGGTGTATTAGAGGAAAGTTCCCTGGCGAGCATCACGCTTCGTGAGTGCCTCGCCTAGGGACTTTCCTCACCCCGATGACAGTTGAAATTCAGCTGTTCCTAGACATCGGAGCTTCGCGGTTTTTGCTAGTATCAAGTCCTAAGGCAAAGATCTTAAAAAATAAAATTAAAAAAAAGGGAGCATTAAAGGGTCTAGGCATTTGAATACTCGTGCCTGTATGCTTAAATATCTTTACAAAGAATACTTATTTTCCAATAGACTCCTTTTGGTTCACCCCCTATACCTATACTGACAGTAGGTGAACACAAAGACCAACAAATAGAAATAAGGGTGAATAGCTTCTTACTATAATATAAAAAAAAATTCAAAAAGTGTAGAAGTAAGGCAATATGGAAAACCTTTCTGACTCAGATTCAGAAGGAAACAGTGCTACAATCCCTAACTTTAATAAGGAGGATTTCCGGTCTATGATCCAGAAAGAAATGAAATCCTGTTTTAGGGAGACCTTTGCCCAATTCGCCTCCTATAAGAGACCAATACCTCCACAAGAGGATATCTCTGATGTTTTTAATGGTGAAAAGGTGGGTGCAAAACGTACCAAAAAAGTAACAACATCACTACCGAGACCCATGTGAGCACAGGAGGTCCTAGCACCTCTGATATTGTTGGTGGTCTTGGCACCACAAAATTTTCGGATGGTCTTCGCACCTCAAATAATAGAGATGTCTTTTATGACACACATCATTCGGGTGCCTCTTACGGCCCAAATACCTTGGATGCCCTTAGCGGCTCATTATCTCTAACTGCTCGAGACTTCCAGGAGGGCTCGGATGATGATGATGACTTAGATCCAGACGAATACGTTCTGGACTTGGATAATGGCGATGTTGGAATTTTTGATGAGGAGGATGAAGCCCCCTCTACATCCAAGGATAGTATTTTAAATCCCTTGGGAGAGGAGATGTTTTCCCCCCTAAATCTAAAGCATCCACGTTCCACACAATGGTCCCCTCAAGAGCATGTATCAAAATTTATCAAAAAATTGATTCGATTTCCCCTTGAAAGAGGGACGAGGAATATTTTACGGGCTGAGTGTTCAAGACCCTCAATCGATGAGAAAGTATGTTATGCTCCTAATTTGGATCCTGAATTAATCAAATACTTATTTAGACTTGGTCGCGACCCTAGAAAAGGTCTTGAAAAAGCGTTTAAAGGGTGCCAAGATCGCCTATTAGACGTGCTTGGTCCATTGAGCAGAATTCTTGACTCCGCTGAGGAATGTTACCTTAAAGGTACCCAGCTTGATACTGATCTAATAAGAGGTTGGAGTCAGAGAGCCCTCATTCTCCTAGGTAATGCCAATACTAGTATCAACGCTGAAAGGCGTAGGCTCATCCTTTTTAAACTAGACCCTAAACTCACAGATATGGCTGAGAAGGAACCTTCTTTGAATCCAAAGGGCCTACTCTTTGGTGAAGAGCTTATAAGATCTTTAGGAAAGTACGTCTCGACTTTTACTGCTCTTGATAAGGCCCAAAAGAATATGAAGAGAGTATTCAGCAATAATGTTTTTGGAAGGGCCGGAAGAAGGGGCCTCCCTTCTGGCCGGTATAACCAAAGGCCCTACCAGAGATCACGCCCCTTCGGAAGAGGCTCAAACCAGAACAATTACTTCAACACCTCCAACCGCGGAAGAGGAAATCGAGCAAGAGGTGGAAGATCTCGATCATCTTTCTCATCAAACCCTCCAAGTAAGTTCCCTTCATTTACTTTCTCCTTCTTCCCCTCCAAAAGTAGGAGGCAGACTGAAGCTTTTTTCCAAACAAATGGGAGGAAATAACTCAAGACCCGTGGGTTCTGTCCACAGTAACAGGCTTTATCATAGATTTCGTTCAAACTCCGTTTCAAACCTCATTCCCGAGGGATATTCCCATCTCAATGGAGAAGGAGAAAATAGTAGAGGAAGAGATATCTTCTATGCTCCAAAAAGGAGCGATATTAGAAGTTCCCATGGATTCCCTAACCTTTGTAAGCTCTTTGTTTCTTGTCGAGAAAAAAGGAAAAGGTTGGAGACCGGTTATAAATTTGAAGGGGCTGAACAAATTTCTCGTTTACAGGCATTTCAAAATGGAAGGGATACATCTTCTGAGAGACCTTCTTCAAAAAGAAGACTGGTTAGTCAAACTAGATTTGAAGGACGCCTACTTCACTATTCCGATGGCAGAAATACATCAACCTTACCTACAATTTCTTTAGAAAAATCATCTTTATCAGTTCAGGGCTCTCCCCTTCGGGCTTTCGTCCGCCCCTTGGTGTTTTACCAAGGTAATGACAGCAGTAGCCTCCTTCCTAAGAGAACGGGGTGTTCGTCTTATTATTTACCTCGACGACATCTTAATAATGTCCCAGGACCTACCTCAGATTCACATCGACCTAGAAACGGTTATGAATCTACTGGAAAGTCTAGGTTTCATTGTCAACAAAGAGAAGTCTATTCTAACCCCCTCCAAATCTCTGGAGTTCCTGGGTTTCACTCTAGACAATTCCAAGTGCCTTCTTCTTTTACCTCCTTCAAAAATCTCAAAGATCAAGAAAGAGATTCGTCATGTCTTAAGACAGGAAGACATCCCTTTAAGGGAACTGGCATGACTTCAAGGTCTTTTATCTTCTTCCATCCAGGCGATCTTCCCAGGTCCTCTGAATTACCGGGCCTTACAAAGGATAAAAGGAAGGGCGTTGAGGTCCGGTCTTTGGTACGAAGACCGAATCACCCTAGATTTGGAGGCCAAAACAGAACTGAACTGGTGGTTAAAAAACCTGGAAGCTTGGAATGGGAAAGCAATTTTCGGGTCAGAACCGGATTTTGTGCTGGAATCAGACGCTTCCCTTCAAGGTTGGGGTGCTTGTTTCCTAGACCAGAATACGGGTGGTGTCTGGTCTCAGGAGGAGTCATCTCACCACATCAATTTCCTAGAACTTACTGCTGGCCTATACGCCCTTATGAGTTTCAAGCACTCAATTCAAGGGAGATCGGTTGTTCTGAAAATCGACAATGTTTCGGCAGTGGCCTACATCAATCGGTTGGGAGGCACGAAGTCTGCCGACCTTTCGAACCTAGCAAGGAAACTCTGGATGTTCTGTTTAGAACACAAAATTGCCCTCAGAGCGGAATACTACCCAGGGAAGTCGAACGTTTCTGCCGATTGGAATTCCAGATTCCTTTCGGACTACAGCAATTGGAAACTCAACGTCGCTGTCTTCGACTCACTAAATTCTTATTGGGGTCCATTAGAGATAGAACTATTCGCGAGCCGTCTCACCTTTCAACTAGAGCGTTACTTCAGCTGGATGCCGGATCCCGGCGCACAGGAAGTGAACGCATTTCTCCAAACCTGGTCAGGGATCAATGCTTATGCCTTTCCCCCATTCGCAATGATACAGAGAGTCCTGCAGAAAGTGAGGCAGGATCGGTGCTCTCTAGTCTTAATAACTCCCTTCTGGCCATCACAAGCGTGGTTCCCCACTGTTCTGGAACTGACCTTCGAAATTCCATTTCTGATTCCCTCCCTGAAAGATCTACTTACAGACGTAAATGGAGATCCTCACCTAATGACCCTATCAGGGAGTTTGAACCTTCTTGCCTGGAAAGTGTCAGGCGATCTAACGAAGTCTCAGGACTTTCGTCATCAGCTTCTACTCTCCTCAAAGAGTCATGGGCACCAGGAACTCACTACAGATACAACAATATCTGGAAATGCTGGTTTCGTTGGTGCATGGAGAGGGATTTGGATCCCACTCAAGCACCTATCGTTGATATAGTAAATTTCCTCGCTGAACTCTTCGACAAGGGATTGAGTTATAGATCAATCAACTGTTATAGATCAGCGATCTCTGCTGGTCATGTCCTCTTTAACGGTAAGTCAATCGGTAAGAATGTGATTGTTTGTAGGGTAATGAAGAGCATCCGTTTGAAGAGGCCCCCAAGTCCGAAATATAATACTCTCTGGGATGTGAATTTGATTCTAGATCTCTTCACTTCCTGGCCAGATAATTCATTTTTGAGCAGAAAGTTTCTTTCTTTTATACTTGCAACTCTTCTTTGCCTTATCTCCTGTCGTAGAGTTTCTGATGTTAAAGCTCTGGAGATTTCTAATAGATCTTATAATTTATTTGGAGTTAAATTTGAAGTCTATAGAAGAACCAAGACCATGTCTGATTCAATCTTCTATCCTCGTTTCGATCCTTCCCCGAAACTTTGTGTGGTTGATTGTATGAAAGCGTATGATATGACAATGTCTAATCTTCGACCGCTTAATGAGAACCAAGTTCTCATTTCCTTTGATAAGCCTCATAAGGCTGTTTCCTCCACTTCCATTGCCAGATGGGTTAAGTCTGCTATGTCTCTAGCTGGTATTGATATTTCCAAATTCAAGCTCATTCTCTTAGAGTTACCATGGCAAGTAAATCTCTTTGGTCCGGAGGTAAGTTGGATGATATCCTCAAAAGCTGCAGACTGGTCTAATGCAAGTACCTTTGCAAGACATTATTTTAAACCAATTGAACATATGTCTAATGTAGTTTTACAGGGCTACCAACATGCATAATGTAGCCTCCGTTCTTGTAATGAAATTGCGATTCTCCTATTAACATGCCTAGAGAATCTAGATTTCATTAAAGACACGGAGGCTCACATTATCCCTCCCAACCCATCCCTGTTTGGTATTGGGTTTAATTTAACATGATGTTATTCATAATCTTAATGTTATGTATTTTGAATTGTTTAGAATTTATTGTTCAATTGTTCACCTGGTGAATCTGCTTACATTGTTTTTTAGGATACAATTTTCATTGTCCTCTTTCTTTCAGATAACCCTTCTACTTAATCTACCTTTGACGTTTCATCATCAGGAGGTCGTTCAATTGTCTTCTTCTTCTTCAATTTTGCTTCTGTTTACTTGGAATCTCCTGGAATCTACTGGATCTACTTTCGCCAGATTTAAAAGAGGCTGATGGTTGCTATGTGTAATGTCTTACTGTATCTCAGTGTTCTTTTTGGAACCTTTATATTGTGATGCGACTGGCTTGGATCTGCAATTAAAAGTCATTGCATAATGTGAGCCTCCGTGTCTTTAATGAAACCTAGATTCTCTAGGCATGTTAATAGGAGAATCGCAATTCTCCTCCAGGCTCCGGTACCCTCCTTCTTCCCCAGCCTCCTCCTTCTCCCCAGCCTACTACTGTCCGTGTTAATAACCATGGACACTCTGATTTCGTTTTAAATGTGATTGGTGAAGCTCAAAATGTTCACAATTGCAACAAGCACAGTGCACCAGACGCTGATGTGGGCTCCGTGATCCAGTTTAGATGTTTGTGGCAATATGGCAATAGCACTAAGCAAAGAGCATCACTACACTAACAAGAAATTAATATCAATGTATGATTATTTTTTGGGTGATGTAATATCATGTTGTGTAGCATACTTAGTTTTAAAGTGTTTCTTGAGTGATGCATTCAGAGGTGACCTGATAAAGCTTACAGCTAGAAAACGCATTGAAATGTTTTATCAGAGGAATTCAGTAGGAGTTGCATGTCTGGTGTGCAACATTTCTTTTGTGTGTTTGTAGCTTTTTAGAGCCATAGTTTTCATCTGTTAATAGTGCCTGGCGAGTTTCCCGTTGATGAGATTTGTTGTAGTTACTTGTTTTCACGGGTGCTCGGTGTGAGCTGCTTGCACGCATATTTATGTGTTGTGACTTTAAGCATTTATCCCTTGTAATCCCCTCTAGAAATGTACTGGCCTTTTTGACACAATTCGCGAATGCCCTTTGGCCCGTGTTTTGGCAAGATAAGAGTGTTCCTGCTAGAAATGGTGGTGTTATACAACAATACATAGCCCACAATACAACAATACATAACCATTTGTAGCCCACATTTTTAAAGTTTGATGGAGTTTTGGCAAAGAACAGGAGAACTCTTACACAAATAGGACTGTTGCCATGGCAATCCCTGATAGCTTTTAAATTAAGTATTTTTTTATAACATAAACATATTGGCAGATCCAATAGGTCTGGCTTAACACAAGGTCCCAAAGGTGATACAGATTGCATTGCAAATGCTTATCTTCCTTCCTGGCAGCTTCTAATTAGAGCTGCCTGCACCGGGTATTTGTTATCCTCTTTCCTAAAAAATTAATGCGAGCTATACTGAAGGCTTGCTTGTCTTCAACACTGTCCTATTCTTGTCCATGCTAAAAGAATTTGGGGTAACCAGAGATTCTTCATTATATTCCATCCTTTCTTTCTGTGTTTTAGAAACTCAGCAAGGACTATAATGAAGCCGTTCTTGCCTTCCGACCTTTTCTTTAACCCTTTAGCTGCGGGGTGTTTTCCCCGCGCTGTGAGGGGGGGAGGGTCGCGTGCGGCGCCGCTGTGCTGGTGAGGAGCTCGGCTCATCATGAGGCACAGCGGAGCTGCCCTCATGACGAGCTGAGCTCGTCACGACCACACCCGTTTTGGAATGTTCAGCACAGCGGGGAAATTATCCCCGTGAGCGAACATTCCAACGGCTGTGACGAGCTCACTCGTCATGAGGGCAGCTCAACCGTCCCTCATGACGAGCTGAGCTCGTCACTAGCACACAAGGGGTTAAATACGGATTAAAAGATGGCTGTATCGAAGGCAAGGGAGTCTTTGATACAGTTCACATTTTTGTTTGCTTTATGTCTGGCTTTCATGTGCTTACTCTGCAGCCCTTATGGCTTTGAAACTGCTTGAAATTCATTGGAATTCTTACCAAAGAACTCAAGAAATATAGTTTGTGGTGGACAAAATGAAACCATAATGAGTGAATAGAAAACCAAGATAAAGTACAAAAGCACGGAACAAATGGCAGGTTTCCATTCAAAAAGTGGGTTCATGCCAGACATTTGCTATGCAAGAGAGACGTTCTTAGTATTCGGTAGTTCATCTTCTGCTTTAAAAGCTCAGCAGGGGCGTCTGCTTTGTGCACCTACGGGCCACTTTGGTATTACAGAAGGGGCACCAGATGCTTGTGCGACCCCTTCTTTAAAACAGATAGCGCTCATGCACATATAGCAACAGTGCTATCATAAGAGGGTGTTCGCGCATTTACATGGGGCATGGCCCTATGTACATAAGGGAATCCTCTTGCCACTGCGCCGTATTATAGACACAGGCGCAGAGGCAAAGAAGCGGTCAGGATGCTCCCTGTCAGTGTGCCACCTAATATTAGCCCCCTGGAGAGGGTGCCCAGACATCCCCTTACAGGCCTGTCACTCATTACACCCGCCTGCAAGGGGAGCGCTCTCCCCTTTTGAAAAGTGCATGCGGGTTACTGTCTGCACAGTAAAACACATAGCGGCTGCTTTAAAGCCACTCCATCTTTCACTTGAATGCACTGCCCCCAGGGGGCAGCACAGTAAGTGTAATAGGAAACACTTTCCCTGTTTGTGTCCAGCACACCTGTTTTAAGGTGCACCGTTGCACAAAAAAGAAAAGTGTGCCCTATCCATAATAGCCATACAGTTGTAATATATTGTTTATTGGTTCAGTCAGGTACTGACCTAGTCGCATGTGGATTTTTGTATCACTAGGTTTTCGGCTCAAATACATCACCCAAGGTACGTGGAGTAACTGGTTGTTATCTCTGGCGAGCGTGTTTATAGTCATTTCGCATAGTGATTGTCGCATTTGTTTCTAAACAGTGTGAAAACTCCGTGCTCATCTATACAGGTATGTCGTTTTTCAGGTGAAATATCTCTTTTCAGATCCACCCATTTTTTATATAGTCTGACATTGATTATGGCACACATTCTATCTCTTATAGTTGTACAGCTGCTTTCATTGTGGCGATTCTGGTAAGGCGGCAGCACATACATATATGACGATTATTTTTTAAATTCCTACGTTGGTTTCCCAGTAACACTGCATTTAGTTACACTTTGTTTTTCTAGATCTGATATCGATATATCATCACTTACAGGTATGTTGACTGAATGAGTTGGCATCGTTAGTTGAGACATTTACATGCAACCAACAAAACAGACTACCATGGGCATCTAAAATCAAATTTCATTTATTCATTTTTTTCAGATTGGCCCCTGAAGAAGGTACCACAATGGTGCCGAAATGCATTGGGCATGGATTATAAATTGTGATGGATATGTCTTATTGTCCAACTGTTCAACAAATATAAATAATGTATTATGACATGTGATGAAATGATTAATGTTTGATTAACACGCACAGTTGAAATGCATTTATCTTTGAATGTCATGAGATTTAGATAATGACATGCACTAAAGACTATAAATGAAAAAATCTGTGGTGAATCTTTTTTAATTATTAATGTAGGTGTTTTTTCACCGAGTGAACAGTGCGCGACTGCACAAGTACATTACTTGTCTTAACTATCCATAATATGACCCCAAGGGCTATATTACACGAGCACCCCGGGGTCACAACTGGCATTTGCGCCCACCTCATGCGCCTCTGGGGCACTTTGGTATTACGGAAGGGGCCACAGATGCTAATGTGGCCCCTTTTGTAATACAGATAGTACTAGCGCTATTATTGAAGGGCATTTCTTCATTTGCATATGGGCATGGCTCTGTGCAAATGAGGGCATTACTTTGCCTCTGCGCCTGCATCATATTAATGAGGAGGGCGCTTAAGCAAACATGCATTTATACGGCTGAAAATGCACCACAAAAAGGTGGTGCACTTTCAGTGTGCCTTCGAAACATAGGGATGGAAGTGAGTCCCATGAACCCCCCAGACATCACTTTGCAGGTGGGTGCAATCACTCCCTGACCCTGTCTGCAATGGGATCTCTAATCCCTTTTTAAAGTGCAGGCAGGTTGCCGCCGGCACATAGAAACACGGAGCAACTTTTAAACAGCTGCTTGGTAGTTCTCTTGAGTTTGCTGCCCTGGGGGCAGTGTGTGTTTTCGACAGCCCCGAGGACAGTGCATTCTTCCTGATAGGGCTCACTTTCCATGTTTGCACCCGGGCACCTGCTTTAAGTGGCGCCGTGGTGCAAACATGGAAAGTGCACCCTATCTGTAATAAAGGCCCAGGGGCGTAGCTACTATTGGTGCAGGCAGTACAATGCACCGGGGCCCAGAGACGGGAGGGGACCCAGTCTGCCTTGTACCAGCTGATGCTATTTCAAAAGCTGTCTGGTTTCATTGTTTTTAAACAGTGCATGCCAAGGGCATGACTATGTTTACTTTCCAATAGGGGATACAGAGAGAGTAGAGATAAGGGAACAATAAAGAACAGGAACAGAGAGGAAAAGGATGAAAGAAAAGGAGAGGATGAAAAAATAGGAAGGAGTGCAGGAAAAGATGACCGAATAGGAAAAAGAATACGTCTGAGCGAGAAAGAAAACAATTGATACGGATGAGTAAAGTGGGAAATGGAAAAGGAAGGGACGGCAAAATAAATATGGAGCTAAGGGAGGAAGGAGAAGAGGATGAGTAAGAGACAGAAGACGGGGGAAGAGAGAGACAGTGAAAGGGGTTAAAGATTAAATGGATGAAGGGGACGAGATGAGAGCTGGTTACAGATAGTGAGGCGAGGAGATAAGATGATTAGAATGTGGAACTAGGGGACCTGCAAATTGCATTAGTGCAGCAAGTGCAGTGACAACAGGCTCCAGCGGTGTGATGGGAGCATTGCGCCTCATTTATAGCAGAATTATAATACCAGCTGGGGGGGTCTAGTAACATTGCTTGCACTATGGCCCATGACCCGCAAGCTAAGCCACTGAGGCATACATAGGTTCTCTCGAGAGGCGCTTGGCAGTGCAGGCAAAGTGAAGCCCTACGAGCTGTAAGCTCAATGGGAAAGCTGCTTTAGTAGTGGCACGCCATGCAGGGCACACCCAGAGTGGCAGTCCGGCAAACAATGTAGTTGGTCACCTCTGCGTTTGCTCTCTTAGGTTACTGGCCAGCCAGTTCCGGGGCAGGTAGAGGGTTTGCAAATATCGCATGATTGGAATGCCATGCTGCCTTATGGCAAAGATTATGGTGATGCCTATGCTGGGGCTCTCGAAAGCATGTCGAGTCTATACAACGCCCCCTTTACACTTGGTGCCGTCCCCTCGAACTACGGCGCAGGGAGAGACATTACAATGCCAAATCGATGGCATATTTAGATGGTTATGCAAGACTGCAGATGTGCTAGGCAGTAATGCTGTGATCAAAGTTGGAGTGTGCACGCGTCTAGCCACCTACATTATGAGAAAGGCATTGACTTCCCAGATTTAACTGGTGCATTCCCATTATGATAGTGAGCACATTGCTTCAGACATCTGAGATCTGCATACATTTTACCCAGCATCTCCATGTAGCCCACCCTTCACCCAAGCACTCCGTAAAGACACCACTATTCCAGAGTTAATATGAGCCGGTGGGTTCTGGTGCGCGGCACCGGCACTTAATTGCCGGCTCCGGCGCTTATGACAGTCTGCCACCTAGTGGCGCTGTCTGCCTAATTTAGGTAGGAGTACATCCACAGCTGTTACACTTTCCTCCCCAGTCAATCTTATAGCTTTTTGGGCCAGGAATAATAGCATGAATTGTTACACTTGTAAGAGTGTGCGGGTTAGCTATTGTGCTGGCGCTGTCATTGGCAGTGCTGGCAGGGACAACGGATTCTACTTGAAGCACTTGAGGACACTATAATACACTGCTGCTCGAATGGGAGATGGAGCTTGTTTGATAAGTATGATGTCACTGGAGATTCTCTGGCGTTTCCTGGGATCAGGGGAGGACCGTCGGTTCCAGGCAGCCCTGGTAGGGGAGAGCGGCTCGGCATGTATGCGAGCTGTCTCGCTCTCCTTGGAGGAAAGGCTTGGAAGAGGTGTCGAGCCTTGACACCATTTATCAGGTATTTATTATCTAAACAGCTGGGAGCGCTGCATAGTTTTGATTCGACAGTTCATCTGAGAATGACCCGGAGATAAAAGAAGTGAAGAGACGTCGCCCTTGCTGGCTGCCCTCCGACCCCGCTGAAGAGGAGAGTGTGACTCACGCTGAGAGAAAACCAGCCCTGGGCCAAAACTGAGCCGAACTGAGGCTGCCAATACCTTTTAAGGCATTGTGTTCCAGTCTTGCCCTGATGCAAGGCGCGGCGAGGAGGGGGGCGGACCCAGTGTTTGCAGGATTGGGCTGGGGGGAGAGTCTGAGGGAGAGGAAGCGAGCTCAGGAGCGGTGGTAGACCGAGACACAGCCCGAGCAGACACTAGGAGCACTCGGGGAGTCTGAGCAGGAGAAAACAAGCAGTCTGCCACAGACCCGGCAGTATAGCACCATGAATTAAATGCATAGGTAGTGAAGAGAGGAAGCAAGCGGGGCAAAAAGAGAGACCGAGACATGGAGACAAGCTGGGCTTTAGGTGGGATGAAAAAACTGGGGGTTTCTCAAGAGGGCGCAGCAAATATAATTAAGGGCGTTAAAAACATGTAAGCTAAAAATTTGTGCTTAGCATAGTGTGCCCCCCACTGGTATTTTGCTGTTTCTGTCATTGGATCCAGATATAAGATACAACAAGTAACATCATACCTACATACCTTCTGCTACAACACCCTCCGCATGCTTCGCAGGATCTACAAGTGGATCCCGACCGAAACAAGAAGAACGGTGACCCAAGCCTTCGTCAGCAGCAGGCTGGACTACGGCAACGCACTCTACGCAGGAATCCCGACCAAACACATACAACGGCTGCAACGCATCCAGAACGCCTCCGCCCGCCTAATCCTCAACATCCCTTGTCGCAGCCGCATCACCTCTCACCTAAGAGACCTGCACTGGCTCCCCGTCAACAAGAGGATCACCTTCAAGCTCCTCACCCACGCACACAAAGCACTCCACAACACCGGACCAGCCTACCTGAACAACAGACTCAACTTCAACACCTTCGCCCGCCAGCTCCGCTCTGCCAGCCTCGCCCTCGCCGCTGTCCCGTGCATCCAACGAACAATCTCCGGCGGCAGATCTTTCTCCTTCCTCGCCGCTAAGACCTGGAACACCCTCCCCACCCACCTGCGGCAGACCCAGGACCTGCTCACTTTCAGGAAACTCCTCAAGACCTGGCTCTTCGAGCAGTAGCAGCACCCCCTCCCCTCAGCGCCTTGAGACCCTCACGGGTAAGTAGTGCGCTTTACAAATTCACTGATTGATTGACTGATACAACAAGTCAGGGCTATTGGCTTTGTCAATGGTTGTTAGTTGCATAAGATAAAAAATGAGCAGCAACTATGACTTTTATTAACATTGAAAAAGCTTCCACTTACAGCCCTGGTAACACCATGACAATGTTGCTGCTCCTGAGTTTCAAAAAGAGAAGGGAAATCCAGAGAGAAAATTACGCTCTATAAAGGATTTCCCTACCCGCATAACGCAAAAAAAAAAATGGACCGCCTGTGCCAGGGCACACAATAGAGCCAGATAGAGACCCGTTCGAGGCCCCCTTTAAAAACTGCCGGTGCTCAGACCCGGTGAGACCCGGCCCACTTAAAACCCTTTAGACAAGAGAAAGGAGACAGAGAGAAAAAAGAGAGCAAGAGTGTGCACAGGCCAGGCAGAGTGAGTGACTACAAGAGTAGAAAATCAAAGGCCTGATTTAAATTTAGGAGTACGGTAATTTCTCTGTCAGGATGCAGTGGTGTAGCAAGGGGGGGCAGGGACCCACTCCCCCCCCATGAGTTTTGGGGCGGCAGTATCCCCCCAACCCCATCCCTCTTCTTCTTTAATGCATTTGCCGTGGGGCAGCAAGCTCAGGAATATCACCAGCAAAGCGACCCCCACCCCTTCTATGCAACCGCCGCAGGGCGTCAATTGCGACGCTCTTCGATGCATCCACCGCAGGGCGCAAAGGCAGGGACCGCCACGGGCGGCAAAGTGGCTAGCTACGCCACTGTCGGGATGCCCTGACGGAGTAACCATACTCCGAATTTAGAGATGTCCGTCAGCAGCCGCGGTGGGTAGTGGGAGTACCTGCATACCATTAGCAGATGGAGCAAAACAGAACAATAAATGTGAACTAACTGTGGATGAAACTGTTTTGGGGACTGAGATGAGTTATTGCTTTTAGTGTGTCTTGTCCAGCAAGGGCAGATTACAAAAAGGATAACACTCATATTGCATGTGACTATAGGAGAACGGGGAGTAGTCGGGAGCCATGAGGTTCACACTGTGACGGCTGGGGAGCTGGCACGTGGTAGGGTAATCTGACAGGGAGAATACATGTTGCAGCAGGAGGCAGGAACTAGAATCTAAGCATACAAGAAGAATGGGACATCAGGGAAACCTCGGGGCACCATGTTAGTGTACGGGCATTGGAGTCCATGACATTAAAACCTACAAGTGACCCTAAAGAATGTTTATGGGCCATGGTATTGTCTCATTGCACCTCGCGGTGACTCGTCCACGTCTCATCCCCTTCTCCAGCTATCAGGCATTTCTCAAGCCCCCTGACCTCTACTCTGTGTTTTGCTCTCAGCCTGGACCCATCTCTTAATGGTCTGAAGCTATATCGTACCTGTGGGTGGAAGTGCGACCTTCCACCTTGAGGAGATCTTTCTCTAAGCCACCAAGAGTCCCAGATTTAGGAATCGGATTCCGCATTGAAGTGCTTTGCTCTCTGAAACAGGCCTCAGGCACACGCTTCCCAGGTGTTGAGGTGAGCAAGCCTGTGCATTCCACTAGCAATTTTTTTTTTTTACTTCTGAGCAAAATGTTGTCAGTGACAGACAATCCCGTTGCATGTGATGGAGATCTGAGCTGAAGGGTAGACAATGCAGGCAAGTTGTGATGACGTTGGCTAAAAGTTTATTTAATTTTCCCGGGGGGAGGTATGCCTGGGAGGATGAAAAATTTATCAATTTAAATTTAGCATTAAGGGCAGTTCTGATCATGTATAGTGTGTGCTTGAGAGAGTAATGGGTTCTGTGTAAGTTATCGCCATTTGAATCCAAGCAGACCATATAGGAGGTATTATCCCTTATGCAGTGCAAATGCTCTCTAACCAAATGGAAAGGCATAAACTGGCCCTCCAGGAAAAAATCACTTATAGACTCTATGCCGGCTGTTTCCCATTTATGTTAATTTTTCCTCTCAAATATAACCTTGTGTTCCTGAAGGCCGAGTAAAGGTATCTTAGGGGCATTGCCCCATAGACACCAATCAGGGGAACCACAGATTGGTTCACCCCTAGGAGAACTAGGTTGTACACTCCTGCCTGACTCAAGGGTTGAGTCGCTGCACTGGTTTCCACGAGTGAAAGCACAGAGAGTCATCGAGATAGCCAGGGCATTAGATAATAACTCTCAAAATTAGGTAGTCCCAACCCACCCTGACTAACTGGGAGGTGTAACTTGGTAGAAGTGACTCTGCGATGACCGCTGTAAACAGAGGAGGTTGACTAAAAGGGTGTCCCACTCCTAAACAAATTTACAGTTAAGAAAAACCATGATTTTATCAAAATAATATAAAAGACAAGAGAGCATCACCATTTTGGAAATGGTGGTGCATCTGCACCCCAGGTTTGAAAGAGGCAGCGTCCTCCTGAATGCCACTTGGGCTTTAATGGAGTTCCTTGCTCTAATAAGATTGCCCCCAGCAAATCACACTTGGACTGATATACCTGAATACCTAGATAACAAAAGGAAAGGCTTTCCCATTTAACCGTCTAATCCCATTTCCAGGTACAAAATACGGTTTCACTTTATGCAGATGATGTCGTACTCTTTCTTAAAGATGTCAGACATGACCACTCTCAAATTATCTGGACTCTTGAGGAATTTGGTGCAGCCCCACACTCTTCATCAATTGGGTGAATTCATGTTTGTTCCTGTTACGCCCAAATGCACGCACCAGTGACAAAGAACTGGAAGGGGAATTTTACATCTATGGGTCTCAAAGGTTTGTGATCATTTTATGCTTTTTAGGTCGAGCCTAGGCAGCACGCATGCGCTATCTGCAAGACCTGATGTAAGTAGTATACGGCGTAAAATCCCGTCTGCTGCTTGCCATTGGTTAACTCCTCCATTGCTCTTCTTTCCTGGTTCCTTATTGGTTAGCGCTTTCGATACAACACTTTCACAAGGAGCACCGGCCAACTACAGTTTTGAAAGGTTTTTTCTATTTCTTTACTTTTGAAGCAATCGTGGCACCCATGCTTTAGCTTAAGATATTTAAAAATAAAGCGTGAGTACTGCAATGGCTTTGCAATGCAATAACTCTCACATTACTGAAAGTTTGAGCTATTGACATTGTATTAATATTAACAACGCCAATAGCTCAAACTTTCAGTAATGCGAGACCTATTACATTGCAAATGGTTGTTTAATTGCTGTGCATGGGTGCCGCGCTTTATGTTTTAGCGCAGTGCCCACTTTTATATTTACAACATGGGCGCTGCGATTTATGTTAGGGCACGGCGCGCGCTTTTATGTTTAAGAAAGCAATAGCTTTAAGTCTCGCAAATGCGAGAGGATAGGGAGAGGATGTAGCCTTATGGCTAGAGTGGTCGATCTCGAAGCTGGGGAACCAGGTTCCAGTCTCGGCAAAGATGCTCAACATCATGTGATTCTGGGCAAATCACTTAATCTCCCGTGCCTAACAAAAATGAATGTGTCCTTCTGTAATGAAACTGGTGCTATGTAAAGCGCTCTAATACCCGATGTCTCGGGTCTAGTTTGTCCTATATATAAATACTCTAAATAAAAAAAAAAATGCATGTTATATTACTGCTTTGAGGGGATCTCCTGACTCCGGGAACGCTACATGAAATAAAATAAACCGAGGATCCTCAAACATACAAATTAAAAAAGATTATCTGAAAGTAATTGTACCTATTGTCACGCCTAGTTTTTCCTCACATAACTGAGTAAATGAGTTTATGGGTGATTCAAAATTAGGATTGTGTGAAATTTGTTAATCTGCATTTGCTTCATTCCGCAAAATTTGGGAAAATGACAAACCAGTATTTAGCACTATATTTTAGCCTGAAATTCGTTCTCACATCCATTTTGAATGCACAGGCATATTTTGCTCTAAAAAAATAGAGCAAAAACACAAGCACCTCAAACAGGGTTCTCAGCTTGGACTTCCGTCCCCACTGTTCCTCCGCCTGGCGGCTCCGGGGATGCTGGTGGCCCCTGCCGTGCCAAGTGTCTCGCGTTTGACCAGGCACATTCAGAGGACAGCCTCTGGGGGTTCGCGATGTGCAGATCTTCGGGTTATGCCCTCAGACCGTGCAATTTCACTAGGTACGGTTACCCCTAGACGGGTGAGCCTAGGTAAACCAATCAACGTATAGAAGATATGCTTCTTTTGTCACAATTGACTTTAAAGAAAGTATGGGAACGGTGATTAGCATTTCCTTTGGGTCAATCACGAAGGTGTGTACAGTTTTAAACTGCGAGATGAGCTGCAGTGTTAGCATCATTCACAATATTTTTTTGGCATAATGCTCGTGCACATATATTTGTTTTACACACCGAGTGTTTTTAGATATAGGTACTTCGATTTTAATCTCAAATCGTATTAGTGGCCCGGCAAGTAAATTTATGGCAAACGTGTTCTCCTTTTTCTAAAAGCACAACGGGTGTTCTACGTGTGAAATTATTGCCAACCCGGGCAGTTGAGCAGGAATATGAAACACTAAAAGTTTCCACAACGGGGCGTGGCCAAGACGGCGAACATGGCGGACGTAGCCTAAGTGAGCTCCGTCCCGCCATCCGCATATCCTGCCTGCATCCTACGTCGCCCCGACCGAACTGCGCCCAAAACCAGGTGGCAGACAGCGGATCCGACGGCGACGCCTCGGCCGTGACTCTGGTGTCCCGGCGGTCTGCGGCTGGGGAGATACAGCCGCCGGGAGCCCTGACGGTGAAGGGGCCTTCCTCCACGCCACAGCCGGGACCTCGATTTTGGGTTGATCCGCCCGGAAGTGTGTGGCAGCCGGGGCGCGCCGGCGGAAGGTGCCGCTCCAGCGGAAGTGAAGTGGCGGAGAGGCGGCCGGGATCGATCTAGCCCCGCTAACGCCTGGACGCTTGGTGCAGTGGCGGCAACGCCGGCTGGGGGAAGACGGAGTCGGCGCCCGTTCTCCAGCGGAGGTGGGGTAAGGAGAGGCGGCTGGGCGTGAGGCCTAGTGGGGGAGGGGACGCTCTGGGACTGTGCCTGGCCTCACTCGGGGGCGGAATCGAGCCGCGGGGCTCTGGGACACTGGAACGCTAGGGGGGCGGCCGCCATACCGACCCCCTACTTGTCCCCCCCCTACCCCCTCCATATTCGGACTGTGACCCTGCTGGACTCTTCCTGGGGGCCGGACTGCTGATATACTCCTGCTTGGTGGCCGCCTCGGGCCGTGGTGAAGGGGAGTGAACTGGACGGACCCCCGCAGTCTGCTGACACGGTCCTAGGCCTACAGGCGGCCCCCCAAATTGCATTGACATTGCAGCTGAGAGGCGTGGCGCGGGTGCTGGGTTGATTGCTGCGGGCCCCGCAGTGGAGTGAGTGGCCCCGTTACCACGTGGCTCGGCTGTGTAGACCGGGCACTATCCCCTGCCACTGAACACATAGCGCCTTGCGGGAGTTCCACGGGGGTGGGCTTCATATCCAGAGGTCCACGGCGGTCCGGGAGACGCTCATCATCAGAGAACGTGCGCATAGTGAGGAGTACATTGGACTGCTGGTCCCTCGTGGTCGAGACCATCACTCTGTCCGAGACATGACGAGAGGGGGCAACAGCGGCAATGCTTCTAAGCAGGGCCCGATGGACAAGTTTGCAGGACCCAGTGGGAGTGCGGGGGCGTCTGGTGGTCCCCAGAGCACGGGGCCTGACAACGCGGCGTTGATGGCGGCGATCACGCAGTCGAGGGACATGCTGGATGCGAAGATCGGAGCGGTCGGAGCCGACGTGACCTTGCTCCGGCAGGACCTACGCAATGCGGTGGCACGTATCACCGAAACGGAATCCAGGATCACGGAAGTCGAGGACGATGTGGTCATTCTCAAGAAGAAAGTCGCCGCCATGGAGGGGATTCAGAAGGGACTTGCGCTGCGGGTGGAAGATGCGGAAGGGAGGGCCAGAAGGAACAACCTGCGCTTCGTGGGCTTCCCGGAGAACTGTGAAAAAGGGAACATGGAGGCCTTCCTGACCCGATGGCTTGAGGGATGGCTCCCCCCGGACACCCTGTCGCGCTGCTTTGTGGTAGAGCGGGCACATCGAGCACTCCTTCCCAAACCACCTACTGGAGCTCGCCCCCGCTCAGTGATTGCCAAATTGCTCAACTACCACGACAGGGACACTATCCTGCGACAAGCCCGCGCCCAGGACCCTCTAATGTTTGAGAACCACAAAATCCTTGTGTTCCCGGATTACACAAAATTGGTCCAGCAGCAGAGACAGTCGTTCACTGCAGCAAAGGCACGTCTGCGTCAGCTCAAAATTCCTTATGCTCTACTCTTCCCGGCTCGCCTGCGTGTGGTCTTCCAGTCCCGCACCCAGTTCTTCAATTCCCCGGAGGAAGTTTTTGAATGGACCGACGAGACAGTGCGAGTCAAGGTGAATACCCCCCCCTAGGCGGAACTCGGATTCGTCGACCACCGGGAGACCTCCAAAGCCGCCCAGAAGGTCACGCAGCAGGAGTAATTGGAGGTCGCGCTCCCAGAAGCGCCCGCCTCCCCGCGACGAGACGGCCGAGGCACCGGAGGAGACGGACTCTTCCCCGTCGAAATCCTGACACCCTTACTTTCACGCTGACTCTGGCAACGGATCTACTGGGCTGTTGAGGTGCCTGGCTGGGTGGAGTAGGCCTGGCGCTGCTCTTGGACTTGCCACTCATTGATGGACTACATAATTCCTTACTCATGGGTGGGCAGTAGGTCGGGTGACGCTTACCCGAGGGCGGGCCTACTCCCGGAGTTCGTTCCCACGTGTTGGGTGGGAGGTTGTTAGATACTTTGTGGGTAGTTGGGTGGAATCCATTGGTGTAGTGGGTCTTGGACCTCCCGTTGGAGGTTTGTGATTGCCTGCACCGCGACAGGTACTTCAATGTTTCTGAGGTATGGGGTGGGGGGTTAGAGGGGGGGTCGTTGGTACAGTTTGGGGCGGGGGAGGGGGCGCAGGGGGGGGACCGGGGTTTGGGGGGTTCGGGAATCATGGGGGGGGGGGGGGAGTTGGATCTAGCTCTAGCACGGTGTTTGCGAGAACTTGGGGGCAACTGCATGTGCGCGTGTGGACTGGGTGGACCGATACTCTCGAGGTTTGGGTGATTGATGGCGGCTGATGGACAGGGTGCGAGCCTTTCGCATGCTACGATGCGTATATTGAGCTGGAACGTGAGAGGGATGCTTGACAAAATCAAACGGAGTGCGGTTCTGCGATTAGGGAAGACTGAAAAAGCGGATGTTTTGTTACTCCAAGAGACGCACCTCATGGGCACAAAGGTTCTTAGTCTGCGGAGGCATGGGTATGACCAAGTGTTTCATGCTGGGTTCACGAGAGGGTCCAGGGGAGTTGCAATCTTGATTCATCGCAGGGTCCCATACACACACGACACACAGTGGCTGGATGTGCATGGACGGTACGCGTTTGTCAAGGGGAAGCTGGGGAGTGAGCCTGTGGTCTTTGGCAGTGTGTATGCTCCACCCCCACTACAAGACGCTCTGATTGAACGACTGTTCGATATCTGGACTGACATCCCGCTTGTGTTGACGATTCTGGATGGAGACTGGAATGACGTGATGGACGGGAGGCTTGATCGCTGTAGACCCGGTGGAGGCCAGTTATTAGATACTACTACACGACTGAGTAGGATGGTGCAAGGGATGGGATGGATTGACACTTGGCGGCAAGATCATGCATGTACCCGCGAATATACCTTTGTGTCCGCGGTCCACAAATCCTTCTCTCGTCTGGACTACCTGTTTGTCCCACAGCCCTGGATAGGGAGAGTTGTTTCTACCTCCATACTTCCTAGGGGCCTATCAGACCACTCCCCGATTGCATTGACGTTGAGTCTAGGTGTGCGGCGACAGCCGTTTCGCTGGCGACTCTCCACGTGGCACTTGCAGCGCGACGACTACCAATCGCGCATGAGGGAGGCAATAGCGCATTACTGGATTGAGAATGAGGACCCGAGTATGGATGCCATGACCTTGTGGGAGGCCCTGAAACCTGTGCTCCGGGGCGTGGACATAGCGTGGTGCGCCGCGAATCGTAGGGCCCGCACGTTGGCCCTGGCGGACGCGGCTGACCAGGTGCGTACCCAAGAGGCGACCTGCCTGGCAGGGGAGAGCGAAGACGCGGTGACTCTGTTGCTGCACCTCCAGCGCTCTTACACCTCCTTATTGCTAGACGAAGCCAGACAGAACTGGCTAGCTACACAGAGTCGAATTTATCAATGGGGGGACAAATCTAGCACGATGCTTTATAGGCTGTGTCAGGATACCTATCAAGCCCAGCCCTTGCCGGGACTCTGTGATGCCGCCGGAAACCCTATGTCAGCTCCCGAGATCCTGGCCCAAACATTTGCCCAATATTACGGAACGCAATATGCCCCCCAGGACTCCCTCCCGGCGGAGGAGATCAATAAATTCCTTGCGGACCTTCCGCTCCGGGCGCTCTCGGATGAAGCTAGGGATCAACTGGATCTCCCGCTGTCTGCTGAGGAGCTGGGAACAGCTCTAGGCGGACTAAACACTGGCAAGGCCCCTGGGCCCAATGGGTTCCCCTGTGAATTCATGAAGTTGTTCCATCTCCAATTGGGGCTGCGCTATAAGAAAGCTCTGGAAGTGGCTAGGGACCGTGGCAGACTGCCGGCGGATTGGCGACATGCCGAGATCGTGGTTTTTTGCAAGCCAGGGAGGCCCCAAGATAGTCCCGAATCTTATCGTCCGATATCATTGCTGAACTTCGAGGCGAAAATACTGGCAAAGGCTCTGGTGAATCGCCTACTCCCATATATTACGGACTTGATTCATGTGGACCAAGCGGGCTTCATGCCCCACAGAGCGACAAGACATAATATACGCCGCGTGCATCTAGTGGTAGAAGCGGTGCGGGCGGCGGGCATCCCTGCGGCCCTCTTACTGGCGGACATTGACCGCGCCTTTGACTCCCTGAGCTGGCCATATCTTCGAGCGCTCCTCCTCCGGCTTAATCTGGGCCAGCGCTTTTTGTCGTACATTCACTTGCTGTATACGGACCTGATGGCAGCGGTCAGGGTTGCGGGGGCGGTCTCCAGTTCATTCCCCATTGGTCGGGGCACCCGACAGGGATGCCCCCTCTCACCTTACCTGTTCGCCTTGGCTATGGAGCCGCTTGCGCCTTGGGTGAGGATGGACGCTCAATTGCACGGAGTGGAATGGGTGGGAGGCCCATCCGATAGGATTGCACTCTATGCTGACGATGTGCTCTTTTTCCTCACAGACCTCAATAAATCGGGACCGAGGGTCCTGGACATAATGCGCATTTTCGGGGAGGTGTCCGGTCTTAGGATCAATGTACGGAAGTCGAAATTGTGGGTCCTGGGTGACCGGGGGACCTTGGGCCCCGGCCTTGCAAGAAGCGGCGGGAGGCCTTAAATATTTAGGTGTTTTCTTGACGGACGTTCCGGGAGTGTCATGGTCCCGTAACATAGTGCCAGTCTGGGACAGGATCCGTTCAGATATGCAGACGTGGTCCAGGATGCCCCTGAACGTCTATGGCCGCTCGGCCATCTTCAAGATGGTAGCCCTACCCCGTATTTTATACCAACTGCAAAACCACCCGTACCCAGTTTCGTCGCACTGGTTTCGGCAGGTGAACTCTGCCTTGGGTCGATTCCTGTGGACTGGGGGAGCAGTAAGAGTGGCGCTCCGTACCTGCTTCCTGTCGACCTACTGTGGGGGGCTGGCCACCTCGGACGTCCAATCCTACTATCAGGCGTCGCACCTGCTTGTCCTTAACGAATGGTGGTATGGGGATCGGGGAGACCCGACCTATGCCCTGGAAAGGTATATGATGGACCCGGACACGCTCCATACTATCCTGTACTCGGCTGCTATCCGGAAACGACTCCCGATGGTCCCTCAGGTGGTCTTCAGAGTGTGGCGCGACGCTCTCCGCCGCATGGGGTGGTGGAATAGGCTAACAGGTGAGACTCCCCTGTGGCATAATGGGAGACTGCCCGGTTTGGCTTCCCTGCGGGGCTTTGAAGGTTGGGATGCTATTGGCATCTCGGCACTGGGCCACGTATTAGAGGGCACAGTCCTCAAGTCGTTCCAGGCATTGCGGGTAGAATATGACATGCCCCAGTCTCAATTCTTTCGATACCTGCAGCTCAGACACGCACTGACCCCCGCAATAGCGAACTTAACGTCTTTGCCGGAATTCAGTCCTTTGGAAGGTAAAGTATTTATGGGGGAATTGGAGACAAAGAAAATTTCAACCATATACCAAACGCTGGTTACCCATTGTTCCCCCTCCCTTGATAATCTGCGGGCAGTTTGGGAGGGTGAGCTGGGGGAGTTGGAGGAGGAGGACTGGAGGGAAGCCCTGGAGGCCCCTAGGGGGGCAGCAATAGCAGTGCGCCTGCGATTCATCCAATTTAAGTACCTACATAGAGCATATTATACAAGGGAACGGCTGTGGAAAACTGGGCTGATAGCCTCCCCGGAGTGCCTGAGGTGTGGGAATGCGATAGGCTCCTTCTTACATACGGTATGGGGATGTGTACGGCTGCAGAGATTTTGGACTGGTGTGTGGGACTGTCTGGAGGAAGTACTGGCATGGGACCTCCCTCGCACGCCGAAGTTGGGCCTCCTCCATGTTATGGAGCAAGTAGGGGGTAATAGATATAAACGTCACTTGCTCCTGTTGGGTCTCACAGTGGCCAAGAGGGACATAGCCCAGGCTTGGAAGGCACCCAGACCTCCGCTGGTGGGGGTGTGGAAGCGAGGCATGGACTTCAACATGGGCCTGGAACGTCCAATCTTTGAGGCCAGGGGCTGCCCTAGAAAACACTATCGAATCTGGAGGAAATGGGCGGATTATCGGGGCCTACTGCTGGACCCCCCAGCGACAAGAGACACAAGTCTGGACCTTGTTGGTTCTGCCCCTGAGTGAACTGTACCACATGCTGCTATTACGATCCCTCAGATTATGTTCTGGACAATGTAAACACCGTGCAGGGTGGGGGGTGGGTGTTGGGTTGGAATACGGGGAGGGGGGCTTGGGTAAACGTTGATTGAATATTTTGATCTTCTTGCTCTTTTATTTTCACTGCCTTCCTGATACTACGGAAGCGGTGTCTTGTTTATATTCTGTCAACTACTGAAACCCAATAAAATTTGTTCTGAAAAAAAAAAAAGTTTCCACAACAACCTCACACAAATATAAGTACCATATAATTAAATATAGGGTTCATTTAAAATATATATATTCAAGAGCTGCACAGAAAGCGTATAATGCATAGGCCGCGTTGGCCGTCATCTTATTGTAATTGCTATTTTAGCAACACTACAATTGTAAATGAAGTGGACCGTTACAACAGAAAGGGCTCTGGAATACGTAAGACACCAGTTTATCATGTCATCTTCTAGTTTGTCATCGTTTTGTTACCTTAATTCTCATTTGCACTCAGTAGACAATTCCACCATAACCCTGATCCGTTATATGTGGGCCAATTTCTCCGCATCTTGGGCAATATCAAATGGGGAAAGCAGATTCAGTATATTATGTTACAATTTATAAGTGCAAACCCTACTTTACTAAATACCTCCTGAAGCAGCAGCAGTGCCTTATTCCATTATTTTGGTGCAATTTCCAAATCGGTCTTCCAAGTTTTCCTTCAGGGTCAATTTGTTTTCACTGAAATCGATCCGTATGTCAAGATTATGGGAGGAAAGCAAACACACTGCAAACACATATTCCTTAAAGTCTTCAACTTTAAGCAGATCATGGTGAATAGGGAGGACCATGGTAAAATGGAATAAGAATGTTTTGCATTTAGCTCTACATTATACCGTAGCTCACTTGTAGAGGTGTGGGTCTCTTGCAATGCCTTTGAGCAGCAGTGCAGTTCACAGATGCGGTAGTGGATAGAGGAAAGTAGGGGTAAGGATGCATGGCAAAAGGAATCTGGAAAATGGGGAATTTCATATGGAGATGAACTGAGCAAGAGATATTGAAGGTCCTCCCACTGTCAGATTGTAGTCAGACATTTAGAGATTTGAGAAGAGAGAGGAGTGAGTGGCGGGCGTGTGATGTTTTATGGCTGGCTGGTCAGCGATGAGCCCACTAGCAACAAGGAGAGTGGAGAGAATAAAGACTGACCTTGTAGGGATGCAATGGCTTGAAAAGACTTGTACCAACAACTAAAGCAGGACCCACAGTATTATGGTCCAGCTTGACAGCGCAGCTGTTTGTTGGCAATTATATGGAAATTAGCAGGAGGGGCTTTGGCTCCGCCCACATGCTGTGAGCCAGGAGTACATGTTTTGATTGGGTAGAAGTTATGGCTTCCACAAAAAAGTGCATGTCCTCATCCACAGCTGTGATCATTTCGATTATTTACCCAGCTGCCTCAGGTTGTACTTTGAGAGGCACACACATGACATTGCAGTGTCATTAAAGTGTATTAGCTAACTAGATAATTTATGGGTTTTTTTTTAGCAGCAGCACAGATTATAAGAGGGCAGTCATTAACCTACATAGATGTTTAGGTCTGGCTAGACGGTGCAACTGTCACCTGATCTTTTAACCTACACTAGTATTATTATACAGTTCTTTGCATCTATACAAAGTTATTGTACATTTTCGAAGCCCCGTAGTTGCTTAAATGATCCTCAAAGCTCATGATCATTACCCACTCTCTGCCACTTCTATTGTTGCCCTTCCATTGGGCTATTTTTATAGGCCCCCATTGAGTCTCCAGAAGAGAGATTGTCCCTTATACCCCTGTCTCGAATAGATTCGAGGCTTTATCCAACTTAGATGAACAAGGCTGACCATCTGTAAATCAATTGGCTACAGGGGACCCATTAGTTAAGGGGGACACTGCAGAGGGAGAAATTCCTCTTCCTATGATTAATCCGTTACCTCCCACTACACCTCCTATTGAAGAACCCGGTCTCTTTATACAGGGACCCACTGAATTTAATTCCACTCTGCAGTTATCTAGTGTTCCTGGATTAACATCTCTATCATGGAACATAGGAGGCTTTCGATCTAAAAGCGGGGACATTAATTGGGAACTTTTTCTTGCTAGTCATCACATTATTGCCCTGCAGGAAACATGCGACTCAAAAGAATCCCATTTTCTGGATGGGTACTTGTCATTTTGTAAATATGCTGTTCCATCTAGAATGGTGAGATCTAGTGGGGGGGCTTTTGCTGTTAATTAGTCTAAAATGACTGTAAAGGGCAAAGTTAATAGATACGTGCTCACCTTACATTCTAGCAGTTGAACTAACAGGGAAAATCTGCCAAGCTTTTTAGTGGTTAATTTTTATAATTCTTTTATGAGAAGTGATGATCTGGAGCATTTAAGACTTCTCGCTGCCTTTTTGGATGACTATGAGGCTAAGGTTGATGTGTCCTACCATTTATTAATCCTTGGAGATTTTAATATACATGTTTGTCCTACTAACTGCTTGTTAAGACTAGAAGAGGAGTATGGCCCGCAGGGGCTAACACATTTTGAACATACAAACTCCGGGTCTTTTCTAGAGAGTTTTTTATCGGCCCATATTCTGATCTGCCCTGCGCAGTCGGATGTTTTATCTCCCATTTTTACATATACGGGCCAAGGCGACCCAAGTATCATTGATTATATTCTAGTTTCGGGATTATTGATGGACTTACTAGGCACTTTTTTGTGTAACCCATAGTTGCCTGAGTGGCTACAACACTCTGACTCTGAACAAATTCCAATATTGCGCCAAAAGACCAAGCTCACAGGCTAAAATGGGAGCTAATCACCCCGGATAGCTTCCTTGAAAACCTATATAATAACTGCGTAGAGGAGTTTGGAATTTGTATGGACCAGGACTCCGATCCATCAATAATCCTAGGTGCTTTTGACCGCATTACCAGGCAGGTAGCGGTCAATCTGACGATACCTTGCAAATTAAGGCCCAAGAAACATAAAAAATGGTTTGACCAAGCCTGTGTTAGCACACACAGAGCGCTATTGGAGGAGCTTAATGTGAAACCAAGGGATCCTGATAGGGTCAAGCAAACCAGGAGGGCTTAAAAACTGCAGTGCAAAAAAGAAAGTTTCAGTTAAGAGAGATGGCATGGGACGAACTTAGCCAAGCGAGCGTTTTGGCTAACAGCACTAGGTTTTGGACTGTGGTAAATAGCCCCACTTTTGATGAATCCACTAACTCTGTTACTGATTGTCTCATCTCTTCAGAGAGGTGGGCTCTGCACTTTGTGGGCGTTTACTGTGACGTGAGTCAGGAAACTATTAGTTGGCCAGGGGACACAGGCTGTGTTTCAAATGCCCTGTCCTTTACATTGGACGAAGTCACTGAGGCAATGATGTCAACATCAAGAGGGAAGGCACCAGGCCCCGATGGGGTGCCGGCGGATCTTTACAGGGCTGATCCTATTTTTTGGGCAAAAATCGTAACTTTTGTTTTTAATGCTGCAACCCAGGCCGGCTTTCCCCCATCTTAGGCGAAAGCGGTAATCATCCCGATTTTTAAAAAGGGCTCAAGAGATGATCCGGCCTGTTATAGACCGATTTCACTCTTGGATTCCGCAGCTAAAATAATGGGGAAAGTTGTCCTTGCCCACTTAACAGATTGGTTAGCTAAAAATAGCATCATTTCTGATCTTCGATATGGATTTAGACAGGGAAAGGGCACATTGGGACAATGTCTTAAACTACATTTAGTAAAAGGGAAGTACACTGTAGCAAAGTGTGAGGATCTCCATTTGGCTTTTATGGACTTAACCACAGCTTTCGACCTTGTAAATAGAGCAAAACTCTGGGCGTCCCTCCATAGCATTGGTATGGAGGCAGATTTGATCTCTTTTTTGGCGGCCATTCATGAAAACACCACAGCCGCTGTCCGCTATAATGAGGATGGCGGCTTAACTGAAGCATGGGCTGTCAAAAGAGGGGTGCAACAGGGGTGCATTTTAGCTCCCCTGTTGTTCACACTGAATGTCAACAAACTTGGGGGCGCCCTGACCTCCTCTTGCAAAGATGTCCCAAAAGCCGGCTCAAAACTGATCCCAGCTTTACTTTATGCCGATGATGCGGTTCTGGTGGCAAGGACGTCGAGGGGGCTGCAATCTCTTTAGATTGTTTTATTGATTTTATGGACTCTCTAGACTTAGTCACAAATCTTAAGAAGTCACACTCAATGTCTATTGGTACAGGTAGAGCAAGGAAGGCAACATTTTATTGTAAGGGGATGGAACTTACAAAAGTCCCCGCCTTCCCATTTTTAGGTGTTCTTTTTGATGAAAGATGCTCGTGGTTCACGCAGCGTATTCACAAAAAGAACACTCTTGCCAGAGCCTCGGGGGCCATTTTAGAGTTTTCTATACGAATTGGCTCCAAACCGTTCCCGGCCCTCATGAAGATCTATAATGCCAAGTGCCTCCCTATGGTAACCTACGGGAGTGATGTTTGGGGATATATTGAGACTGGCGTAATCCAGGCAGTTGAAAATAATGTCTTTCGTAGGCTGCTGTCGGTCCCGGCCTTCACCCCAATTTTCAATATTCATGAGGACCTTGATGCTGGTTATATCTCGGATCAGATTGCGGTTGCCCCTTTATTATGCTGGCTGAGAATTTGGCCACAACTGCCCCCTAATCTCAATCAATTGATAATCCAAGATTGTGTTTCCTTGGACAAAGGTTAGACATACCTTGGGTCCGACATATTAAGACCCAAATGGAATTTCTTGGTTGTCCCGACTTATTCCTAAGCCCTAGAGCTCTTGGTAAGTCAACTATTAGAGGATTAACCCCTTCGATGCTCATGACGGAACGGTTCCGTCATGAGCGTCGGTTGAGCTGTGCTCATGACGGAACCGTTCCGTCATGAGCCGGTAGGCTCATTAGAACCTTCAGCACAGCACAGGAATCTGCGCCGCGCTGAAGGTGTTAAAGCAGCAGTTCTTGGTTAGATCGATGTCAATAAGGGAGGAAAGGGAATTAGTTAAACCTACTGTGAGGAGCTTTGTCATGCTGAGTCTAGGTAGTCAGCTGCAACCATATTTAACATATATAAATAAACCGTATCATCTATTTGCTTTAATTAGATTTAAGCACAATATGGTGCCTTGGCTACTAGCCTTTCCAAGAGGGTATTGTAAAGAAGGAACTTTGGGTCCCTGTCCCAGTGACAACTTCTCGGAACAGAACACCCTGTATATGATATTTTTCTGCGAATATTATGTCTCGTTACGCATGAAATTTATCATTCCACTCTTAAGAGGGCGTAATTTTGAGCAAGTCAGGCCAGCATTGGTCTATTTGCAAATGTTGGCATCACCAGCAGTCTGTTTTGGGGTCGCAAGTTTTATTATCGGAGCAATCAGGCGTAGGAATAGACTCAGTGTACCATAGCTTGGACTTTGCTCATTTTTAATCTGCTCTTGGTAAAATTGTTTTGTAAATAGTGGACATTTGATTAGGACAAACTTTTTATATATTTATTTAAATATCAAGGAATGATTTGTCTGGTAGGAATGCCTAATATTTGATGTCTCATGGTGAATCTGTTAAAGGCGTGAGAATTGGAATGAATTCTTGTATAAATGTAAACTGTTTTAATGTGTTATGCTCTGTGATGTGCACTTTGATGGTTTTACATTTTAATTGAATAAAGTAACTTTTTGACTCTTTGCTCATCCATATTTGATATCAAAGGGAAAACGAGGGAATATATAGACTTGCCGCTGCCCTGCTTCTTGCCTCAATCAGTTTGTTGCTCCATTTCCGGTATTTTTACTATTCCGATCCCCAAAACAAGCCTTTTCTAAACCCTCCCTCTGACTCCTTCTTCTCCACTTCCCTTTTACTCATCCCAAGCCCCCTCCTACTGCTATGAGCTCAAAAAAAAAAAACATTCTAAATCCTTCTCTTCTATCCGTCCACTATCCTTTTCAATTAAAATAACAGACTAACATGTCCACCCCTCAAATTAATTTTTATATTTCACTATACTAATTCACCATTAATCCTTTATGAGTTCTGGAGTAGCATGCTACTCACCGAAAAAACACTTACTGTTGAGGTACAATTTGTAGAAAAGGCTTGAGGTTCGTGGCTTTCAGTTGTGATTAAATGGTGTCCATGGAAGGTCCAGAATGGCTGATGCACCGTTGGTTTATATCAAGTACAATGGGAGCTAAACTCCTCACTGTTAATGCTCTACATTGCTCATTTCACCACAGTGCTTCAACACCTCATCATGGGTTGCAAGCGCTAAATAACTGCAAATCTTTTTACCTCTTCTACCCCTTAGCCATCCTTCTCAATCCAAATAACTGACTAACATATCCACCACCCAAATTACTTTCATACTTCACTATACTTATTCACCATTTAAACTGTATGGGTTCCAGATTAGCATGCTACTTGCCGAAAAAGCACCTTAACACCCCATCAGGGGTAGCAAGCACTATATAAATGCAAACCTTTTTCCCTTCTCTATCCCTCCACTATCCTTTTCAATTCAAATAACTAACTAACATATAAACCACTCAAATACTTTTATATTTTCACTATACTAATTCACCACTTATCCTTTATGGGTTCCGGAGTAGCGTGCTACTCGCCGAAAAAGCGATTTGACTCCTCATCAGGGGTAGTAAGCGCTATATAAATGCAATTACAATACAATTATTTACTCATATATTTCTAAACATGGAACCCCAGCATTGTGTTAACTAAGTCTGATGAGTTATTTTCCTGTGCCTTTGAGAAGGTCGGAGTGAGGTTTTAGCTGTGAGCTTGTTTTCCCTGCAGCTCATTGCAGAGTTCTTTCATTCTTGGCACTCTCGCTTGTGGTAAGCACGCCTTGGCTGGCTATTTTCCCCCATTGCAGGTGTGCGTTTTAATCAAATCTCTAAGAGTCTAAGCTAGTCTGAGCTCGCAAGAAAGAGCGTGCGCAGCTGCATAGCCACATGGATGGATGCTCCAGCAATGAAATACTGAGCCATAGCATTGGCATCTCTGATCACCTGTCCTCTTACATCCTTGGGTTCTTGATTTATAATGAATGGTGGGGGTAGCCAAAGTGAGCATGCATCCTGCTGCAATTTTTTTTTTCAAAACAAATTTTATTAGTTTTATTTCGGGTGTTGAAGCATTGCAAAAAAACGGCACCACTCCCTGAACACCAGAGAAATAGTGTGCAAACAGTAATCATCAACATCAAGCTATGCAAGCAGTATTCAATAGGTCCACCCATCCCTAAACTCCCTTTCCCCCCAAACCCCCATCTTAAGAGTCTCCCGCCCGGATCCCACCCCTAACCCCTCACAGTGTCAGCGTGGTCCAATAGTTAATTCAATGCAGTAGCAAAATTCGTGCGTGAGTCCGTTCACCCCAGATCCACAAGCGGGTGTCCATCATCACTATCCTGACTTGTCGGCGGTTCCAGCCACAACCCTCTATATTCCGCCCATCTCTTCCAGATTTTAAAATGCTTTTGGGGGCAACCCCTGGCTACAAACACTGGACGCTCCAGCCCCATACAGAAGTCTAATCCCCTTTTCCATACCCCTAACAGGGGAGCTCTTGTGTCTTTCCAGGCTCGGGCGATATCACGTTTAGCCACTGTAAGGCCTAAAAGCAGTAAGTGTCGCTTATAAATGTTACCCCCCACTTGTTCCATAACATGCAAAAGGCCCAATTGCGGTGTGCGGGGAAGGTCCCACCCCAACACTTCAGACAGACAGTCCCAGACACCAGTCCAGAACCTCGCCAGTTTAACACACTCCCACACCGTATGTACGAAGGTTCCAATCGCACTGCCACACCGCAAGCAATCAGGGGAGGCTATCAGGCCCGCCCTCCATAACCTCTCTCTAGTATAATAGACCCTGTGCAAGTATTTGAACTGGATAAAGCGCAGGCGAACCGCTATCGCTGCCCCCCTCGGGGCTTCCAGGGCTTCCCTCCAGTCCTCTTCCTCCAGGTCTCCTATGTCCCCCTCCCAAGCAGATCGCAGAGTGTCTAGAGAAGAGGAGCAATGCGTAATTAATGTTTGGTATATGCTGGAGATTTTCTTCGTGCCCAACTCACCCATGAAGACCTTAGCCTCCAGCGGGCTGAATTCGGGCAGTGAGTCTAGACCGACCAGGGAGGGAGACAGGGCGTGTCGGAGTTGTAGATATCGAAAAAACTGTGTTGGGGGCATATCATATTCCTCTCGCAGGGCTTGGAACGTCTTAAGAACCGTGCCTTTCATTACATGACCCAGGGACGATATACTTATTGCGTCCCAGCCACTAAAACCCTTCAGGGATGTCAACGCCGGCAGTCGCCCATTGTGCCAGAGGGGAGTTTCCTCCGTCAATTTGTTCCAACAGCCCATGCGGTGCAGCGCGCTGCGCCACACCCGAAAGACCACCTGTGTGACCTCCGGAAGCTTCTTCCATGTCGCCGCTGAATACAAGATGGTGTGTAGCGTGTCTGGGTCCATCAAGAATCGCTCAAGGGCATAGGCCGGATCACTCCGATCCCCATACCACCATTCGTTTAGTATCAATAGGTGGGATGCCTGGTAATAGGACAAAATGTCCGATGTGGCCAGCCCCCCGCAGTAAGTGGAAAGAAAACAGGTGCAAAGTGCCACTCTCGCCACCCCACCCGCCCAAAGGAACTGGCCGTGCGCTGAGTTCACTTGGCGAAACCATGCCAGTGGTATAGGGTACGGATGATTCTGCAACTGGTACAGTAGGTGCGGGAGAGCCACCATCTTAAATATGGCTGAGCGGCCGTAGATATTCAAGGGCATTCTGGACCACGTCATCAAGTCCGAACGTACACGATCCCACACAGGCAGTACATTAAGAGCCCATGAGACCCCCGGGATGTCCGTCAGGAATATCCCTAGGTACTTAATTCCTCCAGTAGCTCTCTGCAACCTCTCCGCCCAGGGCCCCAGACCCACACAGTCTCCCAGCGTCCACAGCGTAGACTTCCGCGCGTTCAGGCAGAGGCCCGACACCTCACCAAAGACACGCATAATTTCCAGGACTCTCGGCCCGGACCTATTTAAGTCTGTAAGAAAGAACAGGACATCGTCGGCGTAAAGTGCTATCCTGTCAGACGGACCCGCCACCCATTCCACACCTCTCAGTTGCGCGTCTACACGCACCCAGGCCGCAAGCGGTTCCATCGCCAGGGCGAAGAGGTAAGGCGAGAGGGGGCAGCCCTGGCGTGTGCCCCGGCCTATAGGGAACGGGCTGGACACCGCCCCAGCCACTCTCACGGATGCCGTCAAGTCTGTATATAACAGTTGTATGTAGGAAAGAAACCGGGGTCCCAAGTTCAGGCGAGACAGGAGGGCACGGAGGTAGACCCAACTTAGGGAGTCAAACGCCCTGTCGATGTCTGCTAGTAGAAGCGCCGCCGGGAACCCGGCCGCTCGAGCCACCTCCACCACCACCTGGGCCCGTCTGATATTGTGGCGTGTCGCCCTGCCGGGCATGAATCCGGCCTGGTCCGAGTGGACCAGGTCTGCTATGTACGGGAGCAAACGATTAGCCAAGGCCTTTGCCAGAAGTTTCGCCTCCACATTCAGGAGCGAGATCGGCCTATAAGACTCATGTTGTGTAGGAGACCTTCCAGGTTTACAGAACACAACAACTTCAGCGTGTCGCCAATCTGCCGGAAGGCGACCACTATCCTTGGCCGCTTCTAACGCTCGCCTATAGTATGTCCCCAGCTGGAGATGAAACGTCTTCATGAACTCGCAGGGAAAGCCATTGGGCCCAGGGGCCATGCCGGTATTCAGTTCTCCCAGCGCCGTGCCCAGCTCCTCGGCCGATAGGGGAAGGTCGAGCTTGGTTCGCCCCTCATCCGACAGCGCCCGTGGTGGGAGATCTGCCAGGAATGTGTCAATGTCCTCCGCTGAGATAGATTCCCGAGGAGTATATTGGGACTCGTAATAGCGCGCGAAACTAGCCGCAATAGCAGACGGGGCCGTCACCGCTTCACCCGCCTCATCACAGAGGCCTGGCAGGGAGTGTGCCTGGAACGCAGTCTGGCAGAGCCTATAGAGCATAGCGCTGGATTTGTCCCCCCACTGATAGATCCTACTTTGTGTAGCTAACCAGAGTTGGCGAGCCTCATCCATCAACAAGGAGGTGTACGACTGTTGCTGCAGGAGCAGCTGTCCCACAGCAGCGGCATCATTCCCAATCGTACACATCTCCTCCAGTTCTCGGACCCTATCTGCTGCGTCAGTGATAGCCTCCCTACGGGCCACTCGGGCCGCGGCACACCAGGCAATGTCCACCCCTCGAAGCACAGGTTTTAAGGCTTCCCAGAGGGTCACCGCATCCGTTTCCGGCCTGTCATTTTCATCCCAGTAACGGGCTATCGCGATCCTCATATGCGACTGATAGTCCACTTGCTGCAAGTGCCAGGTGGAGAGGCGCCATCTGAAAGGCTGTCGTCTCCTGTCTAGGTGGAGGTCCATCAGGACCGGAGAGTGATCGGACAATCCGCGGGGGAGAATGGAAGTGGAGGCCACCCGCCCAATCCAGCTCTGAGGGATGAATAGGTAGTCGAGTCTTGAGAACGACCCATGAACTGCAGAAACATAAGTGTATTCGCGGCTATGCGCATGTTGATACCTCCATGCATCAATCCAGCCCATCCCCTGCACCATGCCATTCAGTCTAGTAAGGGTATCGGCTAGGCGGCCCCCTCCCGGCCTATGGCGATCCATCCTCCCATCCATCACGTCATTCCAGTCACCACCTACTATCGCCAACACGGTCGGGATTTCAGCCCACACATCAAACAGCTTCTCTACTAGAGCTCCCTGCAGTGGAGGTGGGGCATACACACTTCCAAAGACCACAGTTTCGCTCCCCACCTTTCCTTTAATGAACACATATCTACCATGACTGTCTACCCATTGTGTTTCGTGAGAGTAGGACAGTCTACGATGGACAAGGATCGCAACCCCCCGCGACCCTCGCACAAAGCCAGCATGATATACCTGCTGATACCCATAGCGCTGTAAGCTCAGAGTCTTGGACCCCAGGAGGTGCGTCTCCTGCAGGAGTAGCACATCTGCCCTTTCCTTCTTTCCCAGCCGCAAGACCGCACCTCTCTTGATTTTGTCAAGCATACCCCTTACATTCCAGCTCACAACTCGCAAGGACGCCAGCGGGGAGTCAATGTCGTGGGTGTCACCCGCCATCAGGGGGCAAGTACAGCAAGGCCCGGGATTTCACAGACCGCACGCACACGTATGATGTTGAGCGGACACGATTAGACACTGTGACTGAACAAGTTACCCTAGTTTCCCCAACATCCCCTCCCGCCCCCCTGCCCACCAACCTTCCCCCCACAGCCCCCCATCCCTCCAACTCCACCACCCCAACCCACAACTACCCGACCACCCCCCCACCCCATACCTCACCAACATGGAAGTACCTGTCGCCGAATAGGGTATCACCAACCCCCAACGGGGGGCCAGGTACCTACTACCCCAATGGATCCCCACCAACTACCCACTCCAAACTTACCTACCCCTTACCCAACTAACCTAACAGCTCTGTGGGTACGTCCGCCTTCTCACAGGCATTTCCCAACCCACTACCCCCATGTACACATGCTACACGGAGCACACAGTGAAATGGAAATACACGAGCAATATCTTCTCGTCAAATGCAGCCATGTTCCATCGAGAAGTCAGCAGAGCCTCCCGGCCCGGATATGCGGTGGAGCGCGGGACCTCAAGGCGCCGATGTCGGTTTTTCTGCCTCCTCTGCCGCCCCGGTTTCTCCATGACGGGAAGGTTGAGTCTTCTGGGAGCGCGAGCGCCAGTTGCTTCTGCTGCGCGACCTCCGGGGAGCCCTCGAGGGTCCGCCTGTAGAGGAAGAATCAGAGTCTCTGCCCGGGGGAGTATGCACCCTAATGCTGACCGTTTCGTCCGTCCTAGCAAAGACCTCCTCTGGGGAATTAAAGAATAGTGTCCGAGATTGGAAGACCACCCGGAGGCGCGCCGGGTAAAGCAGGGCATACTGTATTTTCAGTTCTCGCAGGCGTGCCTTTGCCGCAGTGAAGGATTGTCTTTGTTGCTGCACAAGTCTAGTATAATCAGGAAAGACGAGGATCTTGTGGTTGTCAAACATCAGGGGCTCCTTCACTCGCGCCTGTCGCAGTATGACATCTCGGTCGTGATAATTGAGCAGCTTGGCGATCACAGGCCGAGGACGGGCACCCAGGGGTGGCTTCGGGAGCAGTGCCCGGTGTGCCCTCTCAACCACAAAGCAGCGCGACAGGGATTCCGGGGGAAGCCACCCCTCCAACCAACGGGTCAGGAAGTCCGCCATGTCGCCCTTCTCACTATCCTCCGGAAATCCTACAAAGCGAAGGTTTTTCCTCCGGGCCCGACCTTCTGCGTCTTCGACCCTGAGCGCGAGGCCCTTCTGTAAGCCCTCCATGGTAGCCACCTTCTTCTTAAGGATTACCACCTCATCTTCCACCTCAGTGATTCTAGATTCGGTTTCAGTAATACGGGCCACCGCGTTGCATAGATCCTGTCTGAGCAGAGTGACATCGGCGCCCACGGCCCCAATTTTTGCATCAAGCATGTCTCTGGACTGCGTAATAGCAGCCATGAGGGCCGCGTTGTCAGGGCCTGGTCCCTGTGAGCCTCCTGCGGCCCCGGCTCCGCCGCTCGGCCCTGTGAATTTGTCGATAGGGCCTTGTTTTTCAGTGTTGCCGCTGTTGCCTCCCCTCGTCATGGTGGGCCCCTGGCACAGGTACGCAGTCCAAGCCGGCCGCGTGGGCGTCGGGTGCACCTCTTCCTCACCTCGGGCGTGGGCCCCCGGACACAGTCCCTCGGTCTCCGCTGGCCTCTCAGAAGAATAGCCGAACCTCTCAGTAGGGTGGTGACACTGTGGCGCCCACCGGCCCCAGGAATAGCGCCAGCGCGCAGGGTATAGCGTTCAGTACTCCAGGCACTGGGGGGCAGAGGCGCCAGCACACAGGCAACTGTGCACCCCGCCAAGCGGCCAGCCGCGTCCGACGAGTACCGCGCAGGAGCCCTTCGTCAGCAAGTCCCACGAGCCTCCACCGGTGGAGGGGGGGGGGGGGGGGGGAGAGCAGTGGTGACTACAGCGGCAATGACAAACGAGCCCCCACCACCTCTGGGTCGCCAGGCTCCCGCGGTCCGACTAGGCCGCCGAGTAAGAGCCGGCCCAGTCAGGGATATCACCCCCTCCCCGCAGTTTCTCTCGCTAGAGTCGGCGGCTTACCCAGCCCCCGATGGTAGGTCAGCCTCAGGAAGATGGCGGGCACCCCCGCAGCAACCGCCGGCGGATCCTAGTGCAGCTGCGGGTCCGACCGCCTCCAGATGTGGGGTCCGGGGACTTCCGCCTCGCTGCACTCTGCGTCGGCCCACTTCCGGCCGGGCGCGGGCTGGCGTGAGGTCCCGGCGGCGCAGGCCCGCCAGCCGCGGGACCCGGATCTTCGGCGTGGACGCCGCTAGCGCTCCCGAGACCCCACCGGAGCGTTCTCCGCGCTACTAACGGCCAGGCATCACTTCAGGGCGGTAGTGAGGTAGGGCAATGCAGGATAAGTAATAGGATTTTGCACCGTCGGGACGGAGCTCTTCAGAGTGCGTCCGCCATGATCGCCGCCTTGGCCACGCCCCCATCCTGCTGCAATTTATCGATGGTTATTCGGTACCAACGCGCTTGCTTTGCTCTCTTCCACTTGCTTTCTTTAGTGTTTTGGAAATGAAGGTTTTCAGTTAGGAAAATGTAAGTCATAAATGATCTCTTTTATCCATTACCACCCCTTCCATATCGAGCTGCGAGGATCATTGATACTAAGAGATGGATACTCAAAATGATAAACATATGGACAAGATAACACGAAGTCCGAAGGCATTGGACATACAAAATTATCTGTCCATCAACTTAAGCAAAGCATTCAAGTGAAAGAGAGCAAAGCAGACGCCACGAAGGAAGGCTTGAATTCCTGCTGGAGTGTGCGTTGAAAAGCTGGCCCGTTTAAGGTTAAGAGCTCATACCAGAGCAGGCACTGAAATCCTGGATAAATACTGCATATATCAGAGCCGGCATTCCTGCAGCCAGACAGAGCCAAATGGAAATTGCTCCCAGCCCTTTCTGGTCCCTGCAGTCTACGGGCTTTTGTGGCTCTTATCCTCAGCTCCTTTTGCATCCCCCACTAGGGTCAGTCTTTACAAAAAGGTTTCAGCGTTTAAATGATGGATTCTCATTCACGAATGCTTTAGTTCAGGTGCTTTTTAATATTGGGTTTTTCGTCACACGTAGTATTATCAAAGGACTTCAATTCCCAAAATGCATCATTCCTGGTTCTTGGTTAAACATTCTTTTAAGCTTTTTATTCCCAATGCATTTCGGCCAGTGGCCTTCATCAAGGGGATTGTCTGGGGGTGGATAAATTACACTTTCAGTATCTAATACAATGGGAGACCATATGGTCGATTGTGAATATATGTACAGTGAAAAAGTGGTTAATCATGTCGTGCTCTGACTGACCAAAAACATCACAAGGTGAATGTTATGTGAACTAATAATCGAGCGTTAACATGTTCATTTGTGTGCCCGTCTATTACATGACCGAGCCACACGCGGTTCTTGGTTTACTTAAAGAAAAAACATGCACAAGGTGTTTCAGTAGCAGTTTAACAAAACATACATACAATGTTTACTCTGGTAACAAAGACATACGCGGTCTTTGATTTATGTGAAAGAAACATACACAAGATGTTTTGGTGGCGGTCTAACAAAACATGCATACGATGTTTAATGGCGGTGTACAAAAATCGCTTGTTCATGCAACACACACTCTTATGCGAGTCTTGCGTCTATGGTGGTCGGTGACCTATTGCTAAACGGAACGTGATTAAAAGTGCTGCGCTGTTTAATGCTATCGCATGTTACGCGCTTACCGTCAATGCTTTGTGTCTCGATTACAGCATGTGTGTGCCGCATCCTCTTCTATGGAGACGTTCGATGGGTGTTTTACGAGTGCTCTGTTTAAATCTCACTCAAATGCGGTACGTAGAAAGTGAAGATGGGCTAACTCAATCAATAAAAGGTGAAAGCAGACTATGTGTAGTCGTAACTAGGGTGCATTAATGAAGTGACAATGTAATAAAAAAACAAGTGTTGTGTCAATGAGATCCTACATAAAGGACACCACCGACTTTGTGGGAAAAATCTGTCAGGTTCGCATAACAGATCATGAAGACATACTTTTATGCACAGTAGATGTGAAATCGCAGTACACTTCTATCCCACTCCACCTGGGGATAGAGGCAGTGGAACATGCCTTGTTGAACACAGAATATGACAAAAACATGAAGATTTTCCTCATGGAACTTTTGGAATTTACATTATTCCACAGTTATTTCAAATGGCAAGACTTGTGGTATCAACAAAAGACTGGTCCATCCATGGGCAACTGTGCGGCGCCCTCGTTTGCAAACCTTTTCATGAACAGATTTGAAGAGGAAAATATTTTGTCAAAAGAAGTCTGGAAAACACATCTAGTACTGTTCTTACGATTCATTAATGATTTATTCATAATATGGAGAGGCAAAGCAACAGTCTTACAGGAACAAATTGACATATTGAACCAGATTGATCAACGTATACAGTTTGCGTCTGAAATCCAGGAGGAATCTATTACATTTTTGGATGTAAAAGTCACAAAGACAGATCAGGGACTTGACACTAATCTGTACTGAAAAATAATGGATAGGAACAACGTCCTGTTCTTTGACAGCTTTTATCCTCAACCTTTAAAACAACACCTTCCATACTCGCAATTACTGAGAGTGAAGAGAATCGTTAATAACCCTGAGAACATATAGATACAAACCGCTGACATGATCCAAAGATTCAGGACACGTGGAGTATAGACAAGGACCCGTTACAAACATGCTGAAATCGAGACACAAAGCATTTACGGTAAGAGCGTAACATGCAATAGCATTAAACAGCGAAGCACTTTTAATCACGTTCCATTTAGCAATAAGTCACCGACCACCATAGACGCAATACTCGCATAAGAGTGTGCGTTGCATAAACAAGAGATTTTTGTACACCGCCATTAAACACCATATGCATGTTTTGTTAGACCGCCACCAAAACACCTTGTGTATGTTTTGTTTCACATAAACCAAAGACCGCGTAAGTCTTCGTTACCTAACAGACTAAACATTGTATGTATGTTTTGTTAAACCGCTACTGAAACACAAGCCGCGGTGCGTCTATTGGGGCATAGGGGCGTAGCCCCACTAGCCCATGGACCCGCGGCTGCAAGGAAATTAATTTGTCATTGATTTATTTAATTTCATTCACACTCTGTACTTAAATATAATCCTCATGATCTGAACGCCGTCGGGAATCCGGGCAGCACCCGGCGTATCCGGGAGTCGGGGAGTGCTTTGCGCGCTCGCAGGGGGGCTGGACTGCTGTGCAGCTTGAGTTGAGTGATAGTCCACGTCACTCAGCTGCAGCAGCAATGGTGTACCAGGCTCTAGCGCGCAAGTGAAGCTTGGGGCTGAAACTAGCCCAAGCATGCGCATTGGAGTTCCCCTGATAGCGAGTGGCCAGGGGGGTGCTGGGTTTAACCAGGCGACAGCCCCCGGCGATAGAAAGGGCGACAGGGCGAGCACTCAGTGTGCCCCCCTAGCCAATCCTGGCGCTGCATGCAGCGCCAGGATTGGCCGGTCACCGCGCAAGAGGGCAGGGCAATCCATTATTGGATGCCGCGCGTGGGTGGCTCAGCCGCACTGCATAATGGACAATCACTGTGTCTGACTTCATTGAGTCATGCAGTGATTGGCCATTTCGCAGCTGTTCTCTATACTCTCTCTCTGGTGACTCTCGAGCCTCGCCTCGTGGACGGTGTGTGCGCATCAGCCAGCCTGTGAGTGTGCTGTGCCCTGGTTTCGCTCTCTCGAGTCGACCCGTCGTCATCAGTGAGTATTGATATTAGAGTTTTTTATAAGTAATTTATTGTTCTATCTAATCTCGATTTATTTAGAATGACGACGCTGGGCCTTGTGCAGCCAGAGAGGCCTAAGGCCTCTCAGGCCTAGGCTGTTTGAGGAGCCGAGCTGTATTAGTCAGTGACTGTGACTCACTACTTGTAGCTAGCTAGATGATATATATTTTATTTCTATATCTACCGCGTTCTTCTTTCCTTGTGCTACTTAAGGCAGACAGACACACATTACGTTCAAATTCGCACTTCGGTAAGGCGAAAGCCTTATTAAAAACAGTGCAAACATTTTTCACCTACCTTCCAAGGGGTACGTTTTAGTATTACGGCATAGTCTGGGCTACCAGCAGCAATGCAATATAGAGTACCTGCGCTGTCCCTATTATAGTTAATAAATGGATTTATTGTCGTCAGAAATTAACTATTTAATAAAGAAAAAGCACCCGGAAATACCACCAAACCGAAGAAGATCCTAATAGGGCCACATTACTGTACACGGTGCTTTTACGTAACCCAATATTTATCTGACATACCACATGATTTGTAGATGTCACAGCTTGAAAACAGGTTGTTTGTGGGCCATAAGGATCGGTGACTCATTTTGAGCGCATATATTTACTCAAAAAATCTCAGAGTAAGTGAATGTTTTGCTAACACCAAAAAGCAAACACTACCTTGCATTTCCAAGATTTCTTGTAAGCAAAATAAACAATAAGATATTGCCACTTAATGTATACGGAAAAGAGGCCAGGGCACCTGAGAACATGGCACGGTATTTTAATGAAAACGAGTATATAGCTCATACTTTGTAATATACTGATTGATCATAGTTCTTCTCAAATACTTTTGATTTAAAGAAGGGTATTCAGGGGGGGCGTGGCCAAGATGGCGGGCTGAACGGACGTGCTTGTCCTCGGCTCTCCGGCCCTATGCCCTGTTAGCCCTCTTCCCACAGCAGTGGCCCCCGAAAACCAGCACATCTTGACCCGAGCGAGGTGACCGGACCCCACTGGCTTGGGGATCGTCTGAAAGCGGGCGGTGGTGAGCGGGTTCGGCGCGGCTGGCGTGTAGCCGCCGAGTGCGGAGAGGCCTCGGCCGAGGCGAGCCCGAAGCGGAGAGACCAGGGAAGCGCCGCGGATCCGCCCCACTGGTGGGGGACTCACAGAGACCGGCGCCCCCTCCCGTGGCAGTCTACAGGCCCCCGGGAGCCGGGGCAGGCGGAGCGCCCGCCCCTGCAGCGAAGCGGGAAGTGGCGAGCCGGTGCACGTCCGCACCACCACTAATTGAGGCCCCGGCTTGGGCCTACAAGAGCACCCCAGGCCCTCACCCGCAGAGACATCGGGACACCAAGTGGGAGCTGGGGGCGCGCCAGGAGTCCTGCTCAGGAGCCTTGGGCCCCATACCGGCGGAGGGGCGACAGCGGCGGCGGGACCGCTCTCCGCCTGGCACCACAGCGGCGTTCTACCCGGAAGGAGGCCCCGGCGTTGGGCCTGGTGGAGGCAGCGAGGAGTGGCAGACTGGGGCAGCGGTGACATAGCCTACGCGGTAGGCGGCAGACGGACTCGGTGGAAGCAGAGAGCGCCAAGAGACTCGCCGAGGAGCGCCCCTGCCCCCCAGCAGCACGGAGATCCACCCCGACGGAAACACTCACAGGTAGGCCCGCACGTCCCTGGGGCCCCGCAGCGGCAGATTGAGGGCACTCGGCAGGCAACAGGGGGCCCCGGGGGTGAGGGTGGGACCTAGCGCGGGGTCTGGAACACGGAGCACTGAGAGCGCGGCCTAGAGGGACGGGCACGAGATCTGAGCTATTGGACTCCCTGACCACGTGGTTGGCTGGCCCCCGGATAGGAGGCGGACTGCGGCTGCAGTGCGGAGGCCCGGCCCCGGGGGGCATTGAAGGGGGGACCTGGGCCCCGTGGCACTGGGGTGAAGAGGCTGGCCCCCCACCGGAGCATTGAAGGTGGGGTGGGACCGGTAGAAGCAGAAACAGTGCCCCCGAAGCACACGACCTACTAGAGAGGCCCGGGGTGCCAGGATCCCGCGGAGGCGGGGCGGGACGGGCCACGGTACTCGGGGGGTGGAGTGGTCGAGCCCCCGGTGAGGAATACTTGAGACAGCAGAGGCTCTGAAAGCGGGGGCCAGTGGGCCCTGTGGAGAGGAGTGGCCCCGAGGTACCGGTGGGGTAGGATCGGAGGCCGCCGGGGCTCGGTCGGTGGCCTCGCGCTGGACGAGTGAGGCGGGGAGCGGACTTCCCCCCGGAGCAGACCGAGACACGAACCTGAGGCAGGTGGAGGTATGGCCAACCCGAGCCGCAGAGCCAACCGCACCATCACAGACATGCTCGCGAAACCCACGAGCAAGGGAGGGAAGGCGCAGACACCCCCCCCCTACCCCAGCGGCCACGAGTTCGCAGCAGCAGGAGGAATGGGAGGCTCCCATCATGCGCACTTTCCTGGAAACACTATTTAACACTTTGAGGGATGACTTCCAGGCTCTCAAGCAGGACATTGCGGGGGAACAGCGGGAGCTACGCCGCGACTTGGATGGCTTGGGGGAGAGGGTAGCGGCGGTGGAAGAGTCCAGCCACGCTCGCAGTGACGAGCTCACGCACTTGCAACAAGAGGTCCTCCGCCTTCAGGAGCAGCATGTAGGCCTCCAGGCACATGCGGAGGACTTGGAAAACCGCTCCCGAAGAAATAACATTAGGGTCCGGAATGTGCCACAGAATGCCGAGGGGAACAGTGTCACTGGATACCTGCAGGCCCTCTTTCGTGCAGTGTTGGGGGAAGCGGAGGACTTTCCTGTCCGCATAGACCGTGCACACAGGGTTGGACTGCCGAGACATGCGCCGGCCCCCCCGCCCGACATACTGGCCTATCTCCCGGATTTCCCGTTGAAGGAACGGATCCTCCAAGAGGCCCGGCGGCAGCAACCTTTGCAATTCCGGGGAGTGACTGTGGCGCTGTACCACGACCTGTCTGCCATCACGCTGCAGAAGCGGCGCGAGTTCAAACCCGTGACCGCCTTTTTACGTGAGAAGGAAATACCATACTCCTGGGGCCACCCGTTCCAGATCATCTTTAAGTGGCAGGGTAAGCTGCACCAACTTCGCTCCCTTAAGGACACCTGCTCTCTCCTGAGCATTGACTTGCCGGATCCCTCGGACTCGGAAGATGACACACAACATGGCTCTCAGGAAGGGTTGGAGCAGCGAGGCCAGGGCGCTTGGCGGAACGTCAGACGGAGACGCAGGCGGGGGGCCCGCTTGAAGCCGGATCCTGAAACGATTGCTCAGGAACGGGCAGCAGCAGTACAGGAAGTGGAGCGAGATACCACTGTAGCCCCGTGAGCAGCATGAGAGGGCCACTGCTCACACCTCGCTTTGGAAAGGGGGAGTCGGGGGGCCGGGAGAGGGCCACCACTGTCACGTTTCCCATAGACACTCTTCTACGGACCTGTGAGAAGTAACAGGACCGGGACTATGGTTCAGTTCACTTGGTTCCAAGTTGGGGTTCCCCAGAGGGAGGGAGACGGGGAAGGAAGGGGGGTGGGGGTGGGAGGGAGGCCCCCGGGATTTGTTGGTTCCGAATTGGGGGGGGGTTGTTTTTTGGGTTCCGGTGTGGTTCATTTACGTCGACGCAAATTGGCACGGGGACCTGGCGCACCTCGGGCACACCGCATACACTGCCTAGCCTACAATCTTCCTATGAATGGCTAATCCTCCGCTGAAAATCCTCACCTTAAATGTGAAAGGGCTCAATAACCCCATAAAGCGCAGAGCCGTCCTATCCTTTTTAGAAAACTCGGGGGCCGAAATCTGTCTGCTCCAAGAAACTCACTTACTCTCCAAAGACTGGCACAGGATGCGCTCCAGGGCATTCCCGACTCAACACTATTCCTCGACCCTTGAGAAGAAAGCGGGGGTGGCTCTTCTGGTGGCACGTCACTTCAAGGGGACAATGGGAGACAGGGTGGCTGAAATTAAAGGGAGATTCCTAGCTTACACACTTCACATAGGTGGGCTGGCCATGGTAGTTGGATCCCTGTACGCTCCAAATTCCAAGCAGGAACCATTTCTAAAGGGGGCACTAGCAGACTCCCTACAACCCAATGTTGGGGCGGTACTGGTGGGAGGAGACGCAAACCTAGTGATGAATCCCGACATGGACAGGTCTGGCCACCGACAAGGGTTTGCTGGGGCGATCACACGGGAGGGGAGCCGATGGCTGTCAGAGGAGGGGTTCACAGATCTGTGGCGCGCACGTCACCCCACCTCCCCGGGGTACACCTTCTATTCCCACATGCACCGCACTTACGCGCGCATTGATCATTTCTTTGGCAGCGCAGACGTGTCTTCCCTGACAGAAGATGTAGAGGTGCTCCCCGCGGCGCTATCGGACCACGACGCACTTCTACTGCACTTGCAGACCCCTGCGCTTAACAAACGCAGAGGTAGATGGCGACTCAACGACGCCCTCTTGCAGCACGAGGGGTGACCCAGAGACTCCAAGACCGCATCATAGATTATCTACAGACTAACGACACCCCGGAGGTTTCCTTGACTGCGGTATGGGGGGCCCTTAAGGCGGTGATGAGGGGCGAGCTGATTTCGGTGGCCGCGGCGGAAGCAAAGACGAGGAAGGAAAAAAGGCTTTCCCTGTCTACACGGGTGCTTGATCTCGAACAAGCCCATAGCCGGACCGGAGCACCCAGGATATGGAGACAGCTCAAGGCGGTTAGGGCTCAGCTTGCCAGCTTAGACCTGGACAGAGCAGAGTACGCGGCCCTGAGGCTGCGCCACACGTACTATGTGGGGGGGAACAAAACGGGGCGCCTACTAGCGAGTTGCCTCAAGGCTAAGACTCTGAAGGCGAAGGTACCCCCCGTCCACGCTCAGGATGGGACGATCGCCCAGGACGATGTCCAAATAGCGGAAGCCTTCCGCGGGTTCTATGCCTCGTTGTACACGGCGGAACCGCCGCCCGAGCAGACACTCATTGACACTTACCTCCGCGACGCGGAGATAACGCCCCTGAACGAACACGCCAAGGTCTCCCTTGACGCTCCCATCAGAACCGAGGAGGTCATCTCCGCAATCGCGCGTCTCAAGCCTCTAAAAGCCCCAGGCCCGGATGGCTTTTCAGCCACCTTCTACAAAGCTTTCTGCCCCCAAATCGCCCCGTTGTTGACCAGACTGTTCAATTCCTTCCAGGGTAGAGGTTCCATCCCCCAAGACATGCTGGACGTGGACATTGTGGTTATCCCTAAGCCGGGTAAGGACCCGACCCAATGCAAAGCATACAGACCCATCTCCCTTCTCAACCTCGATCTAAAATTGTTCACTAGCGTGCTGGCTGCTAGATTGGGCCCATGTCTACCGGGGATTATTGAGCCAGACCAGGCGGGATTTGTTCCCAATAGACAATGCGCGGACAACACTAAACGACTGCTCCACGTCATCGATAAAACTCATTACAATGACTCCGACGCGGTCCTCCTGTCAGTGGATGCCGAGAAGGCGTTCGACAGGGTGGACTGGGGTTACTTGGACGCCGTCCTGATGCGATATGGATTCGGGGACCGATTCCGCACGTGGGTTGCTAGCTGTTACGCCACCCCGCAGGCCAGGATCTCGGTTAACGGGGTACGTTCGGAACCCCTAGACATTAGAAGTGGAACCAGGCAGGGGTGCCCTCTCTCGCCCCTGCTTCAAGACCCTATGTCTGGTACATAAGACTCTGTATGGGAACGGCCCCCCCATTTTGAAGGATATGATCAGACCCTATGTCCCATCCAGGCACCTTCGCTCTTATCATCAAAACCTCCTCTTAATGCCTAGGACCAACAAAGTCCGGTCGGGGGATCGCCTTTTCTCCCGAAACGGGGCGAAACTTTGGAACGCCATACCATTATCGCTTCGCCTAGAACCCAGCCTTCTGGTGTTCCGAAAACAACTAAAAACACTACTGTTTCCTAGACCATAATCTGTTTTCCCTCTCCTAAATTCTGCATTTCCATCATTCTTTAAGCGCTGGGATGCTCTCGAGTAGCCATGCGCTATACAAGAACCTTTCCATTTCCATTTCCATTTTTGCTCTGTACATCGAGCCCCTGGCCCAGCAGATCCGAGATAACGGGTCCATAAAAGGCGTCTGTTTTGGCGGCGAACAACAGACCGTAAGCCTATATGCTGACGACATCTTGGCGGCCCTTGAGGACCCCTCGACATCGGTACCGGCTTTCCTTTCAGAGGTGGAGCGCTTCGGTGCGGTGTCGGGGTTCAAGATGAACTTAGAGAAATCCCTAGTCTTGCCCTTGGGTCGGAACGCGAAAGCGGCACGACATGACCAACAGACATATGGCGACTTAACTGTTCAGATGTCTATACCTTACTTGGGCATCTCTCTGACCCCAAGCACCACCCAAACGGTTGAGGAGAACTATACGACGTTGACCAATGCCCTCAATGGAGACCTTGCGAGATGGCGGCGTCAGCCGCTCTCCTGGCTGGGACGAGTAGCAGCGGTAAAAATGACCCTGCTCCCCAAGATCTTATACCTATTTCAGACCATCCCAGTTACGCCCCCGATCGGAGTACTTAAACAACTGCAGGACTCCATTACACACTTTGTGTGGGCGGGTAAGCGTCCTCGCCTCCGCAGAGACCTCAATACAAGAGCCACGGCGGAAGGCGGTCTCGGGGTGCCTGACCTCCTTCGCTATTTTCAAGCGACGCAGCTTCGCTATCTCTTAGAATGGAGCAGGCCCGAATCCGAAAAACGATGGTTGTTTCAGGATCGCGCCATGGGCCAGATGTCCTTATGGAAGATCCCATTCCTGAGACGCAAGGACAGGCCCTCACACCTCAAGAAATCCCCCATCACGAGAACGGTGATGCAAGTTTGGGACAAAGTAGCGGTACCAAAAGGCCTCACCACATTCCCGTCCCCGATGTCCCCCCTGTTTGACAACCCTGCGTTCCCTCCGGGTATGGCCCCATGGTCATTCCCGCAGTGGCGTGACTCGGAATGCAAAGCGGCTGGCAATCTCTTCACCCCCGAGGGCTTTATGACAATCTGCACTCTGCAGGACTATTACACGCTCCCACAGATACAACGCTTCCAATACTTCCAGATTAGGCACTGGCTTATGGAGAAAGACGTGCAACCTCAAGTAGGCAGACCCCTGACAGTCTATGAACGCTGGCTTCACACGAAACAAAACGACAGACACGCAATCACAGACCTGTACACGATGATCAGCCCACCTTCCCCTGCTGCTCGGTCGGCGGGACAGAATAGATGGGAACACGAGCTTGGGCGCGCCTTCACAGATAGGGAGTGGCAGGACATCTATTTCAGGGCCCACCACACCGCCCGCAATGTAGCCAGTAAGGAAGCGGCAGTGAAAATAGCGTACTATTGGCACCTCACGCCGGCCCGGCTTCATCAGGGTAACCCACGCAGAGACCCAGGCTGCTGGAGGGGCTGCGGGCAACAAGGGACACTCACTCACATCCTGTGGGAATGCCCAGAGGTTCAAGGGTACTGGGAGGAGGTGCTCCACAGCTTTGACAAAAACTTCGACACCGAAATCCCCCGATTCCCGGCATACACGCTCCTCGGCCTCCCCAACACCATTACGTTCCCTCTGAAATCGGTCAGGGGCAAACAGATGGGGCTGGCGATGGGGGCGGCCACCCAACATATCCTGTCGCTGTGGGGCACCTCCAGGAAACCTACACACACGGGATGGCTTCATCGCCTATGGTACGTTATGGGTATGGAGAAAATACAGGCCTCCCTCACCCAAACACGAGACACATTTCTGGACACGTGGCAGCCCTTCGTCTCCCTCCTCTCGGAGGAGTTCCACGAAATCACTTGCCCACAATATCTTAGAGTACTTAGACTTCCAAGAGACTTTCAGGGGGAACCTTGCTCACCTACCTAAGCGCCGCGGTCATGCCAGAAACAACGAACTGTTGCCATCGCACTTATCACACCGGGGAGGGGGAAATGTGGGTGGGAATGGGGAGTGGGGGGGGGGGAAGTTGGATGTTTGATAGACTGGATTGCCACTCGCTTCCGTAAGCAGGGCCTCCTGGCTCTGCTGGACATGTACCATTTAGCCTCTTCGGACTCAGCCGATGGAAGAAGAGGGGAAGCAGCTCATGGCAGGGCGACCGCATGCTCGTCCGAGATGTTGATGTATCCTATGTCTGTTGTGTTGAACCTTCAATAAAAAGATTTAAACCAAAAAAAAAAAAAAAAAAAGAAGGGTATTCACGCGAGTCACAAGATTATATGAATTATTTCTGTGAATGTATTAAATTAATAAGGATAATAATTATTACGACAATAATAATAATACGAATAATAAGAATTTGAATAAGACTAATAGAAGCCGTATATACATCTTTATAATGACTGTTAACCCCGCTTTTGGAGATCCTACCAATTTCGTATGAGTTAAAGAAAGCTCAATAAAAAAGGCGACTAATTCCGTGATTTCCTGATAATATTATCTCCCGCATAAGTAATTCCTCTCCAGGAATACTCTTCATAAAATTATGTCCTCTAATAAAGTCACTGAATTTGAAAAACACTCCTGCAATAAATTTGTACCAATTTGCATAGAGTTTGGCACTGAGAATGCAAATGATCCATCTGGACAGCCCAAGCAGGATTGCGGTATATTACGAAATGCAGAACAGCCCTAATGTCTTGTATGGCCCCCTGATTGGAATGTAATAGTGTAAAAACAAGTACCAATTATGATTGGTTGAATGCGGACTTGAAACTCTGGCTCAAATGCCCCGTTGCTTCGGCCATTCTGTGTATGTTCAAGGGAGGTGCAGGTTGCCTTGCCACGGCAGTGTAATGCCGCAGTTCTCCACCTCTTCCTGTGAGCTCCACGCTATTTGTCAGTCATTTTACTGTCTGCAGATGCAGACTCTAACAGGCTTTGTCGCGGTTTAGTAGCCATGTTGTACAGCAGCACGTCTGTTGTGCAGCATGGCAAAAAGTAATTCATAGTAAAAGTGCTATGATGTGGCACGTGGTAGCCGCATAATAGGGCTCTTTATTTATTGCTCCCCCGATGCAACACGGGGGAGTGAGTAGGAGGCAACAGATGGATGGAGGGCAGGAGGCAACATGGAAGAAAAGAATGCAGGTGGGGAGGAATGGAAAAAAGTTCAATGACGCGGGCAGCGTTGGCTGTGTCATAGACCTTTTTTTATTGCAACATGGTGGGAGGTAGAGGCATGGCGCATGGACGTGGGTAGCAGAGCACATGGAAAATGGAGGATGTGCAGGAGGGGCTGGGGCAAGCAGACAGACAATGGAGGGTAGAGGGAGGAGCGTAACCAAGCACAGGGATAAGAGAGGATGGGAGGGAATAACTGAGGCAAGTGAATGGAGAACAGATGGTGGGAGGATGGGGTGTGGGCAAGCGGACAGACAATGGAGGGTGGTTGAGAGGGGCTAGGGCCAAGCAGACAGACAACAGTGGGTGGTTATCAGGGGCTGGGGACAAGCAGACAGACAACAGGGGGTGGTCGCAGCGCAGGGGCTGGGGACAAGCAGACAGACAACAGTGGGTGGTCAGCAGGGGCTGGGGACAAGCAGACAGACAACAGTGCCAGTGGGTGGTCAGCAGGGGCTGAGGCCAAGCAGACAGACAACCGAGGGTGAGAAGGGGGTGCTGGGACCAGAAAATGGACAACAGGGGGTTGGCAGGTGGGACTGGGGAAGAACACAGAGGGGGGAGTAGTACACAAAGGAAACAGCTGAAAAATGCACACTCACAAAGAGTGCTTTAACAAAACAAAAACATTAGTGTATGAAAAAATGCGCAGTGGAAGCACACATCTAATGCTACCATGCCTGAGTGGAAGGAAAACACAAGAAAGAGTAAGTATGCCTATGAAAGCTGACCTATAAGAAGCGAGCAAATTAGAGTGACAATGAAGCAATCCAATGGCAAAGAATGGGTGGCTACTAAGTAAGATAAAAGTTTCTGGAAGATACAGCACATGTGCCGTCTTAGGAGAGATCTAAAATGGTGTTTCCACTTGCCTTGTCTTACCACTGACTGAGTGAAAAGTTTGCACACCTAACAATGATAACACATTCTTGACCAGGGCACATGCTTGTGAAGGACGCATGCACAAAGAGTCCCCACGCTCCTTTTAGGTTTAAACTCTGCTTTATTAAAATACAGTCAATAAATACAACAAATTCCAACCTACAACCATTGGTCAGTGGGACATCACTGGGATGGGAAAGAAAATAGTTGGGAACAGGAAAAGGCAGGAGGAGGGAGGAGGGGGAAAAGGAAGGGGAAGTGGTGTGGTGGCAACTGGCGGACTAAGTAGGACCACAAAATAATGTTATGGAGGCATGAGGGAAGGAGAGCTTGGTTTGTTTAGTAATTCGCTCCCGTCTAAGAATGATCTCGATCAGTGGGGGTCAAGCGTAGGACTCGAAATTTGTATAAGAGATAGCGGAGGCAAGGCTTCCATGTCGTGTCTAAGGATGGCAGCATATGTGTCCCTATTGCTGTCAGTTTTTCCAACCCCAGTAGTTCTCACATTTTGTGAAACCAGTCTCTGAATAGTCAGGGTCGTGTCTGAGACCCATCGCGTGAGTAAAGGCTGTTTTGCAGCTCCCAGTGCTAAGGTGATATTAATGTAATAACTGCACTTTCACAATTGCTTTATTAACCTTCCTGCTTTCTCAAATTTGCTTGAAAATGCACGATTTTTCTTCTTTTTTTCCAAAATTGTCCCCCTTTTAGGGTTCGGGCTCGCTCGCTGCGCTCGCTCGTTACGGTGCTGTATGCAAATCACTTTGCGCCTCACCACTTTCAAATGTCACCCACCGCCCCTGTGAAACACCTTGTGCATGTTTTTTCTTTAAGTAAACCAAGAACGGCGTGTGGCTCGGTCATGTAATAGACGGGCACACAAATGAAAAGGTTAACGCTCGAGTATTAGTTCACATAATGTTCACCTCGTGATGTTTTTGGTCAGTCAGAGCACGGCATGATTAACCACTTTCTCACTGTGCATATTTTCACAATCGACCATATGGTCTCCCATTGTATTAGATATTTAAAGTGTAATTTATCCACCCCCAGACAATCCCCTTGATGAAGGCCACCGGCCGAAATGCATTGGGAATAAAAAGCTTAGAAGAATGTTTAACCAAGCACCAGGAATTATGTATTTTGGGAATTGAAGTTCTTTGATAATACTACGTGTGATGAAAAACACAATATTAAAAAGCATCTGACCAAAAGCATTCATGAACAAGAATTCATTTAAACGCTGAAACCTTTTTGTAAGGACTGACCCTGTGCCTGGGGGACATCACCCACTTTAGTGGGGGGGATGCAAAAGGAGTATTAGTATTTACACCCTGTTCAGCGGGTGATACTCTGGAGCACACAACAACTATAAAACCAGTTAACACGCAGCGGTGCACGAGCTGATCGATACTAATTCTTATCCTCAGCTCACCACACAGATCAAGGAAGGTTTGCATCCCAGCCGATTAGTGTCCTTCCGCTGCTCGTACTATAACTGGGGTACTATTTTCTTTCTTCTCTCCAAGCTGCATCTTTCATCTTCCCCCACTTGTTCCTCACACCCTCGTTTTGTCCGTGCCCCCCACCCATCATAAAAAAGTGCTAAGACGCGGCCGCACCATAGCGCTTTTTTCCGACTTTTTGCTGTGCTGCACAGCCACGCTTCTTGCTGAAAGACATGGGCAAAGCCTATGCTTGTTCTCTACTGTGTCTTTATAAAACTCTTTGAACCAACAGAGGAGCAAGGCAGTAAGATTTAACATTCCTGGGGCTTCTTCAGTAAATCACCCAAGGATTCCCAATAATTCGGGTCTCAGAACAGCTGAGTGGCCATCAACATGTCACCTGCTGAAGTGAAAGCAACATTACCGGTGTTCTGTAGCATGAGAGAGTGAAGAAAAAACTGAATTGGCGCTTGATGCCTGTAGGGGCAGGCATAAATTAGATACTTGTTAACCGCTAAGCAACCGTAGCATTGTTTCTGCTGGTGAATGTATTATGTGATGTTATGTAATGCTAGAATCATTTGTAGAGTGCATGTACACCCGCGGTTTCTTGAACCTATATAGTAAGGGAACTAATAGTCGAATACGTAAGGTGCTATTCAAATGCCTTCTTCAATAGCCAGTCTTTCAAGATTTTACTAAATCTTAGGAAATTAGGTTCCAGTCGTAACTCTGGGGGATGAAAAGTGTTAGACGGGGACCCGGAGGGTCGACCGAGTACTGGGGGAGAGGCCTCCGATGAGGGCCGTCTCCGGTGATCGTACAGACAAGTCACTCCTCCCCCCAAAGATAGACACCACACCAGGATGAGATCAACACTCTTTATATAGGGTTCTTGCGGCAAGGTTATCAGCGATACAGGAGATTCAGGACTCGAGGGTCCCCTCAATTCTAGTCTCTGTAGGAAAAGGGGGTAGCGGGACAGTCTGGGTACCGGATCGGCACCGGGGGTGGCAAGAGGGAAGCTCACAATCCTCGAGCTTAGGAGTCTGCAAGGTCGGGCCGCGGCAGCGCCAGCCGGCTAGGATAGAGGTCTACAACGAAGGGGCCGCGGCAGCGCCAGCAGGCCAAGGCGATGGTTCCCGTTGCAGAGGGCCGCGGCAGCGCCAGCAGGCCAAGGCGATAGTTCACGTGGCAGAAGGCCGCGGCAGCGCCGGCAGGCCAAGATGATGGTTGCACGAGGTGGAGGGCCGCGGCAGCGCCAGCAGGCCAAGGCGGTGGTTTCACGAGGGTAGGCCGCGGCAGCGCCAGCAGGCCAAGACGAAGGGTTCACAGGGCAGGGCTGCGGCAGCGCCAGCAGTCCGTCAAGGATGAGTTCTTCTCGGCGTCTCTCGACTCCAGGATACAACTGCCTTCCTGGTCTGGGGCTGCCCCAGTTATAGGTCTGGTCCCCTTTGATGTCCGGACCCTCGCGCCTGGAGGTCGGGAGGTCCGGAATGAGGGAGTCCAGACACCCAGCAGGGGGGTGGAGCCAGCGGCCAGGGAGGCCGGGGGTGATCGACACCTGGCGGAGGAGAGCCGTTGACGACTCCTTCTTCCATTGACCTGCCAAGTGGTCTCTTTACCCCCTGTGTGGAGGTTGGTGCCTCGATGTCGGGGCCAGGCCAGGCCCAGGGTTGGGGTCGAGTCTAGGCCACGCGGCCTCGTGCTGTAGTGTCCAAAGATGGCGGCTGGGCCGGGGCCATGGTGCTGACAGGGACCAGGGCCAGCCGGTACGGGAGGGTTCAGGAGCTGGCGTCCCGTTGTGGACGGGTTGTGGGTTGCCTCGGGGGGTTGCCGGGGTGGCTCTTGCTGGGGATTCAGGGAGAGCCGGGGTCCGGGCCCCGTTGTGCGGAGGGGGGACGGCCCAGCCACGAGGCCTGTCCAACAAAAAGTAAGGGCCAAGACAGACAAAAACTCTTCCCACCCATTCTCTGCTTTGTTAAGTAATGTGCACCCTGTGAACTGTGATATATATCGTTTCATCCTAGGAAGCTTACAGGTGAGACGCGCAGCCCCATTCTGAATCCCCTAAAAATTTCGAGTCATTGTTGCTGGTAACCCAAATAAACTGAGTTAGCTAGTCCTATCGAGAAATTATTGTCGCAGAGATAACAGTTTTTAGTGCTTCTGCGACAGTACAGGAGCTACTTTCCTGATGGACTTTAAAAGATAAATACATTTTGCAGTCACTGCTCCCATCTGGAGTGCTATGGAAAGGTGACTGACCACCACTATACCCTTGCTCTTTGCAAAGCTTAGGTGCGAGGGGCATTCCCAACTCCTTACAGCCATTAGCTCGATGCCGAGAGGTCCATGCGGTTATTCAAGCCCACAAACTTATTTTTTCGGCCTTGAGCTTCAATTCGTTTTCTGCTGCCCATCTAGTTCCAGATTAATATCATAGTCGCCTGGAACTCTTGTTTTGAAGTTAATGAACCGTCTAGGCAGTGGCGGCTGCTCTAATTTTGGGGTGGTGGGACAACGCGGGGGTGAGGCAAAAATAATAATAAATAACAACACTTGCCTGCTCTTGCGTCCCTCGCCTCAGTGCTCCTCTCCCTAGGCTGCTCACGCTGCACATTCTCCATGGGGGCAATCACGGGGCTGGTCTCATGCTTGTAACACTATTTATCAGCATGAGAGCAGCGCTTTAATTGGCCTGAGTTGGCTGACTTGATGCTCACTGTGGCTTTTTTCCAACCCGACAGTATTAGAGAAGAGCGAAAGTACGGTCGATATTACAGCAGTGCCAGGAAAGACCTCCAATGCCAAAGTGAAAATGTTCACTCGATTTTACAAGTCAGCCATCCAACACTTACTGTTACAGTGATGTCAACATACATTCCCTATGAGAGCAGTGACAACATGAACTTGCCCCTAGCAGTGCAAACATATACTAACTATTACAGCAGTGCTAATGCGCACTCGCCTATACACCAGTCAAGCCATACAGTCACTAATACAGCAGTACCAATGTACACTCAACATTACACCAGGATCAACAAAAACTTGATATTACAGCATTACATGATTTTATAGCATTACAAACATACACCTAGCATTAAAGCAGTGCCAGAGGACACATGTTATTGCAGCAAGGTAAATAAATATACACTCTTCGATCGAGTGGTACAGGGAAAAAATAGATATTACTGAAAAGCTATAATACCCTCTATATTTAAAAAAAAAAAAGCATCACATTGCTTGTAATCTCAGTAGCACAAAATTGCATAGTTCATTTTAGCCACGACAATGTAACCTCATTAGCATAAATGTCATGCTCACTATGACAATGTCAACGAATATGCATCATTACAGTAGTTCCAACGTGCATTACAGAGTATGCCAGTGCTCACATGCTCTCCTCATTACAGTAATGTTATGTTGTCATGTTATGTTAATGATTCTTATTATGTGCAAACTATTACTCAAGAAAGAGCATCCTGGCACTGGCTAAGAAGCACTGCTGCATACACATCATCCCCAGTTATTCATAAAGCGAGTTTTTCAAAATCTTTCTAAAGGAAAGGTGCAGAGGTTTCTCGTTTATACTATGGGTTAACGAATTCCATCTTTGGCTGCAAAATAGTTGAGGCTTAACTTCACACCTTAGATTTCTTAATCTTGGGGACAAAGATTATGAGCATTGGCCCAGCGGAGTTGGTACTGAAACTTAGGGCCTGAATATGAGTTTGGTGGCCTTGGAGCAGGCCGCCACGCCAGTGCCCCACTCCAAGACTGCCAAACTCGATTGCCAGCCGCTCGCCAGAATAAGAGCTACCCCGTGCTCTGGCAGGTGGTCCTAAGCCCATTCCTGCACGGCATGGACTCTAAAGTCTATGCCGTGAAGGAACGGGGGTGAATGCACACAGGGGGGCCTGGCACAACATGCGCCCCCCTGCAGGCCACCCATGGCCCTCCCTTTGTTTCCTCACCGCCACAGTATTCATGGCGGCCTCACCACCATGAAAACTGTGGTGGTGAGGAAGCTCCTAATATGCTCGGCGGTGCCGCAGTGGCACCGCCAGCATATTAGGGACTCTCACTGCCGTGCCACCACCACGGTATCCATAAATCCCCAGTGGTTGAAGCGGGCCTGTGGTGGTCCCACCGTCATACTCGTAATACTAAGACCTCTGTCTTGTCTGAGTTAAGTTTCAAAGCATTCTTATGCATCCAGTTATATGTTGTAGAAAAACAATTCTTAAATCACACAATATTTAGCCTCTTGTCCCCATCCATCCTACGAATAATCTAGGAATCATCTGCTTACATTGCAAACAGTATCCAAAAGACCTAATCAGCTGTACCAGCAAGGTAATGTACACATAACAAAAGGGTCAAACTTAATGAAGGCTTCCGGGGCTCCATGTTAAGACTGGAAGTAATTCAGACATGGCTGAATTATTTTGACTCTTTGCATGCGGCCCTGAAGATATGATATCAACCAACATAGCGCCCGCCAGCCGACATCCCTCTGAAGGAACCGACCAAGATGGACCCTATGAGAGAATTGTTGAAGGTGACCAATTAATCCAGCAATATCAGAGCTGCATTACCTCTTTCATCCAGTATCCATCTAATCTCTTCCAGCACTGATGCAAGAGCAGATTCAACGATATGCATAGCTCTTACTCCAAATGAGGCAGTTTCAGTATGTTATTGGGTTGTAGGTAAGTAGAAAGAAAGGTGTTTACATATATTTCTATCAGCATAATTGCCATTGGGAGCAAGACTACTGATCGGTAATTAGTAGTAGGGACAGTTGGGTCTGCTGCAGGTTTCTTTACAATAGTAATAACTGCTGCCCTCTAGTTCAAAGGGACCACTGTGAAATGTATGTGATATCACAAAGTTTCAATAGGATTGGTCCAAGGATAGTAGCAAGTAGATGTAACGGTGGTTCATGGCCAGTGTCCTTGGAAGATCCGGACTTCACTGAATACAATACATTCTGCACCACTTTCAATTCAAGTGGCTCAAAATCAAAATAAACTCTCCACTTGTACTAAATTAGAACTTGTACTAGGGTTTAAACTCAATTTGGTCTATACCTTATCCGGATTGAATGTGTCACACTTCTTAATAATTTTGAGATGAAAGAAAGTTGCAACTTATCACTTGCCTCTTATGAATTCTGGATGCTTAAAGTTACACAACTAGGGGTAATAAAGGAATGTTTAATGTTCAATAACTCATTTGATTTGGCAGATTGTACGATACATCTCAGATATTACTCTTTTTTGCAAATCAAATAATTTTTTTATATCTACAAATAGCCACCATATAAGATTGTTGGTTCTCTAATGCAAAGTCTCTATACCAAATTCTTTCCAGTTTTTTTACACTTCTACTTGGCTAGGAGTTGTTCATTTGAAAACCAAAGCGCTGATAACCTGTTCTGTGAAACACTAACTCATTTTCTGGGGCAACATCTTTTTCACCAAATAATTTAACGTTTCCACGTCACCTTCCTCAAAATCAAACTGGTCTGCTGCTTCCTACACGCAGGCATCCAGGTATCTGTAGACATTTAGTGCCAGGCATGTGTTTCTACAGTCCTCGCTGACCAGAATATACTTTCACATATAACTACATCCCAGAAAAAAGAAATTCAGCTGTGATCTGTCCAAGATATCCTTGGTAGAAAACAGCAAGTCCAAGGTGGCCATTAACTGAGTGGAGTCAGAGACAAATTGTTTATGGACTAGGACCGAGCATGCATCTAAAAACTGACCTACATCTCCATGAGTAAGGCAGTATATTTGAATTAATGAATTTGAATTTGTATAGCGCTAGCAATTCAATTCAATTCAAATTCGCTTTATTCGAGGTTCACTCATAAAAGCATTAAAAATTCCATTGTATTACAGAAAGGATAAAACTAGTTAAAATTTGATGTACAAACAAATAATTTAAAAAACATTGTATAATTACATCATAAAATTCCATGTGCAATGCAGATACTTATTTAGTACATTATCTTACCAGATCAATGATAATTTACAAAGAAGACATATTCAGTGATCGAGGAACTTCTGTCTAACAATCCATGCCCATCCTAAATATTTGGCAGTAGCTATTGATATAGGGAGTAAAGTGCTAGTGCGTATGATTCTTAAGGCTTCAGTACTACTAGTAGTACCTAAAGACTTACACAGTGGAGTTAACCAGATGCGTCTTGGTGTTACATAGGCCGAACAAGCAAATACAAAATGGCCAGTTGTTTCTTTATGTACTCCACATGCCGGACAATTACTGGTAGACGGACCACCCCACCTACCAGTCAGAGCTCTAAGGGGTAGGGCACCTGCTCTGAGTTGGAAGAGGAGCTTCCTATCCCTTGGTATAGTTATAGCATCCCAATAAAGCTCTAAGCTAGGGTTGAGCTTTGCTTCTAAAAATCCTCCACCCATAGTCGAGGAGCTGGTACCACTCCAGTTTTGGTAAGCCGCCTTCTCCCAATAAGTATCTTTTAAGACTTTTTTGGATGGAAATAATGCTGTCTCTGGATGTTCCCACAGCATTTGGAGACCTAGAACACCCAACGTTTCTCTAAGTTTATTCAACCAACTAACTTTATGGAAAACGTCAGACTTGATAATGTCTAGGAATCCAACCGCATAGTGCGAAAGTTCTGGAGTAGTCCAGAGCCTACGCCAATGTAAGATTGGACGAAGCCTAGCTAAATCTACAATAGCGCTAGCTACCCGGAGGCCTCCTAGCGCTTGCGGAGCAGAGAGACAGAGGTGCAAGTGATGCTAGTGTGCGGTAGTGAAAAGATAGGTTTTGAGACGTTTACGGAATGCTAGCAGATTGGGTTCCCCACGAAGAGTGAGAGGAAGAGAGTTTCAGAGGTTGGAGGCGTTCAAGGAGAAAGAACGTCTACCCCATCTGGATCTGCAAACTTTCACGGAGGTGGCCCGAAACGCTGAGCTGGAGCGTAGACTCCTAGGGGGTTGATAGGGGGTGACCAGGGACTGAAGGATGCCTGGGCCTGATTTCCACATAGCTTTGTGGGCTATGCACTTGGCCTTAAACTGTATCCTGGAACGGATAGGAAGCCAGTGGAGGTTACTCAAGGCGGGTTTCACAGATTGTCTCCGGGGAATCTGGAGCAGAAGGCGAGCCGCACAGTTCTGAATGACTTGTAGCCTCTGGGTAGTGGACTGGGGGGGACCCAAGTACAGAGCGTTTCCGTAGTCGAGGCGGGACAGTATGAGAGCCTGGACCACAATCCTCCTGTCCTGGAAATGGAGCAGGGGGAGAATCTTTCTCAGCATTCTCATTAGACCAAAGCAAGTGGCCGACAGCTTAGAAGCTTATAAGTTGAAACCGTGGGAGCTGTCAAGCCATATGCCCAGGCTCCTGATCTGCTGCTTTGGGATGGGCACGGGGCCAAGACAAGTTGGCCAGATAGGAGTTGAGGTGGGAGATGGAGATTTACCCAGAAATATCAGTTTGGTCTTGTCTCCGTTCAACTTGAGGTGGGAGCGGTCCATCCATTCGGCTACCGCCTCTAGGAAGGCACCAAGAGCGCCAGATGATCCCTCAGGGTGGTTGAGTGCCACCAACAATTGGGTATCACCTGCGTAAGTGATGATTTTGATGCTGAATGGAAGGACTATTTCTGCCAGTGGGGCCATATAGGTGTTAAAAAGCGTGGGGCTTAGGAACAAACCCTGGGGAACCTCACAGCTAAGAGGCCACCGATTGGATGTGGCAGTTCCCTCAAAGACTTGGAAGGACCTGTCCTTTAGGAAGGAATGGAACCAGGTGAGAGCTTTGTTTGACACTCCCATATCTTTTAGCCGCTCTAGCAGGATGTTATGATCCACAGTGTCGAAAGCGGCACTGAGATCTAACAGAATGATAGTTGCTGAACTGCCCTGATCCAGGAGTCTCCTAGCTTCCTCAGTTACTGCCAATAAGGCCGTCTCGGTTCCAAGTTGTGGGCGGAATCCAGTTTGGGTGATGTAGAGCAGTTTATTGGATTCTAGGTGCTGTACCAGAGTGGAGTTTATATGTTTCTACAGTAATTTGCTCAACCAGGGAAGGAGGGAGATGGGACGGTAATTAGCCATGTTGGAGTGATCAAGGTTGGGTTTTTTCAGGAGAGCTCTCACCTGAGCACATTTCCATGCCAGGGGCACCGTGCCGGAGATGATAGAGGAGTTTAGTGCCTCTAGGATGACTTGGCTGATGGATTTGGTGACCAATGAGAGGTACTGTGGGGGGGCGGGGTCCAGGGGGGAGCCAGAAGACACCCTAGAGATGAGGGTGTCTAGGGACTCAGCATCTAGCAGTGGAAGTTCTCCTAAGGAGTAGTGTGGTTCTAGGTGTGCAGTGGTTGTCCTGTAATGTGTGGGCTCAGGCTGGTGGGGAGAGAAATGTTGACAGATCATCTGAATTTTGTGATGGAAATATTCTGCTAGGTTGTTGCACCGGTCTGGGGCTTCGTCCGAGTTAGGAGGTTTGTGTGGCAAAGAGGAGAGAGATTTGGCAATACGAAAGATCTCTTTAGGGTAGTTAGCAGCCGCGTTGATTTTCTCTTCATAGAAGTTGGTTTGGGCAGTTTTGATCTCTGCCTTATACCTCCTAATTGACTCTCTATAGTCCTGTTCCTTTTCATCCGAGAAGTTCTGTCACCATCTCCTTTCTGATTTCCTACAGAACTGTTTAAGCTCTCTTAATTTAGGGGTGAACCAGGGTGAAGATTTTTACCTGAGATTCTTGTGAGAAAGTTTTTGGGGGAGAACAGTATCCAAAGAGTTTAGGATCCATAAATTGAAGTTATTATTAGCCACCTCAGAGTCGGAGTTGGCCTGGGGTCTGGTGGTGTTGAGGACTGCAGTCCATTGGTCAATGGGAGGACTTGACCATTTCCTATTGAGTGTCAGCGTAGTGTTTTGAGGAGGAGGGGGGGCGGGAGGCTCCCAAATCAGGGGAATAAGTAAGTGATCCGTCCAGGGGAGGGGGACGGGGGGAGTCAACATAGAGATTCTGGTTGTTACTGAACACTGGGTCGAGGAGATGGCCCTTGTCATGTGTGGGGGCAAAACCTTTCTGTTTAATTTGAAGAGCCGCGAGGCTGGTGGATAACTCAGTAGTCAGGTGGCTAGAGTAGTCGTCCATACGGATGTTAAGGTCACCTAGTATCTTAAAATTGGCTGGAGTTAGGGCTAGATTGGTGACCAGAGGGGGCAGAGCGTTAAGGAATTGACCTATAGGTCCTGGAGGACGGTAGAGCAGTAGGCCGGAGAAGGTGCTAGTGGGAGAGAGCTCCAGGGCGAAGTTCATACACTCACAGTCTGGGGGTCCGTCCGTAGATGACCGACAACTGAAGCTGTCTTTAAATATTATGGCTAGACCCCCACCCCTCACAGTCTTACGACCCACTCTTTGAATTAAGTAGCCGGGTGGCAAGGTTTGTGTGACTGCTGGGTCGACTTCGTCTGGAGGCCAGGTTTCCGTCAGGAATAAGGCATCTGGTTTAAGATCATCTAATAGTAGGGTGATTTCCGTTGAGTGCCTAGGAAGGGAGCGGCAGTTCAGAAGGAAGAATTTGAGTGGGAGACAGGGTGCCTGTATTTCCTTGCTGAGGGGTTGGAGCTTTAGTAATTAGAACCATCTAAAACCAATAAATGAGGCACATTCAAGACAATGGAAGATAAAAATTCAGTGAATCCACACAAAAAAATCCCTAGCCACTCAATAACCTACAATAATTGTGTATGTTGAAGACAATGCTAAAATAACTTTGATGGCCAGGATTTCAGCTGATGGCAATTCTTTTGAGGGGATCTGTTTATTACTAATTATTCCCTACAAATAATTGTGAGGCCTCCCCCGTCCCTTCGGATTATATTAAACTTAACAGGTACTATCAGAGGTAAGAGGAGGTGGGAAAACTCTTGGAGCTAGGTGTCCATCAAAAAAGGATTTAAAATTCTAAATTAAGAATAATGTCTGAGACCTCCATGTCTTGTTTAGAAAGGAATCTTACATTCAAAGGTGTACACGTGAAGACTGCGGTAGTTGGTTTTGTACCAGGATTTGCATCTCTAATATCCAAAATGTTCCTTTCTGGCTCTAGTGAGGGCTCCATCTCCTTGAAATCCATATAAGTCAATGAGTTCAATGCTAACAGGTCACCTCTAGAATACGTGATCTGACTACGTTCTGTGCGAAAACAAGCAGAATCTCGGTACTCGTCACTGACTAGTTGCTGATGACAGCAGATGTACTTGCCTTTGGTGTGCTTTCGGCGTGCCAACTGCGAACTTACTGGTCTGTTGCCTCAGTTTAAATAAGTAGTAAACAGTGCAAATGTTATTCACCATTTTAAAGCAAAACACATTCACTTTAAGATTTGTCCTTCATTATCTCTCTGCTCAGACTTCCAACAGGTTGTCTTTTGTCCAGATTATTACTAGTGCAGTTGAGACTGATGCTCACAGAAACTGTCAAATATTTGATTTAGTTCCAACTCTTTATCTTGGAAATTAGCATATGAGACTTTGCTCTTGTTTGGGAAGAATAAGGTCAGACCAAATGATTCATGTGATGCAACCTGTTCCTTACCAGTTAAAAACAAGCATTTACAATGCAATGGTTTCGCCTTTGTTAAAGTTTGAGCTTTTGGTATTGCTTTTGACAAATGAGTTCCATGTAGATTCATTCGATGTGAAATCTTTTGTAGAAATCCTGTAACCTGGCATAGATCCGGCCGCCTGGATCTAAGTTGGACACCTCTAACCCAGAGTTTCCCCACACGTATACTCGAACCATAATTCCTCTCAAGGAGAGCTTTTCTCCATCAAATAACGAAGGTCCTTTCCGGGTAGGTCACCCGACCTCTTGTGATGCTAAAATTCGTGACATTCCGCTAAGGTGGTCGAGTCATCTCGGTACGGCCGCACAGCAAAGGAATGTTAACACTACTGTTAAGGGACCCGTCCTTCCAGGTCACTTTCACCTTTAGAGGTTCCCTCCAGGCCCATCTCTGCACCCTGAATCTGTCTCAGTGGCGGAGCCAGAGATGCTGAGCCCCTAAGCATGTCCCACTGCCTGTGCTTCCCATGCACAGGCGATCTGATGCTCACGGGCACCTGTGGCCCATATAACAAGAGGTCCTGTGTCACCGCCAAGGACGGGGGCCAGTTTCATGAGCCTCTCTCCCCGAGCCACGGTGCGCCTCCGTGGCACATGACTGCGCTTTAAAAGAAAGCTCCAATGTGACATGAGTTTACGTCACACAGCATGACACAGCACGAACCAAGCATGACACGGCTTTACGTGACCGAGCATTACAGCACCATAGAGGTATGGCCGGACATTAAATGCCTTCATGTGCATCATATATCATCACATAGCCACGTGGTGTCATATAACAGGACATTTGGGCAATCAGAGCTGTCAAGCCTTCTTTCTATGTACCTTGAGCACGTGGGAACTGGAGCACCCCTCCCCGCACCCTTTCCCCCCCCCTCCCCGCACCACTGCCCTCCCCCACTGCTAGAAGGTTGATCGCTCCTCTGAGACCACTTTGCTCTGCAAGGAACTGATGAAAATAACGGTGCGGATAATTCAGCGATTCATCTAAAAGCCCCATTATATAGCGCACATAACACACTGCTCCGCCTCTTGACACTTGAACAACAGACGACATTGTCTGGAATTTACTGCCACTAATTTTATTGGCTAAACTGAAAAGCCCTGTTGGGATCTGCTCGTTTCCGAGCAAGCACGTGGCTCGCTGAGCTATCTTCTCGGATGCCAAAAACACGGATATCTGTGGCTATCCGTAAATCTCACCTGATGCCCGACAGAAAATGAGGATTAGCTGATTGTCTGGAAAAGCAAGTGCCCCACCGGGCATGAGCCTGGCAGGATTCACCACAAACAACCCATTCCCACAGAGAGACTTCTAGGCTGGCACGTCACTTCATGCCCACATTCGGTTATTACAAAAGAGCTTCGATGCAATACTAGCGGCAGATTGGGCGCTATGCAAATGGACATGCAATTACGCATAATAGTGCAAGTCTTACAAGCGCATAGAGCATTACAACAGCTGTATCACAGGTGGCACAGTAAAGAGCGTGGAATACATAAATGACTGAATTTAAAGTTGTAACCGAAACACCTGATCGCCATGTCGTTATTATAACCATTACTATAGTATACGTAAATACATATTGATCAAACGTAAGGTATATGCACAAGTAAGCGGGAAGACAAACAAACGTATGCTGTGCCATGCCAATGCGCTACCTCTACATGTCTGTTTACAGGGCACGTGTGCTACACAACACACACTAGCTCTAGTCTTGTGTGTGCTCGGTCGGCGCCTTTGGGTTGAAAACAGCAGCAAAGACGAATGTCCCTTCACCCACAGACACAGGTCACAACCAGCGATCGAGCAAGGGGCCTCTTACTTCTAGCCTCTAAAATACTACACCGCCACCAGAGAGAACTTTATTGGCATACTTCCCCAGACAGCAGTACCACAATAAACACAACTCGCACACACCGTCCCCACGCCCAGCATCTCACATACCGACACAGCTTTCTTCTCCTCCCGCCGCTGCAGTAGGATACAAGAAGCACGGGCACACGGACAGCGGGGGGGGGGCAGGAACGGACAGCGGGAGGGGGGTCGGGAAGGCAAGGAAAAACAAGCACTCACCTGGACTTCCTCCGGCGCGGTCGGCCGCGGAATGACAAAAAAAATAAACCCCGCCCTCGGCGGCATGACGTTGCGGAGGGAAGAAATCGCGGGAACGCCTACGAATCTGGTCCGGCCATGACGGACAGATCTCTGTTCCAATGGCTAGCCTACATTTATGGAGCTAGCCAATGGAACAGAGGGCGGATTCACAAGCCACTCTACTGTTCTCATTAGGTTTTCGCCTGCGCGAAAAAGCTGCGCACTGCGCAGCTTTCGCTTAGGCGAAACCTAAAAAACTGACCAACAATGCATCATATGGGTCGTCCCCAGAAGGAAGTGTACATTTAGACCTGCACTGCCTCATTTCACAAATCAGACGATCTTTGTTTTTTTATTTCTAGATTTAGCTAATGCCTCTTAGTTTTACTAAAAGTCTATGGCCAGATGTACAACCATTTTTTGCGGTCGCAAACGGGAGATCGGCCCATTTGTGACCGCAAAAAATGGGTCCTGGCATGTACAAATGCTATTTTGCGAGTCACTGACTCGCAAAATAGCGTTTGAGACTCTCGCTATTAAGAAGGGCATCCCTCCCTAATTGTGAGTCTCAATTCAATGTCCTATTGTTATGGACCACATTTGCGTCCGTAAAACACCTACCTGACATAGGTGGTAAACCACCCGCAAATGGGAAGGGGTCCCACAGGGACCCCTTCCCCTTTGTGAGTAAGTGCGAAAATATTTTTTTAAGGGCAGGCAGTGGTCCCAGGGACCACTGCCTGCCCTTAAAAAATGAAATTGAAGTTCCATTATTCTTTTTTAAATGCATCCCGTTTTCCTTTGAGTAAAACGAGCAGCATTAAAAAAAACTTCTTTATTTAAAAAGCGGTCACAGACATGGTGGTCTGCTGACCCCAGTAGGCCACCATCCCTGGGAGTGCTAGCCATTCCCAATAGGGTCGCAAATTGTGCTTGCCTCATGAATATTAATGAGGCATGCAATTTGCGACCCCATTGGGAATCGCCATTCATTTTGGCGAGCCACAAATTGTGAGTAGTAATGCGACACAATTTGCAACTCGCAAAAGTGAATGGTTGTACATCTGGCCCTATATGTCATAAACTTAATTCCAGGGGCTATCAGCTAGACTTCTCATCCATTGTTTTGTTATTCTGTTAGTCGGATGCTTCTTCCTCCCACTGCAGCATACAGCACAGGGCAATGGTTCAACCCTTTTCAGCCATTGGCTGCGAGGGACAGCGTTCCGCCCTTCACAAGAACCAGGACCAAAGAAAAATGCCGCTGGCCGCGCGATGCGAAGGGGAGCTAAGCGAGACAGCATCTTAGTCCCACATTCCGCGCGACAAACGGTGCTGCCAGCTCGTGACCGCCCCCTTTCATGCTCGCCCTATGGGCGCGGGCCAGCAGGGGTGAGGGGCGGCCCTTAAGGGGTTTAAGTTTAGCGCGGCAGCGAGGCTCGGCCTTTCCTGCCGTCGCGTTCCTGGTTGCTCTGCGCTGTTGGGGGGCTCTGTCATCGACGGGGGCCTCCTCCAGAGCTGTGGCGGAGTACAGGGCGATCTGGAGGCAGATGGACAGTAGGGGTACCTCTGCGGCAGAAGGACACAATCAATACCTCTGCCTGGCACAGTAGGGGTGCCCGAGCCAAGAACCTGGAGCCGAGGGGGTTCCAGCGAACAGCGTCGGCGCCCCGTTAGTCCTTCGGGCGGTCGGGGGGCCTGAACCGACCGGGGGTGTGCCTCATCGCTCCGCCCTGACAGGGGGGGCGGGAGTGAACGAAAGAAAGTGAGAAGGGACTGCACCGTCAGAGCATCGACTCGCCGTGCAAGAATGGCTCATTAGGCATGCGGGACAGCGAGGGGCTGCCGTATTGGATCGCCCGTAAGATGACCCACCTTATTTCCACTTGTTGTGCAAAATAAACCTGCACCACGGTTTTCCCACTAAATTTGTCTCATGGTTTCCTTGGTATGTGAGTTGAAGGGGCGCAGAGGGGAGTGAGCGCTGGGAGTGTACTGTTCTCATTAGGTTTTCGCCTGCGCGAAAAAGCTGCGCACTGCGCAGCTTTTGCTTAGGCGAAACCTAAAAAACTGACCAACAATGCATCATATGGGTCGTCCCCAGAAGGAAGTGTACATTTAGACCTGCACTGCCTCATTTCACAAATCAGACGATCTTTGTTTTTTTATTTCTAGATTTAGCTAATGCCTCTTAGTTTTACTAAAAGTCTATGGCCAGATGTACAACCATTTTTTGCGGTCGCAAACGGGAGATCGGCCCATTTGTGACCGCAAAAAATGGGTCCTGGCATGTACAAATGCTATTTTGCGAGTCACTGACTCGCAAAATAGCGTTTGCGACTCTCGCTATTAAGAAGGGCATCCCTCCCTAATTGTGAGTCTCAATTCAATGTCCTATTGTTATGGACCACATTTGCGTCCGTAAAACACCTACCTGACATAGGTGGTAAACCACCCGCAAATGGGAAGGGGTCCCACAGGGACCCCTTCCCCTTTGTGAGTAAGTGCGAAAATATTTTTTTAAGGGCAGGCAGTGGTCCCAGGGACCACTGCCTGCCCTTAAAAAATGAAATTGAAGTTCCATTATTCTTTTTTAAATGCATCCCGTTTTCCTTTGAGTAAAACGAGCAGCATTAAAAAAAACTTCTTTATTTAAAAAGCGGTCACAGACATGGTGGTCTGCTGACCCCAGTAGGCCACCATCCCTGGGAGTGCTAGCCATTCCCAATAGGGTCGCAAATTGTGCTTGCCTCATGAATATTAATGAGGCATGCAATTTGCGACCCCATTGGGAATCGCCATTCATTTTGGCGAGCCACAAATTGTGAGTAGTAATGCGACACAATTTGCAACTCGCAAAAGTGAATGGTTGTACATCTGGCCCTATATGTCATAAACTTAATTCCAGGGGCTATCAGCTAGACTTCTCATCCATTGTTTTGTTATTCTGTTAGTCGGATGCTTCTTCCTCCCACTGCAGCATACAGCACAGGGCAATGGTTCAACCCTTTTCAGCCATTGGCTGCGAGGGACAGCGTTCCGCCCTCCACAAGAACCAGGACCAAAGAAAAATGAGTTCCCTTCAGTGCCAGAGACTAAGACGACAGTGTGGCCGTTTGGTGGACCAAGAAATGCTTCTCGTCCATATACACGCCTCGTCGCAACTGTGCCAGCTTGAACTCTTTGCCACCTCGGACTCAACATGCACTCTGCCTCAAAGCCGTGCCAACATACACCCTTCGCGATATATAAATAGCCATACATTACAGTACAATTGTTATCATATTGTCAACGTGCACTTCTTTTTTAACAACGGGGTAACAGAGACCTTAGCGCGACGCCAAACACACTGCTTATTATAGAAGTGCCAAGATATACTTTTCATCACAGCAATGGTAACATATGTTTACACCAGTGCCACCGTGCACCTAATATAACTGAAATGTGCTGGCTTTCACTTGTTAGTTTCACTGCAGAGTCAAAGTACACTTATGACGTCGGTGCAGACGTATGCTCGTTGGTACAGCAGTGCATACGTGAGTTATTTCATGGGTGCCAACCTAAACTCATTAGTAAAGCAGCATCCAAGCGCACTCTTCGCCACAGCTGGTATTTCCGTACACAGACGGCCACGTCACCCTGGCACGCGGGAAGGGCTCCAGGATGGGTTTATTAGTCTAATGTGTTCGCGCAGCACTGCCATTTGCTCCAGGCCTTGAATCTTGGCAGCTACCCAATGTTCCCTAAGTGTGACTTAAAAACGACCCTCGACGCACGAGTTATTTAAACTGCCACCGCACCCACCATTTCGAGGGTGATTGAACCCCTAAGAAATTGGGTCACCAACTGTCATGCCAGCAAGGTGGCGTAAACCCCTTCGCTGACACTCACAGACTCGTAGGTCTGTGTTGTCTCTTCCTAGAAACGAATCCTTCCGATTATTCCGTTTTGAAAGTGCGTGTTGGGCACATTCGTTCACTGAGTCGTGGCCAACTTCCCCACCCAGCTCTGCAAGGGGATATACATGCCAATTATGCGCTGGTGCCCCTCCCGCTGGCTCCAACGGGACAGCTGTGCCAGCGACGCCCAGCTTACAAAGGCGGGCTTGTCAGAGAACAAGTGATACCCGGGGCGGGAGCCGAACCGAAGTCCAAGGGGAAGTGTCAGTTTATCTCCTGGACAAGGGCAGAGTTGTTTTAACTCACAATAGCTATGCCCGGGCCTCCCTCACAACCGGGCTCGAGCTAGTCTGTCTCCCGCCACACAGCTGGTCCAGAAAGAGAGGGGCAGCACCTATGACTAACAGGCGGACAGGTTAGAACAGATGACCAAGCAGGCCCGGTTCCAGGAATTTTTATTTGGGTGGGCCAAGGGTGCATTTGGATGGGCCACTGCAAGCTCGATTTTTTGCATATATGTCTAGGTAGGCCTGCTTCAGGGCCCTCCTTTATCTCTTCTTAGTCTTACAAGGCCCAGTAAAACACACTCTTTCCCAAATCTCTTTCTAAATGTGATCACTCTCAAAAAGTGTTTTTTCCATGTAATGTCCCTTTGATGGGAAGAGGAGTTTTCTGAGGTGGGAGTATCAGGCAAATGACACTTTTCGGGCTCCCGCTGTGCGAGCCTTCAGGGAGAATAACTCTTCATTACTACCTCCACCTGACCACGGACTCTGCAACGCACTCCCTTACAGGCTTGATTATCCACTTCTCCTTTCCAGTGCACCTTATCTCACAAATGTCCTTGGGTTCCAGCCCCATATCAGGCACCAGCGGGCTCCACTTTCATTTTTTCCGGTAAAAACTTTAGGAAAATCACCTTCAAACTTAAAACATTGAATATAGCAGTAAATGTAATTAGCATGCACTTTAAAGTATTTTCCACAGTAGCCCTTATGACCCGACTGCTAATTAAATAAATAAAAACAGAAAGGCCGGTTTCAGCGCTGATGCGAGTCTTTTTTGGCACTGCGCCAATAACCTCTTTTTCTGTAAATATCTTTACTCCCACCTTCCAACAGTGCCCCTCATCTCCCAATGCCCCCCTCTATTGACCTCCTCCTCGGATTCCCTCAAAGCTGCACGTGCCCCTCATCTCCCCATAGCCCTTCCCCCTATTGACCTCCTCCTCGGATTCCCTCAATGCCACCCTCAACCAGTGCTCCTCATCTCTTCCTAACTCCCCCCTCCACCCCATGACCTCTTCCTCAGATTTCCTCACTGCCACCCTCCACCCGTGCCCCTCATCGCTCCATAGCCCCTCCCAGTAACTCCTCCTCGGATTCCCTCACTGCCACCCTCCAACAGTGCCCCCTATCTTTACGTAACCCCTCTCTCATATGCATTTAATTTGTCGCATAGCGCTACTCATATCAGTGTAGTGTGTGTCAGTACTTTACACAACGCACACATTATACAGATACAATGAATCATACAAGTATGTAAATCAGTCTATTGGGAAGGTCACATAAGCCAATGAGGATTACAAGGTGTATGAATCACGTGTCATCCAAACTGGTGGGCGGGATATTTTAAGAGGGTTTGGTCTGGAGAAGCACAAACGCAGGATTTAAAGAGTATTCCATGGGGGTCAGCTTTACTGATAAAAATGTATATCTGCCCAAACATACTCATTTTAATAACATTAGAATAATGAAAGACTGGGGAAGTTCTAACTATATCACAAAACCAAAAAAGCGAAGTTCTAACTATACCATTCATGTTTGTATGGAGCTCTTCGATGACAGTTCATTGGTTACTGTCCTATGTTAGGATTGTAACTTCAGAACTGCAAGTAACACAAGGATCTCTGTGACAAAGGCAGTAACCCACTGAGCTATCCAGGGCTTTAAGTGGGCCGGGTCTCACCGGTGCTGAGCACCGGCAGTTTTTTTAAAGGGGCTTCGAAATGGGTCTCTATCTGGCTCTGTTTTGTGCGCTGGAAACAGGTTGTCAGTTTTTTTCCGTACTGCAGTGTCAGTAGTCTGCTGTCACTGCAGTCCGGAAATAAGTGCCAGGGCACAAAACAGAGCCCAATAGAGACCCGTTTTGAGACAGCAGGCACATCGGTGTACCCTGCTCACACTACTCACAAGTGGAATGTTACTCCATGACGTCATGTCAGGTGAGCGTTGTAGGGGGAAGAGAAATCCTTTAAAGAGAGTCATTTTCTCTCTGGATTTCCCTTCTCTTTTTGAAACTCAGGAGCAGAAACATTGTTTTGATGTCACCAGTGCTTTAAGTGGAAGCTTTTGCAATTATATACAAGCCACAGTTGCGTCTTATTTATCTTATGCAACTAACAACCGATGACAAAGCCAATAGTCCTGACTTGTAGGTATGATGTTACTTGTTGTATCAAATACCTGGATGCAATGACAGAACCAGCAAAATACAAGTCGGGACGCACACTGCTAAACACAGATTTTTAACTACTGTTTTTACCACGTCCCCAATTACATAGGCCACGTCGCTTTGAGAGACCCCCCCAGTTCTTTCATCCCACTCAAAGCCCTGGAGCTATCAACATAAAATACAGTTCATCTGCATTTAAAAACTACTAACAGACAAATGATTGCTCTCCAGCAGGATTATTAATCACCAGCGTTATATGGGCATTTTGTATTCTTATTGTTGTCCTGCATCGGCCGTGATAATGATAAAACTGTTTAAATGAAGCACACAAGTGTGTGTCCTGCTGGGCCTGTGCAGAGTTTAAAAAGAAAAATATATACTAACACTTTCTCTTACCTACTCCATTAGTCAAACTTTGTGTCACAGCCTGATGTGATAAGCCACTGTAGGGGTCAGGAAAGGTGAATAGGAATAAACAAACGTCTCCCCTGCGCTGCATAGAAAAAGAAATATCACCGCAGCAGGACAGGAAGCAAAGGTTACCAGAGGTTACTCTTGTCAAAGAAAGGATTTGTCACCTTTCGCCGTGCAGAGATGAAGGGGTGAAAAAATAAACAAAGCCTCGTTAACATGTAAATGGTCTTGTAAAGACCTGTGAAGTACTCGGGTGCGGCTGCGATCATTTCTAAATCTGTGTGTGCGCGCCCCTCGGCCGGCTGACACACACGACGGGGGAGGGTTGAAGCAGTTAGATCCCAAAGACGCCTGCCTTCAACCCCTCACTGTGAGGGCCAAGGATCCTGTTTGGGTGGGCCAGGCTCATGTTTGGGTGGGCCTGGCCCACCCGGCCCACCTGCTAGAACCGGGCCTGTGACCAAGGCAGACCGCCATGGCGATTGGTGGCAAAGCCTTTAACCCCTTCTATGCTGGTGACTGAAGCACTCAGTCACCAGCCACGGGTGGGCTGTGCTAATGACGGAGTGGTTCCGTCACGGCCCGGCCGCCGCGCCTGCGCGGCGTTGATTTCACGCCTGCGCAGCGTGTTCTATTAGGCGGGCGGGGCCGTGATGGAACCACTCCGTCATTAGCACAGCCCACCAGTGGCTGGTGACGGAGTGGTTCCGTCACCAGCATGTCGGCGCCGTGCGCCCCCCCTCCACCCCAGCGCCGCGGTGGAATTACCGTCGCGGCCAAGAGGTTAAGAGATACAGTGCTGATATTGGAACACATTCACTCTGGGAACCCATAAATTAGGGATCAGGGTGTGGCAGCAGACAGTGGGTGGAGGTACGAGTGGCAGAGTCTAACAATCAACTATACATTTAGAGTCATATTTCCTAACGAAGTGCGTTCATGCATGATGCAAGTCGTTGCAAGGCAACATAAACCCTTAAACGGGATTTGCAAAGCCAAGCAAGGGCTGATATGCTCTGCTTTGCATGACTTTCTAAAGAAATGTGACGCAGTGTAGTGGCTTGCGCTGCGTTGCATTATATTTTGTTGTGGTAGGCATTTCCTGGGGGGAGTATGGACATTCTTATGCATCCACCCGAGACTCTGACACAATGCCAGATTTACTAAAGGCAGTGAACCGGGGATTGCACCAAAATGGTGCGCAAGACGTAACTTGGAGAAATCTCTTGATTTCTCCTTGTTCCTTCCTGTTTCCTTGCATGATGCATGAGCTATCCTTTCCTGCATGAAAACAATCATGTCTGTAAAACAGACACCCTTACAGCATGGCGCAAGGGTGCTTGCATTGGCGCTAGTCAACACACAATGCAACAGCACTAGATTAGAGCAGAAGGGCACCATATCTTAGTATAAATGGGACATTTCTGCTCTCTCTTTTACATAACGCAACATCGCAAGTTTCCTTGATGAATTGTGTTGTGAAAATATTAGTAAATGTGGCCTTTATCTTTTATAGACCCTGGTGCAAAAAAAATGGGAACAAGAAGAAATGCGACAATAAATCTTTTGTGACTTATTTAATTGATCACAAAGGGATTGCATTTCAAAATATCTTATGGGGTAGAAGCACCTGCTGCAGAGATCCTTGTGTGCCCAGCAATTTATAGGGCATTATAATAATGGTAAATAACTTTCATCATGAATGCACTTGCTGGAGAGAGCTGTATTTTGTCTAGTCAAAGTTTTGTGTCATACAGTAGCATAGCGGGATAATTTGTCTGCTATAAAGCTCCTCATGCAATATACAGATCACAGATTTAATTTTATGTAGATAGGGAAGTGGGTTACTGCTTTCGACATACATAAGCGTGTTAACTTCAGTTCATAAATTGTAATCCTTCTCATATAGCACTGTGAGTTATGACCAGTCATCATGGAGCTCCATGCAAACTGCAAAGCATGGGTTTAGATTCTCATGGTTTTTTCTCAACCTGTCATTATTCTAAGGTTGCTAAAACCGGTTCCTTTGGGTATGTTAGTAATAAAGTCTAATTAGTACAAACAACCCTAACTGCTGCATTACATTTTAAATACATTGATCCGCACACTTGTATGATATATTATCTCTGTTTAATATGTGAGTGTGATGTAAAAGCGCTCTGACACCCTACATTGAGATGACTAGCACTACAATAAAAAAAAAGTAGGAGGTAGTTAAATTGTTATTTGTGTAATTACTCATCAGAAGGAGCATGGGTTGAACAGAGTCAAAAACCTGCCTCCAAAATATAGTTTCTCTTAAGTTCTTAACGTGATAACGAGCTGCGTGCCTATCTTTCCATACATTGCACTGGCATCTAGTTGTTAGACTAGCTCCTGCAGTGCCTAATTTGAGCCGGTGGATTCCGGTGCTCAGCACTCGAGGTTAATTGTCAGTCTGCTACATGGTGGAACTGTTCATCTAATTTAGGGATGAGCACAACACCAGTTGTTTAAACATTGAATACACATTAAAAATGACTAATAACTGCCACAGAGGCCATTCTTATAGCTTTGTGGGTCTGGAATAGTCTGAATTGTCACACCATTAGGAGTATAAAGGTTGGTAGCTGAGCTGGTAGTGTCATTGTCAGCGTTTCCAGGGGCGATAGGTCATACAAACAGAAGTGGCCTCCTCACCCTGGCACTTATTTCTTTACAAATTAAGCATTGGCTCCCAGCCAGGATCATACTCGAAAGAAAGGAGGGCTGATGTTCCTTTAAAACAGGCCTTTTTTATGGGCCCAGATGGAAGAGAATATAACAAAGAAAGCTCGGGACCGGAAGGTTGATGTTCGGAACAGAAAGTAGACATGAGTCATTGCTGAATGTGTTGCAGGTTTGGGGAAATTAAACCAGGACAAAGTGAGCATATCTGACTGAGGCTACTCTGGATCACAGATCTGGATCGATAATAGCTGCCAGATGTAGGATCCGGTGGGTTCCCCTCATTTCCTGCACTGAAGAGATGAATAACCAGAAGAGGCACTTATGCCAATTTATGATAAACCCTCTATGAAATGAGCATGTTAAAAGAGATTACCAGAGGAGACCCCATTCCTAGCGGTGCCAAATCCTTTAAGAAAAGGATAGGTTAGAACAGATGACAAGAGGATACCCCCATGCAATCTATTACAAACCTTTTAAGAGATTGACAGCCCCCACAGCCAACGCCTGTGCCAATCTGTGGAAAACCCTTTAAGACACAGACAGGTTAGAACAAATGTGGAAAGACCCTATTCCAATTTGTGCCAAATTTCCACCCTGTTCGGAACTCATAAGCAAATGACAAAATATGTTGTATTTTTTGAAGTCATCATGTATAGATGTCATCATGCTTGATTCCTCATGTTGTATCGTCAGTAAATGTTTTCTATTTTCCTATTCTGATGTGTAGGACGCCTGTCATTTTACAACAACTTTTCTGTAAAGCACTCATTTGTCCTTATTGGCCTCAAACTGCTAGGCAAAGCAGTCATAGATATGGGGGGAAATAAATAACAACAGAAGCACCAAGCTCAATCTGCAGAAGTTCTTCCCTTCTAGGAGTTGATGAACTAGAATAATATCTAGTTGTATGACACATATTCTAGGCCAGGGCTCTACACAGCACTGGGGAAAGTAAAGGGGTTACTGTTAAGCGGTGGATGTAAAGGTTGTGTTACCTTTCAAAATAAGCGAGTACCTATAACAAGAACATTCAACATTTAAAAGCGGGGTAAATGTCAAACGTTTTGCTTCTAAATAGAATAGATTTGAAGACTTACTTAAAGTATTTAGTTCCACCGCAAGGCCTTACAACCCTTGTACAGTCCTTACGGAATTGCTCTGCTCAAAGGCATCCCAAATCAAGTCTTTTACCCCTGAGAGGTGTCTTGAGCGCAGCTACCAGGCTCATTTCTAACACGAAAACACCAGTCATATCTCACCCGTTCTAAGTTCTCTGAATTGGGTCAGAGTGGATAGAAGATGCATTCTTGAAAAGGCATGCATCACATATGAGGCATTGCATCATATCTCACCAACAACTCAAACCTAACAAAAATGTTTTACATTTTAGGAAATAAAAGAAACTCTAGGAACAAAGAAAGGCTCGCACCAGAAATAGAAGAAACAAAAAACTGTCAGACAGCCCTTCTCAGGGTCTGCACCCTGAATCTGGAAAATCATCTCACCAGTGCTGCTCTTACAGTGCCTTCAAGAGTCGGGTGACAAGGTTATTATTACATAGGACACCACCAAGGCCATAAAATCTACATTACCACCACTTTATGCTTGCTTTGTTGATTATAGTGCTCCTTTTGATGGCATAGACCACAACATCTCCTGGTCAAAACTAGAAAAGAGGGGAATACAGAGAAAGCTTCTCGCAGCCATCAGGTCACTGTACTCTAGCACATTGGTCCAAACCAAGCTAACCCAGACCTATGCAGCAGAAAAAATATATACAAAGGACTAAAGCAGGGATGCGTTATTGCTCCCACGTTGTTCAACTTGTATACTCATGTATGCAGATGATTTGGTGTTACTGGACCAAACTAGAACTGGCATGAAGAGGGCCCTGGACATACTACATCTGTATAGTGCAAAGAATTCCCTAAATGAAAATGCCACAAAAATTAAAGTTCTAGTATTTGGGCATAGACCTAAGAAACAATAGCTGGTATGGCAACTGGGCCCGTTAAACATAAGCACCACCAGTAAATATAATTATCTGGGAGTTCTGTAGTCAGACACAGGCAAACCAACCCTGCAGGCACTGACAGATAAAGCATCCAAGACCATGTATGCATTATGCAAATGACATCACAAGCCACAAAGTCACTCTGCTGAGTGGATTCGACGAGTTCTACTGGCTAAATTGTTCCCAACAATAACCTATCGGTATCTTGTTTTCCCTGCCATGATCACTGAGGCACTGGAGAAACATGATACAGCTTCCTATAGGAAAGAATTTAACATCCCAAAAGAACCAGGCACACACCGATACAGCTAGAATTCAATCTCGTGAACATGGACATGAATGTAAAAAAGATTTGATCAAATATTATCATCGTGTGTCCAGAGGGGATCCGGACTCAGTGAGAGATGCGCCGAAGGTGATATTTCGAGACACAAAGAGCAGTTTGGCGAGATACTTGCGTGAATAACAGATCCATCGCTAACAATGCACAGCTTAAAGAGGCTGGTTAAAGCGCAAGGCAAGCACATATCAAGAGAGCAGGTTATAGAACAAATGAGGAATTCCCCGGGTGCAGACATTCTTGCCAAATCGTATGAAGACACCTCGTGCCACGATATCTGAAAGCGGCACTGGGAAGGCAAGCCCTACAAAAAATACTGCAGAACAGGTTTTTAACCCTCCCCACACAGGAATACAGGCGACATTAGAAGGACATCTCTGCTAGTCATGAGGAGTGCAGTCTGTGTCAATATCACTCTGAATCAGTTGCTCATTTCACTTGCTGCTGTCCTACTTTGCTGCTATGCCAAAGGCTAATGTATCTAATAACGTGCTTTCTGCAGAACGGGACAAGAACTTGTTAAGAAGCCTTGACACACATTTATACCACAGTCATCCCAATGGAACTCGCACAGACCTGCAAGTTCTTTGCTGAAGCTGAAAGGCTCCTGCGCACCGCCCGTCAATTGAGGAGCTGAACACTGTGCAAAACCTTCAGCAATTTAGAGTGAAGACTGATGTCAGTCACGAGTGACGACCTGATGCACTAGTGTTTTTTTCTGTATAATTTAGTAACAACTCAGAAAATTGTAGAGAGTGGTCCTATTTACCAAAGGGACAGGCCACCAAATGACACTATGTCAAGAAAAGAATTCCCTTTGGAAAACTTAGGTTAGCACACCATCACTCACTCCACACTCAAACGTCCATTTACACAAGAGCTGTGTCAGTAGCCAAAAGTCAAATATATAAATGCGTTATTCATCAAATAAAATGCAGTACATTAAAAATGTTAAAAACAATGTTTGAAAAGATTTTTTTCCTTCAACTTATACGTTTGAGTGTACATGCATCGAAGAACTATTGCATAGTATGTAACACAGAACAATTCATTACACAGTAAAAAGCAGCTTATAAGTCGACAGAGTGATCTTTGAACATGTAATTGTTTTCAGAAATCTCAAAATACCAATAATATACACCGGATTATTATAAAACAAGACTAAGAAGCGACACGTTTCGTGGTATCCACAAGTCCAAATCACCTTCTTCAGGCTTTAACATAAACAATGTATCCCGGCACTTTAAAATTGTGTTCTCAACGTGCAGTTCAGTAGCGCACTCCTTAAAATTCTGGGAGCATATCCTATCTTCTTATAAATGATACTTCCACAGTTAAAAAATGAGCCAGTAATGCTGCCCTTCCTTGATATAGAAAAAATACTCCTTATATAGAACCAGGATGGCTATCCTTTCCAGTATGTCAGTGCTCTTCGTATTCCAGTTTTTTGATTTACAACAACAGGATTTTAAATCTCCGCATCTGCTCAGAATCTTCAATCCTTAAGAAAACTCTAGGAACAAAGAAAGGCTCGCACCAGAAATACAAGAAACAAAAAACTGTCCAAAATCTTCCGTCCTTAAGGATGGAAGATTCTGATCAGATATGGAGATTTAAAATCCCGTTGTTGTAAATCAAAAAACTGGAATACGAAGAGCACTGACATACAGGAAAGGATAGCCATCCCCAAAACAAGCCCTTCCCTCTGACTTTACCCCCTCCACGTCCCTTTTACCCTTAACAAGCCTCCTCCTACTGCTATTACCTCCAAAACAAACAAACCAAAAAAAAGGCTAAAGTCTACACTCCAGTATTCTTTTCAATCCAGATAACAGACTAACATATCCACCTCTCAAATTAATTTGATATTTCACTATACTAATTCACCACTAATCCATTATGGGTTCCGGAGTAGCATGCTACTCGCCAAACAAACACTTCAACACCTCATCAGGGGTAGCAACGCTATATAAATGCAAACCTTTTTCCCTCTGCTATCCTTCTCAATCCAAATAACTGACTAACATATCCACCACTCACATTGCTTTCATATTTCACTATACTAATTCACCTCTAATCCTTTACGGGTTCCGGAGTAGCGCGCTACTCCCTGAAAAAGCACTTTGACGCCTCGTCAGGGGTAGTAAGTGCTATAGAAATGCTATTACAATACAATACAATTACAATATAAACGACTCTAACATAACATAACACTTTTAACATTATGTGCTTCAGCTGATCAATGCTTACATACTACTCTTAAAAAAGGAGGCTGCAGTTTATTCTCATCACCATTACAACCATACTTGTTAAGAGAGCCTGCAGGCTCTTATTCTATACCTGTGTTGGATTCTATCATTGTGCTTACAGTTGCTTTGCTGCTTCCATCTATTTATCAGTCATGCCCAGCCTTTTGGGTGAGACAGAAGTATGTTTAATGCCACAAGAATTTACTGAAGTAAATTTACAAAACAAAGTTAAAATGGCAAAAGTATATGGGTATCCCATTGGATTCCAGTCCCTCAAAATTTCGGAACCATTCTCTAACTTTTAAAGCAAAATCAAACCATCTGCTCTTCAGAAGGCTCTTAAAACCAAGCTCATGAGCCATATTACGAGAAACACCAAAAGTATATCTGATGTCGGGCATCACAAATAGCAAAAATCTAATAATGCTGATTGAGGTATAGACTTCATACGATAGTAGACACTCTAATTGGCCTTGACTCAGAACCACTGAATCTGTAACACCTCTCATAAATACGTTCTCTATATCCCCATTAGAAATGAATATCCAAAATAGATTTTTTCCTCAATCCGAGGCACGCGAGGCCTCCTTTTTTTGCCTAATACAAGTCCTTTTCCCATACCAGAAATCTCACGAGACCCAATTTGGTACCCAGATACCTCACAAGATGGGCATGCTAGCCCGACAGTATACAACATATAGCTGTTGATAGATCTGAAGACCTGCAACACTAGAGACATCTTCTTTTCAGGTGTGTGTCTCTAAATTTACATCAAAATTATCCAACTGCCCCACCTTCTCCCTTCTCCAAGACTTCTTCACCTCAAGGTAGGCCAACGCGAGGTTCCAGCATTTCTTGGAGTTTATCCTGATTACCAGTTTACAGTTTTCTATGCTGGGTACTGTGACTGCCAACTAGCCTCACAGCAAGAGCCTGCCGAAACCGTGTGACATATAAAAGATTCCCGGTGTCTCCTCGAAGTAAAGTCTAAAGACTACAGTGCTTAATTTGAGCCGGTGGGTGCAGGGGGGGCCCACCAGCCCTTATTTTTCCTCATCAGACTTTGACCCAGAGCGAGAGAGAGAAAATCACAAAAGGAGAAAGGGAAAGACGTAGAATCAGAGACAAACGGATAAAGTGGGGATGAAACAGAACCTGCAAGGGAGAGTTAAAGGGGCAGAATGTGTCTAGTGGTAGGTAACAGAGGCATGAGGCCGAATCAAGACTGGACAGATTTAGTATGTGCCAACCTGGTATTTTGCAGCAAAGGGCACGTGCTTCTGAGCCAAACTTTGAGCCCCAGCACTTATTCTTTTTTTAAGGCACAGAACCATGCATACAGGAGAGCTAATTATTATTCATAGTTGTACTCCAGAGACTCCCCTGCCCTCCCACACTGACCCCTTTCCCCATTTTCCAGGCTGGTCATCCGTAGCTCATCTCGGTTGGCACGGCACCGTTGCTTGCAGACTGTACTGTGCTTGTTCTTTGTTTGAGGGAGGTTTGTACTGCTCCTTCTTCCTGTTCTTCAAAAAGCAAACATGTAATAGTTGATTTGGTAACGCATGGTTTGGCAGTTTCCAGGAACACACATATCCTTTCCTCAGGTAAGTCTCAAACAACTAAACCAGATTGTTCTATTTTAGGAAGATAAGTATGATGTGCTGAATGTAGGTAAACTGCATTTTACGATTTCAAGAAAGAAATATGGTGGTTGTGATAGGCAACTGGACTGTATAGGGAAGGTGGCGATGTAATACTTTCAGATTGTTCATAAAAAACGTATTCAGGCAATTAATGTACCACAGAATGTTCATATGTCAAACAGACACTATTCTATATAATGCTTGCCCGGGTGTTAATGGGGTACAGAATCCAGGAGTTAAAGGGCTACAGAATGCTTGGCTCTCAGGTTGTTGATACGGAACAGCTTTGCACTCGTTAATTTGCAAAAATGACTATTTCTTAGTTACAATGCCACAGAACACCTTCTATCAGCTGCTTTTCAAAGAATGCCTGTCCATGGAAATTACTGTGCTATTTAATTGCCTACCTATAGGTGTATGCCACATAACCCCTCCCTGTCAATTACTGTGTCACAGAATGTGTGACCACAATTTACTGGGCCATGGAATGCCGGTCCCAACCTTACTGCTCCACTGTGCGCAGCTGTCGGCAAGAACTATTGTTATCAATGCTTTGAAATATATATAGACTGAGTGGGCTTTGTCTCCGCCGAGAGGAGTATTTCTCTCTCACCTCATGCACTTTGCTGTTTAGTGTAGCTTTCTGCCTCTTATGGAATGAGCATTGCAACACACAAGAGTGATTTTACAACTCAAAAGTGCACTGAATATTCACACGTTACATCCCATATGCCGAAGATGTACTGAATAGAGAAACTAATTGTTTTGGTAAAAGGTAAGGGTTGATCCTGTTGATATATACCATAAAATGAAGATGTTGCCATCCGACCCTTTTAAGGATGAAACTAAGAAACAGTAAAATACTAATGTGTAGCCAGTGAAATCCTCCTCCTTGAAGATATGAAATAGGATAATACTCTGCTCGTCAGTGCTGCTGTTGTCAACGTAAAAAAGTCGAAATGCAATTTACTGCAATTTGCGAAATGTGTAATTGTAATTTCCGTTATGCCAGGAACCCTGTTTTATTCATAAGCACATTTTTTTTGTTTTTTCACTGAAAGAAGCTTTTTAAATGCTTTGTTCAGGCTCAATATGCAAGGCAGACCAATTGGCTTTGCTACTGTTTTTTTGTTTGTTTTTGCTGCCGGTGCCCAGCACGGACAGGAGCTGCAGCACTTAAAGTCCTTCACTTGTCAGTAAACTGTCCCTGGTGTAGTATCACTTTAATTACATTTATGGGGGCGCATGCTAGCCCTGTAAAGATTCGCTCCCTCTCCACATAGGCACAAGGCTTCGCCAGTCCCAGCACGTGGCCTATTGGCACCGAAACCACTCTTCCAGGCCCAGTGCTCAGCGGAGAAAAATGTTAGCTCAAACTCACGCCAATTCGCCGCACTCCTAGAACAGAGGAGCCAGTCAGGGACTGAAGTGCTTTCAGTCAACAGACCCTCCCCAGCAACAACTGCACCTAAAATGTCTGTCCTGTGAGTCACTGGGCTGGGCATTCAGGGGGCATGATGCCAGGAGCAGGAAAAGCCATTCCCGTTTCAATCTAAGATCATGGACTCACTGTCCGCCACGGTTCAGTGGCATAACAGAACCTCAGGGGCCCACATGCAGGGTATGATGAAGGCCCCCCCACTACATTTCACTCCAATATTGTCCTTATGGGTCCGAGCTATTCCACAAATTAGGCAGTCCCTCAAGCTCTGGATTCAGACTCCAGGGCAAATCTTCAAGTTTGTTGCGTCAAAATGCTTGCAATAAGTCTAATCACTGGCACTTACTTGGGGCCGCATTCCAACCCAGCGTTCTTTTGCCCCCCATGCCACTTCATTTTGGACCCGACCATATGCAAATAAGTCTTTACCTTGCCCCAATAGGAACAATCCAATCTGAACTGCTAGTGCAGTCCTCCCGGAACCGGAACACAGCCAACCCAAAATCAGTCTTGCACCCAACTAACGAGCCACAATGAGGGCGAAAACGGTCTTGGTGTGTGTGTGTTTCAGTTCGGAGGGAGTGACTTGCCGTTCGGGCTGGGCTGTTCCTAATGGAGCAGGACCAAGGCTACTTGCATATGGCTGTGTCTAATATGTTGTTGTCAACAGTAGGAAGGTCCTTAAAAAATTTAATTAACAGAAGCAGTTAGCAGATACTTTAGCAATGCGAGGAGAATAGGAAAGATTGTTATTAAAGCGTTGTCCATCCAGGCTCAGAAAGATGCACTTGCAGGACAGTGGGAAATCTTGGGTCACCTTTGCCCACGAAACCATGTCAAGATTGAAAGTGCAGGGTCAAAGGAGATCCTTGTGGCAGTCCTTGTTGAGTAGGTAGTAGACCTAAATGGGGGCATCATGACGGCTTGGCTCTACCTTTCAGAAAGAAGCACGCCACTTCCAGGGCTGTTCTGACCATAGCGGGCACCAAGCATTTCCCCGGTGGGCCGCCATGATGGTGGCCAGTTTTGGGCCTCTGGGGGGTGTTTTTGTTACCGTGGGCCCCCAATTTTGCCCCCCCCTATAACAAAATCAGCTTAAACGGCCCTAACAAACATCTCGGCTGCACTCCCCCTCACCCCCTCAGGGGGGCCGGCCAAGCAGTTTGCCAGTGCCGGTTTCGGTTCTCAGTCCGGCCCTGCCCACTCCGGTGTAATTCTGCCATCCCCAACACCTGCCACCTTGTCTATCAGAACAGAGCCGCTAACAGCGTCAGGAGCAGCACGGAGGCAGCAGCGGCTCCCCTACTAATGCAGAGGAGCATCGCCTCACTGCTCTCAGAGCAGTGGAAAGAGAAAAAATAAATTGATAATAACACAACATTATTATCATTTTATTTTTAGTACGTGCTACGGGGCCAAGTTATTGGGGGTGGTTAGGGGTCACCTAGAAGAGGAAATATGTAGCACCATAAGTGCGCTTGACACTGCCTGTCTTGGACCGGCCTAACAGTCATGCGCACTTAGCATTTCTCCACCTGGCTGTGTTGCCCAGCCTTGTGGAGAACAGTTCCGAGGCCCCCAAGCACTGTCTGAGCGGCCAAACATGCAGGTGACGGCAGCGTTGTGATTGGCTTCGGGGAGCCTGTGTGCTGCCGGGAGCCAGGAAAAGACGAGAATGGAGGAGAAGCTGTGGCTGTAATCAGGTAAGTAAGCTTTTTAATTTATTTTAATCCTCCTCCCACCCCGCGCACCACCTCCATTCCGTAGCAACTGCCACTGCACCGAGGTTGAGGAGGATGTGCGCTGCGATCCCTCCTTGGTCTGAGATCATTCTTAACACATTTTGGACTGCAATGAGGGCAACCATTGTGCTGTGAGACCGACAGAAGCCAGATCACCTGGGACTGAGCTAAGAACTGTTGGAGATGGAGTGAGATAGTTGCTTGTTTACTGACTTCTCGGGCACAGAGTGCAAGAAGGCAAATATGGTGACAGTTTCCTCGCATTGCAGGGTCTAGAGTGTTTTTGTTTATTAACAGAACTAAACATGCATGTTTCCAGTCTTCCAGCAGCTTACTGGACCTATAGGATGAATGTATTAGCTGACGTAGAGAAGCATAAATATCGGTGCCACCAGATGGAAAATATGAGCTGGATAGGGGTCATCTAGTGGTCCAGAGTTAATTGCATAAAATGAAAAAACAGCCCAGAGGAGATAGGAGATGTACCTTAGAGTCAAAATGTATGGACAATATGCTATGCAGGAGCATGCACGCAGGAGGCATACATCAGTAATGCCAAATGTATCTCTGAAAGGCTTGTTGAGTCCCTGATTTGCGCTCAAAACTCACCCATAGATCATACTCTCTTCATTTTGGACTTTGAAGCAAGCTGAGCAATATCAAGAAGGAGGGTGCAAAAATGATATGCGCCCTGAGCTTTTTCCCCAGCCTTCTCCCTACTCACACAAGTCACTGTGTCTGCAGCTTTGAGTTGCAATATGGCGCTCTTTGCCTCCACTTGGGGGTGTTACTCTCAACAAGATGCCTAATCTTGCCTTATAAGTATGCAAGTCAAGAATATCAATGTCAACAAAAGTGCCAAACTAAATACCTGAAAAGACAAGATCGGAGAGTTTGTAGACACTAGCACTACCAAAGTCTGTGTCAAGTGCTGTTTCCCCAAAGTGCTTGAAGTCACCAAACTTTTCAGAGTGGGTTTGTCTATGTGCAGTTGGGTTTTGTACCTGCTGAAGACTCAAAAGCGAATGGACGTTTACATACTTTTATGGATGGCAGCCCGGTAGATCTGCTTGGGTCCAAACTTTCGATATGGAGGAGGCGGAAAAAGCCAAAAGAGAATGTGTCTAGCAGTGGAGACCACATCTACTCAAGGGTGACAAACCTGCTCCAAGAAACCAACCCTGCTTGTCCTTAGGCTATCAAAAAATCGAACAGCTTTATTGAAGTGAACTTTAAAAAAAGCATTTAAACATTTAAGTTCATGTTAATACTCAAAAAGCAAAGATGTAAAACAGCCAAGGAATGGGCCAACTATTCTATAAAAAAGAATGCTCCGATCATTTTACTATGGCATGTTAGCTGTCTCTCACACAAACATATAAACGTGCCTAAAGCTGTCTTTCTTACGTATTTGTCTCTTTTGAACTTATCTCTCTCGTCTCTGCTCTAGCTCTCTCTCATTACCTCCCTCTCCCACGTTCACACACAGGTGCACACACAGCTGTCTCTTTCTCACTTGTCTCTTGTTGTGGCTCCTTCTCGTTCTCTCACTCTCTTTGGGGCACACCAGTAGGTGAGGGGGGGGGAAGCAAAGACACAGACACCAGAAGTGTGTGAAAAAGGCCGCTTTTATTGGAATCAGGTGCATGTATAAAACATCCCCCTTGGCCTGTGCCGAACAAAACTACTGCTCACTAAATAGCAACTGCCTAACAGCCCCCCCACCCCCACCCCTAAATGTAAGCCCGAACATTGCAACAGTAATACAACAACATACGCTCATCAACCTGCCCCTCTACTAGATGCCCCTAATGACCTCCATGACCCCAACCCCCGCTACCATGCAGTCCCAGGCCTCCAGCCACACCACCCTATTTCCTTAGGACAGCGCCCCCACAACGCACCTGTTCCAGCGACAAAAAACACAACCGCAACCCTAAACAGTGCACCATCAACCAAAAAAGCCCCTCGGGCCATATCCCCGACCTCCCCCCCGCACAAAGGGAAAAAACCCCGGGCCTAAAAATTACGAAAAAACCTTGCTAAAGGGAGGGTGGGTGGGACAAATTTCCCTGCGACCTGGCTGCTGTGTCACCGCACCACAAACGTGCGCGGTGACACAAAATGGCCGGCTATATATTCCCCAGCCCGGAGGAAGCCCAAAAGGAGCCCAAGCCGCCCAACCAGCCCAAAACGCCGCTACGGCGATACCCAAGTGCCAAGCTTCCCCCCTCCCCTGGTGCCCCAAACTTCCCCGGGGGGGCGAGCCTCCCGTTGGTCGGCCACCCCCCCAAATCCCCACTCTCACACACACGCGCACAGCTGTATCTTTCTCACTTGTCTCTTTAGAATCTGTCTCTATCGTCTCTGTTGTAGCTCCCTCTCATTCTCTCTCTCTCACACAGACACATCTGTCTCACTTGTCTCTACAGAACCTGCCTCTCTTGAGACAGTGTAGGTTGAGTGCCACCTATTATTCCAGGGTGGAGTAATGAAGTGTTTTGTGTTTGTGGTAATTGTATTGGAAACGCTCTATGAGCAGTGTACACACCCAAACATGAAAATTACACTGAAACTATGTAATTGGCCAATTAAGCTGCCAAATATAAGCCTCCTTGGGACGGACAATTAATAAAGTCCTTGGCCCACACACCCCTACACCTAGCACATCACCATCCTCCCTAACATTATGTTCTTCTCTTTAATCAATACGAACCACCATTAATCAGGGGCAGTGGTTGCATATAGAGGGTGATGGTGGATGATTAGTGGGTGATGGGGCACGCCCAACACAGTCCATGCTTTGAAAGATGCAACAAAATATTACAGCCAAGTCACATATTGACATGAAGGTGCCTAGTGGTGTCCAAGGATGGCATGAAGGTGTCATGGCGTATACTATGAAGAAAGGGACGGCGGGGTTAAGGAAGCCAGCTGTTAGGGCTTTCGAGGTAGTGAAGTCAAATCACGAGACAAAGTGCGGTGGGGCTATTAGAAAATGACACTGAGGTAGAGAGAATTTAAGAAACCTACAAAAGATAAAATAAGGGCCAGAGTTAACTCATGGTAGTCTGGGAGAGCCCTTCACATTCTACAAGCCAGGGACTGGCATGCTGATCTTTCAGTGATCGAGGATTTGTGGGTGCTTGCATGCTTGTCTTTTGATGGCTGAGGACTGTTACTTAACCAAGTCCCTTGTTGTCATGTGCAGAGGGCAGGGCGGGGGCTTCACTCAGCATTTTTTGCCAGACTACTCCCTATGGCACCGAGGTGGATCGAGCTGCATCTGTAATGCCGCAAACGAGGTAACAAACTATGGAAACACTGCAGTGCTATTTCCAGTGGTTTTAAAGCACTGGCTCAAGCAGCACCCTCTCATTTGTAATTTTCCGCCCCTGTAACACCTGCCAGAATGCACGAGGGGTGGGAAATGGAAGCAGATGGTATCTGCACCACCACAGTGAGCACAATCTTATTCATGTCCAGACAAGCCTGCAGAGAGCTATTATTGTATATATGTATCTCATATTGTAATACATAGAAGCCTGTAATCCCTGCAATGTTCTTATTAGAGTCGAGTTGTGACAACATTAGTCGCCTGTAATCCAGGTATTCGCAATGCCAATAGGTCTGACCTATGAATGTACTGTCAAGCCAGACATACAAATCATGTACTTTAATGAATGCCTCTTCCATCTGGGCTGCTGCCAGAGAAAAATGCCAAACATTAGCTAGTTATCAAAGAAACTTTAATGGCATTACAATGGCATGTCTGTGTACCTGAAAGTTCACACTCAGGCTGGATAAATAAACAAAATGATCACACCTGTGTGGAGGGCAACCAATTTTTTATGGGAGCACACAACTTTGGCCCAATCAAAAGATAAACTTCTGACTCCCAAAATGTGGGTGGAGCAAAAGCTCCCCTCCTGGTGGTTCTCACATGATTGTCTGGCGACAGCTGCACTGTAAAGCCAGACCATGACGAGGCTGTTCAAATGTGGTAAGTTATTACAGTTGAGTTGCGATGTCACAATGCCAGCATCCAAGGGAGAGGCTCTTCTGGTCTGTTTTCCTGAAATGAACAGTGATTAGCAGAAAGGAGACATTTAGCGCTGTGCTTGTTTCCTAGTTCATTACATTAAAGCTGGAAACGCTCTGCTTGTTACTACACATTCTGCATCACAGCTATATTTGATTATGGCGTATATTGTACTGTTTCTAATATGATTGCAACACATTACTAGCTACACATCAATGTGTTTAATTTTATTCTGTTTTAGTTCTGCATATCTGCCGACATAGTGTTTCTTTCATGTGAAGGACTAAGACACCATGAATTGCATCAGTGTAGAGGAAGGGAGCAAATGTGACCATGTATTATAAGCAAGGCTCCCTGATTGACTTTTTTGCTGATTTTTACAGATAAATGCAGACAGAAACCATCCCTGTTCCTGTCTGTATTGATTTTAAAATATGGATAACTATGGAAAATAGGTTTTCTTTTGGACGATACTCATTACTGTCAATCATTAGTACTAAATCAATAACTGTGCTGATTGACGGGTAGGGGAGTTACAAAAAAAAAAAAGATTTCCTAATGAAGCTTAAATACCCGCATCAGCTCAACTGTTTAAGCTATTCTACAATGCAAATAGTTTGAAATTACTGCATTAAACTGTAAATAGCAAAAATCCATTGGATGTTCAAACGTGAGTAAACATTAGTCGGGTAAATAAATAGGTAAATTAACTCATTGTAGCTTCATTTTTTTTACACTAAGCACAAAATAAATATGGCTAAATACAGATAAATTGAGACAAAATAAATATGGAAAAATACAGACGGAAACGACCAAAAAATAAATACAGTAAAACCAAGAGCCATAAAATAAGGAATAAACCTACCCTTGCCCTACATTAGAAGGATTTTGCAAGTCACTTCTATCACCTTAAAAGGGAGCTCAGTCGTCCACCTTGAAAGGGAGCTTAGTCGCTGGCCTCCTTCATCTTTAGAGTCCCAGAACTCCTGGTGACTTCCAATATCCTTATAATGCACAGCGTGGGATGATAAACAACCTTTACAACGCAACTTTTACCACGCAGTGCCTTTACAACGCAACTTTTACAACACAAACCATTACAACGCATTGCGCTGGGGGGCGCTCTAGGATAGGGAATGTGTTTAATGTACTATCCAACACCTTCCCTACTATCCACAGGGACTGGAATTGGAATAGTAAATTAAACAATTCACTATCCAGCGCCTAAAAGCATTATGTGTTGTACAGGTATTCGTTGTAAATACCGCATTGTAAAGGCATGCGATGTAAAAGCATGCGTTGTAATGTCATACATCCGCGTGGGATACTTTCTTTCCATATACCTATAGCCCCACAATGCCACATCTCTGCTGCCTCAGAGCATTTTGAAACATTATGGAACAGCAGTTCAGTGATGGACCACATTAATGTTCATAAATATTCTGAAGTTAGGGAGGGGGAGAGCTGAGGTCTCCGACTGTTACTCACACATTCAGATCATGTCTGTTTATGAGTCAGACCTGTGTTTGAACACGCCCCTCTTTCTCTGTGTCTGGCAGTGGTCCAGTGATTAATTTCGTCTCCAATGCATGTTCTAGATACCTAAAAAAAAAACACCTGGTGTTGTCTCTGCTTTATTTGGGTGTGGCTTTTATTTGCTTCCAGGGTGAAGGAGCAGACTGGCCTAGATGGTGCTGGTGTTTCTGAAAGCCACTAGGGCTATGGCAGACTAAATCATGTCAGGTCGGTGCCCCTGAATGTCGAAGGGCGAGATATTGTGGCGTAGCGGCCAGAGGTGTCACCTAGGGAGCTATGGATCCGGATTTGAGTCTCTGCGTCGGCTCCAACATTCAGTGATTCTGGGCAAATCACTTAATCTCACCTTGCCCATGTACAGCGCCTGGATACCCTCAAGGGTGATATGGACTTTACAGGATCAGCGATTATGTTGACGCCCCCGACCCTACCATGGCTGCATGGTTCGAGGAACAGGATGTCAATATAACGAGGTCAAGCAAGAGTGCTGTTAGTAATACTTCTGAGGTGGATCCCGCCGCTGTGCCTGAAGAGAATGTGGTCTACCATCTGAAATATGAGGAGTAAGGAAAGCAAGCTGAGAACTTGGGGTGCTAAACATAAGCATTAATTCTAGACCGAGTTCCTTAGATTGGTTAGCAGTCACAAGAATCTTTCAAAGGTCCCCTGCACAGGTAGTCCACCAGGCCTGTGAAATATGGTCCCAAAGAGAATTCAGGGAAGCAACAGACTCGTGGTTTCAGAAGCGTGAATCTCTACCTAAAAGTCAGGCTGATTTGTAAATGCAAGTGGCAAAACAATCCCTCCTATTTCCCTTCTTGCTTTTCCATGCATAAAACACTTTTTTAGGGCTCGGGCCTAAGCCACCACGAAGTGGAGGCGGAGCTTCCGAGCTCTTATGTGTTAAAAAAAAAAATGCAGAAAGGGGTCCGGCTGGCACATTCCGTAGTTTTTAATGGCATCTGCCTAGTGATTTGTCTTCGCTGTGCTGTGTATTTAGTAGCGTTGACGTGATAGGCTATAAGTAATTTACGCGTGCCCGATGTGGCATATTCTGTGCGAGAACGAGCACGGCAGAGTGATTAATCTTAATTAGGAGCTGTCAGAGTGCCCGTGTAATGCAATCCAGATGGTGCGAGCGCGTTCACCATTGCATTGCATGTATCATGCGCGCGTTTAACATTTACCTTTCGCGCACGGCAGTCTGCTCATTTAAATTAGGAGCTGTCAGAGTGCCGCGTTCACGGCGGAGATAATGGAAAGAATTTTGCACAGGTTTAGTTTAGTCTGTTGCTGCGTCACGTTGTTTACTAGGCACATTGAGTATTTCAAAGGAACACGTTCTTCAGGTTATTTGCGTGGTGTCTACCTGGAAGTTCTTGCTTCGCGTTTGTTTTTGCATTATGAATTTGCATCTGATTTGTCATGTGTAGGGGGCCTTTAATTAGGCAGTGTATTTTAAATTGCATTTTAAGTACAGTACACGCATTAAACGGGTCGCTTGGCGCTAGAAAAGTGGAGGGTAACGGGAAAACAATCCCACCAATAGAACTTTTTACCACCCCATGTGCAGCTATGATGTGTAGATTTGCTCAAGATGGCACGGTATTTAGCACTTGAATGCAAGAAAGGTGCAAACACCCGCCTCTACTCAGCCTAATGCTGCTGGAACTTTCTGGACTTGCGCAGAGTTCCACGTGGCCTGCCCTGGCCTGTTTTCTCCCCGGCGGATTCCACGCGGAGATAGTCATGCACGAGAACAAAAACCGCGATGTGGAGAGCATTCCAGCAGCGGCTGACTGGCTGAGTCACCTATAGCTTTGGGGTACGTCGGCACTGGAGGCCCCGCCTCTTGTAGCAGAGGGGATGGCACCAGTCCGCCCCCACACGGAGACATTTCCAGACAGTCCTCTGCGCCTGAATATGCTTCTGAGACTGGAATGGGTCAGTCGCATGTCAGTCCCCCCGACGTGCCTGACTTCTCTAGTCCTGCCAGACTCTTAAAGAAACGGGCCAGTCCCAGTGCAATTGACTGTTCCCCAGTACTACCAGCTTTTCCAAGCTAGTTGAGTCTACATATGACCGTCAGACATAATTCCACTGGCCCTTTAGAGACGTGTGGCAGACACTTCCATTACCACACCTCAAAATAACCCAGTCCGCGACTATAGTGAGGGATCAGGTCTCTGCCTGGACGCGCCAGTCACCAGCGCGTTAGGAACCCCATGGAATGGGCTTCTACTTGCCTTGTCCGTGAAGCTTCCCGATAAACAAAAACAGCTATGTAGATTGCGGCGTGTTTTATTTGCCATCACCTTGAGTTGATTTTTACGTATGTTTTTCACACACACACAGTAGTGAGGATGACAATGCATATCTACAGGCTAGCGATGACAGTGCATCTAGGCTAGCAATGACAGTGCATAATTACAGGCCAGTGATGACACTTCATATCTTCAGGCTAGTGAAGGCAATGCATATCTACAGGCTAGCGATGACAGTGCATATCTACAGGCTAGCGATGAGAGAGCATATCTACAGGCTAGCGATGACAGTACATATCTACAGGATAGCAATGACAGCGCATGTCTACAGGATAGCAATGACAGCGCATATCTACAGGCTAGTGAAGCCAATGCATATCTACAGGCTAGCGATGACAGTGCATATCTACAGGCTAGTGAAGCCAATGCATATCTACAGGCTAGCGATGACAGTGCATATCTACAGGCTAGTGAAGCCAATGCATATCTACAGGCTAGCGATGACAGTGCATATCTACAGGCTAGCGATGACAGAGCATATCTACAGGCTAGCGATGACAGTGCATATCTACAGGCTAGCGATGATAATGCATATCTACAGGCTAGCGATGACAGCGCATATCTACAGGATAGCAATGACAGTGCATATCTACAGGCTAGTGATGACAGTGCATATCTACAGGCTAGCGATGACGGTGCATATCTACAGGCTAGTGAAGCCAATGCATATCTACAGGCTAGTGAAGCCAATGCATATCTACAGGCTAGCGATGACAGTGCATATCTACAGGCTAGCGATGACAGTGCATATCTACAGGCTAGCGATGATAATGCATATCTACAGGCTAGCGACGACAGCGCATATCTACAGGATAGCAATGACAGCGCATATCTACAGGCTAGCGATGACAGAGCATATCTACAGGCTAGCGATGACAGTGCATATCAACAGGCTAGTGAAGCCAATGCATATCTACAGGCTAGCGATGACAGTGCATATCTACAGGCTAGCGATGAGAGAGCATATCTACAGGCTAGCGATGACAGTGCATATCTACAGGCTAGCGATGACAGTGCATATCTACAGCCTTGCGATGACAATGCATATCTACAGGCTAGCGATGACAGTGCATATCTACAGGCTAGTGAAGCCAATGCATATCTACAGGCTAGTGATGACAGTGCATATCTACAGTCTAGCGATGACAGAGCATATCTACAGGCTAGCAATGACAGTGCATATCTACAGGCTAGCGATGATAATGCATATCTACAGGCTAGCGACGACAGCGCATATCTACAGGATAGCAATGACAGCGCATATCTACAGGCTAGCGATGACAGAGCATATCTACAGGCTAGCGATGACAGTGCATATCTACAGGCTAGTGAAGCCAATGCATATCTACAGGCTAGCGATGACAGAGCATATCTACAGGCTAGCGATGACAGTGCATATCTACAGGCTAGCAATGACAGTGCATATCTACAGGCTAGCGATGATAATGCATATCTACAGGCTAGCGATGACAGCGCATATCTACAGGATAGCAATGACAGCGCATATCTACAGGCTAGTGAAGCCAATGCATATCTACAGGCTAGCGATGACAGTGCATATCTACAGGCTTGTGAAGCCAATGCATATCTACAGGCTAGCGATGACAGAGCATATCTACAGGCTAGCGATGACAGCGCATATCTACAGGCTAGCGATGACAGTGCATATCTACAGGCTAGCGATGATAATGCATATCTACAGGCTAGCGATGACAGCGCATATCTACAGGATAGCAATGACAGCGCATATCTACAGGCTACTGAAGCCAATGCATATCTACAGGCTAGCGATGACAGTGCATATCTACAGGCGAAGCCAATGCATATCTACAGGCTTGCGATGACAGCGCATATCTACAGGATAGCAATGACAGCGCATATCTACAGGCTAGCGATGACAGAGCATATCTACAGGCTAGCGATGACAGTGCATATCTACAGGCTAGTGAAGCCAATGCATATCTACAGGCTAGCGATGACAGAGCATATCTACAGGCTAGCGATGACAGTGCATATCTACAGGCTAGCAATGACAGTGCATATCTACAGGCTAGCGATGATAATGCATATCTACAGGCTAGCGATGACAGCGCATATCTACAGGATAGCAATGACAGCGCATATCTACAGGCTAGTGAAGCCAATGCATATCTACAGGCTAGCGATGACAGTGCATATCTACAGGCTTGTGAAGCCAATGCATATCTACAGGCTAGCGATGACAGAGCATATCTACAGGCTAGCGATGACAGCGCATATCTACAGGCTAGCGATGACAGTGCATATCTACAGGCTAGCGATGATAATGCATATCTACAGGCTAGCGATGACAGCGCATATCTACAGGATAGCAATGACAGCGCATATCTACAGGCTACTGAAGCCAATGCATATCTACAGGCTAGCGATGACAGTGCATATCTACAGGCGAAGCCAATGCATATCTACAGGCTTGCGATGACAGTGCATATCTACAGGCTAGCGATGACAGTGCATATCTACAGGCTAGCGATGACGGTGCATATCTACAGGCTAGTGAAGCCAATGCATATCTACAGGCTAGCGATGACAGCGATGACAGTGCATATCTACAGGCTAGTGAAGCCAATGCATATCTACAGGCTAGCGATGACAGTGCATATCTACAGGCTAGCGATGACAGAGCATATCTACAGGCTAGCGATGACAGTGCATATCTACAGGCTAGCGATGACAGTGCATATCTACAGGCTAGCGATGATAATGCATATCTACAGGCTAGCGATGACAGCGCATATCTACAGGATAGCAATGACAGCGCATATCTACAGGCTAGTGAAGCCAATGCATATCTACAGGCTAGCGATGACAGTGCATATCTACAGGCTAGCGATGACAGTGCATATCTACAGGCTAGCGATGACATAGCATATCTACAGGCTAGCGATGACAGTGCATATCTACAGGCTAGCGATGACATAGCATATCTACAGGCTAGCGATGACAGTGCATATCTACAGGCTAGCGATGATAATGCATATCTACAGGCTAGCGACGACAGCGCATATCTACAGGATAGCAATGACAGCGCATATCTACAGGCTAGCGATGACAGTGCATATCTACAGGCTAGTGATGACGGTGCATATCTACAGGCTAGTGAAGCCAATGCATATCTACAGGCTAGCGATGACAGTGCATATCTACAGTCTAGCGATGACAGTGCATACACTCACAAGGAGACCACAGCCAGCTGAGGTGCAATCTTCTCCCACTCACAAGAACGACATCACAGGCAGCAGCAGTGCAAGCTTCTTAAAATCACAAGGAGACCACAGGCAGCAGAGGTGCAAGCTTCTCACACTCACAAGAAGGACATCACAGGCAAGTGGTACAATATTCGCACACTCACAAGGAGATCACTGGCAGTACACACCACATGAACACACTCCATAACACATAGCAACAATACATTGGCATTTACAATGCCATTAGCTCAAACTCAAATAAATCCGAGCCCGATTGCATTTCTAATGCTTGTTTGTTGATGTATCCAGATTCAAGGACAATCTCAGGGCCTGATGTATATCACCGCTAATAGGCGGTGCGTAAACCACTCTTCAGCTATACACTACAAAGTGAGTATCTATTCACTTGACCAGGTGGGACTCGATTGGGTCATCTTCAGGTGATATAGATAAGTACAGTATTACATAGATTCAAAGGAATGTATTTAGTAGACCTGTCCTTTTTGTAATCTTTTTGCAAGGTAATTATGCATTTATAAAGTGGTAGGCTGTCCAAAAGGCCATTCCAGGCTGCACATTTTCCCACCCACTGCCTCGCATGGGCCGGAACGTTCCCTTATATTGGATGGAGGGCAGTCCTGCACTTATCAACTGAGCTGAAATATCTCCACAGGCAGATTACCATCTCTGCCTGCTGCTTTGTAGTCTCTTTTAATTGTGCAGTTGCAGAGGACTGGTGTGCAGAGTTCATATATGTGTACTAGATTATTTGTGTGCGTTATTGTTGAGGTACAATTTGTAGAAAAGGCTTGAAGTTTGTGGCTTTCAGTTGTGATTAAATGGTGTCCATGGAAGGTCCAGAATGGCTGATGTACGTTGGTTTATATCACGTACAATGGGAGCTAAACTCCTCGCTGTTAATGCTCAGCATCGCTCATTACACACAGTGCTTCAACACCTCATCAGGGGTGGCAAGCGCTATATAAATGCAAACCTTTCCCTCTTCTATCCCTCCACTAACCTTCTCAACCCAAATAACAGACTAATATATCCACCACTCAAATTAATTTTATATTTCACATCACTAATTCACCATTAACCCTTTTTGGGTTCCGGAAAGCGCTATGACACTTCTCCAGGGGGAGTAAGAGCTATATAAATGGAAATACAATACAATACAATAAGCCGCACTGTATAAATCTACAAAGCAAAACAATGCGCCTGCCCGAGGCCACCCGGTGGCCATCAGGAGGGCGGGCCCTTAGTCACGGAGGGCTGCCCCCGCCCCTAGCTAGCTATGGTTGCCACCCCTCCTCAGGGCAGGCTTGCCCGGTGGAGGTGGGCGGACCTGTGACGCACGTCCGGGGCGGCAGGCAGGGAGAGGGTATATCTCTCCCACTGGCCATTGTGGTGGCCTCTTTGCCGCTCCGGACGTCGCGTTGAACACGTCTGTGCGCAGCGTACATGGGAATGAGCGCCTGTCACCCGCAGTGTACATGTACTTGAATGGATACCTGCTCTTGTCAATTGAGCATTTGTGGGACTCCATCTTACATTATCTCAAAACAAGATAGTGCTGCTACTGTCTATCGTTGATTTTCAGTCACTCTTCATGTATTTGGCGTCTTTTGGGTCTGTTCTAATCCAGCAGAACAGGTCCTCCATAGTTTTACACGGTTAAGTGCGCCCTGGGGTGCCCCGAGCCGCATCATGTGACTCTATTAAGGCTGTGTGAAAATTATATTTGCACCTTAATATCATACATATTACAGATTTCCTGCTGGGCGTACTTCTGGGCGCTCAATTGGGAGGGGTCCTCCCTTCTAGGTATTAACTGCTGTACTGTCATGGCAAGGTGACTGTACGGAAGAACATCTAGGATGTGCCAAAATTAGGTTAATTAGCTAATTCTAGGCTAGCCCTAAGCTAATAGGTTCTTATTAACCCCTAGTGCATATCAATATCCTGGTGCCTTAACAAAGAGGTGTAATTAGTCCTGTTAGGTGCAATCCTGGGACCTGCACTGTTTTGTGAGAAGAAAGGTCACGTGACAATAGTCTTTTCGCTTCCATATACTGCTATGTCTGGCTGTTCGCCCAAGGCTCTGGAATCTGAAGACAGCCCATCTGCTGCGCCAGTAGTTCGGGAGCACCTGCTGCCTCTCAGTACATTGTGGTGCCGACAGCCTGCAGTGTTACACTCATTCACGTCATGTGAAGCAATGTTGCACCACTGCCTGAGCCTGGACTGCCAATAATACCTATAGAAGAGGGCCCCCAGAAGACTCAATATAGAATTGCTCATGAAGTGAAATAACAGCTGTATGTAGATGCAGAATGTCTATCTGGTATTCCTGCCCCCTTTTGTTCTTTCTCACTATTAGGGTGGTGGCTTGCAAGATGGGCTCCTATCAGGAATTGGACTCACGGTTTCTCGCTCAGGGTTAGCATTGTTGGGCTCCCCTGGTTGCGTGGAAACAGCCTTGGTTGAACCTGAGTATCCTTTACATTCCTTTGTGCTCCTCCCAAGGTGAGAAGATGGCCTGAGGTTTTACATCGCCAATTTTGGGAGCATCTTGGTTCAGCTTATTAAATCCATTATGGCGGGGGTCGTAAGTCAACTTTATAGACAAGCTATTCATGAGGTAGCATGGTTGAGCAGCCTCCAGGTCTAGGGGGCATGTGATACCAGCTGTTTACCTTTGCAATCCTGTATATAAAATGTAAGTCCTCCTCGCAAGCTATACTAAATTATGCTTTGCGCACTGAAATATCCCTCTGTACTTTGCTTGAGTATAGTGCACAAGCGTTCACAAAGCACTGTCACAGTTGAATTGGAGAACTGCGCTTCGGCAGAAGTTATACATTACTGGGTGTAGTCTGCTGGTGCTTTGTGTGAGGGTGTGTGGTGGGGTCTCAGTGGTATGCGCTGGTTCGCGAGTGTTTAGATTAGGGAGCGCTATCAGCAGGGGAGGCCCCCCTCATCTCAGGGGCTCTTTCCATGGGTATGACCTCTCGAACATGGGATAGTCTACACTATTGCTGTAGAGAGTTTGTTCCCGGGGGTATATGCTCATAGTGTCAGAGGGGCTTTTGGTCAGCAGGCGTGTCATGATGCAGGTCGGGATCTTAAGGGGGCACTTGGTTTCAGTCCCTGCAATCCCTTTGGGGTGGTCGTAAGTCAACCTTACAGACAAGCTATCTTATAGGTAGCATGGCCTAAGCTGCTTCCAGACTAAAACCCGAGTGGACGGGTGATGCCTGCTGTTAATACCTTTCCAATCCTGTATTGACACAGGCAAGGACATCGTCCTAGTTATATAGTATGATATGTATTTATCCCTTATATGCCTCTGCGCTCTTTTAAGTTAGCAGCACAAGCGTTTTCGTAAGCACTCTGTCTCTAGGTTATGCGGAGAGTGGCGTTACAGCAGTAGTTGTAACTTAGCTGGGTGTAGCCTGCTGTCGCTGGTCGTGAAGGGTGTTTGAGTGTCAGGGCTGGTGCTTGCACGCCTAGTTTTGATACGAAGCGCCTTCAGCAGTAGGGGCCCCTCCTCATCACTTTGTCAGTTACCTGGTAGTATGGCCTCACGAACCGGGGATGGTTACACTAATGTTGTAAAGGAATATGACCCGGGGGTATCTGCAGATTAGTGGCAGAAGGGCCTGGGTTTCTTCAGGCATGTGTTGTTCATGTCAGGATCAGGTCACTGTGGGGCGCTAAGTTGTGCCAAGCAATTGTAAGGTCAAGTAAGAAAAACACAGCGCCATTTAAAAATTTACCCAACGGAGGGGTCTAGGTTTCTTCAAACATGAAATGTTTCAGGACAAAGTCAAAGGTTACTTCAAGGCGGATGGAGTTCATCTGACGCCTGTGGGCTTAGACCTATTCCTCCTCGATTTAAAAGAGGCTCTGCTGAGCAAAGGTTGCAGGTAAAAGTAGTAGCGTTGGTGGGGGGCCCGTGCGGCGGCGGGGACCATCGCACGGGCTGTGGCGGAGTTACAGGGCAATCCGGAAACAGAGAGGTGCAACACAGTACTTCAGCGGGCACATAGGGGTGCCAGAGCCTAACCTAGAACCTCATGGGAGGTCTAGGAATCCGAGTCGGCGCCCCAGTAGTCCTTCGGGCGGTTGTGGGCCTGTGCAACCGGGGGTTTGCCTAGATACGCCCCGCAAGGGGCGTGAGCAGTGTATTACCATAATGGTGCAGCAGCTGGGTGGTTCGCCACTGTGCTGATTGGCTCATCAGGCGGGCAGGTGGCGAGAATGCGGCCTGCCCTTGGATTGCCCGTAAGATAACCCAACGTGATTACATAATGTTGTATGTAACAATAAACCTGCAGCAATTTTTCCCAATCTTAACACTTGTGTCTGTGTGTTATTTGCGGGATGTTGGTTATGATGGGGCGGGGGGTTCCTGTGGCCCTGAAGTGACTATGCGCCTGCCCGAGGCCACCCGGTGGCCATCAGGAGGGCAGGCCCTTAGTCACGGAGGGCTGCCCCCGCCCCTAGCTAGCTATGGTTGCCACCCCTCCTCAGGGCAGGCTTGCCCGGTGGAGGTGGGCGGACCTGTGACGCACGTCCGGGGCGGCAGGCAGGGAGAGGGTATATCTCTCCCACTGGCCATTGTGGTGGCCTCTTTGCCGCTCCGGACGTCGCGTTGAACACGTCGGGACACTCTTTCCCTCCCTACCTCTAACCCTGAGTGTCAGCTATAGGGGGGCTCCTGAGGGAGTTTTAATGTGTTTCCTTTTCGTTGCAGGCGGAGTTACAGGGCAATCCGGAAACAGAGAGGTGCAACACAGTACTTCAGCGGGCACATAGGGGTGCCAGAACCTAACCTAGAACCTCATGGGAGGTCTAGGAATCCGAGTCGGCGCCCCAGTAGTCCTTCGGGCGGTTGTGGGCCTGTGCAACCGGGAGTTTGCCTAGATACGCCCCGCAAGGGGCGTGAGTAGTGTATTACCATAATGGTGCAGCAGCTGGGTGGTTCGCCACTGTGCTGATTGGCTCATCAGGCGGGCAGGTGGCGAGAATGCGGCCTGCCCTTGGATTGCCCGTAAGATAACCCAACGTGATTACATAATGTTGTATGTAATAATAAACCTGCAGCAATTTTTCCCAATCTTAACACTTGTGTCTGTGTGTTATTTGCGGGATGTTGGTTATGATGGGGCGGGGGGGGGGGGGTTCCTGTGGCCCTGAAGTGACTATGTCCGGATACTGAGGCTGAGTCGGCCTCACGTCAGATCCTGTCTCTGACAGCCATCCAGGGCGGGACAGAACTATTCGCTCTTCTGGCCTTGTAACCTGTTCCTATAAAGCCCTGCAGGTTTGGGTGAGAGTCAGTCACATGCCAGTGTGTTCTGAAGCCTGGCAGCCGGAGTCAAAGTAAGCACACATCAGAACGATGCCCCTGGAGGTCAGAGCTTGTGGAGGTCAGCAGCCCTGGTACAAGACAGTCGTTTGCCAGGGAGGCCCCTCAAACGGTCAGCGCCTCTAGGGCAGAGCCTGGCCCTTGTCTGGACGGTGTCTCAGAAGGCCCGCGAAGCAGGGGAGGGGGAGGGGGAGTTTGCCATAGCAGTGCCGCTGAAGGCCTTTCGGCGCTGGGACAGAGTCAGTAGCAATCCAGGCGTGTGCCTGTGAAAGTTGGTCACTCTCCACCGCGGAGGGCACTCTGTGCTGAATATTCGGGGACCCCTTCCATTGGGGATGCACCCCACTTTTCAGTCGAAAAGTGCACTTCCAGAAAATTGGACAACCAGGAAGCTGAGCTTGGCAAACCAAGTGAACCGCAGGTTCCGTCGTGAATTAGTGCGCACGCTTTCATTCAAGCATCGTCATTTTGAAAACAGTCCAGGGTGATGCTTCTGCTCACATGTCAATGATGCGCACTAAAAACTCCCCCAAAAGTCATAAGGCAGAGAGAGCCCTGAAGCTGCTGTGTATGAGAACAAACATAAGCTACCTGCGCATGCTACGAGCTCGAACCCGAACAGGTGTCGGTCTGTGGAGAATAAAACCCTAATCCCACATCCAATTGGGAGCTTTTAATGTAGCCTCAATGGGCCAGAGAGACGAGCTGCGGGTATTAATCGTGACAGGACACGTCCATGTGCGTGCGAACACGCTCAGCGCTGGTTCAGACCGGAAAGAATTAACACAGGCGAGGCCCCAGAGAAAGGGAACGCAGACTGAACAACACAGGATTTGTGCGGGGAGGCAGCTGGTCTTTCGAAAAATCACCTGATCTGACAATTGGTACGTCTGGAAGGCCGGCAGGGCTGGGGGAGATTAAATTACTTCAGATCTCACGTTGGGGTGATTAATGCCTCTGACATGCCGGTAGGGTTGAGGTAAAGTCACTCACACGTCAAGCTAGAGGAAACTGACTAAAAAAGCCTGTGACTCTGGCAGATATGTAGGGTTGGGGCAAAGTCAATCACGTCAAGCTAAAGGAAATCAGGAGCTGACTCAACTGACTCGTGGCTCTGAAACGCTGCAGAGAGGCAGTCGAGTGAGTCACGGGTCATGCTAGAGGGAGTGCGGGCGTGCACTCGCCAGGCTGGCGGTGTCTCTGAAAGGCAGGAGTAGGTGCAGCCACATGCCACGTTATGAGGAAAGCAAGGGTACTCCATGGACATTTGTCTCTAAAAGACCATTGGGGCTGGGGTAGACTCCGTCACCTGGCAGGCCTTGGTGACATCATGAGCTAATTCCACAGGCCAGTGTCCCAAAGGGCCAACACTAGTGTAGCTGAGGAAGGGCCAGTAACTGGTCGCCTAATGCCCTATAAATCCTCTTGGGCCCAAGCCGGGCGAAGCCCATGCCGAACGAGTACCTTAGAAAGATGTATAGCCCCAATGAACGCTATAAAGATGCCAATCTTTGTCAAAATTTCTAATTTTCCTGTAGGGTTGGGACAGAGCCATTGTAAGTAAAGTTTGAGTGTTCTGGACAGGCCTCTTGATCCTGGAATCCCCGCTTAAGGGAGGCGGATTCATGCACATGCCAAGCTATATTAAAATGATGTGTGGGCGAGCATCAGAAAGCTCTGCCAGGCTCACACCAGAAGCCTGGATCTGGGGAGAACCTTGAGCCTAAAATGAGCTGAGCAGGAGAGCAAGGTCAAAGAAAGGTGGTAAAAGCAGGCACTTTCTGCTGTGCAATTTCACTGTAAATCTACTGTTTTTATGTATGCATAACTGCTTACATGTTTACCTTGTTTTCCCTAAACTGTGCTAAGGTTACTAAAGGCAAAGACCCCACCTCCCAAAATAAAATAAAAAAAGACAAAAAAGCAAACCCCCGACCTAAGTGTTTAGAGACTGCTTAATCTATTTTCTGGGGTTTGCATTGTGTGAGAGTGTGTTTTCACTGGTTTGACATGGTAAGAGAAGCTTTTTTTAAGTGCGCAAAATGCATTATTTAGTGCCTTTACATTGGACTTACCTGTAGGTTTGAACAGGAGCTGCAAAGCGTGCATTGGGTCAGCCTGAATGCAAGGAGTCTGTGAGCTGAACAGCAGCTCACTCTAGCACACCAGGTAATGGTTAAGTGACTGGGCCAGAGTCACCGGAGCAGGCAGTCCTGCTGACCTCACACCTTGTGCAGAACACCACTCCATGTCGTACCCTCCAGCTTCTGTGAGCCCAGAGCAAGACCAAAGGAAAGGTGGCAAGAGAGGCCCTATCATCTGTCCAATCCCACTCTAAAGCTGGTCTTTTTGTGTACCTGTGACTTCTTACACTTCTTTCCTTGATTTCTCTAAACTGAAGTAAGGCCGCTAAAGGCCGCGCCCCCAACCCCAACTCCACGAAAAAATACAATCAAAAAAGGCTAAAAACAAACCTCAAACCTTGAGTGCATAGCAGCTACTTACTCGGTTTCATGACGTTTAAATTGTGTTTGAGCGTATGTTTATCACTAGTTTTGGCGTGGTGAGATGAGTTTTTTAAGCATTATTTAATGGCTTTAAATTTGGGCTTACTTGTAGGGTTGCACAAGAACTACAAAGTGAATATTCGGCCAGTTTGCCTCCGAGCAGATTGCAAGCTGAACAGTGGCTCTCATCGCCCCCCCCCCCCCCCCCCCCGCCCCCCCGCCCCCCTTTTGCACACCAGAAGTGATTGGGCCAGAGTCACCCGAACAGGCCAAACTAACTGGGTTCACATGCCACAGTCCACCCCAGAATCTGTGATCTGAGTCTGATATTTGATGTAATCGGGTGTTGCTCTGGTTAGCGCGGTAGGCCTAGTCGCTGGGCCCAGGAGTGCGAGAGGGTCGACTGCACCTCAATTATCGCTGTCTTTTGATGCCTACCAGGGTTTCAAGAGGAAGGGTACTTTGCCTCACTTGCATTAGGGCCTACGCCAGAATAGCCAAGATGCGGCGGTACTCGAATTAAGTATGAGTCAGAAAAGAGTATGGGACAGAAAGCATATGACAATCACCTCGCGGAACGATATCAGAGCGAAGGAGGCGGGGTGTTGCCTGCTCAAACCACTCCTTGCACTTTCTTAAACGGGACGAAGTGCCACAAGTACATTATTGACCTTTTGGGAAACACGACACGAGGTAGAACGAGCGTTGCCCACTGTGCGGCGGTGAAGCCCCACTCTGCCACAGACAGATGGGCACATCACTGCTCCTCGATCTCCTCCTTGTGCCACTGATCAGTGAAACCCGGAACCACCCTTACTATTAAAATCATTTTAGAGCACACACATTTACGCCTCCGGGTGTTACAGTTATCTCTGTGGTTGGCAGACTCCCGGGGCTGGTAAAAAGCTCACCTGCTTCTGGTGCGCGGAGGATGCCCAGGCGGCGCCGGCTCCAGGGGCAGGGTGCTGCTGCCCTGCGCTGCCCACCTCGTCGTCCTCGTCTCCCTCCTCCTCGACCCTCAGCACTTCATCTTTGGCCCCGATATCCTCCACTCGAACACCTCGGTGGGATGGAGTCGTCCCGTCTGCCCAGTGCTCGTCAACTCTCTTATCTTTCTCTGCCCTCCGTGCCTCCTCTGCCCTGCGTGCCTCGTCTGCCCTGCGTGCCTCCTCTCCTCTACGTAACTCTTCTACCCTCCGTGCCTCCTCTGCCTTACGTGTCTCCTCTGCCCTCCGCGCCTCCTCTGCCTTACGTGTCTCCTCTGCCCTCCGTGTCTCCTCTGCTTTCCGTGTCTCTTCTACCCTCCGTGCTTCCTCGGCCCTCCGTGCCTGCTCTGCCTTACGTGTCTCCTCTGCCTTACGTGTCTCCTCTGCCCTCCGTGCCTCCTCTGCTTTCCGTGCCTCCTCTGCTCTCCGTGCCTCTTCTACCCTCCGTGCCTCCTCAGCCTTACGTGCCTCCTCAGCCTTAAGTGCCTCCTCAGCCCTCTGGTCCTCTCTTGCCTTATGCTCCCCTTCCACACTCTGATGCGCCCCGTCTACGCTCTGCCCCCCTTCTGCCCTGTGATCTCCTTCTGCCCTCTTCACCTCTTCTACCCCTTCCCCATCCTCCTCTCCCTGCGCCTCTCCCGTGGCCGCTTCGTCGGTCTTCTTCTTCTCCTCCTCTTTGCCTGACCTCATTTTCACGAACACCGAGGCCAGGATGACGGCCAGCACGGTGAACAGGAAGGGCACGGCGAAGTAAAAGTCCGCCGCGGTCTCCATCTCTGCTCCGGTCCGAGCTGGGCTCCGCGAACACTTGTCTGCCTACAGCCTGCGGTGGCGCCTCAGCCTACGGACTCTAGGCGCTGGCGGCTGCGGGCGTGCGAGCCTCTGACGTGTTTTTGCTGCCTGCGAGTGCGTGCTTGCAGCTTCTGGAGTCAAGCCTGTGAGCGCCCGGCCTTGATTTTTGCTTGTAAATAAATGGCAGGCTCGACGTTGCCCCTGTGAGTACCAGCAGGCTCTGTCGGCTCCCAGTGAGCACAGACTCTGTCGCTCCCCAGACCCTGTCTCCGGCCTTTGTTCGCACTGGCTGCAGAGTGCGCGCAGCACCGAGAGACTCTTTTAGATCAGCTGCAGGATGCGTCTGGAACGGCAGCATCTGCTGAGCACAAATCCCCTGCCTGCCCCGTCTGCTCGAGAGGGAGTGCCTGCGGAGCATCACGTCATTTCCCAGCGATCCTCCCTTCCAGCAAGCAGAGAGGGCTCCCCTCCTCCCAACCAGCTGGCACACGAGAGCAGGCCACCACGCCCCGGCAAACTTTGGGTGTGGGCTGCTACCGTAGAGCCTGCTTGGTTAAGTAGAATAATGACTGGCTCTGCCCTTGCAGTGTTTCTATTTCTAGAGTGCAGCGGCTCCTTTCTGTATGCACCAGGCTGCTAAGAAAGCAGGCCTTGTTTTGCAGCTCTTCACGTAAGTTGCCATATCAGAGCCAAAGTTATTTCAAGGCAACTTTGTGTTAAATGAATATCTCTAACAAATGGCACTGCACAGATTTTGTTGGGAGAATTTTGCTGCAGTTTTATTAAACACTGGGTTGGGTTAACTTGCCAGTGATCCCAGGTAGTCAGCGACTAGATGACCTAAGCTGCCTGCCCACCTGAGTTAATACCATCCACCACAAGCTTTTGTTGAGCCTCTGAAGTTGCCTTTTCAGATTAGGACCCTATTTTCCAGAAAAATGAAGGAAGAGGGAGGGATACCAGACACTCTCTGAGTTTGCTCAGAATTTGATCTATCCTTCAGGAGTAGGTTACATCCAGATGCCCTGCTGTAAAGACTCCCATGGTTCTACTTTATAGCCCCCCCCTTTTTTTTTTGGGCTGCACCAGTTGTTTTAGAATCACCTGGCATCTCCGCTGTAAAAGCACAAAGAGGGTGTCATTTAGACACAGAACTGCAGCCCCCTGCCCAGTCGGCCCACAGAAGTGACTGATAGCGGAACATTTCTTTTCAGCCCTATGTTCTCTGAACCGGCTTCCAGTGGCTAAGAGGTGCACTCTGAGACCTATCTGCACCACTTATAAGGCTCTCTTATAAGGCTCACCTGAAATCACCCGACATCGGCTGGCATCTTCTCCTCGCCATTCAGTACTTACAATGTGAGGCAGTCCTCCCTCACAACAGGTCTATTAAAAACGCTAGTGTTTTCTTTATTTCCATTATAAAAGTCCCTTAAGGGGAAAAGATATCGTCTGGTGTAGTTTAATTCCCAGTTTCCTCAAGTTCCTAAAGTCAATTCTATTTTGTCATCCATGGCTCCTTCTTCTTCTTTATCTTCGAAGGAGGCTTCCCTTGCTGACCCGGTTGAGCGGAAGGTGGAGTCTGCCCAAAGTGTTTTTATGCTGCTTCTCATTTTGTGGTTCGGGCTAGCACTAACTCTGCCTTTGCCTCGCAGGTCCTTATCAAGGATTTCGAGAAGTTGTTTCACTGTCTTCAGGATCAGGGGTGTCCCACCACTATCTTGGCACAGATGGAGGCCTTGGCTCAGTTTATGTCTGATGTGAGTTTTGATTTTTCCTCGGGTGCCGGGTCAGCGGTAGCTGGTCGGAGGTCTCTTTGGACAAAGCCTTGGCGTCTTGACGCTGCTCAGAAGGCCTTGATTTGTAAACTGCTTTGTAATGGTCTCTGGCGTTTTGGGGACCATTTAAACATGATGATGCAGCAGTCTGCAGAGGAGAAGGAATTGTTGAAGCTTTTTCAGAATGTGCAGAAGAAGAAATCCTTTTTCCAATAAGCAAGGGTTTCAGGGTGCTCCGTCTTCTTCTCAGCCCTTTCGTGGATGGGCCTGTGGTCGGGGGGCTGCGTTACATTATAAATCCCAGCCTCAGCAGCAGCCCCAGGGTGTTGGGCAAAAGTGACTATGCCAAGGTGGGGGCTCGGCTCCATTTGTTCCTGTATCATTGGTCAAGTCTGATTTCCGACCAGTGGGTCCTGTCGGTCATTGATCAGGGTTACCAAATTCCATTCCAGGGCCCTTCCCCTTTGGACTTTTTTCGGGTTACTCTGTTGTCAAGAGACCTCGTGAAAAGATCTGCTATGTTGTCAGGTGTGGACCTGTTGCTGGCAAAGGGCACTGTTCTCCGGGTTCCGAAGGCAGAACGGGGCCCGGGGTTCTATTCCACTCTCTTCCTGATCCCAAAACTTGATGGTTCATTCCGCTCGAGTCTGAATCTCAAGGCATTGAACAAATTGGTGCGGCTGAATCATTTTCAGATAGTCACCTAACAGTCCGTCATTCCCCTCGTCCAAAAGGGCAATATTTTGGCTTCTCTAGACTTAGAAGACGCTTATTTTCACATTCCTGTCCATCCGGGAAGCCAGCGGTTCCTGAGGTTTGCAGTGAACGGGGTCCATTACCAGTTTCTGGTATTCCCTTTCAGCCTCTCTACTGCTCCCAGGACTGCTACCAAGGTATTGGCTCCTGCTGTGTGGGGTTTGCAGCTTCAGGGTTTCTCTGTGTTTCCCTATATTGATGATTGTTTGATCTATGCTTCCTACCTTCCTAAAGCTCTTCTGGCAGTGGAGGCGACAATGGCCATATTCCAGGGTCTGGGGTTCAAGCTGAATCTGGTGAAATCTCTTCTGGTCCCTGTTCAGAGACTTCAGTTTATCGGGGGACTTTTCGACACCTTGTCGGGGCCGTTTTTCTCCCTCCTGCTCGGATCTCTACCCTACAGCTTCTTCTAAGGGGCCTGCTGAGTTGCCCATCTGCCTGACTCGGGTTTGGTTGCGGGTCCAGGGGTTGATGCCTGCAACCACGGCTTTGGTTCCTTGGGCTCGCCTTCACCTCAAACCCTTGGTAATTCATCTGTTGTCTCAGTGGGACCCCTCTCGTGCAGGTTACAATACTCTGGTTCCTCTCTCCCCTGTTCTGGTTCAGGATTTGGACTGGTGGCTTTGCACTCTCTATCTGGAGAAAGGGGTGCAGTTTCACCTTCCTCCTCCCCTCTTGTTGATGATGGACACCAGTCTTTCGGGCTGAGGGGCCTCGTTGGGATCCTTGGAGGCCAAGGGTCAGTGGTCTCGGGAGGACAGCGCCCGTTCCTTGAATTGGCAGGAGTTGGCAGCCTTTTGGCAGGCTATGCTGTTGTTTTAGGCCTCGTTCCAAAAGGCGAGTCTGTTGGTTCATTCCGACAATCAGGTGGCTCGCTGTTACTTGAACCGCCAGGGGGTACCCAGTGCGCGTCTCTGAATTTGCTGGCTTCCATGATTTGTGCCTGGGTGGAGTCACGCCTGTTGGCATTGAGGGCTGTTTACATTCAGTGTCACCTGAACTTTCATGCAGCCAGCTTGAGCCACAACCTTCCGTCCTCAGTTTAGTTCCATCTGTCTGTTCCTCTGTTCCGGTACCTTTGTCTTTGGTTTGGGACTCCCTGGATCGATCTTTTTGTTTCCCCTCACAACTCTCTTCTCCCTCGGTTCTGTACCAAGGTGGTTTGTCTTCAGGCTTGGGCAGGTGGATGCCCTCTTGATTCCTTGGCCATCAGGCCTTCTGTATGCCTTTGCCTCCAATTCCCCTCCTCCTGAGGGTGCTGCAGAAAATTCGGAAGAGAGGTGTCTGTGCTCTTGATCACTTCTTTTTGGCAACCCCGCATTTGGTTTCCGCTGCTGATGCAGCTGGCCGGGTGCCAGGTTTGTCCGGCTTCTCGTAATTCCATCTCCACTTCAGTTTCCTCTCCTGTCTTTGCCTCGTCTTCGTCGATTAAATCTGGCGGCCTGGCTCTTGAACGTTTGACGTTGGAGTCCTGTGATATCCAGCAGTCACCTAGGCCTTCTACCCTTAACAGCTATGGTAAACATTGGGGTTCTTTTGTCTCTTGGTGCTCATCTCATGGTGTGGATCCCATGGTTGGGGATCTAGCCTCTATTCTTGATTTTCTTCGAGATGGGTTTTTGAAAGACCTTTCCCCTTCTACTCAGCCGCGGTGCGTCCATTGGGGCGTAGGGGCGTAGCCCCACTAAGCCTGTGGACGCAACGTGGCAACTTGCAAGCAACAGCAGCTAATATTATTAACATTCAGCGTGACAGCTGATATTGTATTATGTGTGTGTGGCATTCGTCCGGAGTGCGCAGGGGGTGAGGGCGTGGCTGCTGGTCTGCTGAGTGACAGGCAGTCTGCAGCAGGCCAGCAGCACTCCACTGCGCATGAGGTTTTCTGGGCTGTGACTTGCCCGAGTATGCTCCGAAGCGCGTCAGTTCAGCCTAGAGACAGAGAGAGGGTCCAAAGAGGCCGGGGGTGCTCCTTCAGCCGGGACCGGGTTTTAGGAAGGCCGCCAGGGCGAGGACTCAGTTTGCCCCCCTAGCCAATCCTGGTGCTGTATGCAGCACCAGGATTAGCTGGTCCACAGCGCAACATCCATTATTGGATGCCACGCGTGGGTGGGGGCAGAGTCCAGACAGTGCTCAGCACAGCATATTATCATGGCCAATCACTGTGTGACTTCAGCATGAAGCCATACAGCGATTGGCCATTTGATTCGGGACACGCGCGCGCAGTGTTCTTTCTGTTTCTATTCACAGAACTTCTGTCGTCGTCGTCGAGTCGAGTGAGCCAGCAGCCTGAGCCCAGCAGCCACCCAGCAAACGTCCGACGGTCCACACATGAGTAAAGTGAGTCGACCACACATTTAATTTAACACATGACTGTATGAGACTTTGTGAGACACAGTAGCCTAGGTGGGTGCGCGTGGTGCCGTGCTGCATTCATATAATGTTTTAATTAATTTCTGCAGGCCTGCGGCGGATTTTTGTATTGCTGCCTGTCGTCGCAACCTTAGCGGAGCCTCTGTTTCCTTATTCTCTAATCTCTAGGTCCCGTCCTCACCATCTCCTGTTCCACTAAAGTGAACTGTAGACACCGGTCAGTGCCTCGAGTCCTGGTCTGGGCCTTCCCCAGCAGTCCAGCACTTGAACCCTGGCCGAACCAATGCAAATCAATTCTGCCCTGCACTGCAGCAACCTCGACATTCTTTCTAATACAGGATACAACACTCAGCTTTGCAATTGCACACCGCTCCTTCCTGGCACTCTGTAGTTCAGGCACTGGGGTTCACGACCATATCTGCTGATGCACCTTGATTCAGACAACAAGCCATGGTTTGGTTGCCCAGTTCATTGTAATTCAGAGCCGAGACTCACAAAAAAATGACATTGCAAAGGAACCTTGAGGCGGAGGGTATCTGGGGACGAACACCAGCCACCCGGCACCATCCCCCCTCCCCCCACACACATTCATTGGCATCCCGTGTGCACCAGGCATGGGGTTTTACTTGCATCTTGATGAGGTGTCAATCAATAACTGGACGGACGGAACAGAATATGCCTGTGAACCCGTTCACACTGCCCGTTCCGGATGGGTCCCCAGCAATACTTGTTCTTTCAGCATTATTTAGGAGAACGGCTGAGGGGCCGAGGGAAGGGAGGGGGTGGGGGTGTATGGGGGCAGCTATAACAGAAAACGTAATAAAACCGGAAAGGTTCCCTGACCCATCCTACCTTACAAAGGAGCAAGCATCACTGCCCCTGCCAGGCAGCACGATACCCTTCCCACTGTAGCATAATTAGAGCCCCCAATTTTCTTATAAAACGCACATTTCCCACAATTTCGTGGCGGATAATCCTGATTTTATTAAAGGCATGAAATATTATCCCTCCACTGTGTAGTTTAGAGGCCGACAAGGCTTTATTTGTGTGGATCTTCGGTTCCTTCTCTTTATTTCTGAGGCGTTTGGGACTTCATGAAAAGACTTGCTCTTAATGGCTTTGAATGTTCTTGTCCTTTTAATATTCTTCCCGGAATTTCAGCAGGTGAAGGTGACATGAGGATCTGTTAGCTGCAGGAGACACTCATAGGTCAGGGAGGTCCTCCGAACATATGCTACAATTGCTTTTTCATTCGTATTCATTCTATGGAAATTCAGCTCTTGTGCAGTTGGAAAACGAACCTGTGCACCTCAAAGTGGTTTGATTTATTGTGCCGTTATCCAAGCTGTACGGTTTTCAACGTGTTTTAAAGTACTTGGTTTGAGGCATGTGGTCTGACTGCATCAAACGTTATTTGGTGCATTATACTTTTGTAGGTTTACTTACATACTAACAAGAAAGATCCAATCTCGTGTATGTGAGCTCACACACACATCTCACGTCCGTTTTCAGATGGAGACAGATTTACTATGGGCCCAATAAGTGCGGGTCAATGGGGAACTGCTTATAGCCGCCAAGATGACTGTCCACACTGCCATAATCATGTGATGGGAAAGTATGCCAATTTCACTGGACAGAAACACTTTGGTACACGGTTGAGCTTCATCACTTTCCCTGTAAGTTCTCCTTTTTGACTGTGTCCTAATACACGCAGTGGCCACACGAGTGCCAGCTCTAACTGCTCTAGTGCATAGCCCTACACTTCTGCTGGATTGGAGGGCATCAACTCTACTCATAGTGCTCCCAACTTGTCATTGCAGGGAGCAAAATCCCTTGACTTATCATTGGAGGGACGTCTACTGACCTACTGTGTCAAAACCATGCAGTTCCTCTAAACAACTCACGCCCCCAACATTTCAGTATGAGCTCAGTCCCGTAATCTATGCATATTATCACAGCTTGTCGATGCATGTCTGTGACATTGTAGCTATGCCTTTAAAAGGAGCTATGTTCTCTTGTCATGTATAGCTAAAAATGCTCACCCATTCCTGTCAAGGAAGCCAATTTGACTTGGAGACAGGAGCACTTAAAAATGCTCTCTACTGGGAGTGATCAGGGTGTTTGAAATTCTAGAATTGTCAGTTTCCAGTGGGAGCAGGGCCACAACAGTATATTACCATAACATCGAGTATTTGAACAGCTAAACCCTGATGACAGCATGGACCCAATGAATGTCTTTTCTGTTAGGGCTATGTATGTGGTCACTCTCCAGTCCCTCAAGCAGTGTCTGTTTCAGTGCCTCCAGCAACCACTATGGCACAGTATTGGACAAGGATGTAATGGTATTCCATGTGCCATCTGCACCTGAGAGTCCGTATCCCAGTCAGCAAGGTATTAGAGCTGAGATTTCCATGAAAGTCTTATAGTCTGAATTCAGCACCTGAGCATAATAGGACGGAATGTATGAAGCTCTGTGGTTATACTGAATAAGCAGCTACCTATGTTATGCCATTTATTAATGTAATAACTGCACTTTCACAATTGCTTTATTAACCTTCCTGCTTTCTCAAATTTGCTTGAAAATGCACGATTTTTCTTCTTTTTTTTCAAAATTTTCTTGGGGGGGGGAAGCCCCCCAAACCCCCATTTTGGGGTTCGGGCTCGCTCGCTACTTTCACTCGCTACTGTGCAGGATGCCAATCACTTTGCGCCCCCCCACTTTCAAATGTCACCCACCGCCCCTGCTTCTACTTTGTCTGTTCAGTGGGCTGCGGTTCAGGCATGTATGGGTCCGGGGGCCTCATTGGATGGTATTGCTCCTTTGGTGAGTCAGCTTCTGCAGAGTTTTCGGCTTTGTTGTCTGATTGCTCCTTTGATTGGGCCTTCTTGGGATTTGCCGATTGTTCTGAGGGGTCTACAGTTGCCCCATTTAGAGCCCTTGTTGGAGGCTGATTTGTTGTGATTGTCTGCTAAAGTAGCATTTATGTTGGTCAAAACCTCCGCTAGGCGGTTGGGTGAGTTGGGTGCTTTGCTTGTGTCCTTTCCTTATTTGTAGTTCTTGCAAGACAGGGTGGTTTTGCGGCTTGACCAGGCTTTTCTCCCTAAGGTTTCCTCCAAATTCCATTTACAGCAGGAGGTGGCTCTTCCTGATTTGCCTAGGGATGGGGATATGCTTGTTTCTTTGTCGTTGGCTGTTCCCAGAGCCCTGCAGGTTTACCTCCAACGTACCCTGGGGTTTTGTCTTTCTCCAGCCCTGTTTGTCTCCGGTGGGGGTGTGGCCAAGGGGAAGAAGGCATCTACGTCCACCATCAGTCGGTGGGTGTGTTTGGAGGTCTGCCAATGCTATAAGTCTGTGGGTCTGCATCCTCCGGCTCAGGTTCATGGACGCTCAAAACGTTCTGTGTCCGCTTCTTGGTCTGAGGTGGCGGAGGTTTCTATCCAGGAGATTTGTAGGGTGGCTAACTGGAAGTCTCATCATATGTTTGTCCTGCATTACCGCCTTGATGTTTTGCATGCCTTTGTGGACATTTTTGCTGTTGGCTTCTCGAACTCAGCTGTGTCTTAAACATGTGTTTAATCAAATGTTTTGTACTTTTGCATGGAACCCTAGTGTGCTGTTTTTCTCTTCATATTGTTTCTGCTTGGGAGGTCCTCACATTGTAAGGACTGGCCAAGGAGGACATATGAGGGGGTAATGTTTTGTTACTTACTGGTAATCTTTATTACCCCAATTGAGTTCGCCCTTGTCCCAGCCCTGTTCCCTCCCTCCCACTGTGTTTGTGTCTGGACTTGTTGATACCAGGCATGGCGGTGGGTGGGGGGGATTATATAATGGAAATAAAGAAAACACTAGTGTTTTGAATAGGCCTGTCATGAGGCAGCACTGCCTCACATTGTAAGGACTGGGATTATGAGGACCTTAATCGGGGTAATGCAGATGACGGGGAAGTAACAAAACATTCTAGGAAAAACAGAAACTTAAGCAGCAAAGAAATGCAGTCTCCAGAAATATTTAGATTCAAGAAACAAAAAATCCTTAACCAGTCTTTTTCGGAATCTGCACCAAACATTTGGCACACTATCCTACCAGCACTACGAACCACACCCATACAAAGTCCTTAAGAAGGGGATGAAATAGCTTCTAATGGCTATCCCATTCAACAACAAAGAGAGCCTCTTCCCTACAGAAAATATGAAATAATGCATCTGCTGAAGCAGCTGTTGGTTTTGGTGTTGTCAGCATTGTTGGCCCGTCATAGTGTGCATACTTTGAGATTGGCAGCTGCATTGCAGTGCAATATGCCTGATGTGTTTTTATTAGTCACCTTTTCCCCTCATCTTGAAGCATGTGATGGGTGGCAATTCCAAGGGAAAATTCAAGCACACGGATGTAAAACAGTTCATACACCAGTGAAAGAGTCTCAATTGAGAAGCTCACAGCTTGCGAAATGACACTTTAGAAACAAGAAACTTATATGCTAAGTGTTCAAGAGATCCAGCAACTTCTGCAAGTGTTATGAGAATCCAGAGGCTCCATTGGACATGTAGTTCTTCTTGTCTTCACTTGTGTTGTGTAGAGCATCCATCGGAAATGTGTGCCTTTTTCTAGACAGCACCCTTATCCTGCACACCTGGCCAACCTCTTCTGTTCCTGAAGATGCATATGTTCAAGAACATTGGAGTAATGTGTCTCTGCATGGGAGCAGTACAAAAAGGTTAGCACATCATGTGGAGCCTGACAGCTGTGCACTTAAAGTTAAAGAAAATAGTATTGCCAGACGTGTTGTCAGGATTGCAAGGAATGATGGACACTGATGTCAACGCCAAACCATCCTCTGCAGTCTCAGTGATGCTAGAGAGACACAGTTACCACCAAAGACTTCAAGGGAAAAAAAGGCACTGGAGAGAAAGAGAGAATTCCTGGCATCGACTCGTCCTCTCAGATGCTGAGGGTTGGTTGCGTAAGGACCTGCCTGATAAGGAAGGGGTAAAATAACAAAATAGGGGAGAGATGCAATGTCTAGTGTGAACTCAATAGAGACAGCAGGGAACCATGGCAGACGCACAGGTATCAATCAAAGTTTCAGTGTCTGACTCACAATTAGATATGTCTGCCCTTACTAATAAACAAGGAGGAGTTTCTTTCAATATGCCATGCTCTTGATAGGTTTTGCATTTCCCGCCCCTCAATTCACTCAACATGATGACGTATACGTTAGCATAGTGTGTCTAACCGAATGATGTGTTGCATATGTATTTAGGACTAATTGGTTATTTTCGTGTTCCAGTTAGCAATTTCTTAGCTTAGCTTCTGTGTCGCCATCTTGGGAACATGTCTCCGCGACCAGACTGCAATGCCCCCTCCCTTATGAGCAGAAAATCCCTGGTCTCAGTGTTTCTCGCCTTGAGTTAGTATTTGCAGAAAACTAACAACGAAATGTGTTTCTTTGCTATCAGTAATGTTCCCATGCCCGGGAGGAGAGGAGTCTCGGCTCCGTGGCCTTGGGGGTGATAACAGAGCCATCCTCCCGCAGGTGCAGCGGCTTCATGTGTGCGTCCATTGTTCACCATTTCTCCAGTCCTGTACTTTTCCATTAGGGGCGTGACTAATGTTGCTGTAACGTGTTATAATGTATTGTCGTTTTGAGAACTGGCAGTCCTCTCGGTGCACTTCTTGGAGTGCAGTCCTGTCGGGGCCTCTCTATAGAGAAACTAATGGCCTAATAAATGTTTTCTAATTCTTCTCCACTGTCTGGCTGGCTTATTTTATGGGAATGATATCTGAGTGAGGTAAGTTTGCTCAGGTGGTTTTGAGCCACGCTTATCACTCTTGTCCTACTTAGGCGTGTGGTTGAATGTTCACGAACCCTCCAAACCAGCAGTGGTGCATGTTGTACTTCCCTAGGGCGATATAACTGAGACCTTCAAGCCCCCTTAATTCTACTAAGTGTCACAACTTACTTGACAACTGTACATTGCCTCTACCTTCAGTGTCATCTGCCCACTTATTTCTAATGAGACCAATCCCAACCCAAGAGACAGCAAAACTCCTGGAATGATGAAACTACAAGGCCCACCCACCCTACCTGGGCACCATAAGTGTGCTGGCATTCCCAACATCGTACTATTTTTCCTGTCGCCAACTGAGATGAGGGCTTTAGGGAATACATTGGCGTGGCATAGAAGCAGCAGCTTCAGGATTATTCAGAAATTATCCTTTTCAGGTGAGACAAAGGCATGATTAAGAAAAATTGAGGCGCGTGGCAGTACCTTGATTTGATCCTCTTCTCAGGAGGTTGGTGCACCTGTCTCTCTGTAAAGTAGAGGATTTCAATGAAAATATTCAATTGAAGAAAGAGGCTTGACTCTGTAGTAATCCAAACAGAGGAATTTATTATCTAAATCCAAATTCCAGCATATCACGGGTGTGCTGCTGTTCTCCTGAAGACTCAACTGCTATCTGACTAAACGTCTGCACTTGAGCCAACAGGAGAAATGCACACCACGAGAGATGCATCTTCAAACATAAACATGTTTGAAGATACACTCTCTACAACAATACTTTCACGAGGAACCTTGGTTCGAGACCAGGTTCTAAATGGCGTATTAATAGAAATAGAAATAGTGCTACAATGACTCACATGTAAACTAAGCACACTACATCATCTCTCTTCCTATAAAAGAAATGAAAACATTAAAAATTAACAACTTTTTCTAGACAAATAGTAATCTTTGAATCTCACAGGAATAGAACAGTTGCGAGAAGACTTGTGTGACTCACAAATTGAAGTTGAAGCAGAAACTGATGGATGACTCACAGGTGACTCTTGTGAAGAAGTAGATGTTGACAAAGTAGAAGATGAAACAGGATTGTGAGCATCGTCAGACGTAGAACCTAAAGGAAAGTGTGAGCAATCATGGTCACATGAAGTTGACTTTAGCATAAGCATTCTTTTTGCTTGTTCATCTGAAATTTGAACAACTGCTCTTTTACTCCACCACCCTTTTCTTTCAAGAAAAAGTGAACCTTTAGAAGTTTTAACGACTTGAATTGGTGGTGAAAATTTTGAAAGAATTTTTTTAACCTTATTTGGATTTTTGAGTAAAACCCAATCACCAATTTGAAAGTCCTTAGTGAGCAGAGTAGAAGGTGAATTAAAATGTCTCTTTTGAGTATCCTGGTTTGTCGACACATTCCTCTTGAGGGTAAGCTTATCTCTACAAGCCATGCAAGAAGAATCCTCTTTTTTCATCACTTTAATCCAATTAGGACAGACAACGCCATTTGGATTTATCTTTTTTAAAAGTCTGAAAGGAGAAATTCCCGTTGTGGAATGAGGTGTGACTAAATAGGACCAAATCTTTTTCCTTAAAAAGGATTCAACATGAAAATTACATGCAATGGCTGTCTGAATACCCTCTTCGATGAATCTGTTAAATCTTTCAATAAGACCATTTGACGAAGGAGAATAGAGAGCTACTTTGAGGTGTTTTATATCATGCCTTTTAAAGTACTCCAGTAAGGCAGCTGAGCAGAAATGTGACCCATTGTCTGTGACAATTTCTCTAGGAGATCCTTCGCTTTGAAACACTCTATCCAGAAATGTAATCACGGCAAAAGAATTAGGTGAGTCACAAAAGTCAAAGTCAACCCATTTCGAATGGTAATCAATGAGAGCAACGATGTAGCGCTCATTGCTCGAAAGAATATCAAATGGACCTGCAAAGTCAATCGCAATTTTGAACCATGCCTCCTCGGGCATAGGCACACAATGAAGAGGAAATTTGTTTAACTTCCAACGTTTAGCTGAAAGAAGGCAAGTATCACATTTATCAACACAAATAGCAACATCTTTATCTAAAGAAGGCCACCAGAAATCTTCTTTGAGTTTCCTAGAAGTTCCACCAATGCCTAGATGACCGTCATGTGCAGAGTCAACTAATTTCTTTCGAATGGAAATTGGAGGAATAATTTGATCCCCCCACATTTAAACATCATTCACAATGGACAAATCTTCTGAGACTTGAGCAAAAGATTTAAGAGAAGCAGGCAATGACCGTTCTTTGGGCCACCCACAAACAACCATATTTTTTACAGCTTGAAGAACTTGATCATTCTCATACTCTTTAAACCAATCAGATTTAGACAAAAAAGGAAAAAGTTAAATGGAATCATCAATAGACGATACCACACACTCAACCTCATCACTTTTAGCTTCATTCAAGTCTTCTTTTAAGGAAAGCCTGGCCAGGCAATCCGCCCTCACATTGAGTCCTCCTTTAATATAGCAAATGGTGAAATTAAACTCATGTAACTTTGAAAGAATACGCACCAACCTTGCTGAGGCTTTACCTGTTCCATTACCATTTAACAAGTTCAGCAAAGGTTTGTGATCACTGTAACACAAAATGTGAGCCCCAAATATAACTCTTGAATTTCTCTACTGCCCATGAGCATGCGAGTACCTCTCTTTCTATCGTGCTGTAATTCTTTTCTGCTGATGAAAAAGATCTTGATGCGAAACCTATGGTCTTTTCAGATGCACCAAACCACTGACACAAAACTGCACCCAGACCTGATTGGCTCGCATCAACTGAGATGGTGCTTCTTACACCAGGTGTAAAAGAGGAAAGTGCGAGAGAATTGAGAATGGATTTTTTAATTAAATTAAAAGAATCATTCGTTTCAGAAGACCAAATAAATGTAACATTTTTCTTCAGTAGGTCGCGTAAGGGTTGAACGATCTGCAAATAACCCTGTACAAATCTGGAATAATATTCGGTCATTCCTAGAAATGATTTCAATGCATCTTTATTAACTGGAACCTGAACATTTGAGATTGCTTGGGTAAGGGAAAATTTAGGTTTTATGCCTGCTTCAGAAATGGAGTGACCTAAATAATCTACTTCAGACATAAAAAATGTACACTTATCTTCCCCTAGGGTGACTCCTGCATCTCTAAAACGGGATAAAACCTCCTTAAGCGTTTTGACATGTTCAGCCCTATCTTTTGAGAAAATTAGAACATCGTTCTGATAAACCTGGACGTATTTTATGTTTTTCAGAAAGGAATCCATAAACTTCTGAAAAACGCTAGCCGCTGAGGCCAACCCCAACGGTAATCTTAGATATTTATACGCCCCAAATGGTGTAATGAAGGTTGTCAAGTCTGTGGACTGTACAGAAAGGGGAATCTGGTGATATGCACTGCGTAAGTCAAGTAGGGTGAAAAATGTCGAGCCATCAATGCTGTTGGAAAGGCGACCCCAGGGGAGACAGAAGGTGTCTGACTGTCCGCCCCGAGACCCACCTCCCTGTATGTAATAGGCCGAGCGCCGTAGGGAGGCCTCCTTGGCGAGGCTCCTCTCCTACAATCGTAACCGCTGAGCAATCACACTACTTACAGATGGACACCACACAGGAGGAATATTCACAGGAATCTTTTATATAAGCAATTAAGGCAAGTCCTTTGCCGGTTAGCAGGCAAGGATCGAGGGATCCGTAAAGTCTTGGTTTCGGGGATAGAGGATAGCGGGACAGTCTTGGCACCAACTGGTGCGTGGATAGTTCCAGGGGGTCAGACCGCGACAGCGTCAGCAGGGCCTCGAAGATGGTTCAGCTCGGTCAGGCCGCGACAGCGTCAGCAGGACCTCGAAGATGGTTCAGTTCGGTCAGGCCGCGACAGCGTCAGCAGGGCCTCGAAGGTGGTTCAGTTCGGTCAGGCCGCGACAGCGTCAGCAGGGCCTCGAAGGTGGTTCGGTTTGGTCAGGCCGCGACAGCGTCAGCAGGGCCTCGAAGGTGGTTCAGCTTGGGCAGGCCGCGACAGCGTCAGCAGGGCCTCGAAGGTTCCAGGTGCAAGAGTTTGGATCAGGATCAGCCGCGACAAGGTTAGCAGGGCTTCGACTCCAAGATACAACTGAAGTCCCAATCCAGGGCTGGCCCAGATATAGGACTGGAGTCCTTTGATGTCCGGACCCTCGCGCCTGGGGGTCCGAGGGACCGGGATGAAGGTGTCCAGACACCCAGCAGGGGGGTGGAGCCAGCGCCCAGGGAGGCTGAAGGGCGATCGATACCAGGCGTCCGGGGACGGCTGGAGGCCCCTCGAAACTCCCCTCTTCCGGGCTCCGCCAAGTGGCCACTCTACCACCTGGGAGGATCTTGGTGCCTCGATGTCGGGGCTTCGCTGAGGCCGGGGCCAGGGATGGCTGCGGCCCCGTGCTCGATACGTGATGGGCCCAAGATGGAGTCGGGCCGGAAAGGGTGGTCTGGCCTGGGTGCCAGACCGGCTGTGTTGGCGAGCAGGGTCTGCCGGGGTCCCAGGGGGGAGAGCCGTGGGTTGCCAGGGGGGCTGCTCTCGTCGAGGGTTCGTGATCAGGGGGGTCGACAGCGGGTCGACGGAGGCCGATGTCGTCCCAGGCCCGCCATGCGGGGGGGTAGGACCACGCCACGAGGCCGAGTCCAACAAATGCCAGTTAAAAGGTCCTGAATTTTTGGTAGGGGAAGGCAGTCTATGAGAATATTTTGGTTCAGTGAGCGCAGATCCGCACAGAGGCGAATGCTGGAGTCCTTTTTTCTAACGATGACGATGGGACTAACCCACTGTGAGGAATCAGTGGGTTCTATTATACCATCTGTAACCATTTTGTCTAACAATTTCTGTAAATCCTCTCTTACAGAAAGAGGGGTAGATCTCAATTTATGTACAACTGGAACTGCACCTGGCTTAAGTTTAATAAAATGTTAAAACTTTCTTATTTTCCCTATTTTTGTATTAAAGACTTGTGGAAACTCCTTGAGAATGTCACTAACACAAGTGTTAAAATTATCATCTAATGTTGAGATCTCAACTTCATTAATCTGTGCTGGATTCTTTGATCGTGGAACAAGTTTCAAGCCCATCTTTGCTAGGTCTTGCCACCCCACTATATTCTTACCTTCCACCACAACATAAACGTTTGTGTAAGTAGACCTACCCAGACAAGGGATATTGTTCATGAAAAAAACAAGCATTTCTATATCTTTCCCACCATATGCTTTAGGAATTATATCAATATCAGAAAGAGAAGTACTAGAAGACCATGCATCATTATATAAACTGTCTGAAATGATGATGACCGGCGCACCTGAATCAGCCATCATCTCTACTGACTTGTTGCCAATTACCACTATGCAAGTAGGATCTGCTACGCGTTCCGCTTTCGAATTTCCACAAGAATCAATTGCCAAAACTTCCCTACTTTCAGAAATATTCTTAGATAACTCAATAGTGTTAATGTTAAGATCTTTTAAATTTGTTCCTAAAGGAGCAATATCAAAATGTGAAACATTAAGTTCTAGATCACACAAATCATGCATTGCAATCGAACCAACATGAACAGTACGTTTAGCCCTACATACCGTTCCAAAATGGCCAATTTTATGACAATTTGTGCATTTTTTCCCCAACGCAGCGCAAACAGGGCTATTACTCAAATGTGATTTTGAACCACACCTAAAACAATAAGTAGAATATTTTCTCTGTGGAGTTTTGATAAACCTGTTCTTAAAAGACACAGCATTGACAGACAAATCACTTTGAATGAAATTAATAGGCAACATATTATTATTTGCAATCCATTCTGAAGAAACAATACTTCTGTCTATGCTTTTAGCCATGTCAATAACATCCTGTAAAGTAGGATCCCTGCAACTCAAAATACGTTCCTGTATTTTTTTGTGATAGCATCCATACACAAATTGATCCCTAATAGACATGTCTGGAGATGTTCCAAAATTGCATTCTGAAGACATGTTCCTGAGAACAGCAATAAATTCTTCTACACTTTCTTCAGATTTTTGTTTCCGCTTTACGAAATTAAAACATTCCAACATAACATTTGGTTATTCCAAAAATGTTTTGTTGATTCTCTGAATTGCGTCAGTGTAGACATTCCAACCTTCTCCAGACCCTGATGGAGGTAATGTCAAAGGTAAATTATCAAAAATGTCCCTTCCTGCGCGTCCTAGGAGCTGGAACATACAGGAGCATCGCGTTGTGGCCTTCGAACCAGAAGGCCACAAGGCGATGCTCCTGTACGTTCCAGCTCCTTGACCTCACTGTGGGCCTGCTCTTGTCCTTTGTCTACACTGACCGTTGCTAGGATCTGTGATCCTGTTTATGACCTTTCAATTAATATTAGAAATTCCCCAAAAAACCTGACCGGGACATATGTGAAAAGCGAAATCAGAAAGTTTGTTTTAAGCCCTGAAGAAGTCCGGCAACGGACGAAACGCGTCGGCTTTTCGCAACTATCAAAAAAAGAAAAGAAAGAATAAAAACTGAATAAAAGAAAGAAAATCAAAGTCACAACATTGTGTGTATTTTGTGTACGTTTGGGAAAACCAATACTCTGTTTATCTGTATGTTCTTTTTCAACAATTGTTTTGCAATGGTGCATAACTCTTGAAGGGTGCTGTCCAATTTCAAAAATCAGTTTTTCTGGGTGGTAGGTTGCCTATCTTCCTTAAGGCCCATGTGGGGATCACGTGTCTGGACCTAGCACCTTCTGTTCCTATATAGCGCACGGTATTTCAATAGTAGTGCAGATTGTTCCTTAAATTCCCAGTTTTCTTGTTATATTGAGAATACAATAATTGAAAGGCTGATACTGAACAACATGGCTTATTTAAATAAGAAAGATACTGGTATGGACACTGAGAATTATTACGAAATCCCACACAGGAGAACAACTGGGGTTTTCAGGGCCTGACATGCCTGAGTCCTGTGAAGAAACGTCACTTTATCAATTTCAGGAAACTCCAGTAGTGAAAGTCCCTTTACATCTTCATGTACTTGATGTTGTGTTCAGAGGAGGGAAGATCCTGCTAAGATAAATATGCCAAGGTTAAGGTTCATGTCATGTTTCTATCCACTAGAAGAAAAGGAGTCCACATTACCAGGGTCGGTTCTGCTTGCATTTGTGGTGTACAGCCTGCTGGTTAGAACCTCAATGTCCATGTAGAATATTTTGGAAGACAGCTGACAGTAAAGTATATTTCAGTTCTGAAAAAGGTTTATTCAGGTTATTAGGCAGCATTAGGAAGAAGGATTTGAATGTTCTGCATTGTTGAAAGCGAGTAAACAGCAGATCCCTTTTCTTTTAATGTGTTTTACGATGTGGTGAGAGCCTCAGCATTAGCAGACATAGCCTTGGCGGTGACCTGTTGTACCCTACAGCTAAAAGACTGGACTACTGATGCAGGGCAAAGATCAACTGCATTACCATGTCTTTTCACAATACACTTCTTTTCCACACTGAACTAATTGAAAATATGACTCATCTATATAAGTAGCGGAAACTTTCTTCATTCTGCAGATGACACCCATCCAAATCATCTATCTGTTCTAAGAACACATCAACCTTTAAACAGCCATCTAAACAGCAACAAAATTCGGAGCAGTTTAATAAAGCTCAAGGGAAAATTTCTTCATACCATTATACTAAAAATAAATAAATAATCCTCAGAGTTCACTGTGTCAAGCCACAGGTTGTGAATTACCCAGAGTGTTGGGCAGAGAGGAGGACACATTCAGAATTGCCTGGACCAGTAGAAAAAATCAACTTCGGATTTCTTCGTGTTGAATATAGTGTGAAGAGGAGTTGCTTTTCCTCCCCAAGATACATGGATCATACCTACTCCTTGGCCAAAGTGCCCCTGCAATCAAAAAGCACAGAATCAATGTTTGCCTGCGCTAATCCAAAACCATGCAGGGATTCAAGTACCGCACCTAGAGGGTGGCAAAGGGGTATGGTCAGCAACTTATTTGGCTTCAAAACTGACTGATAGGGTTTGCATAGTCAACCTTTCTACGTTGAACATTCCATACAAGATGGAAACATTACAGAAGATTAATCTTATGGTGGCAGAGAACATTACATTATGAAATTGGAGCAGGTGGATGCTTTTGGTGAATTTGCCATGTATGTGTAAAAACAAGGGCCACCCTACTCATGAGGAACCAAGGTATCTATCATATAACAAGGAACAGTGGTTCCTGCGGACAAGTGAATTTGCATCAGAAATGTTTCAGGTTTTGTGTCACAGTTCTTCAGTTTGGCAACGGATCAGACATTACAGGATCAGGAAGTAATACAGAACTGTCTGTATCTATATAGGTTCATCATCAATCTACGAAATATGAACTACTTCCAACCAAGGATCTGATCTTCTTAGGAGCCAGATTCAGGACAGGCCTGGACAAGGTTTCTTTCCAGAGAAACAGGCGATCCATCTGCAGTTTCTACCCTCCTGCTTGTTGAATCCTCAGACGGCTAAAGCAAAGAAATGGTTAGAATTTCACAGGTACATGGTATCAAGCGTGTTTATCTATACCATGGGCTAAGCATCATCTTTGGCCACTACTGTCTCATTTTCAGGGACATTTGTATCAAGCTATTCAATCTACAGTAGCTGTAGTAAGGTCAAAGAAAGGGGCAGTTTTTCAGTGATGGTTGGATCTATTGGTTCTTTCCAGGGGTCTTCCAATGCAAATCAGTGCTCCTCTAGTTCTGACAATGGATTCCAGCTCTTTGCTTTGAGGAGCAACATCTGCATCTTTTTTAAGCCAAGCCCGATGGTCCTTATTGGACAGTAACCAATCCTTAAACTGGAGGGAGTTGGTAGCAGTTCTGTGGTTCTGTTAGAGAAGGGGGTTCTGGTTGGCCGTGGTATGCACCCTGTCGAAGCAGGAACTACAATCCGAGTCAGTGTAGGCCAGATACATACCCTAAATAAACATGTGCTTACCCTCTGGTGGCTTGGCACAGAGCAGCTAGGCTTAACTTAAGAGGCAATGTATTAAGTATTTGTACAACACAACACACAGTAACACAATGAAAACACCACTTTAGAAAAATAGATTATGATATTCTGAACAAAAAAAGACCACAACAACAAAAATCCAATAAAAATAGAAGTCAAGATATGCAATTTTCAAAGATTTAGATGAAAGCAGTGCATTATAGCAACAAGCGCCAACCGTGGTTATCTGGTCGCGCCGGACTGTGACACAGTCACAAGTACAGGCTGACCACGAGGGAGCACGGTCTGGCTATAGGGACCCACTTGGGGCTGCTGAACACAGTACCTTAATTCCTGGTGCGCACTCTGTGCAGCGTTGCTTTGCAAGGCTTTACGTCATCCGATGTGTGGCTGTCTAGAGGCAATGCAGGAAGCCTAGCTATCAGACCTGATATCCTGTTTCTGTCCGAAACATGGCTCTCGTCTGAATCTATGCCACACATCCTGGCTGCTCTCCCTGATAAATACTACATTCTTCAGGCAAATCGGCCAGATGGGAAGATGGGGGGGGGGGGGTTGCTGCCATTATATCTCACCCGCATTTCTTCACATCCCTAACTATCCCATACACTTCTTTGGCTGATATTTTAGCAGTCACATTGCATTCTAAATGTTTCCCCCTCACATGCTTACTCTGCTACCGGCCACCCAATCCCTCTCTGAACTTCATCCAGTTTTTCAGTAATTTGGCCGCAGAGCTTGTGGTCAACCATGCCAAGCTCTTCATCATAGGAGACTTCAACTATTGGCCACATGACCCACTCGAGAATCCCTGCTCCAAACATTTCACGGATTTACTCACTGGGTTTAACTTCTCCGAACAGATCAAAGTGGCCACCCATATTAAAGGGCACACTTTGGACCAGGTCTGGAGTCTCAATTTGGACATCTTTGAGCTCTGAAGAACCGGGTTATTTAAGACCCAGCGGCGCCAGGGGCATGCCCAAAGTCTTCGGGTTCACCTGTCTTAGAATACAGAGACACAGGATACTTCTTGGTCGCGTCAAAGATCAAATTTATTGGCTGCAGCCAGTAACAGAAGTCCTAGAAATCATCACGGTATGAGTTCTCAGGAAACTGCTCAATTTTACAAAGCAAGTCATCCCTTTTTATGCCAAAAATCACATTCCAGACAAATACCTAACATTTACAAATTGTCCAATCACATGTATCCACACCAGCGGTATCGCATGACGGTAAAACCCACTTTTCAGTTGCTCAGCCCATGATCAATCATCGGTCAAACCCAACATTCTTCTTTAGACAGGTCGAACGAACCCATAATAAAAAAGGGCACAACCCAATCGTAAATAGACCATAAAGAAAGGAGCAGAAACAGGTGAGAGTAGGATAAGGCATATTTGTGTGCAGTAAAAGTTTATGATGTCCTGTGCTCTGATCCTTAATCTTGATCAGCTAAAGGGCAGGAACTGGTTTTACAAGGTCAGCTTCAGGCAAAAAGGGTCAGTTCACTCAGGTCAAACAGGAGTCAGCACAAACTCGAGCTAAGGTGTACATGTCCTTAAAAAGACTAGTTCAGCCACAGTCATCGGCCTATATGAGGACAACCACAAAATGGCTGCCAAACACAAAATGGAAACCAAGGGTTCAGAACGAAATCCCTAAATACGTAGTGAATCCATCGGTCTAACATGATGAAAACACGCATACTTGCCGCACTAACTAGTTACAGTTTGCTAATATCAAATTCGTAACGAAACCATGACCTTTATGAAACGGGTTCAGAATTCACGGAACCTCAGCCCCTCCTTTTGCCCTTACATTGGCAATAACCTAAACTCACGTCAATCTGAGTCCAGGTCTATATTCATCACATCATCAAGATATTGCTGGAGCATAATCCTATTACTTAGTACCTCTCTTGGGGCAGGCCTCCTTGCACACGTAGTAGCACAGAGGCCACATATAGCAGGAGCGCACTGCACACAAAGACAGAACAGAAAAAGAATCGCTAAAGCCATCCCAATGATCATCAGAATCTTCCATCCCCAAGTGGATAACAATCCCCAAAACCATCCCATCAACGACCAATCTCCTTCGTCCATGTGTACAGACTCGGAGATCTTATGTAGCTTGGAAATGGCCTGGGACACTGTAGGGGCATTGTCTGGAATGAAAATGCAGCAGCTCGATTAAATCAATTTACATACCCTTCCTCTGTCTGCAAGTATAACGTCTAACGCAACTCGATTCTGCAAACGCATTACCACGGCCAACATCATCCGTAACCTTCCAATGAGCACTACACTTCACAATCGCAACTTGCTTCGGCAAAGTAAGTGATTCGAGAAGCTCATTCACCAACTGTCCATGCTGAATCTTAGTCCCATGGGATGTCAAGAATCCCCTTTCTTTCCACAAGCGTCCGAAACTATGAGCAACACCAAACGCATACTGGCTATCGGTATACACATTCACTCTCTTTCCTTCAGACAAAACACACGCTCTCGTTAATGCAATCAATTCCGCTGCTTGTGCTGAATTATAGCTCACTCGTGCAGTCTTAACAACTGTGCTTAATGTCGTGACGGCATATGCTGCAGTCGTATCACCATTCGGAAGTTTGTAGCATGAACCATCAACCCATAACGTACCATCAGGATTCGGAAGAGGAGAATCTTTCAAGTCAATCCTACCCTTCGTCTCCTCTTCCGTCCTCAAAAAACAATCATGCTGTTCCTGACCATCTGTATCCACAGACGTCGGCAACAATGTTGCTGGATTCAATACATTGCATCGCTTGATATGCACATGACTAGCCAAAAGTGTCAACTCATAACCCGACAACCTCGCACTAGTAAGGTGCTGAGTCTTGGTACGATTTAACAAGGTATCCACTGCATGTGGAACCATCACAATCAACGTATTAGCCATCACCAGTCCAGCAGACTGTCGTATAGAAACAGCCGCTGCCGCTGTAGCTCTCAAGCAACTCGGCAACGCTCTAGCTACCGGATCTAAAGTTGACGAGAAATACGCACATGGACGCTGCTTATCACCAAACTGTTGAGTCAAAACTGACAATGCACAACCCTCTCTCTCGTGGACATAAGGTGTAAAAGGCTTACTGTAGTCAGGAGTACCCAACACTGGAGCAGAACACAACACATCATGCAATTCAGAAAAACTTTTCTGACAATCATCGGACCAAGGAAGAGGGTTCGGTATATCCTTACAAGTCAATGCCAATAGAGGTTTTGCCAATAAAGAAAAGTTCGGAATCCACTGTCTACAATACGACGTGATACCCAAGAAAGCACGCACTTCTCTCTGTGTACTTGGCACAGTCATTCGAGCAATCGCTTGAATTCGTTCTGGGGTCAACCTTCTTCCCTCCTTTGACAAGAGATGACCTAAGTAGGTCACTTCTTGGCAACAATACTGCAACTTAGAAGGTGACACTTTATGATGCAAGTCCGACAAATGTCACAACAAAGAAAGAGTAGCTTCTTTACAAGTTTTCTCATCATCAGCGGCCACTAACAGATCATCCACATACTGAATAAGAGCAGCACCAGCAGGTAACACAAGAGTATCGAGCTGAGTTTTCAAAGCCTGACTATAAATGGAGGGACTTTTACAATAGCCTTGGGGAGCTCTCTTAAACCGGAAGCTTCGGCCTCCTAAAGAGAAGCCAAAAATATCTCTCCTCTCCTCAGCAATTGGAATACTGAAGAAAGCTTTTTTCAAGTCTATGACTGAAAACCAGGCAGCTGAAGCAGGAATCAAAGTCAACAAAGCAGTAATATCCGGAACAACTGGAAACTGTGGCACGACAATCTTGTTAACCTCTCTAAGATCGATCACAAACCTATAAACAGGTGGCTGAGTAGAGTCAGTGCGCTTCAGGACAGGCAAAACGGGACTGTTACACACATTACCTCTCGTTTCTTCAATCACATCTTTCTCAATCAAATCATAGATGATCGCTAAAAGCGCTCTTTCACCATCGCTAGAAATCCTATATTGGGGGATGCGCGGTAATTTAACATTCGCTTTAAGCGTTACAACGTAAGGTGGAATCTCCAAAAGACCCACATCATTAGGACCAGTAGCCCAAAGAGTATCAGGGAGAGAACGCAATTCCGGTGGAAGCCGATCTTTAGACAAAGTATAAATGAATGAATGAATGAAAGGCGTTTTATAACACGCGAACTTAGCCCCAAGGGGCATCAAGGCACAAAGACAGACACACAAAAGTCCAAAACTACCAACTGCAAAATCAAAATACCGTTAGGGGCGGAGCCTCTAATATGCCTGAGAGAAAAGCCAGGACTTCAGGCGCTTCCTAAAAACCACCAAAGAAGACTGGCTGGAGAGCTCCAGAGGGAGGCAGTTCCAAAGTTTTGGAGCCAAGATGGAAAATGCTCTACCTCCCCATTTAGCCTTCAGAAATCTAGGAACCGAGAGCATGTTCTTAGATGCCGAGCGGAGAGTTCTTTGCGGGGTATAGACGCGTAAAATGGACCTAATACCCTCTGAGCCTGAGCCATGAATTGCACCATGGGCTAGACAAAGGAGTTTGAAGGAAATCCGAGAGGAAATCGGAAGCCAGTGGAGGTCCCTTCTGGCCAAGGTTACAGAAGCAAGCCTAGAAAGATTCACGATCATCCTGGCCACGGCATTCTGCACCATTTGGAGGCGGTGGATAGAGCTTTTGTTAATGCCACTATATAGGGCATTACAATAGTCTAGCCTAGATGAAACTAAGGCAACAGTAGATTGTTTCCGGGCTGCCTGAGATAAATACGGAGCAATATTCCTCAGTGTTCTAATGATGGCACAGCAAGTAGACACCGTTCTGTTTACCTGAGAATCGAATGAGAGAACGGGGTCGATTAGGACACCAAGGTTCCTGGCGGAAAGAGTAGGAAGAGGGCAGTCCCCCAGTGAAGAAGGCCACCAGTCTTTTGACCACAGATCTTGACTGCCTCCAAAGACCATAATTTCGGTCTTTTCACGTTCAGTTGTAAAAAGTTACGCACCATCCACTGGGAGACTGCCTCCATACATGCTCTAAAATTGGACGCAGAGTCACTGGCCGTCTGGGTAATAGATACCAGGATCTGGGTATCATCGGCATACGATAATACCTCAAGACCAAAGGATCTCACCACCTTGGCAAGTGGGGTAACATAGATGTTGAATAATAATGGGCTCAACGAGGAGCCCTGTGGTACCCCACATTGCACTTTTTGAGAGGCGGCGAGAAAATTGCCCATTTTAACTCTCTGCTCCCTGTGATGTAAGAAGGAGGAGAGTAAGCTGAGGGCAGTACCCTCTACTCCGATGTCCATGAGCCTGGAGATCAGGATTGACGGGGACAGAGTGTCAAACGCTGCTGTGAGATCTAATAACACTAGAGGAGTAGGATGTCCCCTATCAACCTCCATGCGGATGTTGTTAATCACAACCGTTAGGGCAGATTCGGTGCTATGAGCTGCCCGGAACCCATGTTGGGAGGCATCTAAGAGTTCAGAACTTTCAATAAAAGTAGAGAAGTTTCGGTTTATATGAGACTCCAGTATCTTAGCTGGGGCTGGGAGCAGGGAAATGGGACGATAATTTTTTAAGAACTCCAGGGTCCAAAGAGGGCTTTTTGAGCAGTGGTTTAACAAAGGAGAGTAACCCTTGTGTCTCAGGGGAACAGGGTAAGTTATATCAGCAAATACAAAGAGTTCCCTTGAGTTCCTGTCTCTAAGTTTTAGTGGAGTCCTGATGTTAATTAGAGGTCTCCAAAACTTAAACACTTAATAGGTTTCCTGTGTATTACCTAACATGATTTTTCATTCATTCACAACTTCTGTCTCAGTTTGAACCATCAAAGTAGCACTTACATTCTAAATTAATATATATTACGTAGCCAAGGTGTATGTGTTATTTCCAAAGATTTATTTTATCTTTATATAAAACAGTTCAGACTTACAAACACATTTTGCATTTAAAAACACATATATATCACTGTTGCATAGATATTCATGTATGGGTTTGCATAAGCTTATTCAGTAATATACATGCCTAATATAATAATCACAGAAAAAACATAAATTTGCAATAAAAAATACATTTAAAATTACAATCAAATTCAAGTCGACGCGTTTCGGTGGATCTTGCTGTACGCACCACCTTCCTCAGAACAGTTAAAAACAATTCTGTGGAAATAATTTTTAAGAAACAATATCACTACCCATCATTGGCATACGTTTACACAAGTTGAAAAACATGTTAAAACCATTTGTGCCATTGGTGTTGGAGGATTAATTACCACCTTCCGACAATTTCTACTGTGTGCGACTATACTATTACAGCAACAGTATTCATGAGTGCAATTATACATTTTCCATAACAAACTCTCATTTTGCATACTGAAATCTTTGTTTCTGGCATTGGTCTATTGTCGTAGTACTCGACATTTTCCCTGTGCTGTTTTAATGTTCCAAATACGACACATTTATATTGAAGTATCATCTTTCATACTCCGATTCACCTTCATTCATACACAGTATATGGTACTGTTTTTTTCGCATACCTTAAGTATGTTCACCTTTTGCCCCGTTGATTAATCGAAGGCCAGTTCCAACTAGTATGATTTTCTTTGTTCTATATTGAAGGAAGACAGACATTATGTTTGTTTACCTCTTGTTCTCATCCTTCATATGCATCTCGCTCTTTTTATGCATTGTACTTACTGGATAAAATTATGGTGTGTTTCTATTCCACCCTTTTCACTATACTCTTTTCAGTATTCTTGACATCAAATGGGCACGTCTTACTTGTTTTTTGAAATACGTATTGGCACCTTTATTATGAAGAGACAATACAGCATTTGATTTAAGCGTAACAACGTAGGGTGGAATCTGCAAAAGACCAACATCATTAGGACCCGTAGCCCAAAGTGTATCAGGGAGAGAACGCAATTCCAGTGGCAGGCAATCTTTAGACAAATACATCGGAGAAATCACTCTCTTACCCAATGTAAGCTGTACTTCCGAAGGAGAACAACGTAATGTTGCATGCAACCTTTTCAACAAATCCAAACCCAACAAATTCTCACCACAACCTGTCGTTAAGAGGAGAGGTGCTTCCAACTCACAAGGCCCTATAGAAAGAGACAAGGGGCTAGAAACTGGGTTACGAACTGGGGCGCCAGAGAATCCTACGGAAACATTAGTTAAGCCAGACAAAGGTGCGCCAGGGAGTTTAGAGTGCATGATAGAACTCTTCGCTGCACCAGTATCCAAAAGAAAAGGCTCTACCACACCCGATGTGGCTACTGCAACATATGGCCCACTCTGATCTACTGGAACCAACACTACTCCCTCTCTTTGTCTATGGCTGTCCTAGCAATCATTATAGTCAGCATTCTCACTCTCAACATAATAGTCATCAGCATAGTACTGAGTCGACTGACCAGATGCAATTTTCTGTTGATCAAAGCAATTCATAGAATTCTGCGGGGGAAAGGAACGTTCGTTCTAAGGAAACGCACCACGTCCTCTACCCCTAGACACTTGCTGAAAACCACCACGGCCTCTCGGGGCCGGCATACCACTCGCGCGTTGTCGTAAAACAGGGCACTCATTTTTATAATGACCTTCATCCCTACAGTACGCACACTGATTCAAACCCAAGGGGGGTCTTGGAGGAAAATACCCAGCGTTCTGTTGCGGTCTCTGAAACTGTGGAGGTTGCTGAAACTGTGGGCGTTGCTGTGACTCTTGCTGATTCGAGCGAGGCGGATACGCCTGCTGTAAAAGAACCTTTGTCTTTAACTCTTTTGTCTTTTTCTCTGCTTTTTCTTTCTCGTCCTTATCCCTATTCTCATAGTACTGTGCAGTCGTCAATATCTGGGCCGACGATGAAACAGCCCAAGAACTTTCAGAATCTTTCAACTTATTAGAAAGTTCAGGGAGCAAATTAAAGACAAATGTGTCCACAAATAATCTTTGCCCACCTTCCGTACTCATATCCTGACCACTATGATCTATAAATGTCTCTTCAAACCTAGTGAAGAAATCAGATACACTTTCATCCTTCTTCTGCTTACATGCTGCTAACTTGTCCCAATTCACTTGTAACGATGGCATCATTGTTTTCATAAGATTTATAATTCTGCCAGGTAGATCTGCCACTAGAGCTTCAGGTTTAGCACCACCAACCTGTCTAGCGTCCGCAGCAGCAATATTGACCCATGAGTCACCTAATTCAATTGCATGATCCTCATGACGAATTTTTGCCCACAGAGGTTGAGGTACTACATTACCCAACAGCATATCTATGTCGGCTAAATTAATGATGCATGCGTCAACTGTCTGAGACAATTCTTTGTAATAGTCAGCTGAATTCTTACAGGGATCAGGTAAAGACTGTTTAAGGGCCAAAACCTCTACTCTCTTCCATGGCACATGTACCCATACTCTCTGAAAATGTGCTGGTATAGCTGGGGGAACATTATTCGCACCAGCAGCTACCTCATCGCGCCATAATGGAGGAACTTCTCTCATCGGATACTATCTCACTTTCCTCCTAACTGCGGAATCAGGCTCAAACAGACGCTGAGAAGGGAAATCGTTTCTAAACGCAAGTACCATCGCAACTGCATTCTCAATTCCGGGACCCACTATCGTCCCTTTCGCAAACTCAGACTGGACATTTAGCAATTCTACAGGGACTGAACCCAAATCATTATCTTCCCATTCCTCACGAAGGAAAGTACACATAACTTCAAAAACATACCTTTGCTTGGGTGCTTCCCACTGCTGGAAAACATCCATAACTGACTCTAAGTTATACCTCGAAACATACGAAACCCATCTGCGAGCCAAGAGATCTAACACTGCCCATTCTTCGGGACCAGGTAGCTGACTACGCATTTGTTTATGTGCAGAAACAGGGGTCATACTCAATGACTCAAAGAAAGGATACAAAAGACCAGTAACAGTATCAGTCATTCGTTGTCGAGCAGAAGGAGAAGCTGTCATAAGGACAGGAGACAAAGTAGTTTGAGGTGATAGAAGTGTAGGGTTAGTAGCAAGAGAAGTTGAAGGTACAGGAGAATAAGGCAAAGTAGTTCCAGACAAAACCGATAGCAAAGTCGGCGGCGCCAGAGGAGGCTGCGCCGTAGGAGGAAGAACCAGCTGAGGAGGAGCCCGTGGCTGAACAGCAACAAGAGGTTGTGCAACTGGAGGTTGCGGAGGTGCCGTAGTACTCTGTGCATAAGGGGGTGGTAGTCTCAACAAATGTGACATCAAAGGATCCTTCTCAGGGTCCTTCGTTACATTCTCAAGAAGAGATGGCAAAGCTGGATAACATTTATCAATAGCCATATTATGTTGCCTATCTGACACCTCAATTGCTTTATCTTCTTCATCCTCTTTAAACTGCCTAGCAGCTTGCATTATCGACAACCCCTTTTCTCTCTTATCTCTTTTAGCTTGTTTAATTTCTCGTTGTCTGGCTTCTTTACGCCAAAGGCGAAAGGAGTCAAACATTGCCGGCCGGGCTTTCTTTTTAAATAATTTTGTTTCTAGATTATCTAAAATCTCAGTATCGAAACTACCATGTTGGGGCCATCGTAAAACCCCATCTTTCCTTGTGTAACGGATCCATACTTCATTAAACGAAATGGGGCCCACGCTGTGTTTAGAATAGAGCTCATAAGTCGGAGTTCCAACTGGAGGTATCGGACAGGAATCCTCCAATCGGGAATCCCTGTTACAACCACAACAGAATATTCTCCCAAGTTTGCTAAGACCAGGCATCTTCACTCACTTATCTAGCTTCAAACTTCAAGGGATTATCTACAACGATAGTCTCGCAAATATACGAGTCCCTCTGCTTTGGAAATTGCAATTTTCAAATCAAAACTAAGGACCAAACAAACTAAGAACCAAGAACCAAAAACTAAGGACTGGGAGCGACCCACTTATACTTAACTGAGGTATCAGTCACGCCACCAGAAGACCCGTCTATCGTCTCGCCGTACAAAGCATCACAAATGGGTCCAAGACAGGGCGACAGCCGGGGCAGCAGTCCTTAGTAGCCGTCAGGAAAACGGGAAGCCTCGCAGAAAAGACCTTTAGTCCACGTTCGACATGCCGGGGTCGATGAAGTGGTGGCCGTCCTCCAGAATTTCCTCACGAAGCTCCTCACGATCTTCAGGCTTCGACCGGTACCGCTGAAGTCGCCCCACGATGGGCGCCAACTGAAGAACCAGGTTATTTAAGACCCAGCGGCGCTAGGGGCACACCCAGTCTTCGGGTTCACCTGTCTTAGAATACAGAGACACGGGATACTTCTTGGTGGCGTCAAAGATCAAATTTATTGGCTGCAGCCAGTAACAGAAGTCCTAGAAATCATCACGGTATGAGTTCTCAGGAGACTGCTCAATTTTACAAAGCAAGTCATCCCTTTTTATGCCAAAAATCACATTCCAGACAAATACTTAACATTTACAAATTGTCCAATCACATGTATCCACACCAGAGGTATCGCATGACGGTAAAACCCACTTTTCAGTTGCCAAGCCCATGATCAATCATCGGTCAAACCCAACATCCTTCTTTAGACAGGTCGTACGAACCCATAATAAAAAAGGGCACAACCCAATCGTAAATAGACCATAAAGAAAGGAGCAGAAACAGGTGAGAGTAGGATAAGGCATATTTGTGTGCAGTAAAAGTTTATGATGTCCTGTGCTCTGATCCTTAATCTTGATCAGCTAAAGGGCAGGAACTGGTTTTACAAGGTCAGCTTCAGGCAACAGGGTCAGTTCACTCAGGTCAAACAGGAGTCAGCACAAACTCGAGCTAAGGTGTACATGTCCTTAAAAAGACTAGTTCAGCCACAGTCATCGGCCTATGTGAGGGCAACCACAAAATGACTGCCAAACACAAAATGGAACCCAAGGGTTCAGAACAAAATCCCTAAATACGTAGTGAATCCATCGGTCTAACATGATGAAAACACTCATACTTGCCGCACTAACTAGTTACGGTTCGCTAATATCAAATTCGTAACGAAACCATGACCTTTATGAAACGGGTTCAGAATTCACGGAACCTCAGCTCCAATTCTGCCCTTGCGCCTGGTCCGACAACTACTCTGTTTCCTTCTCCATCAGCCTGCCGACTGCCACTATAACACACGCAGATGCCCCCACTATGATCAGAACTTGGAAACACGTAGACATTCCCTCCCTTTGCACCGGCCTCACCGCCACCCTTTCCACCTTTCCCAACCTCACCGACCCTCAATGCTCTCCTCACGGGCAGGCTGCATCCCTTGCCTCTTGGCTGGCCCAGGCAAGGGATGACTTCGCTCCTCTAAAGGCCCTCAAAATGAAAAGACCCCATGACGCCCAACTTTGATTTACAGAAATTCTTAGGAACAAGAAGCTCGCTTTGCGCCAATCGGAGCATAAGTGGAGGCTCCATTACTGCCCCCTCAAGAAAACTTTGTTCTTATTGGCCTTACAAGATTACAAAGCAGCCATCGTTGTGGCTAAGTACACATACTTCTCTACGAAAATACTTAGCTCCAGCTGTAAATCTAAAACTATCTTTTCCATTGTGGATGAACTGGTCAAACCCGATCGTGTCACCGCTAAATCCCCCCATCGCAACTTCTTTGCGACTCCCTCAACAGCTACTATTTTATTGAGAAAATCCTCACGATCAAAGCCAGCATTCCCTCTGCTGCTACTTCACTGCACTCCACAGCTGCCCCCTCCAATCCTGACCACTATCTTAAATTCCCCACACTCACTGAAGAAACCTTTTTTTCTTTCCTCGGAAAAGTCAAGTCTGGTTCCCCCCAGGATAGCTGTCCTCCTCACATCAGCCGTGAGGTCTACCTTAACATCCCCATGCCCCCTCTTTCTCTCTTAAATAACTCCCTCTCTTAAGGGGTGGTTTCCCTCTCTTTTAAAACAGCCGCGGTCTCACTCATTCTTAAAAAACCTGGAGTAGACCCCGGTATTCTTTCCAACTTCCGTCCAATCTCCCTTCTCCCTTATCTGGGTAAAGTCCTGGAAGCCATATGTGGTCAACTGTGTGAGCTCCTTCATTGAATCCACCCACTTTCTTGACCCCCTTCAAGCTGGGTTCAGGCCCCAGCACTCCACCGAATCCATCGCCCTGGCCGTTCATGAGGAGCTAAGAAAGGGAGCGGACCACAACATCTCTCAGGCCCTGGTGCTCCTGGATTTGTCAGCGGCGTTCGACACTGTTGACCATACCATCTTACTCAAACGTGTCGAGCACGCCGGCATCCGGGGGCAACCACTGAAATGGTTTTCCTCCTTTCTCCAAGATCGTGTTCAGGCAGTTTCCCTCCCACCTTTTTCCTCAGCAGGAAAGTGTCTCGCTTGTGGAGTCCTGCAGGGCTCCTCGCTCTCACCACTTCTCTTTAATCTTTACATCCGCCCCCTCATCTGGGAGCTTCAACAAAAGTCTGTGACCATCTTCAACTATGCTGACGAGTTGCAACTTATTTTTAACATCGACTCCTCCCCTTTCCTCTATCCATAATGTTCACTCTGTTATGAACTTCATCAGCTCTTGGATGGACCGGAATCAGCTCAAACTCGACCCTGCTAAGACTGAGCTGGTCCTCACGGGCCCCCAGGGTAATCCCTGGAACTCTTCTTTCTGGCCACCCGCACTAGGCCATCCCCCTTCCCCTGTTGACTCTGTCAAGAGTTTAGCCGTTACCATCTGTAAGGATCTCTCCATGAGGGCCCAAATTAATTCAGACATATCTGTCTGCTTTTACCACCTACGCCGCATCCGCAAAATCAGCAGACTTCTCTCCCAAGAAGCCCTTGTGCAGGTTACTCTGGGACTAGTTATATATCGCATCGACTATGCGAACTCCCTATACGTGGGCATACCAGCATATCAACTACAACGCCTCCAGCTCATTCAGAATCAGGCAGCCAGATTGATCTATGGTCTTCCAAAATTTAGCCACACCAAACCTCTCCTTAAGAACCTTCATTTTCTCCCAGTTGCCCAGCGCAGCCACTTCAAACTTGGCTGCCTGATCCACAAAGCCCTTTCCTCTCAGGGACCCTCTTTCATCTCCTCTCTTTTACACCGACATGCTCCTCTACGTGTTCTCCGCTCCTCCAATTCCAATCTTCTTACCCCCTGCTCCTTCAGGCGTAAGAAACATGGAGGCTTGAGATTTTCTACCCAGGCTCCTCTCTTCTGGAACTCCCTCCCCCCTGCACTCCGCCTGCTTCCTTCTTACACTCTCTTTAGAAAGTCACTTAAAACTTGGCTCTTCTCGTTGGCTCACAACTAGTACACCCTGCTCTGTACCACTCAGCCCTCCCACCCCAGCGCCAAGAAACCGTAGGTGTACGTGCGCTTTACAATTTCCATTTATCATACATATCATATCATATCATAGCTGTCACCCACCCCAGACTAGTATTCTAGAGACAGGCAGAAGGCACCAAATGGTTTAAGGTAGGAAAAAATGCTAACTTTCTAAAAGTGGCATTTTCAGAACTGCAATTAAAATACCAACTTCACTATAAGTTGTGATTTTAAATTGTGAGTCCAGATACACTAAATCTGATTTTTCTATCTTGCCAATGGGAACCTACACTTATAAAATGTTATAAGTCAGTACGAGTGTTAACTTATGGGAGCGATAGGCCTTGAAGTAGTGAAAAATGAATTTTAGCGTATTTCACCACCAGGACATGTAAAACTAAAAAGTACATGGCGAACTTTTAAATACACTACATCCTGCCCTTACGGCTGTCGAGGGCCTACCTTAGGGGTGACTTACATGTACGTAAAAGGACGGTTTGGGCATGGCAAGTAGGTTAATTTGCCAGGTCGAAATGGCATTTCAAATTGCTCACACTGGCTCTGCAGTGGCAGGCTTGGCCCATGTTTAAAGGGATATTTAAGGGGGTGGCCCAATTAGTGCTGCAGGCCCACTAGTAGCTTTTCTTCATGCAGGCCCACTAGTAGCATTTAATTTACAAGCCCTGGACACATGGAGTACACTTTACTAGGGAGTTATAAGTAAATTAAATATGCCAATTCTGGTTAAGCCAGTGTTACCATGTTTAGAGTGTAGAGCACATGCACTGTGGCACTGCTTAGCAGTGGTAAAGTGTCCAGAATCCTAAAGCCAGCAAAAATGAAGTCAGCAAAACAGGAGGTCAGAAGGCAGACAGTCAGTGGAAACCATGCAAAAAATGCCAGGTCTAACAGGACCATTCCACACTTTCAATCTCAAGGCCTTCAGCAAGAATTTCCTGGTAAAATCAGACAATACAGTTACTGTAGCTTACATAAAACACTAAGGCGCAACTTGTTCAAGAACTTTGAATGCTGTAGCAGTTCAGCTGCATGCCAGTAATCCATGGTCTAAGGCAGGGCTCGAGTCGGGGGTACACACAGGTACACAGCGTCCCCCCACTCTTTTTAAAGGGTGGACGCCGTCCCCCTTGCCAGGAAGCTCGGCCCCACAGAAATAAGCTGAACGTGTCCCCGTGTAATTTTCAGACACCGGGACACGTTCAGCACGTGAAGTCATGAGGTCATTTGCATATTGTCAGTCCCCCCACTTCTTTTTATCGGACTTGTGACCCGGTCTAAGGTTTGAACACTCATAAAATAGCCTGGAGGTTTAATTTGCCTGCTCACGGGCAATGTTTGTAATGCTAGGCCAAAGATTTGTATTCCAAGTAAGATTGCTCAAAGGGTAAATATTTTTGTTGCAGAAATCCTTGTGTAATCTGTGGGTCACAAGTTACTCTCCTGGTAAAATGCCTCTACGTTATGCGCCCACTGCAAATAGCTACATGTAACAAGCAGTCCATACAGTGAGTCAATTAAGGTTGTTAATCAATATTTCTTTTTTAAAAGGTCTATAAATTAGGCCCCGTTGGGCGGTAATGAGCACTTCGTGAACTGCAAATAAACTGGTTTGTTTGTGCTGTATAAAAGGTTATTAATGAAATAGCACACAGACATGTTTCTGTTGCCAACGGGCCAGGTCCCTAGCCCAGCATTCCCCTGTCTTTGTATGTACTTCCTCTGCTCTTGCCTTGCACAGGGAGGCACTGGGGTGCCTTTCTGTGCTGCCTTGCTGCTCACTGCAAACATGCCTCGAGTGGATCTAGTACTTGCCTAATTGTGTGTGGGGTAGTTTATCCTGCTGAAGTGTGTGCAAGGGCGCTGCTCTCAAACCACATGTCATAGATGGGATTGAGGGTCCTGTCCTTAGGTCTTGCTTCTGTTTCCGCTTGTCCCCTAATTGTGTGTCTACCTAAGGATCCCATATTCTTATCAATCTTTTAGGCCATGCACTTATAAATAACAAATGAAGGCTTTCGATTAAATGACTGCTTCATTGCTAGAGGGTGAGGAGATGAGGGATGTTAAACCAAGCATATGTTGTTTGGATGTGCAGTTAGATAGTATGGGCTACTATACCTTAGAGAATGTCAGGTGTATGTATCTGTGTGTACACACCTGCCAAAATCCTATGTCCAAAGAAGGTAGAGTCTATGAGCTTTTTAAAAATGATAACTACCATAACGTTAAATCGCCTACGATGACATTATGTGACCTCACGACCAATGATTTCATTCCATCAAGACCACATCACTTGACACTGGCCAGATCAGAGAAAATGATGTAATTGCCTATCCCAAAAGACACTCAGCAATAAACCTAATTAAATAATTAATGATTCTGAGCATTGTGACTAGCCTTAACCTCACCAACATCTCACACGGACATATCTGTTCAGTAATGTAAGTAGCCCAGCAGCTGGCAAGGGTTGCTTGTATTTAAAGGTATTTGGACTTTAGAATATTCTTTGTAAATAATTTTCCTTTTCAGGTCTTTGTGGCTGTATCAATTTAGCAGCTTCATTCATAGCTTTGTCAAAATAGTGGAATGTGTCAAAAAAACGGAACCTTGCCTGATGCCTATTTCTGTTTTGCCTGTCCTGTTGGCTGTCCTCTGGGGAGGGATTGACTTATTGGTTAGTTCAACATTGTAACACACTCATAAAACTCATGTCTGGCCCCGTTAAACCCATTTCTCTACAGTGTAGGTGCAACTTTTCATACCTATCAACTTCCTTGGAAGATTATCAGTGCTGCTCCGGGTACAGGAGAGGTAAAAAGCTGAGGACCAACCTTGCCTCCGAAGGCCAGGGCTCTTTGGCATCTCAGCCTAACAGGGTGGTCCCACAAGTCAGTTTTCATTGAATTGCTTATGGTTCAAACACGAGAAGTACAACCAATGTCACTTTATTTTGTCTGCATTTGCTAATATCTCGAGCCCAATCAAGTGGCCGATGTGGGATCTAGGCATTCATGGTCACAGAGATTGTGATTCTCCTTTATGTTTCTTAGATACAAGATAATCAAGCATCCTGCAGCCCTTCATGGGCAGAACACGTGCAGCAACAGTGCACTTTAAACACCACTACCGGCATACAAAAAGCCTTGAAACCACTCAGCGGGATTACCATATACTACCTCCACAGGACATTCAGATCAAGCTATAACCACAAATTACCCTACAACACCAGTACACTTTAAGCCCAACTCAGGGTACCACCATGCAAACGTACACCACACTTCATAAACAAATAGAAGACAATCTGATTACTAGGTTATCTTTTTTTTTTTACTTAACAGAGTTAAGTATATATTATAATACCATGAATGTCCTCGCTCAGTGCCAGTGTTAGAGCGGTTCCACCCACCTGTGCTGCCGCACCAGGTACAAAGCTGGAGGGGGCGCCCTTTGCTTGACAGGCAGAGGCGAGATAAGAACAGCCTGAAGAGATCTTTATGTGCCTGGCTTGTTAATCAACAATAACAATGTCATAATAACTCTGGTGGTCGCTGCACGTATTGGAGAGATCTGTAATTTGTCTAGTCTCCGTTTTGACTCATGGTAAAGTAACATAGAGGGTTAGCATTCGCATTGCAAAGCACGACATGTAACATGTAGATCGAGGTAGGAGTAAAGTTGAAGAAAAGATTTATTTTCTCAAAAACATTGCAACTTTGCATGTGAGCTTCACCATATCAGCACACATACAAAGTGGTAAAGTGTTAAACTTTATCAAAGCATAAAATATCTACCTGAAGGGTACCTTTCCAGTATTAAACTTATCCTTGACATCGGTGATTCAAGGGTGTGTGCATTAGCTCAAGGTAGCCTAAGGTATGCCTGCAATCAAGGAGAGAGTAACAGCCTATATCTTAGTGTATATATATATATATATATATATATATATATATATATATATATATATATATATATATATATATATATATATATATATATATATATATATATATATATATATAATGCAAACAGCATTTATTATGCATGAAGTCAGTTTCCTCGCCTTATTCGTTTAGGGGCTTCAATCCCCTTGGTCACTAGCATCAACATACAATGGGAAAGATTCTCATTAAAGAACGCATTACACAGCACGTGTAAATTTCATTGTATAACTGACTTATTAAGTGTATGTTAGTGAATACATTTATTAGCGAGTAATGTTTAATGTCTCACTTTGTGTATAAGTGGCTGCATGGGTTAGTGAGTAGCTACACAACTGTCTATATGGGTTATTAGTTGGTTTTTTAAGTATCAGAATGAGTGTCTGTATGGTTTGGTTGCGGGTATTACTTAGGGCAGAGATGCATGAATGACTGACTCAAAGTTTGTATGTGTTTTGAAGACAGCATGTGTGCAGGACTGCACGGGTGGATGAATGTGTGTATGGGTGTGCTAGTGAGTGATTGACTGCCTCAATAGTGTCTTTATGAGTAAGTACATATGTTTTAATCTAGTGTATGTGAGTATTGATGTATATAAGTAAGGATATATGACAGTGACAGATTGAAAAAGTTCCTGTATAAATAAGTATGTCTTTCTATAACTGATTGTTTAAGAGAGTAAGTATGTGTACGTTTCTGTAAAAGTAAGTGTTCTGGTGTGTGTATACCTCTATATGCAAACAAATGGATGTGTGATAATTTATTTGCATGTGCGAGTACATGAGAGTAACTGTATGGATGAGTATCGGTGTGTAACAGGATGTATAGGTGTATGAGTACATATAATGAATGAGTTCATGTTTAAGTGACTATACAGAACTGTTAGTGGATCAGTGGATGTGTATGTAGATGTTGGAATTAGTGAATAGGTTGTTGTAACTGGTATTGGTATCTCCATTTTTTTGAAAATTTTAGTATCTATTTTTGAATGTGTGTATTATAGGTTATATTAGGGTGAGAGGAGGTCTTCCACTCTTTCACATGGATGATTTCATCAGTGATGTCATCAGTGATGTAATTTGAGAAGTCATCAGTGATGTCATCAGTGATGTCATTTGAGATGTCATCAGTGATGTCATCAGTGATGTCACTGACCATGTGATGAGTGATGTAATATGTGAGGCCATCAGCAGTGCATTGCGGGCGCGCGAGTTATAGTTAGCTGAACTAACTGTAACGGGGGAATTTTAATGGTTTTGTAAGAGTGAAATGTCCAGCTAACTATAACATGTGTGAAACCTATGTTTTTTTCAGTGAATTTCTAAGGTTTTTTAAATGCTAATTCCTAACTATAATGTGTGTGAAACTTATGGTTTTTCTCTGAATATATATATATATATATATATATATATATATATATATATCAAAACAAAACCCTTTCAGGCATAGAGTGACGCATAAATTATGCAAAAAAGAAGGAGAGAACTCTGGGTAGGTCTCAGTTTAGGTGGAAAGCAGCTCCTGTTAGAGCACTCTCAACACCAGCGACACTCTAGATCTGCTCACCTCAAATGTCTGTTTTTCTATCAAAGTTTTTTAAGCATAGGATTAGACAGTGCTATCCATGCCGAGATAGAAAATGACAAAGTCTTTCGCCATTTAAACAGCAAAGTCTTTAAGCATAGGACTAGTACAGTGCAGTCCTTGCCGAGCTGTGAAATAACAAAAGCCATTTATCACTCCAGGCACAATATTACAGCTTTGAATTGGTAAAATACCAACTCAAGCCAACCTGAAATGAATAAAAGCAACCCCTGACACAGTGTTTCGCTCTAATTAGAGCTCTTCAGAGAGGTATAGCTTTGTCCAGACACAAGGGAGCACCCAGTATTAAGTCAAAACAAAACCCTTTCAGGCATAGAGTGACGCATAAATTATGCAAAAAAGAAGGAGAGAACTCTGGGTAGGTCTCAGTTTAGGTGGAAAGCAGCTCCTGTTAGAGCACTCTCAACACCAGCGACACTCTAGATCTGCTCACCTCAAATGTCTGTTTTTCTATCAAAGTTTTTTAAGCATAGGATTAGACAGTGCTATCCATGCCGAGATAGAAAATGACAAAGTCTTTCGCCATTTAAACAGCAAAGTCTTTAAGCATAGGACTAGTACAGTGCAGTCCTTGCCGAGCTGTGAAATAACAAAAGCCATTTATCACTCCAGGCACAATATTAGAGCTTTGAATTGGTAAAATACCAACTCAAGCCAACCTGAAATGAATAAAAGCAACCCCTGACACAGTGTTTCGCTCTAATTAGAGCTCTTCAGAGAGGTATAGCTTTGTCCAGACACAAGGGAGCACCCAGTATTAAGTCAAAACAAAACCCTTTCAGGCATAGAGTGACGCATAAATTATGCAAAAAAGAAGGAGAGAACTCTGGGTAGGTCTCAGTTTAGGTGGAAAGCAGCTCCTGTTAGAGCACTCTCAACACCAGCGACACTCTAGATCTGCTCACCTCAAATGTCTGTTTTTCTATCAAAGTTTTTTAAGCATAGGATTAGACAGTGCTATCCATGCCGAGATAGAAAATGACAAAGTCTTTCGCCATTTAAACAGCAAAGTCTTTAAGCATAGGACTAGTACAGTGCAGTCCTTGCCGAGCTGTGAAATAACAAAAGCCATTTATCACTCCAGGCACAATATTAGAGCTTTGAATTGGTAAAATACCAACTCAAGCCAACCTGAAATGAATAAAAGCAACCCCTGACACAGTGTTTCGCTCTAATTAGAGCTCTTCAGAGAGGTATAGCTTTGTCCAGACACAAGGGAGCACCCAGTATTAAGTCAAAACAAAACCCTTTCAGGCATAGAGTGACGCATAAATTATGCAAAAAAGAAGGAGAGAACTCTGGGTAGGTCTCAGTTTAGGTGGAAAGCAGCTCCTGTTAGAGCACTCTCAACACCAGCGACACTCTAGATCTGCTCACCTCAAATGTCTGTTTTTCTATCAAAGTTTTTTAAGCATAGGATTAGACAGTGCTATCCATGCCGAGATAGAAAATGACAAAGTCTTTCGCCATTTAAACAGCAAAGTCTTTAAGCATAGGACTAGTACAGTGCAGTCCTTGCCGAGCTGTGAAATAACAAAAGCCATTTATCACTCCAGGCACAATATTAGAGCTTTGAATTGGTAAAATACCAACTCAAGCCAACCTGAAATGAATAAAAGCAACCCCTGACACAGTGTTTCGCTCTAATTAGAGCTCTTCAGAGAGGTATAGCTTTGTCCAGACACAAGGGAGCACCCAGTATTAAGTCAAAACAAAACCCTTTCAGGCATAGAGTGACGCATAAATTATGCAAAAAAGAAGGAGAGAACTCTGGGTAGGTCTCAGTTTAGGTGGAAAGCAGCTCCTGTTAGAGCACTCTCAACACCAGCGACACTCTAGATCTGCTCACCTCAAATGTCTGTTTTTCTATCAAAGTTTTTTAAGCATAGGATTAGACAGTGCTATCCATGCCGAGATAGAAAATGACAAAGTCTTTCGCCATTTAAACAGCAAAGTCTTTAAGCATAGGACTAGTACAGTGCAGTCCTTGCCGAGCTGTGAAATAACAAAAGCCATTTATCACTCCAGGCACAATATTAGAGCTTTGAATTGGTAAAATACCAACTCAAGCCAACCTGAAATGAATAAAAGCAACCCCTGACACAGTGTTTCGCTCTAATTAGAGCTCTTCAGAGAGGTATAGCTTTGTCCAGACACAAGGGAGCACCCAGTATTAAGTCAAAACAAAACCCTTTCAGGCATAGAGTGACGCATAAATTATGCAAAAAAGAAGGAGAGAACTCTGGGTAGGTCTCAGTTTAGGTGGAAAGCAGCTCCTGTTAGAGCACTCTCAACACCAGCGACACTCTAGATCTGCTCACCTCAAATGTCTGTTTTTCTATCAAAGTTTTTAAGCATAGGATTAGACAGTGCTATCCATGCCGAGATAGAAAATGACAAAGTCTTTCGCCATTTAAACAGCAAAGTCTTTAAGCATAGGACTAGTACAGTGCAGTCCTTGCCGAGCTGTCAAATAACAAAAGCCATTTATCACTCCAGGCACAATATTACAGCTTTGAATTAGTAAAATACCAACTCAAGCCAACCTGAAATGATTAAAAGCAACCCCTGACACAGTGTTTCGCTCTAATTAGAGCTCTTCAGAGAGGTATAGCTTTGTCCAGACACAAGGGAGCACCCAGTATTAAGTCAAAACAAAACCCTTTCAGGCATAGAGTGACGCATAAATTATGCAAAAAAGAAGGAGAGAACTCTGGGTAGGTCTCAGTTTAGGTGGAAAGCAGCTCCTGTAAGAGCACTCTCAACACCAGCGACACTCTAGATCTGCTCACCTCAAATGTCTGTTTTTCTATCAAAGTTTTTAAGCATAGGATTAGACAGTGCTATCCATGCCGAGATAGAAAATGACAAAGTCTTTCGCCATTTAAACAGCAAAGTCTTTAAGCATAGGACTAGTACAGTGCAGTCCTTGCCGAGCTGTCAAATAACAAAAGCCATTTATCACTCCAGGCACAATATTACAGCTTTGAATTAGTAAAATACCAACTCAAGCCAACCTGAAATGATTAAAAGCAACCCCTGACACAGTGTTTCGCTCTAATTAGAGCTCTTCAGAGAGGTATAGCTTTGTCCAGACACAAGGGAGCACCCAGTATTAAGTCAAAACAAAACCCTTTCAGGCATAGAGTGACGCATAAATTATGCAAAAAAGAAGGAGAGAACTCTGGGTAGGTCTCAGTTTAGGTGGAAAGCAGCTCCTGTAAGAGCACTCTCAACACCAGCGACACTCTAGATCTGCTCACCTCAAATGTCTGTTTTTCTATCAAAGTTTTTAAGCATAGGATTAGACAGTGCTATCCATGCCGAGATAGAAAATGACAAAGTCTTTCGCCATTTAAACAGCAAAGTCTTTAAGCATAGGACTAGTACAGTGCAGTCCTTGCCGAGCTGTCAAATAACAAAAGCCATTTATCACTCCAGGCACAATATTACAGCTTTGAATTAGTAAAATACCAACTCAAGCCAACCTGAAATGATTAAAAGCAACCCCTGACACAGTGTTTCGCTCTAATTAGAGCTCTTCAGAGAGGTATAGCTTTGTCCAGACACAAGGGAGCACCCAGTATTAAGTCAAAACAAAACCCTTTCAGGCATAGAGTGACGCATAAATTATGCAAAAAAGAAGGAGAGAACTCTGGGTAGGTCTCAGTTTAGGTGGAAAGCAGCTCCTGTAAGAGCACTCTCAACACCAGCGACACTCTAGATCTGCTCACCTCAAATGTCTGTTTTTCTATCAAAGTTTTTAAGCATAGGATTAGACAGTGCTATCCATGCCGAGATAGAAAATGACAAAGTCTTTCGCCATTTAAACAGCAAAGTCTTTAAGCATAGGACTAGTACAGTGCAGTCCTTGCCGAGCTGTCAAATAACAAAAGCCATTTATCACTCCAGGCACAATATTACAGCTTTGAATTAGTAAAATACCAACTCAAGCCAACCTGAAATGATTAAAAGCAACCCCTGACACAGTGTTTCGCTCTAATTAGAGCTCTTCAGAGAGGTATAGCTTTGTCCAGACACAAGGGAGCACCCAGTATTAAGTCAAAACAAAACCCTTTCAGGACAAAGCTATACCTCTCTGAAGATTTCCTGAAATGCGCCTGCTGGCGGGCTGTTTCCAATAAAGTGGGCCTTGAAACCTACCCTCGTGAGGCGTCATTACCAAATGGGACCCTGATTTGGCTTGATTTATAGCGGCCTCCCGGTCGCGGTAATGCGCCTGTCGCAACAGCGGATCTCAGATGGTATCCAGCGGGTGCTGTCGTTTGGGAGCGAAGGTGTGGAGACTGGAATCAGCAGGGGATCCCAGCTCCGATGCTCCGGCTTACAGCCCACAAACCAAGGCAGGTGCGGGCAAGAAAACTCCCGTTTATTTAGGCTCATCCATGCTGGTGTAGGGGACGCGCCCACTGCGGCAATACTAGGGAAGGACTACATCACCCAGCAGGCCTCGTATGAGGCCACGCCCACCTGAGCAGGGGATGAACACGGAGTGCTTCCCAGCTAGCGCCCTCAGCCAGCATTTGCCTATCTACGCCACTGAAGAAAGGTACTTCACCTGAAACGCGTCTGGCGTTTGTTACACGGACATACTTCACGCGAAACGCGTTGGGTGTTTTCTGCCATTAAAAACTCACCTTGAATGCAATTGGGCCTCAGCTTGTTGTCTTAAGGACAGTGGTGAATACGTATTTGTTTGGATTTGTGGGGGTAAGGCGAACCCCGCTATGGCCCGCCTTTTGAAAGTGGCGCGGGCTCATATCGCCAGTGTTTGTGATATATATATATATATATATATTCACTGAAAAAACCATAGGTTTTACACACGTTATAGTTAGGAAGTAGCATTTACAAAACCTATGAAATTCACTGAAAAAACCATACGTTTGACACCAGTTATAGTTAGCTGGAAATTTTACTGATATAAAACCAATGAAATTCCACGTTATAGTTAGTTGGACTCACTATAACTTGCGCGTGTAATGCACTGCTGATGACGTCACATATTACATCACTCATGACATCACTGATGACACCATCCAGTGAATGTGTGTCTTTCTGAAAAATAAATATGTGTTATATATGTATATATTATTGAATATCTTAGTGAATACATATATTACTGAGTAATGCTTAAATATTTAAATATATGTATTAGTGTTTCACTTTGTGTATAAGTGGCTGCATGGGTTGATGAGAAGGTACATGTGTATGTATATAGGTTATTAGATGTTTTTCTTAGTATCAGTATGAGTGTTTGCATGGTTTGGTGGGGGTATTACTTACTACATAGATGCAAGAATGACTGAGTCTCTGTTTGTATGTGTTTTGAAGACAGCATATGTGCAGGACTGTATGGGTGGATTCGTGTGCATATGTCTGTGTTAGTGAGTGAATGACTGTCTTATTAGTGTCTTTATCAGTAACTACATATGTTTTAATGTAGTATATGTGAATATTGATGTATATAAGTGACTATATGTGAGAGTGAGGGATTGTAAAAGTTCCTGTTTAAATTAGTATGTGTTTCTAGAAGTGATTTTTTAAGAGAGTAAGTATGTGTAAGTTTCCTTAGAAGTAAAGTGGTAGTGTGTGTATATTTGTTTATGCAAATAAATGTATGTTCAATAGTTTATTTGCATGTGTGAGTATGCGTGTGAATAACTTTTGGATGACTGTCGGTGTGTAACAGGATGTGTAGGTGTATCACTACATATGATTAGTGAATATATGTATGAGTGACTATATAGAACTGTTGGTGAATTAGTTCATGTGTATATACATGGTGGAATTATTGAATTGGTTGTTGTAACTGGTATGGGTATCTCCATTTTTTTGAACATTTTAGTTTCTATTTTTGAATATGCGTTTCAAGGGTTAGATTACAGTGAAAGGAGGTCTGTCACTGTGTCACAAGGATGGTGTCATCAGTGATGTCATGAGTGATGTAATATGTGACGTCATCAGCAGTGCATTACACGCGCAAGTTATAGTGAGTCCAACTAACTATAACGTGGAATTTCATTGGTTTTATATCAGTAAAATTTCCAGCTAACTATAACTGGTGTCAAACCTATGGTTTTTTCAGTGAATTTCATAGGTTTTGTAAATGCTACTTCCTAACTATAACGTGTGTAAAACCTATGTTTTTTTCAGTGAATTTCATAGGTTTTTAAAATGCTAATTCAGAAATATCTCGTGTATACAACCTATACTTTTGTCAATAAAGTTCTGGCAATATTTTTTTCGGAAACAAGCCGTTTTCTTCACTGTTCAAGTTGCATAGAGACTCCTTGTAAAGCGATACAGAATTAGAAAGTCTGTACCTTGCCTTTTTTTTCAACGCATTAAAATTTGTCTGTAAATAAAAATAGCCTTTCTAAACTTTCGTGCAGGACCCGGTGTGCGCACTCTCGGCAACAGTTCTCCAGTGACTGTATGTTTCTGTAAAGTTAAAATATGTCTTACATATTGAAGAATGAGTGGATGTATAAGTGTCTGGATGAAGGATTTAGTAGGTGCGTGACTGACTGTATGAGTGAGTGATTAAATGTGTCTCACTGAGTGCATGGGTTAGTGACTAAACTGTCTTAATTTGTGCATCATTATGTCTGTTGTTCTGTAAACTGCTGCATGTGTTGATCAGTAGCTATATGAGTAACTATATGGGTTATTGATTGATTGCTCAAGTATTTGTATGGGAGACTGAGTGTGTGTGTGGCTGGCTGGGAGGTGTGTGACTCTGTACAGATCAATGTGTACTTGTATCAATGATTGTATAAGAGAGTAAGTATGTGTTAGTATATGTTTGAAAATTTAAGGTGCTCTATGTTTAACTGTATAGATTAGAAAATGGAGGTGTGATTAATTCTTTGCATGACTGACTAGGTGTGTGAGTAACTCCATGCATGAGTGGCAGAGTGTAAGTGTCTGTATAGGTGTATGAGTGCATATGATAGTGTTGTAAAGATGAGTGATTGTATGTATGAATGATTGTATGGGTGAATGAGTGAATGTGTGTGTAGACGTAGGAATCAGTGAGTGCGTATGTAGTAACTAGTATTGGTGTGTCAATGGTTTCAAAAATTATACTCTGTATTTAACACTGGTTGTAACAGAGGTTATATTAAAATGTGAGGAGATGCATTGTATTGTCACATGAATGATATCATCAGTGATGTGGTCATTGATGTCAAATGAGATGTCATCAGTGATGTCATCAGTGATGTCATTTGAGATGTCATCAGTGATGTCATCAGTGATGTCACTGACCATGTCATGAATGATGTAATATGTGACATCATCAGCAGTGGATTGCGGGTGCGCGATATATAGTTAGTGCAACTAACTATATATGGAATTTCAATGGTTTTGTGTGAGTAAAATAAGGTTTTGTAAATGCTAATTCCTAACTATATATGGTCTATAACCTTTTTCAGTGAATTTCAATGGTTTTTTAATAGCAAATATCAAAAGCTTTAAAATGTCAAGTACGTGGTAGGTAAAAACATTTTCGTGTTTATGCACGCTGATGTGCTTTGAACGCTGCCCCCCCCCCTCTTTTCTTTTAGGAGTATACTCTCTTTGCAGATAGTGAAGGGTAGGTAACGCAGGCCTTTGCCCCCGTTGTAATCCGTCGTGCCTGCTTCCCTCTCCATTTGATTGATTGTTATCCAAGCATTTCCTGTTTTGGAATTGGTTCTCTTTGGTTCATTCTCTATTTATAAACAAGCACAGAGTCGCAATACTCTGTTTAGTCTTTGCAGATACTGAAAAATCGTTAGAAAAAACAAAAGGAATCAAGCAAAATCAGTAGACCACTGATGGGATCTCTTTTTGACCTCGCTAAAATAGAAACATTAAGAACAACCCCTCATGAGAAATATGAAACTAGTGAGAGGAACCGAGCTCGACGCCATGATGACTGCAAGACAGCTCGGCTCCGCCGCCCACCCCGCCCAAAATAACGACAAACCCTATACAAATATTATAAATATATACAACACACCAGCAAAGTAACAGGGTAAAACGTTTTATCAAATAACTATTTACATGGCAGCCTGCTGCAACATCGATCCAAATGCATGCCGCCTCTCCCGGTATTTCTCCCCAACTACTCTGCGGACTACGAAATGGAGAGGCCGAGGCGTTGACTAGGCGGGGCCTCCGGCCGCAACCACAGCGCCAACGTTCGCTGGTCACGGAGGGCAGCCTTGCCGGTGAGACCACTGATCTGAAGAACCGCTGCCTGCGGTGCCCCCTGAGCCGCTTGACGGAGACCCCCAAGTGGCGATGTGGTGGCGCGGACTCGGAGGGGATGCTTGACTCCTGCCCCCTCCCCAAGTCTTGATGCCCTGGTGTGGCCTGAGATCGCCCCCGACATAAGCGGCCGGCTCCCGGGGTCAGGCGGAACTTTTAGCCTTTTGGTGACTCTTCCATTCTGGACCTTGTCCCACAATCCGTTTGACCTGAAGACACGTCCTGCGGTGCCCTGGTCCGACCATCACATATACCTGCGCCAGGAGACGGCGTGGGGTGCAGTGGAAGGGAGAGGCGGCGCGAACGAGCCTCCCCCACCTCCCCAGGTGGAGGTTTCTCAGCTGCACCCCAGCGCTTCACTCCACATAGGCGGCCGGCTCCCGGGGTCCGGCGGAACTTTTAGCCTTTTGGTGACTCTTCCATTCTGAACCTTGTCCCACAATCCGTTTGACCCGAAGACACGTCCTGCGTTGCCCTGGTCGACCATCACATATACCTGCGCCAGGAGACGGCGTGGGGTGCACTGAAAGGGAGAGGCGGCGCGAACGAGCCTCCCCCACCTCCCCAGGTGGAGGTTTCTCAGCTGCACCCCAGCGTTTCACTCGGCCAGCTGAATTGCGCCCGCTCTTGCGGCACAGTACCTCGCTCGGCCAGCTGAGTTGCGCCTGCTCTTGCTATTACATCGTCTCACCCGCCATCCGGCTGAATTGCACCCACTCTTGCGGTACAGCGACAGGCGGCTGCCACGGAGCTCACGAAATGGCGGTCGGCTCCACAGACTTGGGCCTGGCCTGCAAGGATGGCTCTGGACAACCCTGGAACTCGGACGCTTGACTGCTAGGGCATGGGCCCCATTCCCAAAAGCGTCCCCTCAGCCTTGAAGATACTACAAGAGTCACCGGGGCCCCCGACTCCCGCAGACTTCCGGTGGAGAGCGACTGCCATGATTGCTCGCGGAATGGCTACGACGTAGCCACGGGGTGCTCTCATGCTGACGCCAGCTTCAGTCTGAAACATCCAGAAACACTGTAGTATCGCGTTGTCGCGTAATGCGTCATATGACGCGCCGCGTTAGCGCATCCGGTGCGTGAAGCGCAGCTTCCCGGAAGCGATCCGGGGCGCGGCGCGAAGCGCATAACGTAAGCATAACAGGTCATGTGACTTGTTAATAAAACTTTTCATTGGTTCATTTCACTTTTGGTTTCCTAATGATGTAAGGCTAGGTCATGTGACCTAAAAGTAACAATTTTCATTGGTTTAGAACTAAACCACACCTCCTCAGGTGGTGGTTGAGCAAGAGGTGCCCCCCTCCCCACCTTCATGTTGCCTGATTCGGCCAGCTCAATCGATCGAGCATGAGACTCTGTTGTGATCTGAAGAACCGCTGCCTGCGGTCCCTCACAGAACCGCTTAAAGGAGGCCCCCGAGGGGCGGTGTGGTGGCGCGGACTGGGAGGGGGCGCTTATCTCCTGCCCCGTCCCCAAGTCTCGCTTGCCAGCTGAGTTCCGATCACTCTTGCGGCCTACGACATGGAGAGGCCGAGGCGTTGACTAGGCGGGACCTCCGGCCGCAACCACAGCGCCAACGATCGCTGCTGACGGAGGGGAGCCTTGCCGGTGAGAGCCACTGATCTGAAGAACCGCTGCCTGCGGTGCCCCCATGAGCCGCTAGACAGAGGCCCACGAGGGGCGGTGTGGTGTGGTGGCGCGGACTGAGAAGGGTCGCTTGGCTCCTGCGCCCTCCCCAAGTCTCGCTCGTCCAGCTGAGTTTCGCCCACTCTTGCGACCTACGACATGGAGAGGCCGGGGCGTTGACTAGGCGGAGCCTCCGGCCGCAACCACAGCGCCAACGATCGCTGCTGACGGAGGGGAGCCTTGCCGGTGAGAGCCACTGATCTAAAGAACCGCTGCCTGCGATGCCTCCCTGAACAGCTTAACGGAGGCCCCCGAGGGACGGTGTGGTAGCGCGGACTGGGATGGGGCGCTTGGCTCCTGCGCCCTCCCCAAGTCTCGCTCGGCCAGCTGAGTTTCGCCCACTCTTGCGGCCTACGACATGGAGAGGCCGGGGCGTTATGGATCAGTATGAGCAAATTGATCTCAGTCTTGTTGCCCTGGTGTGGCCTGAGATCGCCCCCGACATAAGCGGCCGGATCCCGGGGTCCGGCGGAACTTTTAGCCTTTTGGTGCCTCTTGTCTTCTGGACCTTGTCCCACAATCCGTTTGACCTGAAGACACGTCCTGCGGTGCCCTCGCAATGCGGCCTGGTCCATGAATGTGTGCAGGGGGACGGTATTGATTGGATCAAGATGGCAGCTTCACACAAAGCTGACTCAAGTGTTGCTGCTGATGCTATGCAGACAAAAACTGGTTTTCAGTTTGTACATTCTTCAGGCTTTTTCTTCATAAATGTAACAATATGAGACTCACTAGGAGAACGGCCATTTATCTTTCCTTTCAAAATGCTGCCAACAATATTTTCTGAATGGAAGACACCATCTGAGATCGCCCCCGACATAGGCGGCCGGCCCCCGGGGTCTGGCGGGACTTTTAGCCTTTTGGTGACTCTTGTCTTCTGGACCTTGTCCCACAATCCGTTGGACCTGAAGACACGTACTGCGGTGCCCTCGCAATGCGGCCTGGTCCCTGAATGTGTGCAGGGGGACGGTATTGATTGGATCAAGATAGCGGCTTCACACAAAGCTGACTCAAGTGTTGCTGCTGATGCAATGCAGACAAAAACTGGTTTTCAGTTTGTACATTCTTCAGGCTTTTTCTTCATAAATGTAACAATGTGAGACTCACTAGGAGAACGGCCGTTTATCTTTCCTTTCAAAATGCTGCCAACAATATTTTCTGAATGGAAGACACCATCTGAGATCGCCCCCGACATAGGCGGCCGGCTCCCGGGGTCCGGCGGGACTTTTAGCCTTTTGGTGACTCTTGTCTTCTGGACCTTGTCCCACAATCCGTTTGACCTGAAGACACGTCCTGCGGTGCCCTCGCAATGCGGCCTGGTCCCTGAATGTGTGCAGGGGGACGGTATTGATTGCATCAAGATGGCGGCTTCACACAAAGCTGACTCAAGTGTTGCTGCTGAAGCTATGCAGACAAAAACTGGTTTTCAGTTTGTACATTCTTCAGGCTTTTTCTTCATAAATGTAACAATGTGAGACTCACTAGGAGAACGGCCGTTTATCTTTCCTTTCAAAATGCTGCCAACAATATTTTCTGAATGGAAGACACCATCTTGTAGCATAAAGGGCTGCGTCAAGGGTGGTATTGCCCAGAATGTCTTGTTTTCTAGTGCTTGTAATGACGAAGCCAGAACTGCCGGAAGGGATTCTGGTCCTGCCGCTACTTATTGGACACATTGAACTATACTCTGGTCCTGCCTGACCTCGACCAAAATGGCGCCAGTATGGGAGCGAATTGCAACTCCTTATGACGTTCTAGTTACTTAGCCTTGACGTTATGGGGGATGTATGCGGTCTTTATGCACATTGCGGGCGGGGAAGGGTACTGACTAGGAATACGGACAACCCTATTGATGTCGATTTTTCATTATTGATTATTGTATTTTTTTTTTTTTTTTGCGTGTTTGTACCGCGCTAGGATCACTTCCCGAAGGAGTATCTCCGCGCCTTTGGCAGCCAAAAAGCAACTAGCGGACCCTAACCATAAACATAAGTCAATTTTGAAAAAGGAATGTCTTTAATTGCTTCCTAAAAGGAAGGTGGTCCTTGCACTGTCTCAAATACAGTGGGAGGCTGTTCCACAAAGTTGGACCAGCAACCGTAAGAGATCTTCCCCCTTGTCTCACTTTGCTAAATTTTGGAATCTGTAACAATGCCTGCTCACTGGATCTCAAAGAGCGTGTCGGTGTATACCAGGAGAATTTATTAATCAGGTATGCTGGACCATTTCCCTGTAGACACTTATGCATTGTACAGCAGATCTTAAACTTCACCCTCTGTTTGATGGGTAACCAATGCAACTTCTCCAAAAGGGGTTTAGAGGGGGTGCGAGAGGGCTTATTCAGGACCAGACGGGCCGCAGTATTCTGGACTACCTGGAGTCTAGAGATTACCGCTTCATTTGTTGACAACAACAGCCCATTGCAGTAGTCCAAGCGACTCAATACTAGGGCCTGCACCAAGGTTCTCCTAGTAGAGTCAGGTAGTAAAGGGAAAACCTTTCGTAGCATCCCGATGATATGAAAGCAGGAGCCCACCACTTGATTGCTATGATGTTTTAATGAGAGCTCCTGATCAAGTCGGACGCCAAGGTTTTTCACTACCTGCTTGGGTTCTGGGGCCGGGCCAAGATCTTGAGGCCACCAGTCTGGGGTCCACAGAAGTTTGGCCTCACCGAACAGCATCACCTCCGTTTTTGCAACATTACACTGCAGGAGGTTTGATGCCATCCAGTTTGCCACCGCCTTCATCCCCTGGGCAAAGGAGTTCCTGACCTCCACCGTAAGGGTTTTAAAAGGAAAGAGGAGTTGGGTGTCATCTGCATATGACACTGGAATAAATCCATACGATCTCATGATGTTAGCTAGGGGGGCCACATAGATATTAAACAGAGTAGGGCTCAAACAAGAGCCCTGTGGCACCCCCTTAGAGATCTCCAACTCCTCTGACCGATAATCGCCCAGGGTGACCCTTTGGGTACGACCTGTCAGGAAACTCCTCAGCCATGACAGCGCCTTGCCTTCCAGGCCGATGTTAACTAGCCTGGCTGTCATGATGTCATATGACACGGTGTCAAACGCCGCAGACAGATCCAGCAGAACCAGGATAACAGAATGACCTTTATCCTGGAACATGCGTAGCTCGTCTGCGACTGACAGCAAGGTGGTCTCGGTGCTGTGTCTTGGTCTAAATCCCGACTGAGAAGGATCCAGACCGCCTACTAGCTCAATGTAGCTAGATAGGTGGCGATTTACATATTTCTCTATAATCTTCCCCAAAAAGGGGAGAAGAGAGATGGGCCTTAAATTCGCCAACTCCGTCCAGGGAATGGTGGTATTCTTCCTCAGTGGCCTTACTAGCGCCCTCTTCCAGTCCATAGGAACCTGCCCTGTACAGAGGGAAAGATTAATCAAGTTCTGGATTTCTGGTCCAAGAACTTCCACCAGCTTAGGCAGGATGCGGGCAGGAATGCTATCATAGGGACTTCCACTCTTGATCTGTGCAACCAGTGAGATTACCTCCTCCAAAGAGATAGGAGGGAAGCTAGAGAGGCATTGAGTAGGTGGTCCTGATAGTACACTCGACTGGGATATGTTGTTATTATTTGTTCCCACAGCCGTCTTTGAGGCCATTATCTTCTCATAAATAGCCTCTATCTTCTCCATGAAGAAGGTAGAAATCTCATTGCACAGCTCTTGAGTGGCTACCTCCACAGTCTCACAGGCTGCTGGTCTGGTAAAGGTTTGTAAGATGTTGTACAAAACTCTAGAATCTTTCCCTGCCTCTATGAGTTGTGCAGCAATATGGTTTTTCCGCGCAGTCCTGATGGCTTTATGGTACAATTTAGAAGAGGATTTATAGAGTGTTTTATCCTCCTGCTTTCTAGACCGTCTCCATAGTTTTTCCAATTTTCTTGTCTTTTGTTTCAAGGATCTTAGATCTTCAGAAAACCAGATTTCTTGCTTTGTAGCTGGGCGGGGTTTGTAGATTTTCTGGGGGATAGTATTATTTATTGCATCCTTAACTGCCTCGTCAAACCTGTACAATTCTGTTGTTATATCTCCTGTAGTGAGTCCATACAGGGGAGCTTTATACTGATCTCTAAAGGCTTCCACCGTTAGTTTATGCCAGGGCCTCCTTTTAGTGGCCAGAGTACTCCGCTTTTGAGGTTTATTGTTAGTAGCAGTGTGGAACTTTAAAATAAAATGATCTGTCCAGTCTACTTGTTCAGGAGGCATACATTTGATTAAAGGTGAGTTGGACATTACCAGATCCAACGTATGGCCTGCCTCATGAGTGGGGCCGTCATTGATCTTTTTCAGCCCTAGGGAGTCTAGGTCCATTAGGAGAGTTCTTGCCTCCCTACAGTCCTCTAACTCACTATGGACATTAAAATCCCCTACCAAGAGGAAATCCTGATTATCTTGTACAAATGGTGCTAAAGCCTCTATTAGCACGACTGGAAAAGTCCCAATCGGACCTGGTGGTCTATACAACAATGCACCCTTCCTTTGATCTCTGGGATTAGGACTAAGTTTAAAAATGAGTAGTTCCATTTGAGGATTACTAACTTCCTCCAGTATAGTTAAATTCAATTCCTCTTTATAAACAATTGCCACCCCCCCTCCAGTTTTCTTTAAGCGGTCAACCCTGGCAATCTTATATCCTAATGGGACACTAAGTGTGATTGCTGGAACCAAATGGGGCTTAAGCCAGGTTTCTGTTAAAAAACAGAGGTCTGGCTCCTCAGTCAGTACAAGATCCCATATCTGTGTAGAATGCTTCACTAAAGATCGAGTATTACAGAGTAGATTTTTACTCCAACTAATGGAGTTATCTGCCTGTATATTAATAGGAACACAATCTAGTTTTCTTGCTGGTATGACCTCAGCTACCTGTGAATGCCTGTTCCAGTTCATATCAAGATCAAACTGTCTATGGCATCTGTAACAGGAAAAAGGACCTTCAGCCGGGGTATCAATACAAAAAGTACAGGCATAGGATAAATAAAGTAAAATAACGTTAAAATAAAGTAAAATAAAGTTTCGAAGTAATGTTACCCATGATACTCACCCATGGTATGCGTATTGACGATTTTATTGTAACTGATCCTGTTATACTTTCAATTAAAAAATCAACCTTCACTGATCCTGCAACCGTTTGTCACGTTTAGTTTTTTCAATTAAATGGCTCGCTTGTTACATACTCCTATACCCCTGGCTTTTGAAAGACACCATCTTGTAGAATAAAAGGCTGCGTCAAGGATGGTATTGCCCAGAATGTCTTGTTTTCTAGTGCTCGTAATAACGAAGCCAGAACTGCCTTGGTATATTCCAATATATGCCAAAGACAGAAATGGAATTAGTCCAATCAACATTGTGCACAAATTGAGAAAGCAAGGAGACATGTTAATAAATCTGTTTCTGCTTTCCTCAGAGATTATAGCATGGGTTCTATTTACCACAACAACTTGCGTTACCACATGCAAGACATCTATAGGACAGATGGTGTTCATTTCACGGATGAGGGAAACAGAATCTTCCTCTGCAACATCAGACTCTGCATCGGTACTTACTTATAAATGCAGAAAAAACTCAATTAACACAAGGGCTCTTTTCAGAGCCACCTTATATCAAAGCACTCAAACTTCTGATTTATCTCCATTTTCACACTCTTGTAAATAGGTGTGCGCGACCGAGTGCGCGCACCACACAACTTGGTTAAACCTCACCCTGGATTGGTCCTGAACCTTCCCCTACTTAGTTAACGTATGAACCTACTCGTAGGTGCACGTCATTCATGGTTGCATTGCTCGTCGTGTATAGGTGCCATGCTCAGACCCCCCTTTTTCCCCATTCCATCGGTCGTTCGTTCATCATTCAAGTCGTACAAAAACATCTCTCCTATCGAGTCAACGCGTGCAACGTATATCCAGTCGAGTTATACACATCCGGTCATACACGCGTGCGTTCACATCACCCAAGTCGTAATGTCCTCAGGGGCAGTCCCCATGGATGATGTATCATTTGTCCCCGCAAAACCATGTCGTGTTGCTTAGGTCTTCTCCATTCTTTAGTCGATGTTCCGATGTGACCTGCAGAAAGAAGGGAAAAAAGAAGGGGGTGGGGGCAGCGTTTTAAGGCACATCCGCGCGCATAAACCCAAAAGGCTTTTACTTACCACGTATCCGACCTATCTCCGCCGGGTGCAGTCCCTTCCATCTCGGCGGTTTAAGCCCAGAGGGACTGGTAGTGCGGGAGGCATAATCATTGATGGACTGCACATTGCATAGATCGCCCACGTGTGGTGTTGCGGATCTTGTGTAGGGGGGGTGTCGAAACAAAACGGCAGTCAGTGTAAAGTGGGGTGAACTCGTGTTCTCCTTCGAGGAGGAGGGGTGGTCTACAGTGGTATCGGGTCTGGTTTAGGGGCATCTGAAACAATTTCCCTGAGATAGGTGGCATACAAAGTAAAACAGAACATCGGGACCTTTATCGATTGCCTTACGTTGCACAAAAGTAAAAAAGAACACACGCAACAAACTTGGACCATTCACATGTTCAATATTTCTGGGTACTTTGCTTTTTAACCTTTCAGTAATCGACTTGCTTTATTTCGCCTGTATTTTACGTAGCTCGGAAACGATGGCTGTGTATTTGAACTGACCAATCCAAGAGCTACGACTATATTTGTTTCTCACAAAATCTTTATTAAAAAAATGTTTACGTACAAATGCAGGCCTACAACCACGTGGCCCAGCCACGGAGCAGACTGGAACTGTACATGAGGGCATATTTATTTGACGAAAACATAACTGAGTCGGTGGTTGTTTTATTTCATCAAGGTACAATAAGTGCAATAAAATCATATCGAAAATTCATTGTGGGCAAGTACCATAAGTGTTGAAAAATCGACCTTTCAATAATACTGTAATCAATGGCGCGTCAGAACTTAATATCAAATCATTGTCCGAATGATCAATCAATACTCATCCCCTCCCGCCATGTGCTTAAAAAAAAACTGCATACATATCTCATGATATCAAGTCTGAGCATCCGGAACACAACGGGGAGTTGCGAGTCTCCACCAACTCGGGGTTGGACCAGAACCTCTTTCGGCAGTCCAGAAGTTTCGTTAAGGGGCAACAGAAGGGACTGGTGACATGAACCATCAATCAAAGAAAAGGGAGGGGGCAACAATCTTTCCTACCAAGTCATACTGGTGTTCCACCGGAACTGATCAAATCAGTAGTCTGCAGGATTTTTGGTCATTCAGACTGAGGTCGGCGCCAGCATGAGAGCGCCAACGTCTCGTGGCTACGCTTTGGTCGTTCTGCGGGCAATCATGGCAGTCATTCTCCATCGGGGGCCCGCGGGAGTCGGGGGCCCCTGCGGTTCTCATAGAATCTTCAAAGCTGAGGAGAACGCTTCTGGATGGGGGACTCATTTTCTAATTGACAAGCGACCAGGCCATCTTTGCACGCTAGGCCCAATCTCTCAATTCGGCTGGTTCGGGCGAAACGTCGCTGCATCACAACAGTGGACGAGACCCTGCTGGGCGAGTGGAGCGCCGCTGCACTGCAAGAGTGGACGAACCCTTTGCCGGGTGCGTGGACTGTCGCTGCACCGCAAGAGTGGACGAACCCGTTGCCGGGTGCGTGGAGCGTTGGGGGTGCAGCTGAGGGGCCTCCACCTGGGGAGGCGGGAGAGGCTCGTCCGCGCCGCCTCTCCCTCCCAGTGTACCCCACAGCGTCTTGCTGACATTTGTTATGGCCGGACCAGGTGATGAAAGAAGAGGGGGGGTAGGAGGCATGAGCAAGACATCCCCCCCCCGTGGCCTGCAAGGCATCAGAGGAAGAAGGGAATGGGAGGACCAGTACATTCCCGGGCCGGGCCCTTCGCCCCACGACTTCTCCGGCCAATGGCGGCCAGCCGTTCTTCACCACGGCCACAGGAGCGGGTCCCCCGGTCAGCCAACCGCGGGCTCGTCGTGTGAAACGCTAATGGCAATCTTAGCGTTGGAGACGACCCCCTACCCGGAGGGGAAAGGGGAGGGGGGGTCGTCCGCGCCTCCTCCAGACATCCTGGGGGCAGGCCTTGGCGCGTGGTGTCGCCTCTGGACTATTCGCGTAATGATCTTCCACCCCAGGCCGCCACCGACGGCTTTTGAAGACTATCTGACGCCCAAAAACCTACTAGAAAGTAGCCCAAAGTAGCCCAATATTGCTACTTTTGGGGAAGGAGGGATAGGAACGGCGTCAAGCAGACGGCGAAATGCATTGTGGGTTTGTTGTTGCAGCCGTTTGCTATGTATATAGTTGTTTAATATATTTTTGTTCAAATAAAAACGTTTTAACCTGTCACTTTGCTATAGTGTTGTATATTTCTAATATTTGCCTAGGGTTTGTCGTTAATTGGGCGGGGTGGGGCGGTGGAGCCGAGCTGTCTTGCAGTCATCATGGCGTGGAGTTCGGTTTTACTAGTTTCATATTTCCTGAGGGGTTGTTCCTAATGCTTCCATTTCAGTGAGGTCGAAAAGAGATCCCATCAGTGGCCTACTGATTTTACTTGATTCCTTTTGTTTTTCCTAACGATTTTTATGTTCTTTTATTTGCTAGCACGATACAGCGGCTAATCCACATTTTTCTTTATATATGTCCTTTTTATTAGGGGTGTCCTCCGGTGGAGCCAGGTGGTCTACCTCTAATAAATGGTCCGGGCTGAACCAACTACTGAGCAATGTGAGGGTGAACACAAATGAACGCCGCTTATGTACATATACATTGCAGAAAAAACTCAATTAACACAAGGGCTCTTTTCAGAGCCACCTTATTTCAAAGCACTGAAACTTCTGATTTATCTCAATTTTCACACTCTTGTAAATATGTGTGTGTGCGCACCCCGCAACTTTAAAAAAAAAAATATATATATATATTTTCACCTTTAAGGACCTTACTGCACACCCTGAGAAAACCTACGCAGCAAAACAATCTCTACCTTCTCCCCTTTCCATGTTCCAACGCTTTGAAATGAACAATATATTTACTCGCAGTGACAAAATGGCGGTCAACACTTCCTGATTTCCTTCGAATCGAACGTTAACAGACGTCACGCAGCAAAAAAAGATTCCGCTCGCGCGCAGCTGCTTGAGTGCGCGCACCCGTCCGCGCTTACAGATATATAATTGACTTTAACTTTAATTTTCTCATCAACTACTGAACGGATTTACACCATTCCAAAAAAAGCGTAATCTGCGAGCCGGACTCTACAGTTTTGCCAAATTTCTTATAAACGTCCTAAGGAAAATAACATGGAGAAAGCACGTTTTGGGACCCCCCTTTTATCTCAGCCCCCACTTCACCAATCCCCCCCAAACTTTCAGGGAAGGAGCGCAGCGGACCGAGCCATCTTCTTTGAGAAATTCGCAAAGATTCATCCACCAGGGCCAAAGTTAATCCAAATAGAATGTTGAGGATTTCCTATGGAAACTAGGTCCTAACTATAACTACCTACTGGCGACCGCCAGTAGGTAATATATATATATATATATATATATATAAAAAAATGTGGAATCAGCACCCATCAAGGAAATGTTTTTTTTAAACAGTCCCTGGTGTCCTCAATAAGTCAAGAAATCAGTCTCATAAAAAACAGGTCCGGACTTGAATGGTACTTCTTTTTCAATTCTTTATTATGATCCACAACAGATTAAAAATCCAGAATTACATGCACATTTTTCCTTTTAGCCAACGCGTTTCGTCTCATGAATGAGACTTCTTCAGGTCTAAAAATAAAGCATAAACTAATTACACTCTCTAAAATATATACAAAAATTATTTACAAAAAAGAAAAAAGGTTTAAAAGCAGACACATCACAAAATATTCAATGACAGTTTTGTTCAGTCCAAGTTGATTAAAGGCTTCAAAATACAGTGTTAGTTCAAGTTTTTTAGTCAAGAGACAAAAGAAATGCAGTTTTTCTTTATAGCAATTCGGAAGGCAGACAATTTTTGACTTAATTTAGTAAGCTATGGTGTTCATAAAAAGAGAGAAATAAATCACAGGAATTTGCATACAGCTATTAAAAAATAGCTGGAAAAAGAAAACATCAATGCAAACATACCTCATAGAGCTGTCTTTGTCACTAATAGTACAAACAATCGTAGTTCCTTTATCATAGCAGATTGTTAGATATTCTAAAGAAACACATAGAATATATTTCATCAATAGCCATATTTGTTCTACATAATCAATACTGTCATATATACAGATTCCACATTAAAACATAAGTACGAATTGATAATCTACAAGTTGTTTTGGAAATAACAAAAAACCCAGTGAGAAATATTTTGAGAACCAATTGCAATATATATTAAATTGTTTATATTCTAAATAATTCTAAACAAATTCTTCAATATATAAGATTCTAGTAGATAAGTCGCATAGCACACAATTTTTTTTTAACACAGTTTAGATCCCATATTTTTAATTGATACTTATGGTCTCAGATAGCTCACAATATGAGATGCCATGCTATCCTATGAGGTCATTATAATTGTAAGAACTGTATTATGCGTCTCTATTTACCATATAGTTATAGAATGTTGTACTAAGTTTATGCTCATAAACTAAGGGAGGAAGTATTGTTCTCATGAACAAGAAAGATTATCATGAGAAAATCAGTAGACAATTATCTGATCTGGACTGCTATGAAAAATTGAACTTTAACCCCACATCTAAAATAGAGACCCTAATCAATGGGAAACTCTATGAATGGCACGAATCATGCTTACTATCTGATCATGAATATCGTTACCTGCAAGCTCACCATTCCAGATTTCCGTGCCTGTACATTTTACCGAAAATCCACAAGGGGGGTGTCTTTCCCCCCGGTAGACCCATCATTTCTGGGAATGGTGGACCTACGGAACACCTCTCCGAATTTGTGGATTTATACATTAAACCTTATGTACAAATCTTCCATCTTATCTACGTGACAGTGGTGATCTGCTCTGTAAATTAGAGGATTTCATCTGGCAGGACACCCAGCTATTATTTGTCACGATGGATGTCGAAAGTTTATATACATGCATCCAACAAAAACAAGGCATACGTGCTTTGAAACATTTCTTGTTTAAACGTGACTCTAACGAACTGGAACATACCTTTATGTTATTAGAAATGGCTGAGTTAATCCTAATGAATAATGCCTTTCTGAGTAATGGTGACTGGTACATACAAAAACGTGGCACGGTGATGGGCTCCAGGTTCGCTCCATCCTACGCAAACCTCTTTATGGGGCTGTTTGAGGTGGAGCACGCCTGGGGCCCAAGAGCCAAAACTTGGTGTGATCAAATAATATTCTATGCCCGTTATATTGACGACATCATTCTAATATGGAATGGGCCATTGAGGGCTCTTATGGCTTATTTTGAATATCTAAATGAGAGTGATTTTAATGTCAAATTGACTATCAAATACTCTGCTAAAGAAATATAATTTTTGGACTTAAAATTGTATGTCCATGATGAAAGAATTCACAGCGATGTGTTTAAAAAACCTACGGCATGCAATAGTGTGTTGCATGCGACCAGTGCGCATCCTCAATCTACCATAAAAGCGATCCCCTATGGGGAAATGGTGCGCGCAAGACGCAACTGTAGCAGAGACTGTGATTTCTCAAAAAATTTGAGCCAAATCAAACAGAATTTAAATCGCAGGGGTTATAATTCTGATTGTTTGGACAAAGCAGAAATACGGGCACGTGCTCTGGACAGAGCACGCATTTTGAGCTCTTCCAAAGCCAAGAAAGATAGTCGAGCACATTGTACACAGGTGCCTTTTATAACCAAATACAACTCTTACAGCAGTCATGTATACAATGTACTTCGTAAGAACTGGCCTCTTCTCAAATCAGAAAGCATTCCAAATGACATTGTATCTGCCAGACCGAAGATAGTCTATAAGTCACCTTGAAAGACTCATTATGTCCAAGCTATGTCAGGTCAACCCATCAAAAACCAATATGGTTTCCAGAGAAACCTAAAGGATTTTATGTGTTTGGTGGGTGTTGCATCTGTAAATTTGGGAAGAACAAAACTACTCAATTTTCATATAATGGCTCTAAACGTTTTGAGATTAAGGAGTTCATCATCTGTAACACGACGTTTACCATATATATACTTCTATGTTCATGTGGGAAGACATATGTTGGTAGCAGCATTCGATGTCTGAAAACACGTGTACAAGAACATGTGGGAGCCATCAAAAATGGTGATGTGAAATATCCTATGGCGAGTCACATTTGTACAGAACACCCTGATGAAAGATCGATAGAATTTCATGCCATTGATCATTTGAAAGCAAGTGTTAGAGGTGGGAACAGAGAGCTTGATCGTAGACAATTGGAATCAATATGGATATGTCGCTTGAGAAGTGTACAGTATGGGATAAACCAAAACAATGAATTTCATCATTTCTTGTGAATTGCTGCATAACAAAGTCTTTGTAAGTGTATGCAGCTTTAGTATTACCAGCCATTGAAATTCATTCTGCTCTGTGGTTTAAGACCAATAGTGATTTTGGCTTGATTATGCGAATCATTGATCTGGATTTACTGTTCTTTACACATATTGTTAAGTCTTCAATGATGTTGACAGTGTTGCCCATAACTCATGCAATCTGTAAGGACACCACAATGCCATCTGTTAAAAGTGAAAACAACAGGTGATGGACAGAATGCAGAACAATGTCATACATTCACCCCAGTACAGAGATCTGGGCCTAAATCCATCGTTTTTTTGCTCCCCATGCCTTTCCAGTTTGAACCCAGCTATATGCAAATCAGTCTTGACCCTGTGCCCCATGGGATAGGTCCAGCCCGGACTGCCAAGCCAGGTCCTCCCTGGACTGGAAACAACCATCCAAGGACCGGTTTCGGGCTTTCAGCCCTCATCAGCCTGGATAGCTTGATTCCAGTGGCATGGAGAATACGGGACTCACGTCTGAGCATACCCGTCCTACTCGGGGTGACAAAAGCAAAAACAACAGGTGATGGACAGAATGCAGAACAATGTCATACATTCACCCCAGTACAGAGATCTGGGCCTAAATCCATCGTTTGTTTGCACCCCATGCCTTTCCAGTTTGAACCCAGCTATATGCAAATCAGTCTTGACCCTGTGCCCCATGGGAACAGTCCAGCCCGAACTGCCAAGCCAGGTCCTCCCTGGACTGGAAACAACCATCCAAGGACCGGTTTCGGGCTTTCAGCCCTCATCAGCCTGGATAGCTTGATTCCAGTGGCATGGAGAGCACGGGACTCACGTCTGAACATACCCGTCCCACTCGGGGTGACAAAAGCAAAAACAACAGGTGATGGACAGAATGCAGAACAATGTCATACATTCACCCCAGTACAGAGATCTGGGCCTACATCCATCGGTTTTTTTGCTCCCCATGCCTTTCCAGTTTGAACCCAGCTATATGCAAATCAGTCTTGACCCTGTGCCCCATGGGAACAGTCCAGCCCGAACTGTCAAGCCAGGTCCTCCCTGGACTGGAAACAACCATCCAAGGACCGGTTTCGGGCTTTCAGCCCTCATCAGCCTGGATAGCTTGATTCCAGTGGCATGGAGAGCACGGGACTCACGTCTGAGCATACCCGTCCCACTCGGGGTGACAAAAGCAAAAACAACAGGTGATGGACAGAATGCAGAACAATGTCATACATTCACCCCAGTACAGAGATCTGGGCCTAAATCCATCGTTTTTTTGCTCCCCATGCCTTTCCAGTTTGAACCCAGCTATATGCAAATCAGTCTTGACCCTGTGCCCCATGGGAACAGTCCAGCCCGAACTGTCAAGCCAGGTCCTCCCTGGACTGGAAACAACCATCCAAGGACCGGTTTCGGGCTTTTAGCCCTCATCAGCCTGGATAGCTTGATTCCAGTGGCATGGAGAGCACGGGACTCACGTCTGAGCATACCCGTCCCACTCGGGGTGACAAAAGCAAAAACAACAGGTGATGGACAGAATGCAGAACAATGTCATACATTCACCCCAGTACAGAGATCTGGGCCTACATCCATCGTTTTTTTTGCTCCCCATGCCTTTCCAGTTTGAACCCAGCTATATGCAAATCAGTCTTGACCCTGTGCCCCATGGGAACAGTCCAGCCCGAACTGCCAAGCCAGGTCCTCCCTGGACTGGAAACAACCATCCAAGGACCGGTTTCGGGCTTTCAGCCCTCATCAGCCTGGATAGCTTGATTCCAGTGGCATGGAGAGCACGGGACTCACGTCTGAGCATACCCGTCCCACTCGGGGTGACAAAAGCAAAAGCAACAGGTGATGGACAGAATGCAGAACAATGTCATACATTCACCCCAGTACAGAGATCTGGGCCTAAATCCATTGTTTTTTTGCTCCCCATGACGTGAGTCCCAGGCTCTCCACACCGCTGGAGTCAAGCTATCCAGGCTGATGAAGGCTGAAAGCCAGAAACCGGTCCTTGGATGCTTGATTCCGGTCTGGGAAAGACATGGCTTGGTAGTTCGGACTGGACTGTTCCCATGAGGCACAGGGTCAAAGCTGATTTGCAGATAGCCAGTGTCTAACCCAGGGTGGTGTGGAGTGCAAACAACGATGGATTTAGGCCCAGATCCTTGTACTGGGGTGAATGTATGACATTGTTCTACATTCTGTCCATCAACTGTGTTTTTTGCAAATTTCACCCCGAGTGGGCTGGGTATGCTCAGACGTGAGTCCCAGGCTCTCCACACTACTGGAGTCAAGCTATCCAGGCTGATGAAGGCTGATAGCCCGAAACCGGTCCTTGGATGCTTGATTCCGGTCTGGGAAAGACATGGCTTGGTAGTTCGGACTGGACTGTTCCCATGAGGCACAGGGTCAGAGCTGATTTGCATATAGCCAGTGTCTAACCCAGGGTGGTGTGGAGTGCAAAAAAACGATGGATTTAGGCCCAGATCCTTGTACTGGGGTGAATGTATGACATTGTTCTACATTCTGTCCATCAACTGTGTTTTTTGCAATCTGTTAAAAGTGGACACAAATTGATTTCCCATGTCTGGTTATCCACATGTATCAATAATATTTGCCATAATATATGTGACAATTTTGGCTTGGTTGTGCGAGCAATTGATCTGGTTCTATTGTTTTTTATACATGCTTTTAAGTCTTCAATGATGTTGACAGTGTGTAATCTGTGAGGACACCACAACACCACCTGTTAAATGTGGATATAATTGACTTTCTATGTCTTCTTACCGATATGCATTAATATTATTTGCTAAAATATCAGCTGTCTATAAACTGACTTTTTATGTCTTCTTACCCATGTGCATCAATATATACTATGATTGATATATTATAAGATGGTCGATACAATTTATGGCCGTTACAATGTCTCATTACTGAAATTGTTGGAAGTTAACTGATTTCAATGACGTTTTCTGCTTGGCACAAATGTAAGATATAAATTTTATTCCGTCAGCTTCAGTATGACACAATCCCAAAACACATTTTTTATGTTATGAGATCTTTCCACTTAAAATCTATACAGTCCAAGATGGCCGGCACAATTTTTCGGCTATTTGGCACGATAACACTAAATACTCTGGGATTTCGAACGTGAATGTAAATGCAGCGCTAGATGCTCCCAAATTATCTTATTTCCTTTAAAATATGGTGCGGTTTTTTCGATCTATAGTACTTTAAAATACATCTCGTGGTACAAGATTTATCAACTCAAGTTTACACAGTCCAAGATGGCCGACACAGTTTTCTAGCCAGTTGGCATGGCAACATTAAACATTCATGCCTATGATCGCGGACTGAAACGCGGTATTAGGTTTGTCTAAAGAATCTCCGTGAATACAACAGGAAGGGGTCGTTCAGCCCACACTACGAATTAGGTTTATTCAATATGCAATTTTAGAAAAACATATTATTTGGTTTACGAAATTTAGATATGTTCATGTACATACTTTAAGATGGCTGATTTGGTTGCCGGGTTTGTTGCCATAACAACGATATACTTACCGGTTCACGAACGCGGACTCAGAAGTTGGAGTTTGGCGCGCTCAATTATCCAATTATCTCTTGTATCTAGTATAAAAGCTGGTGGTTTCACAGCCTACATTCTGGTGCTGCTCAACCACTGATGCTCTTCACGTTCCTGGCTACCATGCCTTCCTTGGTAAGTTTGGCCAAAGGCTCTGCTCTTTATGGAAGATTATTTCAAATGGATTTTATGTCTATTTCTTCCCAGCCGATATTTTATCTTAAATCTTTGCTTATGTTTTTGTCTTTTTTTAAGATCTTGGTTTTGATATCGGCACAATATTTACTGCTTGCAATGAGGTCTCTATATTTCAGACATCAGAGGGGTACACTCCAAGATGTCTGACTAATTGCTCACCGTGTTCAGGCAATATCGCCAGTAGGTAGTTATAGTTAGGACCTATTTTCCATAGGAAATCCGCAACATTCTATTTGCAATAACTTTTGCGCCGGTTGACGAATCTTCATGAAATTTTCAAAACTCGTGGGGCACTCCAGTTCGCATCTATCCTGAAAGCTTAGGGGTGATTCAACAAGTGGGGGCCGAGAAAGAAGGGGGGTCCCAAAACGTGTTTTCCCCATGCAATTTTCAATAGGAACCTTTAATCGCAGCTACAGCCCGATCTGCTGAACGGAATTACACCAAATTGGGCAAAGAGGTAGTCCTTGGTTCTTACTTGTGCCTTTTGGTTAAATGGTGTGAATTTGTCCAGTAGTTTTTTAGATATTAAAGGAAAAAAATACATATATATCTGTGCGGAGCCTAACGACACATCTCATCGTGTGATCTGATTGGCTGTCAGCACTTCATCCAAGAAGTGCTGGCAGCCATCTTTGGGCCAATATACATGATAGCACCTCATTAAAAAGCATTACAGTTAATAGAAGGTTTTAAGACTTTAGTTACATTATAGATCATTTGTTGATGGTACCATACTCATTTTAGGAATTGTGGTGTGTTCTAAGGTGATTTTACCATGTGAAAAAGTCTTCTGCTGGGATATCATGAATCATGTCTGAGAGAAAACTATTTTCTCATGCTTTTCCCACAGAGGTTTGGAAGGTGATCTATAAGCTAAACTGAGAGCGTATTTTCTGTAAATTCACATTATCTTTCTCAGTCATGTGAGAATGAAGTCTGACATTCTCAGTAAAACATGTACATCCAACAAGGTCAGAGACTGGCAGTTGATTCATTTGTGTTCTACTGCAGCTTCCCAGAGTGTTCTAAAGAACAACTAGAGTGCTAACAGCCTTACCTATGACAAACGTATAGCACACCTGAAGCCATCTTGATTGGAATAAAGTGGTAACTCTTAAAACATTTAATTTAAAAAGGAACAAAATGAGGGGGTTCATTTGCCATAGAAAGTATGATTAGTGCTGCTGAAAGAAAAATGAGGGCACATTTTGAGTGACTTCTCAAATCCTCTTCTATTTCATTAAAAGAAATTCTGACATGCAGACTGAAACATGTACTTTCAATACCAGCAGCAGACTTCCCTGGTGAGCAGAAGCTTTACTACAGTGATCTAATGAGCAACTAGAGTGCTAACATTCAGAATTGATGGCAAATGTGTGACACATCTGAATGCCTTCTTGATGGAACCAAAGTAAAACACTGAAAGTATTTCCTACTGAGGAGACAGTAGTAAATGAGGAAATTAGGAAACTTCATAACAAATAAGTCTCCCAAGATGGCCACCAGAGACAAAAGAGCCCAAATGTAGCACAAATATCACTCAGATGTAGCCCAAGTATAGGCCAATGACAGAATCTCCCAGAGTGTTCTAAAGAACAACTAGAGCGCTAACAGTCTTACTTATGACAAAAGTATGGAACACCTGAAGCCATCTTGATTGGAAAAAAGTGGTAACACTTAAAACATTTAATTTGCAAAGGAATGAAATGAGGGGCTTCATTTTGCCATAGAAATTATGATTAGTGCTGCAGAAAGAAAAATTAGTGCACATTTTGACTTCTCAAATCCTCTTCTATTTAATTAAAAAAATTCTAACATGCAGACTGAAACATGCACTTTGAATACCAGCAGCAGACTTCTCTGGTGAGCAGTATTTATATATTTTTTTACTTGAGTTTTATATAGCGCTGGCTAGACCCGGAGGTATCAGAGCGCTTTACATGAGGAGAGATACATGGGTTACAAATTACATATTGTTACAGAAAGGTACAACAGTTACAAGTTACATTCTTAGGTTAATGGTGTGTAGAGGGGTAAGGGGGTAGTGTATAAGGGAGAGGGGAGGGAGAATTAAGCGGAGCATAGGCATAAGGATAGACAAAGCAGGCAGGTGGAGAGGAATTCAGGGGATAGAGGAAGGGAAAAGGGGAGGTCGACAAAGAATGAAGGAGGGAAAAGAAGGTGGAGGGGGTAGGGGGCAAACATTGGAGCTTTACTACAGTGATCTAATAAGCAACTAGAGTGCTAACATTCAGAATTTATGGAAAATGTGTGACACATCTGAATGCCCTCTTGATGGAACCAAAGTAAACAAGCATTGAAAATGCAATAGGTCTCGCCCACGTTTAAGTTAAAGCAATTCTGTTTGTAATTAGGTGGCTTTTTAGCTTTGCTTTTATTAGTGTTTTTCAAACTTTCATGTACATAACATGCATATGTATGCATATATGTATATGTATGCATGCATTTATTTTTGTATTTATATAGATATGCAGATTATATATATCTTTAAATATGTATGTATATGTATATATATATATATACACATACATATATATACATGCATATAAATGCATATATATGTGCATATGTGTGCGTGTATAGAGGGGTAGAGAGAGGTAGAGACGGTAGAGGTGTAGAGGTAGAGGTGTAGAGGTAGAGCAGGTACAGGTAGAGCGACCCCCGACCTGTGACCAGGCAGGTCGCTCCCTCTGCCACCGCGCAGACCCCCTGTGCGCCGCTGCTCCTCTTGACTGCTGCCTCAGCTGACTGGCTTGTGCCTTCCTCTGCTGCCTGCTGTCTGGTTGTGGGCCCCTTCTTCTCCTTTGTACTCCATTTTTCTGCCCCCTGGTTTCTGCCCCTTGCGTCCTCCCTTCTGTGCCCCTTGGTGTGCTCCTTGTCTATTTCGTTTTTGTGCCCCTTGATCCTATCACTGTGTTTTTGCTTGTCTGTGCCGCTGTGCCCTCTATCCCCCAGCCCCCTCTTGCCTTCTGTACCACCCGCTTTCCCACCACTCGCGTTCCCCGCGGCCCCGCCCCTTGCTTCCCATTGACCACCCCGCTCCCGCCTCCCAGCTGCTCCTCTCTCCCTCTCGCCCTCATATGGAGGTCGCGCAGCGGCCGCGCACCAAAGGCGCTCCTAAGACAAGCCCGTCTGCGCCCGTCCCCCCCTGGACCGCGCCCAGCACCAGGACCCCTGGCCCTCGACTATGCCAGCTCACCCGACGGACATACGACGCCGCCACCCTCCACACACTCAACACCGGCCGGAACCCCGACTGCTACCGAGCCACCCCGAAACGCACGCACGGACCCTTCACCTGCCAAACCTGCAAATTCACCTGCCTCCGACCCTGCCCGGGACCCGCCAAGCCTGGCACCAGCAAAAATCACCTCAAATGCATCCTGCTCAACACCCGCTCCGTCCACAGGCACGCCGTCGAACTCTGGAACCTCCTCGACACAACATCACCAGACGTCGCCTTCTTCACAGAAACCTGGATGAACGCCTCCTCAGCCCCCGGCATCGCCATAGCCATCCCGGATGGCTACAAGATCACCCGGAGGGACGGCGTCAACCAAACCGGAGGAGGCGTCGCCATCGTCCACAGAAACACCATCCAAATCACGACCAACTCCAACGACACCCTCACCGCCGCCGAGCACCTTCACTTCCAGATACACACCGACCCCAAGACCACCCTCAGAGGCACTCTCATCTACAGACCCCCGGGACCACGCACACAATTCAGCAAAGCCATCGCAGACTTCGTCAGCCCGCACGCCCTAGCCTCCTCAGACTACATCCTGCTAGGGGACCTCAACTTCCACCCGGAGAACAACAATGACAGCAACACCGCCACCCTGTTGGACAACCTCGCCAACCTCGGACTCAAGCAACTGGTGAACACCCCCACCCACTACGCCGGCCACACACTCGACCCCATCGTCTCCTCCAGCAAGCACATCTCCTTCAGCCACTCCACCGTGAGGTTCCGCGACGATTTGAACCCGTGTTTTCAACATTGTCGTAAACTCATAATTTTGGTACCGTTGAACCGCAAATGATCCATTTAGTATATCCTGGTGTTTTCACTACGTTACGAATAAGAGCACTCCTGTTATAAACACATTTCCGATACAGCGAGGGCATCCATTTTAGATCATGGCATCCATCTTGTCTTCTTGCCCTCACATAGCCAATGAACACACAGTGACCTCTGATTACTTGATTTCAGTTAAATGACACGTAGGCTTTAGCCGGCGATTCACCTTGCTAGTGACACGTGCACCTTGGGTCAGTAACGCTGTGGCCGCATGATTCGGCAAATAACTGCCTCCCCAGCCTGAGGCCAGTCCTGCTATACTGGTTTCCGTGTTCGTTGGCCTGATCATGATAAAGCGACCGAAGCTGGTAGCCTTGCCCATTTACGACCCACAAACATCTCTTATCCTACTTTGCTATCTTCTGCACCTGGCTCGGCTCTTTTCCTTCTGGGCCTTTATTAGGGGGAGGTAACGAAATTTACAATGAGGCGGTCCGGCTCGTGAATGAAAAGTTGACGTGGGATTGTGATGGAACAGTGGGAACCCCTCGTTCGTAATATTTTGACATCAGATACTGTGGACGATTCTTGTGTAACGCCAAATATTTATTGTTTAAGACACAAAGGTTTAGATACGTACTAGCATGTAAAGAATTTGCCCCAAGCTGAAAATATAGTATTTAAGGAGCAACTCACTTTGTACAAATTGAACAGTCTCCTAGACTCTGCCCGTGTGTAGATTCTGTGATTTCTGTGTCCCTGCAGTAATAAACCTTTGGTCTTTGACGCCACCACCGAGAAGCCCGTGTTTCTGTTTATGTGTGCACGGAGACAGGTAGAACTCAGGGGTCTTCGGGTGTTGTCCCTGACACCTCTGGACGGTACCAAAAAGTCCAGAACTCCAATTGGCGCCCAACGTGGGGCGACATCATTTGGTTCCGGTCCAAAAGCCTGAAGAGTTCGAGAAACTTCGTGTGAAGATTCCGGAGGGAGGCGCCCCACTTCATCGATCCCGGTATATCGCAAAAGTGGCCTGACGTTCTCTTCCACGAGGGTTCCCGTTCGGACGGCTGCAGTGGTCCGTTGCCTTGACCATCGCCCTGTCTTGGACCCGAGGTGCAGACCTTAGTACAGCGGGACGTGACGGGTTTCTCCTTGGTGACGTCTTCAGTACCTCAGTTAAGTATTAAGCGGTTGTGAGTTGCTTTGTTACTTCGTAAAGGTCCAGATAATTTGTAGTTCCTTGGCTTGGTTTGGTTTTATAAGATTATCGTTGGTTATTCTGGTTACGATAACCTTTTTGGGTTAGTCTAGGTATCGATACATTTTGTTCTCTTTGGTAGGCCTAAGTCCGAGTGCGCGCTGTTATTTGTGTTTGTTCTGTGTTCCGGTTTCTAAAAATGGTAAGTCGGAAAAATTCTGTGTTTTCATGTTTTGGTTGCAACAGCGATTCCCGGTTGGAGGACTGGTGTTCGGTCCCTCCGATTGGAACTCCTCTTTATGATCTTTATTGCAAATTTGGTGTGGGCCCTATCTCTTATAACGAGGTATGGATCCGCTACACAGAGAAAGATGGTGTCTTTAGTTGGCCACTACATGGTAGTTTCGAACCTGGAGTTCTCGATAATTTAGAAAAAAGGTTGTTTAAGAAGAAAGCCCGGCCGGCAATGTTTGATTCTTTCCGTTATTGGCGGAAAGAATCTAAACAGAGAGAGATTAAAAAGTTGAAGAAAGAACAGAAAGAACAGGAATTGAATTTGTAACAGTCGGCCAAGCAGCTGCAACTCAATGAATCTGAGAAAGCGATAGAGGTAGCCAATAGACAACGTAATTTAGCGATAGATAAGTGCTACCCTGCCTTGCCATCTAGTACAACTAAGATATTGGAGGATCCGGAAAATGATCCTTTGCTGTCTTATTTGTTAAGGTCACCTCCACCGTATGCACAGGGTGCTACAGCTCCACCTCTGCCGAATGTCGTGTTACCGGTTGCTGGACAGCCTGGTATACCGGCTCCTGTTCCCCTAAATCAAGCTCCTGCACCCCCGTGGTTATCAATGTTCCTACGGCACCCCCTCTTCCAGGGTTGCCAGCTCCTCTGCCTGTGCATGTACCGCTAACACCTTTTCTTTCGCAAACTATCTTGCCTACTACTCCTACTAGTGCTGTTCCTCTTGTCCCAACTACTACACTACTTCAGACTTCCGCAAGCTATGCGACTCCGCTTTCTGTTCGTCGGAGGATCACCGTCTCTGTCTCTAATATTCTCTCTCCTTTCTACAAAACTTTGATTAGGAGTCCTGCCTCTGAATCTGTTCAGAGACGCAGTCAGCTTCCTAGTATCGAAGAACGAGGAATATTGGATTCCACTGCTTTTAGATGGGTTTCGAAAGTGGGAAGATATAGTATACAAGATATATTAGATACATTTATGCAATGGAACGAGCCGACAAAACGCTATGTGTTTGATGTCATGTGTTCTCTTTTGCGTGAAGACTGGGAAGAGAACGATTCCGAACAAGTTCCAGACGAATTAATTCAGGTTCAGCAGAAATTTGCTGCAGGTATGATAGTTGGTCGAGAGATAAAGGAAGCAATGGAATTAGTTTTAGATTTTAGATTTGACCCTTCCCGGCACTCACCAAGAGATTCAGAGAAACGTAACACGAAACAAAATCGTCAATACCCAATGAGAGAGGTTCCACCAATTTGGCGTGAAGCTGTGCAAGCTAATGTAAACCTTGGTATTGCAGCCGCTCCAGCCCAATTTTAGAGAGTGTGGATACACATCCCGTGGAAACGAGCTGAAGTGTTAGCATTAAAACAGGCCTTGCCAGATCCGCGTAAAAATCCAGCTGGATATTACAAGGTGTAGGAGAGTAGGGTCTGCAATCCTATGATCACCCAGATTTTTGCTTTTTGCTGCACTGGTTTACGACTTTCCCTGGCTGTGGGCCTGCTAATCAGACCCAAGGCCTAGCTGTTCTCTCTATCCAAATTGTACTCAGGTACTGAATTGGCACTGGGCCCTCTCCAAGTCCCTGTACCCAGGGCTGAGGTGTACCCAGAAGTCTCCCAGGGGCTGAAGCATGTATTATGCCACCCCTGGGCTGACTAACTAAACTGACACAACTGGCTGCACGACAGCTGGGGCAAGGTGGTGTACTCACCCTTTGCTTTAGATATAGTATACCTATATCTAACCCTAAAATGGACACACAGATCCCCTATCAGTCACTCCTATGGCAGGCCTTAACAATCCTGAAGGCAGAGTGCTTGGAATCGTGTGAGATGGTGCTCTGGCATGAGCTGAGCCTGTCTACGGCTTTCGGGATCCATCCCTTAGCCGTTTCCATGATATCGCATACCATATACTCTTAAGTGCATTATAATCCTCGCGGTTATATGCCAACTCTGGTATCGCTTTATCAAAACATGTCGAGTAAGGTGTCATACGAATTGGAATACTAACCCCTCGCCAATTCTGGCGACGGGGTTAGCATTCCACCCTTCTAGAGGGACACGACATGTATGTAACCCCTAACCCCGGTTAAAGTCAGACAGAGCCTTAGCATCCACAAAATGGATGCTGCCACCGAGACACAAGTCTGCCCTCCTGCTGCTGGGAGTCCTCCCAGAGCAGGAGATAAGGGCAAAGGGTTTCCTGCCAGGGGCGGTGCCAGCACCGTCCCAGACAGGATTTTGTGTGTTGTAGGTAGGCAGGGCTTCAGAGGAAGGTGACTGCACGTGGCACCCCGGTGCTCACTGTGCATAGGCTGGCTTGAACCGGTTCCAGGGACACTCCAGACCCTGTGCTGGGGAAAAGCCCGCCAAGGAAGTGGGTGTAACCACCCCCCTCCTGGTCCCACCCCTAGGGCAGGACTTAGTCGCGTGCCAGCCCCCTTTTCCCAGATAAAGGTAGGAGCAAGCCCCCTTCCAAATCAGATCATCTTTGAATCCTGAAACTACTTTCTACGAAAGGAACTCAAGACTTCTTCCTAAGATTTCTCCCTTGTGACTAAGGAGTAGTCACCCTGCATCCGCAGGCACCATCTTAAGAACACTGCGGTCTGCTGCAAGTCCTTCCTCCGGAATCCGACTGCCCAGCTCGACGAGAACCGGCTTCCCTGGCACCTCTGACCTCTACCCACCTCTACAGCCCAGCTGAGAACCGTGGGTGCGACGAGACCTCGAGGGACCGGCCATCTGCAAGACTGCACGACTTCTGCACAGCAAGCCCGCCGAGTAATTTCCTGGTGAGTGCTTTGGGGTCCGAGAAGCCCCGACCCTGAGCAGCTCCAGCACCGAAGTGCAGCCTCCCAGCATCTCCACGATCTGCGTGGGGCCCTTCTGCTTTTTGCTGCTCACCGCGTTGTTTGGCTACTAGCCCGCTGGCTTGTGGCCTTCTGAACGATGCCCGACGACATCACTGCTGCTGGTCTGGTTGCTCCAGACTGGCCCTTGCTCCCTTCCCGAAGAGGAGCACCCCGGACCCTCCTGGTCCACTCAAGACGCCATTTTGAGTCCACCGCGTGGGCTTGAATTAGCCAAGGCTTGTTGCCCAATCCTGGGTAACTTCGACGCCGACAGCTTCATCCATCGTGGGACAGCTCGCCTCTCCATCCTGGTCGCCGACAACGCCTCCTGGTCCGTGAGATCTGCAGAGCCAGCGTCGCCCACTCACCTAGTCGAGGTGACTGCCATCCGGTGCCCTCCTGGTGCCCACTGACTACTGGCTAGTAGTCACGAACTTGGTCCCCTCTGCTTTCAGGTGTCATCCATCTTCCAGATCCAGGCTTGGATCAACTCGAACTATCTTCACTGGTCGCCTGCCAGCATCTTTCTTCCAGGCTCCTGGTTCGTCTACGAGGATTCCCGACGTCTTTTGAGACCTATGCAGCTGCAGCCCCTGGGCTAGGTAACTTCGGCATTTCGGTGCCCCAGCATAGCCTCACTATCCAAGGGTCAGGATCCACTGTCGTTTTCTTCCTACCAGGTCGGGTTCGCCCGTAAACACTAACTTTAACTTTACTAGCTTCCATAGACTTTGTCCCGCATCCCGCGTGAGAGTGCACACTCTGCACCCGAGTCCCCTAGGTCTCCTAGAAGTAATCTAACGATTCCCTAGTCAAGTTCTAGCGATTCCAAAGCCTATTAGTCCTGTACTTACCTGCTAGTAATTTCGCATTCCACTTTTAAAGTATATGGTTTTTCGTGCCCCTCGGGCATTTGTGTATACCGTGCTAACTTAAGTATTTTCGTAAGAATTTTGTTGTGTGCTTAGCACCCTGTCCTCATAAAGAGTACAGGGTTGTTGTGATTCTAATAAATATATTGTTTATTTTCATAACACTTGTGTGGTGTCCTTTCACTGGGTGTTCAAGGGGTAATGTGATGGTAAAACAGCTGGCTTAACACGCCCTCTAGAGTCTTAGCCTTAGACTGCTCGTATCCATGCTACTAGGCTAGCTGGTCTATAAGGTTGACTTACAACCAATCATCAATAAGGGTTGTTTGGACTGATATATAGTGATCACTAGAATAGTGAACACTGCACATCAGGCCAACTTCTCACATTGGTGAGCAGCGGGTGGGATTTGAGCTTGCTGTTGTTTTACCACACATATCCTAAGAATATCTTGTGAAAGATCACATAAGTACTAAAGGTACATATAACTTAGCTTAGAATACTCTGAGTTCTACTGAACCAGCTGTTGTAGCTCCTAGGGCCTAGCACACCCTAAACTACAACTCTAGCAAGGGATCAGTAGGCAAACACATAGTGTAGGTAAGTGCACCACTTACACCTCACTAGAAAAGCATGTCTACCCAGGGAGAATCTACTGAGACTCCCCTGGTCAGTGTTGACCCTCCACAGGTCACTTCAAGATATGCAGCTCTCAGTTTTCAGGAGATGAGACAAGTCTGTACCTCCAGGAAACTGAAGCAGGGGTCTAACCCCACCATTCCCTTTCTGATAGGTCTCTTAGAGACATATGATGCCAGAAAGATTTCTCAGTTACATGAGAATATGCCAGCCTTAGAGGGAACCTCTGGGGATCCAGACCTCCCCAACACTGCTACTGCAGTTGAGGAGGAGGATCAAGAGGAACTCTCTGGGGATGAGGTAGACAAAGGTCTTGAGGTAGTCAGAAGGCTAACCAGGGCCAACTTAGACTTACTTGGGCTAGGATCTGGGGGCCCCCCAGTACTAACCCGAAGTGGGCCTAACCTTGGAGTTAGGAGAGATAGATCTCTTTCTAGGGACTCCAATAGATCTCTGCACTCTAATGCCTCTTCCCAGAGGAGGAGAAACTCTCCACAGAGGAGAGTGACTTCCCCTCAGAGAATAGAGCATGAAGCTAGAATGAGACAGGCTGCTCTGAGGATTGAAAGGGAAGAACTTGCCCTGGCCAAAGAAAAGCTTGCTTTTGCTAGAGAGCAGCAGATGAGTGGGCTAGCTCCCACTGGTGGCAGCAATCTCCCAAGAGATAGAGAGAAGGGTTTAGATACTAAACACCTGACTAAGATAGTGCCCCCCTTTAAGCAAGGGGATGATATCCAGAAATGGATGGCTGCTTTGGAGAGGGCCTGCACTGTGCAGTGCATTCCCCGAAGTCAGTGGGCAGCTATACTGTGGCTCTCCTTTGATGGTAAAGGTAGAGATAAGCTCCTCACTACAAGAGTGGAGGATGCTAATGATTACCAGGTCCTGAAAAATGCACTGATTGATGGGTTTGGTTTAACCACTGAGCAGTACAGGTTGCTGTTCAGAGACACCCAGAAAACTCAGTCTCAGGACTGGTCTGACTTTGTGGATAGTGCCACTAAGGCTTTGGAGGGCTGGTTGCTGGGTAGCAAGGTTACAGATTACACAGGATTGTATAATCTTATGATGAGAGAACAAATTTTAAACAATTGTCAGAACCAGTTGTTGCACCAGCACCTTGTTGACTCAGATCTGACCTCTCCCCAAGAATTGGGAAAGAAGGCAGACAAATGGGTCAGGACAAGGATCAAGCAGAACCAGAACCAGGGTGGTCAGAAGAAAGCAGACCAGAAGGGTAATGCAAAGAGTGAACAAAATGACCAGAAGTCTTCACCAGGTCCCCAACAAACCAAAGAGGGTGGGGGTCAGGCTTCCCAGAAGAAGAAGACTCAAGAAGGCCAGTCAAAAAGGTGGTGCCAGTACTGCAAAAGTAAATCTCACTGGTTTAGTGAGTGCACCAAAAGAGGAGGACAAACTCCTGCCACTACAGCCCCTAAGGCAACTGCACCCCCTAGTACAGTCAGTAGTGGTAGTGTACCTCCCAAGGCATTAGTTGGGTTAACCTTGGGAACTGAGGGGTCTGACAACTTAGTTGGCACACTCACTCAGGCTGTCCTTGTCTGTACAGGGGATATGGATATATCCCCTGAGATAAGTCCCAATACTTTGGGCAAATACAGGCAGACGCCTTTGATTAATGGCAAAATGGCTCAGGCCTATAGGGACACTTGTGCCAGTGTCACCATGGTGACACCTAACTTTGTGGACCCTGGACAGATCATGCCAGGTACTGATTTCCTGGTGACCAATGCCAGCAATGTCACTACTAGTCATAGTGTGGCAATTGTGGCTTTCTCCTGGGGTGGAGTGAAGGGACAAAAGAAAGTTGTAGTCAGTTCAGACCTCCCAGTTGATTGTTTGTTGGGCAATGATTTGGAGTCATCACAATGGTCAGAAGTGGAGCAGAGGACTCACATGGAAATGTTAGGCTTGCCAGCACATGTGCTTGCTGTGACTAGGTCACAGGCCAGAAAATGCCCCACTGAACAGGTGCTGGATCCTGAAATGATGGACCAGACACCTTCCAAGAAGAAGAGCAGTAAGGGTAAGGCTTTGCCTTCCCCCTTGCCCCAGGTTGAGGATCAAGTCTCTGAGGAGGCTGATCTGAGAGAACTGAGGGAAACTGAGCCTAAAGAGCTTGAACTTGATCAAGTTGAGTTTCTGGGCTCAGGGGGACCCTCCAGAGCAGACCTGGGGAAGGCACAGTTAGACTGCCCTTCCCTTGAACCCCTCAGACAGCAGGCTGCTGCTGAGGCTGCAGGGAATGCCACAGGTGCCCACAGGGTATACTGGGAAGATGGACTCCTGTACTCTGAGTCAAGAGACCCCAAGCCTGGTGCAACCAGGAGGCTGGTCATCCCCTTGTCTCTGAGAGGTTTCCTTCTCACCTTGGCCCATGAGATTCCCCTTGCAGGTCATTTAGGTCAGACAAAGACTTGGGACAGGCTTGTCTCACACTTTCACTGGCCCCATATGAATGAGAATACCAAGGAGTTTTGTCGCTCCTGTGTCACTTGCCAAGCCAGTGGTAAGTCAGGTGGCACAACAAAGGCCCCCCTCATACCACTACCTGTGGTGGGGGTTCCCTTTGAAAGAGTGGGGATTGACATTGTTGGTCCAATGGAACCCCAGACAGCATCAGGGCACAAGTTTATACTGGTGGTAGTGGATCATGCCACCAGGTATCCTGAAGCTATTCCACTTAGGACCACTACAGCACCTGTAGTGGCAAGGGCCCTAGTTGGAGTGTTCTCCAGAGTGGGCTTCCCTAAGGAGGTTGTTTCTGACAGAGGTACAAACTTCATGTCAGGATATCTGACTGCAATGTGGAAGGAGTGTGGTGTGAACTACAAGTTCACCACACCCTACCACCCACAATGCAATGGGCTTGTTGAGAGATTCAACAGGACCCTCAAAGGGATGATTCATGGACTACCTGAAACTCTTAGGAGAAGATGGGATGTCCTGATCCCCTGCCTCTTGTTTGCTTACAGAGAGGTCCCACAGAAGGGGGTTGGCTACAGCCCTTTTGAGCTTCTGTATGGGCATCCTGTAAGAGGACCCCTGTGTTTGGTGAAGGAAGGATGGGAGAGACCTCTCAAAAAGCCTGCAACCAACATAGTGGACTATGTACTTGGTCTCCGCTCCAGGATGGCTGAGTATATGGAGAAGGCATCTAAAAACCTGGAGGCCAGCCAAGAACTTCAATAAGCTTGGCATGACCAAAAGGCTGTTCTGACTGTGTACCAGCCAGGACAGAAGGTGTGGGTACTGGAGCCAGTGGCCCCAGCAGCTCTGAAAGACAAATGGTCTGGGCCCCACACCATCATTGAGCAAAAGGGAGAGGTTACCTACTTGGTGGACCTTGGAACTCCCAGGAGCCCTCTCAGAGTGCTCCATGTTAACAGGCTCAAGGCATATGTTGACAGGAAGGACATGAGCTTGCTCATGGCCACAGATGAGGGACAGGAGGAAGAGAGTGACCCTCTCCCAGACCTGCTCACTCAGAATCCTGATGATGGATCAGTTGATGGTGTTGTCTTTTGTGGCAGCCTCACTGAACATCAGCAACAGGATTGCAGGCAAGTCCTGCAATCCTTCAGACATATGTTCTCTCTGACACCCAGCCAAACTGATTGGTGTACCCATGATGTTGACACTGGAGACAGTCTGCCTGTCAAGAGTAAAATCTACAGACAGCCTGATCATGTTAGAGACTGCATCAAAACTGAAGTGCAGAAAATGTTGGAGCTGGGAGTCATTGAGCCCTCAGATAGCCCTTGGGCTAGCCCAGTAGTTCTAGTGCCAAAGCTTCACACCCCGGGTGGTAAGAAAGAGATGAGGTTTTGCGTAGACTACAGAGGCCTCAATGCAGTCACTAAGACTGATGCCCACCCAATACCAAGAGCAGATGAACTTATAGATAAATTGGCTTCTGCCAACTTCTTAAGTACATTTGATTTGACAGCTGGGTATTGGCAAATCAGGTTAGCTGAGGAGGCCAAACCCAAGACAGCATTTTCTACCCCTGGAGGGCATTATCAGTTTGTGGTCATGCCCTTTGGGCTGAAAAATGCACCTGCCACCTTCCAAAGGTTGGTGAATCAAGTCCTCACTGGGCTGGATGACTTCTGTGCAGCATATCTAGACGATATTGCTGTCTTTAGCTCCACCTGGGAGGATCACCTGGTCCACCTGAGGAAAGTGTTAGAGGCTCTGCAAAAGGCAGGCCTCACTATCAAGGCCACAAAGTGCCAGATAGGGCAGACACAGGTTGTATACCTGGGCCACCTTGTAGGTGGAGGCCAGGTTCAGCCACTGGAGAGTAAGATACAGGCCATCAAGGACTGGACTCCTCCAATCACCCAGACTCAGGTTCGAGCTTTCTTGGGCCTGACTGGGTACTATAGGAAGTTTGTCAGAAATTATGGGTCCATAGTGACCCCTCTTAATGACCTGACAAGCAAAAAGATGCCAAAGAAAGTTCAGTGGACAGCAAGCTGTCAGAAAGCATTCAATGACCTAAAGCAGGCCATGTGCACAGCACCTATCCCAAAGAGTCCAGATTACTCCAAGCCATTCATTGTCCAAACAGATGCTTCTGAGTTGGGTGTGGGGGCTGTTCTGTCTCAACTGAATTTTGATGGTAATGATCAGCCTATTGCTTTCATTAGTAGGAGGTTGACACCCAGAGAGAAAAATTGGTCAGCTATTGAGAGGGAGGCCTTTGCTGTGGTCTGGGCCCTGAAGAAGCTGAGGGCCTACTTGTTTGGCACTCACTTCACCATTCAGACAGACCATAAGCCCCTCTTGTGGCTAAATCAGATGAAGGGTGAAAACCCCAAACTGCTTAGGTGGTCCATTTCCCTACAGGGGATGGATTTTACAGTGGAGCATAGACCTGGTACTGATCACAGCAATGCTGATGGGCTCTCCAGGTATTTCCACTTAGAGCAAGAAGACTCACCTGGTCAAGGTTAGTTTATTGTCCCAAAGTTTGGGGGGGGTCATGTAGGAGAGTAGGGTCTGCAATCCTATGATCACCCAGATTTTTGCTTTTTGCTGCACTGGTTTACGACTTTCCCTGGCTGTGGGCCTGCTAATCAGACCCACAGCCTAGCTGTTCTCTCTATCCAAATTGTACTCAGGTACTGAATTGGCACTGTGCCCTCTCCAAGTCCCTGTACCCAGGGCTGAGGTGTACCCAGAAGTCTCCCAGGGGCTGAAGCATGTATTATGCCACCCCTGGGCTGACTAACTAAACTGACACAACTGGCTGCACGACAGCTGGGGCAAGGTGGTGTACTCACCCTTTGCTTTAGATATAGTATACCTATATCTAACCCTAAAATGGACACACAGATCCCCTATCAGTCACTCCTATGGCAGGCCTTAACAATCCTGAAGGCAGAGTGCTTGGAATCATGTGAGATGGTGCTCTGGCATGAGCTGAGCCTGTCTACGGCTTTCGGGATCCATCCCTTAGCCGTTTCCATGATATCGCATACCATATACTCTTAAGTGCATTATAATCCTCGCGGTTATATGCCAACTCTGGTATCGCTTTATCAAAACATGTCGAGTAAGGTGTCATACGAATTGGAATACTAACCCCTCGCCAATTCTGGCGACGGGGTTAGCATTCCACCCTTCTAGAGGGACACGACATGTATGTAACCCCTAACCCCGGTTAAAGTCAGACAGAGCCTTAGCATCCACAAAATGGATGCTGCCACCGAGACACAAGTCTGCCCTCCTGCTGCTGGGAGTCCTCCCAGAGCAGGAGATAAGGGCAAAGGGTTTCCTGCCAGGGGCGGTGCCAGCACCGTCCCAGACAGGATTTTGTGTGTTGTAGGTAGGCAGGGCTTCAGAGGAAGGTGACTGCACGTGGCACCCCGGTGCTCACTGTGCATAGGCTGGCTTGAACCGGTTCCAGGGACACTCCAGACCCTGTGCTGGGGAAAAGCCCGCCAAGGAAGTGGGTGTAACCACCCCCCTCCTGGTCCCACCCCTAGGGCAGGACTTAGTCGCGTGCCAGCCCCCTTTTCCCAGATAAAGGTAGGAGCAGGCCCCCTTCCAAATCAGATCATCTTTGAATCCTGAAACTACTTTCTATGAAAGGAACTCAAGACTTCTTCCTAAGATTTCTCCCTTGTGACTAAGGAGTAGTCACCCTGCATCCGCAGGCACCATCTTAAGAACACTGCGGTCTGCTGCAAGTCCTTCCTCCGGAATCCGACTGCCCAGCTCGACGAGAACCGGCTTCCCTGGCACCTCTGACCTCTACCCACCTCTACAGCCCAGCTGAGAACCGTGGGTGCGACGAGACCTCGAGGGACCGGCCATCTGCAAGACTGCACGACTTCTGCACAGCAAGCCCGCCGAGTAATTTCCTGGTGAGTGCTTTGGGGTCCGAGAAGCCCCGACCCTGAGCAGCTCCAGCACCGAAGTGCAGCCTCCCAGCATCTCCACGATCTGCGTGGGGCCCTTCTGCTTTTTGCTGCTCACCGCGTTGTTTGGCTACTAGCCCGCTGGCTTGTGGCCTTCTGAACGATGCCCGACGACATCACTGCTGCTGGTCTGGTTGCTCCAGACTGGCCCTTGCTCCCTTCCCGAAGAGGAGCACCCCGGACCCTCCTGGTCCACTCAAGACGCCATTTTGAGTCCACCGCGTGGGCTTGAATTAGCCAAGGCTTGTTGCCCAATCCTGGGTAACTTCGACGCCGACAGCTTCATCCATCGTGGGACAGCTCGCCTCTCCATCCTGGTCGCCGACAACGCCTCCTGGTCCGTGAGATCTGCAGAGCCAGCGTCGCCCACTCACCTAGTCGAGGTGACTGCCATCCGGTGCCCTCCTGGTGCCCACTGACTACTGGCTAGTAGTCACGAACTTGGTCCCCTCTGCTTTCAGGTGTCATCCATCTTCCAGATCCAGGCTTGGATCAACTCGAACTATCTTCACTGGTCGCCTGCCAGCATCTTTCTTCCAGGCTCCTGGTTCGTCTACGAGGATTCCCGACGTCTTTTGAGACCTATGCAGCTGCAGCCCCTGGGCTAGGTAACTTCGGCATTTCGGTGCCCCAGCATAGCCTCACTATCCAAGGGTCAGGATCCACTGTCGTTTTCTTCCTACCAGGTCGGGTTCGCCCGTAAACACTAACTTTAACTTTACTAGCTTCCATAGACTTTGTCCCGCATCCCGCGTGAGAGTGCACACTCTGCACCCGAGTCCCCTAGGTCTCCTAGAAGTAATCTAACGATTCCCTAGTCAAGTTCTAGCGATTCCAAAGCCTATTAGTCCTGTACTTACCTGCTAGTAATTTCGCATTCCACTTTTAAAGTATATGGTTTTTCGTGCCCCTCGGGCATTTGTGTATACCGTGCTAACTTAAGTATTGTCGTAAGAGTTTTGTTGTGTGCTTAGCACCCTGTCCTCATAAAGAGTACAGGGTTGTTGTGATTCTAATAAATATATTGTTTATTTTCATAACACTTGTGTGGTGTCCTTTCACTGGGTGTTCAAGGGGTAATGTGATGGTAAAACAGCTGGCTTAACACGCCCTCTAGAGTCTTAGCCTTAGACTGCTCGTATCCATGCTACTAGGGTAGCTGGTCTATAAGGTTGACTTACAACCAATCATCAATAAGGGTTGTTTGGACTGATATATAGTGATCACTAGAATAGTGAACACTGCACATCAGGCCAACTTCTCACACAAGGAATTGGCTCAGACGGTTGAAGCTTGTGTGATGAATCTAGCGGACATTGATATGCTATTCGGTAACGTAGTACCGCAACCAATTTGGGCTAAAATTCGTAGAGAAAATCATCCAGTGGCCCTGGGTGGAGACTGGGCAGCTATTATTGCGGCGGATGGCCAATAAATTGGGGGATCTAAACCTGAACCTTTAATTGCTAATTTGCCTGGTAGAATAATTGACTTAATGAAAACTCTGATGCCCGCGTTGCGCGTTAACTGGGACAAGTTGTCCGCATGCAGGCAGAAGAAAGACGAAAGCGTCTCCGACTTTTTCACCAGATTCGAAGAGACTTTTGTAGATCACAGTGGTCAAGATATGAGCACGGAAGGAGGTCAGAGATTATTTGTCGATAAATTTGTGCACAACCTGATACCAGAGCTCAGCAATAAGTTAAAGAATTCTGAAAGTGCGTGGGCTGTCTCTACGACTGCGCAGATACTTGCCACTGCCCAGTACTATGAAAATAGGGATAAAGAAGAGAAGGAAAAATCAGATAAAAAGACGAAAGATTTAAAAACTAAGGTCCTTTTGCAACAAGCTTATCCGCCTCACGCGAATCAAACGAATACGCAGCAAAGGTCATATCAGAGAAATGACTATAGTTCACAGAGACCGCAATACCAATGGAATCAATGTGCGTATTGCAAAAAGGAAGGTCATTACAAGAATGAGTGTCCAGTATTAGCGCAGAATAATGCTGCTACAGCTCAGAGAGGTCGTGGTGGTTCTATGCAAGGTTCTAGAGGTCGAGGACGAGGTGCTATGCCTCCACAAACAAGTGATCGCCCCTCTAATTATTTTGACCAACGAAATGGTCAGTCTACACAGCCAGCTAGATCTCAACAGGATCACGTGGAAGATTACTGTGAAATTGGTGAGGAATTCCAGCAAAATGAATACTAGGACAGCCATGGACAAAGAGAGGGAGTAGTGTCAGTTCCAGTAGACCAGAGTGGGCCTTATGTCGCAGTAGCCACATCAGGTGTAGTCGAACCGTTTCTGTTGGATACTGGTGCAGCAAAAAGTTCTATCATACATGCGAAACTCCCTGGCGCACCCTTGTCCGGCTTAACAAATGTTTCTGTATGTTTTTCAGGCGCCCCCGTTCACAACCCTGTTTCTGGTCCTTTGTCTATTTCTGTTGGGCCTCGTCAATTAAAAGCACCCTTGATTTTGACGACTGGTTGTAATGAAAACCTGCTTGGTTTAGACTTGTTGAAACGCCTATATGCGACATTGTACTGTTCTCCTTCAGGAGTACAGCTTACATTAGGTAAAAGAATCATCTCCCCGATGTACTTATCAATGGATGCGCTCCCACTGGAGCTGCGTTCTCTCCCCGATACTCTTTGGGCGACTGGTCCTAACGATGTAGGCCTTTTGGAAATCCCGCCATATGTAGTGACGTTGAAAGCAAACGTTAAATTTCCACGAATCCCACAATACAAAATTTCTAGTGAAGGTGAGCGTGCGCTCCTATTAATAGTGCAAGATTTGATAAAAAGAGATGTAATAGAGGAAACCAGAGGAAATGTCTGTAATAGTCCTGTACTGCCTATTCTGAAACGAACTGACCCAACAAAGCCTCCAGTATATAGATTTGTAATCGATCTTAGAGAGGTTAATAAAATTGTAATTCCACAGTTTCCTGTGGTTCCAGACATTACGGCATTGCTAACGCTGATCCCTGCCACAGCCACATGGTCTCAGTGATCGACTTGAAGAATGCCTTTTTCAGCATTCCGATAGCCGAAGAAAGCAGAGATATTTTCGGTTTCTCTCTAGGAGGACGAAGCTTTAGGTTTAAACGTGCTCCACAAGGCTATTGTGAGAGCCCGTCCATTTACAGTCAGGCATTAAAAAGTCAGTTAGACTCCTTTGTCCTTCCTCCTGGTTCTGCCCTAGTGCAATATGTCGATGATCTTCTAGTGGCTGCCGATGACAAGGAAACTTGCAAAGCAGCTACAATTTCCTTATTGCATCATTTGTCTAATTTAAATCATAAGGTGTCACCTTCAAAAATGCAATACTGTTGCCAAGAAGTGACCTACCTAGGTCATCTCTTGTCAAAAGAGGGAAGAAGGTTGACCCCAGAGAGAATAAAAGCAATTACGCAGATGAATGTTCCTAGCACACAGAGAGAAGTGCGTGCGTTTTTGGGTATTACTTCATACTGTAGGCAATGGATTCCAAATTTTTCCCTCCTGGCAAAGCCGTTGGTGGCTTTGACGGGGAAAGGTGTTCCAAATCCAGTACCATGGTCTGACGAATGTCAGCAGAGCTTTTCCGAGTTACGAAATGCACTATGTTCAGCTCCTGTGTTGGGTACTCCTGACTACAGTAAGCCATTTACACTCTATGTCCACGAGAGAGAAGGTTGCGCATTGAGTGTTCTGACACAGCAATTTAGTGATAAACAACGCCCTTGTGCGTATTTTTCATCAACGTTAGATCCGGTAGCCAGAGCGTTGCCTAGTTGTTTGAGAGCTACAGCGGCAGCTGCAGCGTCCATTCGACAATCTGCTGGGTTGGTTATGAACAACATGCTGGTGGTCATGGTACCTCATGCTGTGGACACACTCATGAACCGAACAAAGACACAACACCTTACCAGTGCTAGATTATCAGGCTATGAGCTGACACTACTTGCAAGTCATATTCAGATCAAAAGATGCAATGTATTGAATCCAGCCACATTGTTGCCGACGAGTCAAGAGTCGAGTGATTCCGAACCACATGATTGTTGTTTCAGAACAGAGGAAGAGACAAAAGGACGAATTGATTTAAGAGACACTCCGTTGTCAGACCCAGATGGCACGTTGTATGTTGATGGGTCGTGTTTTAAATTGGAGAATGGTGATGTGACAGCTGTCTATGCAGTAACAACTTTGAATACAATTGTGGAGACTGCAAGAGTGAGTCAGAATTCTGCCCAAGCTGCAGAATTGATTGCGTTGACTAGAGCGTGTGTTTTAGCTAAGGGAAAGAGAGTGAATGTGTTCACAGATAGTCAGTACGCATTTGGCGTAGCCCATAGTTTTGGACGATTGTGGAAGGAAAGAGGTTTTATTACGTCACATGGGACTAAAATACAGCATGGTCAACTAGTTAATGACCTGCTGGAATCTCTAACCTTACCAATGGAAGTTGCGATTGTGAAGTGCAGTGCTCATCGAGCAATCACGGATGATGTCGGTAGAGGAAATGCCTTTGCTGATGAGACAGCGAAACAGACAGCTAGGAATTTGATGAGTAGAATGTATGTTGCAACGTCTGCAAAGTGGGTTACTGATTCAGGAATGTGTGAAGACACAATGGAAAGTGTGAGGATGATTCAAGAAGAAGCAACTGAAGAGGAAAGGCTTGCATGGAAAGAGAATACGGGTAAGTTGGACTCGAATGGATGTTGGATTGATTTGACGGAACAGCAGCGTTGGATGTTGCCTGATGCGTATGTGCTTGCTGTAGTAACAATGGCGCATGGAACAGCGCACATCAGTTCGAAAGGGATTTGTAAGATGTTGGCCCCAGTTTGGAAGAATGATGGAATTAATAAGTGTGCAGAGCGAGTGGTGAGAAACTGCATGATATGCCTGATGCATAATCCTGGCAAGGGAACCCCAACACCTGCTGGTCATTTCGCTCCACCTTCCTGTCCCTTTGAAGTGATTCAGTTAGACTTCATTCACATGGACCGGTGTAATAATCTCAAGTACGTCCTAGTGGTAGTCTGTGCCTTTTCAAGATGGATTGAAGCTTATCCACTTAAAGACAATACTGCTTTGTCGACTGCCAAAATTCTCCTCAAAGAATATTTCCCTAGGTTTGGCATACTATGAATATGGCCTGGGATCGCTAGATCTCCAGGACTCCGGTGCGCACTACTTTTGCTCGTTATAACAAATGAAACCAATAGTCCATGTTAAACTGTTGTTTTTACATCAAACAAGTTTTTAGTCAATGCGAATTCATTCATATCATTTTTTCATCAAAATAATTGCATCAGAATAATCCAAAATTCATTTACAATTGTAAAACACAAATCAGTAGATTGTAAAACACAAATCAATACAACACAATTACACTTGTAACCCAATGCATTTCGGGGTTGGCACCCCTTCGTCAGGGGTCTAAAGAAAAAAGAAAAAAGAAGGAAAAAGAAGAAGAAAAAGGAGAGAATAGGAAGCTCTTATTAGTATTGATGTTATTACAAAAAGGAATCTGTCAATTACATTTAGAGTGATGTATAAATCACCTTACCCTGGTAATTGGTTGTCTTTAGTGTGTAAGTGTTGTGGTTTGAAATTTTTGAATCTAGAGGATCAAGGAAACGAAAGAGTAAGAGTGTATGCTAAACCAGTATGTATCTATATGTTATGTTAAGATATAGGTCGCAGTAAATACCTGTATTTCCGGATAGAACCAGATAATCTGTAAATGAGTCGAAGGCATATAAATAAGAGAAGGTTCCTCTTCATGCTTATTTTTTGAGTATTTACATAAAAACACTTGGCTCACCTGTTCGGTTTAAATCACGTAGCCAAAATGGTGGAATCTATTGGGTTTAAACGGGTGAAAGTGGTATCATGAACTATTTTACGCATAGATAGTTTGCAATTGAATTATGCAATGTTAAGTAAACATTTACCTGCGAGTTCAGAATTTTGTGTCTAATGGCTCGCTAACGTCTTTCTAATCCTTCTCACACTAAAAGAGAAGTGAGATAATACATGTTTTAGCGGATTGTCGTAGATTATTATTGTCAATCCCGTAAAGCGCGGGTTAACATTTAGGGCTTACCAAACGGCGTTGTAATCAACTCCATATTCATTCTGTGACCGGCGAGTTGTGGTGATAGCGCGTTGGCGCCCGTGGTCCTTTAGCTATGTCGAGCTTGCTTAATCGATATAGAAGAGAGACTAAGGGCGAAGAAGGAATTTTGGCGGCCATAGTGGAATGGTATAGCTCGCGATTATAATAGAGGGAGGTTGTGAATAGTGAATTAGTATTCATTGCTAATAATGCATCTTATGAACTAAGTGAGCGAAAAGATTAGAATGAATGGCTATGGATTGGGGTTTAATGATACCCCAATTATAATGTATTAACTTATCGAGTTAATTCCTGGCATTATTAATTGCCAGTGTTCCAGTTATGTGTCTACATCGGAATTGAAAAACTGCATTTTGTGAACAGTCAGAAAAGCAGATTATGAGGAAAGATGAAAGTCAGAAAAAATAGAGATAAAATAGAAAAAAGGTAATGCTAATCTTCATGTTGAGCACATGTGGAGTATTCATTTCATGTCAACTTTTGATACCCATAGAAATTCATATACTTATTGTACATAATAATAAATTATAATATTGAAAAAATGTTCATGGTGCTCATTATCACGACCTGTGATTGTGTAACACTGTGTTAGTTTCTCCTTTGAAGATTGTAGCTATCTACGTTTATACATAGGATGAAGTATTGTTACTAGCTACTTGTGGTGGCTCTATATTTGAGTTCATGTCTGGAACTTTGATTGTTTAGAGTCTTATTAAGACCATAGGTCATAAAAAACATATCATATCCAATTTATCGTTGAGCCCATTCGGGGCCACAGTCTTAAGTTTGCGGATCCAGTAAATTTCCCTCCTAAGTAAAGCTTTAGCGTTGTCTAGTCCCAATCGTTGTGGAACCTGCTCGATTATCTGAAAGCGTATTTGAGCTATAGTGTGATTATTTTCGGCCCAATGCTTTGCAAGTGGAGATGTCATGTTTTTGTTGCGAATTCGGCTCTTATGCTCTGATAAACGGATTTTCAGTCTCCTGTCTGTTTTGCCAACGTATATTAGCCCACAGGGGCACTTAATTGAATATACGACATGTTCTGCATTGCAGTTTGCTGAATGCCTTAATTTGATTTTTTCTCCTGTCTGCGGATGTTGCAATGAGTTCCCTGTGATTACGTTATTGCAGTTTTTGCAATTAAAGCATTTCGTTGTGCCTTTGAAAGTTTCATGACAAGATTCGATTTTTTCTGATTTGTTGAGAAGTTCTTTTAAGTTTTGGGATCTCTTATAGGCGAACAATGGCTTTTGCTCATATAGTATTCCGAAATCACTCTCCATTTGCAAAATATCCCATCTTTTACTTATAGTTCTTTTGATGTCTCTTGAAGCGGTAGAGTATTTGGATGTGAAGACCATTCTTTTGTTTTCAACTTTTATCTTTTTTTGCAATAACTCTCCTCGTGGTATAACTTTTACTCTTTCCATTTGCTTGATGATAAGTTTTTCCGGATATCCTCTTTCGAGGTAGCATTGCTTTTGAAATTCAAATTTCTTTGTGCAGTCTGCTTGATCAGATGAAATTCTTTTTATTCTCATAAATTGAGATATTGGAAGATTATCCTTTAGAGTCATTGGATGGAAGCTTCCATATTGTAGTGATGTGTTTTTGTCAGTAGGTTTTCTGTATAGTTCTGTGACGATGACCTTTCCCTTTATTCCCACTGTTACATCCAAAAATGGAATTGTCATACTGCTTATTTGGCTAGTGAACTTAACTCTTGGATTCACTAGATTTAAGCTGTTGATGTTTCTCTGTAAATCTATTAGTGGTTTCTTCCAAATTAGGAAAATATCGTCTATGTACCTTTTGTAGTATAGGATACCTTCATTCCATGTGCTGTCTTCCAGTATGTATTCACATTCCAGTTTAGCCATAAATATATTGGCGTAGATACAGGCTCCAGGGAAACCCATGGCCGTGCCACTTAGCTGGGTGTAATATTCATTTTGCCAACTGAAATAACTGTTATACAGGCAAAACTCCAACAATTGCATGATTAAATACTTAGTTTCTACTGGTTTGTCCATCTTCAGCAATGCCCATTCCATGGCTTCTAGGCCCAATTTATGTGGAATTGATGTATATAATGATACAACGTCAATTGTACAAAGAGTCAGATTTTGATGTTCATCAAGATTAATAGAGGTCAAGCTTCTTAGAAAATGTGATGTGTCCTCCAAGTATGTGGGCCAATTTTGCATGAATGTTTGCATATGCGTATCTATAAAGATGCCCAAGGTTTCAAAAATAGACGAACAGCCGGATACAATAGGCCTGATGGGAGGATTGGATAAGTGTTTGTGCACTTTGGGTAAGAAGTAGATTTTTGGTCTCCTCGGGTAAATTTGTCTAAGATACCTTTTTGTTGTCAATGTGATCCAGCCTGATTCCTCTGCTTTATCCAAAATCAAATCCAACATCTGGCATATCTTATTTGTCGGATCTTGAGAAAGTTTCTGGTAGATGTCAGTGTCTTGTACATGCTCGTTGCCTTTTCTGATGTAAAATTCAGTGTCCATGATGACAAGGCCTCCCCCTTTGTCAGCCCTTTGAATAGTTATCTCCTTGTTGTTGCTTAGATTTCGTAAGGCACTTTGTTCTGCGCGTGTTAGATTTTTTAATTTGCTATTGTATCGGATTTTTGTCATATCGGCCTTAACAAGTGTTTCGAATAAATCTAAGCTTTTATGAGAAACTGGTGCCATAAAGCTACTTTTTGGTTTAAATTGTTCAGCTACATTATCTGGCGATTCAATGGGATTGAGAATGGTGAAAAAGTATTTTAATCGCAAAACTCTCATGAATTTAAAAAAGGCTATCTCAGTTTCCAATTCGTTTGTTCGATACGTGCTTACAAAGGTAGGTCCTTTGTTTAATAGTTGGTTTTCAAATTTGGATACCTTATATTTGGAGATATTGATAACTATACTTTGCTCTGACTCCGTAATCCTGGTTTCTTCAGTTGTTCCTTCTCCTTTTCTTTTGCCTTGTCCTCTTCTCGTTTTTTGTCTCCACTTTGTGGCATTGTTTGATCCGGTGGTTTGCCAGGGTCTATACCCTTCTCTAAAAAAGGATCCGTAGAAGATGTAGATGCTGAATCTAATGTAACTATTTTTTCTGTGGCCTTTTTTCGTGCCTGATCCTGCGATAAAGGTTGCGATAAAGGTTGCCTTGAAGTGTTTGTATCACCATCAGAAACCATGCTCTCCTGTGATGAAGACGTTTGTTGCTTTTTCCCAGTAAATCGTCTCTTTGCATAAACTTCTGCCCAGGTATAGGCCTCATTTAATTTATAATCGATGGTATCGCGTTTGAAATTCCGCAATTAGGTTTGGCATGCCACGGATTGTATGGTCAGATAACGGAAGTGAGTTCGTAGGGAAAGTCATGCAGAATGTGTGTGCAGGCTTAGGCATAAAGCAAAAGTTCCACAGTGCCAATCATCCCCAGTCAGCAGGTTTAGTTGAAGGCTACAATGGCACCCTCAAACTGAAGCTGGCTAAGGTACAAGCCTCCACGGGCTTGTCCTGGCCAGACGCCTTACCTTTGGCCCTGCTATCCACGAGAGCGACTGTGCATTCTCGAGTAGGGCTTAGCCCTTATGAGATTGTGTTCGGTCGACCCGCAAATGTTTGGGGAGTACCGAGACCGAGGGAGTTTAAGCAGCTGGAATACCCGATGTTAATCGATTATCTTTTTGACTTGACTGCTAAATTGAGTCTTATTCATCAACAGGTTTTCGATGCATTGCCAAAACCTCCGGAAAGTCCAGGCCATCAGCTAAAACCTGGAGACTTCGTCGTTGTGAAGAATTTTGGACGAACCAGAAATCTTCAACCAAAATTCATTGGACCATATCAGGTGCTTTTGGCGACAAGAACTGCTGTACGAGTGGTCGGTAGAAAAAATTGGATCCACGCGACACACACCAAGCGTGTGCCCTTACCACTCCCGTATGATCATTGGGTGAGGAAAGGGGTTGGGGCCTCCGAAGTTGAACAGATTCCAAAATACATACCGTTCAGCGATGCAGAACTGATCACTGATACACCGAACTCTGACTCTCCTTCTGAAACTACTCTTTTGAACTCTGGAAATTTGTCCTCTGCCCCAACAGAACATTCGCCATCTGCGAATTTGAACATTGCCGCCCCTGCGGAAGATAAACTGTTTCCGGATCAAACAACTACAGGAAAACTGAGATATAACCTACGTTCTCACACAAAGGACAAATAAAGCAGGAAACTGCCTATTTTACATATTTGAATCTCGATATATTACCTCCAGCCAGGAAGTTTGCTAACATGCATGTTATGTTGTTTTGAATTACCTTGCCGTCTGGGTAGCCGTAGGGTCGTGGCTGTGTGCCTAATTGAATCTGCGGGGGCCAGACACAAGGTCGGCCTTTCTGTTAGTTCTGGGAACTCCCAGGGCTGATAGAGGCATTTTCAACTACGTACACATCATCAGTGGTCGCGAGCGGTTGTAGAAGATGGAGCTTCCTGGGCTGCACCGAGAGAATGTAATTTATGTCCGCAGAAATAGACTTTACAAGATTCTTCATAACAAATGTTTCTTGATGCAATGTGCAATTACGTTTTTGATCGTTTTAATAACGTTGGTGGGTGGAATCGTCTTTGGTGTACATTTAATTTTTACACCGGTAGCAACCACAGTGCCTCCCTTTGATCCTATGCCTCCTACTATTTCTTCTTACCATTCCTTTCATCCGTTTCCTGAACACGAACAAGCTCGACGCTCTGAATTCATAAACAACCCTTTTGTACAGCTCTTGCACCAACACCAACTGTTAGTTAACACAACAGACTGCTGGGTATGTGGTTTGATACCCCACACTATGGATAAAGGCATTCCCTACCTGGTCTTGCCTTTCAGCTATAATGGATCATGTTGGGCCTTCCAAACCATATTCGTCTATGCTCTCGAAACCTATCCCCCGCGCCCTCCTCGCTCCACTAGGTATACATCTGTTAATAAAGCCTTGATAAAGGGAGTAACTGATATGGTTAGAGACGTTAATAACTCACCGCCTATCCCTAGAGATGAACTACGAGTTTATTTGAGTTGGAATTCTACGGAGTATAGCATTAGTTTGGGTGAAAACAAGCGTAAGAGCTCCACTCCAATTTGGGTCGTACCTCACCGAGGTCAAGTCTGTTTGCAAGGAAATGGGAGAAATCCGAGAGCTCAGCTAGGGAAGAGTGAGTGTGTTGAGACCTACGTGTATCCGTCTAACTCTTCCCCTGCCTTTCTGACTGCTAGGGGTACCTACTTCATCTGTCAGGATAGAGCATATACATGGCTGCCTGCTGACTTTTCAGGTTCATGTTATATTGCTCGACTATTGCCTCCGACATACACTGCCTCTCCAGATTATCACAAGACTAGAGTAGCAAGAGGCGTTTTCAACAAGGAAGATACCGCTGGTCAGGAAGCTGGAGACTTCTTCAAAGGTTTCATTCCGTTCTGGGGGCCTATGGCCAATAGTAGAAATCTACGCCAGCTAACACGGGTAGTTGAATCTACTATTACAGAAACTGCTGGTGCCCTTAGTAATTTAACAGCTGAGCTTCAGGCGGATCGTCTCATGACGTTGCAGAATCGTATGGTTCTAGACGTAATACTTGCAGATCGAGGTGGGGTATGTAGAATGATCCAATCGAGCTGCTGTGTTTTTATACCCAATAATGCTCCGACAGTATACGAAGCGATCTCTAAGCTACACAAAATTTCCGACTCTATTCACGTAGACAAAGGAAACTGGTCCTTAATGGAGTGGTTTTGGACTCTGCTGTCAGCGTGGGGATGGAAGGTTCTGATGGTCGTAGGTGTTATTCTAGTGTTCCTGTTCTCGTGCTGCCTTATTATCCAATGTGGTCCTGCTTTGTGTAGCCTCTGTGCCGCAACCTGTTTCAGAAAACCACCTGTATTTGGAGACAAGGTACGAGAAAGAATGATGACACAGCAGCATATCACTGACCTGATGAACATCGAGATAGACTCGGAGACAGACTGAGTAATTGCCTATGTAAGGGCAAAAGGAGGGTCTGAGGTTCCGCGACGATTTGAACCCGTGTTTTCAACATTGTCGTAAACTCATAATTTTGGTACCGTTGAACCGCAAATGATCCATTTAGTATATCCTGGTGTTTTCACAACGTTACGAATAAGAGCACTCCTGTTATAAACACATTTCCGATACAGCGAGGGCATCCATTTTAGATCATGGCATCCATCTTGTCTTCTTGCCCTCACATAGCCAATGAACACACAGTGACCTCTGATTACTTGATTTCAGTTAAATGACACGTAGGCTTTAGCCGGCGATTCACCTTGCTAGTGACACGTGCACCTTGGGTCAGTAACGCTGTGGCCGCATGATTCGGCAAATAACTGCCTCCCCAGCCTGAGGCCAGTCCTGCTATACTGGTTTCCGTGTTCGTTGGCCTGATCATGATAAAGCGACCGAAGCTGGTAGCCTTGCCCATTTACGACCCACAAACATCTCTTATCCTACTTTGCTATCTTCTGCACCTGGCTCGGCTCTTTTCCTTCTGGGCCTTTATTAGGGGGAGGTAACGAAATTTACAATGAGGCGGTCCGGCTCGTGAATGAAAAGTTGACGTGGGATTGTGATGGAACAGTGGGAACCCCTCGTTCGTAATATTTTGACATCAGATACTGTGGACGATTCTTGTGTAACGCCAAATATTTATTGTTTAAGACACAAAGGTTTAGATACGTACTAGCATGTAAAGAATTTGCCCCAAGCTGAAAATATAGTATTTAAGGAGCAACTCACTTTGTACAAATTGAACAGTCTCCTAGACTCTGCCCGTGTGTAGATTCTGTGATTTCTGTGTCCCTGCAGTAATAAACCTTTGGTCTTTGACGCCACCACCGAGAAGCCCGTGTTTCTGTTTATGTGTGCACCGAGACAGGTAGAACTCAGGGGTCTTCGGGTGTTGTCCCTGACACCTCTGGACGGTACCAAAAAGTCCAGAACTCCAATCGGACTACACTGGACAGATCACAGCTGCGTCCACTTCAACTTCAGGAGAGCCATGGCCCACCACCACCCGCAACATTGTCCCCGCAGAAGCTGGAGCAAGATGACCGCCGACCAGCTCACCACCTCCCTCAGCCAGAACCCTCCCGCCAACACGACGGACCCCAACGAAGCAGCCCGCAACCTCACACAGTGGCTCACCAACTGCGCCGCAGCAAGAAAGCCTCGTGGTTCACCGACAACCTCAAAAACTCCAAGAAAACCTGCCGCACCCTCGAGAAAGCCTGGTGCCTCGACCAGACAACAGAAAACATGACAGCCCTCAAGAACGCCACCCGCAAACACCACCAGCTGATCCGCACCACCAAAAGGACAACATTCAAAAAACGACTGGACAACAACACCCACAACAGCAAAGAACTCTTCAGCATCGTTAAAGAGCTCTCCAACCTCAACGCCTGCAACAACGACATCACACCCTCGCAAGACCTCTGCGACTAACTCGCCTCATTCCTTCACCGCAAGATCGCCGACATACACGACAGCTTCGGCGCACAGACCACGCACCCAACCACTGAACCAGCACCCCCCACCACCACCCTCTGCATCTGGACCTCGGTCAGCACCGAAGACTCCACCTGCACGATGAACATCATCCACTCCGGCTCCCCACGCGACCGATGCCCACACCACATCTTTAAAAAAGCCGACTCCATCATCGCACCCCAACTCCGGGACATCATTAACAGCTCCTTCACATCCGCCACCTTCCCGGAAAGCTGGAAACATGCCGAGCTCAGCGCCCTCCTGAAGAAACCCACAGCAGACCCCATGGACCTCAAGAACTTCCGCCCCATCTCGCTCCTCACTTTTCCTGCCAAAGTCATCGAGAAGACCGTCAACAAACAACTCTCTGCCTTCCTCGAGACAAACGGATCCCTCGACCCCTCGCAGTCCGGTTTACGAGCAAACCACAGCACCGAGACCGCCCTCATCGCTAATACCGACGTCCTAAGGTCCCTGCTCGACAACGGGGAAACAGTTGCCCTCATCCTCCTGGACCTCTCAGCAGCCTTCGACACCGTATGCCACCGCACCCTGATACAGCGCCTCAGCAACACCGGAATCCAAGGAACGGCCTTGAAGTGGATCATCTCGTTCCTTGCCGGAAGAGCCCAGAGAGTCCGCCTCCCCCCGTTCCGATCCGCGGCCACCGAAGTCATCTGCGGCGTTCCGCAAGGTTCCTCGCTCAGCCCCACCCTCTTCAACGTCTACATGAGCCCCCTCGCAGCCATCGCACGCCAACACAACCTCAACATCATCTCCTACGCTGATGACACCCAGCTGATCCTCTCCCTCACCAATGACCCCGCCACCGCCAGAGCCAGCCTCCAGGAAGGAATCAAAGACGTCGCTGAATGGATGAAGCTCATCCGTCTGAAACTGAACTCAGACAAGATGGAAGTCCTCATCCTGGGCCCAGTCCCCTGTACCTGGGACGACTCCTGGTGGCCCCCGGCCCTGGGAACCCCCCCCCAAGCCAACGGACCATGCAAGCAACCTGGGCTTAATCCTGGACTCCTCCCTCACAATTACCAAGCAAGTCAATGCCGTCTCGTCATCCTGTTTCAACACCCTGCGCATGCTCCGAAATATCTTCCGGTGGATCCCCACCGAAACCAGGAAGACGGTCACCCAGGCCCTCGTCACCAGCCGTCTGGACTACGGGAACACCCTCTACGCTGGAACCACAGCCAAAATCCAGAAAAGACTCCAGCGCATACAGAACGCTTCGGCACGACTCATCCTGGACATCCCCCGTCACAGCCACATCTCTGCCCACCTGAAAGACCTGCACTGGCTCCCTGTCAGCAAGAGGATCACGTTCAGACTCCTCACCCACGCACACAAGGCTCTCCACGACATGGGCCCCAAATACCTCAACAACCGCCTCACATTCTACACACCCACCCGCCAGCTCCGATCCGCCAGCCTCGCCCTTGCCTCCGCCCCACGAATTCGCAAAGCCACCGCCGGAGGAAGATCCTTCTTCTACCTGGCGGCCAAGACATGGAACTCCCTCCCCACCCACCTACGGCTGACCCAGGACCACCTCGCCTTCAGGAAACAACTCAAGACCTGGCTGTTCGAGCAGTAGCGACTCCTTCCCCTCCCAGCGCCTTGAGACACTAGCGGGTGAGTAGCGCGCTATACAAATTTGTATGATTGATTGATTGATTGATTGATTGATTGATTGATTGATTGATAGAGGTAGAGAGGTAGAGAGTAGTAGAGAAAGAGGTAGAGCGAGGTAGAGAGTATAGAATGAGTAATAGAGAGTAGAGAGTGAGTAGTAGAGAGTAGTAGAAAGTAGTAGAGAGTAACAGAGAGTGAGTAGCACAGAGTAGTAAAGAGAGTAGTAGAGAGTAGTAGAGAGTAAGTAGTAGAGAGTGAGTAGAGAAGAAGAGAGTAGCATAGTAGAGTAGTAGAGATTGAGTAGTACAGAGTGAGTAGTAGAGTGAGTAGTAGAGAGGAGTAGTAGAGAGTGAGTTGTAGAGAGTAGTAGAGAGTGAGTAGTGAGTGAGTAGTAGAGAGTGAGCAGTAGAGAGTAGTAGAGAGCAGAAGAGAGTGAGTAGTAGAGAGAGTAGTAGAGAGAGTAGTAGAGAGTGAGTAGTAGAGAGTGAGTAGTAGAGAGTGAGTAGTAGAGAGTGAGTAGTAAAGAGTATGTAGTAGAGAGTAGTGGAGAGTAAGTAGTAGAGAGTAGTAGAGAGTAGTAGAGAGTGAGTAGTAGAGAGTGGGTAGTAGGGAGTAGTGGACTAGTAGAGAGAGTAGTAGAGAGTGAGTGGTAGAGTGAGTAGTACAGTATAGTAGAGAGTGAGTAGTAGAGAGCGAGTAGTAGAGAGCAAGTACTAGAGAGTAGTAGAGAGTAAGTAGTAGAGAGTAGTAGAGAGAGAGTAGTAGAGTAGTAGAGAGTGAGTAGTAGAGAGTGAGTAGTAGGGAGTAGTGGAGTAGTAGAGAGTGAGTAGTACAGAGTGAGTAGTAGAGAGTAGTAGAGAGTGAGTAGTAGAGAGTAGTAGAGAGCGAGTAGTAGAGAGCAAGTAGTAGAGACTGTGTAGTAGAGAGTAGTAGAGAGTGAGTAGTAGAGGCAGTAGTAGAGAGTGAGTAGTAGAGAGAGTAGTAGAGTAGTCACGAGTGAGTAGTAGAGTGAGTAGTAGAGAGTAGTTGAGAGCGAGTAGTGGAGAGTGAGTAGTAGAGAGTGAGTAGTAGAAAGTAGTAGAGAGCGAGTAGTAGAGAGCGAGTAGTAGAGAGTGAGTAGTAGAGAGAGAGTAGTAGGGAGTGAGTAGTAGAGAGTAGTAGAGTGAGTAGTAGAGAGTTAGTAGTAGAGAAAGAGTAGTAGAGAGTGAGAAGTAGAGTAGTAGAGAGTTAGTGGGAGAGAGTAGTAGAGAGTAGTAGAGTGAGTAGTAGAGAGTAGTATAGAGTGAGTAGTAGAGAGAAGTAGAGTAGTAGAGAGTGAGTAGTGTAGAGTGAGTAGTAGAGAGTAGTAGAGAGCGAGTAGTAGAGAGTGAGTAGTAGAGAGTGAATTATAGAGAGTGAGTAGTAGAGAGTGAATAGTAGAGAGTGAGTAGTAGAGAGAGAGTAGTAGAGAGTGAGTAGTAGAGAGTGGTAGAGAGAGTAGTAGAGAAAGAGTAGTAGAGAGAGAGTAGTAGAGAGTGAGTAATAGAGTAGTAGAGAGTGACTGGTAATGAGTAGTAGAGAGTAGTAGAGTGAGTAGTAGAGAGTAGTAGAGAGTGAATAGAAGAGATCAGTAGTAGAAAGTAGTAGAGAGTGAGTAGTAGAGAGTAGTAGCAAGTGAGTAGTAGAGAGTGAGTAGGAGGGAGAGGGTAGTAGAGAGTGAGTAGTAGAGAGTGAATAGTAGAGAGAAGTAGACAGTGAGTAGTAGAGAGATAGTAGTAAAGAGTAGTAGTAGAGGTTTCCTAGTAGAGAGAGAGTAGTAGAGAGTGAGTAGTAGAGAGTGGTAGCGAGAGTAGTAGAGAGCGAGTAGTAGAGAGTGAGTAGTGGAGATTGAATAGTAGAGGGTAGTAGAGAGCGAGTAGTAGAGAGTGAGTAGTAGAGAGTGAGTAGAGAGAGAGTAGTAGAGAGTGAGTAGTAGAGAGAGAGTAGTAGAGAGTGAATAGTAGAGAGTAGTAGACAGTGAGTAGTAGAGAGATAGTAGTAGAGAGTAGTAGTAGAGAGTGAGTAGTAGAGAGTGAGTATTAGAGTAGTAGAGAGTGAGTGGTAGAGAGTAGTAGAGTGAGTAGTAGAGAGTAGTACAGAGTGAGTAGTAGAGAGCAGTAGAGTAGTAAAGAGTGAGTAGTAGAGAGTGAGTAGTAGAGAGTAGTAGAATAGTAAAGAGTGAGTAGTAGAGAGAGTAGTAGAGAGTGGATAGTGGACAGTAGTAGAGAGAGAGTAGCAGAGAGTGAGTAGTAGAGAGTGGTAGAGAGAGTAGTAGAGAGTGAGTAGTAGAGAGAGAGTAGTAGAGAGTGAGTAATAGAGTAGTAGGGACTGAGTGGTAGAGAGTAGTAGAGTGAGTAGTAGAGAGTGAGTAGTAGAGAGTAGTAGAGAGTGAGTAGTAGAGAGTGAATAGTAGAGAGTGAGTAGTAGAGAGAGAGTAGTAGAGAGTGAGTAGTAGAGAGTGGTAGAGAGAGTAGTAGCGAGTGAGTAGTAGTAGAGAATAGTAGAGAGCGAGTAGTAGAGAGTGAGTAGTAGAGAGAGTAGTAGAGAGTGGGTAGTAGAGAGTAGTAGAGTGAGTAGGAGAGAGTAGTAGAGAGTAGTAGAGTGAATAGTAGTGAGTAGTACAGAGTGAGTAGTAGAGAATAGTAGAGTAGTAGAGAGTGAGTAGTATAGAGTGAGTAGTAGAGAGTAGTAGAGAGTGAGTAGTAGAGTAGTAGAGAGTGAGTAGGAGAGATAAGTAGAGAGTAGTAGAGTGAGTAGTAGTGAGTAGTACAGAGTGAGTAGTAGAGAATAGTAGAGTAGTAGAGAGTGAGTAGTATAGAGTGAGTAGTAGAGAGTAGTAGAGAGCGAGTAGTAGAGAGAGAGTAGTAGAGAGCGAGCAGTAGAGAGTGAGTAGTAGAGAGTGGTAGAGACAGTAGTAGAGAATGAGATGTAGAGAGAGAGTAGTAGAGAGTGAGTAATAGAGTAGCAGAGAGTGACTGGTAAAGAGTAGTAGAGAGTAGTAGAGTGAGCAGTAGAGAGTAGTAGAGATCATTAGTAGAGAGTAGTAGAGAGTGAGTAGTAGAGAGTGAGTAGTAGAGAGTAGTAGCAAGTGAGTAGTAGAGAGTAGTAGAGATCAGTAGTAGTGAATAGTAGAGAGAGAGTAATAGATAGTGAGTAGTAGAGAGTGAATAGTAGAGAGTAATAGAGAATGAGTAGTAGAGCGATAGTAGTAGAGAGTAGTAGTAGAGAGTGTGTAGTGGAGAGCGAGAGTAGTAGAGAGTGAGTAGTAGAGAGTGGTAGAGAGAGTAGTAGAGAGCGAGTAGTAGAGAGTGAAGAGTGGAGACTGAGTAGTAGAGGGTAGTAGTGAGCGAGTAGTAGAGAGTGAGTAGTAGAGAGTGGTAGAGAGAGTAGTAGAGAATGAGAAGTAGAGAGAGAGTAGTAGAGAGTGAGTAATAGAGTAGCAGAGAGTGACTGGTAAAGAGTAGTAGAGAGTAGTAGAGTGAGTAGTAGAGAGTAGTAGAGATCAGTTGTAGAGAGTAGTAGAGAGTGAGTAGTAGAGAGTAGTAGCAAGTGAGTAGTAGAGAGTAGTAGAGATCAGTAGTAGTGAGTAGTAGAGAGAGAGTAATAGAGAGTGAGTAGTAGAGAGTGAATAGTAGAGAGTAATAGAGAATGAGAAGTAGAGCGATAGTAGTAGAGAGTAGTAGTAGAGAGTGTGTAGTGGAGAGCGAGAGTAGTAGAGAGTGAATAGTAGAGAGTGGTAGAGAGAGTAGTAGAGAGCGAGTAGTAGAGAGTGAAGAGTGGAGACTGAGTAGTAGAGGGTAGTAGTGAGCGAGTAGTAGAGAGTGAGTGGTAGAGAGAGAGTAGTAAAGAGTATGTAGTAGAGAGTAGTGGAGAGTAAGTAGTAGAGAGTGAGTAGTAGAGAGAGAGTAGTAGAGAGTAGTAGAGAGTGAGTAGTAGAGAGTGGGTAGTAGGGAGTAGTGGACTAGTAGAGAGTGAGTAGTAGAGAGTGAGTAGTAGAGTGAGTAGTACAGTATAGTAGAGAGTGAGTAGTAGAGAGCGAGTAGTAGAGAGCAAGTACTAGAGAGTAGTAGAGAGTAAGTAGTAGAGAGTAGTAGAGAGAGAGTAGTAGAGTAGTAGAGAGTGAGTAGTAGAGAGTGAGTAGTAGGGAGTAGTGGAGTAGTAGAGAGTGAGTAGTAGAGAGTGAGTAGTAGAGAGTAGTAGAGAGTGAGTAGTAGAGAGCGAGTAGCAGAGAGCAAGTAGTAGAGACTGTGTAGTAGAGAGTAGTAGAGAGTGAGTAGTAGAGGCAGTAGTAGAGAGTGAGTGGTAGAGAGTAGTAGAGTGAGTAGTAGAGAGTAGTACAGAATGAGTAGTAGAGAGAGTAGTAGAGAGTGGATAGTGGACAGTAGTAGAGAGAGAGTAGCAGAGAGTGAGTAGTAGAGAGTGGTAGAGAGAGTAGTAGAGAGTGAGTAGTAGAGAGAGAGTAGTAGAGAGTGAGTAATAGAGTAGTAGGGAGTGAGTGGTAGAGAGTAGTAGAGTGAGTAGTAGAGAGTGAGTAGTAGAGAGTAGTAGAGAGTGAGTAGTAGAGAGTGAATAGTAGAGAGTGAGTAGTAGAGAGAGAGTAGTAGAGAGTGAGTAGTAGAGAGTGGTAGAGAGAGTAGTAGCGAGTGAGTAGTAGTAGAGAATAGTAGAGAGCGAGTAGTAGAGAGTGAGTAGTAGAGAGAGTAGTAGAGAGTGGGTAGTAGAGAGTAGTAGAGTGAGTAGTAGAGAAAGAGTAGTAGAGAGTAGTAGAGAGTGAGTAGTAGAGTAGTAGAGAGTGAGTAGGAGAGAGTAGTAGAGAGTAGTAGAGTGAGTAGTAGTGAGTAGTACAGAGTGAGTAGTAGAGAGTAGTAGAGTAGTAGAGAGTGAGTAGTATAGAGTGAGTAGTGGAGAGTAGTAGAGAGCGAGTAGTAGAGAGAGAGTAGTAGAGAGCGAGCAGTAGAGAGTGAGTAGTAGAGAGTGGTAGAGACAGTAGTAGAGAATGAGATGTAGAGAGAGAGTAGTAGAGAGTGAGTAATAGAGTAGCAGAGAGTGACTGGTAAAGAGTAGTAGAGAGTAGTAGAGTGAGTAGTAGAGAGTAGTAGAGATCATTAGTAGAGAGTGAGTAGTAGAGAGTGAGTAGTAGAGAGTAGTAGCAAGTGAGTAGTAGAGAATAGTAGAGATCAGTGGTAGTGAGTAGTAGAGAGAGAGTAATAGAGAGTGAGTAGTAGAGAGTGAATAGTAGAGAGTAATAGAGAATGAGTAGTAGAGCGATAGTAGTAGAGAGTAGTAGTAGAGAGTGTGTAGTGGAGAGCGAGAGTAGTAGAGAGTGAGTAGTAGAGAGTGGTAGAGAGAGTAGTAGAGAGCGAGTAGTAGAGAGTGAAGAGTGGAGACTGAGTAGTAGAGGGTAGTAGTGAGCGAGTAGTAGAGAGTGAGTAGTAGAGTGGTAGAGAGAGTAGTAGAGAATGAGAAGTAGAGAGAGAGTAGTAGAGAGTAGTAGAGATCAGTTGTAGAGAGTAGTAGAGAGTGAGTAGTAGAGAGTAGTAGCAAGTGAGTAGTAGAGAGTAGTAGAGATCAGTAGTAGTGAGTAGTAGAGAGAGAGTAGTAGAGTAATAGAGAGTGAGTAGTAGAGAGTGAATAGTAGAGAGTAATAGAGAATGAGAAGTAGAGCGATAGTAGTAGAGAGTAGTAGTAGAGAGTGTGTAGTGGAGAGCGAGAGTAGTAGAGAGTGAGTAGTAGAGAGTGGTAGAGAGAGTAGTAGAGACCGAGTAGTAGAGAGTGAAGAGTGGAGACTGAGTAGTAGAGGGTAGTAGTGAGCGAGTAGTAGAGAGTGAGTGGTAGAGAGAGAGTAGTAAAGAGTATGTAGTAGAGAGTAGTGGAGAGTAAGTAGTAGAGAGTAGTAGAGAGTGAGTAGTAGAGAGAGAGTAGTAGAGAGTAGTAGAGAGTGAGTAGTAGAGAGTGGGTAGTAGGGAGTAGTGGACTAGTAGAGAGTGAGTAGTAGAGAGTGAGTGGTAGAATGAGTAGTACAGTATAGTAGAGAGTGAGTAGTAGAGAGCGAGTAGTAGAGAGCAAGTACTAGAGAGTAGTAGAGAGTAAGTAGTAGAGAGTAGTAGAGAGAGAGTAGTAGAGTAGTAGAGAGTGAGTAGTAGAGAGTGAGTAGTAGGGAGTAGTGGAGTAGTAGAGAGTGAGTAGTACAGAGTGAGTAGTAGAGAGTAGTAGAGAGTGAGTAGTAGAGAGTAGTAGAGAGCGAGTAGTAGAGAGCAAGTAGTAGAGACTGTGTAGTAGAGAGTAGTAGAGAGTGAGTAGTAGAGGCAGTAGTAGAGAGTGAGTAGTAGAGAGAGTAGTAGAGTAGTCATGAGTGAGTAGTAGAGTGAGTAGTAGAGAGTAGTTGAGAGCGAGTAGTGGAGAGTGAGTAGTAGAGAGTGAGTAGTAGAAAGTAGTAGAGAGCGAGTAGTAGAGAGCGAGTAGTAGAGAGTGAGTAGTAGAGAGAGAGTAGTAGGGAGTGAGTAGTAGAGAGTAGTAGAGTGAGTAGTAGAGAGTTAGTAGTAGAGAAAGAGTAGTAGAGAGTGAGAAGTAGAGTAGTAGAGAGTTAGTGGGAGAGAGTAGTAGAGAGTAGTAGAGTGAGTAGTAGAGAGTAGTATAGAGTGAGTAGTAGAGAGAAGTAGAGTAGTAGAGAGTGAGTAGTGTAGAGTGAGTAGTAGAGAGTAGTAGAGAGCGAGTAGTAGAGAGTGAGTAGTAGAGAGTGAATAGTAGAGAGTGAGTAGTAGAAAGAGAGTAGTAGAGAGTGAGTAGTAGAGAGTGGTAGAGAGAGTAGTAGAGAAAGAGTAGTAGAGAGAGAGTAGTAGAGAGTGACTGGTAATGAGTAGTAGAGAGTAGTAGAGTGAGTAGTAGAGAGTAGTAGAGAGTGAGTAGAAGAGATCAGTAGTAGAAAGTAGTAGAGAGTGAGTAGTAGAGAGTAGTAGCAAGTGAGTAGTAGAGAGTGAGTAGGAGGGAGAGAGTAGTAGAGAGTGAGTAGTAGAGAGTGAATAGTAGAGAGTAGTAAACAGTGAGTAGTAGAGAGATAGTAGTAGAGAGTAGTAGTAGAGGTTTCGTAGTAGAGAGAGAGTAGTAGAGAGTGAGTAGTAGAGAGTGGTAGCGAGAGTAGTAGAGAGCGAGTAGTAGAGAGTGAGTAGTGGAGATTGAATAGTAGAGGGTAGTAGAGAGCGAGTAGTAGAGAGTGAGTAGTAGAGAGTGAGTAGAGAGAGAGTAGTAGAGAGTGAGTAGTAGAGAGAGAGTAGTAGAGAGTGAATAGTAGAGAGTAGTAGACAGTGAGTAGTAGAGAGATAGTAGTAGAGAGTAGTAGTAGAGAGTGAGTAGTAGAGAGTGAGTAGTAGAGTAGTAGAGAGTGAGTGGTAGAGAGTAGTAGAGTGAGTAGTAGAGAGTAGTACAGAGTGAGTAGTAGAGAGCAGTAGAGTATTAAAGAGTGAGTAGTAGAGAGTGAGTAGTAGAGAGTAGTAGAATAGTAAAGAGTGAGTAGTAGAGAGAGTAGTAGAGAGTGGATAGTGGACAGTGAGTAGTAGAGAGAGAGTAGCAGAGAGTGAGTAGTAGAGAGTGGTAGAGAGAGTAGTAGAGAGTGAGTAGTAAAGAGAGAGTAGTAGAGAGTGAGTAATAGAGTAGTAGGGAGTGAGTGGTAGAGAGTAGTAGAGTGAGTAGTAGAGAGTGAGTAGTAGAGAGTAGTAGAGAGTGAGTAGTAGAGAGTGAATAGTAGAGAGAGAGTAGTAGAGAGAGAGTAGTAGAGAGTGAGTAGTAGAGAGTGGTAGAGAGAGTAGTAGCGAGTGAGTAGTAGTAGAGAGTAGTAGAGAGCGAGTAGTAGAGAGTGAGTAGTAGAGAGAGTAGTAGAGAGTGGGTAGTAGAGAGTAGTAGAGTGAGTAGTAGAGAAAGAGTAGTAGAGAGTAGTAGAGAGTGAGTAGTAGAGTAGTAGAGAGTGAGTAGGAGAGAGTAGGAGAGAGTAGTAGAGTGAGTAGTAGTGAGTAGTATAGAGTGAGTAGTAGAGAGTAGTAGAGAGCGAGTAGTAGAGAGAGAGTAGTAGAGAGCGAGCAGTAGAGAGTGAGTAGTAGAGAGTGGTAGAGATAGTAGTAGAGAATGAGATGTAGAGAGAGAGTAGTAGAGAGTGAGTAATAGAGTAGCAGAGAGTGACTGGTAAAGAGTAGTAGAGAGTAGTAGAGTGAGTAGTAGAGAGTAGTAGAGATCATTAGTAGAGAGTAGTAGAGAGTGAGTAGTAGAGAGTGAGTAGTAGAGAGTAGTAGCAAGTGAGTAGTAGAGAGTAGTAGAGATCAGTAGTAGTGAGTAGTCGAGAGAGAGTAATAGAGAGTGAGTAGTAGAGAGTGAATAGTAGAGAGTAATAGAGAATGAGTAGTAGAGCGATAGTAGTAGAGAGTAGTAGTAGAGAGTGTGTAGTGGAGAGCGAGAGTAGTAGAGAGTGAGTAGTAGAGAGTGGTAGAGAGAGTAGTAGAGAGCGAGTAGTAGAGAGTGAAGAGTGGAGACTGAGTAGTAGAGGGTGGTAGTGAGCGAGTAGTAGAGAGTGAGTAGTAGAGAGTGGTAGAGAGAGTAGTAGAGAATGAGAAGTAGAGAGAGAGTAGTAGAGAGTGAGTAATAGAGTAGCAGAGAGTGACTGGTAAAGAGTAGTAGAGAGTAGTAGAGTGAGTAGTAGAGAGTAGTAGAGATCAGTAGTAGAGAGTAGTAGAGAGTGAGTAGTAGAGAGTGAGTAGTAGAGAGTAGTAGCAAGTGAGTAGTAGAGAGTAGTAGAGATCAGTAGTAGTGAGTAGTAGAGAGAGAGTAGTAGAGAGTGAGTAGTAGAGAGAGAGTAGTAGAGTAGTAGAGAGTGAGTAGTAGAGTGAGTAGTAGAGAGTAGTTGAGAGCGAGTAATGGAGAGTGAGTAGTAGAAAGTAGTAGAGAGCGAGTAGTAGAGAGCGAGTAGTAGAGAGTGAGTAGTAGAGAGAGAGTAGTAGGGAGTGAGTAGTAGAGAGTAGTAGAGTGAGTAGTAGAGAGTTAGTAGTAGAGAAAGAGTAGTAGAGAGTGAGAAGTAGAGTAGTAGAGAGTTAGTGGGAGAAAGCAGTAGAGAGTAGTAGAGTGAGTAGTAGAGAGTAGTATAGAGTGAGTAGTAGAGAGAAGTAGAGTAGTAGAGAGTGAGTAGTGTAGAGTGAGTAGTAGAGAGTAGTAGAGAGCGAGTAGTAGAGAGTGAGTAGTAGAGAGTGAATAGTAGAGAGTGAGTAGTAGAGAGTGAATAGTAGAGAGTGAGTAGTAGAGAGAGAGTAGTAGAGAGAGAGTAGTAGAGAGTGGTAGAGAGAGTAGTAGAGAAAGAGTAGTAGAGAGAGAGTAGTAGAGAGTGACTGGTAATGAGTAGTAGAGAGTAGTAGAGTGAGTAGTAGAGAGTAGTAGAGAGTGAGTAGAAGAGATCAGTAGTAGAAAGTAGTAGAGAGTGAGTAGTAGAGAGTAGTAGCAAGTGAGTAGTAGAGAGTGAGTAGGAGGGAGAGAGTAGTAGAGAGTGAGTAGTAGAGAGCGAATAGTAGAGAGTAGTAGACAGTGAGTAGTAGAGAGTGAGTAGTAGAGAGTGAGTAGTAGAGAGTGAGTAGTAGAGAGTGAGTAGTAAAGAGTATGTAGTAGAGAGTAGTGGAGAGTAAGTAGTAGAGAGTAGTAGAGAGTGAGTAGTAGAGAGAGAGTAGTAGAGAGTGGGTAGTAGGGAGTAGTGGACTAGTAGAGAGAGTAGCAGAGAGTGAGTGGTAGAGTGAGTAGTACAGTATAGTAGAGAGTGAGTAGTAGAGAGCGAGTAGTAGAGAGCAAGTACTAGAGAGTAGTAGAGAGTAAGTAGTAGAGAGTAGTAGAGAGAGAGTAGTAGAGTAGTAGAGAGTGAGTAGTAGAGAGTGAGTAGTAGGGAGTAGTGGAGTAGTAGAGAGTGAGTAGTAGAGAGTGAGTAGTAGAGAGTAGTAGAGAGTGAGTAGTAGAGAGTAGTAGAGAGCGAGTAGTAGAGAGCAAGTAGTAGAGACTGTGTAGTAGAGAGTAGTAGAGAGTGAGTAGTAGAGGCAGTAGTAGAGAGTGGTAGAGAGAGTATTAGAGAGTGAGTAGTAAAGAGAGAGTAGTAGAGAGTGAGTAATAGAGTAGTAGAGAGTGAATGGTAGAGAGTAGTAGAGAGTAGTAGAGTGAGTAGTAGAGAGTAGTGGGGAGTGAGTAGTAGAGATCAGTAGAAGAGAGTAGTAGAGAGTAGAGAGAGTGAGAAGTAGAGAGTGAGTAGTAGAGCGTGAGGAGTAGAGAGTGAGTAGTGGAGAGTGAGTTGTAGAGAGAGAGTAGCAGAGAGTGAGTAGTAGAGAGTGGTAGAGAGAGTAGTATAGAATGAGTAGTAGAAAGAGAGTAGTAGAGAGTGAGTAATAGAGTAGTAGAGAATGAGTGGTAGAGAGTAGTAGAGCGTAGTAGAGTGAGTAGTAGAGATAAGTAGTATATAGTAGTGGAGAGTGAGTAGTAGAGAGTGAGTAGTAGAGAGTGAGTAGTGGAGAGTGAGTAGTAGAGAGAGTAGTAGAGAGTGAGTAGTAGAGAGTGAATAGTAGAGAGTAGTAGACAGTGAGTAGTAGAGAGATAGTAGTAGAGAGTAGTAGAAGAGAGTGAGTAGTAGAGAGTGAGTAGTAGAGTAGTAGAGAGTGAGTGGTAGAGAGTAGTAGAGTGAGTAGTAGAGAGTAGTACAGAGTGAGTAGTAGAGAGCAGTAGAGTATTAAAGAGTGAGTAGTAGAGAGTGAGTAGTAGAGAGTAGTAGAATAGTAAAGAATGAGTAGTAGAGAGAGTAGTAGAGAGTGGATAGTGGACAGTGAGTAGTAGAGAGAGAGTAGCAGAGAGTGAGTAGTAGAGAGTGGTAGAGAGAGTAGTAGAGAGTGAGTAGTAGAGAGAGAGTAGTAGAGAGTGAGTAATAGAGTAGTAGGGAGTGAGTGGTAGAGAGTAGTAGAGTGAGTAGTAGAGAGTGAGTAGTAGAGAGTAGTAGAGAGTGAGTAGTAGAGAGTGAATAGTAGAGAGAGAGTAGTAGAGAGAGAGTAGTAGAGAGTGAGTAGTAGAGAGTGGTAGAGAGAGTAGTAGCGAGTGAGTAGTAGTAGAGAGTAGTAGAGAGCAAGTAGTAGAGAGTGAGTAGTAGAGAGAGTAGTAGAGAGTGGGTAGTAGAGAGTAGTAGAGTGAGTAGTAGAGAAAGAGTAGTAGAGAGTAGTAGAGAGTGAGTAGTAGAGTAGTAGAGAGTGAGTAGGAGAGAGTAGGAGAGAGTAGTAGAGTGAGTAGTAGTGAGTAGTATAGAGTGAGTAGTAGAGAGTAGTAGAGAGCGAGTAGTAGAGAGAGAGTAGTAGAGAGCGAGCAGTAGAGAGTGAGTAGTAGAGAGTGGTAGAGATAGTAGTAGAGAATGAGATGTAGAGAGAGAGTAGTAGAGAGTGAGTAATAGAGTAGCAGAGAGTGACTGGTAAAGAGTAGTAGAGAGTAGTAGAGTGAGTAGTAGAGAGTAGTAGAGATCATTAGTAGAGAGTAGTAGAGAGTGAGTAGTAGAGAGTGAGTAGTAGAGAGTAGCAGCAAGTGAGTAGTAGAGAGTAGTAGAGATCAGTAGTAGTGAGTAGTAGAGAGAGAGTAATAGAGAGTGAGTAGTAGAGAGTGAATAGTAGAGAGTAATAGAGAATGAGTAGTAGAGCGATAGTAGTAGAGCGATAGTAGTAGAGAGTAGTAGTAGAGAGTGTGTAGTGGAGAGCGAGAGTAGTAGAGAGTGAGTAGTAGAGAGTGGTAGAGATAGTAGTAGAGAGCGAGTAGTAGAGAGTGAAGAGTGGAGACTGAGTAGTAGAGGGTGGTAGTGAGCGAGTAGTAGAGAGTGAGTAGTAGAGAGTGGTAGAGAGAGTAGTAGAGAATGAGAAGTAGAGAGAGAGTAGTAGAGAGTGAGTAATAGAGTAGCAGAGAGTGACTGGTAAAGAGTAGTAGAGAGTAGTAGAGTGAGTAGTAGAGAGTAGTAGAGATCAGTAGTAGAGAGTAGTAGAGAGTGAGTAGTAGAGAGTGAGTAGTAGAGAGTAGTAGCAAGTGAGTAGTAGAGAGTAGTAGAGATCAGTAGTAGTGAGTAGTAGAGAGAGAGTAGTAGAGAGTGAGTAGTAGAGAGAGTAGTAGAGTAGTAGAGAGTGAGTAGTAGAGTGAGTAGTAGAGAGTAGTTGAGAGCGAGTAGTGGAGAGTGAGTAGTAGAAAGTAGTAGAGAGCGAGTAGTAGAGAGCGAGTAGTAGAGAGTGAGTAGTAGAGAGAGAGTAGTAGGGATTGAGTAGTAGAGAGTAGTAGAGTGAGTAGTAGAGAGTTAGTATAGAGTGAGTAGTAGAGAGAAGTAGAGTAGTAGAGAGTGAGTAGTGTAGAGTGAGTAGTAGAGAGTAGTAGAGAGCGAGTAGTAGAGAGTGAGTAGTAGAGAGTGAATAGTAGAGAGTGAGTAGTAGAGAGTGAATAGTAGAGAGTGAGTAGTAGAGAGAGAGTAGTAGAGAGTGAGTAGTAGAGAGTGGTAGAGAGAGTAGTAGAGAAAGAGTAGTAGAGAGAGAGTAGTAGAGAGTGACTGGTAATGAGTAGTAGAGAGTAGTAGAGTGAGTAGTAGAGAGTAGTAGAGAGTGAGTAGAAGAGATCAGTAGTAGAAAGTAGTAGAGAGTGAGTAGTAGGGAGTAGTAGCAAGTGAGTAGTAGAGAGTGAGTAGGAGGGAGAGAGTAGTAGAGAGTGAGTAGTAGAGAGTGAATAGTAAAGAGTAGTAGACAGTGAGTAGTAGAGAGATAGTAGTAGAGAGTAGTAGTAGAGGTTTCGTAGTAGAGAGAGAGTAGAGAGTGAGTAGTAGAGAGTGGTAGCGAGAGTAGTAGAGAGCGAGTAGTAGAGAGTGAGTAGTGGAGATTGAATAGTAGAGGGTAGTAGAGAGCGAGTAGTAGAGAGTGAGTAGTAGAGAGTGAGTAGAGAGAGAGTAGTAGAGAGTGAGTAGTAGAGAGAGAGTAGTAGAGAGTGAATAGTAGAGAGTATTAGACAGTGAGTAGTAGAGAGATAGTAGTAGAGAGTAGTAGTAGAGAGTGAGTAGTAGAGAGTGAGTAGTAGAGTAGTAGAGAGTGAGTGGTAGAGAGTAGTAGAGTGAGTAGTAGAGAGTAGTACAGAGTGAGTAGTAGAGAGCAGTAAAGTATTAAAGAGTGAGTAGTAGAGAGTGAGTAGTAGAGAGTATTAGAATCGTAAAGAGTGAGTAGTAGAGAGAGTAGTAGAGAGTGGATAGTGGACAGTGAGTAGTAGAGAGTGGTAGAGAGAGTAGTAGAGAGTGAGTAGTAGAGAGAGTAGTAGAGAGTGAGTAATAGAGTAGTAGGGAGTGAGTGGTAGAGAGTAGTAGAGTGAGTAGTAGAGAGTGAGAGTGAGTAGTAGAGAGTGAGTAGTAGAGAGTAGTAGAGAGTGAGTAGTAGAGAGTGAATAGTAGAGAGAGAGTAGTAGAGAGAGAGTAGTAGAGAGTGAGTAGTAGAGAGTGGTAGAGAGAGTAGTAGCGAGTGAGTAGTAGTAGAGAGTAGTAGAGAGCGAGTAGTAGAGAGTGAGTAGTAGAGAGAGTAGTAGAGAGTGGGTAGTAGAGAGTAGTAGAGTGAGTAGTAGAGAAAGAGTAGTAGAGAGGGAGTAGTAGAGTAGTAGAGAGTGAGTAGTAGAGAGTAGTAGAGAGTAGTAGAGAGCGAGTAGTAGAGAGTGAGTAGTAGAGAGAGTAGTAGAGAGTGGGTAGTAGAGAGTAGTAGAGTGAGTAGTAGAGAAAGAGTAGTAGAGAGGGAGTAGTAGAGTAGTAGAGAGCGAGTAGTAGTGAGAGAGTAGTAGAGAGCGAGCAGTAGAGAGTGAGTAGTAGAGAGTGGTAGAGACAGTAGTAGAGAATGAGATGTAGAGAGAGAGTAGTAGAGAGTGAGTAATAGAGTAGCAGAGAGTGACTGGTAAAGAGTAGTAGAGAGTAGTAGAGTGAGTAGTAGAGAGTAGTAGAGATCATTAGTAAAGAGTAGTAGAGAGTGAGTAGTAGAGAGTGAGTAGTAGAGAGTAGTAGCAAGTGAGTAGTAGAGAGTAGTAGAGATCAGTAGTAGTGAGTAGTAGAGAGAGAGTAATAGAAAGTGAGTAGTAGAGAGTGAATAGTAGAGAGTAATAGAGAATGAGTAGTAGAGCGATAGTAGTAGAGAGTAGTAGTAGAGAGTGTGTAGTGGAGAGCGAGAGTAGTAGAGAGTGAGTAGTAGAGAGTGGTAGAGAGAGTAGTAGAGAGCGAGTTGTAGAGAGTGAAGAGTGGAGACTGAGTAGTAGAGGGTAGTAGTGAGCGAGTAGTAGAGAGTGAGTAGTAGAGAGTGGTAGAGAGAGTAGTAGAGAATGAGAAGTAGAGAGAGAGTAGTAGAGAGTGAGTAATAGAGTAGCAGAGAGTGACTGGTAAAGAGTAGTAGAGAGTAGTAGAGTGAGTAGTAAAGAGTAGTAGAGATCAGTAGTAGAGAGTAGTAGAGAGTGAGTAGTAGAGAGTAGTAGCAAGTGAGTAGTAGAGAGTAGTAGAGATCAGTAGTAGTGAGTAGTAGAGAGAGAGTAATAGAGAGTGAGTAGTAGAGAGTGAATAGTAGAGAGTAATAGAGAATGAGAAGTAGAGCGATAGTAGTAGAGAGTAGTAGTAGAGAGTGTGTAGTGGAGAGCGAGAGTAGTAGAGAGTGAGTAGTAGAGAGTGGTAGAGAGAGTAGTAGAGAGCGAGTAGTAGAGAGTGAAGAGTGGAGACTGAGTAGTAGAGGGTAGTAGTGAGCGAGTAGTAGAGAGTGAGTGGTAGAGAGAGAGTAGTAGAGAGTGAGTAGTAGAGAGTGAGTAGTAGAGAGTAGTTGAGTGAGTAGCAGAGAGTGAATAGTAGAGAAAGAATAGTAGAGAGTAGTAGAGAGTGAGTAGTAGAGTAGTAGAGAGTGAGTGGTAGAGAGTAGTAGAGGGAGTAGTACAGAGTCAGTAGTAGAGAGCAGTAGAGTAGTAAAGAGTGAGTAGTAGAGAGTGAGTAGTAGAGAGTGAGTAGTGGAGAGTGAGTAGTAGAGAGTAGTCGAGTAGCAAAGAGTGAGTAGTAGAGAGTAAGGAGTAGAGAGTGAGTAGTGGAGAGTGAGTTGTAGAGAGAGAGTAGCAGAGAGTGAGTAGTAGAGAGTGGTAGAGAGAGTAGTAGAGAGTGAGTAGTAGAGAGAGAGTAGTAGAGAGTGAGTAATAGAGTAGTAGAGAGTGAGTGGTAGAGAATTTTTTTTGAATTTTAATTTTGAATTTTAAAATATTTATACAGCGCGCGTACACCCAAAGGTTTCATGGCGCTACAGTAGGCAGAGTCTCTAAGGTCATGGAGCGGGGAGAGAAAATGAGGAGAATTTATGAGGGGAATGCTTTGGAAAAAAGAAAGGTTTTTAAGGCCTTTCGAAAGGGCTGGCATTGATTGGAAGTTCTGAGTTGCATCAGAAGGGAGTTCCAGAACACAGGGGCGAGGGTGGAGAATTTAGACCCTCCCCATTTCTTACGACGGAAGCGAGGAACTGTGAGTAGGTGGTGAGAAGAGGAGCGAAGTTCCCTGGGGGGGACATAAGGTATGATCTCCGAGGAAATAAAAGCAGGGGACCTGCCTAGCTGGGCCTGAAAGGCGAGACAGCCCACCTTAAAAAGGGAGCGTTCGCGCACAGGGAGCCAGTGCAGGGATTTCAAAAGGGGAGTGGCGTGATGGGATTTCGTCAGGTTGTATACCAAGCGCGCCGCTTGGTTTTGGACCAGCTGGAGACGACGTACGCTATAGGCTGGCATGCCATGGTAAAGAGCGTTGGCATAATCCAAGCGGGAGATGACCATGGCCAGTACAATAAGTTTCAGGGCTGTGAAGGAGAAGAAGCGGGAGACTTTACGGATAGTGCGGAGGGATAGAAAAGAGGAGGAAACCACCGAGCTCACCTGGGAGTGCATAGTGAGTTGATCATTGATTTTTATGCCCAGGGTTTTGACGGAGGAGGTAGGGGGTGGGGGAGGACCAAGTGAGGAGGGCCAGAAGAGGGGGGACCAGGGACTGGAGCAACCACCTGTCAGAACAAGCTCTGTCTTATCTGGATTTAGTTTCAGGTGGTTGTGATTCATCCAGTCCCGGATGAAAAGCATGGTGGATTGGAATTTGGATTTGGAGTCAGGGGAGCGAGACAGAGAAAAAATGAGCTGGAGGTCATCCGCATAATTGTATACGGAGACCTCCATCTGTTGAAGAGCAAAAATGAGGGGGGCTATATACAAATTAAACAGTAGGGGGGAAAGGGAGGAGCCCTGGGGGACCCCGCACACTACCTTCCGTGGTTCAGCCCAGAAGTCCCCCAGGCGAACTGCCTGGGTGCGTCCGCTTAGAAAGGAGGACAGCCAGACCAAGGCGGTGCCTCCGATCCCCGCCGCTCCGACACGGGAGAGTAAGATGGAGTGATCTACCGTGTCGAATGCGGCCGAGAGATCGAGTAGCACCAGGGCCTGGGGGATGCCAGTGTCCATTCCCTCTCTAAGGTTGTCCAGTACAGAAAGCACGACCGACTCGGTGGAGTGAGCCGGTCGAAAGCCGGCCTGACGGGGCGCCAGGATTCGGTTTGCTTCCACGTAGGAAGATAGTGCTTTGATGACATGCCGCTCCAGGACTTTCCCTAGGAAGGGGAGGAGGGAGATGGGGCGGTAGTTAGCAGGGACGGAAAGATCTGATCCAGGTTTTTTTAGAATGGGCAGGATTATGGCAGATTTGAGAGCGGGGGTGACCACGCCTTGGGCCAAGGAACTGTTAAGAAAGGTGAGGGGGGTAGCGGACAGTTGGTGAAGACATGAGCAAGAATATGAGCAGGACAAGGGTCGTGAGGGGAGCCAGATTTGACCAGAGGGAGGAGGGAAAGGAAAGAATCTTCTGTTAGAGGAGGGAATGAGTGAAGGCGGGCGTCTGTCGGGGGACAAGGAGGGACTCGGAAAGAGGGGGAAGGGGGAGGAATATTGGCCCTGATTGTCGCAATTTTGTCCAAAAAGTAGGAGTTCAGGGTATCACAAAGAGGTTGAGAGGGGGAGGGTGTGAGGGTGGTTCGATCAGAGTATGCGAGTTTCTTAATGATGGCAAAAATTTCTCTGGATTTGTTCTCCGCAACTAGGATTTTGGAGGAGAAGTACTCTTTTTTGGTGGACAGTATGGATTTCTTATATTGCTGCAAAAGGGAAGTGTAGTGTGATTTAAGCTGAGGGCAGTACTGTCTTCTCCATGCTCGTTCTGCGTGGCGGACCGCTAGTTTTTGTGCCTTCAGATCGTTATTGAACCACAGGTTGGAATCATTAGTCCGTTTGGAGGAAATGCGCCTCAGGGGAGCGATGGAATCGCAGGCTAAGAGTAGCCACGAGTTGATGGAATTAGCTTGATCCGCTGAGGGCAGGCCGGACAGATCGGGGCAGGAGGAGGAGAGAGAGGAGGCTAAGGCAGCCAGGTCTACCCGCCCCCAGGAACGGGCCCAGATGTTTTTGGGGTGCGGGGACTTGATAGGCGGTGCGAGTTGAGAGGAGAAAGAGATCAATGAGTGATCAGACCAGGGGCAGGGAGAGATGGACAGAAAAGAAATAGGGCAGTTCAGAGACCAGATTTGGTCGAGCGTGTGTCCATGAATATGGGTCGGGGTATTGATATGCGAGATGAAATTAAGAGAGCGTAAGGTTTCAGAAAATTCCTTAGAAGTAGAGCATTCAGCTGGGTCGGAAGGCCAGAAATTAAAATCACCCAGGAGCAGGACGGATGAATTGTTTACAGCTAGGGAGGCCACCAATTCTTGAAATCCGTCCAAGAAGGTAGGCGACGGTTGAGGAGGGCGGTACATAAGAAGGCAGGTGAGGGGAGTATGGTAACAAAGAGAGCGAGCGACTAAAAAGTCGGCCGTGCCTATCGAGGGAAAACTGATAGGTTGGAATGGTAGATCCTTTCTGGCGATCAGGGCGACACCCCCTCCGGATTTACCCATTGGGCGGTCAGCCCGGAGGGCATAGTAGGTGGCTGGAAGGGAGGCAAGGAGATTAGGGAGGGAGCTGTCGCGAAACCAGGTCTCCGTAAGGAATAGGAGGTCTGGTTTATGGATATCAAGCAAAACTGACAGTTCGTGGCAATGCTTAACCGCGGACCGCGTGTTGAGGTAGAATATGGTAAGTGGGACCTGACTGGATCCGGCTGGGGGATTAGGACGGGGAGGAGAGGGCAGGGGGGGAGGGAGGGGCGGAGTGAGAGGGGCGATCGGAGTTGCTGCGGCTGTGATGCCCAGATTCTTGATATGGATGGTCAGAGAGGCTTCAATGGGCCTGCTGGCTTGAAGAGCGAGTAGCTGTGCCGATGAATATTGTAATGGGCCGGGCAGGAGAAGGGGCCTAGGCCCTAGGCGCGTTTGGTCGCGGACGGGCGCAGACGGGCTCGCCTTAAGCGCGCCTTCGGCGCGCAATCGGCGCGCCCGCTACGCTCGTCCGCTGCGCGTCCGGTAATGGCACATGATTTATGGGAGTTGAGGGAAGGGAAACATGGGCGTGGCCTCCGAGAGGGGGCGTGGCCTCGGCGCTCGCCAAGTGGCGTGAAGTATTGTCCAAAGGTCGGTGACCTCCCGCCGCAGCGATGAATCGGCTGCGCGGGGAACCGGAAATGAGCAGGTAAAGTAGGTTTTATTAAAAGCAAGTACACGAGTAAAATACACACAATTCTCTCTATTAATCAGGGTAAAATTGCTAAAGGTCTGCTCCCGGCTTCCGCCTCAGGCGGACTCGCAAGACTGGGCAGGACGCTCGTGAACAGCGTCTATTTAAATGCGCTGAAAGTGAGCGTGGCCTCCGAGAGGGGGCGTGGCCTCGGCGCTCGCCAAAGTGGCGTGAAGTATTGTCCAAAGGTCGGTGACCTCCCGCCGCAGCGATGAATCGGCTGCGCGGGGAACCGGAAATGAGCAGGTAAAGTAGGTTTTATTAAAAGCAAGTACACGAGTAAAATACACACAATTCTCTCTATTAATCAGGGTAAAATTGCTAAAGGTCTGCTCCCGGCTTCCGCCTCAGGAGGACTCGCAAGACTGGGCAGGACGCTCGTGAACAGCGTCTATTTAAATGCGCTGAAAGTGGGCGTGGCCTCCGAGAGGGGGCGTGGCCTCGGCGCTCGCCAAAGTGGCGTGAAGTATTGTCCAAAGGTCGGTGACCTCCCGCCGCAGCGATGAATCGGCTGCGCGGGGAACCGGAAATGAGCAGGTAAAGTAGGTTTTATTAAAAGCAAGTACACGAGTAAAATACACACAATTCTCTCTATTAATCAGGGTAAAATTGCTAAAGGTCTGCTCCCGGCTTCCGCCTCAGGAGGACTCGCAAGACTGAGTAAGAGTAGTAGAGAGTAGTAGAGTGAGTAGTAGAGAGTGAGTAGTAGAGATCAGTAGTAGATAGTAGTAAGGAGTGAGTAGTAGAGAGTGAGTAGTAGAGAGTGAGTAGTGGAGAGTGAGTAGTAGAGAGTGAGTAGTAGAGAGTGGTAGAGAGAGTATTAGAGAGTGAGTAGTAAAGAGAGAGTAGTAGAGAGTGAGTAATAGAGTAGTAGAGAGTGAATGGTAGAGAGTAGTAGAGAGTAGTAGAGTGAGTAGTAGAGAGTAGTGGGGAGTGAGTAGTAGAGATCAGTAGAAGAGAGTAGTAGAGAGTAGAGAGAGTGAGAAGTAGAGAGTGAGTAGTAGAGCGTGAGGAGTAGAGAGTGAGTAGTGAAGAGTGAGTTGTAGAGAGAGAGTAGCAGAGAGTGAGTAGTAGAGAGTGGTAGAGAGAGTAGTATAGAATGAGTAGTAGAAAGAGAGTAGTAGAGAGTGAGTAATAGAGTAGTAGAGAATGAGTGGTAGAGAGTAGTAGAGCGTAGTAGAGTGAGTAGTAGAGATAAGTAGTAGATAGTAGTGGAGAGTGAGTAGTAGAGAGTGAGTAGTAGAGAGTGAGTAGTGGAGAGTGAGTAGTAGAGAGAGTAGTAGAGAGTGAGTAGTAGAGAGTGAATAGTAGAGAGTAGTAGACAGTGAGTAGTAGAGAGATAGTAGTAGAGAGTAGTAGAAGAGAGTGAGTAGTAGAGAGTGAGTAGTAGAGTAGTAGAGAGTGAGTGGTAGAGAGTAGTAGAGTGAGTAGTAGAGAGTAGTACAGAGTGAGTAGTAGAGAGCAGTAGAGTATTAAAGAGTGAGTAGTAGAGAGTGAGTAGTAGAGAGTAGTAGAATAGTAAAGAGTGAGTAGTAGAGAGAGTAGTAGAGAGTGGATAGTGGACAGTGAGTAGTAGAGAGAGAGTAGCAGAGAGTGAGTAGTAGAGAGTGGTAGAGAGAGTAGTAGAGAGTGAGTAGTAGAGAGAGAGTAGTAGAGAGTGAGTAATAGAGTAGTAGGGAGTGAGTGGTAGAGAGTAGTAGAGTGAGTAGTAGAGAGTGAGTAGTAGAGAGTAGTAGAGAGTGAGTAGTAGAGAGTGAATAGTAGAGAGAGAGTAGTAGAGAGAGAGTAGTAGAGAGTGAGTAGTAGAGAGTGGTAGAGAGAGTAGTAGCGAGTGAGTAGTAGTAGAGAGTAGTAGAGAGCAAGTAGTAGAGAGTGAGTAGTAGAGAGAGTAGTAGAGAGTGGGTAGTAGAGAGTAGTAGAGTGAGTAGTAGAGAAAGAGTAGTAGAGAGTAGTAGAGAGTGAGTAGTAGAGTAGTAGAGAGTGAGTAGGAGAGAGTAGGAGAGAGTAGTAGAGTGAGTAGTAGTGAGTAGTATAGAGTGAGTAGTAGAGAGTAGTAGAGAGCGAGTAGTAGAGAGAGAGTAGTAGAGAGCGAGCAGTAGAGAGTGAGTAGTAGAGAGTGGTAGAGATAGTAGTAGAGAATGAGATGTAGAGAGAGAGTAGTAGAGAGTGAGTAATAGAGTAGCAGAGAGTGACTGGTAAAGAGTAGTAGAGAGTAGTAGAGTGAGTAGTAGAGAGTAGTAGAGATCATTAGTAGAGAGTAGTAGAGAGTGAGTAGTAGAGAGTGAGTAGTAGAGAGTAGCAGCAAGTGAGTAGTAGAGAGTAGTAGAGATCAGTAGTAGTGAGTAGTAGAGAGAGTAATAGAGAGTGAGTAGTAGAGAGTGAATAGTAGAGAGTAATAGAGAATGAGTAGTAGAGCGATAGTAGTAGAGAGTAGTAGTAGAGAGTGTGTAGTGGAGAGCGAGAGTAGTAGAGAGTGAGTAGTAGAGAGTGGTAGAGATAGTAGTAGAGAGCGAGTAGTAGAGAGTGAAGAGTGGAGACTGAGTAGTAGAGGGTGGTAGTGAGCGAGTAGTAGAGAGTGAGTAGTAGAGAGTGGTAGAGAGAGTAGTAGAGAATGAGAAGTAGAGAGAGAGTAGTAGAGAGTGAGTAATAGAGTAGCAGAGAGTGACTGGTAAAGAGTAGTAGAGAGTAGTAGAGTGAGTAGTAGAGAGTAGTAGAGATCAGTAGTAGAGAGTAGTAGAGAGTGAGTAGTAGAGAGTGAGTAGTAGAGAGTAGTAGCAAGTGAGTAGTAGAGAGTAGTAGAGATCAGTAGTAGTGAGTAGTAGAGAGAGAGTAGTAGAGAGTGAGTAGTAGAGAGAGTAGTAGAGTAGTAGAGAGTGAGTAGTAGAGTGAGTAGTAGAGAGTAGTTGAGAGCGAGTAGTGGAGAGTGAGTAGTAGAAAGTAGTAGAGAGAGAGTAGTAGAGAGTGAGTAGTAGAGAGAGTAGTAGAGTAGTAGAGAGTGAGTAGTAGAGTGAGTAGTAGAGAGTAGTTGAGAGCGAGTAGTGGAGAGTGAGTAGTAGAAAGTAGTAGAGAGCGAGTAGTAGAGAGCGAGTAGTAGAGAGTGAGTAGTAGAGAGAGAGTAGTAGGGAGTGAGTAGTAGAGAGTAGTAGAGTGAGTAGTAGAGAGTTAGTAGTAGAGAAAGAGTAGTAGAGAGTGAGAAGTAGAGTAGTAGAGAGTTAGTGGGAGAGAGCAGTAGAGAGTAGTAGAGTGAGTAGTAGAGAGTAGTATAGAGTGAGTAGTAGAGAGAAGTAGAGTAGTAGAGAGTGAGTAGTGTAGAGTGAGTAGTAGAGAGTAGTAGAGAGCGAGTAGTAGAGAGTGAGTAGTAGAGAGTGAATAGTAGAGAGTGAGTAGTAGAGAGTGAATAGTAGAGAGTGAGTAGTAGAGAGAGAGTAGTAGAGAGTAAGTAGTAGAGAGTGGTAGAGAGAGTAGTAGAGAAAGAGTAGTAGAGAGAGAGTAGTAGAGAGTGACTGGTAATGAGTAGTAGAGAGTAGTAGAGTGAGTAGTAGAGAGTAGTAGAGAGTGAGTAGAAGAGATCAGTAGTAGAAAGTAGTAGAGAGTGAGTAGTAGGGAGTAGTAGCAAGTGAGTAGTAGAGAGTGAGTAGGAGGGAGAGAGTAGTAGAGAGTGAGTAGTAGAGAGTGAATAGTAGAGAGTAGTAGACAGTGAGTAGTAGAGAGATAGTAGTAGAGAGTAGTAGTAGAGGTTTCGTAGTAGAGAGAGAGTAGAGAGTGAGTAGTAGAGAGTGGTAGCGAGAGTAGTAGAGAGCGAGTAGTAGAGAGTGAGTAGTGGAGATTGAATAGTAGAGGGTAGTAGAGAGCGAGTAGTAGAGAGTGAGTAGTAGAGAGTGAGTAGAGAGAGAGTAGTAGAGAGTGAGTAGTAGAGAGAGAGTAGTAGAGAGTGAATAGTAGAGAGTATTAGACAGTGAGTAGTAGAGAGATAGTAGTAGAGAGTAGTAGTAGAGAGTGAGTAGTAGAGAGTGAGTAGTAGAGTAGTAGAGAGTGAGTGGTAGAGAGTAGTAGAGTGAGTAGTAGAGAGTAGTACAGAGTGAGTAGTAGAGAGCAGTAGAGTATTAAAGAGTGAGTAGTAGAGAGTGAGTAGTAGAGAGTATTAGAATCGTAAAGAGTGAGTAGTAGAGAGACTAGTAGAGAGTGGATAGTGGACAGTGAGTAGTAGAGAGTGGTAGAGAGAGTAGTAGAGAGTGAGTAGTAGAGATAGTAGTAGAGAGTGAGTAATAGAGTAGTAGGGAGTGAGTGGTAGAGAGTAGTAGAGTGAGTAGTAGAGAGTGAGAGTGAGTAGTAGAGAGTGAGTAGTAGAGAGTAGTAGAGAGTGAGTAGTAGAGAGTGAATAGTAGAGAGAGAGTAGTAGAGAGAGAGTAGTAGAGAGAGAGTAGTAGAGAGTGGTAGAGAGAGTAGTAGCGAGTGAGTAGTAGTAGAGAGTAGTAGAGAGCGAGTAGTAGAGAGTGAGTAGTAGAGAGAGTAGTAGAGAGTGGGTAGTAGAGAGTAGTAGAGTGAGTAGTAGAGAAAGAGTAGTAGAGAGGGAGTAGTAGAGTAGTAGAGAGTGAGTAGTAGAGAGTAGTAGAGAGTAGTAGAGTGAGTAGTAGTGAGTAGTATAGAGTGAGTAGTAGAGAGTAGTAGAGAGCGAGTAGTAGTGAGAGAGTAGTAGAGAGCGAGCAGTAGAGAGTGAGTAGTAGAGAGTGGTAGAGACAGTAGTAGAGAATGAGATGTAGAGAGAGAGTAGTAGAGAGTGAGTAATAGAGTAGCAGAGAGTGACTGGTAAAGAGTAGTAGAGAGTAGTAGAGTGAGTAGTAGAGAGTAGTAGAGATCATTAGTAAAGAGTAGTAGAGAGTGAGTAGTAGAGAGTGAGTAGTAGAGAGTAGTAGCAAGTGAGTAGTAGAGAGTAGTAGAGATCAGTAGTAGTGAGTAGTAGAGAGAGAGTAATAGAAAGTGAGTAGTAGAGAGTGAATAGTAGAGCGTAATAGAGAATGAGTAGTAGAGCGATAGTAGTAGAGAGTAGTAGTAGAGAGTGTGTAGTGGAGAGCGAGAGTAGTAGAGAGTGAGTAGTAGAGAGTGGTAGAGAGAGTAGTAGAGAGCGAGTTGTAGAGAGTGAAGAGTGGAGACTGAGTAGTAGAGGGTAGTAGTGAGCGAGTAGTAGAGAGTGAGTAGTAGAGAGTGGTAGAGAGAGTAGTAGAGAATGAGAAGTAGAGAGAGAGTAGTAGAGAGTGAGTAATAGAGTAGCAGAGAGTGACTGATAAAGAGTAGTAGAGAGTAGTAGAGTGAGTAGTAAAGAGTAGTAGAGATCAGTAGTAGAGAGTAGTAGAGAGTGAGTAGTAGAGAGTAGTAGCAAGTGAGTAGTAGAGAGTAGTAGAGATCAGTAGTAGTGAGTAGTAGAGAGAGAGTAATAGAGAGTGAGTAGTAGAGAGTGAATAGTAGAGAGTAATAGAGAATGAGAAGTAGAGCGATAGTAGTAGAGAGTAGTAGTAGAGAGTGTGTAGTGGAGAGCGAGAGTAGTAGAGAGTGAGTAGTAGAGAGTGGTAGAGAGAGTAGTAGAGAGCAAGTAGTAGAGAGTGAAGAGTGGAGACTGAGTAGTAGAGGGTAGTAGTGAGCGAGTAGTAGAGAGTGAGTGGTAGAGAGAGAGTAGTAGAGAGTGAGTAGTAGAGAGTGAGTAGTAGAGAGTAGTTGAGTGAGTAGCAGAGAGTGAATAGTAGAGAAAGAATAGTAGAGAGTAGTAGAGAGTGAGTAGTAGAGTAGTAGAGAGTGAGTGGTAGAGAGTAGTAGAGGGAGTAGTACAGAGTCAGTAGTAGAGAGCAGTAGAGTAGTAAAGAGTGAGTAGTAGAGAGTGAGTAGTAGAGAGTGAGTAGTGGAGAGTGAGTAGTAGAGAGTAGTCGAGTAGTTAAGAGTGAGTAGTAGAGAGTAAGGAGTAGAGAGTGAGTAGTGGAGAGTGAGTTGTAGAGAGAGAGAGTAGCAGAGAGTGAGTAGTAGAGAGTGGTAGAGAGAGTAGTAGAGAGTGAGTAGTAGAGAGAGAGTAGTAGAGAGTGAGTAATAGAGTAGTAGAGAGTGAGTGGTAGAGAGTAGTAGAGAGTAGTAGAGTGAGTAGTAGAGAGTGAGTAGTAGAGATCAGTAGTAGATAGTAGTAAGGAGTGAGTAGTAGAGAGTGAGTAGTAGAGAGTGAGTAGTGGAGAGTGAGTAGTAGAGAGTGAGTAGTAGAGAGTGGTAGAGAGAGTATTAGAGAGTGAGTAGTAAAGAGAGAGTAGTAGAGAGTGAGTAATAGAGTAGTAGAGAGTGAATGGTAGAGAGTAGTAGAGAGTAGTAGAGTGAGTAGTAGAGAGTAGTGGGGAGTGAGTAGTAGAGATCAGTAGAAGAGAGTAGTAGAGAGTAGAGAGAGCGAGAAGTAGAGAGTGAGTAGTAGAGAGTAGTAAAGAGTGAGTAGTAGAGCGTGAGGAGTAGAGAGTGAGTAGTGGAGAGTGAGTTGTAGAGAGAGAGTAGCAGAGAGTGAGTAGTAGAGAGTGGTAGAGAGAGTAGTATAGAATGAGTAGTAGAGAGAGAGTAGTAGAGAGTGAGTAATAGAGTAGTAGAGAGTGAGTGGTAGAGAGTAGTAGAGCGTAGTAGAGTGAGTAGTAGAGATAAGTAGTAGATAGTAGTGGAGAGTGAGTAGTAGAGAGTGAGTAGTAGAGAGTGAGTAGTGGAGAGTGAGTAGTAGAGAGAGAGTAGTAGAGAGTGAGTAGTAGAGAGTGGTAGAGAGAGTCGTAGAGAGTGAGTAGTAGAGAGAGAGTAGTAGAGAGTGAGTAATAGAGTAGTAGAGAGTGAATGGTAGAGCGTAGTAGAGAGTAGTAGAGTGAGTAGTAGAGAGTAGTAGGGAGTGAGTAGTAGAGATCAGTAGAAGAGAGTAGTAGAGAGTAGAGAGAGTGAGTAGTAGAGAGTGAGTAGTAGAGAGTTGTAGCGAGTAGTTGTAGAGAGTGAGTAGTAGAGAGAGAGTAGCAGAGAGTGAGTAGTAGAGAGTGAATAGTAGAGAGTAAGTAGTAGAGAGTGAATAGTAGAGAGTGAGTAGTAGAGAGAGAGTAGTAGAGAGTGAGTAGTAGAAAGAGTAGTAGAGAGTGAGTAGTAGAGAGAGAGTAGTAGAGAGTGAGTAATAGAGTAGCAGAGAGTGACTGGTAAAGAGTAGTAGAGAGTAGTAGAGTGAGTAGTAGAGAGTAGTAGAGATCAGTTGTAGAGAGTAGTAGAGAGTGAGTAGTAGAGAGTAGTAGCAAGTGAGTAGTAGAGAGTAGTAGAGATCAGTAGTAGTGAGTAGTAGAGAGAGAGTAATAGAGAGTGAGTAGTAGAGAGTGAATAGTAGAGAGTAATAGAGAATGAGAAGTAGAGCGATAGTAGTAGAGAGTAGTAGTAGAGAGTGTGTAGTGGAGAGCGAGAGTAGTAGAGAGTGAGTAGTAGAGAGTGGTAGAGAGAGTAGTAGAGAGCGAGTAGTAGAGAGTGAAGAGTGGAGACTGAGTAGTAGAGGGTAGTAGTGAGCGAGTAGTAGAGAGTGAGTGGTAGAGAGAGAGTAGTAAAGAGTATGTAGTAGAGAGTAGTGGAGAGTAAGTAGTAGAGAGTAGTAGAGAGTGAGTAGTAGAGAGAGAGTAGTAGAGAGTGAGTAGTAGAGATTGGGTAGTAGGGAGTAGTGGACTAGTAGAGAGTGAGTAGTAGAGTGAGTAGTACAGTATAGTAGAGAGTGAGTAGTAGAGAGCGAGTAGTAGAGAGCAAGTATTAGAGAGTAGTAGAGAGTAAGTAGTAGAGAGTAGTAGAGAGAGAGTAGTAGAGTAGTAGAGAGTGAGTAGTAGAGAGTGAGTAGTAGGGAGTAGTGGAGTAGTAGAGAGTGAGTAGTAGAGAGTGAGTAGTAGAGAGTGAGTAGTAGAGAGTAGTAGGGAGCGAGTAGTAGAGAGCAAGTAGTAGAGACTGTGTAGTAGAGAGTAGTAGAGAGTGAGTAGTAGAGGCAGTAGTAGAGAGTGAGTAGTAGAGAGAGTAGTAGAGTAGTAGAGAGTGAGTAGTAGAGTGAGTAGTAGAGAGTAGTTGAGAGCGAGTAGTGGAGAGTGAGTAGTAGAGAGTGAGTAGTAGAAAGTAGTAGAGAGCGAGTAGTAGAGAGCGAGTAGTAGAGAGTGAGTAGTAGAGAGAGAGTAGTAGGGAGTGAGTAGTAGAGAGTAGTAGAGTGAGTAGTAGAGAGTTAGTAGTAGAGAAAGAGTAGTAGAGAGTGAGAAGTAGAGTAGTAGAGAGTTAGTGGGAGAGAGTAGTAGAGAGTAGTAGAGTGAGTAGTAGAGAGTAGTATAGAGTGAGTAGTAGAGAGAAGTAGAGTAGTAGAGAGTGAGTAGTGTAGAGTGAGTAGTAGAGAGTAGTAGAGAGCGAGTAGTAGAGAGTGAGTAGTAGAGAGTGAATAGTAGAGAGTGAGTAGTAGAGAGTGAATAGTAGAGAGTGAGTAGTAGAGAGAGTAGTAGAGAGTGAGTAGTAGAGAGTGGTAGAGAGAGTAGTAGAGAAAGAGTAGTAGAGAGAGAGTAGTAGAGAGTGAGTAATAGAGTAGTAGAGAGTGACTGGTAATGAGTAGTAGAGAGTAGTAGAGAGAGTAGTAGAGAGAGTAGTAGAGAGTGAGTAGTAGAGAGAGAGTAGTAGAGAGTGAGTAATAGAGTAGTAGAGAGTGAATGGTAGAGCGTAGTAGAGAGTAGTAGAGTGAGTAGTAGAGAGTAGTGGGGAGTGAGTAGTAGAGATCAGTAGAAGAGAGTAGTAGAGAGTAGAGAGAGTGAGAAGTGGAGAGTGAGTAGTGGAGAGTAGTAAAGAGTGAGTAGTAGAGCGTGAGGAGTAGAGAGTGAGTAGTGGAGAGTGAGTTGTAGAGAGAGAGTAGCAGAGAGTGAGTAGTAGAGAGTGGTAGAGAGAGTAGTATAGAATGAGTAGTAGAGAGAGAGTAGTAGAGAGTGAGTAATAGAGTAGTAGAGAGTGAGTGGTAGAGAGTAGTAGAGCGTAGTAGAGTGAGTAGTAGAGATAAGTAGTAGATAGTAGTGGAAAATGAGTAGTAGAGAGTGAGTAGTAGAGAGTGAGTAGTGGAGAGTGAATAGTAGAGAGAGAGTAGTAGAGAGTGAGTAGTAGAGAGTGGTAGAGAGAGTCGTAGAGAGTGAGTAGTAGAGAGAGAGTAGTAGAGAGTTTTAGAGAGTGAGTAGTAGAGATTGGGTAGTAGGGAGTAGTGGACTAGTAGAGAGTGAGTAGTAGAGAGTGAGTAGTAGAGTGAGTAGTACAGTATAGTAGAGAGTGAGTAGTAGAGAGCGAGTAGTAGAGAGCAAGTATTAGAGAGTAGTAGAGAGTAAGTAGTAGAGAGTAGTAGAGAGAGAGTAGTAGAGTAGTAGAGAGAGAGTAGTAGAGAGTGACTAGTAGGGAGTAGTGGAGTAGTAGAGAGTGAGTAGTAGAGAGTGAGTAGTAGAGAGTAATAGAGAGTGAGTAGTAGCGAGTAGTAGGGAGCGAGTAGTAGAGAGCAAGTAGTAGAGACTGTGTAGTAGAGAGTAGTAGAGAGTGAGTAGTAGAGGCAGTAGTAGAGAGTGAGTAGTAGAGAGAGTAGTAGAGTAGAAGAGAGTGAGTAGTAGAGTGAGTAGTAGAGAGTAGTTGAGAGCGAGTAGTGGAGAGTGAGTAGTAGAGAGTGAGTAGTAGAAAGTAGTAGAGAGCGAGTAGTAGAGAGCGAGTAGTAGAGAGCGAGTAGTAGAGAGTGAGTAGTAGAGAGAGAGTAGTAGGGAGTGAGTAGTAGAGAGTAGTAGAGTGAGTAGTAGAGAGTTAGTAGTAGAGAAAGAGTAGTAGAGAGTGAGAAGTAGAGTAGTAGAGAGTTAGTGGGAGAGAGTAGTAGAGAGTAGTAGAGTGAGTAGTAGAGAGTAGTATAGAGTGAGTAGTAGAGAGAAGTAGAGTAGTAGAGAGTGAGTAGTGTAGAGTGAGTAGTAGAGAGTAGTAGAGAGCGAGTAGTAGAGAGTGAATAGTAGAGAGTGAATAGTAGAGAGTGAGTAGTAGAGAGTGAATAGTAGAGAGTGAGTAGTAGAGAGAGAGTAGTAGAGAGTGAGTAGTAGAGAGTGGTAGAGAGAGTAGTAGAGAAAGAGTAGTAGAGAGAGAGTAGTAGAGAGTGAGTAATAGAGTAGTAGAGAGTGACTGGTAATGAGTAGTAGAGAGTAGTAGAGTGAGTAGTAGAGAGAGTAGTAGAGAGTGAGTAGTAGAGAGAGAGTAGTAGAGAGTGAGTAATAGAGTAGTAGAGAGTGAATGGTAGAGAGTAGTAGAGAGTAGTAGAGTGAGTAGTAGAGTGTAGTGGGGAGTGAGTAGTAGAGATCAGTAGAAGAGAGTAGTAGAGAGTAGAGAGAGTGAGAAGTAGAGAGTGAGTAGTGGAAAGTAGTAAAGAGTGAGTAGTAGAGCGTGAGGAGTAGAGAGTGAGTAGTGGAGAGTGAGTTGTAGAGAGAGAGTAGCAGAGAGTGAGTAGTAGAGAGTGGTAGAGAGAGTAGTATAGAATGAGTAGTAGAGAGAGAGTAGTAGAGAGTGAGTAATAGAGTAGTAGAGAGTGAGTGGTAGAGAGTAGTAGAGCGTAGTAGAGTGAGTAGTAGAGATAAGTAGTAGATAGTAGTGGAGAGTGAGTAGTAGAGAGTGAGTAGTAGAGAGTGAGTAGTGGAGAGTGAGTAGTAGAGAGAGAGTAGTAGAGAGTGAGTAGTAGAGAGTGGTAGAGAGAGTCGTAGAGAGTGAGTAGTAGAGAGAGAGTAGTAGAGAGTGAGTAATAGAGTAGTAGAGAGTGAATGGTAGAGCGTAGTAGAGAGTAGTAGAGTGAGTAGTAGAGAGTAGTAGGGAGTGAGTAGTAGAGATCAGTAGAAGAGAGTAGTAGAGAGTAGAGAGAGTGAGTAGTAGAGAGTGAGTAGTAGAGAGTAGTAGCGAGTAGTTGTAGAGAGTGAGTAGTAAAGAGAGAGTAGCAGAGAGTGAGTAGTAGAGAGTGAGTAGTAGAGAGAGTAGTAGAGATTGAGTAGTAGAGAGAGAGTAGTAGAGAGTGAGTAATAGAGTAGCAGAGAGTGACTGGTAAAGAGTAGTAGAGAGTAGTAGAGTGAGTAGTAGAGAGTAGTAGAGATCAGTTGTAGAGAGTAGTAGAGAGTGAGTAGTAGAGAGTAGTAGCAAGTGAGTAGTAGAGAGTAGTAGAGATCAGTAGTAGTGAGTAGTAGAGAGAGAGTAATAGAGAGTGAGTAGTAGAGAGTGAATAGTAGAGAGTAATAGAGAATGAGAAGTAGAGCGATAGTAGTAGAGAGTAGTAGTAGAGAGTGTGTAGTGGAGAGCGAGAGTAGTAGAGAGTGAGTAGTAGAGAGTGGTAGAGAGAGTAGTAGAGAGCGAGTAGTAGAGAGTGAAGAGTGGAGACTGAGTAGTAGAGGGTAGTAGTGAGCGAGTAGTAGAGAGTGAGTGGTAGAGAGAGAGTAGTAAAGAGTATGTAGTAGAGAGTAGTGGAGAGTAAGTAGTAGAGAGTAGTAGAGAGTGAGTAGTAGAGAGAGAGTAGTAGAGAGTAGTAGAGAGTGAGTAGTAGAGATTGGGTAGTAGGAAGTAGTGGACTAGTAGAGAGTGAGTAGTAGAGAGTGAGTAGTAGAGTGAGTAGTACAGTATAGTAGAGAGTGAGTAGTAGAGAGCGAGTAGTAGAGAGCAAGTATTAGAGAGTAGTAGAGAGTAAGTAGTAGAGAGTAGTAGAGAGAGAGTAGTAGAGTAGTAGAGAGTGAGTAGTAGAGAGTGAGTAGTAGGGAGTAGTGGAGTAGTAGAGAGTGAGTAGTAGAGAGTGAGTAGTAGAGAGTAGTAGAGAGTGAGTAGTAGAGAGTAGTAGGGAGCGAGTAGTAGAGAGCAAGTAGTAGAGACTGTGTAGTAGAGAGTAGTAGAGAGTGAGTAGTAGAGGCAGTAGTAGAGAGTGAGTAGTAGAGAGAGTAGTAGAGTAGTAGAGAGTGAGTAGTAGAGTGAGTAGTAGAGAGTAGTTGAGAGCGAGTAGTGGAGAGTGAGTAGTAGAGAGTGAGTAGTAGAAAGTAGTAGAGAGCGAGTAGTAGAGAGCGAGTAGTAGAGAGTGAGTAGTAGAGAGAGAGTAGTAGGGAGTGAGTAGTAGAGAGTAGTAGAGTGAGTAGTAGAGAGTTAGTAGTAGAGAAAGAGTAGTAGAGAGTGAGAAGTAGAGTAGTAGAGAGTTAGTGGGAGAGAGTAGTAGAGAGTAGTAGAGTGAGTAGTAGAGAGTAGTATAGAGTGAGTAGTAGAGAGAAGTAGAGTAGTAGAGAGAGAGTAGTGTAGAGTGAGTAGTAGAGAGTAGTAGAGAGCGAGTAGTAGAGAGTGAGTAGTAGAGAGTGAATAGTAGAGAGTGAGTAGTAGAGAGTGAATAGTAGAGAGTGAGTAGTAGAGAGAGTAGTAGAGAGTGAGTAGTAGAGATTGGTAGAGAGAGTAGTAGAGAAAGAGTAGTAGAGAGAGAGTAGTAGAGAGTGAGTAATAGAGTAGTAGAGAGTGACTGGTAATGAGTAGTAGAGAGTAGTAGAGTGAGTAGTAGAGAGTAGTAGAGAGTGAGTAGAAGAGATCAGTAGTAGAAAGTAGTAGAGAGTGAGTAGTAGAGAGTAGTAGCAAGTGAGTAGTAGAGAGTGAGTAGGAGGGAGAGAGTAGTAGAGAGTGAGTAGTAGAGAGTGAATAGTAGAGAGTAGTAGACAGTGAGTAGTAGAGAGATAGTAGTAGAGAGTAGTAGTAGAGGTTTCATAGTAGAGAGAGAGTAGTAGAGAGTGAGTAGTAGAGAGTGGTAGCGAGAGTACTAGAGAGCGAGTAATAGAGAGTGAGTAGTGGGGATTGAATAGTAGAGGGTAGTAGAGAGCGAGTAGTAGAGAGTGAGTAGTAGAGAGTGAGTAGAGAGAGAGTAGTAGAGAGTGAGTAGTAGAGAGAGAGTAGTAAAGAGTGAATAGTAGAGAGTAGTAGACAGTGAGTAGTAAAGAGATAGTAGTAGAGAGTAGTAGTAGAGAGTGAGTAGTAGAGAGTGAGTAGTAGAGTAGTAGAGAGTGAGTGGTAGAGAGTAGTAGAGTGAGTAGTAGAGAGTAGTACAGAGTGAGTAGTAGAGAGCAGTAGAGTATTAAAGAGTGAGTAGTAGAGAGTGAGTAGTAGAGAGTAGTAGAATAGTAAAGAGTGAGTAGTAGAGAGAGTAGTAGAGAGTGGATAGTGGACAGTGAGTAGTAGAGAGAGAGTAGCAGAGAGTGAGTAGCAGAGAGTGGTAGAGAGAGTAGTAGAGAGTGAGTAGTAGAGAGAGAGTAGTAGAGAGTGAGTAATAGAGTAGTAGGGAGTGAGTGGTAGAGAGTAGTAGAGTGAGTAGTAGAGAGTGAGTAGTAGAGAGTGAGTAGTAGAGAGTGAATAGTAGAGAGTGAATAGTAGAGAGAGAGTAGTAGAGAGTGAGTAGTAGAGAGTGGTAGAGAGAGTAGTAGCGAGTGAGTAGTAGTAGAGAGTAATAGAGAGTGAGTAGTAGAGAGTGAGTAGTAAAGAGAGTAGTAGAGAGTGGGTAGTAGAGAGTAGTAGAGTGAGTAGTAGAGAAAGAGTAGTAGAGAGTAGTAGAGAGTGAGTAGTAGAGTAGTAGAGAGTGAGTAGGAGAGAGTAGTAGGAGTAGTAGAGTGAGTAGTAGTGAGTAGTAGAGAGTGAGTAGTAGAGAGGCAGTAGAGAGTGAGTAGTAGAGAGTGGTAGAGACAGTAGTAGAGAATGAGATGTAGAGAGAGAGTAGTAGAGAGTGAGTAATAGAGTAGCAGAGAGTGACTGGTAAAGAGTAGTAGAGAGTAGTAGAGTGGGTAGTAGAGAGTAGTAGAGAGTAGTAGAGTGAGTAGTAGAGAGTAGTAGAGTGAGTAGTAGAGAGTAGTGGGGAGTGAGGAGTAGAGATCAGTAGAAGAGAGTAGTAGAGAGTAGAGAGAGTGAGAAGTAGAGAGTGAGTAGTGGAGAGTAGTAAAGAGTGAGTAGTAGAGCGTGAGGAGTAGAGAGTGAGTAGTGGAGAGTGAGTTGTAGAGAGAGAGTAGCAGAGAGTGAGTAGTAGAGAGTGGTAGAGAGAGTAGTATAGAATGAGTAGTAGAGAGAGAGTAGTAGAGAGTGAGTAATAGAGTAGTAGAGAGTGAGTGGTAGAGAGTAGTAGAGCGTAGTAGAGTGAGTAGTAGAGATAAGTAGTAGATAGTAGTGGAGAGTGAGTAGTAGAGAGTGAGTAGTAGAGAGTGAGTAGTGGAGAGTGAGTAGTAGAGAGAGAGTAGTAGAGAGTGAGTAGTAGAGAGTGGTAGAGAGAGTCGTAGAGAGTGAGTAGTAGAGAGAGAGTAGTAGAGAGTGAGTAATAGAGTAGTAGAGAGTGAATGGTAGAGCGTAGTAGAGAGTAGTAGAGTGAGTAGTAGAGAGTAGTAGGGAGTGAGTAGTAGAGATCAGTAGAAGAGAGTAGTAGAGAGTAGAGAGAGTGAGTAGTAGAGAGTGAGTAGTAGAGAGTAGTAGCGAGTAGTTGTAGAGAGTGAGTAGTAGCGAGAGAGTAGCAGAGAGTGAGTAGTAGAGAGTGAGTAGTAGAGAGAGTAGTAGAGATTGAGTAGTAGAGAGAGAGTAGTAGAGAGTGAGTAATAGAGTAGCAGAGAGTGACTGGTAAAGAGTAGTAGAGAGTAGTAGAGTGAGTAGTAGAGAGTAGTAGAGATCAGTTGTAGAGAGTAGTAGAGAGTGAGTAGTAGAGAGTAGTAGCAAGTGAGTAGTAGAGAGTAGTAGAGATCAGTAGTAGTGAGTAGTAGAGAGAGAGTAATAGAGAGTGAGTAGTAGAGAGTGAATAGTAGAGAGTAATAGAGAATGAGAAGTAGAGCGATAGTAGTAGAGAGTAGTAGTAGAGAGTGTGTAGTGGAGAGCGAGAGTAGTAGAGAGTGAGTAGTAGAGAGTGGTAGAGAGAGTAGTAGAGAGCGAGTAGTAGAGAGTGAAGAGTGGAGACTGAGTAGTAGAGGGTAGTAGTGAGCGAGTAGTAGAGAGTGAGTGGTAGAGAGAGAGTAGTAAAGAGTATGTAGTAGAGAGTAGTGGAGAGTAAGTAGTAGAGAGTAGTAGAGAGTGAGTAGTAGAGAGAGAGTAGTAGAGAGTAGTAGAGAGTGAGTAGTAGAGATTGGGTAGTAGGGAGTAGTGGACTAGTAGAGAGTGAGTAGTAGAGAGTGAGTAGTAGAGTGAGTAGTACAGTATAGTAGAGAGTGAGTAGTAGAGAGCGAGTAGTAGAGAGCAAGTATTAGAGAGTAGTAGAGAGTAAGTAGTAGAGAGTAGTAGAGAGAGAGTAGTAGAGTAGTAGAGAGTGAGTAGTAGAGAGTGAGTAGTAGGGAGTAGTGGAGTAGTAGAGAGTGAGTAGTAGAGAGTGAGTAGTAGAGAGTAGTAGAGAGTGAGTAGTAGAGAGTAGTAGGGAGCGAGTAGTAGAGAGCAAGTAGTAGAGACTGTGTAGTAGAGAGTAGTAGAGAGTGAGTAGTAGAGGCAGTAGTAGAGAGTGAGTAGTAGAGAGAGTAGTAGAGTAGTAGAGAGTGAGTAGTAAAGTGAGTAGTAGAGAGTAGTTGAGAGCGAGTAGTGGAGAGTGAGTAGTAGAGAGTGAGTAGTAGAAAGTAGTAGAGAGCGAGTAGTAGAGAGCGAGTAGTAGAGAGTGAGTAGTAGAGAGAGAGTAGTAGGGAGTGAGTAGTAGAGAGTAGTAGAGTGAGTAGTAGAGAGTTAGTAGTAGAGAAAGAGTAGTAGAGAGTGAGAAGTAGAGTAGTAGAGAGTTAGTGGGAGAGAGTAGTAGAGAGTAGTAGAGTGAGTAGTAGAGAGTAGTATAGAGTGAGTAGTAGAGAGAAGTAGAGTAGTAGAGAGTGAGTAGTGTAGAGTGAGTAGTAGAGAGTAGTAGAGAGCGAGTAGTAGAGAGTGAGTAGTAGAGAGTGAATAGTAGAGAGTGAGTAGTAGAGAGTGAATAGTAGAGAGTGAGTAGTAGAGAGAGAGTAGTAGAGAGTGAGTAGTAGAGAGTGGTAGAGAGAGTAGTAGAGAAAGAGTAGTAGAGAGAGAGTAGTAGAGAGTGAGTAATAGAGTAGTAGAGAGTGACTGGTAATGAGTAGTAGAGAGTAGTAGAGTGAGTAGTAGAGAGTAGTAGAGAGTGAGTAGAAGAGATCAGTAGTAGAAAGTAGTAGAGAGTGAGTAGTAGAGAGTAGTAGCAAGTGAGTAGTAGAGAGTGAGTAGGAGGGAGAGAGTAGTAGAGAGTGAGTAGTAGAGAGTGAATAGTAGAGAGTAGTAGACAGTGAGTAGTAGAGAGATAGTAGTAGAGAGTAGTAGTAGAGGTTTCATAGTAGAGAGAGAGTAGTAGAGAGTGAGTAGTAGAGAGTGGTAGCGAGAGTACTAGAGAGCGAGTAGTAGAGAGTGAGTAGTGGGGATTGAATAGTAGAGGGTAGTAGAGAGCGAGTAGTAGAGAGTGAGTAGTAGAGAGTGAGTAGAGAGAGAGTAGTAGAGAGTGAGTAGTAGAGAGAGAGTAGTAAAGAGTGAATAGTCGAGAGTAGTAGACAGTGAGTAGTAAAGAGATAGTAGTAGAGAGTAGTAGTAGAGAGTGAGTAGTAGAGAGTGAGTAGTAGAGTAGTAGAGAGTGAGTGGTAGAGAGTAGTAGAGTGAGTAGTAGAGAGTAGTACAGAGTGAGTAGTAGAGAGCAGTAGAGTATTAAAGAGTGAGTAGTAGAGAGTGAGTAGTAGAGAGTAGTAGAATAGTAAAGAGTGAGTAGTAGAGAGAGTAGTAGAGAGTGGATAGTGGACAGTGAGTAGTAGAGAGAGAGTAGCAGAGAGTGAGTAGTAGAGAGTGGTAGAGAGAGTAGTAGAGAGTGAGTAGTAGAGAGAGTAGTAGAGAGTGAGTAATAGAGTAGTAGGGAGTGAGTGGTAGAGAGTAGTAGAGTGAGTAGTAGAGAGTAGTAGAGAGTGAGTAGTAGAGAGTGAATAGTAGAGAGTGAGTAGTAGAGAGAGAGTAGTAGAGAGTGAGTAGTAGAGAGTGGTAGAGAGAGTAGTAGCGAGTGAGTAGTAGTAGAGAGTAATAGAGAGTGAGTAGTAGAGAGTGAGTAGTAAAGAGAGTAGTAGAGAGTGGGTAGTAGAGAGTAGTAGAGTGAGTAGTAGAGAAAGAGTAGTAGAGAGTAGTAGAGAGTGAGTAGTAGAGTAGTAGAGAGTGAGTAGGAGAGAGTAGTAGAGAGTAGTAGAGTGAGTAGTAGTGAGTAGTATAGAGTGAGTAGTAGAGAGTAGTAGAGAGCGAGTAGTAGAGAGAGAGTAGTAGAGAGTGAGCAGTAGAGAGTGAGTAGTAGAGAGTGGTAGAGACAGTAGTAGAGAATGAGATGTAGAGAGAGAGTAGTAGAGAGTGAGTAATAGAGTAGCAGAGAGTGACTGGTAAAGAGTAGTAGAGAGTAGTAGAGTGAGTAGTAGAGAGTAGTAGAGAGTAGTAGAGTGAGTAGTAGAGAGTAGTAGGGAGTGAGTAGTAGAGATCAGTAGAAGAGAGTAGTAGAGAGTAGAGAGAGTGAGTAGTAGAGAGTTAGTAGTAGAGAGTAGTAGCGAGTAGTTGTAGAGAGTGAGTAGTAGAGAGAGAGTAGCAGAGAGTGAGTAGTAGAGAGTGAATAGTAGAGAGTAAGTAGTAGAGAGTGAATAGTAGAGAGTGAGTAGTAGAGAGAGAGTAGTAGAGAGTGAGTAGTAGAGAGAGTAGTAGAGAGTGAGTAGTAGAGAGAGAGAGTAGTAGAGAGTGATTAATAGAGTAGCAGAGAGTGACTGGTAAAGAGTAGTAGAGAGTAGTAGAGTGAGTAGTAGAGAGTAGTAGAGATCAGTTGTAGAGAGTAGTAGAGTGAGTAGTAGAGAGTAGTAGCAAGTGAGTAGTAGAGAGTAGTAGAGATCAGTAGTAGTGAGTAGTAGAGAGAGAGTAATAGAGAGCGAGTAGTAGAGAGTGAATAGTAGAGAGTAATAGAGAATGAGAAGTAGAGCGATAGTAGTAGAGAGTAGTAGTAGAGAGTGTGTAGTGGAGAGCGAGAGTAGTAGAAAGTGAGTAGTAGAGAGTGGTAGAGAGAGTAGTAGAGAGCGAGTAGTAGAGAGTGAAGAGTGGAGACTGAGTAGTAGAGGGTAGTAGTGAGCGAGTAGTAGAGATTGAGTGGTAGAGAGAGAGAGTAGTAAAGAGTATGTAGTAGAGAGTAGTGGAGAGTAAGTAGTAGAGAGTAGTAGAGAGTGAGTAGTAGAGAGAGAGTAGTAGAGAGTGAGTAGTAGAGAGTGGGTAGTAGGGAGTAGTGGACTAGTAGAGAGTGAGTAGTAGAGAGTGAGTAGTAGAGTGAGTAGTACAGTATAGTAGAGAGTGAGTAGTAGAGAGCGAGTAGTAGAGAGCAAGTATTAGAGAGTAGTAGAGAGTAAGTAGTAGAGAGTAGTAGAGAGAGAGTAGGAGAGTAGTAGAGAGTGAGTAGTAGAGAGTGAGTAGTAGGGAGTAGTGGAGTAGTAGAGAGTGAGTAGTAGAGAGTGAGTAGCAGAGAGTAGTAGAGAGTGAGTAGTAGAGAGTAGTAGAGAGCGAGTAGTAGAGAGCAAGTAGTAGAGACTGTGTAGTAGAGAGTAGTAGAGAGTGAGTAGTAGAGGCAGTAGTAGAGAGTGAGTAGTAGAGAGAGTAGTAGAGTAGTAGAGAGTGAGTAGTAGAGTGAGTAGTAGAGAGTAGTTGAGAGCGAGTAGTGGAGAGTGAGTAGTAGAGAGTGAGTAGTAGAAAGTAGTAGAGAGCGAGTAGTAGAGAGCGAGTAGTAGAGAGTGAGTAGTAGAGAGAGAGTAGTAGGGAGTGAGTAGTAGAGAGTAGTAGAGTGAGTAGTAGAGAGTTAGTAGTAGAGAAAGAGTAGTAGAGAGTGAGAAGTAGAGTAGTAGAGAGTTAGTGGGAGAGAGTAGTAGAGAGTAGTAGAGTGAGTAGTAGAGAGTAGTATAGAGTGAGTAGTAGAGAGAAGTAGAGTAGTAGAGATTGAGTAGTGTAGAGTGAGTAGTAGAGAGTAGTAGAGAGCGAGTAGTAGAGAGTGAGTAGTAGAGAGTGAATAGTAGAGAGTGAGTAGTAGAGAGAGAGTAGTAGAGAGTGAGTAGTAGAGAGTGGTAGAGAGAGTAGTAGAGAAAGAGTAGTAGAGAGAGAGTAGTAGAGAGTGAGTAATAGAGTAGTAGAGAGTGACTGGTAATGAGTAGAAGAGAGTAGTAGAGTGAGTAGTAGAGAGTAGTAGAGAGTGAGTAGAAGAGATCAGTAGTAGAAAGTAGTAGAGAGTGAGTAGTAGAGAGTAGTAGCAAGTGAGTAGTGGAGAGTGAGTAGGAGGGAGAGAGTAGTAGAGAGTGAGTAGTAGAGAGTGAATAGTAGAGAGTAGTAGACAGTGAGTAGTAGCGAGATAGTAGTAGAGAGTAGTAGTAGAGGTTTCATAGTAGAGAGAGAGTAGTAGAGAGTGAGTAGTAGAGAGTGGTAGCGAGAGTACTAGAGAGCGAGTAGTAGAGAGTGAGTAGTGGGGATTGAATAGTAGAGGGTAGTAGAGAGCGAGTAGTAGAGAGTGAGTAGAGAGAGAGTAGTAGAGAGTGAGTAGTAGAGAGAGAGTAGTAGAGAGTGAATAGTAGAGAGTAGTAGACAGTGAGTAGTAGAGAGATAGTAGTAGAGAGTAGTAGTAGAGAGTGAGTAGTAGAGAGTGAGTAGTAGAGTAGTAGAGAGTGAGTGGTAGAGAGTAGTAGAGTGAGTAGTAGAGAGTAGTACAGAGTGAGTAGTAGAGAGCAGTAGAGTATTAAAGAGTGAGTAGTAGAGAGTGAGTAGTAGAGAGTAGTAGAATAGTAAAGAGTGAGTAGTAGAGAGAGTAGTAGAGAGTGGATAGTGGACAGTGAGTGGTAGAGAGAGAGTAGCAGAGAGTGAGTAGTAGAGAGTGGTAGAGAGAGTAGTAGAGAGTGAGTAGTAGAGAGAGAGTAGTAGAGAGTGAGTAATAGAGTAGTAGGGAGTGAGTGGTAGAGAGTAGTAGAGTGAGTAGTAGAGAGTGAGTAGTAGAGAGTAGTAGAGAGTGAGTAGTAGAGAGTGGTAGAGAGAGTAGTAGCGAGTGAGTAGTAGTAGAGAGTAGTAGAGAGCGAGTAGTAGAGAGTGAGTAGTAAAGAGAGTAGTAGAGAGTGGGTAGTAGAGAGTAGTAGAGTGAGTAGTAGAGAAAGAGTAGTAGAGAGTAGTAGAGAGTGAGTAGTAGAGTAGTAGAGAGTGAGTAGGAGAGAGTAGTAGAGAGTAGTAGAGTGAGTAGTAGTGAGTAGTAGAGTGAGTAGTAGAGAGTAGTAGAGAGCGAGTAGTAGAGAGAGAGTAGTAGAGAGTGAGCAGTAGAGAGTGAGTAGTAGAGAGTGAGTAGTAGAGAGTGGTAGAGACAGTAGTAGAGAATGAGATGTAGAGAGAGAGTAGTAGAGTGAGTAATAGAGTAGCAGAGAGTGACTGGTAAAGAGTAGTAGAGAGTAGTAGAGTGAGTAGTAGAGAGTAGTAGAGATCATTAGTAGAGAGTAGTAGAGAGTGAGTAGTAGAGAGTGAGTAGTTGAGAGTAGTAGAAAAGTGAGTAGTAGAGAGTAGTAGAGATCAGTAGTAGTGAGTAGTAGAGAGAGAGTAATAGAGAGTGAGTAGTAGAGAGTGAATAGTAGAGAGTAATAGAGAATGAGTAGTAGAGCGATAGTAGTAGAGAGTAGTAGTAGAGAGTGTGTAGTGGAGAGCGAGAGTAGTAGAGTGTGAGTAGTAGAGAGTGGTAGAGAGAGTAGTAGAGAGCGAGTAGTAGAGAGTGAAGAGTGGAGACTGAGTAGTAGAGGGTAGTAGTGAGTGAGTAGTAGAGAGTGAGTAGTAGAGAGTGGTAGAGAGAGTAGTAGAGAATGAGAAGTAGAGAGAGAGTAATAGAGAGTGAGTAGTAGAGAGTGAATAGTAGAGAGTAATAGAGAATGAGTAGTAGAGCGATAGTAGTAGAGAGTAGTAGTAGAGAGTGTGTAGTGGAGAGCGAGAGTAGTAGAGAGTGAGTAGTAGAGAGTGGTAGAGAGAGTAGTAGAGAGCGAGTAGTAGAGAGTGAAGAGTGGAGACTGAGTAGTAGAGGGTAGTAGTGAGCGAGTAGTAGAGAGTGAGTGGTAGAGAGAGAGTAGTAGAGAGTGAGTAGTAGAGAGTGAGTAGTAGAGAGTAGTTGAGTGAGTAGCAGAGAGTGAATAGTAGAGAAAGAATAGTAGAGAGTAGTAGAGAGTGAGTAGTAGAGTAGTAGAGAGTGAGTGGTAGAGAGTAGTAGAGGGAGTAGTACAGAGTCAGTAGTAGAGAGCAGTAGAGTAGTAAAGAGTGAGTAGTAGAGAGTGAGTAGTAGAGAGTGAGTAGTGGAGAGTGAGTAGTAGAGAGTAGTCGAGTAGTAAAGAGTGAGTAGTAGAGAGTGAGGAGTAGAGAGTGAGTAGTGGAGAGTGAGTTGTAGAGAGAGAGTAGCAGAGAGTGAGTAGTAGAGAGTGGTAGAGAGAGTAGTAGAGAGTGAGTAGTAGAGAGAGAGAGTAGTAGAGAGTGAGTAATAGAGTAGTAGAGAGTGAGTGGTAGAGAGTAGTAGAGAGTAGTAGAGTGAGTAGTAGAGAGTGAGTAGTAGAGATCAGTAGTAGATAGTAGTACGGAGTGAGTAGTAGAGAGTGAGTAGTAGAGAGTGAGTAGTGGAGAGTGAGTAGTAGAGAGTGAGTAGTAGAGAGTGGTAGAGAGAGTATTAGAGAGTGAGTAGTAAAGAGAGCGTAGTAGAGAGTGAGTAATAGAGTAGTAGAGAGTGAGTGGTGGTGAGTAGTAGAGAGTAGTAGAGTGAGTAGTAGAGAGTAGTGGGGAGTGAGTAGTAGAGATCAGTAGAAGAGAGTAGTAGAGAGTAGAGAGAGTGAGTAGTAGAGAGTGAGTAGTAGAGAGTAGTAAAGAGTGAGTAGTAGAGCATGAGGAGTAGAGAGTGAGTAGTGGAGAGTGAGTTGTAGAGAGAGAGTAGCAGAGGGTGAGTAGTAGAGAGTGGTAGAGAGAGTAGTATAGAATGAGTAGTAGAGAGAGAGTAGTAGAGAGTGAGTAATAGAGTAGTAGAGAGTGAGTGGTAGAGAGTAGTAGAGCATAGTAGAGTGAGTAGTAGAGATAAGTAGTAGATAGTAGTGGAGAGTGAGTAGTAGAGAGAGTAGTAGAGAGTGAGTAGTAGAGAGTGAGTAGTAGAGAGAGAGTAGTAGAGAGTGAGTAGTAGAGAGTGGTAGAGAGAGTCGTAGAGAGTGAGTAGTAGAGAGAGAGTAGTAGAAAGTGAGTAATAGAGTAGTAGAGAGTGAATGGTAGAGCGTAGTAGAGAGTAGTAGAGTGAGTAGTAGAGAGTAGTAGGGAGTGAGTAGTAGAGATCAGTAGAAGAGAGTAGTAGAGAGTAGAGAGAGTGAGTAGTAGAGAGTCAGTAGTAGAGAGTAGTAGCGAGTAGTTGTAGAGAGTGAGTAGTAGAGAGAGAGTAGCAGAGAGTGAGTAGTAGAGAGTGAATAGTAGAGAGTAAGTAGTAGAAAGTGAATAGTAGAGAGTGAGTAGTAGGGAGAGAGTAGTAGAGAGTGAGTAGTAGAGAGAGTAGTAGAGAGTGAGTAGTAGAGAGAGAGTAGTAGAGAGTGAGTAATAGAGTAGTAGAGAGTGAATGGTAGAGAGTAGTAGGGAGTAGTAGAGAGTAGTAGGGAGTGAGTAGTAGAGATCAGTAGAAGAGAGTAGTAAAGAGTAGAGAGAGTGAGTAGTAGAGAGTGAGTAGTAGAGAGTAGTAGCGAGTGAGTAGTAGAGAGTGAGTAGTAGAGAGAGAGTAGCAGAGAGTGAGTAGTAGAGAGTAGTAGAGAGTGAGTAGTGGAGAGATAGTAGTAGGGAGTGAGTAGTAGAGAGTGAGTAGTAGAGAGTAGTAGAGTAGTAGAGAGTGAGTAGTAGAGAGTAGTAGGGAGTGAGAAGTAGAGAGTGAGTATTAGAGAGAGAGGAGTAGAGATTAGTAGAGAGTGAGTAGTAGAGTAGTAGAGAGTAGTCAGTCAGTGTCAGTCAGTCAGTGTCAGTCATTTAGTGTCAGCTAGAGCAGCTCTGCTGACCTGGTTCTCTAGCTCTGAAGCAGCTCTGCTGACCTGGTTCTCTCCCTCAAAAGCAGCTCTGCTGACCTGGTTTCTTTGGCTCTACAGCAGTTCTGCTGACTTGGTTCTCTGGCTCTATCCCAGCTCTGCTGACCTAGTTCTTAGGCTATAGAGCTGGTCTGCTGATCTGGTTCTCTGGCTTTACAACAGCTCTGCTGCCCTGGTACTCTCGCTCTAAAGCAGCTCTGCTGGCCCAGTTCTATGGCTCTAAAGCACTTCTGCTGACATGGTTCTTTGACTCTAGAGCAGCTCTGCTGACCTGGTTCTCTCCCTCTAGTGCAGCTTGCTGACCTGGTACTCTCCCTCTAAAGCAGCTCTGATGATCTGGTTCTCTGGCTCTAGAGCAGCTCTGCTGACCTGGTTCTTAGGCTCTAGAGCACCTCTGCTGACCTGGCTCTCTGGCTCTAAAGCAGCTCTGCTGACCTGGTTCTATGGCTCTAAAGCAGCTCTGCTGACTTTGTTCTCTGACTCTAGAGCAGCTCTGCTGACCTGGTTCCCCGGCTCTAAAGCAGCTCTGCTGGCCTGGTTCTCTGGCTCTAAAGCAGCTCTGCTGACCCAGTTCTATGGCTCTAAAGCACTTCTGCTGACATGGTTCTTTGACTCTAGAGCAGCTCTGCTGACCTGGTTCTCTCCCTCTAGTGCAGCTTGCTGACCTGGTACTCTCCCTCTAAAGCAGCTCTGATGATCTGGTTCTCTGGCTCTAGAGCAGCTCTGCTGACCTGGTTCTTAGGCTCTAGAGCACCTCTGCTGACCTGGCTCTCTGGCTCTAAAGCAGCTCTGCTGACCTGGTTCTATGGCTCTAAAGCAGCTCTGCTGACTTTGTTCTCTGACTCTAGAGCAGCTCTGCTGACCTGGCTCTCTGGCTCTAAAGCAGCTCTGCTGACCTGGTTCTATGGCTCTAAAGCAGCTCTGCTGACTTTGTTCTCTGACTCTAGAGCAGCTCTGCTGACCTGGTTCTCTGGCTCTAAAGCAGCTCTGCTGGCCTGGTTCCCTGGCTCTACAACGGTTCTGCTGACCTGGTTTTCTGGCTCTAAAGCAGCTCTGCTGACCTGTTCTAAGGCTCTAAAGCAGTTCTGTTCACTCCTACAATCATCCTGACGGAAGCATGCCCTTATCTAATCACTCTGCTGAAACATAAGCTCTTATAAACTTATCCTGCTCTCAACTAGGAGTAGAGATTAGTAGAGAGTGTGTAGTAGAGTAGTAGAGAGTAGTCAGTCAGTGTCAGTCAGTTAGTGTCAGCTAGAGCAGCTCTGCTGACCTGGTTCTCTAGCTCTGAAGCAGCTCTGCTGACCTGGTTCTCTCCCTCAAAAGCAGCTCTGCTGACCTGGTTTCTTTGGCTCTACAGCAGTTCTGCTGACTTGGTTCTCTGGCTCTAGACCAGCTCTGCTGACCTAGTTCTTAGGCTATAGAGCTGGTCTGCTGATCTGGTTCTCTGGTTTTACAACAGCTCTGCTGTCCTGGTACTCTGGCTCTAAAGCAGCTCTGCTGACCCGGTTCTATGGCTCTAAAGCACTTCTGCTGTCATGGTTCTTTGACTCTAGAGCAGCTCTGCTGACCTGGTTCTCTCCCTCTAGTGCAGCTTTGCTGACCTGGTTCTCTCCCTCTAAAGCAGCTCTGATGACCTGGTTCTCTGGCTCTAGAGCAGCTCTGCTGACCTGGTTCTTAGGCTCTAGAGCACCTCTGCTGACCTGGCTCTCTGGCTCTAAAGCAGCTCTGCTGACCTGGTTCTATGGCTCTAAAGCAGCTCTGCTGACTTTGTTTTCTGACTCTAGAGCAGCTCTGCTGACCTGGTTCTCTGGCTCTAAAGCAGCTCTGCTGGCCTGGTTCTCTGGCTCTAAAGCAGCTCTGCTGGTCTGGTTCTCTGGCTCTAAAGCAGCTCTACTGATCTGGTTTCTCTGGCTCTACAGCAGCTTTGCTGACCTGGTTCTCTGGCTCTGGAGCAGCTCTGCTGACCTGGTTCTTAGGCTTTAGAGCAGCTCTGCTGACCTGGTTCTCTGGCTCTACAACAGCTCTGCTGACCTGGTTCTCTGGCTCTAAAGCAGCTCTTCTGACTCGATTCTATGGCCCTAAAGCAGTTCTGCTGACTTGGTTCTCTGGCTCTAGAGCAGCTCTGCTGGTCTGGTTCTCTCCCTCTAAAGCAGCTCTGCTGACCTGGTTCTCTTGCTCTAAAGCAGCTCTACTGACCTGGTTTCTCTGGCTCTACAGCAGCTCTGTTGACCTAGTTCTCTGGCTCTGTAGCAGCTTTGCTGACCTGGTTCTTAGGCTCTAGAGCAGCTCCGCTGACCTGGTTCTCTGCTGACCTGGCTCTATGATGCTGAAACAGCTCTGCTGACCTGACACTCTAGGAACCCAGTCACTGTCTATGCACTTGCAGAATGACTCAAGCATTGAGACAAGCAGTTGTACAGTGAAATGTGCACAATGTATGCAGTGCCTTACCCCCTTGCAGACTACTGAGTCAGTCCTGCAAAAGTCCAGGTAATAGTCATGCTTGTCTGGAATCACACTGAGTCTGTGTCCACTCCTACAATCATCCTGATAGAAGCATTTCCTTATCTAATCACTCTGCTGAAACATAAGTGCTTATAAACTTATCCTGCTGTCAACTACTGGCACTCTAGGAACTCAGTCACTGTCTATGCAATTGCAGAATGACTCTGACCTGGTTCTTTGGCTCTACAATGGCTCTGCTGACCTGGTTCTCTGGCTCTAAAGCAGCTCTGCTGACCTGGTTTCTCTGGCTTTACAGCAGCTCTGCTGACCTGGTTCTATGGCTCTAAAGCAGCTCTGCTGACCTGGTTCTCTGGCTCTACAGCAGCTCTGCTGACCTGGGTCTCTGGCTCTACAACGGTTCTGCTGATCTGGTTTTCTGGCTCTAAAGTAGCTCTGCTGACCTGTTCTATGGCTCTAAAGCAGATCTGTTCACTCCTACAATCATCCTGACGGAAGCATGCCTTTATCTAATCACTCTGCTGAAACATAAGCTCTTATAAACTTATCCTGCTCTCAGCTACTAGCACTCTAGGAACCCAGTCACTGTCTTTGCACTTGCAGAATGACTCAGGCATTGAGACAAGCAGTGGTACAGTCAAATGTGCACAATGTATGCGGTGCCTTAACCCCTTTCAGACTACTGAGTAAGCCCTGCAAAAGTCCAGGTAATAGTCATGCTTGTCTGGAGTCACACTGTGAGTCTGTGTCTACTCCTACAATCATCCTGACAGAAGCATGTCCTTATCTAACCACTCTGCTGAAACATAAGTACTTATAAACGTATCCTGCTGTCAACTACTAGCACTCTAGGAACCCAGTCACTGTCTATGCACTTGCAGAATGACTCAGGCATTGAGACAAGCAGTGGTACAGTGAAATGTGCACAATGTAGGCGGTCCCTTAACCCCTTGCAGACTACTGAGTCAGTCCTGCAAAAGTCCAGGTAATAGTCATGCGTGTCTGAAATCACCCTGTGAGTCTGTGTCCACTCCTACAATCATCCCGACAGAAGCATGTTCTTATCTAATCACTCTGCTGAAACATAAGCGCTTATAAACTTATCGTGCTGTCAATTACTAGTACTCTAGGAACCCAGTCACTGTCTATGCACTTGCAGAATGACTCAAGCATTGAGACAAGCAGTTGTACAGTGCAATGTACACAATGGATGCGGTGCCTTAACCCCTTGCAGACTACTGAGTCAGTCCTGCAAAAGTCCAGGTAATAGTCATGCTTGTCTGGAATCACACTGTGAGTCTGTGTCCACTCCTACAATCATCCTGACAGAAGCATGTCCCTATCTAATCTCTCTGCTAAAACATGAGTGCTTATAAACTTATCTTGCTGTCAACTACTAGGACTCTAAGAACCCAGTCACTGTCTTTGCAGTTGCAGAATGACTAAGGCATTGAGACAAGCAGTGGTACAGCAAATGTGCACAATGTATGCAGTCCCTTAACCCCTTGCAGACTACTGAGTCAGTCCTGCAAAAGTCCAGGTAATAGTCATGCTTGTCTGGAATCACACTGTGAGTCTGTGTCCACTCCTACAATCATCTTGATAGAAGCATGTCCTTATCTAATCATTCTGCTGAAACATAAGCACTTATAAACTTATCCTGCTGTCAACTACTGACACTCTAGGAACCCAGTCACTGTCTATGCACTTGCAGAATGACTCAGGCATTGAGACAATACCTAAGCACTTATAAATTAACTGAGCACTCTGTTTGCAGCACTGTCATCATTCTAGTTACTAGTGATGTTCTTATAGAATGACCTAGGCACCAACACAAGTACACATACAATATTCTGTGCACAATCCCTACAAACCTCTAAGCAGATACACACTCTTGGTACACTCTACTAAATACTGAAGTAGTACTCATGCAGCCTAGGATACCTCCTGTCAGTCTCATGCAGTTCGTCAATCAGCCATCCAGCACCAGGGGCCTCATTTATGAGGCCGTGCATCACTTTTACGCCTTGTTGCGCCATATTTACAAAGTGACGCATCTTGGTAGATGCGTCACTTTGTAAACCCCTGTGCCACATTATACCTGCGCCAGGTATAATGTATGGAAGGGGGGCGTCTGACGCAAGAAAAGGACATAGAAGTGACGCAGTGAAATCTATAAGATTTCACTGCATCACTTCTAGGACACAAATGTGTCAATTTCTTATGCCTGCCTCACAGCAGGCGTAAGACTGACGCAGGCCCTTTCACATGGGGCTTGCAACATGTGAAAGGACACATTGCTGGAGTTGCGTCACTTTTGTGACACACTCCAGCAATGCATCACTTTTGCGCTTACAGATACGTCAGAAATACTGATGTATCTGTAACTCCTTGCGACATGATGCGTCATACATTAAATATGACGCATCATTGGTGTCGCAAAGAGGGCGCAGTGAAAAGTGATGCATCGCTGTTTTCACGCAGCAATGCGTCACTTTTCATAAATGAGGCCCTATGTTCTTAATGTATCACTCTGCCAATACCTAAGCACTTATGGGGCAGATTTACAAGCCCCCTGAGCCACCAGTATGTCACTTTTTGTAATGCAGTGATGACGCTGGGGACTCCTAGATTTTTACAAGGAGAAGAAAAGCCACCCTGCCTGGCTTTTCCTCCCCTTGAAAATATGACCCATTCATACGCAGCACTTTGCGTTGACGGGGCGTTCCATGGGTGTTGCTGTGTCTGTTCCCACACAACACCCATGGAATAACACATCGCAAGACTTATGAGAAAATGTAAATCTGTAGATACGTGTGAATGGTGCGCCACCCTAGAGGTGGTGTATCGAGGCACAAGGAGAAATGTTTTCATTTCTCCTTGTTTTTTCCTCTTTCAATGCATGCTGCATTCCACAGCACACATTGAAGGAGGAAAATGCCATTAATGATTGTTTTTGTGCAGGAAGTAGTCCCTTCCTGCACAAAAACAATCTCCCCACAACACAGATATCCTTGCACCATGGTTCAAGGGTGCCTGCGTTACTGCATGGCTGCAGTTTGTGTGCTAGTGCAGAGGGAGCACAGAATTGTGACATATTTATGTAAATATGTCATATCCTTGTGCTTCAGAAGTGCCGCAGCGCGTTGCAGCTAAAGGGCTTGCAGTGTCACGCTGCATACTTCCTCATAGATCTGCCCCTATAAATTCACCATACAGTACTAATGCATTCTTTCAGTCAATCATGCTCTACACGTACATTCAACCAAACTTTCAGACATTACCATGCAATTATAGTTCTTTTTTTAAACCAGAAAAGGTAGTCCTGAACTTTTTTTTCCTTGTTTTCTATTTTTTTTTTTTTTTAATTACAATTTTGTACTTTTTTGGTGTTTTTTAAAAATTGAACAAAAAAGGAACTAAGTAAACAGTTCGCTTTTGGAATTCAACATCATTCCAAAAACAAACAAAAAAAAATTGCATTTGTGGTTCCGCTGAGCTGCACAAATAGCGTCCACTGACTGTTCACCATAAAGGATGATGATTTTGCACTTAGTGCAGTGCTGTTGCAGAAAAGCAACTTCTGGGCGAATGTCTACTGGTGGTGCTGAAGTGGACGCTCCGGCTGGTGGTGGATTTCTTTGCTGCACGCCTCATTTCTTCTCGTGCCAGATTCTTCGGGTGAATGGTCTGCAGATGTTTATACATACTCGCTGTTCCACAGGAGTATTTCTCGTCACTGTCTCGCGACAGGACCCTGTCTCACAGCAAGCATGTGACTTTTCTTGCGTTGACCTTTTTTTCTCCAGCAGGAAAGGTGAAAATGTCCATACCACTGATTCAGGCCTCTGCTTGGGTGGATCTTCCTCCAAGATATCTTTATCTGAAGAATAATGAGGAGCTTGCGAACCAGATGCCATTTCTCAAATGCAATTTTTAAAAAAATACCAAAAAAGTCCAAAACCAGCTCTGGAAGAAGAAGAGATGTCTCTCATCAACTGCTCCAAAAAGAATAATTAAAATGGGTGGGGTCCTTCAATAGTTACAGTGGGAAATGTTATGAACCAATCAAATCTTCGTTTTTGAGGTCGCATGGGATCCGCGCACCGTGCGCTCACGAAGCGCACACCCGATGCGACTTCGCTAAAATATATCTAAATATAAAATACGTTTATTACAAGTAGAAATATATTATTTTTATGAATACCTTAGATAATCTTTTGCCCTAATATGTACAATAAAGACACGTACATACCATTTTAGAACATAAAAAATGTCACGGGAGTCGCGCAACCAGCACGACTCAGCACATATATGACGTCACGAGGGACCCACCACCGTGCAAGCGTCGCGTACCGTAATACGCATGTGTCGTGAATGCGCGGGAGCAGGAGTCGCGAACCGGTAGCATACCGGTCACGCACACCACGTAACATTGTACATATATGACGTAACTGAACAAAAACACGCACTCGTCGTTCACCATAAGCAGATCCTTCACAACTTTTCCAAAATGGCAGCTAGAATACGCGGACCTGCTGCAGTAGGTACGCTTTGGGTGCGCAACTACCCAAAAATATTTTTAAAAAAATTTAAAAAGAAAATTATATAAATATATTAAAATACAAAAAACAAAATAATAAAAAATATTTCAGTTTAAAACATTTTTTGGGCAATTTTCAGAAAAATATATAATGTTGTTTAATAAATAGAATATTTCTAAACAAACAGTTAAAAAACTATGGAAATTCAGTACAAAAAAATAGGTATAACTACTATTGCACTTTAAAATTAGCATTTAAAAAACCTTTGGAATTCAATGAAAAAACCATAGGTTTCAGAGACATTATAGTTAGAAATTAGCATTTAAAAAACCTTTGAAATTCACTGAAAAAAACGTACGTTTCAGAGACGTTATAGTTAGAAATTAGCATTTAAAAAACCTTTGAAACTCACTGAAAAAACCATAGGTTTCATGAGTGTTCTAGTTAGCTGGACATTTCACTTGTACAAAACCATAGAAATTCCTCCATTATAGTTAGTTGTGCTAACTATAACTCGCGCGCCCTCAATGCACTACTGATGATGTCACATATTAAATCATTCATGACATGATCAGTGACATCACTGATGTCATCAGTGGTGTCATCAGTTATGTCATTTGAGAGGTCATCAGTGATGTCACTGACCATGTCATGAGTGATGTAATATGTGACGTCATCACCAGTGCATTGCGGGCGCGCGAGTTATAGTTAGCTCAACTAACTATAACAGGCAAATTTCTCTAGTTTTATATGAGTCAAATGTTCAACTAACTATAGCGTCCCTTAAACCTATGGTTTTTTCAGTGAATTTCTAAGGTTTTTTAAATGCTAATTCCTAACTATAATGTCTGTAAAACCTATGGTTTTTTCAGTGAATGTCAAAGGTTTTTTAAATGTTAATTACATATTTTAAAGTTTATTAAACCTATATTTTTTCTATTATATTTTTAAATATTTTGGAACTCTATTATACTTCTTTTATTAACTTTAAAAATTATGTAATGTTTTATATCTTCCCCCAAAAATATGTATCTCTTTTTTTTGTTTTGAGAAAACTGCACCCCCATACCGGTAGCGTACCAAGCTTCATCACCACGTGAATCCGATCCACCATATTGCTAAACTCGTAAATGATACGCATTTCGTGTCCGACAAGTTTGTGACACCGCGCCCCGCAGAACATCATATACACATGAAGTCGCCCCAGCTGCTACTTTAGTATCCGACAGGTACGCAGTACCAAGCCATGCGTTATGTCATCCGACGAGTTTGTGACACCGCGCCCCGCAGAACATCATATACACATGAAGTCGCCCCAGCTGCTACTTTAGTATCCGACAGGTACGCAGTACCAAGCCATGCGTTATGTCATGTACGTATGGGGTCGAACCCGCTGCACGTTGCGTATGCGATGAGTGCACGCCGCCAGACCCTGTGTTACATTTCAGACGTATGATGTCACGCCGGGCATGCCATTCCCTCGTTTTTTTGTCTCAAAAGTATATCTAAATAACTTTAAACAGTATATGACAGCAAGCCATAACCTAACATATTTTAAACGTTTATATATTTCTAACGGTAAAAAACTTATATTATGATAAATATATTTTCTCAAAATTGCATCGGGTGTGGCCTCCTTGCGCGCTCGGTACACGATTGCAATGTGACCTTAATAAAAGCATTTGATTGCTTCATAACATTTCTCATTGTAACAGTTAGATGACCCCACCCATTTTAGTCATTCTCTCTACAGCATTTGATGAGAGTCACCACTTCACCTTAAACAGCTTTTTTGAAAAGTTTTTTTTTCTGTGTTCACATATCTTATACTACACACAACATGCAACGATCATCGGGCCGTGGCTTAGCCTCCTAAGATGGCGGACAGATCTTCCTGAAGCTCCCGCAGCCGGCCTACCTCAAAGGCCTGACACGAGATCCCCCATGGTGTAGCCACGGTCCATCGGGCAGATATCGCTGTCGGAACCCCCATAGCTGGACCGGAGGTGCTCACTGACGTGAATAGCGACCCAGAGCGAGCCTGAGATGCCACAATGTGCTCCCCATGCGCTCCCGGGCAAAATGGCGGCCACGGGCTGCAACGGCAGCGATAGAGCGCCGCACACGCCGAGAACACCAATGCGACCGATGAGCCCTGCCGAGATGCCGGCGCCTGCATGGTAGCTACGGGAAGAAGGCTCGGCTGAGAGGAGGTGAGGAGCCGCCAAGGGCTTGCAGTGCGAGCGAGCGGAGCGGAGTGGAGACGGCCGGTGCTTGGGGGAGGCCCATCCCCCGCCGAGCGGGTCGCTCGCTCCAACGACCCTCCACGCAGGCAAGGCTGCCGATAGTGAGGCACAGGCTGCTGGCCCCAATCAAAACCTGTCCTGCCCCGGGATACTGCATGGATAAGGGACTCCCGGCAGCATTATCGGAAACTGCTCCTGACCCGGGTGACTGGCGCGGCGTCTCCTCGGGACGGGGACAACGGACCCCCCGGCGATGCACCTGCAGATAATCAACAGGTGAGGAGGCGGACTGCCGGAAGAAATGAGCGGGCACCATAGGCACTGCTAGTCCAGAAGCACAGCAAGGTCCAGACGGCCAGCGCGACCGGAGGTGCCCCCTCCCCCACTCGAGGAGTCCCTTGCCCCTCTGCAACTTTGGCCTCCGGGGTGCGGACGGAAAGTGAGCCACCCCAACATCAATGCGGGTCCTGAATAGCGCCCAGAGGGGACGTGGACTGTGTCTTCCAGGCCCCTCACTTCCCCCCACAACACGAGCGCCAGACAGCACCAGACAGCGGGGCCACCGCAAGAGGCTACCAGCTGGAAGACCACGAGCCGCGGAGGGGTCTGAGGGCCCTGAGAATTCTGACAACCCCCACAGAGTCCCCGGGGCAGCCACACCGTCACCGCCATTGGCCCACCACGCACGGCGGAACATCATTGGCCCCCGGCTCCACGGACCTCGGAGCGCCCCCGCTGCTGGGCTAAACCCCTCCCTCCATCTGCAGGGTCCTAATAACTTGACGCCAGAAGCAAAGTCGAGCAACAGCAAAGTACAGCCGGCCATAAACATCCTGACGCTCGGCCCCAGCAAGCGACCGCCACCACAGGGACACCTCCCGAGGGGCCCCTTCACCCATCGAGATGGGTCGCTGGACGGCGCCAACTCTGCCAGGCACGGACCCACAGAATTCACAATGCCCAGCGCCTACCCAGACAGCACAGCGAGACGAACAGGACACAAGGGACCTCACATCTAGAAAACTAGACCAAGTGCTCACAGCAATACAGAACTCCAGTGTGGCAATGGAGCAGAAATTTGACTCTTTAGCTACGGACCTTAATCTTCTCCGGGATGACCATAGAAAATTGGCTGATAAGGTGACCCAGGGAGAACAGGAGCTACAAACGCTGCACCCGCAAATGCAACAACATCACCGCGACATTGCCGATCTCCAATCTAGACTCAAAACCCTGGAACACAAGACGGACGACTTGGAGGGGCACTCTCGTAGGAGCAACATCCGAGTCATGAACTTACCGGAGGGGCGGAGGGGGCCGACCCCATACAATTCATCACTGACTGGATCAACACCTTTACGCCGTCCGCGGACCTGACCCCCTTCTTCTCTGTGGAACGGGCGCACAGAGTCCTAGCACGCAAGCCAAAGCCGGGTCTCCCCCTGAGCCCGTTCCTGTTGAAACTTCTCCACTTCCGAGATATGGACGCAATCCTAAGAGCGGCCAGGTCACACGGTAAAATACAAGCGGAGGATAAGCATGTCATGCTCTTCCCCGATTACTCCCGGGCAGTGCAACAGCAGAGAGCCACTTTCCAAGCGGTAAAACGAACTCTTCGACACAAAAACATCCAGTATGCCCTCCTATTTCCAGCCAAACTCAAGATAATCCACGAGGGCGCCACACACTTCTTTACCGACCCGAGAGCAGCAGACACCTGGGTAGAACAGCACACTCTGCGTCACCCGATACCGGTGAACTCGCAACACAATCCACCAGAGCGACGGCCCCGTGGCCGGAGGCGCAGAGTCACCCTAACGCAACTCAGCACTCACTCCACCCCGCCGGGGAAAAGCTCCCCGGACCTCACTCAAAGCAGTGGCCGCGCTCAGCCCACCTGAGGAAACATCGGACTTAGACAACGGACCGCACTTGTTCAGCTCAGAAGAAGAAACCAGCGACGCCCTGATCTCCCGAGAAGGATCACAAACACCCCCGAGGGTGACACCCCAGACTTCGGACTTGCCGATGTAACAAAGGACAGATATACGGAAGACACCCACCACAGTGACCAGACCCGAGACACTCCATCCTCGTCAGGCCAGAGCGGCCCAGATCAACAGGACTGAGATCGGGTCAGACGGCTGAATCCAGAGCGCAACCGGGTCGACATCGCACTCCTCTGGAAATATCCAACAACACCCTGGTGACCTATGGAACCATTTTCAAAACCAAACACATTTTGGTGGTGGAGCCGGCAGTGCCAGAGAAGAAACCTGGCCACCACCCCCTCAGTAACGGACTAACAAATTTCCATGTACTGCAGTTTGGACGTATTGCCCCGCGCGATAGGTCCCCCTAGTTGGGATTGTTTCCAGAAGTTGAACTTTATTCCCCCCGAAAGTTATCATTTTCCTAGTAACATTGCAACCAGCGAACACAGCTATGTAGAATTTAAGCAGGGAGTTTTTGGGTCGACGGGGGGGGGGGGCGGGAGGACCGAGGGGGGGCTCGGGGATGGAAATGGGGAGCCCACGAGCTCCTCGCATGACGCCACCATATCATGTCATTCACGTCCCCACACTCAGTTCTTAAAGTCATAACGTTAAACGTCAGGGGGATGCACACAGCCACCAAACGATACTCCATATATGCCTACATAAAACGACAACAGGCACAAGTGGCCCTTCTCCAGGAGATCCACTTGACAAATCAAGAGATAGGCCGTCTCCACCGGAAATGGCAGGGAATCGTATGTGCCACTAAATATTCAGCCTTCGCAAGAGGCGCGCTGTAATGGATTAGACCTGGAGTGCCTTTCAAAGAACACACCCGTTTGGTAGACAATTGTGGTCGGTATGCCTTTATTAGTGGCCTACTGGAGGGTCAACCGATATTGCTTGGTAGCATCTATGCCCCGAACACAGAGCAGGACCGCTTTTGGGAGGAACTGACTGGAATCCTGGCCCGCTATACTGAGATCCCCTGGCTCCTGAGAGGAGACTACAACTGTGTGTTGGATCTACTCCTTGACAGGTCACACACCCCCACCCCACGAAGCTCCCCAGCACACAAACAAACAGAGAGTTTCCGCAACTGGGTGGGGCACTAGGCACTAATTGACGTCTGGAGGGCGCAACACCCAACGACCAGATTATATTCCTTCCACTCTATCCCTCACGACCTTAGGGTGCGCTTAGACAGATTCCTATGCTCCTCTACGATTCTACCGGCAATACATCACACCGACTACCTTGGGTGCACAGTCTCGGACCACGATGCACATATGGTAACCTTGCGCTGGCGACCACCCCACCCACCAGTCCCTACATGGCGACTCCCACAGGAGTGCCTTACTGATCAGGTTTTTTGCCACACACATGGGGACTTCATCGAAGCGCATTTCCAACGCAACGTGGGCTCTGCTACCACTAGAGGCTTAGAGTGGGACGCGTACAAAGTTACAGCACGCAAACACTGCATCCAACAGGTAGTGGGGGTGAGAAGAACATTAGAAAAGGCATTGAGCGACGCGGAGTTGGCACTGGCAGAGATATCCCGAGCCTCAGACCAAGGCGGGGTCTCCCCAGAACGAATAGGGGCGGCAAAGCAGACTTATGCGGAGACACTCCGGGACCTGCGGAAATATAACTTCCGCAAATATGCAACCCGCACACACAGGGAGGGCAACAGGGCGGGTGCCCTACTAGCATGGATGGCCGAACAAGACACGGCCTTGCAACCCATCACCGAGCTCATAGATGACACAGGCCAGATACACTACTCCCAACCCAGTATCCTTAACACATTTCGCACATACTACACAGAAATTTACCGCGACCCTGCGCCAGCGCCACACGATGCATTACAACGATTCCTAGGTGAGCACAGACTTCCCACCATATCCCCAGAAGACCAACAAGATTTAGATAGAAAGATCACAGCGGCAGAGATCAAACATGCCATAGGGTCCCTCGCTCGCAAGAAGTCCCCGGGGATGGATGGGTTCCCATTAGAATGCTATAGCAAATTTCAAGTCCAGTTAGTGCCCCGCCTTGTACTCACACTCGAGGAGGCCCTGACAATTGGGAGCCTACCCGCATCGTTTCGGGAATCCATTATGGTAACGTTTCTAAAACCCCACCGTGACCCCACATCTCCTTCCTCCTACAGACCCTCAACGCGGATTGTAAAATCCTGGGCAAAATACTAGCCGACCGATACAGTCCACTCGTACCCACACTAATTCACCCCGACCAGTGCGGATTTATGCCCAGACGCAACACCTCACACAAACTACGGAGGCTTTTCCACATCCAGGACAGTGTGCGCGACAGGTGCCCCCGAGCAGCATGCCTTATATTCGACATAGAAAAGGCGTTTGACACACTGTGGTGGTCACATCTGTTCGCGGTCCTTCAGTCCCTGGAATATGGCCAGACCCTGTTGGCATACACACGGCTCCTATACAAGGGGCTCACCGCTAGGGAGAGAATCGGTAAACTAATTTCTGACCCCTTCCCTATCGAGAGAGGTACCAGGCAGGGATGCCCAATCTCTCCTCTTCTGTTCGCACTGGCGGTCGAACATTTGGCCATACGGCTACGCAGAGAAGGTGAAACCTGGGGATACCAATAGCGGAGACAACGCACTGTGTCTCCCTGTATGCTGATGACCTACTGATCTACATCCTTGACGTCACGGAGGATCTTACCCCAATATGGGACACCCTGCAAGCCTTTGGCGCTATCTCTGGACTCAAAGTCAATAGGGAAAAGTCGACTGTCTACCCACTCCATCCCCACTTGGCGCCACATGTGGTAACGCTGGGCACGCAATCGCTACACTGGAACGGAGCAGCCCCCCGATACCTGGGAGTACGACTGTATCGATCCCCGACAGACCTATACGAAGGCAACCACCGTAAGGTGCTGGCGGGCCTACGATCGGCGGTGGCCTTCTGGAAAACTCTGCCCCTAGCGCCCATAGGCCTGGTGGCGCTGGCGAAAATGATAATGCTACCTAGACTGCTTTACCATTTCTCCAATCTTCCGGTGATTCCACCCAGGTCCTTTTTTCGAGAACTGGATACATTGCTCACAACACTCATATGGGGCACTGGCCGGCATAGAGTAGCGCTCTGTAAACTGGAGTTGCCCACCACAGAGGGAGGCCTGGGGGCCCCGTCCTTCGAATCATACTTCTTGGCGGCGCATCTACAGTGGTTGTCCCACTGGACGGCGGAGCGCTTTGTAGTGGAAACCACAACGGTAGCGGGTAAGATACCTCTTCCGGTCATTAGGCGTCTGCTACTGCCGGGTACTAGACCGTCCCGCACCCACCCGCTCCAGGTATCCATAGCACGTAAATGTATGATGCGTGTTCACCGACTCTCTAAGGACACGCTGCTCTACTCCCCACTATTGCCGCTGGTAGGTCTCCCTCGCGGGGAACACCACTTCACCACCAGGAGCTTACAAACCTGGACTGAACATGACGTAACTGAGGTAGCGGAGCTGATTCAGGATGGTCAACTCACCAGAATCGATCACGGGATTACAAGTTACAACAACACACACGGGGACTAGACCCACACGCGCATCCATTGACGAGCAGTGTCATGGTATCGAAGTCGAGGGCCCTAGTACAAGACACCTAAACCTCCACTCTACATGCAGACAGATCCATCATATAAAGCACAATCAGGCGAGGTCGGGACTACGTATCCCTAGCAGTTTGCTAAATGTACTTCTCCACATTGCAATGTAACCCTCTAATGTGTGTAATACCGTGTAACCATCTTCTGCCTTACCCCCCCTGGGGGGCGTGATATGTGAAACCTTAATAAAAAAAATTGAACAAATAAAAACATACAACGATCATCTTGATCAATATTCATGGTCTGTACATTAAGCCTTCCACATGTAATGCCCATGCATCCCAAACGTTACATCAAAAAACAAATGTGGGTTACACGATTCCCCTGGTGTGTATGTGTGCACATTATTGTGCTGCCTTTCGGCCTGGGTATGAGTGGCTCTAAGGATTATCATCTTCCACGGGCAGCGTGCACATCCTAGATCACATGTGACAAACAGTAAAGAGTAATGTGTAGATTTGTGCTGCAGTATGCTCTTTTCTCAGGCTTTACCAGTATAGTAGTGTGTCATATGTGAGACTTTCAGATTCACGTTTGACATGCATTCCTTGACTGTAATGAGCGTTATCACTATGTATGACATAGCCTCACTGCTGATACTCCCTCCATCCGAGCAACATTCACATGTGTACGCTTCGCGATAGCAACACTTTCAATAATACCGCAGACCAATTACATGCGTGTCTGCGCAAATCCACAACCTTGACAACGACATGTAATGTTCGCCATTCAATCTTTTCGAACAGCATCTCATTAGTGATAGTTGCCTCCCTCCTGATACATACTACATTAATGTAAATTGCGCATTCTGCGACGTCAAAACTGCAACAGAAACACACATAAGTACACTTCCTGGCGAGGCAGGAACTGAACAACGCCCACATCCCCGGAACAATTATTCACACCCCTACGCTGGCCTGGCGTACGCAAGCCCAGCCTACTTTGTGTTCGTATAAATAGGATAACAACGACGCCACATGTCCCAGTTCTTCCATACTGCCTCAGGGGATATGGCCGCATCCAACTCGCATAGCACAATGCGCAATAAAAAAAAGGATCCATGAGGTGTACACTATCCTGGCAATCAAAACTGGTTCTAAATTGTGAACCCTACTGCCCGTCGTGTTTCCAAAGGGATCCATGAGGTGTACACCATCCTGCAATCAACATTGCAACTGAATTGTGAACACTGCTGCCCGTAGTGTTTGCACACCCAACAATGACAGCAGGTGAGTAGTGGGGCCTGGTTGCACAGTGGCTCCAATTGAGCGCGGTGCTGCGGGAGGGGTGGGCTGCATCAGCCTGAGTGCACAGGTGCGAATAAGTGAAGTTCCCTTGGGAATGATGTTATCTCTGACCTCATTCAGTCATATCTCTGTCTCATTTTAAGGACCGGCTGGACCGTACTGTAGGCCTGAGCCAGCGGGCAGCGCTGCCCTACGGACACGTGTTGAGTGTGGTGCTGCGGGAGGGGTGGGGTGCATCAGCCTGGATGCGCAGATGCGAACAAGCGATGTTGCCGTGCGTAATGATGCGATCTCTGACCTCATTCAGTCACATCTCTGTCTCATTTTAAGGACCTGCTGGACCGTACTGTAGGCCTGAGCCAGAGGGCAGCGTTGCCCTAGAGACATGTGGCGTTGGCTTTTAGGGCACAGTAGTGACCTAATTACTAAGTGTACATGCACATAGGCTTCGGCCACTGCATTACACTCGCACATTATGCTTCTAATATGCGCTCTGTTACTTTGTATGTGAATCCTGGCTATAACATATTATTATTTAACCTTATGTATTGTCGTGCACTCCAACTCCTCTTTGAACCATGATTACCACTAACAGTTGGTAGATCGTACTTCAAAAACAAAGGATGCACTCAACTGGTGTTTTCTATTAAGCTTGAAATAAACCTTCATTTACCTCCAGACGTTTTCACCATTAAATTATTTCTCCCTTTTCAGACACTGAATTGATTGACCCAAAATGGGCGGAGCGGGTGCTCACCCCGTGATCATGCCCTCGGTATTCTGACGCCTTCCATCGTGGTATCAAGACACCGTCCCTGACCGGGGACCTGCTCTCCCACCCTACAAACGTACCCCAGAGTCAGAGCTTGGACCGGCACGTCGTTGGGCACAGCGGTGGTGTCAGGTGAGCAGTAAAGCCTCGGTTCGTAGGACCTACAATTGAGCATAGTACGGGGGAAGGTGCTGGGGTACAGCACCCTGGGTGCACAGGTGCAGGCAAGCGATGTTCCCGTAGCTAATAATGTAATCTATGGCCATATTCATATATTTCATTTGAAGGACTTGCTCAACCACACTCTTTCTCGTGGACCCCAGTGTCCTAGACAAACGGGTGACGGGACGTAAAACACTGAGGGCTGGGTGCAATAGGCCGACGCTCTGTCTCCTCCTCCCTCTGTTCGTTTGACTCTCCCTCCCCTTCTCTCATCCATCCACTCCCTCTCCCTCCCATTCTCCCTATCTTCCATTCATTCGGACTACCTTTCTTTTACTCTTCCCCATGGCACACATACTTATGTTTCATCTTTGTCTTTCAGATTTTGTACGCTGCTTCCGGAGGAGTCCCACCCACATATTTCATGTTATACTGTTGTTTGTTCTAATAAACTTGAGTTTCCATTTATTTGTGTTGTTTTAATAAAGATTATTTTTTTCCAATAAATAAGTGAGTGCATATGTCTTCTTTTTCTGACAACACGTATCTGTAGTTTATTGTGCAAATTGTCTGTTTATAGGAAGTTATGAGAGAAAACATGTGTCATTTTGCGGTGCACCTACCAAATATAAACCAATAACTATTACATAAATGAATCCTGCGTAATTGTACAACTGCAAGGATTCTATGCGTGTATCACTTTATAAAACCATGAGTACTGCCCGTGTGATTACAGAGCCAATAAGGCACTGCCTAGGACCACCGCAACTTCAGGGACTGCTGAGGCTCACCCTGCATATTTATGTAAAGCCCCGGACGGTGGCGATCCCCGGACTTCAGTTGGCCTCGAAGCCCCCGAGTAATTAGTAAAGAATACCCGACAAAGTGGCGATCCACTAGGCTACGAAACGTCTCTGTGCCCTTCCGCGCCTAACTTACATGTGACATTTAGAGCCCCAGTCCTACAGAGACCCCGCAAGATAATAATAGGATTAGCCACAGAACATTACCCACGAGGAGCCTAATTTAAATCAACGAGTGAGACCCCGCTTTTTTTTTCTCTCCACTTTTACCATCCGGATCCGTTCTATTAAAGCGATACAAGGTTTTCCTCGTCTCACTTCAACTAGTCAAACAAGGATTTACTATCACAGAGTGGAAGCCATGCACCCGCCCTCTAATAGCAAACATAAATGTCCTGCGGATGCAAACCCCGGGACATTGTATGAGCTGCGCCTGGGAGGTTGCGCTTCCTAGGACCATGATTCATTGGTTAGTATAAACGCATACTAATACTACTTACACACATGTAGTACAGCGACCACAGTGTAGTGACGAGGCAGATGAAGCGCAAAATCTAAAAATATAAATGCTACCAGAGGTCGTATGACATAGTTCAATGAACCGACGACCCTGGGATGAGTAGTAACAGCTACATGAAGACAATGGGTCTTGAGCACAACGCAAACAATTTGAAGTATTGGTGAGTGCTGCCTTCTTTTTACCTTCTCCCACTGGTCGCCAAATTTATGTAGTGAAGAGGCAGACAGAAGTGGATCCGATAAGTAGATTTATTGCAGGAAAACAAGACACCTTAAACACCCACCAACAGGAGCAGACAGCAAGGCAACAGTCTTCTCCAGCACCGTGTACAAACTCCTCAAGGTTCTCTTCATGACAGCCCTACATTCTAACATTACATACTTGCATTCTAGTAGAATTACATACGAACATTCTACTATGTCCTACATGGGAATACTACACAGAGCACATGACTTTCAAGCAATGAGCTCATGGTTTCATCCACGAGTCTTAAAACCGTTAGGGGTAAGTAGTCACTTCCTGTATTATATAAACGCAAACTAACACTACTTCCACAGGTATACTACAGCACGCAGAGCACATCACTTTACAGCAATTTAGGCTCACGGTTTAATCCCCGAGTCTTCAGACCAGTAGGAGAAAGTAGTTCGCTACCCACTCCCTATATACTATAAACGCATACTAACACTACTTACACAAATATACTACAGCGGCTAGAATCCTACATGCCCTGAGGCCATCACTTTACAGCAATCAGCTCGTTTGATCCCCTAGTCTTCACACCGGTAGGCGTGAGTACTTCGCTTCCCGCTTCCGGTATACTATAAATGCACGGTAGCGGTCAGTAGTTTGCTTCCCACTCCCTGTATGCTATAAACGCCTACTAACACTACTTGCACACATATACTACAGCGCCCAGAGCCCTTCCCTTTACAGCAATCACCTCGGTTTCATCCCAAAGTCTTCACACCGGTAGGCATGAGTACTTTGCTTCCCGCTTCCGGTGAAGTATAAACGCACAATAGCGGTCAGTAGTTCACTTCCGACTCCCCGTATGGTATAAACGCCTACTAACACTACTTGCCCACGTATGCTAAAAAGACCAGACCACATCACTTTAAAGCAATGAGCTCACGATTTAGGCTCTTGGTTTCATACCTGAGTGTAGCACCATATCATATCAGCACCAAGTCACCCACAGCAACACCGCACTTTCAGACCGGTAAGAGTGACTACTTCGCTTCGCACTCCCCCACAGAGATTACAGAGATTATTCCTACTTGCACGCATTTTCACCCTCCTGAGGCGGAAGCCGGGAGGTCTCTTACCCTTCTACTGCTTTTAATTGATTTTAAAAATTAAAAAATTGTGTATGTGCTTAATTGCTACACCTGACCGGAATAGGTGTTTCATGATCCCCCTGTGACTTCCCTGGCGCTCAGTGGCGCCTCAGACCCCTGTTTCCCCCGTTATCCTTGATCCGGACCTGCTCTCGGCCGAGTATTGACGCCGAGAGCAGAGCACCGGTTTTGGCGGCCATCTTGGGTCGGTCTCACTTCGTGACGCGATTCCCAGCACTATAAAAGGGACGCGTAGGGAGAGTGCTAGTAATTCCTACTTGCACGCATTTTCACCCTCCTGAGGCGGAAGCCGGGAGGTCTCTTACCCTTCTACTGCTTTTAATTGATTTTAAAAATTAAAAAAATTTGTATGTGCTTAATTGCTACACCTGACCGGAATAGGTGTTTCATGATCCCCCTGTGACTTCCCTTGCGCTCAGTGGCGCCTCAGACCCCTGTTTCCCCCGTTATCCTTGATCCGGACCTGCTCTCGGCCGAGTATTGACGCCGAGAGCAGAGCACCGGTTTTGGCGGCCATCTTGGGTCGGTCTCACTTCGTGACGCGATTCCCAGCACTATAAAAGGGACGCGTAGGGAGAGTGCTAGTAATTCCTACTTGCACGCATTTTCACCCTCCTGAGGCGGAAGCCGGGAGGTCTCTTACCCTTCTACTGCTTTTAATTGATTTTAAAAATTAAAAAATTGTGTATGTGCTTAATTGCTACACCTGACCGGAATAGGTGTTTCATGATCCCCCTGTGACTTCCCTTGCGCTCAGTGGCGCCTCAGACCCCTGTTTCCCCCGTTATCCTTGATCCGGACCTGCTCTCGGCCGAGTATTGACGCCGAGAGCAGAGCACCGGTTTTGGCGGCCATCTTGGGTCGGTCTCACTTCGTGACGCGATTCCCAGCACTATAAAAACGGGCAGGGATGACTCCGCGCAGCGGACGCGGTCAGCGGGCGCGCCAGATCTGCGCCGGAGTCGTGCCAGAGTCATGCCCGTTTGCGCCCGTTCGCGCACAGTCGGGCTTAGGGCCAAAATCCCCTGATGCTAGTTCCTTAGGTCCTATACTATACTCCCGCTCACAGTTACTTACGCTTATGAGGACACTCCCATCATCTTGCAGCCATTCGATTGACCTAAGCCTCAGGCCCTCCTCCTGTAATAACTGCCCTTTCAGTGCCACCGAGGCCGTTACCAAAACGACGCCAGTACAAGAAAAGAAGACAGCAGACACTGTTCTAAAGATGGCACTAGTTAATTGCCGCTCTTTGCCAAGGCACGCCACAGAAATAGCTCTTCTGATTGAAGATCTAAACGTGGATGTTCTGTTTCTAACAGAAACGTGGCTTGGCCCGTCCTCTGGCCCCGACATCATACAGGCCTTACCCGCTGGATACCTGATCCAACATAAAGACCGAGAAATTAAAGTTGGCGGAGGGATCGCCATTTTGTATAGGGAACACCTAACCTGCCGCCTGACTAACACGACTATCCAAGATTGTGAGAGCACATTATTTTCTATCTCCCACTCTCCTGAACAATCTATTTCCGGACTTTTAATTTATCGCCCCCCCGGCCTGATTGGCCAATTCATAGAAGGACTAACCGAAACCATTCTGGACTCGGCCACTAAGGTATCTAATTTTATATTATTAGGAGACTTGAATCTCCATTTTAATAACCCTTCGGACACCATCGCCATGGAATTAACTAAAGACTTAGCCGCATGCCAACTCAACTTGATTGTTCAACACCCCACTCATTCCAAGGGCAATCTTTTGGACCCAATTTTCTCCAATGTCGCGAATCTGTCCACATCCGCACCTTATTCTATCCCCTGGTCAGACCATATGGTAGTACCATTCATATGGAAAATGAACAGACCTTGTACCAATCAGCCCCTCCATAAAATTCTAGGTAGGCGCTGGACAAAGTTAGAGCCTAACGATTGGATAGACTCATTGAAACAGAACGAACCCATAAATGGTCAAAATATCGACAAAGCCAACACTGATTTTAATCAATGGATAGAACAATCATTAGACAGTGTGCTTCCTAAAACATGCATCGCTAAGAAAAAAGGTCCGAATAAACAGCCCTGGTTCAATCCAGAGCTGAGACTCCTTAAACAGGAGTGTAAACGAGAAGAAAGACAATGGCGGAAACTTTTCAATGAGGAGAAAAAAATCAAGTACAAACTCACTATCAAGAAATACAAGAGGGCACTCAACGAAGCCAAATCCACCTTTTACGCCGAAAAAGTTGAGAAATCTGCCAATGCTCCGAGAGAAATGTTTCAAATTGTAAAAACGTTGATCAAGGCCCCTGACCCCCCTACATCCGACTTCTCCCCGGAAGAATCCGGTGCTCGTTGTAATGATTTAGCAAATTTCTTTGCCACGAAAATTGAAACAATTCTACTTTCCCTCCCCCCACCCTCAGAAGTAGAGCCCAACCCTCCATCGAGGGACGATACTAATCCCACCTCACCCCGTTTAGCATTTTTTCACCCCCTCAGTGACGAACTTTTCCCCTCCCTTTTCAACTCCATAAAGAGTGGCTCCCCTCTTGATCCCGCTCCTATGTCCATCTTGAAACTGGTCCTTCCCTATGTCAGTAGAAACATCATTGATCTTGTTAACATCTCCTTGGACTCTGGGATAGTCCCTCAAGATTGGAAACTAGCCATGGTAAAGGCCTTGTTAAAAAAACCAAACCTCAACCCTGAAGATTTCTCTAATTACCGCCCCATTTCTCTTCTCCCCGGCATTAGCAAGCTGGCCGAAAAGTGGGTCAACAAACAACTGGCATCATACTTGGAGTCTCAAAACCTGCTCCATCCTACACAAACAGGCTTCCGAAAGGGACAGGGAACGGAGACAGCCTTGCTGAGGGTGGTTGAGGTATCCAGGAGGATTCTGGACGCAGGTGGCAGTGCGGCCATTATCCTCCTGGACCTCAGCGCCGCCTTCGACACGGTTAATCACCGTGTCCTACTCGCCCGCCTAGAGAGAATTGGAGTTACAGGCAAAGCTCTCGCATGGCTTGAATCTTTTCTCAGTAACAGATTCTTTAAAGTCTTCTCAGACACCAACTGCTCCCTCCCAATACCATTGCAGTGTGGGGTGCCACAGGGTTCTTCCCTCAGCCCCACACTGTTTAATGTGTACATGGCACCCTTGGCAGAGGTAGTAGCCCCTTTCGGAATCCAATTGGTGAGCTACGCTGACGATACCCAGCTGGTAGTCTCACTCACCCAGGCAGACCCCCCTCAAAACAATCTCTGTAGCTGCCTGGTTGAAGTCGCAGGATGGATGGATGCCTCCCAATTAAAACTGAATGGAGGAAAGACCGAGCTGATGTTGCTCGGAAGAAAGGCCTCCTTTGACACCCCCTCCATGTGGCCTCCCTGTATGGGACCCGGGCCCACCCCCAAAGCGGAGATAAAAAGCCTAGGGTTCTGGCTTGACACAGAGCTCTCCTTTAAAACTCAGGCGAAAAAGACAGTGGCTACGTGCTTCGGTCTAATAAAAACAATCCGGAAAATTCTCCCCCAGTTGCCGGAAACTGCGAAGAAAACCATAGTCCAGTCCCTCATTCTTTCTAGGCTGGACTATGGGAATGCTCTCTACCTAGGAGCCCCCGCCTCAGTGATCCGCCAACTGCAGATAGCTCAAAACTCTGCAGCAAGGCTACTCACCGGAACCAGCCGTCGTATCACCGCAGCCCCTGCATTAAGGGCCTTACATTGGCTCCCCATAAAGGAGCGAATCCATTTCAAGACCCTCTGTCTGGTCCACAAAACACTTCAGGGGAACGGCCCCCCCATTTTGAAGGATATGATCAAACCATACATTCCAACCAGGCACCTTCGGTCCAACCATCAAAACCTCCTCATAACGCCCAGGACCAATAAAGCCCGGTCTGGGGACCGCCTTTTCTCCCGAAATGCAGCAAAACTATGGAACGCCCTACCATTATCACTCCGTCTAGAACCCAGCCTTCTGATGTTCCGAAAACAACTAAAAACATCATTGTTTCCCAGGCCATAAACCATCCTTCTCCTTTTCCTAGTCTCTGCATCAACTTCCATCTTTCTTTAAGCGCTGGGATGCTCCCGAGTAGCCATGCGCTATATAAGAACCTTCCAATTCCAATTCCAATTCCAACAGTGCTTCTATCCTCCTTTCCTACTTTTTTCACCCTTTTTTCCCCTTACTTGCTTCAACGGAATCACAAAATAGCGGCCAACACTTCCTATTTGCAACACTCGCAGCGCTCGCAACCAATAAGCAGCAAACTTGTGCTCGTAATGCCTCAGCCATCCCCTTTGGTATCGCTTTGTTCGCCCTAAATTGGCAGGGTATGCCCAGACGTGGGTCCCTTGCTCACTCTACCACTGGATTCAAGATAGCCTGGCTGATGAGGATTATGAATCTGAAACCGGTCCCAGGATGCTTGTTTCCGGTCCAGGGAAGACATGGCTTGGCAGTTCGGGCTGGACTGTTCCCATGAGGCACAGGATCAGACTGATTTGCATATGGCCATGTCTGAACTAGGGTCGTGGAGTGAGCTAAAGAACGGTGATGGATTAAACCCAGATCAGTTGACTGGGGGTGAGTGTTTGATTTGCTCAAACGCTCCGTCCATCATCCCCTTTGGTAACGCTCAGCCAATCAGATGGCAGAATTCCCAAATATCGATATCTGTAATTTAGATTTTCCGTAAAAACTACTGAACAGATTTACACCAAATAAACAAAATCGTGCTTTCTAGACCAAGACCCTTCTTCCTGCCAAATATGGGGTAATTCCTTTCACCCGTTCGACCTGTAGTAGCCTTGTCTAAAGTTTCCTAAGGAAATTAACATACAGTCCATCTGGAGTATACTTAAATCTGATGTAATCATTGGTCGTGATATTCCGTCACATCCGTCTCTTACATTTAGGAAGACACATTTTCTAAAGGATCATTTGGTTAAGAGTCATCTGCCGCCGATAAAAAGAGGTATTCTAGGTATAGCAGGTTTTTATTCCTGCGGAAAGTGCAAGGCTTGTGTTAATTGTAATAAAGTAACATCTTACACGATTGCAGGTCGTAGGGACCCAATACGTATTTCCAAATTCATGAATTGTAACACAGCCTTTGTAGTGTATTGTCTGGTCTCCGCTTGTGGCCTAAGGTACGTGGGCAGTACCATACATGCAGCTGAGATTTGTATTCTAGAGCACCAGAGAGCAATTCAGAACAATGATAGCAACTATCCGGTGGCTAGACATTTCAGTTATATCATAATAGCAACCGGAAGTTAGTGAAATACTTCTGCTTGGACCATGTGGTTCGTGATCCTAGAGGAGGGGATAGAGGGAAACGTCTTAGGAGATTAGAGTCACGTTACATCATTGATATGGACACAAAGGTTCCAACAGGATTGAACATGGGGGAGGAACTGGGGGTACACTTGTAAATATGTATAGCAGTGGAATGAACAGGGAAGTACATGAGGGGTCAGGGTGATATTATTTATTTGGTATGAATTGTGACAGTGTCACTTTAGTTATAATTTGAATTAATTTGCCAGGGCTCTAACTAGCGAGCAGAGCGATATGTTACACTTATATATGGATTAGCGTATGTTCCACCAAAAAGGAATGTGTAGGGGTGTGGAAATCTATTATGCTTTAAGACTACTATACAAATGGCAATATAGGGCCATTGTATAGGCCCATTCAGGGCTTCATAACCAATACAAAGCACTGCCTAAATACAAGCATGCCGTATTTACATTATTTTATATATGCTTGATGCTTGCACAAGCGGTGGATTTTTCATAGCGATATAAGTTGTGACACTATTTTGAATTTGAATCTTGAATTGTATGTTGCATATCTATGAATTCGAATAGCATATGATTTTTCAATGTGAATCATGTTTTATGCCTGATGCACAATTGGCGCCCATGAGCCTGAACTGTTGCCCGGTAATGACGTGTAAATTATGAGGTTTGTGTGCGGCAGCTGCCAACACTGACGAAGGCGTACCGCTGAAACGCGTTTGTTTTTCATATCTTGTGCCAAATAAATCCATATCAAGGATTAACCCCTGGTGTATATTTGCTGGAGCATTGATATGTATATACACCGAACCCTGAATCAGCGCGAGCAGAAGATGGGCGGCGGCACCACCAGAGACTGGACTCTGGTTCTGGGTCCAAAGCAACTTTAAAAACAGTTAGGTTGGGAATCACGATATAAATTCATTAACTTGCGAAATAAACTCTCAAACATCAATCATTGAGAGGCAGCAAACAGCGGGACTGGGAAGAGACTACAGGTACTACAGTGCTTTTAATGCAAGTCTACCGTGACGTCCACCAGGGGGCATAGAAACGTATAAAACAGCTATTGTGACTCTCCTCGGTTTCTCCCAGCCTCATGTGTGCTTCTGGCTTTCCCCTTTGAGAAAGGTCCAGGCGGACCGCAATGCATCAGGGCCCATTGTAATGTTGAGGGACCGCACGGTTGCGGTCTAGTTTATCGCGCACGTAGGCGTGCCCATATGCGCCGCGTATCGTATAAAATAAAGGAGGCGTGGCCCCAGTAGTTAGTTGGGACCACGCGGATACTAGAACTGGTGTCCGTGTCGGTTAATGAGCTGCGCGATCTGCCAATGCGCCCGACACAGGCTAGAACCTGACAATGGCGACGAGGTAGTGCACGGCCCCACGCTGTGTTTCTCCCGACACTCCGGCCTGCAATCCCTGAGCGCCGATGCCAGCCCGGCCCCCCAGGTCTTCAAGCTCCTTCGGCCTGGATGAGGCCCGTGTCCCGACCTCGGCAGTCACAGGCCAGGGCCCGCGGTGACGGTTTTCGCAAGGGGCTAATCAGCGCTGCATGTGCACACGCTGTGGAGCGGATACCCCAGACACGCCCCTCACCTGCCTGGCCGGTTGGGGTGAGTGCGCCTACGTCCCATGCGGACCTTAGAGGTCGCTAGGCCGCAAATTGGGCCTACATGTGCCCTTGCCACCGAGGGTAGCCCCGCCAGCCGCAGACATCACAGCGGAAGATCTGCTTGACGTCCCACCGGCGGTGCACCCGCGAAGAGGTGTCGCCTCGCCTCAGCTCCAGAATTTGAGCCCTTCTCCGGCAGAGTGAGCATCCTCGTGCCATGATGACGGCCATTCCTCCAATTGAGCCGTTTGTAGTGGCACCCAGATGGAAAGATTGGACTGAACGGCTACAGTTCTACTTTGAGGGTGCAGGAACGGCTAGAGAACGGCGCAGAGCGCTCCTCCTCCACCTCGGGGGTAAGGACATCCACAGAATTTACAAGACTCTCGTGGAGGCCACGCCACATACTTACGTCACCCTCCTTACTGCGCTTAACGCGTATTTCGAGCCTATGGCCATCAAGGATTACGAAAGATTCATCTTTCGGCAGGCGCGCCAGGAGGCAGAGGAATCCCTAGACGCCTTCCACGGGAGACTGAGGGAGCTCGCCAGCACCTGTGGCTTCAGAGATGAACAAGAGGAAATACGCGGCCAGATCATTCAGAACTGCTACTCCTCCGACTTGCAAGTCCAAATTCTCCAGGAAGATGGGAAACCTCTGGCCGACATCCTGAAACTAGGCCGCTCCAAAGAATTATCGCGTGCAAGAGCTTCGCACATGGAGGCGGCACTACATAGGCCAGTGAAGGCCGAACAAGTCAACGTGGCAGAACAGGTGAACGCTGTCCGACCAAAACAACGACAATTCGGAAACAAGAAGCCACAAGATCGGCGTAAAGACTGCGGATACTGCGGAGGAGTGCCTCACCGTGCGAAAGACTGTCCTGCGAATGGCAAGAAATGTGGCGCATGCGGACGGATGAACCATTTCGCCTCAGTCTGCAGATCCTCGAAACAAAGACCAGAAGCAGCACACGCCATCCGAGAAAGCCCGGAGAGCGAAGACATGGATGATGACTCCAATGACTATCCGGTCCACTACGTCTTTGCCATCAACCAGCCAGCCAAGAAGAAGAGACGCCTCCCGAAGTGTCGTATACGATTGAACCAACAAGAGGTGAGAGCCACCATCGACACGGGGCCTCGATAGAACTCATGACGGCCGACGTCTACCATCAACTGCGAGACAAGCCAGTTTTGAAGACGGCGAAAATCCGTGTTTTCGCCTACGGCCAGAAAACCCCAATCCCACTCATCGGGTGCTTCCAAACCGAAATCCGTCAACTGGATCGGAAAGTCTCCACAACCGTCTACGTGACGAAGGAGGGGAGTGGCATGCTCCTCAGCGGACGAACGGCGGAGGAACTCCAGCTAATCTTCTACGCGAAGGCTGTACTGGAGGATGAACTGGAGGCAATCCTCGACGAATTTGAAGACACTTTTCGAGGCATTGGATGCCTCAAGGTGAAGGAGGTGTCGCTACACATAGATACTTCCATCCAGCCAGTCGCCCTTAGACACCGAAGGATAGCCTTCCACCTCAGGAAGAAAGTGGAGGAGGAACTCGAAGACCTCGAGAGGCAGGGCATAATTGAGAAAGTCGAGGGGCCCACACCCTGGGTATCACCGATCGTGGTGGCACGGAAGCCCAAGCAGCCAGGCCAGGTACGCATATGCGTGGATATGCGCCTGCCCAACGCAGCAGTCAAGCGGGAACGTCATTTGACAACTGCCATTGACGATATCTTGGGCGAACTCAATGGCGCCAAATGGTTTTCCAAGATGGATCTCCGTTCCGGCTACCACCAGCTGCCCCTGCACCCCGATTCCAGGTACATCACCACTTTCTCTACCCATGTGGGACTCAGACATTATCGGCGCCTCAACTTCGGCATATCCAGCGCGGCCGAGGTCTTTCAGAATACGATCCGAGAAGTACTGAGCGGACTCCCAGGAGTATTAAACGTCAGTGACGACCTGCTTATATACGCACAATCTGTGGAAGAGCACCACCAGAGGTTGAGGGGGGTACTGCAAAGAATTAAAGACTCCGGCCTCACCCTACACAAAGAGAAGTGCCAATTTCTACAAAATAAAATCAGTTTTTTCGGATACACATTCTCCGACAGAGGGATCGCACCCGATCCTGACAAAGTCAAGGACGTGCAAGCAGCTCCTGCCCCGACGAACATCTCGGAGGTGCGAAGTTTTCTAGGAATGGTCAACTTCTGCGGGAGATTCATCCCGGACCTTTCCAACCTCACCCAACCTCTCCGAGAACTCACAAAGTCGACCACCCCCTGGCAGTGGGGCGAAGAACAAACAAAAGCATTCCAGAATACCAAGGCAGCACTGTCAGCCGAAAAGACACTCTCCTACTTCGACCCGGCCAAGCCGACCAACATCGCTGTTGATGACAGTCCGTACGGTCTGGGAGCGGTCCTGACCCAACGCCAAGGGGAAGAACACTGGGCGCCTATCGCCTACGCGAGCAGATCGCTGACCGAGACTGAGCAACGGTACTCTCAGATGGAGAAGGAGGCCATAGCGATCCATTGGGCGTGTAGACATTTCCACGTGTATGTGTACGGACATCCATTCACCGTCTCCACGGACCACAAGCCCCTGATTCCACTATTCCGAGGATCAGTCTCCAAACCACCCCCCAGGATAGAAAAGTGGATCCTGCAACTACAGGAGTATGACTACCGGCTGGAGTTAAAACCAGGGGCTACCAACCCAGCGGATTATCTCTCCAGACACCCCCGGGCAGCCACCAGCGGGGAAAAGGAGGATGCTGAAGATACAGAAGCATATGTGAAGGCGGTAGTCGAGAGGTCAAGGCCCTTGCCCATGAGTCTGGACATGATCATCAAAGCAACCAAAAATGACGAGATCTCCCAACTCATAGCGTGCGCCATACGCACCAACGACTGGAGGACCCTCCAAACATCGTTGAACAAAAGAACACCTCCAGCAAAAAGAGCACTGGAAGCACTGCTGAAGGTCAAGGAAGAACTATCAGTGGACAATCAAGGGTGTCTATTAAGAGGACCCCGAATTGTAATGGCTTCAAGCCTCACCCACCAAGCTATCACTCTCGCTCACCGAGGACACCAGGGAGTGGTAAAGACCAAGAGCAGGCTTCGCGCAAAAGTGTGGTTTCCAGACTTGGACTCCCAGGTGGAACGAGCCGTCAAAGACTGTCAGTGGTGCCAAGCCGCCGGACCACCGGACAGCCCGCCCCCGGTCATCACCGAAGACGACCCGCGGAAACCGTGGGAGCATGTGAGTGCCGACTTTGGCCATCTGCCAGATGGGAGACATATGCTGGTCATTATGGATGATTTCACGAAATATCCGGAAGTGGAAATTGTGACGACTCTCACCGCCAAGGAGGTCATAGCTAAGTTTGAAAAGGCCATCGCCACACATGGCATCTTCGAACAGGTCAAGACCGACAACGGCCCACCTTTTCAAGGACAAGAGTTTGCGGACTATCTGGCTGAGTGGGGAATACAACACAGGAAGGTGGCTCCCCGGTGGCCGCAAGCCAATGGAGAGGTGGAAAGATTTATGCGCACCCTAAACAAAATCATCCGGATTGCCCATGCTGAAGGAGTTCCATTGGAAAAGGAAATATACTCGTTTCTCAGGGAGTACCGGCTTACACCGCATCGCACCACGGAGGCTGCCCCCGGCCCATCCACAATGTGACGAATAGTCCGTGACACCATCCCCAGTCACCACACCTGGACTCCCAACAAGGCGAACTCGCGGAGAACATGGTCCAATAGGAAGAGGTCAAATGATTACGCCAGTTTTCGGAGGAGAGCCAAAGAATCGCCTATTGATGAGAACGACCGAGTCTACGTAAAGGACAGGTACCCGGGGAGCAAGTTCAGACTCCCTTATGAGCCAAGGCCGTGGACCGTCACGAGCCGAAAGGGGACAATGATAACAGCTCAGCGAGGAGGAGAGACAGTCACTCGCAATGTTTTGTTCTTTAAAAAAGTGGCAAATCCGACAGAAGACCAGCCCGACCCAGAAAGTCATCAGGAATCACCCGACCGACCCGACGCACGCCAGAACACCCCAGGCAGTGCCGGTAGTGACAGAAGCGACAGTCCTGCAGAGGGGCCACGAACCTCCGAGACACCTGGAGCTGCAAGTTCTCAGAGCCCCCTGGGGTCCCAGGCGATCATGCCTCCCAGTAATGAGCCACCCAGGAGAGTGCTATTCCGTGGGGAAGCGGCAGGCTACGGACTTAGAAGAAACCCAGCCCCTTCCTCGCAGCTGGCGGACTATGCGGTCGGCTGAATCTGAGTGGCTGAATCCAGAGACTGGTAACTGGCCGGATGGCCGTGAACTTTTTGTGTTACTGTTTATTCCAATGCATGAGTGCCTCTGTATCCCAGTGATTTTGATTCTCAATTAAAGGTTGAAAGGAATGTAATGTTGAGGGACCGCACGGTTGCGGTCTAGTTTATCGCGCACGTAGGCGTGCGCATACGAGGCGGCGTACAGATGCCGCGTATCGTATAAAATAAAGGAGGCGTGGGCCCAGTAGTTAGTTGGGACCACGCGGATACTAGAACTGGTGTCCGTGTGGTTAATGAGCTGCGCGATCTGCCAATGCGCCCGACACAGGCTAGAACCTGACACCCATAACAATGCCAGCGCTGTTATGAAAAAACAATGAAACTGGATGTTGCTTTTTCTATCGTGAAGTGTGCGGCTCACCTTCCTTCTCGTGAGAGAGGCCTTTCTTCATTTTCTACGGTTGGGTCGCGCCGAGAGCAACGCACCCCCAGGGACAAAGAGTGCCACTACTGCCCGAACCTGGACCGAACCCTGAATCAGCGCGAGCAGAGGACGGCGGCACCATCAGAGACTGGACTCTGGTTCTGGGTCCAAATCAACTTTAAAAACAGTTAGATTGGGAATCACGATATAAATTCATTAACAAGCGAAATAAACTCTCAAACATCAATCATTGAGAGGAATCAAACAGCGGGACTGGGAAGAGACTACAGGTACCACAGTGCTTTTAATGCAAGTCTACCGTGACGTCCACCAGGGGGCATACAAACTTATAACACAGCTATTGTGACTCTCCTCTGTTTCTCCCAGCCTCATGTGTGCTTCTGGCTTTCCCCTTTGAGAAAGGTCCAGGCGGACCGCAATGCATCAGGGGGGCCCATAACAATGCCAGCGCTGTTATGAAAAAACAATGAAACTGGAATCAGGGGCGTAGGAGACACTAAAATTCTGGGGGGGACAGGGACAACATTGTAGAATTTCCAGTGACCCTATACAAATCACCGCCCATTAAACAAATACAATCGCATACTTTCGAAGTGAAATATTGAGAAAAGCATGCATGTTGTCACAGTTTGCATGTATGCTTTATTGTTATTTACATTCATATAGTAATCAGACCAAATGTTAAAAAAATGTATATGAATCTTGCATCTTCATGCACTAAGCAAACAAAGGTCGCTGACTAAGGTTGGGGGCGTCATGTTTGCAAGTGCTGTTGCAGGGTTTCTGTACTCACACAGAACTGTGCACAGAGGAGTGGAACCTCGGCAAATTAGGGTGTCCCAAAACTTACCTTAGCAACCAACTCACCCCTTACCGAGCTAGCTACAGTGTCTCATTGGACATATCAAACTCCCAATGTTTAGACAAACCAGAACATGAACTTACAGTACCTCAGGGTACGTGGGACTCATGAACACTCTTTTGTTATATTATCATTACAAACCAGAACATGGAGTAAAGAAGACACATGTGCATTTGAAATGTTTATTTACTAATGCCGTCTTCTCAGGCGCAGTATCTTAGATAATACAAGTATACTTATTATCAGTATCAAAATTATCAGCATAGTTACTAAGACATAAAAAGCGAATGGTGACAGCATGTTAACATGCTGTAATGAATAAGAGTTAACAACACTTATATCTCACCCTCCCTAACACATATATTATATTATTAGCTAAGAAGGTCTCTTTGGGTTGTTTTAGGGCGGGCCCATACCTTAGTGTCCTAGCATGAAGGAATCACATCAGCATACACCAGCTCTCTCTGCATGTGCACCGCATCAAGTGTGTTAACTATTCTCCTGCAAAGCAATATCAATCCCGCCTCAAGCCCAAGTTGGCAAAGGCTGCACTTGTGTTATGACTATGAAGGCGTGGAGATCAGACCTCATAACAATTCCATATCGTGTTGCTCCTGAAACTTCAGCACTCTCCGTGCAGACATGGTTTATTAAACAAAACTGATATCAGAGCAATAACATATTATTCTCACATACACCACGGCAAACCACTAGGTTGAAAGCTAAGTCAACAATTAAGGGTCGTGTGCAAAAGTTGCAAGAAAGGAAAAATGGCGTTTAAATCTCAAATGTACCTATGCTAACTTAACACGATATAAGGATATATAGGAGCTATACAACACCCCCCCATGATCCGAGAACGGACTAAATAAGATAACAGAAGTGCCATCACATGAGAGCAGAATCCAATTATAAACGAGCATGAATAAAAATTCAATTATAAAAACTAATGCTAAAAAATAGCCCACAAGTATAATGTGGCTCAAGCCAATAGGCAAGCAAAAATAAAATGTCTTGACCAAAAGTCAATAAAATCAAGGAAATGCTATCAATCAGCATGTCCATTTGAGGCAGTGTCTATGATAAGACTGTATATGAAAAGTAAGCTGCAACAGCCTCCAGGAGGAAGTCACTGTCCTCATCCGAAAACAGTTCAGCCATCCAATTTAAAAGATGAAAGGAACATACGTGATCTTCCAGCACCGGATCCTCTATAACCATCAGAGGACAGCTCGGTGGGTTTTCAAGAAAACTTTGTTCCAAGAAATTTTGCGCTGCCGACAACACATCCCAGGGACCCATTAGTCCATGTGCCACCGCCAAGGCCATAATCCTTTCGTCAGAACAAACCAACTCGTGAGCAATGATAGGACTCATCAGTTGATCAAAATCGACGTCAGAAGATATTGGTCCGCAGAGACACAAATCAATGGCCCAAAGGAAATCACAGGTCAGGCAGCGAAATACAGGGTGGACACAGGTGAAATAGGAGAACCGAAAAGATAATCCAAACGTCGTGCTTAGAGTCGCCAACGGCAGTGTGCCATAATAATCAAGCATGCGGTTGCGAAACCGCGTCAGTAGCAGCTGAGCGTGGTCTTGCACAGGAAGGGCATCCATATTTAAAAAGGCAGAAAACCACTAATGCGCCAGCCGCTAGTGCAAGTAAAAACGGGAACCCTCCAAATAAGGATGAAAAAATAGAATGGAAGAAGGCAGGGATGACTCCAAAAATCTTCTCAAAGGAAGTCACGAGACCACCGCTAACAACTTTAAAAAAATGCACTAGGCCCGTTGTGGAGGATGCGTTAAAGATAGAACGGACCATGGCTCCGAAATGCAAAGGCAAATCAGTGTTTAAAAGAGCCTGAACCTCCGTACGGGTGTTAGCAATGTGAAGCACGAAAGTTTCACGGGCCGAGCTCAAGGCCACCTCTTTCTGGGACAATAGAGCTCTTATTCTAGCCATGCCGCTGAATTCTGCTCCCAAGGTCGGTATCTGTGGCCAAATGGAAGACTCCCTATGTTCACGTGTGGGAGGATAAAGAACGTTTCTGCAGCAAATAACTTGCTCACTAACTGTTACTATGAAAGCTATACCTTTAATTAAACCACAACAGTTTTCATTATTGAGCATTAAATAACTACCATTCTCTAACAATTTAAACGTGGGGATGATAGCAGGAACTGGCGTGCCCTGTAAAACGCAAGCCATATTCGGTCGGTCCTTGTTACATGAACCGTGTAACTGTATGTGTCTGCACATTAAAGAATGATCTGGCGTCTCAGTACACTCATCCCCTGTTAGATAAACCTCCTGTTCATCCTTGAAACATCTGTATGTGTATGGGAGTGACCAGACCTCATGAAGAAAACCGCTACCTAAGGGTTCAAAACGACCTATTGGCACATATTTCATACAATTTGAAAACTTATATAAAGCAAAAGGCAGTGTTATTAAACCGTGGATAAGCCACGTAGCAGCAGTGGCTTCTGCCACAGAAAAAGGTAAAGATTCCAACCTTTCAATATGTAGCATAGAAAAGGAAGCATCACGCATTGAAAGCAAGCGTTGTTTGTCTGTCAAATTAAACGGTGCAAATAAAGAGGAAACGTTCATGTATCCCCAGGGAACTTTACCCATTTTCAGAGTCTGAAGTGTCCATGCAAACTGCATGATTGACCGTAATTGATTTTGACCATGGTATAATACTGACACCTCATCATGCACAATATCTACAACAGACGACACAATATTATCTAATGTGTAAATTCTAGAGGAAAGCACATTAATGCTATTGTCAACAACTGCAAGCACTTTCTCAAGATTCGCCTGATCAATAGCCCTAAGGCGTGAAGCAGCCTCAATCTGTGAGAGTTTCCAAATTTCATTGTAAACCCCATATAACCACCTTTTCGACCTGCCACTAGCTGGGCCTTTAATGAAATCATTCAAATCCACGTCTGCATTCAGTTTGGAAAGGTGATACTTAACCGCAGGTAAAGTGGAATGTTTCAGCCAAGCTTGACACAACTTGCCCACAGAGTAAGAGGTGACAGTATGACTCAAATCAAAACGGGGATCAGATCTAACAGTCTTAAACCCGTCAGTTATATTTAAAAATCTTTTTTGGCAAGAATCAGCACTACGGTGCCAAAGCAGCCAACCCTTGGGATTCATACTGGAAATGTTAAAGGAGGAATTAAGAAGCAGAGCCTGTATATCTTTAATGGACAATTGAGTAAAATTACTCCAATTCTCATATTCCTCCAACTCCGGGAAAGACGGGGTGTTTAACCTTTTAGATGTAGCCAATCCAAAGCATGTGGTCTGGGAAATGGTTTCATTTAAAAACAAGATATGATTCGGGATGAGACATGCACGGTGCAAAGCCTCAGTGCCTCGTACCTGCCAGGCCCTTGAACCCCAAACCGATTTAAGGTCTATTGTTTCCTTCCATAACTCATAGCCCCCAGTAACTAATTGATCTAGGAAGGCCTTCGAATACAACAATTTTGTATCGGTAAGTCTAACCTTGGACAGTGGCTGTTTGTGAAATCTAAAATAAAAGGACTCGGGATTGGACTGGTTAAAGTCAGTGAAATAAGTATACTTTTTAAGAAACGTTTCTGAAGTCCCTTGTGTAGGTGCCGGGCAATGTTCCCACTGAGTAAAATTAACAGCATCCCTTCGGGAAGATGTCTTGTGTAAGAAGTGATTGCCATAATGTTGGTAACAGAACAATTCACCATAATTAGCAGATTCTAAATATAAATCCTCAGCATCAAAAGCAGCATAGTACTTCAAATCAGAAAACAAAATTTCCACAGCATTAACATCCCAATCATCAGAACGAATGTTTTGTTTCACCACATCCCCCATATTAACTCTTAGTACATTAGGAACATTAACGACTTCCGTTGGGCCATGAATCTGAAAACGAACTGCATCCCACGCGATTCCATCCAGAACAGGCCACGCTGTGATGTTAACCAAAGTCAAGTCTCTTTTTAATCTGTGTGTAGAATGTGAAGAGGAAAGTGGGGCCAAAGTTCCATTTAAATGAGTAATGCAAGTTCTCTCCTTGACATAGTGTCCATTCATAATTCGAAAAAAATAAAACACAAAACCAATTGACATAAAAAGGTAAACCGAAAAAAGGACCAGCCAAATGTATATCCAAGGAGGTATCAAAAAATGTTTTTTAAACAGGCTAGCATATACCGCAATTTGAGAGGGTTTTTTCGAGGCAAGGGAAGCAGAGTCAAAAGAAAATCTGGATTCCGTGGCCAAACGAGCTTGCAGGTCAGGCATGGACAAATCAGTGGGGTATGTATAGTCTGTCTCATCAATGTTAGTTCCGGGTAAATTATTTAATAATGGACTGGAAACAGCAGGTAATTCGATGGCCACTTCAGGTTCAATATTAGAAGCAGTGGGCATAATTGAATTTCTCACAATGGAAGGACAGGAAACAGCTGGTGTCATGCTAAGAAGAATCGGCCACTCTGTGTATCTTGACATTGTCAATAGAAATAAACCTGTTTTCTTTACGACCTGGAAGTGGTGGTAAAATGACTGTTCTTGTGCCCTTCACTCCAAGCACTGGGACTGGAGCTCGATAGGAGGGACCAAACTCTTTCTTGTTGTCGATCTTCTCTCGAACCAGTTCTCCAACTTGGGGTAGCCAGCCAACTACCGGGATCTGCAACGCATCATCCGATGTGGAGGGCAAATGTTCCTTAGCAAGACTGTCTCTGGTCTTTTGTAGATTCTGTAAAACATTGCAATGTTCATCTGCGTCAAAGGAAGTGGCGCGAACCACAGAGTCTAGACCGTCAAGGTCAGGGACGTACATCTTGATGCCAAAAAGCATTTTGTATGGGGTCCGCCCACCCAGAGACCATCTAGGGAGATTATTAAGAGCACGCTGCACGCCATAGAGGTGAGCCAGCCAGTTTCTGCCAGTGCCTATAACTCGGGCTGTCAAAGATTGCTTTAAATCACGGTTCATTCGTTCAACTACACTATTACCCTCAGGTCTGTAGGGTGACGAAAACTTGACTTGGACCCCCATCGAAGTCATGGCATCCTTATACGCCTTAGAGGCGAAAGCCGGACCCTGATCCGAATGGAAGGTACCACAGGCAAAAATCCCTATAAAGATACGCAAATCTCTAATGACAGTCCGCGAATCAGCGCTGCGATGTGGCCATACCCACACAAAGCGTGTGCATGAGTCAACTGCTACTAAGATGTACTTATATGCAGTATCAGATGAAAAAGGACCGCAGTGATCTAAATAAACACAGCCTAGCGGTTTATTAGAAATGTACAACTGAGTCTGTGGCGGACGCGTAGCAGTTGAAGGTTTAATCTGCTGGCATATGTCACAAAGAAGGACATAATCACGCGTCTGTTTGTACAGTCCCCGCCACCAGAAACGTAGTTGTAATTGAGTTACAGTGGCCGAGACGCCCGCATGCGCAGATGCCACACCTTCATGAGCCGCTGTAATCAAGTCTGCTCTGCGATCCGAGTTGGGAATCAGCCGTTCCCCAACTTCAGGAATTGTCACAAAAGGAACCTTTTCGGGACTTAAGTGGTATTTATACTTCGAAGGGAATCCCGCAGGATGTTTACTTCCCTTCTCAGAGGCAGCAATCGCTGCCAAGATGTCGCTATCAATCTTGGTTTTAGACCTAGTAACTGCTGCAACTAAGTATGTAGATACTGCTGATTTCGCTGCTTCATCAGCAAGCGAGTTGCCAACAGCGTGAACTCCTACGCGCTGATGACCGAGAGTATGAATAACAAAAACGAGTGGCAACGTAGCCTTAAGCTCTGCCACTCGAACCCAGATCATTTTATGTTTTATTGTGCTACCCTTGGAATCATGAAAATCATTTTGAATCCAAAAGAACAAGTTTTCATTGTAAGACTGGACACAGTAGTAAGAATCACTTACAATTAGAGTAGTAACACTTGGATCTGCGTACTCTAACGCTAGTAATAGAGCACGAAGCTCTGCCAATTGTGCGGTGCAGTCGCCCAGGGGCAACGTGTGTACCTCCCTGGAAATGAACTCATCATTCAACATAGCACCGACCACAATGGCGCATGCGGAAACGTAGGCATGTTTAGAGCCATGCGCAACCTGCGCCGACCCATCAGTGTAAATGATGCAATGGAAGTCCTCCAAAGGTCGCATAGCCAGAGGAGCAGGATGAACGAATTCATACTGCAAGTACTCTTGCGACCGTAAGGAGGCGTCAAAAATAAACATGACATCCGTGGATGACAATGACGCAGCCCACTGAATCCACCGAGGGTGCAAAGCTTTTGAATTTGGTACACTGGCTTTCGTGACTGCCTCCAAATGAGGACAGGGTGTTACCACTAGCATGCGTTTCCCCTGAGACAGTGCTCGTTCTTTTAGAATTGCCATCTGTACAGCAGTTAAAACCTTTTCCACTGTGGGAAACCGCATCTCAGCCGAAGTGTACAAGTGTGACTTGTAAGCAATAGGTACTGTGTCACCTTCATTAAAAGTGAGGTATGTGAAACCCACCGTCCCAGGAATTATTCTTATTACCAGGTTGGTGTGGTTATCACGAGTCAGTAAATATTTAGAAGCGAGCAGATCAGCCTGCAAGGATTGCAAAATGGCTGAATGCTCAGGCAGCCAGCATGATTTTGAGAAAGTTGGTTGTATCAAAGCATACAAAGGCTTGATACGCTGGGCATATTCCGGAATGTAAGTTCTGCCGAAATTCAAAAAGCCCAGCAAAGACTGTATTTTTTTCAGTGTTGTAGGAGCGCGCAATTGTGCGCATTTCTCCAAGAAGTGAGGAGCCAAACCTCTACCTTCATTGTTCAGCTCATAGCCTAGGAACAACACCGTGTGTTCTGCAATGTGCGATTTTGCAAAATTAAATTTGTAACCCATGTCTGCAAAGGTACAAATTATGGAATTCACTCGACACAGATGCATCCAAATTTCGTCGTCTGTGAGATAAATATCATCCACATAAGAACATGCATCCGGATCGATTCCCTCCAATAGTGTGACTATTCTGGAGGTGAAGACCCCTGGACTATTTTTGTAGCCCATTGGGAGTCGCCGGAAGCATTTTTGCACACCAGCGGACGTAAAACTTGTCCATTGGGAGCTAAAGCCATCCAGTCTGTGAGCATAAAAACCATTGGAAATGTCAAGCGTTGTCTTGAAACGCTTACGCACTAGACTATCCACTAGGGCAGAGCCGTGAGTATTCTGTACTGCACAGTTACGGCAATGCGAGTTCAAATGCCGGTAATCCAATACCAAACGATATGATCCGTCAGGTTTGGTCACAGTAAAAAGGGGATTATTCATTGGTGACACACACGTTTCAATAACTCCCTGATATTCCAATTGTTCAAGGATTTCTGCGACGGCCGCTTTAGCTTCACGCCGTATGGGATATTGAGGCTGAGGCTGCGGCTCAGACCGCAAAGGAATTTCGTGGCATGGGGACAATTTGTCCCAACCACATTGGTTGCGGTAGAGAGCCGGTGCAAGAGCACGAGCCCACTCTTCTGCAAAATGCTGCGCATGCTCAGTTGAGACAGTGTGCGCGAAACTGGGAAGGATTACCTCCTCCCCTCGCGGCGCTGCGAGCACAAAAGGTGGGGGCCAGTCAGCCTCGGAAAGCAAAATGTCGTACGTAGACGAAAGGTTCTCCCAAAATACCCCTCTGACAGTACGCTGTATGTCACCTTCAATTAACAGGACAATTTCAAAAAGTCTTTCAGGGGGAGCTAATCTCGTGTCGGCTGTTTCTATTACAACAAAAACTTCAGTCGCTGTCACCCTCAGTAGTGGACGGAGCGCCTCTCTGACTATGGTAATCTCCGCCGCGCTGTCCAGCAAGGTCAGAGCCCACGTCAGATTCCGAAGCCGCGTTCTCACTATCTGTGGCATATCTATGCGCTGTTAAGGCCGCGACTTTCTTCTTCGCAAACTGCGGACGCTTAGGCGTAGAATCCTCCTGCTTCACTGCGCCGTCTGTCTGGCGGGACTGACCACGTCCTTGCTGGCCACCACGTCCACGTCCACCCCCTCCTCCACCACCGGTCTTCTGGGCCGATGTTTCCTGAAAGGAACGAGGAGAGCGTTGATCAGAACCCTGAAAACGATCAGGTGATTTAATCATCGCGCGATCGCGCAAATCATAAACTTTGTCTGCCGGTGCAGGAGCTTGTATTGCAGGAACAGAATCCTGAGTTTGCCTAGTCTGCTTCCCCTGTGTCTGTTTTTTAGGCCAATTCTGTTTCTTGAACTTGGGCTGGGCATCTGACACTGCAGATTGCCCCTGAGGTTGTTTTTTCTCCTTCACCGGAAAATATTTCAGACCTCTACTTGTGCGGCCAATTGTCTTATAAGCGGCCACCACAATCTTTGCTAACTGGCGGGGTTTGTCGGCATCGGGCAGAGCAGCCAAAGCATTCGACACCTGAAAGTTAACTGCATCTCCTTTAACATTGGAGAGAATGAGATCACTTACAATCTCAAATGAACCACACAGGCGCATACCCAACTCAACCGCTGCCTCTGGACCGTGATCATTCTGAACACGTCTAATGATTTCAGGCAGGGCATTCATAGACGGGGTGCCGAAGCACCTCGTATAAACTGCCGCAAAAGTTTTTCCCCAGCTTTCACAGTCAGCAAGTTCAGGAGTAATATCCTTTGGTAGAGTAATCGTTAACATTCTATGTTTATCAGCAGGAGTAGAATTCGGAAAAACCGCCTCCAGTTGATCAAACTTCTCCGCTAGCCAGAATGGGAAGTCATCGTTGTCAACAGGACGCGCACCAAAAACCGAATTAACCATCACTGGATTGAGACGCATTCCGCCTCGATCCAAGGGAACGGCCGCACCCCCCTGGGGACCACCAGGAAGATGTCGACCGATGTATTGCACTAAAGCACGAATCACGGAAATGGAAACAACATGTAACCTGCGAATTTCTGCAAGGGTACAAGCCCCGTGATTCGGGTGCGGGGTAAAGCCACCCAACGCAGGCCAATTTGTACCTGGAATTGAGAGTGGACCTAACCTCGCAGCGGACAAAGAGTGGGGGAGGGCGCCATCAAACCAAACTCAATGCTGCCAATGATCAATAGGTATTTCCAATGCCCTGTACGGCGTATATACAGCCGGGACATCCGAGGCGGTGTAGGAGTAGAACAAACCAGAATTAGCGTCCACAGCCGGAAACGTAACCCAAAAGTAAAACAACTCGTAAGGAAACGCCGGATCTGCACATACCACGAAAATCACAGCCATCCCATCTACTGGGACCTGGTACGTCTGAAGATGGTTGCGTACCGCTACGCGACTATGCTGCGCAATAGCCACCGCCGCCATGACAACACTGGAAACAAGAACACACAAAGAATACTCTGTAGCACAACTGGGTAGTAATTCAAAGAAACCGTTTAAGAAAGAAACAAGCTTGAATAAAGACCTATTTCAAAAAATAGGTAGGTTTCACCGACACCCCGTTTTCCGGAAACGGATGTGAAGGGGTTAAGGCATGAACGATAAACTACTCGAGTGTCATGATATAAGACCACCGAAACCGTTGGGCGCCATGTTGCAGGGTTTCTGTACTCACACAGAACTGTGCACAGAGGAGTGGAACCTCGGCAAATTAGGGTGTCCCAAAACTTACCTTAGCAACCAACTCACCCCTTACCGAGCTAGCTACAGTGTCTCATTGGACATATCAAACTCCCAATGTTTAGACAAACCAGAACATGAACTTACAGTACCTCAGGGTACGTGGGACTCATGAACACTCTTTTGTTATATTATCATTACAAACCAGAACATGGAGTAAAGAAGACACATGTGCATTTGAAATGTTTATTTACTAATGCCGTCTTCTCAGGCGCAGTATCTTAGATAATACAAGTATACTTATTATCAGTATCAAAATTATCAGCATAGTTACTAAGACATAAAAAGCGAATGGTGACAGCATGTTAACATGCTGTAATGAATAAGAGTTAACAACACTTATATCTCACCCTCCCTAACACATATATTATATTATTAGCTAAGAAGGTCTCTTTGGGTTGTTTTAGGGCGGGCCCATACCTTAGTGTCCTAGCATGAAGGAATCACATCAGCATACACCAGCTCTCTCTGCATGTGCACCGCATCAAGTGTGTTAACTATTCTCCTGCAAAGCAATATCAATCCCGCCTCAAGCCCAAGTTGGCAAAGGCTGCACTTGTGTTATGACTATGAAGGCGTGGAGATCAGACCTCATAACAATTCCATATCGTGTTGCTCCTGAAACTTCAGCACTCTCCGTGCAGACATGGTTTATTAAACAAAACTGATATCAGAGCAATAACATATTATTCTCACATACACCACGGCAAACCACTAGGTTGAAAGCTAAGTCAACAATTAAGGGTCGTGTGCAAAAGTTGCAAGAAAGGAAAAATGGCGTTTAAATCTCAAATGTACCTATGCTAACTTAACACGATATAAGGATATATAGGAGCTATACAACAGTGCCTTATTTTTTATTTATTTTTTGCAGAGTTTTACATAGCGTGAACGGGAAACATCCTTTACAACGCAACTTTTACCACGCAGTGCCTTTACGAAGCAAATTTTACAACGCAAACCATTACAACGCATTGCGCTGGGGGGCGCTCTAGGATAGGGAATAGGTTTAATTTACTGTCCAACACCTTCCCTACTATCCACGGGGACTGGAGTTGGAATAGTAAATTAAACTATTCACTATCCAGCGCCCCAAAGCACTATGCGTTGTAATGGTATGCGTTGTAAAAACCGCGTTGTAAAAGCATGCGATGTAAAAGCATGTGTTGTAATGTCATACATCCAGCGCGAACTAGACCCGAACCGAATCAGGTATCAGAGCGCTTTACATAGTACCAGTTACGTTACATGAGGACACACATTCATTTTAGGCACGGGGAGATTAAGTGATTTGCCCAGAATCACAGGAGGTTTTGGCGTCGTTACCGAGACTCAAACCCAGATCCCCAGGTCCGAGGTCGAGCACCCTAGCCGTTAGGCCAACTCCTCTCCACTTATGGTTTGAAAAGTACCTGCTTCTGTATTCCTGGACTCCAGCAATTTTAAGGCAACAATACAAATGTGAAGATAACTTTGGTGATTAATGTTCTTTATTGAGAGAGATCGGAGGTTTGTCTAGTGGTAGTTTTGACTCTTGGTAAGGTAGCCACAGTGGGGTAACATGCCTACCGCAAAGAATGTGTACCACGCAGGTCACAAAATGCATATCATGTAAATAGGTCAGTGAGTTACTGCTTTTGTCTGAGAGATTCTTTTGGTATTTGCAGTTTATAAGTTAAAATCCTAACATTGAACAGTGAGCTATTAAACATCATCAAAGAGCTGCATGAAAACTTCAAGGTATAGATTAGAACGTTATGATTTTTCCCCAGTCTTTCATTATCCTAATGTTGGAAAATGGGTTCATTAGGATATAAATCAATTCTGATTATTAAAGAGAACCCCCAACCATGGTGTTATGTTTTAAATTCTGAGTTTGTGCTTCTTTAGTGTTGCAAAGCAATCCTGTGCCCTGGGCACTCCCCAGTGTTTTGCTGACTGTTACTGATGGTACCTGAATCTGACTGACCCTGGCCTCTGCCTGAACAGGCACATGGCCAGTGCTATTCTGAAAGAGACACTTAAAGATAGTGTGAAAACAGCCTACATACACTAGGGTGCACTATGGGTCAGGGTACCCCTATGATTGGCATGACCTCTCCTATAAGGCCCTAGTACATAATAGGGCAGGGGGATTAGAATACCTTTAAGTCCCTAGAATATAATAGGGCATGGCAGTTTAGAGGCCAGCAGCCCTTTCTGCATTTGCATGTGTGCACTGCTGAAGCCTGGGGTCAGTTTAAAAGTAGCCCTGTGTTGTAGGACTGCTTTTAAAATGCAAATTGTGCCCAAACTCGACTTTTGGGTTTGGGGAACTTATAAATTGATCAACTACAATGCTGGGGCGAAATGAAGTTAAGTGGAAAAATGTTTTCCACTTAACTATAGCTGTAACATATTTGCCACATAATACATCATCTGCTGCATAATCTAACGATTTGACCCAAAACAATTTCAACGGATCAAAAATTACTGAAAGAAATGTGATTTATGTTGCTGTGAAGTGTAGGGCCCTTTACAAAGGTTGCCTGGTCACCTTTCCCACTGCTACATTTGTATGTTACACATGTACTAATGAGGCAAAAGCTTTGCAGAGGCTGTTAGTATGTATAAGTATGTCAAAATAATAAAGTATCATAAAATGCACTGCATTACACTGCAGCCTTTTTATTGTTGCATCAATTAGTCAACACTACAACATAATTTTGGCCTCCATTGCTGCATAACTCCAGTGGTCCGAAAGCAGGCTGCAAGTGTTTGTGCATGAAGCAGAGACCATGAAGTTACAAACTTAGGGGCTGATTACGATGGCAGTTGGACTTCAGTCCGTCCGCTATCGAATCGGGGAATGGGACTGCTGGCCTCCAAGGTGGCGGCTCCACGATCGGCATTACAATGCGACCGTCACTGTGACATGCGCAGTGCCTATCTTTTACATTGCAGCAGGTGTTGCTGGCATCATCATATGCCGCAATGTAAAAACTCACATGTTACATATATCACTGCACTATGTGGCAGGCACAATGCAGTGCCTGCCACATGGTGCAGTGATATGTAGGGGGGCTTCTTAGATGCCCCCCAGGTCCCATGTCTGGGGGCTGGGGGGAAAGGGGCCTGCTACAGGCCTCCAATGTCCCTTTCCGCCAATTTTTTGATTGGCGGGTGAACCGCCATGGGTAGGCTGGGGGGTAAGGGGTATCGTAATCCCTACTGTAGTGCCTGGTAGGCACCACCAGCATTGTAGGAACCACAAGCCACTCTGCCGCACTGGCGGGCTCAAGGAGCCAGTCGAGGGCGTGGCGATTGGTCTTTCCGACCACCAGGGAACCACCCGCCATTGTAATATGGTTGGTGGAGATGCAGTCACCGATGGTGGTGAGACCACCACTGACGGGGTGACGTGGCGGTCCCACCTCCATTATAATCACCCCCTAAGTTTGGTTTGCATGCAAATACTACATTGCCAACCCCTGGTAAGTTGCACCACTACTGCTGAAAAAGGCCAATGGAGGTACCAATGGGTGCGGTGGACTGGCCTCAAGGATCTTGTGACCTCAGTGTCACTGTCGATCTAGGGTGTGCTTCTTCGTATGCCTGCTCGCAAGACTGGAGGTGAACTGCAGTATGGATTGTGGTGGACAGGCCTTCAAGATTAACTCACACTTGCCACCCTTAGGGTCCACCTGCCAGTGCCAAGACATGAGGGCCTCCAAGGTCTATCGGGCCTTCTAAGGTGTAGCATCGGAATGAGCTCTGTCAGGAGTGTGGTCTGGTGGACTGGTCATGAAGGCTGAAAATGGTGCTCCAGTTTCGAATTCAGAAGCTCTGGCCAGAGTGCCACATCCTCTCTCACACTGAACACCATACTGCCCCACTGAGAGAAACGTGCACTGCCTTCAGCTACAACTCAATTGTGCTGCGACTAAATTCTAATTATGCACTAGACAACAGTAAAATGCTGCCTGAAAAAAATGAATAACACCCTAGAAAAAGCAAACACTCATAAGGAATGCAAGAATAAGCAAATCATGTGAAATGTATTCAGGAGCAACATGGTTACCTTAACAGTTTAAAACTCATTATTAAGAAATCAGTAAGTGATTTTGCCTGAAAATTTCAGGACATGGCTACAGGACCAGGAAGGGGCCTGTTTCAACGTCCATTTGCTATATCCTTTGAAAATTTAAGCAGTTTGGTTTAAAAAAGACCACATCCCTGGACACAGAGCCGCAGTACACCTTTTATAAGCTAAAATAATTAAAACACTTGAAAATTATCATATTAAACATTTCCACTCAATCCATCAACCAGGTATTTCAGTCCCTTTAGGAATGGTTCCCCACCCTGGGAAAACAATGTTGTTCAAAGAAAGAAGAAAGAAAGAAAGTAGCACTTTCACTGGCAAACTCTGTAAAGTGGGCTAATGTGTGTGGCTGTAAATAACAATATGGCCTGTCTGCTGACCACGCTTTATTGCTTTATTTTGGTATTTCAAAAGGAGAGGTAAGAGAGAGTACGGAAGAGCTCTTGAAATCAGAACTTAAGGAGGAGCGAGACAGAAAGAGATGGAGGAATAAAGAGACAGAGGGGAGGAGGGCAGCTGCCAGAGGCAGGACAGGAGAAGTTGACACTGTCCTTGCCTTCTCCTGGGTTATTAAGGAAAAGAGACGGAGTTTTTTTCCCTTCACTGCCCTTCCCAGAACGCTGAGCCTTCCTGAAGCATAACAAAGGGCAGAGGGCAGGTGGCCTCTTTGACTTGCAGGCAGGTCAAGTACAGGGCCATTAGGTAGCGCTTTTGCGCGCTAATGGCCCTGCGAATGACAGAAGGCAGAGGGGAAATTCTTTTGTCCCCTCGCCGACGCCCCCCCAACCTTGTCCCCCGTGTCCCCCCCACTCCAAAATCTGGGGGGGATATGTCCCCCGCGTCCCCCACACTTCCTACGCCCATGAACTGGATGTTGCTTTTTCTATCGTGAAGTGTGCTGCTCACCTTCCTTCTCGTGAGAGAGGCCTTTCTTCATTTTCTACGGTTGGGTCGCGACGAGAGCAACGCACCCCCAGGGACAAAGAGTGCCACTACTGCCCGAACCTGGACCGAACCCTGAATCAGCGCGAGCAGAAGACGGGCGGCGGCACCTCCAGGCCCGGACTGGCCGTTGTGGGCACCGGGCAATCCCCCAGTCGGCCGCAAGGGTGGGGGCCGGTTTTGGGCCCTGGGGGCCGTTTTTGTTGCAGAGCCGGTTTTGCAGCATAGCTGCAAAATCGGCCCTGTAACAAAATCGGCTGAAAAACGGCCCTGGCAAAGCGCTCGCCCCCCCTCCCGCCCGGGGGGCGGGGGGGCCGGCCTAGCACTTTGCCAGGGCCGGTTTTGGTTCCCAGTCCGGCCCTGGGCACCACCAGAGACTGGACTCTGGTTCTGGGTCCAAACCAACTTTAAAAACAGTTAGATTGGGAATCACGATATAAATTCAATAACAAGCGAAATAAACTCTCAAACATCAATCATTGAGAGGCAGCAAACAGCGGGACTGGAAAGAGACTACACGTACCACAGTGCTTTCAATGCAAGTCTACCGTGACGTCCACCAGGGGCATACAAACTTATAAAACAGCTATTGTGACTCTCCTCGGTTTCTTCCAGCCTCATGTGTGCTTCTGGCTTTCCCCTTTGAGAAAGGTCCAGGCGGACCGAAATGCATCAGGACCCATAACAATGCCAGCGCTGGTATGAAAAAACAATTAAACTGGATGTTGCTTTTTCTATCGTGAAGTGTGCGTCTCACCTTCTTTCTCGTGAGAGAGGCCTTTCTTCATATATATATATATATATATATATATATATATATATATATATATATATATCATCGAAATCTTCAGACCTCCACTTGCGCGGCGAAAGAAGAGACAGACCCCACGATATCCAGGCAGGTTATTTATTCACACGCCTTCAAAATGCAACGTTTCGAGTACTAGCGTACTCTTGTTCACACACCACATTTGTTTTTTTGGTTTTCTTTTATGTTGTTGGTTCTGACCCCACCTATGGGCCACACCTCCCACACGTGCATCACATAGTCCAGCCTGTGGCCCGGATTTAACAAATTTAAAGCAACAACGCTCCGCTTTGAATGTAAAAGAATCAGGGATAATGGATAATGTCACAAAAATGCATTTGACATACATAGCGATAAACATGATGCCGCTAATGTTAAATTCACCACAGTACAACACTTGTTGGGAACATGCACAAAAAAAATTCTGGATAAATACATTAATAACGTTGTTATTATATCTTAACTGCCCGAATGCAGAAAAATAATCCACTGATTAATTTAAAATGATATGCCTACATGCATAATGAATAACCTTATAAGCTACATAGTTCAATAGACCAAAAAATATATGATCATATAATGACATTGTAGACAAGTTTAGATGCTAGGCCTGACGCAGTGTTGTTGAAACTTGAAACAGAGCTCAGCTGGACTATGTGCAAAAAAGGAATGACCTCTGAATGCACCTAAGTGTTCAACCGTGACTATAAGCTACAGTCCTATATATTTATTAAAATGTATGCATTTGTAAATTGCATTCTTCATAAATATTAAGACCTATTAACAAAAAATTGTATTTACATTAATACACAAGTGCTCCTATATATTCACAGTGTAACGTAACCACCCAAAGAATAACCAAATAATGTTTAAAAGACCGCATTGTTTGAAAACATAAACAACCAATCTAAAAACGGTAGTAGGACTGCAAGTCACCATACTGGAGTACAATCTTTGTTTTCATCTTAATGTGTATCATATGAACTACTTTTATGTACCCCATTCTGAAGTGCAAAGTAAAGCATTGCTGAAACCTCCGACATGGAGGTGTAAGGGCCTGAATGAGGTGTGGATGCTATTGAAACGACATTCTACAGAAAATTATGCAAATCCTCCGTCGCGTTCAACCCATTGGGTTGTTTGCTGTCAAGCTTGATTATGTACCGCGTTTCCAATCTGCGTAGTAGTTTGTCGCGGTCGCCACCGCGTCTGAGAGGGGCAACAGCGTCAATTATATAATATGTAAGACAAGACAGATCCCTGTTATGTCTGATGTTGAAATGACGAGCCACTGGATAAGCCCCGTCATGATTGACAATGGCGCGTAAATGCTGCAATATCCTGACATGCACCTGGGCGCCGGTACTGCCCACATAGCACAGACCACAGGTGCATGTCAGTACGTAAACAGCGAACTCAGTGCGGCAATTGTAATTGCCATGAATAGGTAATTCCATGTTGGAAAATGGGGTACTATAATGGGTGGTGTTTTGACCGTATTTGCAAGCTCGGCAATATATAGTGTATATATATATATATATAGTATGTATGTATGTATGTATATATATATATATATATATATATATATATATATATATATATATATATATATATATTACAAGAGTCCATCCAGCTCCAAGAGGAAGAGGCATGTAAACATGGAAGGAATGAATAAGGCTTATTTATTATATTTAAGTCTCCCACGACCCCGCAAAAAAAGAGAGACGCATTTCGCCTGCAGGCTTTATCAATCTATTTGGCGCCATTATATATCAACTATATATAGCCCTCCCCTTTCACATAGGCGACAGTAAACATGGAGAACAGGCAACGTAAATAAAACCATGACTGGCAAAAACAGACTAAACATGGCACAAATATAAAGAGCATAGTGCAGAAAGTATATAAGTACAAATAGCAGCATATAGGGAACCTTCATTGAACCTTCATTGAATATGGTGTTCAATCTGTATACAACTGTTCAGAAAAACCCAAAATATTGAATGCCATAATTTCAAAATAAGTGTTGCACGGCACGGATAATGGTTCGTTAACAACCAAGTTCCTTCTTTTTAAGGAGGTAGCCAGTTTTGAGTCCTTTTTAGATGAAGTTTGTCCACAACTGGCTAAATCGGTATACATGAATTTTAGATATGGGGTGCTGCGTACCAATACGAATACGCTAATCTGGGCTACAAACCAAGATGATAAAAGCAATGAATTTTGTGTATTATGCCAAAATGTGTCTAAGGAAAACGATATGTTGAATTGGCTGATATTGAAAATACATCAGTCCCAAGATGCAACCACCATATTAAATGATAAAAATCATTGTGAACCAGAAGTAGTCAGTCTTAATTCACTTTCATCTCCATTCAAGATTTTATTATTCATTTAGTCAAGTAGGTAAAAACACGGTGACTCCAATGTATAAATGTGTGTATAATGCAGAAGCCTTTCATACAGCATGTCGGATTCCCATGTTTCGTAGTTATGTGTTTAACCCAATGCATTTCGGCCCTTCGGCCTTCGTCAGGGGTATCTCTGAAGTAAAGAAAAAACATTGTATCAAGAATTGTTTTTTAGCACCTCTGAATAAACATACTCAATTAATAACTAAACTGTGTGAACGTAAAAATGTCCTCTCTGGTAAAATAATTCCTCATTACGCTAAAGCAACAAACTAAATTACTCGTTTAAATCCGTCCCATGAAAGCCCTTTTAGAATCAAATTCATCTTTAGTTGCTAACCCTCGTTAAACATAGCGCGTGTGCTACATTGTATCCCATTCCTACCTTCAACATTCAAATGCAAAATTGTTCGTGCTGCGTGTAGGAGAGTAGGGTCTGCTATCCTATGGTCACCCCAAATTTTTGCTTTTTGCTTCACTGGTTTATGACTTAATGTGGCTGTGGGCCTGCTAATCAGACCCACAGCCTGCTGTTCTCTGTCTAAATTGTTACCCATGCACTGTAGGTGCATAACGACATTGGAACTGGTTCACCTTATTGGCCCCTGTAACAGTGTACCCAGGTACCCAGGGCATAGGTGCTTCCAAGGCCTACCAGGGGCTGCAGCATGTATTGTGCCACCCCTGGCCTGGCCTCCATATTTGGCACAACTGGCTGATCACTCAGCTGGGGTAGGTCGGTGTAATCACCCCTTACTTAGGTGTAGTATGCCTATACCTAACCTAAAATGGACACATATGTCCCTATCAGCCACTCCTATGGAAGGCCTCATCAATCCTGGAGGCAGAGTGCTTGGGACTATGTGAGATAGTGCTCTGGCATGAGCTGAGCCTGTCTGCAGCTTTCAGAACCATGTCCTTTAGCTGTTTCATGATACTGCCATACCATATACTCTTAAGTGCATTATGAACCTCACGGTTAAATGCTATCTTTGGTTTGGCTTTATCAAAACATGTAGAGTAAGGTGTCATACGAATTGGAATACTACCCCCTCGCCAGTTCTGGCGACGGGGGTAGCATTCCACCCTTCTAGAGGGACACGACATGTACCTAGCCTGAACCCCGGTTAAAGTTAAACAGAGCCTCAGCATCACAAAATGGATGCTGCCACCACAGACACAAGTCTGACCTCCTGCTGCTGGGAGTCCTTCCAGCGAGGGCAGCTTGGACAAAGGGTTTCCTGCCTTGGGAGGTGCTAGCACCACCCCAGACAGGATTTTGTGTATTGGGTAGGACAGGGCTGAATAGAATCAGACATGCCTGGGGCACACAAGGTGTCCCTGTACATAGGCCAGTTCAAACCGGTGCTGGGGCCTTCCAGCCCCAGTCCTGGCGCGAAACTGGACAAAGGAAAGGGGGTGTAACCACCCCCCTTCCTGTTCCCACCCAGAGGAGGGACCTAGTAGGTGATCCGGCCCCCCAGATTCGAATAAGAGTGGGAGCTGTGTCCTGAGACTTCAGATCATCCTGAATCAACTTGAAACTAAGAAGACGACTGGACTTCGACATTCTGCTGCACAGAAGACTGAAGAGCATCTCCCTTGTGGCCTAGGAGTGGCCACCCTGTGAACACAGGCACCATCCAGCAACTCGACATCTGCTTTGCCGCTGCCTCCCGCCGGAGCCCGAGCCCAGAGCCTGACAAGACCCAGACTCCCAGACTTCTCACAGCCCGATCCACAGTCCCTGCAAAGAAGGGACCCGTGGAGGCACCGAGAGACGTGGGACCGGACCTCTTGAAAGACCCCCGAGAAGCTGACTGTGCAGTATCCGAGGCACCCTCGACACTGTGCTTTGGGGTTTGAGAAGCCCCAACCTCGAGCAGCCCTTGCACCGAAGATCAGCCCCCCAGCATCTCCACGATCTGCGTGGGGCCCTTTTGCACTGTGCCACTCGACGCGCCATCCCGGCCACTTACCACGTGGCTAGCGGCCATCTTGGCGATGAAAACGACAAACTACACCACTGGTCTGATTGCTCCAGATTGGCCCTTGCTCCCCTGAAAAGGAGCACCCGCTCTGACCTTGCTGGTCTGAGTGAGAAGCTTGAATCACTTCCTGCGTGGCTTGCTTTAGCCAAGGCCTGTTTGCTCCAATCAAGTTGCCGACACCGTCATCAGCGAGAGCCTACGTGGGACAGCTCGTGACCGACTCCTGGACGTCCTTGACCTCTTCGTGTCCACATGGCTGCAGAGACAATCTTCACAACATCACCTGTTTGCACCTAATATCGCCTGGTTCCTTCCTGGTTCCACGGTAGTCACTGGCTAGTGACTTTGAACATTGTCCCCTCTGCTTTCAGGTCTTCCCCTCTTCAGATCCACCCTTGGATCCACCGGAACTCTTCACATCGAGCCGCCTGCAGCATCTTCAGCTCCAAGCACCATCGACCTGCGTGATGAAACCCGACACTACTTCGACCCTGTGCACCCGCTTCCTGTGGGTGAGGTAACTCAGCAACGCCGGTGTTCCCACACTGGTATACACCTCTAGTGTCTGTGTCTAAAGTTTCATCCTTCTAGGTCACTCGGAAGGTTCCTTAATAACTAACTTTGTAACTTTTACGCACCATTGACATTGCATTGGTATTGCGTGCACTTTCCGCACTGCACCCGAGTCCCTTTCCCGACTTCTTCACTGCTAGTCCCGAACAGCTCCAGCGATTCCCCAGGCCCTAGGCCTCTTCACTTTCCCCATAGTGGTTCTTATACCACTATTTTAGTATATGGTTTAGGTGGCCCCTAGGGTTCATCCATAATTGTGCAACTTTTGTATATTTAAACTGTGTTTTGTTTTAACGCATTTGCTTCTGTGCTCATAAAGAGTATCAGGGTTATTTGTAGAAATAAATCTATATATATTTTCAATGTATATCTGTGTGGTGTCCTTTCATTTGGTATTCAAGGGATTGTGTATGGTAAAACAGCTTGCTTCACATGCCTTTACAGAGTTTAGCCTAAGACTGCTTAGTCCATGCTACCCCTAGGATAGCTTGTCTATAAGGTTGACTTTACAACCTGCACCATAAGGGTTGCTTGGCATGGTACAAGGTGATCACTAGAACTAGTGAGCATCATATTCCAGGCCAACTTCTCACACTGCGCTCCTGTTGAACGAATTGTAACAAGTTCTTACACAGTTTTCACCCCGCTACAGCTTAAATGCCCGGTGCCACACCCCCTGTTGTCACGTGTTACCCAAACTGTGAGTATTCCTAAACATAAACAAAATACTTAAATATAAAACTCAACCGTTGCTGTAAAATAACATGATTCAATCAAGAGTCCCAAAACAGTTAGAGATGCCGCTCATTCTTTTAAATGAATTAATGTCCATTCATGTTTTAATCGGATACGTATTAATCCTCGGGTGCTGGGTCGATTTTGGACATCAGGTATACAAAACGAATATAGGTGCGGCCCGCACTCACATTTTCTCAAAGTTCATCAAATGTAATCATTTGGGGTGCTATCCTGGTCAGTGCTATGTCCTGAAGCACTGTGGAAAACATATGTTGAATTGGCTGATATTGAAAATACATCAGTCCCAAGATGCAACCACCATATTAAGATGATAAAAATCATCGTGAACCAGATGTAGTCAGTCGTAATTCACTTTCATTTCCATTCAAGATTTTATTATTCATTTAGTCAAGTAGGAAAACGATACTCATATATTATTCTTCTGCCCGGCGTATGCAAAACCAAGGAACAAATGGATTAAACACATATGCAAAAATATTAATACTAGACATTGCAGAGAGGCAGGAAGAATATTGGAAACAGACACATCCCAAAAGGTTGTTTTTAGTGTTAGCTGAATTCTGTTTAATGTGAGCCTTTTAAGGGCAAAAGCAGTGCTAAAGCTTTAAGGTCCAACAATTAAGCATATGTATCTTAATGTTATTGGTTCCAGTGTACTTTGTACACATACTTTTGGCCTAATGGTGCTCTAATGCGAATTGTGTACTCACTGATTACCACCTGTATTAACATAAAGGGAATATCCTCTATAGCTATATACATAATGGATTATGAGCCTATATTGGAGTGATGGACACTGATTCTAAACCTATTATATAAATGCATTTTAAAATGTAATGTCTAGTTTTAACTATTTATATATTTTATCTGTTACTTTTGCGGTTAGGAAATGATAATTATTTTTTTACGATAGCCCTTAATTTGATGAAGTGTAACTTATTGGAACTGAAGCTGCCACATTTGCACATTAATATCCAAACACACTTTATGTTAATTTTATGATGCATCTTTTATGGTTTTATGTGAACCAAAATAAAGAAATATAGTGATTAATTAATTGAATGCCTATTCCAAAACAAATGCCCTACCACGGACAGTTTTTATCAGTGACAAACAGCAGACACACACCTAAGCTTCAAAAATAAATGAAGTTGGTCTCAGTAGGGAAATGAGTACTATAAACAGTTTTTACTCTGTGGAGAGAGATAATTTTTAGCACACTGTTTGTAAACAGTGAAACTCTCATGAGAAATACACCACAGAGTATTTAAAAGAATCTACCAAGAAAAGTGTACATTCTATGAAACAGTAGTCAAAAAAACACTATTTGCTAACAAAAAACTAAGATCTGAAGTTACTAAAGATCATACTACCTGCACCCTTCATGCTGTGGAGAAAACTTTACAGAGAGCACCTCTTCTAAAGCAAAACAAGTATATGCATATCGTTTATTACCTGGTGCACACAGTTTTCTTTGTTAAGTATAAATGATCATGCTGACACAATTCTCTCTAACTCACGGCTGCTTACAGAAGTTAGCATTTACTATGTAGAATCTTTCTCGTGTTAGAAACTTTTTCAGAAGAACCAAAAAGTTGTGAGGAACACAGCTAGCACATGTGTTTTGTAAGCATTTACCCTGATTAGCTGGACATAGGCTATAGAAAATTAGACAGAAAAGTAACATAGTACTTACCCACCACTATGTAAACTATAAAACAGACTAGCACACTCGTTCGATGAAGTCATCAGTGATTTCATCAATTATGTCATTTGAGATGCCACCAGTGATGTCATAAATGATGTCATAAAACATGTTATAAGTGATGTCATATGTGAGGTCACAAGCAGTGCTTGATGGGGACACAAGTTCTAGTTAGTTCTACTAATTATATCTGGTGAAGTTCTGTGCTTTGTTTAGTTGAAAACATTAATGTATGTTGTCACTGAAAATTCATCAAACTATAACTTTAACTTTTTTTTCTCAGTGAATATGCATTCGCTGTTAAAGCTCCTGCCAACTCAGAGCAAACAGGTATGTCCCGAGGGGTGGGGGAGGCAGTGGGGGTGGGGAGATGCGCTCCGGGACATAGGGAACCAGTCCTGGTGGGTGGTGGCCCCTGCCCAGTATTATATATGTTATAGGCCCCGGGAGGTGGTGGTCCCCGGGGCTGTAGGATGCCAAGGAGGAGGGTCTGGATGCACCCCTCCATTATTAAACACAAAGTCCCAGGAAGGTGGTGGTCCCTGGGGATACCCTGAAGACAAGGAGAGGGGCCGTGGGAGGGGGGTCCATGGGCCCCGGTCCTTGGTTTTTAATTAATCAATCTGGTCCCAGGACCTAGCCCACCCAGGGGCATTAAGGTAAACGAGCACAGGAGACAGTGCTTGTTTTTTCTTTTCTTTACTGAAGATTTACAACACTGTCTCGATTTTTCAGCAATTAAAAATAAGCTTTTTTGCCCTTGCGTAGTCCTTAAGGGGCCCTAGGACCAGTGATAGGGGTGTAGTGCATGAGCCACTTTAGTGGTCTGATGATCTGTGATGACCCTCGATCACCACCATTGTGAACTGACTTTAGTGTGCTATGTTACTTTAGCCTTAATGTAGGATGGTCTTGTATTAGAATAATCTTGCCAAAGAATAGAAGGTAGGGGATGTCAAGGTGCAGTGTTGTTGGTGATGGTGCACACAGGTGCTCCATAGTGGATACTGAGGGATTAAGTGCATCGTGTTATTTGAGTTAGGTGAATTATGACTTTAGCCTATTGGCTTTGACGTGGTATAATAGCATTCTGCTTTCCAAGAAGTAGAGGCCTATGCTTGAGCAACTCCATATTCTAAACTGCAGCCATCTTCTGAGCCTCTGTAGGTGAGAGGTGATATTTGAGATTACATGTGTTGTTCACCGGCAGTGAACCAGAGCAGACCAGTTCTTATCAGGAGGAATGTGCCTTCTTCGCATTGGTGCCATAACAAAACGCTTGGCCAGCTGCTGTTGGGTGCTTGGTGTGGAAAGGTACAGGAATCTTGTGAGAAAGGTAGGCGGGTTCTTCCAGAAGCTTCGATAGAGGATAGAGTTCTATATTAGAGAAAGAGGGTCCGAGAGAGGGAGAGATTCAGAGATTCTGAGATGCTGAGAGCTGGAGAGATGCTGAGATGCTGGTCTGGTGTTTTGGCGGTCTGATGATACATCACGGTGCAGACGTGCAGTCGTGTTTGTGCAACAGAGAGTCCGGAACCAACCAGAGAGAGGGAAAGAGAGACGGACCCTTCTTCAGATGACAAGATGCCTAAGATTATGGTGAGGTGTTTCATGTATATCTAACTATGCTTTTATTTTCAGGCTCTATGTATATGTACTGTGATGTTTAGTTATTTCTTTCTTTTGTCATCCTATTATCATGTAATAAAGAAACCCTAGAGCATATAATTTGTTTGCATTCCTTGTGAGGGAAGGTCGGGACCCTTTTTTTTACCAAGTACTTACAGAGGGATGGGCGATTCCCCTCTAATGGGTAATTGTTGATACGGGAGGGAAATCGGCTCCCATCAGGGATGTCTAAATTACATTGCTAGGAGGAGCATGTGCTGTGTACCCTCTTAGAGTAGGAGGTGTTGTGAATTTCTGCGTACCCTCTTGGATTGGGAGGTGTTGTGACTTGTTGTTATTTGCGAGCTCCTCAACTATGGTCTTATATGTTGTCAGTGTTTATTCCTTTCTTGGGTAAGTATTGTGAAATGTGGTGTCTTTCTGGAACCTGAGAAAGGATGTGGTAAGTAATGACCTGGTGGCTGACAGAAGCACCAAAACATACAGAGAAGCAGGTCGTTCTAGGGGGTCAGGGCATTCATACCCTGCCCCCTCTTCTGTTTTTGGAAGCTTTATTTTGGGACCCAGCTGAAGATGAGTCCCATGTGGCTACCAACATTTCCTGGTTGAAGTGTTGGCAGCAAATCAGATTTCTGCAGGAGATCGGGAGAGTTTGCAGAGGGTTTGCGTCCCTAGAAATACTAATGTGGATTTCTTTTAATAACTCTAGAACTACTGAACAGATTTACACCAAATAATAACAAGCATTTGCAATTCAATAGGTCTCGCATTTACGCAAGTTTAAGCTAGTGGCATTGTAAATGACAATGCCTTTTATTTATGTTTTAAAAACGAAAACAAAAATAAAAGTCATTGTTATTTGCAAAGTCAATAGCTCAAACTCACGTAAATCCGAGACCTATTGCATTGCAAATGCTTGTGTATTTAGCTGTCACCATAATACCAATCTGTGTACATGATAATACTGTGATCTCTTATTCTGCTAAGTGCTGTAATCATTGTGACAAGCCTGTATGACTCGTTCCCTCTTTCTTTCTTTATAATATTTAGTTGTAATATCTAACATGTATTTAAAAGTTTTTAAAAAATTAGTAAAAAGTAGGGGCCGAACTTTCTTCCTGGCTCCAAGTGCAACGCTAAGGTGTTGTAGGTACAGGGCTTCAGATATGGTTGTGTTGCAAATATGTACCAAAATAGAATGGCACCCAATGTATCGACCTTGGAAGGGTGAAAGGCTGAGTTGGTCTTACTAGAAATCAAAGGCATCATGACTTTCAAGTCACTCTAGATACCAGATGAATGCTGAACTCACTGGCACTACTTTATTCCAAATTACTTATTTTCGAACTTCCTGATGATGTCAATCATGGCATGCACAGCTAAATATGCAAAACAATGAGGAAGCAACTCTAGTACACTACATAGAAAATGCTCCAAACTATTGAGCTGAAGTTCGAGTAACAAAAATTACCCACTGCAAACTTAGAAGTGTTATTATGCAAGAACTAAGCAAACATAAGGCATTCCTTTTATTTCTATATAGAAGCAGTGCCTAATTGAAGAAGAAGATCTGGTTGGGAGAATAAGGTGTGTTTGCTGAGAAACAACGATACGAAAGAAAAGTGACATCATATGCATTCCCATTGTATGCAGGATGTTTGGCTAGCACCAGCAGCGCCGGTGCCACACAAGGTGAGGGGCACAGATACCACACACAATCTACACGGTCCACATTCTCGGCTTCCCCCCAAGAAAAGAGTCAGAATCTATTAAAATTACTGGCAGCGGATAGCAACAGCGACATGACAAATCACAGGCCAAGAGGCAAGATACCGCCGAATGTATTGCAGCCTACGGGGCCTGGCCCATTTGCAAGCAAATTATATTGTGCGGATCTGGCCTGCCCAGCGCGCATGACAAACTGATGTAATTTCAGCCATGGCGCGTGGGATACGGCGTCAGATGCCACGGACTCCTGTTGGGTTTACTCTGCCGAACTGCGCAGAGCACCCAGATTGGAATCCCCAGGAGTCTTAAAGGGCGTCTCCTGACAATCCACGAATAATTGCAGTCCACTCACCCCACTGTGCTCGATTATTCTGCACTCCTTATCTCCAGGGTTCGGGGCACCCACAAAGAGGCAGAGGGGCTTGCTTTGCAACCGAAACAAATGGTGCAGAGAGTCGAAGTGTTGTATGGTGTTTTAGGACCCGAGTGAAATTTACTGATTCATGACCTTATATAGATACAATTCACATTGCCCTTATATAGGCATAGAAATCATAACCATATTTAGACATAGCCCATGCTGTCCAAATATAGGCATGGCTACTTGCACCCATTCCAAAAAGCCACAACGATTTCTTGGAAAAATCGGCTTAAGCAGTCAGGCACATCCCCTTGCTTGAATATTGATTTGTCCAAGAACTCGTGGAGTTTTCAAAGAACTACCATTCCTTTGGGGTTCTTTGATGACATTTTTATGCCCAACTTTACGTCAAACTAGGCACCTTCAAGGTATAAATATGCCTACACTTGCTCTAGCAAGGACACGGTGGTTCGGAGCAGCTCGACTATCTACTTGCCCGACGCAGCTCACTACAGCAAGTGCCGAAGGAAGCCGACCCTCCAACTGACACACTGAACGAGAAGCTGTCCTTTCTCTAGCTGAGAATCCAGCTCCAGTGTTTCCAAGCTCCCCTCACGGGGTGTTGGGAAATCGAGTCCCGAGACAGAGATACCAGACCTCCTTCATTCTAAAACCAAGGTACGGAGTTGATTAGACCCTCAGAGAAATCTTGGATAGATTCTTGGCAAAAAAAACTAAACCTATGCTACACCACACTTACTTCTTCCCTCGTACTAGACTTAGGTTAGGTACACTGGGGTAGGTGTATTTTAGAAGCACCAGTTGAATACTTTTAGCCTTTGTTAATTATGTATGTATTTATCTATGGCTTAGAAACCATACAATGCTTTTACAGTATTATTTTATAATACTCTTCTTGCTGTACGCATTATACTTTGCAACCAGTTTACGATTGTAGCAGTTCACTTTACTTGCAAGAGAAAGAAGACTGTTCAATAAATCCTTTTATTGAAAACGCGGGTCTCTCTATTTTTCTCTGCACCTCTGACGAAATGAAGCATGCACGATTGACTGAGTAAAATATCTATCTATTGTTTCCATGACTCTGAAGATACGTTTATTCTTGGGGAAACAAAGCTAGCTGGCACTCACAATTAAGTTTAATTTATTCGATAGAGACCTGCTCGACCTCAGTCCTACGTCAAATCTATAGGATACATTATTCCAATGTGCGGAGCCTATTGGGAATATAGGAACTACACTACAGAAGGGAGGAGGCGGCTCAAAATATAACGCTGTCAACTTTGGAGCTGGAGAACAGGGTTCAAGCCTCGGGTGGGCATTATACAATAAAAAAAACACACAAGTGCTGTTTAATAGCACAGTACATGGCGGCCCGTAAAGCGGGAGCGGCCTTGCTAAAGCAGAATGAGCACAAAAGAGTGCTTACCCAGTAGTAAAGGAGACAGTGTAAAGCCGCAAGTGAAAGATCCAATCCGGATGGGTAGTCCGAGAAGGAGACAGGGCGGTAATAAAGAAGCCTCATTTTGAATCAGAAGCTAGCGTTTAGCATAAACGATGACGCCAGCCAATAGGAATGATAAGCGGGGCTTCAAGTCCACTTCTGAAATTTCCTCGATTACAAGAATCCTCGCAGAGCAAGTAACGCATGCTCAATGCAACGCAGGTCTGCGAGACCTAGACCTAAAAAGCATTCTTTCTGCTTGCTTTTTGCCAAATTTGGTGTAATTGAGTATAGCGGTTTGGGTTGTAGTTGCATTAAAAAACCCTCACTTCTTTAGACCCCCTCTTTTTCTCAACCCCCGCTTGACGGACACCCTCAAACTTTCCATGCACAATAAGACCCAACTGGACACTTTTTGAGGAAATCTTCGTGAAGATTCATCAACTAACGCCCAAGATATAGGCAAGTAAAAAAACGATTTTCCTATTGAAACTAGGTCCTAACTATAACTACCTACTGGTGACTTCCAGTCGGGAATAGAAATGAAGGGGAACATTTATATGTTTTCACACAGTGTAATTACCGAAGTTGCTGCACTGCATGCATGAAAAAGAAAGAGCATAACAGTTGTATTCAGATAGATATATATAGCTGCTGTGCTTTTTCTTTTTCATGCAGTGCAGTGCAGTAACTTCGGTTACTGCACTGTATAAAAACATGTTAATATTCCCCTTAATTTCTCCAGACTAAGCACTCTTAACATATAATGCCTACAAGTATGGGATATCTGTGAATGCTACACCTTGTTGTCTTCATTGTTTTCTGAATCATTGTCTCTGTTTGTGATGTAAAATGAATAAAAATGAGAGAGGGGCTAGGGAGAGATGAGAGTCCCCAATGCCCAGTGGTGGTGAGGGAATATATGAAGAAGGAGGCCAATGCAGTACGAAGGAACAAACAAAGATTGTAGTACTGGGCATCACCAACGTTAAAGGTGGCTCTGTCTCATTTTTCTATTTAACTCCCAAATAATGTCCTTAGCCATTCTCATTATCTCCCCACTGTCCTGCCTATCCACTATACTTTGTTGTTCAGTACACCATGTCACGTTTTGTGAAATCTCTGACCCATGCCCCTGTAACACATCCCTAGCTGTCTGCTGTATTGTCTTGGTTAAAAAATATAATTTCTCTGGGAATCATTCATGCTCTAAATAGAGATTCTGTACCTTTAATTTGCAAAACTTTGGTTCCCCTAACACTTTTTTTCATTTTACATTTTCTTTTCAACATGCATAACCTTAGATTGCAAGTGAATCAATAAACTTTATAGAACAAATCTATAATTGACAATCAGGATTTTTTAAGTCTTTCTGATTCTTTAAAACTTCTGGGACTATATATGGGTGGGGTCCACTAATGCTCCCACTGTGTAATATTACATATTTCTTAGGGGCTGTTTATTAATGTAATGATGTCTAAAATCATTAAAACAAAACACCCTCTAGTGCTTTTCGGCAATTAAGTAAGCATTCTCATTATCTAAAGAGGCATAAAAATGTAAGACCCATCATTAATTATTTAACAACTTGTGTCTCATGAATTTCCAAAAGGCCAGAAACTATAATATAATCTAAGGAGATTTTCAAAACATTGGGAATTTGAATAATTTCTGTGGGATCCATAATCTGATAAGGAACCTTTCTCAAACAATATTATCCATTACAAGACACGCAGTAATGTCCACAGCATAATGCTGATGTTCTCTGTGAGAGTAAAAATGCAGCTACAATTCCTGGACCACAGGAAATGCCACGGTCTTACCAAGAATATAGTTCAGGTACTCAAGAAACAAAATTATAATCAACATTATGATTCACATTAAAATAGACAGCACTCAAAAAGCAATCCAGATGTATGACCATGGTGTCAAAACCAAAGCAAACCAGAAGCCATCTGTAACATTGATTGACTGAAGGAAGGTTTATCATTTCTCTTCTTTCAAAATCTATATAAGAGTCATTAATATGTAGCACATTTCTTGTTCTGGGATAATTTCAATTGATGTACATTCTGCTGGTGGCTCATAATAAACCACAGCAGAGTTTGTAATAGTTGAAATTGCAGCGTCAGGGTCACTTGTTGAAGTTGCCACTTAGTTTAAAGCTGGGGAAACAGCAGATTCCTAAATCCCTGGAATGGGGCATAGGATTTTAGCCTGGCTGTACTCTTTTGGGGTTGTTCCTCCAGTGTAGGGTGAGGACATGCTGATCTACTCTAAAGTCACTTAAGTGTTAATGGGAGTCTGCTGAACGGATGTAGCGCCCATAATGCTTTAAATGTAATCAATCAACACTTTCATGTGTTTCTTTGCACCAGGAAGTGGAGGCAGATTTACTGTTGGAGTGCCTTCTACCTCAAGAACTAGAACAGGAGGTCTATAAGAATCTGTGAACATTTGTTTGTCAGGGATATTTTTCTGAACTAGCTCTCCAAATCTGGGGAGTCACCCATCAGCAGCTTTAGAAAGCTTGTCTTCATTGGCTGTAGGGACAGAGTTATCAACATTAGACAAATAAATTCTAGTTTTTTTATCAGTCTTCAACAGAGTGAATCTGGGCAAAGAATGAGGTGTTTTCACCTCTGCCACCTTTACAGGAATATCAAGATCAGGCACATACACTGGCACTCCAAAAAGTAACTATTTTGGGGTGTGACCATCTAATACTCCTTTAGGTTAATTGTTTAGTGATGTCTGAGCCACATATAGGGTATGCAGCTGGCTCAACTCTGTATTCAATACCATAGCAGTCAAGGCTTCTTTAAATATACTGTTGGCGCGCTCTACAACCCTGTTAAATTTTGGGTGGAAAGGGTGCGAGTATAGCAGTCATAGTCCCACAGCAGACATAGCCTCCATAAACCCCTTAGCGGCATGTGCAGGACCACTATTTGAATGAACTGCTCTCATTGCTACTAGGCACTGCACGTCTTTTATAACCATTGACAGTGGCAGTATTTTGTGGCCAAATAAACACAAAGAAATCTATAGTACCAATCAACTGCAACTAATATATACATTTATATAGAGTTACTCTTGGGAGTGGAGTAATATGGTTGAGGTAGTCTACCCCAAAGGATGTGTCAGAGATAGTAAGGGAAGTCTGTGCTGGTCCTGCTATGGTTGAATGCGTTATTTGCTTGCAAATGTTGGATTGCTGCATGTATTTCTTTGTGAACTTTGGTAAATATGACCATCAGTATGGTTACTGTAACATTGACAGAGTAGCATTGATGCCAGCATGAGCCGAAGCTATCCCCTCATGAGCCTCACTAATTAAGTCTAATCTAGCTTGCTCAATAGGAATATGCCTATCTTATACTAAAGGGTATGAAAACCATATAAACAGTTTCTTTAGTAAGGTTAAGAATATTTAGAGGGAAAAACATCAAGAGGTTTCTCCCCTTTCAACATTGCTTGCACTGCTACTAAATAACTGTATCAATCTTAGTTTGTGAACAAGCTACAGCTGCTACCCTAAAGGTCTGCATTGGTGTTTTTGTAGCTAAATTGGGTGCACAGTCCCCTTTACCATGAATTCCATCAATTTTATGGACCATGGTGTGCTGTACGATGGATCAGCCTTCTGAAGAGCTAGTATCAATGTATTTATTTCTGCTAGCTGTGCAGTGAAATTACCATAAATGTTAGTGTGTGTGCATAGTGCTGTGATGTTGCTATCTTCAAAAGTTCCCTACGCTGCAGCACAAGCCACAGAATATATTGATTTAGTACCAGTTGCGCGCTGGGCAGATTTGTACTTGTAGAACACACTCCTGTATTCAAGTATGGGTAAATCATTCAGAGTTTGGAGAACATTTTGTTTACGTTACAAAAATACTTGCGAGCAAAGTGTATGGTCGAATTCAAATTTTACACTAATGAAATTTTAAAAAGCAGACCACTACACTCAATGCAGGTGTAGAGTGTGTGCATTAGGAATATTAGCTTTGGTTGCTGATTCTAATGTAGTAGGAGTAAAGTATTTCTCAAATGAGGAATACAGATGTGATCTGTATGCTACAAGAATTGCTACAAGAATTGTTTATCCCACTTTGTAGAATACATATATGTAGCCTGAGGTGCTAGTAACATCCGTAATTATTAGGTTTCTCTTGTTGTCCAGTGTCTTTAAATAATCAGTATTGAACAGGTCTGTTAGTTGTCTACGTAAGATAGCTATATATGTTTTCATCCAATATTTTGCCAGAAAACATAGGAGTAATTCATTTATATAAAAGTTTCACTTGCTCAGCACAATGCGGCAAGTAAGCTCTGCTGACATTGAGAAACCCCATTTGGGATTCTAAATTCTACAATGGAGGTTGGTAAGTAGCTCACTTATGTATAAGGTCAGATGACAATCCTTTACCTTAACTGGATAGTTCATATCATCCATGTATTTCTTAAACTGTATTTATGCCTGTTAAAGACTAAAATTGATACTATCCTATCCACCCAAGTGAGGTGTGCAATCAAGCACCGCACAGCAAATCTTTCAGATGCCTCCTTGTGGGGTAACTGGCTCCCATACTGAATCCACGAAAGCACAGGAGGCACTCCACAAAAGATTGTGGTTTTCTTTATTTTAATTCATGCCACCAAAATGAGCACCAGTATAAAGTGCTTCAACTGCAAATCTTGATCACATAGATTTTAGCAGTAGCCATGATCATTTTCAATGTATGTTGTCCTTTCACTATTTTTATTATCTCGAGTTACCGTTGTAGTTTGATGGTTCAATCCTCATATCGGCAGCTTCATACCCTCTAGTGGGCATTTCTAATATAATTTCCTCTGCATAATGGTAAAAAATGTTCCTTATTACATATATCTTCATTCTAGGATATTTGGGCCTGATTACTATTCACATTATGATTTTGAGCACCAGCAGTTATCATATTAATTATAATTCATTGATTCAACTTATTCTAGCCTGCTAATGGGCGTACCTCATGCAATGCGTGCTGAAGTAAATGATTCATTATTATAAGAAAAAACGTACTTTTAACATAACACATTCATAAGAACCAACATATGGCAGCAAGCTGACAATTATATCAATAATACCTCGGATGCTCAATTCCCATTTCAATGAGCACTTCACATCATCTTCTCCCATTTATCATTTTTCTTTTTATTTCTAAATTGGTAAGATTTGTATAAAGCTTTTCCTTTGTCACATTATGGTGCATATTTAATCCATTTTTATACAGTCTTACCGTGCAAATCAACAAAACATATTAAAAACCACAAAATTATAAACAAGCACAGGTGGAATTCATTAACATCATCCAGTGGATTTATCTCAGTTTTGTCTCACATGCCTCCATGTTATTTTTTGAGCTTCAAAGTGCTTATTAAATTCCTCAAAACAAACCTATCCTTATCTGTTATACTGTCTAAAACAGAACATTATTAATCATATATTGTTCATAAATGTATATGAAGCTCCTCATCTTGATTATGGCCATATGGGGATTTTGTCCTGTATTTGATTAAATATTTTGATTCTAATTGTCGTAATAGATGTGTTCTGTTAGCTCCCCTTACTGGTTTTTCCTGTAAGTCAATACTCCAAAATTTCAAGGATGTACCATCTTCATCATGTGTAGTTTTGTAATGTCTTCTTGTTAGGGAATAGTTGAAATCATTATCCCTATTTGCCCATAAGTGTTCCAAAATTCATTTTGGCAACTGGCAAGCTGTGTTTCCTATGTATGATGATAACATGGACATTTCAGAATATAAGTGACAAAAGTACAAGTGATCATTTTCCTAGTTTTATATCTTTTTCCTTTGATTGTATGTTCCTTCAATGAAACTCCCTGTTTACATGCCTTAAGTTTTGCACATTTCCAAAACCCTTTTCTTCCTTCCGAATGTAGCCATGCTTTACCATTTACTTCATCTTGTTTTGGAAAAAATAGCTGATAGTTCACGTTCTAGACAACAAAGTTGCTCTCTTAAATGTCAATTTCAGAAATGGACTAATTTTCTGTCTCAGATCATTGTAATGACTTATTAAATGCCAATATGTCTGCAGCAGCCTTATTATGGAATTTACTTCTTTGTTAAAGGATATAACCAATCCTATACTCCCATTCTTGTCAGGCACTCTCTGCTTCATTTTATTTAGTAGAACTTCTCTCGATACGCTTTTGATTCATTCTTCTGCTTGCTCTAGAACCTTGAATGGATACCTCCAAGACATAAATATGTTTTTCATTCTCTGAAGATTGCTTATTATGGAGTGCAATGGTGTTCTGTAATTTGTAGGGGTGCATCATAATCAGGGATTGTCCACACTTGCATATACTGCTTTGTTGTATTAACATTTGACCATTAGAAAGTGTCCAGTAATAACACTTGAAAGTGTAAACGGTAGGAAAAGTGTTGTGCCATGTAAAGAGACAACGTAGCATTCATGTTATAATATTGTAATTCATAGTATTTGATGTTATTTGCCTAACGAAATTGTTTATATGTGATATGATGTGTATGATTTAAACGTGCACCATATTAAAGTTGCACATAGACATGACTAAATTGCCTTTAACGTGTAGACTTCCCTAAGTTGTTTGCAGTTAACATTAATTTGATGTGCTTCTGTAATATAATGATGTAGAAAGGCCTAAATTATTCACTTATGTGTGTATTTGAAAGGCCTATGTGTTTCACTCTTATGTTAGTCAATTTCTGTAGGCTTGAAATGTATTTTCCCTGAGGGCTCTGAAACAGGGCTGTTAGAAATTTCATGTGCATGTTGAAGTTTTTCTGTTCTCACGTTTCTGTTGAAGGTAGGGAAAGTCATCTTTGTTAGTTAGAATAACATCTTTTGTATAGGAGTAGTTAGGCTCGGGAGGATGTGATACATTTTGGTGAGGAGAGCTGATAATTGGGAGCCGGTGTTCATTCTCATTGAGGGAGGTCTGGGAATCAAGGTAATCGAGCCAGAAGCTGGGAGCACCGACAGAACGTGGAAAATCACCTATGGGAAGTATCAAGCGAGATGAGGTGATCTGTGGGCGTGTTGTATGTTTTTATGTTTTGAATTAGGGATAGTGTCCAGGGGTGGAGTCGGGAGAAGAGGTGAGAAGATCGAAGGAGAGAGAAGGAGCATCTTAGAACGAGCCCTGTAGTTTTTGGCTACTTGACTCATACAATGTGAGTGTACTTCTTAGGAAGTCTTCACGCACTTACACCTTTTTTCTGATCTTGCCTGGGGAAATGCTAAGTAGGGATGTCATGGTAGCGATTGTGTAAGGACAGACTAATGCTTTTTATTCATTCTCTGCAGATGAAGACCAAACTAGACATGGGGGCAATTATTGCCTGCGTTCTGCTTTTGGAGATTGTCATTCTGTTCATGTTTCATCGTATAAAGTAACTCGTAGGTTTGGATTTGTATTAGTTTCCATGTACTTCTACAACCTCGTAAAGAGGTGCTTGTACATCTAGTTGTTTTTGGCTTTGTAATAAACCTACTAACTTGTATTCCGGAGTCTGTGATTCTTCAGAGTCATAGTTCTAGTAGGAAGGAACTTGGCCCTTTCACTTCAAATTATTTTTTCTGTTCAGCAATTCCTTTTGATTCTTACCGTTTACCCATAGGGGAAACTCTCTTTGAGTTTTTGATCGTGCTGGCTTGAAGCATGGAGAACATGGTTTGTAGCAGTACTCTTTCTATATAGCATTGTTTCCAATCTCTGGTTTTCGGCATACACCAATGTTTCCAGAAACTTAATTTTATCATGACTGATGTTGTGTGTTAATCGGATGTTATATGGATTATCATTAAGGCTTACGAAATACTGTTTAAAGTCCTCCACAGTACCAGCCTTTATCAAAAATAGGTCATCAACGTAGTGTAACCAGATAATAAAATTCCCAAGATATTTCTCATATTGTTATGCGCAGGCAAACTCGCTCTCCCACCATCTCATAGTGAGATTCACATAACTTAGGACAATGAAATTTCCCATGACAGCCCCATGTATTTGGTGATACACCCCAGCTTTTATAGGCCCTGGGACCCCATCCTCAGGGCTCAACTCTTATGGATCGATTCCGATCTTGGTCGGTCAGCCCTCTGAGACGTGTCAGTAGCCCTTACCTTACGGCCAAATCGTACCAGGAGCGAGAACGTCCGGGCAAGGAAGTACGATGCGGAAAAGTGCCCAAATTCTGACCGATCCGCGCGCTCCGAATCCATCATCAATCTCCGTCCGAGCCTGACCCAGAAACACTCAATTCATGCCGCACGACAACCTAAACCCTGCTACTTCCGGCCGGTCAAGTACGATGCGCAGTTCCTACGTTCTGGACGGGACGTCATGTACGGCACGTCACAGCACCCGCAAGAGCTGCATATCGACTCCGATTCGCGCCATTAACCCATTCCACAGATCTGAACCGGAGCAGCCAGCAACGGATCGAGAGGGAGCATGAATCCAATCGCGCAGGGCATACCAGTCCTGTACTTATATGATCGGATCAGGAACAGAGGCGGACAGCGCAGACAGTAAGTCGGACACCCACCCTACAAACAAATCCAGGGGGTCCAGGCCCTCTCCACCATTACCACGCCTCCTTAGGGAACCCATGGACACCACTACTGCCACCCCACCCATAGGGGCATGTTACCTATCACTGATGCCACCCCACCCATAGGGGCATGTTACCCACCCCCATTGCCACCCCACCCATATGTGTTATGTTGCCTATCACTGATGCCACCCCACCCATAGGGGCATGTTGCCTATCACTGATGCCACCCCACACATATGTGTCATATTGCCTATCACTGATGCCACCCCACCCCACCCCACCCATAGGGCCATGTTACCCACCTCCCTTCCACCCCACCCTTATGTGTAATGTTGCCTATCACTGATGCCACCCCACCCATAGGGGCATGTTGCCTATCACTGATGCCACACCACCCATAGGGGCAGGTTGCCTATCTCTGATGCCACCACACCCATATGTGTCATGTTGCCTATCACTGATGCCACCCCACCCATAGGGGCATGTTGCCTATCACTGATGCCACCCCACCCATAGGGAGGAAGATGTGACATACATCCATCAAACATCAGCCACAGGCATGTCAGCCAAATACATTTCACAACAACATCATGCCAACAGTGTGTAGTGCCTGACAAAGAGCCCCAACGGTGATCTTGATTCATGACACACAAAGTACCTACCATCACATGTGTGAAGTAAACCAAAGTGTGGGCTACACAAGTCAAGCTATGAAATAGCACTGGGCCAATGTGTGAAAACACACCATCAGTGTGTACATCCAAGGTAAAATGTCTGGACACAAAGTGCAGCTAAAGTTGAGCATTGTTGCAAAGGGTGAAAATCACTCATCATCACAGTGACCACAAGGTAGGTGTCATCATGGAAAAAGCAGCACATGCCAAACCTTATGTATGATTACTGGGCATGTCAGCACAACACGTGTACAGTCAACCTTCATCTACCACCCAATGTAGGCACTGGTGACATACGTCTGGGTACGGTATTGCCCCTTAATTCACCTGCACATAGACAATACATATATCTACCGAGTTGCACAGAGGACATAGTTGACTTCACACCAATGATGTCCACACCTGCATGTACAGTTCAGATGGCACAACAGTCAGGGAAAGTGTCAAATTGGACATTGTGAATCACATCATATGTGCATGGGTGCAAGCCACAGATGTGGTCATGCCAATGAAATGTAACCATCCCTGTGCCAAATTAGTAAATCGTTACACCCCCACTCAGCTGCAAAGGATGACATGGATACCAACATGAACATAAAACTCATTGCATGGGCCACATGGAGTACACCACATCAACACCTCAGTAACAGACATTTGTAAATCCTGCATCTTCACACCTAGGTCAGGGTAAACAGCAGCAACAATATCTTCGTCTAAATCAAATGCACAAGGATAACACAAAATGCTTTATTCAGCAATCTGCCATCTGGATGGGAAAATAAATAATGAAATGTAGTCCAATGTCCATTTTAAAAGTCCAAAGTCCAATGATGGTGTGAGTGACACCTGTCACCCATTGCTTGCCTGCACTGATAAGGACTGGGGGACATCCACTCTGAGGGGCATACATTGGGCAGGCCAGGCACCACAGGGACAGGATCAGGGCTCACAAGGATGTTGGGAAGGGGTGCTGAGTGCTGGAGAGTCAGTGGCAACTGCAGTGGAGGGGTCTGACTTGGGTTGTGCCATCACAACTGTGGGGCACATGTCTGATGGGGTGGGTAGTGGAACCACTGCAGTGGGCAGGCCAGGTGTAGTGGACATGGTCACCACTGCAGTGCCCATGTCATACTGGGTGGGCGTGGACTCCACTGCAGTGCGGAACACCATGGGAGTGGAAAGGGGTGCAGGTGGGGTTGGCAGGACAGCTGGGGGTGACACGCTCCCCACAGTAGTTGCAGCTACAGACAGACTGGTGGTGGTGTCAGTGGAAGAGCAAGTGGCAGGGGGGGAGGGCCTGAGCATTTTGGGGATGATGTATCTGTGGGTGGGGGAACCTGGGATAGGGTGTGGCGGGGGAACCTGTGGTGTGCTGACCTGGAGGATGGAGGAAGGAGACGGTGGGGGTTGGGTCTTGCTCTTCCGGCTACGGGGTGACTTGCGGGTGGGGGCCTCAGTCTGCCTGCGCCTGGGGGAGGGTGTCCGGGTGTGAGGGGCACTCTTCTCTATGTAGGGGGACTTCCCCTTCCCTCTGTAGTCAGGATTTGCTGGATCTGAGGGGAAGAGGCCTAGGTCACACAGGAAGAGCTTCTTAGGAGATGTGGTTGCAGGTGTGACAAGGGAAGGGCTCTTGGAGGGAGAGGGATCTGCGGACTGCGGAGTGCTTTTGGATGCCTGTGTGTGTGTCTGAGACCCATTGCCTATGTGTGTGGTGTCAGTCCCCTGACTTTGCTTGCATGCACGTTTTGACTTATGTGTGGGTGATTGTGTGCTGTCTGTGTCTGTGTGTTTGGGTGACCATGCATGTGTGTGTGTGCTGGTGACAGGTAGGGTGCTAGGAGGAGTGGTTTGGGCTGAGGCTGAAGGGGTCAGGGACTGCTGGAGGAGGGATACTGCAGCCGTCGGTGAGGAGTCCATGGACTGATTGGTCCTCTGCAGGGCAGACATGACAGATGAGATGCCCTCCATGAACGACACCAGTTGTGTCAACAGACCGGTGTGTGCATGGAGGACACTCAGCATTGATGTCTGACCTACATGGATTTGTTGAAGTAGGTCCGCACACTCCACACTCAGGGCAGCAGGGGACACAGGGGCAGGGGGTGCGGTGCCTGGCACGAAGGAGACATACTCCCGAACACGGGAGCTGCCACGGACCTCTGGGATGGGAGCCGAGGGGAGGGTGGTGGTGGTGGTAGTTGTGATGGTGGTGGTCGGTACAGCCTCACCATCCGTTGTTTTCTGGCTGCTGACACCCGCCCCCACAAGGGAGTCATCCTCTGAGCTACTGTGGTCCTGAGCTGAGGTGGATGGTGCTGAGGACTCCTCGGTGTGGCTCCCCTCACCCTCCGTGCCACTGGGTCCCTCCGACTCCTCAGTTGCTGGCCCAGGCTGGATCTGTGGCTCTTCCTGGTCCGTGGCGCTGTCTCCTGTGCCTGTGGATGTATTTGCATATAAGTAGGAAAAGAAGGACCACATTAGTTGCCTGCACTTAGATGCACACAACACTGTCAATACACAACATTACCGGTCATGCACTAGCATCCCTAGCTGATATTTACCAGAAATGCACACACAGGGGTACATAGGTCAAATCCCAGTCTGAACTTCAGCCATGGCACCCATATCCCTCATGGACAGGTACCCATATGTCGGTTGCATGCTGGCTGTTAATACCCCAAAGTGCACACATGCACCACATACCCAGTTGTTGTACATGCAAATGACCATGTACAAGTAAATCACTATTAACATACATCAAATGCCAATTACTCAGTACAGGTGTCTGGATGAATGTATGGCCACACTCACATTTCACAATCTTCTGATGCCTAGCAGCACAACACACAATGATGTCCTAACGTCCTGATATTAAATGGCACAATGGGGTGCATGTAGCACCTCAGACTCCAATGTAGGATCCCTCTTAGCAAGTCAATGCCCTGGCACACACATGCATGGTAAGTCAGTCTTCACTGTCACATGTCATGGGGCAATGCATCCAGACAACATCAGTATGCACTGCGTCACATTCATAGGTCATGCCCATACCAAACTCTGCAGCTGGCAAGGGCACCAGTCTGTCCCCTGCCACACACTGTTCTTGGACTATGATGATCCTACATCACTTAAATCTGACATATGAGTGCCAGCAAACACAACTACATGAGCACCACACAGTCTGCTGTCAATGACGCATAGCTGCGTGAAAGTCACTCTTGCCTACAGCATTGTGCTCATTCTACTGACCACACCCCTATATGTTGTACAGGTATCATCCCCATTGTCACAACTCAGATGTCCTGCTCACACTAAAATCCTCAACACACCAGTTGTCACAAAATAGGAAGGCACACTACAATGATATTGTGTCAGACACCTGATGGCACATTTCAGGAACCACAACCAGTAGGTCCATACACATGAGTGTGAGTACAGAGACTCAGTATGCCGTGGAGTGGGCATGACAGAGCAGGTAAACCAAATACAGTGTATTGGCATGGGCAGGTGTCTGGGACAGTGTGACATACTTCTTCTACATAGCCCTGAGGACACTACATGGACTCACCAGCTGCAAAGGTATGTCTTAAGAACCCCACACACATGTTGTGACCCAGATCAGCAATTTGAACACATATGAAAGGAACACACAGAACACATGTATGTCAGAGACCAAGCATAGTGCAAAGAAGAGACCAACCCACTATGCACACATCAGAGTAACAGTAACATATGCTGTGCAGGACCATCAGCATAGCTCATTTAAGGGACACAGTGCTCAAGTTGAAAATAGTCACAGACTGTAGGGGCCACAACTGTGGATCAGGTGAGGAGTGTGACTTACACAATAGAGTGACACAAGTCCTGGACTCCAAGACCAACTTAATGTGTGAGTATGACCAGGCCAAAACACTGCAGATAGCATGTCAGACATGTTTACAGATCAGGCATGGGCTTACCCCCTCCTTGCTGCTGTCTGGCCTTCAGTTGCCCATCCAGGTCCAGGAAGACCACTGGCAGGATCCGCAGCATGTTGGGGGCCAGGGTCCAGTGTCCGCCCCTACGGCGAGGAGGCAACAGCTTCAGCTGGACCCTTGCGATCCTCCGGGTCCAGTCACGTAGGTCCTGCCACCTCTTCTGGCAGTTGCGGATCCGGCGCTTGTAGACCCCCACTGATCTGACTGCCCTGGCGATGGTCAGCGAGATTTCCTGCTTCTGGTGGGCATCAACCTGTGAGGATGACAAAGTGAAGATGACATTACCACACATGCCACATAATTGTGCTGCATACAGTTCAAAATACATGTAGTCACCACAAAGCCAAAAGAGGTACACATGTAGTGCACCCGTAGAAATGTGCATTTTTGCTGCAGGTCTGACATGGTAACATTGGCTAGGACTGTAAGGCCAGCACTACTGCACTACTGCAGCATGACACCTGTTCAACACATGTACCCACATGAATAGGTAGGTGAAAGTACTCAGTGCAAATGCCTCACACTGCTGTGCACACTTCCATTACTTTTAGTCAGACAACTTGCATGAAATGATAGGCAGTGGATGGCACACTCACCTGCTCCCCTGGTGTCCCATACAGCTTGCTGTACTCTGGGAGGACCCATCCAGCAGGGCCTGATTCTCCTCCTCAGTGAATGCTGGGGCCCTCTCCAAAGTGCGTGCCATTGCAGGATCCAGAGGAAGCACAGGCAGCAGCAGCAGTGGATTGTGGAAAGTGGTCCTGTAGCATGTAGTGCAGGCAAGTGAGGTCTCTGGGGGCCTGGCAGCCTTAAATATGTGCTGCAGAGGCATATTCTGTGACCTTGGCCCTCACTGATAGGCCAAACACGGTTGCATTCTGAGAATCTGTCCAATCCATGGAAATGAAAGACTCCGGCACGTCTTCCGCATCGTTCAACTCACTCACCTTCAGGAAGTCCTAGGATTGCAACATTGTTGTACGCATCCAACTGTATTTCCAGGGCACAACTCAAGCGTTTTTTGAAATCGCGTCCGTCTCCATGACAGCCCATTGCAAATGAGTGCGCACGGATCGGTAAAAGGACTATTCGGCGCTTATTTTTTAAACAAGATGCATCCGTCTTGATACGATTCTATGGGCTATGCGTGTGCACAGCTCGGTACATGCCTGTACGATGCGTATGCTTAGGAATCAACCGCGTCGGGTCAGATTGCATACACGTCCAACCTGCATGAACCGAGCCGTACGCACGCATTGCCCATTGGCATCAATGTGATCCGTTGCGGGTGACTGTAATGCAGACGCATTTACAGTCAATGGACAAGGTGTGTGCACAACTCGGTCTATGAATGTACGGCGCGTCTGCATACAAGTCAGCAGCATTGGATCACATTGGTGTGACTTGCAGACGGTTTTCACACAGATTTAAGTGCAATGGCCACACCTTCCTCACCACAACATTTCCCACACTGTATCCCATGGTATGTAGGGCGTTAGCACCTGTGGGTGCAGGGGGGGGGCAACATTTCTATACTTGAATGGCCCTTAGGTGTAGCCACTCTCAGGCTGGGCAGGAGTTAATGGGGGCAGATTAGTTTTGGTGTGGTGCACCTCACAAAAGTAATTTCGAAGTCTAGGCTTATGGGCGTGAGTCATGGACACGGTACCAGTTTGGAGATGTGTATGACCTGTCACATGCAACATGTGCACATGGTTGCATGTCATGTACATCACAGCCAGACCCATGGCTACAATCATGACCTACACACACAGTCACAGGTGTGCATGTTGTGTCTCTGATGTTTGGTGTTCCATGTGCCCAATGTGAGACAGGGTCCACCATGTGCCTTGTGCATCCACATCTATGCTGTGTGTGTGTCTCAAGGACGTCCATGTATGGCCTGCAGGGTCCAAAGGGGCCACTTATGTGAGAAGTTAGCCTGGCATATGATGGCCACTATTCTAGTGGGCATCTTGCACCAGTCTAAACGACCCTTATTGATGGTGGTTGTACAGCTAACCTTATAGACAAGCTATCCTAGTGGTAGCATGGACCAGCAGTCATAGGCTAAGACTTCAGAGAACATGCGAAGCAAGCTGTTTTACCAATTATAATCCCTTGAATACCAAATGAAAGGACACCACACAAGGTATATATCAAATATATATGTATTTATTTCTAACACAACCCCTCTGCACTCTTTATGAGGTCAGAGATCGAAGTACATCACAAGTTACTCAATTAGCATACGATAAGTTGCACAAATACAGTTATGCCCTAGGGGCCTCACAAACCATATACTAAGTAAGTGGTATAAGAACCACTTCAGAAATAGTGAGTAGGCCTAGGGCCTAGGGAATTGCTGGGGCTACACTACTCAACCAAAAATTAGGAAGTAGGAGACCCATGGGAGAGGCGTGCAGTGTCTAAACACAGTTGCGAGTTACCACTGACTTATAATGGAGAACAAAGAAGTTACAAAGTTACTGTTTAAGAGCACTTCCGGATGGACTACGACAAAACCCCTTTAGACTAGGACACTTAGAGAGTCAAGACCCACTGGAGCACCGGAGTACTCGTGTTACCTCACCCAGGGAAGCCGGGTGCATAGGTGCCTTTTGGTGTTGGGTTTCGTCGATGCTTTGAATGGAGATCTGCAAAAAAGTGCTGCAGGCGGCCAGAGGAAGAGTGTCCGGGGGATCCAAGGGTGGATCGAAGATGTGAAGAACCTGAAAGCAGAGGGGACAGAGTCTGGGTCACTAACCAGTGACCAGGATGGAACCAGGAAGGAACCAGGCGATGTCGCGATGATCTCAGGTGAAGAGGTGAAGCTTGTCTCTGCAGCCACGAGGACCAAGAGGTGTCGACGATGACCAGGAGCTGGATTCGAGCTGTCCCATGAAGGATCTAGTTGACTGCCGTGGCGGTATCCAGACTGGACCCAACAAGCCTTGGTAAACGCACTCCACGCAGGAAGTGAAGATTGGCTTCGGAGCAGACCAGCAAGGTTTGAGGAGCTTCACCTTTGCAGGAAAGCTGGAGCAAGCCTAGAGCAACCAGGAAAGCAGTTTGGTTTTAAAGGTTTGTCTTCAAGGGGCTCACTGGCCAGCGGGCTAGCAACCGGGAAGATGCGTTGAGCTGAAATGCAAGAGCGGGCCCCATGCGGCACTCGTGGAGTTTGGAGGGCTGAGTTTTGGTGCAAATGGTGCTCGGGTCTGGGGCTTCTTGTACCCCAATGCACAACTGTGAGGTACCTCGGTAGTCGAGCTGTTAGCAAAATGCAGGATGTCCAGGGTGTCCGGTCCCACGTCTCTCGTGTCCGCCACGGGTCTCAGCTTTGCTGTGGATGTGGGGCGGAGTCAGAGAAGTCTGAGAGTCCAGTTCCTGTGTCGCTGAGTCTTCAGGTTCCGGCGGGAGCATCGACAAAGCAGACCGGCAAGTTACTGGTGGTGCCTGTTTGCACAGGGTGATCACTCCTTGACCACAAGGGAGATGTCTTCAGTCTTCTAGTCAGGATAGAATGTCGAAGGTCCAAGAGTTCTGTATAAAAGTTTCGTTCCAGGATAATCTAAAGTCCTGGGGACACAGCTCCTATATTTATACTAAGAAAATGGGCTTGATTACCTGCTAGGTCCCTCCTATGGGTGGACCTGGGAAGGTGGTGGTTACATCCCTTTCCCTTTGTCCAGTTTCACACCAGAGCGGGGCTGGAGTGCCCCAGCAACTGGTTTGAACTGGGCTATGCATGGAGCACCTTGTGTGCCCCAGGCAGTGTCTCAAAAAGCATCTACTGATGCAGCCCTCCCTGTCCCAATACACATCAGCCTGTCTGGAGAGGTGCTGGCACCTCCCTGGACAGGAAACCTATTGTCCAGGCCTCCCCTGCCGGAGTTTCATCCAGCAGCAGGAGGTCAGACTTGTGTCTGCGGCAGCAGCATCCATTTTGTGATGCTGGGGCTCTGTTTAACTTTAACCGGGTAAAGCAGTAACATACATGTCTTTTCCATCTAGAAGGGTGGAATGCTACCCCCGCCGCCAGAATTGGCGGGGGGTAGTATTCCAAAGTGTTTGACACCTTACACGACATGTTTTGATACAGCCAACCCAAAGTTAGCATTAACCGCGAGGATTATAATGCACTTAAGAGTATATGGTATGGCTATATCATAGAACAGCTATAAGGAGATGGTTCCGAAAGCTGCAGAGGGGCTCAGCTCATGCTAGGGCACCCTCTCACACAAATCCAAGCACTCTGCCTCCAGGATTGTCAAGGCCTACCATAGGAGTGACTTATAGGTGCATATGTGTCTATATATATGGGTAGATATAGGTATACTTTATCTAAGTACGGGGTGATTACACCACCTTACCCAAGCTGAGTGATCAGCCTGTGGTGTCAGTTTGGATGGCCAGCCAGGGGTGGCATAATACATGCTGAGCCCCTGGTAGGCCTTGGATGCACCTATGCCCTGGGTACCTATGGTACACTATACAGGGGCTCACAGAGGTGACCCAATACCCAATCAGGTATGTACCTAAAGTACATGGTATCAATTTAGAGAGAGAACAGCTGGGCTGTGGGTCTGATTAGCAGGCCCACAGCAACACAAAAGTCGAAAAACCAGAAAATCTCAGCAAAAAGTGGGGGTGACCATAGGAAGCAGACCCTACTCTCCTACACCCCCCCTCACCCCCGAAACGCAGGGACATTAAACTAACCTTGACCTGTTGAGTCTTCATGTTCTAAGTCGAAATATCTGGAGAGTTCATCTGCATTGGCATGGTCAGTCCCAGGTCTATGTTCCACTGTAAAGTCCATCCCCTGTAGGGAAATGGACCACCTAAACAGTTTGGGATTTTCAACCTTCATCTGATTTAGCCACAAGAGGGGCTTATGGTCTGTCTGAATCTTGAAGTGAGTACCAAACAAGTATGGCCTCAGCTTCTTCAGGGCCCAAACCACAGCAAAGGCCTCCCTCTCAATAGCTGACCGACATTTCTCTCTAGGGGTCAGCCTTCTGCTAAAAGGAGCTATTGGCTGGTCTTGACCATCTTTATTCAGTTGTGAAAGAACAGCACCCACACCCAATTCAGAAGCATCTGTTTGAACAATGAATTCCTTGGAGTAGTCTGGACTTTGCAGAATAGGTGCAGTGCACATGGCCTGCTTCAGGTCATCAAATGCATTGTGACAGCTTACTGTCCACTGAACTTTCTTTGGCATTTTCTTTGAAGTTAAGTCATTGAGAGGTGTCACAATGGACCCATAACTTTTGACAAACTTCATGTAGTACCCAGTCAGGCCCAAGAAAGCTCTGACCTGTGTCTGGGTGGTGGGAGCAGTCCAGTCCTTTATGGTCTGCATCTTGCTCTCCAATGATTGAACCTGACCTCCACCTACCAGGTGGCCCAGGTATACAACCTTGCTCTGCCCTATCTGGCACTTGGTAGCCTTGATAGTTAGGCCTGCCTTTTGCAGGGCCTCTAAAACATTCTTCAGGTGGATCAGGTGATCTTCCCAAGTGGAGCTAAAGACAGCAATATCATCAAGATAAGCTGTACAGTAGTCATCCAGACCTGAGAGGACTTGGTTCACCAACCTTTGGAATGTGGCAGGTGCATTCTTCAGTCCAAAGGGCATTACCACAAATTGATAATGACCTCCTGGGGTTGAAAATGATGTTTTGGCTTTTGCATCATTAGCTACTCTGATCTGCCAGTAGCCAGCTGTCAAGTCAAATGTACTCAAAAACTTGGCAGAAGCCAATCTGTCAATGAGCTCATCTGCTCTTGGTATTGGGTGGGCATCTGTCCTAGTGACAGCATTGAGGCCTCTGTAATCCACGTCGCATACCATCTTGGGTGTGAGGTTTAGGCACTAGGACTACAGGACTGGCCCAAGGGCTCTCTGAGGGCTCAATGACTCCCAACTCCAACATCTTTTGGACCTCTGTCCTGATACAGTCCCTGACATCATCAGGTTGCCTGTAGATTTTACTCTTGACATGCAGACTGTCCCCAGTGTCCACTTCATGAGTGCACCAGGTGGTCTGACCTGGAGTCAGAGAAAAAATATGTCTGTAGGACTGTAGAACTTGTCTGCAGTCCTGCTGCTGTTGGTCAGTGAGGCTGCCTGCCAAGGCTACACCATCAACTGAACCATCATCAGGGTTCTGAGAAAGCAAGTCTGGGAGAGGGTCACTCTCCTCCTCCTGTCCCTCATCTGTAGCCATGAACAGGCCCATGTCTGCCCTGTCAACATATGGTTTCAATCTGTTGACATGAAGCACCCTGTGGGGGCTCCTGGGAGTTCCAAGATCAACTAAATAGGTTACCTCTCCCTTCTGTTCAACAATAGTGTGGGGTCCAGACCATTTGTCTTGGAGTGCTGCTGGGGCCACTGGCTCCAATACCCACACTTTCTGCCCTGGCTGGTAAACAGTCAGCACAGCCTTTTGGTCATGCCAGGCTTTTTGGAGTTCCTGGCTAGCCTCAAGGTTTTTGGATGCCTTTTTCATATACTCCGCCATCCTGGAGCGGAGACCAAGTACATAATCTACAATGTCTTGCTTTGGAGCTTTGAGAGGTAACTCCCATCCTTCCTTCACCAGACAAAGGGGTCCTCTTACAGGGTGCACAAACAGAAGTACAAAAGGGCTGTAGCCAACCCCCTTCTGTGGGACCTCTCTGTAAGCAAACAAAAGGCAGGGCAGTAGGATGTCCAATCTTCGCCTAAGCTGTTCAGGTAAACCCTTAATCATGCCCTTTAAGGTCTTGTTGAATCTCTCCACCAGACCATTGCACTGTGGATGATAGGGTGTGGTGAACTTGTAGTTCACTCTACACTCTTTCCACATAGCAGTCAAATATCCAGACATAAAGTTTGCACCTCTGTCTGAGACAACCTCCTTCGGAAAACCAAGTCTTGAGAAAACTCCCAGGAGGGCTCTTGCCACAACAGGTGCTGTTGTGGTCCTTAGGGGAATAACTTCTGGGTATCTGGTGGCATGATCCACTACCACCAGAATAAACCTGTGCCCAGAGGCTGTTTGGGGATCCATTGGTCCAACAATGTCAATCCCTACTCTTTCAAAGGGAACCCCCACCACAGGTAGTGGTATTAGGGGGGCCTTTGTGGTGCCACCTGCTTTGCCACTGGCTTGGCAGGTGACACAGGAGCGACAAAACTCCTTGATGTCTTCTGACATGTGGGGCCAGTGAAAGTGAGGGACAAGCCTGTCCCAAGTCTTGTTCTGGCCAAGATGTCCTGCAAGGGGAATATCATGGGCTAATGTAAGAAGGAAGCCCCTGAATGCCAAAGGAATGACCAACCTCCTGGAAGCACCAGGCTTGGGGTCTCTAGCCTCTGAATCAGGAGCCCTGTTGAAAATTAGTACGTTTTGGTGAACATTATCTGCGCCATCTTGCCTCTTCCCCTGATGCCACACTTTTGTCGTGCGCGCCCGCCATTTCTTTAAGATGCCCCGATCAGAACGAACCCTTTTGCATGCCGCTGGCCCCTGACATAGCCCTTCGCCTTCACTAAGCCTGCACGCTGACCACCCCCCCTGCTTGCACCTGCCTTGAGTCATAAACCCCTCTTCGGCGCTGCTCTGCCCCAGGCCCTCATCCTGTTCCCAGCGCGACACCCCCCTGCTTCCCTTTCATGATCTCCGGCCCTTAGATGCAAACCCCCTCCTTCCCCGTGTGCCCGTTTTATCTTCCCCGTTCCCAGGCCGACACCCAGCTCTGCCGATACCATTTCTTGCCCCTCCCCGTACAATAGAAAGTTTCCCCCATCAAAGGATCCCCGGGTTGATCAAAGCCCCCACTCCATGAGATCCGATCAAACCCCCCACATTCCGTGAATCGGCGGAATATCCAGCTGCGTGATACTCATCACCTGTTATGACTAGGGTGGGGACTTCAACTGTAAATGTGTGTGGGAACGGGCCCAAAGGGGATTTCCGGGAATGTCTTTTCCATACATCAAAGCTTTAACATGAATGTGTAATCTACAATAAAGTCATAAACCAGTGTATAAGAGGCCAGGCCTCAGAAATGTATCTAGAGCACCTCAGAACGATACCTTCTGTCCGTTTCGTTGTGTTCTCCTCCGGAGAGAATAAAAACCTTGTTTCCTGCTTTCCAGTCTCCAGCGCCTGCCTCTTCATTGATTAAATAACTAGAGGGTCACAGAGGCAATACCGCCGGGCAAATATCGATTGTCCCCGACCCGACTCAGGTTTTTACAATTGGCGTCCCAAGCGTGGGGCCCATCAGCGACTCGTGTATCCAGTGGGAGAGGTCCCGACGACAGAGTGAACGACTGCAACGATCGGGAGAGCTCTTGCCCAATAGACCCTCGTCTGGCAGCCGATCATCCGAACTTCACTAGTTCCGAACAGACCTCTCCCGAGTGATCTACGGTCCTGACTGGGGACCATCAGGAGTGCCGTGAGAAATACGAGAAAAAGAGGACGATCGGGCGCTGGATTCGGAAGACAAGAAACTGTCCACATGGTCCGGGTAAGGTCGTGTAATCACGACAAGTTGCGAAACAATTGCTTGATTGTTTGATTGTTTAAAAATACTAGTATTGCTCTTTATTTATTTGGAGATTCACTGTCTACAAACGGAGAAACAACGGGCTCTCTCTTTGCAAGCAGTGGAGGATAGGTAGGGCAGCAGCCGTGCTTATTTTTTCTCCCCCACTCAATAATTACTTGAAACTGAACTGTTGTTCGCAAAACTATTGTTTCCTGGAGATTCCCTGTCTGCAAACAGGGAAGAGACCACCCTTTTTGCAGATAGTGAAAAGGGTAGGTAACGCAGATCTTTGCGGACCTACTCATTCTCCCCATTGTTATTTATTGGTCTTTTTTGTTATTTTTTGATCCATGAGGTATTCACTGCCTGCAAACAACGTTGAATAGAAATATTCTGTCCAGTCTTTGCACCTAGTGATAAGATAGGCAGTGCTGACTTTTTAGTCCCTCGTTACGAGCCGTCATGTCTGTCTTCTCCCCACTGATTAATAGCCTGTTTAGCCCGGACCGTGTATTAGAGGTGGACCATATAGCTCCACTAGAAGGCACCCCTAATAAGGACATGTTCATAAACTATGGATTAGTCACCATAGCCTATAATAAATTGTGGCACAGGTATACCGAAGAGAGTCAAGACAAACAGTGGCCACTGGCAGGATCCTTTGACCTTGATAAAATAGAAACGTTAGAAATAGCCCTTCGAAATAATAAGACAACGCCAATTATGCTCGACAGTCTCGGTATGTGGCGCAGAGAGGCTATGCAACGACAGAGAAAAGACGAGGACAAACCAAGTAGAGAAATATACCGGCAGGACAACCCCAGGACACCGCTACCCACAACTTATCCCCCGACGCTATGCAAAAGACGACCAGACTTAGGGCCAGACCAATGCGCTTTTTGTAGGTATGTCGGACACTGGAAAGCCCAATGCCCGACTCTACTGAGCGTGAGTAAAGGCAAAGGGCCGACAGGAACGACAGACCGGCAGTACGAGAAAAAGCGCGAGACAAAGAAGAACCCGACTTACATAGACAGACTAGACAGAACCACCACGTTTGATTATGCCCGATGGCACAGATTTCGCCAGGACAATTTCAGCGGCATGCTCAAGTTCTCCTAGGTCGGGCAACGTCAAGACGGGAACCCAGCCTCGTTTCAAATTCACAGACGGAAAGAGATAATTATGACCAATAACTGTTTTATATTCGTCTTGAGTCTTTGTATGTCGTACTTGTACTGTCCCCCGTCTGAGTTTGTGTGTATGTAATGTACAAATCTGCGTCATCCCTCTACACGTGTTTTCGTGTTACTCAACCTCTGTTAGCAGAAACTTAGCATAAAAGCAACCTGGAAAGAAAGAAATGGTAAAACAAAATCCGTAGACCATTAATGAACTTGAACTTTTAATTTAGCACAACAAACAAGGAATAATAACGGTAAACTGTAGAAAATGAAAGTCAAACAGAACATTCGCCCCCCCCCCATTCTGGAACCTTCCAAAATAGGGCAGGGTTACGGCTACGCCCAACCAACGGCAACCCATATAAGGCGGGCCCGGCCGCCAACTCTTGGTCAGGAAATCTTAACGTATGGGGGAGCCGGAGGAGAGGCAGGAGCCAGCAGCCGGGGCAGTTGTAGGTAGTCCCGCCACATGTCTCTTCAGCCAGCCGCAACGGGCCTGGATAGACTTAAGTAGTCCCGCCACATGTCCAGAGAAGAACGAGGCACCTCTTCCTTTTCTCTTCCGTAACAGCCGCAGCAGCTCTGGACGGCGGGATGTCCTGCACGTACCTCCACAACAATTTGTCCAAGTTGGGCTGGGAGGGAGAGGCGACGCGGACGAGCCTCTCCCACCTCCACCGATAGGAGGTCTCCCAGCCCCCGGCCCGACGCCGAACACCCCCAGTCAGGCGATGGTGCCAATACTTCCACAGCACCGAACACACCATGGTGGCACCCCAGTACTTGCGCAGCACCGAACGTGCAATGGTGACCATATTTTCGGAACACCGAACCTGCAATGACTGCACTGATACTCGTGCCGCGCCGAATGCGCGCCACAGGTGGCCATACTCCCACAGCACTGAGCACAGGACTTGGGGAACACCGGATGTGGAGAGACCTTCATGCGGGGCGATGAAAAGGAGCGGCATGGGGTGCACCGGGAGAAGGAGACGATGCGGACGAGTCTCCCTCGCCCCCCCCCCCCCCGGTGGGGGCATCACAGCTGCACCCCAGCTGAACGTCCCGCTTTCACACAACAGGGACCTCTTCCTTTCACTCCGAAGGATCTCTCCCACTCTTGCAAACTCGACGAGAGTGGCCCCTGTAGGGCCTAAAAATGGCGTCTGGGTCCGCTGGAAGGCGGGCCCCGGCCACTAGAGTAACCTTGACCAGCAATATAACTCGAACATTTGCCCCCTGGAGCACGAGCCCCCATCTCCGACAGCATCTCCGCAGCCTTGAAGATCCTACAAAGGTCCCCCGGCGGAACCTTCGGCCTTTGCAGGCTTCCGGTAAGGGACGGCTGCCTTGATCGCCAACGAAACAAACATGACATTGCCACTCCTTCTGTTAGCATGAATTCTAGAACTGCCGAAAAGGACTCTGGTCCAAACTGCCAGTAATGGGAAACATTTCCCCCTGATGCTGCTTCCGGACTGAGCCGGCCCCGCCCAAAATGGCGCTGGTATCAATCGGAACTTACGAACACCTCGTGGTGTTCCTTCGCACTAATATAAACTTGATGTTCTGAGATCTTATATGATCCTTTGTACACTTGGCTAGAAAAGACAAGGAGAACTCACTCGACGAACAGTATGAAAGGATCCCCGTTACAAATGTTGATTACAAATGTACAATGTATTATATTTTTATAACTGATGTAAACCTCATTTACGACGCACACGTACGGTATGCATATAGGAAATCTGATTACAACTATTATGATTATGCTTCTAAATTATGAAAATAAATGCCCCCGAACCCCCAGCCAATTAATAGACGTTTTAGTTTCTTACAAATGAATGAGTAAAACTTTCCGATGTTTTTATTGCTGCAAACGACACCCCCCCCACTGTACGCACTTTAGCCATTGCCACGACCGGCCAAATACGACCGCACCCTCATAATCCACATGCTGAAATGATTTTGCAAAATAAAGTTTTTGAAACTATGGACGGGTATTGCATGCTTTATTTAAAAAATGTGGGATCGGTGGGAAAGTTCTTTTCTGTGCACCCTACTCTGCTCTCTCTTTAAGGTTAAAAGAAGATGGTTGCCCAGCCCTGGAGGACGGATCGGATCGACAACACGACACTCCGCCTTCAAAGTACGCGACTGACTCATGAACTCTCGCGTAGAGGAAGACCTTGACTTCCAAGGATGGGTAAAACGAACAGTGTAAACGAGGGAATGTAAAAGGAGGGTGAAATGAAATAATGTAAATGTGATAAAGTACAACGTTCCAAAGTATCAGGGAACGGAGCTGACCCAAGAACCGAAGAACCTTAGAACGCCACAGCGTTGAAAGAGGTTTTAGGATCCCGATAGTGAGATACATCCTTTGACTAGATACCTCGCACTAAGCACCTCTGGTTTCCTTTTTACGTTTCCCGCACACGACCTATATGGGCACACTAACCCCCCTCGACTCCAGAAACCATATCCCCGGGGACCCTGCCCCGAGGAGGAAAGACGAGTAAGAGGTAAGTAAAGGACTTATGAATCCATGTATTTGAATATGCGCGAATGTTGTCTCCCCCACCCCCCCCCTTTTTTTCCTCCCTCTGCAGGTTACATCAGAGATTACAGCCGAGGTGTGGCGAAGATCTGAAGCCTTGCCATGTCTAATACACGAAGCGGACTAGCGCCGCAAGGTGGTGTCTAAGCACGCCTGCAAACTACTCACGTATCGAACAAACCCGAAAAATTAGCACAACCTGATAAAAAGTGATCACCCTTAAACCAGACCGGACGAATGAACCCATGTCACGTATGATGCGAAACTATGAGGGAATGTGTGTGTGTGACTGAGGCGTTGACCCAACTGGTCGAAGGACCGAGAATGCGAGAAAGTGCGACAAAATGGTACCTCCTTTCTTCTTTCCTTTTTCTCAAGGCACATCCCCTCTACCCTGTCTAATGCTCAAACTGCATGATTACAAGATTCTAACGCAGACCCGTGAATGCCCTTTACTGTGTAATGCACTAAATAGCCTTTCTTGAATACACTGCCACCCTCTCTGTTGCACGTGTGCTATTTAGCCTGCCGTTGCTCTCTCTCTCTCTCTCTCTCTCTCTCTCTCTCTCTCTCTCTCTCTCTCTCTCTCTCTCTCTCTCTCTCTCTCTCTCTCTCTCCTCTATTTTTGCACTCCCACTCTTCCGAGTGATTAGCCCCGAAATTGGCAGACTGCCACCCCTAGCACACCACCTAATTGGCTTCAAATACCGTCAGTATTTGCACAAAAACTTGCCTTTAATACAATCACCCTGAGGCCGCGTCATTACCTCTCCTTTTCCGCTAGAAGTCAATGAACCGAGGTTGGGCCGTAAGGGAAAGGACAGGTAAGACGACAGAGGTTCCCTGATCTGACCCGAAATAAGGGAACTACATGTCAACGGCTCCTATGGTATAAAACAAGGACCTCAGAATACGCGACCCTCCCCTCCCCGAATTGTCGCAATACCCAAACCGGAAAAATGATCACCCCTGTTACCTCCCCTGTATCAGCCGCCCAAAAACTGGAATTATGAAACTACCCCTCATTTCCGGTTGTGAGAGATGGGTCGATTTATGCCCTTACCACAAGTTTCCTATGTCCCTGGTTGTTCCCCATAAAACCCCTGTCCTTCCTAATTAAGTAATCGGGCTGTAAAAGGTTACGTAGGATCCAGAGTGATGTTTTACAAGGTTAACAGACTAGTCCAAGGTAAAGAAATCATCGAAATGAACCCCGTAGTAGTTGAAAGGCAGGATGCATCGATAGAAAGGAAATGTTTAGCCATGTTCGTCTCTCAGCAAAATACCTGTGTAGTACCATGTTGACGACTCACAGTACCCTTTGTAAATGTAAAACTCTAGAGAACGGCATATCTTTGCCAGGTTCGTCTCACGAAGGTGGGTCACCATCAGATGAACTGTCGTGACTGTAATAAATAATTGTAAAGGAAAGTCATAGTAAATCCAACAGGCCCGTCACCGGTCATTCATATGCCAGTTGTGAACACTAATATAACGGGCATTTTTCATTCTTTGCCTGGAGCTGGGAGAGAAATAGACTTTTTGATTATCTTCATCTGCAAATTCTCTAAAGACTGTCTTTTCAAACTTGTTTAAGGGTACTGCTGTTGGAGGAGAGAAGGACCGGATGTGGGAGCACGAGGCCTGACTGCAGACTAAGGAACACCTGCGACATTAGCCAAGGCGAGACCACGACAGAATAGAGCTGCAGGACGAGGCACTGTTTTCGACAACATGAGAAGAAAGGGTCGACCTGATGCCCCTGCTCGATGTCCAGTGTTGGTCGACAAGTCCCCGCTCTCTGAATTCGGTCACACGCCCGCCTATTTGAAGTCTCTCGTTCCCCTAGTTTGTTCCTAATTTGGCCTTGCTCCATCCCCCTTTTCCTCCGACCTACCCTATGGACTGTTTTGTACGCTCTTCTTCCATCTGAACTTTCTGACAATCACCTCAAAGGACACAGGGCGAAAAGGACCTTTCCGACCAGAAACGCGAGGAAAGGGTCGTGCCCTGCAACGCAGAACTTAGAACAGAGCTGGACTTGTAGCTCCACCGCCGGTGCTCAACAGCGCCAACGAAAGGCAACAAAGAATGATGAGAACTCGTTAAACTTCGAACATTTGACATCCCCAATCGCCGTTTCTGCTAGACCTCATTTCTCTCCCAGCCGCCATTGTATTGATCATGCTCCAATCCGAACCTGATATATATGTAATAACTTGCCAGTATGAAATATCCTTGCTGCTCTCGCTACAGAATCGTTTTTGTATTGCATTCCTATGACTTTCCTGCTAAACAAATTGATCAAAGTTTATCAAATAGGTCCACCTCCTAAAAACTAGAAATGTTAAAATGTATTGTTTACAACTCTTTTCATCTAGGGTTCCTACCATTTTCTTCCTCATGCCCACCACAATAGAGAAAATGAACCAGCAAGATGTCTTGAATATGTTAAAGGGAGGACTGTTGAAAATTAGTACGTTTTGGTGAACATTATCTGCGCCATCTTGCCTCTTCCCCTGATGCCACACTTTTGTCGTGCGCGCCCGCCATTTCTTTAAGATGCCCCGATCAGAACGAACCCTTTTGCATGCCGCTGGCCCCTGACATAGCCCTTCGCCTTCACTAAGCCTGCACGCTGACCACCCCCCCTGCTTGCACCTGCCTTGAGTCATAAACCCCTCTTCGGCGCTGCTCTGCCCCAGGCCCTCGTCCTGTTCCCAGCGCGACACCCCCCTGCTTCCCTTTCATGATCTCCGGCCCTTAGATGCAAACCCCCTCCTTCCCCGTGTGCCCGTTTTATCTTCCCCGTTCCCAGGCCGACACCCAGCTCTGCCGATACCATTTCTTGCCCCTCCCCGTACAATAGAAAGTTTCCCCCATCAAAGGATCCCCGGGTTGATCAAAGCCCCCACTCCATGAGATCCGATCAAACCCCCCACATTCCGTGAATCGGCGGAATATCCAGCTGCGTGATACTCATCACCTGTTATGACTAGGGTGGGGACTTCAACTGTAAATGTGTGTGGGAACGGGCCCAAAGGGGATTTCCGGGAATGTCTTTTCCATACATCAAAGCTTTAACATGAATGTGTAATCTACAATAAAGTCATAAACCAGTGTATAAGAGGCCAGGCTTCAGAAATGTATCTAGAGCACCTCAGAACGATACCTTCTGTCCGTTTCGTTGTGTTCTCCTCCGGAGAGAATAAAAACCTTGTTTCCTGCTTTCCAGTCTCCAGCGCCTGCCTCTTCATTGATTAAATAACTAGAGGGTCACAGAGGCAATACCGCCGGGCAAATATCGATTGTCCCCGACCCGACTCAGGTTTTTACAGCCCTTCATCCCAATACACTCTCTGGGTTCCATTAGCATTCCCAGCAGCCTCAGCAGCAGCTTACTGTCTGAGGGGTTCAAGAGTAGGGCAGTCCAACTGCGCCTGCCTCAGATCTGCCTTTGAAGGTCCCCCTGTTCCAAGAAACTCAACCTGATCCGGTTCAAGCTCTTCTAGGACAGTTCCTTCTTAGGTCTCACAATCAGCTTCCTTGGAAGGCTGATCCTCATTCTGAGGCAAGGGGGAATGCACTGTTGAGCATTCACTCACGAGGTTCCTGTTGTTTCCTTCCTGGCGATGCAAACTCCCAACTCCTTCATGAACCAATCAGTTACCAAGGATGAAAAGACTTGACTACACTGACTCATCCACAAGGGAAAGGGGAAGTGGAGAGAGAAACAAACAAAACACTGGTTCTTGATATTCCCAGGTGCGGTTTCTCCGCGAGAAGTGTTCTGGGCCTCTGTGTATGAATTCGCCAGCCGACGAATACTTTCTTTGAACAACAAGTAAATCTAGTAAATAAACTTGAATACAGTCAAGCTAGTGTCCTAAACATTTCAGATCTGACTGTACATACTTAGATACTTTTGGCCCATGCTCACACTTCTACAAGTGTCAAGACGCTTCTTGTTATGACAATACTGTTCTTTGAGCGCCTTAAAAACATCAAGACAATACACGTTAACCTGAAGTCTTAATCAGTTTCCAAGTTGAACAGTTAGGTTAGCTGGTTAGTACTTAGTCTATGTCACATAACTTATTTCCAAACAAGTCCTACCTGACTCTTGTAAATGGGGGTGGGGTCGCACACTACTCACACACCGGCGGTATCGCCCCTAAGGACTATGGTTAATGTAGTTACGTGTTCAGCGATGCATCTTCTTTCGATTCTCTGCTATCTTCGCTGTCTTCGCCATCCCTGGACACGTGTTTCGGGGTATCACCCCTCGTCAGCAGGGATAGGCCGTGTTCTGGGGTTGCCGGTGGCTGCCAAATATCTGCCAGGTTTAGTACCACTCAAGCGCGAAGGTGCGGGGTCCTAGGCTCGTCAGCCAACTGCTCAAGGGAGCTTTAACATTACAAATGGGGGTGGGTACCTGTCTATTGTAGTGTTGATAACCAAAGTGAGGGTTCTGGAAGAAAAAGAAAGAAAAAAGAAAGAACAAGGTTAGCTGGTTAATACTTAGTCTATGTTACATAACTTATTTCCAAACAAGTCCTACCTGACTCTTGTAGTGTTGATAACCAAAGTGGGGGTTCTGGAAGAAAAAGAAAGAAAAAAGAAAGAACAACCAAAAATACCCTAGAGATGTCTAGAGAGGGATAACACCGTATCACGAATGGTAAACTTTCCTATTCGCTATCAATAGTTTCAAAATGGAATTTACAATAGCAGTTCCTTAGTCTTTACACAAGTGCATTTGTCAATGCTTGTAACAATGGTTTCATACACAACATACAGAAATAACATAAAGTGAATTTGCAGTTCTTGGAATTGCTAGCTCTTTCTGTTTGTTTTTAACAATGTTTGACAATTTTTAAATTGTTGTTGGTAGCAATGCTTGATTATCAGTTCCCACCAACTGGCTTTACCACAGTGCACTGTTTAATGTCTATTGGCATTAGCGATGTTGCAAAGTGTCTGTCACTTAATCCTTGAATTTACTGTTTCTTTGTTTCAATATGCATTTACCAATGCTTGTTGCGCAATGTCTATTCAAGCAGACTCTATCTTCAGCTGTTCAACATTAAATATAGCAAACGTTCTTACTTGCTGTTTTTTCAGATAGCGGAAGCGGTAATTGGAATCCAACCTGCCTTGATGACGTGGAGATCCAGGCTGCTCTACGTCGGGGAAGCACGATGGAGGAACCGTCCTTGAGCCTTGGGAGATCGCGGCAAGGTAAGTGGAGATGCGGGGACAGGACAGAAGAAGACGGGCGGGCGTTGGGCTTACCTGGGACTCTGGATGCAAGACAAGGCGTCGGAAAACTCATGGGGCAGATTAGGGCACAGGAACACTCGCGGTGTCGCGCTGAAACGAAGCGAAGCGTCACCGCGTGTTAGGACTGGGTTTTTATAGTCTTGGGTGCGCGAGGGATAATGAAGGCACGTTCCCTCACGTGAATTCCAGGAACCGATTGTAATTGAAAACACGTGTGGAAAACTGGGGTATTACATGATGCTGGGCAATCAAGCACAGCTAACTGCAAGAAATGGCATCATTATAAGCAACAAGCATTGCTAACTGTAAGCACCAACCACTTTAACTATCATGATATTTACGAACATAATGCAGAATTCAAAGTACAATCATTATGTTTATCAACATAATACAGATCTCAAGGTACAACAGTAACCACAGCATGTGAACCCTTGACAGTTCTCCCCCCCAAAGGTCGTCTTATGGGTCGGGGCTTGTCTGGATGAAGAGCATGAAAAGTTCTGACTAGTCGGGGAGCATGGACGTTTGCTTCTGGTTCCCAAGATCTTTCAGATGGGTCATACCCTTTCCAGTCGATTAGATAGTAAAGACGACCACGTATGCGTTTGGCATCCACTATCTTGTTTACTTCGTATTCAATATGATCTCCAACTACAATTGGAGGGGGAGGATTATCAGTTCTAGTAGAAGGATCATAAGGTTTTAGGAGTTAAACATGGAAAACAGGATGGATAGAGTAATCTGTAGGGAGCATCAATTTCATGGAAACTGGATTTATAATTTTGTCTACGGGAAATGGCCCAATAAATCGTGGTTTTAGTTTTTTAGGTCCTTCAATTTGAATATTCGTCGTTGATAGCCAGACCAGGTCTCCTACTTTGTAGGGCGGAGGTGGTAACCTATGCTTGTCAGCTGCTTCTTTCATTTTTAATTTGTTTTTAGCTATATGTTTTATGTGTTCCTGGAAGTTTGCTAATTTGGCTAATCTTTCAGAGACCGCAGGCATGCTTTGTTCACCATCAGGAAATTATAAAGGAAGAGATCGCGGATGTTGACCAGTTAAAAAGTAAAAGGGTGAACATCCTAAGGCCGAGTGTACAGTATTATTATAGGAAAATTCTGCCAATGGTAATGATTCATCCCAATTAGATGACATTGTAGTTGTCAGACAACGTAAGGTTTGTTCTAAGTACTGATTTACTTTTTCAGTCTGACCGTCTGTTTGGGGGTGGAAAGCTGATGACACTGCTATTTCAATTCCCAACTGACTACAAAGCTGTTTCCAGAATTTTGAAACAAATTGGGGCCCTCTGTCTGAAATAATTGTATTTGGGAGTCCATGAAGCTTCACAATATTGGCCAGAAAGATATTACTAAACTCTACTGCTGTTGGAAGTTTGGGTAACGGGATGAAATGCCCCATTTGTGATAGTAAATCTACTACCACTAAGATAGTTGTAAAACCATTGGACTTTGGTAAGTCTGTGACAAAATCTAAACAGATTGTATGCCAGGGTACTGGGGGAATCGCCATTAGTTGTAATAATCCCATAGAAGCTGTATGTAAAGCTTTTTGGCGTGCACACACTGGACAAGTTTTGACATACTGTTGTATGTCCAAGGCCATGTCTTTCCACCAACAATATCTTTGGCACAATTCCAGAGTTTTATTAGTTCCAGGATGGGCTGCTGTGGCTAAGTCATGGTTCCATTTCATGATTTGTTGACGCAAATCAGTTGGAATGAATATCTTCCTTTTGTGGAAAAACAGCCCTTCATGAATGGAATTGTTTTTCTGGGAGAGCCATTGTTGTTGGTCTAGTGACTCTACTCTCTTTTTAACCAATTGTAAAAAGTCCTCTGAACTAACTTCGGCACATACTTTTTCAGCAGGAATGATACTCTGCGATTGGTTTTTTAGGTCGTTCTGCTTCTCACACACCAAACGAGAAAGAGTGTCAGACAATAGTTGTTTTGAACCTGGACAATACATGATGACAAAATCAAATTCACTTAAGAATTGCAACCAACGCATTTGCCTTGGGGTGAAAGCTTTTACAGTAGAATAAAATTGCATATTTTTGTGATCCGAAAAGATGGTTATTGTGTGTTTTGCTCCCAGGAGATGGTGTCTCCATTCTTGGAAAACTGCTTTTATTGCTAGCAACTCACGTTCAGCAATGGTGTAGTTCTGCTCTGCCGGTAAGAGTTTTCTCGAAAAAAAGGCTATGGGGTGTAAATGTCCTGTTCTTTCAACTTTTTGCATTAACACTCCTCCGATAGCAGTTTGCGAAGCGTCTGCCTCTACAAAAAACAGTTTATCTGGATCTGGGTGTACTAAGATAGGTGCCGAGTGAAAGCCTTTTCTAAGATTGAAAAAGCTAAGTCAGCATCCGAATTCCATTGGAATTTCACTCCTTTTTGTAGTAACTGTGTAATCGGTACAACTATTTTGAAAAATTTAGAGATAAAACATCTATAAAAATTTGCGAAACCCAGAATCCTCTGTACATCCTTGACTGACGTTGGAGCAGGCCAATTCAGGATTGCTTCCACCTTTCTGGGGTCCAAGGTAATTCCTTCAGGGGATAACCAATATCCAAAAAATTCCACCGTAGTGGAGCCGAAAACGCATTTCTCAAGTTTTACAAAGAGGGCGCTATCCCTGAGTCTTTGTAGGACTGATCGAACATGTTCCACATGTTCCTCTGGATTTTTTGAATAGATCAAGATGTCATCAATATATACTATGACACAGATGTCTAACAAGTCGTGCAAAACTTCATTAATGAAGTATTGGAATGCCGCTGGGGCGTTGCACAGACCAAAAGGCATCACAGTATATTCGAATAAACCAAATTTGGTGCGAAAGGCGGTTTTCCATTCATCACCTTCTTTGACACGGATGAGGTGATAAGCTCCGCGTAAGTCTAGTTTGGTATAAATACTAGAACCCTTAACTTGATTTAGCAGTACAGGAATCAAAGGCAATGGATACCTATTTTTAATGGTCGCCTTATTAACCGCGCGGTAGTCGATGCAGGCTCGCAGATCTCCTGTCTTCTTGGCCACGAAAAGAGGGGCGAGGAGACTGGTGAGGTGGAATGACGGATGAAACCTATTTCTAGCAACTCATCCAAGTAGGATCTCAGATATTGGTTTTCTGGCTCTGTTAGTGCGTAGATTCTGCTACACGATAGCACAGCCCCAGGGATCAGATCGATTCTACAATCGTAGATTCTGTGGGGTGGTAAGTTAGTCGCTTTGACTGGATCAAAAACATCGGAGAAATCCCGATATTCTTGTGGAATGTCAGAAGGTGCTGGACTTAACGCAGCGCAAAACAGGGGCATGACTGGATCTTTTGTGTCTTGGTAACACCGGAGCTTACAATGGGCCGAATCTAAAGTCACAGTACGTTTCACCCAATCGATCTTAGGATTGTGGAGTTCTAGCCAAGGGATTCCTAGAATCACTCCGAAAGCTGGCGTATCAATGAGATCGAATACAGTGTATTCCGTATGACCATTGTCTGTTACCAACAACAAAGGTGTGGTGTTGAATCTGATCAAGCCAGAGGATAAAGCTGAACCATCTACAGCCTGTACTGGTTCAGGCTCCTTTTTGGGTACTTGAGTTAATTGCAGTTTCCGGGCTAAATCCAAATCAAAGAAGTTACCAGTGGCTCCTGAATCAATAAGAACTGGGATGCTATGTCTCTGTTCTGTGGACAAGATCAGGATTATTCTTACTGTAAAGTGTCTTGGTGTATGGTTTGTTACACTGGTTGCAAAATGTGAGATCTTAAGTCTGTCACTTCTCAGGGAATCGATCTCTTCATTCCCCGAGGAGGCTAGTTTTCCGAGACCTGGAGGGAATTTGTCTCTACACTCAAAGCTTTCTTTTTGACTGGTTTTGCTGGGCAATCTCTGGCGAAATGACCAGACTTCCCGCAATATAAACACAGGTTTCCTTTTCGTCGCCTTTCTTTTTCTTCTTGTGTTAGAGGCCCTTTAACTCCTCCTATCTGCATAGGTTCTACACTGGAACTTTTATCTTCAATCTCTTTCCGATCTGTTTTAAAGTGTAAATTCCTTATATCACCTCTAGGTCTTTCGTTTTTGCGCTCCCCTAATCTATGATCCAGTGTTACTACCAAATCTTGAAATTCAGTAAACTCTTCAGGTAAATTGACAATATGAGCAAGTGAATCTTTTAGGTCATCTCTTAGGCCCCGATAAAAAAGTGACACTCTTTTTTTCTTCTGGCCAATGAGTTTCCGCCAGTAGTCTATTGAAATTAGTAACATAAGTAATAAAATCCTTAGAACCTTGACGCAGATTCAAAAGCTCATTGTCAGATGCTTGCAGGAAAACATGTTTAGCGAAAAGACCTGACATAGCAGCTTTGAAGTTATTTAAATTGTGTAAAACAGGATCATTATTCTCCACAAGAGGCATAGCCCAACTAGCTGCCACCCCTCCAAGATAAGAAACAATAAAGGCCACCTTGGAAGTGTCAGAAGTGAAGATTTGTGGTTTACACATGAAATGCAACTGACATTGGCTCATGAAAGTAGTATATTTGTTACTGTCTCCGGTAAACCGCTCCGGGTTTGACAAGGGAACAGGAGTAGGAGTCACAACAGTAACCTGTACTGGCTGATCAGAGACATTTCCTGAGGTGGTCTGAGAATGAAAAGCAGGGGTGCCAAATTTAGGTGAAGCTAAGATAGGTCGTCCTCCTTCTGCTGACTCTCTCCAGGTAGTAAACCCTGCCCTTGTTTTATCTAACTCTTGTCTGAGTGTTTGATTCTCTAAACGTAGATCCTACATTTCTTCATTCAGTTTACGTACAACTTGAGTCAACTGATTGATATCCATTGTGGAGATATCCATGAAGTTTGCAGCGTCAAAAGGGAAACAGGGAAGTGTGGCTTCGCTTTCTGTTAAGCGTTCACTCACGAGGTTCATGTTGTTTCCTTCTTGGCGATGCAAACTCCCAACTCCTTCATGAACCAATCATTTAGCAAGGATGAAAACACTTGACTACACTGACTCATCCACAAGGGAAAGGGGAAGTGAAGAGAGAAACAAACAAAACACTGGTTCTTGATATTCCCAGGTGCGGTTTCTCTGCAAGAAGTGTTCCGGGGCCTCTGTGTATGAATTCACCAGCCGACGAATACTTTCTTTGAAAAATAAGTAAATCTAGTAAATAACCTTACAGTCAAGCGAGTGTCCTAAACATTTCAGATCTGACTGTACATACCTAGATACTTTTGGCCCATGCTCACACTGCTACAAATGTCAAGACGCTTTTTGTTTTGACAATACTGTTCTTTGAGCCCCTTAAAAACATCAAGACAATACACGTTAACCTGAAGTCTTAATCAGTTTCCAAGTTAAACAGTTAGGTTAGCTGGTTAGTACTTAGTCTATGTTACATAACTTATTTCCAAACAAGTCCTACCTGACTCTTGTAGTGTTGATAACCAAAGTGGGGGTTCTGGAAGAAAAAGAAAGAAAAAAGAAAGAACAACCAAAAATACCCTAGAGATGTCTAGAGAGGGATAACACCGTATCACGAATGGTAAACTTTCCTATTCGCTATCAATAGTTTCAAAATAGAATTTACAATAGCAGTTCCTTAGTCTTTACACAAGTGCATTTGTCAATGCTTGTAACAATGGTTTCATACACAACATACAGAAATAACATAAAGTGAATTTGCAGTTCTTGGAATAGCTAGCTCTTTCTGTTTGTTTTTAACAATGTTTGACAATTTTTAAATTGTTGCTGGTAGCAATACTTGATTACCAGTTCCCACTAACTGGCTTTAACACAGTGCACTGTTTAATGTCTATTGGCATTTGCGATGTTGCAAAGTGTCTGTCACTTAATCCTTGAATTCACTGTTTCTTTGTTTCAATATGTATTTACCAATGCTTGTTGCGCAATGTTTATTCAAGCCGACTCTATCTTCAGCTGTTCAACATTAAATATAGCAAACGTTCTTACTTGCTGTTTTTTCAGGTAGCGGAAGCGGTAATTGGAATCCAACCTGCCTTGATGACGTGGAGATCCAGGCTGCTCTACGTCGGGGAAGCACGATGGAGGAACCGTCCTTGAGCCTTGGGAGATCACGGCAAGGTAAGTGAAGATGCGGGGACAGGACAGAAGAAGACGGACGGGCGTTGGGCTTCATTGGGACTCTGGATGCAAGACAAGGCGTCGGAAAACTCACGGGGCAGATTAGGGCACAGGAAAACTCGCGGTGACGCGCTGAAACGAAGCGTCACCGCGTGTTAGGACTGGGTTTTTATAGTCTTGGGTGCGCGAGGGATAATGAAGGCACGTTCCCTCACGTGAATTCCAGGAACCATTTGTAAGTGAACACACGTGCGGAAAACTGGGGTATTACACGATGCTGGGCAATCAAGCAGAGCTAACTGCAAGAAATGGCATCATTATAAGCAACAAGCATTGCTAACTGTAAGCACCAACCACTTTAACTGGTAAACAGTCAAAATATCGACTTCAAAATATCGACTGGACATAATATCGAGTTTTAAATATCGACTGGACAAAATATCGACTGGACAGAATATAGACAGCAGAAATATCTTTTTTAAGGTAAGTAAAGTAATATCGACTGTTAAAAATATAGACAGTTTAAATATCAAAGTATATAATATAGGTTATTAAAATTATCTAATTTTTAATAATATTGAATTTTCTATAGTGTTTTTTATGTTATTATATGTGTGAAATGTGTGTATTTATGTTATAAATAATAATAATTAATGAAATTTGTATTTTTTTAATTTTTGCGTTATTTAATTCTGTAGCGGGTTGTGGGTTTATAGGGGAATAGGGTGGGAATTAATTTAATAACAATTAATTAAATATGTAAATTTATTTATTGTTATTTTTTAATTATTTGTTAATTAATTTTTATTTGGTAATTCATTAAAATTTAATTGGCAATTAATTTAAATTAATTGATTAATTGTTAATTATATTATTTTTTCTAATTTATTTTCTGTAGCGGGTTGTGGGTTTATAGGGGAATTGGGTGGGAAGTAATTTATTTATAATTAATTAAATATGCAAATATATTTATTGGTATTGTTGTAGAATTAATTGTCAATTAATTATTTTATGGGTAATTAATTAAATTAGAATTGCTAATTAATTTTATTTAATTGATTAATTGCTAATTATGTCAATTTAATAATTTATTTTCTGTAGTGGGTTGTGGGTTTATAGGGTAATAGGATGGGAAGTAATGTATTTATAATTATTAAAATAAATCAATAATCAATTTATTGAATTTAATTTGAATTTATTGTAAATTAATTTTTAAATGTTAAATTATTATTTGTTAGTTTGTAATTAATTTGTAGTAATAGTAAAATACTTGTAATAATTAAATTTAATTTTTAATTTTAATTGAATAATTATTATATTATATTAAATTCGTAATTACTTTTAATTATTTTTTATACATATTAATTTATATTTATTGATATAATATATGAAGTATTTAATTTTGCTACTGTTGCACTCTCTGGAGTGGGATTAGTAATTTTTACCCCTACGCTATCCAACGCTTTCCCTACTGTTGCACCCACTGGAGTGGGAATAGTAAATTTTACCTCTACGCTTTCCAATGCTCTCCCTACTGTTGCACTCACTGGAGTGGGAATAGTAATTTTAACCCCTACGCTATCCAACACTTTCCCTACTGTTGCACCACGTGGAGTGGGAATAGTAATTTAAACCCCTACGTTATCCAACGCTTTCCCTACTGTTGCACTCTTTGGAGTGGGAATAGTAATTTAAACCCCTACGCTATCCAACGCTTTCCCTACAGTTGCACCCACTGGAGTGGGAATAGTAATTTTTACCCCTACGCTATCCAACACTTTCCCTACTGTTGAACTCACTGGAGTGGGAATAGTAATTTTAACCCCTACGCTATCCAACGCTTTCCCTACTGTTGCACCCACTGGAGTGGGAATAGTAATTTCTACCCCTACGCTATCCAACGCTTTCCCTACTGTTGAACCCACTGGAGTGGGAATAGTAATTTTTACCCCTCGCTATCCAACGCTTTCCCTACTGTTGCACCCACTGGAGTGGGAATAGTAATTTTTACCTCTACGCTATCCAATGCTTTCCCTACTGCTGCACTCTTTGGAGTAGGAATAGTAATTTAAATCCCTAGGCTATCCAACGCTTTACCTACTGCTGCACTCTTTGGAGTGGGAATAGTAATTTTTTCACCTACGCTATCCAACACTTTCCCTACTGTTGCACTCACTGGAGTGGGAATAGTAATTTTAATCCCTACGCTATCCAACGCTTTCCCTACTGTTGCACCCACTGGAGTGGGAATAGTAATTTTTACCCCTATGCTATCCAATGCTTTCCCTACTGTTTGGGTCTTCTGGTCTTTTGCTTTCTCCCCACCCTTTTGGTCTTGCTTCTTCTGATCACAACCTTGGTTCTGTACCTTCTGCTTCACCCTGGTTCTGGCCCATTTGTCTGCCTTCTTTCCCAATTCTTGGGGAGAGGTCAGATCAGAGTCATTCAGGTATTGATGCAATAACTGGTTCTGACAATTATTAAGAATCTGTTCTCTCATAATCACATTATACAATCCTGTATAGTCATTGCCCTTACTGCCTAGTAACCAGCCTTCCAGAGCCTTAGTAGCACAATCTACAAAGTCAGTCCAGTCCTAAGTCTGTGTCTTCTGGGTGTCTCTGAACAGCAATCTATACTGCTCAGTGGTTAAGCCAAACCCATCTATCTGAGCACTCTTCAGGACAGTGTAGTTGTTAGCATCCTCATCACTAACTGTGAGGAGCTTTTCTCTCCCTTAATCTGAAAAGGAGAGCCATACGATTGCTACCCACTGACTCTGGGATACCTGCTGTACTCTGCAGGCCCTCTCCAAAGCTTTTACCCACTTGTGGATGTCATTCCCACTCTTGTAGGGAGGGACGCTCTTATTTAGGTTTGTATGGTCATGAGACCCTTCCCTATCTCTAGGAATATTGCTGCCACCAGTGGGTTCTAACCCACTTAACTTTTTCTCTCTTTCAAGAGCCAGGGTCTCTTTTGCAAGGGCAACTTCTTGCCTCTTGATCCGAAGATGTACTTCCTTCATCCTAGCTATGTGCTCTCTCCTCTAAGGGGTAGTCATCCTCCTCACAGCAGAGGCACTGGACCCTACTGAGGAATCAGAATGACCAGAACCACTGGACAGTGATCTCTTCCTTCTGTTTCCACGGTTAGGCTTACTTGGAAGGTTAGAGAGGAGCCTACCATGGCATTCTCCACCTCCAGATAGTTCTGTGTTGCCCAGGTCTGGTTCATCTACTGCATCCTGGTCATCATCCTCATCAAAGACCAATGGATCTTCTCCAGTTGGAATTTCCTCTGTTGATGGATGGCCCCCCTCTATACTACCTTGGTTCCCTGGGTCTGATGCATTTTTTACATCATGAGTCACTAAGAGATCTACCAAATGGATCACTGAAAGAATATCGACGGACAGAATATCGACCATCAAAAATATCGTTGAGAAAATATCGACAGTCAAAATATCGAGTTTCTATCTACAAACAGGTAAGTACAAAAATATCGAGTTAAAAATATCGTTTACAAAAATATAGTTGTAAAAAATATCGTATTTACTAAAAACAGTGTTAAATTAAATTAATATTAATAATTAATTACTAAAATATACTTAAAATTACTTAAATTAACTTATAATAATTAAATAATTAATGAAAGTTAAATAAATATTTTTTTATTTCATATTTATTAAACATATATATATAGTAATAAAATATAATAAAATAATACCCAAAAACTGAAAACTGACCCTGAACCCTAAAAATACCCCTTTACCCAAAAACTGAAAACTGACCCTGAACCCTAAAAATACCCCTTTACCCAAAAACTGAAAACTGACCCTGAACCCTAAAAATACCCCTTTGCCCAAAAACTGAAAACTGACCCTGAACCCTAAAAATACCCCTTTACCCAAAAACCCAAAACTGGCCCTGAACCCTAAAAATACCCCTTTACCCAAAAACCCAAAACTGACCCTGAACCCTAAAAATACCCCTTTACCCAAAAACCCAAAACTGACCCTGAACCCTAAAAATAAAAACGATATTACTTCACTTACCTTAAAAACGATATTACTTCACTTACCTTAAAAACGATATTTTGGCTGTCGATATTCTGTCCTGTCGATATTTTCTCCAAACGATATTTTGGAGTCGATATTATGTCCAAACGATATTTTGGAGTCGATATTATGTCTGTGTACCCTACCAAATGGGTAAAGGTTGGCCTCTGTCCTTATTTCAACTTTCTGACTGCACACAGGCTTCTAATTTCATTAAAAGTGAATGAGTCATACTTAGAAGGCACCCTCTTGGTGTCTTCTTGAAGAGGTCCACTAGGGCCTGCTTCCAGGGACATTTTCTAGTGAGGTGTGGTGTGTGCACCTACCTACACTAAATGGTTTCCTACTTAACCTCTCTAGGAGCTGCAGTCAGGGTGTGCTAAGCCCTTTCCTCTACAACTGCTAAGTTCAGTAAAACTTAAAGTATTATAAGAACTTGTTTTATATGTACCTACATGTACCTTAATGTGATCTTTCAAATGATATCTTAAGATTATATGGTAAAACAACAGCAAGCTCTTATCCCATCCGCTGCACACCAATGTGAGAAGTTAGCCTGGCATATGATGTCCACTATTCTAGTGGGCACCTTGCACCAGTCTAAACGACCCTTATTGATGGTGGCTGTAAAGTCAACCTTATAGACAAGTTATCCTAGTGGTAGCATGGACCAGCAGTCATAGGCTAAGACTTCAGAGAGCATGTGAAGCAAGCTGTTTTACCAATTATAATCCCTTGACTACCAAATGAAAGGACACCACACAAGGTATATATCAAATATATATGTATTTATTTCTAACACAACCCCTCTGCACTCTTTATGAGGTCAGCGATCGAAGTACATCACAAGTTACTCAATTAGCATACAATAAGTTGCACAAATACAGCTATGCCCTAGGGGCCTCACCAACCATATACCAAGTAAGTGGTATAAGAACCACTTCAGAAATAGTGAGTAGGCCTAGGGCCTAGGGAATCACTGGGGCTACACTACACAACCAAAGGTTAGGAAATAGGAGACCCACGGGAGACGCGTGCAGTGTCTAAACTCAGTCGCAAGTTACCACTGACTTATAATGGAGAACGAAGTTACAAAGTTACTGTTTAAGGGCACTTCCGGATGGACTACGACAAAACCCCTTTAGACTAGGACACTTCGAGAGTCAAGACCCACGGGAGCACCGGAGTACTCGTGTTACCTCACCCAGGGAAGCCGGATGCATAGGTGCCTTTTGGTGTCAGGTTTGGTCGATGCTTTCAATGGAGATCTGCAAAGAAGTGCTGCAGGCGGCCAGAGGAAGAGTTATCGGGTGGATCGAAGATGTGAAGAACCTGAAAGCAGAAGGGGCAGAGTCTGGGTCACTAACCAGTGACCAGGAAGGCACCAGGCGATGTCGCTATGAAGAGGTGAAGCTTGTCTCTGCAGCCACGAGGACCGGGAGGTGTCGATGATGACCAGGAGCTGGATTCGAGCTGTCCCATAAAGGATCTAGTTGACTGCAGTGTCGGTATCCGGACTGGACCCAACAAGCCTTGGCAAACACAATCCACGCAGGAAGTGAAGATTGGCTTCTGAGCAGACCAGCATGGTCTGAGGAGCTTCACCTTTGCAGGGAAGCTGGAGCAAGCCTGGAGCAACCAGGAAAGCAGTTTGGTTTCAAAGGTTTGTCTTCAGGGGGCTTACTAGCCAGCGGGCTAGCAACCGGGAAGACGCGTTGAGCTGAAATGCAAGAGGATTCAAGCAAGCCGGGCCGACGACGCCTGAAATGGCAGAAACCGGTCCCCGGAAGCTTGTCTCCTTTCTGGTGAAGAATTGGCTTGGTAGTTTGGTCTGCCCTGTTCCCATGATGCACTGGGCCAGGGACAGACTAATTTGCATATAGCCAGGTTCTGAGCTGGGATGGGGCAGTGAGCTAAATAACGGTGATGGATCAAGCCCTGATCTTTGGACTGGGTAAGAGTGGTCTGCTTAATTCAGACACTCTGTTCATCACCACCCCCTTTTCTGAATCGAAATGCAAGAGCAGGCCCCACGCGCCACTCGTGGAGTGTGGAGGGCTGAGCTTCGGTGCAAATGGCACTGGGGTCTGGGGCTTCTTGTACCCCAATGCACAACTGTGAGGTACCTCGGTAGTCGAGCTGTTAGCAAACTGCAGGATGTCCAGGGTGTCCGGTCACATGTCTCTCGTGTCTGCCAAGAGTCTCAGCTTTGCTGTGAATGTGGGTCAGAGTCAGAGAAGTCTGAGAGTCCAGTTCCTGTGTCGCTGAGTCATCGGGTTCCGGCGGGAGCGTCGACAAAGCAGACCGGCAAGTTACTGGTGGTGCCTGTTTGCACAGGGTGGTCACTCCTTGACCACAAGGGAGATGTCTTCAGTCTTCTAGTCAGGATAGAATGTCGAAGGTCCAAGAGTTATGTATCAAAGTTTCATTCCAAGATAATCTAAAGTCCGGGGACACAGCTCCTATCTTTACACTAAGAAAATGGGCTGGATTACCTGCTAGGTCCCTCCAATGGGTGGACCTGGGACGGGGGTGGTTACACTCCTTTCCCTTTATCCAGTTTTGCGCCAGAGCAGTGCTGGAGTGCCCCAGCAACTGGTTTGAACCGGGCTATGCATGGAGCACCTTGTGTGCCCCAGGCAGTGTCTCAAAAAGCATCTGCTGATGCAGCACTCCCTGTCCCAATACAAATCAGCCTGTCTGGGGAGGTGCTGGCACCTCTCTGGACAGGAAACCTATTGTCCAGGCCTCCCCTGTGGAGTTTTGTCCAGCAGCAGGAGGTCAGACTTGTGTCTGTCAATCAATCATTCAACAGAATTTGTATAGCGCGCTACTCACCCGTTAGGGTCTCAAGGCGCTGAGGGGGGGGTCGCTACTGCTCGAACAGCCAGATCTTGAGTTGTTTCCTGAAGGAGAGATGGTCCCGGGTCAGCCGTAGGTGGGTGGGGAGGGAGTTCCATGTCTTGGCTGCCAGGTAGGAGAAGGATCTACCTCCGACGGTGGATTTGCGGATTCGAGGGACGGAGGCGAGGGCGAGGCTGGCGGAACTGAGCTGGCGGGTGGGTATGTAGAATGTGAGTCGGCTGTTGAGGTACTTCGGGCCCGTTTTGTGGAGAGCCTTGTGTGCGTGGGTGAGGAGTCTGAACGTGATCCTCTTGTTGATGGGGAGCCAGTGCAGGTCTTTCAGGTGGGCAAAGATGTGGCTGTGGCGAGGAATGTCCAGGATGAGTCGTGCTGAGGCGTTCTGTATGTGCTGGAGTCTTTTCTGTATTTTGGCCGTGGTTCCCGTAGTCCAGACGGCTAGTGACGAGGGCCTGGGTAACCGTCTTCCTGGTTTCGGTGGGGATCCATCAGAAGATCTTTCGGAGCAAGCACAGGGTGTTGAAGCAGGATGATGAGACGGCGTTGACTTGCTTGGTCATCGTGAGGGAGAAGTCCAGGATGAAGCCCAGGTTGAGTGCGTGGTCCGTTGGCTTTGGTGCGGTGCCCTGGGCAGGGGGCCACCAGTAGTCGTCCCAGGTGGAGGGAGATGGTCCGAGGATGAGGACTTCCGTCTTGTCTGAGTTCAGTTTCAGACGGCTGATCTTCATCCATTCCGCGACTTCTTTCATTCCTTCCTGGAGGTTGACTTTGGCGGAGGCGGGGTCGTTGGTGAGGGAGAGGATCAGCTGGGTGTCGTCGGCATAGAGATGATGTTTAGGTTGTTTTGGCGTGCGATGGCTGCGAGTGGGCTCATGTAGACGTTGTAGAGGGTGGGGCTGAGTGAGGATCCTTGCGGAATGCCGCAGATGACTTCGGTGGCCGAGGAGCGGAACGGGTTGAGGTGGGCTCTCTGGGTTCTTCCGTCGAGGAACGAGATGAACCACTCCAGGGCCGCTCCTTGGTTTCCGGTTTTGCTGAGGGGCTGTATCAGGGTGCGATGGCATACGGTGTTGAAGGCTGCTGAGAGGTCCAGGAGGATGAGGGCAGCAGTTTCTCCATTGTCGAGCAGGGACCTGATGTCGTCGGTGGCTGCGATGAGGGTGGTCTCGGTGCTGTGGTTTGCTCGGAACCCGGACTGTGAGGGGTCGAGGGATTCGTTGGTCTCGAGGAAGGCAGAGAGTTGTCTGTTGACGGTCTTCTCGATGACTTTGGCTGGAAAGGGGAGGAGCGAGATGGGGTGAAGGTTCTTGAGGTCCGTGGTTTCCGTGGTGGGTTTCTTCAGGAGGGCGCTCAGCTCGGCATGTTTCCAGCTCTCCGGGAAGGTGGCGGATGCGAAGAAGCTGTTGATGATGTTGCGGAGTTGGGGTGCGATGATGGAGTCGGCTTTGTTGAAGATGTGGTGTGGGCAAGGGTCGGTAGGGGAGCCGGAGTGGATGGTGTTCATCAGGCGGGTGGTGTCTTCAGTGCTGACTGTGCTGTGGCAGCAGCATCCATTTTGTGATGCTGGGGCTCTGTTTAACTTTAACCGGGTAAAGCAGCAACATACATGTTTTTTCCCTCTAGAAGGGTGGAATGCTACGCCCGCCGCCAGAATTGGTGGAGGCGGGGTAGTATTCCAAAGTGTTTGACACCTTACACGACATGTTTTGATAAAGCCAAACCAAAGTTAGCATTAACCGCGAGGATTATAATGCACTTAAGAGTATATGATATGGCTATATCGTAGAACAGCTATAAGGAGATGGTTCTGAAAGCTGCAGAGGGGCTCAGCTCATGCTAGGGCACCCTCTCACATAAAACCAAGCACTCTGCCTCCAGGATTGTCAAGGCCTACCATAGGAGTGACTTATAGGTGCATATGTGTCTATATATATGGGTAGATATAGGTATACTATATCTACTTAAGGGGTGATTACACCACCTTACCCAAGCTGAGTGATCAGACTGTGGTGTCAGTTTGGATGGCCAGCCAGGGGTGGCATAATACATGCTGCAGCCCCTGGTAGGCCTTGGATGCACCTATGCCCTGGGTACCTATGGTACACTATACAGGGGCTCACAGAGGTGACCCAATACCCAATCAGGTATGTACCTAAAGTACATGGTATCAATTTAGAGAGAGAACAGCTGGGCTGTGGGTCTGATTAGCAGTCCCACAGCCACACTAAAGTAAAAATACCAGAAAATCACAGCAAAAAGTGGGGGTGACCATAGGAAGTAGACCCTACTCTCCTACAACTTACTGTGGGACTCATGATTGGTTGTGGGATGTCCATGATACAACATGTGTTTCCAAGACAGATGTGGCAATACAGGGACCATGGCTATCTGCCTGACATGGAGTTGTGATGCCTGTGAAACATCAGTCCTCACTTCTCACTGTGTTGTGCGTGTGTAATGTGACTGCAAGCCATGGCTACTGTGCCACAGCCCAATGATTTGCCATTGCACCACAAGGAACTCATGCACACATGTGTCAATAATGTGTGAGATGATGGCCATGATGGTGACATATGTGTCCATAACCAACCGCACACACCTTTTTGAATTGTGAATAGCTATGATGTATAATGTGACTGTTTTTCAAGGTTAGTGCTACATGGGTAGCTGAATGTATAATGTCACTTTGACCATCTCTGTACTGCAGGGCCCCAGCAGTGCATAGACGGTTCCCTTACCTCGAGACCATGGTGGAACACGACATCATCCAACGTTACCGCTTCACCAGGAGGATGATTGATTATTTGGCGGAGCAGTTGGCACCAAATCTCCTACCTGGCCGCACATACCCAACAGCACTGACAGCAAAGGTGAAGGTGATGGCAGCACTGCACTTCTTTGCCACCGGTACCTTCCAACACACTGTGGCTAGTGTTGGTGGTAAGTCACAAACTAAGTTCAGTCGTGTGCTACGAGATGTCTTGGAGGGGATTTTGAATCACCTGGACTCCTACATCAATTTTCCTACACCGGGTGAATTTGCAGAGGTCAAGGATGCCTTCTATGGACTGGGTAGAATGCAAAATGTGATTGGCTCAATTGTTGGCACCCATGTGGCCCTAATACCACCACGGGCACAGGAACAGACATACTGCAACCGCAAACATTACCACTCAATAAATGCTCTGGTGGTATGTCTGGCGGACATGGTGATTTCACATGTGTGTGTACGGTTCCCTGGTTCGGCCCACGATGCCTACATCTTGAGGAGGAGTCGCATACCGTTGATGATGTCACTGATGTTGGTGTGTACTGTTTACCATTGTGTGTCTTTTGCACTGTTGTCTCCCACCCCCTTACAATACTCAACTAATGTGTGATTCTTGGTATGTAGGTGACTCTGGATACCCCAACATGCCATGGTTGATGACACATCTGAGGAACCTTGTGACAGCATTCGAGATGCGCTACAATCAGGCACATAGCAGAACCAGGCGAGTCATCGAGCGTACCTTTGGTCTCCTGAAGAGCCGCTTCCGCTGCCTGGACAAGACCGGGGGGCCCTCCCATATCAGCCTGCAAAGGTGTGTAAAATCATCATTGTCTGCTGCATGCTCCACAACATGGCAGTACGGAAGGATGTGTCTCTCATCCGGGACGATGACGACCAACATCCGCCACCTGTGGAGGATCCTGGCCTGGGCCACGAGGCCAGTGATGATGATGAGGGTGACGTCCGCACACAGCTCATCAACAACTTCTTCAGCTGAAGGTGAGTTCACAGGGTTATCATGTCAATGTCCTGAGTGAAAAAAGAAATGTGGATTCTGCACACCTATGTGACTCTAAAGTTTCCTAAAAGTTAATATGATTGCTTCGTTTTACGTGCGTCGTGTGACTAATGTTAGCCAAACATGTACATTAACAGCAAAAAAAGTGGCCAGGTCCCAAACAGGCGGCCTGGGCTCACATGAGCACAGTAGGGGGGTGAATACTAATATGATTCAATATTGTAATGTCCTGAGCCTGTGGTGTGTTTGTGCAGGTCAGTTGCTGTTTGAGTGTGTCCGTGTGGTACTTGACTTGAAGCGTGCAGTGATGTGTCCTGTCAGATGGTCTGTAGTCCACAATGGTGTTGACATGCTGATCTGTCAGTGTGTGGGTTTCTTGTGACAAGTTCATTGTGTTTCCATCCTGTTATGGTGTGATTCTGACTGTGTCTCATTTCTGCCCTTCCCAAGGTACTTTGCAAGTTGCTGGGGCAAGTCTGACACCGACAACCAGAATCCACCCTTAAAGCGCCATTTGACAACACTTGGTGACCATGGGCCCACTGTAATGTGGATTCACCTTGCTACTGTTGTGTAATAAACTTGTTTCAGATTTGTAATTAACCTGTGCTTCACTTAGTTATGTGTGTTGTCTGTCTTCACACATCTGACAGACATTGGGTAACCTCACCTGTGAGCTTGTTGGCCCTGACAGTGTAAAGGTGTGGTGTCTGTGCATTCCACCGTATATCTAGCAACCATCTTTGTAGGCAATGTGGCACATGTCCATGGTGAGTATGTGTTGGGGTGCCCTATTGGTGTGTCTCCCTCATAGGTGTCACATCAACATGAGTCACATAACGGTAATGACATTGCTGTAGTAGTTGGCATGCACTGTGTACTTCGGCATTTCATCACCTCCATGACACATACCAATTTAGAATCACAACATAGGCAAGTATAGTGTAATAGTGAGTTTATTTACATACATGTGTGGAGATAGTGCTGTACATGAGGTTTAGAATCCAAAGTTCACTGATGAGTTAGAAGTATTGGTAGATGAAATGTCCAGAGTGAAGTCCACATTCATCTTCAATATTGGTACAACATGGACCCTCCAAGTCATGTTGTGGAGTTGTGTCATGTGGAACAAGGTGAACGCTTTGCACACAAAGCCCAATATCCAAAACAGGCTCTGGGTTCCTGGGGGATGTGAAGGGACAGCTGTGCCTCACTTGTCCTTCTACGGACGATCCCTCCTCTTCTTCTGTGGGGGATCCTCAGGAGCAGGCGCCAACGTTGCATCAGACTCTCCACCAGATTCATCCTCCCTCCCTGTGGCATTTGCAGATGTTGTTGCAAGAGATGTTGTGGGCACACAGGGAGGTGTGGACATATTTGCGCTGATCTGGCAGAGCCAGGTCAATATGTCTGTATGCCCCGCTGTCAGTTTGTCCCATTTGCCCTCCATGCGTGCATGATGGGCAGCCTGCTCCCGTTGCATGTTCTTGAGGACCCCCACTACCTGGCTGAATCCTCCGGTGCTATCCTGGTACGCATCTGTGATGCGTACCAGTTGGGGGTCATCAGGCAGTGCAGGCCCATCTGCAGACCGTGACCTCTGCCTAACACCACTCCCACCACCCTTAGACACACGGGCTGTACCTGTGGTGGCAGGTACAGTTGACCCTGGGGCCCCTTGGGTGTTGGTACTGGTGTCATTGTTGGTAGCATCCTGTGTGGTCGGGCCCCTGTGCTGTTTGAACTTTGTCTCCTGGGTCTGTCCGTGTTGGGGGGTGTTAGGTCTGTGGCCAGATGTTGTTGGCATGGCTGCAGGGGGTGCAGGTGTTTCGGATGGTGGGGCTGCCTGACGACACACACCTGAGGTGCCAGGTTGATCTTCGTCATCCGAAGAGGACAGTGCCAGATCCACCGCAGAGAGCTCATCCTCCACCAGAGTCTGGGCCAGGGACTCATCCTCACTTGCTGGTGTTTCCCCAGTGACACCTGCATTTGGAAGAGACAGACATTGTCAGCTATGTTACTACCGACATCAATGGTTGGACTATGTACGTTGCATCAGGGAGGGGCAAAGAGGTTCTGATACATTCATCTTGCAATGGGTAGTACTAATAATGTAGGAGGGGGCAAGGGAACACTCATCCTGTGCAGCCATGGTATGTACATGACCTCATCCCTTAGTAAATTCCCTCCTATACGTATCCGTGAATGGGACCATGCTTCTTGGATTGCCGCCTCAGTGTACTGTAGCTGCATTTACTTTGGTTCATCTTCCCTGCACATATGATGTGCCTCCACCTGGAGGTAGAGTGCCTGCTTTCCCAGTAGTGTCCAGAGGAGATATTAGCTGTAGGATCACATCGGGCTGCTACATGTTGAGCAACAGTGACCAACCCTAGGTGCGGAGGATCAGTAGCTGGATACACACACACAACACCTTTGTTTGCAACTTTATACATCACAATGTTCGACAATTAGGGTATGGCTTTGGGTGTTGTGTGTGGTTTTGAATCACATCTCTTGAGCTAAAACACACTGTCAGTTTTCTCCTCTGGGCACTACTGGTGAACCAGGGAGGTTACCACCAGGTGGAGGCACAGTATATTTGCAACAAGTTGGAGCCAATGATGCTGCTGCTACAGTACACTGATGTGGAAAAACATGATATCCTGCACTGCGCATGTGTACATATGTGAGGATTTCAATGGAGGCAACACAAGTAATGAACCAGGTTGCACAGTAGGAGTAGAACATTCACCCCTCCTTGATCTTTGTAACAAATTTTATATACATGACATTTGCAACGTAACTTCAGGATGCATGCCAGTACACTGTATTGTACTCAGATGTCACAGACAGAGATTGATGTTGTGGTAGCACATTGTCCTGCCAACATGACGCCTTTCAATGTGCATGTTGATGTGTGCACATACCCAGCTCATGTATTGATTTCCATGTACATGGTCATTGTTACTCAAGGGCCATCAGGTGTCTGACATAGGAGTGTGATCCCTATTAACATTTGACTCTGCTTCCCTGTGAGCAGGTGTGCCTGTGCTGACAAGATGGCTGAGAGTGGAGTTCTGGTGTTTGGTGGTATCCAATTCCCAGCAGGGCCTTGTGCTCCCCATGACAGAACCCAGTCACAGAGTATTTGCCAGCCCATTTGCAGCCCCTGTGAGGTAGGCATGGTGCTGTGTGGACTTGCTGGGCCATTAGGGTGGGTGGGTAATGTGAGTGTCTGCAAGTCCCAGCGTGCTCTTGGCTACACACCCTTCCCAGCATGCCCTTAGTTCCTTTTTTCTGACTCTGCTTCCCTGTGAAGGGGTGTGGCAGCAATGTCAAGATGGCTGAGAGTGGAGTCCTGGTGTTTGTTGGTGGCCAATTCCCAGTGGAGCTTTGTACTCCCCACAACAGTGCCCTGTCACAGAGTTCTTGTCATTACCCCCCCATGTGAGGTGAGCATGGTTCAGTGTGAGCTTGCTGGGCCATTGGGGTGGGTGGGTATTGTGAGTGACTGCAAGTCCCAGCATGCTCTTGGCTACAGTTCCTTCCCAGCATGCCCTTAGTTCCCTCCTTCTGACTCTGCTTCCCTGTGAGGGGGTGTGGGAGCAATGGCAAGATGGCCGAGAGTGGAGTCCTGGTGTTTGTTGGTGGCCAATTCCCAGTGGAGATTTTTACTCCCCACAACAGTGCCCAGTCACAGAGTTCTTGTAATTCCTCCTCCCCATGTGAGATGAGCATGGTTCAGTGTGAGCTTGCTGGGCCATTAGGGTGGGTGGGTAGTGTGAGTGACTGCAAGTCCCAGCATGCTCTTGGCTACACACCCTTCCCAGCATGCCCTTAGTTCCTTTTTTCTGCCTCTGCTTCCCTGTGAAGGGGTGTGGCAGCAATGTCAAGATGGCTGAGAGTGGAGTCCTGGTGTTTGTTGGTGGCCAATTCCCAGTGGAGCTTTGTACTCCCCACAACAGTGCCCAGTTACAGAGTTCTTGTCACCCCCCCCCCATGTGAGGTGAGCATGGTTCAGTGTGAGCTTGCTGGGCCATTAGGGTGGGTGGGTATTGTGAGTGACTGCAAGTCCCAGCATGCTCTTGGCTACACCCCCTTCCCACCATGCCCTCAGTTCCCCCCTTCTGACTCGGCTTCCCTGTGAGGGGGTGTTCCTATGCTGACAAGATGGCTGAGAGTTTGTTGGTGGCAAAGTCCCAGTAGAGCTTTGTACTCCCCACAACAGTACCCAGTCACAGAGTTCTTGTCACCCCCCCCCATGTGAGGTGAGCATGGTTCAGTGTGAGCTTGCTGGGCCATTAGGGTGGGTGGGTATTGTGAGTGACTGCAAGTCCCAGCATGCTCTTGGCTACACCCCCTTCCCAGCATGCCCTTAGTGCCCTCCTTCTGACTCTGCTTCCCTGTGAGGGGGTGTGGCAGCAATGTCAAGATGGCTGAGAGTGGAGTCCTGGTGTTTGTTGGTGGCCAATTCCCAGTGGAGCTTTGTACTGCCCACAACACTGCCCAGTCACAGAGTTCTTGTCACCCCCCCATGTGAGGTGAGCATGGTTCAGTGTGAGCTTGCTGGGCCATTAGGGTGGGTGGGTATTGTGAGTGACTGCAAGTCCCAGCATGCACTTGGCTACACCCCCTTTCCAGCATGCCCTCAGTTCCCTCTTTCTGACTCTGCTTCCCTGTGAGTGGGTGTGCCTGTGCTGACAAGATGGCTGAGAGAGGAGTTCTGTTGTTTGGTGGTGGCCAATTCCCAGCAGGGGCTTGTGCTCCCCACGACAGAGACCACTCCCAGAGTACCTGCCAGCTCATTTCCAGCCCCTGTGAGGTGAGCATTGTTCAGAGAGGTGTTGATGGTGCAATTGTGAGGGGGTGCATTATCTGTGACAATAACACCATCATGCTTTGGTATACACGGACTTCACAATCATACCCACTATTCCTTCCTGTCAGTCCGCTGCACTGTGAGATATTGGTTGTGGTGGCAGGGATGTCTGACAGTGTTAAATAAGATTAGTGCCATTGCCTTGCCCTATTTGTTGTTAGGTTTGTACATGTCATGACACAGTTAAAAATCACTATGATGTGGCCATTATTGTGTTGGTCTGACTAGCATAGGCTTCTTAGGCTGATTGACTTTGGCTTACTGTGCCTTTGCCAACATTGCATGGTTTCACAGTCACCTTAATGGTGATGTGTGTGTATTGTGACACAATATTGGGTATATTGGTTGTGTACTCACCAGGCTCTGGTATGTCTGGAAGGCCATGGATGCCCTCTGGTGGTAGGATATCCTGCACCTTCTCCTCCCAGGACCTGAAGTAGACTGGTTTTGCAGGAGGGCCACTGCCAGTGACCTGGCTCAAGGAGTGTTCCTTCTGGAGGAGCTTCTTGACCCTCCTGTGCACGTCATACCACCTGTTCTGGATGTCGGTCTTTGTGCGATACGCTGGTGCTTGTGCGTTCACCTTGTCCACTATTCTGTCCCACATCTTTGTTTTCTGAGACATGGGTGTCCTTTGTACCAATGCGCCAAACAGATGTGGCTCCACTCTGAGGATCTATTTCTATTTTCTATTTAAAACATTTATAGAGTGCTACAGCTTCCCCAGCTAAGGGGCGTCCCGGCGCTAAAAGCAAAACAGCAGCAAAGGTACGGAAGAGGGTTTACACAGTAGGAAAGAGGAAGGTTTTAATAGCTATCCTGAAATGAGTGAGATTGTCAAGGCCGCGTATATGAGGGGGCAGAGAATTCCAAAGAACAGCCACTCTATAACAGAAGGAACGACCTCCGGCTCTAACTTTCCTGACGCGAGGGACCCGCAGCAAATAATGGCCCATGGAGCGAAGCTGGGCGGGGGGAACATAGAACTAAAGCAGATCTATCAGTGAGCTAGGGGATCCAAGCTTCAGAATTTTAAAAGCTATACAGAGTGCTTTAAACGCAATACTTTGGGCCACAGGCAGCCAGCGAAGACGGCGAAGACTACCAGACACTGAGCAGACTCTGCGCAAGCCCAAAAGAGCTCTCACTGCGGCATTCTGAACTCTCTGTAACCGTAGTACTTCTGCCTTGTTTACCCCTAGGTACAGAGAGTTCACATAATCAAGCCTAGAGATAATCAGTGCCTGGATAATAGGCTGTCTGGTCGGAGCATCAAAGAAGCCCAGGATAGGTCTCAGCCCACGGAGGAGACCGAAACAGGCACCCGCTACCTTCTTTGTTTGAGTCTAGAGACTAAGCGAAGAGTCCATCCAGACCCCCAAGTTCTTTACCACCTGTTTAGGAGGGGGAGGGGTGTCTAGATTCCTGGGTCACCAGTGCTCATTCCATAACCCCTGGTTCTTTCCCACCAGCTACACCTCCGACTTACTAGCATTCAGCTGGAGGCAGTTGGCTGTCATCCAGCCGGCTACTGCCGCAAGATCACCTTGGAACTTAGCGGCATTGTCCATAGAGTTACCAGAAAGTGCCACCACCAGCTGCGTGTCATCGGCGTAGGAGACCACCGTCAGCCCTCTGCTCTTTGCCAAAACAGCCAAAGGTTGAACATATAGATGAAAGAGCTGAGGACTCAAAGAAGACCCTGTGGTACTCCGTGCTTGATGGGAAATATTGATGAAGAAAAAGGAGGAGCAGTCACCTGGTAAGACCTGTCTGCAAGAAATGACACAAGCCACTTCAAAGCAAGGCCACAGATGCCTGCCTCTTTCAACCGACGCAGCAAGATGGCATGGGACACCGTGTCGAACGCTGCACTGAGATCCAGAAGGATCAGTGCCGACGTCTGTCCTGCGTCCAGGAGTGCCCAGAGATGTTCTTGTACCGTCAAAAGCGCTGACTCGTACCATGACCAGCACGGAATCCATTTTGCGAAGGGTCAAATATATTATTGCTGGTCAGGTGGTCCGAAAGAATGGAATTAATGTATGCTTCCACAATTTTAGCAGTCCAGGGGAGCAATGAAATTGGCCTGAAATTTTCCGGTTTCTTGGCATCCATTGAGGGTTTTTTGAGCAAGGGCAGTACTCTGTCCTGTTTCCATGCTGTAGGAACGATCACTTGACTGAGTGATTTATTAATCACTTGGCCAAGAGAGGGAGAAATAGTAGGTAAAATTCTCCTAAAGTGATCAGGTTTCAGAGGATCGGCCGATAAGCCTGATTTGATTTTTGCACAAAGGGCAAGTAACCGGTCCTGCTCCATCTGAGGAAAAACTCTAAGGTGTTCATCATCCCATTGCTAAGTATTTCAGGGCAGTCCAGAGCAGTCATGGGGAAGCCTTTGTAGATGTCTTCTATCTTTTAAAAAAAGAATAAGGCAAGTTCCTCACATTGCTGACTCGAGGAATTTAGTGGGCCAGCCGTCTCCTTCTGATTTTTTAAATCTGACACAATAGAGAAGATACTCTTCGCGGGATTAATACTATTCCTAATTTTTAGAGCATAAAATGCTGCATGTTCGGTGTGAATTGCCCTGTGGTAGGTCCTTACTGCGTCCCGATAATGCGCTTTCATTAGAGGGTCAAAGTCCTTTCTCCAGGATCTTTCACATTTTTTACAGATTTTTCGCAGCAAAGCTAGCTTATCATTATACCACAGATTGGACTTGGACATACGATTAGGGGACCACTTCGCTGGGATTAGTTTATCTAGTGGCTGACTAATCCAGTCAGTGGCTGACTAATCCAGTCAGAAAAAGCTAAATATGCTTTATCAGGATCTGTCGACAGCTCTGGGACGGAGCTCGAAAGTAGGGTTTCAAATTGATCGCAGTTAAGCCAAGGGCGTTTTAAGGAGTAGGACTTCTCTAGATCACGTTTGGGAGCTATGCCCTGAATACACAGAGGGACCAAAAAGTGGTCCGACCAGGTCATGGGTACCGGCGATTGTGTAATCAGGGAAGGAATGTTAGTAAAGACCGGCTCCAGCAGGTGACAGGCTGAATGAGTGGGACCTGGAACCGGCTGATCTAGCTGGCAGGCCGCTAAGTCCGCCATTAAATTCACCGCGTCCACATCAGTGTGGTTATCAAAATGAAAATTCAAATCTCCCAAGATCGTAACATTGGGAGAGTTGACCACCAAGGTGCATACAGTGTCAATAAATGCTTCCCTAAAGGCTTTAGATGGGCCCGGTGGGCGATATATTAATAGCCCAGTCATGGTGTAATTGGATCTCATCTACCAATATTTCTAGCTCAGTGTCTGTGAACTGTGGATTCTTCTTAGGGGGTATGGTGAGTAGTGGTGGTGAGGAGTGATGTGGGTGGTTGCAAGTGAGGGTGGGTGTGTGTTTGTCTGTTTTGGATGGCTGTATGTGTGTGAGTTTTTAGAGGGGTGAGGATGGTGTGTGGTTTGTGTGATGGGTGAGTTGTGTGTGTGTGTCAGCGGTTGGGGTCTCAAGTAGTTGTGTGCTGGCTGCTCTGTTGTATATACAAAGGATCATGGTAGTGTATTTTTGCCTTTTTATAGGTGGAGTTATGGGTGTGTCTTTGTGGGTTTTTTTGTGTGTATTTATTGACTTTGTCATTGCTTGACTTGCCCTTTTTTGTGTTTTTTACATTGTTTTTGGTGGTCTTGTAGGAGACGTTCTTCTGACCAAGTCGAATGCTCATGTTGGCTTGTGCGGGCTGCTCCATGTCTTTCACACTGGTTTTGTTCTGTGTTGCATGCGAGTCAATCACGGTGTGCTCTTTTGCTTCAGGTACGTTTTCGGTCTGTGTCGGTCGTGCGGCTTGGGCTCCTTGCGAATTGGTCAGATTTCATGCATTTGGCATCGTACTGTGCGGCTCGGACGTTGCGGGTACGTATCTGTCGGGTTCATGCCGGGTTCGGTTCGGTCGGTGCGGCTTGTGTCCATTTTCCGGCCGGATGGCTGATTTTTGTACGGGTCGGTCGTACGGCCATGTTATCTGTACGGCTTGGTTGTACGTAACGGCTTTCACATTGTACTTCACAGGTCGTACGGTGCCTGTGGGTGTCGGTCGGACTCCGTTCCCGGTACGAGTCGGTCGGGCAGATTTCCGACCGGAATCGGCACCTTATTGTTAATGGGAGGGGTCCATGCAGCCATCTTCCTCCGGATTTCTCAGGCCCTGGGGGCCCTATGCCCCAGGACCATATTTTGCATTTAAAAGGGGATGGGAGTCATACGGCCACACTCACCGAGCCTTCTGAGGCCCCGGGGACACCATCCCCCAGGGCTGTGATTTTTTTTAGAAAGGGGATGCATGGCCCCCCTCTCCAGCCGTTTTGTCCCTGGGATCCCACCCCGCAGGGCCCGCACTATTTAAAGGTGCGTGCCCCAGTTTTATGTAATAATAAGTGTAACTTAAATAGCGCCTAATTACGGTCTCAGCGCTTGTGTGAAAGCTACAACCTAACACCAGCTATTACTTCTCATAATACCCATTCAGTCAAAGCTTATCTTGCACAAAGGCCTGCATGAACAAAAAAGTTTTCAGTTTTTTTCTGAAAGAGAGGAGAGTTTCTTCCCCATGCAAACTTTCCAGCAGCTTATTCCACAACTGGGTTATCAGTACTTAGAAAGCCCGTCCACCCATAGTTAATTTATCAAACCGTGGGCAGGTCAACAAGTTTGCCTCGGACGACCAAAGGCATCTTCCCAGAACATATCTCCTTAGACGGTCCATAATATAGACTGGTACTGTCCCATACAGGGTCTTATGTGCAATACATAAGCCCTTGAACCTAATCCTCTACTTTTTACTGGAAGCCAATGCAGCTGTTGCAGCAATGGTGTAGCATGTGACCGCCTTGGAAGCTTGAAAATGTATCTTGCTGCATCCTTCATTATTACTTGGAGCTTCCCCAGCATCTTGGCTGGGAACCCGATATATACCGCATTTTCATAGTCCAGTCATGACACAATCAGTGCCGCCACCACAGTTCGCATTGTTTAGAAAGATAGGAGGGGTACACATTTCTGAAGTTGCCTCAGAAGGCCCACACAGTTTCCTACCACTGTCATCACCGGACCGGTCAGTGCCAACTTATTGTCCAACTTAATACCCAGACTCTTCCCTACAGGCACAGGTGTTGATGTAGCACCTAACTCCTGTGGCCAAAAAAGGTTTTCTAGGGGTTACCACCCGTGGTCATTGCTAGAGCCTTAGTCTTTTCAGAGTTCACTTTAAACGAGTGAAAAGTCCTCCAGTTCATTGTAAACCTAAGGATGTTCTGTGCGCTTGACTGTACTTGCTTAGAATTATCGATCCAAAGAATCAATTGAGTATCATCTGCGTAATTAAACAGTTGACAGTTCATTTGTGGTAGTGCCGCCCCCAGTGGCTGGAGGTAAATATTAAAAATCAGTGGGGACAAGGCAGAGCTCCACATGACAGTGCTCCTTTACTAGACACATAGCCACTGAACTGGACTGGACCTTTTGTGACCATCCTTCAGGAAGGAAAAGATCCTTCCTGAAGGCCTGTGATTGCCTGGTTCCGAATATGTTTCATCAATTTTTGATGGTCCACCATGTCAAACGGAGCTGTGAGGTCCAATCAAATCAGCACTGAACGCTTATTCTTATCAGCCACTAATCTGAGCTCATCCAGTACCGAGAGCATCACCAATTCTGTGCTATGATGAGCCCTGAAGCCTGCCTGCCACGAATGAAGCAGCTGATGTTCTTCTATGACTACAGAGAGGGTTCTGAGCGAATGGCTGACAAAATATAGAAAGACATAATATTGAGGTACAAAATTATCGGAGCATTAATATTGATGTCCACAATATCGACATCCTATCTACAACAAGGTAAGTACCAAAATATCGAACAAAAAATATAGATGTCAAAAATATCGTTTTTAAAAAATATCATTTTTTAAATAAAAAAAATATGTAAAATAAATTAAATAATACTTAACAATATGATAAACATAGTTAAAAATATTTTATAATATTTAAAATTAATAAGTAATATACATAATTTAATACAAAAATTAATTAACCATATGCATATAATATATAATATATACTTACTTAATAATCATTTTTAATAAATATTTTAAGAAATTATAAATAATTAAAAATATTATAAATTGCAAATTCATCTAGGCACATAAAATATTAACATGAATATAAATTAATTAATTATGCAAAACAAATTAAAAAAAAAAAATTTACTTTTAATATTTTTAAAATTAATTATATACCACATTAGCTAAAACTATACAAAATATATTAAATAACAGAGGGAATAAAATACTATCATAACTCCAAAAAAAACAACAGTAAGTAAAATGTTGGATAGCTTAGAGGTCAAAATTACTATTCCCACTCCAAAGAGTGCAACAGTAGGGAAAGTGTTGGATAGCGTAGGGGTAAACATTACTATTCCCACTCCAAGGAGTGCAACAGTAGGGAAAGTGTTGGGTAGCGTAGGGGTAAAAATTACTATTCCCACTCCAGAGAGTGCAACAGTAAGGAAAGTGTTGGATAGCGTAGGGGTAAAAATTACCATTCCCACTCCTGAGAGTGCAACAGTGGGGAAAGTGTTGGATAGCATAGGGGTAAAAATTACTATTCCAACTTCAGAGAGTGCAACAGTAGGGAAAGTGTTGGATAGCGTAGGGGTAAAAATTACTATCCCCACTCCAGAGTGCAACAGTAGGGAAAGTGTTGGATAGCGTAGGGGTAAAAATTACTATTCCCACTCCAGAGAGTGCAACAGTAGGGAAAGTGTTGGATAGCGCAGGGGTAAAAATTACCATTCCAACCCCAGAGAGTGCAACAGTAGGGAAAGTGTTGGATAGTGTAGGGGTAAAAATTACTATTCCCACTCCAGAAAGTGCAACGATAAGGAAAGTGTTGGATAGCGTAGAAGTTAAAAATACCATACTGATAAATAAATTAATATTTTAAAATATTAAAAAAAATATTAAATAAATCTAAACTATATACAAATACCAATACAAAATTATTAAAAACATAATTACCAATGAATAATTAAGTAAAAATAAATTAGAAATAAATACCAATTAATAATTAAATACCAATTAATAATAAATGAACAATTGTATAATTGACAAAAACAATTAGAATAAATGATTACTTAATTACATTTAAATTACTTCCCACCCTATTCCCCTATAAACCCGTAACCCGCTACAGAACATAATTACCAATTAATTTACATTAATTACCAATTAATAAAAATTAATTACTAATTAATTAAAATTAATTTATAATTCATAAAAATTGATAATTAATTTAGTATAATTAAATTACTTCCCAACCTATTCCCCTATAAACCCAGAACCCACTACAGAACATAATTACTAATTAATCAATTAATTTAAATTTATTTATAATTCCTAAATCTTAATAATTAAATTAGTATAATTAAATTACTTCCCACCCTATTCCCCTATAAACCCACAACCCGCTACAGTACTAAAATACAAAATTTAAATAAATGACATAAAAAAATTAAAACATATTAAATACATAATAATATACATAAAAATCATATAAAAATCGATATAAGTAACATCGATATTACTAACATCGATATTACTAACATCGATATTAGTAACATCAATATTACTAACATCGATATTACTAACATCGATATTAACAAAATCGATATTACTTACCTTCGAAATTCTTTCCATCGATATTAAAAATATCGATATTACTTACCTTCTATATTCTGTCCTTTCGATATTGAAACATCGACATTATTGTATGTCGATATTTAAAAATCGATATTTTGTCTGCCTACTGTTCTGAGCACATGTTGTTCCATGATCTTCTCTAGAAAGGGCAGCCTAGATATTGGGCGATAGTTTGTTAAATTTTGGGGCTCGGTCCCTGCTTTCTTCAGTAGTGGGGTTACCATGACTTTCTTAAAGTTAAGTGGAACCTTCCCGGTTGCCAAGGAGAGATTTAAAAGGGAGAGCAGTTCCACCCCCACCACAGAGATTGCTTTTTTAAAAACCTTAGGTGGGTAGGGATCTTCTGGTGATCCTGATTTAACTCTAGCCGTAAGGTGTGATAAGGCATCAAGATCCAGTGGTGGAAAGACTGAAAGCCTCTCACCCTGGAAGTCAGGCGCCTCCACCACTATCAAAGAACTTGGACCGATTCGGGTGTTACTTACTTCCGTTAAGATATCACTAACTTTCTGTAAGGAGAAGTTCCGCATCTTATTACATTCCTCCGGGTCTGCAGTCGCCTTCTGCTTCCTCCATAGACTTATGGCCATATGTAGGTAACTTGGAAATATCGATTCCTAAATACCGAATTTTACCGATTCGGTATTTAGAAATCGGTATTTCCGATGTACGTAAAAAATCGGTAAATTTTACAGAATCTGTAAAAATCGGTAAATATTTACCGATTCCACGATACCGATCGGTATATCCGAATCGGTAAATACCGAATTAGTAAATATTATCGAATTTGTAAATACCGAATCGGAATTTCAAAACAACAGCAATTGAGGAATCAGCCAATCCTGTGCATCCACCACCCCTCCCAGCCAGGAAGTGGCCACACCCAGGCAGGTGCAAACAATCAGAACCTTCTGGAGAGGCTGGGAGTGCAGAGGAGAGCAACAGAGCCACCGCCTGAACTTTTCCAGGAAAACTTGCACAATGGCTAGCCAATACACAGAAAGAGAAGGAGGTGAAAGGAAGAGGAAACTGAAATTCAGCCAAAAGGATCTGCAGGTCCTTGTGGAGGAGGTGGTAAAACAGCATACAAAGTTGTTTGGAAAGCAGTCCCAGCAAGTGGCTGAATCGGAAAACAAAAAATCTGGCTTGAAATCCAGTCACAGGTGAATGCCATTGGAGTGACCCCCCGGGACATTGAAGTGCTGAAGAAACGGTGGTATGATATCAGGAGCATTACCAAAAAGAAGCCAGACAGGAGGAGGAAAGAATGGGGCACCTGCCCTGACAGAACTTGAGCAGCTTGTGGAGTCCACGATAGAGACAGAAAGTGTCTGTGGAATCGGGGATGCACACAGCTCTGCCAGAGCTGCTACCAAACAAGGTAAGAAGCATGCACAGCATTGTGCAACCCCCTTCCCCTATCCCAAATCCCCAATTGGGCTGTGTGAAACCCACTCCAGTACAGGTTTTTGTTAAGACCAGCAATTCATTATGGGAGATATAATCAGTGAAACCCCTATCATGACAGTAATCGCACTGAACAACAAGGCATGTGACACACATCAGCGATAAACAGGCAGAGGACAATGGTGTGGCAGAAACTAATATTTTTTATTGCAATGCAGGTCTGCAGGAACACTGAGCTAATGTACAATTTCTGTCCACAGGCGAGATATCGTGCAGGACTACTCAGTACAAGGAAGAAAGGGCACCCCGGAAGGACAGAACAGAGAAGGCTAGTACAAGTCCAGGGCACACCACACCACCACAGCCAGCCTCCCCACCACAGCCAGCCTCCCCACCACTGCCTGCCTCGCCAATACTGCTAGCCTCACCAGCAGCAACACCACCAGCAGTGGTTATACCCAGGAGGCATGCTGTTGCCACACTGCATGAGTTTGAGTCGTTCTCAGAAGACATGAGGGGGGCAGATCAACTGCGCGACTGGATGGCAGTAATGCTGGTTTGCTCTCCACCTCTGAGGGAGCACACACAGGTGCCAGACACCACCGCAGGGCTCGGGAAAGCAGTCCAACTCTACAGGGTGAGGGTCATGGTGTCTTTGCAGGGCTGGAGGCAAACATGGTGAAGGTGCCGCGCCTACAAGGCAAGGCAATTCAGTCGGTACAGCGACAAATGAAGCACCCCAATAACAACATGGTTAACATTGAGAAGGGCATTAGCTCAATGGCTGAGGTTATGAAGGAGAAGGCTGTGGGCATGCGGGACATGTCCCAGTCTGTGATGCTGCTGTGCAGCAAAATGGATGAGGACAGGGTAACACGGCGCAGGGAGAGGCAGAAAATGGAGCACCATACGAGGGCAGTGAACCGCCTAGGAACTGACACTTCTCTGCTCTGCAGGCGCTACGTGGCCATGCAGGAGGGGCTGGCGCACTGCAGCACTGATGTCTCTAGGGGGCTGGTAAAGGTAACCACTGCACTTGAAGTGCTGCTGACAACTAAGTCTGCCACTACTGGTGCTGTGTAAGTTGGGGACAGCGAGGACATGACCAGTCAGAGCAGCCTTACCCCCCTGCAACAGACACCCGGAGGAGCAGCAGACGGCATGGGGCTGGCACTGGTTCCACAGCCTGTGATGACAGTCCGCTGATGGCATCCAGCACTTTTGTGCGTGGCCGCAGACACTGATGCAGCCCACACTATCAAAACTGAATTGGGAGAAGTAACCCATGACTTCCTTCTATGGATGTCACAAATTGGACTGCCAAGTTTGGCCGTTTGTGTTGTGGCGTAGTGCCCAGATATTAAAACAACGTCATTACATACAACAACTGGTTGTGTCTTCTTACTTACTTAAAAATAGTTGTGTGTGATCTCTGCCCATCTCTGTCTCCCATCTGTTGCTGGCACCACTCCTGCTGCGTTGGGCTCTGGCTGTGCAAATTCATCATCATTGTCCACAAAATCAGTTAATTCCACTTCTGTACCTTTCTTTGTGGCAATGTTGTGCAGCATAGCACAAGTTGCAATGATTTGCAGCAGATAATGGTTGTATACTGACGTGTGCCTCTGCTTTTGTGGAGGCAGTGGAACCTGCTTTTCAATAGTCCAAAGGTGCTATCCACAACGTTGCGTGTTGATTTGTGTGCCACATTGTATCGTCTCTCACTCGGGGTTGATGGGTTTAGGTAGGGAGTGAGGATAAATGACCGCACAGCATATGCGCTATTGACTAGGTGAGAAAGAGAGTGCCATTTGTTACATATACCAAAACACATTCATCTGCAGTAACTATAAGGGTGTGTCACAGTGATTTACCTAGCAGGTATCCTTCTCCAAATTCTCCCGCAGCCAGGAGTGTGTAGATCCCACTGTTCTGGAAGATGTATGAGTCGTGGGTGCTCCCAGGAAATTTGGCCACAATGTCAGTGATTATGTTGGCAGCATCACAGATTACCTGCACATTTATGGAGTGGGGGGACTTTCTGTTCCCGTAGATATACTCAGTGGCTGCAGCTGGGCAGATTGGAATGTGTGTGCCATCAATACACCCTATGACACGCGGGAACTGTGCCATCTGGTAAAAGTCTGTCTTGGTTTTCAGCAGTTCCGCCTGTGTGTTTGAGAAGCTAATGTAGTGATGCATTCTCAGCATCATGGCATCCAGGAACTTTCTGAAGAAACGGGACAGACAACTCTGAGACACCCCGCCTACCGCAGCTATCACCCCCTGGTAACTGCCAGATGCAAGTCAGATGCAAGTAGATGTAGGCTACAAAGCACCTGTACATGTGGTGGTATGGCGTGCGCTCTTGGTGTTGGGTGCTCCAGGAGTGGGTGCAGGTCCCTTATCAAGTCCAGGAAGGTGTAGGGGTGTTACCTGTACCTTTCATGGATCTCCGCCTCAGTCTGTTGGAAGAGTGTGATGCGCTGTATGTAAATGCGCTCCTCCCGTCTCCAGATCCTCACTCCTGCTGCCTATAGCCGTAGCCACCTTGCAATCACATAGAAAGCCGCCATAGTGATCAGACTGTTGCATTTTGGGATTGCTTATATACACTGTAGCTGATTACCACCTGCTTTCAGTCAGTGTTAATTACCGACTCCTAAATACCGAATTTCATGATTTTTCCTACATCTCTTTTCTCGTTTTTACCGTTTCTTATTTACTGATTCGGTAAATAAGGAATCGGTAATTCTGATTCCGTAATTTTGAATTCGATAATGATGAATCGGTATTTACCGATTCATAATTACCAAATCCTTACCTACATCTCAATTGCCTAAATACCGGTCGGTAACGGTGAAATTTACCGAATTTCACCGCTAACGACCGGTATTGGCCCACCTACATATGGTCAAATAGGGGAATGGGATGCACACCTTTTAATATTCATACTGTGAATCATTTTATCAAAATTATTCATTGGATGCATGCAAAATGGTATTGTGCCATGCCCAATAGGCGCTTGATAATCAAAAACTTCCGAAAATGGGGCGTCATTACACCCCAACCAAATGCACAGCTAAACTGCGCCGCTTCGGCGATAAATTTTCCTTCAAAGTAATCCATTTTAATCCTTGTAATTCATAATTTTATTCGTCACTGTTTTCCTCAGTTTTCCCTTCACCACTTTTTGAGTCCACACGTAGAGTGTAAAATGCCATTTTCATATTTTCTAATGTTTCCCCTGTGTCCACCCGGACCTCTTGAAAGAACACGGCTGAAGCACAAGTTCATCTGTGGCAGCGTTTATTCAATAAAAACCCAATGCATTTCAGGCCAAATGCCCTTCGTCTGGGGTCACTATAAATAATAGAAACAATCAGTGATTAATGTGTTATTTATCATTTAACATCTGAAGTTCATATGCAATTAAAAAAGCATGTTGTATTACTTCATATTCCAAAGGTTTTTCACATACTTAACCACTCTTTTTAGCAAAGTCGCTGTTACCTTTATGTGCGCATGCCATGCCAATCTGTTGACCACATCATTCTCCTGTTATTAGAGAAGCATGAAACGTGTATGAGATCTAAATAAGTAGGTGATAAAACCAGGAGAATGATGTGGCCCTTAGTTCCCTCAACACCTTCCAAGTCTCTTTTTGCGTATCATTTGCCTCCATAAGCCTTAGCTCATAGAACTCCGTTATCGTTGCAGTAATTGCGTTTTATTATATATGGCTAACATTGCTTCATACTCTCAAAAGGACTCCGGTTCATACTGCTTTCACCATTTCCTTTTATATTGGCATAATTTCTGTTTCCTTTCTCTTAGTTCCGAGGTATACCAAGGGGCCCCTCTTACCTCTGTTCCTTACTCTTTCACTCCGTGGAGGGGCCACCTTATCAATGACTTCTTGCATCCTTCTTGTAAACCTCTCACTCTCCTGATCTAAATCCTCAACTTGTCTCCCTGGATGCATTGCCTCTTTTAGTGCCTCCCCGAGCCTCAGGGGCTCTTATCTATCGCCCCCCGGGCTCTCCCATAAAATTCCTGGACTCTGTAGGTGATGTGCTGACCGATCTAACACTCAGGTTTTCTAACTTCTCTGTACTGGGTGATCTCAACCTGCACCTTGAGTCCCTAAATGATCCTGGGGTTGGCGGTTTTTTAGACACAATTGAAGTGCTGGGCCTTACTCTTGTGAACCAGAAACCTACCCACCAGGCAGGACACTTATTAAACTGTATTTGTTCTAATTATCCCAGTCTGATAGTTAAACCCCCTTGCCCTCAGGTATGGACAGATCATTTTTTAATTCCTTTTAATATAATTGGGACTTTGAAACCCTCTATAAACCTTTTAAAGGGTAATGACAAATCTCATACCAAAATCCTCCCGGACTGGAAGTTACTAGCCAGCAGACCTGACATCGTTGAGAAACTTAAGACTAGCCTACCAGTTCTAGTTGACTGTACCTCTACAGACAATCAGACTTTTTGTGACTGGATTGCTGGAGCGGGCACGTTGCTAAAATCATCCAGAAATGAGAATCTCAAACCCAGGAAGGCAAAAAAGAATGCCCCCTGGTTTTCAACAACTCTTAAGCTTGAGTTAGGCGAAGTGAAAACAATGGAACGGAGGTGGCGTCGAAATTACGACACAACTGCACGTATCACTTATATAGCAGCGAGACGGAAGTACCATGCAGGAATAAAATCAGCAAAAAAAAACACACTATCTGCAGGCCAAATCTATGGCCGGCCAGCAACAAAAAGCAATCTTTAAGATTGTTAAGGATTTTATGAATCCTTCAGCTCTATCGCAAGCGATCCCTCCATCGCAAGACTTTTGTAATGCGATATCTGATTATTTCGACAATAAAATCCTGGCCATTACTAAAACCTTTCCATCAGGAACTATTGCAACGATGGATGTTGAAGAGATAGTGAAGACGATATCTTCCCCCTGCTTTGATGACTTCGCCCCAGTATCCTTAGAGGAAACTGCTAAAGCGATTTTAGCCAGCAAATCGGGTTCCCCTTTTGATCCCTGTCCCCCCCCCGGTGTTGCATCTTTTAGTGGAGATGGTTATTCCAATGATTAACAAAATCATCAATTCCTCCCTAGCTACGGCAAATATCCCCAATGATTGGAAGCTGGCAGCTGTCAAGCCGCTCCAAAAAAAGGCCCTTGCCGATCCTACTACCCTTTCCAACCTACGCCCGATTTCCTTGTTACCCATTCTCTTCAAGCTGACTGAAAAGTTTGTCAATAGCCAACTGACTAACTTTTTGGAGAAGAATAACGTTCTCCATCCCAATCAGTCAGGATTTCGGTCAGAACACTCTACCGAATCAGCCCTACTATATACCACAGAAACACTAAGGGCAGCAATGCACCAAGGAAAGAAGGCCGTCCTCATCCTACTTGACCTGTCGGCAGCCTTCGATACGGTCTCTCATAACATCTTATTGGACCGGTTGGCTGCCGCAGGGGTAGGGGGACAGGTGTTGGCCTGTTGTAGGAATTTCCTTACCAACAGACACCAAATAACAGTATTAGGACCATATCAATCTGAGGCTAAAAATGTCAGCTCAGGGGTGCCGCAGGGCTCTAGTTTGAGCCCTGTTCTGTTCAATCTATATATGGCACCTCTGATGAAACTGATCGCGTCATTCAAGATCAGTTCTATTTCATACGCTGACGACACCCAACTGATTTTGGTGTTGGATAAGGAGCGACCAGGTGCCGAGGAAGACCTCAAGGACTGCCTTGCAAAATTTTTAAATGGATGACCAATAACCATTTAAAGTGCAACGCCGGAAAAACTGAGATCCTACCTATTGGGAATTACAATCTTTTTTCCCCAACAGCATGCTGGCCTTCGGATGCTGAAGTGCCCCCCAATACAATTGTATCTGCTCGCAATCTGGGCATGAAATTTGATAACCAACTATCCTTTAAACCCCAGGCTGTAGCAGTAGCAGGCATGTGCTTTCAAATCATAAAGGCACTAAGGAAGTTTTTTGATCTTCTCCCATTATCGGCGAGGAAAACAGTTGCAGTGGCCTTTATAAGTTCTAGGCTGGACTACTGTAATGGACTATACGTTGGAGCTAACAAAACTGTTCTCCACAAATTACAGATGGTCCAAAATGCGGCAGCCCGCCTTGTACTGCGTCTGCCTCGTAAATCATCAGCCTCAGCAGCCCTAACACCCTGCACTGGCTGCCAATAGGTAAAAGGATCTTGTTTAAACTTCTTTTGATCACCTTCAGGGCATTCCAGCAACGAGGCCCAACCTATTTATATAATGGGTTTAAAAGATATTTTCCAGCTCGCTGTCTGAGATCTGCAAGTCAGAATTTACTCACTCCCCCTCATTTTAAACTAGTCACAAAGGGTGGCAAATCCCTCTTTGTACTTGGGACTAAAGCCTGGAACAAACTTCCTTTTTTTCTACGGTCTTTTTCTCAGGAAGCCCCCTTTAGGAAGGCATTAAAAACTTGGATTTTCTCATTGCCTGACGCCATTTGCAGGACCTTAGTGTAATGTGGGTTCAGAAATTAGGACACCTCTTTTTCCCTTCCAACTCATCCATCCGAGTTGTGTGAGCGCCAAGATACTCCTTGGAGTGGAAGTTGCGCGGTAGAAATGTCCCTTACATTACATTACATTACAGTTCCATCTTTTCTACCCCAGTTTCGTACCGTCCACCATTAAGGAGGTTGGTGCATTGGTCAAGTGGGCAGTGGGATTGTGAGCTTGATCGGATAATGATCTGACCAGCTACAGGGTTCAATCACCACTAACTTTGCAGATGGCTGAGTTGTCCAGATTAGGTCTAAAGTATAGCCCTTATTGTGGGAAGGGGTCTCCACTAGCTGTTGTAGGCCCAGCATAGTCAGTGTCCATCCAAGGCACCCACCAAGCACTCACCAAGCACTCGTTGGGGGCCGCGAGGGAGACCCAGGGCCCTCCCAGCTCCCTGCATGCTGTAGGAGTCGGCATTACTCCCGGCCAGAGGGAGCAGCTATGTATGCTGCTCCCTTCAGGTGGGAGAACTCTGTTCTGTTTCCCTACCCGCATCAGTGCAAGCAGGGAAACAGAATACAAGTCTGCTCTAAATTAGCAGGAGCATTTATCAAGCTTCTGCCCGCTGGGACCTGACTTTTGTATTTGGTCCCGTTTGGCAAGAGATTTGGGTGGGAGCAAACACGTTTCTTTGCCCGTGCTCCGGTGCGGGCAGAGAAACCACTGTGCCCCGAGGGTGGGCTGCCCAGACACAGCAGGTGGCGTTGTTCACAGACTGCTTTGGTTTCTTTGTGACTCCATTGCAATTCCTAAGATTGGCCTAGTGTGGTGTGTGGCTTACTACAAAACTGGGACGGACTACATTTGAGCCTGATTGGTTTATAGCATTACTTGAGTAGATGAGTAGTTTTGAGTGTAACTTTATTTAGTTTGGCCTGAATGACACTTGTCTGTAGATATGTATGACCCTCCTTGTGTACCTCGTTGATTTTCCTATTGCGTCTCCCTTTAACTAGCTATGCCCCTACATATATTTACACCTGGGTAGTACGTTTTCATGCTGCCGGAAGTTTAGACTTCAAATGCACGATGTGAAACAATACATTATTGATAGAAGTCATATTTCTTAGTCATGGTTTTTTCAAAGGAAGAATCCTCCAGTCCTCTCTGCCTTTCATTGTATTCGTCATCACAAAGTCGAACAATGTATTTGAAATCTGACGAATGACTCTCCAGTTAGTGATTTGAAATCAAGCACAGCGAGTGTGCTGCTACATTATTGAAGCAAAGTTGCCCTCTGGTGGTTGGAAAAGAAAACATAATTTTCACAAGGTAAAGAGAAATCAGAAGCCTTGTCAGTGACGTCACTAGCAAGTAATCGAGCTGAGGGTAGATTTTTATTTATTTATTTATTTTATGCGTTTTTATATAGCGTTACATAAGGCAATAGTGACAACTGTGCATGTATCAAGAGCAAACAAAATACAAGAGGTAGCAAACGATACCTTACAAGAGGAAAAAAAAAAGTGACATGTGTCTATGTTTCAAAAGCGTACAAAGTACAAATAGAGGTATACTGCACTAAATGGTAGATACTGAAAACACAAGAACAAACGTTACGTTACATGAGGCAATGGTGGCAATTGTGCATGCATCAAAAGCAAACAAAATACAAGAGGTAGCAAACGATACAAGTAGAAGTATAATACTGCAATAAATGGCAGACTCTCAAACCACAAGAACACATTGGGAAGGCACTTCTCTAGGCATGTAGAACAGAATTTCCTATGATGGAAGGGCTTCCTACAGATAATAGAGAGGGCGTGAATTAAATTTGGAAGTGTCTTTGAAGGAGGAGAGCTTTGAGGTTAGTTTTGAAGGCCTGGGAAGAGGTGGTGGTCCGTAGCTGAGGCGGAATTCAGATTCTCACCGCGTTGCCTGAAAAGGATTGGGTCATGGGAACCATATTAAACCTGATTAATGGTTATTAGGAAAGGTAGATTTTCTAGTTATCTTTCAAAACGCAAGACGCTTTACTGGAAAAAAAATCCAGTACTTTTTACAACCGTTTTCACAGTTTTTCTTTTTCTTTCACAGTCCGGTTCTTAATTTGTGTCTGCGGTTTCCGGTGCTCGGCACCACCCTTAATTGTCAAGACTGGCATTTTGGTGTGGTGGCACTGTTTGCCTAATTTACAGATGAGCAGAAGAAAAGCTGTCTATTATTTCAATATAAATGAGTATGACTAAAATATGCCATCCAAACCATTTTTAAAGCTTTGGGGGCCTGGAATAGTCTGAAATGTCACACTTGTAGGAGTGTGGTGGTTAGTAGCTGTGTTGGTACTGTCATTTGTAGCACTGGCAGGTGCAATGACATACATGCCAACATTTTAGAAGAAGAAAGCAGGAGATTAAAAAAAAATTGGGACAAAGTATTTCTTCAATTTACTTCTAGTGAGGGCAAGGCTTTAATCAAGACTATTGTAAAGTAAGGGACTTGCAAGTGAGTTGCTGCAAGGTCGGATATCAGAAAAGCAAGAAGACATATTTTTAAAGGAAAACATCATTTACCACGAAACCATTACAACGCGGTATGTTTACATTGTGGTTTTAACAACGCAAGGTGTTATATCGACTTGCACTGGAAGGCGCTCTAGACTAAGTAATAGTGTGAATTACTATTCCAACACCTTCCCTACTGTATGTAGACTGGAGTTGGAATAGTAATTCACACTATTCCTAAATTCAGCACCCTACAGCGCAAGTTGATGTAACGACTAGCGTTGTCAAAACCGCGATGTAACATATTGCGTTGTGATGGTACGTGTTGCATCATCATTCATCCATTTTTAAACCTGTCAGGAGCATGGAGAAAGTGCTACAACAGGCAGGGAGAGTGTGACAAAAAATGTTGTACACTGGCCTGCAGGATCAAGTTATTCGCAGTGATTTCTCTCAATTCCCACAAGACCAGTCCCTGTTGGCAGAAGCCCATCGAACAATCGGGTTTTGCTTGCAGGAATCGGAAGGCAGGAGACTAGCTTTGAAATCGGTAGTCTACAGCCTGAATCGGAAGGGTTGGCATGCATGCAATGGGTGGTCAAAGTCTCAGCCACCTGATGAGGGACTTGGCACCTTTTTCCCCACTAATAAAGCACTGACTGCACCCCATCTTTTAATTGTAAGCCGTCTTTAAGTCTAATTATCTCATGTGTGAGGCCTTGTCTTCGAGATGAGCGAGACAGTGAAAGCTCAAGCCAGGCAGGTTGGAACCTCATCCCCATAACAGCAGAGCTTTTATGAGACTGCCTCTGTCTCTCTACCCAGGACGTGCCTTTACAGCCAGAGGATCCAACTTTGGAACTGGGGAACCAGGTTCAGGTCTCTGCTTGGTCTCAACATCCTGTGATTCTGAGCAAAGCGCTTGATTTCCCCATGCATTTAAACAATGTATGTGGCCTAAGGTAACTGTTGCTCAAGTAAAAAGCTTCACGTTTACACTAAACACAAATTGCAGAAAAAATGCACAGGGTAAAAACAAAGCCTTAACATGAGAAAAGACAAATAGATGCTCATTTACTGGCTAATTTGTACAAAATAAAACCAGAAACCCTGGATGAATAGTGGCTTCCTCACTTAAATTGTGTGATCAAAGGCAAATATTTTATTTTACCACAAAACTTTTTCTTTCATTATAGCGTATGAAAGCACTTTCAAATATGTGAGTTCAGAATACCAGTTGTACAAAAACCAATTGTGTTTTATTTAATAGAACTATAATGTTGCTCTATAATAATCTGGGCCTGTTACAGGGTTCAGATGATAATTGCCTTGTGTCTTATTTCACTAATGGTTCATGCTCAACTGTTATCACTCAATAAATCAAAATATATTTTTTTAATTGGCAATAGCAATCATAAAAGTGTAGTAAAAACAATATAAAATCATTAAGGTATTCAAATTCCGTTCATAAAATACAATTTCAGAAATTAGCATTGTAGGAAAGTAGGATCTGCTTTCATGATGACCCCCACTTTTAGCTGGTGTCATTATGCTTTGCTAACTCGTCTGACTGGGATCCTGCTAATCATGACCCCAGTCTCTGTGCTTCTTCCCTAAATCGGACATGGTGAGTACTTAGGCACCCCCCCCCCCCCGATTGGCTACTGATGTATCCTTGTAAGTTCCTAGTATATGGTACTAAGGTACTCAGGGCGTAGGTACACAAGGGTTCCCACAGGGGCTGAAGCATGTATTATGCCACCCCTGGGAGACCACTCAAATTGTGATGACAGGCCTGCCATTGCAGCCTGTGTAAGCTGGTGCTACCAACACTTACAACAGATATAAGTGTCCTTATATTTGGGATCACTGCACTTAAAACCTATGAGTCACCTCTATGGCAGGCCTTTCGATCCTGAAGGCAGGATGCTCGGTTATAAGTGTGAGGGTGCCCCTGCATGAGCAGGACACGGAGTCCATTCTCCTGGGTTGTAAGAGGCATCAGCCCTTACAATATAAAGAATGGCTATGCGTCATTATGCGATGGCTAACTCTAAACTGGCTGTAACGAACCCCGTCGTGTTTGGTAACAAACATGTTGGAATCATAGCCCAGCACTGTAAACAGTGTTGGAGGTATGATTCCAAGCACTGTAAATCTCAGTGCTCCTGGTACCAGTCTTCTAGGCCTGGACAGCAAACTATGGCTGCTGCTGACCAGAGACCTGCTGCTGACCAGAGACATGCTTCTGCCCTCCTGCTGCTCAGCCAAGCTCAAGCAAGGAAAGACAGGACAACAGGTTTCCTGTCACAGGGAGGTGTGACCACCTCCCAGACAGTACTTAGTGTATTGGGACAGGGTGGCGCTAGCCAGTGACACTAGACTGCGTTGAAGAGCACATTTGATGCCCTCCTTGCATACTACAGGTGGAACCAGTTCAGGGAGCTGTTGGATTCTGCTCTGGTGCGAAACTGGACTAAGGACATGAGAGTATCCTCCCCACTGAGAAGACTCCTACTGCTCCTGATCTCATCCTCCTGCCAGTCTTCTGCGTCGTCTGTGCCTGTGCTCCACACAGGTTCTTCTACAGGCCTGTGGACATCCAAGACAGCCAAAGAAATCTCCTTTGAAGTGAAGGAGTCACTTCCCCGCATCAGCAGGCACCTCAACGAAGCTGACCGATCTGCTATCCCTGAGCTCCTACAGACTCTGAAAAGTTAAGCAACACAAGTGGTGGTTCTGCAGCTCCCTCGAGGCCTGCACTGTCTTCATAGCAAGTTTTAAGCCAGTATCCATCCCTTGTCAGAACCCCTGGGGTAGTACCCCTGCACACTGCATCCACTTGCCATTGCTTGTTGACTCTCTTCAGCAGAGAACTTCGGGCTCTAAGAAGCTCTAGACTCAAGCATCTCTGGCAACCAAGATCTTTGCATGCACCGCATCCTCTGCACCGTGGGACTTCATCCTTTGGCTGCTTGAGGTCCTCTTGCGACTCCTGTGTCTTCGGCCCGTGGGTCCTCTTGAGGGTCTTCTGTGACTCCAGTGGTTTCCCCTGCTTGCTCGGGGCCTGCTCTGACTTACCTGGTCATGGCCAGTCACTTGGATCTTGCTGGTCCCAACACTGCACCTTTTTCGACTACTATGCTGGTTTCTATTGCCAACGCTTGTTGGTGTCCCTGCCACACACTGACCCCTTGACTCTTGACATCCAACATAAGACAGCTTGTGAATGGCTCCTGGTCTTCTACAGCGTCACCTGGTCTGCACAGCTGCAACTTCAAGGGCACCACCAACTCTCCTGCATCCCTGACATTGGTGGGCATTCGTCTTCCGTGCCTCCTGGTCACTCCTGAGTGGCATAGACTCTGTCCCCTCTGCTTGCAGGTACCTGTCATCTTGAATCCACCTTTGGGTTCCACCGTACTCTTTCACCTTCTTCGCCAGCAGCATCTTCACTGAAGTCATCCATTGAGGTCTACGGCGGTTTCTGACATCATCTCGCACCTATGCACCCAGCTTCCCTGGTGTAGGTATCCCGGTGTATCCACGGGTGGGGTGACTCTCCAACCTTCCATCTTCCATGGGGTGTCTTCAGGGTCCACTTGGAAGTGTCCTTCTTCTCTAAAACTGCAACGGCGACTTACCCATTGACTTGTATTTAGCATTTTTCAGTCCTAAAATCATAGTATAAGAATAAGGGCCTGATTATGACTTTTGGCGGTGCGAGGGCGGATGACTCGCCACCGCTGCGCCCTGCCCCGCCAAGAGGCACTGCCACCGGCCAACCAGATTACACGTTTTTGTAGTTCGGATGGTGGGCGCCATGCGGGTCCCACGTCGGTGCTGTTTAAAAGGCTCATTGTGAACCTGAAATGGCACATCCACAGGTCTGCCAGTGCACGTTCCTCCACAGGAAGAAATGCACCATGTTGTGCATTTATTCCTGTACCGGAATTGGGGGTGCAGAAATACAGGGGGGGGCACAACATGTGGCCTCCTGCATGCACCTCCATGCACAGGGGCAAGAGGGAGCCCTGTAGGGCCCCCTTTCTTTCCTCACCACCAACCTTTTCATGGAGGAAGAACCTCCATGACAGTGCTGGCAGTGAGGAAAGTTGTAATATGCTTGGTGGTGCCTCAGGGCACCACAAAGCATATTGGGACAGCCAGGGAATGGCGGTTCTCTGGCAGTTGCGATGGTTCAATGGTTGTCTGACCACCAAAGTCTTAAAAGAGCGGTCGGAACTCCAGTGCGGTGGTGGCTGGACTGCTGTGCCCCTTGTGTCTGGCAGCCCTCGGACCGCCAGGCTCGTAAATAGGGTCTCAGGGTAATTCATTTTCAGACCCAAACTCTCCATAAAATCATAAGACCGGTCCAATAATAAATGTAAACCATTGGCTGTACGCGCAATGAGAACAGAGTTCTCTGCTTTCACCAAAGCTGGGGCCATTCTATTTCTAACCTTCAGAACGTTTTTGTAATAAACTCCAAAAATAGATCTAATTGATTAATATATAGGATAAAAAGCATGGTGGTCCATATGCAGAGCAAACACAAGGAGATGATGAATGGAGCACAGACATTTTTCAGGCACTCACCTCCAGTTACAGATATGGGTTGAATCCATCATCGTTCTTTAGCTCACTTCGCCATCCAAGTTCAGACCCAGTCATATGCAAATCAGCCTTGATCCTGCTCCTCACGGGAACAGTCCAGCCCGAACTGTCAAGCCAGTTCTTCCCTGGACTGGAAACAAACATCCTGGGACTGGTTTCGCGGCAACACCCCTCCTCAGCCAGCCTAGCTTGAATCTAGTGGCAAATTGAGCAAGGGGCCCACATCTGGGCATACCATGCCAACTTAGGGCAAACAAAGCAAACACGAGGAGATGGTGGATGGAGCGCTGAAACATTTCAGACAGTCACCCCAGTCATAGATCTTGGTTTAAAGTATCATCATTCTTTAGCTCACTTCACCACCCCAGTTCAGACTCAGCCATATGCAAATCAGTCTTGACCCTGTTCCTCATGGAAACAGTCCAGCCCAGGCAATATGCAGTCCTGCCGAACCACCCTTCCCAATTGAAAGTGCGTAGTGCATTCCTCGATGAACCATATCTTACAAAGGCTTTAAGCCCCATATGCAAACCGTGCAAAAAGCTACAAGGGCATCATCCACCCCCATGTCCCTCAGTACAGTCCACAGTTCCAATCTAACCACTGTGCTGAGGTCCATGAAGGCTACGTGTATGCTTTCCCTTTTAGCAACTGTATATTTATTCATCAAAAGATAAAGATTCAGATTTGGTTTAATTGTTCCTCATTTGGGTTTGAAACCATATTATATTTCTGACATCATTTCCTTATTATTTGCCCAGTCCGATAATTGTTTCAGCAGGGCCCTACCCAATACTTTCACTTTTGCACAGTCGCGGCTCCTGCAGGTAAGCGCGGTGGGTTGTGGAGCGGGGCAGGGAGCTGGGGGGGGGAGTCAACGGATGACAGAAAAATAAAATAAATAAATAAATCCTATTCTGTTGTCTGTCGACTTCCCCCAACCCACGCGCTTACTTGCAGGAGCTGTGACTGCTTTGGTGTCTATCAAAGAAATTGAATGATAACAAGCTGGGTCTGCTCAATTCCCTTTTTTTGAAAATTGTGTCAATAACTGATTGTTTCCATGATAAAAGGATGTCTTGGGCAACAGCATTCAAATATCGGGTAATTAATGGGGCCCAGATATCTATACATGATTTAAAAAGGTCGCCAGGCACCCTATCAGGACCAGGCGCCTTCCCAGCTGGAGTTCCACTGTTCCTTCCCTCATCTCCTCCAATTCAAATTGTAAGTTTATATCTCTGAATGGGGGTACAATGGGGTGGCATCACTGCTGCTGGCATATACATGTCCGAAATGAGCAATCCATTTCTGAGCTGGTATAGTTTGACTCATATCCGGTACTGTTACCTCATTAAATAATGGTTGATTTACAACTTTACAAAAAGTCAAACTATCTCTAGAGCTACAGGCCTCCTTAAGCTCTTCTCGTGCTTCTCTCTTCAAGGTGCTCTTTCAGCTCATTCGCACCTGCACATATTTCCTTCTAGCCTCTTTTACTCACACTGACGATCTTGGCTTTTGTTTGAGCCACCTTTAATTCTTCATAAGCACGTGTACAGCTCTTATCGAACCATTTGGGACCAAGACTGTTTGGTCTAAAACTTTTTCTAGTAAGGGCAGACTGGACCTCTTTACAGATTCTAGAGAATGAGTCCACAATAGCTTGATCAGAGGAAACAGTATTCTGACAGACCTCAAAATCATGGCTGCACACTTGTTCCTCAAGAGGTCCTCTGGGATAATCTTACACCAGCTAATGAGTCTTCCTTGCTTCTTTGTTATAAGAGAATCTTTATATGTGTTGGGAGTCTGGGCCACACAATCCTAGCAACTAAACTCAGCCATGATTGGATTATGGTCACTAAAATGCTCCACACCGCCCTAAACCCCACCACAAATAGAATCATGCTTGCAGACACATAGATATAGTCAATAGTTAAGTTGGAGCCACACTGCTGAAAGAGGCCTTGCGCCACATCCGAGTTCAGACGCCATTTGTGATCCATCATGCACCGACGGCTGAGTTTGTCCGCCCTGGTGTTCAGAGAACCTGCCAGGTGTTGAACCACCAGGGTCACGCCCTGATGTTCCAGCCACTGCCAGAGGCGCAGAGCCTCCTGGCATAGGGTCCACAACCCCACCCCGCCCTGCTTGTTGCAGTACCACGTGGCGGTGGTGTTGTCCGTGAACACCTGCACTACACTCCCCCGGCCAGAGGGGAGGAATGCCTTCAGTGCAAGCCAGATCGCCCGCAGTTCCAGAAGGTTGATGTGGAGCCGGGACTCCGCTGGAGACCAGAGGCCTCTGATCTCCGCCTCTCCCATGTGGCCCCCCCAGTCCTGGAGGGACGCGTCCTTCACAACTACGTGCTCCGGTTGGGGTAGGGAGAGGGATCTGCCGCTGACCCAATCGTGGTTCGTGAGCCACCACTGCAACTGTCTTGCAGTGCCCTCTGAGATCAAGACATGGTCGGACAAGTTGCCCTGATGCTGGGCCCACTGAAACTTCAGGTCCCACTGCAGAGCCCGCATCCGCCACCGGGCGTGATGCACCAGAAGGATGCAGGAGGCAATCAGCCCCAGAAGCCACAGCGTCAACCTGACCGAGACTCGGGATAAAGGCTGAAAGATTGGAATCAGAGCCTGAATATCCCGAACCCGCTGTTCGGGAGGATAAACCCGAAACTGCGCCGAGTCGAGAACCGCTCCGATGAAGAGGAGCTTCTGAGAGGGACACAGGTGTGACTTCGGCACATTGATGGAGAGCCCCAGCAGGTGCAGGAGGTCGGCCGTAGTCTGGAGGTGGCTGACTACTGTCTCGGGCGAGCCCGCCTTTAACAACCAGTCGTCGAGGTAGGGGAAGACTGAAACCCCTAACCTGCGCAGATGAGCCGCGACCACCGCCATCACTTTCGTGAACACCCGTGGGGCGCTGGTAAGGTCGAAGGGGAGCACGGTAAACTGAAAGTGCTCGTGGCCTACCGTGAATCGCAGGTAACGCCAGTGGGCCGGCAGGACGGGGATGTGAAAATAAGCATCCTGCAAGTCCAACGCTACCATCCAGTCTCCAGGGTCTAGGGCAGCTAAGACCTGAGTCAACGTCATCATCTTTAACTTCTCCTTATGGAGGAAGCGTTTGACGTTCCGTAAGTCCAAGATAGGGCGTAGGCCCCCTTTTTCCTTCTTGGGTACCAGAAAGTAGTGGGAGTAACAACCACACCCTACTTCTGGCCCCGGAACGCGCTCGATGGCCCCCTTGGCCAAGAGGGCCGACACTACCTCTTGCAGAAGTTGCAAGTGATCCCCGACACGCGGTGGTACTGCAGTGGCATGGCTGGAGGGGTCGCCTCGAAAGGGAAGGGAGTAGCCCCTTCGGACGATTTGCAGCACCCACCTGTCCGACGTGACAGTGCGCCAGTGGAAGATGTGATGGCGGACCCTGCCTCCCACTGGCATCACATGGGCCTGAAAGCACGGACTAGGAAGGTTTTGAGGCAGGCGCTGCAGGGGAAGGTGTGGACTGGCCTCGCCGTTGTCCCCGACCGCCGGCACGGCAGTTTTCACGGCCGCCACCGTGCTGTGTAGAAGTCTGCAGCGCGTGGCTGACAGCACGTGTGGGAGCACCCCTTCTGTGGCCACGAAAGGCGCGAAAGGCACCCGATTGCTGGCGTTGGACCGAGAGGCCCAAGGACTTGGCAGTAGCCCTGGAGTCCTTAAAACGCTCAAGCGCAATGGCCTGCCTTGTCACCAAAAAGGCGACGGCCATCAAACCGCATGTCCAGGAGGGTGGCCTGGACATCGGCCGAAAAGTTGGCAGACCTCAACCAGGCGTGGCGTCGAACCGCCACCGTCGTTGCCATCGCTCTGCCCAGTGAGTCCGTGGTTTCCAGCCCACACCGGATGGAGTAACGTGCTGCATCTCGACACTCTGCAAGGGCTTGGGCGAGTGTAGCCCGGACCTCCTCCGAGCATTGTAGCAGCACGTCCGCGACCGTGTCCCACAGGGTGTGGGTGTAGCGGCCCAAGATGCATGCGGTATTGACAGACCGTAGTCCCAAACTCAGGGACGAGAACACCTTCTTTCCGAATTGCTCGTACCTCTTGGATTCCCGATCGGGCGTAGCCGTCGGGAATGCAGTCTGGGAAGTGGATGCCTGGATGACCAGGCTCTCGGGGGTGGGTTGGGTGGACAAAAAGCAAGGGTCGCCCGGGGCTGGGCAGTAGCGTCTGGCCACGTTCCTATCCACAGGCTGACCTGTAGCGGGCTTGGACCAAGTGCCCACAAGAACGTCACACAGGGCCTCATTAAACGGCAGCAGAGGCTCATTGGAGCATGCCTGTGGTTTAAGGACCTCAATGAGGAGGTTGGTCCGCACGGCCGCGACGGGGAGCGTCCGGCCCAAGGCCTTGGTTGCCCGCGTCAACACTACACTGTAGGCAGCCCCCTCCTCCGTAGCCACGGTGGGAGGGGAGACAAATCCAGGGTCTGGCGAAGTGTCAATACCACTGGCCTCCCCAAGCTCATATGTCCAGTCCTGTTGAGACTGGCACTCCTGTGCCAGAGGGTCCATAGACCCCTCCCAATCACCCTCATCACCCATCTCCTGAAGTTCAGGGTCAACGGATGGGGCCGGTTCGTGGAAATAGAAATCTCCAAACTACGTCGAGAGCGGCGCCCAGCGGCACCGCTCCGGCGCCAGAACCGAGGGGAGGATTGGGGACGGCGCCGACAAGCGGCGCCAGAGGTGACACCCGCTGGGCCGGCGCCGGCGAGGTCGTGAGGTCGACCGGCGACGACCCGGATCCGGAACCGGATCCAGTGAGGGCCTGCGGCGCCGGGACCGAAGTCGCCGGCGGCGCCAGAGCCGAGGCACCTGGCGGCGTCGGAGCCGAAGCACCCGACCCGCCAGGCCCTCCAGCCGGGGCTGCTGGGCCCAAAGGCGCCACGGAACCCGGCTGAGGAGGAGGGAGGCACATCATGGCCATGAGGTACCGCTCGACCTCCCCCCGGCGTTGCATCGTGCCCAGGGACCTGCAGGTGTGGGGCAGGATGCGGCACCTGCGACTCTGTCGGAGCCGCGTGGGTGGTGTCACCTGAACCCCCGGCCGCGTCGTGCGAGTGTCGGGGTGGGTCGGAGAAACGATGATGTCGCTCCGACCTCTCATGCCTCTTACCTGAGGAAGATCCCGACGACCGTTGCCGACTCCCGGAGCTACGAGGACTCCGACCCCGCGACCGGTCCTTCGACCTCCTGTGGGACCGGGACCTGGAACGGCGCGGGGCCGACTGACGGAGCTCCAGTCGCTTGCGGGACCGCTCCCGCCTAGCTTTCGATGTCAGGGCCCGGCAGTCGGGGCAGGTGCGGTCGTCATGGCTGAGGCCCCGGCGATGGGGGTCGGTAACCGACATCAGTCGGTCGCACCTGGAGCAAGGTTTGAAACCGGGCATCCCTACCGGCACCGTAGGAGTCGAGGGACTCGAGAAAGAGTTGATCAAAAAGTTTAGTCAAAAAGTGACTAAGGGGTAGAGCTTCTCCGGATCTGCGCTAGCTGGCGCGGAAAAAAGAACTGACGTCAGCGCGCGAGGGCAGCGTCTAAGTACTCCGACGACATCAGACCGGCGCTAACGACGCCGACGACGGACGCGGAGCCGCGGACGATGCCTACCGGCGGCCAGGGGTATTGCTACGCAAAGTTTTCCAGATCCAGTCTGACGCCTGGGGATATTCTAAGGTAAGGAATCTATCACTAACGTGTCTCTTTCAGATTGTGAATCCTCTGAGCAATGACCACCACTGTAACAGCCGGTGCCTTTAAACGGCACCACACGATAGCGTTTTTTTTTTTTTACTAAAAGCCTTTTTTACTAGAAGCCTCAATGCGATTCTAAGAACCCCCCACTCAGTTTTAACCATGCAATCTACACCCCTGGTGTGGCTCTACTATTTACCCCCAACAGGACATCCAGAGAGGTGTCTAGACGGCCGGAGTATTTTTGGAAGCACACGCTTCTCGTACTACGGGTGAGTTGCATTTACAACACTCTGGTTGTTACAATCATTCTAAGAATGTAGCATCCTATGCTCTTGATACCAGTCACCAGATCATTTTAATTCACTTTAACTTTGTTGAGCATACTTTGGAAGAGGTAATACCTCGGCCTTTCCTGTTTGACAGTTGTTGCACATGAAGTGAGCAGAGATTGGATGACACCTCATTTCCTTTGTTTATGTCTTCCTCTCCAGGTTTCAACAAGGCGAAACCCGGCAAACATTACATTACATCAGAATATGTATACCCAATAGTGTAGATAGTTCCTCTTGGTCCTGAAGAAACGCACAGTATCGCTTTGAACTAAATAGCATGAAACATGTCGACCACCACTTCTTAGAGTAGGTTTCCGCTCTGACGGACCATCAAGCCAGAAAAACGACTACTCTCCTGGTTTTTAGTGAGGTGGGTTACCACTTTAATAAAATTGCGTTGTGGACTACCCAACCTCTTTTAAAATCATCTACACCCCCAACTACTTCCACCTAGGGTCCTCACATCCACAGCACCATATGGCAGGAACAAGAATTCTCCGCCAAAGAGCCCCTTTATGGGTGCCCGTCGGGTATTGCACCGCCGACCCGACAAGGGCGAGCCCATATGATGAAGTATGACACCTAGCTTGCTGGGTGTGTGAAGACTCTAGTTCCGACAAGGAGGATCCCCCCCCTGTGTGCCTTCACTCACTTCCCTTATCAACTGTCAAATTTTTCTGTCTAGGGGAACTGTGTACTCTTTCTTTTTGACACACCATTACCAGGGCACGTACACTGGACCCCGTTAAAGCCCTTCCTGTCCCTTTAGTTGTTTATAGTATCCTCAAAGTCATAAGCACTAGAATATTCGAAACACAATCATACATGTGCTCCATATATATATGGTGATGGACATCTGTTCCCTATACACCAGCATAAATCACAAGGATGGCCTGAATGCTATTGAGTATTTTTTGTCTGACAGAAACATTTGCTATAACGAACACAATAAAATGTTGCTCCGTATGACTTAATTATGCCTAACGAAAAATGTCTTTATTTTTAATAAAGAACTTTATCATCAACTCCGGGGCGTTGCAATGGGGGCGTGCTTCTCCCCCAGTTATGCGTGCTTGCACGTTGGATGGTGGGAGAAGCACGTCCTCATGCGGACTCATGCGGAAGATGTTTCTGAATATGTCATCAAATGGTGGAGGTTTATTGATGACTTGCTCGTTATATGGAAAGGCACAAAAGAGTCGGCACTTGAATTTGTCAACAAACTTAATATCAATTCTCTGAATTTGGAATTTACAGTACAAGTTAGCGACAGTAGGGTAGAATGTTTGGACGTGGACATTTTTGTGGAGAATAAGACCATTTGTACTAAATTACATCGGAAAAATACAGCAGGTAATTCAATTCTCCATGCGAGCAGTGCCCACCCTAAACACCTTATTAGGAGTATTCCTTATGGGGAGTTTCTCCATATTCAGAGAATCTGCAGTAGGAAAGAGGATCTAGAGATTTGTCTAGAAGAATCTAAGGAGAGATTCAGGGCGCGAGGATATAATCAAAAGGATTTACAAGCTGCCATGGATAAACTAAAGAAGGTTAATCTTTTAAATGATAGTGGGACACCAGATGTAGCTTTGGAAAATATAACTGTAAAACCTACAGTGAGACTGATTACTACTTTTAGTAATCAGGAACAGGCAATTAGGAAAATTGTCAGTAAGCATTGGCCCATCCTACATACTGATATCACACTATCCCCCGAGCTGCAAAACCAACCGACTATTACATTTAGAAGAGCACCCTCAATGAGGGATGCTTTGGTAAAAACTAGTCCAGAAGTGACCGATAAGAAAAATTGATTGACAGATAAGAAAGGTTTTGTAAAGTGTACTTCATGTAGGGCATGCAAGTTTGGAGCCAACAGACAATATTTTGTTGACCCCTTTTCTAACGTGCCCAATAAAATAAATGGTTATTACACATGCAAAACAGACTATGCAGTCTATATATTAGAGTGCACCTGTCAACTTGCCTATGTTGGCAGTACAAAACTCCCTGTTTTTAATTCGATCCTCCAGAACTTGCGGGCAATCGTGAATTCGGATCCAACTTATCCGGTTGCCCGTCATTTTAAACTAGTGCATCAGAACAAATTGGAGGATCTGAAATATTATGTTATTGACTCTGTTCCAAAATCTATTCGTGGTGGTGATAGAGAGAAAAAAGTACGCCAACTGGAGAGTCAATACATAATTCGTCTCAATACTAAAATACCGAATGGGCTCAATACAGGGGAAGATTTGGTTCATTTCTTGTAAATAGTTGTTTTTTTCTGAACAATAATCTGTACCTTGATATATATGCGGATGACAACAATATTTTTACTAACCTTTGTCTACTTTGTTCTCTTATGCTGCTACGATTACTCATTATGATTGGTGAATTAATTAATGAATCCCACTGCGGATATGTGTATATATATGAAATTGGATTTTAGTTTTTTTTGTATCTATTTATTGTAGTTAATGGATTTTAGAGAAACCTTGTATATTGTGGAATTATGTATTGGTCTTACTAGCTTTTCTGGTTTTACTATTGAATTTTTCATCAAGAGGGGTAATCCGTTTGATAAACTTCATGAATTAATAGATATTTAATAACATACTAAACGGGGATTAATCTATTTCTTGAGACATATATGTTGTTCATCTTACAAATTTAATGTGTTTGATTCTTTAGCTTATATCTTGACTAATGATATTTCTGTGGGCAGGCTATGTCATGTTTCTATATCTCTGTTCCAATTACTATAGTATAGTCGCATCCGTTCTTTTAAATTGTTTTAATAGAAGTTAGGCTAATTATTTAGCAATGCTTCATTATCACTACACTGGGTGTACTCATTATGAGGACTGCTCTTTCCCATTTTATTTTGGTGCAGTATGAAAATGCTTAAATTTCTCCTTTTCAAACAGAAATTGGGCACTTGCCCTGGATTTCTTCTAAATTGAATATAGGATTTTACAATTATAAAACTGTCTAAATTGTTAATTACAATAATGATGATAATTTTTTATATTCGAAAATGTGAGCACTTGCACTTTCAGATTGTGTCTTTTTTCACTGTTTATTACTAATGGGAGGACTGTGAGCAGACGAAATGAGATTTAAGGGCGTGGTTTTTTCTGACATGTCATGTGATCAAGGCTGGGGTAACCTGGCCGAAACGCGTCATGTTGTGACTTATGGAATAAATTGCACTTTATAAACTAGCTTTGCTGTGGTCCGTTCCTGAAGGTGTGGCAGCGTGGAGAATTGCGTGTGCTTCACAGAAAGGATTTGGTTTTATATATATATATATATATATATATATATATATATATATATATATACACATAAAAATAAGCAACTGCCGCCTTATATACACCCATTATATCATAAAAACATACATTAGAAACAGGGAAAAACAACAGCAAAACATGTTTTGAATCTGTTTTAATGCTTAGCAGTCAGAGGAAAACTCTCACATAGGACTGAAAGCATATACAGCTCCCAGGCTGCATTGCAGAAACACAGTCTAAAAAGACTGAAAAGCTAACTCATAGCAACATTAAGATAAACTGGCACCGTGCCTTTAAGGCCGTCATGACCCCCAGCTTCCCATCACGCCTTTGGGGTGACAGTTAGGTCAGTCGTTCTTTGCGGTGACTCAAAAAAGCCATGACACAAAGAGTTGAGATTACCTCATTAAAAAACACAATGATCCTTTGCCCGGGGAGGTGGGAGGGTTGCTTATGACTTTGATGTTGTTATCTCTGGAAGAGAACTAGGATAACCGGTAAGTAACTAATCCTTCTCTTCCAGGAGATCCTCATCAGTAGTCATAAGCACTAGAATAGAATAGCGAGCCTCACCTCATCCACTTGCGGGCAAAGGAAACATAACGGTAAATTAACCAATCAGCTCAGATAACTAAGCCTGGATAGATAGATTACTATCCGAATATATTCCTCAAGGAGGCCTGGCCCACTTGAGTATCAGCCCTGGAATCGGATTCTAGACAATAATGCCTTGTGAAAGTGTGAACCGATCTCCAGGTTGCAGACTTGCAAATTTCTGACATTAGGACATCATGCAAGAAAGCTACTGTGGCCGCTTTTCCCCTAGTGGAGTGTGCTTTAGGAGAAAACAACAAGGGTTTATGCGCCAACTGGTAAGCCATTTTTATACAGGACACTATCCATCTTGAAATGGATCTTTGGAGGCTGGGAAACCTGTTCTCATGGCACCATAATTCAGAAACAATTGATCCGATTTCCTTATGCCCTTGGTACCCTCTAGATAGAATTTAAGCACCCTTTTGAGGTCCAAGGAATGTAGCGACCTTTCCACAGGAGTCGCGGGGTTTGGGGAAAAAAGACGGTAGGGAGATTGACTGATTAATATGGAAATCAGATATAACCTTTGGCAAAAAAGCAGGGTGAGCCCTTAACACTACCCTGTTATGGTGAAACACAGTATAAGGTTCTTTTGCGCACAGCGCTTGGATCTCACTTACTCGGCGCGCTGATGTGATCGCTACCAGAAAAGTGCCTTCCACGTCCGGTGCTCTGGAGAGGCTTTGTGAATGGGCTCAAAAGGAGGACCCATTAATCTAGACAGCACCAGATTCAACTTCCAGGAAGGAGAAGGGTTTCGAACCGGGGGATACACTTTCTTCCACCCCTGTAGGAAATACATAACCACCTGCATTTTGAAAAAGGAAGGTTGTTAGGGTGACTTTCTGTATGCCGTAATGGCTGATAAATGAACCCTGATTGAGGCATATTTCAAACCCGCTTTTGCTAAATATAGAAGGTAAGGAAGAATGACGTCTTCCTGCCACTTCGTAGGGTCAAAATGATTTTCAACACACCATAGGTAGAACCTCTTCCATTTAAAAGCGTATGACGCTCGTGGAGGGTCGCTTAGCCTCTTTCAGGATATGCATGCAGTCCTGCGGCAGATTCAAGTGTCCATATTGTAGGACCTCAGGAGCCATGCTGCCAAGTTCAGGGAGAGAAGGCTGGGATGGAGAATCCTCCCGTCCATCTTGGTCAGTAGGTCCGCTCTGTACGGTAGCCTCCTGTGGGGGAGTACCGATAACTGAAGAAGGTCTGGGTACCACCACTGCCATTGCCAGTCTGGAGCTATCAGAATCATCTTCATGTTGGATCTGATGAGCTTGGACACCACCTTCGGGATCAAAGGCAGAGGAGGAAAGGCGTAGGCTAATGTCTCTGACCAATCCATCAAAAGCGCGTTCCCCCTTGTCCCTGGACGGTGGAATCTGGATGCGAAGGCGTGGCATTTTTTGTTTTTGTCTGCAAAGAAATCTATTGATAACGACCCCACTGTTGGAAAATGTTTGCCACCACCTCGTTGTGCAGAACCCAGTCTGGCTGATCTTCAAAGTGCTGACTGAGTGCGTCTGCTTTGACATTCTGCTCTCCCGGAAGGTGCACTGCCACTATGGAGAGGTTCCGAGCCAGAAGCCAGTGCCAGATAGCTTGAGCCTCCAGAGAAAGAGGGCTAGAGCACGTACCACCCTGTTTGCTTAGATAATATATGGTGGTCGTTTTGTCTGTTTGGATCAGGACCGGTGACTCAAAAAAGCCATGACACAAAGAGTTGAGATTACCTCATTAAAAAACACAATGATCCTTTGCCCGGGGAGGTGGGACGGTTGCTTATGACTTTGATGAGGGTTTCTCTGGAAGAGAACTAGGATAACCGGTAAGTAACTAATCCTTCTCTTCCAGGAGATCCTCATCAGTAGTCATAAGCACTAGAATAGAATAGCGAGCCTCACCTCATCCACTTGCGGGCAAAGGAAACATAACGGTAAATTAACCAATCAGCTCAGATAACTAAGCCTGGATGGATAGATTACTATCCGAATAAATTCCTCAAGAAGGCCTGGCCCACTTGAGTATCAGCCCTGGAATCAGATTCTAGACAATAATGCCTTGTGAAAGTGTGAACCGATCTCCAGGTTGCAGACTTGCAAATTTCTGACATTAGGACATCATGCAAGAAAGCTACTGTGGCCGCTTTTCCCCTAGTGGAGTGTGCTTTATGAGAAAACAACAAGGGTTTATGCGCCAACTGGTAAGCCATTTTTATACAGGACACTATCCATCTTGAAATGGATCTTTTGGAGGCTGGGAAACCTGTTCTCATGGCACCATAATTCAGAAACAATTGATCCGATTTCCTTATGCCCTTGGTACCCTCTAGATAGAATTTAAGCACCCTTTTGAGGTCCAAGGAATGGAGCGACCTTTCCGCAGGAGTCGCGGGGTTTGGGGAAAAAAAAGACGGTAGGGAGATTGACTGATTAATATGGAAATCAGATATAACCTTTGGCAAAAAAAGCAGGGTGAGCCCTTAACACTACCCTGTTGTGGTGAAACACAGTATAAGGTTCTTTTGCACACAGCGCTTGGATCTCACTTACTCGGCGCGCTGATGTGATCACTACCCGAAAAGTGCCTTCCACGTCCGGTGCTCTGGAGAGGCTTTGTGAATGGGCTCAAAAGGAGGACCCATTAATCTAGACAGCACCAGATTCAACTTCCAGGAAGGAGAAGGGTTTCGAACCGGGGGATACACTTTCTTCCACTCCTGTAGGAAATCCATAACCACCTGCATTTTGAAAAAGGAAGGTTGTTAGGGTGACTTTCTGTATGCCGTAATGGCTGATAAATGAACCCTGATTGAGGCATATTTCAAACCCGCTTTTGTTAAATATAGAAGGTAAGGAAGAATGACGTCTTCCTGCCACTTCGTAGGGTCAAAATGATTTTCAACACACCATAGGTAGAACCTCTTCCATTTAAAAGCGTATGACGCTCGTGGAGGGTCGCTTAGCCTCTTTCAGGATATGCATGAAGTCCTGCGGCAGATTCAAGTGTCCATATTGTAGGACCTCAGGAGCCATGCTGCCAAGTTCAGGGAGGGAAGGCTGGGATGGAGAATCCTCCCGTCCATCTTGGTCAGTAGGTCCGCTCTGTACGGTAGCCTCCTGTGGGGGAGTACCGATAACTGAAGAAGGTCTGGGTACCACCACTGCCATGGCCAGTCTGGAGCTATCAGAATCATCTTCATGTTGGATCTGATGAGCTTGGACACCACCTTCGGGATCAAAGGCAGAGGAGGAAAGGCGTAGGCTAATGTCTCTGACCAATCCATCAAAAGCGCATTCCCCCTTGTCCCTGGACGGTGGAATCTGGATGCGAAGGCGTGGCATTTTTGGTTTTTGTCTGCAAAGAAATCGATTGATGACGACCCCACTGTTGGAAAATGTCTGCCACCACCTCTTCGTGCAGAACCCAGTCTGGCTGATCTTCAAAGTGCTGACTGAGTGCGTCTGCTTTGACATTCTGCTCTCCCGGAAGGTGCACTGCCACTATGGAGAGGTTCCGAGTCAGAAGCCAGTGCCAGATAGCTTGAGCCTCCAGAGAAAGAGGGCTAGAGCACGTACCACCCTGTTTGTTTAGATAATACATGGTGGTCGTTTTGTCTGTTTGGATCAGGACCGAGTTGGGCGTGATCAAAGGCAAAAAAGCTTTCAGAGCAAGATGGACTGCTCGTAGCTTCAACATGTTCATGTGGTAGGACTGTTCTTTCGTGGACCACCGGCCCTGCATTTGAAGGCACCCCATCTGTGCCCCCCATCCTTGTAGAGACGCATCCGTTATCAACAATTGCACTGGAACCGGTTGATGAAAGGGGACTCCCACCAACAGATTCTGCGGCCGAGTCCACCACTTGATGGAGGATTTCGCTGCTTGGGAGAGCTCGAGCCGATCCTCCCAGCAATCCGTTGCTTGGTCCCACTTGTCTTCTAGATCTTGTTGCAATGGACGCATTCTCAGCCTGGCGTTGGGGATGAGAAATATGCAGGAGGCCATCGACCCCAGCAGAGATGCCACTTGCCGGACTGCTGGGCGATCTGTCCGAAGGAGAGCCTTGCACTTCTGCTGCATTGAGGAAAGTATCTCCCCCAAAGGAAACGCTCTTCCTTTGTTTGTATCCAGAGTTGATCCCAGATAGTGGATCTCTGGGTGGGCTGTTGTACAGACTTCTCCATGTTGACATGAAGACCCAGTTTGTGTAGTTGCTGTAGACAACGGGTACTCATAGTACGGCCCACGGGCAAGCAGCGGCCCGGCAAGCCTTCCGTGGCAGCCCGCGGACCATGAGACATCGTACCCGTGTTTTCAAAGAGTGTCTGTAAACACTCTGGTGCTCTGTGGGGGCCAGGCGATTCATTCCAGCGAGGCCAGAGTGGAGATGCAGGGGCGCTAAGAGGAGGTGAAATACAGCAAAGCCCCATTCACATGCAAATGGTCTTTTTAAAGACCTGTGAAGTGCTCGGGTGGGGGCTGTGGGTGCGCGCACTGGGGAAGCGGTCTCAGCCCGGCACACAGGCAGAGTGAGATGACAGAGGGAGATAGAGGGACAGAGACAGAGGGAGGGAGTGAGGGAAAGGGAGGGAGGAGGGCGACAGAGGGAGGAGGGCAACAGAGGGAGGAGGGCAACAGAGGGTGGAGAGCGACAAAGGGAGGGAAGGGAGTGAGGGAAGGGAGTGCGGGGAGTGAGGGAAGGGAGTGCGGGGAGTGAGGGAAGGGAGTGAGGGGAGTGAGGGAAGGGAGTGAGGGAAGGGAGTGAGGGGAGTGAGGGAAGGGAGTGAGGGGAGGGGAGTGAGGGGAGTGAGTGAGGGGAGTGAGTGAGGGGAGTGAGTGAGGGGAGTGAGTGAGGGGAGTGAGTGAGGGGAGTGAGGGGAGTGAGTGAGGGGAGTGAGTGAGGGGAGTGAGGGAAGGGAGTGAGGGAAGGGAGTGAGGGAAGGGAGTGAGGGAAGGGAGTGAGGGAAGGGAGTGAGGGAAGGGAGTGAGGTAGGGGAGTGAGGGGAGTGAGTGAGGGGAGTGAGTGAGGGGAGTGAGTGAGGGGAGTGAGTGAGGGGAGTGAGGGAAGGGAGTGAGGGAAGGGAGTGAGGGAAGTGAGTGAGGGAAGTGAGGGACGGGAGTGAGGGGAGTGAGTGAGGGGAGTGAGTGAGGGGAGTGAGTGAAGGGAGTGAGGGAAGGGAGTGAGGGAAGGGAGTGAGGGAAGGGAGTGAGGGAAGGGAGTGAGGGAAGGGAGTGAGGGAAGGGAGTGAGGGAAGGGAGTGAGGGAAGGGGAGTGAGGACAGGGGAGTGAGGACAGGGGAGTGAGGAAAGGGGAGTGAGGAAAGGGGAGTGAGGAAAGGGGAGTGAGGAAAGGGGAGTGAGGAAAGGGGAGTGAGGGAAGGGGAGTCAGGGAAGGGGAGTCAGGGAAGGGGAGTCAGGGAAGGGGAGTCAGGGAAGGGGAGTGAGGGAAGGGGAGTGAGGGAAGGGGAGTGAGGGAAGGGGAGTGAGGGAAGGGGAGTGAGGGAAGGGGAGTGAGGGAAGGGGAGTGAGGGAAGGGGAGTGAGGGAAGGGAGTGAGGGAATGGAGTGAGGGCAGGGAGTGAGGGCAGGGAGTGAGGGCAGGGAGTGAGGGCAGGGAGTGAGGGGGTGAGGTAAGGGGAGTGAGGGAAGGGAGTGAGGGAAGGGAGTGAGGGAAGGGAGTGAGGGAAGGGGAGTGAGGGAAGGGGAGTGAGGGAAGGGGAGTGAGGGAAGGGGAGTGAGGGAAGGGGGGTGAGGGAAGGGGAGTGAGGGAATGGAGTGTGGGAAGGGAGTGAGGGAAGGGAGTGAGGGCAGGGAGTGAGGGCAGGGAGTGAGGGAAGGAAGTGAGGGGGTGAGGGAAGGAAGTGAGGGGGTGAGGGAAGGGAGGGAGGGGATGAGGGAAGGGGAGTAAGGGAAGGGGAGGGGAGTGAGGGAGGAAGGGGAGGGAGGGAGGGAGGGAAGGGGAGTGAGGGAGGGAGGGAAGGGGAGGGAGGGGAGGGAGGGAAGGGGAGTGAGGGGAGAGGGTGAGGGAAGGGGAGGGAGGGAGGGAAGGGGAGTGAGGGAAGGGGAGGGAGTGAGGGTGAGGGGTGTGAGGGAGGGAGAGGGGGAATAGGGGGAAGGAGAGTGAGGGAACTGCCATTTTAAGTGTCTGGCTGTTATAAACTAGTTTAATGCTCTTTTAATTGTGTAAATATTTTAAACCTCTTTTTAACTATATTTATTGATGTATGTTTTAAGCCCACTCCCGTGATTTAGCTGTGAAGGCTCAGGGATAGTATTCGGTCATGCACTAGCACTTTTTGAATTGTACATTCTTGTACACTTGTTGATGATAATGTGGCCACGTATATTATGTATTGTGTATAAATATCATGTATATTGTATATCTTTTATGATGCAATTGCAACGAAATAAAGATTATTGATGATGAGTGAGGGAAGGGGAGTGAGGGAGTGAGGGAAGGGGAGGGAGGGAGTGAGGGAAGGGGAGGGAGGGAGTGAGGGAAGGGTAGTGAGGGAGTGAGGGAAGGTGAGGGGAGTGAGGGAAGGGAGTGAGGGAAGGTGAGGGAAGGGAGTGAGGGAAGGGAGTGAGGGAAGGGAGTGAGGGAAGGGAGTGAGGGAAGGGAGTGAGGGAAGGGAGGGAGTGAGGGAAGGGAGTGAGGGAGGGAGTGAGGGAAGGGAGGGAGTGAGGGAAGTGAGGAAGTGAGGGAAGTGAAGGAAGGGAAGTGAGGGAAGGGGAGTGAGGGAAGGGGAGTGAGGGGAAGGGGAGTGAGGGGAAAGGAGTGAGGGGAAGGGAGTGAGGGAAGGGACTGAGGTAAGGGAGTGAGGTAAGGGAGTGAGGTAAGGGAGTGAGGGAAGGGAGTGAAGGAGTGAGGGAGGGGGTAAGGGAGGGGTGAGAGAAGGAGAGAGGGAAGGGGAGTAAGAGAGGGAAGGGGAGTAAGGGAGGGAAGGGGCATAAGGGAGGGAAGGGGCGTAGGGGAGGGAAGGGGAGTAAGGGAGGGAAGGGGAGTAAGGGAGAGGGAAGGGGAGTGAGGGAGGGAAGGGGGGTGAGAGAGGGAAGGGGAGGGAGTGAGGGAGGGAGAGGGGGAATGGGGGAAGGGGAGGGAGGGGAAGAGGGTGAGGGAGGGAAGGAGAGGAAAGGAGAGGGAAGGGAGAGGGAGGAAGAGGGGGGAGAAGGAAGGGGAGGGAGGGAGAGGGAAGGAGAGGGAGGGGGAGGGAGGGAGAGGGAAGGAGAGGGAAGGAGAGGGAGAGAGGGAGAGAGGGAGAGTGAGACAGAGGGAGACCGGGGAGAGAGGGAGGCAGAGAGAGAGAGAGAAAGAGATAGAGGGAGGGAGACGGAGAGAGGGAGAGAGAGAGAGGTGTGTATGCCGGGTCTGGTAGCTCAGTGGACGAAGGCGTCTGCTGCAGGGATCTTTGTTCAACCTCATGGTCACAGTTTTTTGTTGTTGCTCTAGCTCCGCCCCCTCCCCCACTGACCCCGCCCCCAGCGGTGCGGCCCTCGGACACAAACCACACTGTAAATTTGGCCCCCGAGAGAAAGTTTGTGAGTACCCATGCTGTAGACAGACTTGGAAATCGCTCCTTACTTGTTGAGGAGATGGCCCTTTGAGGAGCCAATCATCAAAGTAAGAGTAGACGAATAGACCTTTTCTGTGTAGGGCGGCAGCCACCACTGCCATGCACTTGGTAAAGACTCGTGGGGCAGACGTCAGCCCGAAGGGTAAGACCTTGTATTGATAGTGCTTGTCTCCGAACACAAACCGCAGATACTTTCGATGACGTCGATCAATGGGTATATGGAAGTACGCATCTTGGCGGTCCACCGAACTCATCCAATCTCCTGTTTGCAGATGTGGACATATTTGATGAAGGGCCAACATGTTAAACTTCTCCTTCACGATGACTGTTCAGCAGGCGGAGGTCAAGGATAGGTCTGAACTTGTGCTCCTGGTCTCTTTTGGGCACAAGAAAGTACATGGAGTGGACTCCCTTCCCTCGCTGCTCGGAAGGAACCTCTTCTATGGCCTTTTTTCGCAGAAGGGTTGCCACTTCCTGCCGGAGCAACTTTAGTTGGTGAGGACGAGCTCCTTTTGGAGGAATGTCTTTTGGAAGCACACGAAAACGTAGTGCGTATCCATTGCGCAGTATATTGAGCACCCAATGATTTTTTGTGATGCTGCACCACTCTTCCAGATGATGTGAAGCACTTCCTCCCACTGAAGTGGGCAACAGCGCCAGAGGAAGCTCCCGCTCATTGCTTCCCTGCTGATCTGGCCGTGATAGAGGACTGTTGCTGGTGACCACCTCTACCTCTGTTGGATTTACAGCCCTGGTACTGCAACTTGCCTTGGTTTTTTCCTTGGGACCATTGAGGGGTTTGAACCCTCTGCTAGTATTCCTTGCTCTGGTTGGGCCTGTATCGACGTTTGTACTCCTCCTTTTTCTCCAAGCCCACAGCTTTGAGGGTGTCGAGTTCCGCCTTCATCCTGCCCATTTCCTCATCTGTATGGGTGCCAAATAGAGAGGAGCCGGAAAATGGGAGATTTAGGATTCTCTACAGTGCATCTGGCTTGAGTGCTGTCAGCCTCAGCCAGGAGGATGTCCTGGCACAAACCCCATGGGCATATGAATGTGCCGTCCGCTGCTGTACTGATCACTTGGTTGGCAACAAGTGACCCCTCGGTGATAATCTCTTCAAAGTCCTCTGATCCTCTTTTGGTAGCTTCTCTTTGAAGCAGTCCAAGGAGTCCCACAAGGCCCTATCATAGCGACCTAATAGGGCTGCTGCACTAGAGACCTTTAATGATGAAGCCACTGAGCTGCACACCTTACGTCCCCAAGAGTCCTGGGACCTACTTTCCTCATCGGGCGGAACCGATGAAGATGGCAGCCACCACATGAGTTTTCCTTGCTGCCGCAATGATTAACGAGTCTGCAGGCGGATCCGTCTTCAAGAAGACAGGGTCTGAGGAAGCCAGCTTTTTTTTTTTCTGAATTCGAGCCGGTGCGGCCTTGATCGTAGCTGGTGTCAGGGAGATGTCCATCACGGGTTCCAGAAGACCAGGAACCAAGGGGAGTAGTGGACGCGACGCTGCCCTCTGATGCAGAGTTTCAAAGATCACTGTTGTTTCCACCTGAGGGGCAGACATCTCGATGTTGAGCTTCTGAGCCCCTCTCTGAAGCACATCATGGTAGGTGTTGATGTCATCTATCGGAGATACCCTCAATATAGGGCGGTCCGAAAGGGTAGGGGAATAATCCCTCTTCGATGATCGGGTGGCAGAAGACCACGACGGTGTCCTTCTCCTTCTGCGATGGGAACTATGTCTTCTTTTCCGAGACCTGCCTGTGTGTTCCTCACGTCTGGGGGAACGCGATCTGTCCACCTCCTGCACCAACCATTGTAAAGGTGACCTGTGGATGGGACTGTCATATTCCTGCATCCGCTGCGTCGCCCCCGTATCCTTGTTCCAGTGATGCAGGGGGAGGAGCCATCTTGGAGACAAGTGCACAGCAGGGGAAGCATCCCTGTGTGATGGAGACGGATGATTAGGTCTGCTGGAACACCCTTCTGGAGAGGCTGATCTCATGGAAGGGTGTCTGGGGGAATGCGAGGAAGAATGGCATGACGCGGATTCTGTCACCAGAACCACGGATCCTTCTCTAGACCTCACTGAGGTGGGCCTTGACTTCGGGCGTGCGTCTCTCGACGTCGAACCGGACCTTCAGTCTGATTTTGTTTGAATATGTTTATTGCATTTTTTATCATTTTTATAGCATTACACATATGCGGAAAAAAAAGGAGGATTAACCGTACTGTAGGACAGAATATTTGTCACAGATCGCTTCAGCTATTCATACACATAAAGGAGCTCATTCGTAAGGATCAAAATAAAGGTAAAACAGGTAAATCAGCATGGTAGTATCATCAGTTACAGCAGGGGTACTCATAGTACTGGCCCGCGGGCCAGTGGCGGCCCGGCAAGCCTGTCCTGGCGGCCCGCGGACCTCGCAGACATCATACCCGTGTTTTAAAAGAACACATTTTTTTTAAAGAATGTCTGCAAACAGCAGCGACACTCGGAGAGACTCTGCTGCTCTGTGGGGGCCGGGTGATTCATTCCAGTGATATGCAGAGCAGCAGAGTCTCTCTCACACACACAGCCGCACCCGAGCACTTTGACAGGTCTTTAAAAAAGACCATTTGCATGTTAGTGGAGCTTTGTTGATTTCACCTCTTCTTAGGCCCCTGCAGCTCTGCTCTGCCTATCACTGGAATTAACCACCCGGCACCCACAGAGCGGAGCTGCAGGGGCCTAAGAAGAGGTGAAATCAACAAAGGTCCACTAACATGCAAATGGTCTTTCTAAAGACGTGTGAAGTGCTCGGGTGCGGCTGGAAGCGGGAAGAGGTCTCAGCCCTGGCAGACACAGTCATGTTAGCAGTCTACTCAAGGTGACATTTTACCACAGAGATGCACTGCTCTAAATGTAATACATCTAGTTCCTTCAGTATCGAGTCAAAGGCAGTTTAAATTTGAATATTGGAGTTTGAATTTGAATAAATAAATGAAATAAATAAATAAATAAGTTTCCGATATGGTGGTGGGGGTCATGCACGTCTTCATCCTGCTTGGGAGTGCCGAAGAAGAGCATTTATCTATGCTGCTTTTGGAGAAACATGCAATGATTTTAGCATTAGAATATAATGCATCATAGTGTGGCAAGGGTCTCGGGATACCTCGGGGTTCACAAGGTGGGTGGCACTCTGTCTGGAGTGAGGGCACGTAAGAGATGCTACTTCCAGAAACTAAAGTGAATCAAGATTAGCCACTGCTAAGAATTAGTCCTATTGAATAGGAGTTCATGGGGCAAGAGCATTCTGAAGGTAGTGAAACTCTTTACGTCGAGGGAGGTAGAGGGAGACAGAGGGAGAGGGAGAGGGAGGGAGGGAGGGAAACAGAGGGAGAGGGAGGGAAAAGGAGGGAGGGAGACCAAGAAATGGAGACAGAGGGAGGGAGGCGGAGGAGGGAAGCAGAAGTGAGGGAGTGAGGGGAGTGAGGGAGGGAGGCGGAAGTGAGAGAGTGAGGGGAGGGGAGTAAGGGGAGGGGAGTAAGGGGAGGGGAGTGAGGGGAGGGAGAGAGGGAAGGGGAGTGGGGAAGGGAAGGGGAGTGGGGAAGGGAAGGGGAGTGGGGAAGGGGAGAGAAAGTGGGAAGGGGAGTGGGGGCGAGAGGGAAAGGGAGTGGGGAGGGACAGAGGGAAGGGGAGCAGGGGAGTGAGGGAAGGGGAGTGAGGGGAGGGAGGGAAAGAGGGAAGGGGAGTGAGGGGAGGGAAAGAGGGAAGGGGAGTGGGGAAGGGGAGGGAGAGAGGGAAGGGGAGTGGGGGCGAGAGGGAAAGGGAGTGGGGAGGGACAGAGGGAAGGGGAGCGGGGTAGGGGAGGGAGAGAGGGTGGGGGAGAGAGGGAAGGGGAGTGGGGAGGGACAGAGGGAAGGGGAGCGGGGTAGGGGAGTGAGGGAAGGGGAGTGAGGGAAGGGGATTGAGGGAGGGAGTAAGGGAAGGGGAGTGACGGAGGGAGTGAGGGAAGGGGAGTGAGGGAGGGAGAGAGGGAAGGGGAGGGAGAGGGAAGGGGAGAGAGAGAAGGGGAGAGAGGGAGAGAAAGATGGAGGGAGAGAGAGAGAGAGAGAGAGAGAGAGATAAAGAGAGATGTGTGTATGCTGGGTCTGGTGGCTCAGTGGACGAAGGTGTCCACTGCAGGGACCTGTGTTCAACCTCGTGGTCACAGTTTTTGTTGTTGCTCTAGCCCCGCCCCCTCCCCCATTGACCCCCGCCCCCACCGGTGCGGCCCTCGGACCCAAACCACAATGTAAATTTGGCCCCCGAGAGAAAGTTTGTGAGTACCCATGAGTTACAGTTACGCCAAAGAGAGAACAGTGATCATCAGTGGCTGTTCACAATATAAAAGGAAAAGTAAGGATAAATCAATAGCTGTTTCCCAGTATCACATCAGAGATTTGTTCAGTTCGGAGCATGGGTTATGCTATGGCAGCAGAGCAAGGCATAACGGGCACATCAGCAATGCAATATATATCCAAAGCTTTGTTTCTAAACCAACAAATATAAAGAACAATCTAAAGAATTCAGGAACAAAAGACTGGGCGGTGGCTAACAGTAAATGCGTGTGTACGTGTGGTGTGCATGGGGCTGGTGGTAGGTAGGCATGTTTGGTGCTATGTCGGTAGTAAGGCTCTAGTCGTATCTCCAGCCCGGCACGCAGCGGGAGGGGGGGAAAAGAAAGGAACGGGGCGAGAACTCAGTCGGGAATATGCAGAGAGCGGCACGGGCGGCTAAACAATGCCACTCCGCAGGCACGCCTGGTGGTAAGTTGTCAAAGTGCTATCCCAGTCCAGCGCTATGGGATACATTCGGAGCCCCGCTGTTTCTTCTCTATGTAGCGCTACACTCTCCGCCCTTGCCCAGTTGTCAAATGAGGTACGCCAGAGAATCGCCTGGGGGGGTGCACTATTCTTCCAGCGCTTGGTAATGAGACGTTTCGCAGTTATCAGCCCCAGGTCCCAGAACCTCGCCTGGACTTTCGTCTGTTTCGTTCTTCTAAACAGGCCCAATAAGCAAGCCTCCCATGTATGCGGCAAACTGCCTCCCGTTGCAGCTGCCAAAGTCCCCGACACTGCAATCCAGTAGGTGTGCAGTGAAGGGCATGTCCAGAGTACATGCAGGAGCTGTGCGTCAACTAGTCCGCATCTGGGGCATGCCGATGTATCAAGTCCAAAGTATCGATTGAGCTTATCTGGGGATAGATACGCACGGTGCACAATATAATATTGTATAATCTTAAAACGTGCATTGCGCGGTATATTCTGTGTCCCAGCTAGTATCTGCGCCCATTCCCTGTCAGTCCAGTCCCGGCCCCTATCAACTGTCCATTTGTCTCGCAGCCGCTGTGACGAGAACTGTGTGTGTGTGTGCGTGTGTGTGTGTAGTGCTTGGGCGCGCCAGTGTACTATGTGAGAGCCGTTTCCCATCACATGCAGATACTGGATAAGTAAATGTGTTGGTGGCTCCTCTGTTAGACCTCACCAGGTACGTGTCAGTGTATGTAGGAGTGTCGCATGGGTCAGGAACTGGCCTACTGGAAGCCCCGTTATATCAGTCAGGGTTGCAAAAGAAAGCAGCTCACCATCGGCTAACAAGTCTCCCAGACTTTCCAAATCAACGGCCGTCCAATGCTGGTTCCGTAAGTGCGCCTCCCTCCCAAGGTGTACCGAGCAGCGGTAGATTGGGAGCATACGGTTTGGTAGCATTGGTAAGTTTCAGGCTCCTTTCATAACATTTTCTCGCCACCGCGAGGTGTATCTGATCAGGGCAGCGGATCTTAGTTAAGGGGTGAAACAGCGCGTGTACCTGTGCGACCGTCATGACTGCGTTGTCCGAGGTAGTATCCCCTAAGTTCTTCCCGCTCAACCAGTAAGTGACCCACTGCAGCTGCACTGCCAGGTAGTAAAGCTCGTGGTTGGGGACAGACAATCCTCCACTCTCCGTTGCAGCATAAAGTGTCTTCAATGCAACTCTGGGATGCCCCGTGTTCCAGATCAAGCGTCTGGTTAGAGTTTCCAGCTCGCGGAAAATGCAAGTTGGAACATAGACCGGTAGGTTTGCATAAAAGTACAGTAACCTAGGCAGGGCAACCATCTTTGCAAGCGTAATACGACTGGGGACATTCAGCGGAAGGGAGTTCCAGAAGGACACCTGTGCTGTAAGTGACGAAATCGTTCTGGTGAGGTTGCCTTCCAACAGATCAGCGGGTTCACGATAAACCTGGATCCCCAGATAACGAAAAACGGCTGGATACCAGAGGAGTCGTTCACCCATTACTTCAATATCGCACTCCGGGGTGTCCGCAGCGAAAGAATATACACCTGATTTCGCCCAATTAACGCGAAGTCCCGACACGTCCCCAAAATTGCTAAATATGGCAGTGAGCGCGCATGGAAAGCAGGTCAGGTCTTTAATGTAGATCAATAGATCATCAGCATACAGTGATACTGAGTGCACCCCGTCAGCTAAGGGGATACCCCAATCTGCACCGGAAGCGCGCAACTGTGTCGCCAAGGGTTCCATCATGAGTGCAAAGATCAAGGGGGAAAGGGGGCATCTCTGCCTGGTACCTCTGCGAACACGAACCGGGTTAGAGAAAAGCCTGCCCGTGCGTATACGCACTACCGGGTCAGAGTAGAGGAGTTCCACCATCCGAAGATAGGCAGCACCTAGATCAAATTTTTCCAGCACCCGCATTAGGTAGGGCCACTCCACAGAATCGAACGCTTTCTCAAGATCGAGAACCACGCACCCGAGTGAGGCCACTGGGATACGGCCAGACTCTGCACCCGAAATAACCGCCTAATATTATAAGATGTGCTGCGGGTTGGCACAAAACCGCTCTGGTCGGCGTGTACTAGCGTAGGGACCAGAGGGGCCAATCTCTGGGCCAGCACAGACGCCAGGATCTTGTAGTCCGTGTTGAGGAGGGCAAGCGGCCTGTATGATCCCGTATTGAGCACGTCCCTCCCAGGCTTTAAAAGCGATATCACGTTCGCCTCATTCAGGGTCGGTGGGAGAGTAGCATCTGCTATTGCCGCTGCATATACTCATAATAACTCGGGAATGAGAATAGTAGAGTAGGCCTAATAAAATTCTGCAGGTAACCCATCTGGGCCTGGGGTCTTACCATTGGAGAGGGAGAATATAACCGTCCGAAGTTCCTCCGCTGTAAGTGGTGCGCCTAATTCCTCGCGTTGTGCGTTCGTGACCGCTGGTATCGGTAGTTCCGACAGATACCCGGAGATATCGTCCCAAGAGGCTTGTAAACGGGAACGGTATAGATTCTCATAGTGACCTGTAAAAGCCGCATGTATAGCTCTCTGTGTGTAGACAATGTCGCCCTGTGTGGTGCGGACCGACAGTACCGGTAGCGTTTGGGTGTCTCGCCGTATCAGCCAAGTTAATAACTTACCCGGCTTGTCCCCGGTATGGTGTGTACGCGCCGAGTGTGCAGCATAGTTCAAGCTCTTTAGTCTATCTAGAAGTTGAGCGTGGTGTTCTCGGGCAGCCACTAACCTCGTATCGTCACCCCCCACAGCCTCTTGTTCGCCAATCAGTAAGTCGGACTCTACTGTTGTCAGATCTCTGTCCACCTGGCGTCTCATCCCCGCTTGTGTGCCCAGACAGTGACCCCGTGTGACCACTTTAAACGCCTCCCACTCAACCTGTGGTGTGGATGCAGTGTCCGTATTGTCCTCAAAATATTGTAATATGCGAGCCAAGAGCAATTCCCTGAATGGGGCGTCCAAAAGGACCTCCGGCTGAAGTCGCCACGTGGGGATCGGTGGGTGCGGGCGTTCCCAGGCAAAATCAAGAGAGTGTGAGGGTTGTGGTCTGAGTGGGTGCGACCCAGATAGCAGGTGTCTGTGACATGGGGCAGCAGGTCGCTCGATAACATGAATCTGTCAAGTCTGACATGTAGTGCGTGGGCGCCTGAGTAATATGAATATATGAATAAGTCTTCGTACTGGGATTACGACGGCGTCGTGGAGATCCCACTGTGTCTCCCAGTCGGCGAACACTCTCGATGTTCCAACCATCGGCCCGTTGGCCGGGGGGGGTTGGGGTGGAAGTGAGCGGTCCAGCGTGACATCTAGAACACAATTATAGTCACCTCCAAGTAAAAGTGGAACACCCGGCCATGGCGCTATCGCCGTTGACAACCGTTCAAGGAAACGCTCCTGATCAGTGTTCGGAGCATAAACAGAGGCTATGACTACCTGTTGTCCATCAAGTCTACCCTGAAGCAGCACATATCTGCCCTCGGCATCTACTTTACTGTGAGTGAGAGCAAAGGGGACCCCCAGACGAATCCATATTAGGGTTCCACGCGCATATGCTGAGAAACCCGTGGCATACAGTTGCCCCCTCCACCGGCGGCGCAGTGTAAGTACCTCCGGGTCCGTCAAGTGGGTCTCCTGCAGCAGCGCTACCTGTACCTGGAGCCGCTTGAGATATGAGTAAACCTGGTAACGGCGTGAGGGGGTATGCATACCGCACACGTTCCAGGTGCAAAATTTAACTGAAGACATTACAGCTGTTTCCCCACGTCCCGCCCACACCCCCCACCCACAGCACCCAGACCAGCAGCACAACAGATCATATTATCATATAATGCACAGTACAGCGCCCGCATTTTCCCACCGCCTCGCGTGCACACATCAGGGGGGCGGGGAAAAAACCACCAGTCTCAAACAAGGGGAACATAACCACAATTCCAAAAGGTCGACAGCGAAACATGCTGTCGTCCAAACGCTCTAGTGAGCTCTAACAGTCCGTAAATGCAAGGGGGCTATACTGAGGGGTTAGTACCAAATATACAGAGGGTTCATGCAATCAGGGTGAGGGTGCAATCTCCCCACCACAGGCAATTATTGTCATTGAGCCTATCATCAGCGGGAGTTCCTGGTGTACGGGAGTTCCAGTTCGAAAAGGTCAGGAACCAAGCAATCAGTTGTTGCGCTGGGCGGGGCGCAGGCAGTCACTCACCGCCGGGGGGGGGGGGGTACGTCAACCCCCCTATCTAGCCTTAGAACCCACCAACAGCGGGACCACCCGTGACAGGACTCAAATGTTAGTCTCGGCACGTGGTCTCATAACGAATAGGTCCAAGCCACGCTGTCGCGTCAGAGCAGAGCTTCCAGCAACCCTTCAGCAAGTTGTGAATTCAGCGGCACAGTAGCCGTTGATGTGTTTTTGTGTCTCCATGGCAGGTCGCTTATATTGAAGCGTGGTCAGTGAACTAAGTCAGCGGTCTGCGGTGTAACATCTGGGAGATCCACCGATACTTGGGAATCCGGCAGTCCGTCAAGTTACTCATCATCACTCACAATACCTTCAGGGCTAGCTCCAGGGGCAGGGCCCTCTGCCATCGAACCACTGATCTCTGCCACCATACGGAGGGCCTCTTGTTGTTCACTTTGCCTAAGTTCAGGGGTGGGGCCCACTTCCGTCTCTGCACGTGTCGAAGTTGTTGTGGAGAGTCTCCTGCGTCGGCGAGCTTCCCTATCTCAGCGCATCTTCGGTGGCATCGCACTAGGTTCGGTGTCAATGCCCGAGTCGAGCCATGCCTCAGCCGCTTCAGGGGTATTGAAGAAGTGTGTCTTGCCTTGAGCCACAACTCACAGGCAACAGCAGGGAGTACTGGAGAGCCAGGCGGCGGAGTCGTCGTTTCACCGCCAGAAATGAGTGTCGTTGACATTGTACTTGTACAGTGTAGTCCGGAAAGAACATAATTTTCGCATTTTCAACCCTGACTTCGGACAGTTTCCTAGCCTCGCGTAGAATGGTGTCGCGGTAATTCAATACGCGGATAAGCATGGGTCTCGGGTTTGAGCCCTCAGGGGGGGGTGTCGGGTCGGTACACGGTGGGCTCGCTCCACTACAAAGTGCTGCGAGAGGGTGCCTTCCGGGAGGATGCCCATGAGCCAGCGCTCCACATGTTCCGGCGCTTCTCTAGGTTCCCACCTCTCCGGCGAGCCCACTATGCGGATGTTGTTTCTTCTCGCCCGCCCTTCCGCATCCTCTGCGCGATCTTCCAAAAACTCCACCCTGTTAAGAAGATCTTGGACATGTTTGTCTATCTGAGTGAGCTTAGGAGACAAATCCGTCATTGTATTCTCTAGGGCTGTCGTCCGGTCAGAGAGTTTTTTGTGGCCAGCTCGAAGGTGTGTCAGATCTATGGCCACACTGTCAATTTTAGTCTCTAAGGAGGTGCGGGTCAGTTGCATCGACTCCTCTAGTCTATCCATTGCCGCCAGCATTGTGTCTAGTTTGGAGGCGGTTTGGTCCTGTTCAGCCTGCTTCGCCATCTTCACCTTCACCTGTGTGCCGCCGGTACCAGCTCTAGTCTTAGGACCCACCGACATGGGAGGCACCAAAGTGTTTAGTCAAGAGTATGTTCCAAGGAGTCTCCTTATGTGAGTCGCAAATGAAATCTTATCGTGGGTGTGACGCAGTTCAACTGTGAGGGAGCGTAAGTCTTCTGTACTCCGCGATCATGTCGCAAGCAAGCACACATTGGGACCGGCCGCTGCTGGAGGGCGCACCAGTCTCGAGCCCCTCGTGTCAGTACCCAGGTGCAAAGGGGGGCCAGCGGTGCAGCCAGTCGGCGAACAGATGTCCTGTGTAGGGACCCAGTGCCCGGGAGGGTGCGATTCAGGAGGGATGGTACTGTCCGCTAGGTGTACCCCCGGTTGCTGCAATAGGCAGTGACTGCAGAGCATAAGTGAGGTCTATTAACGGTTTCCACAGCACCTTCTTCCGCCTCGTAGTGCATGCGCCAGTACTTATGTGCCACTAGTAGCCTCGATCGTTCTCGTGCGCACGTGCACCGCCTTTACGTGGGGGATCGCAGTGTTCTTGGGCAAGTACCACAGCAGAGCCACAACAGCCTCAGGGCTCGCCTCTGCCACCTTATGACTATAGGTCCATGGATGTAGCTCTTAGAGGGTGTCTACTGTTCCCTGGCAGGGTAGGTATGCCTCGTGCAAATGGGCTCGGGACGGGGTCCATGCAATGGAGTACCTCAGAAGGTGTGTCAGTGTCTGAGATGGGCAGGTGGCGCGGCGAGGCGCAAAGAGAGTCCCAACTGCACCACCACAGACATGGCGCTGTTGGCGCCGCCGGTGCAAGCAGTAGTCCAGTCCCAAATCCAACCACTCCGTATTCGGAGGGGAGCCAGGCGCAGCACACCCACAGCGTCGCCTCCCTCAGCGATCCGCCGATATAGCTGGGAGACAGTTCACCACCACAGGGCCTAGCCGGCCGGCTGGATCCCTGGCCTCAGTTGATTAGTCACTCCGGCCGGAAGCGACTGCAGGCAGGGCATCGAAGTCCTCACGTCACCGAGGCGGTCCTGATGTAGCAATCTGTTTCAAACTTCAGCAGCCGATGACAGGGCGCTGCAGAGTCCCTCATTGAGGTTTTCAGGCTACAACGGATGTTTTTGGCGGAGAAATGGCCTGTGGTAGGGGAGCTTCTTACGGAGCTCTACCCAGGCACGTCCACCACCATTGCGTGCTCAGCCACGCCCCCACCGGACCTCCAGTCTGATGTTGGAACCTGTCTCGACACTTCTCTACTCCTCGACGTCGGATCCCTTGCAGACGACGCCTGGACATCCCTTCGTCTCGACATCGAATTGATGGCGAAAGTCGCCGTGCAGATCCAGATGAAGGGGCTCTGCTCCTCAATGCTGTCTTGTTGATGACAGCGGAGTGCTCTTCTTCCTCGACACCGATCGTCGTTGAGACAGCGGTGGAGGGCTCTTTTTCCTCGACACCGATCGTCACCTGGTTGACGACGGCAGAGGGCTGATACCGATCGTAGCAGAGTTGACGATGGCAGAGGGCTTCTGTTCCTCGAAGCCGATCGTCGTCGGGTTGACGACAGCGGAGGATCATGAGTCTTCGACGACGTACCTGAATGTCGATGTCTTCTCTACGGCGAGCCCGCCCTCAATGGCCTTTTCTTGCACATATGACCTACCGGTGTTCGATTTTTCAGCGCCGAGCCCGATGCTGAGGTAGAAGGTTGAGGGATCTTGCTTCTAGATGGAGATCTAGACCTCTTGGAACCCTTCTTCACCGGCGACCTGCCTCTTGAAGACTTTTCTGCCAGCCCATATAGACGAATTCTTTCTCTGTCCTTTAAAGTCATTTTGGACAGGGTCTGACAATGAGGTCAAGCCTTAGGGTCATGGTCCTTAGGCAAACAAAGAATACAGACTTCATGAGAGTCTGACCTGGCCTTCTTTTTAACCACAAGGGCAGGGGTCAAAAAGTGAAGGCATTTTGAGTGTAAAAAAATGCCCAAAACTGTCCAATAAAGACAGAACCTTTCTTCAGAAGGTGAAAAACGTTGAAGTCAGTCAAAAAAAGTTTAAAACAGTGAAGATTATTTCTGACTAAAATCAGAAAGAAGTGTAGCTGTGTAACCAGGATCCTTCCTGAAGGAGCAGGAAAGAACAACTGACCTAACTGTCACCCCCTGAGGCATGATGAGAAGCAGGGGGTCATGACTGCCTTAAAGGCACGGGTCCAGTTTATCTCTATGTTGCTATGGGGAGTCCTTGCAGCATTATTCAGCTCTGGTGTGTATAAGGCTGCAGTGTTGTGTGTGTATATATATATATATATTCCAAACAAAACGATCCTTCCATGCATGAGAGCGCTCCACATTGTGTGCTCGACCCAAGGGCTGGATCAAAGCCCCATATATATATATATATATATCATATCACATATATGATTGTGTTTCCGGGGTCCCGCGCATGGGCGGGAATATTCTAGTGCTTATGACTATTGATGAGGATCCCCTGGAAGAGAAGAAAACAAGTTACTTACCTGTAACTACGGTTATCCAGTATTGGTATCTTTCATAGATTCACATGCCTGGATCATTCCCCGTCGTCGAGGCGGGAGTCCCACGGTAAAAATATATACAATAGCAGTGCCTAAAAATTCTTGTAGTAGGCTGGAAAAGCCTAAAGGCCTAACTAGGCCTCAAAACTTAGCAGCCTATCTACATCATTATGTAAAAAGACCTGAAATAGTAGCCTCAGCCAATCAGCTGTCCTCACCCTCTAGAACCTTCCCAGCCCAGGCAGTTCTCCTCCGATTTTCACTGCACTTCGTGTGTAAGGGAGTCTCCCTGAGTGCCTACTCAGTTTTTTGGCTTTTTTCCTCAGGAAAATGTCTGAAAAGAAGGTTCTTTTCAAGGCTTGTGGAACCTGCTTTAAGAAGAGGGTCCATGTGGATGTGTGATTATTTGAGAATTTTTGTCATAAAGACATGTTGAACTAAACGAAATGGTCTAAAGGATTATTGTTCAATTGTAGTGCGTACCTGAGTCCCAGTGGTTTACAACACTGGGCCACATACATATTTCAACAGTGGGCAGGCACTAATCGGGTACAGCACACCTATCGTTCAAACGCATAAAAAGCACATTAACACGAGTGCAGAACCCTTCTTCATTCATGGAAAGGCCTAAAGGCCTAACTAGGCCTCAAAACTTAGCAGCCTATCTACATCATTATGTAAAAAGACCTGAAATAGTAGCCTCAGCCAATCAGCTGTCCTCACCCTCTAGAACCTTCCCAGCCCAGGCAGTTCTCCTCAGATTTTCCCAGCACAAGTGAGAATGAGTATCCATAAAACAGAACTGCCATGCCAGGGAGGAGGGTGGGTGCATGTGAATCTATGAAAGATACCAATACTGGATAACCGTAGTTACAGGTAAGTAACTTGTTTTCTTATCCAGTATTGGGGTATCTTTCATAGATTCACATGCCTGAATCAGAGTAGCAAGCAGTGACATCATGTCTGTCGTTAGAGGAAGGTGGGAGACAAAATAAACCATATACATCCCCACACAACCAGGAAGGTAATAGAGCACAAACTTGTTGACATAACATATGTAGGCTGTCCAGAATTCGGTTAAAACCGACTGTAAACGATAGTACCCTACCGATTGAAAATAAGATGACCTGGTTTAAACCGAGTGTCACTGATTTTTTACATATTTCGAGTGTCACTGATTTTTTTTTTTACATATTTGTTGCTCCGCTTGGCCACTTGAGGGAGCCAAAGGAGCACAAAATAGAACTATCCTTGAGGAATGTCCTTTCTCGTGATGCACCACTGCTTGCATATGAAAGCATCTGAAGAGCCCACACCCTGCATTCGCTGGACAAAGGCAGCAGAGTGTCTCCTGTCGCGCCTCGGTCTGAGAACAGCTCGAGCGGCGGCACCAACAAAAGGAGCTCTCATAGCTCATAAAGGGACACGGACTATCCTGGAACTTGCTTTGTTGAAGCAAACAGCGGGAAACAATGAGTCACCTCCATTAAATTAGGGGCACCAAATTGGTTGGCAACTGCGTACTGAGCAACCCCTCTAAGTGTCAGTTTCATTTGCGCTAGGTTTTGTGGTGTTCCACGGTGGAGTGCTCTGCGGGTAATGTATTCAGTGTTAAAGTTGCTAAACTCCCTAATTAGGGCGGGCGCTTAATGATTTGATTGCTTTCCAGCTTACCTACCAAGAGCAAAGATGAAGTACATGGAGGGGGTGGGAGGGCAGTGTGGGAGGTAACCGGCTTCCATGGATCTCAATCCGGCACTCACCTCGAACAATAACAGAGTCACTCCCTCTAAAAAAAAAAAAAAATCACAGGCACACATGTATTACAATACAGATCGTATTTTAATTGGTCATGATTATTTGTCCCCAAACATCTCTGCCCGCATTGAATATCAAGAGGAGACGACGACTGCTGGTGCTCCAAGACTCAGCAGATAAGGGAGCTGTTTTACAGGAAAGGTGGCAGGGCATCATTCAGTGGTGCATTAATTGACCTGCCTTTGCGTTATTATTATCAATAATAAAATTAACGTAATTAATCAGTGAGCAGTAAGGAGGCTGTGTCGGAAGGCCAAGATGCTGGCAGGCAGACCCACAACGCCCATGGAGCTCAAAGGGCTGCAGTCTAAACCCTCCCCCCAGCCCCTGCTTAGAAAACTTCCCGGGCACAGACAGAGCCGCACCCGAGTACTTCACAGGTATTTATAAAGATCATTTACATATTATCAGAGCGCTTTACATGAGCGCCAGAGTGCAGGGGGCGAAGACAGACATGAGAATGACATACAGCCTCTGCCTTTGTTGCCTTCACATACACGCATGTTTTAAGTGCTGACTTACGCTGCTTATGGGACAGTGCTGAGAATAACAAAGAGCAAGGCATGGGTGTATCAGCTGCTGCTCCACAATTCTAGTATGAAACAGAAGAATTCTGCAGCGAGCGCATTAACCCACGGAGTTTTCTTTGAAACATGTCAAGTGCACCACTGTGTGTGTGTGTTTATTGTGCAGCCCTAACAAGAGACGTTGCCTTTTCATAAGATCATAGGCGTCGTGAGTTCCAGAGCGAGGTCTGAAGTGGAGTGCTGCACACAACTCCAGGGGTACCGACAGGAGAGCCGTGACAAGTTCTGGGGGTGGCCTGGGGCACAATGGCGAGTCTAGAAGCGTTTTTAAGGGGGAGAGTTTTATATAGCGCACACAAAACCCAAAGGTATCAGAGCGCTTTACATGAGCGCCAGAGTGCAGGGGGCGAAGACAAACAAGAGAATGACAAACAGCCTCTGCCTTTGTTGCCTTCACATACACGCATGTTTTAAGTGCTGACTTGCGCTGCTTATGGGACAGTGCTGAGAATAACAAAGAACAAGGCATGGGTGTATCAGCTGCTGCTCCACAATTCTAGCATTAAACAGAAGAATTCTGCAGTGAGCGCATTGACCCACTCAGATTTCTTTGACCAGAGATGCAACTCACGAGTGATTCCTCTGTCCTAAGCTGCCCTACAGTGGAATGTCGTTCCTGAAGCCTCTCTAAGACCTGTTTCTTCCTGATATTGTTATTGTAATATCTTGTCTGTGAATGGTCTTTGCAGTAGGAAGAGGTCTGTGGGGGATTGAAAACGTACATCAGTTACTCGACTGGAGATGTCATCCGCAAGACAAAATTCTTTTCAATGCTCTATTTTTGTTGTGCAATTCAGTTTAGATGCACTATTTTCCAGCGTGCTATTTTGTTTAATGGCTAGTTTTACGAGCCTACTCTTTTTTGGCGGAAACAATCACAATGCGTAAAATAAAATTGTTAAAATATACTTAATTCTGTGGAGGCTGTGATCCGTTCCATACGATTAATTTAGCAAAGAATCTAATATGGGAAACAAGCAAATATGTCAAAGTGTTTTTGAGTTTTTAAATACTTCTATTGGTACGAAGTGAGTTTTTTTTTTTTTACGTCACTCTCAAGGCTGGTTGTAACTGGGGTGTGATGAGATTGAATTGAAGACATGCTCCTGCAATGAGGACAGATGAGTTAAAAGGAGAGGTGAATGAGAGATGGTTAAGAGCGGCTCTCACGGTTGTGTAATGTAGTGTTGAATTAGAAGTCGAGCCCTAATCTTGTTTTCCACAAACTGTGTGATCCTGGACAAACGACGTTCCCTTCGATCGGTTCAGTCTCCTCCTTACCCCAAACTGGGGTTGCCTAGAGCTATACAGCTGAAGTGTGCACTGCTGTGTTATTGCTGCCAGAAGCTGCCAAGCTGTGGCTCGCACTATGTGTTTTTTTTTGTGGAATTTATGTCGCGTACCATTGTATCCTAATCGCTGTTATGACCTAGAGAATGTGACTCAAATTATGTTTTTCTTCAAGGTGGAGTTCTGGAGGGGTGATTTAATTGTCTCATATTGTTATGTACCATGTCTTCCGTACACGTGTGATCTCATCCAGGCATGATAATATTGCACACACATTTACAGAGCGCACACTCCTGATGAACTGTCTCTCGGCGTTGAAAATAACCGGCGCAGAAATTATCACCCATCTGCAGGGAGCACATTCCGTCGACCTTAAAAGGATGAAAGGCTGAGAAGCCCTTCAGTTCCACTGTAAAACTCACAAGTTACAAACAGAGCCCGACATTAAAAGGGTGAAAGGCTGAGAAGCCCTTCAGTTCTGTGTAACTCACAAGTTACACGCAGAGTCCAACCTTAAAAGGATGAAAGGCTGAGAAGCCCTTCAGTTCCACATTAAAATTCACAAGTTACACGCAGAGTCCAACTTTAAAAGGATGAAAGGCTGAGAAGCCCTTCTGTTCCGTATAGCTCACAAGTTACACGCAGAGCCCTGTAGAGATGTAGTCAGCTCGCTGAGATGAGACAACCTGTTAGCTTACTTACCTGATGCTCTTTGCACATGCTGTAATGGGCTAGTCTAGCCTATAATCAAGTTTACTCCGATATTCACCTCAAACTATTGGTACTCTCCTCTTTAGCGGTGTAACTATGCACTATCCTCTTGATGTTGTTTGGAAACATCATAAAGATTTTATTATTAGCTCTGTAAACAATCATTGCTTGCACACCGTCAACTTAAGAGGCGCGACACCGGTGTTTAAGGAAGGTTCTACTTCTATGTCGGTCTGACTTTCATGTTTACTTTCTCTGTCTTTAAAGTATAGAGAGTCCGATCTTATACACACAACAGTGTCAAGTCACATACAAATAGCACATCCATTCCCGGGATGGGACCTTTCTGGGGGACTAGCACCTACGCACACTGGGATCATGAGCGGAACGGTCTCTTCTTCAGAGGTGTAAGTAAGGTGAACCTCTCTTCCAAGTATCAATTCACTTTAATAACATTACAAATGGTATCTTGTTTTATGTGGTACATGATACCGCACTTCTGCCGTTTCTAAGCGCTGTACAGCACAGAGCTTTCATTGAAGTACACTTGAATTTCAGGCACCTCGCAGTCGCAAAAAACCTCACGCTCCATTCACTTTAGCAGCCACGGCAGTATTATATAGCGGGAACTCGATCAAAAGGTATTGGAGCTATATGTGAGCTGGGGGGCACCATATTTAGATATTGGCTCCTATGGCACAGGCAGCCAATGGCACCCATGTGAAGACAACGCAGAAAATGCAATATGTGCGCAGTCAGCCATTCCTTCGAAAGAAGCCAAATGAAGTGCCCAGCAGTGCTTCGAGCACACAAGATGTGTGAGGGCGCTATACAGATGATACAAAGCAATGCAACAATCTCTGAGCAGGAGAGGGGTAGCGACTCTGGAACACAGACTGTAACTTCCAACTTGCTGAGTGACAAATTCACGTTTTCATTTAAAATAAGCATTTGCAATGCAATAGGTCTCGCATTTAGGCAAGTTTGAGCTGTTGACATTGCAAATAACAATGCCTTTTATTTTTGTTTTCATTTTTAAAACAAATAAAAGGCTTTGTCATTTACAATGCCAATAGCTTAAACTCGCATAAATGCAAGACCTATTGCATTGCAAATGCTTGTTAAATCGGAGCTGCAGAATCAAAGGACAATGGAAAGTATTTCATGACTGTATTAAGCTTCTGAAATTTAGAGCAGTATACAATTTCTGAAGAAAAATGGAAAAAGCAATAATAAAAGCAAAGCGTTCCATAAACACCGGCAAAACACTGGTTCAGTTGTTTTTTATCGCGCGAAAATGAGTAACCACTGAAAAACACTGTTTTTTTGAAGTATTGAAATCACTGGAAAACACTGAAAAAACACCACCAGAATTTACCAAAAATAGAAACTGAAAACAGGAAAGCCTAAACATATGCATCAAAACCTTCATAAGTACAGTATATACATTACAGCATTTGAAAACACTAAAACATCCTAATGAAACATATGCTCAAAATAGGCAAATGAAGAAGAAAAGACTGTAAAAAGTCTAACCTTAGTGAAGAAGATGCTGCAGTACCGCTTCTCCAACTGCTGTATCATCATGAACTGCCGACTGCAAACAGTAATGTTTGGTAAAAGTGTGCACACTTTTCCACGTAGCAGCTCGGCAAATGTTCTCCAGCGTCACTCCAGCGAAAAGGGCCGTTGACGCTGACATTGTTCTGGTGGAATGCGCTTTGACCTTTCTTGTTAAAGGTTTGTTGGCTTTGTCATGACAGAAGACAATCGTAGAAGACAACCATCTAGCTATAGTTGCCTTTGTTACAGCTTGACCCAAGGTGGCTTGACCATAAGCAACAAAAAGATGATTAGATTTGCGGATGTCCTTTGTTTTTTGAAGATAAAACTTCAGGCACCGTTTCACATCCAGAGAATGTAAAACCTTCTCCGCTGAAGTCTTAGGATCCGGGGAAAAAGTTTTGAGTTTGACTGGTTGATTGATGTGGAATGGAGTTGGTACTTTTGGAATGAATCTTGGGTTAGTCCTAAGTGTCACAAAGTCTTTAGAGAATTGTAAGAAAGGCTGTGTAACAGTGAAGGCCTGTATCTCACTGACTCTGCGGGCTGAAGTGAGAGCCAGTAAGATAGCCACTTTCCAAGTTAGAAACTTTAGATCCGCCCTATGAATAGGTTCAAAAGGTCTTTTTAGAAGTTGAGAAAGAACAATATTAAGATCCCACTCAGGAGGAGGGGGACGAACTGGTGGAAAAGCTCGGAATAGCCCCTTAAGGAATTGTTTGATCAAAGATGAGGAACATAAGGATGGTTTGTTGGAACTCTTCCTGAACCTGGATATCGCCGCCAGATGCACCTTAATGGACGAAAAAACCAGGCCAGCCCTAGCTAAAGAGAGCAGATATGGAAGGATGGCTTCCGGAGGAGCTTGAAGTGGATGAACATTATTCTCTTCACACCATGAGCAGAATCGTTTCCACTTAAAACGATAGGTCTTGATGGTACTTTGAGCACGGGCTTGCGATAAGATCGCCCTGCAGTCTGAGGAGATGTTAAGATCCTTGAACTCTAGGAAGTCGGGAGCCAAGCGTGCAAGTGCAGTGATTGAGGATCCGGATGTTGGATCTGGCCTGCCTCCCTCCCTTGTTAACATCGACACTGTCGGTTTCAGACGAAGTGGAGGCTGCTGAGATCGTAGAAGGAGCTCCTGAAACCAAAACTGCCGTGGCCAACGGGGAGCAATGAGGATGAGAGTGCAATGTTCCCTCTTCATCTTTTGCAGTAACTTCGGAATGAGCGGAATCAGAGGATAAGCGTACGCAAAGATTCCGGACCATCTCATCAAAAGGGCATTTCCCCTGGACTTCGGTTGAGGAAACCTGCTGGCATAAAACAGGCATTTGCTGTTCTGCTGCGTGGCGAACAAATCCAGCGTTGGTGTTCCCCAAGTTTGAAATATCCTTTCTACTTGATGTTGTTCGAGCTCCCATTCGTGACAGCCCGTGAAAGCTCTGCTGAGGTTGTCGGCGAGAGTGTTCTGGACGCCTTGCACATGTTCTGCTCTGAGGGATATGCCGTGGCGTATGGCCCATTCCCACATCTCCTGAGCCTCTAGCGACAGGGTGAGAGATTTCGTTCCTCCCTGTTTGCTGATATAGTACATGCTGGTGGTATCGTCCGTACGCACCAGCACGGACGAATTCGCAATCCTGGGAAGGAAGGCTTGCAGGGACAGAAAAATGGCCCTCAGCTCTAGGCTGTTGATGTGTTTCCGTCGGTACCGACGAGGCCATCGTCCCTGGATCTGAAGGTACTGAAGGTGGCCTCCCAACCTTCCATAGAAGCGTCCGTAGTCAGGGTGAACTCTGGAATGTCTTGTAGAAAGGTGAGGCCTGGTGACAAATTGGGCGCCTTCGACCACCAAAGAAGGGCTTGCTTCATTTTGGTAGTTACTTTGATGCGGTCGTCGAACGATCCGTCGACTTGCCTCCACTGACGAAGTAACTCCTCCTGTAACGGTCTCATTCTGAGTCTCGCCATAGGGATGAGGCTGATTGCAGAGGAGCACATCCCTAGAAGGGAAGCAAATGTCCGAACTGAAAGTGACCTTCTTGCAAAGATTTGTTTTGCTAGGTTCAACAGTTTGTTCTGCCGCTCCTGAGTCAAGAACGCCTTGGACTGGCGGGTGTTCAAGACCGCTCCCAGAAAAGTCAACTCCTGACGAGGTTGAAGCTGAGATTTGCTCGAATTGAGAGTCAGACCCAGATTCGAAAAGAGGGAGAGGGAACTCCTGACTGCTTCCATTGTGGAGTTTCTCGATGGTCCTTTTAACAGCCAGTCGTCGAGGTATGGGAAGACTTGTATTCCCCGTGACCCCAACATTGCTGCCACTGGGGCTAAACATTTGGTGAAGATCCTGGGGGCCGATTTGAGGCCAAATGGAAGTACTTTGAACTGGAAGTAGACGCCAGTCACCTGAAACCTTAGGTATTTGCGGTGTTTTGGGTGAATAGGGATGTGGAAGTAGGCGTCTTGCAGATCCAGAGAAGCCATAAAGTCCCCTTTGTTGAGACAATTCAGAATGTCCGTCAACGTTACCATGCGAAAACTCTGTTTCTTTAGATATTTGTTGAGTTTGCGCAGATCTAATATTGGACGCCACTCTTCTGAAGTTTTCTCCACGAGGAAGAAGCGGGAATAAAACCATTTCCCTTTCTGAGAAGGAGGAACTCGTTCTATCGCATTCTTGTGTAGCATCTTTAAGGCTTCTTTGAAGAGTAAGTGAAGACGAGGGGGAGGGGGACCCCTGGGCGGCGTAGTTGGTGGCTTCTGTAAAAACTCCAGAGTGTGTCCGTTCCTGACAAGATCCAGGACCCACTGATCCGAAGTTATTGTCCGCCATTGTTGGTAAAAGGCGGAAATTTTGGCGCCCACGGGAAGGGGAGGATGAATGGCTGACGTCCGGCAAAGCTCATTGGCGCTTGTTGGAATCACGCCCTTGATTGTTTGAGCGTCGTTTCCCTCCCTGACGAGAGAAAGATCCAGAGGCAGGCTGTCTGTAAGAGCTTTGATAGTACGGTTGTTTGTATTGAGATTGGTATTGGCGATTTTGCTGGTTGGAATAGTTCCCCCTGGAGGAGTAACCACGGCCTTTTGCTCCTCTAAAGTATCCCCTCTTGTATTGTAGGGTACCAAGGGATTTAGCTGTTTCTGTATCTGTCTTTATTGCCAGCAAAGCGTCATCGATGTGTTTACCAAAAAGTGAATCTCCATCATACGCCATGTCCAAGATTTTTGTTTGGACCTCAGGCCTGAAGGTGGTAGCCCGGAGCCAACCTTGACACCCAAGTACTGCTGCACCTGCCAATTGTCTGAAGTTGGTGTTAGAAATATCAAGGGCGTAAATCAATGATTTCCGAAGCTGACCTTTCTCCCTCCAGTACAATCCTGCGCACCTCTTGTTGCTGATCCTCAGGGATCAACTCATGGTATTCAGACAGATCGGACCACATGTGCCTATCGTAACGGGCCAAGATAGCTAACGAATTAGCAGCTTTAATGGAGGCTGCTGCATTTGCAGAGAACTTCTTTCCAATGGCATCCAGTCTCCTGCCTTCCTGGTCAGGTGGTGTGGAAATGGGAACAGAAGGATTCTTGGACTTCTGCTGTGCAGCCTGTGATATGACCGAGTCTGGTCGAGGGTGACCTATTAAACAAGATGGAGTATCTGATGGTGCTAGATACTTTTTCTCTATTCGTGGAAGGACTGCAGGAATGGAAGCAGGCGTTTTCATGATGTTGAGGCCTTCCTTCCATATATATTCAATAATGGGGATAGCTCTGGTAACTCTGCAATATCCCTCTTTAAAGTCATGCAAAAAGCAGTCAGACTGCTCCACTGTGACGGTCAATTCAAATCTATTTGCCGCACGTTGCATAATATTATGAAAGCCGCCGATATCCTCAGGTGGAGAATCTAAAGGGCGGGGCGCAGGCGGTGAAGGCATAGGAATGACGTAATCCTCCCATGGATCTATAGGTGTATCATCTGGCAATTCGCCCTCTTCCCTGTCATCATCGTCATCATGAGAAGAAGTATCCGTGTCATGTTGAGGTGCTGGACCAGTATCTTGTCTTGGAGACAATGATGTCCGCGGTGACGAAGGCCTTGGCAAGTTAACTGGGGTAGCCGAAGGCCTTGGCAAGTTAACTGGGGTAGCCGGCACTACAGGTGCAACCGGAGTTGGAGGAAATCTCTGGCGATAGTCGGCCAACATTGCTTGTAAATCCTGAACTAAAGTAGATGGCAATTGAGTAGTGGTCTCCGATTGGTGAGGTATGGCATGGGGTGATTGATATGGCGTCGAGAAATCCTCATGTTCATAATGACCCTGGTCATCATCTTCATCGTCCTCCTGATATTTGATATTCAATTGAGACGGGTGACAGGCAACCCCAAAAGGACCCTCATCCTCCTCACCGTTATCTGAATCTACCTCCATATATGTCTCCAAAATATGTGATGGTAAAAGCGGAGAAATGTGGGAATAATCTCGCTTCATTTGAAAATGTGTATACTGGACTTTCGTAGGGGTAGAACTGGGCAACGGATGAGCAGATGCCACTGCTGTCGTCGATGACGATGAAGCCATTGTAATCGGATTGTCCGTCGACGGAACCGTCGATGGCTTGCCCGTTGTCAATGGTGTCTGCGTCGACGAACCCTTCGTCGACGAGGCGAGGCCGTCGATGGTGTCTTCGTCGACGAGTCCTTTGTCGACGAGGCCGTCGATGGTGTCTTCGTCGACGGGCCCTTCGTCGACGAGGCCGTCGATGGCGTCTTCGTCGATGGGTCCTTCGTCGACGAGAGCGTCGTTGGTGACTTCGTCGACGAGATCTTCGTCGACGACGATGATTGTCGTCGATTGACCGGAAGTTTTGGTAGACGGGGCCGTCGTCGACGGAGACAGCGACAGTTGGTAACTTCGTTTTCGTCGTTGAAGACTTCACAGATGACAAAATTTTTATAGACATCAGAGGTGAGGTAATAGCTGAAGTGGTGACCGTAGAAGTAGTTGAAGAAGTAGAAGTCAAAGTAGTAGTATGAGCAGACACCAGAGAAACAGTTTTAGCCTGGGCTGTACTCACAGTTGTCGTCCGAGGAGAAGATGCACTCTTTGAGGGTTCTGAGGCTCTCTGAGAGGATTTACGTTTCTTCTTTCTCTCAGGAGAAGAGCTTTCCTTGGATCTGGCTCTCTTGCTGGAGGTAGAGGCCTTTCCTCATCATCAGTGGAAGATTTCAACCACAAAAGAACCTTTGCCTCCCTATCCCTGATACTTTTTGAAGGGAAGGTACGGCAAATTCTACAGTCCTTCACATGTGATGGGTGCAGACAATAAATGCAGTCAGAGTGCTGGTCATCCACATGGACCCTCTTCTTAAAGCAGGTTCCACAAGCCTTGAAAAGAACCTTCTTTTCAGACATTTTCCTGAGGAAAAAAGCCAAAAAAGTGAGTAGGCACTCAGGGAGACTCCCTTACACACGAAGTGCAGTGAAAATCGGAGGAGAACTGCCTGGGCTGGGAAGGTTCTAGAGGGTGAGGACAGCTGATTGGCTGAGGCTACTATTTCAGGTCTTTTTACATAATGATGTAGATAGGCTGCTAAGTTTTGAGGCCTAGTTAGGCCTTTAGGCTTTTCCAGCCTACTACAAGAATTTTTAGGCACTGCTATTGTATATATTTTTACCGTGGGACTCCCGCCTCGACGACGGGGAATGATTCAGGCATGTGAATCTATGAAAGATACCCCAATACTGGATAACCTCCTTTTCAGCAGCTGAGCCTTCTCCCTCAGCCCCTTTGCAAGGTTATCCTCGTCCTCGCTCAACAGCCAGAGACTCTTAGTGATGGAGTTTCCTTCTACCCTTGCATGGTGTAGCTTGCCTGCCTGTTGCTCTCTGGCTCTCAAACATCTTAGGTTTGAACTCTGCGCAAGCCTCACAGCCCTACGTGCAGTGTTCTTTTGTCAAGCAGATGTTGCATACCTGGTGGTCGCCCGTTGGACAGACTTGGGGGTGACACTCTGGGCAGATCGAAAAGCTGCGTTCTCCATCTCACTAGAGCAGGGGTGCCTCCTGCCTATGCATGCTCTGGACTCCTCCAGTTTGCCGTTCACATGTATCATTTACTTTGATCAGTGGATCTCTCAGCAATTATCCTCCTCCTTCAGGCTCTAAGCTCACTGTAAGCTAACAATATGTCTCGCAGCAGAAAGCACAGGAGAGGTCTTGGGCAAGACAAAAAAAACAAGGAAAAACTAAAGAAAGTGGGATTTCAGGACCCAACCATTAAATGGCAGAATGCACAGTATTTTAAACAGGAAAAGATTTCTTCTGCAAAACATTTCAACATGCAAAACGAGTCACACTCTTTATTCAAGTATATATCATGAGGAGAGTACCAGGCTTCAGTACTACAATATCTCTATATTCAAAAGATAAAGGGCTACAATGTGTGGTATGCTGAATTGAGAGAATAAGGCAGCCATTTGTGAGAAAACTGCAAAAGCAACCTGACCAAGGAAATGTGTAAACATTTCTAAACAGGTTACAGTATGTTACTTTGGTGTACCTTATCATATTTGGTTTAGGTTTCATTTTAGTATTGGTAGACTGTCAGGTTTAGTGGTTCACATTTAGAATAGAAAAGGGTAGTGTAGTTGTATGAAAAGTGCTTGAAGTGTGGCCATATGCGAAACTGAAGAAGCTTTTTTTTCTCCCATTAGTTACTTTAGGTTGGTGAGTATAGGTGCATGGTGTAAGCAGCTTTCAAAGAAGAACATACATCACAGTGGGTTGGGTGGTTTATGGTTGTGCCTCTTAGTGTCAAGTTCGGTATGAGGAAAGGTATAATGTGTGGTGTAGCTCGTTCAAATATGGTATTCTTTTTGTGAAGCTCCATGCCAAGACGGTTAGTGTCGAGTGAACTGGTTCAGTGTGATGTGATAAGGTGTAAAGTTGGGTCTTGCAACATGCAGTGTATATGGTGTGAAATTTTACGGCTGCATTTATGTGCTTTGGTCTCTGGGCTTGTGTGATGAAGTGGAGGGGTGAATGGGGTGTATGTGGCAATAGCTGTTAAAAGAATGTTTTCATGTTGAGCGGGTATTCAGTAACTGTTGCAGTTAAATGCATACTGTTCAGGTGTGGAAGTGGCGGATTTGATACAGGGGAAACTGACTAAACTTGAAAAGTAAGGTACCTTCTAGGTTTATATTGTTGGGTGGTCCTGCTTTCTCATGAGGAAATGCAGCCCAAGTAGTCTGGTCAGATTGTGGCAAAGGAAGGTCTATAACGTAGGGGCGTGATACTGAGTTAACTTTTGTAGCTTCAAATGCTGTAACTATTTGTTTGTGATATATGTTGTGTCATCATCTGACGGGTGTTGGTGTTTAGAAGGAAGGATGGAGAACACAGGTAAAAGAGGAAGGGGAAAAGTTTACGAAAAGAAAGTTTTGTGCTCTGTGGTCGGGCAGAGGCTACATTTCCCTTTGTTTTTCAGTTTAGTAAAAGTGAAAAACAGTGGTATTTTCTGTCTATGGTACATGGACTTATTTGGCCAACTATTTCATTTTTAAGAATTAAAAGGAGAAAGACAAATAGACTCTTATAGGCATGTTTTCTTATTTTCTTTTCAGGAAAATATATGTTGCAAAAATGGGTTTGGGGACCCCGTTCCACTGTTTCAGGATATTAGAGAACCCCCAGAAGTGAAAACAGTGGATGTAATGCTACTTTGCAGTGTGTGCGCGCCTAAAGATATCCAGTGCAAGTACCCATTCCAGAAAATTAGTGAGCAGAACAAGCAAAGAACAAATTGCTTAACATTTCATCACTTCCTTTAATAACTGTAGTACGTGAATAAATTGTTTCAAAGACTTGTTTCACGTATTTATTTATTAATTTAAAAATATGGCATGGTCAATGCGGACATTAAATCACTTAGCTGAAACTATGTTTAAGTGGTGTCAGAATAAGAAAGCAATGCAACACATTTCATCATAAAAATTTTATATACAGTTGTCACAAACCTACAAGTCAAGTATACAGACAACTTCACTTCGGCTGCTCTTGAATATTTGGCATTATGTACATCACATTTTGAGCTCCTGTTCCTTCCTCCGCAGTATGTAACTGGTCACTGAAGAACCAAGAAAGTCTCATCTAGGCAACAATATTATCCTGAAGTCTCAGAATGCACAACGGTTTAATCCTGCCAGCAGGGTTGCACTTTATAGGGCGGTCACCACTTACATAGTTAACTGTAACTTACAGATGTTCGATGTTTGGGCAGGTTAGGTGTGAGAGAAAGAGCTGGCACCCATCATTATAAATAAACAAACTTTGAATCCATCATTATAAATAAACTTTGAATCTGGTGTTTTCATTCACAAAAACCTGACGCGCCGGAGCTGAAAGCAACACTGAATGGGATGGGTAGGGTAACAGCTAGATTTTAATGTGGTTAATAAGCATACCTGTCTTCTTTCAGTACTGAATCTTGCCAGAGGAAGAAACAGGCGTCTGGGAATTCTATGTATTTCTATGCTATGGATTCTAAAAACCTGTGTTACATTCCAAGTGTCAACAGATTGGTTTCATTGCCTAGATGTTTGGGATGGATCGATGAAGGACAAAAGTGGCACAATGCAGCCTCCAGGAGTATTTGCAGGAGTAACAGAGGTTCACATACTTCAGAATTTGGCTTTGTGTGGAAGGGGGTGAGATCACAATGTAGCTTCTGGCTGTGCGCTTACAGGACTGAGGGCACAAAGAACAGCCTTCAGCTGTGTGTGGAAGGGACTGAGGTCGCTTAGTGGAGCCTCCCTGCTGTGTGCAGGAGGGACTGAGGTTGCTTAGTGGAACCTCACTGCTGTGTGCAGGAGGGACTGAGGTCGCTTTGTGCTGCCTCCCTGCTGTGTGCAGGAGGGACTGCAGTCGCTTAGTGCTGCCTCCCTGCTGTGGGCGGAAGGGACTGAGGTCGCTTAGTGCAGCCTCCCTGCTGTGGGCGGAAGGGACTGAGGTCGCTTAGTGCAGCCTCCCTGCTGTGAGCAGAAGGGACTGAGGTCGCTTAGTGCAGCCTCCCTGCTGTGCGCGGAAGGGACCGAGGTCGCTTAGTGCAGCCTCCCTGCTGTGCGCGGAAGGGACCGAGGTCGCTTAGTGCAGCCTCCCTGCTGTGCGCGGAAGGGACCGAGGTCGCTTAGTGCAGCCTCCCTGCTGTGCGCGGAAGGGACCGAGGTCGCTTAGTGCAGCCTCCCTGCTGTGGGCGGAAGGGACTGAGGTCGCTTAGTGCAGCCTCCCTGCTGTGGGCGGAAGGGACTGAGGTCGCTTAGTGCAGCCTCCCTGCTGTGGGCGGAAGGGACTGAAGTCGCTTGGTGCAGCCTCCCTGCTGTGGGCGGAAGGGACGGAGGTCGCTTGGTGCAGCCTCCCTGCTGTGGGCGGAAGGGACGGAGGTCGCTTCGTGCAGCCTCCCTGCTGTGGGCGGAAGGGACTGAGGTCGCTTGGTGCAGCCTCCCTGCTGTGGGCGGAAGGGACTGAGGTCGCTTGGTGCAGCCTCCCTGCTGTGGGCGGAAGGGACTGAGGTCGCTTGGTGCAGCCTCCCTGCTGTGGGCGGAAGGGACTGAGGTCGCTTGGTGCATCCTCCCTGCTGAGGGCGAAAGGGACTGAGGTCGCTTAGTGCAGCCTCCCCTGCTGTGGGCAGAAGGGACTGAGGTCGCTTAGTGCAGCCTCCCTGCTGTGGGCAGAAGGGACTGAGGTCACTTAGTGCAGCCTCCCTGCTGTGGGCGGAAGGGACTGAGGTCACTTAGTGCAGCCTCCCTGCTGTGCGCGGAAGGGACTAAGGTCGCTTAGTGCAGCCTCCCTGCTGTGCGAGGAAGGGGCTAAGGTCGCTTAGTGCAGCCTCCCTGCTGTGCACGGAAGGGACGGAGGTCGCTTAGTGCAGCCTCCCTGCTGTGCGCGGAAGGGACGGAGGTCGCTTAGTGCAGCCTCCCTGCTGTGCGCGGAAGGGACGGAGGTCGCTTAGTGCAGCCTCCCTGCTGTGCGCGGAAGGGACGGAGGTCGCTTAGTGCAGCCTCCCTGCTGTGCGCGGAAGGGACGGAGGTCGCTTAGTGCAGCCTCCCTGCTGTGCGCGGAAGGGACGGAGGTCGCTTAGTGCAGCCTCCCTGCTGTGCGCGGAAGGGACTGAGGTCGCTTAGTGCAGCCTCCCTGCTGTGCGCGGAAGGGACTGAGGTCGCTTAGTGCAGCCTGTGCGCGGAAGGGACTGAGGTCGCTTAGTGCAGCCTCCCTGCTGTGCGCGGAAGGGACTGAGGTCGCTTAGTGCATCCTCCCTGCTGTGCGCGGAAGGGACTGAGGTCGCTTGGTGCAGCCTCCCTGCTGTGGGCGGAAGGGACTGAGGTCGCTTAGTGCAGCCTCCCTGCTGTGCGCGGAAGGGACTGAGGTCGCTTAGTGCAGCCTCCCTGCTGTGCGCGAAAGGGACGGAGGTCGCTTAGTGCAGCCTCCCTGCTGTGCGCGGAAGGGACCGAGGTCGCTTAGTGCAGCCTCCTTGCTGTGCGCGGAAGGGACTGAGGTCGCTTGGTGCAGCCTCCCTGCTGTGGGCGGAAGGGACTGAGGTTGCTTGGTGCATCCTCCCTGCTGTGGGCGGAAGGGACTGAGGTCGCTTTGTGCAGCCTCCCCTGCTGTGGGCAGAAGGGACCATGGGCAGAAGGGACTGAGGTCGCTTAGTGCAGCCTCCCCTCCTGTGGGCAGAAGGGACTATGGGCAGAAGGGACTGAGGTCGCTTAGTGCAGCCTCCCTGCTGTGCGCGGAAGGGACTGAGGTCGCTTAGTGCAGTCTCCCTGCTGTGCGCGGAAGGGACTGAGGTCGCTTAGTGCAGCCTCCCTGCTGTGTGCGGAAGGGATTGAGGTTTAGTGCAGCCTCCTGCTTTCAATATAAGACCGAGGTCTTATACTGCAGCCTCAGGCTGAAGGTCAAATCACATAGCAAGTTAGTCTCACAATGGTGCAAAAAAAGTAGGTGAAGTCACAGTGCAAACTCCTGTGGTGTGCTGATGGGACAGTGATCACATTCAAACTCCGGCTCCTACAGGACGCACAGTTGAGTTGGATTTTTCAGATTATTGCTTACTGCAAAGTAGACTGACATCAGAGGGCACTTTCTAATTGTTAAAACACCAAGGTCAGTGTCACATCCTAAAAGAACCAGAAGGGAAGATAAAGAAGCAGAAAACCTGCATTATCAGTTAAAACCACAGCCTTCTCCTTTTAGATACAGTAGTGACTATAGTTAAAAAGTGCAGTGTTGGGGAGAAAAAAAGAGGCAACAGCTCTAACTGTAGGTTACACCATTGTCACAAAGTACTGTCTACTGTTGGGTGTAGTAGGGCAAGGTCACACAGACTGCAGGCACAAGATAACCAAGGTCAGATTCAATGCTACCTTTTACTGGGTTGGTAAAAAAACCAAGGCAACAAAATAGGACTTCTGGATTGATACATCCTCTTTCTGGTTGTGGATGAACTGAGATTTGAGTGCACCTCGGGATAAAGAAATGAAGCAACAGTGCAACACATGGATTATTAAAGTAGAGAGCAAACAATGTCACCTCCTTTTGGGTATAGATTTTATAGGGTTTAACCACTGAGTGAAGGAGAAGGAGTCAAATGGCAAGCATTCTCCAGGTGGGTGTGCAAGGGGTGAAGTTCACAGCATATACTGCTATTGGATGAGCCAAGCATCAGGGTAAACATTCGTGCCAAGGGATGCTCTACGGTTGCTTTCAGACTGGTGGTCGGATAGTCAAAAAGTGTATATTTCCAGTGGGAGGGCCATAATTAAACACACTGTTTCCCTCACAACCCAAGTTTTACACCAAAACAAGAATTCCTATCCCCAGACAAACAAAAAAGTGGTGTGAACTGTCTCTTACAACGCCTAAACCATGGCCTAATCTTGCTGGCCAAAATTATTTTTATAGCACTCCTGAAATCTTGCATATTTTAAATACATCGTTGATTGACAAAAAAAAAAAAAACCTTCAGCCAACGCCTAAAAACACTGCAAGTTATAGAGGAGAGAATGGATTAGGACTTGGCTGAAATACAATAAAACATGACTATATATACACACACGTGATAAAAACATTATATAATCTCAGCTTTTAAAATATTGCAATGGTTCCCCTTGGCACATATAACCATCGCCTGGTTTCTAGAAAGAAATTGAAATATCTATTATTTCTGCAACTCTCCTCCCGATTAACTCCATGACTTCTTTTTTCGCTTATGTCGTTTTTAGTCTTGGAAAGCAGGATGCACGCAGTCATCTGGATGAGCTGCGTTCTTTGCTTACACAATCATCCTGTGATACTGTGTCTCCATTTTCAACAATGCCACAAGTTCGCCTCTTCTTCCTGCGAGGAGTCATTCCATCTGCTTCAGAGCCAGAGTCTCCCTAGAGAACAAAAATAACCACTGTTAGCCTATGGGGATCTAAATTGCGTCCAGAAAATGATGCCCAACTTGCTTAGTGGCAATTAAATAAAAATACAGATTTGCAATCAAACAATATAAAGTACTTTATCAAATCTTGTGCTTTGTCTTTTTTGTCCAATCTGGAAGTCCATCCCTAGTTAATCAGTAGAAAGAAAGCCCTATTCAAGCAGAGAATACTCGCCTCTGAGTCAGAATCGGAGGAGCTAGAGCTGGAAGAGCTGGAGGAGTCACTGGAGCTATCCGAAGCAATACCAGTTGATTCTTGCAGGTCCACAGAGTCTGCCAAAGCTGCCAGTTCAGGGCGCTCTTGCTTCAGGATCCTAAAATACACAATGAAGTAAAAACACAATTGTATTCTGCAAGTAGCTAGCTGCAAAAAGATAGCTGGCAATAAGCAACAGCAAAGCATTGGCGAGTGTCTCTAGAATCCAGAACACTTTCATAGAACTGATTTTATTTCATGAATGGAAACCTAGAATTCCAAGTTATCCAATACTTACATTTGAGACAATGTTACGTATATTACATTTTTGTTTCAGTTAAGCAATAAGTAAAATGAAGAAAAAAACTCAAAACAAGGACACACAACTCCAGTAATTACAGAGAAATAACACTAGACATCATAATGATTAAAAAATTAAGAGCCGTGATTACATGTTTGATATTGTATTTCATCAGATATATAGAACGAGACCGGTTACAGTGATATAAAGACAAGAAAGCCAATACAAGAACAGGATGGAAATACAACAACTGCAAAAGGGAAAACTGAAATAGCAGACCTTAGAAAGTCTGGCTATACTAGTTGCACACTATTTACCAATTTCAGTCCTCTCTCAACTCAAAAAAGAGAGAAGAAAAATCAAAGTACAGCAGTCTGAAAAAAAAAAAGTGTCTGCCTATTTTCCTTTAGGCCATCATTTTTCCAAGATGGCTTAGCCAATCGGCAGTCACTTTATTTCATTTTTTTGCTTGAAAAATCCAAATATAAAGCCAAGCATTCAACAAGAGGGACAGTTATGAATCTGTGGGGGATTACCTCATTTCAGATCTACTGTTAAAGAACGTTTTTTCTTCTCCGGAAAGGAATCCTCTCCAGATTCATAATCTTAAAATAAATGTCATGGCATTAATCTAAACCCTGAGCGATTACCAATGGCTGAGTTAATTCAATCATTAATTCAAGAATTCTATCCATCAGCTTGTTGTTTTTGCATTTGCCGCCTTAAGTGCACAGTGTATTTCCAGACGTGGGTCCTGGGCTCACTGTGCCACTGGAACCAAGCAATGTTGGTTGAAGAGCTGTAACTAAAGCAAAACCATCTCTAGGTTGTGTGTGCTAGTACAGGGAGGACCTGGCCTGGCAGTTCGGGCTGAACTGTTCCCATGAAGAGCAGGGTCAAGACTGATTTGCATAGGGCTGGGTCCAAACGGAGGTGGCATGGTGGGTAAAAAACACTATGGATTGGAATGCGGCCTGAGCAATTGCCAGGGGCAGAGATTAATTCAAGCATTCCATCCTTCACCTTGTTGTTTTTGCATTAATCTAATCTCAACATGGAAACATCAGGAGCTGCCAAACTTGGTGTTCGAGAATTAGGAAGGTTCTTGAATCAAGTTCAGTGACTCCTGTGGTGCAACCTCATAGGTATGAGTCAAAAGGATGTTTTATTAAGAGTACTACCACCTCAAATTTAGTTTTTGTTGAATTAGCTCAAGGGAACCCTTGAAAGCTTTATTTCCTTTTGTTAAGGCTTACTGAAGTAAACAGCGCCCAAGCAAAACACAGTCCAGAGGTAGGAAGCAAGGAATGAAATATGCCCCATTAAACTGAGGAGGCATAACTTTTAGCTGATATAAATGCAACTAGTAAGAGTGCTTCATGTTTCAAAATAGAGGTCACAACAGGCAGCCTACAAAGGGCCACCGTAAGTTTCTGAAGAGATGCTGGAATCCGTGCTGATGAGAGTTTTCTGTTTACCACTTGGAATCATTTTGTATGGTTTTATCTTAAAGAAAGAATTCTGAATAGGGCATTTTATTTTGTGCCTTGTCACAGTGCAACAGTTTCCTGAGGATTCTTTTATATCCAAGACATCATTTTCTAAGGGCCCAAGAAATTGTATGTTTAGGAGCTAGCTAGGTTTTGACATTTGGCCTTTCATCTGGTTAATCCTGGCTTGACTTGCATTGCATTGGACGGTGAAGCACACAGGCTTTAAAGATGGGCCAGGCAGTTGTGTTTGTATCTAGAGATCAGGTCAGCCCCCCTACTGAAAATCTCTACGGCAGTTTCACACAGCAGGAGATGCGACCTTCGAGAAGACATTTTAAGGACTTTCAATCAGTAAATATTAAACCATCCCTTTCTATATTAAATTAAAAATGACATTAACAGTTTTTGCTTTCAAAGGTTCTGACCACAATAATCAAGGATTGTATTACAGTACCTGACAAATACATTTACAATCATAAAGATGTTCACAGTCAGAACTGCATAGTCAAATGCTTAATAGCATAACAGAGTTTTGAGAGAAGAACGGTAAAAAGCCAATTTGAATAATGCTACTAAATTCTTTACACGAATCATACCCATCATCAGCATATTCACAAAACGGATTTACTACAAATTTAAGCATAAACACATTTGAATAATCTGGAAACGTGTAATTCCATAGAGCTCGAACTGTATAATAGCACAATTTGTATAGAACTTTTTACCCCTAAAGATGCCTTAAATCACTGGCTGGGCGAGAAAGTATTTACTCCATTTGTTATGCAGGATTACAAGAGTGTTTGTTGGGGTGTAGCCTATATGTTTTGGGGTTGAGAATGAAGCTCACAGATTAGCTCCGAATCTTGTTGCAGCAGGAAGGTTGCAGCACATTAATGTATGAGAGAAGCAAGAGTGAGAAATTATCACAATTTGGACGTAGACATTATGTCCCGTGATAATTTAGTAGCAGTATTGAAAATCGGTCTTAAACGCTTTGCTAAACTGTAAAACAATGGCGATTATCCTTCTTTTCAATTGGAAACGATTACAGAGCGTGCATGTATTATGTATTGAGGAGGAGCCAGCTGTACATTCACATACTTTGAAAAGGAAACTGACAAAGAGTGGATCATTTTTGGATCGGAGGTCAGTCCTTTGAGTGCAGTAAGAGCTCAAGAAAAAACAGTGCCGTCCAATGGATAGCTGAGTAGGTGATACAAAGAGCTCTGAATTAGATTCTTCTTGCAACAGCCAGCCAGTGCAGAATAGGAGGCTTGGTTAACCTTAGATTGAAGTGAGAAGTAACAGTGCAAGTGCCTTCTTGTCTGAAACAAGATTTCAAAATGGGGCGACCCACGTGTTGGTCATATCATTCCACAACCATAAAGGGTCTTGTAGCAGACACTGTTGATATAGAGTGCAGCTTAAGACATCTCATAAGGCATGGCACAGAACTGTTAGAGGCTGTGTACTTTTTCTCTAAAATGAGAATGACTGCTAGGACTATTGCTGAAACTAGCTCACTGGCTTTCTTTCCAGATGTAAAACAGAACGGTAACGGTAATGGATCTGCGAGTATTTCCTTTGAAATAATAAACACAATTCTCTGGAAGTCATTGGGAGGTCAACTCTTGCTAAATGTGAAAACGTGCAAGGATGACCCATAAAGAGTTGACCAATGGAAGAGTCTTGTCCTTAGGGAAGAGTAACGTAGTTGTGTCATTCCTCACTGTCTCCATGCCCTTAACTCTTGCCTTCCGATCTTAATCTTTGGGAGGCCTTGCCCCTTTTTCCTCAACCACTGTCCTCTTCCTCCTCTACATGACTTCTACGAGAAGCTGCGCTGGCAATTGCATGGATGTCTGAGGCCTCAACAAGGTCAGAAATCTGAAATATAATTCAGCCATCTCAAACTGGAAAGACATGAAATCACATGGAAACTGAACAATCATGGGCATGGGACATAACAGTCTTCTTGTTTCCAATACCACCTTGCTCATAGGGTACCTCTTCCTCCAATAGGTCTTCTGCCGGGCCATAGTCTGGAGGCCTCACCCCCCCTTCCTAAATAAACCCGCACCCACAGAACCTGCTTTTCAAGTACTGTGCTATGGGGTCCTCTTTAAAGTTGAAATTTAAAGTTGATACCTGAAAAGATTATGATCAGGTTCATTGGAATTATGCGGCAGGGGAGGACAAAATTATGTGTCAGGGTTTACTACATGCAACAAGGAAATGTATTTATTTATTTATGCGATTTATATAGCGCACAAATACCCGTAGGTGTCTCGGCGCAAGGAAAGGCAAGTTATGCAGCGTAATGTAGCACATTTGGAAGGGGCATTTCTCAGCAATTGTCAGTTTCATACATGTTGGCAATGTGTATGAAAAGTTCACCTACTAATATCAGTTTAACATCGAAGTACAGTAATCAGCAGTGAAAGGTAACCAGCCAACCACAGAGCAGCAAGAGAGGTGGTGAGATTTTTACTAACTTGATACGCTTGAGCTAGAAGAACAAGTTATTTACATTCGTTAACGCTTGTTCTGATGGATAGTCTACCTGCAGATTCCTCATCTTGTGAATACCACCCAGCAACAGACTGAACTTCAGAAATACCTTTGCCAGCCAGTAGGTGGAGTTGTGCAGCTCTGCGTCTGGTCCATCCCATCGCAGAGGAGATGTGACATTGAGGCAACAATATAACCGCCACTTCTGCGATTCAATGTCAGTTTCTTTTGGTTATCTTCAGCGCCATCTGACGCAAACCTTTATAATTGAGATTGTGCCAGTGTACAGATCCTTAAGATTAAATCTTTTTGGTATTGACCAGGCATTCATTCTAGAGAATGTGAAGGAGGGTGGGTCAGTGAGAAATCTGCAGTCAGAAACTTAACGGGAAAGAACATTACTGAATTGAAATTGAACATCAAAGCAGTACTTCTCCAGGTGGTGGGTCTGTGAAATTACTCAAGCCAAGAAATTCAACAGGGCTGAACAGGCAAGATACACTCCATATCGGACTTGGCTACACAGGTATAAGCATTTTGTAAACATGCTACTTGACACCCACGTCACAGCTTGGCAGATGTCTAAAACAGGCACTCCGTGCACCAGCAGTGGAGAAAAGAGAGACAAAGTTCTCGTCTTTTGAGCCTCTTGGCCCATGACCCACGACCCACCACCCACCCAGTTCTGCTTTTTGCAGTACCACATGGAGGTGGTGTTATCTGAAAAAACTTGCACTCATTCTCCCTTGGACAGGAGGAAAGCCTTTAGTGCCAAACAAATCACTCACAGCTCCGACAGGTTGATATGGCGACCAGAGCCCTCTGAACCTCAACCTCTTCTAGATAACCTATTCAGAACCGCAAATGGTTCTTCCGTCACGACCATTAGTTATCAGTGAGGTAGGTAAGGCGTTCTGCTGCTGGTCTAACTGCAGTCTCCTCTGCCATCTGAATTGAATTTGATAGGTTCCCTTGGTGCTGGGATCACAGACTTCCGATCCCACTGCAGGGGCTACCGCACGTGCCACTTGGCATGGACAACCAGTAGGATGCAGGAGGCCAAAAAGCCTAAGAGCCCCTCTCGCGGAGACTCAGGCCAAGGGGCGGAACATCAGTATCAGGAAAGATCCTTTACATCGCGGTCAGTACACCGCGATGCGGTTACATTGCGGTCGTTACAACGACTGCGATGTTACCACGCTATGCCATTACAACGCAAGTCTTTACATCGACTTGCGCTAGATGGCGTGCTAACATTACAAATAGTGTAGTATACTATCCCACCACCTTCCCTACTGTTATGTGGACTGGAGTTAGAATAGTAAATTACACTTTTCTAATGTTAGCACGCCATCTAGCGCAAGTCGATGTAAAAACCTGCGTTGTAATGGCATAGCGTGGTAACATTGCAGTCGTAACGGCACGCGCTGTACTGACTCACGTTGTAACTTGTCATATTCATCGGGATCACAGCCCGAAAATCTTCGACATGGGGCAGAGGAAAGACTCGAAACAGCACAAGGTCCAAGATGGCTTCATTGAAAGGAAGCTTCGTAAAATAAGTCAGGTGTGAGACTGATGTTAAATCCTATGAAGAACGGCCGTCGTCTGCAGGTGGATCACTACTGTTTCATGGTATTCACAACCTCCTCTGATAGGCAGCAACCACCACCATCACTTTCGTGAAAACCTATGGTGAGGCCAAAAGGGAGCACGGAGAACTGAAAGTGATTGTGGCCTATCTAAAACCACAGGTAGCGTCCGTGGGATTGCAGGACACAGATGTGGGAATAGGCATCCTACAAATCCAATGGCTGAAGGGTGGGAGGTTCAGTTAGTTTATTGCCCCTAGGTGCCTGGACACTGTCTGCAGAATGTTCAACCTCTACCCCGAAAGGCCGGAGAGGTGTCTTGCTATAAGGCAAACTTAGAGGTATTGCAAGAAGGATGCAGCAGAGGCCATGCTAATGGGGAGATATTGTATGAAAACTGTTGTACGAGGACTGCAAGGCCAAGACAGCACGCGGTCTCTTTACTTTCTTTGAAGCACTGTAATGAAGCCTGCCTTGCCTCCTAAGAGATGGATGTCATCAAATGTCCAAGAGTCCCTCATGGACATGCCATCAGCCTATCAATCTTAACCAGGCATGATGGTGAAGCACCACGCTGGTGTAATTTGCCCTATCCCGACACCTGATCTGATGACATACTTTGCCCGGCCTGTGTTATTTGTTGGAAGTTAAGCAAGCAAGAAATTGCTCACCAGGTTTCACAGGGAAGCGCATAATGCATCAGGGTGAAAGTCCAATTGTCAAATGTATGGGCAAGACTGGCAGAGGAGAACATCAGTTTCCCCGAATGTCTCCACGCGTTTCGACTGTCACTCGGGCTTGTGGAAAATGTATTTAGGTTTGGTTGGTTAGTAGAACCCTGACCTACTAGGCTTTTTGAAGGATGTTGCAGGCAGGAGGAAAGATACGTCCCCAATTATTTGTCTAATTATTGGGGAAGCCTTGTTGAGAGGGTGTGGGGAAGTTGAGTTGCAAGCTCTGGTCTTTACCTAAGTGCCCAACAGTGTGTCTGTCAGGGCCTCACAGAACAGATGTAGTGGTTCCGAAGAGGTCTGCTCTGGCTGCAAGTCCTCAGCCAATACCTTTGTTTTAACCTCCACTGAGGGAAGCTGGTGGTAAAGAACTTCTGCTGTGCATTCTAATGATCATGATAAAAGAGGCACATTCCTCCCTTGAAGGGCCAGGTATGGAAAATTTAATGGAGTATCTGACACGGTGTCACTGGCTTCCTAGAGGTCCAGAAAGTGATGGTTTGACCAATGTGAAAAGAAGTAACCACCTTAGGAAGAAAGGAAGGCCTGGTTCTTAGGACAGCCTTGTCCGGATAAACAGCCAGTAAGGAAAATGCTACTTACCAGTATGCATCTGTTCTTGGCATGTAGAGCTGCAGAGTTACACACTATGCATAGATGGCCACCTAGTGTTGGGCCCGGATGTTTTCAGTTTGTTTTGTTGTAGAAAAGTCTTTGGAAGTCACGGGATAGGTGACTCCTCCATGGGATGATACTGCGCATGGGCATCTGCTCCATCCCCAGATTGTTTTTCGCCATTGGGGAAGTGATGGAGCTGTACAAGAGGTAGTGATGTCCAGGTGATTTGTATCTAATAAGATAATACTGGAACAGATAAAGGTAGGCGTGTGGGCGGGTGTAACTCTGCAGCTCTACATGCCAAGAACAGATGCATACTGGTAAGTAGCATTTTCCGTTGGAGGCATAGGAGCTGCAGATTACACACTATGCATAGATTGTATAGCAGTACCCACACCTAGCGGCGACTACCAGTATCCGTTGCAGTACAGCCTGGCCCACAGTGGCTTGTTTAGTTTGCACATCTACACAGTAATGCTTTGTGAATGTGTGTGGTGTAAGACATGTAGCTGCTCTGCATATGTCATCTAGGGGAATGTTCCCAAAAATGCCAATGAAGCCCCTATCTTTCTTGTTGAGTGGGCTTTTGGAGGAATTGTTAACGTACGTTTTGCTTTTTGGTAACATATTTGTATGCATTTAACAATCCATCTGCGAGCTTTGATTTTGATATGGGGTTGCCTTTATGTGGCGGTGAAAAAGACACAAAAAGTTGTTTTGTTTTACGGAAAGTTTGTGTCTTTTCGATATAGTACAGTAATGCTCTTTTGACATCTAAGGTGTGCAGAGCTCTTTCTGCGACTGTTTGAGGCTGTGGGAAAAATAAGGGCAGCTCAACTGAATGATTTAGATGGAATGGTGAAATGACTTTAGGAAGGAATTTAGGATTAGTACGAAGAACCACTTTGTTATGATGCATTTGCAAAAAAGGTTTTTGAATGGTAAATGCTTGTAGTTCACTAACCCTTCTGAGAGAAGTAATTGCTACTAGGAAAGCTACTTTCCAGGTTAGGAATTGCAATTCACATTTATGTAATGGTTCGAAGGGAGGACCCATTAACCTTGTAAGAACAATGTTCAAGTTCCACACTGGTGCCGGTGGCGTTCTGGGAGGAATTATTCTTTTGAGTCCTTCCCTGAAAGCTTTTATAGCTGGTACTCTAAAAAGAGATAGATGTTGTCTATTTTGTAAGTATGCTGCAATGGCAGCAAGGTGTAGTCTGATAGACGTATAGGCTAAATTACACTTTTGAAGGTGTAATAGATATCCTATGATGTGTTGAATAGACACGTCTAAGGGGTTTATTTGGTTGTTTCGGCAGTATATGACAAAGCGTTTCCACTTAACAGCATAACATGCTCTAGTAGTGGGACGTCTAGCTTCTTTAATAATGTTCATGCATTCTGGAGGAAGGTTGAGGTAAACAAACTATGACCTCAGGAGCCAGATCGCTAGGTTGAGCTGAGCTGGGTCCGGGTGTCTGATCTCTCCATGGTTCTGTGTTAATAGGCGTGGAGATAGGTTTAGTTTTTGGTGTGGTACTACAGACATCTGCAACAGCGTGGTGTACCACGGTTGTCTGGCCCAAGTTGGAGCGACTAGAATGAGCGTCAGGGAATGTTGTTGTAGTTTGCGTACCACTAACGGAAGTAGTGGGAGAGGAGGAAAAGCGTACGCAAATAGTTTTGACCAGTTCATCCATATCGCATTGCCTTTGTTCAATGGGTGTGGGTATCTGGCGGCAAAACTTGGGCATTTTGCGTTTTCGTGGGTGGCAAAGAGTTCTATCTGAGGTGTCCCCACATTTGAAAGAACGGATGAAGAACTTGCGGATGAAGTTCCCACTCGTGGATCTGCTGTGTTTGTCGACTTAGCAGATCTGCGATAGTGTTTTGTACTCCTGGGACGTGTTGGGCAAAGAGGAAGATCTTTAGCGTTATAGCCCATCTCCATATCTGCTGTGCTAACAGAGAGCTGCAGAGAGTGTCCCCCCCTTGTTTGTTTATGTAGTACATAGCTGTCATATTGTCTGTGCGGACTAAGACAGCTTTGCCGGACACTTGAGTTTGAAATGCTTTTAGGGCTAGAAACACAGTTAGCAACTCTAAGTGGTTGATGTGGCGTAGCTTTTGTTGCGGTGTCCACCTGCCTTGCATGGTGTGATGCAGTAGATGAGCTCCCCAGCCGGAGAGCGATGCGTCCGCTGTCATGACTATTTGAGGAACTGGCTCTAGAAACGGTCGCCCTTTGGAAAGGTTTTATTGTTCCACCATTGCAGAGAACGAGGAGTCCGACCGTCTAGCAACACTAGGTCTGTTAATTGACCTAGAGCCTGGTTCCATTGGCGTGCTAGGCACTCTTGAAGTGGACACATTTGCAGTCTTGCGTGAGGTACTACAAATATGCAAGATGCCATCATCCCTACGAGCTGCATGAACACTCGAGCTGGTAGCGAGTGTTGCGGTTTTAGTTTTGTTAGGAGAGTTTGTACACTTGTTATCCTGGCTGGAGAGGGATAAGCTAGTGTTAGTTGGGTGTTTATTGTAGCGCCGAGATACTGTTGTATGTGCGAGGGTTGCAGATGCGATTTGGTGTGATTTACAGTGAATCCCAAGTCGTGAAGCAGTTGAATAGTAGCGTGAGTGTGTTGCACACACTGGCTGTACGAGCTGGCTTTTATGAGCCAGTCGTCCAGATATGGGAAGACATGAATATGTTGTCTTCTTAAGTGTGCTGCTACTACTGCTAGGCATTTGGTAAACACCCTTGGCGCTATTGTGACTCCGAATGGGAGCACTTTGAACTGGTAGTGCTGCCCGTCTAGCACAAATCTGAGATATGTTCTGTGCGCTGTGTGGATGGGAATATGGAAGTAGGCATCCTTGAGATCTAGAGTGACAAGGAAGTCGTTTAGTACTAGCAATGGAAGGACTTGTTGGAGTGTGACCATATGAAAACGATCCGACTGTATGTAAATGTTTAGAGGTCTGAGGTCTCGGATGGGTCTTAGAGATCCGTCCTTCTTTGGTATTAGGAAGTATAGGGAGTATACTCCTTTGTTTTTCTGATGCTCTGGAACTATTTCTATTGCATTTTTCTGCAGGAGGGATATTACCTCCTGTCTGAGCAATGTTAAATGCTCCTGTAACATTGGACGCTGCTTGGGGGAGGGGGGGGGGGGGGGGGCGAAGGGGGGTAGATGTTAGTTCCAGACAATAACCTGATTGAATTATTTGGAGCACCCACCTGTCTGATGTGATGTTTTCCCAGGCTGGCAGGTATTGTTGGAGTCTTCCCCCGACAGGAGTGGAATGGGACGGGGGAAGGGAGTCATTGGGCAGGGGTAGAGGCAGAGCGTGAGTTGTTATTTTTACCTCTGCCTTTGTTATTGTTACCCCTGTAACCACCCCTTTGGTAGCCCTTGCTGTAAGTGGACTGTGTAGGGGCTTTGTACGAGGTACAAGCTGTGTCTGAAGTATATCCCCTGGTGGCACCTCGATAGGATGAGCGACAAAATGAACGTCTGGGAGCCTGCGATTGCAGGGCTCCCGTAGATTTGGCGGTGTCTGTATCCTTTTTCATTTTCTCTAGTGATACATCTATGTTGGGTCCAAATAGGTGTTGCTCATCAAAGGGTTGATTAAGAATAGCACTTTGTACCTTAGGTTTGAACCCTGATATACGTAGCCAGGCGTGTCTGCATAGTAAAACGCTGGTGTTAACTGCCTTAGAGGCAGTATCTGCTGCATCAAGTGCACACTGAATAGAGGGGGTTGTGATGTTTTTCCACTCTTGGATAAGCTTGTTTGCTCTATCCTTGTGTCTGACAACAAGGAGCTAAGAGGGAATTGGGGTCATAGGCGCCCTCCACTCAAACTTTTCAAAAAAAGAACCTATACCCCAGGCACTAATTACATTTATAACTTAATGGTGTATCATATGTCGCAAAACATTACAACCACCTCCCCTCTTTCAATTGATGGGGTAGGAGATACATCCACATTGTGCCATAATTAAGATTTGCCCAGACCCTCTTACTAAAATAACAGCTGTGAGACAACAAACACACACCAAGGTGTCGCGTTCAGACAAAAGGAAAAAAAGTGTGTGTGAGCGAGATGGCACCTCACTGGTGCAGTATACATAGTGATATTGAGCTTGTTGGCACCCCTACAAAGGACATCATTAAAAGTTTCAAGATCGTCTATCGGGGACACCCTAGATGGGGGTGTAGTGGACAGAGTGGGAGAGTAATCTCTAATTGAAGATCTCGTTGACGCAGTTGTTATTGGAGATCTAAGTCTTCTCTTAGGAGTAGGAGAGAGCTTAAACACCCTCTTGACCTTGAACATCTTCTCACAGGTGACGAGACCTTCTTGGGGATCTGTGTGGAAAGGATCCCCCAGAGGCTATGGGTGGTGATTGAGATTTGGAGAATCCTGCTACAGGAACTCTAGGTGGCGCGTTCCAGTTCTGAATACTCTACAGCCATCGTGGCGATAAGTTTGTAGGAGACTTCTGTCTTGGAGCCGGAAATCTCTCAGGTGTGACTTGTATAATGTGAAGTCCAGGAGAAGATGACACTTCCCTCGACGTCGACCGCTGTGTCGTAGACGTCAATCTTGGCTTTTCTGGGACATTCTTAGAAGGGGCAACAATCCTCTCCCTCGACGTCGAACCTTGTCTCGACCTCGACCCAGATAATGCCACCACCGACATCGAAAGCTGTGGAGACACACTTGAAGAGTCATGTCCCTGTGATGATGCTCTCCACGTCGGTCTCTTTGACGGCGATGGGTGTATGGTACCTTCGACGTCTATTTCCTAGTCGCCGATTGTGCCCTCGACGTTGACCGTCTGAGGGCCGGAGAGGGCTTTCTCTTCATTGAACTTCAACGCCAACCTTTGAGAAGGAGGCGGAGATCTCGACGTCAATCTGTGTCTCGTCGTCTACTGATGTTTCACCGTCGACTTAGACCGGTCTTCGCTCACATAAATCGAGCTCGACGTCGACTTACTTTTTATCGACGACGGTTCTTGCCTCCTGAGCGGCGATCTGTCCCTCAACGTCCTAGAGTGGCCTACCTGCTTTTCTGTCACCGATTTTGACATGGAAGGCAGGCACTCTGGAATCTGCTTTCTTCTGGAAGCAGGTGAAGGAGTTTGGTTCTTATGTGGCCCATGAGAGGAGGGCTTCTTGGAATGAGACTCAAGGCCACTTATAGTTCTTCCCCTCTCCATCGACGTATGCAGTCTGATCTTTTCTGTCACGCAGAGTTCTTTTAGAAAACGGTTGACAGTAGTAACACTTCAGTGGATTGTGTGAGGATGGTAAACTAACAAACAAACATATAATGAGGATCGGACTTCACCATCTTCTTCCCACAGAAAGGACATTTGTTAAACAAAGCTGGAATTTCTGACATTAAAAAGATAGTAAAAATGTCAGAACGTAGTTAAAAACTAATACCAGCTAAGAAAAATGTTGAACGAAGTTGCAGAAAATCAATTTCCGACTGAAAAAGTAAAAAAAAAAAAAACACTGAGCTTAAGTTCCAGGATCCTCACAGAAGGAGCTAGAAAAAAGAACTGACCTAACTGTCACCTGTGGTGCATGATGGGAGCAGGGGGCTTCTGGAGGTCTTAAAGGCACGGTGTCCAGGTTCTCTGGATCCTTAAAGGTAAGGTGCCAGTTTTCTGTTATACAGGGATAATTATTAATCTATGCAGCCTAATAACAAATTGCCTGCAATTACCTGTCTTTCTTTATGAAAATAAAGGGTTGCTGTTAAACACTACTGCAGTATACTTTGTTACTTTATTTACATTGATATTTTCTTACAGTAGAAATCCATATAATTTTGGCTGTTCAGTTTATTGGACATATTATAGGCTGCCGATCTGCATGTGTGTATATACACACACACACAGGCAGATCTGCAGCCTGTATATACACACACATATATACATATACATATATATATTCACTTAAAAAAACATAGGTTTCAGGCCCGATATAGTTAGGAATTAGCATTTAAAAAACCTTAGAAATTCACTAGAAAAAACATAGGTTTTAGGGGTGTTATAGTTAGCTGGACATTTCACTCGTACAAAACCATTGAAATTCCTCCGATTTAGTTAGTTGTACTAACTACATCTCGCGCGCCCGCAATCCACTGCTGATGTCACATATTACATCATTCATGACATGGTCAGTGACATCACTGATGGCATCTCAAATGACATCACTGATGACATCATCCAGTGAATGTGGTTTGGCTCAATATCCATTTGCATTAAAGAATGAGTGGATATATATATATATATATATATATATATATATATATATATATATATATATAAATAAATATCTGGATGGAGGATTTAGTAGCCAGTGTGATTGACTGTTTACTTGACTAATCAATATAGTCTCACTAAATATATTGGATAGTGACTAAACTGTGTGAATATCTGTATCACTTTGTCAGTTGTTGTGTAAACTGCTGCCCCAGTTGGTTAGTAGCTATGTGAAAGTCTATATTAGTTATTGATTAGTTAACTGAGTATTTGTATGGGAGAGTGAATGTGTGTGTGGTTCGTGTGGGGGGGGGGTACAGCCCAAAGATGTGTGAATAGTTGATTCAGAAGGTATATGAAGTTAAAACTACATGTTATAACAGTTGTTTGGGTGAGTGAATATCTTTATGGGTGTGGTGATGAGCAAATATATGTTTCAATGGTACAAGTCCAACAAACTAGAAAAATAAAAGCCAGTTTGTGTGTCAGTTGTTGTATATAAAGAAGTATACATAAGAATCAATGATTGTATGAGTGACTGTATGGATAACTGTATACTTGTAATAGTGATTTTATAACACACTAAGTATGAGTTACTATCTATATGAATAGATGAAGTGGTGTTTGTATAAGTGTGTGGCTAAGTAAAAGTAAGTATGATCCATTGTTTGCGTAAGTGAGTCGGATGACTTCATAAGTGATTAGGATGTGTGCTAGTGTGTAATGTCGATATAGGGGTATAAGTATATTGGATAGTGTTCTATTGATCATTGACAGCATGTATGAGTGAATCTATAGGTAACTGCTTAGATGTGTGTATAGATCTAGGAATCAATGAGTGGGTGTTTAGAAACTTGTATTGGTGTGACAATGGTTTCAAATATGGCACTCTGTATTTTACAGTGTGTGATGAAAGGTTATACTAGTGTATGAAGAGGTGTATCTGATTGTCACGTGGAGGATGTCAACAGTGACAGTAGTTACAGTTGTTGCAATGGGCAACATTGAGCTCAATGTGAATTTATAGTCAAATGCAATTAGTTACTTTATGGATTACTTTTCTAACCACAGCACTGGATCCTAGATTCAGTCCTTGGACGTCTCCTGTGAACAGTTGAGTAAAAGCGTTTTGGTTACAGTAGTGATTAGCAGGTAAGTAGTGTTATTTTTACTTTTTCTTACTCAGTGGTGGATCCAGGATCCAGCACTGGTGCATCTCCTGTAAACAGTTGAAAGAATGCGTTTAAGTCATACAGACGATTTTTTAGGGAATATTTTTAGTTTGTGAGAATAGACACTTAGAAACTTTTCTGGTGAAAACCACACAATGGATTCCTATGAAAGGAAATACAAGTTACTGGTAAGTACGCTTAGAATTACTTTTCAGGATCAGTACTGGGCTCAAAGAAGCAGCACTGAGGACTCTCCTGATAACAGGTGAGTAAATCGGAATTCGTAGTTCGGATGATTTTAGAAGAATATTTGCACAATGGTGAAGGAAGAGGGCGGGGGCTGAGGTGACGTGTGCAAAAACGCCCTGTGGAGCGTTTTAAGTTGGGGAATTAATTCCTCTTCAATCCTGAGGTCCCCTGGGGGCCAACTAGTCCACAGGTACCTCCAGTACGCGCCAGGGGGGCTGCGTTTCAGAGAGGTGTTCAGAGGCCACACGCCTTTTTACAACACTCTGCAACGCAGCTCCGTGGCGCTTACTGGAGGTACCTGGTGGGTTAGTTGGCCCGGCCATGAAGGGTTGCACCACCACGTAACTGAGCTGCAGTGTGGGGCCGGAGGGGCTGAGAACTTTGCAGTTCCTCAAAGGCACAACAGATTTCATCAAAAGGTAACCGGAATGCTGCCCAGGGCCCACTATGGGTGAAATAATTGCATCAATGGTGGATTTTACGGGACCCACTGAGGGGCAGAAAAGTAATTGATGCTTACTATAAAGACCATGATGCACTGTAAACTGACTAACCAAAGGAGTCCTACTATAGGCCAATTAGCAATCACAAGAGAATATAAAAAGGAATGCGTCAACAGCGCCATAAATCAACCTGCTTTGCCTTTGAAAAAGAAGTGAAATGCTTCGAAACGTGTCAGGCGATAAGAATCGTGGAATGCATTTGCGGGTTTGGAAAATAAAGGTCTTGGGAACCATCTGTTCGTCGAGTGCGTCCTTGCCTCTGAGCATCTTGTTGGATTAAAAATATGTGTGTGTGTGTATGTATGTTTTTGGGAAGTACTATGTACTTGGGGTTCTAAACATAAATATATATGTATTTTTGTATATGCACCGGGGTCCCGCACATGGGCGGGGATTATTTAGTGCTTAGGACTATTGATGAGTATCCCCTGGAAGAGAACGGGCAGACAACATATCGATCGGATACTCTGCTCGTAGTATGTGCAGTTTCATCTACAGCAACCTTAAAAGTCCATGCAAAAGAACAAATATTTTGAAATGGTTGAGATGAGTCATGGGTGTGGAGAAGATTCCAAGGAGAAACATTTGCCAGACTTTGGATAAATCAATCAACTTGTGGCACCATGCCACTGAAGACTGTACATGGGTAAGAACACGGAGGGTTCTGGGCAGAAGGAACGCTGAGGCCTGTTGGGAATGCACAAATATGGAAAGAAGAGACAAGTGCAGCAAAACTTCAAGTGATCACATGCTCATATCTGTGGCCGAAGCCAAATTGTAGTCTGCAAGTAGCGTTCACCGTGGGAGTGCAAGACTGTCAGAGATAAGTCCAACCGGGATGGGTGGTTTGTAACTGTGCTTTAAGAACTAAGGATAAGGGAGAAAAGGGCCCACGAGTGACCAGACTTGCACGTCTACTAGAAATTTCAAACATTTACAGCAGGAACAGGATGAGGTAGTGGTGGGTGAGCAAGAGAACCTCGGAGTGTAAAAAAAAAAGTGCTGAGCAGCCAATGAAAGCAACAAATACCCTAGGAGGAAAAACACTAACAGTGGAGGGCAGGGATTTGAGGGGAGAAGTAGCACTCGAAGGAGAGCAAGATACAACATGCTGAAATACAAAGAAAAAAGTAGCTCCCCAAATGTTCGGTGAGGATAAATACAAGTCATCCAATCTAAAGGATGGGGGAAAAAACTATACTGAAGTTGAGGGGCAAACAAAAGAAGATAAAGGAAAGTCACCTAGTAAGAAGCAAACAAATAGGGGTGACAAGAATGTCAACAGATGGTGAGAAATGGTCAGGGTCGAAGTTATTTTAAGCTTTTAGTACGACCCACAAGAGGTATTTTATAGACAGCTAAAAGAATCTGTAGGTGAAACCAAACTATTAACTGTTCTGGTCCTGGTAGAGGGCCTGAGGTGCAACATGACACGTACAATATTCTAAACTTTTAAAGTGACACTGCAGATTTGGAGAAACTTTTCCCAGTCCCACATAGAGCAATTACAACAAGTGTGAGGGTTCTCCCATATACTTGGGTGCTTTGCACCCTGTAATTGTAAAATGTTCTCAGATGATCCCATAAACTTGTAACATTGCCTTATTAAAAACAGAACAAAACGTTTTGCTGAGGGAAAGTGTGAGGTAAGGACAGCACCTAGGGCAAGTGAGATTGATCATTGGAGACATGCCATTCTAACAATTCAAGTTTTCCATTTTTATGCCCACTGTCTTCCCATTTCCTTTCAGATACATTTAGTAACATGAGTGGATAAGAAGGAAAATGTTACTTACCCTCTAAGCATCTGCACGTGGCATATAGTGCTGTATATTCACATGCTGTACATACACCTACATCTAGTGTTGAGTCTGGATGAGTGAAAGTTGTTTTTCTTCCCAGAATTCTTTGAGTTACAAGGTACTGAGACTCTTCTACTTGGCAATAACGCACATGGTCATTGACTCCATTGTTAGATCGTTTTACTACACTGCGGGTGAGGATGGAATGTGAAGCGAAGTGATATGTAAAGAGATTTCCATACATAAGACGAAGCAAGGAAAGTAAGAGACTGCGAAGACCACAGGTGTCCAGGGATGAGGGCAGGCGTACGTGAATCTACAGCACTACATGCCACAAAAAGATGCTTACAGGGTAACATTTCCCGTTCGAGGCAAATGTGGCTGCAGATACACATGCTGTGCCTAGACTGTAAAGCAATCCTCCCAAAAACCAGTGGCTAGCAAATGGGTGTTGCAGTAGACTGAAATAGTGTACAAAGAACTGACTGGCCAACATTAGCTTGTTGGGGGGATAGGACATCCACACAGTAATGTTTTGTAAACGTGTGTGGTGTGGACCAGGTAACTGATTTGAATATATCAGCTATTGGGATGTTTCCCAGGAAGGCCATAGAGGCTCCTTTGTTCCGAGTTGAGGGTGCCCTAGGAGGTCAGTGTAGAGTCTCTTCTCTTGAGCACAGCATGTCTGGATGCACTTAACTACGCATCTTGCCATGCCCAACTTGGATGAAGCCATTTCTTTGTGGTATTTGGAGAAAGCAACAAAACATTGTGTTTTTCTAAATGGTCTGCTTTTATCAACATAATACATAAGGGCCCGTTTTACATCCAAAGTATGGGGAGCCCGCTTCGCAAATGAATTAGGTTATGGGGCAAAAACAGGAAGGTCAGTGCACTGATTATGGTGGAAGTGAGAATCTACCTTAGGGAGGAATTCAGGGTCGGTGCGGAGGACAACTCTATACCTATGTACTTCCCAATGTACTTGGAAAAAAGGTTCTTCCAGAGTAAATGCCTTAAGCTCACTGACATGCCTAAGTGAAGTGACAGCAAGTAGAAATACCACCTTCCAAGAGGAATTGGAGGGTTCAGGTGTGGAGGAGCTCGAAATGGAGAACCCATGAGTCATGTGAGTATACTGATGAGATTCCACGAGCGTTCCGGTGAGACCCAGGGAGGAATGACACTTAAGACCTTCCATGAAGCTTTAAATGACCGGTAGCCTAAAGAGAGATGTGTTGTCTAGTCTGAAGGTATGCAGCCAGGGTGGTTACATGCAATCATATTGTGGTAAAGGGTAGCCCAGAAACCTACAAGTGAAGTAAGTAACAATGTCTTGTACCGTGTCAATATCTTTAGTGACAGTAGCAGACAAATCTCTTACACTTGGCTGAGTAGCTGGAAGGACGGGAGGTCTGCATGCTTAAGAATGCTAATGCATTCAGGTGGAAGATTAAAGTATCCAATTCTATGACCCAGGAGCCAGATCTCAAGGTTGAGGAATTTGGGTGCCTGATTTTGCCACGGTTCTTCATGAGAAGGTCAGTTTTTGTGGGGTGCCTCTTGTGCGAACAAGTAAGAGTTCGAGGAGAACCGTGAACCAGGGCTGGCGAGCCCATGTGTTGCCACCAGGATGAGCATGAGGGAGATCTGCTCATGCCTACGAACTACAAAGGGAGGGAGAAAGGGAGGAGGAGAAAAAGCTTAGGGAAATATCCCTGAACAGGTCATCCACAGTGCATTGCCAGTGAACTGTGGATGTGGGAGCCTGGAGGAGAGGTATGGAGAGTCCCACACCAAATGTTCTGGGACAGCTGTGGAGAGTGTGTCCCTCCCTGCTTCTGATGGTAATACATGGCTGCCGTATTGTCCGCCCACACAAGAACAATCTTGCCTATAAGGTGAGGTGGGAAAGCCTTCAATGATGGAAGAATGGCTAGGAGTTCCAGATAGTGGATGTGGAGGCCCTGGTACTTGGTTTCCCATTGACGCTGTACAGTCAGATCCTTTAAGTGTGCACCCCAGCCCATAAGAGATGTCCGTTACAATAATCCTCTGTGGAACTGGGTTGAGGATAGGAAACTCCTGCGACAGGCTATTGGCATTACACCACTGCAGAGTGCGGTGAGTGTAGTGGCCAATCAACACTAGATTGTCTCAATGACCCTCGACCTGAGACCATTGCTGCGCTAAACATTCTTGCAACAGACGCCTGTGAAGCCTGGCATGAGGTACTATGGCAAAGCGTCAGGCCATGACTGTTCTGACGGGAAGTTGTTGAATCAAGGGGAGCAGCGCCTGAAAGGACTGGATTCTGGCAGAATATGGATAGGCTATTCCTACCTCCGAGCGGAGGACAGCCCATAGGGAGGTCTGGATCTGGAGGAGGTTGGAGGTGGAATTTTGAAGCTTTGATGATAAATCCCAATAAATGAAGCAATCTATATGACAGGCTTGTGTGTGTTTGCGGCACTGCTGGCGGGTCGTACGTTTGATAAGCCAATCGCACAGATATGAGAAAACATGGATGCCCTGTCTGCGCAGGTGTGCAGCTACAATCTGAAGGTATTTGGTGGGCACCAGAAGTGCAGCAGGGACTCCAAAGGGAAGCACTTTGAACTGGTAATGTCCACCGCTGACCACAAATCTGAGACACCGGCAATAAGCCAGATATATTGATATTTGGAAACAGGCATCTTTTATGTCAAGCGCAGCCATAAAGTCACCTTGCTGGAGAAGGACATCCTGAATGGCCACCATGTGAAAACCCTCAGATAGGAAAAATCCTTCGATAGGATATATTACTTTAGGGGCCTGAGGTCCCGAATGGGCCTAAGGAACAAGTCTTTTTTGGGCATTAGGAAGTATAGTGAGTATACTCGTGTACCTTACTGAGGTCATGGATGGGTTCTATGGTCCCTATGAGGAGGACAGCTTCGACCTGGCTGTGATGTTCCCTTGAGAGTGTGTTTACAAGGTGGAATGGTGGGCGGCATGGAAGTGAGCTCGAGGCAAGAACCATGATAATATCCAACTGGTCTGCGGTGACCGTGCCAGTGGGAAAGAAGCCTTGTAGGTGACCCTTAACTGGTGTTGAGTGGGGGGTAGGAGTCGGGGTTTGGTGGTGGTTGTAGATCCTTTGGGGAGCTACCTTTGCCTTTGGAATTGTTGCCTCTATAAGAATATATAGAATAACCCCATGGAGAAGATAGTTGACCCTGGGTGCGCTGATAAGATGGCGAGGCTTCAGTGGAGGTGGTCATCTAGCCCTCACCATAAGGGTTGCGGCAAAAGGAGCTGCAGAGAGAGGGTGCTTGCAATGCTCCTATCGCTATGTCTCCATATTCTTTTTTTCACAGGTTGGTCCCACTTGTAGACCAAAGAGGTGCTCACCATCAAAAGGCATGTTCAGCAGGTTCTGCTGAACTTCTGACTTAAAGCCAGAGATACGGAGCAAAGTGTGTGTGCGTAGCAGAATGCTAGAATATATCCATTTGGCAGGGGTATTGGCTGTGTCTAGGGCAAAGTAAATGCAGGTCGTTGAGATCAGCATGCTCTCCGAAACCATCTCTTTCCCCGCTTTCTATGCTCTTCAGGGTGTATTGGAGGAGTGCCTCCATTTCGTCCCAGTGAGCACGATCATATCTTGCAAGAAGGAAGACAGAATAAGCCATTCGTCAGTGGTTGGCGGATACGCTGTCACCCGTTTCTCTCCTGCATCTATGCATTTGCTTTTCTTATCTGTTGGGGGGAGCATCCCTGCTGGCCAGGGAGTTGGCTCGCTTACAGGAGTGGGGACTACCAGAGAATCAGGTGGCAGCTGACTGCAAATAGATCGAGTCAGAAGGGACGTTTTATATATTTTTTTATCCATCCTAGGTGTTCTAACCCTAGCCTGGACAAGGTCTTTAAAATGTCAGGGATGCTAGGTAACATACCATTGAGCATGGGGAGGTACTGAGTGGAGTAGTGAGAGGAAGAGGGTTTCGAAGAGTAAGTCAGAGGGGTTGGCCTAACGGCTAGGGCGCTCGACCTGGGGATCTGGGTTTGAGTCTCGGTAACGACGCCAAAAACCTCCTGTGATGGGCACAGAGCCGATAGTCTTTGGAAGTGTATATGCTCCCCCCCCCTCTGCAGTGGGCCCTGTCCGAGAAGTTGTTTAAGGTGTGGGAGGAGGTCCCGGAATCCTTGGCGGTGATTGGAGGGGACTGGAATGAGGTGATGGATGTTTGTGTGGACCGTCAGAGGCGGCTGGGGGTGATTGCTGGCCCTTCCCCTAATTCCCCAACCCGGTTACAGGCCACGGCTGCAGGACTGGGATGGGTAGATGTGTGGCGACATATGCATCCAACAGTGCGCGAATACACCTATGTTTCTGCGGTGTACGGCTCGTTCTCGAGACTGGATTATATGTTTGTGCCTGGAATGTATCTGAACAGGGTGCGCGAGGCTGCGATACATCCGAGGGGGCTCTCAGACCACTCCCCAGTGTCAGTCACGATAGCACTGCTTACGAAGCGACAACCCTTCAGGTGGAGGATGTCATCGTGGCATCTACAGCAACCCACTTATGTCCAACATCTACGGGAAGCCGTCGCACACTACTGGCGGGAAAATCTAGTGGACGATATGGATGTTGAGGTGGTGTGGGAGGCCATGAAACCTACTATACGGGGGGTAGATATTGCGTGGTGTGCCGAGGCCCGCCGTAAACGACGGGAATCGACCACTACGGCTGCCAGACTCGTAGAAGACCTGGAACAACGTAGTCGGGGAGGGGGAGATGAGGTGGCGATACGGTTGCTTCTCCAAGCACAACAGTCGTACGCCTCTATCTTAATGGACGAGGCTAAACAGGCGTGGCTGGCCACGCGGAGCAGAATATACCAATGGGGAGATAAATCCAGCACCATGCTCCATAGGCTATGTCAGCGAAGTCTCCAACCAGTCACGTTGCCGGGCCTCACTGCTGAAGACGGAGTGACGATTACTGACCCAGCTGCGCTTGCAGCGAGTTTTGCTGATTATTTTAAGTCCCAATATGCCCCACAAGATAGTCTCCACGCAGACGATGTAGCTAAATTTATTGACGACTTGCCGCCCCGGGCGGTGTCTGACGAGGCCAGGAAGGAACTGGATGCTCCCCTTACGGCCGAGGAGCTTGGGGAGGCGCTGGACCAGCTTAATGCGGGGAAAGCACCGGGTCCAAATGGCTACCCCTGTGAGTTTAAGAAATTCCAGCTCCTCCTGGGGTCCCATTATCGAAGTACTCTGGAGGCTGCACGTGAGCGGGGCAGATTGCCTCCGGACTGGCGGCACGCCGAGATCGTGGTCTTCCAGAAACCTGGCAAACCCCCTGACAGACACGACTCGTATCGCCCCATCTCATTGCTCAATGTGGAAGCCAAAATACTGGCAAAGGCACTAGCGAACCGCTTACTCCCATATATGGTGGAGCTAGTTCATCTGGACCAAGCAGGTTTCATGCCACACCGTGCGACACAACATCCGGCGCGCACAGGCGGCGGTGGACGCGATGGGGACCCTGGGGGACAGAGCGGCTTTGCTCTTAGCAGACATCCATAAGGCGTTTAACTCCGTTAGCTGGGCGTACCTTTTTGCACTCCTATCTCGCCTCAACCTAGGCCCAGTGTATCTGTCATATGTTTCTTTGCTCTATACTGATATCACGGCGTCTGTCAGGGTTGCTGGGGCCACTTCGGGGGTGTTCTCCATTGGACGGGGGACCCGTCAGGGGTGCCCCTTATCTCCGTATCTGTTTGCTCTGGCCATGGAGCCTCTGGCGTCCTGGGTGCGCATAGATGCCCAGCTTCGGGGTTTTGTCTGGTCTGAGACCCTTTTCGACAGGATTGCCTTATATGCGGACGACGTCCTATTCTTTCTCACTGACTTGCGTCGCTCGGGGCCCCGAGTGTTAGAAATCATGCGCATATTTGGGGAGGTCTCGGGTCTCTGCTTGAATTTAGGCATGTCCACCCTTTGGGTGCTGGGAGGCACGGCGGAGATAGACCCCTGGGCGATGGACTTGCAGCATGCAACTGACGGTCTGAAATATTTGGGGGAGTTCCTTTCCGAATCCACCCATATTACGTGGGAGCGCAATATTGTACCCGTGTGGAATAAAGTTCGGGAGGATATCAAGACTTGGTCCCGAATGCCCCTCACCATCTTTGGTAGGTCAGCGATATTTAAGATTTTAGCTCTTCCGCGTCTTTTGTACCAATTACAGAATTACCCTCATCCTATTCCTCCCCAGTGGTTTCGGCAGGTTAACTCTGCCTTGAGTCGCTTTCTGTGGGTTGGAGGCGCGGCCCGAGTGGCACTAAAGACGTGCTTCCTTTCCACGTATTGTGGTGGCTTGGCCACCCCGGATCTGTTATCTTATTATCAGGCCTCGCAGCTGCTCGTACTCAATGAGTGGTGGTATGGCGACAGAGGGGACCCGACATATGCCCTGGAGCGCTCCTTGATGGGCGATCATACATTACACACAATTCTCTACTCGGCCCGGCTGCGGCGGGCGTTGCCGTGCGTTACGAACGTGGTCTTTGCGGTGTGGCGACAGGCATTACGTCGTATGGGTTGGTGGGGTAGGCTAACAGCTGAGACACCGCTCTGGCACAATGGACGCCTTCCCGAACTGATGACGCTCTCCGGGTTTGATGGCTGGGAAGCCATTGGAATATCAATGTTGGGACATGTCATGTCCGGTACTACTCTTAAGTCCTTTCAGGAACTCCGTGCTGAATTCAATATGCCCCAAACCCAGTTCTTTCGTTACTTACAATTCCGGCATGCACTTACACCAAGCATTGCGGATCTGGACTCACTCCCGGAGTTTAGCCCCATTGAAGCGCAGGTGTTCATGGGAGACCTTGGTAATAAGAAGATCTCGTATTTACCAGTCGATGGTGACCCACTGCTCTTCCACCCTGCTCCCTCTGAAAGCGGCCTGGGAGGCTGACGTTGGTCCTCTGGACGAGGATGACTGGAGGGAAGCCCTAGAGTCCCCGCGCGGAACTGCAATAGCGATGCGGCAATTCAAATACCTCCATAGGTCTTATTATACCCGAGAGCGACTCTGGAGGGCTGGACTGATTAGCTCCTCGGAATGTCTGCGGTGCGGCTGTGGGTACGCTGATACATACAGTGTGGTCATGCCCTCGACTGCTTGGATTCTGGAGGGGCGTATGGAATTGCTTGTCTGAGGTTTTGGGTTGGGACCTCCCACGCACTCACCGTCTGGGCTTACTCCACGTACTCGAGGGAGTCGGTGGGAACATATACAAGCGCCACCTGTTGCTACTAGGACTGATTGTGGCCAAGAGAGACCTAGCCAGAGCATGGAAGGGAGTCCGAGCCACCCCCCTGTGTGCATGGAAGGCTGCCCTGGATTATTATATGGGACTGGAGCGGCCTGTGTTTGAAGCGAGAGGCTGCCCCCGTAAACATTTTAAGATCTGGAAGAGGTGGGCGGAATATAGGGGGTTGCCTCTTGATCCCCCTGCAGCGAATGAGGAGGAGTTATAGACAGAGGTTCTGAGAGGGCCTCATTACTGTGTCATACCTCACGACCGTTAACAACTGTGTTTTCTTTCTGCACGTGCATAGGGTTAGGGAGGGATAAGGGGCGGGTAGTGGGGTAGTTGGGCCTTTGGGGATGTTGGGAGGGGTAGGGGTAAAGGGAAGGGTGGCCTACTTTGCTTTATTCTCGTTTTACTTAGCATCACAATGACGAAAATACAATGTATTACAATGTTTGGTGGCACTCTCCTGTTTGTGGGGAACCACATCTTTTGCTCTGCTTCCCTTCAATTGAATAATAAAAATTTGTTGTGAAAAAAAAAAAAACCTCCTGTGATTCTGGGCAAATCACTTAATCTCCCCGTGCCTAAAAAATGAAAGTGTGTCGTAACGTAACTGGAAAAATATGTAAAGCGCTCCGATACCTGATTCGGGTCTAGTTCGCGCTATATAAAACTCTGCAAAAAAAAAAAAGTCCTCCTATAAGGGCTCAGTGTGGAGTTCCACCGTATGAAAGGAGTCTGCTCTACCAATGAGTTCCTGACAGGATGCGAAATCATCTGGAGTGGTGGGCAGGGTAAAGGTCGGTGTCCCCTGGTGGGTCTACATCATAGATGTCCCATGGGCCACCCTGTGTGGTGGGAGGGAGGATCAAGTGTCCTCACCCCCCACACCCACCCGTGTCAGTGTGTGGAGACCCCTGACAAGTGATGTTCATGGGGTCACCTGGGGAACCAGGAGGGGAGGGCCGAGGAACAGGGTTTGGTGATGATGGTGCATTGAGGAAGGGGCTGGCAGCCTTATCTGCTTCATTGTGCTCAGTTGCCGGATCCAGAATGTCCAAGGCCTCCTTGAAGGACAGCTGATGTTTCTAAGGTGGAGAGCGTGCAGGCAAGGATGCGGCCCATGTGGAGTTGGATGACCAGGTGTTTCTGCCTTTAGTCAAGCTGTTCCTGCATCTTATGGAGAATTGGTTCGGTTGCGATGGTATGGGACTTGCTGGTCAGCGCAAAGTCTTCGGCTCCGAAGGCGCCTTTAGTAGGTGCCGGTGTGGCTGGCGTTAAAGTGGTCGGTCTCGGAGGCTTCTTCAGCGCAGAGCCAGAGCTGGGGGTCCGAAGCAATTGGTCAGTGCCGACCACTTTCTGACAGCAGTGGTGGTCTGAAAGCCTGTCTCTGGTGTTTCAGAGTTGTTGAGTGCCCTATGGCTGAAGACTGCGGCGTCAAGGGTGCCATACTCATGGACTGTTAGCTGCTGGAAGGTTCTCAAACTCCAGGTCGGAGCCCCAACTTTCTCCAGAGTAGAAAGCCTCTTCATGTGCAGCAGACTATTGTGGGTGCTGTTCGTCGATGTCCTCGGGACCAAAGAGGCCTGGAGTGTCATCTCTGCCCCTAAACAACATTGCGAACAGAAAGTCGCGAAGAGTCTTTTTAGAGCAGAAGGAGCGGATGGAGATGCAGGCGGCCTCGTCGTGTTCTGGCAGCAGGCATGAATTGCAGCCCTGATTAAGATCGGTCCATGGATTTTTTACGTGGCAGCGAGGACAATAGTGAAATGGTATCGGTTATATCACAGTCAAGGCACGGTGGAGATATGGGAGTAGGCCCTGGCTGCTGAGACCCAGGAGGGGCCACGGTCTACACAGACCCCGCTTTAGCAAAGTAATCGGACGTCGATCTGAGACAAAGTAAGGGAGACGCAATCAAGGTACAATACCGACGGAGGGAAGGAAATGTGTGAACCAGAAAGAGCACAGAGACGGTGTTGATTCTGAACACGCGCCCAAACTCTACGGCAGAAAGATAACAATCTAACAATGGAGTCTAGGACCATGCACATTATTGCCAAGCGGAGGAGTCACACTACCTCATGACTCAAAAGACTTATGCGAAGTAAAACATCAAGCACACATCCAGGGCCAACACCAGATGGCAGAAGTATGCACAGCATGTGTATCTACAGCCACATATGCCTTGAACATGTACTTACTTGAAACAATATTAAACTACAGCCACAAAAAACATAAATCTATCCCTGCCAACACACCCCTTGCTCATTACTTGGCCCCTGGCCCAGTGAATTCTCACCACCTCCAGACGTCATTTGTACCTCACCTGTACCACTTTCTTGACAATTTGGGTCTCCCTCTTACGGTCTTGTGCCACACCACTGGAAAGTTTGTACTACTGGCAAAGTTCTGCGTCAGGGCAATTGTAGTATCCAGATTGAGAACCACATGCCACCAGCCACCTGCGAGATTGAAAGAACCACATAAAATGGCAGTACTTTCACAATCTAAAATCACACACACCCCCACCATGAAAATATACCAAAATGGAAAACACCTGTAATATGCAACTCTTAAGAAAAGGAAATGTGAAAGGAGCCCACCCTCACCCCAATGTTAAAATTCTTGGACATAACCAATCTGTGTAGCTAATTTTTAAGTGACAAAATATATCTAAAACAAAATCCCACCGTCTCCTCCACAAATGCATAAAGGTATGGGAGTTCTGCCACTCGTTCCACTGATGGCGCACCACTAGGTGTACTCTACAAAAAAGATTACATTGCAACAGCCTTGCTCTAAAAACACAACAGTGGATCAATTGCCATCTTCAGCTTTGACACTTGATCAAGTTATGAAAAACAGTTGAACCCAACATGTATTACTTCCAGGTCCTCTGGCCTGGAACTATTTCAGAGAAAGAGTTCCTGCAAACAAACTAACATCAGAACAGTTTCTTATTTTAATGACACGTGCCACCATACTGACATAGATGAGCCCTTTTTGCAACCTATGCTGGATGAGGTTGATCAACTGCTCAGTCAGGTACGCAATAACATACATACATTTAGGAGAAATACAATATCAGAGGCTTCACTAAAAATCGAATTTTTGCCCTGTGGTGAATCCTCTACCGAAAATCCACGAAGTTGTATTGCCTCTTATCTTTGATAATCCAATGAAGAGTGTGACCTATTTAATTAACTAAAGTCCGTATTTAGAACAGGGTGTAGCACAAAAACAGCTATGCTGCAAACTGTGGAGAACATTGCATTTGTGATAATATTGACTTGTGTTTACTTATCCTCCTTGACCGATCAACAGTGTTTGATACGGAGAGGAGCCTAGCCAGCAACCATGATGGCCGCCTAATCCTTCGGCTCCGCCGACCCTTTCGCTTTCCTCCCGTCCCGGGATCAATCCTGGCATTAATCCTGCTCCTGAGTTCTATTTTCGGGTTCGGGAGGTGACCCCGACTCCAATGGTGTGTTTTCTTAAGCGCTCCCTGCGGTGGAAGCGGTGGGACGTTCTCGCCTTCTCCCGGACGCTGCCCGGCGCTGACTGGTCTTTGTTCTTCGACTCTGACTGCCTTCGCCCACAATAACAGCGGCCGCAGTGGACGGAGTCGAGCCGGCCGACGGCTCGCAGCGGCTGAATTGGGTGTTTACATTTTGTCCGCTCTACTCATCTCTACGCGGAAGGCATATCGGCTGAGAGTGCAACAATGTGTCACCGCCCAGGCTTGTGTATGCCTTTGTTTGCTTCTTGTCTCGCTCCGTGATGAGGTGGGCGCCATTTTAACGGCCGAGCAACTGGACCTTGTTTTTCACGATCCCGGGCTGCAACTAGTGACATGGCCACTGCGGTCGCTACGTTTACACCTGCGTGGTGCAGCATGGTCTGTGTTCCCTTTGTGCCCCCGGCCAGGTGGTGCTCTACAGTTCACCGGTGTGGTGCTCAGCTTTGTGATGGCGACGTGGACGACCAGTCTTGTGGGCTGCAACGAATTTCCGAGCCCCGTGTGCAGGGATCTGCTACATCCTCCCCTCCTAAGGCACCGGTGCGGATTGCGGACATTCTGAGAGCCCTAGATCTTTTTCGATTTGCTTTATGTGGCGACGCCTGTGACCTGGGACACCGTCTGGATGCTGTTCTCGCTGCTGTGCCCTTGCTTGACCGAGCACATTCACGACTGCGGGATGCTGAGCCACATCTTGTGTCCGACTTCTGTGGACTGCCTGCCCAGGGGTGCCCGGAGGTGCTGGAGGTATGTGCTCCCGATGTTCCCGAGGTGCTGTCTGCGATGGAGATGGAGCGGTCTGATGTCTGCGTGCTTGTTCATTATATGGGGTCTCGTCCTCGGACGCCATGTTTGGATACTCCTTTGTGGATTATCGGAGACGCTTCCTACGTTGTTCTGCAGCTGCTGCTACTGCCCTGGCCGGGTGGACTGTTACAGTGCGATGTCCACCTTTATGTCGCTGTCGCACGCATGACATTGGAATGGACAGACTTTGTTGGACGGTGCTTTGCTTGTTTGTCCCATTCGAGATGGCTACTGTGCAGCTGGACCACGTCGATATTCCCGTCCGCAGGGGCAAGGGCTGAGCTCCCCCTATCAATGACTGTGGTAGCGTATACTGTCGGGGCTGCAGGGGGTGGACGCTACTATGAAGGTGGACTTTGTCGCTACGCCGGGCTGATGGTGAGCCGGGGATACTGTACGTTCATTTTGTATCGGTGACGGGGTCTAGGGATGGGTGGCCCGAATATTACATGCCGGGTGCGGGTCTGTTTCTCTCCTCCTCCACTCTTTCTATCTTTATATTTTCCCTACTATGGGGCAGTTCCGGGGCGACTGGCACGCTGTTAGTGGGTTTGGCCGTAGCCATTACAGGAGTGCGGGGTGGTGGGTGTGGGGGGGGTTTGTTATTTTAGTTTGTTTTGTTCTATGGTCTCTATCGCTCTTTTCCGGCTTTGGGAGGGTTCTTTCCTCTTCGTAGGGTTGGCTGTTTCTGGGTCTTGCGCCTTTTCTCTTCCTGTGTTTCAATAAATCTTTGTTTCCTGTTCTTGGGGGTGGGCTTTCTGGGATTACGCGTGGAACTGTTGTTTTCCTGTAATGCTGCTTATTATCCGGTCTCATTGTTGCGGTTGCTTAGCCTATATAGTTGCTGTACTTATAGCCTAATTTCGATTGTGAATGGGGTACGCCCCTCTTGCTGCGTTTCTTTTGTGTCCCTTTATGTAAGGTGTGTAGTCCTTCCTGTTGCAGCCCCCTCGCTTCATCTAATTTAAAACGAAAACCTCCTCTCCTGTGTTGCGCACCCCGTAGTCACTTCTGACGTACTTCGCAATATCCTGAATGTATATTGATGTACTTTTCTCCTGTTTTTTCTCGCCTATCTTTGCGGCCGGCCGTGATGGTTGTGGGTTTGCGCATGTATCTCCTATTTTTGTCTCAATAAAGGTTTTCAAAAAAAAAGAAAAAAAAAAAAAAACAGTGTTTGATACAGTGGAAGACCAAACCCTCATTGACACATTGAGGAAAAGAAAAGAGGCAGGCTATTGGACACTTCTGAGCTTGATATTATCTGTCAATAGAAAACAAGCATTGGCAGAGACAATAGCTATGGCTTTTACATACTAATGAATCTGTATAAACATGCCTAGATATGGACAACTTGTGCCATGTCTTTGTTCAAACTGTTTCTGTGCCTAGTTTTTTTTTATGTCAATGCCGGTTTGTACATGAGACACATACATAACTCCTAGCATTTACCCGTGTAAAGGTCTTCACTTAAGTTGTTCTGGTTCACAACGTGCAAAAGTTGTGAGGGGAAAAACAGCTGATGCTGGGAAATCTGTCTCCAATCAGAGATGTGTGATTATATTGGCATGTGACTCCAGTTCTCTCCATGATATACTGTGCTGAGTAATGTTAAGACTTGTTATTATAAGTGCTTTCGAGCAGTCATTTGCAGTGTAACTGCTCCGCTAGTACTAGGGAGCTACTCGCAATGTTTTTGGGCGCAGGGTGAGCAAAAAGCAAGAGCCTTTTTCAACAACAAACTGGCAAAGCCAATAGATCTTCCCTCTCTTACGTGTGTGCTGAGCTGTTGGCTTTGTTATTGTATATTTGTGCATGCTCTGCATGATTAGAAAGTAGGTTGCGGGCATTTGTAATGTGTTTAGGTGTATTATTTTATCAATGATTATGTAAATGTGTACATTCTCAAAGTAACGCAATTGTTTAAATAGTGGTGTGAGAACAGATTTCCTCTGCCAAGGCTTGTGGATGAAATGAGAGGTTGGGGTAAAATTTGGCCCCCAAGACTTTTTTCTACTTTCACAACGGCTGGGGGTACGAAGTCAGGCCACAGTTGTGTAGGGAGAATAGATTTGATTTGCCATAAAGTAGCATTTTGGTTTTGTCTGTGCTGCATTTCATTTGGAGGTGATTGTTTTGAAAGTTAAGTACAGAGGGAGAAAAACCTCTTGTCCCGGGAGTAGATCAACTGTGTATTGGCAGTGTAGGAGGTTGTAGTAATTCCGTATGAGGTAATCAGGGAGATGAGGGGGGGCCATATAAATGTTAAAAAGTGCAGACTAATGGATGAGTCTTGTGGTACTCACATTGTGTCTGAACTTTTTGCTGATGAAAATTGTCACATGCCAAGTGTGTGCCTCCTATTGGTACGGAAGGATTCGATCGAGGATAAAGGCTTGTGGGAGGGCCCTATCTCTTAAATCCTCTGAAGAATGATGGAGTGCGAGATGGTATCTAATCGCTGCAGAGATTCAGCAGTATCAACACCATATTGTTTCCAGCCTCATTTTAATGGTCTCAGAATCTTCAAGGAAGGCTGACTAGGTAGATTGTTTGGATCTGAAACCAGATTGCCGGATGTGAAGTGAGTTGGATTTTTTAAGTAAGGTGAAAAGTTGTTGGTTTATGGATTTCTTGAGTATTTGTATGAACACCGGAAGTAGAGGGATTGGGCTGAGGTTTGACAGGGTCGTGGGATCTGCTGGGGACTTCTTTTGTAGGAGTTTTTCAACTGCCAGTTTCAAGGCTGACAGGACTTCCACTGCGGTTAGGGATGTATTAAGAATCGGATTGATTAATGGGTTGACAATATCGATAGCTGCATGTAGTATGGCCAGGGTCACAAGGGGAACTAGATGTGCAAGAGAATAGCTCGAGACGAGATTGGGGTAAAGAAATGTTCTGAAGATAGCCAATATGGCGTCTGTAGTGGTATGGGCGCTACCAGGGTGGCCATTGTTTGTATGGTAGATCGTCGCGAGTGGGCATAAACCTGTTGTATGGAATGAATCTTGTATGCGAAAAAGGCTGAAATCTGATCACAGAATGCCTGGGATTGAGGATTTTCTAGTGGAAGGGCTTTAGGAAGACTGGTCTTAGGGTTGTAACGGGTCTTCTCAATTTGATGTGTACCGTAAGATTTTTTGGTTTCGTTGATCAACTTGTGGTAAGACTTCTGTGCCTCTCTTAAGCAAGACCGAAGTAGGAATTGGAGAGGGCACAGGAAGAAGGTACTGAGGAAAAGTATTGGGGCTACATAAGTCAACTGGTAAGGAAAGAGGGGAGTGTCAAATTTAAGGGAGAGCAATGAAAAAAAAAGGAACAAGAGAAGGCTGGCAATTGAGAGCGAGAGAGGGTATAGGAGGAGAAGCGAATAGGATAGGGAGGGTGAACAGCAGATGATGCGAGGTTGGCACGGAATAGCCCTGGCAGAATCACTGTACAAGAGGAAGTTGAAAGACGATGAGAACTGGGGAGGAGTTAAAATAAGATGGCAGAGTAGAGTGGATGAAGAAACTGATGTGAAAAAAGTGTAATATTTGTGAGTATATTAAGAAAAAATATTAAGAACGTTGACTACTTTAAGGGATACGCTGACTGTCAAGTCCAGAGACCGAGCGTAGGCTTTAAAAGTTACCAGTCTGTTGGATAGAAAGGCAAGGTATTGTTTACCAAAACAGAAAGGCCATAACATATATGACCTATTTGTTAGGATGGCCAAGACTATCTTGGGAAGTTTGGACTTTGCCCTGGGCTCCCAATTAAGAGATTAAAAGCGGTGAGAAAAAGGCAAGGTAATTCAGGAAGGAGCACTACATTCATACAGGGAAGTAAATGTTGTCTTAAAGACTTAACGATTTCAGCAATTAAAAATACTTCCACAAACAGTTTTGCTATGTAAATATAATAAGGAAGACTTTCAGCAAAGTCATAGATGGCTCACTTTGTAAAAGTGCCGCTCATCTTGTTACTCAGACAGCGAGCATCTGCTTACAAACAGGTATATAAGTCACAACATATCTTCCTAAGTGACAGACTGGATTCTAATTTAGATTCTAGCAAATAGACGTTACCTTCTTCATCATGTAAGTAATTACTCAAAATAGCAGTCTGCAGCTTGCAGTAATTTAGTCAAATTGTGGTAAGTGGACACTTAAGTACAACATCAATGGTAACTGGTCATTTCACATTTGCTTTGGACACAATTGTTATAAAGTGTGTTCCTTTGAAACAAGCTAAAATAGACTCGATATTTATATATGGGTAACAGTTGGAAATGAGAAAGGCAGCAATGATATTCTAGTCAGGAATAAATTATTTGTGGCCGGTCAAAATGAAGTAAAGCAGTATGGACAGGCATGTTATATCAGATGGATGAGATAAAAGGCAGAAGGCGCAGAGGTCTTATGCTCGTTTAGGAGAAAATATAAATTTTGAGATGATTAAGGCTGCATGTTCAAGAAATATTCTTTGGCTGTCTGAAATGCTTTAGGCAGCATGCGTAAAGCTATTATATTTAAGGGAAAACTTTTACTCTGGGACAGCTGAAATTAAAGTAGGCAGCATGTGTTTGGTTAAGCCTGCAAAAGTGCCTGTACTCTCACTTGCGAGAAGGGGTGGGAGCCTGTCCATTGCTTACCATTTGTTGGCTTCACGGTCAATCATCTTTTCTGACTCCCAATTGGCCAGCACATGCCAAGCCCCATTAGCTTTCCTTTCAGTGAAGCATGTCCCAAGCACAGATTCATTCAATCTAATTAGTGACTGTCCAGCTTCCCTCGCGGTGACCGAGGTACTTTTCCTTCTTACCCTCGCCCCTATCTGTGTGGTGCTTATTTACCCTCTTACCCACCCTTTCTCCGTGTTACTGTTACCATCTGGTGCTCCCTCGCATAAGATGGAGTCCCCACACATCCCTAGTTTTGTTTCCCCATACCTCCATCCTCCCGCTGTCCATTATTGCTACTCCCTCAACCTCACCTTCATGTTACTTCCCCCCTCCCATTGTTGCGGCTGGCATCATCCTAACCCTGTGCCTCCATCTTGTTGCTTCCCCCATCGTGCTGTCTTTTGTTATTGCCCCTGCACCTTCCTTGTATGGCTTGCGCCAGTGCTACTTTTTTAACACATTGCACAGCAGCATAGGCTGCTGTGCAACATGGCTTACAAAAAGTGATATGACACTGGCCACATCTTAGCACTATTTCCCCTTGACTTTAAGCCATGTTGCACAGCAGCTCACGTTGCTGTACACCAGAGGAAGCGACCCCTTGGGCAAGGTCACTTCCAAAGGGGCATAAATGCCTGTTTTTCTGCCCCTCCCTGGGTTCAGATCCGCACTTTTTTGGGCCTTTTCTGCCCCACTAACCACCAGGGATTCATTAATTTAAATGGAAACAACCCCTTCTGCAAGGGTCGCTTCCAAAGGGGCTCAGCATTTGTGCTGGGTTTTTCTGCCCCACCCCCCTGGGGACAGATCTGCCTGTTTTGGCCTTTCTGCCACCCCCTTCCTCAGTAGGGATTGTGTTTTTTAGTGTATGGAAGCAACCCCGTGGGCAAGGTTCCAAAGGGGATTATAATTTGTTGATGTTTTTCTGCTCCCCCCGCCACTCTCCCACGGTAGCAGTCAGTCCATTTTTGGCCTTACTGCCCCAGGTATGGGGGTGCAGAAAATCCCATTAGACACCAGGGATTTTCTTTTACAGGTAACGGAAGCTACCCCTTGGCCGAGGGTCGCTTCCAAAGGGGTTACATTATGTTGGTGTATTTTCTGCCCCATACAGATCTGCCCCCTTTTTTTGGTCTTTCTGCCCTAGGTGTGAGGAGGGAGGGGGAGGCAGAAAACCCTACTAGGCACCAGGGATCTATTATCTTTTTTGCAAAGGGCGGCAAATATCGGTCTGTTTTCTGCCCTACCTGGGGTACAGAGTGGCTTGGTAGAAAACCCCACCTAATCCCCGTTTTTCTCAGCCCTATTTGAAGGCCCATCTGGCAGATTGACCATTTGGGTAGTGACATTGTGTTAGAATTTTAATTGTATTATTGTTTGTGAAATGTAATTGTAATTTTTTATTTCTCGGTTTTATACTAGTTCAAGGCTTTTGCTCTTTAGACTGTTTTAGGTTGCGGTTTTGTTACTGCTGATTCTGCAGCTTGTGTAGTTGCATGTGTTTGGTAGGAGAATTTTTAGGTAATATTTACTCTAAATTAGTTTAATTTCCCTACATGAATGTGTTTTTTGCAATGGTGTAATAGCAGTATGTTTGGCTTCTGTTTTTTTGTGTGAAAATCTTTTCGCATTAGTACTTGATGTGTACTTTGTTGTCTTATGAGTAATTGGTTTTGTTAGGTCTCGGCTATTCTATCCCGCAGGGATTAATAGCTCGAACCTATTGCAGGGGAAACAAACTCTCTTGAACAAGCAGATTCCTCCCAATGCATGTGATCTATTGAAGCGTGACGCTTCGCCAGCGCGCGCTTGGCCTCACTAACACCCCATATGCTCGTTCCCTCCCACTCGCTCCCCTGCCTGCCCGCCCACCCCCATCCGAATTGAAAGCCCCGCACCCCATATGCTCGTTCCCTCCCACTCGCTCCCCTGCCCGCCCACCCCCATCCGACTTGAAAGCCTCGCACCACATATGCTCGTGCACTGTGACACAAAATGCAGCATGCCTCAACCACGTCAAAGCCCATCACCTGTATTTTTTCGTCTCTTACAAGCGTCCAGTGCAGGCGAGAGGCAACAAATATTATCCCTTTAGCGACCATGTCTCTGAAACTGCCTGCCATGAGAAAGTGGTTTGCCTGGCCCAGAAGCATCAGAAGGCGATTCATAGACCAAATAAACATGTATAACTGATCAAGAAACCCCCCCAGATCGGCTTGCCTCGTGATCATCTACCTCCCCCACCACAGAGCGCGTCTCACGTCAAATACCCTCCTTGCCCTCGGGCGCCAGCTTCCCATTCACACCGTTGTCCAGACTGAGGTAAGACGTGTCCGCTCTTGCTGCTCGCTTTGATTCTAGAAACGGTCTTGTTTTTTCTTTCTAGTGGGATATTGTTGCTTTTTGCTGTGTCTCTGCAGAGTAGGTGCTGGTGAGTGTAGCTATCTTTGGCAAGAGAGTTATATTGTTTTTGAGTATATAGATCTTTGTGCTAAAGCCACTATTTATTACTTATTTGGCACAATGTTGGTTGTTGTGGACTTGTTTGTGCAGTCTCCTTTCTTAGTAAGGATAATGGCTAGCCACAGTATTACTGCTCAGCAGGTTGTTAGTCTCTGAACCATGGTCAGAGGAAGACTCAAAAAGCATACCAACTCTGCATCTGAGGCAGAGGAGGAAGGAGAAGAGTCAGGCAGGGAGTCCTCTCCACATGGAATCCTCGCATGATGAAGCTACTCTCAGTGCGGATGAAGCTACTCTTAGTGCGGATGAAGTGCCTATTTTAGAGGAGGACATTGATGTGCAGATAGTGCAGCAAAAGACATCTAGGCTGCAGCCTGGGGCTGCAAGGCTTCCAGTTGGAAGTGATGAACTCTGTATTGCCCCAGGCATGATGCAGCCAGCATTGCCAGACTTTACTGGTGTTCCACAGTGTAGAGTGAATACAGAAAAATGTTTTCCAATAATTTTTTCTGTTGTTTATGGACGATGTGTTTTTGGCAGAGATTGTTGAACAGACTAATTTGTATGCCAAACAGTTTTTGAGGGACAACAGTGCCAGTCTTAGGCCCGACTCTAGAGCTACCCGGTGGACTCCCACAAATCTGGAGGAAATGAAGAAGTTCTTGGGTTTAACTTTTTTGATGGGCTTGTTAAGGAACATATTGGTCGACTAGTCCCTGGATGGCAACGGCTATATTTCCGGCAGTCATGAGTCGCGATAGGTATTTGCTTCTTCTTCGGATGTTGCATTTTGTCGATAATGGTTTGCGTTGGCACGAGATCACCCCGATTGTGACCGTCTTTTTAAGTTTCGGCCTGTCATTGATCACTTTGTTGATCGATTTTCCGAGTTGGAGTGGTGGAGGATGTGGCTAGATTAAAAGATCGCCACTCTCCGGATTACATCTCCTACTGGGAAAGTCTTTTGAGGGTGTGGGAGGAATGTGGAGTCTGTTGGCGAAGAGGTACGTGGAAGGAGACTCGTATGTACTGCCCAGATTGTCCTTCTAACCCTGTGCTGTGTGTGCCTGCTTGTTTTACAATGTACCACAAGCAAATTAATTTTTGGGAGTATCCATGAGTGGTAAAGTGAACTGCCTAGTCTCTATTGTTTTATATTTTTTGTTCAGTTTCAAGGTTGGCATTTGGGCAATGTATTAAGTTTCAGATTGTGGACTGGCGCTTGGCTGGCGGTGTGCCTGGACTGGCGCTTGGTTGGTGGTGTGCCTGGACTGGTGCTTGGCTGGCGGTGTGGGTGGACTGAGGCCTGGCTAGCGGTGTGTGAGTAGTGACTTGCTGCCAGTCACTACACACACTGCTAGCCAAACGCCACTCCACACAATCCGTGAGCTGGTGTGGCTGCTGTGTCAGGAGTGTGGGCGTGTGAAAGTGATGGGCCCTTGAATCGCGCTGTCTGCTGGTGTGAGTGTTGTAATGTGCTAGGCCCGCGGCTGGCGGTGTGAATGGTTTTGTATGTGTCATACATATGAAAGGTGTATGAATGGCCTGTGAAGAGGTTGGTGCCTTGTCGTGGCTTTACAGCTCAAGAGCTGCGAGTCAATGGTTCAGTTTCTCATCCTTTCAGTTATTAACAGTACATTTAATTCTTGGGAAATCTCTGGTTAATACAACTGTATATACTGAACCATCACTCACCCTCGTGCCAAATCCAACCAGTATGTATGTGTGCTTGAGGAATAGATGGTTGTGCAGAAATATTTGTCTTTTCTGTTTCTGTCAAGCAGGGTGTACCTTGTCCCGTTTTGTGAATGTATTAGTGTGTTGGTTTCGTGCCTGGTGGTGTGAATGGTCTTGTGTGTATCATGTCTTCTCCAAAGACCCACGTATAAGGGTGGGGGAACCAATCCCCCTCGTCTGGTCAGACCACTTTGCCATTCCTTTTGATCTACACCTTCTGGCATCAGCGATGCCTCTCTCTGGCAACAGGAATCTGGAGGAAAGGAGGAACTTGAGCCTCATAAGTAAGGAGTCACTCTCTAACCTCCTTAATAACCTCGACCTCACTAAGCATCATGATGCTAATCTGGCAGCTGCTGAGTTATCGCAACAATTGTCAGCAGCAATGGACACTCTTGCAACTGTCAGCAAGAATAAAACACTCTGCTCCCTGGTTTACGGAGAGACTCAGAAAGCTGGGACAGGGTTGCCGCAAACAGGAGAGGTTGTGGCGCGCAGATTTAGATCTTTTGAGAAGGGAATTGCATAAAACAGTGTCTAAAGAGTATAAAGCAGCCATCATGGAGGAAGAGCGATTATACTTTTCAAAGATTACTGAATCTATGAAATCCTCTAGGGATCTTTTCATGGTCATTATCTCTCTAACTTCCCCTCATGTCACTGACCCTTAGAATTTTCCCAGGAGTTTTGTGACGAAATATCGTACTCCTTTCAAACCAAAATCACAGACATTTACTCCCTGCTGGAAGCATCAAACTCCAACACCGGGTCGCTTGTTCGACCTATTCCTTTTCCGAGTGAGGCCTCGCTTACGGAGGAGACCCTCAGGCTTCTCACCTTTTCTTGCATGTCGTTGGAGGGGACTGATCGGCTCGTAGAACGAGTTAAATCGGGCTCCCCATTGGATCCCTGCCCCCGCAAGGTGCTAAAAACTGTCCGTGAGATCATTATCCCTCATCTCACTGTTGTTCTGAATGCTGCCATCTCAGAGGGATTGTATCCCACTCTGTGGAAGACGGCTTTAGTGAAGCCTCTTTTGAAGAAACCTTCACTGGACCCTGGAGAACTTAAGAATTATCGGCCAATCTCCTTGCTTCCTGTTCCAGCCAAGATTCTGGAATCCTATTTGAACTCCTCTCAACACCTACCTTAAAGATCATCAACTACTCGATGGTTCACAACATGGATTCAGAAGCCACCACAGTACCGAGACAGCACTGACAGCAGTTTTTAACAACATCCGTACTCCAGTGGATGCGGGGCAAACCACCCTGCTTGTTCTTCTTGACCTCACCGCAGCCTTTGATACCCTGTCTCCTCACAGGCTGGTTGAACGCCTTAGTGAGATAGGTATCGGGGGCTTGGCCTTGGGGCTTCTTGCTTCCGTTCTTAGTGAGCGGGCACAGACGGTGAAGCTTGGTCAATTCTATTCAGCCCCCAAACCCTTGTTGTCCGGTGTTCCTCAGGGCTCCTCTCTGAGCCCAACACTCTTTCAAATCTATGTTGCTTCACTTGCTACGGTTGTGAGATCCTATGGGCTAGAGGTGCTGTCCTATGCGGACGACACCCAGATAATGGTGTCTATCTCACATAGTATAAGGGATTCTGCCCTGAACTTCAGGAGCTGTATGCAGGCAGTCTCCTCCTGGATGGTGGACATTTTTTTTAATTGAATGGAGAGAAGACTGAGGTCCTGATTTTTGGTAGGAAACAGGACATCTGATCCAGCGACTGGTGGCTGGACGCGCTTGTAGTCGGTCCCTGTCCTGTATCCCATGGGATAACCTAGGGGTTATTGTGGACAATTCACTGTCCCTCAACTTGCAGGTCAGCAGGACAGTCTCCACTTGTTTCGGGATCATTAGGATCCTCAGGAAAATCTACAATTTCCTCTCCTTTGATGCACGTAAGCGGGCAGTCAATGCCTTGGTAACGTCCAGACTGGACTATTGTAATATCTTTATTTGGGCATTAGCATGGGTCCAGTGAGACGCCTGCAAATGGTGCAGAATGCTGCAGCCAGGCTGGTGCTGAACCCACCAAAATATCATTCAGTCACAGCCTCTATCAAGGCGCTGCACTGGCTACCTTTGGACCATAGGATCCTCTTTAAGACTTTGTGCCAGACTCATGATGCCTACTATGGCTCAGGTCCAGAGGGGATTAAGGCTATCATGCATCGCTATGTCCCCACAGGCTCCTCCGGTCCTCAGATAAAAATCTGCTAATAGTACCGAGGTTTAAGAAAGCCAACTGGGGAAGTAGAGCTTTCTCTACTGCTGCTGCTAAACTGAGAAACTCTCTCCCGGAAGAGCTTTCGAGTCAGGTGTCGCATTCGCTTTTCGGTAAAGCCTTAAAGACCTGGCTTTTCTCACAGACATCGGTATGAGCATGTCTCTGTCTGCACACTCAGGTTCCGCATACAGCGCCTTTGCGCCCTTGGACTAAGTTCGCGCTTTACAAATGCAATATTCATTCATTCATTCATGTATGAAAGGTGTGTGAAAGGCCTGTTCAGTTTTTGGTCCTTTTAATTATTAACAGTGAATTTTATTTTTGTAAATCTCGTTAATAAAATTTAATATACTGAACCATCACTAGCCCTCGTGCCAAATCCAACCAGTATGTGTGTGTGCTTGAGGAATAAATGGCTGTGCAGTAATCTTTGTCTTCTTTGTGTCTCTGCCAAGGTGTACATTTCACCCAAGAAAAACCTACCAACTGTAGATATGGTCATAAACTAAAACACCCATGGGGGTACATGGTGAGGTCTCTCTTGTGGATCCCAACAAGTTAGCTTACCCGCAATGTCCTGCAAACCTCAAAATGTGAATGTCCCATTTACCTAGCATTATTGTGCTCAAATTTTCACGCTGCAGAAAGTAACAACAAATTTCCAACCCCCCAGCATTTCTCCAAGTATCCTAATAGAAATGGTATCTCACTTGTGTGGGTGGGCCAAGTACCCGTGGCAGGGAAGGGCCCACACCTGTGCTGGCAGAGCTAGGGTTAAAAAACTACAGCTAGGCACTTTGCAAAAAAAGGGTCATTTTTCACTGTGAAAATGTGGTAAGTCTACGTTGTGTTTTGCGCTGTTTACGATCGCAGACACTAGGCCAACCCACGCAAGTGAGGTACCATTTTTCTCGTAAGACTTTCGGGAACACGGGGTGGGTGGAAGTTTGTGGATCCACGTAGATTTCAGAACTTTCCACCACAGAAATGTGAAGAAAATGTGTTTTTTTTGTCACTATTTTGTCATTTTAACTCAAGGCAAAGCTGTCAGGGAAAATATTTCACCTCATTAGTACCAGTTCGGCAGAAACCAACTATAAGATTACCAGGCAATCTTTGCTAAGGGCCTTCCACTGCTCCGGAACACTGTCAAATGTTAAGTAACTTTTGTTCTATTTGAGCCAGAATCAAGTTTTTTGTTGAAGTCTGCAGAATATGTAGCAAATGCAGTAAACTGATAATTATTTGGAGAACGCTGCTGCTGCAGAAACTCATAATTCCAGTGGCCCTGGCTTTAAGTGACTCAATCAATTAATGGCTGGTAAGAAGGCTGTTTTTTTTTTTTACTTTCTGCACTGCCACCACACCCTTCGCATTCAGTCAGAGGCATCTCAAACTCAGTATTAACCATTCAGGGCAGTTGTTTGTGAAAGCTGAATCCATGGGGTGGCAGGTAGAAGGCCAGCAGGGTTGCATTCAGATGTAGAGCCCTAATCCTCTGGATCCCTGTGGCCTCACAGTAATGGTCTAGGAGACAGAGGAAAGGAGCAAGATTCATAGATATTGTCAAAGAGAAGGCCCAGAATAGGGAGCACTGTTGGGGGGGGGGGGAGGGCTCATTTTTTTGGTCAAAATCTTTTTGTTTACTTTTTTCTCCAGAGGATACAAACATTGTGAACAAACCACATTTGCGTTCAACTCATCCCACAAGAGTTTAGCCAGTACATTAGATAGCTAGAGAGTGTGTAAAGTTTATTCACAAGTTCCAGTCTTCCTCTGAGGAGATCTACTAGGAGAGAGGGGGGCCTTGTCCAGGCTGCAAATGAAGAGATATAAACATCCCCCCATGAGGAGGCCATGCCCCCAGTCCCATGCACAGAAGAAATACATGAACGCTGAAAATAAAATAAACAAATAAAACCACAAAAAAATAATAAAAGGAGAAGTAAACATTACCAGGGTGTCAGAGTAGCTTCAGTACTAGCAAGAGGGGCGGGTCGGGTGTGTGCCCCCCACGACCTGCGCGGAGGGGGGTGGGGGAGGCCCAGGGCCCACTGCCCCCCGAGGGAGCCCCAATCAACTATATTAGGAAGAGATGGAGGGACCTCGGCCGAGAACCACAGGCAAACAGCGGCAGCCCCTCCGACAAGTAGATCACCAGCAGGCTCCAGACATAATCCAAGCTTTTTTGTGAGTCTTCAATGACATCTGTCAACCGTTGAAGGGCCAGGGCGCGCCACCGATGGGCATGCCATTGTGTAAGTGAAGGGGCCACTAGTTTCTTACAAGCTGCCTCTTTAGCCATTTTGGCTCCCCCAAACCACATGATGGAGAAGTCCCCTTGAGTCTGGTATTTAAGGGTGGGGCCTCGGATACCCTCGAACAGGCGTTCTCTAGAGTCAGCAATCCGGTGGCCTGAAATGTGTTTGATTTGGGATAGGATTTCCTTCCAGAAGGGTTCGATAGCAGGGCAGTCCCACCAGATGCGCCTGAAGTCCCCCAACAGGCTGTATCCCCGCATCAAAGGTGTTGTGAAAGATCAAGTGCAATTTTTGTGGGTGAAGGTACCAGTCATACATAGTTTTGTAGTAAGCTTCCCTCAAGAACATGAAACAATTGTGTTTAGTGCCATCTCTGTAGAGGGATTCCCATTGTTTCTCTGAGGAGTAGGGATTCTAGGATGCCCTTCCAGAATATCTTGTGGCGCGGGGTCTGATGTGGGCTAAGGGAGAGCAGGAGCGCATGCAAAAAGAAGATGCATCCCTTAGCTGTGGTGGTAGTTTGGACAAATCTTTCTATTGGGAGCAATTCTCTGGTGGCTGCCCGTCGCATCAGTAGCTGCTGGGCCCATTGTTTCAATTGTACGTAGCGGTACTCTTCAGTGTGGGAGTCAGAAGTGGGCTGCACAGTTAGCGAATAGTCGCATCTCACCCTTGAGGAAGAGGTCCGAGACTATGGAACATCCCTCCTCTACATTTATCGAAGGGCCCTTCTCTATGCACAAGGGGGGGGGGGGGTTTGTGAAAGAGGACTAGGGTATAGGGGGACAGAAAAGAGGTCAGCAGCAGGGTTTTGGTTACCGTGTTCCATACCTGGAGGGTAGTTGCTGTGGGGATACTCAGATAGGCATTGGTCGGTCTGTCTGCTCTCCGCCTCCAGGGCAAGTCCCAGATGGTTCTACCTGCCACCTGTCTCTCCATATGAAGCCACAATTTTTCAGAAGCCTAGGTAACCACTCGCCCAGGACCGGAAGCGGAGCGGCTCTGTAGTACAGCAGAAAATCTGGAAGAGCAAGGCCTCCCTCAGATCTCGGTCTTGCTAGAAGGCGTCGGGGAAAACGTGCTCTTTGGCCTAGGAAAATACATTTTGTGATCAGAGATTGTAGCTTTTTGAACAGCTCCTTCTGAAGCTGGATAGGTAGGCCCTGAAAGAGGTAGAGAAGGCGAGGAGAATATTAATTTTTAAAGCATTCATTCTCCCTATACAAGTTAAATATGCAGCGCTCCATCTCTTGAGGTCGGCCCTAAACTGTCTCAGTAGTGGGGGCAAAGTTGGCTCTGTTAGTTTGGGAGTGATGTGGAAGCCCAGGTATGTGATAGCCCTACGAGCACAGCAGAAGGGGGACGTTCTCTCAACATCGTTTTGTATTTTCGGGGGCAAGGTCAGGTTCAGCAGGGAGGATGAAAAGATGTTATTCTTGAACCCCGACACCTTTTCAAACGGAACTAATTCCATTTGTATCGCCGTCAGCGGGTTTGGTAATCCGCAGAAGGACATGGTCTGGATTTTGTTTTCGTCTGGCCCAAACCTAATACCACTGATGTCCTACTTCGCTCTTACCCTTGCTGTTAACAGTTCGATACTAAGGGCAAAAAGCATTGGTGATAGGGGACAATTAAAAAAAGGTCAGACACCACTCCATTTGACAAAACCCTGGGCCTTGGGGAGTTGTAGTTGGCCCTCGCCATCCCCAGAAAGGATTCACAGAACCCAAAGCGACACAGGGAGTGCAACAAGAAGGCCCAATCATAGAGGTCAAAGGCCTTTTCCGCGTCTAGGGACAGGAGGGCCGCGGGTACGTTTCTTCTGGACCTTGACTATAAGGTGAAACACCCTACGGAGGTTATCAGCGGTCTGGCGCCCCTTGATGAAGCCCGATTGGTCAGGGTGGATGAGGCTGGGGAGGACTTCTTCCAGTCTGGTAGCTAAGACTTTAGAATATATTTTAGAGTATAGGTTTAACAAGGCGATGGGCATGTAAGTGGCACATTCCTGGGGATCCTTTCCCGCATTTGGGATTATCGTGATCAAGGCTTCTCCCATGGAGGGGGGACACATCTTAGTTTGCTGCAATGTCACTGAACAGGCCAGTAAGCTGGGGGGGGTCAGTTCAGAGGCAAAGGTTCAGTAGAACTGCACCATGAACCCATCCGGGCCTGGAGCTTCATGTTGTTTGAGGTAATCAATCGCTGCCCGGACTTTTTCTTGGGTTCTTCACTGGCTGCTGCAGAGACCCGAGAGTCTACTCTGGTCCGTCTCTAGTGGGGCTTCAGCCGCATAGAGTGCTGTAGAAGTCGTGAAAAGCTCCTGCCTTCCCCCTCCTCGCTTTTATGTGTAAACCCTTTCCCATCAATAATTTGCTTGATGTAGTCCTTTCCCTGTTTAGCCCTTAGCTGTCGTGCTAGCATTGGGCCTACGTTATCCTTCCCTTCATAGCCATATGCCTGGAGCCTCAAAAGTGTGTTATCTGCTCTATTAGTATAGATGGCTTGCAATATCCCGCTGAGGGCTGTGATCTTCCTAAGAGTTGGGGCTGATGGAGAATCCTTGTAAGATTGTTCTGAGTAAAGTAACTCTTGTTCCAGCGCTAATCTTTCTTTCGTATGGAGCTTTTTCAGAGAGGTAGCGCGTGCAATGCAATGCCCCCTTACAAAGACATTGAATGCATCCCAATTGTTTACAAGAGAGGTATCGGCAGGGCCATTGGTCGAGAAGAAGGCTCTAATCGATTTTCGGATATAGTCTTTATGTAGCCTGTCCTGACACAGTACGTTAGGGAAGTACCATCTAGTCCGCTTACATTGTGGTGCTGGCCAATTTAGTGGGCAAGTCGAGAGATCATGATCCGAGAGACTAATGGAGAGTAAGGGGGGGGGGGGGCATGCACGCATGTATGTAGGAGTGATTGACTAATCAAGGTGAGGTCTTTCTGGAGTATGTTCTATGGGCATGGGAAAAGAAGGAATAGTCCAGCGTATTAGGGTTAAGCTCCCTCCAGACATCAAGCAGCCCCATTTGTTGGAGGGATGATTTCAACGTTGTACTAAACACTCCCCACCCCCCATAGCCCTCTGCAGGTGTGTGGTATCTAGCTTAGGGTCCAAGATGAGATATAAGTCCCCCCATTAAAATGATTTCTCCAGACGCTACCCCCAAGGTTGCAAAGAAGGAAGAGAGAAAGTCTGCCTGACCAGTATGAGGCACTTCCACTGTGGCGATCGTGCAGGAGCGACCCATCAACATCCCCCTGAACAGCAGGAACCCTCCCCTCCCGATCAGTTCAGTTTCCGTATCCTCAGGGTGAAACTGTATAGAAGAGTGAAACAACAGGGCTACCCAGTTTTGTTTTCTGGCATTAGCTGCGCGAAATATCATAGGATATTGCTTATGTTTCAGCCTCTGTTCCTCCCCTTTTTTGAGGTGGGTCTCCTGCAAGGCCACCACCTGGGCTCAATGATACCCCAGAAATTTCCACAGACGCCGTTTATTAGGGGAATTGAGGACCCCTAACATTCCATGACATGAGCTTCACTACCATTTACACTGGCACATTGCAGTGCCCCATGTCAGGTCGCTGCTCTAGCACCCCCCACCCCCGCCACACGGGGTCCCCCTTCCCCGCCTACATATCCCCCTCAAGGTGAACACCCTGGAGAGAGCACAAAACCAGAATAAGTTCGGAAGTCCACAGAGTACCGAATGGACTTAATCTTCCAGCGGCTTCTGGGGCAAGACCATTCCAGCTCCCAGAGCCCCACAAGTGTTCGTTTTTGGACATGGTTTCTAGAGTGTTCCCAGCCAAGGCCCAAGTTTAACAAATGGCAGCTGCACACATATGGAGTGGGTCTATAGCAGGGGAGAGAGGCTCTCCCATCATCGCCTTACCAGAGCACGCGATCACCTTGAAATCAAATCCTCTGTACATGTGGTTCCCTCTCTCATCCATTTCCCTCTGTAGGGTAGTTGATGGCGCTCTATTACTTTCGTGCAGAACTGGCCCAGTAGGTGTCAGTGCGTCATCGTCTTGCCTCCCTTCTTGGGTGTCCACCAGGGGCCTCCCTCCCCAAGGGCTGCTCCATTCTCGCATACCCTGCTGTTGCCTCCCTCTGTGGAGACGCTTTCCCAAGGCCAAGGAGGGCCACCGACCCTCGACCTCCTTGAAGTGCTGCTGTTTGCCGTTGACGGAGAAAGCTATCCCAAACGGTTAAGTCCAACTGTATTTTATTTGGTGCTCCCTCAGGGTTGTTGTGATTAGACAGAATTGTTGACGCCTCATGAGCGTGGCCTGGGCCACATCTTGGTAGAAAGCACAGGACGCTCCCTGATACTCCACTGATACGCTGTTTCTAGTCTTCCGGAGGATTCGTTCTGTGACCCTGAAGGAGGTGAATTTTGATATCTCTCGGGCGTCTGCTCTCTCCCTGTTTCGCCGGGCCCAACCTGTATACGCGTTCCAGTCGCACTTCAGCCGTGTCCTTACCCAGGACGCTAGAGAACAGGCCCACCATGTATTTGGCCAGATCCAATCCTTCTCTTCCTTCTTCCAGGCCCACACTCTGATGTGGTCTCTCCTGGAGCGGTTCTCCAAGTCTCTGCACTGAGTAGCTCCGAGTTCAGCTGGGCAGAAAGCGAGTCTGCCCCCTCTTCTATAGGTTGGAGCCTGCCTTCCAAGGCCTGACATTTCGCCTCCAAATCTAGGGTGCGTGTTCTGATTGAGACCACAACCGCCTGGAGTGCGACAATTTTGGTCTCTGCTTTGAAGGTCTCAAAGGATGCCCCAAGGTCTGCCTTGATGCCTTCCCGAATCTCCCTTTTAAATTCTTTCAGGGTCGCAAGGAGGTCTTCTCTGGTGGTATAGAGGCAGTTTGTACGGTCTGACCTGCACCTATCATCACGTAGCTTGAGTGGTTAGATAGAGGGGGGCGCTGTGAAAGTTGTTCCTCGTCTACCTACCAAGCGATGTGAATCAAGGGTTCTTGTGGGTCCCCCTGAGTAGTCCGGGGGCGAGATTCCTGGGTTCTCCTTCTTGGCCTCTCAGGTGCTTGAGATAAGCACGTCTAGTCCAATCTCTGGGCTTTTGTGCTGGTTTTCCTATTGCTACTTATTTGGCGCCATCTTATGGTGAGGCATAGGCCTTGGCAAAACTCCCAGTGATCTTCATTCCCTCAAGTGTGCGCAGCACGGGGGGATGGGGGCGGCATCATGGGCCCCCAAGCAACTTCAGAGCTTGGCCATCAAATGTCCCCCTCTCTGGTGCACACTCTGTGAGGGGCTGTTCTTACCGCCTGTATGTTGCTTAGCTGGCTCTTCACAACCCTTCCTCCTGCATGCAGATCGGCTCAATCTCTTCTGCAGGGTCCGCACCCATGGAGAACCCTGACGAAGCTGTTAGATACCGCTGGGAGCAGCCGCCATTTCGCGCCTGCAGAGCTGCTCCTCACGATCATGGGGTAACTACTTTTAGGAGTCTTGGCTGCGCCGGAGGGGGACAGCTGTCTCCACCCCTTTAGTCTCTGCTCCAGGTACAGTCTGCTATTGGGTACGCGCCTTGGGGGGGGGGGTTGGGGAATGGGTTCTCCGTTGGTCGTTACATTTCGCCGGGAGCGGCTGCCATTTTGGCCCAGCAGCTCCACTCCCAGTGTCCTTCAAAGGGCCGGTACTGGACCCATCTCTCCTTTTGGTGTTTCCCAGATTGTCCTCTCACATGGGTAAGCTCAGTCCCGGCATCCCAGCTGTCATTTGCCCAGGACCGGGCAGTAAAAGTAACGATCTCACAGGGCTCACTGCGGAGCCAAAGAAGTCACGTCTTTGCGGCCATAATGGCTCATTTTTATGTTTACAAATGGCCAGACAGCTTCTTCAGATAGATACCCCATTGAAGGGAACAATATACGTTTTTAGGTCTCGGCTAGCCGCGCGGAAGCGCGTCTCCGCCGAGAACCTATTGTGGCCGTGTCTGCTTCCCAGGAGACAATACTGGCCGCGCGCATCGCCTTGGAGACGATTTGAAACTGGCACGCGCCGCACTCGGCCTGGCTGTCTCCTGGGAAGCGCAAACATACCCAGGCACACCTCCCCCTGCACGCATGCGGCCACACACACACGAGCGCACGCACACGCACACATACAGAGACACCCCCGCCGTCGCACACATACACACGCGCACACACACACACACACACACACGAGCGCCCCCCAAGGCCCACTTACCGCCAATCCGGTGTTCTGTCGCCTCCGCGGGGCTCTCCCTCAGGCATGGGAGCCCCGCGTCACGCACTGCTCTTCGGACCAGGAACTCCGTGGGCGTGGGCTTCACGCACAAGACGGAAGTCCCGCCCCCACGCTAGGTTTAGTTTTGGAATGCGCGCGCACATATTGCAGTCATCTCGCCTGATCCCCAACAGAAACCGACAGCGCAGGGGTTAATCGCAAGCTTTATTTTATGTACAAATAGTTCCTTCCTGCTGGCGCTTTACCAGAAGCCTGCCTCATAAAAGCATTGTAATTAGTAAGGATTTCTAAGCACGGTCTACCCAAATCATTTAAAAGTTGGCTCAAAAGAAAACACGGCACATGTTTACAAAGAGCAAAAAAAGAAAGGGAAAGAGCGATTTAAAACAGGAAAATATGTGGAATGCAGTAGTGTATTCAATACCCTCTCGTCATGCTTACTCGGCCTTCCCACTTCAGTCAATAATGAAATACCCCGGTCCTATAGACTTTGATAAACATAAACAGCAATTCCCTACAAGTTGCAGGATATAAACAGTGCATTAACCACCCAGAGCTATCCACTTTATCGCTATTTATGATGCCCCGAGCTTGCTAAACCTGGACACCAGATGTTTTCCAAGAGAAATACTTTGCATAACTTGATTGAGCACCATATTCACTCTCACTGCCACTGGACAAGAAATGCTGATACAGAGTCACTGGTGAGAGCCCATGTGAGTTAATTCAGCTAATAATTTATATTATTACATGCTTCTTATACGTACTATACTAAATGTATTCTTGTTTAAAATGCCATAGCTGGTGTCTGCATTTCTAAGAGGACGGCCGTGTAGAGACTGCCTGTCATTGTAAGAGAACATGAGTAGATTGTTCTAGCATTTTAAAGAGTCACAGAATAGTTTATGCTTGTATTTCAGACAAATCACTGTAATGATCTGCGATTGCAGTTCAGAGAGAGTGAGAACTCGAATAGATTGCGTCTGCATTTTAGAGACGTCGAATAAACCATGCTTGCATTTTAGAGGGCGAAACTGCAATACTGAATACTGCACAAAAGGCACTGTCAAAGCTACTGCCCGCATATTAGAGGGTGCGTTGCTTGACAGTGACTTTCAATATTGGAGAGGAAACCGCAAGAGTGTGCCTGCATTCCAGAAAGAGGACTTTAATAGATGGTGCATGTTTTTGACTAAGAAGAAGAGTGCTGTAGGCAAGGCCGCATGTCGCAAGGGATGGCCAGATAGCGCACATTTGATAGATCCCCTCATTGGAATTATCGCATTTCAAGAGCGCTTAACAACTTCGCCCTTCTTTTGCCTGCGTTTCAAAGAACACTGCAGTTTAAGAAATACCGGCACAGTATAAGAGACACAGGAGCTGAATGGAAAGTTGGTAAGCAGTTTGTTTCCCAGTTTCAAAGCGGTGCGCCTGTCCTGTTACCAGTATCGAGGCAGCTCGTGCAGGAGGTTCTGAGACCCCCAGTCACGAGAGCGCTCTTCAGATGGCAGCCTGGCGCCTCCCGACAGCCCGGCTTTTAATTGTTTTAAAAACCCTGAGAGTGGGACAGTATCTCATATCTAAAAATCCCAATTGTGGTGAAACTGGGGAAAAATGTTTTTTTAAAGTCCCACAATTGGGTCAAAGTAATATAGCAAACTAGAAATTTAGTATACACAAACATCTGGTAATTTCAGTATCGGGTGAGATGTGTCTACTTTTAGGTGTTGAAACTCTGATTTGATTGCTGTGTTTTGGTTGGATGCCTAATGTCCCTTTCCTACTGCCACGTAGATTAAGTAAATTGACTTTGAAAGTGCCATAATGAATTGTGTGCTTGTCTCTTTAAGAAGTAATAATAATCACTCTGTGTACTCTGAAGCATTGCACATGTATATACATACTTTAGCCAGTCCAGGCCACAGAGTACTGCACATGTATGCACACCCCCTTCACTCATGCACCTGTGTGTATATACCCTTCATACCACACCTTAGTGTACGTATCACTACTGCACATGTACACATACACCATCCATTCCAGACCTCAGTGTACTCTGAAGCATTGCACATGTAAGCACATACACCAGTCACTCCAGGCCTCAATCTACTCTGCAGTACTGCACATGTACAAATACACCACCCACTTCTGGCCTGTGCACAATGCATTCATGCACATGCATGCATACACCCTCCATAACACGCCTTAGTGTATGTATCACTACTACACATGTACACATACACCATCTACTCCAGGACTAGTGTACACTGCACTTCTGCACATATATGTACATATACTATCCACTCCACGCCTCAAGGTACTCTACAGTACGGAACATGTATGCAGATATATCACTCACTTCTAGCCTCAGTATAATCTGCAGTACTGCACATGTATGCACATATACCATCCACTCCATGCCACTGTGTACTCTGCAGTACTACACGTGTACACAGTTATGCACATGTCCCAGCCACTACAGGCATCAGTGTACTCTGTAGTGCTGCAAAAGTATGCACATACATCATCCACTCTAGTCATTTGTACTCTCCACCACTGCACATGTATGCACATGTCCTGGTTTGTGTATTGTGCACTCTTGCACATGTATGCTCATATCCCATCCACTCTAGGCCACACTGTACGCAATAGGTCTTGCATTATTAAAGTTTGAGCTATTGGCATTGTAACTGACAAAGCATTTTATTAATTTGCTTTTAAAACCTGCAATCGGTGCATAAACACGCACTTTGGACGTATAGTCCTTGCTTACGATGAGCAAGGCTGGCAGTAAAAGAGACTGCCAGCCTTGCTTCTCATAAGCATGGACTATAAGTACAAAGTGCTTGTTTACGCACCAATGCAAAAGAATAAAAGACATTGTAATTTACAATGCCAATAGCTCAAATTTTAATAATTCGAGACCTATTGCATTGTAAATGCTTGTTTTTTTAGGGGACATTCATTAGTGAAGCTGGTACTGCTGCCAAGTGCATAAGTGGCCACTGCTGGTTATCATTAAGGAAGCAGATGCAGCAGGACTGGGTTCCAGGGATTGGAGGGGCACACTGCATCACAGTTATGACTGTCTACCTTTAAAAAGGGGGGCATTGGAGCTTATTATCCTTTCAAGCATTAGGACAGAGGTGATGACCCGTCATGGTGGGGAAGAGGTAAAAAGATGCAGAAGAGATAGCCTTTTACTCGGGACTGCAGGTATCATTAGTGCAGCAGTTGTAGTTGCATTGGTGTCAAAGATTATGAGGGGCTCACAACATCCCAATTATGGGGAGCAGTTTGTTTGGGATAATATCTGTTTTTGTTTGATGTATTTGCGGTTTTGGAAGTCTCGTAATTAGTGTGGTTCATAAACTGTAGTAAAAGTATTCCTGAAATCATCTCATATGCCCCGCTGCCTGCATGCAGCCATGTCCTCCCTGCTCCCCCAAATCTTGCCATAAAGTTTTGGAGTGGGGCCATACCTCAAAACATTTTGCTACCATGTCTAAAAAACATTGTCAAAGCCGATAGATCTGGCATAAGCAAAACCTATTGGCTTTGCCAGTGTATGTTTCTGAAACTGTCTCAAATATAATTGGGTAGAGCAGAAAATGTAACTGTAGATCATAAGAAAGAATAAAGCTTCCCAACATGAAATAATTCAAATTAATAAAGTGTCACTGCTGGCTGCAGTGAAGTACTGGTTAAGAGAAAATGTTTTCATGGGTGACAGACACTAAATTAGTCAAGGGGGGAAACTGGTGTAGGCAAAAACATTTTGCGCACGGATGAAATAAAAGCACTTGATAAAACATTTATTCTGCAGCATCTGGAATAAAAGTAGAGGATGATAATGCAGTCATATCTCATGCAATAATGAGCAGTGAAAAAAGATGCTGCTGAGGCTGAGATGCAAGTATGGGAGGCTGGAGGCCAAAAAAAACACTTGAGCTCCTAGGATAGCTAAAAGAAAACGAGCATTGGCAAAACCAATAGGTCTAGTCTTTAGGACCTTTTGGATTTGGCGATGGATGATACTGCAATTGCAATTTGCATCCAGTGCCCACTCCCGGAAGTAGGATTTGAACACACTATTATAACATGGGCTGGTGAGGTACAGGCTGATGTTGGTTTTACAAAAAAAGATATTTTAGCAAGATGGGAATGTTGATCTCTATAATAAATAATAAAAAAACTCATGCAGGGTGAAATCTACTGTTAGACATTGCAATTCTTGTGAGTTAGACTCGACTTGCATTTGTCCCTGAAAATAATATAGAGCACAGGAAGTTGATTTTATACTAATACTTAAATCTTTGAGAGGACTATATTAATGCAAAGTGCACATGCGATGACAACAAAGTAGTCCAACTGCTTGTCTGGTGCCCTTTATGACAACGCCACTCTACCTGTTACTCAAACTGCACACTTCTGGCGCCAACTACACTGATCTCAAAGGAAGGAGGCTGACATTTTTAAGCTTAAAACAGTTAATGGATTAAACATTTGCAGTGGAATGTTGCTGGGTGGAAAGCTATGAATTAATCTTCATCCACAGTTTACATTAACCGATACCTCACAGAACACTTAGTTAACCACCAGCTCCTCGACACCAGTCAGGATTCAGATCCAACCACATCAAGGAGACAGCTCTCATTGCAGCAAGATACAACAACCATAGGATCCTAGACAAAGGAGAAACCATGTCCTCATTCTACTGTACTTCGCAGCTGCATCTGACACAGTCACTCACCTTATCTTCATCAGACCACTGCACGAGACTGGCATTCAGGGGCCTATCCTGATAGACCTGCTAATTTCTGACAATAATAACTCCTTCAACCCATCACCATACAGTTGAGAGGATTGGTAACTCATCTGCGAAGTCCCTCAAGGGTCCTCACATAGCCCTATTCTCTTTAACGGCTACATGATTCTGAGGTCATCCATGCCCAAGACATTAACAACCTGTCCTATGCAAACGACATAAAACGTATACCTTCACACAAATTCCCCAACAGAAGGAACAAATTCACTGCCTGCATGACTGAATTAGCCACATGGATAAAAACCAACTGTCTCAAGATAAGCACAGACAAGACAGAAGTGGTGCTTTTCAGATGGCATGGGGCTCCATCCGGTGGCCTACAGATCTTCGGAGCCATCCCTAGCCCAAATACCAGAAACCTTGGAATCATCATTGATAATAAGATGCACAAGTCCACCCAGGTAAACAGACACCACATGTTGCTTCCACGCCAATAGGACCGCCAGCCAGGCCCTAATCACCAGCAGACTGACTATAGGACCTCTCTCTACTCATGTAACACCAAGCATCTCACAAGAAGACAGAACTCCAATCAGAATGCAGCAGCCAGACTAGTCCTCAACCTCCAAACTGCACTTACATCACACTACACCTGAAGGAGCTTTACTGGCTCCAGATACACAAGCACACACAGTTCAAGCAACCCACCCAGACATACAAAGCACTAAACAACACAGGCCTAGCCTACTTAGCAGCATACACTTCCATCAACCATTCAGGCACTTCTGCTCAGCTGCAAACTTACAGACACATGTCCAACGCATTCACAGAAGAGAAATCGGAGGTTGAGTTTTCTTTTACATTGCTTCTAAAGTATGAAATGTACTGCCACTACACACCAGTGCCTTTCATCTCTTCTTGATTTCAAGAAAAAGCTGAAGACTTGCCTTTTGGAAGAAGTACTTTCCCTGCACCCCTCTAATGGACGGTCTAGGGAGAGATCTAATAATACTTTCCAGAATGCAGGCAGTGGAAAGACAAACCTCTTCCAATCAAAAGGATTGTAAAGGGATCAAGGCAGGGGCAAACACAAGGGAATGTAAAGGTATTATGCTTCAAGGCAGGGGTAAACAAGAGTAAGGAAAGTCGCAGAAAAAGCCAAAAGCAAATAAGAAGAAAAATTTCTACAAGAAAACCAACAAATGGTAAGCAATAGGTTGGCACAAAGCCCATAGAACTATTGGCATTGTCCAACAAATAAATGTCTTCAACAACAGACAGCTAAACGCTATTAGGAGAGAGTTGAAAAGGCTTTAACTTCACTAGCCCTTTTGAAATTAGAATTGCCATTTACACAACATTTCAAGGCATAGCAAGTCTAACTTTTATAGTTATTCAAAAATAAGGACCCAGCAATTTGGGTAACAGTGTTTAAAATGCATAAGAGCCAGATTTAGCACACGTGGTCAGGTACAAGTTTCTCTTCCTAGTTACGCTTTCCGGACAATGTTTCAGTTCAAGCACAGAATATATGAAACCTCTTCCATTGAAAGCATTTGGTCTTTATGTAGACCTGCGTTTCCCAAACTGTGGGTCAGGTCAGGAGTTGATTTTGAGAGGGTCTCGAAGGCCAGAGCGATATACATTCGGAGTTGAATTTGTTGGTGACTCAAAGATAGAAGTCAATGTCAGGCTGCTTTATTTTTTAAACATAGGTATTGGTGTTTACTTTTCTTTCTTGGACTGGAAAGTAAAAGAAGTGAATTATGTGATGCATATCAGGACCCAATGAGGTGCTGGACGTAGAGGTCAGTACAACCAGGGCTCTCTGGTCATTGTCTATCCAAACATTCCATGCACGAAGCGCAGTGCCTAGAAGCATGCACCATAAAAATACCTTGAAGCCATTAAACAACTGGAGGACAGGACAATTGAGCGGGAGAAAAATAATACAATTCTAGATGTAACAAAATAACTAAATCACCAGACTGACCAGAGATTTTGATTGGCACTTGCACAGCTACTTCGCCCCTTATCAATCAATTTGTTCTGCACACACCCACCATCACAGGAGAGAAGAGGTGTAACAGACAAACAAGAGCCTGGGCATATCTTCGGGACAAAGTGAATTCTCCTCTGTAGATTTCAGATGCCCAAGACATGGATGACACCTCATAATAGTCATCTTTGTTCTATAGATAAAAAAATTAATTCTTTTGTTCACCATGTGGATGGAGCACACACATAGCGCAGCTTGGGAAATATCTACACAGAAATAAAATAAAAATGTATTCAAGTAAAAAAGTAATATCTATTGAACAATTTCCTGCGTTGTTTTTTCTTAATTAGAGATGCTTCATCAGACAAACATATTTTACCATACAGACTGCAACAACAAAAAAACTGCCCATGTGTATTATTTAATAAAAAAATTCTCTATAAAATGGTTTAATGAAAATGTTTAAATGTATAGTTGGATTCGACTTGCAGGCTGCGATGTTCTAGGTTTTATTTATATCAAAGTATGAACAAACCTTCTTGGTATCAGAATGCATTAAACATTAACATCTTAGCATTAACTCTGGAATAGCAATGTGAGGATTCTAAAGCAACACCAAAACCACATTAACAAAGCCAAAAGTTGTTTCAACAGTGTGCTAGCCAATTTTAAAAAAACACTTGTTCATAACAACATGAGCCGAGGGAAATATATGTGCGGACAACACTACTGCAGTGCTACCAACCAAGAACTACAGACATGAAGGTTTAAAGGAATAAGGACCATGAGATACGGGCAGAATATCCTAGTAAATAAAGCACGCTATAGGAAGGAGTTGTATCCCCACCACATTACAACAAGCATTTGCAATGCAGTTGGTCTCGCATTTGCGAGAGTTTAAGCTATTAGCATTGTAAATGACAATGTCTTATATTCATCTATTTTGACAATTAAAACATAAATAAAAGGCATGGTCATTTACAATACCAATAGCTCCAACTCTTGTAAATGCAAGACCTATTTCACTTCAAAGGTGCAGCCGTCACTGTCCCGTACTGCCTGGAAAGTAAAAGCGCGCATGGAGGCTGAATGTGGCAGGAAAGCATGTCGTGCATGCAGTACGAGAAACTCATGAAAGTAAATAATGCTTACAGACATACTGTGCTGCAACAGAAGTAAACATTATTCATGGTAATATCTGGTACCACGGCAAGCAGATTAATATGTCCACACACACACACACACACACACACACACACACACACACAGTTAAATTACACCCACATGTAGTGTGGTAAAATCTAACAGATAATGTTTTATAGCAGAAAACGTAACAGTTGTTTCACCAGTAAATTTTTATAAAGTGGATTCTATTCTAGATAAACGTGGATCTGAAGCATCTTACATACCATTACAATAAAAACAAATTACAGGCTGCAGGAACCAGGCGCGATAAGAAATAGTGACTAAAGAGTAAAATTGATTATGCTTCCACAATATTTTAGTTCTCAAATACAGTGAAACCAAGCAACGTCCAATTAAAGTAATCTGGTCATGGCAACTAAAAACTAGCAGGAGTTCCCCATACAAAACAAGTTAGCAAAGGAGGTGCGGAAGGTTCTTAGATGTCGCTAGTAAGTTTGGATACAACGAACATGTCACATGAAGCAAGAGTGATCAACCAAGTATTAATTTACCGAAGCAATAGTCCATATTTTATCGCCACCACAGTTACATACGGATCCCTTACATTTCACTAAATCACTTCAATTTTAACTCTCCATTCAGCTCAACATCCAATTATCCTCAAGCAAGTCTGCCGTAACAACACAATGTTTTCTTTTGGGAAAGAGAGACCTGTTGGTAACCCGTGCAGAGGAATATTCTTCAGGACAACAATCACACTCCTAATTAACTTTCAACTGCTGCTTGAACACCTCAATCTTCCGAAATGGCTCTACTTGCTTCTAAGTGCTTATAGGGCTCGTATTAGCCCCATTCGGCAGGACAAGGAGTTTCGAAGAGTTTCTAAGTCGAAAGTTCTAGGGAGGTTCCGGGTTGAATCACTCATGGGTTCTAGATCTAGGGAATCGCCATATTCTTTGAGATGATGGTAGCTATGACGTACATAGAACATACCTATCTCAACAAACTAGAGCGACGCCTTTGCATTCCAGCAACAGAAAGATGAACCAATGCTATTGAGTGTGCTGTCCAATCAGCCTCCTAACATTTCACATGATGGTAGGACCTAATGCCCGAGATACTGCTCAATACCTTCTAGGGCCATCCAGTGTGCTTGTTTGCTCTTACCACTAACCAGCCATGCATGAGCTTCAGCTTTCCCACCTCTGTTTACTTTTTTACTCTTGTCCACCTCAGTCTGCCTGGAACTTTTTTGAATAATTCACCAACTGTTTTTGACCCATCCACCATTGTATGCTTGTCTGTGGAGCACATGCGAACAAGAATAGTTGTATGACACTATATGGAGGTTTGCTTAGATCGACTTACGACAATATCATAGTCAATTCATTGACCTATCAATACGTCTTACTCCAGCCAGTCCTACCTTGGATGGTAAGTAGAAGAGAAATTAAGAATAGTAACTGTATACTAGGGTCACTGGTACAAAGTCATTTTGTGGCTGCCGCAATTTAGTACAGTTATGGATTTGCCACATAATCCACCATCTTCTATGAATTCTGCAGATTTTAACAAAACAAGATTTCTAACTCAAATGCATAAACATGTGTTGCTGTGCAGAGGTAGGAGCTTTGCAATGGTCATCTTTCTGTTGCTTACTGTTGTATTTTGGGGGGTGGGGTGGGGGGTCACACCAGTACAATTGTAAAATAAAAAGGTAAAACATTTACCCAGATATTGTTAACATATGTAAAAATAAAGTAATTAAGTAATATTAGTACAAAATGTTGAGCGGCATTATGTTGCCTTCTCTTGCCACATGATTTAGTATGCTTTCCACATATTTTGGTTCTCCCCTCATGCATAATTCCAGTTGGCCTGCTATATATTTACCGTAGTAATGTGATACAGTGACCGAACATCACCAGAATACATGTTCTCCCATGGTATGGTGACAGTTTTCCTGCGTTGCCATTGTGCCATCACTGTCTACAGAGCTGAGAACTTCCTTGGCGGTTTATGAATAAGTAATGGTAATGAAACCAGAGCGATTGAAAGCGAGGACCAGGTCTGCGTACGGCCTCCCAGACAATAGAGTAACTTGGCATGGCCTGGTGTCGCCATACAATCTGCGGTGTAACAATTAGAACTTAAGCAGCACTCTTGCTTAACACCTGCAACTAGAGCGCTTTGTAGAGGCGGGGAGGCCATGGGTCGATGGAATGCAGCCACCTAATACTGCATTATTGATGGCCACAGAAGCAGTTGGAATGCGCTTTCCACCATGAGCAAATAGCGGTCACGAACCCAGCAGTGATGGAAACACCCGCCCCCCCACCCCACTCACCCCCAACCCCTTACCAGTGTCCCCCAAGAGATGCCCAGAGACCGCGTCATTTGTCAACACAGCGTGATTCCGAGACTGCTGACGCAACGCAGGGTCCTCGAGAGCTTCGGAGATAATCTGGAGCCGACGGGGGAGGGAACATGAAAGCGCGACATGCACGCGCTGTGTTGAAACGCCACGTGCAAAGTGAAAGCGCAACCAGGCGCGCGTGGTGTTGAAACGCCACGTGCACGTGATGTGTCCGTACGTGGGCACATCTCCTGTCTCCCTTCTGAACAGAAAGCGACGACAATAGATCTCGCAAGGGCGAGTAGCGCATGCGCTGCGTCACTAGGCGAGACCTAAAAAGGCACCCATCTTTAAAACTAGCCCTTAAAAAGCACTTCTAAGTTTGGACACAACGGAGATCACAACCCCCCCCCCCAACTTAGCTGTATACGTACAGATATCAGCCGAACATTTTACTGGTCAAAATAAGCATAGCAGACCATGATGAACTACAGCACACTATACTCGTCAAGTCATCTCTATGCACTTTCAAATTCTTACTCTTACAAATACTACAAAGCCACTGTCAGTGGAAAATAAATACCAACCATGCCAAAAACACTAGAAGACCTAATCTCAATCATGCTACCCATAAGTTAACACAAGAGATAAATGGAGGCGGTTAAGGGCCTGGAAACCAGTTTAAAGTCATGTTGCAGCGAAAAACTAGAGTTTAGGATTACTGTCCCAAAACTGACAAACACAATATATTTGTTTTGGGTGTACTCCGATTGAACTATTTTCAAAATCAAACAGCAGCCCCTAAAAGAGTACAATACAAAACAAGAACTGGCAAAGCCAAATAGGACTGGATTTAATGTGCTAATGCATGCAGTATTAGCACACTAAAATGAGAGACCCTGGAGGGATTCAGCAGGAGCAGAAAGGCAACTATAGTTCACTCAACTAAACACTGGAGTGGAGGCAGAAGGATACATTCAAACAGCCACTAGCATTAGGCGAGACATGAATAGCCCCACTGGACTGAGGTGTGATTTACAAAGTCTCGAGCTAATGGATAAGTAAGGCTGGCTGAATAAGGCTGGCTGAAGAAAGCCAATAGTTAAAAAAAGACAGACCCAAATCACACTCAAAATATTATTAGCAAGATGTCTGGTTAACAGCTGCACTGTCAAAACTTGTATCTAAAAATACCATTACCATGTGTACAATTGTTCTCCGGGGAAAGCAAATGATCAATGCAGTAGACCACATTACTCTACCTGGTATAAAAACAGTTTCTCCAGGCAGCTGCAAAATCTCCAATGGTTTGAACTCTTGAGGCCAAGTAGGTAGTTGGGTGCGAGGGTAGACAATGCTGAACCAGGTGATCGCTTCATCTTGCTGGTTTCCCCCTTCTTCCCTGGTCACTTTTATCAGCTCCCGAGGTGTATTAGTGGGGAAAAGACACCAGCGCTTGTGCCCCTGTACCAAAGCATTCCAAGCACTGGTTCCAAGGGGATCAATATGAATTCCTGTGCCAGATCGAGGAGGTCCCATCACAAACCACCTGCCAAAAAATGCAAACATGATTATTTCTTTTTTGAGAAAGCTATTAACTGACAAAAAACAAGCATTTGCAATGCAATTGGTCTCGCCTTTCGGACCTTATATGTATTTAGCTATGCAGCACGTTAGCCTGGGTGCTGAAACATCTACTGTTCTTTAACAAGGAGGGAAAGTAAGCACCAAACTGCGTGACACGCCAGGTATGGAACACCCCCAGGATTTGTTGGGGCATATAATAGATCATTTTTGCTATTACCAACGTAGGTAGGGCTTTTCATTTAGATATTTCAAACATGTGCAGTTCCAAGTACAAAGAAAAAGTATATCCATTAAATACACATCTGCAAATAGGGTAGTCCATCACCAGCACTGTGCTACTAAATGAACATATATTAAATACTAACAAGATCTGTCACCTATTAGTGCACAATTTTGGAGGAATTCAATATAGTACATTTACTACAGGTCCCAAATACGTATACTTCTTTACATCTCACATAAACACTCAGAAATGGGATAATAAAAATGTCCATCCCAACAGATCGCTTCTCTCTCTATCCCCAACCATGACAGCTTAGAACCAAAACTAAACACAAAATCTTAGATTGAACAACTCAGTGCAGTAACCAGGTAGGCACACTATATCATAATTTACCATAATGGCACATGCAGAGCTCTTACACTTCACCATCCAACAAACTGCTATGCGCTGCGATCTATATTAGGATAGACACAAATCTGTGGTTATTGTGCATCACATGAAAAAAAAACAATTTAAACAAAAACAACATACTTCCAATCAGACACCCTACATACTGCATGTAGTGTGCTACTCATGTAGGGAAGAACTTTAGCACCCTGCATAAGGGTAGTAGGCACTATATATGAGCTGCGCTACAATATAATACAATATGTAAGGGGCTGAATTGTACAATATGTAACCGGGAAACTAGGGTTTAAAACCCAGCTTCTTCACTTATCAAATATTTGTACTTTATAGTGTCTATTTTTTTTCTCGAGTAGCAAGCTAGAGAGCACAGTGAAGTCATTCAGCCAAGGATGAGTGCTACAAGAAATTGACTTATGTATGGTATAGTAGGCAGCAATATTTCTTCACATATAGCAACTCTGCAGTTCCCATGACAAACTGATATCTTTTTTGGGTGACTGAGGACAACATTGTAACGGAGCAGAAGTATTCTCGAATATTCCTATGTTTAAGTTAAGAAACAATTACTTTCAACAAATTCCATTGAATACACTGATACAATCTATTGTATTTTACTAAAACACAAGCATTGAAGAAATAATGTTTTATACAGAAAAGTGTATAATAATTTACACATAATACCCTTTACTGCCCTGCATGCAGTGTGTGTCATATGATGTAGCTCTATCCCCAAATAAAATCAGCCTAATATTTACATAGGTTTACAATGCCATTAGTGCTTAATCCAGTGTTTGTGGAGCCAGCAAAAAATCTGTTTTCTTCACTTTTATGCATAATTTATAAGTCTTGAAAGCTGTGCGGGGTGTCAATAGAACGTGCATCAGTGTACAAAATATGACCTTACTAGTAGCACCTTCATTATTGTTAGAGTGCAAAACATTCTAGGTAAATCTACAAAATGCAGAACAATAGTTGCTCAAAGCAGACCATTCATCATACGGGTCAAGGGTGGTGTAAAAGTTGCCAAGTTTTAAAAGCATGCACTCCATTGGAGGTGAAAGGATCATATGCCTAAACAATAGCATTAGGTGACAGGAAAAACGCCTCTGGGATGAGCAACATGTTAATGGCAGTGTCTCAAGAAAGCGTGTTTTTGGTGTGCATTTTGTTCTACGACGAACTAGGCGAGCAAGGGTAGTGGAGGCCTTTACACAAACACCAGTTACATTGCTCTAGGAAAGATTTTTTTTAGGGTTAGGAATATTAAGTGATTTGCCCAGAAACACACGATGCGGAGTCCAAGCCGAGACTCGAACCTGGTTCCACGGGTTTCAAAGTATGCACAGTAATGCAACATGAACAGATACACAAAGTGTATTCCTTTCAAACTAAAAAAGAAAGAGACATAGCATAATTAACCATATATATGCTGCTGTGAACAAGGCGAATAAAGAAAGCCACTACAAATTAAAGGCGAAAACTCACCAATAGATGAAACACAAAACCCAGTGTCTCTCAACAGAAAACAGGCTAGGCTGATGTACAAATGACCAGATCCGAACGGCCTAAACGTAAAAGTATAACCACGTCTCTATGATACTGAGCACCAAACCTGCCCGGAAAACATTCCAATGACATGCAGATAAGCAAACTAATTATGTGAAGGCTTACTGGTGTATGGTCATAAACAGTGCCGGTATTTCAATCAGGAGTCAGAGCAAAAAACAAAATGCCACGCTTTTCCAAACCGCGTCAGTGCTCATTACATGCAAAGAGTGATTGTTAGCGCACTATTGGGATGTTAAATGACCGATGAGCCTTAAAGGCACAGTGAATCTATTGCGCAATGCTTCAAACGATGAGACGGAATAAAGTTACATGCACAGAGGTGACATTTCAACGACTATCAGGGACACTTTCTCTCGAGCAAAAATCATGCAATGAAGAGAAGGGAAACTTATAAATATCAGAAAAATCAGCCATTTATCACCGATACCTCTGATGCGCTGCGAGGGCAGCCCTCAGTGTCCATAGTCCTGTTGGTGAGTGAATAACCTGTAGATAACCGCCTTCTACCATTTCTAATGCTGACAACATTACGAAGGAGGAACCTCGCTGTCTCTGGAAACATGCATGATCAAAAACATTCCTGCTACCAACCGCTGTATCAAAGGAGAGTCAGTCTACATCATGTTGTGAGAGATATTATACAACAATAGGAACAAGCCGTGAGCGTGCACTCTCCCGAGCTTCCGGTGTCGGGATGTGCACGCTCACGGTGGTCGTGGGGCGGGACTTCCGTCTTATGCGCCCACGGAGTGGATGGCCGGCCCAGAGGAGCGGTGGCAGCAGAAGTCGGCCTGGAGCGCGCCTCGCAAGAGACGCGGGAGGACAGGAGCGTGCCGCCATGAGCGTGCACGTTGGCGTTCCCGCGCGTTCACAGACCTGAATCGGCTCGTGCCCAGACCTGAATCGGCTCGTGCCCAGGTCTGTCTCCCTTGGGAGGAAACACGGCGACTATAAGTCTCGTTGGCGGCAGCGCATCGCGCTGCAACGCCAGCGAGACCTAAAAATGCAAGAACACTAAGTGAAATACAAGTTACAATGAGTTCACACAAGATAAAAGTTTAAGAATTTAAGACCATTCCATTGTCCAAGAACAAATGCCACTTCCTGCCCATCGAAAAGGTACTACATTTTATATGCCTTGGGATGATGATGAAAAATATGGGGTTTGCTGGTCCAGGAAGCAAACATGATGCGGTTTACAACAGTTCTCCGGCTGTGTTAAATGAAATTCCCCACAGAGACAAATAAATGAGGTGGTGGGTCAAACAACACACAAGGAAGCGAGCAACATGGATGAGGGGGACAGGGGATAAGCACACCAAAGAGCAAGCAGCGGATGGTATCAACATGGAGTTCACAGGCAGGTACTTTGTGGAGAATACACAAAGGAACGAGCTGGAAACCACCTACACTGTAACTAAACAAAAAAGAAAAAAAGTAGCTACCTAGAAGTGAGTAGTGGATGGATACAAGTTAATCAAAAATTGTGAAGAGAATATGATTCAGGAGAGGAAAAAAACACAAGAGCAGAGGACAAGCCATCAAATAAAAAGCATTGGCAAAGCCAACTGGTCTCACCTATGAGAACTATTGGTTCGGTCGATGTCTTTTAGCCATGCTGTAGAACATCGCAGCAGCTAAATAACCAGTAAGAAAGAAAAAAAACGCTATATGACGTGGCCAGCGTAGTGCTTTTTCCCCAACAGGATGGTGGAAGTGGCTGCATCACAGTGTGGGAAAAAGGCCATGCAACAACAAGGGGACGGGGGGCCTTTAAATGGCAACAGTGCTATAGGAAACGCTATTAAAAAAATAGATGAATGGAATGGTGGTGGATAATTGAAACTTTAGAGATTTGCGTTACAGTTTGATCCTGGGGTGAGTGAAGGTTGGGCGAGGTTTGGGGGCAGCAGCATTTTCTGGCATGGAGTTGAAATGCGTTGGAGCATATACATTTTCAATCCCTTCAAGTTTGACATTTTAAAATACTGGAAAACATAGCTTTTTTTCTACACAGAGCACTGAAGGGTGAAAGAGCTGCAGCAAATACTTAGGTCTACCACCCTGAAAGGTCTACTCAGTTTTTGCATCTCAGATGCACGAAGGCCTAAGTAAACTGTGTTGTTTCATTTTACAAAAGAACAATTATTTGCAGTGCTTTCCATGGCAGCAGAGGTCCCTGATATGCTATGAACAATAGTGGTTGGTGAGGTATGAGTTGACTACGAAGGGGAGTCTGCCAAACACCTCAGGACCTGACCATGCACGGTGGTGATGCACAGGACAGTTCAAAGTACCTGAATGAATGGGAGACTTAAAGGGTGCACAACTACTCCGAGGTGTGTCCCGCGCTAATGGGAGGAGCCCCTGATCCATCTGGAATGTCAGGCGGATCAGAGCATCCCCCCCAAACAAACTAAACATCTATTGGCAAAGTCATCAGGTTTTGGATTAAGGACAAGTTGACTATGCAAATTTTAACAGTGCATGCGCTGCACATCATAACATCTATTTTCTTTTTAATCTACCAAACCGAAATAGATTGATACATTATTATTTTTATTACAAAGTTTCATTTTAACGGGAAAACAGGTGGGTTGGGGGAAGGGCTGAAGCAACAAAAGCAGCAGGGCACAGAGACGCAAACTGGGTATAGAAAGTAATAGGTGCGGGTGGGCCCAAGTGGCAAAAAAGTAGCAAAACATAACCTAGGGCGCTAGCTATGGGGCTGAGAAGCACACCTGGTGGAGTGTTACACAGGTGTGGGTGGGGCAAAAACAGAAAGGTAAAATAGTAGGCGATAGTAACTTTGGCGTACAGAGAAACACGCAGTGCTTCAGAGCGAAGTGGAGCGGAGAAAAGCACACAAGGAAGATCCTGATGCAAAATACATGCACTTTCTTTGAATGCTTCACGAAAATGAAAAAAAAAAGTTTCAGAAAAGAAGCACTGTTGAAGGAAAGAAGGAGCCAATTAGAGTGGAGGTTAAAAAGGCTATGCTCCAAGGGAGGGACAAACACTAGCTGGACAGGCTAACAAAAATAAAACAAGACTATAAAAAGCACGAAATATATAAAGGACAAAAGGCAAAGACAATGGTAAGCACTGAGAGGAATGTTTCCCTTTGCCAGATTTTTACATGTCCCAAATATGTCTTTTGCAACCAGGCTTCGACCTAAAAAGCAAGCCATTGAGGGGCAAAGTCAACTAAAGATAAGCAAAGGGTGGCCTCTACACGCTACGTCTTATTTAGTCTATAAGCACTATTTTCGTTAACGAGTTTCTCCTACTGCAGGGACAACATGCTTTCCTGCAACATTCGTCGCGCCATGCGCGCTTTCCCTTTCCATGCAGCCCGGGACAATGTTGATCGCTTCTTGGAAGGGAAATAGGTACGGCATTTACAAGAGTTTGAGCTATTGCCATTGTAAATGACAATGCCTTTTTTATGTGTTAATTGTCAAAACAGAATAAAATGCATTGTCATTTACAACGCCAACAGCTTAAACTCTCGCATATGCAAAACCTGTTGCATTACAAATGCTTGTTGGTATGGTCCACAAGAAATATTCCCCAAATGGGCTACACCTAAAAACAAGCATTTGCAAAGCCAATTGGTTTTGTCTGTGCGAGAGCTATTGGCTTTGGCAATGCCTTTTAGCCATATGGTACACAAGTGTGGCGGCTGTTTAGCATGGTTAAAAGTTAGTGGCGTGAAGTGAGGTATGAGACTGGAGCAGAGTACGGTAAACTGCGCGAAGGGGGTAGACTGGGGTAGATTGGATTGCAGTGGAGTAAGGGAGATTAGAGTTAAATGCAGGAGATTAAAGTGGGATAGATTAGAGTGTGGTGGATTGAGGTAGACTGGGGTGGAGTGGAATAGACTGGGGTGGAGTGGGATAGATTGGAGCGGGGTAAACTGTGATAGATTGGAATGGATGGATTGGGTTAGATTGGAGTAGAGTTGATATATTTGAGTCGGATAGATTGGAGAGGAGTGGGGCGTATTGGTGTGCATTGGCATGGACTGGAGTAGACTTTAGTGTGGTGGATTGTAGTGTTGTAGACTGTGGTGGTGTGGGGTACATTGAAGTAGGGTAGATTCTAATGGAGTGGTGTAAAGTAGAGCGCAGTGGATTTGGTGGAATAAAGTGGGTTAGATCGAGTGAAATAGAGCAGATTGGGATAGATTGGAATAGACTGGTGTAGATTAGGGAAGATTGAGTGGAGTAGACTGGAGGGGTGTACACTGGAGCAGGGCAAATTATGTGGAGTAGAGAGGCATAGAGTGGAGGGCCGCTGTGTTGTAGAGTGGAGTATGCATGTCACACATGGATGAAGCAAAAATGAGGAGAAATAATGCATTTCTCCTAGTTTCGCCAGCTTAAGACCAGGTTTTCCCTGTTGTTAATTTTAACGCTGCCCTTGGAAAATAGGGCGCAGCATCAAAATCGGTGCCCGTTGCAGTGGAACGCCCATCGCAACACCCACTGCCCACCCTTTCACGCTAAGCGTAGCATGAAAGAGGGCCTTATTTACAAGGCAGCGTAAGCCAAGTTAAGTGGCTTAACTCTGCCTTGTAAATACGGCAATGCCCCTATCGCCACCACGTCATTAAAAAGTGGCGGTGTGGTTTCTATAGGGATTTGTACATAGTATGAGTATGACGAAACTATGAGTAGCACTATAAAAAAAATTATGTGTTTGCCAGAAAGGTGCTATTGAGAGATGAGGTGAGTGATAGGGAGGGAATTCATGGAGAAGGAATTCATGGAGAAGGAGGAAACACTCATTGTTTTGAACACTATTTGCAGGATATGGCCCGGGATATGTGGGTGGCGGTCGATTATGTAGTGTACCAGATTCCAGAAATTTCTGTCAGGTGGTGAAGGGAGGGGGGGGCCAGGACATTTAAAAAAATTCAGCTGGGGGTGGGGGGGGGGGCTCAACCGTCAAAAGTTTGAAGACCTCTGATCTACAAGAAGTTGGGTGTAAAACGTGCCCCTAAACCAAATTTAATATAACACTGTGGTATGGTGGATTTTACCCACCACCACAAGGATGTGCGGGATACTACTCGAAATTACTGGGGCAAACCACAAAAAGGATGTGCGGGATACTACCCGCAATTACTGAGGCAAACCCAATAATGTTCAAGATTGCGCCCCATCTGCTACAGCACTACTTGTGACATCTATATTAGGATGTCCACTTCTGTTGGAAGCCACGCAGTCCACAAACCCCTAATTCACTGAGCCACCATTTTCTTCATTATCACATATGAGAGCACCTTCAAATACGCATGCTCAGCGTGTTTGCTGTACAAAAAACGTTAGTTTGATTTTATGATATACTATTCAAACACTAATCCTTTATGGGTTCCAGAGTAGCGAGCTACTCGCCGGAAAAAACGCTTTAACACCCCATCAGGGGTAACTAGCGCTATATAAATGAAAACTTTTCCCTCTTCTATCTCTCCACTATCCTTCGGAATCCAAATAAACGGTTAACCTATCCACCACTCAAATTAATTTCATATTTCACTATAATAATTCAACACTAATCCTTTAAGGGTTCCGGAGTATCGTGCTACTTGCCGAAAAAGCACTTTGACGCCTCGTATGGGATAGTAAGCGCTATATAAATGCAATAACAATACTGTACGACCCAGAGGGTTATAAGTTTTGTATTTATAATTTTATTATTCCTAGAAAAATATCTACAAATGCATCAACAGTTTTTTAAATCATTAACGTTAGTATTATATAACCAGGCAATCTGTCAGTACAAGTCTTCAAAGAAACAAGTACTATAAATATTCATACCTCATGCATCCTGAACCTTTCACACATCCATACACAAACTAAATCAATTCCTTATACCTAAAAAAATGGTCTTTAATATTTTCATAATTTCACTTCACGCTCGAACAATCTTCAGTGTTCTTATGCATATTTCCATTTTATAAATAGAATAAGTGTTTTGACTTAAATACAATTTACAACACCACTGTTGCTTGAATTATGTATTTTCAACATGCGTTTTGGGATGAAATGAAGTCTTCAGGAATACCACATGTTCAAGATTCCACTCTGCTCCCAGAGGCCAGTAAAGAGGGGGATGTAGAGCAAACAAATTACAAGAATAAAACTTCTTGGTGAAATCCAGGGAGAGAAAAGATGAATCCAAGCTGTGATGCTATCTGTGTAGATGGACAGCCTTATACTTGATTAGTAAGCGATATCTATATAATCACTACGCAAACTTCGCGACCCCACTGGCCAAAACAACATGGGCTCACAACCAAGGGTCAGTATGTACAGTATGTTGGCAAGGACTGTCCTGCAAACTGTAGCAGCATACCAAGCAGCAGGGACAACGTGGGGAATGCTCGGAATGTCTAATCATACTGCAATGACATTGGATGCCTGCCTCATGTAAGGCTAACAAGATAGGGGTTACAATCATTAGTTTGGCATGCTATAAACTAATTTTTATATGTATAAAGTTTCAAATGTGCATATTTTGCAAACGTCTGAATACCTGCTCTCATTTAGAAGTTAACATTAACCTCGGATTTATTTTAGCTGTTAGAAAGAAGCAGACAGAGCTAGAGGATCCTAAGCCAGATTGTCATATTTTTTGTCCTTGAACTAGGCACAGACTCCTAGAAGAGAGCACTCAATTGCATGCTTCGTCAGGCTATATTCCTCGTCGGTCGGCACTGCAATGCCCAAGAAGCTCGAGTGGGGGGCTCTTTGCTAGAGTGCTTTTCCAAGGAATATATGAGGAGGCCCGAGTGCCAGACACAGTGTGTGCAACGTATAGCGAGAATGTATAAGCATTTGAGAGAGCATCTGCAGCTCACGGGCAAGTTACTGACCGATTCCGTCTGTACTGTCGATTTAAAATGCTTCCATCATAAACATGAAACAGTTGCCAAATCTGCAGATTCCCTTATCGGTGGGGGGTATGATGCACTCCCCAGCACTGAAAAAGTATGCGGACTCCCAATATTTGAATCCTATTATCATCCTGTAATGTGTTTGGAATAATAAAGAATTATTAAAATAATAATTTTAATGATTACTGTGCGTATGTAAAGCGCTCTGATACCTACGGGTCAAGTTAGCGCTATATAAAACTTTTAAAATAAAAATAAATAAAAACGATAACCTACCTATAGGGGGGGCGACGCTTCTCGCCCGAATACTGGAATAGGTCATCATCGAAGTACTTGGGAATCGTATAATCGTCCAGAAGCTTCCTTCTCTTGGGGTGCTCTCCATAACTGCTGTCGAAGATATACAGTGGGCTGTCGTCTTGCGTGGTCTCCATGTATTCCATGTAGTACTTCATCTTCATCTTGACGGAGTAACCATCGTTGTCTTCTCCGCACTTGAACTTCTGGTTCCGATACTTGCGCTTTAGTCGCTCGATGGTCCATTTCTCCTGTGCAGCCCATTCTAAGATTGCATTTACCAAGACGACCGGTTTGTAAGGCTTTTCGTACCGCTCAATAAACTCTTCAGCGGACAAGGTGAGATAATCGGCACGCTCCACATTATCCTGTCAAATTTAAAGAAACGTTATTCATTAAATGGCTTAAAGCCCATCGGTGTTCGAGAGCGAATAGACAGACGGGTGGTAAAAAAAACACTTCTGGAACGCGCTCTAGCCACAGAGCCCGGCTCTCACATCACCCACACACAAAGGTGCCCTCGTGCGCTTAGGATCACCCATATTTAAATCCTCAACTTCTGATGTACAGTAGCCTTAGATGCCCTTAGCCAACGCAGTCGACATACATTATTCCTCTCCCGGGCACCCCTTACCCGCACTGTGCTGTGGCTGAGGTCGAAAGTCCGGCTATACTCCCGTCGGCTCCAGTCCTGCGGTTCCCGCAGTTCTGGTCGGGCACTGCGTTTGGCTTCTCGTATTCGCTTCTTAGTCTTGTGGTTCATCCCCGGAATCAGTGGCGTGGCTCAGTAATCCAGGAGTGAAAACAATGGTACACCCTACTCTTCCCGAAGTAAAAGGCTGAGGTTGCTGGTGGGGCGCTGTACTAGCAGATATTTCCTATTTACCCCGCGCTTCCCCGGGGTGTGACTCCACCGACCCCGGGGTTCACAGTTAAGGATTGGTGCGAGTCCTCTACCACCAAGCCAGTCGACTTATCGTCGCTATATTTTACCGAAACCGTTTTTTCTTTCCAGAAACTTCCGCTGACCGTTCCTCGTTCTAATACATCATTGCCCAATGTCTCTAAGTCTCAGTGACGTCATTCCGTAACATGGAAACAGGACTAACACCCCTACAGAATGGCACGTACAGCACGTGTGCTTCGGCCATATTGGATTGGGTAAGACATTCATTCCTATTCTATGCGTCCAGTTTGTGAACAGTGCAACCCCCCCCTCCTCCCTCTACGATGGTTATTAGGTGACGATCGCACTATGGATAAAGGACAGCGAAAGGCAAGAGACAGACAGGCTAATTCTATGCATTTTGAAACTATTAATTATCAATCCCACTGACTCCAAATTAAATAGTTCTGAAACGATTCTGAACGATTATTACACTGTATCCACTCCAATTCACATCTCGCTTTTCCCAGATAGCCACCTTCTTTTTGACCTTCCACGCATACCCTACGAGTGCTATGTTAGGGACAACAATACTATGCTACCGCGTATTTCCAGTTTCGGCCACCTTTGAGTGGGTCCTTTAAATATTAATGTTTACGTCTTCTATTAATTCGGTAATTGAAATATATAGACAGCGAAGCTTTCGTATGTTTGGGTCTGTAAATAGAGCAGTGCAATAATTGTACAAACCATAAAGAGCTCGCTTTTGCGTATTTTCAGGACGACAAAAAAAAAAAAATCACTCCAAAACGGCAGCCATGATGAAACAGTTCTTCACTCGAAGCAGCTTTAGCCACTGAAGTTGGCTTTGCTTCTGATTTTAAAATGAGCTCGGTTAAATTCCCCAACCAAAAAGCAGCGAGTGATTGGGCAAAATATCTGTCCTGTCCAGCTACAAGGAGCAGAAGCTGGATTTCGTGGGCACTTTGCTGAAAAATGGGGGAGACGGCGGCGCTCAGGGTCCGCACAGTGCGCCGCTACACTTTTCAGCAGGGCACGGATGAACTGGAAGATCTGCGAGTGTGTATCCCAGAGGTGCGTCGTACTCACAAACCGGCTGTGCTGATGCCCGTAGCTCGGAACGTGAACAAAAAAGGGGTTCATAAATATTGACCGAGAGAAGATTGATCAGTGGGGAAAAGATGTGGGAGGGTTTGTGCAACCTTTATTGCTTGCGGGTGTCGTAAGCTAAAGTCAACCGTGCTTGCAGTTCAAGCTGTTGGATGCGTCCATGTCACGGAGTGTGTGTGTAGGGGGCGTTAATGAGTCAATCCTGGGATTTGTGTGCTGTAATCTGGAATTTGAGTCTGACGGTCAATTTGAAGTGACAACAGACACTTCTGGGTGTTTCGCATGTTCTCAGGATATCTGCATCATAGATCCATAGATTACACACGCCTGAAACTCTGGCCAGGCCTCTGGGATTTGAAATTGACAGCCATGGGAAATATAAACCGAGGACTGACATGGTGCCCCAAATCACAGATTAACTGTCAATCCGTCCTGGTATTTCATCCAGCAGCAATAAGCATGATGGGAGTTGTAGGCTAATGTTTGTAACAGAAAAGGTAACACTTTCAAGTCCCGTCCAGCGTGCTAGAGTTGTCAGCTAAGAAACAGGAGTGTCAGAGTATCACTCTCTTAACATGAGCCACTTGACAACACTGTTGTAACACTGGCACACGATTACACAACTAAGTCAAACATTACACACATATGACAAATGGACAGTTTTGGTGGCATTAGGGAGGTTGCGTTGGCTAATCAGAGGTCAGATTGAAACGTGGTTCCGTAGACTTTTTTCTGTGTTCTTAGATCAAAATGTACTGCAGCAAGATCGCACACCATGACTGCGGTTGCACTGCGATTTACGGTCCCAATCTACACCCCTCCTAGCAATATCCAAAAATCATGAATGAAAAATCATTAATGAATGGGCCCTTGTCTGTAATGGAAAGAACAGGCTATGACGTGATGGATTAAATGTGCCCAGGTAAATCACCAGTAGTTCAAATTAATTAAACCATTCCTTTATTTTATGCTTCTAACCCAATAATTGGGTTCACCTTCGGCCACTCTAGACCCAGATAGGTTTATTTACTAATTAAATATGTGTGCATGTTTTCCAGGAGAGGGAATCATTTCCCAACAAATGAATGTCCGTTCCATTCCCCCACCAACTTGTTTCCGTCTCGAACGCCACAATAAATGGCACTTCCCTTTCACGGGTACGTTTCATGTTAAACCAAAAATGTGCCCTTTTCATCTGCTATAAAGCCCTAAACAGTAAGTTGAACAAGGTTATTTTAACCACATACTTTCAATAAGTGTGGACAGGCCTTCGGAATTATGCAGCATAATGCAGCACATTTTATAATAGTATTACTTCATTATTTAGTCACGTGAAAAGCTAAAATTAAGGACGCTGAATTGTTAATGCTTAAACAGCAACTTTAAATACCGGTAAGGACATAGCCGTAATAATCTCTTATAAGGTCCAAAGGCGAGACCTATTGGCAATGCCAATGCTTGTTTTTGTTAGGACATTTGTTCAAAAGCCAACAAAGTTACATATCTGAGGATGGTATCCCTCCTCTTAGCAATCTAAATGGACTGTTGCCTGTCACAAAATGGGGACGTACACGGTAAGACCACAACCTTTCCTTGATGGCCTGTTTAATTGGCAACTTGTTTCGATGGGCCAGGCAAACGCTATCTTCTAGGTAGTGGTTGAACCTCCCTGAGGCCTTTGCACTGTGGATCATAAAGGGCCATTTTAATGTGCTTAATTGCATATGTGTTCACATTTTGGTGATTGGTCCCCCCATATCGGAGGCTAGCTACTGCCCTGGAGATTGAGGCTGAGGCAAAACCTGCATGGGTGTGGTAGAATTCTTACGATTTTAGTCTCAATTGGCACATTGTCACAGTTTTTTAAAAAGCAGCCTGCTTCCTTATCCATTCCTGGTCAACAGAGTTGTGTTCCATGTGATTTCAGAACCGAAATCCCCAGCACAATTTCAGGATGACATCTCTGACCGCTCATGATGGAACAAATTTGTAATTACGGAACAGAACGTCATTCACTACACCTAGTTTTCGGGCAACCTGAGCGAACAAGTATACATTTCCTTCTAAACTCTTAGTTGGTGGCCAACCAGTACATGTGTGTTCTTTTACTTTAGTGATAATATCCTTGTCTTCAGTAGCAAACCTTTGCATCCTATGTAGTAACTAGTATTCTGGTATCAAAGTAAGGTGAACATGGCCCCACGGAACAAATGCAGACATATGTTAAACCAATCCCATCTCCGTGGCTCTCATAAGGTATTACTCCCCTAGTCTGACAGAGGGCAAGGGGCCCAGCATGGTTCCCCGCCTCTTCAGCCCAAAGTGTCCGCCACTGGGAACCCTGGTCTGAGTCTCCTTCTGATGCTAGACTGTGCTGCCACACTCTGGCCTCGAGCCATTCTCCTCAGCCTCAGATGCCGGTCCTGTATGGCTGACGACTGGGCACTGTCGGTATAGCGTACTCCTCTGCGTGCCCAATGCCCGTTAGGACAATTTCCCTGCACCCCCGGGTTTCCTCACTGATGCCTCCTGCTTTGGTGGAGTCGATTCATGTGTCTTTCCGGCGCTGCACTGATCTTCTGACTGAGCCTGTGTAGGCTGCAGCGGGCCACCATCTTGGCTCCCTTGTGAGACCCTAGGGCCCCAGTGACCGCCCTGCCCATGCCCTGCAAACGAGCACTCCTCTGCCTCAGGCCTTTGCCTCCGAGGTCCAGAGTGCCCCAGAGTAGGTGTCTGTTCCAGGACCTGAACTTTGCATCACAGGAGAAATGTCTCCGTGGGGCTCAGAACCCGAGTTCTACTCTGATGCGACCAGCTCCCTCCACACCTGGGCACGCCTCAACCACTGCTGCATTTTTCATTGTATTTTCACAGAATAGACAGGGAGCTGTTTAGTGGGCCCTAAAGCATCCTACAATCTCCAATTACTGCTTAATTCAGTATTTTCATCTGAAATTTCTGAGTCTAGAGTGCAACTGTTCATCAGTGGCACAGCATATTAAATGTATGTGGCTTGTGCCTTGATTTTGAAGTAAATCCCCTTGAAGAAAACTACTGTGGCCACTATTTGATGTGCAAATTATGAGGATGTATATTTTCTTGTAATGTTATGTTATGTTATCAGAAGCTTATAAAGCGTACGGTCACCAAAGGTTTCATGGCGCTATTGCTGTGTGATTGCGTTGCGTACAGGTTGTTAGTAAGCTTGTTTAAACAACCAGGTTTTCAAGGCCTTTCTGAAGCCCAGTAGATTATCACAGCTCCTGATTGACAATGGAAGTGAATTCCAAAATTTTAGGGCTAGGTAGGAGAACCTGCAGCCACCCTGTCGCTTGAGTTTGATGGCTGAGGTGGACATTAGGTGTAGGCGGGGGGAACGTAATTTGCGCATGGGGACATGCTTCGTGACCATGTCGTTGATGAACTTGGGGCTCTTGCAATGCAGCGCCTTGAAGGCAAGGCAGCCCGATTTAAATGCAGCCCGTTGCTCCACCGGCAACCAATGGAGTTTTTGCAAACAAGGTCTGGCCGATTGCCATCGCGGCTGTTTGTAAATGAGTCTTGCCGACTGGTTCTGAACAATTTGAAGACGATTGAGCAGGCATAGTGGCAGGCCCATGTAAAGAGCATTGGAAAAATCAAGGCGTGAAAGAACCAGTGCTAACACCACCTAAACAAGGGCTGGATGGGTCAGCAGGTGAGTGATCTTTCTAATTTTTCGCAATTGGAAGAGGCTGTTGGATACCACTGAACCCACTTGGCCTCTAAGAGAGAGATCTGCGTTTATGATGACCCCTAAACTTTTCACAGAGTGAGAAGGGGTGGCATATGACCTTGGCCAGAAGTGTGGACCCCAGCTGATATCACTTTTCCCGGGCAATACAAGTTCAGTCTTGCCCGGGTTAAGCTTCAGATGGTTAAGGTCCATCCAACGTTGGATATGGAGCATAGTGGTTTTAAATTCCGCAACAGAATTAGGGGAGTCTAAAGAAAAAACCAGCTGGAGGTCGTCGGCGTAATTAAAGACGGTTACCTTCCTATCCTTTTGTGAGTGGATCAGGGGCCTAAGGTAGAGATTAAACAACAAAGGGGAAAGGGAAGAACCCTGTGGTACCCCACAAGAGGTGGATACTTTGGGGGCCGTGAATGTGCCAAGCTGTAATGCTTGAGTTCTACCTGTAAGAAAGGGCTTGATCCAGTTGTAAGCAGGGCCTTCTATGCCTGCTTGTTTGACACAGTTCAATAAAATGTGGTGATCAACCGCGTCAAACGCGGCTGACAGATCCAGGAGCACCAGAGCCTGGGAAGCCCCCGTGTCAGCATTAGCTCTCAGCGTATCCATAACCGCAAGGATTACTGATTCCGTTGAGTGCGCAGGCCGGAAGCCAGCTTGATTAGGCTCCAAGTATTCTGATTGTTCTATAAAGTTAGAGAGGCATCTGGCCACATGGGTCTCCATAATCTTGGCTAGGAAAGGTAGAAGGGAAATAGGGCGATAATTGGAGGGGTTTGTGGGGTCAGCCGATGTTGGCTCGATTCCAATTTCTGGCCAGGCGATTTCCCAACAGGGAGGGTTTGATTAGGGGGGCACAGGCCATGGTGAATGTGATATGGTGATGGTCTGACCATGTGCATGGGGAAATTGATAGTCGTGAGATTTCCAAGTTGGAAATCCTAACTTGGTCCAGAATATGTCCCTTTATATGAGTGGCCTTGATCACATGTTGAAAGCAGTTCATTCCTGACAGGAGATTAGTAAATTCTATGGAGCTGGTGCTCTCCTGTGCGTCAAAGGGCCAATAATTAAAGTCTCCAATTACAATGATTCTAGCATAGTTGATAACTACTTGGGAGATCATTTCGCCTAGTAGTTGGGGGAATAAGGGTATATGGTGAGGGGGGGGGGCGATAGAATAAGGCACAGATAAAGGGGAACTGGGGTGATTCGAATTTCAAAATAAGGCTGTCGACCGAGGGTACGCCTGTGATCCCTAATGAAGTGAGCTAAAGTTTTTGGTGGATGCAACCCCTCCCCCGAGCGTGCCCATACGCCTGTTGGTCTGAAGTATATAGTAGTATACTGGGAACTGCTGCAAGGATATCAGAGACGGACTCTGTAGTGAGCCAAGTTTCGAACAGAAGAAGGATGTCGGGTTTGTCAGAATCAATGAGCTGGAAAATTTCGAGCTGATGTCTCACCATAGAGCGGGTGTTTAAGTAGCTAATTACGAGAGTCCCTGTTTCCTGACTCTCAGAGATGTTAGTCAGGTAAGCCCTTGTGGACGGCGGGGGGTTCCTGTCGTTCAGGTAGATCAGAGAGCTCTGTAAAGGAGTCTCTATGGTAAGGATCCCTGCTTTGTTGGCTTGGGCCATGGTGTCAGTGCTGATAGGCCAGTTGCCATGTGAGTGTTTCAACTCAGAAGCCGTATAGGATAAAAAATGGGCATAGTGTATAGCCCTGGCCGGCCGTGGATGGGCGCAGACGGGCTTGCCTTTGGCGCGTCCGCTGCGTGAGGGGAAAGGCATGCCAAATAAGTGCATTTAACAGCTGCATTTGATTACTTGTAAGTGTGTTACTATTGCTTGCACATATATATATATCCCCATATACATTTGCATGTTGTTTTGATTGTTTAATTTGACATCTGGGGAAGCCTTTATGTTAGTGTCTTGCATTAATAATACCTCACACTTTATTCTGAAAACTGTCTCTTAATGTGCCTCATTTGGTGAGTGCTGCAATATCTTGCCAGCTGTTTTCTTGCTTTATGTGGGAGAGCTGAATTTCGTTCACTTGGGAGTGTAAAGCAAGACAGTGAGCAATAAACCTGGGAGATGGCCCCACTACCAATGCGACCCATCATCAATTTGGCCTCCAAAGAACTAAACTTCGGTACCACGTGACAGAGCTGCAGGTGCTTGTGAAATTGTATTTAGTTGGGCTCAAAAATGCAATCTATTCTTATAAAATGGTGTCAGATTTCTTTCGTGTTCCACAACTTATTTTGTTTATTTGGTACTTCTTAATGTGTTTCACTTGTTGCTTTGTTTAAGCCTGCCTGCTCTGAAGCCACAGCAACAAAGGGTTGAGCTAAGGTTTAACAAACACTCCTGACTTGACCCAAATCAGTAACATGAGTGTATTCCAAAGTGAGGTAACACAGCCACACCATATAATACAGCACAATTCCTCACAGTTGGGGGGAGGGGGGGCAGCAAGGACAATTGCTTAAATGAATACAAACAAGACACCCATAATCCTGGCTGTACTCTGCAGGGAAAACCTGTCTACTTTCAATAAAGAGCAAATTTTCTCTATCAGCCCTTTCTTAGAACTGGAAAGGAAAATAGAAACCTTTTCTAAGTCTATCAGGAAAGCTAGAAACTGAATAGTCTGAGATGGACCCCAGAGAGACGCTAGCAACTGATGAAGACCTAAATGTTGGAGAAATCACACCACCGCTCTGATTTGAATCTATAACCCATCAACCTGTCATCTGAATAAACCACTGTTGAATGCCATTTGATCTGAAAAGGGCCACCACTAGTTTGAGAACTTTCTAAGAGCACCAACTGTTTGCGGATAGTTTGAAAGGACAAGGCTTGAAATGGATTTTTATGAAGAAGCTGTTAGTAAGACAGATGCTGAGGAAGAGATTCAAATGGCTCCCAAGCAACACTAGAAAAACTGTCACTTCCACCCTGGTCACCAGCAAGTTGGACTACAGGAACACCCTCTACGGCAGGATCACCATGAAACTCTCTAGAAGACTACAAACCATCCAGAACTCGGCAACCAGACTCATCCTCAGCTTCCCAAACAAAACTCACATCACACTACATCTCATGGCGCTCCACTGTCTCCGGATACGTGCTAATTTCAAACTCCTCACAGGCGCATTCAAGGCACTACACAACTTCGGCCACACCCAACTGAAAAGCTGCGTCTTCTCCCACCAACCACCAAGACACCTCCACAGGACTCCTGCTCACACAATCTTAAATTACTTTTTTCTTTTCCATATCAACTTGTAAATCTAGGGGTGAGAGTGGAAAATGCAGCCTGGTGTTCCTGGGCAATCTTTATGTAATAGGTTGGAATATTTCACGCATTCATGAAATGTCAATGGATTTTCCTAAGAAGTTGTTCGTCCTCATCATCATCATCATCAAAATAGCATAATCATAAAAACATTTTTAAATTTAACGTAAAATAACATTTTAAAGCAGCACATAAAATAAATAGAATATACTCGGAGAAAACGGAAGTCCTCATCCTCGGCTCCACCCCCTCCGCATGGAACAACACCTAGTGGCCCTCGGAAACCGACCCACCCCAACGGACTATGCTTGCAACCTATGCATTATACTCGACTCTTCACTCACCATGAACCTCCAGATGCTTCAACACCCTCTTCAAGTGGACTCCCGGAAGACCGTCGCCCACGCACTCATCACCAGCAGACTGGACTACAGAAACACCCTCTACGCCGGAATCAACAAAAAACTCCTCCGCAAACTCAAGACCGTCCAGAACGCCGCAGCCAGACTTACCCTCGACATCCCACGATATGACCACATCACCCAACATCTCAGCGACCTCTACTGGCTTCCAGTTGAAAGAAGAATAACCTTCAAACTGCTCACACGCGCTACAAAACCCTCCATAACATCGGATCCCAATACCTCAATGAATGAATCTCCTTCCACGCCCCCCAAGAGAAACCTCCACTCTGCGGATCTCGTCCTACCCAAGGTCCCTTGCATCTATAGGGCCAGAGTAGGTGATAGATCCTTCTCCTACCTCACAGCCAAGACCTAAAACGAACTCCCCCTTCACATCCGATGAAGCCCGACACTGCACCAGTTCAGAAAGGGCCTCAAGACCTGGCTCTTTGAATGACCAACGGAGCTGCTCACCCCCCCCACCCCCCCCACCATGCCTTGAGACCCTCACAGGCGAGTAGTGCGCTTCACAACCCTTGATTGATTGATTAAAGTACAAAGTGCTACATAGTCAGGCATGGCAGTTCGATATACCCTGTAATGAACCTTGTGATCTTTTGCTCATTCTTAAGAACAAGGACACCTTTGCATTTGAATAAAAGTTTATCTTGCTTTTCTTATGTCAAAAACACCACAGACCCTAACTGCCATACTTCCTCAGTTGAACAGCAGCTATTTTGTTTGCCACCCCTTGATACATTCCATTGTGATATGTTAGGTGGGGGGGGGGGGGCATTGTCTTTATTCCCCTACCTTCTATCTATAGAAGACGGCCTTTAATATTTTCTTCAGTGGTCTGTCTGTATTTACCTTCAGCCAAGATAAACCAAACACTGAGGTGTGCGGCATATGGTCCCCTCTTCTTGTCTAGTGACCAGAACAAACACCGTAGGATATGCCAAGAAACAAAAAATATTTTATTTTATCTCTATCATCAATTTTATTTTTATTTATTTTGAGAGTTGTATACAGTGCGAACCAGACCCTTGCGGGTATCAGAGCGCTTCACAAGGTAATTGTCTTAGTTACATAAAAACAAGGTAAATTGCATCAAGATCGCTGATAGACAATGGTAGTGTAATCATCCTATCGTTGATACAAGGCATATGATAGAAAACAAGGCATTCACTGTATGTCAAGCATAATATAGATACAGTATCTAGGATACCTGGCTGGGCAGTGAATGTTATAAAGTTCTACGTACAGGGTACGGGTCGCAAAATGATAGTAGCTCCTGCTCAAGTGAATTTAGCCATGAGGAGCGATTTCACTTCTTTTTTAGGTCTCGTGACCTATCAATGCGCATGCGCATTGAAAGAAGCGAGACTATAGGGCTTTAAACAAAGCTTACCTAACTGTGGCGATTTGCTGCTGTGCCCGTGGCTTTTAGGTCAATGCGCAAGCGCATTGACCTAAAATGCGCGTGCACATCACCAAATCGCCGTCTGTTCCCTCAGCCGCAATCCTCCCACACCTTTTGAAGTGAAGCTTAGCTTCACTTCAAAGGCCCCGGCTGCTTCACACCCTCATGCCGCTCTCCCCGCTCCGCCCCCTCCCCTGCCCGCCGTGTGCATTTCTCCTCCCCCCCTCCCCACAGCAATGCCCTCCGTCTTGTTTCCTTTCTTGTTTATCTGGGAACTTTGCACTCCGATGACGCTGAATGGAGTGTGTTTACATGCTCAAGGCAGGCTGGGCTCACCGGTGGTCCTACACACAGCAGCAGCTGGCTTTTGTGTGTGCCTCTAGCAGTCTCTTTTCTTTGCCTATTGCTAACCTTACTTTCTTATCCAGAAAGCCAATCTTTTTGGTGGCAAACGGTTCTGTGCCACAAATAAGGTTACCAGCCGTTCATTTGTGCCGATCACCATCTCTCTTACTCCTGATATTTTCTACTACAGATAGTTATCGGGCATGGAGATTAGCCTATTTTTTTTTACATATTGGCACACGAAAACTACAACTCCCAGAAGACACTCGTTTGTTAAATCAAAGCTCACTTCTACAAACCTGGTGTTCAGTGCACATACATCCAAAACCTGGCAACTTTGCAGTAAGCCACCAAAATCTCAGAGCCACGGCAATTCAAGCTCCGTGCATGCATGCAGACTGAGGAGGGTGCAGGGCCTGTACTTTGCTCCCACCTGCAGCCCGAGGTATCTTCTCACGTGCTGCTTAAACTCTGTCTTTTTCTGCAGTACAAGCAATGTGCCCACCACAGGCTGCGTCCAGTAGCAGAGGTCGTTACCAGTTAGCAAAGGACTTCCTGATCAGTGATTGTCAGCAAAGCCCAAAGCTATAATGCAGGGCCCTGGATGCTTTTTGAAATGGGATTTCTCCGTCGTCAAGATGCGCATTGTCTGCTTCAGCCACCTTACACCTGCTGCCAGGGTGGTGTACTGGAGCTCGAAGCCATCTCCTCTGCGTTCGGCCCCGTTCTGATTACCTCTGAGTCCTCCACATCACCTGTTCTTTCACTTTCGCTTTCTCGTTATATGCCCATATACATCTCCCATCACACTCACCCTCACCCTCACTCACCCTCACCCTCACCCTCGCTCACCCTCACCCTCACCCACCCTCACCCTCACTCACCCTCACCCACCCTCACCCTCAACCCCTCACTCACCCTCACCCACCCTCACCCTCACTCACCCTCAACCCCTCACCCTCACTCACCCTCATTCACCCTCACTCACCCTCACCCTCACTCACCCTCATTCACCCTCACTCACCCTCACCCTCACTCACCCTCACCCTCAACCCCTCACCCTCACTCACCCTCAACCCCTCACCCTTACTCACCCTCACTCACCCTCACCCTCACTCACCCTCACTCACCCTCCCTCACTCACCCACCCTCACTCACCCTCACTCACCCTCACTCACCCTCACCCTCACTCACCCTCACCCTCACTCACCCTCAAACCCTCACTCACCCTCACCCTCACTCACCCTCAACCCCTCACCCTCACTCACCCTCAACCACTCACCCTCACCCACCCTCAACCCCTCACCCTCAACCCCTCACTCACCCTCACTCACCCTCACTCACCCTCACTCACCCTCAACCCCTCACCCTCACTCACCCTCACCCTCACTCACCCTCAACCCCTCACCCTCACTCACCCTCACCCTCACCCTCCCTCAACCCCTCACCCTCACTCACCCTCACCCTCACTCACCCTCAACCCCTCACCCTCACTCACCCTCACTCACCCTCACCCTCACTCACCCTCACACTCACCCTCACTCACCCTCAACCCCTCACCCTCAACCCCTCACCCTCACTCACCCTCACTCACCCTCACCCTCACTCACCCTCACTCACCCTCACTCACCCTCACCCTCACTCACCCTCACCCTCACTCACCCTCAACCCCTCACTCACCCTCACTCACCCTCAACCCCTCACTCACCCTCACTCACCCTCACCCTCACTCACCCTCAACCCCTCACTCTCACCCTCACTCACCCTCAACCCCTCACCCTCAACCCCTCACTCACCCTCACTCTCACTCACCCTCAACCCCTCACCCTCACTCACCCTCACTCACCCTCAACCCCTCACCCTCACTCACCCTCACCCTCACTCACCCTCATTCACTCACCCTCACCCTCACTCACCCTCACCCACCCTCAACCCCTCACCCTCACTCACCCCCACCCCTCACCCTTACTCACCCTCACTCACCCTCACCCTCACTCACCCTCACTCACCCTCACTCACCCTCACTCACCCTCACCCACCCTCACTCACCCTCACTCACCCTCACACTCACCCTCACTCACCCTCACCCTCACTCACCCTCACCCTCACTCACCCTCAAACCCTCACCATGACTCACCCTCACCCTCACTCACCCTCAACCCCTCACTCTCACCCTCACTCACCCTCAACCCCTCACCCTCAACCCCTCACCCTCAACCCCTCACTCACCCTCACTCTCACTCACCCTCAACCCCTCACCCTCACTCACCCTCAACCCCTCACCCTCAACCCCTCACTCACCATCACTCTCACTCACCCTCACTCACCCTCAACCCCTCACTCACCCTCACTCTCACTCACCCTCACTCACCCTCAACCCCTCACCCTCACTCACCCTCAACCCCTCACCCTCACCCTCACTCACCCTCACCCTCACCCTCCCTCAGCCCCTCACCCTCACTCACCCTCACCCTCAACCCCTCACCCTCACTCACCCTCCCTCACCCTCACCCTCACTCACCCTCAACCCCTCACCCTCAACCCCTCACCCTCACTCACCCTCACCCACCCTCAACCCCTCACCCTCACTCACCCTCAACCCCTCACCCTCACCCTCACTCACCCTCACCCTCACTCACCCTCAACCCCTCACCCTCACTCACCCTCACCCTCACTCACCCTCACCCTCACTCACCCTCAACCCCTCACCCTCACTCACCCTCACTCACCCTCACTCACCCTCAACCCCTCACCCTCACTCACCCTCACCCACCCTCACTCACCCTCACTCACCCTCACCCTCACTCACCCTCAACCCCTCACCCTCACTCACCCTCACCCTCACTCACCCTCACCCTCACTCACCCTCAACCCCTGACCCTCACTCACCTTCAACCCCTCACCCTCACCCTCACTCACCCTCACTCACCCTCAACCCCTCACCCTCACCCTCACTCACCCTCACTCACCCTCACCCCTCACCCTCACTCACCCTCACCCTCACTCACCCTCAACCCCTCACCCTCACTCACCCTCAACCCCTCACCCTCATCCTCACTCACCCTCACTCACCCTCAACCCCTCACCCTCACCCTCACTCACCCTCACCCTCACTCACCCTCACCCTCACCCTCACTCACCCTCACCCTCACTCACCCTCACCCTCACTCACCCTCACTCACCCTCACCCTCACTCACCCTCACTCACCCTCACTCACCCTCACCCTCACTCACCCTCAACCCCTGACCCTCACTCACCCTCAACCCCTCACCCTCACCCTCACTCACCCTCACTCACCCTCAACCCCTCACCCTCACCCTCACTCACCCTCAACCCCTCACCCTCACTCACCCTCACTCACCCTCAACCCCTCACCCTCACTCACCCTCAACCCCTCACCCTCATCCTCACTCACCCTCACTCACCCTCACTCACCCTCAACCCCTCACCCTCACTCACCCTCACCCTCACTCACCCTCACCCTCACCCTCACTCACCCTCACCCTCACCCTCACTCACCCTCAACCCCTCACCCTCACTCACCCTCAACCCTCACCCTCAACCCCTCACCCTCACTCACCCTCACTCACCCTCACTCACCCTCACTCACCCTCACCCTCACTCACCCTCAACCCCTCACCCTCACTCACCCTCACTCACCCTCACTCACCCTCAACCTCACTCACCCTCAACCCCTCACCCTCAACCCCTCACTCACCCTCACCCTCACTCACCCTCACCCTCACTCACCCTCACCCTCACTCACCCTCAACCCCTCACCCTCACTCACCCTCACTCACCCTCACCCTCACTCACCCTCAACCACTCACCCTCACTCACCCTCAAACCCTCACCCTCACTCACCCTCAACCCCTCACCCTCACTCACCCTCACCCTCACTCACCCTCAACCCCTAACCCTCACTCACCCTCACTCACCCTCACCCTCACTCACCCTCACCCTCACCCTCACTCACCCTCACCCTCACTCACCCTCAACCCCTCACCCTCACTCACCCTCACTCACCCTCAACCCCTCACCCTCACCCTCCCTCAACCCCTCACCCTCACCCTCACTCACCCTCAACCCCTCACCCTCACTCACCCTCACTCACCCTCACCCACCCTCACTCACCCTCACCCTCACTCACCCTCACCCTCACTCACCCTCACTCACCCTCACTCACCCTCACTCACCCTCACCCTCACTCACCCTCACCCTCACTCACCCTCAACCCATCACCCTCACTCACCCTCAACCCCTCACCCTCACTCACCCTCAACCCCTCACCCTCACTCACCCTCACTCACCCTCACCCTCACTCACCCTCACTCACCCTCACCCTCACTCACCCTCAACCCCTCACCCTCACTCACCCCCACCCTCAACCCCTCACCCTCACCCACCCTCAACCCCTCACCCTCACTCACCCTCAACCCCTCACCCTCACTCACCCTCAACCCCTCACCCTCAACCCCCTCACCCTCACCCTCACTCACCCTCACTCACCCTCACTCACCCTCACTCACCCTCACTCACCCTCACTCACCCTCACCCTCACTCACCCTCACTCACCCTCAACCCCTCACCCTCACTCACCCTCAACCCCTCACCCTCACTCACCCTCAACCCCTCACCCTCACCCTCACTCACCCTCAACCTCACCCTCACTCACCCTCAACCCCTCACCCTCACTCACCCTCACTCACCCCCTCACCCTCACTCACCCTCACCCTCACTCACCCTCACCCTCACTCACCCTCACTCACCCTCACTCACCCTCAACCCCTCACCCTCACTCACCCTCACCCTCACTCACCCTCAACCCCTCACCCTCACTCACCCTCAACCCCTCACCCTCACTCACCCTCAACCCCTCACCCTCACTCACCCTCACTCACCCTCAACCCCTCACCCTCACTCACCCTCACTCACCCTCAACCCCTCACCCTCACTCACCCTCACTCACCCTCAACCCCTCACCCTCACTCACCCTCAACCCCTCACCCTCACTCACCCTCACTCACCCTCACCCTCACTCAACCTCAAACCCTCACTCACCCTCACTCACCCTCACTCACCCTCACTCACCCTCACTCACCCTCACCCTCACTCACCCTCACTCACCCTCACTCACCCTCAACCCCTCACCCCCTCACCCTCAACCCCTCACCCTCACTCACCCTCACTCACCCTCACCCTCACTCACCCTCAACCCCTCACCCTCACTCACCCTCACTCACCCTCACTCACCCTCAACCCCTCACCCTCACTCACCCTCAACCTCACTCACCCTCAACCCCTCACCCTCACTCACCCTCACTCACCCTCACCCTCACTCACCCTCACTCACCCTCACCCTCACTCACCCTCAACCCCTCACCCTCACTCACCCTCACCCTCACTCACCCTCAAACCCTCACCCTCACCCTCACTCACCCTCAACCCCTCACCCACCCTCAACCCCTCACACTCACTCACTCACCCTCACTCACCCTCAACCCCTAACCCTCACTCACCCTCACTCACCCTCACCCTCACTCACCCTCACTCACCCTCACTCACCCTCACTCACCCTCAACCCCTCACCCTCACCCTCACTCACCCTCACTCACCCTCACCCTCACGCACCCTCAACCCCTCACCCTCACTCACCCTCACTCACCCTCACCCTCACCCACCCTCACTCACCCTCACTCACCCTCACTCACCCTCACTCACCCTCACTCACCCTCACTCACCCTCACCCTCACTCACCCTCACCCACCCTCACCCTCACTCACCCTCACTCACCCTCACTCACCCTCACCCTCACTCACCCTCAACCCCTCACTCACCCTCACCCTCACTCACCCTCAACCCCTCACCCTCACCCTCACTCACCCTCAACCCCTCACCCTCACTCACCCTCAAACCCTCACCCTCACCCTCACTCACCCTCAACCCCTCACCCTCACTCACCCTCAACCCCTCACACTCACTCACTCACCCTCACTCACCCTCAACCCCTAACCCTCACTCACCCTCACTCCCCCTCACTCACCCTCAGCCTCACTCACCCTCACTCACCCTCACTCACCCTCACTCACCCTCAACCCCTCACCCTCACCCTCACTCACCCTCACCCTCCCTCAACCCCTCACCCTCACTCACCCTCAACCCCTCACCCTCACACACCCTCACTCACCCTCACCCTCACCCACCCTCACTCACCCTCACTCACCCTCACTCACACTCACCCTCACTCACCCTCACTCACCCTCACTCACCCTCACCCTCACTCACCCTCACCCTCACTCACCCTCACCCTCACTCACCCTCAACCCCTCACCCTCACTCACCCTCAACCCCTCACCCTCACTCACCCTCACTCACCCTCAACCCCTCACCCTCACTCACCCTCACCCTCACTCACCCTCACCCTCACTCACCCTCACCCACCCTCACTCACCCTCACTCACCCTCAACCCCTCACCCTAACTCACCCCCACCCTCAACCCCTCACCCTCACCCACCCTCAACCTGTGGTATATAAATAAATAATACCGGATCTAGGTTTTACTGGACATAGCAATAACAGATAGCTCAATAAATAAGAGTCAAGATTCGAGGTAGTAGGAGTTTGCAGGTTTAATACAGCATAAAGGACAGGAACAGGACAACCTGCACAGGAATAGGATGGCAGAGCCCGGCAGCTGCCGGGGCTGGATCTGGGATGAGCGCGCTAGCATTTAATAACAGTACACAAGCATATATACTAAAACAGTTGCATTACAATGAATACAGTAGGCGGAGCAGTGGGTGTGGTCAATAGCAGTCGCGAAAGATAAGGGTGAAAGTAGGTGTAACAGGAGGCGTATACATAGACATGTGATGTAAACGTAACAGAATATGTCATAAATGGGGCGGAAACATGGAGGGGGCTACCTAAGGAGCCGGGACCTCTAACCTAATGGTGCGCGCGAACTGACAATGACGTGTTACTAGGAGAAGCTGGGGGCTATGAACTCTGTGCTAGGAGTAGAGACTGAAGTCTGGAGAGTCAGGGCGACATGTACCTAAACCCTATCTAGTATCTAATGTTTAGAGAACATGTTGATATAAACTAAGAGTCAGGAGGGGAGAGGCTAACAGACTCTAAGACTGGAGCATGCATTATTCTACATGTAGTGCGTGATGAAGAATATTAAATGACCATTAATACAGTATTTCTCTTACATGGAGACGTAAAGGCTAGACAATGACGGAAACTATTGATGCGATTCAGTAGCTTAGGAATGCAGAGAAGGAGGGCTGGACTGATAACTAGAATCATAACATACTCTTGGCAGACTAGCAGGCAGAGCCAGGCCGAGCCGGGCACTGTGAGGCAGGAAGTAAGTGAAGGGTCGAGGATACAGGTGGGGGCTGTATCGCTCCTCAGCGAGGGCTCAGGAGACAGGAGCTGAATCTGGTGTCCGGGCCCTTTTGGGGCCTAGAAACGGGGACCTTACAATGAAATAACGTGCACACTGAGAAACGTGGCAACGTAACTTTACATAGGCCTACTACTCGTAGCTTTCACGAGAACTGGAAACTGGCATACTAGAGATGGACACAACTGTAATTGCGTCTTTAATCGAACATGGGGAATACATATGCATATTAATCATGCACACATAACATAAGATGGGGGACACGTAGGGACACAGAACATGGCAAAATTTACTTTTCCACATTCCCTCCTTGTCACTACGTTTCCATCAGGAAACATCAATATTCATGATACCATCTATCATTTCATACAGTATCATTTGCTCGTCTCGAATTTTCTTGGAACTGGATTTAGAACGGGACTTGGGGCTAGGAATACAAGAGGTAGCACAAATGCCACAAATCGCAGGGCCACATTGTATACAGAGGCAGTAACTGAATATGATCGCTACTGCAATACCCAGAAATGACAATACTTTCCATCCCCAGGCAGAAATTATATTCCAGAACCAACCGGACCATGTCCAGGTGCCTGGATCTTGGTGTAGCATATGGGCAATTTTATGGAGTCTGGTTATAGCTGAATAAACAGACGGCGCGTTATTAGGAATGAAAATGCAGCAACTAGATCCGATGACTCTACAAGCCCCGCCCCTATCGGCCAGTATGACGTCAAGGACGAGACGATTCTGGAGCACGACAATTCTCATAAAGGATTGCTCTTCGGTTAAGTTACTTAGAGCAGAAGTAGTCTCAATCACTACTGCTTCAAGGGTTCTGGTTAATCTACGTATCAGTTTACTATTCACAACAGTACCTAAATAGGGAAAGACACCTTTATTGATATCTATGTATTGTTCTAGAGCAGTTTCAGTATAATCGACAATCGGGAGGTTTCTCTTGTGTCTAGTATGTACTAGGTGGGAATTCCTATGATAGTCAGGTGGGGCTAGAAAAACTGGTGGCAGTAGGAAGGCAATGTAACAGGTTCCCTCCCAATCGAGGGGCAGACGAACATATGCGGTCTGACCACAAACAAAATAAGAATGACGTGAAGCTTTGAAAATAGATTTCCCACTGTCACTATACTTGACAATAGTAGTACAATCACTATGGCCTACATGTACGGAACCATTCTTTCGGACACATAATTCACCTTTGACTGGTAATACTGACATAGCAGGTAAGTCTGGAGTAGTATCAGACTGAACATTCAGGACCATGAAATTCGAAGAATAATTACCTAAATTATAAACTTCATTTTCTAGATCTAACCCTGTTCTGTGGGGAAGACCTTGCTTGTCTGGAAAACATGTACCGTTAAGAAAAGACATATCTGTTGAGGATGACGTTAACGTGGACCATGCTCCACACGAACCATTATGTGAAAATGGATAAGGAAAGAGTGGCAGAACTCCCTTCGGTGTCTGGAATGGGGGGAGTCGACCACACACCCAACAATTAGTGGCATTGCTGGTCTGGTGTGAATAATGTAACATGTGGATAAAGGAATTATTACGCATAGCAAGACGATATGAGAGTTCATGAGGAGGCAGATCACTAAACGTGTGCTCTACTGTAGCAATAGAAGACTTATTTACATGAGAAACTGGAAAATACAAATAAAATGCATAACCTGTGCAGGTAATCATGAGGCTGGAAAACAATATGAAACTTAGAAAAACGATACATCGGATTGAGTTTTGACTAACTCTCTCACTATGGGGGTCTATTTTATACATGTCAGAAACCGGTCTAACCGTTTCACCTAGAGGAGGACTTAGACAATCAAACTGGCTGACTTATTTTACTAGACCTTAATTTCTTCTTATACTCCTGTTGCGGAGTTTTCTCTAACAGGGAGGGTTTAGTATCATTGTCTTTTGCGGGACAGTCCTTGAGAATAGTACTTTGGCAGTCTTTCAAATCCTGGGAAATGTTCTTAGAAACAGGCTTCAGTCCGTAAAATCTTTTCACATGAGACAGGTGGACCCAGCCCTTCCTGCCTTCCAGCTTGACGGCAGTACGGGTGGCCAGGAGGACCTGTCGGGGTTCCTTCCAGCGAGGCTCCAGCGGACTTGAACGATCAAAGTTCCTCACAAGGACCAGATTTCCGGGAACGATCTCATGCGGTGCCACCTCGGTATTGTCTGGAAATGCGGCGGCAACCTGTGAACGACAAGAGTGTAGGGCAGACATCAAGGAAGCTAGGTAATCTGTCAGCATATTACTTGAAACATCGGTAATACTTCGGGGTCTAGGTGTACCCCACATATTAGGGGGGCGGCCGAATACGACCTCATACGGGGACAGACCTGATCTGGAATGTGCGACCATGCGCATGTAAAACAAAGCGACTGGCAGAGCTACTAGCCGGTCCACACCTTTCTCTTTACATATTTTAGCAATGCGGATTTTCAGGGTCTGATTATGTCTCTCTACGAGACCGGCTGCTTCAGGATGGCGTACACAATGGAACTTCCACTGGTACCCTAACAACAGGGAAACATGTTTCATGAGCTCAGATGAGAATGGCTGGCCGTTGTCAGAATATACGACTCTAGGGAGTCCATAACGGGGGAAGAATTCACGAACCAACTGCTTGGCAGTGGTCGTGGCTGTGTAATCTGGGACTGGATATGCTTCTGTCCACCTGGACAAAGCGCATACAACTACAAGGACATACTTGAAACCTCGACATCGCTCCATCTGAATATAATCCATTTGGAGGACTTCAAAAGGGTGGTCAGGGGGCTGGAATCCACCTTGTTCCACCGGGACACTTTTACCTGGATTAAACTGGCAACATATCATACAGGTACGGACTTTCTGCTTGGCTGCAGCTCGTAAATGCTTGTTGAACCAAATGTTCTGGATACTGTCTAACATAGCTTTTTCTCCTAAATGTGCTGGACTATGTGCGGTATTGATAATGACTTGAACCATAGAGTCGGGGAGAAACCATGTGGCTCTACCCTTCGTTACCCATCCCTGATCTGTCTGGACCCCTCCTTGTTCGGACCATTTCTTGATTTCATCGGGAGTAGCATGTAACTGGATATCTATGACATCTTGAGTAGGGTCCTTAACTGTCATACAGGTAGTCGGATCTGGAGTATGTGTCTGTGTCGGATTAACTGGAATGTCTGGAGTCTGTGCTGTAAGCTTGGCTATGCGATCTGCTAGATCATTACCTTGAGAAACAATGTCAGTAACTTTCGTATGTGCTTTGCACTTCATGATAGCAATAGATGTCGGTAAATGTATGGCATCTAACAGAGCTTGAATAAGGAGACCATGCTGAATCTTGGTTCCATGAGAGGTCATGAAACCTCTCTCCTGCCAGAGTACTCCAAAGTCGTGTACGACTCCGAATGCGTACCGTGAATCTGTATAAATATTAACTTTCAGGTTCTTGGCGTGTATGCAGGCTTGGGTCAGAGCAACTAGCTCTGCTGCTTGAGCAGACAGGGTGTCAATACGGTGTGTTTCTATAACGTCAGTGTCAGTAGTCACTGCATACGCGGCTACTAGTTCTCCTGTACTTGTTCTCATACATGAACCATCCACATAAAGTGTCAGGTCGGGATCTGATAATGGAATATCTGTCAGATCTTGTCTTGGCTTGGTCATAATACTAACTACTTCCACACAGTCGTGTGTGGCAGGATTCGAATTAACTGACGGTAACAGTGTAGCAGGATTTAGAACGTTGCAGCGTCTGATTTCTATGTGTGGCTGGAACAGTGTCAATTCATAACCTGTTAAACGTGCAATTGTCAAGTGCTGAGTCTGGGTACGGTTTAAAAGAACTTCCACGGAGTGTGGAACTTGTACTGTCAAGGAATGTCCTAATACTATGGAATCACTTTGTCTGATAGCTAGAGCTGTGGCTGCAACTGACTTGAGGCACGCAGGCAGAGCCTGGGCTACAGGATCTAATGTGCTCGAAAAATAAGCACAGGGCTTGTATTGTCCTGCTTGATCTTGTGTGAGAACAGATAATGCTGTACCTTCGCGTTCTGTGACGAAAAGTGTAAAAGGCTTACTGTAGTTCGGTGTAGCTAGAACTGGAGCTTGGCATAAAGCTTTCTTTAACTCATTGAAACTAAGTGTATGTTCAGATGTCCAAAGGAGGACAGTCGATACGGCTGCCTCCTGTGTCGTTAACTGTAACAGTGGCTTAGCTAGAAATGCATACTGAGGAATCCATTGTCTGCAATAAGAAGTAAGGCCGATAAAAGCACGTACCTCCTTCTGTGTCTTGGGCTGAGGAAGACTCACTATTAACTGGATACGGTCTGGTGTCAACTGCCTACCCCACTTGGACAGTAAGTGGCCTAAGTAGATCACTTGCTGGACACAGAATTGAAGCTTCGAAGGGGACACCTTGTGCCCCATCTCGGCAAGGAAATACAGGACTGTAAGTGATGCTCGCTCGCAAGCACGTTCAGAACGGGCTGTGATCAGTAGATCATCGACATACTGGAGCAGGGCAGTGTCAGTTGGCATGTGAATGTTGTCTAGTTGTCTCTTAAGTGCTTGACTGTAAATACTAGGACTTTCTGTGAAACCTTGAGGAGCTCGTGTGAATTTATAGCTCCTTCCATTTAAACAAAATCCGAAAAGAAACTGGCTGTCTGGATGAATGGGGACACTGAAAAACGCGTTCTTGAGGTCTATGACTGTAAAAAATGTTGCTTCGGAATCAATGGCTGTCAATAGGGAAGAGATATCTGGGACAACTGGGTACTGGGGAATAATACATTTATTGAGTTCTCGTAGGTCAATCACTAATCGATATACTGGGGGTGCATTTGGATCAGTACGTTTCATGACTGGAATGATCGGAGAATTACATACATTGGAGTTAGTTTCTACAACTACTCCTTGAGCGATGAGCTCGTCAATAATTTTGGATAAGGCTGTTACAGCCTCAGGTGGCAATCTGTACTGTCTGATTCGTGGTAACACTACACCTGGTTTGAGAGTCACACGATGGGGTGTGATTTGCATATAACCTACATCAGTTGGACCTTGCGCCCATAGATGCTGCGGAACATTAGACAATCTCGGATCAAAATCTCGTAATACATAGTGACCCTTGAAGTCACGTAGAAACAGGCGTATTCCCTCTGGGGAGCAGCAAATAACTGCACCTAATTCTTTCAGTGTCTTAATACCTAACAGATTTTCTGGACATGACTTAGTAAGTAATAGATCAGTAGTGCGGGACAATGGACCTACTTCTAGAGTAACTGGCTTAGATATCTCGTTTACAATAGGCTTTCCTGAAAATCCAAGGGAAACATTTCTAGAGCCTGAGAGCGGAGCCCCTGGAACTTCGGCGTGACTGATGGTCGTCCTACTTGCCCCTGTATCAATCAGAAACTTTCTGTCTTTCCCTAGTACCTGACTATGAACATAGGGACCTTCTTGATCTACAGGAATCTCGATGAGAGGCAAGCCTACCTCCCTCTCTAGGCTGTTTCATGAATATGGCTGATACTCCGGATACTCGGACTGTGCATACTGGTACATCTGCTGTGTAACATGCTGTGTTGCAGCAATAGGCTGCGGTGCTGGAACTGTCTGTTGCGCATTCTGTGGCTGAGAAGTCTGTGAAACTTGTTCTTGTCTAGGCGGACGTGGTCTTTCTTTAGTCTTACCAGTGGCTATATTGTGTTTCAGAACTGCACACTCGTTTATAAAATGACCTGGCTGTTTACAATAATTGCATGTCCCTTTAACGGGAACTGCAGGATGACTGGCTTGATTCGGACCCCTCTTCTGACTGTCTTGAGGAACAGATTGTGCAACTAGTACTTTCATTTTCGTGTCTTTCATACGTTTTCTTTCGTGTTCTTGCTCTTCTCTGATTCTATTCTGGTGATACTGAAGCATCTGTAACATCTGGGACGGGGTACTAGCTTGCCATGTGCTTTCGACTTTCAAAACTCGGTTCTTAACTTGTGGACTTGAATTCTCGACTAATTTAGTAACAAAAAGATGAGGGTATGACTCGCTACTTGTCTTGAGGCCACTGTTTATAATAAAACATTTTTCAAATCTAGAATAAAAATCACTAGTGTCTTCGTCTTGTTTCTGTTTACAGGCTGAGATTGCATCCCAGTCTTCCTTTTTAGTGGCTAATAATCTGGGCAAAACTTGTATTAACAGTTCAGGTAATTCTTTACATTTCTCTCCAAGACCGGTACCTGGTACTCGTATCTTATCTTCAGCTTCTAGAACTGCCCAATCGATCTTTTTCTCTCCCACCTCCCATTCTTTTTCCTTGAGTTTTTCATATACCCCTGCGGGCAACAGGACCTTTAGCATTTTAATAATATCTGGATACGTGTATTCTCCCATACGGAGCATGTCCTTTAATTCTCGGTGGAACCCTGCTGGATCTTTGTCATGACAGGGAATTAGTTTCTTCATCTCTAAGAGTTCCATCTTTGTAATCGGAGTGTAAACAAACACTCGTTGCATTTCACCATCTGTGGTCCTGACTGGGTGTACTTCTCGTAACGGATTCTGTCTATCTATGTAAAAGGGTTTACTTTCTGGAGGTGAGACATGAACAAAATGCGGGTTCAGGAACGTTCTATATTTGTGGCGTTGTTCTAGAATGACACTAATTAAATCGGTACCTAAACCTTTCCATCTATACTGGAGTAACTCGTTCAGGACATCGTGTAACGGACCTGGATCAGAATGTTGACCCTCATACAATGTGATGAGGTGCTGGATCATATACATACCCACCAGTCGTTGCTCGGCTGGGGGCAGTTTCAGAAACATTTGTGCCACTATTTCATCTGGAAAAGTGGTAGAATCAGTAATCCATCGGACTGCTGATCGGGCTAGTTCTTGTTCATGCATAGTACTCAACTTACTATAACCGATTCGTGATTTCAGAATTTGATCGGTAGCTTGAAATACTTGTTCTAGAGAACCTTGTTCTGGTGCTGGATGAGGAACAGTTTTCTTGCGTTCTAGGCATAAATGGCGGTCTGGAAATCTAGATTTTCCTACATACGCTATTCTGGCGGGATTCTCGTCGTCTACCTCTTCAGTAGAAGAGTCATTCTCTTTCTCGCTTACTTGTGCTGCTTTACGTTGTTCATGTAACTTTATTATTTCTTTACGGATTCTCTTGTACATACTCTCTATACTACTGATAGTTCTGTGTTTACCCTCGGCTATATTATCACTCCACCTTGTCAGGATTCTCATTTCGGCCGGATCTTTGGTCGGATAATCTTGTTCTCTTATTAAACAATTAATCAGAAACTTTAATAGCATGAGCTGGATCTCAGCTTTCCTTTGAGACATGGCTTCACCAATACTTTCTGGATCATCCCCTGTACGGATGAAACGATATATTCTGTCTAGATCTTCTTTCATATTCGGTAGGGTATCCAAATACCCGGTCACCCGTCTTACACGGATGGAATATATAACTGTACTATCATCACCTGCAACTGGATCATAGCGGCATTCAGTAAGAGCTCGTCGGATATCTGCGACGGACTTATATTTGGGCGTACGCTGTAACGCACATTCATGTAACTCGACTAACGTTAAACGTTGGTGTGGTGGCGGGGTACCAGGAGGACCTCCTCCTGCGGCCCCTAAACTGGAATCGTCGACTGATACTCTTCGTGCTGGCAGAGTGGGAAATTGTAATGTGGGCTGGACCGGGGGTACCGTAGCAGGTACTCCGGTGTCTGGAGGAGCAGGAATGGCATGATTTACAGGGACTGGCGGAACAGGATTTGTATATTCCGGGACTGTGTCGTCCAAGTAGGACGAGATGAAAATATCAGCTGCGGTCGGTTTGTGACGTAGCTTGGTCGGAACTAATGGTGGCGGAAAATTACTGGATGCCTCCGGGGTTGCTTTTGGCAAGCCCTCGGCAAGAAGAGGATACATACCCTTAATGAGGGCATTTCTCTGTCTGTCTGACTGTTCGGTTTTAACTCGTTCACCTATCTCGATTAGTTCCCTTTCTTGGGCTCGTTCTAAGGATTCTCTACTTAATTCTGACTTTCTGATTTCTTTTTCGGTTCTTTTATGAGATTCTTTGCGCCATAACTCGATGGCATCTTTCTGTGACTGTCTGGCTTTCTTTTTCCATAATGCTTCTTCTACTTGCATGATGCACTCGGCATCCCACGTACCTGATACGGGCCATCTATACTTTTCTTCTAACTGTTTGGTATACTCTACCCATAAATCTAGATATAATATGGCACTTATGCCATGCTTCTGATACATAAAATGACCTGGACTGTCCCTAGGCGGGACAGGAACTGCTTCTTCTAACAGACCTTTTCTAGTTTTTAACTGACGTAGTCTGGAAAATAACGGCATGACTGAACTGTAATCTAGACACAATACAATACACAATGAACACGATAATTACTCCACATTCATACCACGACATTAAAATACATGAAGAACATTTAAAATAACAGTTCGGACAGAATACTACCTGGAATACGGAAAACAGAATACATGAATTTCCTCAAGAACAGAACTGACTAGAACAGAAACTAGATGCACTGCTGAAACAGTACGAAACTTACCGGTCTCATAAAGAGACACGTCAGGACCCGCATCCACCAGAGTGGACACTTCGTTTTGGGATCTGTGTACCACCAAACCCCACGGACCAGAGACAATTAGATTGACCCTGTCTAGATACTACCCCAGCAACGGTACTCACCGGGCAGCAAGAACGGAAGGCCTCGGACTGGACTGGACTGCTTCGACGCCGGACGGACGAACTTCGGACTTCAGTTACGGGTGGGCCTCCGGATACCTCGGACCTTGGACTCTCGGCTTGGGCTCTGGTCGGGACTCGCCGCGTTCCTCCACCGCCTCGTCTGGATGCTGGACCGCCACCTCTGTCTCCTCCGTGGGCCTGAGGGATACTTGAAGCAGAAATATCTGCACGTGCACGGTATGGTTCCGTCACGGCTGCAGAGGGTCAGGGGGCCGGCGTGGCTTCACCGGCGCGTGGGGAAAGGGCAAGTTCCTATTCGGGCGCCATTATGTGGTATATAAATAAATAATACCGGATCTAGGTTTTACTGGACATAGCAATAACAGATAGCTCAATAAATAAGAGTCAAGATTCGAGGTAGTAGGAGTTTGCAGGTTTAATACAGCATAAAGGACAGGAACAGGACAACCTGCACAGGAATAGGATGGCAGAGCCCGGCAGCTGCCGGGGCTGGATCTGGGATGAGCGCGCTAGCATTTAATAACAGTACACAAGCATATATACTAAAACAGTTGCATTACAATGAATACAGTAGGCGGAGCAGTGGGTGTGGTCAATAGCAGTCGCGAAAGATAAGGGTGAAAGTAGGTGTAACAGGAGGCGTATACATAGACATGTGATGTAAACGTAACAGAATATGTGATAAATGGGGCGGAAACATGGAGGGGGCTACCTAAGGAGCCGGGACCTCTAACCTAATGGTGCGCGCGAACTGACAATGACGTGTTACTAGGAGAAGCTGGGGGCTATGAACTCTGTGCTAGGAGTAGAGACTGAAGTCTGGAGAGTCAGGGCGACATGTACCTAAACCCTATCTAGTATCTAATGTTTAGAGAACATGTTGATATAAACTAAGAGTCAGGAGGGGAGAGGCTAACAGACTCTAAGACTGGAGCATGCATTATTCTACATGTAGTGCGTGATGAAGAATATTAAATGACCATTAATACAGTATTTCTCTTACATGGAGACGTAAAGGCTAGACAATGACGGAAACTATTGATGCGATTCAGTAGCTTAGGAATGCAGAGAAGGAGGGCTGGACTGATAACTAGAATCATAACATACTCTTGGCAGACTAGCAGGCAGAGCCAGGCCGAGCCGGGCACTGTGAGGCAGGAAGTAAGTGAAGGGTCGAGGATACAGGTGGGGGCTGTATCGCTCCTCAGCGAGGGCTCAGGAGACAGGAGCTGAATCTGGTGTCCGGGCCCTTTTGGGGCCTAGAAACGGGGACCTTACAATGAAATAACGTGCACACTGAGAAACGTGGCAACGTAACTTTACATAGGCCTACTACTCGTAGCTTTCACGAGAACTGGAAACTGGCATACTAGAGATGGACACAACTGTAATTGCGTCTTTAATCGAACATGGGGAATACATATGCATATTAATCATGCACACATAACATAAGATGGGGGACACGTAGGGACACAGAACATGGCAAAATTTACTTTTCCACAAACCCCTCACCCTCACTCACCCTCAACCCCTCACCCTCACTCACCCTCAACCCCTCACCCTCAACCCCTCACCCTCACTCACCCTCACTCACCCTCACCCTCACTCACCCTCACTCACCCTCACTCACCCTCACTCACCCTCACTCACCCTCAACCCCTCACCCTCACTCACCCTCACTCACCCTCAACCCCTCACCCTCACTCACCCTCAACCCCTCACCCTCACTCACCCTCAACCCCTCACCCTCAACCCCTCACTCACCCTCACTCTCACTCACCCTCACTCACCCTCAACCCCTCACCCTCACTCACCCTCAACCCCTAACCCTCACTCACCCTCACTCACCCTCACTCACCCTCAACCCCTCACCCTCACCCTCACTCACCCTCACTCACCCTCAACCCCTCACCCTCACTCACCCTCAACCCCTCACCCTCACTCACCCTCACCCACCCTCAACCCCCTCACCCTCAACCCCTCACCCTCACTCACCCTCACCCTCACTCACCCTCAACCCCTCACCCCCTCACCCTCACTCACCCTCACCCTCACTCACCCTCAACCCCTCACTCACCCTCACTCACCCTCACTCACCCTCACCCTCACTCACCCTCCCTCCCTCACCCTCACTCACCCACCCTCACTCACCCTCACCCTCACTCACCCTCACCCTCACTCACCCTCAACCCCTCACCCTCACTCACCCTCACCCTCACTCACCCTCAACCCCTCACCCTCACTCACCCTCAACCCCTCACCCTCACTCACCCTCAACCCCTCACCCTCACTCACCCTCACCCTCACTCACCCTCACTCACCCTCAACCCCTCACCCTCACTCACCCTCAACCCCTCACCCTCACTCACCCTCAACCCCTCACCCTCACTCACCCTTCACCCTCACTCACCCTCAACCCCTCACCCTCACTCACCCTCAACCCCTCACCCTCACTCACCCTCAACCCCTCACCCTCACTCACCCTCAACCCCTCACCCTCACTCACCCTCAACCCCTCACCCTCACTCACCCTCAACCCCTCACCCTCAACCCCTCACTCACTCTCACTCACCCTCACTCACCCTCAACCCCTCACCCTCACTCACCCTCACTCACCCACCCTCAACCCCTCACCCTCACTCACCCTCAACCCCTCACCCTCACTCACCCTCAACCCCTCACCCTCACTCACCCTCACCCTCACTCACCCTCAACCCCTCACCCTCACTCACCCTCAACCCCTCACCCTCACTCACCCTCACCCTCACTCACCCTCACTCACCCTCACCCTCACTCACCCTCACCCTCACTCACCCTCACTCACCCTCAACCCCTCACCCTCACTCACCCTCACTCACCCTCACCCTCACTCACCCTCAACCCCTCACCCTCACTCACCCTCAACCCCTCACCCTCAACCCCTCACTCACCCTCAACCCCTCACCCTCACCCTCACTCACCCTCACTCACCCTCACCCTCACTCACCCTCACTCACCCTCAACCCCTCACCCTCACTCACCCTCACTCACCCTCACCCTCACTCACCCTCAACCCCTCACCCTCACCCTCACTCACCCTCACCCTCACTCACCCTCAACCCCTCACCCTCACTCACCCTCAACCCCTCACCCTCACTCACCCTCACCCTCACTCACCCCCTCACTCACCCTCAACCCCTCACCCTCACTCACCCTCACCCTCACTCACCCTCAACCCCTCACCCTCACTCACCCTCAACCCCTCACCCTCACTCACCCTCAACCCCTCACCCTCAACCCCTCACCCTCACCCTCACTCACCCTCACAACACATATTGTGTTACAATAGGTGTCACATTTGCGAAAGATAAAACTATTGGCATTGTAAATAACAAAGCTATTAATTTCGCTATTTTCAAAACAAGCACATAAATAAAAAATGTGTCCTTTACAATACCAATAGCTCAAACTTTCCTAATGCGAGACCTATTGCATTGCTGTGCTTCTCTCCCCTGCTGCACTCTCCTGCTCTCTAGAGATGTGGCCTAACGACCAGAGCTGCCATCTAAGTCACGTAAATACAAAACATGTTGCATTCCAAATGCTATAGGTGTCACATTCGCGAACGTTATAACTATTGGCATTGTAAATGACAAAGCCATCAATTTAGCAATTTTAAAAACCAACAAATAAATAAAATATGTCATTTACAAGACCAATAACTCCAACTTTTCTAATGCGAGACCTATTGCATTTCCAATGCTTGTTTAAAAATGCAGTAGATGGATTAAGTCTGTTTTATGGGGGTAGAGCATTCCAAATTCTGGGCGCCATCCCTGAAAATGTTCAGTTATATGTTTTTTTCTTGTTGAATCTTTGTGGTTTCAGTAGAAGGTTGTTAGCACTTCTTGAGGATCTGACACCACAAGAGGGCACCAGTTTCTGAGCCAGATAGCTTGGTGTATTGTGATGAATGGCTTTGTGTGTCATACATGCTATTTTCAAATGCATTCTGGCTTCAAAAGGTAGCCAATTAAGGGTTTTTAGGTCAGGATATATGTGGGAACTTCTTTTGGAGCCAGTGATGAGCCTCGCTGCGGCATTAATGGAGGCTCTTAGAGGGGCTGTTGCCACTTTGGGCAGGCCGCAGAGAGAGACACTTCCGTAATCTACTCTTGGGATGACTAGAGCTTGTACTGCCAACTTGAAGTCCTTATTCGGCAGGAAAAGTTTCAATTTTCTCAAAGTGTTTATCTGAAAGTTTTCTCCTTTTGTTGCGTTGCTGATGTGTTTTTGCATATTGAGGTTTCTGTCCAGTGATATTCCCAACGATTTTGCTGAATCAACGATGAGGGGTTGGCAGTTGAGTGGAGTAAGGTGTTTGATCCAATCTTGCATTATGGGTACTTGGGCAGGGGGAGCGATGAGGAGGAATTCGTTTTTGAGGGCATTCAGTTTTAGATGATTTTCTGCCAGCCATGTCTTTGAGTTTTTCCGAGAATAGTGTTGAGAGATTTGATGTCTTCATGGGTATGGATCTTGAGATATAATTGTGTGTCATCAGCGTACATGTGATATTGCACGTTGGACGCGTAGAGAATTGCAGTGAGGGGATTCATGAAAAGATTGAACAATGTTGGAGATAATGCAGACCCTTGTGGGACTCCTAAAGTGACTGGGACAGGTTTGGACAGGGAGTGATTGACCTTGAATCGTTGTGATCTGTTTTGGAGGAACGAAGTAAACCAACTTAGAACTGATCCACCTAATCCCATTCTGTGTTTCAGAAGGTCAATCAGATTATCGTGTTTGACAGTGTCAAAGGCCGAGGAAACGTCTAGCAAGATGAGTAAGCAGGCACCGTTCTGATCTAGGATTTGTAGTGCATCATCAATTATATGGGTCATGGCCGATTCCGTGCTGTGGCCTGCACGGAAACCTGATTGGTATTTGTTGAGGAGGTTAAACTGTTCAATATGTCTTAGCAGCTGGAGGTGTACACACTTTTCTAAGAGTTTGGCCAAGGTAGGGTTGTTTGATATATAGGACAGTAATTGTTTAAGTCTGCAGTGTCAGCCATGGGTTTCTTTAGCATGGGGATACCTGCCCGGCCTTGAGGGTGTTAGGGCTGCAACCTTGGTGTAAAGAGTTATTTATGATCGTAGTCCAGAGAGGTAGCACCAGCGGGGTGAAGTCTTTTACAAGGTTTGCTTGGAGAGGGTCCACAAAGTGATTGGCAGGATTTAAGGCAGTCAGCAATTTGAGAATCGATTCTTCATTATAGGAATTGAAGGATGACCAAGATGCATTGGTTTTTAGATCGAACTTTGATGAGATTCGTTTGGGGAAATTAGAAGGGATGGTGAAGGGTTCATGTGTGCGGCAGAGTGTGTGATTAGATCGTTGAGCAGCTCCTTCTTTATGGTAGCGGTCTTCTGAGAGAAGAAGGAAGCAAATTCTTCACCGTTGGGTCGTTGGCCTAATTTATATTGGGATCGGTGAGGTGCATCCTTAGATTGAGTTTTGATTAACTCGAAAAGTTTTTGGGGACGGTTTTTTGCCTGGTCTAATTGGTGGCTTAAGAAGTCTGCTTTAGTGCGCTTGATCTTTCTGTAGTATGCTTTTCTTTCTTAGTGTCTTGAGGTGATTGGCGGATGGAGCAGATCTCCATCTGCGTTCAAATAATCTTAGGGATCGTCTGTCCTCGTTGAGTATTCCATCGTACCATGGCTTAGAGTCTTTTGTGGAGACTCTCTTTAATTGGAGGGGGGCTACCTCATTTAGTATCATGTTAATGGAATTGAAGTAATGGTTGGTGAGATCATGCACATCGGATATCCCCACAGGGGGAAGAAGTAAGTTGTAGCTGGAAGTTGTGATTGTGTTGGGGTCAATGTTTTTCAGGTCCCTCTTCCATACTTTAGGCCTTGTGGGCTGACCAAAGTTAAGTTTCACTGTTTCATTGAGGAAGAAGGTGATACTATGATAATCTGACCAATCACATGGGAGGATCGTGTCTAGCTGGATGGAATCAACTTTAGCAATTACTAAATCAAAGATGGATCCTTTATCGTGTGTCGAGCTGTTCACAATTTGGGTGAAATTGAGGTCCGGGAGGACGTTTTTGAGACTATTTACAACTGCATCATTGGGATCATTCCAGTGGAGGTTGAAGTCTCCGAGAAATATTTGGGTGTTTTGATGTCCGGCATTAGTAGAGACTATGTCCATAAATTGTTTGGTAAAGATGAGGTTGTCACCTGGTGGATGATAGAAGATGTATAAAAAGCAAATTGGTTTGCCATTGCTAGTGATGTCAATGCTAATGTATTCACAAGAAGGGAATACAGGGGATATGGGTCTGTTTACTGAGATATTGTTCTGATGTATGCAGGCAAAACCCCCCCTGTCTCATCCGTTCTATCCAGCCTGATGATATCATAGTTTAGGGGTACTAGTATGTCAATGATGGGTGTGGATGATTCCTTTAACCAGGATTCGGTTAAAATTAGTAACTCCAGTTCTTGAATGAGAATGAGGTCAGCTATGTCAGCTACGTGTCTCTAGGCCGATCTACAGTTTAGTAGTAATAAATGCAAGGTGCAAAAAGCGGTGAGGGCAACAACACATTGCCTATATAAGCCCCCATCATGTTATACATCAGCTGCATTCCATAAATGCTCTCAGAATAATATTTCAAATTGCTTCCAAACAATAAAATAGCAGTTATTAAACAAATTAACAAATAATGAGCATTGTCTGATGAACATTCCTAATACTCAATTTACCTTAAAAAGACAATAGTTGTTAGGAATAACTGCTTCAAAAAGAATGAATGCATTTGCTTCCTATAATGGAACAGTCATTTATAATTTATCATAGATAGACAAGGAATTATATTCCTTATATTCTTTATTTCAATATCATAAGACTCTTCATAACAAAATCAGAATCATGTAATAGATTTTATAGTCCTAGTTACTCCACAATGATCATCATTAATGATGTACATAATCAATCACTATGGTGACAAATTGAAACCATGTTCTATTTCACAATAACTATCAGAATAACTATTGCAGAATAACATTTTATACACACTTGTTTCTCAAAAGTAACCAGACAATACTAAAGCTTCTCCTAATTCTTGAAGACAATGACATAGGCCTTCAATAGGACAACAGTACAGTGTTCATTCTTAAACAATTTCATGTCTTCTTAAGCCGTTTGATGCGTTCGTCGGCCAACGGCCATGGCAAGCACTACCTCCGTAGTGCTGAACACGTCCGTTGGGTGACGCGGCCCTACCCATCCGCTAAACCTCCGCACCGTGGCGGAATTGCAGGCGTGGTTAAGGGGTTAATTGTTTAGACCCAGAGGTTTTCCGATAGATAGCAACATAATAATCTTGCATTCCAGTTGTCTCTGACACAGTTCAGTTTTCACCTTTTGAGTGTCAATTTTGTACACACATACCTGTACATTTAAGAGTGGTATAATCTCTATTATCACAGATCCTGATGCTAGCAGCTACTGGGTATTGTTTGTTACGCGCCATTTCCTTCCTAGAAAGTTTGGGGTGTTCCATCAAGTGGGGGCCGATAAAAAGGGGGCGGCGGGGCAAAATGTGTTTTCCCCATGAAATTTCCTATGGGCATTTTGAACAGTGCTAACCAAAATGGCTCAACAACATTTAACAGAAAGCTCGATCTCTACCCAGAAAGCATGCTTTTTGTGATTTGGTGTAATCCAATCAGTAGTTTTTGAGAAATGAAGGTTCAAAATGTATAGATATTTCAGACCAATATAGTACTGCGTGCTCAGCAGTTCAGAAGATCAGATCTTATTGGCTGCTGTGAATGTCTACAAAGATGTTTATCAGCCATATCTAGGACTAGGGAACTCACACCTGTGTTGTAGGTAGAAAGAAAAACATATGGGGAGGGGAAGGATAACCTGCCCCCATGCCTCAGGCCTTGTGGGGAGCAAAACATTTTTTTTTTAACTAAGGGCTGGCCACCCTTTTGAATTATAATACCCTGGATGTTGGCACATCAGATATTGTCCTAGGGACCCCGTTTCCAAAGGCTTAGCCAATTTATTTTCTTCTTAAAAAAATATAAGCAAAATAATGGGGCACCACTCCCCACCAAACAAAGATTGCTTCCCCAGGGCAAACAGAGTGTCCCTGCCTGCGCTTGCAGGGATAGTGAATGTGCTCCCAGGATGGGTTCTGGTGCGAGCAGGTGGGGTTGCAGGGGTCTTGCATAACACCCTCGTGGCCCCCAGCAAAAGAATATGTTGTGGGTGCCCCGCATGGGATTAAGGCACCTACCAAAAATAAAAACATGTCCGACACCCACCGGAATCCAGGATGGATGCTCGCTGGGGAGCCACAGAGCTCCCCTCACAGCCCCAACAATACAAAATGTTGTGGGTGGACAGGTGGCCTGGGGCTCCCAAAAATAAAAAAATATTTTTAAAGACAAACAGCGCAAGTCCCCATAAACATAGGAGAGAGGAATATCCCCTCATCAACTACTCACTGCTGTAGAGAGCAGCACCCCATAATGGTCTGTTATGGTTTTATATTTGCACTATTATCTTTGTCGTGGTTCCCCAAGCAGGGGGAGAGGCACCATCAACAATGTAATTAATTGTTTTGGGAGACTGCAGTTATTGCAGCAGCTCCCTAGAAACATTTATAGAAAACCTGCTGTAAGTCTCCCACGTCATTGAATACATGAACCAAAGAGCGCTTACTATTATTTTGAAAGAGCCTCAAGCTGGAGCTGTATGGTCTTCAGCTGGAATACAGGGATCCCTTGTGGTTGGTGCTATGGTTGCATTATTAGACCTTAAATATTTTAAATAAAGACACAAACACATGTTTATGTTTTTGATTCAAACTGTTTGATTCAAACTGTTTGAGTTATAATTATTGTTAGTGAACATTGTAATGAATGTGTTTATAATTAGTGCATTGGCTAATGATTGCATTGCTTTTATTGGTAAAATATGAATGTATTAATGTGGTGACCTTTTGACAGAGCCAATAGATCTGATTTATATGTGTTGATTTAATGAACCCCTGACATCGGAGGGCAATAACTGGGGCTGTGTGGTTGCACTGTACTTAATGTTGTCATATAGTTCGCCTTTTATTTTAGTCTTCTTTTTACAACTACGGGATACAAGCTATTACAGGAAGAATATGGTACACATGTATGTACAAGGACTGCCAATGCTTCACACCTGTTACAAGATTCTGTATAATATGGTACCTATTAAAAGATTACTCAAGAAAAATATGTAAAATTATTATTCTAGGCAGTTACATGCTGTCCGATTTCTTTTTTCTTTTTTGTACCATCAAACTGGAGCCATAGGATGAAAAACGACATCAATGCTTCCCAAACCTTTTAGAACTACAACCCAATTTTAGAAAGACAAACTTTTGCGACCCATCTACCTTTAATGGACATGGTGTGGGGCGACTTTTTAATGCAAATAAAGCATCGTATGGTAGGGCATTATCATTTGCAGGCAGCACATTTTCCACTGAATCGGCCACTAAATCTGCAGAGACATTCAGTTTTACTGCTAAAACTATATTGCACATAAATGGTAATCTGTGGAAATCGAGCTTCTGAGAATATTGATCATTTGTGCATCACCAAGTAGTGTCTTGATTTGTTCTGATCCTATTAAAATCTCTGCTTCCAGTACACTTACAAATTACAAAAACAAATGTGCTTCATTTTTGCTTACAGTTTTTTTACAAGTATTTACATTTAGTTGTGTGTTGCAAAAAACGGCACCCTACAGCATGTTCTTTCAAACTCCCTGTACTCTAGCAAGATTGTCAAATTTATCGAACATATTTTTATTGAGATTTTAGAATACACCGTCCAAGACGGTTCAACAGCTTGAACGAACAGATGACTGGCCTTTACATTGGTTCTGCAGCCCATAAGGGCCTGCAGGGATCATACATTGTTCAACTATACATGCATATTTTTTTCTTCCAGACAGCAATCATTAATGAGACAGATAGACATAAACATCGATGAAGTCCATAATAAATTCCGTCCCACCCACCCCACCCAACCTGGAATATTGCAGAAAATGAGGACACTTCAGATCTGTGGTGAACCGTCAACAACACTGGGCTGTTGGTGCTGTAGAAAGTCAAGAGTTGTTCAGAGACCTGTAGGGTTGCAGGAGAAAGGAGTGGGTAGGATCAATCACTCTGGATTTCTAAAGCGCACTACTCACCCGTGAGGGTCTCAAGGCGGTGATGGGGGGGGGGGGGGTTTGGGGGCAGCTCTGGGTCAGCCGAAAAACCATGTCTTGAGGCTCTTCCTTAAGATGTGCATGGTAGAGGTGTGTCTGATGGTGACTGGGTGCTCGTTCCAGGCTTTGGCTGCGACGTAGGAGAAGGCTCTTCCTCCAGCACTGGTTCTGCCTATGCATGGGGTCGCTGCTAGGGCGAGGTCGGCAGAGCAGAGCTTTCTTTTGGGTGCATGGAAAGAGATTCTTTTGTTGAGGTATTTTGGTCCGATGTTGTGGAGTGATTAGTAGGCGTGGGTGAGTAGCTTGAAAGTTACTCTTCTAGACGGGGAGCCAGTGGAGGTCTCGCAGGTGTTGGGTCATGTGCTCATGTCGTGGGGTGCCGAGGACTAGTCTGGCTGCGGTGTTCTGAATGGTCTGGAGTTTGTGTAGCGGGGATTTGTTGATTCCTACATGGGTGACGGTCTTTCTGGCTTCGGTGGGGATCCACTTGAAGCTCTTGCGGAGGGAGTTGAAACTGGTGCAGGCGACGGCATTGATGTGGCGAGTCATGGTGAGGGAGGAGTCTAGAATTATGCCGAGGTTGGGTGGGTTTTGGAGGGCGGACGGCCACCAGGAGCTGTCCCAAGCGGTGGGGGAGGGTCCAAGGATGAGAACCTCTGTCTTCGCCGAGTTCAGTGTTAGGCAGCTGTTGCTCATCCAGGCTGCAACGTCTTTCATTCCTTCCTGGAAGCTGAGTCTGGTGTCTTCGGGTTCTTCGTGAGGGATAAGATGAGCTGGGTGTAATTGGTGTAGGATGCTATGCTGAGCCCGTGCTGTCTGACGATGACGGCGAGGTGAGCATGTTGATGTTAAAGAGCGTGGGGCTGAGCGATGATCCTTGAAGTACTCCACTGTTGATATCTGTGGGTTCGGAGAGGAAGGGTGCGAGTCTGATCCTTTGGGTTCTACCGGCGAATAAGGAGCGGATCCAATCGAGGGTGGTTCCCCGTATGCCAGCGTCGTGGAGTCTGGCTGCAAGATTGCGGTGGGAGACGGTATCAAAGGCTGCGGAGAGGTCTATCAGGATGAGGGCCGCGGTGTGACCCTGGTCTAGTAGCACGCGGATGTCTTCGGTGCCGGCGAGGAGTGTGATCTCGGTGCTGGGGTTGCTGCGGAATCCAGACTGAGAGGAGTCGAGGATGGCATTCTCTTTGATGAAGGTGGTCATTTGTGCGTTGACAAATTTTTCGGTGACTTTGGCTGCGAAGGGAAGGAGAGAGATAGGCCAGTAGTTTTTCTGGTCCGTCTGGTCAGCCGCAGGTTTCTTGAGGAGGGGCTTGACATCAGTCTGCTTTCAGTCGTCAGGAAATATGCCAGATTCAAAGGTGGCTTTGATGGTCCGGCATAGTTCGGGCGCAATGGCAGCGGCTCTGTGGAAGATGTGAGGCGGGCAGAGGTCCGTGGGGGCTCCTGAGTGGGTGCTCTTCATGGTCATGGTGGTGACTTCGGTGGTGACCGGTGTTCAGCTGGTAACGGTAGGCTGGCTGTCATTGCTGAAGAGGAGGGTGATTTCTGGGGTTTGATCTCTGAAGTTGTCATAGAGGGCCTTGATTTTCAGGTGGAAGAAGTAGCCAAGCTTGTTGCAGAGGTCCTGGGACGGTGTGATGTCTGTCGCTTCGCTGGGGGGTTTGGTGAACTGCTGGATGATGTTGAAGAGTTCTTTTGAGTTGCTGGCGTTGGTGAGGATTTTGTTCCTAATGAGGGTCCTCTTGGTGAATCTAGTGGTATTCTGTTGTGGCGGGCTTGTAGGTGGACTGGTCTTCAGTGGTTTTGCTGTTTCTCCACCGTTTCTCGAGTTGTCTGCAGGAGCGTCTGGCTTCTTGGAGGTCGTGGTAATCCAGGCGGCCTTCAGCTGGTGTTTTCTGTCGGGGCGGCGGAGGGGACAGAGTTTGTCTGCGCAGTTGGTGATCCATCGGTGTAGTTCCGCGGTTGCAGAGTTGGCATCGGTCGTGTCAGCAGCTGATCTTCAGATGAGCCAAGCTTCATTATTTTGAATGTCCCACTAGGAGCCTCTGGAATCTCTGTGCACTACTGTTTGAGTAACGCTTGTGAATCACTTGTGAAACCAGCATGCATGGATAGCATAGAGGAATTATATGTCATTAGTGATCATAAGTACATCACCTTAGTTGGGCACCAGGAACTTTGCATATCATTGTGTTATAAAAATGAAGGTGCGTTGCATTCCTCAAAGTGGCAAAAAGATGTACTGGTGAGGTCAACATTTGAAATAGTAGAGATACTACTGAATGAAATGCCAAATCAAGATGGGAGAAATCAAGCCATCTCTGGAAATTTAAAGTCCGCTCTTGCCAAATGAGTAACCAGGAGACATATGTTCTAGTAAATGACCCAGCTCAGCAGTTCAATAATTAGTTCATGCGATACATTTAAAATATTGGGCTTCTATTCTTTTAGTTGACAGACAACCAGCTTACTGAAATGAATGCACAGTGCCTGATTGTAAGTGCGCTCAAACCCCCAAACCACCCTGACTAGGGACTTCTGCCCCACTGACAAAAATAACGCGTTCTCCTGCGCGCACACACTAACTGAGAAAGGCCATGTATGGCCAGGAGAGTGTATAACATAGTGACATTGAACAGAGGTACTGCACCAGCTCTGGTTTTGTGTGCATGTGGTCCCACTGAAGTCCCACAAGGGTGGTTGGTGTTCCTGAGTACAGCCACCATTTAGAAAGGTGGGAGAAGGGCCAAGACTTGGTGGTTGTCGCCTGGCTGCACAATGCTGTGTAGGTTACCAGTGAATATTCAGGACCCTCTCCCCTCCTCTAAAGGGGCAGGATGGGAATGATACATAGACATTAGGAATTCACAAGGATTTACAAATCATGCCCTCTTGGGAAAGTATGTGAATTTTAAAACACACAACGACTATCTTAATTGTGTTACCAAATAAACAGAGTGCCTTTGTCTTTCCAGGTCCTGGATTCCCAGTATGGCATGCACGTGTGGCCCTCTGCTGTCGTCCTTGCCCAGTATGTGTGGTTCCACAGAGAAATCCTTGCTGAAAAGAGAATTCTGGAGGTAAAGGCAAGTCTACTATTGACTACTGACTCGGCTTTGTGTGGTAATTACTCATGAGTCACCTCACGGTAAGATAAAAACATACCAACTCGTTCACACATTGATCAGTCACTAGGTTTGAAAAATAGAACTCCTGGCCAATGTTGTCCAATCTCTAATGTAATAATTCAAAGATAGAGCTGCTGAGTGCCACGTTGTGCAATAGGAACACTGTAGCCTTCTACCATCTGAGCTACCCATCCTTGATAAACATAAAAGACTGTAAGATACATAGCATCTTGAGGGTACTGGAGGATTTGTTCCAGAAGAAGAATGTCCTCCCGTCATGGTCCCCCTCTGCAGATAAAGCAGGACAGCCTTCCTCTATTCCGATAATAAGCCATCTCAGTTCAAAGAAATGGAAAAGCTGTCTTTATTGTGACTTGGGTACTCGTCTGCGGATGTCAATTCCCACCGTATGTGTATATACTCTACAACTAGTGGAGGGATCTGTTAATATCAAAATGTGCACGCCTTGTACGCCACATACCCGAGTAGGTATAGGTAGTCCCTAACAGCTCCGTTTATTCTGCTGGTTGGTGTGAACTCGGAGGGCTTCCTTAGCCCAGGCACTTGTTACACATGTTCACTCTGGGCCTGATTCCCAAAGGACTTCTGCACCTGTGGCAGGGGCTCCTCACTTGTTGTGGGACGTCCGCATTGCAGTTTCTCATTGCGAATGTCCTGCCACGAGTGCGAGCCCCCCTCCATGACTGCTGGGCCTCCCCTACGAGTGTGGAGACCCTTGGTAAAACAGCCCCATAGTTTTGAGCACTTTTTGTAACTTCTTTCTCCTTGTTTGTTGCTCTGATAGCTTACGTGGTGATACTCTGGTTTCAAGCATTATGCAAAAGCCCTCAAGCTTTTGACCCATATTTATTATGGCTTCTTTCTTCGTAAATTGCACCTCCACCATGACATTCTTCGGTCCAAATTAGTTCCCTCATTTCCTGTACCCAGCCAGTTCTCCCACTTGAGTCCCTCCCTCATCAAATGGCTTCCTCGGTCTCCATAATTTATCAAATTTCTTCAGGCAGCTTCCTGTCTGATACACCATTTTTTCAAATCACATGCACAATCCACATTTGACACCCAAGCCCTCTGCATTGGAAGCTCTCTACTTTCCCACAATCTAACCACATCACGTTTTGCCACCATCAAGGCGGTGTTACAGAAGAAGAGGAAGAGTCATTCTTTTTTTTATTTTTTTTATAAACTTTTATTGAAAAGTAACAAACAATACTTCACAAGGCAGAGAATATGTACAGAGCAGTATCATGGATCCATGTGGGCAGAGCTCAAGAGAAATCGACACATGACAGTCAATGAAAATAGGGGTAGGGGCAAGCGAGGAGACAAGCAACAAATGCATCAGTGATAACAAATGAACGCCAATTAGGGGGACAAGGACAAATCGGTAGACAAATCGTGGGGGGGGAGTGCATATATTACCCCGATATGCGTTCCATTGGGACCAGACATGACCCCATTTCTTGGGACGTCCCCGGGAAAGGTACACAGTCTTCTCTCGGAACATGCACCAATCCATGTTGTCTTTCCAGGCGGACAGGGTAGGTGGTCTATGCGAACCCCAAAGCTGGGCAATGTCCCTTTTAGCAACCATGTTACCAAGGGTCGCCCAGATAATTTGTGCAGAATTGTAATCATTAGGCTCCCAAACATTAAGCAGGCAACGCCTGGCTTCAGGCAGCAGAGACACACCCGTAACAATCCTCATGACATCATGCACTCGGGCCCAGAATCGTACCATCTCCGGGCACTCCCACAATATGTGAAGAAAGGTACCAGTCATACCACAGCCACGCTTGCATGACCCATCCAAGGAAAACCCCATCCGAACCAAACAAGGCCCAGTGACATACACCCTGTGTAGTATCTTCAATTGGACAAACCGCAAACGGGCAGGGATAGCGACCTCCTTAGGCGAGGACAAAGCCAATTGCCAGTCCTCGTCGTCTAACTCCAAGCCGTCAGAGCACCATGCTCCTCTAAGGCGAAGCAGTAAATCCGCTCTGTTATTAATGAGCTTTTTGTAAATTAAGGAGATCGTACTATCAGGCACATGTCCATCCAGAATGCGGTCCTCCAAAGGGGAGGACTCAGGGATATCAGTACCCACAGGGAACACTAACAACAAAGCGTGGCGGACCTGAGCGTATCGAAAGAATTCAGTGCCGCCCAGGTCATACTCCAGACGCAGTGCATCAAAGGACTTGACCGTCCCGTTCGACCACAAGTCACCCACTCTACAGATACCAATCATATCCCATTTGTCAAAGCCTTTCGTCCGCCACAAAGAACCCAAACATTCCGAGTCATACAGGGGGGTGGCCCGAGTGAATCTACCATTCCAGCCCAGGGCCGCAGTCGCATCACGCCACACTCTCGCAGCAATCTTAGTGGGGCCGGTCAGCGCTCCATGGCGACCACCGGAGTACAGCGTTCTACTAAAAGACCCTCCCGGAAGGATAAGCCTATCCATGGAAAAAGCCGGAGACGGGCCCGGAGCGTAAGTTGCGTGGTTAATTGCGCTGAGTTGGGACGCCCAGTAATAACGTCTGACGTCCGGGAGGGCTATACCGCCATCATACCATGGAAGTGTGAGCTTGGATAGGGCGATACGGGCACGCCCGTCCCAGATAAGTTGCCTCTGCAGATTTTCCACTTCACGAAAGTAGCTAGAGGCAATCGGGTCAAAGTAGTTCTGTAGCGCGTACAAGAAACGGGGCAAAGACATCATTTTAAAGAGCGCCGCTCTGCCGAGGGGCGACAATGGCAACTTACGCCAGCGAGCTACATCAAGTTTAAGCCGCTGAAGGGGGGGGCAACAGATTAAGGTCATAGCGCAGAACGGGATCCAGGGAAATATAGATCCCCAAGTACTTAAAACCGGTCTTCGCCACCTGAATTGGAAATCTACGCGGCAAAGGAGGGAGATCTCCTACTAAAACGTAGACGCAGGATTTAGCCCAATTGATAACGAGACCGGAGTTCTTGCCAAAGGAAGCAAGCACATCGAAAAGTACATTAAGGGATTTCCGCGGCGAGGTAAGATATAGGAGAATATCGTCTGCATATAAAGAGACTCGATCCTCGAAATCAGGGGACCATCGAATGCCCCGCATGGACGGTTCCCAACGGAGCCATTCCGCCAGCGGTTCAAGAGCGAGAGCAAAGAGCAGTGGAGACAACGGACAGCCCTGCCGGGTACCCCGTCCAAGCTCAAAGACGCCAGAAACTCGTCCGTTAACAACCACCTGGGCCAGGGGATGTTCGTAAAGAAGTTTCACCCAGGCTATGAAGCCCGGCCCAAACCCGAATTTCAGGAGGACCGCCCATAGGTAGGGCCATTCGATAGTGTCGAAGGCCATGGTAGCATCGAGAGAGACCGAAATGGCCGGTTCCGTAAGCGTCCCAGCTCTCGCGAGAACCCCGTGGAGTCTACGCAGGTTCAAGGCAGTGTTGCGGTGCGGGATAAAACCGGACTGATCCGGATGGATCAAGTCCCCGATCACAGTGACCAATCGATTAGCCAGAGTTTTCGCCAATATCTTGGGTTCGGCGTTGAGCAAAGAGATAGGCCTGTAGGAGGTACAACGGTCTCGAGGCTTACCCTCTTTAGGAATAACGACAATAGTGGCAAGTCGCTGGTCCACGGGGAGGGAGCCCGACTCCAGGGCCTCGAGAAACATGTCTCGTAAATGGGGCGCCATTTTGTCGGGCCGCAATTTATAAAGCTCAATAGGTAAACCATTGGGGCCCAACGCCTTACCCGAGCGGAGCGATCGGATCGCCACCGCAATTTCATCCACCGTTAGCGGAGCATCCAAGAGATCCCTATCTGAGTCAGAAAGGCAAGGCAGTGCTATGTCCCGCAGCAATAAACGAGAGTCCTCCTCGTCTCGGGCACAGACTGAGGTGTACACAGTCTCAAAGTGATCCGCGAAGCACTGAACGATCCCAACGGGGTCCGTGACACACTCACCATCAAGCTTCTCAACCACGGGGACCACACGATTCACTCGCTCCTTCTTATCCAACCACGCCAACAACTTGCCCGCTTTATCACCCACGTCATACAATCGTCCCTGCTGCTCCCTATACATCACTTTCGCTGCATCCGTAACCAGGGCCTTATAGTCCGCCTGTTTCAAAGCAAGAGTGTGAAGCTTTACGCTGGATACATCAAGGCTAAGATCCTCCTCCAAAGCAGCAATCTCAGATTCCATCCGAACAACCTCAACAGTGGCGGCCTTTTTCGCTGCGGTAATCATGGACAAGGACTGACCACGGATCACAGTTTTAAACGCCTCCCACAACGAAACAGACGAAGAGACCGACCCCACATTTTCATCAAAATAGTGCTCAATGGCTTTAACAAGGCCGGAACGGGTCCGGGGATCATGAAAGTACCACGGGTTAATCGGAGCCACTCTACCCTCGACTCCCACACCAACCTCGTAACGGAGCCATAATGGGGAATGGTCCGAAATACCCCTGGGGAGCTGACGAATTTCCCTGATAGAAGTAGACTGAACTGCGGGCAATAAAAAGTAGTCCAGTCTGGACAAACTGCCATGGGCCCCAGAGTGGAACGTGTACTGCAACTGTGTAGGGTGTAGCAGCCTCCAAGCATCGACAAGCCCAAAAGTCTCCAACAAGTCGCTAAGCCACCTGTGCGCCCTAGGCAGGTCTCTGGGTGGATGTCGGTCAGAAGCGCCAGATACAACAGAGTTAAGGTCCCCACCCAGGATCAGAAGCCCTTCCGGTAAACCCAAAAGGACACCACATAAGTCAGCGAAGGTTAAGGTCTGCAAGCCCGGGGGAACATAAACCGAAAGAATGGACAAGGTCTTCCCCTCCCATCTACCAGTGAGCACAGCATAGCGCCCCCTATCATCAAGTGTGACGTCATCAACTGCAAAGGGGAGGGAGGACCGAAGAAGGATGCCAGCTCCCCTAGACCCAAAGGTAAACCCCGCATGGGCCACTAGGCGGTAACCACGTCGATTAAGAGCCTGACAAGCGTTCCCTATCAAATGGGTCTCTTGCAAGAGGACAATATCGGGGGAATGCCGCTTAAGGTATCTTAAGACAATACCCCGCTTAATCCTGTCTCCCAAACCATTGACGTTCCAGGATAAGAGTCTCAACTCACCGCCCCCCATCCCCAATGCATGAGAGGAGCAGAACCCACATAGAACACCACAGTCAATACGATGCCTCGTGAAGAAACAAAAACACACAAACTTACCCACGGTACTCCCCCCACCCTGCACCCCTGCGTAAGACTAAAAAGCCACCCCAACTTGCAGTGTGCCTGTCGCCCCATATCTAAACTAACTACGCTAAGAACCCAGGAGGAGGAAGAGTCCCCGTTTTACCCCCCGCCACCCCCGGGCTGAACAGGGTTTAAAAGGTCCCAAGGACAAACTCAGCTGACAAAAAGTTCAGACGTCGGGATCCACCGGCAAAGTCCTCACTCGCCACACCCCCGTCGGCGCCACCAGGGTGTCCGGAACGTTCCTGTCCCTCGGGGAGTGCATCAAGCCAGTCACTGACATTATCAGGGTGGTCAAAAAAGAATGTACGTTCCCGATACTCAATCCTCAGTCTGGTGGGGAACAATAAGGAGTATTTCAAACCCAAGTCTCGCAGGCGCCTCTTGACCCCCTGAAATCCAAGTCCCTGCTTCTGAACAAGCGGCGAATAGTCAGGATAAAAGGAAATGGAGGCGTTGGCAAATTTCACCGGTCCTTTGTCTCGCGAAGCCTGCAGCACAGCGTCCCGATCTCGAAAATGGAACAGCCTAGCGATGATGGGTCTCGGAGGAGCACCCAGCTTAGCCTTCCCGCCGGGAACACGATGAGCCCGTTCCACCGCAAAAAATTTACTAAGTCCCGCAGGAGCCAAATGGTTGGAAATCAAGTCTTGAACCAGGAGATCAGCCCCCTCGGTCTCAGAATCCTCCGGAACGCCAATAAGACGTACGTTGTTGCGGCGGGCCCTATTTTCATAATCCTCAAGACGGCGGGCCAGTTGGTCATGGGAGGATCGGAGAGTACCAAGTTCCGCTTGGGCGTCCGAGACATCAGTGACCAAACTGGAGGTCTTCAAGCCCAACGATTCCACTCTCTCGTTGGTTTTAGAAAGATCCGCTCTAATCAGCGTGATATCGATGGCCACCGTGTCGATCTTAGTCGCCAAGGCCTCATATTGTTGCCCCATAGAGGCCTGCAAGGTGACAATGGCTCCCATAACGTCCTTCAAGGACGGGTCAGAAGTCTCCGGAAAGAGGGTCTTAGAGGTGTCCGAAACACGGCTCACAGCGCCGGGCGAACCCTTGGCATGTGCATAGTGGTCCATGGTGTTGGTCTGATGTTGGCCGCCACGCAGAGGCGCCTTGGCCTTCCGCTTCTCCAGAGGTTGTCCGGTGGCCATCTTGGAAAACGGACCCCGGAGGGGTCCCTGCGACCTGGTGAAAATGGCCGGGAGCAAGCGTCCAAAAAATCAATAAGACCTAGTTCAGACTTTGCGGACCAAAGTAAATTGAGCCGTGGGCAGGTAGCCAGGGGGCCCCACACAGGAGAGAGGGCAACTGGACGATCGTAGCCAGCGAAAGGCCGCACCCCTACCAGTGGAGTCCGGGAATCGTAACCGAAAGTCAGGAGGGGTCGACCCAGCGGGGACCCTCGCAGCCGTTGTTGATCAACTGCTCCTCGGCTCGCTCCAAAACCGACCCTCGGTCCGCCTCGGGGTGGGCCTCAAAACTTAGAAATAGCGTAAAAGTGGACCCCGACGTCTAATTTCGATGCTTCAAAGTGTCTGGTGATCAGCAAGGATATGCGGACAAAAGCCCGTCGATGAAATCAGGATGTCGCCAGGATAATCGTAGGAGGTGGCACGGGTCCGGGGAGCTCTGTGCTCACGCGACCATCTTGGATGCCCGCGTAGCTCCTCCTCAGGAAGAGTCATTCTTGGGACTGTCTTCCCAGATGCCCAGCGCAATCATTTGGGGAGTAAACTCCAATGTGCAATATAATACTGTGAAGAACTGCCCCTCTAGTCCCCCCAGTACTTCTGAATTTTGGGACATCTGCATATGATGTGTATTGGTGTGCCAAGCTGCCTGCACCCCCTCAGGCACAGACCTGTAAGTGCCATCCCCGCACAGAATAGTCTAGTTTTTGTAAAGTAGGCCCTATGTAGGAGCTTCAGTTGGATTAATTGGAATCTGGCAGTATTGTTGTATAGCATTTTAGGACCCTAGTGTAATTTTCCCGATTCATGCCCTTATATAGGTATAAATCACCATGTCCATATAAAAGCATAAAAATCATAACCATATTTAGAGATCGCTCATGCAGTCCAAATACGGCATGGCTACTTCCACTACTTCCGAAAATCCACACCGATTTCTTGGAAAACTCTGCTTCAGCAGCTAGGGACTTCCCCTTGCCTGAATACTGACTTGTTCAAGAACTCATGGAGTTTTCAAAGAACTGAGACTCTTTGATGACGTTATTATGTCCACCTTTACGTCAATCTCTGCACCTTCAAGGTATAAATATGCCCACACTTGCCTTAGCCAATACACAGTGGTTTGGAGCAGTTCGACTATCTACTTGCCCGATGCATCCTGCGACAGCAAGTGCCGAAGGAAGCAGACCCTCCAGCAGACACACTGAGAGAGACGCTGTCTTTTCTCTTGCCGAGAAATCCAGCTCCAGTGTTTCCAAGCTACCCTTGCGGGTTGTTGGGACATCGAGTCCTGAGACCGACCTCCTTCATTCTAAACCAAGGTACAGAGCTGATTAGACCCTGAGAGAAATCTTGGATAGATTCTTGGCAAAGAATACTAAATTTATGCTACACCTCACTTACTACTTCCCTGGTACTAGACTTAGGTTAGGTACATCGGGGTAGGCGTATTTTAGAAGCACCAGTTGAGTACTTTTTAGCCTTTGTTATTTATGTATGTATTTAGCTATGGTCTAGGAACCATACAATGCTCTTACAGTAATATTTTGTTCTACTCTTCTTACTTTACGCATTATACTATGCAACCGGTATTACTATTGTAGCAGTTCATTTCTTCTGCTTGAGAAAGAAGACTGTTCAATAAACACTTTTATTGAAAAAGCCTGTCTCTCTATTTCTCTGCAAACTCTGGTGAAATGAAGCATGCACGAATGACTGAGTAAAATATCTATCTATTGTTTCCATGACTCTGAAGATCAGTTTTATCTTGGGGAAACAAAGTTGTCATGTTTATGCGGTTGTCAGAAACTAAATCCCTTCTTGTGAACTCGAGAACGTTTCTAGTGACCTTTGAGCTAGCTGGCACTCACAATGAAGTCTAATATATTCAATAGCGACCTAGTAGACTTAAGTCTTACGTCACATCTATGGGATATATTATTCCAATGCGCAGAGCCTATTGGGAATATAGGAACTAGCCTACAGTATGGCCACCTCACAGGGGTACCTGCAGGCCGCTCCCCAGCCATCGTCCTCCAGTCTGCCCAGGCTCCCTCCCATTTCTTACCGAGATGGTGCAGTGGGTAGATGCTATAATAGTAGAGTCGAATATAGTCTGGAGACTGTGTGATTGGAAAAGAAAGCCCTGAGGACTCTACATGCCAGAGGCGATTCCTCCGGGGCTGCCCTCCAGAGCCTCCCTCCAGAGCCTCTGCATGTGGCCTAAGGAGGAATGGTAGAAGTTAATAATGTAGCTATTAACCCCATGACTGTTCCTATTGGTCATGTAACTTGAGGAACGGTATAATCTCATCAACCCTCCAAATATCCCCCACTTTAGATATTCCTTGTAGGTTTCATTTACCATGGCCTACCCGCAGCCCCCTTAACAGCTCGTAGACCCAAAGCGGGATCTGTAGTGTTAGTCGTCCTTGCCAACCCAGGGCTCTTGTGGTGTTGTGCTATATCTGGACCACCACTGCAGTTGGCATCCACAACGTAGTCAAACCCTTTCTATTGTACAATGATCAAACAAAGCCCTCCGGGTCCATTGCGGCCCAGTCATTGACTATCAGCAGTGGAGTTTCTCAATAATATAAGTGTAGGTGGGTGAGTGCAATGCCACCTGCCAACGTATTTCTAGTGAGGGGCGTCCAGGCAATCCTCTATGTCCCGCCACCCCACAGCAAGCTCTGTGTGACATCTGCCACCACCAGAGATAACTCCACGGGGACATCGAACTGGGTGTTTTGTAGGATGTAGAGAAATTTCAGGTGGCAAACCATTTTAAGGAGGACCACATTGCCTAACAGGGATAGTGGCAACTTCTTCCACCATTCCACCTCGATTTTATACCACTCTAGGATTTTCTCCAGGTTTTCTGCCAGGAATAGGTCTTGATCGTTCGTCACAACTATTTCCCCCATCTCTGAACTTTCTTGGTTGTCATGCCAGTGGGTGGTGCCAGGGCTGGCCCACCGTCCCCTCAGAGAGCTGGAACGTGATAGATTTGTGCCAGTTAATTCCCAGCCCTGAAAAGCAGCCAAACACATCCACAATCTCCATCACCCTGAGCACCAATTGATCTGGGTCTGCTAAATACAGCAGAATGTCATCTGCATAAAGGAATACCCCGTATTCCCAGTCTGCGTCCATCTTAATACGTGCAGTAGTGCATCTGTGTGCAACCAGTATGCCAGAGGTTCGATTGCCAGTGCAAACAGTAAAGGGGAGAGTGGGTACCCTTGACGGGTGCCCCCTGCCCAGGGGGAATTCCCTGGAGAAGGCCCCATTCCCTTTGGCTCTGGTTACAGGGTCCTCATATAATATGTCCACCCAGGACATAAATCTCCCGCCAATCCCCACTCTTCGCTATATTGCCAAAGTAGTCGAACACCTTTTAGGCATCCAAAGAAAGGAGGAGTGCTGGCTCGGCAGTCTGTTCCCAGTGCACCAGGCAGCCAGCCAATCTATGAAGATTGTACCTGGTCGACCTATAGGGCATAAGGTCCGACTGATCTGGGGCCACCAATGTATCAACTACCCGCAGGCGGCAGTTGGTGAGGACCTTTGCCAAAATGTTTTTTTCCTGGTTAAGAAGTGATATGGGTTGATAGCAGGCACATTCCTCCTTAGGCTTTCCCTGTTTATAAATCAAGACAATCATTGCACTGCGGAGGTCCCAGCGTAAAACACCATCTTGCTGGGCCCTGTTGAACATTGCCCTGAGCCTGCCCATTAATGGCGATTTTGCTAATGTAAACAATTCAGGGATCAAAACCGTTTAGACCCTGAGATTTCCCACTTTTCATCTGACTTACAGACTCCCGAAAAGATTCTAAGTGTGACCGTTCTGCATCAAGGGGTTTGTGTGTTTTCCCCAGGAGTCTGATCACTGGTGTGTCACATATGAAGTTTTCCAGCCAGATAGAGGTCCTCCAAGTGTGTCACAAAAGCTTGCGCTATGGCTCCTGGGTATTCTGCCCTCATCCTCCACTCTCCCTCGACCAAGACAATCCAGCGTTGGCCTTCCTCCTTTTTGGCCAGCCACACTAGCAGCTTCCCCACTTTATTGCTGACTTCATATTGTCTACCTTGTTTGGCCCTATACATTGCCCTTGCCTCTTGGTGTAACAAGTTGCACAGCTCTCTCTCCCCACTCAATCTTGCCTGCAAGACTCGGTGTGAGGCTAGTTACGTGGTCGGGCTTCCACTGAGCCATTCAGTGTTCAAGTTCTTCGATCTCTTTGCCTCTTTCTTCTACTTCATCTGAGACATGGGACCGCATGTTCGTTTTGTAGGACTGCTATATGGTATCCTCCGTGTCCACTGTTCCTATGTTTTCCTCAAAGGATTGAGTCGTGGTCTCCGCCACCAGCTTTCTAGTATCCCATGTGGTCAGGTCCCAGAGGTTTAGCTTCCACTTCCCCCTTGATCTCTGAATGTCTGTTTGTAGGAGCATTGTCATTGGTGAGTGGCTAGATATTCTCCTTGCTAGGATAGTGGAGTGTCCAAAGCAACACATTGGGTGTTGTATCTTCAAGAGGTAGTCCAGCCTGGACAAAGATCGTAGCTGGTTGGAGTTGAGTGTATTGTCGAATCCGCGGGTGTTCCTCCACCCATAGGTCTACCAGTCCCACAGTGTCCTGAAAGGAAACCAGACGTGTGTCCCGTGTTTGGCCTCTCCTAGGACCTTGTTAGTCTGTCCAAGTCGCCATGGTGAGTACGTTTTGAAAGGTGGATTATTAGTTTTGTTTAAAAAAACTTTTATTTCGGTCACTAGGACCATAAAAAGTAAGCACAGACACAGAATAACATACATTATTGAGTTCTGAATACCATGATTAAAAAGGACACTTCTTATGTAATACAATTTCTAATTTACATCAGGTACAGTGATTTTACCCAACGACTAGGGGAGAGGAAGGGGAGGCAATAATTTAGCACTGTGAAGAAAGATCATCTCAATAAATGTGGTACAGTCGGCAAGCAACTAAAAAAGAAAAATAGCAACAATAGTGCAATAAATAGTTTAAAAAGACAAAAGGTAAAAATTAATACTATTTACAATTCTATATACAAGATAATATAATACTAAAACCAGTATCTAACACAGACTGAACACGTGCTAATCACATTTATAAATATATTGCCAATACACATTTTATGAATTTTTACCCTTCTGAATAAAAGCCCACCTCCTACGCCACATTGTGTTTAAATATCTTGAAACAGCAAACACAATAGGTTTAGATGTGTCGTATTTTAAGACCCGAAAAGCCTCCCTACAATGATCAAAGCCCAGATTCCGGAAGAGCTGTACAAGCCAATAGCGCCTTGCTTTTTGATAACCAGGACAGAAAAATAGAACATGCATTTCTGTTTCTTCTTGTGTAATGCATACAGGCCAACCCTCCTCTTTCTGCCCAGCCCATTTGTTAGAGGCCGCACGTGCAGGTAGAGTACCATGTCTAAACTGTACGTACAGTTTTCTAGCACCCTGGGGAAGGATATCACCCATGAATGTTTCTAGCTCATAGTTTTCCTTCACTGCAAGAAACTGTGTTGTAAAGGAGCCAAGTTTGGGATTTGCTTGCAACGCTTCAAGCTTTAGAGTACCGAAAATCTTGGGCAGTAGAGCTCGGGGGACTGAAGGGCAAGTATCACCCGGAGTGCTCCACAAAGTAGGTTGACCAAGCCTTTCGCACTCATGCTTTACATGGGCAAACCAAGGGACCCTTTTCAGCAAGTCTGGGTAAGATAAAAGTTCTTTTGTCTCTGCCTGGTATGATACTGATTCGGAAGTTGCCCAAAGTCTTCGCCAAAACGTCTGCGGTTTTAAGGCAATCTTATCCTCAATCGGCAAAATACCCATGTCTAATCGTAAAGGGATTAGCGGGGTGCTTGCCGGGAGACCTAATATTTGTCTTAAAAATCTATTCTCGACTGCAACCAAGGTAGCAGGCGAGGAATATCCCCCATAATTCTGCCCCATACAAAGTTGCACCACACGCTTGAGCCCTGTACATTTCAAGCGCAGGCCCAATGGGTTTAAAAGATGATTCCCTGGCTAGTTTGGCTATACTCCCGGCAATCTGAGAAAGCTTAAGCTTGGCTTTAGCTATTTGGGGCGCCCACTGCATATCTTCTGAAAGGGTGATATCAAGATAATCAAACACAGTAACCCTTTCCAGACAGGTGCCATTCAATTGTGGGTTGGGACGAGTTGTCTTGGGAGGGTTGACGATCATAAATTTGGTTTTGGTGGTGTTGATCGCCAAACCCCTAGTTTTACAGAATGAGGCAAAACTATCCAGTAGCCTCTGGATACCCATTGGTGTCTTTGATAGGAGGAGGGTATCGTCAGCAAACATCAATGCTGCCACCTTGGTGTTTGCTAACTTCGGAGCATCGTTGTTTGCTACCTCAGCCAGGAACGGGATCAGTGCATTGACAAAGAGGCAAAACAGGGTCGGTGCGAGCACACAACCCTGCCTTACACCTCTGCCGACTGAGAGTCTACTGGTCAATTCTCCTCCCCTTCCACATCTGACTTTAGCATAGTTGTCAGCATGCAACTTAATCTAGATGTCCAGTAGATAGGAAGGGATTCCCATATCTCTTAAAACCCCCCACAATTTGGGTCTAGGGACGAGATCAAAGGCAGTTTTCAGGTCCACAAATATCAAATAGAGGCTGCCACCCTCCATTGATACTGTCTTCCATGTGATGAGTTGGAATCTAAACACTTGGTCGAGTGTGGAAGTGTTTTTCCTAAATCCTGCCTGATATGGGCTGATATCATTTTCTTCCAACCAGCCCTGGATTCGGTCCAGTATTACCCTAGCAAACAGTTTTTGTGTGACATCGATCAAACTGATCGGTCTGTAGTTTGCTGGGAATAACGGAGAACCCTTTTTGAAGATTGGAACAATCTCGGCCCCGGCCCAGGTATCAGGGATGGGCATGCCATTCATAATGGCATTAAATAATACTAAAAAATAGGGGCCCCAAATTGACGGTTCATCCCGGAACATGTCCCCGGGGAGTTTGTCTAACCCAGGTGCTTTTCCGGCTGGTAATCTTTCTATTGCTGAAGTAACCTCTTATAGCGTTATTTCTTCGTGAACAACATTTGCCTGACTACTCGGTGGCACCAGATGGACTTCTGCGCATGCAGATTCTGGAAAAAGCATTCCCCAGGAGTCTAATTGGGGGACCTGTTCTGGGTCAATTGCATACAGCTCTGAAAAATGCTCCGTCCACACCTCGGCAGGCAAATTAGGTTCACTAGCAAGAGTACCCTCCTTACATCCCGTTCTTATTATTAGCCAGAATGCTTTCATGTCCCGAGTCAGTAGGGCGGATTTAATATTTAGCCATTTATTTTCTTCCCAGGTCAGTTTTGCGCTCAAGACAACTTCGTTATAGTGGGCCCGTCTATTTTTTATCAGTAGCTTTTCTTCCCCTTTGATGGCCTCCAACAATGCTGTCTTAGCCTTACGAGATTCATCATTATACCACGAATGTGATGAATCTTTAGCTTTCCTTGGACGACTAATAGGGTTTAAAATATCAGCTAAGTTAGCTATGAGCTGATTATGGAGTGTTGAAACCAAATGTAAATAGGCTGGGTAAGTCCCATCAACCCTAAGCATACTTATTTTATGCAATATCGGGATGACCATTCCATAAAGCTCTAGCAATTTCTCCGGGGACTGTTTTAATTGCACCCCATTTTATCCTTCTCCTATCGTTGGTCATAATTAACCTGTCACCAGTCTGAATCTCGCTGGTAGGGGATATACCTGAGTCTGGGACCCCGAAGGTTAGTGACAAAGCATTATGGTCACTATCCATCCCTGGGATGACCTCGAAGTCCTTCACCCGATGCCAGGAACTACACTCAACCAAAATATAATCTACTTGGGAGACCTGACCCGTTCTATTAAATGTCGGCCTGCTAAGCTTATCCGATGGAGTACGACCATTGCAGGCCCTCAGGGAGTGTGTTAAAGCAATAGCATTAATTTGTAAGACCAGAGGTGACCAGAATTTTACTGGGTATGTTTGGGGGTCTGGTATACCCCACTGAAACGGATTATTAGTAGGGGTAAGTATGCACCTACCACTAGCACTAAGGCCATCAACGCAATATAAGGTCCAGTCAAGATCTCAATACATTTGCCCCTTGCTCAGTCCTTGTTAGCTGGCTGCAAGCAATGAGGCTTAACTCAGGAGAAAGGTATGTAAAGCATTTAAAACACTGATACATTAAATAAGTAAGACACAACACACAATAAAAATCTAACACCAATTTATAAAAATAGGAAATATTTGTAACTTTAAAATGACACTAAAAGGACACAAATCCAATATAGGGAACCAGAGAAATGCATTTTTAAACAGTAACCGCTTTATAGTGCTTAAAAACCTACATGAGACATCTAGTCACGCTTGACAAGAACAAAGTCAAAGTTTGAGGCCAACTGCGATGGAGCCCTGGTTGGATACACTAAGCAAGGGGGACCCCAGTCAAAATTTTAACGATGAGCAAGGCACTTTGTCAGGCCAGATTCACAGCGGGTTCCTAGGGAGCTCCGGTCAACTTCTGGAAGTCTTGAGCTCCGGAGCTTTCACCAAACCTGAAGTCCAGGCCGAGTCATGGTAGATGGTTGGCTTGGCTCTCGAAGCCAGATCGGTCCACTAATGGAGCTTTTTCCTAAAGTTGTTCCAAACCTCTGGGTCTTTTTCCTGAAGTTCCTCTTGAGGGTTCAAAGTGTCCAAAGCACCGATGGTCCTTGAAAGTTTGGGACTACATTTCCCACAAGGCACCTGGCCAAATCCTTAAAAGTCTACTGGGTGCACTCCAGGCTGGGGACTTCTTGAGGGAGATGGTGCCGGGAAGCTCTGTTAACCTGTTGCTTTCAGGGAGTCCACTCCTTAATTAATTTTAAAACAAGGCAAATTCCTCAGTCGTGTAGTTTTAAGTGTGCAACAGGAGTAATCCTTCAGGGAGCAATCCTCTGTGGTGCAGACCAGGATTCCAGAAGGGCAGTACTTCTTCTTATAGTTTCATGCAGCAAATTCAAGTTGCTATGCAGCTCTCACATATTTATTCAATGTTCATGGGTGACAAGCCGGGGGGCACCCCTGTCTAATGAGGTGCAGGGTGCCACCCAAAAGCATAACCGCTTCCTTTAAAGTGTGGCATATTTTTCTCCCACAAAGTACTGCACTTTAAAATTCAAGATGCAGATTTTCTCTTATTTGGAGTTAGAGTTGGCTAAACCAACCTACTGGTGTGACTCATTTCCATTAACACTCCCCTCTACCTCCTGAAAATGTAATTCCCCGCCCTGCCATCTGAAGAGGGGTAGGCCTGGCTGGCATTCCTTACTGTCCTGCTCTCTTTGAAGCCCCGTTTGATATACCCAGCCCGACCTGGTCTGTTCTCTGCAGCTGCAGAGCTACCCATCAGATAACCCCTGCTCTATGCAGGTCACTTATCACCATATCAAAGTAGCTTGGCTAAGTCTGATAGGGCTGACCATTCAGGAAAGGCTGTTAGAAGGCTGGATTTCGGCACACAAAAAAGAAAGTCCCATAACTTATTTTCTGTAATATTTATTATAAATCCAACAGTGGCAAGTTGGTGGATTTATCATTGCCAAACGTTAAAGTCCTTGAATGAATTTTAAACCCCTTCGTAGCAATATTAATACTTAAATAACATATTCCAATGTTAGCCTATGGAGCTAATAATCTACAATGGGGGAAACAAAATGGGCAGTTATTCCCCCACCAGTGCATATAAAACATATTTTATAATCTTTCTGCTTATAGTTACAGGGCACCCCACCCCTGGGGCACCTAGGGGAGACCTTCCTTCGGGGTGACTTATATGTAAAAATAAGGTAGATTACGACATTGGAAGTACCTTTAATTCCAAAGTCGAATTTGCATATAATCTACTTTTAAAGACAGTATGCAAGGCAGCGCTGCCTTTAAAAATGATAGCAGGCAACACAGTGGTGCATACTTCAGTGCAGGATATCTACTGGGCCTCTGAACCCCCTGACGTATAATATACTAGGGACTTACAGGGGTCTGTCATTGCCAGTTGTAATTATACCTAATTACTATAAAGCTTTTTCATCAGAGCACTGGCCCTGGGCCTGGTTAGCAGAGCCCAAGGCACAGTCAGAGTCAGCACTGTGGGCCCCCGGAATCCGCCCGCTCCTCCCCCGCCGACCTGGGCCACAGGATGGGCCCCAACTGGACAGTCGCCCACACCATCCTATAGGTACCAGCACCCTCCGCCTACCTCTGGCCCAAAAGGGCTAGGGGCACAAGTCCTCTGTTGCGGACACTCCTCTCCTCTTGTGGCCCTCCGTGGAGCAGCTGCACCTGCTACATTCTCCACCCTCTGGTTGGGCGGCGCTCTTGCCTGCTGTGCTCTCCTCTTCCCGGGTAGGGCCCTTTGTCACGGTATCCGGGCTCCCCAATCCTGCAGTGGGCCCCAGGCTTGTGTGGTGGGAGTTGGGCGGCCCGTCCACCTTCACAATTGTGCCCAGGCAGGCTGGCCCTGGCAGCCCCCACTTCCTGTATCTCAGTGCCCAGGGAGGGGCTGCCCACTCCACAGAGGGCTACCGTCCCACTACGAACCCCACCGGGGTGGGGACCAAGGCCTTGAGGCTCGTCTCGCTATGCTAGGACTCTATAAATTGATTGATTGATAATTGATGTAGATTGGCTGCGTTCGAGACTTGCCATTTGTCTGCATACTTTAGCTTCCATGTGGGGATAAAAATGCAGCAAAATCCGTTTTCTTCACTGTGGCAGCTAGATTGCACTGTGGACCTGTTACCCTCGATCTTCTTGAACAGTTTGGCAGTCATCTAGCTTCTTTCCTTCCTGTCAAAATCCAGTGAGTATTTAACGTGGATTACCTCCCACCTGTGAGCATTTCTAGTGTTGCATCTTATTTTTTACTGTTATGAAGAGGTGTGCCTGATTTGCAGCTCAGTCATAACAAATGCAGAGAGGATGCTTGGGCAATGATGAGAGGTGAGTTGAACATTGACAAGTGGAAGGCACTGAAGAGAAGTGGATGAAAACAAGTGGACTGAGCAAGGGATGGATATGAGAGACTAGATCATTTTCTAATAGTCACCCAGAAGATACAGGATGGTGGCAAAGACAGCCAGTTGTGAAATGCTGGAAGACTCTGTCATCTATACAGAACATAAACAATATGTTTGTGGCTACATCAGGACTGGCAGGACGCTGGAATAAGACACTAATTCACTAACCTAAGCACACATGTGCTGTTTCATATGCTATTGCCCCCACTGATTGGGCAGACAGCCTGAATGCCTTTAATATAATATTCCTATAATATTCCTGGAATACATGCAGCCAGGAGTTGTGCTGAGGATGCCAAAACGTTTCTGTGAGAGCTGAGTAGTCGGAGGAATCTGAAGGTCTTTACTTAAATGTAAAAGGTACTGATGGTTGATGGCCACGAAATGGACCAGCACCACTTTATTATGGCCCTTTGGAAAGTTCTCCCATATTAACTTATGGAATATAACTTGCCATCCTGCTTCCTTCATTCCAGAACAAATGTATCTCACTACTTTGAACACCCTCGCTTCTGTTTTTCGTGATGGTTTATGTTTTTACATAGTATATGCCTGTAAATACTTGGCCTTTAGTGCCTTTCCCATCCAGACTTGTCCACATTAGTGGGTCTGCCCACTGGGCTGTGTGTGAATAGACTATGTCCAATATTGTGAGAGTGGTATTGTGTTGTACGTTTGGTTCTCTCCTTCAGCCTACTGAAGAGAAAGGGAAGTAAACACAACCTGTCACCCGAACCCTAGTGAGAGTGACACATTCTTTTAAAGTTGTGTCTGCGGGCTGTACGACAGTGGGTGTGTTATTCACTTGACCCTCCGCATGACCCACATCAGCTGTGCCAATTTGTACTTCTTCTTAATGTCTTGATAGACCCCTTGGATACCTACAATTGTGTTCTCCCTTTTCTTCTAGCCAATATCACTTTGATCCCTTATCAGTAACACTAAATAGACCAATAGTTCAACCCCATCACAGTGTACATATAGTTTAAATATTTTGCCTGTTGTGAAATTAGTGTTGGTAATTATATTAAATTTAAACTAATTTAAAAACAATTAAAATTAATCGTAACCATAGCTATAATTTTACTTGTAACTATGTACCCTATTTCATCCCTGAAACTACCCCTGTTGATGGATTTTGTGTAAGCTCACCATGTCTGTGGTGAAAGGGAGATGCGCTCTGAGAAGATACAGTCAACAGATTAATTTATACAAACCCTCAGATGATGGAAGGCTTGTTATTCCCCACATAGAACACCTCACTTAAGCAGTTTAACTGTAGCCTTAGACTGAACCCAAACTTTCCTGACTAAATTATGGGTTCTCTTAGAGCAAGAATAGTCAGGCATCCCTCTGACACGTGTTATGGCTACCCAAAGATATAGGAAAAATATAGGCAACTCCATATCTATCACGTTCACCTTGCTCACATCATTTGGATAACCTAACAGCCGTAGAACATATCCATTCCCTGAGTCCCAGCAACATTTAATCCCAACTTTTATCTGGGACTTGAGCTTTCATATTTGAAACATGGAAACAAGATACTCCCTAAATGTTTGTTAACCTGTTCAATAGATCTTTTCCACTTTACTCCTGGAGATAACCTCTAATTGACACAATTACGACAATGTACAAGACTACCTGAGAACAGATAGGGAGGCTCCAAGGGCCTTACTTGTATAGAAGAATTTTTCCACTCTGGAAGAACTAAGAGGGGTGTTTCTTCACTTTACAAAGGTGTTCTCTCGTGAAGGTTCTTGGAATCATAAAAACACAAAGGGATGAAGAATTTGGGCTTTATGTTCCTGAAGATACATGGTTTATTGTCTGGCTGTGGCAGCTAGGACCCCTATATGCTCAAAATGTAGAGAAAATGTATATACAATTCTCATAAGGTGGTATATGACACCAGGACCCTCAAAGGCTTTGCATGGGATTTCAGACCGATAGTGGAAGGGATGTGTCCTCAGAGGCATGCTGAAACATGCGGTGATCCTGCTCAAGGGGCAAAACTGGTCTTGGGTTACTTGTATCCAGGTTCAGTGAGGACCTGGCTTGGCAGTTGGGGCTGAACTGTTCCTGTTGGAGCAGGGTCAAGACTGATACCAGAGGCTGAGATTAATTCCACCATTCCATCCGTCACCTTGTTGTTGCTGCAGTTGCTGCCCTAATGGCAATGGGTATGCTCAAACGTGGAAACCCTGCTCACTGTGCCACTGGAACCGGTCTTGGGTTGTTTGTGTTTTGTTTAGGGAGGTCGTGGCTTGGCAGTTTGTACTGAACTGTTCTTATTAGAGCAGGGTCAAGGCTGATTTTCATTTGGCTGATTTCAAACCAAGGTGGCATGGTGGGCGTAATACAACCGACTGGAGTACGGCCTGAGCGATTGTCAGTGGCTGAGATTAATTCAAGCATTCCATCCATCACCTTGCTATTGTTGCAGTGGTCCTCCACGAGTGTCTAGGAATTTTAGATTGATATATTCTAGCAGGTGTCTGGTATAATTGGTTTGGCTCTATCATGTGAGCCTCAATTATGTGGTGATACAGTGGAGTGCAGGAGCATACCCTTAATAATCCATACTGGGCTACCTCCTGATGATTCTTGCAGCCAGTGTTCTCCCATTACACAATTATGGAAGTCCCCTGAAACACCTTCTTGATGATTGGATTATTGTAATGCACTCTACCTGGACATCAATAAGGGCTCCATCCACAAACTGCAGCTTATACAAAATGCAGCGGCCAGACTAGTAATGGATCGTCCCAATTTCCACCATGTTTCGGCATCCATTCGTAAGCTATACTGGCTTCCCTTAGGAAGGAGAATTCTGTTCAAGACCCTCTGCACCGTCCATAAGGCTCTTCACAACACGGGCCGAAGGTATCAAATGGCTCTTCTTACGGTATGTCCCTACCAAACAACTGCGGTCTGCCAACAAAAACTTGTTGGTAGTTCCCAGGTTCAGGAGAGCCAGGTGGGGGAAAGAGCCTTTTCTGTTGCTGCCTGGATGCACTGGAATTCTTTCCCCCTATCGATCTCTGGGCAAAATCTCACGTTTTGTTCCGTAAGACTTTAAAAACATGGCTCTTCACTCTTCTCTCTGTGCTTCCTCCAACCTCTCGCTCTATCCATAGCGCCTTGACACCCATGGGCACATTTTGCGCTCTATAAGACTTATAATAATTCATTCATTCAATTATGGAGGTTCAAGCTGTGGAATCCGTTCACCACAGAAATACTCACTGCAGCATTTCAGGATAAGATTGCAAAATATAACTAGACTTGGAGGTCCTTCCAGAGCCACGTTAGCAGAGCAAGTGTTCTTCAACAAGGAAGATATTAATCTGAGCTGTTTAGAAGAACAGGTCTTTTCAGACATTCGGAAGGCCGAGCAGACTTTTGACCCTGGAATCATACATTTCCAAACAGACAACCCTCACATGTAATGTGAAATTCTCCCTATGATCAACAAACTGGACTTTTGCTTAGTATCCACTACACAAATGTAATACCACATGGCCAAACTATATTCGAAACAAATGACTAAGTGGGATGAATGTCTACTTCATAAGTACCTCCCCTTCCTTCCTGTCACGACCTTTGGAGCTCTTGTTGTTGAACAGCGAAGTCAATCCCACCTTCTCCCCTTGTAGGTTAGCCCACTTCCGGAGTTGAGAGAACCTATTGGAAAGGGGAAAGGGGGTCTATGAGCAAGGGAGAGAAAGACACCTTCTCCACTTATATTGTTTCCTAATTCTCGTGTGGGTGTTTTTCCGAGAGACCTGACAAACCCCCTACCAGAAGCCTGCCATCTATTCCTCTTGGGCCTGGGGCTGTTCAGAAACTTCTAGCGGAATGCCGTTACTAATCTTAGGGCAAGGACAAAGACTGCTGTCTCCGAGCAATTGTCAGATACATCATAACACTTCCATGCTACAACACCAGATACTGGAGTTGCCGTCTATTATATTTTGAGTCTAAGATCTCTTCTACTTCGTACTCGGGTGGAGGCAACTTTCTTAACTCACGAAACATGAAGCACAAGGTGGTTCTTCCAGTGACAAGGCAATTTCAACTATAGTGTTCATTGTCCTACCTGTCTAACAGTGGGAAAGGGACCCATATATATGTGACCAAATTGGTATTGTGACCTCGAAAAGGACAAATAATCTGTTAATAATCAGACCTTTTCTCCAACTTTGAACACTGTACTGCACTACACCGCCTAGCTGCAAATTTCTTGTACCTGGCCATCACAATCTTAAATGTACTACAGCTGAATCTTGAATATTGTACAGAGGTAACTGAGTAGGAGAAGAACGTAGGTGTTCAAAGAGGATAGAACCTAGAGGAACAAAGGAAAGGAGAGTACCCCAGGGATGTGTGGAAGGTAAGAGAATTCTGTAATTGAAATCCACTGCACCCACTGTTCAGGCTGACTCATCAAAAACATCTCAAATATTGCTTGAGTGTCTTAGTTAGTCTCCGTCCATTTATCTGGGTATAGTAGCTAATGGATACAAAATGTATTGCCTCAGATGTTTTATTTAGGCCTTCTGAATTCTAGCTACAAACTGAGACTCATTAACTGTAATTATGTCCTGTGGTAACTCGTGCAATCTGACAAGTTCCTTGAAGAACACAGAGGGCAGTGTAGGAGCAGTCTGGATCTTTTCTAAAGGAATTAAATGAGTACACTTAGTGAGGTAAGCTATGACTACTAGTAACAGTCTTTCCTTCTGAAGGTTGCAGATAAGTTATAAATACCATTGAAATCATTGACAATGGCTCTTGAGGTGTAGACACTGGCTGCAATAACCTGAAAGGTTTTTCTTTGGGGGGGCTTAACTTGTGCACAGATTACTCATTATTAAACAATGTTTTGCAATCTCTCTTCTCATTCCAGGTCACCAAGATTGATGATTTATACATTTTTTAGTCTTGTGTATCCCAAAATGACCTGCCACTGGAGTTTCATGTCCCAATTTGCATACACATTTATTTAGTATTGGTTCTCGGACCACAATTTATTGTTTATGCCATAAAATATCGTTTTCCAGTTTCTTCTGTATAGGGTATTCAACAATCCAGTTTGGTACTTTGTATTGCATTGTAATGCATTGCAGCATTTATATAGCGCTTACTACCCATTTGTGGGGTGTTGAAATGCTTGCAATCCTTTCAACCATACATCCTATACAGTGTAGCATGCCACTCATGTAGATGAGTTGCATGCTACAATGTTTAGGATGTATGGTTGAAAGGATGTTGTTTTTGTTCTGATCTTTTGTAAGAAATGCTCCCATGTTGTGCATGATGACCACCAAAGTGCAGCTATCACGTTATAGGATGCAGCGCGTAGCATTGTGTTGGATGCTGAAGTGTAAGAGATAGACTTGCAGCTTTTCTGTATTCTATTAGCTTTGAACAGCTCTGCAGGTCTCGTTTTTGGAATTTCATATGATATAGTCTGCTTATGGTTACTGCACTGGGTTGTCAAATCTGAGATTGTGTGTATAGTTGTTGTCCTGAGCTGGCATGGTTGAAGGGAGAGAGAAGTTTAGAGATCTGTAGATATGGGTATTTTTATTATCATCCCATATCTGAGTGTCTATATGAGATGTAAAGAAGCGGTCAGATTGTGAAGATGTTTGAGACCTGCATTAAATGGACTATATTAACCTCATCGATGCTGGTGACGGAACCACTCCGTCACCAGCCACAGACGCGCTGTGCTGGTGACGGAGTGGTTCCGTCACGGCCCGGCCGGCACGCCTGCACGGCGCTGATTTCACGCGTTCGTGGTGCGTTCTACTGAGTGGGCGGGGCCGTGACTAGCCTGGTGGTGCAACATACCTTCTTGCATACATAATTTCCCTCCTTTTCCAGTGCCAAATAAGCCTCAGGGGGTGGCATCTCCCAGGTCTTGGGGATGCTGGGGTCACATATCAAAGGTGGCAGCGGCTTTGAAGCCCCTGGCCTTGATATGCTAAATCACTAGCCATCATTCTGGTGGAGGGGTGAACACCTTCCTCCAGAGCAGGCCTGGTTTCTGGCCTCAGCGAGCATGGGCTGTCACCTGCAGGGGAGTCAGAAACATGCCTGTGGTGGTAGGCTGGACGATACCAGTCAGCCAGCACACTAACAGGCTGGTAGGTTTTCTCTCTGCACCTCTAAGGTGCCCTCTGGTTGCGTGTTTTAATAAATCCACTACTGGAATCAGTATGGATTTATTAAGACAAGGTGTTTGATACCAAATATCATAGGTTGTGGTAAAGCCATCATGTAGCTGGGGAACTCGTAATCACCAGTGCCCAGTACATATACTTAAGATGGCTTCCCTGTTCACTTGTACTATCTAGAAATTGAACTAGACAGCACAGGGATATATCAGCTCGTGCAGATATGTCCTCACATGTAATATAATGCTCCCTGCCGTAGGTCTGTAAGGCATCGTTTATCGGTGACTTACAGATAATGTATGCATTTTCTGTAGGCATGGCACACTTCAGTGCACTGACAAATTCGAAAAACCTGCATCTAGTAGTTCAAATGAGGGAAAAAAGTGGGGAGGCATCTGCAAAGGAGTCCAGCTTCCTACAATAATCCATATGTTAATGCTTGAAGGCAGCCATCTAGTTTTGAATCGTAGAAAGATCTTGGGGGCTATCCATTTTTACAATGATTTGAGTGGCATCTGCATAGTTGTAACAGGTAAGGGTGTAAGATTTAATACAATTTGGTAAGGGGTTAGGTAGGTGTTGAATAATGGACCCCTGAAGAACGCCATAGTGTTGTGTGTGATGAGGTGATGAGAAAGGGGGTAAGGAGACTACACTGTATCTGTCTGTGAGTTATGAAACAATGAATTGTAAAGCAGTTCCACAGATTCCAATATTGTGAAGTCTTTGCAGTAGGGTTTGGTGGTGGATAGTGTCAAATACATATATCACTCTTTGAGGAACTGTAAGAATGTCTCTGCATCCTTACCCTCTCTTCTTTTCAGCACCAAAGAGGACTAATGGTCAGGCTTTGTTTCTCTCCTTATCATGACAGTGTCCACCTTTCCATGTCTGTTACCAGGTCTACAGGTGATTTCGTAATTAAATTTGGTAAAGAACAGTAATCATCTTAGATGTCTCAGATTCACACACTTCATGGACTTTAAGAACCCTACATTTTGTGGTACGCCCGAATAATGATCATAATCTAGGCCCCTAACATATAATGTCTCAAATGGGCCGAATGCTCTTTTATGGACAACAGTTCTAGGTCGTAGATAGTATAATTGTTCTCAGCTGCTGCCAGAGTTCCAGAGAAATATGCTACTAGATTAACCACCCATGTATCCAAGGGCCACATGTTCAAAATGTAAGAATTGCAATTTCCTAATTGTGACTCTTACCGAATCAGAATTAGGAAACTGCAATTCCTAATGTAAGAAAACACACAAATATTAGATAGAAATTGCTAATGGGTTGCAAATCGACACACCTCATGAATATTAATGAGGTAGGTCGCAGTTTGCGACCCATTAGGAATGATAGCCATTGCAGGAATGGTAGCCTGCGGGGGTCATCAGACAACCAGGTCTGTGATCGCTTTTAAATTAAGCAATGTTCTTTTTTTTTAATGAAGCACGTTTTCCTTAAAGGAAAACAAGATGCATTAAAAGGAAAAAAATGAAACTTTGAAGTTTCATATTTTAAGAGTATGCAGTGGTCTTTCTGTTCTCAAAGGGGAAAGGGTCGCCTTTGTGAATGGGTTACCACCTCCTTCAAGGAGTCGGAAAGGTGTTAATGATTTGAGACCAGAATTTGGTTGCAAAACATTAATAAATCCCATTCAGATTCAATATTTGGAAGGGACGCCAACAACATGCCCCTATACAATACCAAATCAAAACACAAATTGCGATTCAAATGAACTAATCACAATTTGTGCTTTGAACATATGAACACATGCTTTATAAATATAGCCCTACATCTCTTTAAGTAAGAATGGCTCCAGTCACATAGGAAGAGGCATCTATTTGAGAATGAATGGCAAAACACTATTTGGATTTTTTAGAATGGGAGTAATGGTTAATACCTCATAAAGAGATCTGCAATGAATCTACGATGCAGAATTCACCCAACAGACTGAAAAGTTACATTTACAGAATGGGACTATTACATATTTATTTTATATGTATCTTATAGAGACTGCTAGCCGCAGATTCCTTCCTGGAGAATTATCCCCAGACGTGAGACTAGATCCGGAAACTTTTTGCCACAGCATCCCTTTGCGCCGGGGGGACGGCATCACGCGACTCCACCCCTGCGTCATCCGCGTACGTGGCACCAGCGAGGTCACATAAGTCCCACTCCGGCGCGCCTACGTCAGTTTTTTCCTTTTCCGCGTGCAACGTGGATCCGGTCTCTGTTCGGGCCTGTTTGGGCCCCTTTTTTTCTTTCATCATAGTGTTATATTTTGGTGAACCAGTGTGTGAATGCCTTTGGGCTTCAAAACTTGCACGTCGTGTGGGCGTCTTATGTCGGCGACGGACTCTCACCTCATTTGCATGTGGTGTTTAGGGGAGGATCACGGCACCAATGACTGCGAGGCGTGCCAACAGCTAAAGCCGAAGTTGCTGCGGGAGCGCCGGATGAATCTGCTCTCGGCGCGTCTTTCAAGGTCGGCTTCATCGCCTCGTTCAGCTTCGGCGGACGGTTTCACAAGTGGTCGGCGTCGGCATCCTTATCCCTCTCCGATGTCGCGAGAGCGGCGCTCCCCGGTGGGTAAGTGTCACAGCTTGTCCCCGGACGCCGGTGTTTAGCCTGCAGAGTGGGGTGGACTCCGCAGGTGATGCGGCCCCACGTGTCGCCCTCCTGTCCACCGTTTCCCGGTGAAAGGGCATCGAGAGTCCAGATAGCGACATATGCGGCGGCCTTGCAGGCCTCGCTGGTGTCTCCTCCTCCTCCTTCTGGGGCATCAGCGGATCCCTTGCATTGTGCGGGGCCCTCCACGACGTCGCCGGCGGCTCCAGCCTCGGCGCCGAATGGGTCGGCTCCAGGCTTGGGGGGCTGTTGGGGCGCGGCCCTTCGGGGGTCCCTCCTTCAGACCACGGCGCCTCTACCTCGCTGCAAACTCCAGCGGGAGTCCCTGTGGTGACGCGGGAGGTCGTCGGGGCTCGGGTTGCATCCCAGAGCACCCCCCCACCCTATGAACAGGCGACGGCCTCGTCCACGGCTGAGCTGATGCCGCCACGGCACCGGCACCTGCTGGACCGAGCAGCGCCACAGGGGTCGGTGGACCCTCCTCGTCCTGCTCTGGGTCGAGGCTGGACGGGGACCCCTCGTCCTCCTCCGGGCCTAGCTCATCCCTCCGCGCAGGCGACTGCCTCGTCGGAGGGCGAGCCAGAGGTTGAATCGGCCTTGGCGGCACCGCATGGGTCGGTGGTCCACCTTCTTCACATTGTGGACCGAGGCTGACGGAGGGCTTCGTGCCACTCCCCTGGTCCTTCTCGTTCCTCCACACAGGTAGCTGCCTCGTTGGAGGTCAAGTCGGTGCCGTTACGGCACCGCCCCTTGGCCACTTCGGCTCCGCGCCACTTGAAGGAGCCCTATCCAGCGTCTCCTTCGGCGCCGGATGGTGATGATGTCCTGCCTCTACAGCACCAGACAGGCGCCGAGTCACGGATTCGTCTTCGGACGCACCCTCTTCTCCGGAGGTTGGGTGCCTACTGGTGTCATCCTCCCGGAAACAGGCCGCCGCGTGGTGGCTTTTTGACCGGTGCCATCAAAGGGCAGCTCCCTGCCATTCCCGAGGACAAGGTGTTCGCCGGAGGAGCCACAAGTCCCCCACTCTTCGGTTCCTTCTACCTTCCAGGTCTGGCCTTTGCTCTCCACCCTCGGCTTCGGGGAACTCAGTTTACAGCCGTCGCCCACCGAGGAGCTACTTTCTCCACTGCGGGGCCCTACGGAGGCGGGTGCGGCATTCGCTCACGCAGTGTCCACGGCTGTGGGTATTCTGCGCATGGGTGACTCGGTTGCTCATTTCCCGACGGACAATCTTTTGGAGGTTCTCCACCAGGGTTTAGGTGGGAGGGAACTATTGAATCCCTTTGAAGGTTCGCTCCTTTCTTCCCTGATGGGTGCCTGGAGGCGCCCCGCCTCAGGGGATCTGGTGCCTCAACACCTTCCACACCGGCACCGCGTGACCCGTCATGTCTTTCCCTCCACCCCTCTGCCTCCAGTCCACTTTTTCGGACTGCTTTTCCCTCCATGCCACCACTGTTGTCTCCACCGTCCCGGGAGGCCCGCTGGCTGGACGCTTGGGGGCGCAACATGTTCGCCTCGACCAGCGCTACCCTACGAGCCTGAACACCTTGTGTGTGCTGGCTAGGGCCTCCTCTTGTTTGTGGGACTCGGCAGAGTCCTTGGGATTCACCGCTTCACAGGAGACTGTTCAGGTGGACTTACAGCATCATGCATTGGATGGCCGGGAGCTTGCCGCATTTATTCTCCCCTCTGCTCTGGACATCTCGGAGGTGCTGGGCCGAGCCATGGCCTCCTCAGTTGCCCTTCGCCGCCATGCTTGGCTTCGGGACAGCGTGTTCCCAGAAAATGTTTGGGAGGGGCTGATTGATCTTCCATGCGATGGCACCCTGTTATTCCATGCCCCGCCAGACTCCGCCGCCCAGAGGTTCTTGGCCGGGCTGCGTCCCCCTCCTCCTCCTCCTCCTTACCCCCACCCTCCTCCTTCTCCTCCTCAGTGACTGCTGAGTTGATCTGGTTCTGGAACTTCTTCTGGCCGGTTGCCCTTGCTGTGGGGTGTGTGTTATGGCCACTTGAGTCCTCCTACTTGGACTGTGGCGTGGTTGGCTACTGGACAGCCCTTTGCTGACTGTGTGTTTTTGCTAGAGTTGTCTGCACAGACTTGGCCCTGAGATTAACCTTCTGTTTTTTCTCTTGGGCTGCTTGATAAGCCTTCTGCGGGGATTCTTTTCCCAATAGTTCTTTTGTTTTTCCTCTGTTGCAGAAGTTTCTTCCAAAGAGGGTTCCCATGTCTTCAGACTTAACTTACCCTATGTGGGGTAGTGGTAGCTGTTATATAGCTTGCGCTCTGCTAAGGAGTTATGATTGCCTTCGAGCCCCTGCTCTCCATGGCGTTTATGTATGTTGCGGTTTATGTATGTTGTGCACACGGCCTCTTTAGGCCGTGTGCGCGGACACCTGGTAGTGGGGTGTCCGGGCGCTTCCTCGCCTTCCTGCTCCTGTCCTGGAGGCTGGGACTGTTTTGTGTTTCCTCCTTGTCAGGCGTCGGCTGCCCGGTCTTCCTAGGCTACGGGCTGTTCTTCCTGCTTCTGACAGTTTCTTACTGCTGGCGCGGCTCTGTCTGGCTGTTGCCTCCCGTTTATGGTGGGCTAGCCTTCTTTTCCCTCGTTTCCATCTTCTTCCTATTCCTTGCCCTGGCATTGGATGGAAGCTCTGTTGCCTTGTCGGGGCGTGGGGTGCTTCGGACTCCCTGCCCTTGTCCTTGGTTCCTCGGTTGAGTGAACGGGCTTCTTTCAATTCTTCTTCCCACAACCCTCTTGGGGTCGGTGGTGTTCTGCTTGTGGGGGTTCCCCCCTTCCTTGCCTGGGAGGACGGGACTCTTCGCCCTGTCTATTGGCCTAATCTCCTGTGGGCCTTCCTGCTATGTCCAGGCTAGTGGGGTCCTTCAGCAGGCCCTCCTTCCCTGTGGGTATGGCTAGGGTATCTATTCTATGGGAAGGAATCTGCGGCTAGTAGTCTCTATCAGATGTACGAGTTACTTACCTCCGGTAACGATGTATCAATCAATCAATCATAGCATTTGTAACACGCACTACCTACCCGTGAGGTTCTCAAGGCTCTGGGGGGTGGGGGGGAACGCTGCTACTGTTCGGAGAGCCAGGTCTTGAGGAGTCGATTCTAGCCGCAGATTCCTTCACGACTCACCCTTCCTCCCGGTTCTGCGAGGACCCTTAGCCTGCCCTTCTGCACTCGCCTCCCGGTGGATGGCTTGAGTGCATGTGTTCTTTCGCCATTGGACGAGCCGTTATCTTGCATTTGTTCCTTCCTCTTCTTGGCACGGTTGAGGTTGGATCTGTATGTACCCTGGGCTCCTATGCCCTGGCTGCTCCAGGATTGGGGCTGGCCTTCTTTTGTCACTCCCTTTCCCTCCCTCTTGTTTCTGAAGGTCCTGGCTCCTCTGCTACCCTCTGGGCTTGGGTCGTTTGGCCGTGCCCTGTCCTGGTTCCCTTGGGGGAGGTGGTCACACTGTGTGCTGGGGTTGCCTTGGAGGTCTGTCGTTCCCTGTTTGTCTTGGAACAGGTTTCCCTTCCTGGGTCTTGGTTGGGGTTGTAGTCCCGCTGCCTGTTGTCATGACATTTTGCATATGTTCTTTGTCTTAAGGGGGTGCTGCTTTCATGACTGGCGGGGTGGCTGCTCAGGGCTGTGCTCTGTCTTTCTCCCTTCCCTGCTTTTGGGTACCGCCGTGTTGGCACTGTTCCTTTTTTTTTTTTTTTTTTACTTTCTTTATGGGGTTTTCTCCAAATCGGCAGTGCACATCCACAACAACATGGTTACATTTCGTCCACCTCAGCCGAAGCAAAAAAAACGACACTGTAGGAATATTCATCATCGATAATAACTACATTCGCCATAGTTGAGAATCCCCCCCCTTGACATTATCTTTGGCTAGTCGTCACATTAAATGTTCCACACAGAAACTTACCCAACTGTAGGAAACCCTTCCCCTCCCAACCCCCTTCCCTTCTCAACAGCCCCCCTCCCTGCCCAATCCCCCACCACCGGGTCCATGTAACTCAAGGTCCATGTAACTTAGTAATCATGAGGGATCACCTTGCGTCTCCCTCTCTTGTCCTGGGGCCGTCCCCTCTCCGGAGGACGACTCCATCGCACTGTCTATAGAGACTTGGGAAGCCTGTTCCCCTATCTCCTGCATCATCGCTCTCCATGCCAGTAACACCACGGGCAGCTTGGGATCCCTCCTGGTCTTTCTTATATGCCCCTCCTCTGCCAGGGCCCATTCACTTAAATCCGCCCTCCATTTTGCCAGTAGTGGTCTCTGCTGCGATAACCAGTGGATCGCAATACGCCTCTTGGCTATGACTAGACCCAGGACCAGGAACCGCCTGCTTATCTTACGTTTCCGGTCCCTAGGAATCAAGCCCAGTAAACAAGCGCGTGGATCTAATTCTATAGTCCATCCCGTAATTCAGGTCAGATCCACAATAACCTCCCCCCAATAATCTGGATCTTTGGGCACGTCCATACCATATGCGGAAAATCTGCCGAGTCATAGCGACACCAGGGGCAGTGAGGGTCCTGGAAGCGATCAATGGCGTGCAGCCTCCTGGGCGAGAGGTACGTCATATGTATTATGTTGTACTGGATCTACTTTAAGCGATTGCTCACCGCCACCTTCCGCACACTCCAGTGTATTTTTTCCCAGTCTCTCGTCGTGACATCCTGTGGACACACCTGCTGTCATTTATCTTCTATGGGTAGTGGGCCGTTCTTTTTGTCGTCCCTAAAAGCTTTATAGAGGTGAGTAACACATTTTCTCCCTCCCGCCATAACAATCATGGTGACCAGGGTGTGGGTGTGCCCCAGGGCGTCTGGAAATTTAGGCCACAATTGCAGTGCCGTTGCCGCCAGTTTGGCATACTGCAAAAATTGCCCTGTTCCCAACTCGAAGGTGGCCACTGCCTCCTGATAAGTGATACATTTATCATCCTGGTAGAGATCCGACAGCATTAGGCAACCCCGGGCCTTCCAGGCCTCTACTGACATCACCTGGTCAATCCAAGCAAAGGGCGGCATCATCCAAAAGTCCGCCTCCGGGGCAAAGGGTCTATCCCGAATTATTCTCCGGACCACTCTGTTCCAAATTGCAGCTCTAAGCCGCATCAAAGGGGGACCGTGCTCCGGGAGCCCCGGGGCCCGCCAGAACAACGCCCCTAGCTGCTGGTCTACGTACGTACCTGCCAACAAGGACCTCTCCCAGGAGGGGTCCGCGTCAAGCCAGGCAATAGCATATTGCAATTGCGATGCAAAATAATAAAGTTCCAAGTCTGGGATTTCCAACCCCCCTTTACCCCAGCTGCGTTTCATGACCGCCAAACTAACCCTGCATCGCTTCCCATTCCACAGTAATTGGACCAGCATTTTATCGAGCTCCCTAAATACCCGGTGCAGAATTTCAAAGAGGGAGCCTTGCATGGTATAGAGACATCGAGGCAGGACTACCATCTTTATTAACGCAATCTTTCCCATCAGGGATAGGTTAAGAGTGTTCTAAAAGGTAATACTACCCTGCAGCCCTCAAATTATCCTCCCCATATTGTGCTGATAGAACACTGCCTCTGTCCTCTGGACCCATATCCCTAGGTAGCGGACCGTGTCCTCAACCCATGGAAACTCTAACACTGGACACTGGACGTTGGTCCCCTCTCCAGTCGCTTTCCATCCCAAATCGCGTATGGCTGTGACTTTGTTCTATTAATGTGAAGCCCAGAGGCCTCCGCAAATAGGGTCAGTGACTGGGACGGCTGGTTTAGGTATATTAGCGCATCATTGGCGTACAGTGAATCCACATGCTCCGAACCCCCCCACGCGTATGCTCTTTCCCACCAGTAACTGTCGCCGATGACACGCCAATGGCTCCATTGCCAGAGCAAATAGCAAGGGGGAACGTGGGCAACCCTGCTGCATCCCCCTTGCTATGGGGAATGCGTCGGACACGTAACGCCATGTACGGACCCTCGTCCTCGGACGAGCGTATAGCAGCTTAATCCAGTTGACAAATCCCTCCCCTAGGCCCATCTTAAGCAATACCTGCTAAAGGTAAGCCCAACTTGAGGAACACCAAGGTGCTCTGTTGAGCCGGCCCCTTCAAAGATTGCATTATATGTGCCAGGCGGCAGATATTCCGCAACGTTTTTCAGCCCGGTATAAACCCGGACTGGTCATCGTGGACCAGCTGCCGAAGATAGGGGAGGAGCCTAGACGCCAACACCTGGCTGATAATTTTAAGATCAACATTTAGTATTGAGATGGGCCTCTAAGAGCCGGGGAGGAGGTGATCCTTCCCGGGTTTGGGGATCATCACAATCAGTGCTTCCCTCATGGAGTCTGAGAGCATACCACGTTCCTCGGCCTCCACTGTAATCTCCAGTAGTTTTGGGATCAGCACTCCGCCGTACTCTTTGTAGAGTTCAGCTGCCATACCATCCATTCCCGGGTACTTTGCCATCTTCAGGTGGGCGATTGCTGCTGGAATCTCCTCCCCACTAAAGGGTCCCCCAGGGCCTCCTGACTTTCCTCGTCGATATTAGGCAGATCTACTTCCGCCAAATAGGCCTCCACCGCTTCCAGGGTCGTGGGTGACTGGCTCTCGGAGTATATTTTATTTATATGGGCTAGGAAAACATTATGTTCGAGGCATATGAGCTGCAGATTGTACACTTAGCATTAGATCGCCACCTGGTGTTGGGCTCGGATGATTGCAGGTTGTTGTCTTCTTGGAAGAAGTATTCGTTAGTCCCGAGATAGGTGACTCCTCCCTTGGAAAATACTGCGCATGGGCATCGGCTCCATCCTTAGATTGTTTTTTTCAGCCACTGGGTTCGGATGAAAGTTTCACCGCTCTGGCTAGAAAACGACTTTTCTGCAATTTCAAAGCGCAGAACTTCCTCAAACTTCTACAAACTACCTTCGACATCGACTACAAGACTTTTCGACGCCATCGTTTCCATTCCGGTCATTGAAGTGGGCCGTTAGGTCTATCGACGCCGTGCGGCCTACACCACATGGAAAGAACTCAGTTCAAAAGATGCCCGGTATGTCAAGCAAAGTTTCCACATAGCGACCACCACGAGGTCTGCAACCTCTGTCTATCGACGGAACACGACGAGTCGACCTGCACAGCTTGTGCATCCTTCCGATTGAAGAAAACTATCCGGGATCGGATGGCCCGTCAGCACGAGATGAAGAGATCAGCTCCAGCACCGGAAGATATCTTCGACGATGAGGTTCCGCTCGCTCCCAAAGAAGACTCACCTGATCTCCAGATCGTATCAGAGGCAGACGACTCAGATGACTCCATTCCATCGGGTCAGTGCGTGAGTACTACTGCCCCTGCACCAGATACACTGCCCAAACAGAAGGCAAAGGTCAGAACTCCGCCTAAGGGGCCCAGTCGAGACCGAACACCTACTTCGAAAGCCCGGCCTTTGAGCTCGGCTCCGAAGAAATTAACTACGCCTTCCAGTGCCTCGACACCGAGCAAGCCTCTTCCATCGGCACCGAAAAATAAAGATGCCTCAGCACCGAAGCCTAAACACCCTTCGGCTCCGTAGACAAAAATAGTATTGACACCGAAACCGAACACTGTTCCGGTACCGAAACCGAAAGAAGCACCGGCTCCGAAGCCGTCCACTTCTACACCTTCGGTGCCAAAAACCACACCCAAATCCTCGAATATGCCTACAAAGCCGAAACGACACCTTTGGCACCGAAAACTACGCCACGGGACGTTATAACACCTACCAAGGCTAAAGAAACCAAACAACCTCCGCAGGCACCGAAAAAATCGACGCCCAAGAAGATTGTACAGGAGGAAGAACTTTTTCGACCAGATCCTCGACAAAAGAAGATATACACAGACCCAAACACAGGTCATGTAGGCGCTACGCCGCTCAAGAAGAGACCAGCAGATACACCACCCACACCTGTGGTTCCTGCCAAGAAAAAGGACTGTCCAACCTCTCCTATTCACCCTTCCTCTCCTATACCTCCCTGTTCTCCTGTTTCTCCTCACATATCACCTCAAATCTCTCCTGTCCATTCTCCATTATCATCACATTCGCCTCAACACAATGATGATGAATATGATTTGGGTGGAGGGGAAGATATAGAAGAACCTGGTTCATACCCTGTACAGAAGGGTGTGTGGAACTTTCCAACCACTAAAAATGTGTCTATATGGGACTTTACAAACCCCCAAAACGTGCCTGACATTCCCGAGCCGCAATCATACCCATCAAAACCTTCCCCTCCAGAGGATACCATTGGTTTTGGTCATCTGTTAAACAGAGCTGCTGTATACCATGGAGTCCGCATGCATTCAGATGACATTGAGGAAGATTTTCTCTTAGATACCTTTGAGCAGTCCCAGCGTTCTTCTCAAATTCTTCCTATGATTAAAGGGGTAATCAAACATGCTCCACAGGTATTTAAAGACCCTGTACGCACTAGAATATTGAACCCCAGAATTGAGAAAAAATATAGACCCGCACCCTCAGATCCAGTCTATATTAAAGGACACCTACCACTAGACTCATTAGTTGTGTCCAATGCTAGGAAGAGGGCTAATTCTCAAACTTCTGGCGAAGCACCCCCACCTGACAAGGAATCCAAAGTAATTGATGCGTTAGGTAAAAGAATAGCTGCGCAGGCTTCAAACATATGGCACATAGCAAATACACAAGCCCTCCTCTCTCGTTACGATAGGGCTCATTATGATCAATTAGAGAAACTACTTGAGCACCTACCAGATCAGTATAAAGATCAAGCTACTGACCTCATACAAGAAGGCAAGTTAATATCCAATGCCTCAATAAAATGCTCACTAAATGTCGCAGACACAGCATCTAGAGCTGTAAATACCAGTGTCATACTTAGAAGACATGCGTGGTTACGCATTTCAGGCTTTAAACAAGAAGTGCAAACCACCATTTTAAACCAGCCATTTAATCAGAACCAATTATTTGGCCCAGAAGTAGACACTACACTAGAAAAAATGAAAAAAGACACAGACACTGCCAAGTCTATGGGGGCTTTACAGTCCACACAAGCTAGAGGCTCCTTTCGTTGCTCCTTCTACAGAGGAGGCTCCAAACAAACTGGAGCAGACACTACCACATCTTATAAGTCACAAACATCCTCTAACAAGGGATATTATAGAGGAGGATACAAAGGCAATAATACCAAAGGAAGAGGTTGCGGTAACAACAACAATCGATCCTCTTCCACCACTAAACAATGGCTTCCCTCGCTCCCCCCACAGCATTCCACTCCTGTAGGGGACAGACTAACACAGTTCCTGCCTGTCTGGAACTCCATTACAACAGACAAGTGGGTAAGACAGATTATCCAACATGGCTACTGCCTAGAACTTACAGCAACATCTCCACACATACCTCCCAGGCAGCATCCAATGTCTACAGACCATCTAACTCTGCTCCAACAAGAAGTTCTCTCACTTCTACAAAAAGACGCTATTCAAATAGTTCCTTTACAAGAACAAGGAACAGGGGTTTATTCGCTGTACTTTCTAAATCCCAAGAAGGACGGGGCACTAAGGCCCATTCTCGACCTCAGGCCCCTCAACCATTACATACAATCAGATCATTTTCATATGATCACTCTACAACAAGTGCTTCCACTGCTGCAACAAGGCGATTTCCTTACAACACTAGATCTAAAGGACGCCCACTTCCATATCCCCATACATCCTGCTCACAGAAAGTATTTAAGGTTTGTACTAGAAGGACAACACTATCAGTTCAAAGTCCTTCCATTCGGAGTGACGACAGCACCGTGAGTATTCACAAAGTGCCTAGCAGTGGTAGCAGCACACCTCAGGAGACAACAAATACATGTCTTCCCTTATCTAGACGATTAGCTCATAAAAGCCAAGTCATTCAATCAGTGTGTCCAACACACACATCAGACAATTCAAACGTTGCACAACTTAGGGTTTACGATAAACTACACCAAGTCGCACCTGCAGCCTTCGCATGTCCACCAGTATCTAGGAGCTACAATAGAAACGTCTACAGCCCTATCATATCCCAGTCCAGCCAGGATACAGAGCATTCAAGCCTTAGCCACCGCCTTTCAACACCAACAGGAGGAAGAGGTGTGGCGCCGCGGCCAGGGCGACTGATTCCGGAATCTGGGGATCATGGTTCGATCCCCGGTGAAGGCAGCAGATAAGCCCAGCACCATGTGACTCTGGGCAATAGCTTGCTGAATCTTCCCGACAGCCTCCAGCGCCTAGAGACCCTTACGGGTGATTGTTTGCGCTTTACAAATGTGGATTATTATTATTATTATTATTCTGCAAACCAGGGTGTTCATGAGGCTAATAGGCATGATGGCATCTTGCATCTTCATAGTACCACACGCAAGATTGCAAATGCGCCCATTACAGGAGTGCTTAGCACAACAGTGGAACCAAGCTCAAGGTCAACTAACAGACCTGGTGTTGGTGGAAAGCCGCACACATCGCTCTCTGCAGTGGTGGAACACCAAAAACTTGACAAAACGGTGGCCGTTCGGCGAGCCTGTTCCACAAGTAGTGCTCACAACAGTCACATCCCTCACAGGGTGGGGAACCCATCTCTTACATCACACAACTCGGGGTTAATGGAAAAATCAACAAAAACTGTTCCATATCAACCATCTAGAGCTGCTAGCAATATTCTTAGCACTCAAGACTTTTCAACTTCAAGTACAAAACAAAGCTGTCCTAATTCGGACGGACAATATGACAGCCATGTACTATATACAAAAACGGGGGGGACACTCTCTGCAACTGTCCCAGCTCGCACAGAACATTTGGAGATGGCCCATTCCTCAAAACATACATCTGTTAGCGGAACACCTTCCAGGGGTTCACAATCAGATAGCAGATCTGTTAAGTCGGCAGTCACAACAGATTCACGAATGGGAACTACATCCACAAGTTCTTCAGCCATTCTTCCAAAGGTGGGGTAATCCACACATTGATCTGTTTGCCACCCACGAAAATGCAAAATGCCCAGCCTTCGCCGCCAGGTTTCCACACCCACTGTCCGAAGGCAATGCGATATGGATGAACTGGTCAGGCGGATTTGCGTACGCTCTTCCGCCTCTCCCACTGATTCCATTGGTGGTGCGCAAGCTCAGACAACAGTCTCTCAAACTGATCCTGGTGGCTCCCACATGGGCACGACAAGCATGGTTCACCACACTGTTAGAACTATCTCTAGTTCCACACCAAAAGTTACAACTAACTCCATCCCTGCTAACACAGAACCATGGAGAAATCAGACACCCAGACCCGAACCAACTGAATTTGGCGATCTGGCTCCTGACGTCTTAGAGTTTGGTTATCTAAACCTACCACCAGACTGTATGAACATTATTATAGAGGCTAAGAAACCCACTACCAGAGCGTGTTACGTCGCTAAATGGAAAAGATTCGCTATATATTACAAAAATAATCAAATTGATCCCCTGGATGCTTCCATCCAAAATATCATTTGTTACCTTTTACATCTACAAAGGTCTAATTTGGCATACTCTTCCATACGCCTGCACCTTGCAGCAATTGCAGCCTATTTACAAAACAGGCAACATCTGTCTCTCTTCAGAGTTCCTGCAATGAAAGCGTTTATGGAAGGATTGAAAAGAATAATCCCACCCAGGTTACCACCTTCCCCTGTGTGGAACTTAAATATTGTCCTTACAAGACTCATGGGACCCCATTTCGAGCCTCTACATAAATGTGAACTGCAGTTCCTAACATGGAAAACTGCTTTCCTCGTTGCCATTACCTCTCTCAGAGGATTAAGTGAGATACAAGCTTTCACTATACAAGAGCCAATTTTTCAAATACATCCTAACAAAATGGTTCTTAGATCTAATCCAAAATTTCTTCCAAAAGTCATCACTCCTTTTCACCTAAACCAGTCCGTAGAGTTACCGGTGTTTTTCCAAAACCCAGACTCTGTAGCGGAAAGAGCTTTACACACATTAGATGCTAAGAGAGCCCTCTTGTACTATATAGATAGAACTAAATCTTTTCGGAAGACAAAACAACTGTCTGTCGCTTTCTCTCCTCCGCACAAAGGCAACCCCATCTCTAAAGGCGGGAATGCGAGGTGGATTGTAAAGTGTATACAAATATGCTATATAAAAGCTAAACGTACATTAACAGTTCCTCCTAGAGCGCACTCCACTCGCAAACTGGGAGCCTCTATGGCTTTCTTAGGAAACATACACCTAGAGGACATATGTAAAGCAGCAACATGGTCTACACCACACACCTTCACTAAACACGATTGTGTTGATGTGCAAGCCAAGCAGCAAGCTGCAGTAGGCCAAGCTGTCCTTAAATCTCTATTTCAAACCACTGCAACGGATACAAGCGACCACCGCTAGGGGAGACACTGCTGCACAATGGATGCTAAGTGTACAATCTGCAGCTCATATGCCTCGAACAGAAAATGCTACTTACAAGTATGCATCTGTTCTTGGCATGTAGAGCTGCAGAGTTGTACACGCCCTCCCGCTTCCCCGGGACTTGTATCCGTTCCAGTTTTCATCTTACTTAGATGCGCACGCATGGACATCTCTTTTTCTTTACTTCTACTGACTCCATCATTTCCCATCATGGCGAAAAACAATCTAAGGATGGAGCCGATGCCCATGTGCAGTATTGTCCAAGGGAGGAGTCACCTATCTCCGGACTAACAAAGACTTCTTCCAAGAAGACAACAACCTGCATCATCCGAGCCCAACACCAGGTGGCGATCTAATGCTAAGTGTACAACTCTGCAGCTCTACATGCCAAGAACAGATGCATACTGGTAAGTAGCATTTTCGTTATTTCATGTTGGGTATACACCGCCTGTCCTAGTTCGTTTTTAAGTGTTAGGATGTGGCAAGGCTGAGTCTTTGCTCTAATCAGGCGCGCTAACAGCCACCCTGCCTTATCTCCTTCCGTGTACCAACGATGCCTACTCGCTGTTCTAGCATATTTGCCTAGCGAGTCCCATATGTCCCCTATCTGCCGCCGCACGTCATCTCATTCTGCCGACCTCTCTCTATTCGTGGGAAGTTCTTTTTCCAAAGCCGCTAACCGTTCCTCCTGTTGCCGCAAGCCACTCTCCAACACTTTTTTAACCCCCACCTCCGTGGACATACATATCCCCCGTACCACCACCACCTTCATGTCATCCCACTCAGTCGCCCTGGTGCTAGCGGAGCCCCAGTTGACCTCCATATAATCGTCCAGCCCCTTTGATATGGCGTCTTTATATATCGGGTCGCCAAAGGCTTCTATATTGAGCCTACAGAGCGGTACTTAAGACCTCGGTCGGGCTAATGAGTATGCAATTAGGAGCAGGGAATGATCTGATAAATAGCGGGCTAGGTATTGCGTCTCTGCTACCTGATATACCGCCGACTTTTGAATGAAGAAATAGTCTAACCTACTATGGGTATTGGCAGCAGGAGTGTGACACGAGTACACTCTAAGCCTAGGGTTACGGTGGCGCCACACATCCAGTAAATCATAACTGTGAAGCATTTGGCCCATCACTTCCTGAACTCTAGGCTTGGCATCTAGCTTTGGGGGGAATTGGTCAAGCTCCCCATCCAGGGCACAATTAAAGTCTCCTGCCACTACCAATTCTGTATCCAGAATCCAGAATGGGTCCAGATCCAGCTGCCCCATGACTCGGCTAAAAAAAAAACCATCATCGATGTGGGTTTCCTGGAGTAGGGCTATATTGACCCCATAATGCATAAGGTATGATGCCACCTGGATCCTTTTCACCCTATTATTGAGCCCTGCACGTTTCACGTGATCAGATTGTATTTCTGGTTATCCCCTGGCATGAGTATATAGTCGACCTCTCCGTCCCCCGCCTGTTGTGTGGGGACTTCCCAGTAGCGTCTTGTCTTGCCCCCCTCACAGGAGGACACCTTCGATCACCCACATACCAACACAAACCAGACCCGGCAGCAACCCCACAACTAGAAACCCAACTCCCCCCACCCACAGGCAGTAGCCCTTCATTATCACAACCAACACTGGCTCAAGGACTCCGAACCCCGCCCCAAAGCTCCACCCACCCTCCTAGAATACCCCTCTCAACTTGACAAAAGAACGATTACAACCACACTGACCCACCCAGGTCCGTGTAAACCTCCCTCCCCACTTAGACTCAATGAATCAGCCGACTGCCTGGCACCGCACAGCCCCACCCGACTGAGGTCTAGCCAGGTTGCCTCGGCACTCCACAGCCGGCGAACCTAACCATCCCTTAGGCGAAATGGTGTACCCTCCTTCAACATTTATCATTTATCAAACACTCCCCCCCTCAAGTCCAATAGGCTCAAGCCCATACGTATGAGTCACATGGGAAAGTCAAATGTCCCGTGGGCCGAACCTGGTACTCGCAGTGTCCATGGGTATGAACCCCCCCGATCACACCATCCGGACCCTCCCTCACTCACTCCTTTCCAGAGCCCTCTACAGCCGGGCTCGTGGCCCTGTCCACATCAGACTGTTTCCTGCACCAGAAAGAGTGGAGAAAACTGGTTCTGTGTCGGGATCGTCTCTATCTACGTACGAAGAGTGCCATCCGGTCCCACCACTACACATCCTTCGCCGACCCGCTCTCGTTCCTGCCGCCGTTGTCCTTCCGTGTGTCGTTGCTGGCTCTTCTGTCGATTGCTCCACGCCGCTGCTCCTGCCATCCCTGATTTCGGGCTGAGCCGGCCAGGCCCAGTGAGTACATCCAGTCTACTGCCTCCGCTGGAGTGCCAAAGAAGTGGACCTTGTCTGCGTACTGCACCCGGAGTCTAGCCAGGAACATCTGGCTGTATTTAATGTTGTGGCTACACATCCGGCGTTTAACACTGAGGAAGTCATTCCATAGGTCTTGTACTTTTTTAGTATAATCAGGGTAGATATGAATGTCATGGTTCTCAAATCTGGGAGGGCCGTTGGTACGGATGTGCTGCAAGATCATGTCCCGGTCCCTAAAGTTAAACATCCGGGCAATCAAGGCTCTGGGCGGGGATCCTGGTCTCGGGGGCGGCCCCAGGGATCTATGTGCCCTTTCCACCGCAAACATTTTGGAGAGCCTGAGGTTGGGGAACACTCTGCCGATCCAGTCCTCCAGAAAGAGATCGCTGCCGGCCCCTCCACTTTCTTAGAGAATCCCAAAAAGTGGAGATTATTTCTTCGAGAGCGGCCTTCCGCATCTTCCTCCCTTTCCTTCAGCCGGGCAGTATTGTCCTGAAGCGCCGTCACCGTCTCCCGCAGCTGCCTGATCTCCGTCTGCAGAGCACTCAGGTCTCCTTCCGTGACGGTGACCCTGTCTGCCACCTTCCTGAGGTCCAGTCGCAGGTGATTAATGTTCATTGCCATCCCATCCATTTTGGTCTCTAATGCCACCCTGGAGTCTCGGATCGCTTCCAAGATATCTGCCTTGTCCAGAGCAGCCGAGTCCTGATGAGTCCCTTGCTCCATATCTGTACGAGGGTGGTCCGCCGCCGTCGACCCCGGGACCGTATATTGCACAATTTTATTCGATTGGGCACCTCTCAGGATACTCCCCGGCGGGCACCCCGACCAAAAGTCTGCAGTGCCCGAAGCAGTCCAGGGAAGGATTCCGTTCAACAGTCCACCTCCCCTTAGGGGTTTCCGCAGTGTCTTTAGCAGGCAGGCCCGCGGCCGTCGCTCCTTGCTGTTACCTGGCCTTCTTTCTCTCTCCACCAGTTGCACTGGGCCTTCACCGTGTGTTACCCCCTCGAGCCCAGCCGGTCGTCAGTTCTTGGCAGTTGCCTGGCCCTCCGCCACTCTTCTCCAGCCGTGCCGGACCGTATCGGAGTGGTATCCTTGTGCGCCTGGTCTACGACTGGTCTACCACCCACTCGTGGGGCGAACGCCTCCGGCCCAGTTCCCGCTCACCAGGGGGCCACGCCAATCAGGGGGGCGGGCCTGCTCACCTCTTCACCTGGGGAACTGCCCCTGGGACTGCGCCCTTCTGTAACGCCCCCAAGCCTTCGCCAAGTCTCTGTCTCCCGACCCACCAGCCGGGGTGTAGTCAGGCCTCTCCTTGCTCCTTCAGCTTTCGTTGCCGTCAATCCTCGGCCTTCAAACTCAGGTGTTTCAAGAGGCAAGGGGGCAAATCCTGCATTAGGTGCGTATGGCCGCACACCATTACCACCGGGCCCTGGAAGCGGCTCCCATACAGTTCAGGCCCACGCTTGGGCCCCCAGGCAATTTCCTCTCAAGATTCAGGCACGACCCGCTGGAAAGGGTGCAGGCCGCACCGCCTCGACCTCACGCAGCCTCTGCCTCCAGCCCGCGAGTGCCCGCCAGCCGCCGCTTCTCACCCACTATTTGTGTCTATTCTTCCGGGCCATACTGCTGATGTGTCTGTGCGGCCGGACTCACCGGGGGCACGGGGCCGCCACTGCAAACTCCTGATGTCCGCCTCCCCGCTCCACCCGATGATCACCGCCTCCGGGATCGGGTCTCTGTCTGGCCGTCACCTCCTCAGGCCCAGAAGTAGGCCCCGCGGCCGCGACCTCTCCTAATGCGCACCCCCAGTCCATGGAGACCTGCCGATCCGTCTGATCCTGCACACACTGTCTCCCAGCAGGTAGACTCCCGCCTGGGGTCCGCCCGCTGTATTGGTCGTGGGTCGGGTCTCCACGGGATTATACGCCGCTGCCCGCCAATTTTTCCCCCTCTACACAGGGTAATGGCGGCCGCCATTACGGGGACCAGGACTCCCCCGGGATCACCACAGCTCGTAGCGCCGGTCCACTACAGCAGGCTGCCACCATCATGGACCGCCGGGTCATGGGAGGGTTCCGCTGCCAGTATGCACGATTAGGGTTTCCAAAACGCCAGGATTATAGAGGAAATTTACCATTCGGGGCAGGAGCGCCACTGAGACTCTTCTTGCTGGCCATTTTACCAAGCCACGCCTGTTGCCACTGTTCCTTATGGTGTTCTTCACCACTATTCCTTTTTCCTTTTCTTTTTCGCACACTGTTCCCACAGTTTCTATGCTGGCTCCACATTGTGGCTTGGAAAAGTTCTCTGAAGAAAACTGACGTAGGCACGCCGGGGTGGGACTTATGTGACCTCGCTGACGTCACGTACGCTGACGATGCAGGGGCGGAGTCGAGTGATGCTCTCCCCCCGGCACGCAGGGATGCTGTGGCAAAAAGTTTCCGGATCCAGTCTCACGCCTGGGGATAATTCTACGGGAAGGAATCTGCGGCTAGAATCGTCTCTACCAGATACATCGTTACTGGAGGTAAGTAACTCGTACATTAGGAGGCCACATGATTAACTGCCTCAAAGAAAGAGAACCTTCTTCTGAAGCCAGATTATAATATTAAGGCTCACCTCACTGATAAGTAGCTAGCAGTTCTTCTCTGGAAATTTCTGTTGTTACAACTCAGGTAGTTTCAACGCTGTAGATTGCATTTTGGTAATTACATCACAATTACCTTTACATAGAGTTTTATTACCCAGCTGTACATCATCACCCTTTACATCATATATCTTACATGGTAAGTAGTATTTATAACACACACACATATTTAACATGTCATGAGTGATATATGTGAGGACCTAAGCAGAGCATGATAGGTGTGCAAGTTGTAGTTAACACACACAAATAAATATTTTCATATTTGTGAACAGACTCCGGCCAGTTCTCAGATCATTCATCCACCCATCTCAAACAGGCATGATATAAGATAGACTTGGTTTGGATAATCTCAGACTATTCAGCCATGCCACAGAAAAAGTGAACCTTCTTGATAACCCTTCATGCATTATAGCACTAGACGCAGAGAAGGCTTTTGATAAGGTCCCATGGACCTTACTGCATGCAACACTAAATGTGGGTGTCAATTTTTAGAAAACTGGAACTAGCCCTATATAACAGACCCACAGGCAAAATAAATATCAATGGTCACCTATCCAACAGCTTTACTATACAAGGAACGAGACAGTACTGCCCCCTTTCCTCTTTACTCTTTCTCTTAACATTAGAATCACTCTTTATTGCTTCAAGAGAAAACAAAAACATAGCAGGAAGCCCTTTTACATCAGGGGCCCAAAAAGACAAAAAACTATTAGAACATCAACTGCTTACGCAGATGATGTTCTAATAGTTATAATATAAGTTAAAAAAATAAAAGAATCAAATATCTAGGAATTTGGTTTGAGCGTGCCTTAAAGCAATCCATAAAATACAACGAAAATTATCTACGTAATACCATTAAGAATAATTGCTGGAAAGTTGGTCGTATCAAAACCATCAACATGATAATTTCCTTATAAGAATGTCCCCTATATCCCTCTCTGACGAGTTCTTCAAAAAAACTTTTTCTCTTCACTTTTTCTTTCGTCATTTAAGAAACTAAGAATTACACTCAGAAAACGAAGACTACCAAAATCACTCTGAGGTCCTAGCCTAGCAGATTTCTAGCAGAACCCAAACTGCCCAGCTAACAAGACAGAGCGCGTACATTGGCTCACAAATTCGCCGGTACACTAATCAACCTGGCTAAAATTAGTAAAAAAACGAATATGTCTCCCTTACCTCCATGATTGGCACAATGAAAAAATCAAAATCGAAGGTTAGCCCCTGTGTTATAAAAACTGGACAAAGGAGGGAATAGCCCTTATTAAAGCCCTAGGCCCCCAAACCAGACCCCCCTCACATTCTTATCTATTAAAAAAAAATTTAATCTCAACAATTTTGACTTCAGTTCTACTAATTTAAATTGTCCTTTCCAGACACAAACCCCCACCCAAACCCAACCTTTCTTACATACTCCCCAAGACGGTTTTAGGATGCCATGTGGCACCTGTACCCTATACGTTACCCTCCCCAAAGCCATCACAACTCAGAGAAACCATACAGTGGGAACATGTACTAAATTAAAACACTGAATCAACTCTCCCCATATAGACTGGAATCTAACTTGGCAATACTCATGCAAGATCAAATTGCTCCCCACTTGGCACAATGCAGATTATGGACAGCATACATGGCCAACTGGACACCTTTCAAATTACAAAAACTAGAATGGATAGGATCAGGCCTATGTTGGAGCTGCAAGGAAGAACAAGGCAACCTCAAACATTTTACTAGACTGCTGACTAGTCCCTGAATTCTGGAAGGAAATCAGTGACTCCAACTCTCACATCTTATATATAACCTGGACCTCAGACCCAGCTACCATTGCATTGGGTATCTTCCCCACCCAAATTACGCAAACTCTTCAAAATGAGTGATTCTCTGTTAGGCATACCAATAACAATCGATCTCAAATCCATCCTCTCAGAATGGAAGGACGTTAAGCAACTCTCAATTCACACATGGTGGGCTTGAACCCAATTTATTAGACGGGTTGATAACTCCCTTAACTCATTCCTTCGTTTAGCTCCCTAAAGATACCTATGGAAGACCTTTACCGATATAATACCTTAGAAACATCTGTAGAATATTTACACAACAAAAATACAATACCACTCATGAAGCCCAGTGACATAAAAGTGCCTGCACCCACCCTGACCCTGGTGGAAAAGAGCTTGCCGGTGGCAGTGGCAGGCTCTATCCGCTTGTGCTGGCAGCTTCCTCAATCCTGCGCTGAGTGAGAGCGCTAAGATACTCAAGTGCATTGTGTTTTTTACTGGTGCGAAGGCTTCACTTTTTAAAACGTATTGTGTCGATTTACGGACATTTTATATTGTTTATATTGTGTGCACTGTACTTGGGGCTGGGTTTTAGCCCGGGGGGGGGTCACCTACCTTCTGCTCTCCCGCCCGTTCTGCCGCGCTCATCGTGGGCGTTTGCTTGCGGAAGGTGAGGAGGAGCCCACCACTTCCGGGCTCACCGCAGACAGGCAGGTCAGCGCTCTAGCTGCCACTACCCCCTGTATAAATGTGTTTTGGTTCGAGGAAGCGCAGCGGACGAGCACAGCGGGAGCGCCGACTTCGCGCCGAAGTTGCGCCAAAGTTAAGCCCGTCTGCGTCCATCCGCGGGCGTCTAGGGCACAGGGCCATACTCCCTGGCCAAATTCCTCTGGCCCCTAAAAGCTATGATAGACATGAACTATGGGCATTACGTTCCGTGGTAGCGGATTGCTGTAGGCATACTTTAGAGGTTACCTCATTCAGCAAATGTCCCCATTGTTCTTTTAAAACTAGGAGAGAACTGGGGTGTAAATCAGGAGTAAGAAGCTATCAGGGGGGCCTACTGAACTGCAGATCACTGCCTAAACACGGCTTGCAGATTTGGGATCTTCTTTTGGAAGACAAGATGGACATACTCTTCTTGACAGAAACCTGGCTGGGCGCGGACTCGGACCCAGAGGTTATTGAAGCATTACCTCCTGGCTATAGCATGACTAGAGTGGATAGACCTACAGGGAAAGGTGGGGGAATTGCAATAATTACAAAAGCCCCCCTTGTGTGCTCCCTTGAACCTCTGGCGATTGAGAATTGTGAGGCCGGTAGTTTTGGGCTACAAACCGGCCCCCGGGTCATATATCTGGCATTCTTCTTTATAGACCTCCAGGGAGTGTTGGTAACTTTAGGCAGAGTCTGCAAGATTGTGTGGCACACATGGCGCTTAGGCGTAGTAAGATTATGTTATTAGGAGATCTGAACATTCGTTTTGAGGATGTCCAACTTAAAGAGGCTGTGGAGATTAAGCAAGACCTACAGGACATCCAATTAGAATTGAAAAATCTTACCCCCACCCACACGCACGGTCATTTACTGGATCCGGTGTTTGCCAGTTGGGAGGGTATAACAACGAAAGCCACACGCCCGGTTCCCTGGACGGACCATTTTCTGGTTTCGTTTGAAATCGGTGTAGCTGGGGCAGAAGATTTGCTGAGGGGGGTGAAACCGGCTATCCCTACCGGAAGTGGAAGAATTTTTCCTGGTCCACATTTAATGATATGTTACATGAAGGGGGGATGCCGGGAGGAACAGATAGTTAAAGCGCTAATAAAAATCTAGAAGATCGGATCCTTATAGCCCTGAATACGGTGGCACCGCTGTACACCGGTAAGCAAGGGAATAGAGTTAGAAAGTCGGCCCCTTGGTATACGACAGACTTGCAGGCCCTTAGGTCTGAATGTAAGAAGCTTGAAAGGAGCTGGCGCAGGGACTTTTCTACCCAGAAGAAAAATGAGTATAGAGTTGCCCAGAGGGGCTATCAGATGAAGGTGAGGGAAGCAAAGGCCTCACACTATAAAACTAGAATTAGTGAGGCGGAATGCTCCGCAAGAGAACTCTTTAAGATCTATAAAGAGATCTCTGAGGTCTCCAGCTCCAATGCCCCGGAGTCTGATTCTGTCATGGAATGTAATAGAGTAGCAGAATTCTTTGCTAGCAAGGTTAGAAACATATACAGATCCTTCTCCAGCTGCCCGGCAAGGGGACAGACTTTTGTTGAAATGAGGGAGGCTAGGCACTCTGATCGGAGATTAGAGTGCTTTACAGTACCCACATTGAAGGAGCTTTGTAGGATATGTCACAGTGTTAAGTCGGGATCCCCACGAGACCCAGCCCCCCCCTAGGTTGGTGGGTGAAAGTCTAGAGGTATTAGAGCCCTATATGAGACATGTCCTTGAAGTCTCCTTTAGCTCTCAGACTCTTCCGCTTAGCTGGAAGAAGGCGATAGTGCTGCCGATCAGGAAGAAGGCCAATATCAGTCATTCAGTGCTTGACAACCTGAGACCGATTTCCTTGCTGCCATACACCGCTAAAATAGCAGAAAATATAGCTAACATACAACTGATGGCTTACCTGGAGGAGGCCAAACTCCTACACCCTTCTCAATCAGGGTTTCGGGCAGGGTATTCGACCGAAACTGCCTTATTGCGTGCTACAGAGACACTGAGGCAGGGCGCAGATGCAGGGCACACCATGGCACTGGTCATGCTTGACCTTAGTGCAGCGTTCGACACTGTAGCACACATCACCTTGCTACAGTGTCTGATCAAGGGTGGTGTGGCTGGTCGGGCGCTGGGCTGGCTGAAATCCTTCTTGACCGGCAGAAGCTTCCAGGTTCAGAGAGGCTCTTTTCAATCGGCTGAAATAGCACTGGATCAGGGGGTGCCTCAGGGCTCGGCCCTGAGTCCCACCCTATTTAATTTGTACATGGCCCCCTTAGCAGAAGTAGTGCAATTGTTTGGCGTAGAGATAGTATCCTACGCCGTCGCCGACGATACTCAACTGCTGATCACCCTTTCCCAAGTACCGTCAGGTGGAGCAGACAACTTTAGAGCTTGTATGCAGGCATTAGCTGTATGGATGGACAATCATTGCCTGAAGCTGAATGGTTCAAAAACGGAGGTACTGGTGGTAGGTGGTGATAAACGGAAATGGACTGGCGACTGGTGGCCTAAGTGTCTGGGGGTAGCACCTATTCCGTGAGTCGAAGCCAAAAATCTAGGGATCTGGGTAGACCCTACACTTTCCTATGAGTCGCATATTAGGCGGGTGGTCGGAAAGTGTTTCGGGATACTCAAGATCTTAAATAAAACCCTGGATCTGCTCCCTCTGGAGGCAAGACGCACGATGACCCAGGCCTTGATCACATCCCGGATTGATTACAGGAATGTCCTCTTTCTGGGAGCATCCTGTAAAAGCATGGGTCGGCTTCAGGTACTACAAAATGCGGCAGCGCGGCTTGTGCTCAGACTCCCCAGAAGAGCGGCATCCAGTGCAGCTCTGGCGGCCCTCCACTGGCTGCCTGTTAAAAAAAGAATACTGTTTAAAGCCCTCTTGACTTGTCATCGGATCTTGTGGCAGAAGGCTCCCCCATATCTGGCTGACCTGATCACCAGATATGAGCCAGTGCGAGCACTTCGGTCCTGTGGAATGGGCACTTTGGTGACCCATCGATTTAAGAGGGCAAAAATGGGAGGTCGCTCTTTTAGAGTGATTGCTGCCATAAGTTGGAATAAACTTCCACTTAACCTGCGTCTTGAGCAAACAGAAAGGAAGTTTCGCTGTCTGTTAAAAACTCACTTGTTTACATGCTAGAGGGGTTCTGGTATCTGCTGCAGGTTTTAGCTCTCATGTCTCTTTTGCTTCCACAGTTCTACAGCGCGGGGACACGCCGGGATGGCGCAGCGATAGCGCTCTATAAACTTCTTTATTATTATTATTATTATTATTATTATTAGATAGTCAAACCTTTCCCTCCTTCCCACTTCACAGTCCTGCCCCCCCACCCCACCATGTGCCTGCAATATACATAGAAAGTTGCACCATTGCACCTACTTATGATTTTTCTCTCTGTTTAGCTTGGAGCAGGTGTGAGTTTGCCAGGTGTTGTTGCAGCAAAATGTGGTGCAGATGTAACATTATCGGACAGCGCAGAGCTCCCTGAATGTCTGGAAAATTGTCGCCGCAGCTGTCAGATGAATAACCTCCAGGGGGTGAAGGTTTTCGGATTCACCTGGGGTGACATATCACCTGAGCTATTGACTCTGCCTCCAGTGGATATTATTCTAGGATCCGACGTATTTTATGAACCTGAAGGTAAGCCCCCTATATCATCTCTATACAAAAAAATGAATGTTCATAAACTGGAGGCCACTGAAAATTTACTCAGCTACTGGACAGTTGTGAAGTGGTAAAACTGGTCATATTTTTAATTACCCAGTTATTTGAGTGAGGGATGACATGAGCGATCCAGCCTATAGCTTTTGTACTGTTCTATCAGTGCTTAATTTGTGATATAAATATATACATAAAATAAGTACAGGGGCCAAACGTTTTTCTTATGGCCACACCTCTAAAACCTGGCCTGCCAATTGTCAGGGTTTCCGGCTACCAGGGCTGCCTGGTTTAGGTTCCACTATCCAGCAGCTCTTCATCTTACACTTTCACGTTTTTTCCATCCCTGCTTTCTCTCGTTCACTCTTTCCCTGCATTTTCTTCTTGCTTCTACCTACCTTTCTCGGGTGTCTTTATCTGGGTCTAAGTATAATGATGAAAAAAAGTCCTGTACCCCACATTACAAACACACTTTATATTCATTTTTACACAATAAACAGAGCAGCCATCAAACCTCCAGAGCTTATGCAAGACTTGAAGGCCGCTTATCAATAATATATGCAGCAACTCGCTAATACAGCTTGTCAGGGCTGTGCAACAGGTTTTATACTACAAACTGGGTACGAAACCATTGCCCTTTCGTAGCTATGCATTGAAGTCAATCAAACTGTTCTTCTCTCCTGAGGTTCCTCCCAGCAAGTCAGAGTATGTTTCCTCAAATTCATTAAGATATTCCATATGTTTTAAATAGTCAGCTGGCAGAGAAGGAAATCAGTGCAAGGACACAGTCACTCTTAACAACATGGGTAGTGTAAAATGTGCTCCCTATTGAAGGGTCGAGCCTCAGAGAGACCTTACAACCAGATCACGGGGCTAGGCTCACTGTGCCTTGCATGCTTCTCGACCAGAGGTTTCTGACTTTCTCCAGTAATTGTGCGTCCTCAAGCCAAATGCTCGAAGTCAAGCTCGTCAGAGCCCACCTTGGGTGTTTCAGACGTGGGTCCCTTGCTTGTTGTGCCACAGGATCCAAGCTAAACGTCACTGACAAAACCTAATAAGGCAAACATTGGTCTGGGTTTGTGTTCCCCTTTGGAGGGGGCCTCACCTGGCAGTTCAGTTCGGTGTGTGTGGGCCCCATAAGGAGCAGGATCAGTATTGATTTGCATATGGTGGGCCTCTGTCTAGGGTGGCACAGTAGGTGAAAAATGATGGGTTAGAATCTTACCCGAGTGATTGCCAGTGGTTAAACTATTTGCAAGCATTCCACCCATCACCTTGTGTGTGTTTTACGTAATTGAGTAGATCATTGGTTTTATTCTGCCTAATGAAAAAGGAAAGACTAAAATTGCTCTTTAACAAAGTCACATAAACGAAAGTTTAAAACTGCTGGTCTTTCCCTCAACTTTACAAAGAGCAGGTGAAGTATGTCTCTGAAGTGCCTCGCAAACTATGTGAGAACAAGTAGAAGGAGAAAAATCAGCTTCACACAGCAGTTTGAGTTTTTGGCCTTAACACACAACGCACCATACCATACTAGTGGACTTGCCCATGGACGTTAGAAGTTCCCAACAACCTTGAGGGCCAGCATCCTTACGTCCTCTGCATCAATGTCAGATAATGTTCTGGACTGAACACTTTACACATGGGACTTGTCACAGGGAGAGTGTCCTCAGTGTTGATGTTGTACATGAATCTCTTTGTCATACTTGAGATCAGTGAAAACAAACCTGAAAATTGCCTCAAGCGGCCTGCATTATTTTGCCATGTATGTGTCAGATCAGGAGAAAGCTGAACAGCCTTCCTGAGCTTTACTTTGAATTTACTTATTTCAGAGTTCATTGTCCTTCTCTATTTTACCAGTTACTAGGATTGCAGCCATCTCTACACAATGGTGGTTTAGCTTAAGCCTGTTCACAATATACATCTTAGAGTTTTCACAGCGAGTTCCCTGGTCAATTAAGTAATTAATTTCATCGATGTTCTTTACAAAAGTAAATATTTCAATGTACGTATCCCTAGAACCTATACAGGTTGCCTTATCTGGACTTCTCCTCTTTTGTGTAGCCCGTCTAGTTATACCATTTCTGCAGTAGCTTCTACCTCACCCAAACATTGCTCTTCCCCCTATGCCATAGCTGGTTCATCACACACTTTGGCCATTCTTCCACATTATCTGAACACTACCCTCTTTCACCAACATAGCAGGCCACAGACTGGGTGGCTTACAAAGTTCAAATGGGCTACAGCCCTCACCTCTCTGTGACACTGATATGCAAAAAAATAAGCATGGAAGGTGGATGTCTCACTTCCTCTTTATTTATTGCTCCAAACCCCCAATCATGCTGTTTATAGTTACTTTAAATCTCTCAATCTGCCTGTTGTTTTGAAGCAAAACTTGTAAATTACACTAATGTCCTCCTACATGGCCTTCATGTAGCGTAGAAACCACCTCGCCATAGAATACAGCTTGCGATGCCAATCAGGGCATTGGCTACCATTTGGATAGTAAGGCTCCTCAACTGCCTTATGGTTGTCTTAATAAGTGGACCACTCTATTCAAAGAATTTGTAAAGGGATAAAGGGAAAAACTATATCTGCCTCTACCCTCTCAAAAGATACTCTTACTCATTCACACTGAGATTGTCTTCACCCTCTAGACCTACCACTCATTTAGCAAGTAGGACAGGAGCTCACTTTCTATGCACATTCTAAGTCATTACAATAAGAGAAAAACACCTCTCCATAGTTTTTAATCCTGGGGTGTGCAGACAAAGGAAACATGTGGGCTAGTTTCATCAGAATGTTCTGATGTGCTGAGGTAACTAATAGTTTATATGACTCATTGTAGCGTAGCCCACTCTTGTAAACAACTTTGGAGCAACGTAACTCCTGTCCATGGTCCAGAGGCACATGGGACTCTTTCAAGGTTTCAGCTTTGTTGACAGTGGCCTCTTAGGTGCTGCAGCACATGGGCCCTCCCACTTCTTCTCTACGTCACCTGGTGAACAAATGTAACCAAGCAGGTCTGTAGTCTTCGGTTTTGAAGTAGGAATTGCAGGTTAAAATCATCAACCTGTGGTTCAATGTAAAAGATCCAATTCATGAATGAGTCATTATGTGTACGCGCTTGGAGCTTTGGCCATACCTTTGATCAGTCACTATGCAAGCATTGCTTCTCTGCCCGTAATATGTTTATTTTCCACGTACTAATAAATAGGTTGCCACATATATATTAAACACAATTGGGGTAATAGTAGAATACTGGATTAATATGCAGATAAGTGGCTGAAAAGCTGATTGAAACTGAGGTATAGATATTTACTGGGGCTGGCAGTGCAGAACTACATGAGCCGTTTTACACATGGTGACCAGATTCTGTCAGGACCGGATGCTTCAGCTTATGCATTCTCTTCTCTGCTTTATTAACCATAGCAGCCATTAAACACAACAATAGAGACAGGGGACAGTAAGTACTCATAATGCTCAGAGAAAAAACTACAAGTTCCATGAAACTTGCAACATTCACCAGTCACTGTGCTGATGGCCAGATAAACAGTTGGATAATCATGTAATTGTCTGTTTGCTGCTCAGCGGCCATGGTAAGTATTATTGCCATTTTCTATTGAATATTCCCAGGGACATTCTAGGATTTCTGGGGCCCTGGACAGAATTGGAGGCCCCTGTAAGATGTAACATCGCAGAAAAGACATCACTGAAAGTGACTTCAACTGACTATTCTTTTTCTGGCATTGTTGAAGCTGCTTTGGAAGAAGCTGCTCAATCAAACTGGATCAAAAGCTAGGCCTAGGTCTCTCAAAAACCGATATGATTACGCCAATGTTCACTAATTGTTTCCATATTAGTGCATGATTAACATCCCAAGACCGATTGTCTCAAACCTACATAGTGGGACTTCAAGTGACCCTCCAGCCTTCCCTTCACACAAGTTCAGGATAAGGCCTTTGGTTTTCAGCAGGCATGGAGGGATCAACCCAAAGGAATCTATGCTAGATCAGGAGAGTGACCTGCAAGTATTGCAACACAGATTTCAAACGTATAGATCAGGAGACTGCACAAATGTCATTCATGGGTGGGGTAGCTAATATATTGACAGGCGGAGGCACCAGAGGCTGGCCCACACCTGCACACTGAGCGCCTAAACACAGCAATTACTCTCAGCAAAGAGCTGAACTAACTTAAAGATGTACAGGAGAGATGGCTAAACAGGGACAAGAATCTGCGGCGATGGGAAAAAGACTGCCAACATCTACACTGAGAGACAGTCACTAAAGAGACAAGTAGTATGATAAAGCAACAAAACACGAGGGACTTACTGTAGTACACTCTGAGCAGTTTATACCTACAAGGAAAGGAAATGTAGAGTAGGTAGGTTTGGGGTGCTTGACTTTCAAAGTAAAGTTAAAGTAAACAAATAGATTTAGTTTAAGAAATTTGAAGTCAAATATCCCTAAAATCTGAGAAGACACTTGCCAGCTTAAACAAGGACCAGAAATGTACCACTTGCTCATATTTAGCTTAGGAAGTAATAATCAAATTGCATCTGTCCTACGCTAAATTGATTGGGATATTGGTTAAAGAGATAATTGAATGTGAGACCACTTCCATCATCTACGAGTCACTCGAGTCACCCCCCTCTCGGCTACCTAACAAAACACTTTTGCCCTACCAGGCTCCAGTGCAAGATTTGCCTCTCTGAATCGACTCGTTAGGCTCAATGATTTGCAGATCATGTACTTTATGGAATTCCCTCATCACCTCTCCTCGTCAGCACTCAGTGCAGCCTTTTTATCCTATATACTCCCCCTTCTTCTCCTCACCTCCCTCAATAGGCCAATATTAACTGTGCCCATGAAAAGCAGCAGTTTTCCCAGGCCTCACTTTTACTCCCCGAGGTTTTGGAGTATTTGCTGTAGGGGGAGGAGGTGCACATTATACTGTGCTTGCCAAGGCTGGCCCATTGCCATTCTCCACATAATGAGCCTGCTGGCTTTGTGAGCACGGTCAGACTGACACTGTGGACAGCAGCCCTAGTGCTGCAGCAGCTTTTTTCCGTTGTGCTCCAAAGACCAAGCCAGACCAATCAAGGAGCCCAGTTTATCCACAGTAATAAAAACAATTGTCCCACCAGCTGGCCCTGGCCAGAGGCCAGTCTGTCAAATGTAGGTTTTCCACCTTTCCTATCTAAGCCTAGACCCCTTCCCTGGACCTCACAGCACGTAAGTCTTGCAGGGTGGCCTACTGCCCGTTATCAGTTTGCAGGACACTTTGCACAAGCAGAGACATCAACAGAGGTCTGTTGGATATTAGAGGACTCTTAGTTGTAGATCACATTTTTATAACCACCTTCTCCAATCAGTCTGTTTTAAAAGACATGGCGAGGCTGGCTGGATATGGTGCTTATAGATATGATTAATGTGACATACTGTATTTGAGGTCCAATACTTTTATCACCTCCTGCAGTAAGCTTTGGCTACTCTCTATTAGCACCTTTGGCGAGACAAGTTTCCAAAAGAAATAGCTCTTATCCAAATGAAATAAAATAGCCTTAAGTTCTGAAAAGGCAATGTTAAACAACTGCATCCTCAGCAGATGCTGCCAATCAATCCTGCATTGCCCCTGACCCATAGTAAAGGTTTCACAATCTACTTCTGCCTTTTTCCTATTAAATAAAAATATTGTGGAATTTTTGAGACAAAAGGCAGCAAAGAGATGCCAGAAGATGCTGAGAAGTTTTTTAGCCTTCTGAAGGTTTTTTGAGCAGAGGAATGACCACAGTTTTTATTGATTTTTACAATGGTAGGAACTAATATGAGGCAAGCGAGATATTGCAAAGGAAGGTCAGGGCAGGAACTACGATCACTTGATCTCCAGTCAGCACATGGGCAGGAAAGGTTCCCACTGGCAGAAAAATCTAATCTAATAGAATTGTCAAGAGAAGTAATATAGTACAAAGAGAGCAGTTTGGAATTCCAGACACATTGAGGATGGTTCAAGATCACAACCCCTTGTGAAGGATGACACAGGAATCTAAAAACAGAAACAATCTTTTTCAATATTTTTACATAGAAAATAGAGAGATAAGTAATTGCAAATTTTGGCAGACGGCTCAACGCACTTATCATCAGACACCGGTTCAAATACATTTTTACCTCTCCTCTTACTTATTTGTTGATTCTGCCCATTCACATCCACCTCTTCCCTCTATGTTGTACATTTCAACTCATCTGTCGCACAGCCTTTTACCTACCTTTGATGATTCAGCACTTCTTATATCCTCTTCAACCCTTCATTATTTCCTCTCATTTCTCCCCAAGCATCTTACCATCTCTCTCTCTGATTCTGCCACTCTTACAACTGTCCTTCCTTTCTAGATTGGGCCTCTCATCTTGACCTCTCACTGTCTCTTGCTGGGTCTGCCCCTCTTGCATTCATGTCTCCCTTTCCTGTCCTACTCTTCATCTCTTAACTCTCCACCCAGCCTTTTATTTTCTCTGCTGGTTATGCCATCTTAAATCTACCTATCCCTTTTCCTTCTCCCCTGTCCTTTTATCCTCTCTCACTGGTTCTGCCCATTACATAGACTTCTCCCTTCCTCCTTCTCACTTTTATCTTTCCTTTTCTTGGTGATTCTACTTCTCTTACATCGACGTCTAATACGCTGATTAACTCTTCATCTCTCACCAAGCTGTTAACATTGTCTTGCTCTTTCCTAAGATCCTCCTCTTCCCTTCTTTCTCACTCTCCCCGCCAACTCTTACTATCTCTTGAATGTTCTGTCCTCTTCCATCCAAATCTCACCATGGTCTCACTCTTTCCACTGTGCTTGTGATCCCATGCTAGTTCTGCCTCTCTCTTATATCCAGGATGTACGTTGTACAGACAGGTCTAATCAGTGTAGGTGCTTGGTACTATGCGGAGAGGGTATAGAAAACGTTAAAGAAAAGGTGTGGTTGGAACATATTGTTCCAGGGGGACCTTCCTTATTTGGAAGTGTTGCCCTCACACACCCTTGACACCCACAATCATGCTTCATCATTGGGCATTTTGCTCCTTGTGGGGCTGGCACTGCAATGCCCCACGGGCCCCGTGAGAGGGTTCTTTGTCAGAGATCTTTTCTTGTCGCAGCCGTGACGGTGCATGCGGGTGTGTGGGGTATAATGTGTAAGGTGGAGAATGTGATCTTAAAATTACCTAAAGGAGATCACATTTTATTCAGAGACCCTTCGGTAAGGTTAAAAAACTAAGATGCGGTAGTGTGCTCAAGGTTATGTTATGCAACTACTCAGTGAGTATGTTGTGGTGAACTATCGCAGTTTCACTATTCAGGTCGACATGTTTCACGCTATGTTGGTCCAATACTGGATCCCTTGTGTTTCTTCAGGACCAAAAGATATGTTCCCTACTCCTGATTTAGGGTGGGTATCTAGAGTCTTATTATAGTCAATCCCTGGAATTGATACCGTAGATCCTAGGTATCTGTCATGCTCACCCCAGTACGAATTCATAAACCAACCTGGAGGAAAGAAGAAAGATTTAAGGAAAGGACTTGAAATATCCAAACAATCAATGTTTTATTGTGGACAGCATATATGATGCACGTATGGTCTCTGCATATCATCGTATCTCCTTTAGGTAATTTTATGATCACATTCTCCACCTTACACATTATACCTCGCACACCCGCGTGCACCGTCATGGCCTATACAAAAAAAGATCTCCGACAAAGAGCCCTCTCGCGGGGTCCGTGGGGCATTGCAGCGCCTGCCCCACGATGAGCAAAACGCCCAATGATGAAGCATGACTCCCACAAGGGTGTGTGAGGGCAACACTTCCAAAGAAGAAAGATCCCCCTGGAATCATATATTCCAACCATACCTTTTCTTTAACGTTTTCTATACCCTCTCTACATAGGAACAAGTACCAACACTGATTAGACATGTCAATTATAGTGAGGAGCATGGGTACTGGACCTTAATCTGGCTCCAAGTCCCCATTTTTTTGATTAATGATTGTTGTATAGACAGGTCATTCACTTGATGTAATAGACTATAATTTTGATCCATGTGTAATAAGAATCTAGCCCACATACAAGATACACATGTACCCTGATGTCCCCCTTAGTTCACCAATATCATTATCATCAGGGCTAGGGCAGAAATGTTTCTCAATTTATGTTTAAAAAGTATTACTTTTAAAAAATACTTCTCAATGGAGTGATGTAATATGATGTACTAAGGTGTAATGCTTCTGTGAGTTAAAGAAATATGCTTTCTGAAATTATAATGACCCCATATCATATTCTAAAATGTTGTTTATTGCATGATTTACGTGCCAAATATTTTTCAGGCTTGGCTTGTGCATGAGCTGTTGGAGACATTCAACCATTGGTTATGCTCTGGCTTTGCTCTCCCTGTTAATTTGTTGGCTTGCCCACCTCTACATATGGGGTCCGCTCCTCCGCCGGAGGGTCCGCTCCTCCGGCAGAGTTTGCAGAATTTTGCCCAGCAGAGTGCAGAGTTTTGGAAAAACTCTGCCAAGTGCCGCATGGTGGAGTTATTTTCTTGCACGCGGCTCACCAACGTTAAGCAATGCAGCACCCCTAATGTTGAGGTGGGCAAGCCAACAAATTAACCAGCTTAATCTACCTGAACCCACACATAAGAATTATGCTATACTTGAGGATATTTTAACAAAATTACAACATGAGATCAAACAAAGGAAAGCTAGGAAATTAAAACGTGATGAAATAGATTACAACAATGGAAGAATTTTCACATTTGCTAAACGTTGTGAACATCTAGTCAAAAAAGATTTGAGCTCAGAGAGGAGTGGGAGCCCCTCTTTAGCCAGTCCACCCCATCAAGTAATCTTTCCAGTAGCGAAAGCATGGATCTAGAAGAGGGCACTTCACATCAGGTCGGATTAAAGTGGACTTTACATCATTTACTGGTGGATTGACTATTTACTTTTCTTGCTACTTGAGTGCACAGATCAGTTTGCTGTTTGTCCCTTCCCTCTGAGGGACATATTAGAGTTGTTTGGTTACCCACCCTTTTTCGTTTGACCACCACTTATAGATATTCTTGGGTCCTTCTTTCCCCATATGTAGTGCAGAACGCCTTTTGTTTTTCTGACCTGGTTACCAAAGTGTATGTAAGCAAGTTAACAGAGAGCGCAATGCCAGAGCTTAGTCAAGGTTCGACTGGCTCTAAAAGCCCATGTACAATCCAACATTGAGTTGGCCAGCGTAAGTGAAAAAATCAAGCGCAAGACCTCCTCCCAGCGAGATTTCTCAACGTAGGTGGTCACAGCAGGTCACTACCGTTCACGCTGAGAAAGCTGCTGCTCGAGTAGAAAATCTACTCAAGGTGCAGAAAGAAGCTGTGCCCTCTGGAACGCCAGGTGGTGCTGTTCGCGCTGATTTTACTATGCAGAACAAACTCCTTGCACTAAAAATCAGCACAACGTACTAAAACTCTGCCGCTCGTTGAACTTTTCAGAATCTCGCCGAGATTTTAGGTAGTTCAGCAGAATTCCATGGAGTGAAAAACCCTTTGTTCTGCCCATGCATACTCTACATGCTATACATTTCACCTCCTTTCTCGCTGAGGGAGTATATTTACAAAATATTTACTATCCTAGACTTGAAGCAAAGAGAAATGTGTCAATTCTAACATAGGTTTTCTACTAAAAGGCTACCCTTCCACTACACAGCGCTATCAGACTAACTTTTAAGCTTTTCCTACTTTGTATGTTTGCTGTACAGTGCAGCACAAATGCAAAATCTGTAACAATTGGAGAAATAAATGCATTTCTCCTCAATAATGCCAGTGGTAAATGGGTGTTTAGTAGATAGGGTTTTGCATAAAAAAACACAGGTTTTTGCATGGGGACGCACATTTATCACCCATGGAAATCCACGTTAATGGCACTGCTTTGCGTTACTTTCAGGCAATTTTCCAGCGCAATTAAGTTTTGTGCTGGTAGGAAATTTTGAATAAACATTTTGCGCCAGTTTGTGTCACTTTTGAAACTTTTGTGCAAAATGTTAGTATATATACACCCCCAGACTTTCCCTTCTCTCACATCCGCCGTTCTCCTGTTCTGTGCTCTCCCGCTAGCCCTTCCCACCTCCCAGCACTTCTTATGGAGGCCACAGCGTGACTTCTGTGAGTAGCCCCGACCTCTTGGGTCGGCGTGCTGCTCCCCACGCTGCTGCCAACCAATCACTGGGATAGGGGACTGCCATAGTCCAGTTGTTTTGTACTGCCTGTATTTTGCTATTGTTCATTTGTATTTGCTCCCACCATTCTCTCAGTCTGTGCCCTCTCGCCTCCTGCTAGCCCTTCCCACCTCCCAGGACTTCTTATGGAGGCCACAGAGTGGTTTCTGGGAGTAGCTGCAACTGCTTGGGTCTGCGTGACGCTCCCCCGCTGCTGCTGACCAATCACTGGTATCTGTGACTGCCATAGTCCATTTGCTTTGTACTGCCTGTATTTGGCTGCTGTTCATTGGTGTTTGATCCCGCTGTTCTCCCTCTCTGTGCTCTCCCCCACTGCTAGCCCCACCCACCTCCCAGGACGTCTTATGGAGGCGCAGCATGGATGTTTCAGCAGCGCACCAAAGGCAAGCCCATCTGTGTCCATATGCGCCTAGAGTACGCCGAGCACGAGGGACCCTGTTATTTCCACACACCGCATCTACACGGCCGCAGACCTCTGAGCCTGGATCCTGGGCGCATCAACAACAACAACAACAACTGCTGCTGCACCTCTCCACACACCATCAGAGGACCATTCTCCTGCCAGCATTGCCACATTACCTGTAAAACCAATGCAACCAACAATGCCAGAGACACCGCAAACATGACTGCGCCCACCAAGCTGACCGGGAGCGTCACAGCACAACTGTAGTGCATTCTACTCACACGGAGATTGCTCGGTAAACAGGCAACAGAGATCGGAGACTTGATCTCATCTCTCACCCTAGATGTCATCTTCCTCACAGAGACCTGGCTGAACCCCACCTCTGCGCCGGACATCGGCATTGCAACCTCACAAAGGCTACAAGATAACACACACAGTACCGAACCGACAAACATGGAGGTGGAATTGCCATCATCTACATGGACACCATCCGCTGCACAACCTCCTCAGATGACCAACCCCGATAATGGAGCATCTCAACTTCCAACTTCACTCAGATGGAAAAAGCACCATCAGAGGCACCCTCGCCTACAGACCACCAGGACCACTCCCCAGCTTCTGCAACACCATCCCTGATCTCATCGACTCCGAGCACGACATCTTCCTTGGGGATCTTCACTTCCACCTTGATGACCCCAATGACACCAACACAACCAACCTCCAGGAAAGCATGAGCAACATCGGTCTCAAGCAACTTGTCACCGACTCTACCCATATCTCAGGACACACACTCTTTTTCACCTTCAGCAACAGAGTCAAGTACAACCACGTCTCACAGCTCACCTGGACCGACCACTACAGCGTCCACTTCACCATCTCAGGGTCTACCGACACCATGTCCCTGAACTTTACGCACATTGGAAATATATATCAGAAGACCAGTGGAACAACGCTATCAACTCCCACCTCCCAGGCACAACATCCAACCCAGAACAGGCTGCAAAGAACTTCTCCTAGTGGATCACAGAATGCTCCTACACAATCGCCCCTGCCAACCCAGCCAAATCCACAGGACCTGCCAGAAGAGCCATCGGGTGTACAAAAGAGCTGAATTCCACAAAATGCGACTGCCCATAATTAGAAAGAAAGTGGTGCGCCAGCAAAGATACAGAAGACCATACCACCTTCAAGGCAGTGCTCAACCAGTACCATCGCCTCCTGAAATAAACAAAGAAGAACTCCCTAGCAGACCTCTTAGAAGCCAGCACAAATAACAGCAAGGAGCTCTTCTCCATCGTGAAAGACTTCTCCTACCCCGCAGCTGCCGAGAAAGACATCACCCCCTCCCACAAACGGTGTGACACGCTGGCAGACTTCTTCCAATACTAGATCACAGGTATCTACGAAACCTTTGAACCCCAACCCTCTGCTGCTAACAGCATCAGCCTGCTCACACCCACAAACACAACCCCGCACGCCTGCTCACCCATTGGGATTCACTCACAAATCAAGCCAGTCTTGCTGCGGTATTCTGAGCCACTTGCAGTCCGCTAAGCACGTCTTCATTAGCAGATATCAGAAGGCCGTTACAGTAATCCAGCCTACTGACTAGAAGGGCCTGGACAAGGGTTTTTCTATGGACGTCTGGCAGGAATGGAAACACACGTCTCAGAAGTCCGATTGTCCGAAAGCAAGAACCAGTCACCTGGTTCGCATGTTCCTTCAATAGCAGTCCCTGATCCATTCGTACGCCCAGGTTCTTCACTGTCTGTTTGGGGATGGGAACGGGTCCCAAGTCCAAAGGCCACCAGTCCGGTGACCACAGGAGGGGGGCCTCTCCAAAGAGCATGACCTCGGTCTTGCCCACATTGCATTGTAGGCAATTGGAGGCCATCCAGCTGGATACCGCTCTCATACCCTCAGCAAAAGAGTGTTTAATTGCTGGAGTGAGGGTGTGGAATGGAAACAAGAGCTGAGTGTCATCAGCGTACGACACTGGCGTAAATCCATATGTTCTCACAATGTCAGCTAGGGGGGCCACATACACATTGAATAATATTGGGCTTACTGAAAAATAGAAGTGCAGGTACTCTGTGCCAGAGTACCTGGTTGTGTCTGAGACGTGCTGGTACTCTCCAATTACAAGTATTACTTGTCTCTTTAAAAGTATTCCTTCTCTCTCTTGAGAAGTGCAGGTATAGTCTCCCTCTCAAAATAAAAAAGTGGCGATACTCAGTACGGCCCATTTAAAGCAACATTTAAAGTGGGCCCCAATTTACTGAGAATTTGTCTCCCCCTTATTTTGCCACCATTCCGCACCTACCATAGATGCCATTTGTGTCCTATCAAGAGTTTTTCCCCTGAAACCACCTCTGCCTTCAGCCTGTTCCTGGCCAGCCTCCTACGGGAGTCTGTCTTACTTGATCATCCTACACCCTGCTCTTCCAGGACTGGCGTGCTCTTGAAGGTGGCGCCTTCTCACGTCCCTATAGTTTCATCATAACCCTTTACTTTCTTCTGTTTCTGTCTGCTTCAGTCGATGCTCTTCCAGATTGCTAAATTAATATTTGATTTACGGACGCCTTACACTTTCTCAAGGGCTGCAACAGTCCTTGATATCTGAGATCCTCTGCAGGGGAAATATATTTACTATCCTTAATCGCATTATTACATGTTGAGAGCTAGGAGTAGGTTTTTTAGTGAAGTCAGGAAAAATGGCGCTCAGACCAGTTAGCGTAGAGTCTACTATGATCAACTAAGGTACGATCCTACCAGGTCGGGGGAGTTCACCCAATAACCCCCGGAAATGTGTGAGTCAAGGGACCCACACTGGAAAATTAGGCACGGTCCCGGGCACATGTGGTGTGGGTGTAAAAATGGTATGACAATGGTATGAGAGTCTTGTTTGGATCACAATTGAAACGGTCGACACCGGTCTACAGTTGAAAAGTTATTTTAAGGAAGCAACGACTGAATTGAAACAAATAACCAGCCGACACGTGTTTCGTCACCAGGAGTTATCCTGTGACTCTTCAGGGCTGTCAGTCGAATGTAAGGATTGGACAGAAGGTCCCACAGAGCCAGTGATAATTCCAACCCGGCCAGCGGTTTGTGGTGGTCTGGATGGCAGATGAGCTCTCTCATCTGCATACACGTACTCGGTGTCAGCACACGCCCGCGGCCTACTACCCTGCGCCGGCATCGTTTATCCACACGTGGCACTACTAGCGTGCCTACCACGCACCCGGGTGCCTCTGAACCCCACCTCATCATGTGCCATCCAGTCCACCACAAACCCCTGGCCCGACATCGCGCTCAACCCAGCAGCCGCATACCCTGCCCCCGGATTTATTCCAGCCCGGACTGGCCGATCTACTCAGCCACAGCTCGCTGCAATTTGAATAATTCCGCCGGACCCGGCACAACCTCCTCCAAGGATTCATCTCTGGTACATAACCCGCCGCGATCTGAACATATCGGCCCGTTCCCGCCACTATTTTATGGGAGCGACCAAGTCAGCTACCTCGCTGAACCTTACACTACAGAGGGGCATCCACTCCCAATTGACATCTCCCAAGCTCTCTCGAACAGCATCGTTCATTCACCGCAACCCCGTCCTGAAGACGATCCCAACTAAAGTGGATCGAAACGTTCGTCGACAACACACAGCGCAATCATTGGCGCAACTTCCTGCAATGGCTTACTTGAATTATCAATTGTAAATCATATGTTACCTGACTAACTTACATATTTTAGCCATTGCTTTTCATTACACTGTATATTATTCCACTCACTTCACCTGCGCCGTTTTTTGCTGTGCACCATTGTCACTTGCGTCGCCATCTTGTGTCACCAATACATACTGAGCACCAAGTGCAATTTGGGTTGTGTCTTGATTTATGTCTATACAGTGCTGCCATAACTGTATACCCTGTTTATTATTTAAATATATGATGCTACATGCACTTTCTAAAAACTAAATTGAGTCTCCTTCTTCATTGCTAGTAATGCTTTTGGCATACATACTTAACTGTCTGTCCATTAATACCTCGTGGGATATTGTTTGTTCATTGTATCCTTCCACCCTGATCCCACCCTGGTTTAAGGGTCATACTCCTGTTGTTCCTTACAGGACTGTGCCTAGCATTATTACTTGTACCGGTATTATATTCGTATGTGTGTTTTTCGACCATAACTGGTCTTGTTTATGCCTGCGTCTATGTCGTCTCTGTTGAGAGGCAAGCGCTGGAATGCAATTTGGCTGGTCGCCGGATTACAGGCTGCTATGGCAGAAGCAAGCACCACCCTATGAATCAGTAAGGATGTGAGTATTATCAGGCTTAAATTGATTCAGCCAGATTGCCAGATATCTGACCATCATCATGTCTCAAGGGAATTCGACAATCATTCAAAATGACTTGTTGGTGGCTAACGTCTCAGACTCCGTCTCAAACCGCTTGGCTATTGATCAGATTCTACAAAGCTATGTGCAGAAATCTAAACTCTGCCACTTTAGGTCCTGTGGCCCAACAATTAAAAACCTTTTTGGCAGGACTTCTGGAATATCTATTGCTCTGCCTTCTGGGAATTCAGAAGTAGCCCCTAAAAGAGGGTAAAAAATCCAGGGCAAAGCAGGACGCTTTAAAAAATTTAAAGCACGCATAACGGGATTCCTTGGTGTATGACCCAGGTGAGGGGGGATGAAGAAGACATAGCAGGGGATGTAACCTCTCTTCTTGCTGATATGATTGAGGCGGTGTCGATTCCACCGTCTCTGCAGATTAGAATTTCCGCTCCTTACTTCCAGTGCCCCAAAAAAAGGGCATGATGACCGATACTTTGAAGTGGTTCCGTCTGAATCTGTTCCACAAATTTTGCATGGCACGTTTGACTACAAAGATATGGCTCAGCCTTGCTCTTCAGAGTGAACTCCGCCATGACACTTTACCTACAAAGCAGAGTATGTAAGCCCCCTTCCCAAAGAAGTAGCAGCAGACTTTGGGCAGAGTTCCCTCAGCCTTCCCTGAAGGGAAGGTATCCTTGACACCAGATATTGACCCGACATTGGCTACCTTTTTACGGACATTTGTGAAAGACCTAAAAAAAAGGTATTGTAAGATCACGGGGAGCTTGCCAAGATACGTTTTTAAATCTATCTGACCCTCTCGCTGACATGTTGTATCTAGCATTTGCTGCATAGGACAAAAATACTCCTATCGACCCAGATATCCTGGCAGGTTAGGCTCAACATGCTATTTGCTTCCTGGGCAGTGCAAATTGTGCCTTTTCTTCAGAATGTTACCACTGCATCCTTCTACAACTGAATCACAAACTAAGTGATCTGATGATCAACTAAGCAGGCCCAGCAATAGACGGTCCTTTGTTTATCAAACCCTTTATTAAGGAGATAGTACGATTTGTAAACACTTTTATGTCTTGAGACAAAGCCCAATCTGCTTTAAAGAAAGCCTACCAGTCGGACCTTTTCTCAATGAATGGCAAAGTCAAGGGGCACTTTGCCTATCAGGCTCAATCTTACAGAGGCAATTCTTGACACTGATCCACTTGGAATGATAACCAGAGGGTAACCCCCTTTTTCCCTTCAAGCGCCAAGAGCTATAGAGTCTGCTTCCAGTGTGGAAGCTTACGCATCTCGGCTGCAAAAACATCTTGTTAAGGTGAATTATTCCCCTTTTTCACATCCTGAGCAGAAAGAAGGGGGGAATGTTATGTTATTATAACTTAATATAGTACGACGACTCACACCCGTAGGTGTATCTCAGCGCTTCGCTAACACTGGGCTCTGCAACTGACTAAAATAACCAAGGGCCACATGTATCAAAAAAACATTTTGCGATTACCAAATAGCGATTTTTCATGTTTAAATCTTTTTATTGATATCATTTGATTTAAGCTTCAAACAGTGCTGCTGGTGATGAGCTAAATGGATCATACATGTACAACAAGGCACACAACAGGAAACCCCAACACAGCTCCCTCTCCACCCTCCCGGGGCCCACCCTAACCCAGTCCCTACCTCAACCAATAGCGATTTGTACGGAATCACCAAATGCTATGTATGTAATGATTCGCCAAAGATTTAGCAATTCCTTTATATTACCAAACAGTTATTTGGTAAATAGGTAATCGCTATTAGGTAATACTACGCCATTCAATCCTACGGGCTGAAAGGCCTATAGATGCAGATGGTTTTGCATTAGCTAATTTGCGATTACCTAATTGGTAATCGCAAATTATGTAATACAATGCCAAGGGTGCCCAGGGGCCTAAGGCCCACCTGAAGCACGCCCAAAAAAATAATGTGCACATGTAAAGCGCATAGGGGCATGTGTGAGCTACATGGTAATGTGAAATGGCATTTTTGTGCATTTTTAAAAATTTGCACATGGTTACCATCGACTGAAGTCGATGGTAATAACGTTTTCCTAAAAGCACAGTTTTCATTTAGAAAATGTTTAGTACATGTCCTAAGTTAATCGCAAATTGCGATTCCCTATTTGTAGTCGCAATTGTAGGTAATTAATATTTTTGCGATTACCTAAAATTGTGACTGCAAAGCCTTTCATACATCTTAAAAGGCTATTGCTATCACAAACGTCCCAAATTACCGATTTGCACCGTTTGCGAATGCAAAATTGCTTGATGCATGTGGTCCAAAGTCTTCAAGAGTTTTTTACACCTCGCAAAGTTTGGACAAGTGCGGATGTAGTACACAAGTTGATGCCAGGCAGAAGGGGCAGTGAAGGAAAATAATCTTCTGCTAAATCCAGAAGAACGAATGCGGGGGACAGTCACCAAGTGTTTGTCCCTAGATCTGAGATTTCTAGCAGGACAATAATGACTCAGTTTCTTTTTTAGGTAAGTGGGGCCTGTACAAATCTGTCTCTCTGTATAGTGTACTTAAAAGAAGTACAATGTGCAGAGAGTCCAGTGGGTCCCCAATTGGTTTACACATGCTAAAGTAGATAATACTAACACTCTATTTTGTGGTAGTGTGGGCTAGCAGTTCGGCTTATCAGAGGCTAGTGCAAATAATTGGTTTTACTCACAGAGGCATTAAATGAATAAATCTGAGGGTAAATTAGAAAAATAACACTTATTTTTATAAATATTTCAAACTCAAGAACTTCATTTCAAGGTAAGTACAGTTTTCGATAAAAATATTCGAAGGCAAGTAAACATTTCACACCCTTATATGCACAATGTAATCCTACGGGAGGAAAAGTCAAAGATGCATAAACGTAGGTACAGTCTGTTTCAGGGGTTCACCTTCTGGGATCGGAGTAGTAGTGGACCAAGGTTCAAAGTACTACCAGCAGTTCTTCGAGAACCACCCGGGTTCTACCGGGAGGCGTGTGCAGGTGAGGCTGGTAGCTGGCGCACTATGAAGAAGGGGAGCTACCTGAAAATAGGCTGCACAGGGGGAATTGTGGGCAAGTCCGAGGGCTCTCAAATGGGGGCTGAGGTCGCAAGGGGTCTTGGAGCATGGGGGCACAGCCGGTTCGTCAGGACCCAGGTCGGGGTTTGGGTGCCGAGTGTCTATGTCGGCTCGGCTGGTGCACAAAGATGCACGTTGCGGTCAGACAAACCGGGGTAAAATCAAAGCAGCTGGGACTCTCTCAAAGTGGGTCTCAGTGATGCTGATGTACCTTCATGGCTGCTTAGTCCTGGTGCAGTGAGGATCCGGACTGGACAGCCATGGTCGGTGTTTGGTTCCGGGCGTCCGGTACCCTGGGGGTTGGTGCTGCATGGCATTGGTTGGTCCTGGTGTCTTCACACTCAGTGGAGAGACAGATTTGACCTTCCAAAGCACAAGTACCTTTTCCTGGTTGTCTGCAGCATCTGTCGGGTGGGGAAGCTGCAAGGCAGCAGACCGGACTTGGCTTGTCGGTGCCTGGGGACTACCGGGGAATAGCTCCTCTACTCCAAGAGAGACTTTCGGTGTTTGTTGAAGTGCTGGCAGGCTACCCAAGGCTTTGATAGTTCTCCCGCTCGCTTGACGGGTCACTCGGTCATGATTGTCGAGAGGGGGCTAGGGATGACAGGGTGTGCGCCAAAGTCCTGCTGCAGTTCTCAGCAGGCAGTGACTCTTCTTCGTCCTTCTTCTGTTGATCCACCGAATCTGAGTTCTGCCTAACAAAAATGAATGTGTCCTCCTGTAACGCAACTAGTGCGGTCTAAAGCACTCTGATACCCGATACCTTCAGGTCAAGTTCGCTCTATATAAAAACTCCATATAAAAATTGTTTTAAAAAAGGGTGCCACCTAAATACTCCATTTAGGGCGTTATGGGGAGTGACAGATAAAAGCCAATGGACTACCTACCTTTAGAATGTGTACACCCTCTATATGACCACTTCCTGTGGGAAGTAGGCATCACCCTGACCCTAGAATTCTAATTCCGTTCAAAACAACATGGAGGAATCTGAAAAGGGGGGTCCACATCAGCTGGCCCACCCTTGGGGTGGTGCTGGCTGAATGTGGGCACACCTCCTAATCTAACAATTTTTCCCACCTGTCTTTCAGCCAATAAATGAGGTCAGGGTGTGGCAGTTCCACCATCTGGAGAGGCCCAGGGTTGCATAACAAAGGTGGCAGTCCTTGAAGCTTCCCGCCCTGGAATACCCACCTGCTTGGATGAGGTGTGAACAACCCCGCCCAGAGCAGGCTTTGTTCCTGTCCTCCGAGAGTGAAGACTCTCGCCTCAGGAGGTCAGAAATCTGTCTATGGTGGCTGACTGGTCGAGACTAGTCAGTCAACACAGTGTGCATTTAAAGCACATTGAGACCATCATGGGTGGGTAGAGGTGCTATACAAACCCCTGATTGATTGATTGATTTATTAATAAATCCAGCACTGGCATCGGTGTTGGTTTATTAGGATGAGGTGTTTGGTATCAGACATCTTTGGGTACAGTGAAGCCACCATGTAGCTGGGAAACTCGTAATGACGAGTGTCCATATGGATTCCCTGTGCACTGGTAATATCTAAGACATAACTTAGATATCACTGGGACATATCCACTCTCGCAGATAGGCCCTCACATGGGTATAGTGCACCCTGCATTAGGACTGTAAGGCCTGCCGTAGGGGTGACTTACCTATACCACATGTAGTGCTGGCCGGCATGGCACACAGGGCTGTGTGCCGTGTCGACTCTTCGGTTTTCTCTGGGGTATAATTGATAAGAGCAATACATGAAAACAAGCAAAAATTGGCACTGCAATATTTGATAATCAAAGTTATTAATGATTTGAACACATTGTATCCCACACCCGTCTCCAGTCAAACTCTAGATATGATGTAGATCTCAAAATTGGGCAGTAACTTCTGTTGAGCCTCACTTTCAATGTGTTACTCTGCCAGTCCCTCTCCTGATATTGAGTCCACAGAGGACTACCACTTACTAGGGTCTTAGAAGTGATCCTAAAGTGGTGGCAGTTGTGGAACATTTGTACAGTTTGGGGAAAGAGCGCTGGGGAACTTGGCTAGCAGGAACCCAGCACACTTTGAGTCAAACTTGCACCAGATACCAGGCAAACAATGGGGGGTAACCATGTCAAAAGGATCACTTTCCCATAGGGCCCCTACCCATCAGAGACTTATGGGTGAGACAGCATAGTTTGAAAACTACACACTTCCTGACTGGGAGCCAATGCAAGGCACTCAGCGTAGGGGACAAGAGAGAGCCTGCAGGAAGATTACAAATCAAGTGTGCAGCATATTCTGCACCTCCGGAAGTTTGTCTAACAAAATTTCATTGGCAACCACTAGCAGGGCATTACCATAGTCAAGTCTGCTCATGACTAAAGCTCGAACCAGAGTTTTCCTAACAGAAGTTGGTAGCCAAGGGAACACTTTCATCAATATCTACATGGTGGCAAAACAGGCACCACAGATTGAGGAGATGAGATCTTTCATAGATCGGGCCTGATCCAGTCTGAAACCAAGATTTTTCACATTTCAGTAACTTCCTTCAAGTTTGGGAACAAATCACAGAAGCTGCTTGGGTACTTCAGATGGTCAACGTGTATTTCACCTTAAGGTGTACGCAATCCCCATTCAGACATCACCCCATTCAGATTTTTATTTATTTTATTTAGATCTCCACTCAGAGACAGAAGAAGCAACTCATAAATCCAGAGATGTCATTTCTACTCCAAAACCACGCCATATTTCCCTATCCTAACCCTCGGGGTTTCCTGAGCAATGTCTTTCTCGTGGACAAAAAAGAAGGGGCCTTCGTCTGGTTATCTGCATGAAGGAGTTTAATGCCTGCATCCTTTCCAGACACTTCAAAATGAAGGTAATGCTTTTGTTGAGAGACCTCCTAAGAGAATGCAACTTCATGGTCAGGTTAGACCTGCAAGATGCTTACTTGGTGGTACCTATTTTACATTCTCATCACTGGTTTCTCCAGTTTCAGTGGCGACAAACTACATATACATTTCTGGCACTTTAGCTCCGGCAGTAACAGTGTTTTTTAGAGCCAGGGTCTCTCTCGCTCTTCCCTGGCTTGTCAGACTAGTAGGTCTCCTGATCTCGTCTATACAGTCAATCTTCTCAGGCCCACTGCATTATTGGACCCTGCAGAGGCTCAAGAAATGCAATTTACAGAAGGGTATTTCTTACTCAGACCAAGCCAAATTAACCACAAAGGTTAGACATGAACTATAGTGGTGTCTCAATCACTTGGAACGGGATGGCCATTTTCGGTCTCGGCCCAAACCTAGTGATAGTCTTATGCGAGCCACCTCAGCTAGGCTGCAAGATGCCCGAAACGTATCTATTGGGGGCAGGTGGTCCAAAGACAAATTATTCCTTCAAGGCAGCTGCCTCAAATATTTAGCAGGCTCTTTCGCAATCTGCTTATACTCCCCTCAGTGGACCAGCTGTTATCTCATCTGGTCCAATATATCCACCGTTTGGAGGAATGAGGTCCCTTCTTATAGCAGAGATTGCCAAAGACTTCTTTCACTACTGCCTGGTCCATAAGTTCACAGTAATGGTCATGCATCTCACAAGCAAACAAAATTCTGTAGCATATTGGAGCTCTTGCTTCCTCAGGGATTCCAACGAATGGGAGTTGAACTCACTTTTATTCTCCAAGGTAATGGAGAAATGGGACCCTTGTCATATAGATCTCTGCTGACCGTCCAGTTACCCTTGTTGTACAGCTGGAGACCAGGTCCTCTCAGTAGTGGCAATGGAACAGAATTGGCCCGGACTGAATTATGTCTTCCTTTCCTTCTCCATGATCCTGAGAGTACCCCTCGTAGTCTGGACACAACTACCAGAATTTATCTTAATCTTGACATTGTGGAGAACACAAAGTTGGTGTCCTCTTCTCCTGGAGATCTCATGTGATCTTCCTATCATTCTTCTTTATCAAATAGACTCCTGGACCCTCTGGGCAACTGTCATTCACTGGCCACTCATCACTACCTGACATTAGTAGTGTGGAGACTGTCCAGAAACTCTGGCAATTGCCAGGACTTTTAGAACTTGAGCTCATCAACACAGCCTGTTCAGATGCAACTCAAAAAGAAAATAATTATCATATAACAGGTGCTCTCGCTGGTTCGTAGAATGCAGTTGGGATCTGTGGCGGCAGATATAACTGTGTGTCAAACTTCTTAGCTTCCTAAGCGTCTCAGGGCCTATTCTACAGAAACATGAATTCATAAAGACTAGCAGTTTCTGCCGGTTGTATTCCATTTGCTAACAAACCTGTTGGTGAACATCCCTTGCTGTTCAAACTTCTAAGAGGTAACAGATCCTCTTCTCCATCTCAACCTAAATATTATAATCTTTGGAATGTCTCAGTGGGATTGAAATACCTTCATCCGTAACCTGGTAACTCTTTTATGTTTAAAAAACTACTTTATACCAATCTGGCATTACTACTCTGCTTAAACTCCTGTAAACAAGTATTTGAATTTTTAGCACTGGACTTGGCAGGTAGCTATTTTCCTCCAGAAGGCGTTTCATTCATAATCTTCAAAAGAACCAAATCGACTTCCAAACATGGCTCCTTTCCAGCCTCCCTAGAAGATCAGAAGCTATGTATTGTACATTGTCTAAGACACTATCAAAGAGTCACTTCTTCCCTCAGAGCTTCTCCTTCAGGACATCTATTAATTTCTTAGGTGAACCAATATGGTCCTGTTTCTTGTCTAGCCCTTCCTCATTCGATCAAGTGGATCTTGTTTGAAGTGGGCATTGACACTTCAATGTTTGGTACCCATTCTGTCGGAGGAGCCTTAGCTTCATACTTTTTTAGTGTTGGAGCTCGATTGGAGTACTTCCTCTGCAAGGCAGAGGGTTCATCAGATTCAACTTTAAGGAGTTCTATAACAAACCTGTAAATACTCTGTTTTAAATTATTGTTAATAAGCTTTCAGATTGCATAAACTGAAGCATCCGTTTGTGATATAGAATGGAAAATGTTAGAGCATATGTGAACAAAAGCTTTCAATTCTGTTAAGGACACAGAGTTAAGAATTATCCCATCCATGGTTGACAGATTGATTAGTCTGGTATATACATTGAAATATTTGTGTACCTGTCCCAGAATTTTACTGAAATGGTGATTTACTGGATGAATGGTTACTTAGTACTTATTTTCTTTCAGGTTTAGAACAAAGGCTAGAGTAATTGCTCTGGTTGTTTTTTTCTCATTGGAATGCTACGTCGCAGCAAGAAGAGGCAGATTACATGACTATACACTGTTTATATGTCTATTAGTACCCTGGTTTGTGGATGTTGCATACTGTTTTCATGGAACTTGTTATTATTTTCTAAACATTCTGGGTATTGAAGTCAGGGACTTACTGACCCCTTAACTCTTTGGCTGTGTTACATGGCTGCTATGGTTAAAAAAAGCAGAGAATGGAATGCATAATCCACACCCCAATACCTTAATAGTATTGAAAATTGTTGTTCACATATGCTATAAAAGTTTCGATTACTGTAGTCTAGTGGTGAAGTAATAGAAGTTTTTCCTTTTTCCTCCCTCCACTATGCCACTTCTCACACCACTTCTCATGTACCCATGTACTCTGACACACACCTCATACACCATCAGGTGGGATCAGGGGCCCAGTCATGAGACACTACACCGATTCAGACAGAGCGGGTATGGGGTTTATTTGGTACAGATCCAATGTTATAAAATCAGTTTCGAATTTTTGATTTTCATACGTGTTTTCTTTGTTTTTGTCTTTTTATTATTAATTTTAAGCGTCTTGGAGGGAAATTGGGAAAACCTGGGCCTAAAAAGCACATTGGGTTTTCTGATTCTCACCTAAGGCCAGTGCAGAAACCTTGGTCTTTCCTTTGAAATACCACTTTCTGGATGCAAGTCAAACAGAAGAGAGAAGGACCAGCTGCTGCTTTTGAGAGAAATTGTCTCCTCGAAAGACTGGACAGCATTAGTTTACTGGAAAGAACATTTAAGATAGAGACGGTAGACCAAATCTGCAGGGCTTGGCTTTAACCGTGGCTATCTTGCATTGCTAGAACGCTTCATCTGTCAACTAGATTCGTCACATTGAACAGAAAGTTCATGACTTTGGCCTATAACCACTGTTTCTAGGCTGAAGACTTCTGCCAGGATGCAATCGTTTTTGCAGAACGCTGCTTATCACCCTGGGGGGAATCCGGATGCTGTGCTATGATTCTCAGTCAAAGAGCCTGGTCTTAAGTTCCTTGCTGAAGACGTTCAGCACGGCTGAGGGTGAGGTGCGTAAGTGGAAAGGGAGGGTGTTCCAGGCTTTGGCAGCGAGGTGAGAAAACTAGTGTCCTCCGGTGCAGTGGGGCAGGTGCGTGTCGTCTTTGCGAGGGAGAGGTGTGTACAGGGCAGGTTTCTGGTGGGTTGGTGGTTCATGTAGTGTGGTCCAGTGTTGTGGAGGGCTTTGTATGCATGGGTCAGGAGCTTAAGCTGTTATCTCTTGTGGACTAGGAGCTACTGGAGGTCCCTGAGGTGTTGGGTGATGTGTATTCTATGGGTAGGGTGAGGATCAGTCTGGTTGCTGCGTTTTGTATTGTCTGGAGTCTTTGCATGAGTTTGGAGTTTGCTCCGGCATAGAGTGGGTTGCCGTAGTAGAGTCGGCTGGTGATCAGGGCGTGTGTGATAGTTTTCCTGGTGCTAGTGTGGAGCTGTGTGAAGATTTTTTCGGAGCATGCGGATGGTGTTGAAGCAAGCAGATGTGACGGCATAGACTTGGCGTCTCATTTGGAGTTTGCTGTCTAGAATGATGTTGAGGTTGTGTGCGTGGTCTTTCAGCAAGGGTGTGGGACAAAGCTCCATCAGCCAACATGAGTCGCTCCAGAGGGCGGTGTGTCTCCCGAAGAAAAGGATTGCCATCTTGTCTGTGTTAAGCTTGAGGCAGTTGTCTTTCATCCATGTCGCCACGTTCTACATGCAGTTGTGGAAATTGTTCCTGGTGTGGGTGGGGTTCGCTGAGAGTGAGAGGACGCATTTCGTGTCATCGGCATAGAAGATGATGTTGTGTGCTCTGACGATATCTGCGAGTGGTGTCATGTAGATGTTGGAGGGTGGGGCTGAGAGATGAGCCTTGGGGTACTCCGCAGATGGTGTGCTTGAGTGCGAGGTGAAAGGGGGGATGCAGACTCCTGGGTGTGTCCTGTGAGGAAGGACGCCATCCGAGTGCGTCATTCGGGATTCCGATCTGGCGAAGTTGCTGGATGAGTGTGTGTGTGAGATGGTGTCAAAAGCGGCTGTTTCTCCTCTGTCCAGTAGGGCTGAGAAGTAATCAGTTGCTGCGAGGAGTGCTGTCTGTGCTGTGGTTGGCCCTGAAGCCTGATTATGATGGGTCCAGTAGGTTATTTGTTTCCAGATGAGCGGTGAGTTGGATTTTTATGGCCTTTTCCAGGACTTTAATGAAAGTGGCCTAGCCCCTATCTGGCTGCTAGGACTCCAACACGCAACTACGACTTTATACAATTTTCAAGTTTAGCATTTTAATGCATCTTAGATCAAATACATCAACATAATTATCATATTGTTACAAAGATGATTCAATATATAAACATAAATTCAAACCAAATACATAAATGATCAAATGCGGTCCACTTTGATATAAACCCAATGCATTTCGGGACTTGTGGTCCCTTCATCAGGGGTATTCTGTAGAAAAGAAAAGGAAGCATATTGTAAAGATGCACATGTCAAATATTAAACAGGATTACATAGTGTACAGTATACAACATTCTTCCATGTGTCAGTTACTCAACATCATCGAACATGCTCACTATATTAATAAGCCTCTTGCACATGAACCTACTAGCTCTTGAGAGCGATCTCCTATATTTTCCCTTACATCTATGAAACGTTGAATACACTGCTCGTTAACTAAGTTATATTAGGTGCATCGTGAAGTTGTCACACTCACTTTACGTTAATACATATTTGAAGTAATACCGTACACATACTCCAACTTGCCTCTTTAAGGTTTCCGTCACCCAGCGAACTCTGTTAATTTATTGTGTCTCCTACTCTGTCTGACCCTGTAAAGATACCGATTTTATTGTTTGCTTTCCTTTGCAAACTTTAAATTAAACGAGCCCAACCTTAGTGTTAGTATGCTCACCTCGAATGTGGGTAAACACGACGCAACTATTAGTTGCGTTCTTGTGAAAACTTCGATCTCCAATTCACAAACACATCAGTACAAAACCACCTACAACAATATTAGAAAGTACAAGTCAGTTTAAATAATCTGACAGTGTTTTCATACTCCTAAATGCCGCTACAACCGAACGCTCACCTCAGGTGCGTGTCGATGATAGATGTTAATTGCACCAGATAAACTGAAGACTCCCGAAGCTGTGGAATAATAAATACAACTATTTTACCTTTAGTATTCAAATAGTTTAGGCACCCTATATGCTTGCCCTCCCTGCTCTGCTCACCTCGTTATCTTCCACTGCAACGTTACGTTGTTGCCAAAGTTTCAAATGCTGCTAACTATTTGCTGCAATTATTTAAACTTTCCCGCGGAGCGGTACGTGATGACGTTACCCGTGGTTATTAACAACAACGAAGGACTCGCAGAGTTTCAATCCCACAAACTTCGTACTACACTAATTTCAACTTTCCGTGGAGCGGCAGTAGGTGATGACATCAATAGAACCGGAAGACTCGCGAACCTGACTTAATTTCGTAATTAACATGAAAAGAGGATATAATAAAAGAATTGTGTGTACTTTAGTAATTTCTTCGAATCTATAGTCTTGGTAATTACCTACAGCTCAAAACCTATTCCATCAAGTATTTCGAAATATCTGGTGATTTAACATTGGTATCAATATCAGTTTTCTAACGGTCCTGGGTTGTGGTAATTTAAAAAAACCTGAAATCAAGTCTTTCAGCATTACAAGCAGCAGTCAATGAAACATATTATTAACTCATTGGCATTTTGTGAATGTATACACAGTACTCTGAGAAAACATTGTTTACATAGTGCAGTGTGCTCTATCATTCACAAATGTATACCTCATCTTGAACAGTAGTTAGTGTGCAGTGTGTGAGAGACCCTAATAGAGGCTGTGAGTTGCTATGGGAAATGTTTACAAAAAGCAGGACATTTCTAGTTTGTCATTAAGCCCAGAAGGCGTCATGGTTTGCAGTTTTTTAATCCAAAAGACTTCCCTCTGGAGGAGGGTTCTAGAGTTATCAGCTCCTGGCAGTCGTGGAACTTGTTCAATAATCTGAAATTTGATTTGGGCGATTTTATGACGTGCCTCAACCCAATGGACCGCCAAACTTGAGGTGGTGCTCTTGTTGCGAATTCTACTTTTATGCTCTGATAACCTAATCTTAAGCTTTCTCTCAGTTTTGCCTACATATAGTAGCCCACAGGGGCATTTAATCATATAGACAACGTGTTCTGAGTTGCAGTTAGCGCTGTGTCGCAGTTTGATATTGGCTCCTGTTCTAGGGTGTAACAGAATGTTTCCAGGAATCACATTATTACAATTTTTGCAGTTCCAACATTTCGTTGTACCTCTCGATGTCTCTGTAGCCGTTGCCTTCAACGATCTTGCTTGAGTGGTTAGTAATTCTTTCAAGTTCTGCGCCCGAGTGAAAGCAAAAAGTTGTTTTTCTTGAAACAATGACCCAAAGTCAGCTTCGATTCCAAAGTCCCTCACCGTTTAAAAATGATGCGTTTTATGTCTCTTGATGAAGTTGAGTATTCAGAAACAAATACCATCCTCTTAGTGGTTTTCTTTGGTCGTTTGACCAACAATTGTTCTCTTGATATCTTTCGAACTTTTTCAAGATGCATATGAAAATGTGTTTCTGGATAACCTCTAGTCATGTAGCTCGATTTCTGTTGTTTACGTGTTTCTTCGCACACAGTATCATCCGACGAGATGCGTCTCGTCCTCAAGAACTGGGAGACTGGTAGATTTTTGATCAAGGAAGGAGGATGGCAGCTTTGAAACAGAAGAGCATTGTTTTTATCAGTGGGTTTTTTAACACTTTTGTCAAGATTTTGCCAGAATTTAGTTTTATCCAAACATCTAGATATCATAATGCTTCTTTGCTGATAGAATATGTAAATTGGATTCGAGGGTCTACTTGATTTAATGTTTGGATGTTAGCCAGTAATGCAGACTCTGATTTTCTCCAAATTAGGAAGATATCGTCGATATACCTCCAAAAGAAGACCAGCCCTTCTTTCCATGTAATATCAGACAATATAAAATCATGCTCAAATTTCGCCATGAATGTGTTGGCATAAGCCGGCGCTCCTGGAAAACTCATGGAGGTTCCTTTTAACTGTGTGTAGTACTTGTCATTCCATGTGAAGTAGCTATTTTGAAGACAAAACTCCAGTAGTTGTATGATGAAACAGTGAGGTGCTAGCGAATTCTCATCTTGAAGCAATGCCCATTCCACTGCTTCTAGCCCATTGGCATGAGGGATCGATGTGTACAGTGCAACTACATCGATAGTGCACAGATTCCAGTCTTCTGTGGGTTCAATCTCAATGCTTATTAGGCTCCTTAGAAAGTCAGTCGTATCTTCAATATAGGTACTCCACTGTTGCACAAACGATTGTTTTTCACTCGGGCGCAGAACTTGAAAGAATTACTAACCACTCAAGCAAGATCGTTGAAGGCAACGGCTACAGAGACATCGAGAGGTACAATGAAATGTTGGAACTACAAAAATTGTAATAATGTGATTCCTGGAAACATTCTGTTACACCCTAGAACAGGAGCCAATATCAAACTACGACACAGCGCTAACTGCAACTCAGAACACGTTGTCTATATGATTAAATGCCCCTGCAGGCTACTATATGTAGGCAAAACTGAAAGAAAGCTTAAGATTAGTTTATCAGAGCACAAAAGTAGAATTTGCAACAAGAGCACCACCTCAAGTTTGGCGGACCATTGGGTTGAGGCACGTCATACAATCGCCCAAATCAAATTTCAGATTATTGAACAAGTTCCACGACTGCCAGGAGCTGATAACTCTAGAACCCTCCTTCAGAGGGAAGTCTTTTGGATTAAAAAACTGCAAACCATAACACCTTATGGGCTTAATGACAAACTAGAAATGTCCTGCTTTTTGTAAACATTTCACATAGCAACTCACAGCCTCTATTAGGGGCTCTCACACACTGCACACTAACTACTGTTCAAGATGAGGTATACATCTGTGAATGATAGAGCACACTGCACTATGTAAACAATGTTTTCTCAGAGTACTGTGTATACACTCACAAAATGCCTATGAATTAATATGTTTCATTGACTGTTGCTAGTAATGCTGAAAGACTTGATTTCAGGTTTTTTTAAATTACCACAACCCAGGACCGTTAGAAAACTGATATTGACACCAATGTTAAATCGCCAGATATTTCGAATTACTTGATGGAATAGGTTTTGAGCTGTAGGTAATTATCAAGACTATAGATTCGAAGAAATTACTAAAGTACACACAATTCTTTTATTATATCCTCTTTTCATGTTAATTGCGAACTTAAGTCAGGTCCGTGAGTCTTCCAGTTCTATTGATGTCATCACCTTCTGCCGCTCCACGGAAAGTTGAAATTAGTGTAGTACAAAGTTTGTGGTATTGAAACTCCGCAAGCCCTTCGTTGTTGTTAATAACCACGGGTAACGTCATCACGTACCGCTTCGCGGGAAAGTTTAAATAATTGCAGCAAATAGTTAGCAGCATTTGAATCTTTGGCAACAACGTAACGTTGCAGTGGAAGATAACGAGGTGAGCAGAGCAGGGAGGATTAGCATATAGGGTGCCTAAACTATTTGAATCCTAAAGGTAAAATAGTTGTATTTATTATTCCACAGCTTCGGGAGTCTTCAGTTTATCTGGTGCAATTAAGATCTATCATCGACACGCACCTGAGGTGAGCATTCGGTTGTAGCGGCATTTAAGAGTCATGAAAACACTGTCAGATTATTTAAACTGACTCGTACTTTCTAATATTGTTGTAGGTGGTTTTGTACGGATGTGTTTGTGAATTGGAGATCGAAGTTTTCACAAGAACGCAACTAATAGTTGACGTCGTGTTTACCCACATTCGAGGTGAGCATACTAACACTAAGGTTGGGCTCGTTTAATTTAAAGTTTGCAATGGAAAGCAAACAATAAAATCGGTATCTTTACAGGGTCCGACACAGTAGGAGACACACGATAAATTAACAGAGTTCGCTGGGTGACGGAAACCTTAAAGAGGCAAGTTGGAGTATGTGTACGATAGTACTTGAAATATGTATTAACGTAAAGTGAGTGTGACAACTTCACAACGCACCTAATATAACTTAGGTAACGAGCAGTGTATTCAACCTTTCATAGATGTAAGGGAAAATATAGGAGATCGCTCTCGAGAGCTAGTAGGTGCATGTGCAAGAGGCTTATTAATATAGTGACCATGTTCGATGATGTTGAGTAACTGACACATAGAAGAATGTTGTATACTGTATACTATGTAATCCTGTTTAATATTTGACATGTGCATCTTTTGAATATGCTTCCTTTTCTTTTCTACAGAATACCCCTGATGAAGGGACCACAAGTCCCGAAATGCATTGGGTTTATATCAAAGTGGACCGCATTTGATCATTTATGTATTTGTATTTTGTTTGAATTTATGTTTATGTATTGAATCATCTTTGTAACAATATGATAATCATGTTGATGTATTTGATCTAAGATGCATTAAAATGCTAAACTTGAAAATTGTATAAAGTCGTAGTTGCGTCTTGGAGTCCTAGCAGCCAGATAGGGGCTAGGCCACTTTCATTATTGTATTGTAAATGCTTAGCAGGCATTATTCCAGCATAGCACACATATCGGGTCAGTCTGAGTAGCGTATCACCCAAGTGCACTTTTCACCCACATTCTTTTCCAGGACTTTGGCAGGAAACAGAAGGGGGGAGATTGGACGGTAGTTTTGTGGATCTTTTGGGTCTGCTGATGGTTTCTTGGGTAGGGGCCTGACCTCCGCGTGCTTCCATGAGTCGGGGAAAGGTCTTGTGGTAATGGAGGCATTGAGGATGGTGATGAGTTGGTAGCTGATCTCATTCCTTTCAAGGTTGAAGATTCAGAGGGGGGCCCCTGTGTGGATAGATTTCATCAGGGTGGCGGTTGCTGGTGTTCTGAGTTGTTCCCATGAGGTGATTTCATGGTTGGTGGTCGTGGTCGATGTGTTGCTGAGGATGTCGACTGGTTGGGGTTCGAAGTCTGTGTACATGGTTGCTATCTTGTTGTGGAAGTGGTCGGTGACTCAGTCTCAGGAGTTCTTGTGAGGGATGGCTTGTGTTGTCTGTTGCTGAGTGGCAGGAGAATTCTCTGACTATGCTGAAGAGTTCCATGTTTCGGTTGGTGCTGGTTTTGATGCAGTTTGCGAGGGCCTCCATTTTTGCAGCTCCGAGCCAGCTGTGGTTTCTTATGGAAATGCCAGTGTTCTTGAACCAAATTGCAGTGTCATGAGGGCCCTGCGAGTTTCTCTTCAACTGCCACTTTGCTAAGGATGAACTAGGTCTGTTCTTGGAATTGTCCGATGAACATGGAGATAAAGCTATCCTCATGGCACAAGTGCAAGTCAGAGCTGACCCTGATCACGGTGGCATTGGCCAGCCTCAGTGATAGACACCTGGGTCAACGCTACATCCATTGATTATTCAGAGTCTGACTCCTTCGGCATTGGAACATACTTGCTCTCCGTGCCCATTATGGACTCCCTTGACATCACAAACAATGCCATTGGTACCATAGACAACACCAGTTGTGCCACAGACAAATCCACTGACGCCTCCGCTCACATCTCCTATATTGTAACACTTTTACACAACTTCCTCAGCCCAAATCTTCCAAAAGCTCAAGACGAGAAGCTGAACGACGAATAGAAGAGGGCAGATACTTCTTTGGATATGACTATTAATAAGATCCAAATGATAGTGATGATGGAGATGGCAAACCTGTGTTGAACTCCGATTTTGAGCTCCTCTCACTAACCGTTCTCCCTCAAACAGAAGTTACCTCATATCACAATGTGGGAAGACAGGCAGTAGACATGCTTGATCTGTAGCTTCTATACACTGAGGTCAAACCTAATTTCCTCACAAAGGTCTTTCATGCCAAACCCCTCCTTCCGTTGAATGAAGCCCTCACAAAACCCATTTAGGCCATATGGGAGAAACCAACACTTCAACAGTGGTTTCAATAATGATTGCTTGAAGATATAAGACAGCACCAGAGATCCGGACTTCCTCTCGGCTCATCCATCTGCAGAGTGTTTAGTCATGCAGCCTTTTTGTTCATCTATGATGACTCCAGGATTTTTCTCATGAGCACCATCTGAAAGGGAGTCAAATAAAGTGGAGCAATTCGCTAAGAGCATGGCACTTAAATCATTAAATGCCACTTACCTGTTAAGCGCATATCTAAATGCCCTTCTTGACTCAGCACAGATACTCATTGCCATCTTTTCACCTTTTTTAAATGGTGTACAGACTAATCCATAAATTCATGTTCGGCCCATCTGTGTGACACTTTCTCTGTTCTGCCATCTCGCAAGTCTAGCAGGGCTGCGCAGTTGCTACTGCTAAACATTATTTATTAGCCTTATCGGCTTTCTTATGCCTTTCAGATCAACCATGTGTTGTTAAATCTCCAGTTTTTTAATGAATCCGCAAAGGTTTCATAAACAAGTAACTCCTTCTCCTTTTACTATGCCAAAATGGAATCTCAATTTGGTTTTTACTTACCTAGTGTGCTCCCCCTTGAACCTTTACACAGTTGTCACTTGTGTTTACTGACATTTAAGACTGTTTTCTTAATTGCTGTCACTTCCGCAAGACTAGTAAGGGAATTACAGACCTTGATGATAAAAACCTTTCACGCCCTCCTCCTCCTTCCCTGACCAGCTGGTGTTGAGGGCCACGGCTGACCTTCCTGCCTAAAGAGGCTACTCCTTTCTACAAGGGAAATCCATTACATTTCCTACCTTCCGTCCTCCACCGCATCCAACTAAACAGGAGGAAAGACTCCATGGTCTTGATCCCAACAGAGTGGTCAGCTTTTACCTGGATAGCACACACAAGTTCAGACTGGATGATCAACTCTGTGGGATATTTTGGAAAGATGAAAGGCTATGCAGTTCACAAATTAACCCTGTCAAATAGATAATCCTGTGCATCAAAATCTCCTACACCATAGCACCAGAGTTCCTGCAGAAGGTATTAGAGTTCATTCTACCAGAGCCAACTCTTCTACATGCGCACTGGAGAGAAGAGTGTCTCTGGTGGATATCTGCCAAGTGGCAACATTGTTGTCCCATAACACTTGCAAAATACTATTATGTAGATTCCAAGATGAGGAGAGATGGTCACTTCGCTCGCTGAGTTCTACAGGATTTTTTGGTATGGCCAGCAATAGCCCACCTCTGAGTATGACTGCTTTGGAAATCTATACAAAAGGTGAGCAATCTGCAGGTAGAAGTATCTATCCGATGAACAAGTTACTTATCTCTGGCAGTGAATTATTTTGATGGATTCTCGATCTACCTGCAGATTCCTCATCAGCTCACTTTGTGTGGCTGTATATACCAATAATCCTTTTGTTATGTAATCTTAACATTACTGAAAACTCCACCTATCTGATTAAGATACTGGTTTCGTCCTTTCGCCTCGAAGACATACTAAAAAATGGATGGAACGGATGTCAGCATGCCAACAGGGGCACTTTAGGGCTCTATTGATGTCACAATGGGCTGAGGTAGAGCTGCCACCTGTTACCAGCATGGGCAACTGTTTAAAAGGTTCCAGATCGAGACTGGCACCTGGTTTATTAAAGAGGCGAGGAATCTGCAGGTAGATGCAGTATCCACTAGAAAAAGCGTTACAAATGTAAGTCAGATATTTCAACGGGTCTATAGATCAATACAATAATGCCATTTTATACACTGAACAATGCTTTTACTGTGTGGAGTCGATGATTTTTTGTTTGAATTATTGTGTATGGCTGGTTGGATGTATGAGTTTGATGTTCTATATGGAGTTTTAGTTTGAAAGTACCAACAGGTTCCTTCCTGTAGTTTAGCTACCAATTCCACACTTTTGCACCACTACATCATAAGCTGTCACAACAGATACCTCTTTGAGGACACTCCTTGAACCTGTGTTCTTGGGGGCATGCTTTGACGGGCCTTGGGCAAACTGACCGATTCCTATGTTCATCTCCATTTCTGATGTTGGGACCCAATTATTCTAGATAGAAGAAGGACTTGTGTGCACTCGAAAAGGAGTAGCCGCTCACAGTGGGGTGGAAGGGTCTTCCATCACATAGCCCAAGTCTGTGAGAAAAGTCTGCAAGAGAGGATGCACCTGGTATGGGAGGTCATAAGCAGGGGACCAAACATGTTTAAGTCAAATGCATTTGTAAATACTTGTAAATTAAGATGGCCTGGAAGTGCGACTTTATTTATTTATCGCATTTCAAGGCTGTCTTCATTTACATCCAGCAAGTAAAGTGCATATAAAAATATGGCAACTGTGATTCTTGGTGTGTGGGGTGACGTGAAAGACTTGACTAATTGGCTAAAAAGAAAAGAACCGCATTTTCTGTAAGCATTTTGTTGTATTTTCACAGTTGGCAAGCTGCATATAAAATAATGCACATACCTCAAACGAAAAATACATGCAAATTATTTTTTATTTTTTTGTATTGAAAAATATTGAAACAGCAAGGCAAAGAGATACATTACATATAGTACCAAGTCCAAACGGGTGTGGAAAAGACAATACAACGAAATTAGCAATCAATGTATGGGAGGAGGGGAGGACAGTGGCAAAAACAATGCACATACAACAAAATCGGCAGAATGCGGGGTTAGGGAGAAAGTGGGACATCCAAGTTGTCTATTATAGGCGGTGTACAGATATCTCCACGGTAGCCATTCCAAGTTCCCCGCACTCTACACCACTTCCGGGGTCAGCTTCGGGCCAAGTACACTGTTTTTTCCCTGAACATACACCAATCCATGTTTTCCTTCCATACTTCAACTGTAGGTGGCCTTTGGGATCCCCACAATTGAGCAATGTCTCGCTTGGCAATCATGGCCCCCAGGGTCGCCCACTGTGTCTGAGCTACATTATAATCCGTAGGTTCCCAAATATTCAGCAAACATCGTCTAGCTTCCGGCAAGAGGGCCACCCCGTCACTTCCTTCATTATATCATGTACCCCGCTCCAGAAGGCAGCAACCTCACGACATTCCCAAATAATATGGAGAAATGTCCCTATCTGCCCACATCCTCGCTTACACAGACCCTCCTCAGAAAATCCCATGCGAACCAAACGGGGGCCCGTGACGTATATCCAATGAAAAATCTTAAGTTGAACTAGCCGGAGTCGAGCTGGGATCGCGACCTCCTTGGGAGAGGAGATCGCAGACTGCCAGTCCTCGTCATCTAGCTCAAGGCCGTCACGAGTCCACAAGTCTCGAAGATGCAATAGGAGGTCTGACCTATCATTTATTAATTTTTTGTAGACTAGGGAGATGGTACTATCAGGCATAGAGCCATCCAACAATCTATCTTCGAGCGGGGACGACTCAGGAATTACCTCCCCCACTGGGAAAACCGACCTCAAAGCATGGCGAACCTGGCCATAACGGAAGTACTCTGAATCACCTAATTCAAACTCCTTCTGTAACAACTCAAACGATTTTACCTGATCCTCAACCCAGAGGTCTCCCACCTTACTAATTCCAATGAGGTCCCATTTATCGAAGCCCTTGGTCTTCCATAGTTTGCCGAGTTTATCAGAACCGAAAAGCGGGGTCGCTCGCGTCAAGCGGTCTTTCCATCCCATCAAACTAGTTGCGTCCTGCCACAGACGTACTGCCGTCTTGGTAGGTCCCGACAAAGCCTTAATCACCGATTTAGAGTACAGCGCCCTATAGTAGTTGCCCCCAGGTAACAACCATCTATCCATGGCAAAGGCGGGGTTCAATTCGGGACCATACATACCATGATTAATGGCTCCCAATTGAGACGCGCAATAGTAACGTTTGATATCAGGGAGAGGGATACCCCCGTCATACCACAGGAGCGTCAGTTTAGCGAGCGCAATACGAGGTCTACTGTCCCATATCAATTTCCTTTAAAGACCCTCAACTGCACAGAAATAGCTAGCCGGAACTATATCAAGAGTGTTTTGGAGAGCATAGAGAAAACGAGGTAGTGACATCATTTTAAAGAGGGCTGCACGACCAAGCGGCGAAAGCGGACGCTTACGCCAACCCGCGACATCTTGCTTCAATCTGGACAAGGGTGGGAGGAGATTCCGTTCATACCGAATTGCGGGGCCCAATGAAATATAGATACCTAGGTATTTAAACCCCGTTTGTGCAATCTGGATGGGACAATTATTTGGAAGAAGAGGGACGTCACCTGAAAGAACGTATAAATAAGATTTTGTCCAGTTGATGATGAGGCCTGAGTTCCTGCCAAATGAGTTCAAGACATCACACAATACTATCAATGACTTCCGTGGCGAAGTCAAATACAGTAAGATATCATCTGCATAAAGCGAGATGCGATCTTCAAACTCAGAGGACCACCGAATACCCTTCATCGAGGGCTCCCACCGGATCCACGCGGCGAGGGGCTCGAGGGCTAGGGCGAACAGGAGCGGCGACAAAGGGCAACCTTGACGAGTTCCCCTCCCAAGACCAAACAGAGCAGAGACTCGGCCATTCACAACAATTTGCGCGATGGGGTCCTCATAGAGCAGCCTAACCCAGCCAATAAAACCGGGTCCAAACCCAAACTTAGCCAACGCGGCCCATAAATATGGCCATTCCACGGTATCAAAAGCCATCGTGGCATCCGACGCCGCCAAGATGGCCGGCTCACGCAACGTCGAAGCTCTCGCGAGAACACCATGCAGATGCCAAAGATTCAGGGCGGTGTTTCTATGCAGAATAAAACCGGATTGATCCGGATGTATCAACTCGCTAATAACAGTGATCAATCGGTTAGCCAGTACCTTCGCGAGAATCTTAGGTTCGGCATTTAAAAGAGATATGGGTCGGTACGACGCACACCTATCTCTCGGCTTCCCCTCCTTGTGAATCACCACAATGGTCGCCAAACGCTGATCACGGGGGAGAAAGCCACAGTCCCGAGACTCCAAGAACATATCCCGTAAATAGGGAGCCATCTTGTCAGGCCTCAACTTGTAAAGTTCAATAGGCAGGCCATTGAGACCCATTGCTTTCCCGGACTGCAGGGAACGAATCGCAAGAGCCACCTCATCAGCTGTTATTGCAGCGTCCATTCGTTCCCTATCGACATCAGAGAGATCAGAGAGACATGGCAAAGCAATATCACGCAACAATAGATGTGAGTCCTCCTCTGGCCTGTCCGACACAGAGGAGTACACTGCTTGGAAGTGATCTGCGAAACACTGAACGATCTCTTTGGGGTCCGAGATCCGAGCACCACTAGCTGTCTCAATCACAGGCACCACCCGACTAGCTCTATCCTTCTTATCCAACCGCGCAATCAATTTACCAGCCTTATCCCCCACATCATACAGCCGTCCCTGCTGTTCCCTACTCATGGCCTTAGCCGCGTCAGTAACCAATGCCCTGTACTCAAGTTGTTTAAGCCGTAGTACATGTGTCGTGGCACGGGTGACCCCCGCTCCAGGTCAAGCTCTAAGTCCGCTATCTCTGTCTCGATCTTAACCACCTCCTCATCCCTCCGCTTCTTAACACCCGCTATTAACGACAGGGCCTGACCCCTGAGGACGGTTTTAAAAGCCTCCCAAAGCGATACCACTGACGATACAGAACCCTCGTTTTCCAAAAAATACAGGTCAAGAGATTTTACCAGGGCAGCACGAGTTTTAGGGTTTCGGAGATACCACGGGTTAATCAGGGCTACCCGTCCCTCGGTCTCGGAATACAACTCCATACGAAGCCATAAAGGAGAGTGATCCGAAATTCCCCGAGCCAAATGCTTAACCTCAGTGATAGAAAGAGCCTGTGCAGCCGGTACCAAAACATAATCAATCCTAGAAAGGCTACCATGAGCGCCCGAGAGGAACGTATACTGCCGCTGAGCAGGGTGTAACAATCTCCAGCAATCTACCAGACCCAAAGTGTCGAGGAAATCATGAAGCCAGTTCTGTGCACCTCAGAGGTCCCTGGGTGGGTGCCGATCAACCATACCGGAAACCACTGCGTTAAAATCACCACCTAAAAGCAATGACCCCTCGGGGAGAGCGAGGATAACCCGCCCCAAGTCCGCGAAAGTAGTCGACTGTAGGCCAGGGGGGACATATACAGAAACCAGGGAAAGGGTTCGGCCCTCCCACCTACCCGTGAGAGCGGCATAGCACCCTCTATCATCGAGGACCGTGGAGTCAATCTCCAGTGGGAGAGAATTCTTAATCAGGATACCAACCCCTCTAGAACCCAAGGAAAACCCAGCATGTGCAACCAATCGATACCCCTTCCTATTCATAGCACGACAGGTATTGCCAATCAAGTGCGTCTCCTGAAGAAGGACCACGTCAGGGGAGAGACGCTTCAACAGTTGCAACACCACCCCACGTTTTATCCCATCCCCCAGCCCATTCACATTCCAACTCATTAGTTTCAGCCCCCTACCCCCCATCCCGAAAAAGAAAGAGGATCCAGCCCCGGGAAGAACTCAGCACTTCGATTAAACGAGATATGGACACATTGCCTTGCAAAGAAACACACACACACCCCAACAGAACCCCCCAACCCCCCCACCGACATCCAGTTACAAAACCCTGCACCCCTGCGTAAGACTGAAAAGCCACCCAAACTTGCAGTGTGCCTGTCGCCCCAACATCTAACTAAGCTACGAAAAGAAACTCAGAGGAGGAAAAAGACCCACCACTAGCCCCGCAACCTCCCAAATGTACATCAAATCGCTTGTCAGGATAATCGAACCACAGTTCAAGGCCTTCAGGAGACCCCAAAATACCAAGCAACCGGTGCCTATTCCTGTTCTGTCGGTCGGTCCGCCCTCCGCTCCGCCAGACTGCTCCTCCGATGGATGCTGGTTAGACAGAGTGTCCAGCCAGTTGGCCACCACCGCCGGTCGATCGAAAAAATAAGTCCGCTCCGCATGTTCGATCCTCAGCTTGGCCGGAAAAAGCATAGCATATTTGAGGCCCATGTCACGCAGACGTCTCTTCACCCTCAAGAAACCAAGTCTTTGCCTCTGGACCGCCTGGGTGAAGTCCGGGTAGAAGCTGAAATACATGCAAATTAAACTAATCCTTGGGAACGCCTACTTTAATGTTGTGAAACCTCAGTTTATTAATGTGATCAGTGCAGATGTCTGTTTGGGAGACCAGAGAGACACACAATTGAATCATGGATGGGAAAGTGCGAAATTGTGACTTGTGTATTTATAATGATATGAAATCCCAGCCTGTAACACAAAGCACTGTGAATATGCAAGTTATTATTTAAAAATTGTATTATACACTGTATAAGCAAGGCTGTTGGAATTATGCAGCGGGAAGGACAAAATTATGTGGCAGGATTGACTAATTTGTACGGCGAAAAAAAAGCAAACATATGTATCTTAATGCTGCACTTTTTTCAATAGTGCTACATCTTTATTTTAGCAGTCTTACACATGTTAACACTGTGTGGGCAAATGTTTCACCTCATTATTGCCACATTGACCCCCAAATTCAGCATTAAGCAACTTGGGGAGTAAACCCTCTTAGCAGAGGATAGAGAGGTCCTAGATATGTAAATGTAGTGTACTTGTATAGCGCACAAATCGACCCCAGCTGGGGTATCTCTGCGCTTGTACGAATACTGCTGAGGAACCCTTCCTGGCTTTTCCCTGTGAAGTGCCCACTCCTGGGCACCCCCAAGGTGAAGCCAGGCATCCTAGCGTTGTTGGGGCCGTTGTGGAGATTAAGCAAGCTATTGGCCAGAGTTGCAGAGTGGGACCCATGATTAGAATAGGCACCGAGGCGAGAATTATCAGGTCTGAGGAAATTGAGCCCAAGACCCGCCGAGGCGGGAATTGAACCCTGGTCCCGGGCTAGACCTCTGCATCAGGGTCTGCCGCTCTAACCATTGAGCAACACTTCTCCACAGATATGCCTATAGTGACTGATGAGCTATACATCCCTATTGATAGTTTAAAAGCTGGGATGGCTACAGGCCTGGACTTTATTCCTGCAGAAATTTATAAGATTTTTTCAGGGGCTTTGAAAGGGTTCTTGACTGAACTGTTCCAGGAGATTCAGGATTTGCTTCTTCCGCATGATAATCATTGACTAAAATAGTGGTGTTTCTAAAGAAAAACAACCCCCCTACGGAGTTTGGCTCATACCGCCCCTTCACTCTTATTAATTGTGATTCAAAGATCTACGCTAAATTCTTGGCCACCTGTCTATCTACAGTTATTAAACAGCTTACACCTCCAGGCAAGAATTGGTTTCATCTTCGGCAGGAGCATCACTGACCATATCCGATGGTTAATCACCCTCTTTGATGCGGTTGGTGTGTCTCAAGACCTTACTGTTTTATCCTGTTGGATGCCGAAAAGGCATTTGATACGGTCTCCTGTCTGTTCCTTTGGACAGTAATGTCCTACAAGGGAATCAGTGATGCAAGCCCTCTACCATCTGCCTAGAGCCAGGATCTCTCTCATGGGAGGTAACTCTGATGAGGTGGTCATAGAACGGGGTACCAGGCAAGGGTGTCCCTGCTTCCCCCTGTTATTTGCACTCTATATTGACCCCTTGATCAGGCCAATCCATTGCAATAGTGCAATCAAGCCGATCAAGTTACCTGGGGGGGAGACGAAGATCTCGGCATACGCCGAAGATTTGGCTATTGCTACATCTGCAACTAATATAGCTCTCATAGAGATCGCAAAGGAGGCTAAGAGGTTCTGCAGATATCAGGATATCTATTAAACAGGGACAAACCCCAAGTTATTATCTACAAAGAGGAACTACTTCGGGATGAGCGGGTCACTAAAGAGGCAGCCTATCTCTGAGGTATCATTAGCTCCGATGTCGGAAACACTGTGGAGGCCAATCTTACTCCTTTGACTCAGGAGGCCGAAATGGATTTTGGAAGCTGGAATAATCTAATGCTTTCTCTGATTGTAAGGAGTAATTTAATCAAAATGATCTTTCTCCCCAAAATTCTTTATCTCTTTCGTGCCATCCGGTAACAGTTGGTTTCAAATCCTCGATGGGATGCTGATGAAATTGCTTTGGGCGTATGCGAATCCTTCGCGTTTGCTTGGATTTATGACATTACCCAACAATCACGGATTGTTGGGTAATGTCATATTGTATTAATGTGCAGCAGGACTGCAGCAGCTTGCAGCCCTCCTAGGGAAAGGGGGTGTCTCTCCGGGACAAGATGAGTTGACTCCCTCCGTATAAGAACTTCTTATAGGGGATAATGCGAGCGGCTGTCTTTTCCGGCAAACCAATTTCTGATATTATTAAAAAAAGTCAACTTTAAAGTTCTTTTGTATTTGGGGTAAAATTTGTAAAAAAGCTGGTCTCGGGAGACTTAACTGCTACCCCACTACACTGGATAACTCACTGGTGCCTGATATCTTTCATGATATTCATATGAGAAGATGGGGTTCACATGGAATTTGTACTCTGGCAGATTTGTTTGCGTTTAAGTCTTTTAAGTCTTTCGAGGTGATGTGTCAAGACTTGTTTCAATCTTTATATAACACATGCAAAGATAGTTAAATGGGGGAGGGGGTACCTCAGAGACTAGTTGCCCCAGATGTAGGGAATATGGTACAGATTTTGTCCACATGTCCAGCGCTAGATGTTCTTAACTCCAGGATCAATGGCTTTCTTGTCAATAAATTAGGGATAAATGTCACTCTGTCTCCTAGGTGGATTCCTTTAGGGGTCCATGATTAATTCGTTTTATCCAATGTTGAACGTTTCATGTTGATAGCTATGGCTATCTTTCAGAACTGCTTAACTTCTGCTTGGCTTGACCCTTCCCCCCCCTTGTGTTCCATCAGTGGTTTGCACGCCTAATTTCAATCTATTACCTTGAAAGTGCTATCTATTCACAAAAGAACTTGAAGGTCAGGGAAAAGATGTCGAGAGCTTGGCTTCCTTTTAGCAACTGAGAATTACAAAACGTCACTGGGCTTGGGGGGACACCTGGGGGGACATCTAGGCGAGTTGATATATGTGGGGCTGCCTATGGTATGATCGACCATAGTGAAAGATATTTGTACTGTCTTTTCTTTCTGCTTTCATTTTCTCAATAATTAAGAATTGTATGAATTTGTTATCTCAAGGGAAAATGTCTGTTTGGGGGGCTGGAAGGGGGGGTTGGTTATGTATATTATCAGGGTATAAAATCAAATAAAGAATAAATAAGAAAACAGAAAAGTGACGGCAACCTTTGCTAAGGGCCTTCCACTGCGTGGCAACGTGTGTTATTGCCTTTTAATAACATTTGATCAGCTTGAGCTAGAAACACTTTTTTTTGTTAAAATCTGTAGAATAAGCAGCAAATGGTGGATTATGTGGTAAGTGCAGCAAATCTATAATTATGTGGAAAATGCTGCAACCACAAAATTGCATAGTTTCAATTATCCTGAGTTTAAGATAGGCTGCTAGAAAATGATTTAGCATTTTAGATAAAACATGTACTTTTAAAGAATACCATTTAGAAAAAGGTAATTACACAGTACCTAGTGCAAACACTTTTATAAGTCTATTAAAATGAAGCTTTCTAAAACCCAACACCCTTAGATCACCCCCAAAAAGATAGTGACTTCATAAATTAAAGCCTGTATTCTGTTCCTAACAGCGTTTACATTTGGTGATTTGCCTATAGCAAACATTTACATTCTTTTCAGATTACAGGTACTCTGGTGAGAAGGCCTGTTTCTTCTTTAGTTCTGTACATGGATAGTCTGAAGGAGGTGCCCGAGAAGAAAAGGTGTCATGTGTGGGCTAATTATTTCCGTTACAAATGGAAAGGCACAGCTCTCACACTCAGATCCCTTGAGGAAGGTGAAGATTTGTTTTAATGGCCATCATTACCATTAACGCAGCCGGTGCAGTGGCACTAGGGCAGTGCACCCCAGTTTTAGCTGTGTTACTAGTAAAATGGTGGTGCTTTTGGCCTCATGTGTAGGGGGGATGGGCCAGTTGAGAGAGTGGGCAGAGTAGTAGGTGTCATTTGTGCCACAGATGCAGTTGCCTGGGGACCCATGCTTGTAAGGCATCAACTAAACCCCAATTTGTATTGTTTTACTATCTTTTCTTGCTTACGTTAGGTTAGGGCCCAGTGCAACCAGTGTTGCTTAGGGCCTCGGCCCAATGGGCCAAGAAAAGGGAAAATTGAAGCAGGGGAGACACATAGGCTTAGGCATCAGAGAGATAGCAGAGTGGGGAATGGGGCAAGATGGAGGTCCATTTTTTCAGTAAGGGGCAGAGACGACCACCACATAGCAAGGCAGTCAATCTCTTTCCTGAAGCAGGTGCAATGGCACTGGTGCCCAGGAGTGAGAAGCTCACTGCATAACAGTTATGACTGCCTTAATTTACCAAAGAGAATTGGAGGCTCGCTTTTCTTCCTAGTATTAGAGGTGAGGGCACCCTTGCTGCAAAGTGATGGGCAACATGCCGGTGCTCATTTTATTCTGAAAGGGACAGAGAATCTGTTCTAAGATTGGAGTGATGGCCATGCTACTCAGGGCTGCAGCAGGTGCAGTTGCATTGGGAGTGTGAGGGGCTCACGACACCCCAATTATCAGTTGTCATGCTTTTGCTTGATATTTATGCTCTTTTTTAAGTCTCACATTTAGGGGCCGATTATGATGGCGGACGGACCTGAGTCCGTCCGCCACCATAGAGTAGGAGGGACCGTCCGCAGGGGCTGCGGCGGTCCCTCCGTGCAGATTAGGATGTGACCGCCAGGGTGGCGGTCACATCCTCAATCTTTAACATTGCGGCGGGTGCAGCTTCAAGCTGCACCCGCCGCAATGTTAAAAATGCATACATTGCATTTGTATGCAGCAAGCGGCAGGCACCGCGCGGTGCCTGCCGATTACTGCATACAAATGCAGGGGGGTACCATAGGTACCCCCCATGTGCACCCCCCACCCCCCTTCACCCAGGGGGCCCGCAACGGGCCCCCGCAGTGAAGCTCCGTATGCTTTTCCACGGCGGAAAACCCGCCGTGGAAAAGCATTTCTTTTCAGGCATCCTAATATGGCTGACGGTGTCTGAGAGACACCGTCACCATATTAGTGCTTTTCCGCCGCGGTTGTAAGCCAACCGCGGCGGAAAAGCTGTGGACGGAAACCAGGACCCACCAGCCATCCTAATGTGGCGGTGGGTCTTTGGTGGGTCCGCAGAGGATTTTCCGCATCCTCCGGGCCGGCGGTGGCTTCCGCCGGCCCGGAGGATGCGGAAAATCCTCCATCATAATCGGCCCCTAAGTGTGGATTATCAGCTTCAGAAAAAGTACTCCTGAAATGGTTATCCTGCCCCCTGGACTTGGCCCTGACCATGCCGCTCCCCCATGTACTGGCATAAAGGTTTGAAGGGAACCCTACTTGAAATCATTTTGCTCAGGGGGCTAACTGCAAACAAAGTTTGAAGACCTCTGCATCAGTGTGATAGATATGCCATACGAGAATCCATTTACTATCATGTATCAGCTGAGCTAGTCTATCCATGTGTGGGTCACATGAAGCAGAAGACTGCAACCTCTTAGTGTTCAGGTGACATTACATAAACACGCAGACAAAAAAGCAGGTCTATTCCATGAGCATCCTTTGATTGTGGTGCAGGTAGTGAATATCCGAAGTAACACTTCCAAGGTGCGATCACCAGGGTGACCCACACTGGGTGGTATGCTAACAGCTGGTTTAAACACATGAATCAACTACACTACACCTCCTCCTTCTCTTTCTTCCTGACAGTGGCACACCTGGAACTTTTGGATACTTCAAAAGTATGGTTATTTATTATGCCAATTTGTGTCATTACTCACCATGTTATAGTAACTTTTATAGTAACTTCTAATATCACAGGTACTAACAGCACTATCTATACAATCTCGTACAGACCCTGAAAGCCTCCGTGAAGTGTACCCCCTATGTAGAGCGGTTGAAACACATCAGAAAGGCACATGAGGAGCAATTTTAAGTATCTGAGACAAATAATCCTCTCACAAGGAACAATTTTGATGGTTATCCCAATTTCAGGCATCGTCAACTTGCCCTCATATGGGACTTTTTGTTGTTGCTTTTTCAAACTACATTTTTCTATATGTGGATATTGCAAGATTTGTTTAAGAGCCAAACCCTCACAAAACTCATTGTCTGAAAGTCAATTGTGTACTTGTAATACTTTTATTAATTAGTTCCTACCAGTTTGTAGATGCGCCTATATTGAATACTGACAAATCATTAAAAAAAGAACAAATTGTACAATGCGTTGAAATAGGTCTGGGTGTGGTTAAACTCAATAATCATGGTTAATTAATGACCAGTAAGGGTGTTTATTTTGTAGATTTAAAATGGGTCCCTCTCTCATGAGTCTTATCAGGATCCTCCCCCTAGTAGTCCAGTGCAGAGTAGATCGCTGAGCGTCCCGCAGATTGGACTGAAACGAATTATTGATGGAACAAATCGAGTACCACCAATTTCAGGCAATTGCAGTTTGACTTTCTCTTATTACAGACATGTAGTTAGAGAGCATATGGAAAGCAGCTTTTATGCCATTTGCTCAAACCAGTGGCTTAGCAAGGTCTGGTGGTACATAATGCGGAAAATTTCTGGTCACGCCCGCCTTGACAAAATGGCAAAAATATATTTTGAAAACACATTTTTGCCCTTTTGTCACCCCCCTCAGTTATGACACCCGGGGCGGGCGGCACCCACCGCACCCCCCTTTCTGCGCCACTGGCTCGAACATATCCTTATGTACGTAACCTTGTTTAACTTCATTCAGTTTCAATTAATGTATATAATTATTTTTTTATTTGTATTTAAAACATGTTGCAAGTGTCATATTTTTAGTTTGAGGGTTAGGGGTAGTTGCTTGTGAAATTAAGACAATGTAATTCTTCTTCTCAGACTTTGAAGATATTCTGTCAACTGTGAGCTTCCTGTTGGAAAAGAATCCCAGTGCAGAGTTCTGGACGTCTTACCAAGTCAGAAGGTAAATATATCGAACAGATGCTCTCCCAGTTGCCACTAACTTTATTCACAATGCCCACCAACCATTACAAGGCAGACAGAAGATGTTCATTCTGGTATGTCTGTTCTTCTCTGCAGATGATATACATAATTTTCACACACAGGAGATATAGGTTGCAGAAGTTAAAAAGTGAATTTTCAAACATTCAAAATCAGGGCCGGCGCTAGGCATGGGCAGTGTGGGCAGCTGCCCAGGGCCTCACGTTCAGGGGGCCTCGCGCCCCTGTGAAAGGTCACACTTCCACAGCCCACCACAGGCCCCCTGTCTCACCTGATTACATTACGGGTGGGGGAAGGGACAATTAGAATGGGGGACGGCACAACAGCTGGGCCAGCAATTATGTTGGTTCACAATGTCAGGGGCAGGGCAGCGCCTCGGTTAAGTACCGGCCATTATCGGCCCTTTTTGTGCATTTTGTATCTAGGCAACAGAAGGCCCCTTTGGTTCCAGCACAAGCCAGATACAGGTAAAAGGAGGTGGGTGAGGGGAGGAGGGAGCAGCCTTCGAATCTTTATAGGGCAGAGTCTCATCTTCATTGAATACAGCTAAAGTTTGGTAATAATAATGCCTGTGACATACAGTGATCGATACATTCTTCCTAGCTTGATAAATTAAAAGCAATTAATTCAGTTATGCAGAAACACTATCTGACTCATACTGATCTGACACAGGGGGGCAGTGTTACATACAAAACATAAAAATATTTACAGTTGTCGTTGCCATCTAAGCTAGGTACAGCTACCACTTTATTTTCTGCCCACTATTGAAGAACACCCCTTCAACAGAGGTTTTTTTTTGTTGGTTTTTTTGTACTCTGATGAGCTCTCAGCAGTGTCTTGGGAAGTGCCTTGTTACTGTTTGAAGACCCATGGGAGGGGGCCCCCCTCCCAAGGCCTTCAAGCACTGGATCGAGCTGCAAGGTCATAATGTGGGGGGCCCCTTCCCTGGGCCTTGTAGCCTTTGGTGTCTGTTTCAGAAAGCGCAGCAGGAGTGTAAGTTTTAAGCAGGACTCATTCATATATTGGTGATACATTTGGCAAGTCAGTGAAGGTGGCAATGTATGCCTCTATTGAGCCTGTCCTGGACTACAATATGGTTATCATCTTTGGTGGGCACCGTAGCCATCGGTGGCTTTTGGGCAGGAAGCAGAGACGTGAAAAAGTAAGTGAAGCAAAATCAGTTGCCGTGGAAACCACGTTCATAAGATACTAGTGAGAACGCAACAGCACTTTGCCGTTTAAGTATAGTGGACCTTTAAAAAAAGTGCTCTAAGCTTTAAATTTTGAACTGGGGCTCGCTTTAACATCCTTGGCTACCGTGCTCATTCTCCGCCCACAACAGTTTTCAGCTGTGCCAGAGGTTAATACCTAAGTTTTTAGCATTATTATATGTATCTTTTGGTGACAAACATCCCCGTGATTCAAATACGTGTTCAGTAATATCCAAATTGATCTTTAGTGCTTCAACATCAACCATATAGTTTTAGAATGTAAATATTTTATTTTTTACTAGATAGTTTGAACACCTTACGTCCCAGGTCTGATACCTTGGAGATAAGTATGTGTCTGGATGCTCTCCCATGATTGTGTTGTTTTAGAGCTGGAATTTCGTTGACACAGGCCAAATATACAATGAAGTGTCTCAGTTACATTTAGTGATCTTTGAATCCCTGGAACTGACCAGGGTAGTACTGTCTTCTTGACTCCACATTTTTTCAAGTAAAAACACACCACTGTGATTGGGTTTGCGTATTATGGGTTATAAAAACAAGCATTGGCATAGCCAATATGTCTCGCTTTTGGGACCTTCTAAGTATTTAGTTATGCAGCACAATATCTTTGGTGCAACCACATCAACTGTTGCATGGCTAAACACTTATAAGGTCCCAAAGGCGAGACCTATTGGCTATGCCAATGCTTGGTGTGGTTGTGTGTGTGTGGTTGTGTGTGTGTGGTTGTGTGTGTGGTGTGTGTGTGGTTGTGTGTGTGGTTGTGCGTGTGGTTGTGTGTGTGTGGTTGTGTGTGTGGTTGTGTGTGTGTGGTTGTGTGTGTGTGTGTGTGTGGTTGTGGTTGTGTGTGTGTGGTTGTGGTGTTGTGGTTGTGTGCGTGGTTGTGTGTGTGTGGTTGTGTGTGTGGTTGTGTGTGTGTGCGTGTGGTTGTGTGTGGGTGGGTGTGGTTGTGTGTGTGTGTTTTTGTGTGTTTGTGTGGTTGCGTGTTTGTGTGGTTGCGTGTTTGTGTGGTTGTGTGTGTGTGGTTGTTTGATTGCAATATTTCCTTTTATCTGGATATTTGCTCACCTGTTTTCCATCCCCTCTACTTTTTGTCCGTGTTACTGATATCCACATTAGTTAGCTTCAGTGATGCCAAATAAGTTCAATAGTACTGTGATGTTACTTTCTGTGATGTCACTTCTTGTGACGCAATATTCAATTAGGTGGGCCTCACATCTTCCCTTTCGCCCGGGGCCTCAGAAGGCCTAGGACCGGCCCTGTTCAAAATCTGTAACCATGTTTTCCATTCCCAACATCCAATACATTGGAGAGTAAAGTAAAAACAGTAAGGCATTACTTTTCAGTCACTGAAAACTTTTCTGGTGCTCTTGTTAGCATATACTGTTTGGGCACATGGGAACTCAACCAAAGCATTTGTCAAGTAATGCAAAACAATTACCCATGTTGTAGAACGAATGGGCTCGAGGTTATCATGCCTATACCGTATTGATAATTGTTACCATATGGGATAACACATTGGACTTAGAAATTCAAAAGAAGCTGTGTGATCGGCTTCTGGTGTTGAAAATAGAATCCATATACTATTTGTAAGCCCTGATGAAGCAACAGAAATAATATTCACGTCAGAAAACACGTGTTGGCTCTTAGTACATTTTAGGGCGAGCTTCTGTAAAGCATAAAATTTAATAAATAATAAAAGTTAAAAACGAAATATTTTTAATCTAGCATTACTCTTTTTTTTCTTTTTACTAAAGAACGACTCTATCTGGTCTACTATACATATGCTAGCACTCCTATCCAATATATCTCTTGCCATTATTGTCTTCTGTGACCATCCATTCACACCACTTCCATCTATTACATTAGAAGTAAGTTCACTTCCTTACCCTCTTGAACATAGAGTGATTCATGAGAGTTGTGTGGCGTGACAGATTGTGGACGAAATGCACTTTGAAAACTGTGTTGCTATTAATTTGTAATAGAGACATTGTCAAAAAGGTCCCTGCTGCTGTGAGGTATTCTTGGGAAAGCATTCTAACTGTTTGGCTACTTAAAGTGGCAACATTTAATATTACTCTTTATCTTTCTGTGATCATGTTAGCAAAAGCTAGTATCTATAGAGTTAATAGAATATGAAGGCACATTTCCATTTCATAAGCTGTACAGCGTCTCTGAATACATGTTTTTAAAATTATTGTTAAGGAAAGTTTTTGTATCCTTTACCCTTAGTGCTGACTGGTCAATAGAGGATCTGCTTCATAAATGGGATATGAAGTGCGTCCACATTCCACTGAAGTCCTTTGGTGCTGAAAGTGCTACCTTGGCTGGCTCCGATCTTCCAGGAAGGCACACTGTTCAGATGATCGTGTTAACTGCGTCCCACAGTTCAGTAACACCTATGTAAACTGTTTTTGATAAGTATGGACATATTTCAGATTCAGATGCAGTGTTTCTATAAACTTGACTTAAAAAATGTGAAATAAAATGTATAAGTATGTGTTACAGGAAACACTAGACCTAACTATACCAAAGCAAGGGTTTTTGTGGCATTGATCTCATGTGATTATTTTTAAGTTCTGAATGTTTGTTCCTGTATGGAGTGTTTAACCCCTTCCATGCTTATGACAGAACGGTTCCGTCATGAGCGACGGTTGAGCTGTGCTCATGACAGAACCGTTCCGTCATCGTTCCATTGGCTCAATGGAACGTTCAGCACAGCGCAGGAATCTGCGCCGCGCTGAAGCGGTTAAAACATGCTGGTGGGAAGAGATGGGGAGCATCAAATGTTTATGTAAGCCTCTTGCCCGACAGGTGGACTGATTTTTTACGTGCATCTACAAATACAACAATTAAACTCTTTTTGTCTCCTTCATTTTTATTGACTGAACTGGGGAACTTTACAACATTAACGGGTTAGTTAAAAGAAGATCCATATCTTAACAGTGATTGATGCACTTCTAGCAGAAGCCAAGGATTTGGTAATTGGGTGGCTGGTTATAAACACGAAATTCAGTGTTAGACCTGTCAGCCCTAGGGTGGTCTTTCCCCGTTTTTTTCGCCCATGCCTTGTTTTTTCCACCATCTTTTTCGTTGGACCTAGGTCTCTGGGCGCCTTACCACTGCCAATCAGTGCTAAGGTGCAGGTGCTCTCTCCTACCAACATGGCTGCCACAGGCCCCTGCTACTGCGGAGTGGTCTTTTTAGTAACATACTAGTAGTCAGGAGCTAGCTGGGACATTAGGATACTGTAGCAATGGCATCCCGTCTTTTCTGCCCATAGCCCAGACTGTGGAAGCTCCTGGAACCTTCCGGAATAAGGGAGGGGTTAAACTTTGCCGCCTGACCTAGAGGTATTTAGGGAAAGGAGTGAAACTTGCTTGTCAGTTGGGGCATCACTGGACCTGGGGGAACCTCTGCAGGAGTTTAGGTGGTAGGGCCTAGGGGAGGAACCTACACTACTGGAAGTGACTGGGCCAAGTCACTGCCTTCTCAGCCGAGTGAGGGACTCTACCAAACCCACTGATCTGGCCCAGCATTGGGGAACCCAGGGAACCACTTACAGTGAGCCAAGGGAACCATCCTGGCTCTGACCCACCAACTCAACCCCCCGTTCTACCTATCCCCCCCAAGAAACTGCCTAAGAAGGGCGCAGAAGACATCAAGCGCCAAGAAACACCTGTCTACAGAGAGGACTGCTGGGGGATCAACCAGGTACCAGCGCTGCATCATCCAAGCACTCCCTGCTCGACCTGTGCCCCCCCCCTGTGCTGTCCTGCCTGTTATTTTGCTAAACTGCCTGAACTGCTATCCCCCGAAAGCGCTCTCCTGGTGTGCCCCTCCGAGCGCTGTGGCTATAGAGACTGTTGGGCTCCAAAGCGCTGTAAAACCTAGAGCGCTATATTTGCCAAGCGCCCCCTGCCACTGGGAGCGCTGTGCCCCTTTAAGCGCATTGTGAACTCACCTCCGCAGCCCAGGTCTTCGCTGTGTGCCCCTGTGAAGCGCTGAGCCATGGAGCACTACTGGCTGTCCACGCACTGTTGTGGATCACCACCGCGGCCCGGTGCCGCGTGAAAGAGGTGCCGCTGCTGTCCCCGAGGCCGCTGGAGTGCACTGGGCCCTGCCGTCACCGCAGCGGCCCCGGCGCTTTGCTTGAGACTCTCCCGCTGCTGTCTTCATCGTCGCGGCGGCCTCCGGAGCCAGGAGAGGGCCGCCGTAAGGCCGCAGTAGGCCTCGCCAGGCCTGGGAGGCCGTGAACACCCTCCTCACGTGACCGTGGCGCCCGGCCGCGTCATCGGCCGCACCCCCACCCTTGTTGCACCGCCATTGGCCTTCCCTGCCGCACCCCCTTGCCGGCCGCACTGTGATTGGCGGCCGGCGTTACATCTGCCCGGAGCCGCCTCCGATTGGGCCCGACGCCGGGTGAAGCCCCGGAAGCCCTAGGACCAACCCTTCACATCGGCGAGGGGGATCCCGGGCAAAGGAGAGCCTCCGATCGGCCCTGTGCCCGCCAGGTGCCCCGCCAAGGTGCTGAAGAGCTGCGGGGAGCCCCCGCAATCCCATGGGTCCCGCGTGGGATCGGAGACCAAGGTAACTCCCCGTGGAGGAGGGCGGAAGGTCGGGGAGAAGAGCGCCCCTCCCCCGCCCCTCCTCCCCCCCCCCCCCCCCCCCAGGGAGCAGAAAGGGAGCCCCGTGGCCGCCCCTCCCCTCGGCTCGGGGGGAAACTGTAGTTGGGCCCCTGATGACTGTTTGGCAGAAAGGGTAACCCCTGGCTAGGGGACTGTGCTCAATAGACTGCCTTAAGCAGGAGCTGAGTGATAATATTGAGGTGCCCTGCTCGCAAAGGTTCCTATGTTGGATGATTCTGGAATACTGTTTTATTGATCTTGCTTACGCCAATGCTAATGCTAGGCCTGTCTAATGAAATGTTGATTGATTTCTAAAGGAATGTTATTGCATATGTTTATCCAAAGGAGGAATACATGAGTTTCAAAGGAGTGATTGCACTTATGGCTATACAATGAAATGTTGCCTAAGTTTCCAGGGAATGGTGTTACTCTGCTTCTCTAATGTAATTTTGCCTAATGAATTGATGCTAAATTGAGGATAATGAATTACCTATCAACAATGAGATTAATCTAGATAAAAGCATATTGATTTTAAACGACCAGCTGGTGTGGTGTCATTTATTGTGTGCGATCCCTGTCTCAGTGCGAGTGTGTGCTGCACTTCTACTTTACACCTAGGTTTCGGGTGCCTTCCTGCTCGCGCCAAGCTACCCCCGTAGAATTGGTGACCCCAGTTCTCACACTCAGAAATTGGAAAAAGCAAATTGACACTATTGTGCTTCACTTTTCGATGTAATCCTGTAGAGGACCAGTGAAACCCAGGAGTATGTGAATTTTAAGGTATTTTGAGACTGTCTTGCCTTAGTAGAGTTGTTACTCAGCATTTTTTTCTACAATATTGCTCAATAAATCTAGCTTAACCATAATGTTAGTCAATGTTCTACAGTGAGTGCAAAGAACCTGTGCAGGGGGTGATCTCCTGTGTTAAGGAAACCTGAACTGACCAGATGCTGCAGAGCTTCAGAACTGCAGAGTGGAACATTAGTCCTCCATAGTCTTCCCACAGTTTGATTTTGTGAGTTTTAGACAGTGTTCCACCGGATTTCCCTTGGAAGGTAAACCAAGAGGAATGAGCAAAGAATTAGAATTAGATGCATTTCTTTGTGTGGCAGAAACATTTAGCCAGTCGAGAAAAGTGCTTTTAATGGTTTCAGGGAGTTCAGCAGCAGCCAACAGTGACCACTTCATTTGTTTTAATTGAATGTGTACGGCAACGTTGTTTTCATAGAGTGAGACCTGGATTTCACCATCTAGGCAATGGTGGCCACCTAAGTTATTTTATTTTTTGTTTTATTGCAACAGTATGTTTGGGAACATATGTGTTATTTTTATATACATAGACTAGGATTTCACCAGTTAGCAATTTATTTATTTTATGATTAAGATAAATGGGAAAGTAATGGAAATTATGGTTTGACCCCAGGGAAGTTGTGGACGATTTTATCACAAAATGTGTGTGGTCGAAGGAGAAAAAACTACACAAAGTGTTTGCGAACACAATTAGCTAAATGTGTCATTCATTTAAGATGGTTGCATGTATGCCTGGCTCCCTTGAGTTTTGCGTGAGGAAATGTAATGTCAAAGTGTATGTAGGAGGCAGAGGAAAGTTGATATTCATATGGCTCAAGCAAATAGGGACCTCTTCACTGTTTTGGGGGCTCTTTCAGAAAAACTTTAAATTTATTATCCATGTTCAGCGCGCCTACGCCCTCTTATGACAGTTTACAGGCAGTGCCATCTGAAGAATTATTGGGGCCTTGAGAAAAACATATTTTGGGGACCCCTGTTTAATCAATTTATACTTAATAGGGAGTATAAATCACACATTTCCAAATGTAATTACCAACACCAATTCCTGGTTAAGCAAGAAGGCCTACAATTTGCAAAAGTCATCGACTTACAAGAACCACAGTTATAGTTCGTCAATGGAGAGACTTAAAAGCCAGTGGACTTAAAAACTAGAAAGGCATTAAGATTTCTTTTTTTGTAATGCCATTTGTTTAAGATAGACGTGGTTTTATTGCAGGATTTTCAGGAACATTTTATATTAATTGTACACGTTTATTAAACATCTAACTACTTTACACCTTTTTGAGATATAGCTAGTTGGAAGCAACACAAATGTCAAGAATTCTGAATTAAAGAAGCTGAGCTTTGTTTATATAAGGCTGATCATACACATTCTAGCTTTTATCAGAAAAGGAATGTCTCCAGTTATACATATCTCAATATAGGCTCAAGTGAGTTTACAGAGAAAGGAAAAAAATAAAAGACACAGGTCGTTGGCAACAGAAAATATGTTTACTTAGAATACGGCGTGGAGACATCCGGCCCAGCAGGACTGAAGACTATGAATTTGCTACATGCAGGCAGCCTCTTTTTAAATACTCACAAATCATGCTGACTTCATACATATCTTCTAAAAAAGCAATAACAAGTCACAGAATAATATGAGTCAATGATTTACTTCCGCGTAAACACCACACCACCTGCATCCTTGAACTCGTGTCCTCTCCTCTCTTTTATCCTTAATATTCTTATCCTTTAACCTCTCCTTCCTGAGTGTGTTTTTGTTCTGCTGTTACTCAGGTTTTCTTATCTTGCTTTCTATACTGTTGACTAAAACTACAGGATTCAAGCTGAGCCACAAGTGCAGGCAGCAGTTGTCCGTCACAGACATACAAGAAGAGGTCACGTTAAAAGCAGTGGTCCCGAAGCCACGTGGATTGGCCCACTCTTGCCACACAAAGTCAGATTTAAAAAAAAAAAAAAAAAATAGAGGCTATGCTACAAATGTTCATGACACTGCCGGTGTTGTGTAATATCTGGTATCCCCTTGGGATCGTGTATCCCCTTCACTTCGGCCGTCTTCGGAGAATTAACTCAGCCCGGGCAGGATCAGACAGAAGCAGTCGATCTCTGCTCGGGCTGAGCACGGGGATACACGATTTCATGGGATACCAGACAGCTCAAGCTATAAATTAACGTGTTTCTCTGAATACTGGAGCCACTGCTGCACGAGAGACAGGAAGCAAATCGAAACGTACAAAGCACGAAAGGTTAAATAAATGTCGAAGTGAAAGAATGGAATGCTTATTTTCCAAGCAAATCGCAACAAGAATGGAATGCTTATTTTCCAAGCAAATCGCAACAAGTACAAAGAAAGAAAGGTGAAATAAATGAAAATTAAATAAATGCACGGAGTCACAGTCAAAGAATGGATTTTTTTTGTGGCAAGTAGTACAAAGAAGGAAGCACTGAAATAAATGAAAATTAAATAAATACATGCACGAGTCCGAGTGAAAGAAGGGAATTTTTATTTTTTGAAGCAAGTTGCAAGTAGTACAAAGAAGGAAGCGTGAAATAAATTAAAATTAAACACATTAACGGAGTCAGAGTGGAAGAAAGGATTTTTTATTTTTTAAACAAATCGCAAGTAGTACAAAGAAGGAAAAGTGAAATTGTGAAAATTAAACATATGCACAGAGTCGGAGTGATGGAATCACATTGTAATTTAAAACATGAGGAGAGAGAATGACAGAAAAGGTTTTAGATTGCTATGTATGACATTCTCATAAATTCAGTGTAATTATGAGTGACATTTCAATAACCATCAATCAATCAATCAATAATTTGTAAAGTGCACCACTCACCTGTGAGAGTCTCAAGGCGCTGGGAGGGAGATAGAGGGCTGGGGGGTTGCTACTGCTCGAACAGCCAGGTTTTGAGGCTTCTCCTGAAGGTCAGTAGGTTCTGGGTCTGCCGTAGGTCGATGGGGAGGGTGTTCCATATCTTGGCGACTAGGTGGGAGAACAATCTTCCGCCGGTGGTCATTCTTCGGATGCGTGGGATGGTGGCAAGGGCGAGGTCAGCGGAGCGGAGCTGGCGGTACGGGGTGCAGAAGGTGAGTTGTGTGTTGAGATACGCTGGGCCGGCGTTGTGGAGGGCCTTATGGGCGTGGGTGAGGAGCCTGAAGGATATCCTCTTGTTGACGTGGAGCCAGTGTAGGTCTCTCAGGTGTTTTGTGATGTGGCAGGGGATGTCGAGGATGAGGTGTGCAGAGGCGTTCTGTATGCGTTGGAGTCGCATCTGGAGTTTGGCCGGGGCTCCTGCTTAGAGTGCGTTGGCGTAGTCCAGTTTGCTGCTGACGAGGGCCTGGGTGACCGTCCTTCTGGTCTCGGTGGGGATCCATTTGTAGATATTGTGGAACATATGGAGGGTGTTGAAGCAGGAGGAAGAGACAGTGTTGATTTGCTTGGTCATTGATAGCGATGAGTCTAGGATGATTCCCAGGTTGCGTGCGTGGTCGGTGGGTTTCGGTGCGGCTCCCAGTTTTGCCAGCCAACGGAGTCATCCCAGGCGGAGGGAGTGGATCCGAGGATGAGGACCTCCGTCTTGTCCGAGTTCAGCTTCAGGCAGCTGTTCTTCATCCATTCGGCGACGGCCTTCATTCCCTTGTGGAGGTTGGTTTTGGCTGTGGTGGGGTCATTGGTGATGGAGAGGATCAGCTGGGTGTCATCGGTGTATGAGATGATGTTGAAGTGAAGTGGTGGAATCGGACGATGTTGGTGAGCAGTGCCATGTAGACTTTGAAGAGTGTCGGGGTGAGTGATGATCCTTGGGGTACGCCGGAGATGATCTTGGTGGCTTCCGAGCAAAAGGGGAGGACACTCTGTGTTCTGCCGATGAGGAAAGAGGTGGTCCAGTCCAGTTCTTTATCGCAGATCCTTGCATTGTGGAGGCGTGTGTGTAGGGCGTGGTGGCAGACGGTGTCGAAGGCGGCGACAGATCCAGAAGGATAAGGGCCACGGTTTCACCGCTGTCTAACAGGGTCCTCATGTCATCGGTGGCGGAGATGAAGGCGGTTTCAGTGCTGTGGTTGCTGCAGAATCCCGATTGGGATGCGTCCAGAGCATTGTTCTCTTCGAGGAAGCGTGTCAGTTGCTTGTTTTAAAAAAATATATATTTATTTGCTTTTTTAAAACATATAAACATAAGCATGTCACATGAAATTGTCCACCATACCCTACCCTCCTCCACCCTCCACCCATCCCTCCCAGAATCTCACAGAAAACACTACACATGGATACAGTGGTGCTCCACCTATCGTAACATTGCACATTGCCGTCTATATCCTCCCCCGCATTCACCAGGACAACAGGGTGGCCTGACCTCCTTCTTTCACAGTCCTCCAGCCAGACCATAATAGCGTCTCCATTTCCCCCCACACTCTTTGAACTTCTTAGGGCAACCTTTAGCTTTGTATGTGACCCTCTATGCTGCCATAAAAATATCCATGCCTCATCTCCATTCATCTAGTCGAGGATGTATGGGAGCGCCCCAAGCTCTAGCCACATCTCTCTTAGCTACCACCAAAGCCAGTGTAAGGAAAATCAAGAGTGGGCGATTCAGATCCACTTAATTTGTTATACCCAACAGAACCAGTTTAGGCTCCACTGGGAGGGTCGTTTCCAGTATGTTACTTAATTCACTTAATACCTTGGCCCAGTAGTCCTGGATTACATGGCAGTCCCAGATGGTATGATTACAGTGGGTGGTTTTTGGTGGTTTTTTTTTCTCTTCTTCTTTGTATTTGTTAATCCTTGTTGTGTTATTCTACATCGAGCTGCCTGTGGAAAGCGCCGGGACACTCTTTTAGAGTAGCCGTGCGCTATATAAACTTAATATAACATAACATAACATAAAGTATCCCTTCACATACCCACAACGCAGACAGTTAGGATCACTGTCCCGCCCCATCCGGTGCAATCGGTGTCTATCGTAATAAACCCTATGGAGGATTTTAAATTGTATGAGCCGAAGCCGAGACTTTATCGCGATTTCCCTGGGGTGCATCAAGGCTGTCTCCCAGTCAAGTGTGTCCATCTCCCCCAGATTTAGTTCCCACATTCCTTTCAATTTCACCAGTCCATCAGGCATATTGTTAATCAACCTTGTTATAGGTCAGGGAAACTGGTTTAGTCGGGACGTGCTCCTGCAGCAGACGGCCGTCAAGTGGTGCATACTCCGGCAGGGGACGTGTGAGCACAGTCTCTGCCCTCCATGCATGACGTACCTGCTCGTATTTCAAGTACTGAGTATGATGCAATCCATACTCCACCCTCAACGCATGGAAGGACTTCAGAGATACCAATGTCATCCCATCTTTTAAACCCCTTCAGTTTATGCAATTCCTTTAACTATGTACAGTGCCATATCGGTTTTTGTTTAGTCGGTTTGTGTACCCAGTCAATCCTCTTAGTCGCCCTCTCCCATGTCTCCACAGTCACACGCATTGCTCAGAGTAGTCTTTCCCTTCCCCTGCTTCCATATATGTAATGCAGACAGGTGCGCTGCGCCATTGTCCCTCTCTCCAATCTATATGTGGGGTGATTGGCCGGGGCATGGAGCCAGTCATTTATTGGCGATAAATGTTTTGCCCAATAATACGCCTCAAGATTGGGTAAGGAGATCCCTCCATTATATTTGTTCCTCTGCAGTGTCTCTAGGGCTATTCTAGGATGTTTCCCCAGCCAAAGCAACGACAGGAGCTCTTCATTTATATCTTGAAAAACCTGTCGGGGAAGGGGGAATACTCATTCTGTAGGGCGTACAAGAACCATGGCAGGGTTATCATCTTGAACATTGCTGCACGTCCTAGAATCGTGATGGGGAGGGTCTTCCATCTAGCTGTGTCACTAGCGAAGTTTCTGAGCACTCAATGGGTATTTTTCTGATATGAGAGTGATCGGTCCTTCGTCACTTATATCCCCAGATATGTAAACCCCTCGCCCGTGACCTGAAGCGCATCAGGCAGGGTAGGCCATACCTCCTCTCCCCTAGGGCAGTACAGGAGTGACTTATGTCAATGTATCGCGTATCCTGAATGGGAGCGGTAGCTGCCCAGCAGGGTAAATAGTCGTGGTATCGAGACCTCTGGGTGAGTGACATATAGGAGGATGTCATCCGCTTATAGCGATATTTTCTCCTCAACCGTATCGATCCGGTCAGTTTTAAACCCTCTTATCCCTCTGTCGAGTCTTATCTCACACACCACTATTTCTATGGTAAGGGCAAACAATAGCGGTGATAGAAGGCACCCCTGCTGGGTCCCTCTCCGTATGGGAAAATCCGCTGACAACACCCCATTGACCTTTAACCTCGCTCTCGGGTCAGTATAAGGAGGCCTACCCACCTCCTAAACTTAGGACCAAAGCCAAAGTTAAGCAATACTCCCTCCAGGAAGGGCCAGTGTTCTGCGTCAAACGCTTTTTCGGCGTCCAAAGATACACATGGGAGTCCTGACGGTCACACACCTCCATCAACCAATTATGAGTTCTCCTCAAATTTAACCTGGTTGCCCTATCTGGCAGGAAGCCGGTCTGATCCAGGTGGACCAGATCTGAAATCACGTTTCTCAGCCGCAGCGCCAGAATCAACGCCAGGAGTTTAACCTCCACGTTTAGTAGAGAAACGGGGCGATACGACGCGCACTCCTCCGGCGGCTTACCTTGTTTATAGATTGGTATAATAGGGGCCATACGTAGATCCGGAGGCAGTGTGCCTTCCTGAACCGTCCCCAAGAACAAGGCCAGCAGGTGATTAGTATGTAGGTCCGCCGTTTTTTTTAAAGAATTCTGTGGGGAACCCGTTCGGTCCTGGGGATTTCCCCGGGCGAAGTCTGGCTAGGGCCTCCCTGACCTCTGTGACTGTTATATCTTCCTCCAGACTCACGTGATCTTCATCCGCTAAAATGGGGGTTCTCAATACTGTCTAAATAGTGCCCTACATCCTCTGTCGAGCCTAGGTCTCTGGCCTTGTAGAACTCCTCATAGTAGTCAGAGAATGCCTGCGCTGTCTGGTCATCAGTCCGCCTAATAAGACCCTGGCTATCTGACACTTGTTCCACCCATAGCGCATCCTGCGCTTTACGACTCAGCTACGCCAAGAGTTTCCCAGACTTATCCCCCACACCATACAATCTATGTAAAGTCGCCTGTGCCTGTGTTTTGGCTTCATCCGTCACCAGGGCCTTGTATTGCTCCTGTGTATTCACTAATGGTCTAAGAGATTGCGCGACACGATCTACCACGTGCCGCCGCTCTAGCTCCAAAATACGAGTTTCCAGGTCATGTAGTTCGCCCTGCTTCCTCTTCTTTTCCCCTGCTAACCTGTTCTGGGCCCTATCACGCATGACCGTCTTAAAAGCTTCCCATAATATCACCCCTGACTGTACCGATCCTAGATTTTCTGTGAAGTACATCTTCACGTCCGCCCTAAATCCCCGCAGTAAGTCCTTATTCTGGAGGTCCCATGCCGTCAGTCGCCAGGTCCTGCCCTCTTTTCTGTGTCTCCTCCCTAATATCACCAGAAGAGGCGAGGTTCCCCACACCTGATATTCTGCCTTATCCTCCGTGCTAAGAGCATGGCGGGGAAGGAAGACATAGTCCAATCTGGAATACACCTTGGGAGCCCATGAAAAATAAGAGTAGGTTCTAGTGTCCGGGTGGAGCCATCTCCAGGTGTCCGTCAATCCTAGCGTGTCGATGCACTTCGCCAGGGGGGGACAATGGTTGGGGATCAGTCCGCTCCCTTGACCTGTCCAATGGAGCGTACATAACATCATTGAAGTCCCCTCCCACTACTTGTAGCGTGTCTGGCGTATTCAAAAGGATATCAGCTAAACCAGCGAGGGTTCTAGCCTGAAGTTTTGGTGGTGCATAAACAGAAATTATCTTGATCTTCTGATGTCCCCATGTTCTCATAATCCCCACATAAGTGTCTTCCGGGTTCGTCCATGTTGGTGTGACTGCAAAAGGGGGCGACTTCTTAATCAGTATGGCAACCCCTCTAGAGCCCGACATGTACCCAGCATGGGCCAGAACCTTGTACGACCCCCTGGCAAGGAACCCGCATCGTGTACCGTTTAAATAGGTCTCCTGCAGCTGGACTATATCTGGGGCTACCCTTCGAACATAGGACCTAACCAACCCCCTTTTTCTCTTGTTTCCCAGGCCATTCACGTTCCATGTAAGGATTCGTACACTGCCAATGTCTTGCGCGGACGTTCCCAGGCTAACCAACACCGCAGGGGACATTAGTCCTGACTCGCTCATTCCAAGGCAGGCGTCTGGTGTGTGGTATGCAGGTGTATGGATCAGTTCCGTTTGTGACATGCTTTAAAAAGTTAACTGTGAACCCCCCAAGACTCATCCAAAACTTCCCCCTCCCTTCCCCGTAAGCAATGTAGCTCCACCCCGATAACGCCCCCTACCCACGTCCCTCTCCCCTCCAGTCCCATCACCATCCAAAAGACAGAGATAAAGCTTTCCAGGTGAAGGAGGTCTGTCGCCCACCCAATCTCACCCCCAAAATATGAGAAACCTGCTCTAAACCTCTAACAGAGGAACATGTAAAGGTAGAAGCACGAGCAGGTAAGAACAAGAAAGACAATTAGACCAAAAGAACAAAGCAAACAGAAGGGGGTGTCCAACTTGCGTGCTCCTTGGCCACATAGTCAATACTCGATCAGCCATTACTGTCCCATCTTCATGAATTGGAGTCCAGGTGGTCCCCCTGAGAAGCCCCTGTCCCTTGTGTAATCTCCTGTTCCATATCATTTATTGCTACTACCAGTGCATGTAGTTATTGCTCTTCCGATTCTTCTCCCTCAGAGGAGGTACCTCCAGGTTCTCCCTCCCCTTTTGACTGTGCTTTTTCCGCAAGGCAGCGGAACCTGGAGCCCGTCGGCCGATTAGAATCGAGAGAGGTCGTGCTCCGCCTCCTCCGCCGTACAGATCCGGATTTGGGATATGGGGTTACAGCCAGGTTCCGGCTTCCGTGTCTCTGCCTCGGTCTCATTGGTTTTGGCGATCCTCTCGGGCCTTCCATGGATCTCCCCATAGCAGGTTCCTTTTGAACCCCAGACGTGTGTCTTATCAGAGGAGGGCGCTCCTCCATCCACTGCCATGCCTCTTCCGGGTTTTGAAAAAAGTATGATTTCTCCTTGTATATCACTTTCAGCTTTGCAGGAAATAGGAGCATGTACTGGATGTGAAAGTCTCTCAGCTTAGCCTTAACCGAGTCGAAGGAGCGACTCTGCCTCTGCACTTCCTGGCTGTAGCCCGGGAAAATCATTATTTGGGCATTTTCTAGGCGGATTTCCCCAAGTTTTCTAGCTTACCTTAGAATCACATCTCTGTCCCAAAAATTCAGGAAGCGTGCAATGACTGTCCGAGGCCTAGCTCCTGCTGGTGGCCTAGCCAGCAGCGCTCGGTGCACCCTTTCTATTAAGAAAAAAGTCGAGAATTTGTCCGAACCGAGCAGCGCCCTCCACTGCAACCTGGCAACGATCGGAGGCCTCCTCTCGCCACGATCTCTCACTCATCAGGGATGGTGAAGCGAGGGGGGGTGGGAGACAGGCCGCTCAAAATCTCATTTTGGGCCCGCAATGATGTTGCCCCCCCCGTAAAGTCTCACTGACTTTTTGGGGATCCCGGCACTCTCGTCGCAGCTCCAGGAGACCCTCTAGTGTCAGTGTTCTCGGAGGGCTCAGTCCGGTTCCCCCGCTCCACGACCCAGCAGGTAGATGGGGCGGGTGCCTCACTCTGCGTCCAGCCACGGCCTCGGGTCCTCCAAAGCCTTCACTGTCAGCGCCGCTCTCCCCGGGGCCAGCCCTCACCTTGAGACGCAGCAGGCTTCCGCTGGGCCAGTAGGCCAGACCCGATTCAGAAAAGGGGGTGGTGATGAACAGAGTGTCTGAATTAAGCAGACCACTCTTACCCAGTCCAAAGATCAGGGCTTGATCCATCACCGTTATTTAGCTCACTGCCCCATCCCAGCTCAGAACCTGGCTATATGCAAATTAGTCTGTCCCTGGCCCAGTGCATCATGGGAACAGGGCAGACCAAACTACCAAGCCAATTCTTCACCAGAAAGGATACAAGCTACCGGGGACCGGTTTCTGGCATTTCAGCCTCGTCGGCCCGGCTTGCTTGAATCCTGATGGAGCAGTGAGCAAGGGACTCATGTCTGAGTGTACCCTGCCACACCTATAGTGAGTCCCTTGCTCATTGCACCATCAGGATTCAAGCAAGCCGGGCCGAAGACGGCTGAAATGCCAGAAACCGGTCCCCGGAAGCTTGTTTCCTTCCCAGTGTAAGAATTGGCTTTTGTAGTCTGGTCTGCCCTGTTCCCATGATGCACTGGGCCAGGGACAGACTAATTTGCATACAGCCAGGTTCTGAAACTGGGATGGTGCAATGAGCTAAAAAACGGTGTTGGATCTAGCCCTGATCTCTTGACTGGGTGAGAGTATTCTGCTTAATTCAGAAACTCTGTCCATCACCACCCCTTGTTGTAAATAATTTTGTCCACCCTAAGCGTGGAAGGGTATACTCAGATGTGAGTCCCTTGCTCATTGCACCATCAGGATTCAAGCAAGCCGGGCCGAAGACGGCTGAAATGCCAGAAACCGGTCCCCGGAAGCTTGTTTCCTTCCCAGTGTAAGAATTGGCTTTTGTAGTCTGGTCTGCCCTGTTCCCATGATGCACTGGGCCAGGGACAGACTAATTTGCATACAGCCAGGTTCTGAAACTGGGATGGTGCAATGAGCTAAAAAACGGTGTTGGATCTAGCCCTGATCTCTTGACTGGGTGAGAGTATTCTGCTTAATTCAGAAACTCTGTCCATCACCACCCCTTGTTGTAAATAATTTTGTCCACCCTAAGCGTGGAAGGGTATACTCAGATGTGAGTCCCTTGCTCATTGCACCATCAGGATTCAAGCAAGCCGGGCCGAAGACGGCTGAAATGCCAGAAACCGGTCCCCGGAAGCTTGTTTCCTTCCCAGTGTAAGAATTGGCTTTTGTAGTCTGGTCTGCCCTGTTCCCATGATGCACTGGGCCAGGGACAGACTAATTTGCATACAGCCAGGTTCTGAAACTGGGATGGTGCAATGAGCTAAAAAACGGTGTTGGATCTAGCCCTGATCTCTTGACTGGGTGAGAGTATTCTGCTTAATTCAGAAACTCTGTCCATCACCACCCCTTGTTGTAAATAATTTTGTCCACCCTAAGCGTGGAAGGGTATACTCAGATGTGAGTCCCTTGCTCATTGCACCATCAGGATTCAAGCAAGCCGGGCCGAAGACGGCTGAAATGCCAGAAACCGGTCCCCGGAAGCTTGTTTCCTTCCCAGTGTAAGAATTGGCTTTTGTAGTCTGGTCTGCCCTGTTCCCATGATGCACTGGGCCAGGGACAGACTAATTTGCATACAGCCAGGTTCTGAAACTGGGATGGTGCAATGAGCTAAAAAACGGTGTTGGATCTAGCCCTGATCTCTTGACTGGGTGAGAGTATTCTGCTTAATTCAGAAACTCTGTCCATCACCACCCCTTGTTGTAAATAATTTTGTCCACCCTAAGCGTGGAAGGGTATACTCAGATGTGTGTCCCTTGCTCATTGCACCATCAGGATTCAAGCAAGCCGGGCCGAAGACGGCTGAAATGCCAGAAACCGGTCCCCGGAAGCTTGTTTCCTTCCCAGTGTAAGAATTGGCTGTTGTAGTCTGCTCTGCCCTGTTCCCATGATGCACTGGGCCAGGGACAGACTAATTTGCATACAGCCAGGTTCTGAAACTGGGATGGTGCAATGAGCTAAAAAACGGTGTTGGATCTAGCCCTGATCTCTTGACTGGGTGAGAGTATTCTGCTTAATTCAGAAACTCTGTCCATCACCACCCCTTGTTGTAAATAATTTTGTCCACCCTAAGCGTGGAAGGGTATACTCAGATGTGAGTCCCTTGCTCATTGCACCATCAGGATTCAAGCAAGCCGGGCCGAAGACGGCTGAAATGCCAGAAACCGGTCCCCGGAAGCTTGTTTCCTTCCCAGTGTAAGAATTGGCTTTTGTAGTCTGGTCTGCCCTGTTCCCATGATGCACTGGGCCAGGGACAGACTAATTTGCATACAGCCAGGTTCTGAAACTGGGATGGTGCAATGAGCTAAAAAACTGTGTTGGATCTAGCCCTGATCTCTTGACTGGGTGAGAGTATTCTGCTTAATTCAGAAACTCTGTCCATCACCACCCCTTGTTGTAAATAATTTTGTCCACCCTAAGCGTGGAAGGGTTTACTCAGATGTGAGTCCCTTGCTCATTGCACCATCAGGATTCAAGCAAGCCGGGCCGAAGACGGCTGAAATGCCAGAAACCGGTCCCCGGAAGCTTGTTTCCTTCCCAGTGTAAGAATTGGCTTTTGTAGTCTGGTCTGCCCTGTTCCCATGATGCACTGGGCCAGGGACAGACTAATTTGCATACAGCCAGGTTCTGAAACTGGGATGGTGCAATGAGCTAAAAAACGGTGTTGGATCTAGCCCTGATCTCTTGACTGGGTGAGAGTATTCTGCTTAATTCAGAAACTCTGTCCATCACCACCCCTTGTTGTAAATAATTTTGTCCACCCTAAGCGTGGAAGGGTATACTCAGATGTGAGTCCCTTGCTCATTGCACCATCAGGATTCAAGCAAGCCGGGCCGAAGACGGCTGAAATGCCAGAAACCGGTCCCCGGAAGCTTGTTTCCTTCCCAGTGTAAGAATTGGCTTTTGTAGTCTGGTCTGCCCTGTTCCCATGATGCACTGGGCCAGGGACAGACTAATTTGCATACAGCCAGGTTCTGAAACTGGGATGGTGCAATGAGCTAAAAAACTGTGTTGGATCTAGCCCTGATCTCTTGACTGGGTGAGAGTATTCTGCTTAATTCAGAAACTCTGTCCATCACCACCCCTTGTTGTAAATAATTTTGTCCACCCTAAGCGTGGAAGGGTATACTCAGATGTGAGTCCCTTGCTCATTGCACCATCAGGATTCAAGCAAGCCGGGCCGAAGACGGCTGAATTGCCAGAAACCGGTCCCCGGAAGCTTGTTTCCTTCCCAGTGTAAGAATTGGCTTTTGTAGTCTGGTCTGCCCTGTTCCCATGATGCACTGGGCCAGGGACAGACTAATTTGCATACAGCCAGGTTCTGAAACTGGGATGGTGCAATGAGCTAAAAAACGGTGTTGGATCTAGCCCTGATCTCTTGACTGGGTGAGAGTATTCTGCTTAATTCAGAAACTCTGTCCATCACCACCCCTTGTTGTAAATAATTTTGTCCACCCTAAGCGTGGAAGGGTATACTCAGATGTGAGTCCCTTGCTCATTGCACCATCAGGATTCAAGCAAGCCGGGCCGAAGACGGCTAAAATGCCAGAAACCGGTCCCCGGAAGCTTGTTTCCTTCCCAGTGTAAGAATTGGCTTTTGTAGTCTGGTCTGCCCTGTTCCCATGATGCACTGGGCCAGGGACAGACTAATTTGCATACAGCCAGGTTCTGAAACTGGGATGGTGCAATGAGCTAAAAAACGGTGTTGGATCTAGCCCTGATCTCTTGACTGGGTGAGAGTATTCTGCTTAATTCAGAAACTCTGTCCATCACCACCCCTTGTTGTAAATAAGTAGGCCAGACCCGGCGTCCTCATCCCCTCCAGACCACTCTCCTGCTCCCCGGGACTGATGCAGCGTCCCGTCGGAGCCCCGGTCCACCTCCGTGATCTCAGCCGAGTCAGAGGGAGATGGAGCCGTACGTCCGAGGTGCCCAGCAATTGGCGATATCTCCGGCTGCACCGCGATCGGGCTCAGCGCCCCAGTGGCACCATCTTGGATCGCGTTCCGAGGCCTCTGAGCTCTTCTTCGCCGCCTTGGAAATAGGAACACCCCGGCTCTCAGAATACACTCGATGTCGTCAGGGGGGGTCAGGGACCCCTGCGGATGGTAAAACTTCAGTTTTCAGGACTTCAGGCCACCATTAAAGTTGTTGGATCGCAGAGAGTTGCCGGAGCAGCGCAGGCACACGTCCTACTCGGCCATGTTGTTGGCCATGCCCCTCCGTGTCAGTTGCTTGTTGACCATTTTATCAATGACTTTCGCCGGGAATGGGAGCATGGAGATGGGCCTGAAGTTCTTGAGGTCCTTGGGGTCCACCTTGGCTCTCTCGAGTAGGACGTTGATCTCGGCGTGTTGCCAGCTTTCCTGGGAATGTGGCGGTCTTGAAGTAGGTGTTAATGATCTTGCGGAGGTGGGGTGCGATGATGGTGCTTGCTTTTTTGAAGACGTGGTGTGAGCAGGGGTCGACCAGAGATCCGGAGTGAATGGTGCTCATGATTTTGATGGTGTCATTGACGTGGGTCCAGGTGAGCAGGAGGTAGGTGTGGCTGGGGGCAGTGATTCTGAGGTGTCGGTTGATGTTGGGGGGAGTCTGTGTGTTGAAGCTGTAATGGATGTCTGCGATTTTGTGGTGGAAGAAGGTGGCTAGGGAGTTGCAGAGGTCTTGCGATGGCAGGATGTTGTTGGAGTTGGAGCCGGAGTTGGAGAGTTCCTTGCGGATGTTGAAGAGCTCTTTGCTGTTGTGTTCATTGACTATGAGTGACTCTTTCTTGCAAGCAAAGTCAAGTAATAAAGATGAGGTGAGCCTTAAATATCAGAAGTTACACCCATTTCACCAAAGAGAAACTCTAAGAAGTTCTTAAAATTACTGCAAAGCACCAGCTCTGGAAGGGCACTGACCTCGTACTCGCGAGCCGCCCTGGATGGACTCACTCAGGCACCAACAGACTGAGGCTCTAGGGAGGCTGCATCAATCCTCGTGATTGCTCCCTCGGGCTCAGCTTCCAGCTTGTTTATGTGTAGGCCTACTCACCTGCGGCAGTCTTGTGTGCAGGGGGTGTGCCAGGGCAGTCCTATGTGGAAGGGAAGTATGGAAGCGGGGATGCTGGGTGTAGAGTGGGAGAGTTTATGGGTTTCTCTGGTGTTTTTTGAGGGTGTGGGCGAAAGATTTACTGTGTAGGCAGGGTTCTCATGCAGGGTCCCTTACTTCTTGTGGCGCTGCAGATAACTGCTGTTTATCTTCTGTGAAGCGCCAGGAGGGCAGCATGCTATTTTTGGGGTTAGGTTCTAAGTGCAAACCCCTTCATCCCTGGGGCGGCCATTACCTGCTGAGTGCATGAGTATAATCCATAACTTGTTTTTCTGGCCTGCTCTGTGGGAATTCAAGACCAAACTGACTGCTGGGGAAGCTAGTACTGGCCCACGTGGAGCGAGATTAAGTTTCAAGGTGGGGCGCTGGTTCCCTTACCTGCTGCTGGTGTAGTCACACTCTCTCCCTCCTGGATGCTGCTGTCTTCAGAGTCGGCTGCAGCCGCGCTTCTTCAGGAGTGGAGTTGACGACTCCTTGCCGGCTGCGCCACAGCATGCATTCTGAGATGAGTTCAGTGCTGCCTGTCAGACACCACCAATCCTGCAGCTGTCTGGACTGGGATGGGACTGGCCATGTGTCAAAAGACTGTCATATTATTCCATTACTGTCACGTTTTCCGCTTGCACGTGCCTGCTCGCCAATATTTAAAGAGAGCGAGTCTCTTGATAGAAGCTCTTGGCCATCATTTTAACACTGACTGTGAGGTGCCATCATGTGACGAGTCTCACAGTGAGTAACACGTTTAACCTGAATGGATAGCCGGTGTCAAGGGGAAGTGAATAAACTTTGTTACATTGCAGCCTCTGCTCTCAGCCTTCCTAAGCCAGCCGAGTCACGAGCTAAGCCAGCCGCCCCAACCTGCACGAGCAGAGCAAACCGTGAGCTGCAATCTGGATTTAAGTTTCTATCAGAGCACTAATAGCACTCTGGATTGATACTGAGGCACTACAAATACACGACTTTCCATTTTAGCGCAGTGACGCATACCACCACACTAAAATGCGTTAGTCTAACACCGGATGGCAGAGATTAAAAAACCTAAAAGGGTAAAACCCATCAATATGGGAGGAATATTAAAGTGTGAGGGATAGAAAAAGGCAATGGGAAAAAGCAGGATAGGAAAATGGAGAAATAAAACATTTCAGTTTATGCACAATGAACAATTTACAAAACTGTTTACAAAACATATAACTGACACTGCATGCACTCTGACTCTAGGCTTGACCTAAAAAAAGAGATATGATAAAGTCGTAACCCTTTTTTTAAATTACTGGTGGGGTAGGAGGGAAGGCAGGGGATACAAGGAGGGAGGGAAGGAATTGGTGTTGGGGGCAACATGGACAATGAAGGGTGTGGAAATTAAAGCACGTTTTTTTCAGGCTGGAGGTACAGCTGGAGGTACAGCTCTGCCAAGTATCATGCATCAATGGTTAGACGAATGCAGTTTAGCATGGAAGTCCTCATCACCACACTAAAATGCTTAGTCATGCTTTCAGAGCGCCTCCTATCACAGCGGCACTACTAGGCATAAGAAACTACAAATAGAATCAGACCATTGCAAAAGCGGGAGCAGCGGGGTGGCTGCAGGCAATGCTTTGCAAACTGTGCTGCTAGTGAGCCTGCATTATACACTGCCACCTTCAAAGTTGAGGTTCTTCTCTACTAATAATGAACACAAATTGTCATCACACAGCATAGGGCAACCTCATGCTTTGGCTGCAGTGCAAATTAAAGCTGAGCCTCATGAACCAAGCCATGTGACATCCCATGGATAAGTCTGTGAAACAGACTCTTATAATTACATCCTCTCTTGAGAGTAGTAATAACTCTGAGACTACACTGCAGTGCACTGCCCCTAGCTCAGACTGAGAGTGATGATGAATCCAGGGGACGACGACTTGCCCTGTTGTATTTCAAAAACTGCCGCCACCTGCATGGCACCGTCAGTGACAGTTAACTCAATTCCACAAAGTCAGTGATTGGATGATGATTGGCCAGTGACCCAGCAACTGGTGAGCAAAATGATTTTTTTGTGTTACTGCACAATGTGTGCTCCCCTGCAGGCATAGAGTGAGTGGGGCTGTCAGCACCTCTCAGACCACGCAGCGCTATAGACACCCGGCCTCATTGGCAGTGCTTTGTTTGTACTACCTTTTAATTTATAGCAGATTACAGTATCTTTTCAGATTTTTTGCATCAATCCCACAAGATTTTACATCGGGTTCCCTTAGGGGATACCATATATAATGGCCTATACCCGCTATACTAACTGCTATTCCCTGTGTTTCTTCTGTTAGAACTTACCAGTGCTCAAAGTGACATGGTTTTATGTTGGATGGTATAGTATGTAATAAGTTTATTGTGCAGTTAATTAAAACCATTACAATAATTCACCCTCTCTTATAAACAGTAAAACATCAGTTTTTAAAAAAGGCTGATAGCCATAGTTAAAAACACACGTTAAGATTGCAAAGAAAATCCACAACCCCAGCCTTGGTGATCCATAATCTTGTTTCTTCATTTCGGTCGGCAAATATTAGTAGCAGTCCATGAGATAGAAATACCCCCCTTATTAAAGTCTTGGCTGCAGAATGATGACAGGCCGAGAGGCGCCGATTTAAAGTGCATAGTGCTGCCTCAGCTTCCGTTGGTTTGTGCAAAGTATGTCATATAGTTAGCCTTTCGATGATTTCCTTTGAGGCTTAGGTGTGCAAACAACTTGACATTATGTGCTTAAAACTAACCCTGGACGAAGGACTTCGCTACGCCCACGGAGTGGGCGTAGTGTTGCCTACTTCACCCTTTGCAAAGTAGGCATAGCAGGCAAAACTACGCCCACTCCGTGGGTGTAGCGAAATTGCCCGCCACCCGCCTCCCTCCCGCCCTCCCCTACATACCTAATTTCTGCAAATACTAAAGGAAAATTAAATAAAAGGCACTTACCTTGTCCGCTGCGTCCCGGGGCTCCCTCTTCTCGTTCGCGCCGCCGTCTTGGATGCCACGAAAAATGCGCATTGGTATCCAAGACGCACCTGGCATCTGAGAGGTATATGCCATGATGAGCTGAGCTCCTCATGAGCATGGAAGGGGTTAAAAACTTTACCAGACAACAGCTTAGTTGAGTGTCTTGATGGGTGATCACAGTATTTCTATGCCAAATAGGGACCTTCTTTTGCTTTCCAACATCGTTTACTATGGGGATACTGACTTTTATGGCTCACGCATTGCTGTAATATCTCTTATCCCCAATGTTTCAAGACTTGCGCTTTAACCATTGGCCACTTGAAGTTGTCTTTTATTTGATAGCAGAAAACAGTATCTTTTCAGATTTTTTACACCATTCCACAAGATTTTACATCCGGTTCCCTTAGGGGATACTAAATATTATGTCTCACACATTGCTGTGATATCTTGTATCCCCTATGTTTCATGGGTTACCCTTCAGCAATTGACCTCTTGAAGTTGCCTTTTATTTGATAGAAGACTACAGTAACTTTTCATCATTCCACCAGATTTTACATCCGGTTCCCTTTAGGGATACCAAATAAAATGGCCTATACCGGCTATACTATGTGGTGTCCACAGTGTTTCTTGGATTAGAATTTACCAAGATTAAATTAGACATGATTTTAAATTGGATGGGTGAGCACAGTACTTCTATGCCAAATAGCGACCTACCTTTTGCTTTCCAACTTCGTTACTATGGGGATACCAATAATTATGGGTCACCCATTGTTGTAATATCTTGTGTCCCCTAGGTTTCATCAGTTACCCCTTACCCAGTGACCACTTGAAGTTGCCTTTTATTTGATAGCAGACTACAGTAAACTTTCAAATTTTTTACATCATTCCACGAGATTTTACAACCAGTTTGTTTAAGGGATGCCAAATATAATGGCCTATAACGGCTATAATATCTGGTCTTTCTTGGTTAAGAACTTACTAGGATTCAGTTAGATATGGTCTTATGTTGGATGGGTGAGCGCAGTGTTTCATTGCCAAATAGCACCCTTCCTTTTGCCTTCCAACATCGTTTAGCATGGAGATACCAAATATTATGACTCATGCATTGCTGTAATATCTTGTATCCCCTATGGGTTACACTTTAGCCATTGACCACTAGAAGTTGTTTTCTACTTGATAGCAGACTACAGTATCTTTTCACATTTTGTACATCATTCCACAGCATTGTGCGTACGGTTCCCTTAGGTGATATCATATATTATGGCCTATACAGGCTATTATATTTGGTATCCCCTGTGTTTCGTGCGTTAGAACATAACAATATTCAATTGGACATGGTCTTGTGTTGAATGGGTGTGCACAGTATTTCTTTCCCAACTATCTCCCTCCCTTTTGGTGTCCAACATCATTTACTATGGGGATATCAAACATTATGGCTTACACATTGCTGTAATATCTTGTATCCACATACGTTTCGTGGGTTATGCTTTAGACATTGACCACCTGAAGTTGTCTTTTATTTGATAGCAGACTACAGTATCTTTTCAGATGTTTTTCATCATTCCACAAGATTGTAAATCCTGTCCCCCTAGGGGATACTAAATAATATGGATCATGCATTACTGTTATATCTTGTCTAAGTTTCATGGGTTACCCTTTAGCCATTGACCTCTTGAAGTCGACTTTTACTTGATAGCAGACTACAGTGAATTTTCAAATGTTTTACTTCATTCCACAAGATTGTAAGTTAGGTTCCCTTAGAGGATACCATATATAATGGCCTATACCGGCTATAATGATATGATATGATATGATAGAAAGGATTTATATAGCGCTCATTCACCAACGGTTTCTTGGCGCTAGGGTAAGGAGGCGTAAGCAGAGGAGAGGGGGTGCGAGTTATTGGTCATAGGCCTGAGAAAACAGCCACGTTTTAAGAGATTTCCTGAACATGGAGTAAGACTCCGTTTGGCGTAACGTCGATGGTAGGGAATTCCAGAACTGGGGAGCGATGGACGCAAATCTCAGCCCCCCGAGTTTCTTGCGCTTGAAGGCGAGGGGAGTCAACAGATTGCCGTTGGCAGAGTGGTGGTTCCGGCGGGGGATGTAACGCTGGATTCTATTTGCGATGAAGATTGGTCCATGGGAGGAGAGAGCTCTGTGGGTTAAGCAGCCGATCTTAAAGAGGCAGCGTTGTGCCACGGGGAGCCAGTGGAGGCTCTTAAGGAGAGGTTTGGCTGGATGTGACTTGGGTAGGCCATGAACAAGTCTAGCTGCCTGGTTCTGGACCAGCTGAAGCCTCTGTAGCTGATAAGCCGGTATCCCGGCGTACAGAGATTTAGAATAGTCAATTTGTGACATTACTAGGGCCAAGGTGACCTGAACCAGGGCCTCAAAGGAGAGGAATTTACTGATTTTTCGAATCCTGCGTAAGTAAAAGAAGCAGGAGGAGACTACGGAGTTGACTTGGGTGTTAAGGGTGAGGTCGCTACTAATGAAAACTCTGAGGCTTTTGACTGCTCCGGCAGGAATGGGTGGGGGACCGAGAGTGGGTGGCCAGAAGTTAGGGTTCCAGGGGTTGGATGTGGACCTGGTGAGAACTAGCTCAGTCTTATCTGGGTTTAGTTTGAGTTGACTTGTGTTCATCCATGAGCGAATGAATGTTAGGGTGGACTGAAAGGATTCAATTGCGGGGGGAGAGGGGTCGATGGTAAAGACGAGCTGAATATCATCAGCCTAGTTGAAGATGGCTACATCCCTCTTCCGTAGGTCTGATATTAGTGGACGGATGTAAAGGTTAAAAAGGAGTGGGGAAAGGGAGGAGCCCTGGGGGACCCCACAGGTAAGTTCTTTCCTTTCGGACGTAAAGTCGGATAGACGGACAGCTTGATGACGATTACAGAGAAAGGAGGATATCCATTTGAGAGGGGTACCCTGAATGCCGGCGCTTTCGACACGTTCGACCAAAAGTTTATGGTTGACAGTGTCGAAAGCAGCAGACCAATGCAGGAGGACAAGTGCCTGCGAGATGTTATGGTCCGCCCCTTGTCTCAGCTCATCGTGGACGGCTAGTAGGATGGATTCTGTGGAGTGCTCAGGTCTAAAACCTGCCTGGTGGGGGTCCAGGTAGTGTGAGTTTTCCACAAATGTACTAAGGCAACTTGTAACGTAGGCCTCCAGGAGAAACGGTAGGAGTGAGATGGGCCGGAAATTACTGGGCACGGAAGAGTCTGCTCCTGGTTTTTTCAAAATGGGTCGCACTTCTGCCATTTTGAAGCAGTTAGGAACAATGCCTGACGACAGGGAGTTATTAAGAAGAGACAATGGGATTTCCGGAAGCTGATGGAAGATTTCACGAGCAATGTGGGGAGGGCAGCTGTCAGTAGGGGAACCAGAACGAACTTTATTGAGGAGGGAGAAAAAGATATCTTGTGTGATAGGGGGAAATAAGTCAAATGAGGATGGGTTGTGATATATCTCAGCGGGTACCGGGGGGGGGTGTAGTCTTGGGGATACTAGCTTTGATCGTGGCGATTTTATAAAAAAAATAGGTGTTAAGGGAGTCACAGAGCTGTTGGGACGGGGCTAGTTTGGGGGTTGTCCTGTCAGGTTTGACAAGTTCATCCACAATAGAGAATATTTCTTTTGCTTTATTATCGGAACTGAGAACTTTTTGGGAAAAATATTCGGATTTTGCTTTCAGGATGGCAGCCTTGTATTGATGCAGAGCCATTACGAAGGAGGATTTCAGTATAGGACAGTAGTTCTGTCTCCACTTTCGCTCTGCTTGACGCAGGGCCAGTTTCATTTCTTTCAGGTTAGAGGTGAACCAGCGTTGTGCGTCATGGGGTCTTTTCTGATTCACATTCCTGAGTGGGGCAAGGTTATCTCTGCCTGTGGCCAGCCAGGCATTGAGGTTCACTGCCTGAACGTGAAGAGATAGATGAAAATCGTGAAGGGAGGGGGCTTGGGGGTTTAGAAGTGGCTAGAAAGGAGCAGAGTTTGGTAATGTCGACCCGGCTCCAATTTCTTACTTTACTGAACCCTGGGTGGGGCGTTTTAACATGAGGGTGAATGGGGAGGGAAAGGAAATGAGGTAATGATCTGACCAGGAACATGGGGTGATCTGTATATCTAAGATCTCCATGTTGGAAGACCAGACCTGGTCAAGTGTGTGACCTTTTGTGTGAGTGGGTAGCTTCATAAGCTGTGTGAGATTCATTCCACTTAGTAGCTCTGTGAGAGCTGCCGACGTTGGACACTCACGCGGGTCACCAGGCCAAAAATTAAAATCGCCGATAACGAGAAGTCTAGTGTGATTGATGGCAAGTTCAGCTACAATGTCTCCAAAAGCTTGAGGAAAAGTGGGCATGTAGCTAGGGGGTCTATAAATTACCGCACAAACAATTGGAGAGGTTAGGGAGTGAAGTTTAAACACGAGGAAGTCCACCAAAGGAATACCGGATGAGGAGAGGGAGGTAAATGTATGGGTTTTCCGGATTATGGCTGCCACTCCACACCCAGCTTTTGCCTCTGCTCTGTTGGCGTGGGGCACATAATAATCGTTGGGGATGGCCGACAACATATCTGGGGAGGATTCGTCGTGTAACCACGTTTTGGTGAGAAATAAAATGTCTGGTTCATGGGAGTCTAACAGGAAGAAGATTTCAAGTTGGTGTTTAACCATAGATCGAGTATTGAGGTACCAGATATCCAAATGGTCATATGGCTGACTCGACCGGGAAGGGGGAGATGTTGGGGAAGGGTCCCTGTGGAAGTTAGTCCGTAGAAGGGGATCAGGTGAGGGGGTTAGGGCATGTCTAATCGTGACTTTAGGTGCAAACAGTCCATTTTCCTTAAGGGTGTTGCTAGTGTGTGGGGAAATGGCCTGACGTGTCTGTAAGGCTCAAGAATAATGCCGGGGGAATTGGGCAGAGTGCATGGCCCCAGGCCCCGGTCGGGCGCGGACGGGCGCAGACGGGCTTGCCTTAGGCGCGTCCGCTGCGCGCGTCCGCTGCACGCGTCCGCTGCGCGACGGGTACCACATAGGGAGATATAGGCAGCGAGCCCGACCTAGTCGCGGGACTCTGCCCCCAACTGCAACGGAAGAGTTACTGCTGCCTGTGTGAGCCTGCACCCTCCACAGCAATCGGGTAAACCCGTGGTGGACCGAGGTGCAGGCGGCAAGACACAGCAGGAAGTTGAGGTAAAATAAATGAAGGTAGCAGTCAATTTTACAACACAGAAATGTTAAAAATGTTAAAAACAGGTAGAGCGTTATTAGAAAAGAATGTGGCTGGCGGAGGTTAGAGCCAGAACTCACAGCCGCTCCGGTCTGATTTCACGCGTAATATCCGGTATCCCCTGTATTTCTGGGGTTAGAACTTACCAGTATTCAAATTTACATGGCCTTATGTTGGATGGGTGAGCACAGTACTTCTATGCCAAATAGCGCCCTTCCTTTTGCTTTCCAACATCGTTTACAATGGGGATATCAAATATTATGGCTCACGCAATGCTGTAATATCTCGTATCCTGCACGTTTCATGGGTTGCCCTTTAGCCATTGGCCACTTGAAGTTGTTTTTTATTTGATAGCAGGCTACAGTATCTTTTCAGATGTTTTACATCATGCCACAAGATTTTACATCCGGTTCCCTTTGGGGATACTAAATATTATGGCTCATGCATTGCTGTAATATCTTGTATCCCCCACATTTCATGGGTTGCCCTTTAGCCATTGGCCACTTGAAGTTGTCTTTTATATAATGGCAGACTCCAGTATCTTTTCACATTCATTTTTTACATCATTCCAGAAGATTGTACATCGTGTTCCCTCAGGGGATACCAAATATAATGGTTTATACCGCCTATAATATTTGGTATCCCCTGTGTCTCTTGGGTTAGAACTTACCAGGATTCAATTAGACATGCTCTTATGTTGGATAGTTGAGCACAGTATTTCTATACTGATTTTAAACCTTCCTTTTGTTTTCCAACATCATTTACTATGGGGATACCAAATGCTATGGCTCACACATTGCTGTAATATCTCATATCTCCTGTTTCATAGATTACCCTTAAGCCATTCACCAGTTCAAATTACCTTCTATTATATAGCAGATTATAGTATCTTTTCCGATTTTGTGAACAACCCTACAAGATTTTACAGCTGGTACCCTTAAGGGATACCCCATATAATGGCCTATACTGGCTATAATATTTGGTATCCCCTGTGTTTCTTGGATTAGAAGTAACCAGGATTCAATTTCACATAGTCTTATGTTGGATGGATGAGCACAGTATTCCCACGGCAAATGACAACCTTCTTTTTGCTTTCCAACAGCGCTTACAATGGGGATAGCAAATATTATGGCTCATGCATTGCTGTAATTTCTCGTATCCCCTACGTTTTATGGGTTATCCTTTAGCCATTGACCACTTGAAGTTGCCTTTTATTTGATAGCAGACTACAGTAACTTTTAACATTTTGTACATCATTCAATAAGATTTTACATCTGGTTCCCTTAGGGGATACCATATAATATGGCCTTTACCAGCCATAATATCTGGTATCCCCTGTGTTTCTGGTGTTAGACCTTACCAGTATTCAAATTGATATGGTCTTATGTTGGATGGGTGAGCACAGTATTACCTTGCCAAACAGCAACCTGTCTTTTGCTTTCAAACACTGTTTACTATCAGGATACCAACTATTATGGCTCACGCCTTGTTGTAATATCTTGTATCCCTACATTTAATGGGTTACTCTTTAGCCATTGACCACTTTAAGTTGTCTTTTATTTGATATTAGGCTACAGGATCTTTTCAGATGTTTTACATCATTCCACAAGATTTTACATCCGGTTCGCTTGGGGGATACTAAATATCATAACTCACGCATTGCTGTAATATCTCGTATCCCCTACGTTTCATGGGTTACCCTTTAGCCATTGATCACTTGAAGTTGCCTTTTACTTGACAGCAAACTACAGTAACCTTTAAATAAATGTAATCATTCTACAAGATTGTACATTCAGTACCCTTACGGAATACCAAATATAATGGCCTTTACCGCCTATAATATTTGGTATCCCCTTTATTTCTTGGGTTAGGAGTTACCAGGATTCAATTTGACATGGTCTTATGTTGGATGGGTGACCGCAGTTTTTCTATGCTGAATATCACCCTTCCTTTTGCTTCCCATCATCATTTACTATGGGGATAGCAAATATTATAGCTCACGCATTGCTGTAATATCTCGTATCCCCTATGTTTCAGTTGATACCCTTTAGCCATTGACAAGTTCTAATTGCCTTTTATTACATAGGAGACTACAGTATCTTTTCACATTTTGTAAATGATTCCACAAGATTTTGCATCCGGTACCCTTACGAGATACCAAATATAATAGCCTACACAACCTATAATATTTGGTATCCCCCGTGTTTCTCAGGATGGAAGATACCAGGATTCAATTTGACATTGCCTTATGTTGGATGGGAGAGCAAAGTATGTCTATACCAAAGAGCATCCTTCCTTTTGCTTTCCAACATCATTTACTATGGGGATACCAAATATTATGGCCTACACATTGCTGTAATATCTCGTATCACCTATGTTTCATTAGTTACTCTTTAGAAATTGAGCAGTTCTAATTGCCTTTTATTACATAGCAGACTACAGTATTTTTTCACATTTTGTAAATGATTCCACAAGCTTTTGCATCCGGTACCCTTAGGAGATACCAAATAGAATAGCCTACACAGCCTATAATATTTGGTATCCCCAGTGTTTCTCGGGTTAGAATCTACCAGGATTCAATTTGACATTGCCTTATGTTGGATGGGAGAGCACAGTATTTCTGTACCAAATAGCATCCTTCCTTTTGCATTCCAACATCATTTACTATGGGGATACAAAATATTATGGGTCATGCATTGCTCTAATATCTCGTATCCCCTATGTTTCATGGGTTGCTCTTTAGCCATTGAGCAGTTCTCATTGCCTTTTATTACATAGCTGACCAAGGTACCTTTTCACATTTTATAAATGATTCCAAAAGATTTTGCATCCGGTACCCTTAGGAGATACCAAATATAATAACCTACACAGCCTATAATATTTGGTATCCCCAGTGTTTCTCGGGTTAGAAGTTACCAGGATTCAATTTGACATCGCCTTATGTTGGATTGGGGTGCACAGTATTTTTCTACCACATAGCACCCTTCCTTTTGCTTTCAAACATCATTTACTATGGGGATGCCAACTATTATGGCTCATGCATTGCTCTAATACCTCGTATCCCCTATGTTTCATGTGTTACCCTTTAGCCATTGACCAGTTGAAATTGCCTTTTAGAGTATCTTTTCACATTTTTTACATCATTCCACAAGATTTTGCATCTGGTTCTCTTAGGGAAACCAACTATAATAGCCTGTACAGCGTATAATATTTGCTATCCCCTGTGTTTCTTGGGTTAGAACTTACCAGGATTCAGTTTGACATGGTCTTATGTTGGATGGGTGAGCACAGTATTTCTATACTAAATGTTACCCTTCCTTTTACTTTCCAACATCGATTACTATGGGAATACCAAATATTATGGCTCAAGCATTGCTGTAATATCTCGTCTCCCCTAAGGTTCATAGGTTACCCTTTAGACATTGACCACTTGAAGTTGCCTCTTATTTGATAGCAGACTACAGTATCTTTTCACATTTTTTACATCATTCCATAAGATTTTACATCTGGTTCCCTTAGGGGATACCACATATAATGGCCTATTCCACCTATAATATTTGGTATACCGTGTGTTTCTCGAGTTAGAATTTACCAGTATTCAATTTGACATGGTCTTATGTTGGATCGATAAGCACAGTATCTCTTTGCCAAATAGCACCATATCTTTTGCTTTACGACATCATTTACCATGAGGATACCAAATACTACATCTTGTGCATTGATGTAATATCTTGTATCAAGTATGTTTTATGGGTTAACCTTCAGCCTTTGACCACTTGAAATTGCCTTGTATTTGATAGCAGACTACAGGGTATTTTCACATTTTTTTGACATCGTTCCCCAAGACTTCTCATCTGGTTCCCTTGGGGATGCCAAATATAATTGCATATACTGCCTATAATATTAGGTATCCCCAATGTTTCATGGATTAGAAGTTACCAGGATTCAATTTGACATCGCCTTATGCTGGATGGGGAAGCACAGTATTTCTTTCCAAAATAGCACCCTTCCTTTTTCTTTTCAACTTCATTTACTATGGGGATACCAAATATTAGGGCTCACGCATTGCTGTAATATCTCGTATCCCTTATGTTTTATTTGTTACCCTTTAGCCATTGAGCAGTTCTCATTACCTTTATTACATAGCAGACTGCGGTAACTTTTCACATTTTGTAAATGATTCCAAAAGATTTTGCATCCGGTACCCTTAGGAGATACCAAATATAATAGCCTGCACAGACTATATTATTTGGTATCCCCAGTGTTTCTCGGGTTACAAGTTACCAGGATTCAATTTGACATTGCCTTATGTTGGATGGGAGAGCACAGTATTTCTGTACCAAATACCATCCTTCCTTTTGCTTTCCAACATCATTTACTATAGGGATACCAAATATTATGGCTCATGCATTGTTGTAATATCTGTATCCACTATGTTTCATGGGTTGTCCTTTAGCCATTGACCAGTTGAAACTGCCTTTCATTTGAAAGCAGACTACAGTATCTTTTCACGTTTTGTAAATCATTCTACAAGATTTTACATCTGGTACCCTTAGGGGATACCAGATATAATAGCCTATACGTCCTATAATATTTGGTATCCCCAGTGTTTCTCGGGTTAGAAGTTACCAGGATTCAATTTGACATCACCTATTGTTGGATGGGGGAGCACAGTATTTTTATACCAAATAGCACCCTTCCTTTTGCTTTCAAACATCATTTACTATGGGGATTCCAACCATTATGGCTCATGCATTGCTCTAATAACTCGTATCCCCTATGTTTCATGGGTTACCCTTTAGCCATTGACCAGTTGAAATTGCTTTTTAGAGTATCTTTTCACATTTTTTTACATCATTACACAAGATTTTGCATCTGGTGCTTTAACCCCTTCGGTGCTGATGACAAAGCCAGCTCGTCATCAGCGTTACCTGCGCTGCGCGGATGACGAGCTGGCTTTGTCATGATCAAGCCATTTTTTAAATTCCAGCGCACAGCGGGAAAACGCGGTAGCACTCATGAGGTTAAGGGAAACCAAATATAATAGCCTATACAGCCTATAATATTTGGTATCCCCTGTGTTTCTCTGGTTAGAACTTACCAGGTTTCAGTTTGACATGGTCTTATGTTGGATGGGTGATCACAGTATTTCTTTACCAAATTGTACCCTTCCTTTTACTTTCCAACATCGATTACTATGGGAATACTAAATATTATGGCTCATGCATTGCTGTAATATCTCGTATCCCCTAAGGATCATGGGTTACCCTTTAGACATTGACCACTTGAAGTTGCCTCTTATTTGATAGCAGACTACTGTATCTTTTCACATTTCTTGCATCATTCCACAAGATTTTACATCTGGTTCCCTTAGGGGATACCACATATAATGGCCTATTCCGCCTATAATATTTGGTATTCCATGTGTTTCTGGAGTTAGAATTTACCAGTATTCAATTTGACATGGTCTTATGTTGGATGGATAAGCACAGTATTTTTTTGCCAAATAGCACCATTCGTTTTGCTTTACAACATCATTTACTATGGGGATACCAAATACTATATCTCATGCATTGATGTAATATCTTGTATCTTGTACGTTTTATGGGTTACCCTTCAGCCTTTGACCACTTGAAATTGCCTTGTATTTGATAGCAGACTACAGGGTCTTTACAATTTTTTTTACATCATTCCCCAAGACTTCTCATCTGGTTCCCTTAGGGGATAACAAATAGAATTGCATACACTGCCTATAATATTTGGTATCCCCAATGTTTCTTGGATTAGAAGTTACCAGGATTCAATTTGACATCGCCTTATGTTGGATGGGGAAGCACTGTATTTCTTTCCAAAATAGCACCCTTCCTTTTGCTTTTCAACATCATTTACTATGGGGATACCAAATATTATGGCTCTCGCATTGCGGTAATATCTCGTATCGCCTATGTTTCATTGGTTATGTTTTAATCATTGACCAGTTGAAATTGCCTTTTATTACATAGCAGACTACAGTATCTTTTCACATTTTGTAAATCATTCCACAAGATTTTGCATCCGGTACCCTTAGGAGATACTAAATATAATAGCCTATACAGCCTATAATATTTGGTATCCCCTGTGTTTCTCGGGTTAGAACTTACCAGGATTCAATTTGACGTCGCCCTATGTTGGATGGGGGAGCACAGTATTTCTATACCAAATAGCACCCTTTGTTTTGCTTTCCAACATCATTTACTATGGGGGAACCAAATATCATGGCTCATGCATTGCTGTAATATCTTGTATCCCCTATTTTTCATGGGTAGCCCTTTAGCCACTGACCATTTGAAATTGCCTTTTATTTGAAAGCAGACTACAGTATCTTTCCACATTTCATACATCATTTCACAAGATTTTACATCCAGTACCCTTAGGGGATACCAAATATAATAGCTTGTACGGCCTATACTATATGGTATCTCCAGTGTTTCTTGGGTTAGAAATTACCAGGATTCAATTTGACACTGCCTTATGTTGGATGGGGGAGCACAGTATTTCTATACCAAATAGCACCCGTTCTTTTGCTTTCCAACATCATTTACTATAAGGGAACCAAATATTATGGCTCATGCATTGCTGTAATATCTTGTATCCCCTATTTTTCATGGGTAGCCCTTTAGCCACTGACCATTTGAAATTGCCTTTTATTTGATAGCAGACTACAGTATCTTTCCACATTTCATACATCATTTCACAAGATTTTACATCCAGTACCCTTAGGGGATACCAAATATAATAGCTTGTACGGCCTATACTATATGGTATCTCCAGTGTTTCTTGGGTTAGAAGTTACCAGGATTCAATTTGACACTGCCTTATGTTGGATGGGGGAGCACAGTATTTCTATACCAAATAGCACCCTTTCTTTTGCTTTCCAACATCATTTACTATAAGGGAACCAAATATTATGGCTCCTGCATTGCTGTAATATCTTGTATCCCCTATTTTTCATGGGTAGCCCTTTAGCCACTGACCATTTGAAATTGCCTTTTATTTGATAGCAGACTACAGTATCTTTCCACATTTCATACATCATTTCACAAGATTTTACATCCAGTACCCTTAGGGGATACCAAATATAATAGCTTATACGGCCTATACTATATGGTATCCCCAGTGTTTCTTGGGTTAGAAGTTACCAGGATTTAATTTGACACTGCCTTATGTTGGATGGGAGAGCACATAATTTCTATACCAAATAGCATCCTTCTTTTTGCTTTCCAACATCATTTACAATGGGGATACCAAATATTATGGCTCATGCATTGCTGTAATATCTCGTATCTCCTATGCTTTTTTCGTTACCCTTTAGCCATTGAGCAGTTCTCATTGCCTTTTGTTACAAAGCTGACTACGGTATCTTTTCACATTTTGTAAATTATTCCACAAAATTATGCATCCGGTACCCTTAGGAGATACCAAATATAATAGCCTACATAGCCTATAATATTTGGTATCCCCAGTGTTTCTCGGGTTAGTAGTTACCAGGATTCAATTTGACATAGACTTATGTTGGATGGGAGAGCACAGAATTTCTATACCAAATAGCATCCTTCTTTTTGCTTTCCAACGTCATTTACTATGGGGATACCAAATATTATTGCTCATGCATTGCTGTAATATCTCCTATCCACTATGTTTCATTAGTTACGCTTTAGCCATTGACCAGTTTAAATTGGCTTTTATTACATAGCAGACTACAGTATCTTTTCACATTTTACCGTTTCTTTTAACATTTTCTACATCATTCCCCAAGATTTAAAATCTGGTTCCCTTAGGGGATACCACATATAATGGCCTATTCCTCCTATAATATATGGCATCCCATGTGTTTCTCGAGTAAGAATTTACCAGTATTCAATTTGACATGGTCTTATGTTGGATGGATAAGCACAGTATTTCAAAGCCAAATAGCACCATTCCTTTTGCTTTACGACATCATTTACTAAGGGGTATACCAAATACTATATCTTATGCATTGATGTAATATCTTGTATCCTGTATGTTTTATGGGTTACCCTTTAGACCTTGACCACATGAAATTGCCTTGCATTTGATGGCAGACTACAGGGTCTTTTCACAATTGTTTTACATCATTCCCCAAAACTTCTTATCTGGTCCCCTTAGGGGATACCAAATATAATTGTCTATACTGCCTATAATATTTGGTATCCTCTGTGTTTATTTGGTTTCAACTAACCAGGATTTAACTTGACATGGTCTTGTGTTGGATGGGGGAGCATAGTATTTCTATGTCAATTATCACCCTTCCTTTTACTTTCCAACATCCTTTACTATGGGGATACCAAATAATATGGCTCACATATTGCTGTAAAATCTTATATCCCCTACGTTTCGTGGGTTACCCTTTAGCCTTTGACCACTTGAAGTTGCTTTTAGTTGATAGCAGACTACTGTACTTATTCACATTTCTAATATAATTCAATAAGATTTTACATCTAGATACTAGCCCCTACGTATCATATCCTGTTCTGCTCCTATGTAACCTCTGACCACTGTTGTTTCTCAACTCCTAATCTCTCACTCACCCCGTCAGAGTTGACTTGAAAAACCAACAAATGCAAATGGAAAGATACAAACAGTAAGCAAATAGGTTTATTTGCAGATTAATTAAAATCATTACAAAGTCAAACCACACAAGACAATTGAAATAATTGCTAAAAACATCATAAAATAGAAAACTTGTTAAAAAAAATCATACTGTGCAAAAGAGATATCCTCATGTGTTAAAAACCAATAGACCAATAAAGTGCTCAATAGCCAGTAGCACCTGGTGTTTCCAGATGTATTTGTGCAATCTGCTGGTTAGAAGTCCTCAAAATCTGCAAACCGGGCAAAGATAGATTTGTCAGAACCAAATTTTAAAGATGGATAAGGGCTATGTATTAGCTAATAACAAGGTGTGGCAGTATAAATTTGTCTGGAGAGTTCCAGTTAATTAGTCAATGGTGTCCATGCTTGGGGACGGAAATTTCTTGTCTGACGTAGCAGATTGTACTGATAAGAATTTGTTCACTTGCAATAGGAACTTGGCAGCCCTGCAAGTGAGCTAGATTGATTTACTATTCAATAATGTCATCACTACACAGTGGCAGGATCGTAGCTTGAGTGACCGAAAGGCAGGGCAGAGTCATTTTTGTCTAAGTTAATTAAGTGCAGGGCAAAAACACACAAAAAATGTAATAGGTTTTCATCAAATTGTCCACATACATGGCAAAGGAAGTTAGGCGAGCTTTGTTTCCAGGACGGGGCCTGATCTTTTGAGGCAAAAACACCCATGCAGATTAATAGAAAGCATTGCTGGATGGTTCGAAAGATATGGCACGTAAGATATGGACAGTTATTATAAGATTGTAAGACTGTACAGCCAGGCTTTTTCCTGGCCATTTCAGCTTTGTCAAGTGCCCAAGATTTTAACTTGGCTGCTTTGTTGGCATTTTTTTAAATGCTGTGAAGCTGATGTTTAACTCCCAAGCGTTAGATAGATTAAGGGTTGTCAAAGCTTGGTGAAGCACTGTTAGCCAGTTGTACAGTGGTTTTCCATTTCAGACCAACAGAAAGCATCCAGTGACTCAGGTGGTGCAGCTCTCATCTTCCAATACAATTTAGTTATCGCGGCCAATATTACCATGGTTGGTGAAAAAGTCAGAATTCCAGGCGCAATTGAGCTTGAGGGCTGTGTTCTTAAGGTGAAAGATGCGTTTGAACAGAACAGACTGTAATTGGTTGAGAATGGTTGCATCTTTGCCTTTGAGGAGTTCTGAACCGGAGGTCAGCGAGGGTAAAAAAATGTCCGATGATTTGCAGTTAATATAGTTGAGGCGAGCTCCCCATCTCTTTTTTTGTCAGGTTGAAGACAAATAACTTATTGGCTAGGTCCCTTCTTTGTGCAAGATGCTTTCAAAACCTAATCTGGAGTCCATTTCCACCCTTAAGTATCTGTAAGTGCTGACCTGGTTGATCCTGTTCCAACTGCTTTCTATTTAAACCTTGTGTTTTGCCTGCTGTTTTTCAGCGGAAAGCAAATTACTTTTTTGCTGTAATTTTACTTCAATCCTGAAGATTCAGTAAAACTGAGGAGGGCTGTAATTTGGCCCTGAAGGCCGATGTGAGTCTGGCTACATAAAACAATGTTATCTGCATATTGTAGACTGCACATTGGTCTGTTTGGAAGTTTTAGTGGATCACTCGAGACTTCAGATAGCACGGCATCCATATCTGCTGTGTATATGTTAAAAAGGCAAGGCGCGAGGACACATCCTTGTTTTAGGCCGATAAGTGTGGGAATCTTCCTAGGTATTCTATCACCTTTACCTATTTTGATTTGCACCCAGTTGTCTAAGTGTAGCTCGGTATTGGCCTTGAGAAGATTTGGGGGTGCACCCCATCTAGCTATCTTTGCCCAAAGGATGTCCCTTGGGACCATGTTGAATGGTTCTTTTAAGTCGATGAAGCAGGTCTATAGATTTGGAGGCCTTGTAATTTGCCTTTTCTATCAGGAGACTGAGTGACAGACAATTGGTGGTTGCACTCATGTCGGCCCTAAATCCCATTTGAGTAGCCGGGTTGATGTTTTCGGCTGTTGTCCATGCTTCCAGATCTGTTAAAAGATTGGTAGCGTAGAGTTTAATTTGATATCGATCAGGTTGATCAGTCTGTAATTCGCTGGCTTTGTCCCTGAGCCTTACTTGAAGATGTGGTGGAGAATGCTAACTCTCCATGATGCTGGAATTATGTTGGTGGTAAATGTCAAATTAAGTAAGGGAGTAAGACACAAAACCCAAAAGCCCTGGTCGTATGTGAACAGGGCATTAGGGAGACTATTTGTTCCCGTGACCATTATGATCTCAGTTTCTTCAGGGATTGCCTAACTTGCGATTCTATCAACCATTTTCCCTTTGGCGGGTTCTCTGTGGGAGTAGGACCCTTCATGGTTATGCTTTTCTCAATTGCACTGTTTGTAGCTTGTCCTGGGCGGGTCAGCTTTGATGTAAGTAATACAGTCTAATTCTGAGATTCCGGCATTGTGATGACAAAAACTGCCATTTGTGAGTGAGTTGATTTCTGCCCAGAATTATTTGCTGTTGTTTGTTTTGCTTGTGTGCAGCAATTTTATACATATCTTTTCTTGATATGTCTTTTTAGCTGACCAAATTGCCTTTTTGTAAGTGTGCCTCAGTGTCACAATTTGGTCCATTGAAGGATGGCTAGGCATTAGGTCATTTTTTCGCAGCTGCCTGATTTCCTTGTTAAGTTCTCCTTTTTTCTCTGAAGAGCTATGGGGTACCAAGGTGCCCCTTTAATGGATGTATCGCAATGAGAGATTCCCATTTAAACCACTTCGCCTGTTGGATGGTGGTTATTTGAGAAGTGAACATAATAACATGGTTCAATATTGCATCTGCCATCCTTCCGTTCCAAGCTAGGCATCTTATATTGTAAGCGCTATGTTGTTCTATTAGATTATTGCTTTGATGAGCTCTTGGGGAATGTAATAGTAGCTCATCTTGCTGGGAGAAGTGGCAATTCTCTACTAACGGTTTTATACAGTAACTCAAGATCTTGGTGAAAATCCCGGAGTCCATGAATGTGTTGACCAAGGTGGAATTGGTTTTGTTTGAAATCCTTGTGAAATTGGCTGGTTGACCTTGTGGAAAGCAGCCATTGAGCGAGCACAGGCCAATTTCCTCTAGGGCAGCTGTACAAGATTTCCCATAGTGATCAGTTTTTTAATAGTTTGTTATCACTGAGGTTGATTACTTCATGACTGTTGCAGTGTATTGTTGATTACGTTGATGGGGATTTGTTTTTACAAAATGCCTATTTTAGTCTCACAACAGTAACATTTTATGTTGAGGAAATGTTTTTTGGAGAGATTTTAGGATTGTTGCTAGTGAGGCAATGTGATCAAGTTTACTCTTTTGACTGGGATGGATGTATACATTGTAAATTAACAGATTAGCATTGCAGGTGTTGAGCTGTGGTCCTAAATCTGGATGTAATGAGAGTTTAATATATTTTATTCATGCCAGACTGAAGTATACCTGGTTTTGTTGCCACCGAAGATGGGTTTCTATGTAAGTTGAGTGTCCTCCCGCAGCTCTGCCCTCTTTTTATTTTTTTGTTCCTTCTTGTTGATAATCCTTGAAGGCTATGATTGCTGTGGAATGCTTGGACCAGGTTTCTCAAAAGGAGAAGAATGTCAAAGTTGTGAAGAAAAGAAATGAAAATTGACTCTCCCCTTGCTAAGGCCATTCATATTCCAAGAACAGAATTTTAAAAGTTGATTGGGAGATGTTTCTATTGTACTGGGTTTTAATCATGCCACTCTTCTTACAGGAGCAGGGCCCTGTGAGCTTTGCAGGGAGACCTGTCTCATGGAGCTCGGAGCTCCGGGGGCTGCTGTATGGATGATGCATAGATTTTCAAGACTAATAGGGTATTTTCCTGCTGGGTCAATTGTGCCCCTGATGGAACTGGCTGACACTGTGCCGGTTTTGGAGGATGGGTCAGCTGTGGCTGTAGGGGCCTAGAATACCTCTCTGGCTCAATTTGTGTTAGTTCAATGCCCCAATTTAGAAAGCAGCCTCAATGTTGCCATACCTCCGTGGATGTTTTTGAGCTGGACAAACTGATCACCGTTACTTCAGGACCTGCCCTTTCTCGATTGGGTTTGAACTCAATACCTTCTATTGCGTGAGTTTTTACATGATTCAAGGTTTTAATTGTGTTAACAAGTTCAGGATTGCATTTCTGTTCAATGTGTCTTGGCGTCCTTTGGACCTATAGAAGGGAATCATTTCTAGTCACGGTATGGCGTCACCCGTGATAGCTTTGTGGTAGTATATGGACCCTGGACTGTCCCTTGCCCCTGCTCTGGTTTGTACTTCTGAATGGTGCAGGCACTGGGTGAGGTCAGAGGTGGTAGCTTCGAAGAGTGGGTGGGCTGTTTAGGACCTCAAAAGCTTTTTGTGCCTCTGGCAATTGTCCAAGGAGGTTCTGATTGATCGGGCTTGTGACGCGTGATGTTGCAGTTAAACAAGTCAGGTGAGATATGCTGGACAGACTTGGTTCAGAATGAGTTGTATGGTGATCCTTTATGGGCCATTGACTCAGCCGTGCCCCGGGTCATTTTTGTGCCTCTTGCATTTGCCTCTTGCATTTGCTGTGGAAGGGTTTGATTGCTCAGGCTTGATGCTGATACTGTGGGAATTGTTTTTCTCAAAGGGCACGCGCAGGCTAATTTGGATTCACGATGGATTATACCACGATCTTGTGGGGCCATGCTCAGGAGTCAGACTTTGCCGGTGGGTAGACTTCCAGGGCAGACAGGTGTACGAGAGTGCTCAGAGGTTACGGTTACTGGATTCTGAGGGACAGCTATTTGAATCGCTGTTTAAGGTCCACTGTTGCCTTTGGATTTCAAGGTATCTGAATTAAATGTTAGAGCCAATAAAATCACCTCCATTGTGTTTATAAAGGGGGCCCACCAGGGTGATGAGGTTGATGGAGACGGCCGATCTGACTTGCTTTGTGTTGTGAATGAGGTGGCATTGGTCGCTGGAATTTTGATGCTTTAGGACTTACCTTCAGGGGTGTTATCATAGATGGTCGGGCCGTTTTCACTCTGGAGTTTGATTGGGGAGAGCAAGGCATTGTAATCATGCTTGGGTCCGAAGTTTACGGTTATGTTTAAGCGAACCTCATCTTCGTCACGAGTGTCTTCGAAAGGGGTGAGTAACGATTCCTGCCACTCTACTGATGACTCTAATGATTTTTCTACCTGTACAATATCTTAAACTTTGTGTGTAAAGAAGGGGGTGATGAATGAGCTGACTATTCCCAAAGGTAGTAACTTGGGGTGAACTTATAGTTGCGGCCCTGCTTTGTTGTTCTATTGTAGTGGTGTGGACGTGCGCCTTGACTGTCTGTGTGGTTAGTGTTTTTATAGGTTTGTCTATCTGAGGTACAAGTAAAGTTGGTTGAGATGATCTGGGCATTACCATGCCTTGGTTCTTTGGGGATTTAAAAAAATCCATAATTTTAAGGCTCCTGAATGTCCTTTTTTATAGGTTGAACGAGTGAGGCTGGTATGGTTGATTCTGATGTTCAAGAGTAGTCTCCATCTGATACTTTGCTGGCTGCTTGGATTTGCACTTGGAAATGCGTTTCTTTACAGCTTCGACGGTCTCTCGGATCCTGCCAGAGCGTGGAGAAGGGCATGAGGTTGCTTGCACTTGATACACTTATACATGGGGTTGGCTTGGGGGCAATGGGGTGATAATGAAGTTGTGTCTAGTTCTCATTTCCGCTTTGTGGAGTTTGCTGTTGTAAGCTTCGTGTTGGGGAATGGCACAGAGGAGTGACAATTCTGTATGATTTTTCGATGAGTTGTAAGTTGGCTCTCCCCCTCTTTCTGTTGTTGAAACTGCTCACTTCTTCTGGGGGCCTTGTTAGAATACTTGAAGGCTGCCTTAGTGAAGCTGGGATGGGCTTGAGCCCATTAGAAGATGGGAAAAGGCAGAGAGAGATGAGGGAAAAGGAGCTGCCACTGATGTTAATCATCTCCACCCGCCTGTAACTTTCGCCACAGAGTTGCCAGTAAGCCAGGCGCAAAGAAGGCACCTGATTGTTGTTCTGTTGAAGAAGGTTTTTGCCTGGAGCTTTCCCCTTGGAAAAAGCCCCTTAAATAAAGTGCTTACACCGCGGCGTTACCAATACGCCGGATGTAGAGGAGGCACCTTTTTATTGCGCTCTTGTTGAGCACTGTTAGACACAGTTTTCGGGCCAGTGCAGTGAAAGGCCCAGGAAGAGTGCCGAATGGTGGGGTCTGAGCAGGAACACACCGGGTCATCCGTAAGCCATACCCAGACCTGACTGGGCTGCTTTTACAGGGGCCCGGGTTCGCGCTTGGCAGACGGTAGCTATTACCACCATGCTCTTGCCCTCACCTCCAAATGCAGCTGCCGTATCCTGCTGCGGGGCGACAGATCTGAAGTAGTCTACAGTAGTCAGGAGAAGAGTCACCCCTTTTTTCACAGTTTGGTACCACTGTGCACTGCTCAGCTAAGCCCCCAAATTGCATGGAGGTCGGCGGGAGCGGCGGAGGGTGCAGGCTGGTTGGCTGGAGACAGAGATTGGGCTTGGGGATCACACTGAGTCGCATTCGCAAACTGCGCAGTGAACTTGTGAGCCTGTGTGCCCATGATCCATGCCCAGAGCCTCGCCTCAATTCAAACCTGTGTACCCGCGAGCACCAGCCGGGCCAGACCATGGTCTCCCCTCTCTCCTATGCTGCACCCTGCTTCAGTCCGGGTGTACAGAGGCCAAAGGGCGGCGTTCCTATTTTACTGCTACCGGTCTGCTACCGTTACTCTCTGTGCATCTGTGGACCCGCCTCTGCCTCTGCAGCTAGAAACAGATAAAAGTGTGTTAGTGAAAAAAGGAAAAAAAGAAAGGGGGAGAGGAAGGACCAAGTAATGTATGCCTCCAGATCCCATAGTAGATGCCATTCCGAGTCCCAGTTAAACATTGTACGTTGGCCGCAGACAAGAGTGAGCAAACTCGGAACCTCCACAACTCGGGTAAAACACCCAGTCATGCAGAAGTGCAGCATGTGCTCCATTCTCCCTCATTGTGGCAGATGGAGCACCCCCATCCTCATATATTTACTCTTTGTTCCCATCAGCAGTCCATGACTGGGGCACTACCAACAAGACCCTGAGACCAGCTCAGCTCACTCCTCAAGCCATGCCTGTATCTTAGCAGTTCGGCCAACTTCCGCTATCAAGTAGGAATCAGTGCTGGAAGACGTAGCCGAAGTAGCAGTCTCCACTAGAACTCTGGCATCCTCAGATTCTTGGCACTGCGTCTCCAGGTCTAAAGCCCAATCTGATCTCACCACCACCCTTGCGGCTGACCTCAAACGTCATCTGCGCTTGCTTCTTCGTCTCTGAGTAGTTCTGCCACCTCCCAACTGTTATTCAAGGATCTTGTGGTCTCTCCTCACTGGTACCGCAGGGATACGATCCCCACTACAAACCTCCAGCCTGTTCCACGTCTCTTCGGGTGTGGTAAAAAAAAGTTTATGCAGCCATCCAGAATAACTTTCAAATTGGCTGGATACAGCAACATATGTTTCAAGCTGATTGCTCTGAGCTTTTGCTTAATCCCGCAGAAGAACTGCCGCTGTAGTTAGACAGGCCTGGTGAAATCCAGGTGAAGTCCAGGATCCCGCTGGACGCCATGGAGGATAGACTAAAGTTGCTCCTACCCAGCGACAAAGATCTCTCCACAAATGACCTCACCGCGCTCTATAACACGAATATGGGACTCCTCCTTGACCAACTAGCACCCTTGAAACTAAGAAAATAATCAAGCCATTCCGTCCAGATCCTGGTTCGACTCTGACACTAATGAAGAAAGGAGACAACTAAGAGCCGCAGAAAGATGCTGGAGGAGCTTGCCCACTACCTGCCAGCGTGACAAACTCAGAACTATCCGGAAGAAATACAATAATCACATCAAGAACAAAAAATCTATGTTTTTCCGCTCTGCTCTGGAGAGCGCAAGAAACAGACCTAAGGAACTCTTCAGGATTATTAGACAGCAAACCTCCAAAACAGACACTTCCCTGGGGCCGGCCTCCAAAGAACGATGCGACAACTTCTTCAACGACAACATCTCCAAGATTGAGCGTTCTCTGGTCACCAACTGCTCTTCCCCCTCCCATAGCAGACACGGTGGGGTGCTTGGTAGCGCCCTCCCTCCCACTACTAAACCCTGATCGCTCTTTCAGCCCATTCTAGAAGAAGAGATAGTCAAACTTATCTCCACCTCTAAACCTTCATCTCACTCCCTTGACCCCCTTTCCGGCTCAACTCACCCAAAAACTGAAACTCTCCCTAGCCCCACTGTGGTGCAGGATTATCAACAAATCCCGAAACACTGGAGTAGTCCCAGACTGTCTGAAAGTTGGACAAGTCACTCCACTGCTAAAAAGAAACAGGCCTGGACTGAAGTAACTTAAATAACTTCAAACCCGTCTCTAACCTTCCTTTTCTTTCCAAAATCCCTAGAAAGATGTGTTCTCCACCAACTAACCCGGCACTTGGACAATACCAACCTACTCGACTCACATCAGTCGGGATTCAGGAAAGGGTGCAGCACGGAAACTGCAATCCTCAAGGTAATTGATGACATACCCAAATCACTGGACCAGTGTTGCCTCCTCATTCTCCTAGACCTATAGGCGGCATTCTACACGGTCGATCACAATCTTCTCCTCAATGCTTTCGAAGAAAGTGCTGGACTCGATGACGTGGTCTTCAACTGGTTCTCTTCATTCTTGCACAACCGCTCCCAAAGGATCAAAATCAGAAGCTTTGAATCCGACCTTCACTCAGTCAAGAGGGGAGTGCCCCAAGGATCTGTGCTCGCCCCTCAACTCCTCTGAAAATAACCCTCAACGCAGGCACCAGAATGGTCACTGGAATAAAGAAATTTGATCACATCTCTTCGGCACTAAAATAACTCAAGTGGCTACCAATAGAAATGCGGGCGAACTTTAGAACAGCTTGCCTCATACACAAAGCCCTTCACACAGGCAAACCCGAATATCCGGCATCCAAACTCAGAAAAGCGGGTCAGAACAGCACTCTCAGAAGCTCTAATACGCTACTTCTTATCCCGCTAAAAGCATGAAAACAAAAAACTGCGGTCAGGTCCTTTGCCAGAAATGCGCCCAAAATATGGAACTCATACCCCCCAACATCAGAACTGTTCCTTCCTTCCCTAAATTCGAAAGCCAGCTCAAAATCCTTTTCCTCGACTGCTCCCTATCGAACAGATAGGAGCAGCTCTGAGTGTTTAACCCCTTCCATGCTGATGACGAGCTCAGCTCCTCATCAGCGTTACCTACCGTGTGCTGATGATGAGCTGAGCTCGTCATGTAACGCGGTAATTTGAAAAATGCCGCATACCGCAGGAAAAACGGCCGCACGCATGCAGTTAAAGCGTCACTGATCCTCTCTCCGATGCGGTTTGTCAAGACTTTGTATTTGGAACTCATCAGCATCCTCTCTACTATGATTCGTACCCTGAATGTCTTGCTTACTGTATTATGTTTGCTTTCTTTTGCACTGCTTTGCACTTGTTGTGAAGCACTCCGATACCTTCCGGTCAGGCTAGCGCTTTATAAAACTTCTTAAATAAAATAAACAGAGAACACGGTTCTCGATCTTCAGGTCTCCTGTTTTTCACACCTGCTGGAGGACCTCATTCCGGTCTCTATAGTTGAGAAATATAGCAAATATAGTCCTGGGTGGGTCCTGGTCTCTGAGGTGGGGCTAAGGATCAATGGGCCGAATCTCAACAGGGCTGCATCTGGGATTGCCGTCTTAACCCACTCCTCCAGAAAAGTCTACGGCGGGTCACCTTCAACTCCCTCCGGGAATCCCACAAACCTAAGGTTACACCTGCAGAAGCTCCCCTCTGCATCCTCCAGACTAGCCTCCATCACACCTGATCGGGCCTCCAGTGTGGTGTTTGCTGTCTTCAGTTGTGTGAGATCTTCCATCATTTCTGTGACCCCGTCTCCATTTCCGTTGATCGTTCAGCCACTTTGCACAGGTGAGTATGGAGCAAATTCACGTCAATTTTTGCCTGTACTGCAATACCTAAAGCTTCAATGGCTGCCAGGATATGAGCTATGAAAAGTTCCACAGCACCCAGGTGGTTCAATCCGCCCAGAATGGTCGGGCTCTGCCCGTACCTTTAGCAGTAAACTGGTCCATTTTGTTTGTTACGTGCCCCACATCTGTCTATCCTTGCCCGTCATGCACCAGGGAGTGGGCCCACTACAACACTGAAGGTACAAACTTCGCCCCACCACCACACACCTCCAGAGGAGACCCCGAAGCAGACTCAAAGGTACAGAAAATGTGCATAAAAGGCAATAATGAACCAGTAGCAGGTGAGTATGCAAATTCTGAGATCTGAATTTTAATTGTCAGTGTCCCAGGGGAGGCGAAGCAATGCAGACCAACCTTTTCAGGCTCCTGACCATCACTTATATCAAGGATATCCCGAACCTGCCTCCACTCGAATAGATTATGATTAGGGCTCCCGGTTTTATGGTATTTATTTTTTTGTCATTTCCGTCTGAATTTATCCATATTTATTTTTTGGGCATTTTATCTGTATTTATCCACATTTATTTTTGCGACAAGCAAAAGACGATGTAACAGCTAGTATTTTTCCACATTTATTTAAATTGACACAGGAAGGAGGCTGTAGGACATAAATACCGGTTGCGACAGAGTGAGCCCCATACTAAACGTTCGCTCTAACGTGCCTTTAAGTGAGCCCAATTGTTTTTACTGGAAGCGGAGTGGACTAACCCATAGCTGCCAAGGTTTTATATTGACATGTGTGACATTTCCATATTTTCAGTGAAATTATGAGACATTTTTACGCCTATGAGCAGCTTTGTTACAAGCAAAAACAAGCAGGCACACTTACTAATCCAACTCAAATATGGTGCTGAGTTAAACCGTCCTCAGAAGGATGAAAGGAACAGCCAGCCCTGCTGAAACCTCAACCTAAACCTGATCTGCAGTCAATTATTTGAAATTTGTAGTACGCAGATGAATAGTGCCTCAGGGCAGCCTTTGAGATTACACATTGTGGGATCTGCAGACGTCAGTGCATGGACATGTGCCAAGAGGCCACTCTGTGTACGCTGTACTCGTCTGTCCGCACTCTCCTGAAGAGCTGTTGCATGTGCAGTCTCACTGCCTCAGGTATGCAGCGAGTCCCCCTGCGACGTTTACTGATAGATTTTGCTCCAAAATCGGGTACATTTCCTGCGATAAATACCCCTCCTATACGCAGCGGCCTACCAAGAGTTTCACCCCAAAATGAGCAAGCAATTGCAATGCAATAGGTCTCGCATTATTAAAGTTTGAGCTATTGACATTGTTAAATAATGCAACACCAATAGCTCAAACTTTAATAATGCGAGACCTATTCCATTGCAAATGCTTGTTCTGTTAAGTTGGTATAATAACCCGTTAGGTCTGGCTTGACATCTCAGATGTACTATATCTTTTGTTACCAAGTAAAAAATATATATACACAGATTGGACTGCTGCTCTGATCCAAGCAGTATTTCTGTCAACTGATGCTAGTGCCTCTTATAGAGTGCATGCTTAGAAATGCAGAAGAGACCACTTCACATCTCACAAGCACACTAAAGCATCATATTTTACATTCTAAATTCCACAGATACAGAACATCATTATTTTCGCTGCAGCGGGTCAAAATGCAATCCCAACCTATTGGCTTTGCCAATGCTTGTTTAGATCTGGGTTAAAAGCGCAGCCGACAATATACAACCACTCCTTGGCTGAGCCCAGAGGACTATTGCTCTCTCGCCTTTACAACTCCAGGCATGTATGCTCGTGCTGGTTTGCTACTGTAGATATCGTTCTTATGCTAATGCGTGCATTGCCATATTAAACTCAGGCGGATTAGCTTTGCAAATCATTTTTTTTATATATCACTTCTCAACTAGTCCAGTGACTTTGTAGGATAGTATGCAATATGCGTTAGATTTTTTTTCAAAGCAGACGTGATTTTGAGAATTGGACCAAAGTTTTGATACTAAAGGCTGCCTTCCCGCAGTGCTTAGAACACATCACCCCACTTATGGTTTCACAATTCTCTGAAAAACCTTTCAGGTTTAGTTTTTATTGCATATAGGTCCCAGTTGCTTACAGAACTGTTGCGCCAGCAGACCCCATGGCAATAGTGTCCCATTTACGACTCCAATATCAACGGACCAAACCTTTCATGTGCCTCTGAAGGATGAATGGCTGAACAGAAACCGCCAGTGCTTGAACCTGTGAACAAGCTACCTCCTCGTGTTAGGATTCATTGAGATGCTCGTGGTCTTTACCATGAAGACTCTACCCTGCAGGCTGATGTGTTTCACCACTGCCCCTGGGCTGTGCAAATCCCCACTCCACCTGCAGATTCCCGTTCAAGAAATATTCAAAGTCTCTTCGTAGGACAATTTTGTTTAAAAATATGTTAATGACCCTAGAGACTGTAAATGTATATGTGGCGGTGGAGACCATCACCAGATGTACATTCCAAGAGCAGGAGCCTGGAGGGTTGTGTATTAAGCGCCCTCCTCCCAGACAGCTTCGTGACCGCAGTGTGGATTGCAGACGGGTCTTCCCTCTGATCTTTGGCAGCTCCATTGTGCCTGTATGCCCTTTGTTAAAAGTGTGCTGTCCCGCTGTCAGGGCAAGGGCAGAGGGTGATCTACCAGGAAATCTCCAGGACATCAGAGGCAGACAGACCCCTCGGGGATAGACTGTCTTCTCAGGGCACTCATTCTCTGAAAGGGATGGCCAGGGCCCCATACATGATAGCAAAGCGGTTGCCCAGCCCTGCCAGCATCTGCCTATCAGAGCCTTCAAGGCACCGAGATGGCCCTGAGATGCGACACATCAGAGACCCGAGGACGGCTTGGGAGCTCATCAAACAGCTGATGTGAACATGGACTTACTGTTCGTACTACCAGTATCCATTTGAGTTTGTCTTGAGGTAGCTCAGAAGGCTGTGTGTCTGCTGCCGAGACTACAGTGTAACCTTCGGTCACAGGTTCATCTCCTCACAGGATGGAATCCACCTTAAGCAGACAATACAATAAGCCCTATTATGTAATAAAGCATGTGTCTTGTGATGCCAAGCGCCAGCTCAGTTTCTTGCGCCTGTTAAATAACCAAAGGATGATGTGTGACAACACCGGCATGCGTGCCTCTCCCCCCAAGAAGGATGTGCATGACACGACACACGGGTACTTTTTAGATCGGCGAGGGTGTCAGTGGCACAGAGGAAGCCGTGTTATTTAGTGGGAGGAATGTTTCTGCTCAAGCTGAGCATATTAGCTTCAGCACGGCAGAAAAATGCACACAAAAAAACGCATTGGACGTGATAAATGGACTCGCTGCCGATTTTTATGAGGGATGTCGCCCCAACGTTAGGTTGCACTTCTCATGCTATTCAAACAATGTGCATTTGTGCCGCCTCCGTTTCTTAGTAATTCATTGAGGAATGTGTCTTTAAAAGTGCATGTGAATTTTGTATAGCCATATGGTGACATTTAGCCACATGCTGATAAACATCTGAAAGTGTGATTGACCTACAGCCGCACCTTTCACAGGTCTTTAAAAAGACCATTCACTAGATAACGAGGCTTTGTTGTTTTTCCCCCCCTTCACCCCTTCTTACTAGACTGCGGGCAGTGTCTAAAGGACCCCCCTGTGCTCAGAGGCTTAAACACAGAAACGTAAAGAGCTGCCTTTTTTACACGGGACAGCAGCATTGTTTATTTGGAACGATGGCAGCGCAGCAAAATTTGCTAGTATTTTGCCGCTTTTAAATATAAATACAGACAATGGGAATATAGATTTCCGTCTGTATTTATATGTAAAAATCCGTAAAAACGGAAAACCGGGAGCCCTAACCTAATTATGATCCAATAGCAGCCAAAAGCGCAATGGTATAGCAGAGGGCCCCAACGTGTATAAGCCAGTTATCCTGTGGTGCAGATCTGAACCTTTTGAATTGTAAAACCGAGATCCTGGTCTTTGGTAAGGACCAGGATGTCTGGTCAAGTGAGTGGTGGCCTCCATCTTTGGGAACGTGTCCATCTCCCTCCCAATCGGCCAGAAACCTCGGCGTTATGTTTGATACATCCCATCTCTGCAGGTCAATCGAACAGTGGCCACTTGCTGGGGAGTCATCAAAATTTTGAAAAAAATCTTGCACTATCTTTCCCCCCGAGCACGTAACCAGATAGTAGTTGCGTTAGTGGGTTCCAGGTTGGACTACTGCAACGCTTTGTATGCAGATATCAACAAGGGGCTCACGCAGCGCCTTCAGGTGGTTCAGAACGCTGCCGCGCGCTTTGTTTTAGCCCTACCCAAGGCATCCTCTGCCACGATGGCCAGAAAAAGCCTTCACTGGCTTCCGATACAACATAGGGTCTCGTTTAAGATCCTGTGTTTGGCTTTTAGAGCTCTTTCGGATGACTCATCAAGCCCCCTGGGTTCTCTGCTAACTCGTCATAAACCTTGCAGAACCCTTAGATCATCGGAACTAGATCTGTTGGTGGTTCCTAGAATTAGGAAGGTCCGCTGGGGCAGTAGAGCATTCTCTAGTGTGGCCCCGAGATTGTGGAATTCCCTCCCTCTGATGATTAAAGCCCAACCATCCTTCTTGCTTTTTAAAAAAGCGCTCAAGACGTGGTTGTTCATCAAGGCCTACTTGGAATAATCGCATACCTGTCCTCGCTAGATTTCTGATTAGGCGCCTTGATGCCCCTGCGGCTTAGTAGCGCGTTATACAAATTTATATAATAATAAATGGGCAGTCTATTCCCCCCTTTCTTCATTATGTGTTCCACCTATCTCTGAGAAATTCGAAATTCACAAAGCTATCTAAGGGGGACCTCTACTCCTCATGTCTTCACCGGGCAGGCCTGGGCTTCTCAAAATGGCACCTAATGTCTTCCACGTAGGGTACCATTGCAGGCACACATACACCTAGTACACATTCACAGCACACTTATTGGCCAGCACAGTTACCTCCATGCATTGTGGCATTACAGGTACACATACATTTAGCACACATAGTCTGTGTGCACTGTTCAGTACTTAAGCTTTTCTGTATTGTTCCGAGGTGTGTTGTTTGCAAACACATGCACTGCCAGCACACATACTCACCATGTGCACATCGCACAATTCACCCTTCATGTGTTGTACTTCATGGAAGCACGCATTTGATTGCGCATGCACTGCACAGTGTTACAGCTCTCATTTGATGAATTCCTCAAAGCCCAAAATACACTTACCACATGCACTAACCACACATATACTGTACGGTATTACTCTATCCCTGTACTGTAACTTTCCCAGGCACACATACATTCAGGGCAGAGTTACTATTCCTACACTGTTCAGTACTCCACACCTATCTGACATAAGCCATGGGTGAGTTCAAGGGGAGTACACCTTGGTTAAGCAGCTGAATGTTTAAAAAGGTGAGTGAGATTGTAGGCCTCACTCCACTGACAAAGGGTAAAAACGACCTGTTCAGTACTACTGATCACTACACCGTATGCTGCCACCATCACGTTTTTGCTGTTTAACTCTTGGTGATGGAAATAGCCTTTCACCACTTTGAGGGTAGTTCTTTGGGCACCACTTTTGGTCCAACAAGACTGCGATCTGTGAGACAGGCCAATGTCATGGCACACACACATTATCACTGTTATCTAAGAGAAACAAATCAGCAATAGAGATCCAGACAACAGTAGAGTTGGCTACTGAAGGCAGGGGTACATGTCTAACCATGCAGAATACTTTTCCAACCCATCATTGTCTTTTCAAGTATTCCCACCGCCCCAACACATTGTAAGCATAATTTATTAAGTCATAAATGTGAGATACTGAGTAATGCACTATGAGAAGAAATTTACATTTTAGACAAGTCAAAATGGAAAAGGAAATCAAATTATTGTGGCAAAGTTTTGAAAGAAGAAACCTCCATAAAAGAATGTTAGGAGGCATGAAGCAAAGTTGAGAAATAGATGAGGGTGTGAGGATGGATGAAATTAAGGTTAAAATATCTTGAGGTGTGGTTGAGAAGAAGATACAATTCAGATGAGGTTCAAGTGAGGGTAAGTTAATAGGAAGGTTGCAGTAAGAAACCGGGGCATTAGTTTGAGGATGAGCTAAGGTTTAGGTGAGGTTGTGACTTGGGGGGTCTGGAAGAGGCTGAGGTTGATGTTAAGGTGATGGTGAGCTTGATGTAAGGCAAGCATGAGGCGGAGATGTCACTGAGGTAACACTAACCGGATGTCAAGGAAGATAAGTTTAGGTGAATTTGAGCAACAATTGACATATAGATGGATTGTGTGATATTATCCTGATGCATGGTTGAGCTGAGAATGTGAGATTTAGATGGAGTTGATGTAAAGTTGAGGTGTATGTGAAGATAGGATGAAGAGGGGCAACCATGAGGCTGGGGCAAGCTTGGAGTAAAGGCAAAAGGAACTGGATTTTAAAGGAAGAAATTGGTAATCACAGGTCAGAAATGGACACTCTAAAAGATCACCTTTACAGACTTGCATTTACATTGCAATAAGATTAATCAGATTTCCCATCAATTGTCCTAGACTTGAAGGAAAGAGGAGGCCATGTTGGCTCCTAATATATCTGGTAATAAATTACTGACTCATCTCTTTGCACTGCATGGCTTGTTCATTTCAATCTGCAAAACTCTTTGACATAGTTTCTGCTTTCTGAACTCCATTATCCACCTCCAGAATAATAAGGGAAAGTAAACCTCAAAGGAGCAGTGGTTCTTTTGACTGACACATTTGTTGAAGGTTTGCATGGACATTACAAGCCAAGCTGAAAATATAGCTTTAGTGTGGTGTGTAGTTACCATCATCTTATATTGCAACTGGTTGGATCACTGATTCTACCTACACATGTGCTGTTAAAATCCTTCTAAAAAAGTACCACTGAAAAAGTGAGCTATTGAAATATATGAAGGCAGATCATTTCCCAGAGTACCTTTATAGTTCCTTTTCCTAAAGATTTGGGGCCAGATGTAGGTAGGCTTTTACCGGTCGGTAACGGCCGAATTCGGCCGTTACCGACCGGTAAATGGATTTTGAGATGTAGGGGGCATATGTGTACAGAATCGGTAAATTTACCGATCGGTATTTTTACCGATTTGGTAATTTTGAGATGTAGGTGGGACTCTTCTGAGTCCCACAAGCCTTACAGAATCGGTATTTTACCATCAAATTCAATTTGATGGTAAAATACCGATTCCGGTGTGCATGCACATGTGTGCATGCACACCTGTGCCATATGACAGGCAGACCTGCCCTTAGGGCAGGTATGCCTGCCACATGGCACCCGAGCCTCTTTTGGGGGGGCCAGAGGGTGTCAAAGTGACACCCCCTGCACCCTTGTGACATTCGGTATTTACCGATTCGGTAAATACCGAATCGGTAATGCCCATTCATTCCTATGGGCTTCATAGCCCATAGGAATGAATGGGCATTACCGGTCGGTATTTACCGAATCGGTAAATACCGATTTTTACAGATTCGGTAAAAAAACATCTGGATGTACCTACATCTCCCTCCTTCTATTTTACCGATTCATAAATACCGAATCGGTAAAATTCGGTATTTATGAGTCGGTAAAATAGAATTACCTACATCTGGCCCTTGATTTGAAAAATAGGAACGAATAGCGAATTTTTAATGTAGCTTCTTACTTAACAATAAAGGCTATATAATTTAAAAGTGAGCGTCTATATGTTAATTTTCTTCCTGTATATCAACTTTAAAGAAGCAGAGGCTGCATTCATAATATTACCAAAGATAATTGATCACGTCATTTCATGTACAGAAGACAGTATTAGTGGCAGTAGGTATTCACAGAGAGTAACTTTCAGCTGGAAATGGTTCTTGGTGCTGAAAAGAAGTACTGTTCATGATGAACTACAATTTCAAAAGAAAGATTTTTTGAGGCCTTTCTGAATTGAGAGAGAGACTGATATATTCAATTGCATTAGGTTGTATTCTCTTCAACATGTAAAAGCATCAAGTAGTTTATTCACCTCACCCTTGTGGGTTTTGGTGCAATGATTCATAGCTACCAGTTTGCACACTACTTCTGCATAGTGGTGCTTATTGCTGGAGCACGGGCGATACCATCCTCTCTTCATTATGGTGTAAAGGGGCATGATTGTAGGAAGGTGGATATCTGACTATGGTTACCCCCAACCTTTTGCCTAGTGTTTAGCTGGTTTTTGACTTAGTTGGCCTGGGATCCTGCTATTCAGGGCCCCAGGCTACCTGCTCGCTCTGTAAAATGAACTCCATGTACTTTAGGTACATACCTGATTGGGTATTGGGTCACCTCTGTGAGCCCCTGTATAGTGTACCATAGGTACCCAGGGCATAGGTGCATCCAAGGCCTACCAGGGGCTGCAGCATGTATTATGCCACCCCTGGCTGGCCATCCAAACTGACACCACAGGCTGATCACTCAGCATCGGGTAAGGTGGTGTAATCACCCCTTACTTAGATGTAGAATTCCTATATCTAACCTTATATATAGACACATATGCACCTATAATTCACTCCTATGGTAAGCCTTGACAATCCTAGAGGCAGAGTGCTTGGTTTTATGTGAGAGGGTGCTCTGGAATGAGCTGAGCCCTTCTGCAGCTTTCGGAAACATGTCCTTATAGCTGTTCTATGATATAGCCATACCATATACTCTTAAGTGCATTATAATCATCGCGGTTAAATGCTAACTTTGGTTTGGCTTTATCAAAACATGTCGTTTAAGGTGTCAAACACTTTGGAATACTACCCCCCTGCCAATTCTGGCGGCGGGGGTAGCATTCCACCCTTCTAGAGGGAAAAGACATGTATGTTACTGCTTTACCCGGTTAAAGTTCAACAGAGCCTCAGCATCACAAAATGGATGCTGCTGCCACAGACACGAGTCTGACCTGCTGCAGCTGGGGGAAACTCCAGTAAGGGAGGCCTGGACAATAGGTTTCCTGTCGAGGGAGGTGCTGGCACCTCCCCAGACAGCCCGTAGTGTACTGGGGCAGGGTGGGTTGAATGGAAAGCTGCTTTTCCAGACACTGCCTGGGGCACACAAGGTGCTCCATGCATAGCCCGGTCAAACCAGTTGCTGAGGCACTCCAGCCCCAGCTCTGGCGCAAAATTGGACAAAGGGAAAGGGGTGTAACCACCCCCTTCCCCAGGTCCACCCACAGGAGAGACCTAGCAGGTAATCCAGCCCCTTAGTCTGGTATAAAGTTAGGAGCTGTGTCTAGAGACATAGATTACCCTGGAAAGAAACTATGAAACAGAACTCTTGGACTTCGAACATTCTATGCTGACTAGAAGACTGAAGAAGATCTCCCTTGTGGTCAAGGAGTGACCACCCTGTTCAAACAGGCACCACCAGTAACTTGCCGGTTTGCTTTGTCGGCGCTCAAGCAGGAACCCGATGATTCAGCGACTCAGAGACTGGACTTTCAGACTTTTCCGACTTCGATCCACATCCACAGCAAAGCTGAGACCCGTGGCGGACAAGAGAGATGTGGGACAGGTTATCCTGGACTACCTGCATTTTGCTAATTGTGCAACGACCGAGGCACCCTCGCAGTTGTGCATTGGGGTAAGAGAAGCCCCCAGACCCGAGCATCATTTGCACCAGAGCTCAGCTCTCCTCACTCCACGAGTGCTGCGTGGGGCCCGCTCCTGCATTTCAGCTTGACACGTCTTCCCGGTTGCTAGCCCATTGGCTAGTGAGCCCCCTGAAGACAATCCTTTGAATTTTCAATGCTTGCCTGGTTGCTCTGGGCTTGCTCAAGCTTCCCTTCAAAAGAGAAGCGCCTCAGACCTTGCTGGTCTGACCTGAAGCCAATCTTCACTTCTGCGTGGGTTGTACCATGGCTTGTTGGGTCCAATCCGGATACCGACACCGGAGTCAACTAGATCCTTTGTGGGACAGCTCGAATCCAGCTCCTGGTTGTCGTCGACGCCTCCTGGTCCTCGTGGCTGCAGAGACAAGCTTCACCTCTTTACCTGTTTGCATCGCGACATCACCTGGATCCATCCTGGTTCCATCCTGGTCACTGGCTAGTGACCCAGACTCTGTCCACTCTGCTTTCAGGTTCTTCACAGCTTAGATCCACCCTTGGATCCACCCGGACACTCTTCCCTCGGCCGCCTGCAGAACTTCTTTTGCAGGTCTCCATTGAAGGCATCGACGAAACCCGACACGAAAGAACACCTATGAACCCAGCTTCCCTGGGTGAGGTAACTCGAGTACTCCGGTGCTCCCGTGGGTACTGACTATCCAAGTGTCCTAGTTAAAAGGGGTTTGTCGTAGTACACTCGGAAGTGCCCTTATTCTATAACTTTGTGCATCCTTCGTTCTCCATTGAAGTCAATGAGAACACGCGTCTATATTTAGACACTGCAGGCGCCGCCCGTGGGTCTCCTACTTCCTAACCTTGGGTTCTGTAGTGTAGCCCCAGCGATTCCCTAGGCCTATTCACTATTCCTGAAGTGGTCCTCATACCACTTACTTAGTATATGGTTTGTGAGGCCCCTAGGGCAGAATTGTATTTGTGCAACTTAAAGTATGCTGAATGAGTAACTTGTAATGTATTTCGAGCTCTGACCTCATAAAGAGTTCAGAGGGGTTGTGTTAGAAATAAATACACATATATATTTGATATATACCTTGTGTGGTGTCCTTTCATTTAGTATTCAAGGGATTATATATGGTAAAACAGCTGGCTTCACATGCTCTCTGAGATTTTAGCCTAAGACTGCTGGTCGATGCTACCACTAGGATAGCTTGTCTATAAGGTTGACTTTACAACCATCACCATAAGGGTTGTTTGGACTGGTGCAGGGTGCCCACTAGAATAGTGGACATAATATACCAGGCCAACTTCTCACAATGATTGCATGTATGCGCTTTACAGTCATTATGGTGGACAAACCACCAAGAAGAATTGCATTGGTCATTGTGGTGGTGGTTTCCTACCTCAACTATTCCAACAACAAATACATGGAGGACTTATGCAAAACCATCTCTAAATGTCAGGGTTTTGTCGACAATGATGCTCCCCTCACTTCAAAATAAAGTTAGCCATAAAATCCCCGGTTTGACTCCAGCACAAGGAGCGTTGAAGTTGCCTGCCCTAGCTCAAAAGCCCTCAAACAAGTGGACCTATGACCCTTCCACCCGCCCCAATCCACAAAATATTAAGGCCTCCCTGAAACTGCATCCTCTCTACAAGGTGAGTATAAGTGCTCAGAGGGACAACCATGCACTACAAGGCTCAATTCTGAAGCCAACTACACAGCGTTAATCAAAGCAGTGAAGGGCCACCTACTTCTTTCAGCCTACAGTCACTGGTCACATTTGAATGACAGACTAACAGTCCCCACCTCTTTTCCCTCACAAGTTTGTAATAATGCTTCTAAGTGGTCATCCAAGTAGCACATTGTGCAAAGCTCAATTAAAGAAAGATCCGTACTATTGTGAAAAGGCCATATGATATGTCACTTGGGAACTAGACATGCCATTTGCATGTAAATGAATTTAAAGTGCTTGTGCACAGAAGGGGTGATACAAACATAAATATTTCCTGTAATACTTATGCTAACAATGAGCAATGCTTAATTTCTTGCAGTGCTTATGCAAATATTAAATCACTCCTGCAATGCCTGTGTGAGCAAATCCTGCAATGTCTATACAAGCAATAAGCAATTCCAGCTATGCCACCATAAACAATTTTTGCAATGGCTCTGTGTACATTCCTGCAATGCCTATGTAGACACTTCATGCAATGCTTATGCAAACAATAAACAATCCCTGCAATGCCTCCATAAAGAATTCTTGCAATGGCTGTGTGTACATTTCCTGAAATGCTTATGCAAACAATAAACAATTCATGCAATGCATGTGTGAACAATCCTGCAATACTTCTGAAAATGAGTCCTGCAATGCATGACTAAGGCGTGCAATGAACAATTCCAACAATGTGCACTTAAAGAAGTGCCCAGAGGAAGGGCATAGTGAATATCAGCTTAAGCGAGGTTGTCAGTAGAGCCGAAAACATTGTTCATGACTCCTTTTCAGGTCGAGCAAGAACAGCGCATGCGCTGTTTGTTGCTAGACTTTTGATAAAGGGGATACTGAAAATGCTACCCAGGCGTTTGCTGGCTGGCTACAAGCTTGAGTGCAAGTGCGAGTGCACGCGCGGCCATCTGCCTTTCCTTTATCATGGGTAATTAAGCACCCTTACATGTCCGGCGAGCAGGCCAATGCCCCCATGCTGTTGCAATATCCTCAAACAATCCCCACATCGCCTCCTCGCCCCTCTGATCTCCCCTTCTCTCCTGCTCGTCGGCCTCCCCTTGTCCGCCTCTATATATTCCTGTTCCCCTTCGCCCCACCTGTTTCCCCGCTGCTGACCCGCTCTCATCTCGCCCTGCACCCCATTCTCGCGGCCTCTCTGCACAGCCGGCCCCTTTCTTCCAGTCACATATGCTCTCTCTGACCTCTCTTTTTCCTCGTTCCTCGATATCTCTCCAATGCCTTTCGCTCACCTACTTCCTTCTTCCCCCATACCTCATTTACGCACCTGATCACTGTCTCACTCCCTGTCTGCATCGGTTTCATATTCAGTCACTTTCTTTTGGTCTCCTCTTTTCACAAGCCCGATCCCTGTCTCTCTCTCTCGCTCCCTAATGCCTTCTTTTTCTAATATATTTACATCTCTCTTACTCACCTGGCTCCTCTCTTTACTTCGTTTTGCTACGTCCCCTCCCCACTCCTTTACACCCTGCTCACCTGTATCCCTCCCTGTGCCGCCTTCCCCCTGTCACACCTGTCTCCTTTTTCTCTTTCTCTTTCGGCTACATTCACCCCTCCCCACCTTGAAACCCTCCTGCTCGCACCTTTTCACCAGAGTACCCTTATAAATCTCTCTGCGCCCTCCCTCCTTTCGCTCCCACGCTCACCCCCTTCTCACCTTCTGTCCCTTCTATACCTCCATACTCCCCCCTCTCACCTGTATCCTTCGCTGTGCATCCCCGCCCCCTCCTCTCACTACCAGCAGAAGTTGCTACCCTCATAAGGGCCCCTCTGAATTTAGCCCTGTGCAGCCGTCCCTCGGGCCCCCGCCAGCTCGGGATCGGCTACTTCCCTGGTGAGGCCTGCAGAGAATGAATTTTGGGCCAGTTAATGCCAAGGACACGTCTCCTTGGGCCTTTGCCTGCCATACTATTGTAAATCATTTTGTATATAAATCAATGTACTGTATACTATGATGATTTTTTTGTGTTATGAATTCTGTGGACATGCAATGAAGAAATAAGAAAATGTTTTCTAAATAATCTTTGCGTTGGGACAATGCTGATATAGATATTGCATGATGGATATATCACCTAGATACTGAATTGATACCTAGGAGAGGTTAATTCTTGCTTTCACGTCTCCTTGGTAAACACGCTGGCTGTGATGAGAAGCTTCCAGCCCCAGCCGTGTCTGACCCTCACGGCGCTGATGAGAGCGGGTCCACGCTGTATGAAGAGCATGTCCTCGCTAATACCGAACCTGCTGCTATTTAGAGGCCTCGGCACCATCATAATATTTTCTGAGGCCCCAGACACCGCCACGCGCGGGAGGAGAAAGCCGCTGATTGCAATACCGCATGAAAAGGGAGCACTGATGCAGTCACACCGTGATATAGACACTCAAGGACTGCCAAAGGGACTCTTTTCCTCAGACCCTGTGCTTTGACAGCACCGGTGCTTGTGCTATAAAATCTATGTATAGGTTTTGTAGCTAGCATTTTGTATTTTTTCATGTCAGCTGACGCATTTGAAATCATTAGTTGGTGGCAGAGACTGGAGCTACTGTGCTTTCTCTTTCCCATAACACTTTATTTTTAAACTTTGAAACATGCGCTTGTGACTTGGGGCCCTGCATAGTTGTTTGAATAGGGGTCCTTAAAAACTGCTGACAGGCCTGGTGCTGCTAGATGCTCCTCATGCTCTGCCTTGCACCCTTCTACTCCTCTGCCATTCACCCTTCTACCCCTCTGCCTTTTACCCTTTTCCCTACACCTTGCACCCTTCTCCACATCTGCCTTTCACCCTTCAACCCCTCTGCCTTGCACCCTTCTCCCCCTGCGCCTTGCACCCTTCTCCCCCTTCCGCTTTGTACCCTTCTCCCCCTCTGCTTTGCACCTTTCTCCACATCTGCCTTTCGCCATTCTCCCCTCCGCCTTGCACCATTCTCCCCCTCTGCCTTGCACCCTTCTCACCCTCCGCTTTGCACCCTTCTCCCCCTCCGCCTTACACCCTTCTCCACATCTGCCTTTCTCCCTTCTCCCCCTCTGCCTTGCACCCTTCTCCCCTCTGCCTTGCACCCTTCTCCCCTCTGCCTTGCACCCTTCTCCCCCTCTGCCTTGCACCCTTCTCCCCCTCCGCTTTGCACCCTTCTCCCCCTCCGCCTTTCACCCTTCTCCACATCTGCCTTTCACCCTTCCCCCTCCACCTTGCACCCTTCGCCGTTTCCAACCTGCATACTTCTCCACCTTGCACCCTTCTCCTCCTCCGCCTTGCACCCTTCTCCTCCTCCGCCTTGCACCCTTCTCCCCTTCTACCTTGCACCCTTCTCCCCTTCCGCCTTGCACCCTTCTCCCCTCTGCCTTGCACCCTTCTCCGCCTCTAACCTGCTCACTTCTCCACCTTGCACCCTTCTCCTCCTCCGCCTTGCACCCTTCTCCTCCTCCGCCTTGCACCCTTCTCCCCTTCCACCTTGCACCCTTCTCCCCAAATGAAGGAAGGAGAATACAGTGTAAATAAGAAGAGAATGATGAAAAATAAAAAGAGAGGAGAAGGGAAAAGGGCTCAAAAGAAGAACGATGGAAAGAAATAATAAAGGACGAAGGAAGAATATGGAAGGAACAAATAAAACAAAAAATGGAAGGAGAAAAAGAAATAAGAAGAGCTGGAAAATAGAATGAAATTATGTAAAGAAGAAATGGGAGATAGAAGTAAGGGCAAAGGAAGGGAAAACAGAGGAAGTATTAAGTTGAAGGAATACAAAATAAGGATAGAGTCAAGGGGGGAAGGATGGATAAGAGGATGATAAGAAGAACGAAAGGAACAAGAAAATAATGAATTACAAAAAGGATGGAAGAAGGAAAGTAAATTACATTTAATATAAACAAGGTCAGAAAGATAAATACAATGAGAGATGGAAGGAAAGAAGTATGGACAGAAAGAAAGAGGAATGAAAGAAGAATGCAAAAACCAAGTAAATGTTAATAAAAGTATTAAAGATGGATGGAAAGGAGGACAGGATAAAAGAAAAGAAAAACTAAAGAAAAAAGGAAGGAAACAAATCAATACAAGTAAAATGCATTTTTTTTAACCAAATTCCTTTAGATTTATGTTTATAAAATGCAATATTTTACACATTTTCCTTGAGTGAACAATATTCACTGGCTTTTATAGCACAATTTGAGATCGTTCACTTTGACCCATTTTATTTTCCTGGATGCAACCTCGGCCTCAGAGTACACGCTAAGGTGCCCCTCTGCAGAGCACAAGCTCTATGTAGGCGCCTGTCCTGCCAGTTTTCTAAATCTATCACGCTCGGCTACTGACAGACTTTAATTAACAAAACTGGCGAAGGATTGTTTATGAGCCATCCTCGGCTCGGAGCGCTGTTGTTTCTGTCTGCCCATGCCGAGCCAGGCCTGAGCTGTCATGCCACTCTCCTTGAGGGGGCGCGGCTACAGAAGAGCAGTCCGAGCTGGCCAATCGGGCAGAGCGCCGAAGACAGCCGAAGTGCAGGGGATACCGGATCCCGAGGGGATACCTGATATTACACAACGGCACTGGTGCGGATTCTGATGGTGCTGTGCCGGATCCAATATATACTCTGGCCTCCAACTCAGACCCAACATCTGCCCCCATCAGTCTTGTGATGCACTGCGAGAACACTAAGTTGTAGCCAACCAGATTACTATGTGCTTCCTAATCTTTTCCACAACGTCAGTACCATCAGAGGCGGAGGACATGTTTGACTCTAATTTAAACACAGAGAGCTTCTAACCATTTCCCACAATGAGGACGATGAAGAGGTGGACAATTTTCTTCACCCTTATTATGTTATGTTATGTTAATCCAGCTTGTAAAGCACACGGTTACCCGGTGGGGTCCTGGCGCTGGTAGCATAATTCTTCTGAGAGCACGGATGGGCCAGGAAAACGAAGTGGCTGAGGGAGACCTTTAAGGTTAAAGAGCCATGTTTTAAGTTGTTTCCTGAAAACAAGAAGGTTAGTGGAGTTCCTCAGATTCCAAGGGAGGGCATTCCACGCCTTGGCTGCACCTGTTATAAAACTTCTGACCCCCACGAGGCTTCCTTCATGGGAGGTATATTCACCAGTTTGGCTCCCAATGGGCATAGGGTTCTCTTGGGGGTATACCATTTAAACTGGTTAGTCAAGACGTCAGCCCCCTTACCATGCAGTTCTTTGAAGACCATGCATAGTGACTTAAATTGCACCCTTTTTCTGATGGGCAGCCAGTGCAATCTTCGTTTTTCTCTGGCTACCGATACCCTGTCACCAACCTTGCTGCCGCATTTTGCAGAGTCTGCAATCTGTTTAAATGCCCCTCTAAGATGTTTAAATAGAGCCCATTGCAGTCATCCAGCCGCGATAACACCATAGAGGATACAACAGTTCGTAGGCTGTCTTCTGGCAAAAAAGGTTTGATCTTTTTTATCATCTTGAGGGATTGAAAAGTGGCCAAGGACGTAGCCTTTATCTGATCCTCAAAGTTCAGTTTGTCATCCACCATTATACCCAGATTCTTAGCCTTTCTCGTGGGTATGGGGAGGTTGCCCATGTCCGATTGCCACCAGTCAGGGGTCCAGAAGCTGGCTTTGTTACCAAACATGAGAACCTTAGTTTTGGCTGCATTCAGTTTTAAACAATTTTGTGCCATCCAGGATCTGACTGTTGCCATACAGTCTTGAAACTTCTTACTCATGCCCATTTCTTGTCCTAGTAATAGAGACACTACAGTTTGTATGTCATCTGCATATGACGTTAGACTAAAACCATGTGATCTAATCAAAGGAGCCAGGGGTGCCACGCTGAGGTAACGGGTTTTTAGGAACCCGTTTGGTGCCAGGGGATAACACCCGAAGACCTCTGGGTTCTCCCTGTTCCGGACCACAGAAACACGGAGTCTTCTAGTCGAGTCAAAGATCAGGTTTTATTGATAGCTACCAAGTAACAGGTGTCCTAGAAGCACGACAAACACGGGTCATGTGTTCTCAGGAGACTGTTCGTTTTTACAGAACCAGCCTTCTCCTTATATACAAAAATAATAGCTGCAAGCAAGAATTCTTGAGTTTATGATATGGCTATACACATATTTCTACAATAATACAAAAGAGCGAAGTCATGTAGGCAAGCCCGTATTTTAGATGTCCAATTCGTGATAGATTACTCAGCCAAGCCCGGAACTCCCATCAGATATTGGTGAAACCCCAATAAAGGAAGGCACCTCCTATTCATAAAACTGGCCATAAACAGGGAGCGTGGACAGGTGTGTATGTGTGTAGAAAACATGATCTGTGCGCGGTGAATGGTTTATGGTATGTTGTACATTGATGCTATCTGGTTTGGCCACTGGGCGAGGAGCTGCCTAAACAGGTTTGCCTGGAGGCAAGGGAGTCAGTTGGGACAGGTCAGGGGGAAGTCAGGGAAGGTGGACGTGTCCTTTTAGATCAAGCTCGACCTTTAATTGACTTATCATGAGGGCAAGACACAAGATGGATACCGTTTACAAAATGGAGTCTGGGGTTTGGGACGGAAACTACGATTCAGGGGTGTTAGCATGCCTCGATCATGACGCAAATACATAGGAATGATGTCCTAATCATTATCGGTTCGTCGACACCAAATTCGTCATGGTACGTTGATGTTTCGGGACACGGATATCGGGCCTCGATACCGGGACAACAGTAGAGTCCAGAATTTTAGAACCACAGACCCTCCTTTTGCCCTCATATAAGGCAATAATTCATGTTAATCCGAGTCTAAATCTGTATGAAGGAATTCGTGGAGATGCTGCTGTAGCATCATTCTGTTGCTCAGTTCGTCCCTTGACACAGGCTTCCGTACACATGAAGTAGCACAGAGGCCACATAGTGCTGGAGCGCACTGTACACATAGGCAGAACATAAACAGAAGTGCTAAGATCATCCCAATGAAGATCAGTGTTTTCCATCCCCATGTAGCGATCAGTTCCCAGAACCACCCTAGTATGGACCAGTCCCCTTTTTCTACGTGAAGGGAACCAGATATCTCGTGTAACTTAGAGATGGCCTGGTACACTGTCGGTGCGTTATCAGGGATGAAAATGCAACAACTGGATTGGATCACTCTACACACACCACCACGATCGGCGAGTATGATATCTAGGTCAACTCGGTTCTGAAGGGTCATAAGTCGATCCGACTGAAGTTCGGTCGTCAAGTTGCCAAGAGCTCCGGCCGTTGTACTCACGGCGGATTCAACTATCCTTGATAACTGGCGAATATTCCTGCTGTTCACCATAGGTCCCCAAAATGGCAGAAAACCCTTTGCGAAGTCAGCGAATTCCTGACCCGCGGTGTCGTCTTTACTCACGACACCTCTAGCTGTCCTTGTCCGATGGTAATCTGCTCTGGCCGTGTAGGTGGGAGGCAGCAGAAATGCGATAAAGCATGTACCTGAGAAGTCAGGGGGCAACCAGGTGTGGGCTTGGTCATGGCAGACGAAATACGTGCCTTTGGCTGCTAATAGTATAGGGGAAGTTCGAGAAGCGAACACATATGTTTCCGTGCATATACTCTTTCCTAATTGTGCTTTGGGATCCCTGCCGATACCTTGTAAACATAAGTGACCTCGGTTGGGTACTATCCAAACTGGGCGGGATTTCTTTGCTGTCTGGCTCTTACTCAGGTAAACCCCATATTTAGTTACGTTCCAACGAGTGTACGGAGTGAGTTCATCTTTGGGAATCGTAAGATAGGTGTCGAACTCTCTACTCATATTTCTTATCCCTGCTATTAGTGCCTTGTTACTGGAGTCACTTTCAGTAGAACGTGTCGGGTATGGTTCTAGGGCGAATAGGAACATGGTCTGGAAAGCCCACAGAGAACCATAATAGCTGAATGGCAGGATGAAGTATGGGATACCCTTATCAGTCGTGTGTGGCATGAGTCCACATATCCAACAGTTCGATGTGTTCATGATGGACTGGTGTTGGTGTAGGAGTTGAATGAATGAGTTATTTACAAATTCGAGTCTTCTGGCAGATTCGTGTTCAGGTAGAGGGTGAAAGTAGTGTGGAGATATAGTAGGAGGAGGCTGTGGCCGGGTGTCATTTGAAAAGGTAACTTGGAATACGAATAGAGTATAGCCAGTAAAAAACATCGTTATGCTACACAACATTAAAATACATGTTATCAAAAACTTTCTTTTGGCCAGTACAGTGCATAGTTGTCTTTCAACGTTTGTGAGTGTGGTAGGTCTCTTTACCCTAGGAAACTCCATCCTCTAGTTGCTGCCCGCGGTGGTAGGTTGTGGTTCTGAAAATCTGGACCCTATTGTTATCCCCATATCGAGGTCCAATACCTGTGTCACAAAATATCAACGTACCATGACGAATTTAGTGTCCAAGAACCGATAATGATTAGGACATAATTCCTATGTATTTACGTGACAATCGAGGGTTGCCAACACCCCTAAATCGTAATTTCCATCCCAATCCCTTAGACTCCATTTTGTGAACGGCATCCATCTTACGTCTTGCCCTCATGTTAAGTCAATTAAAGGTCGAGCTTGATCCAAAAGGACACGTCCACCTTCCCCTGACTTCCCCCTGACCTGTCCAAACTGACTTCATTGCCTTAAGCCAAACCTGTTTGGGCGGCTCCCCGCCCAGTGGCCGAATACGATAACATCGACACATAACATTCCACAAACCATTTACCCCATACAGAACATGCTTTCTACAAACATGCACCTGTCCATACTTCTTCTTTATGGCCAGTTTTATGACTGGGTGGTACCTGCCTTTATTGGTCTTTCATCGATATCTGATGGGAGTCCCGGATCTTGCTGGGTAATCTGTCACGAACTGGACATCTAAAATGTGGGCTTGCCTACGTGACGCCGCACTTTGTATTATTGCAGAAATATGTTTACAGCCATATCATAAACTCAAGAATTCTTGCTTGAAGCCATTATTTCTGTATAAAAGGAGAAGACTGGTTCTGTAAAAACGAACACGTACAGTCTCCTGAGAATACATGACCCGTGTTTGTCATGCTTCTAGGACACGTGTTACTTGGTAGCTACCAATAAAACTTGATCTCTGACTGCGACTAGAAGACTCATTGTTTCTGTGGTCCGGAACAAGGGAGAACTCAGAGGTCATCGGGTGTTATCCCCTGGCACCACCGGGTTCCTAAAAACCCGGCACCTCAGTTGGCGCCCAACTCGGGGCGATATCAAGCGGCGACGGTCCAAGCCAGATGTTCGTGAGGAGCTTCGTGTGAAAATTCCGGAGGACGGCCAGCCACTTCAGTGACCCCTGTATGTCGACGTGGTTCCGAAGGTCTTTGCTGCGAGGTTCCCCGCGTCCCGACGGCTACGAAGGACTGCTGCCCTGACTATCGCCTTGTTTTGGACCCAGTGATCCTTGGTAGAGCGAAACGATAGACGAGTCTTCTAGCGACGTCACCGATCTTCAAATACTTCAGTTAAGTATAAGTGGAGCGTCTCCCAGTCCTTAGTTTGTCCTTAGTTTTTTGGTATCCTTGAGATACGACTTGATTTGGCACTTGCAAGCCCCAAAGCCGAAGGACTCGTGTTTTCACGAGAAATATCGTAATAGATAAACCTTTGAAGTTTGAAGCTAGACTAGTGAGCGAAGATGCCTGGTTTTAGCAGACTTGGAAACTTGTTTTGTCTTGGTTATAATAAGGATTCCCGATTAGAGGATTCCTGTCCGGTTCCTCCAATTGGAACTCCAACGTATGAGCTCTATGTAAAACATGGCGTAGGTCCTACCACATATAATGAAGTATGGATAAAATACACCCGTAAGGATGGTGTTTTAAAATGGCCCCAATATGGTAGTTTCGACTCAGAAATTCTAGATAACCTAGAGGTCAAACTGTTCAAAAAGAAAGCCCGACCGGCGATGTTTGACTCTTTCCGCTTATGGCGCAAAGAGGCCAAACAAAAGGAAATTAAATTAGAAAAGAAGAATAAGAGGGAAAGGGGTATTTCAGTAATACAAGCCGCGATAAAATTTAAAGACAACGAAGAGGATCGAATAAGTGAGCAGTTGCACAGGCAACGTAAAATGGCAATAGATAAATGCTATCCTGTTTTACCATCTCTTCAGCAAGAGACAGTAAAAGAGCGTGAGAAAGATCCATTAATGACGCATTTGCTGAATTCGCCACCACCCTATGCGCAAAATGCCACAGCACCTCCGCAACCTTTAGTTGCACCTCTGGTAGCTGTTATACCAGCTCCTCTACAGCACTCACCAGCTACTCTTCAGCTGGCTTCTATTTCTCTAGTGCAGCCTCCTCAAGGCTCACCAGTCACATCTACTTCTCCTACTGTTCCTTCTACAACTTCGCCTAGCGCACCTTCTATTTCTTCCGATACTAGTTCTGCGAACGCTTCTGTTTCTGCTTTGCGTGACTCTGTTCTGACACCAGTTATTCCTCCACTTTCACCTTCCGTCTGGCATAAAACAGCCAGCATTGCTACTAACATTCCTTCACCACTTTTTCGGTCGCCTAAAACTACCCCTAATACGGGACTAAGACAGTTACGAAGCCAAATGCCTGATTATCGAGAGAGGGAATGCCTGAATAAGTTAGCACGGAATTGGGCTCTGGATACAGCCAGATATGATGTAGAGTCCGTCATGAACGTTTTCCGTCAATGGGATGAACCGACGCAAAGATATGTTTTTGAACAGATGTGTGTTCTTCTGTGTGAGGATTTGGAAGATAATGGTCAAGAGAGCAACGCTCAAGAGTTGTGTAATGTACGATTTAAATTTGGGGAAGGCATGATTGTAGGTCCCGAAGTCAACAAAGCAGTTGCGGTATTATTATCATATCGAAGCACAGGTGGTAACTCTGGGTCATCGTCTGAATGTGGTACGTCTAGTAGGAAAAGAGCGAGACAGTACCCCATGAGAGAGGTTCCTCCTGTTTGGAGGGAAGGTGATGCGAATGCTAATCCACCAATTCTGCCCCATTTCCAGCGTGTATGGGTACATGTCCCATGGAAAAGATCGGAAGTATTAGCACTCAAGCAGTCACTACCTGACCCTCGTAAGAACCCAACTGGGTATTATAAGGAGTTATCGCAAACTGCAAGCTCATGTATAATGAATTTAGCAGATGTAGACATGTTATTTGGGAACGTTGTTCCACATCCCTTATGGAGCAAGATACGTCATACGGATCACGATCAGGAACTAGGTGACTCATGGGCGAACATTGCGATTACAGATGCTAGACAAGTCGGTGGTTTTAAACCTGAGCCGTTAATAGCTGAACTTCCCGGTAGAATTATAGCATACATGAAGACAATAATGCCTAAAGTACGCGTAAATTGGGACAAGCTATCAGCATGTAAACAAAAGAAAGATGAGAATGTGTCTGACTTTTTCACAAGATTTGAGGAAACATTCACCGACCACAGTGGTCAAGATATGGCTACCGAGGGTGGCCAAAGATTGTTTGTGGACAAGTTCGTACATAATTTGCTCCCTGAACTATGTAATAAACTAAAAGACTCTGAGAGTGCTTGGGCTGTCTCTACGTCAGCACAGATTTTAGCTACAGCCCAGTACTATGAAAATAGGCGTAAAGACGAGCTAGACAAGGCAGATAAAAAGACGAAAGATTTGAAAACTAAGGTTCTCCTCCAGCAGGCCTATCCGCCTCGCACGGCTAGTCAGCCCGACTATCAACCACGACAGCAGTACTCGAGGAACGCGCAAGGTAACGAGTTTTCCCATCAGCGTCCTACATATGGCCCGAATCAATGTGCGTATTGCAAGGAAGAGGGTAATTTTAAGGATAATTGTCCGGCTCTTGCGCGACGTTTAAACGGTGGTCAAGGTGTAAGGGGGAGAGGTGTTCAGCATGCCCCTGGAGGTAGAGGCCGTGGAAATTTCACTCAGAATACAACTCCTTTTCCGCCTCAGAAGTCCATGAATAGCTTTGACCAACAGAATAGTTCATCGTCTAAGTCAGCTCAGTACTATGCTGACGACTATTACACTGAACACGAAAATGAGGGTAACGATTGCTAGGACAGCCATGGACAAAGAGAGGGAGTTGTCTCAGTTCCGGTAGATCAGAATGGACCTTATGTCGAGGTGATTACCTCAGGAGTGTCAGAGCCATTTCTGCTGGATACTGGTGCTACAAAAAGTTCTATCATGCACTCGAAACTTCCGGGCGCACCTTTGTCTGGCGAAATGAATGTCTCAGTAGGTTTCTCTGGCGCCCCTGTTAGAAACCCGATCTCTAGTCCTATATCCCTTTCTGTTGGCCCATGCGAATTAGAAGCACCCCTCATTTTGACAACAGGTTGTGGTGAAAATTTGTTAGGTTTGGATTTACTAAAAAGGTTATATGCGACTTTGTACTGTTCTCCCTCGGGAGTACAACTTACTTTAGGCAAGAAGGTCATTTCTTCGATGTATTTATCAAAGGAAAATATTCCAACTGAATTATTGTCACTTCCTGATATACTCTGGGCTAATGGTTCTAATGATGTAGGTCGTTTGGAGATAACACCATATGTCATAACGTTGAAAGCCGACGTTAGGTTGCCACGTATTCCCCAATACAAAATATCTAGCGAATGCGAAAAAGCGTTGTTGAAAATTGTCCATGACTTGATTGATAAAGACGTCATCGAAGAAACGACAGGAAATGTCTGTAACAGTCCGGTTTTGCCCGTCTTAAAACGTACTGATCCTTCACAACCCCCTGTGTATAGGTTTGTGATCGACCTCAGAGAAGTAAACAAGATAGTTATCCCACAGTTTCCAGTCGTCCCCGACATTACTGCTTTATTGACAATGGTTCCAGCTTCAGCAAATTGGTTCTCGGTGATTGACCTGAAGAACGCTTTCTTCAGTATCCCGATTGCCGAGGAAAGTAGAGATATTTTCGGATTTAATTTAGGAGGACGAAGCTTCCGCTTCAAGTGCGCTCCTCAAGGCTACTGCGAAAGCCCATCAGTATTCAGTCAGGCCCTGAAAACACAATTAGACACGATTGTTCTACCAAGTGGTTCAACTCTGATTCAGTACGTAGACGATCTGCTGATCGCTGCAGACACTGAAGAAATGTGCAAGAAAGCTACGTTATCATTATTGCATCACTTATGTGACATGAAGCACAAAGTCTCCCTTTCCAAACTACAATTCTGCCGACAAGAAGTAACCTACTTAGGTCACGTCTTGTCGAAGGAGGGAAGGAGACTGACACCAGAAAGAATACAGGCAATTGCAGAACTAAATGCCCCAAGGACACAGAGAGAAGTTCGAGCTTTTTTGGGCATTACATCGTACTGTAGACAATGGATACCGAATTTCTCACTACTAGCTAAACCCTTGCTGACACTACTCCGTAAAGATACGCCCAATCCTATTCCCTGGTCTGAAGATTGTCAGACGAGTTTTCACAAGTTGCGTGATGCATTGTGTTCAGCCCCTGTGTTGGGAAACCCCAACTACAGTAAGCCTTTCACATTATATGTCCATGAGAAGGAAGGCTGTGCATTATCAGTCTTAACACAACATTTTGGGAACAGACAACGCCCATGCGCGTATTTTTCGGCAACTCTGGATCCCGTGGCTAAGGCACTACCAAGTTGTCTGAGAGCCACCGCCGCAGCAGCTGTCTGCATCCGACAGTCCGCTGGATTAGTCATGAATAATACTCTGATCGTTATGGTTCCGCATGTAGTAGACATTTTACTAAACAGGACGAAGACACAACACCTTACTAGCGCTCGACTATCCAGTTACGAACTTACGTTGCTAGCAAGCCACATCCACATAAAGAGGTGTGATACACTGAATCCCGCAACGTTATTACCCATTTCGACAGGAACCGACACGATTGATAAACATGACTGCTGTTTTAGGACAGAAGAAGAGACAAAAGGGAGAGTAGACTTACAGGACACTCCCCTTCCTGAATGCAATGATACTTTATGGGTTGACGGTTCATGTTTCAAATTACCGAATGGTGATACGACTGCCGCATATGCCGTAACAACATTACACACCATTATAGAGACCGCACGTATTTCCCACAACTCTGCACAAGCTGCGGAAATTATTGCACTTACCAGAGCATGCGTGTTAGCAAAAGGAAAGCGAGTGAATGTGTACACGGACAGCCAATACGCCTTTGGCGTGGCTCACAGTTTTGGGAGATTATGGCGTGAACGTGTTTTTCTTACCTCACATGGTGCAAAGATACAACATGGTCAGCTAGTTAACCCCTTCGACGCTCATGACGAGCTGGGCTCGTCATGAGGTAGCCTCCTGGCACGCTCATGACGAGCCCAGCTCGTCATGCAAAGTGCGCTTTCGCAAAATCCAGCGTACGGGGGGGAATCATGCCGCACGCATGCGGTTAATGAGCTCCTTGAGTCACTGACCATGCCACTACAAGTTGCCATTATGAAATGCAGTGCACACAAGAAAATTCAAGACGATATTGGCCGCGGGAATGCATTTGCAGACGAGGTTGCGAAAGAGACCACAAGGGACACGATGAGTCGAATGTATGTTGCAGGTCCCGCTAGATGTATTGCTGATGTGGGAATGTGTGAGGACACCATTGAAAGCGTGAAATGTATACAAGCTGAGGCAACTGAGGATGAGTTGAATGAGTGGAGAAAAAGTAAGGGTAGATTGGATGCGAATAGCTGTTGGGTCGAATTATCGGAACACCAGCGATGGCTACTACCTAATGCATACGTACTTGCAGTAGTAACAATGGCTCACGGCATGGCACACATCAGTTCGAAAGGAATATGTAAGCTATTGGCCCCAGTATGGCAGAATAGCAATATCCCAAAATATGCAGAAAATGTGGTCAGAAACTGTATGATATGCCTAAAACACAATCCCGGTAAAGGAACTCCAACTCCAGCTGGTAATTTTGCGCCTCCTACGTATCCGTTCGAGGTTTTGCAGCTCGATTTCATTCACATGGAAAGGTGCAACAATCTAAAGTATGTGCTCGTTGTTGTCTGCACCTTTTCAAGGTGGGTGGAAGCGTACCCCCTTAAAGACAATACTGCTTTGACAACTGCCAAAGCTCTTGTCAAAGAGTTCTTCCCGAGATTCGGTATGCCTAGAATTGTCTGGAGTGATAATGGAAGCGAATTCATAGGACGAGTGATGAAGAGAGTGTGTGAGTGTCTAGGCATACACCAGAAATTCCACGCTGCAAATCACCCCCAATCAGCTGGATTAGTAGAGTGCTACAATGGCACTTTGAAACTCAAGCTATCCAAGATCCAAGCCAGTACAGGTCTTAAATGGCCTGACGCCTTGCCCCTAGCACTCTTGTCAACTAGGATGACTGTCCATTCCAGATTAGGTCTTAGCCCCCACGAGATAGTGTTTGGCCGCCCAGCCAACGTCTGGGGCGTGCCAAGACCAAAGAAACTCCGTGAAATAGAACACCCCGTGCTGCTTGATTATTTGTGCGAATTGACAGCTAAATTGCGTGTTTTACACCAACAGGTTCACAGTTCCTCTCCGCCAGCCTCTGACGATCCAGGTCATACCATCAAACCCGGCTCGTGGGTCCTGGTGCGGAACTTCCAGCGCACCAGCAACGGACAGCCGAGGTGGACCGGACCGTATTTGGTGCTTCTTTCTACGAGGTCAGCCGTTCGGGTGGACGGCAAAAAGAACTGGGTGCATGGGACCCATTGCAAACGGGTCCCTCTGCCCCTTCCATACGACCGGTGGGTCGATAAAGGACTTGCCGACTCTAAGACTGAATCCGTACCTCGTTTCATCCCTTTCAGCGATGCACGTTTAAAAGAGACTGGTACCGAAAAGGAGAGTGATCGTATTTTGCAAGGACGTGTGTCACCATCTATGCAATTGGACACTACCGAACCTGAGACATTGTTTAAAGACCACACCGTACCTGAGAAGTGACGATATGACCTGAGATCCAGCCCCAGAGACTAATAAAACCTTGATCTAATGTGATTTCCCTTTTCCCCCAAGAACTATTTTTATCTTCCAGCTCTCTCGTCCCAGGGAACTAGCTCATTTTTGATTTTCGAACCGCCATCCGGTTCCGCTGCTAGGGTCGCGGTTGAAGTGTCGGGAGTGCAACCAAGGAACTTTTAGGTCCACGGTTCTGGTTGGTCCGAGGGAGTCACCCCGGACCGAACAGAGCGCGCTCCCTGGCAGAATCGACCTACCACCGCGGGCAGCAAGTAGAGGATGGAGTTTCCAAGGGTAGAGAGACCTGTCAAACTTACGAACTTTGAAAAACAATTGTGTACTATACTGTCCAAGAGAAGGTTTTTAATAATATGTGTTCTAATGCTGTTTAGCGCTGTGATGCTTTTGATTGGTTATACTCTATTCGTATTTCGAGTTTCCCTATTCTCAAATGACACTCTGCCAACGCCTCCTCCCACTCTCTCCCCACACTCTTTTCACCCTCTACCTGAACACGAGTCTGCCAGAAGGCTCGAATTTGTAAATAACTCTTTCATCCAACTTCTGCACCAACACCAGTCTATAATGAACACATCAAACTGTTGGATATGCGGACTCATGCCGCACACGACTGATAAGGGTATCCCGTACTTCATCCTGCCATTTAGTTATTATGGTTCTCTGTGGGCTTTTCAGACCATGTTCCTATTCGCCCTAGAACCATACCCGACCCGTTCCACTGAGAGCGATTCCAATAACAAGGCACTAATAGCAGGGATAAGAAATATGAGTAGGGATATCGACACACATCTGACTATCCCCAAAGATGAACTGACCCCATACACTCGTTGGAACGTAACCAAACATGGCATTTACCTGATCAAGAGCCAGGCAGCAAAGAAATCCCGCCCAGTTTGGATAGTGCCCCACCGAGGTCACCTATGTCTACAAGGTATTGGTAGGGATCCTACAGCACAGTTAGGAAAGAGCATTTGCACGGAAACATATGTGCTCGCCTCCCGAACTTCCCCTATACTCTTAGCAGCCAAAGGCACGTATTTCGTCTGCCACGACCAAGCCTATACATGGTTACCCCCTGACTTCTCAGGCACGTGCTTCATCTCATTTCTACTGCCTCCTACCTACACGGCCCGAGCAGATTTCCATCGGACAAGGACAGCTAGAGGTGTCGTGAGTAAAGACGACACCGCGGGTCAGGAATTCGCTGACTTCGCAAAAGGTTTTCTGCCATTTTGGGGGCCTATGGTGAACAGCAGGAATATTCGCCAGTTAGCAAGGATAGTTGAATCCGCCGTGACTACAACGGCCGGAGCACTTGGCAATTTGACGACCGAGCTTCAGTCGGATCGACTTATGACCCTTCAGAACCGAATTGCCCTTGATATCATACTCGCCGATCGTGGTGGTGTGTGTAGAGTCGTCCAATCCAGTTGTTGCATATTCATCCCTGATAATGCACCGACAGTATACCAGGCCATCTCTAAACTACATGAAATATCTGGTTCCCTTCACGTTGAGAAAGGGGATTGGTCCTTGCTAGGGTGGTTCTGGGGACTGATCGCTGCCTGGGGATGGAAAACGCTTATCTTCATTGGGATGATCTTAACACTTCTGTTTATGTTCTGCCTATGTGTCCAGTGCGCTCCTGCACTCTGTGGCCTCTGTGCTACTTCATGTGTACGGAAGCCTGCGTCAAGGGACGAACTGAGCAACAGAATGATGTTACAGCAGCATCTCCACGAATTCCTTCATACAGATTTAGACTCAGATTAACGAGTTATTGCCTTACATAAGGGCAAAAGGAGGGTCTGTGGTTCTGAAAATCTGGACCCTATTGTTATCCCCATATCGAGGTCCAATACCCGTGTCACAAAATATCAACGTACCATGACGAATTTAGTGTCCAAGAACCGATAATGATTAGGACATCATTCCTATGTATTTACGTGACAATCGAGGGTTGCCAACACCCCTAAATCGTAATTTCCATCCCAATCCCTTAGACTCCATTTTGTGAACGGCATCCATCTTACGTCTTGCCCTCATGTTAAGTCAATTAAAGGTCGAGCTTGATCCAAAAGGACACGTCCACCTTCCCCTGACTTCCCCCAGACCTGTCCAAACTGACTTCATTGCCTTAAGCCAAACCTGTTTGGGCGGCTCCCCGCCCAGTGGCCGAATACGATAACATCGACACATAACATTCCACAAACCATTTACCCCATACAGAACATGCTTTCTACAAACATGCACCTGTCCATACTTCTTCTTTATGGCCAGTTTTATGACTGGGTGGTACCTGCCTTTATTGATGTTTCATCGATATCTGATGGGAGTCCCGGATCTTGCTGGGTAATCTGTCAAATAAATGGACATCTAAAATGTGGGCTTGCCTACGTGAAGCCGCACTTTGTATTATTGCAGAAATATGTTTACAGCCATATCATAAACTCAAGAATTCTTGCTTGAAGCCATTATTTCTGTATAAAAGGAGAAGACTGGTTCTGTAAAAACGAACACGTACAGTCTCCTGAGAATACATGACCCGTGTTTGTCATGCTTCTAGGACACGTGTTACTTGGTAGCTACCAATAGAACTTGATCTCTGACTGCGACTAGAAGACTCATTGTTTCTGTGGTCCGGAACAAGGGAGAACTCAGAGGTCATCGGGTGTCATCCCCTTGCACCACCGGGTTCCTAAAAACCCGGCACCTCAAGGTTGGTTCTGCCAGGGGGTGCGCTCTGTTCAGTCCGGGGTAACTCCCTTGGACCAACCAGAACCGTTGACCTAAACGTCCCCAGTTGCACTCCCCAGCCTTCAACCGCGACCCTAGCAGCAGAACCGGATGGCGGTTCGAAAATCAAAAATGAGCAAGTTTCCTGAGAGTGAGAGAGCTGAAAAATCAAAAATAGTTCTTGGGGGAAGGGAAAATCACATTCGTTCGTTTTTATTTAGTCTCTTCGTTTAGACCTTAAATTGTACCGTCGTTTTCCTGGCACGGTGTGGTCTTCAAACAATGTCTCAGGTTCGGTAGTGTCCAACTGTATAGACTGTGGCACAAATCCTTGTAAAATACGATCACTCTCCTTTTCGGTACCAGTTTCTTTTAGACGTGCATCGCTGAGAGGGATGAAACGAGGTATGGATTCTGTCTCGGAGTCGGCAATTCCTTCGTTGACCCACCGGTCGTATGGAAGGGGCAGAGGGACCCGTTTACAATGGGTCCCGTGCACCCAGTTCTTTTTGCCTTCCACCCGAACCGCTGATCTCGTGGAAAGAAGTACCAGGTAAGGTCCGGTCCACCTCGGCTGTCCGTTGTTTGTGCGCTGAAAATTCCGCACCAAGACCCACGAGCCGGGTGCGATGGAGTGACCTGGATCGTCAGAGGCTGGCGGAGAGGAACTGTGAACCTGTTGGTGTAAAACACGCAATTTAGTTGTCAATTCGCACAAATAGTCAAGCAGTACGGGGTGCTCTATTTCGCTAAGTTTGTTTGGCCTTGGCACGCCCCAGACGTTGGCTGGGCGGCCAAACACTATCTCATGGGGGCTAAGTCCTAATCTGGAATGGACTGTCATTCTGGTTGACAAGAGTGCTAGGGGCAAGGCGTCAGGCCATTTAAGACCTGTGCAGGCTTGGATTTTGGCTAATTTGAGCTTCAAAGTGCCATTGTAGCACTCTACTAATCCAGCTGATTGGGGGTGATTCGCAGAGTGGAATTTTTGTTGGATGCCTAAACACTCACACACTCTCTTCATCACGCGTCCTACGAATTCACTTCCATTATCACTCCAGACGATTCTAGGCATGCCAAATCTCGGGAAGAACTCTTTGACAAGGGCTTTGGCAGTTGACAAGGCTGTATTGTCCTTAAGGGGGTACGCTTCCACCCACCTGGAGAAAGCGCAAACAACAACAAGCACATACTTCAGATTGTTGCATCTCTCCATGTGAATGAAATCGAGCTGCAAAACCTCGAACGGATACGTTGGAGGCGCAAAATGACCAGCTGGAGTTGGGGTTCCCCTACCGGGATTGTACTTCAAACACACCATACAGTTTCTGACCACATTCTCTCCATATTTCGGGATATTACTATTTTGCCATACTGGGGCCAATACTTTACAGATTCCTCTCGAACTGATGTGTGCAAATCCGTGAGCCATTGTTACTACTGCGAGTACATATGCGTTAGGTAATAGCCATCGCTGGTGTTCTGACAATTCGACCCAACAACCATTCGCATCTAACCTACCCTTACTTTCCCTCCATTCATTCACCTCTTTCTCAGTTGCCTCGGCTTGTATAGATTTCACGCTTTCAATGGTGTCCTCACACATTCCCACATCAGTAATCCATCTAGCGGGACCTACAACATACATCCGACTCATTGTGTTCCTTGCAGTCTCTTTTGCAACCTCGTCTGCAAATGCATTCCCGCGGCCAACATCGTCCTGAATCTTTTTGTGTGCACTGCATTTTACAATGGCAACTTGTAGTGGCAAGGTCAGTGACTGGAGGAGCTCATTAACTAGCTGACCATGCTGTATCTTTGCACCGTGTGACGTAAGAAATCCGCGTTCACGCCACAATCTCCCAAAACTGTGAGCCACACCAAAGGCGTATTGGCTGTCAGTGTACACATTCACTCGCTTTCCTTTCGCTAGCACACATGCTCTGGTAAGCGCAATTAGCTCTGCAGCTTGTGCAGAATTATGGGAAATGCGCGCAGTCTCTATAATGGTGTGTAATGTCGTTACGGCATATGCTGCAGTCGTATCACCATTAGGCAACTTGAAGCATGAACCATCAACCCATAAAGTATCGTTGCATTCAGGAAGGGGAGTGTCCTGTAAGTCTACTCTCCCTTTTGTCTCTTCTTCTGTCCTAAAACAGCAGTCATGTTTATCAATCTCGTCTGTTCCTGTCGGAATGGGTAATAACGTTGCGGGGTTCAGTGTATCACACCTCTTTATGTGGATGTGACTTGCTAGCAGTGTAAGTTCGTAACTGGATAGTCGAGCGCTGGTAAGGTGTTGTGTCTTCGTCCTGTTTAGTAAAATGTCTACTGCATGTGGAACCATAACGATCAGAGTATTATTCATGACTAATCCAGCGGATTGTCGGATGCAGACAGCTGCTGCGGCGGTAGCCCTCAAACAACTTGGTAGGGCTTTAGCCACAGGGTCTAGAGGTGCCGAAAAATACGCGCATGGGCGCTGTCTGTCCCCAAAATGTTGTGTTAAAACTGATAAGGCACAACCTTCCTTCTCATGGACATATAATGTAAAAGGCTTGCTGTAGTTGGGGTTTCCCAACACAGGAGCCGAACACAATGCATCACGCAACTCGTGGAAACTCGTCTGGCAATCTTCAGACCAAGGCATAGGATTTGGCGTGTCTTTGCAGAGTAGTGCCAGCAAGGGTTTAGCTAGTAGTGAGAAATTCGGTATCCATTGTCTACAGTACGATGTAATGCCCAAGAAGGCTCGAACCTCTCTCTGTGTCCTTGGGGCACTTAGTTCTGCAATTGCCTGTATTCTTTCTGGTGTCAGTCTCTTTCCCTCCTTCGACAAGATGTGACCTAAGTAGGTTACTTCTTGTCGGCAAAATTGTAGTTTGGAAAGAGAGACTTTGTGCTTCATATCACATAAGTGATGCAATAATGATAACGTAGCTTTCTTGCAAATCTCTTCAGTGTCTGCAGCGATCAGCAGATCGTCTACGTACTGAATCAGAGTTGAACCATTCGGTAGAACAATCGTGTCTAGTTGTGTTTTCAGGGCCTGACTGAATATTGAAGGGCTTTCGCAATAGCCTTGAGGAGCGCACTTGAAGCGGAAGCTTCGTCCTCCTAAATTAAATCCGAAAATATCTCTACTCTCCTCAGCAATCGGGATGCTGAAGAAAGCGTTCTTCAGGTCGATCACCGAGAACCAATTTGCTGAAGCTGGAACCATTGTCAATAAAGCAGTAATATCGGGGACAACTGGAAACTGTGGGATAACTATCTTGTTCACTTCTCTGAGGTCGATCACGAACCTATACACAGGGGGCTGTGAAGGATCGGTACGTTTTAAAACCGGTAAGACTGGACTGTTACAAACATTTCCTGTTGTTTCTTTGATGACGTCTTTATCAATCAGGTCATAGACAATCGTCAATAACGCCTTTTCACATTCGCTAGATATTTTGTATTGGGGAATACGTGGCAACCTAACGTTGGCTTTCAACGTTATGACATACGGTGCTATCTCCAAACGACCTACATCATTAGAGCCGTTTGCCCAGAGTACATCAGGAAGACACGACAATTCAGTTGCAATACTTTCTTTTGACACATACATTGGAGAAACTATTTTCTTACCTAAAGTAAGCTGTACTCCCAATGGTGAACAGTACAAAGTCGCATATAACCTTTTTAGCAAATCCAAACCTAACAAATTTTCACCGCAACCTGTGGTAAGAATGAGGGGTGCTTCTAATTCGCACGGGCCAATAGAAAGAGATACAGGACTGGAGATCGGGTTTCTAACAGGGGCGCCAGAGAAACCTACTGAAACATTCATTTCGCCGGACAAAGGTGCGCCAGGAAGTTTTGAGTGCATGATAGAACTTTTTGTAGAACCAGTATCCAGCAGAAATGGCTCTGACACTCCTGAGGCGATTACCTCGACATAAGGTCCATTCTGATCTACTGGAACTGAAACAACTCCCTCTCTTTGTCCATGGCTGTCCTAGCAATCATTACCCTCATTTTCGTGTTCGGTGTAATAGTCGTCAGCATAGTACTGAGCTGACCTAGATGATGCATTATTCTGTTGGTCAAAGCTGTTCATCGAATTCTGAGGCGGAAAAGAAGTTGTATTCTGCGTGAAATTTCCACGGCCCCTACCTCTAGGGGCATGTTGAACACCTCTTCCCCTTACACCTGAAGCACCGCTCAGAAGTCGCGCAAGAGACGGACAATTACTTTTAAAGTGACCCTCTTCCTTGCAATACGCACACTGATTCGGGCCATAAGCAATACGCTGGTGGGAAAACTCGTTTCCTTGCGCGTTTCTCGAGTACTGCTGTTGTGGTTGATAATTGGGCTGACTAGCCGTACGAGGCGGATAAGCTTGCTGGAGAAGAACTTTAGTTTTTAAATCTTTCGTCTTTTTGTCGACTTTATCTAGCTCGTCTTTGCGCCTATTTTCATAGTACTGGGCTGTAGCTAAAATTTGAGCTGACGTAGAGACAGCCCAAGCACTCTCTGAATCTTTTAGTTTATTACACAGTTCAGGTATTAAATTATGTACGAACTTGTCTACAAACAATCTTTGACCACCCTCGGTAGCCATATCCTGACCACTATGATCGGTGAAAGTCTCCTCAAATCTTGTGAAAAAGTCAGACACATTCTCATCTTTCTTCTGCTTGCACGCAGATAGCTTGTCCCAGTTTACGCGTACCTCGGGCATTATCGTTTTCATGTACGCGATAATTCGACCGGGAAGTTCAGCTATTAACGGCTCAGGTTTAGAACCACCAATTTGTCTAGCATCGATAGCGGCAATGTTCGCCCATGAGTCACCTAGTTCTTGGTCATGGTTCGTATGACGTATTTTGCTCCATAGAGGATGTGGAACAATGTTCCCGAACAACATGTCTATGTCCGCTAAATTCATTATACATGAGCTTGCAGTTTGCGATAACTCCTTATAATACCCAGTCGGGTTTTTACGAGGATCAGGCAATGTCTGCTTTAGTGCTAAGACATCGGATCTTTTCCATGGGGACATGTACCCATACACGCTGGAAATGAGGCAGAATCGGTGGATTCGCATTCGCATCACCTTCCCTCCAAACCGGAGGAACCTCTCTCATGGGGTACTGTCTCGCTCTTTTCCCGTCTGGTGCATCGTCTTCATGACATGATCTAGAGACGTTTCCTTTACTCCTATTAGAGAGCAATAATTCTATCGCTTTCTCAACATCTGCACCTATAATCATACCTTCATAGAACTTAAAGCGTGTACGCCATAGTTCGTTCATTGTATATTTGGGATCATTTGTCTTTACATCTTCGCCTAGATATACACACATTTCTTCGAATACGTATCTCTGAGTGGGTGCATTCCATTGACGGAAAACTTCCATAACAGACTGAACATCATATCTAACAGTGTCCGTAATCCATTGGCGTGCTAGTTCATTCAGCACTCGTCTTTCCTCGTAATCAGGCAGTTGACTACGCAACTGTCTATGTTCTGTTTTAGGGGTCGTTCTAGGCGACCCGAAGAAAGGTGAAAGCAGACCAGTGACGGTACCTGTCACTCTTTGTCTAATAGAAGGAGAAGCTTGCGGAGGAGCAAGTGCATCGGAAAAAACAGGCTGAGGCAAAGAAGAAGTAGAGGCAATAGTAGAGGAAGTTGAAACAGTGACAGACGTAGTATCATAGGGAACAGTTGGAGCTGTAGGCAAAGTGGTAGAGGTGGATGGAGTATGTAGCAAAGATGGCGGCCTTTGAGAAGGCTGCCCCGGAGAAGTAGGAACCAGCTGAAGAGTAGCTGGCGTGTGTGCAAGAGCTATGTTTCGTGCGCCGGGGCGTGGTATAGAAAAACGCTTTGGCGTTGTAGTAGCGTCTAACGCATACTGTGGAGGTGAGCTTAATAAGTGGGACATTAATGGATCTTTCTCGGATCTTTCCTCTTGACCTTGTCCCTTATTTGGTAACATCGGGTAGCATTTATCTACTGCTAGTTTGTTGCTCCTAAGTATTTGTTCGTTTTCTTGCTCTTCCTCGTTATCCCTGTATGCAACGGCAGCTTGCACCATTGACATACCTCTTTTATTCCTTTTTGCTAACTTTATTTCTTTCTGTTTGGCTTCTTTGCGCCATAAGCGAAAAGAGTCAAACATCGCCGGCCGGGCTTTTCTCTTAAATAATTTGACCTCTAGGTTATCTAATATTTCTGAGTCGAAACTACCATATTGGGGCCATTTTAAAACACCATCCTTGCGGGTGTATTTTATCCACACTTCATTATATGTGATAGGGCCTACGCCGTGCTTTACGTAGAGCTCGTATGTTGGAGTTCCAATCGGAGGAACCGGACAGGAATCCTCTAATCGGGAGTCCTTACTACAACCAAGACAAAACAAGTTTCCAAGTCTGCTAAAACCAGGCATCTTTGCTCACTAGTCTAGCTTCAAACTTCAAAGGATTATCTGTTACGATATTTCTCGTGAATACACAAGTCCTTCGGCTTTGGGGCTTGCAAGTACCAAATCAAGGCGTATCTCAAGGATACCAAAAACTAAGGACAAACTAAGGACTGGGAGACGCTCCACTTATACTTAACTGAAGTATTTGAAGATCGGTGACGTCGCTAGAAGACTCGTCTATCGTTTCGCTCTACCAAGGATCACTGGGTCCAAAACAAGGCGATAGTCAGGGCAGCAGTCCTTCGTAGCCGTCGGGACGCGGGGAACCTCGCAGCAAAGACCTTCGGAACCACGTCGACATACAGGGGTCGCTGAAGTGGCTGGCCGTCCTCCGGAATTTTCACACGAAGCTCCTCACGAACATCTGGCTTGGACCGTCGCCGCTTGATACCGCCCCGAGTTGGGCGCCAACTGAGGTAACGGGTTTTTAGGAACCCGTTTGGTGCCAGGGGATAACACCCGAAGACCTCTGGGTTCTCCCTGTTCCGGACCACAGAAACACGGAGTCTTCTAGTCGAGTCAAAGATCAGGTTTTATTGATAGCTACCAAGTAACAGGTGTCCTAGAAGCACGACAAACACGGGTCATGTGTTCTCAGGAGACTGTTCGTTTTTACAGAACCAGCCTTCTCCTTATATACAAAAATAATAGCTGCAAGCAAGAATTCTTGAGTTTATGATATGGCTATACACATATTTCTACAATAATACAAAAGAGCGAAGTCATGTAGGCAAGCCCGTATTTTAGATGTCCAATTCGTGATAGATTACTCAGCCAAGCCCGGAACTCCCATCAGATATCGGTGAAACCCCAATAAAGGAAGGCACCTCCTAGTCATAAAACTGGCCATACACAGGGAGCGTGGACAGGTGTGTATGTGTGTAGAAAACATGATCTGTGCGCGGTGAATGGTTTATGGTATGTTGTACATTGATGCTATCTGGTTTAGCCACTGGGCGAGGAGCTGCCTAAACAGGTTTGGCTGGAGGCAAGGGAGTCAGTTGGGACAGGTCAGGGGGAAGTCAGGGAAGGTGGACGTGTCCTTTTAGATCAAGCTCGACCTTTAATTGACTTATCATGAGGGCAAGACACAAGATGGATACCGTTTACAAAATGGAGTCTGGGGTTTGGGACGGAAACTACGATTCAGGGGTGTTAGCATGCCTCGATCATGACGCAAATACATAGGAATGATGTCCTAATCATTATCGGTTCGTCGACACCAAATTCGTCATGGTACGTTGATGTTTCGGGACACGGACATCGGGCCTCGATACCGGGACAACAGTAGAGTCCAGAATTTTAGAACCACAACGCAAACATTGAAAATGGTTGGACTGAGGGCCAATCCTTGTGGAACTCCACATGGAAGCATAGAAGCATTGGAGTAGAAACTCCATAAGGACACTATTTCTTTCCTGTTAGTTAGGAAAGCGTTTAGCAGCTTCAAGGCCTTTCCTTTTACCCCCACCTCCGACAAATGGTCCATCAACAAATCATGATGGACAGTATCAAAGGCCGCAGATAGGTCCAGCATAATGAGGGCTGTCGCACCTCCTTGATCCAGGGCTTTCCTAATGTCTTCAGTCGACTTGATTAAGGCAATCTCCGTACTGTGCCCTGCTCTGAAGCCATATTGTGTAGGCTCCAATAAATTGTTTTTAAAAAGAAATGCGCTCATCTGAGCGTTTATTTATTTTTCTACTATTTTTGCAGGTAGTGGGAGGCGAGAAATGGGCCTGTAGCTATTTGGTTCTTTTCAAAAGGGGGAGTATCGAGGCCAACTTCCAGATGCTGGGGAAATCACCCAAGTCAAACATGTTATTAAACATTGGTGTTCTTGTCGTAGCAATCGGTTCCAAGGCTAATTTGGCCACTGTCACCCAGCAGGTATCATATGGGGAGCCAGACTTGGCTGTGCTCAGTAGCATCTTAGTGTCACTGATACCAAGCGGGGGGAATTTCTCAAGAGAGGGCCTTACTCCTGTCCCTTGCTCAGCATCAGTCTTCATGGTTCCTGAGACACATTGCGGAAGTTGATTAAAAGCTGAGAAGATAACTTCCACCTTGTTTTGGAAGAACCTTGTAATTTCTTCCGCCATTTCTTGGCTTGCCTCAACCCTAGGTTTACTTGGGTTTGCTAGTCTTGCTACAGTTTTATAGAGTTCTTTAGATGAGTTTTGTGCTATGTATATTTGATTTGCAAAGAAAGCCTTCTTATATTCAACACAGCTTGTTTATAAACAATAAGGCTTTGTTTGTAGCTTTCGTTATCTATTGTGGAGTAATCTTTTTGCCACTTGCGTTCTGTTTGCAAATTAGCTTTTGCCTTCTAAGCTCCTCTGAAAACCAAGGTGACGTTGGTGATGCTCATTTGGGATATACCAGTTTATCCGGGGCTAGCTTTTTGCAGTCTATGTCCACCCATTATATGATATGGCCGCATCATCCACATCTGTTGACTGGGGCTGCGCAGTGGTATTAAGCAGTTCTTGTAATTCGGCCCCCACCATTTTGTCCTAGGCCCTTGTTTTTATCTGCTTTGGCCTTTCCCTGAATTTGTGGCAGTCAACTGGGATAGTTATTTCAAATAGAATTCCTACATGGTCAGTCCAAACCAGTGGGAGCATTCCTGTATATTTAAGATGTGGATCATTGGAAAAAAATACCATCTAGTGTATGTCCTGCCATATGAGTAGGTCCATTCACTAATTGGATCAAGTCAGCACTGCTCATCACATCTAGCAGCGCTTTAGTGTCGGGATCCTCTGGGTTTTCCAGATAAAAATTAAAATCTCCCAAAATGGTGAGGGAATTGGAACAGAGCCCTTCTTCCAGTAAAGGCCCTAACGTGGTTAAAAATGATGTCCTTGACCCCGAAGGTCGATACATTAAGCTACCTTTAAAGGAATGATTGGACGCTAGTTCGACATTGAATGTCAATGCTTCATAGTCCATACTATTTCTTGTCTCAAACGCTGTTTTAAGCGTGTTATGGTAGATTATTGGTAGCCCCCAACTCTCCCCCTAGGCCTATTTAGTGTAAAACAGAGGACAGTGGCCTGCACTAAGTCTGGCCCAGAAGCCTCATCCATTCAAGTTTCTGTGATAAATGCCAGTTTTATATCTTGCTCCACCAAGTGTCTAGCACAGTCAACACTGTGCTTTACCAGTGATCTGGCATTCACTAGAAGACATTTAGTTGCATCCTCCATGGATTTCTCATTATTAATCCCTTGGAGTGGCTCCATAGGTCTACTGTGTATAACTCTCCTACAGAGGATTTTGGGGAGTAACACTTGGCAGTGTGGGCAAATATGCATAGTAATAGGGGATTTTAAGTGGATTAGGCTACTCTTACAGCTTGGATCCCCCTTCCCAAATTCAGAATCAGCAGCTGATCTTTCCAATCCCTTTCCTTAGATCATCGTGTCTCTGGGAACGGGCAGCATGCCCGGCGCCGGCCGTCTCTGGGACGCTGACAAGCGCAGACTGGCTTGCCTTTAGCGCGCCAGCGGCGTGTCCGCGCGCACATTTGTAGTGTGTCAGGAGTAATGGTGCCAGCAACTAGCCTGCTGACCTCAGAAAATGTCGGCCCGTGCTATCTTGCAGAATCCGCTTACTCTGGACGTATGCTCTGCCCGCCAACGGCGTACAGCCGAACCGTGGCAAACCTAGTGACCGAGACAGTCAGAGAAACCGAACAACAACGTGAAAATAGGAGACTAACATTCAATAGTAAAATGACCACATAAAAGTGTAAGTAGCAGCTAACTTTAAAAATGGCAGCAATTAAAAGTATATAGCAGCAAAGTTACGTTTTTGTTTTTAATTTCCATCCTCACAGTCCCTCTAGGCCATAGGTACTCACAAACTTTCTCTCGGGGGCCAAATTTACAGTTTGGTTTGTGTCCGAGGTCCACATCGGTGGGGGGCAGGGTCAGTGGGGGAGGGGGCGGGGCTAGAGCAACAACATAAAACTGACCATGAGGTTGATCACAGGTCCCTGCAGCGGACGCCTTCATCCACTGAGCTGTCCCAGCATACACACATCTCTCTCTCTCTCTCTCTCTCTTTCTCTCTCTTTCTCTCTCGGTCTCCCTCCCTCTCTCTCTCTCTCCCTCTCTCTAGCTCTCTCACCTGTCTTCCTATGTCTCACTCTGACTGTCTCACTCCCTCTCTCTCACTCCCTCTCTCACTCCCTCCCTCTCTCTCCCTCTCCCTCTCCCTCCCTTTCCCTCCCTCTCATTCACTCTCCGTCTCACTCCCTTTCCCTCCCTCTCCCTCCATTTCCCTTCCTTTCCCTCCTTCTCCCTCCCTCTCACTCCCTCCTTTTCACTCCCTCTCCGTCTCCCTCCCTTTCCCTCCCTCTCCCTCCATTTCCCTCCCTTTCCCTCCCTTTCCCTCCCTTTCCCTCCATCTCACTCCCCATCAGTCTCCCTCCCTTTCCCTCCATGTCATTCCCCATCAGTCTGCCTCCCTTTCCCTCCATCTCACTCCCTATCAGTCTCCCTCCTTTTCCCTCCCTCTCCTTCCCTTTCCCTCCCTCCCCCTCCCTATCCCTCCCTTTCCCTCCCTCTATATCTCCGTCTCCCTCCCTCTCCCTCCCTGTCCGTCTCACTCCCTCTCCGTCTCACTCACTCCCTCTCCCTCCCTCTCCCACTCACTCCCTCTCCCACTCCCTTTCACTCACTCACTCCCTCTCACTCCCTCACTCCCTCCCTCTCACTCCCTCCCTCTCCCTCTGTCATTCCCACTTACTCACTGACTCACTCCCTCTCTCTCACTCCCTCTCTCTCCCTCCCTCTCACTCCCTCCCTCTCTCTCACTCCCTCTCTCTCACTCCCTCTCACTCCCTCCCTCTCACTCCCTCCCTCTCTCTCACACCCTCTCTCTCACTCCCTCTCACTCACTCACTCCCTCCCTCTCACTCACTCACTCCCTCCCTCCCTCTCACTCACTCACTCCCTCCCACTCACTCACTCCCTCCCTCTCACTCACTCACTCTCACTCACTCCCTCTTACTCCCTCCCTCCCACTCACTCACTCCATCCCTCTCACTCACTCCATCCCTCTCACGCACTCCATCCCTCTCACTCACTCCATCCCTCTCACTCACTCCATCCCTCTCACTCACTCCATCCCTCTCACTCACTCCCACTCACTCACTCACTCCCACTCACTCACTCACTCCCACTCACTCACTCCCTCTCACTCACTCCCTCCCTCTCACTCACTCCCTCTCCCTCACTCCCTCCCTCTCACTCACTCCCTCCATCTCACTCACTCCCTCCCTCTCAGTCACTCCCTTCCAGGTCGCTCCACCTACCGCACGCCCCCCGTGTGCTGGCCTCCAACGCTGCTCCTGCTTGCTGCCGCCGCTGATTGCCTCCAGGGACCCCGCCCTCAGGCCTTCCCCCTCGCCGCCTCCTCCGCGCTCTTTCCCGCCTTCCAGACCCCCGCCGCTGCTACCCTGCGGCCCCGCCCCCTTCCTCTGCCCCGTTCCCCATTCGCCGCCCCGCTCCCACCTCCCAGCTGCTCCTCCCTCGCTCCGCCCCCCCACTCTCCATTTATGGCAGAGTCCGCGCGTGCGCGCAGCGTCCACATGCAGCGGGCGCACCAAAGGCAAGCCCGTCTGCGCCCGTCCGTGCCTGGACCGCGCCCAGCACCAGGACCCCTGGCCCCCGCCACCGAGGCAAGACTACCCGACAGACCTACGACGCCGCCACTCTCAACGCACTCAATGCCGGCCGGAACCCTGCCTGCTACCGAGCATCCTCGAGACGCATTCACGGACCCTTCGCCTGCCAAGCCTGCCGATTCACCTGCTACCGGACCTGCACCACCCCCGCCAAGTCGAGCACCAGCAGCAACCACCTGAAGTGCATCCTGCTCAACACCCGCTCCGTCCACAGGCACGCCGTGGAACTCTGGGACCTGCTCGACGCAACAGCACCGGACGTCGCCTTCCTCACCCAAACCCTTTATGAACGCCTCCTCAGCGCCCGACATCGCCATAGCCATCCGGGATGGATACAAGATCACCCGGAAGGACCGCGTCAACCAGACGGGAGGAGGCATCGCCATCGTACACAAGAACACCATCCGCATCTCGACGAACTCCGACGAAACCTTCACCGCCGCCGAACACCTGCACTTCCAGATACACACTGACCCCAAGACCACCCTCCGAGGTACCCTCATCTACCGACCACCGGGACCACGCACACAATTCAGCGAAGACATCGCAGACTTCATCAGCCCGCACGCCCTTCCCTCCGCCGACTACATCCTCCTAGGGGACCTCAACTTCCACCTGGAGAACAACAACGACAGAAACACCACCGCCCTGCTGGACAACCTCGGACTCAAGCAACTGGTGAACACCCCCACCCACTACGCCGGCCACACGCTTGACCCCGTCTTCTCATCCAGCAAGCACATCTCCTTCAGCCACGCCACCGGACTCCACTGGACCGACCACAGCTGCGTCCACTTCAGCTTCAGAAGAACTACGACCGACCACCACCCGCAACAGGCTCCCCGCCGAAGCTGGAGCAAGATCACCGCCGAGCAGCTCACCGCCTCCCTCAACCAGAACACTCCCACCAGCACAACGGACCCCAACGAAGCAGCCAGCATCCTCACCAAGTGGCTGACCGCCTGCGCCGATGACCTCGCACAACTAAAGAACCCTCCCAGCAGACCCAGCAGCAAGAAAACCCCCTGGTTCACCGACGAACTCAAGGAATCCAAGAAGAACTGCCTCACCCTCGAGAAAGCCTGGCGGCTCGACCAGACCACAGACAACACGACTGCCCTCAAGCACGCCACCCGCAAACACCATCAGCTGATCCGCGCCACCAAGAAGACGGCACTCAAAGAACGACGGGACAACAACGCCCACGACAGCAAGGAACTCTTCAGCATCGTCAAAGAGTTCTCCAACCCCAGCGCCGGAAACAACGACATCACTCCCTCGCAAGACCTCTGCAACTCACTCGCCTCGTTCTTCCACCGCAAGATCGCCGACATACATTAACAGATTCGACGCACAGACCACGCACCCTACCACCGAACCAACGCCCGCCACCACCACCCTCTGCAACTGCACCCCGATCAGCACCGAAGACACCACCCGCACGATGAACTCTATCCACTCCGGATCACCAACCAACCCATGCCCACACCACGTCTTCAACAAAGCCGACGCCATCATCGCACCCCATCTCCAAGACATCATCAACTCCTCCTTCCACACCGCCACCTTCCCGGAGAGCTGGAAGCACGCCGAGCTGACCGCCCTCCTGAAGAAACCAACAGCCGAACCCTCCGACCTCAAGAACTACCGTCCCATCTCACTCCTTCCTTTTCCGGCCAAAGTCATCGAGAAGACTGTCAACAGACAGCTTGTCTCCTTCCTCGAAACGAACAGATCCCTCGACCGCTCGCAGTCCGGGTTCCGGGCCAACCACAGCACCGAGACCGCCCTAATCGCTGCCACCGACGACATCAGAACCCTGATCGACAACGGGGAAACAGCGGCCCTCATCCTCCTGGACCTCTCAGCGGCGTGCGACACTGTCTGCCACCGCACCCTAGTGAAGCGCCTCAGCAACATCGGAATCTGAGAGAAAGCACTGGAGTGGATCATCTCGTTCCTCGCCGGAAGAACCCAGAGAGTCCGCCTCCCTCCGTTCAGATCCGAGGCCACCGAAGTCATCTGCGGCGTACCACAAGGATCTTCACTCGGTCCAACCCTCTTCAACGTCTACATGAGCCCCCTCGCAGCCATCGCACGCCAACACAACCTCAACATCATCTCCTATGCCTACGACACCCAGCTGATCCTCTCCCTCACCAACGACCCCACCACCGCCAGAGCCAACCTACATGAAGGGATGAAAGACGTCGCCGACTGGATGAGGAACAGCCGCCTTAAACTGAACTCAGACAAGACGGAAGTCCTCATCCTGGGATCATCACCCTCCGCCTGGGACGACTCCTGGTGGCCCCCAGCCCTGGGCACCGCTCCCAAACCAACGGACCACGCACGCAACCTGGGCTTCATCCTGGACTCCTCCCTGTCGATGACCAGACAAGTCAACGCCGTCTCATCATCATGCTTCAACACCCTGCGCATGCTCCGCAAGATCTTCAGATGGATCCCCACTGAAACCAGGAAGACCGTCACCCAGGCACTCGTCACCAGCCCACTGGACTACGGGAACACCCTCTACGCCGGAACCACAGCCAAACTTCAAAAAAGACTCCAACGCATCCAGAACGCCTCCGCACGACTCATCCTGAACATCCCTCGACACAGCCACATCACCGGACACCTGAGAGACCTGCACTGGCTCCCTGTCAGCAAGAGAATCACGTTCAGACTCCTCACCCACGCACACAAGGCTCTCCACGACCTGGGCCCCAAGTACCTCAACGACCGCATAACCTTCTACACGCCCACCCGCCAGCTACGATCGACCAGCCACGCCCTCGCCACCGTACCACGCATCCGCAGAGCCACCGCCGGAGGAAGATCCTTCTCCTACCTGGCAGCCAAGCCTTGGAACTCCCTCCCCACCCACCTTCGGCGAACCCAAGACCATCTCTCCTTCAGGAAGCAGCTCAAGACCTGGCTGTTCGAGCAGTAACATACCCCTCTCCCCCAGCGCCTTGAGACCCTCTCGGGTGAGTAGCGCGCTTTACAAATGCCGTGATTGATTGATTGATTGATTGATTGACTCACTCCGTCTCACTCCCTCCCACTCACTCACTCCATCCCTCTCACTCCCTCCCTCCCTCTCACTCACTCCCTCCCTCTCACTCACTCCCACTCACTCACTCTCACTCACTCCCTCTCTCCCTCTCACTCCCTCCTTCCCTCCATCCCACTCCCTCCCTGTCACTCCCTCCCTCCCTCTCACTCCCTCCCTCCCACTCCCTCTCACTCCCTCCCTCTCACTCACTCCCTCCCTCTCACTCCCTCTCCTCTCACGCACTCCCTCCCTCCCACTCACTCACTCCATCCCTCTCACTCACTCTATCCTTCTCACTCACTCCCTCTCACTCACTCACTCCCACTCACTCCCTCCCTCTCACTCCCTCCCTCTCACTCCCTCCCTCTCCCTCTCACTCATTCCCACTCACTCCCTCTCACTCACTCCCTCCCACTCACTCACTCCCTCCCTCTCACTCACTCCCTCTGTCACTCCCTCTCACTCACTCCCTCCCTCCCACTCACTCCATCCCTCTCACTCCATCCCTCTAACTCACTCCCTCTCACTCACTCCCACTCATTCCCTCCCTCTCACTCCCTCCCTCCCACTCACTCCCTCCCACTCACTCACTCCCTCCCTCTCACTCACTCCTTCTCACTCACTCCCTCTCACTCACTCTCACTCCCTCTCACTCCCGCTCCCTTTCCCTCCCACTGTCAACCTCTGTCATCTCACCCTGCCTGTGTGCCAGCTGGGGCACACACACATTCACAGCCGCACCCGAGCACTTCACAGGTCGTTAAAGGCCATTTGCATGTTAATGAGGCCTTTGTATTTCACCTCTTCTTAGGCCCCTGCAGCTTTACTCTGGCCATTGCTAGGATCGCCCGGCGGCAGCCCCCACAGAGCAGCCGAGTCTCTCGTGCTCCTGAAAAACACTTTAAAAAAAAACGCAAAACACCGGTATGATGTCTTGGGGGTCCGCGGGCCGCCAGGGAAGGCTTGCCGGGCAGCCCCCGGCCCGCGGGCCGTACTATGAGTACCCCTGCTCTAGCCTATCTCCCGGCTCAAGTCTCAGGAGAATAAGTGCTTCGCGTCCGCGTGCACATTTGTAGTGTGTCCAGAGTAATGGTGCCAACAACTAGCCTGCTGACCTCAGAAAATGGCGGCCCGCGCTATCGCACGGAATCCGCTTACTCTGGACGTTTGCTCCGACCCCCAACGGCGTGCAGCCGAACCGGAGCAAACCGAGTGACAGAGACAGTCAGTGAAACCGAAACAACGTGAGTGCAGGAGAATAACGTTCAATAGTAAAATGACAGCATAAAAGTGTAAGTAGCAGCTAACTTTAACAAGCATTTTCAATTCTCGCATTAGTAAAGTTTGAGCTATTGGTATTGTAAATGACAAATTTTTTATTTATGTGTTGATTTTGAAAATTGCGAAATTAATAGCTTTGACATTTACAATGCCAATAGTTATAACTTTCGCAAATGTGACACCTATAGCATTTGTAATGCAATATGTGTTGTATTTACGTGACTTACATGTATTGCTATTACAAATAACAATGGCTTTGAATTTTTTTAATAATTAATACTTAAATAAAAGTTATTGTAATTTATAAAGGCAATAGCTTAAACGTTTGTAAATACCTTTTGTGAAGATTATGTTCAGTGTATTTTATTGTGACGAAAATCCAAGAACAGAAGTGAAATATTAACATTTTTTGTGACATTTGTAATAAAGCTTGAAACATTGAGAGAACATATTTGAACCAGTGATGCTGTGGAGGTGCTGAGTGATGCTGTGGTTGTGCTGAGTGATGCTGTGGTGGTGCTGAGTTATCCTGTGGTGGTATTGAGTGATGCATTCTTGGCCCTGAGTGATGATGTGGTGTTGCTGAGTGATACTGTGGTGGCCCTGAGCGATATTGTTGATGCTGTGGTGGTCCTGAGCGATATTGTTGTCAGGGGGGCAGGATCAAAAATGGCACGCCCCTGATATAGACAATACTTGTGGTAACCGGTCGGGTCAACTATTGGTGTCCTGGAACATAGCTGGCCTAAGGACTAAAATGGTATCCCAGGACTGGCTAAATTTTATTGATATCTATACCATAATAACATTACAGGAAACATGGTTGACGGTTCCCCAGCATCGGCAGGGCTATTTAAATTTTTCCATACCAGCAACTCGTACCAATAGAGGCAGGCCTATGGGGGGCCTGACCACCTGGGTTAAGCAGGATGATAGGAATACCACCCAACAACTAAATTCCAACTCAAATGACATTCTTATGGTAAAAATACAGTCCCCAGTTTTTGGAGATCTAGTAATTTTTAATGTCTATGCAAGGGGAGTGCCGGGAGGCAAACCATCAGAAACAGTTAGTCATCTAGGTTATCTTCTGGAAGTCTACCATGGCAAGGCAAACTTGTTGGTAGCAGGCGATTTTAACTGCTCCTTCGAGCCGTTGGATCAGTATGATATTGACCTTACTGAGGCAGAAGATCGTAGCTGGTTGATTCCCCAACTAACTATACCCCCCATAAAAAGGTGGACCCAGGCTGCTCTACAGCTTAAGACATTATGTCTTGAACAAGGACTTAGACCAGTCAATGGCAGGACAATAGCGGATAAGGAAGGGAGACCCACATTCGATAACGACGTGAGCACTAGTAGGATAGATTATATTCTAGTTAATCTGAAATTCTGGACAGCAATTAGAGATATGACCATTATCGAAAGAATCGAAAGTGATCATAACCCTCTCAGCTTAGAGTTACAACTATTTAAGGGAGATAAAGCTGATGCTAGTGTCACTACTAATGATATCATCCCTACAAATGACACTAGAAGATTAAAATGGGCCGACTGTCTTCAGAAACATCACTGTATCAGTGAAATGGACGCACTAGTATCGAATGCAACCACAGAGCTTCAGGGATGTACTAATGGCGATGATCTTATGTCTAAGGTGGTTCCAATTCACACAACATTATTTTTAAATCTTAGTAAATATTTTTTAAAGGAGACAACAGGTCCACTTCGTAAGGCCAGAAAACAGGCTGAATCCTGGTATGGTGAAAGTTGTAGAGTCGCATACAAATCTCTAGAGGCAGCAGTACGTTAAAAAAACAGGGATCTAATACTAGAGGCCAGACGGAAGTACAAAGTAATCCAGCAGGAAGCTAAAAAGTCTTGGGATAACACCTATTGGGAAGAGCTATACGAAGCCAGCAAGTCAAGGAACATGGTAGGCTTCTGGAATCTAGTCAAATGGGGCAAGGGATGTCACAGGGCCCATCCGAAGAACCCTGTCCCTCCTGAACTGTGGGTGTCGCATTTCAAAGCTCAGTTCGTGCACCCTGATCAGACAAGGGGTGTAGAGTGGAACTTATCTACCAATACTGCAAGTAGTATTCCTCTGGAATTTAGTGGGAAAGAGATCGAACACGCCCTAAATACAATTCCCAGAGGAAGAGCCCCGTGGCCGGATATGATACCAGCAGATTTATTTTTGCATAGCAAAGAGGTATGGATTCCATACATACAGCTACTCGCCAATGCAATTTCCAAGGGCTCCCCTATTCCAGATATCTGGAAGGGAGCGGAAATAATCCCTATTTTTAAAAAAGGAGACCGGGCGGATCCCGCGAATTATAGGCCAATTAGCCTGATAGCATGTATTCAAAAGGTTGTGGCCAGACTTGTTCTCCATAGGATTCAGAGCTGGATAAGCGACTCAGGGGTTATGTCACTATTACAAGCTGGTTTTCGCCCATTTACGAGTACCATGGATCAGGTTTTTAGATTTTCTACCATCTATTGGAAGTGGGTAGTTCTTGGGGGTGGCACTTTGTACGCAGCATTCGTCGATTTGAAATCGGCTTTTGATCTTGTGCCTCGCACTAGGCTATGGAGTGCGCTCCAGGAGCAAGGTATGCCAACAGAACTTATCGCCTTTCTGATTAAATTTCATGACAGTAATTTTGCACAGGTGAGGTGGGGGAAGCAGGGTGAGGTCACTGACAAATTCCCCACTGAAAGAGGAGTTAGACAAGAGTGCGTCATGGCTCCAACATTATGTTATGTTATGTTATGTTAAAAATAAGTTTATATAGCGCACGGCTACTCTAAAAGAGTGTCCCGGCGCTTTCCACGGCAGCTCAGTATAAAATAACATGACAGAGAAAAACAGATACAAGAAAAACAGAAAGGCCCACCCAAAGAATACTAAAGATTAAAAAGCCAAGTCTTCAGGCTCTTCCTAAACTGAAGCAGATTGGGGGTACTGCGTAGCGCCAGTGGAAGAGAATTCCACAACTGGGGTGCCTTGCAACTGAAGGAGCGGCCCCCAGTACGGGCCTTCCTCACACGCGGAACCACGGCAGTGAAAAGAGATTCGGACCGCAGTGAGCGGACTGGGCGATAGAAGGCCAACCTGCGCCGTAGGTACCCAGCCCCTGAGCCAAAAAGTGCTTTGTGCATCAGCGTCAGGGATTTAAACATAATCCGCTTCCGGATAGGCAACCAGTGTAGCGTTTGCAGCAGCCAAGAAGCTCGTGCTCGCCTATGCAGGCCAAAGATAGCACGGGCAGCAGAGTTTTGTGCCACCTGCAGGCGCTGGACTAGGTAGTCAGGGAGGCCAATAAAGAGGGCGTTGGCGTAGTCCAGCCTGGATCCAATAAGCGCCTGCACGGTAATCCGCCTATGCTCCGCAGAAAGCAGTGGAAGGAACTTGCGGAGCATCTTCAAAATGCCGAAGCAGGTGCCGGCCAGACCAAGGACATGAGCTCGCAATGAAAGCTTATTGTCCAGTTTAACACCAAGATTTTTGGCGACCAGAGATGACTGTGCGGGAGGACACATATCTGACGGCCACCATTGCCGCCACTCAGGGTCGGTGGCACAGCCGAAGAATAAAACCTCCGACTTACTGGAATTGGCCTTCAGGCTGTTCTGCTGGAACCAGTCGAAGACCATGCCCAGACAGCCCCGAATACTCTCTCCATCAAATGCCTGATCTTTATCGCATGTGAAGAGGAGTTGCGTATCATCGGTGTAGGACACGATCTGGGCGCCATAAGCCTCCACCGCCGCCGCCAGAGGGGACATGAAGATGTTAAACAACAACGGGCTCAACACAGAACCCTGTGGAACCCCAACTCCCAATGGCGGCATCTCGGCGGAGCTCTGGGAAACCCAGATCGTCTGGCGGCGGCCTTCAAGAAAAAATGTGAACCATTTGAACACCGTCCCCCTGATGCCGATATCATGGGGCCTGGCGAGGAGCGCCTCATGGGGGACGGTGTCAAAGGCCGCCGACAGGTCCAACATGACTAACATGGCCTTGCCACCAACATCCAAGGTCTCCCTGATGATCTCCGAGACCTCCAACAACGCAGTTTCCGTACTAAAATTAGGACGGAATCCGGATTGGGAAGGATGGAGCAGATTGTTAGTTTCAAGAAAGCTCGACAAGACGCCATGGACATGTTTCTCCGTGATCTTGGCCAGAGCCGGGAGAAGTGAAATTGGCCTATAGTTGGCCAAAACCTCGGCATCAAGACCAGGCTTTTTCAGGAGGGGGATAACTATCGCCCTTTTCCAGGTGCGAGGGACACTCCCCTCCCTCAGGGAGGCATTGAGGATGGGATTAACCAGGGGATTCACCACCGCCGCCATCCCTGCCAAAAATTTGGCAGGGCAGGGGTCAAGTGGCGAGCCTGATTTGAGGCTGGCCAGCAGCACCCGAGACGCCTCGCTAGTGACTGCAGGAAAATCAGCCAGCACTGCGACAGGCGTACACTGTACATAAACAAAGTTATTGATTATTATAGGGATGTACACACTGATGCACCGAGATTAAATGGTGTCCCTATACCATTGCTAATGTTTGCAGACGACACCCTTATAATCTCTAAGACGCAAGTAGGGCTACAAAAAGCAATTGGGTGTTTCGAGGCCTTCTGTAAAGATTATGGTTTAATTATTAATGTGTCAAAAACAAAATTCATGGTAATGCACAGACACAAGAAGGTGAGAGGCACAGTCTTTATGAACCAAGAGCCCCTGGAACAAACTCACTCCTTTAACTACCTGGGAATTACCCTGGGGTCTAGAATGGAGTGGAAACCACATCTGACATTTCTTTCTACTAAACATGCACAGCTTGCAGGAGTTCTTCTGAGAGAACTACGTTCCTCAGCCACACAACCGATAGCACCAGCTCTCAAAATATATGACACGAAAATTCGGGCATCAATGTTATATGGGGCGGAATTGTGGGGATCCTCTGACATTTCTGTATTAATTAACGCTCAAAATAAATTCATAAGGTGTCTGACGAGGCTTCCAACATCTACCCCACTGTTACCCCTGTACTTGGACCTGGGCTGTCAGCGAATCCAGGATGTGGCGAGGTTCAGACCGCTAGCCTACTGGCGAAGGCTTTGGGTCACACCCGAGCTCACCCATTATGCTCAAGCCCTATTAGAAATTAAAAATCTGGATATGGGGAGCAAAATACCATGGTTTAGAGAGGTCAGGTTGCTCTATAAAACCTTGGGCTTGGGAGACTTATGGGATAATCCATCTGGAAATATTTTTCCCTCCCGAAAAAAGTTAAAAGAGCTCTATTGGGCCATGATATCCCAAAAAGAATTTCAGAAACATACTGCCCCCTCACTCACAAGAGCCTTTTTGGAGCAAAAACATGTACCGGCCTATGAACACTACTGGGATATAATCACCATCCCTGAAGACAGGAAACGTTTCCACCAGTACAGGGTAGGAACCCTTCCTATAAATACGTTCACTAGTAAATGGTCAACAAATAACGACCATTTATGCCCCTCTTGCACCACCCAACCTGAAAGTTTAGCCCACGTCCTTTTTATATGTCCGGAATATAAACTCCCGCGGCTTAAATGGATCAGACCAATATGCATACAGAAAGGCATCACAAGTGGTACCGAAGCTCTAAGGATACTAAAAACAGACTGCTCTGATAGCATGGTAATTGCAGTAGCTAAATTCTTAAAATGGATGTGGGCAATACGCAGGGAAAAATTGAAACTACGGAAGATTGTTATGGTTTAATTTGGTTTCATATTTCGACTCCAAATTATGAATTAATTGTATACCAAGAGCATATATATATATATACTTTTTTATCTTTTTAATTTAGACTTTTTTAATGTGTTTTAAAGTGGAAATATTTATGTTTTATAAGTGTGAATGGATCGACCTATACATATCATCAATTGAATTACAAACATTTGGAATTACCCCGGACACTGTGGAATTAAGGGATGTAACAAATAAGAAATGCTGTGTTTTTATATTTTCTTTTTTTCACATGTGTTTTTATGTGTTTTAGGATGTTGTCTTTTATGACTTTTGTCGAAATAAAGACTTATTTGAATTGAATTGATATTGTTGTGTGCTAAGTAATGCTGTGGTGGTGCTGAGTAATGCTGTGGTGGTGCTGAGTGATGCCGTGGTGGCGCTGAGTGATGCTGTGGTGGCGTAGAGTTGATGCTGTGGTGGCGCTGAGTGGCGCTGTGGTGGTGCTGAGTGATGCATTCTTGGCCCTGAGTGATGATGTGGTGTTGCTGAGTGATACTGTGGTGTTGCAGAGTGATGCTGTGTTGGTGCAGATTTATGCTGTGGTTGTGCATAGTGATGCTGTGGTGGTGCAGAGTGATGCTGTGGTGATGCTGAGTGATGCTGTGGTGATGCTGAGTGATGCTGTGGTGGTGCTGAGTGATGCATTCTTGGCCCTGAGTGATGATGTGGTGTTGCTAAGTGATACTGTGGTGTTGCAGAGTGATGCTGTGGTGGTGCAGAGTGATGCTGTGGTGGTGCAGAGTGATGCTGTGGTGGTGCAGAGTGATGCTGTGGTGGTGCAGAGTGATGCTGTGGTAGTGCTGAGTGATGCTGTGGTAGTGCTGAGTGATCCTGTGGTGGTGCCGAGTTATCCTGTGGTGGTGTTGCAGGGCTCGACAAATCATAAAAAATGCTCTAGACCTGCAGGTCTAGTAAACTACAAAATCTCCTCGACCTAACTTAAATGAACTTGACCTCAAACTCTGAAAACTGAGCAAATGTGACAAATGAACAAGATTTAAAAGCATTTTTATTGTTCATTTACTTTGTGAGCAATAAAGATGCCTTTAAATCTTCCTATCTTGTCACATTTCCTCTGCTTTCAGAGGCAGAGGTCAACTGTCAAGTTTGTATTCCTACTCACCAGAAAGGGCGAGTAGGACCTAAAAATAGCTCGTCCTTAATCAATCTCACTCGCAAATGCGAGCGGTCGAGTGAATTTGTCGAGCCCTGTGTTGAGTAATGCATCCTTGGCCCTGAGTGATGATGTGGTGTTGCTGAGTGATGCTGTGGTGGCCCTGAGCGATATTGTTGTGTGCTGAGTAATGCTGTGATGGTGCTGAGTGATGCTGTGGTGGCGCTGAGTGATGCTGTGGTGGCGCTGAGTGATGCTGTGGTGGCGCTGAGTGAAGCTGTGGTGGTGCTGAGTGATGCATTCTTGGCCCTGAGTGATGATGTGGTGTTGCTGAGTGATGCTGTGGTGGTGCTGAGTGATGCATTCTTGACCCTGAGTGATGCTGTGCATATGTGTATGTGTGCAGTTAAGCTTATGTAACTCTCTGTGTGTGTGCCAGCCTCTCCATGTAAGACAACATGTGTTAATGCGGCACAATAAAAAGAAAGACTACTAACAAAGTATTAAAGGCCTGCACATAACTTGTAGTGCAACCTTAGCAGTTATGTTCGTGCAACTCTCTTTGTGTGTGCCTGTTTATATAATAGAACGAATGTTAATGCGGCATGCTAGAAAGAATAAAATGAGACCTAAAACAAGTCTTCACGGCTCGATGCTGTTTGGGAGGTGGGAGGGGAAGTAGGAGAGGGGGGAGTGATAGGGATGAAAGCGCTAGCGGCCGCATGCTGGCAAATGGTGACCTGCAGAGCGCGTGAAAAACAATCACTTCAGAAACAGATGTCAACAGCTAACTCTATTTCTGCAACTAGTTTGGCAAAGCTGGGCATTTTGTACTGGAATGGACATTCACAGAGCAATACTGTTCCTCAGCACATAATGAAACAACAACTGTTCCCAAATACCATACCGCTCTCTTATTCTCACAAAAAAAATCACTTGCTGAATGTATCATTTGCCTTTTATTGCTCTGAAAATATCACAATCACTTGGACTTCAATTGCTTGTCCACTACAACAGCTGTGGTGCGTGTCCTCTTTACATCAAAGAACAAGCGAATGGTGCTTGTAAGCGAAAGCCTGGTTAACCTCAAAATATGAATTTTCTATAAAATATGCAGAATTTAAAAGCAATGGTGAAAAGGTAAGGGCGAGTGTTGGTTTTGGAGACTGAAAGCAATTCAAGATTAACACCAACCCAAAGGGAGCATGAAATTCCAGCTAAACACGGCCTGAGTTAAAACAGTGAAAAAAGAAAAATGATAAACAATTACTCCAGTACCTTGAATGCGAGTTCACAGGATATAAAACTGCCCAAAAAGTAAAAGTAGGGCTAAATATGGAACAGGCACTTACAAAATATTTACATGTAATAAACAATGTCTCACAAGGGTGCAGGAAAAAGTGTGAATTACGATCAATTGTAAGCGGAATGGTGCTTTTAAACAAAAGCCTGGTTAACCCAAAAATATTCATTGAATATTATCATTGAAAGTACAGGTTAAATAAATATAGGCATTTGACACCGTAATTGATTAGTGAAGGAGACAGCTCGTTGGAGGTAGGTGAGACAGACAAGACCGAGAGGTGGGGATTAGTGAAGGAGACAGCTCGAGCAAACTTTCCTGCGGAGCGGCAGCGGCTGGTCTTATCACAAGGAGGATTAACAAGTCGAGTGTTTTCAAGCTGTGTCCCTTCTCTGTTGTCTAAATAGCACTGCCACTGTCCCATTTTAGCCACCTAACTAGCTTTAAATAAAAACTGTAGTATGTGCTTCATGCTTTATGGTGGAGTTTGCACAGGCTGTGGTGCATGCATGGGAACCTTCCAGCAGTAGCAAACAGAAGACACAGACAGAGAAATGTGCAGGTCAGAACAAAACCGGTGTTACGGATGGAGTTTATGCAAGCGCAGTAGGCAACTATCTCGAACTCTAAGAGAAATAAAGTTAAAACATGCATGCGAGGTGAGTCATGTCTGGAGGACACACACACGTTTTCCGGAACAAATATTACACATTACCTGCAGTTTACTTTAAAGGATTGACACAATGCCTTGCAGCGTAACGTTTACATTAGGCCGACATATCATCTTATTGTTTACAGCGTTCATTTCCGACAGCAATGTATTGTTCCTGGAGCAATGTGGGGTGAATGCAGATAATGGTGGTGGAGGGCAGTAACGAGGGGGGGAGCACGCCGAAGCAAAATGAGGGAGGTTGTGAGGTTGAAAGTGAAAGCAACTTTGGGGAAAGCATGTGGTGTTATGGCTTTGCAAGGGGAGGAACCAGGTTCGAGTCTCTGCATTGGCTCAACATCCTGTCATTCTGGGCAAATCATTGTCTAAAAAATAAAATAAATAATGTAACTGGTACTGATGTAAAATGCTTTTAATATCTTCGGGTCGAGTTCGCACTATATAAAACTGCAAAACATAAATAAAAGCAACATGGGGGAGATTGGGGGGGTCGCAGAAGGAACACAGTGGGAAGAAGCACACTGGCGAGCGCAACGGCTGGTGACTGAGTGACATAGAGCAACATCGAAGAAACTTACATGAGGGAGGTAATAAGAATAATAAGAAAAAAACAGCATTCATCTCTGCCCTGTCGGTGCAACCAATCTGAGCCGAGGCAGGAGATGGTGGTGGTTAAGGGAGAGTACAACATGAGGAGATGCAGCGCAAAGCTGCAAGTAACACGAGAATGTCGTTATTGTAAAAACACGAGCAGGAGATGGTGATGGTGGAAGGGAGGAAGGGAATGTTCAACACGAGAACGTTATTGTAAACAAGCTCTTGGCATTGCTGTGTGGGGGCGGGGCGGGAGTGCATTGCTTTGAAGTCTGATGGCGTGGAGCAGCTTGGGAGCGCATTCCATTGGTGCGAGGCTGATGGGTTTGACGTGCACGCACGTCTCACACGACTGGATCACATGAACTGGACGTAATCCGCACTTGGTCAAGAGTTTATTTTGCCTACTATATACTCGCCTATTAATCCCTGCGGGATTTAATAGCGAGACCTAAAAATGGCAGCAATTAAAAGTATATAGCAGCAAAGTTACGTTTAAAAAAAATGCCTTCTCCACAGTCCCTCTAGGCACTGACGTAGGACTTTAATGGACCTACAGAATGCTAGTGGGCTGGATACCTTTACAGAAACTGAACTGGAATCCCCACCTTGTTTACCCTCTGATGACATTGCTGCTTTTGCAGTGATTGTGCACATGTCAATAGAAGCCCTTAACCTACAACGGCCCACTAGGGAAACTAAGTATAATCAATTGGCTGAAATCCTTCAGCTTGGACCAGCCTCTTCAGAACCTTCTACTTTTCAATGAGATCAATAAAGACACTCTGGCAGCCACATGGCAACGCCATGCTTGGCCACCACAGGCAGTCAACCTGTGACCAGGCGACATGCTGGTGTTCTAGCATTTCTCATCCAGCACCCAACTCCAGGTGGCCTCGTTTGCAAGCATCAACAAGTAACGTTAACCCTATTGGTTTTCCTCTGCACCTCCAGACTGAATCCAAGCTTATTGACACAATCCGAAAGAAGCTATTCTCTTCAGCAAGCTTAGCTTTATAGTCTTTGAATATGGTCTGTCTCTTCTGCCACTAGAAACTCATGCTGCGGGATCTGACCAGCAAGATTTTGCCCGCTGTTCCAGAGGAACTCAGGACAGCCATTGCCCTGGCCAACCCAGATAGACAGGGTGTTGCGAAGTATGTGTTGGTCTCAACACCACTGACTCTGTGAGTCACACCATAGGCACCAGTGTAGTGCTCAGTCAGCATGCTTGGATGAGTTAAATGGGATTTTCAGACTCTGTGGTGGACATGCCCTTTGATGGCACTAGACATTTCTGGGAAATAGCTGACTGTGCTAGAGAGATTTAAGCAACAATCGAGTTTCCCATTGGCACAATATAAAACCTTGTAAGTGTAAACTGTGCTAAAACTTATTACACAGTGAGCAAATGTATATCTCTCATTTATTTAATATAAACACAAAGGATTATATACCCATACCATAAAACAAAATGTATACATGTGTTAAAACACACAGCATACAAAAACTTAGACTACAAGACAATCCAACAAATTAAAAAAATAATGCTGATTTTGTTAGCATTCCCTAACGCACACCATCGGGTATGAGATCCTTGTATATTTGTGAGGCTTCCTAAAATCAGTATGGCAAGAGATACGCCTTCTTAATTTGTGGAACCGTTCTGGTGGATAAAATTATAAGTACCGCATTCTTCAGGACAATTAATAAAATGATATTTATCTTGCTTAATAATTCTTGAATTAAAATTCCATAATGTATGGATACTCGAAGCTATCTTTTTAGGAAGAACATCTGCACTTTATTTTATTTATACTGCTTAACGTAGAGGCAGGATGTCGAAGATTACACACTATTATTATATGGAGCTGTCTTCGTTGTTTTTAAACCACCCTTGAGAATTAATGAATCGAGTAACCTCCGGCATGGTTGGATGTGTTTGAGAGAGTGATTTGGTGAGCAGTGGTGTCCGTGATGGGGAAAATTTGGTCTATTTTAAAATGTGTTTTTTTTGTATTGTCCCTGGAGTAACACATGTTCCCTTGTCTGCTCTTATACACAGTAGAAAGCTACTTCAATTGAAGACGATTTGTGTCCTATGTCCAAGGCACTCTGAGTGAAGAAGTTTGTTCTGAGTAAAGTGCAGAAGTCCTTTTTCAAAAGGTAGATATGTATATCCAAACATCATGGCTTTTTAATTCAACAATTTGTAGACAAGATATGTATGATTGTATTAGTTGTCCTGAAGAAGATGGATTTTAGGAAGCCTCACAAATATTTATGTATCTAATATTCGATGATGTGGGTTATAGGATGCTAACAAAATCAGTGTTACTATTTTAATTTGTTGGATTGTCTTTGTTGTCTAATTTTGTGCACTTCGGCACATATATAAATTATGTTTTATATGTGTTGATTATCCTTTATATGTGTTTATATGTAATAACTGCTATACATTTTTGTGCATTTGTTCATTGTGTAATATGTTTCTGTACAGCTTACTCTTACATGGTTTTAATTTGTGCTATGGTGAATCTCTGTTGTTTGCTTGTCTCTGTGACCTTATCCCCTTGGCTTTGTAGGGGTCCCTCTCTCTGTTTCTGACTAAAGATATTTAGGGTCAGCTATGTCAAGACCCACTCCCTGGAGTTGCTTTCATCAGTCTGCCAATTCCACTAGTAGTATGGTAAATTTAGGGTCTATTCACACGCCTGGCAAATCGTCAGCAGCAGCCCACGCAACCAGTACAAAAAACGGCTCAGACTTTTCATGACTAATGGGAAAGTGGTTGCGTCTGAAGCCGCACATACCAACAAGGCCCTCAATCCTCTTTCTCTTCATGCTCCACAGCGGTTTTGGACTTCTCTGATTTCATCTTTCAGGACTACATTCAGCTAGTAGGACAGAATCCAATTTTTCCTCCCCGAATGGATATCCATCCCTTCATCATCCCTTCCTTCGACTTCATCTTATCTCCACAGTGGTGGCTGTGGCCTTTCTACACAGGTCGGGGAAACATGTATTTCCATACCTCAGTGGCTGGCTCAAGGAGGACTTGATGCAGTCAGTTTTAGATCTCGTTCAGACAATGCTCACTATTCTGTCATCTATGAACCAAAGTCCTATCTGACAACTGTGCAGATCATTCTCGTTATAGGGGCCCTCCTGGACACGGTGGTGAGGCCTTTCCAGCTCAACAGCTAGGCAAGGAGATTTAGGATAAGATCCTGCTGTTTGGACTCAAATCTGGATCACAACAAGGATTGTTCTACTGCTTCTTGGGCTCTTAGCCTTGTGCATTAGTCTAAACGAGAAATTATTAAGGCCACTGCCACCGTTTTCCAGACCTTGAGCGGAAGAAAGGCAAAGAATTTTCTCAAGGTCCTGATTAGGCCGAAACAAGTACCCGCCACCTTTAATGTTTGGGGTTTGAACGAAAGAGGCGTCAAACCATACCCCCAGGTTTTTTGCCACTTTCACGTGGGGTGACGGGGATGCTGCTTCTGTGGGCCACCAGTTCGTGGGTTGGAAGGGGTTATTTTCCCCAATTAATAGAATTTCTGTTTTATCCATATTGCAATGGAGGTGGTTGTTTTTCATCCATTTGATGACCGCTGTAAGACAGGATTTAAAATTATCCTCTGCCTCCGTAGAATATTTTTCAAGAGACAGGATCAGCTGAGTGTTATCAGCAAAAGAGATTGTTTCGATCCCATACAATGAAATAAGAGCAATAAGTGGCGCCATATAGATATTGAAAAGAAGGGGGCTAAGTGAAGCTCTCTGAGGGACACCCGTTGTGATGGTCCACTCAGAGGAGAGAAAAGTGCCCAGGGAGATAACTTGTTTCCGGTTGGACAGGAACGATGTGATCCATGCCAAAGCTATATTGGAAATACCGCAAGATTTTAGTCTGGTTAGCAAGATGTTATGGGAGATAGTATGAAACGCAGCAGATAGATCCAAAAGGATCAGCACTGCCTTCTTGCCACTATCTATAATAGATTTCAAGGTGTCTGATGTTTTCAACAGTGCAGATTCGGTTGAATGCTTTGAGCGGAAGCCAGATTGACGGGGATGCAAAATCTGTGCTGTTTCAGCAAAACTGGAAAGTTCCTTGTGAACCATTCGCTCTGTAATCTTCCCTAAGACCGGCAAAAGGGAAATGGGTCTATAATTGGAAAGATTGGTGGAGTCTATGTTTTGCTTTTTCTTCAAAGGCTTTACAATGGCAAATTTCCATTCATCCGGGACTATCCCAGATCAGCGTGACGAATTTACAATGTCATTAACCACCAGGTTCACTACATTAATGATCTGGTGTAATTTATTAGGCATCGACTGTCTGATCAAGAACGGTGTCTTTTGTCCCTGGGTGGTCTAGCACCTCTTTGATCAATAGAACATGCCCTGGCTGGATCTTTTTACCACCGCCGTGAACATGCATTGTCGAAACTACTGCTCCGAGGAGCTTCCTCCAGGAAGGTCTCATGGGGATGCATTATGTCTGCAATGCAACACAGTCCTCCTGTACGCATTTCCACTTCTGCCTTTCCTGCAGGTTCTAACGAAGGTCAGGATGGAGCATGTCCAAGTTATCTTGTTTGCTTTGAATTGAAAAAGGATTAACTTCATGACAGTACCAGTATTTCTACCAATTTCCAACACCTGCCAAACATGCAGGTGGTACAACTAAAACAAACTGCAGACAGTACTCAATCTCAATACAAGAATACATGACATATTGGCAAAGGGATTCATTAAAAGACGGTGTAGGAAAGTCCGATCAAAGAGCATTTGAGAATATGGAGCACCACTCAGGGGTCTGCAGGTGGAAGGGGGAAAGCTAGATTCCTCGATATGACGCCCATCGATTCCAAATGTTCTGATGTTTTGCAGGGCATCCACGAGCTACAAATACTGCTATTTCGCCCCCTATACATCTATCCAGTTCGGTCTTCCATTTGCCCAGGGTCGGGGGAGACGTCGCTTTCCATTATTGTGCAATGTCCCTCTTGGCGATAGTAAGAGCCAGAAGCAGTAAATGTTGCTTGTACTTATTACCACAAATGTCGACTGTACCACAAATGTCGACTGTGCCTGTGTAACAGGAAGAGCCGCGGTTTGAGCAGGAGCTCCCACGAAAGCACCTCATTGAGTCAGGAGCGAATTCTGTGCCAAAAGGGTTGCAATGCCGTGCAACTCCATACAGTATGCAAAAATGTCCCCTCCTCACGGTCACACCACAAAAATCTAGGGACCTGGATAACTTCCATCCGCCAGAGTCTGATCCGTGTATAGTAAGCCCGGTGCAGGTATTTAAACTGTATCAGGCGGTATCGTGCGGAAACCGCCGCACCCCAGAGGGTAGCGATAGCTTCAGCCCAGTCATCATTTGTCAAGTCTGGAATGTCGGCCTGCCACGCCAGCCGCGTCTTGTCAAGTGTCGTCAGTGAGTGGGTCATCAGGATCTGGTATGTTTGCCTGATCTTGTGGAGGCCAAGGTCACCCATTAGTAGACGGCCTTTTAATGGGTGTAATTCTGGAAGGGCCTCAAGCGTGTGAATCAGGGGAGTAAGTGCATGACAAAGTTGGAGAAATTTGTAGAATTGTGTTTTATGTCATTCAAACTCCGCCTGTAATTGCTGGAAGGATTTCAGTGTAGTACCTTGTATCACAACGCCGGGGGTCGAGATCCCCACTACATCCCATCCCCGCACCCCCCTCATGGTGGCCACAGGGCGGAGGTATGTACCCCGCCATAGTGGGGTTTTCTGGGTAAACTTCCCGTTCCAACTCATCTGTCATACTTTAGCCCACCCCAGCTGTATCACGAATTTACCGGCAGAAGGCATATAATCCAGGTGTGTGGCACTATATAGGAGGTGAAGGAGGGGAGCACATTCCATCGCTGCATGCTCGATCGCGTATGCTGAATCTGTGGGGGCGTTATACCACCATTCAATTACTACGAGTATATGGGATGCCACATAGTAAGAGTAGATGTCCGCTGTTGTGATCCCCCCACAGTATGTGGCTTTCACACATGTGCGGAGAGCGACCCTGACCGTGCCACTGTTCCAGAGGAATTTGTTTTGTATGGCGTCAATCTGTGCAAACCAAGAGCGCGGAATAGGATAAGGGAAGTTTTGGAGGCAATACAAAATCCGGGGTAGCGACACCATCTTAAAGAAGGACAGGGGAAGGGAAGACCATATTGCCGTTTCGCCATTGAGACTCGCTAGCAATGGAGTAATGTTATGTGCGCAGGAGACTTTGGGGCATGGGGACACGAAAATGCAGAGATATTTAAAACCATCCGTTGCCTGGGATAGCTGCGAAGCCGAAGTATTGCGACCCTAATGACCGCACACTGGAAACAGCAGGGATTTTGCGGGGTTCGTGTGTAAGCCTGTAGTTTCCCCGAACACCCTGAGAATTTCCAGTATACGGGGCCCAGAGTACCCAGGGTCCGTCATAAAAAAGAGGTCATCGTCCTCATATCACGCAATACGGTCCAATCACGACTGAGACCAGTCAAAACCACGGAGCACCGGCTCACTTCTGACCCACGCTGCTAAGGGCTGAACCGCAAGAGCAAAGAAAAGCGGGGACAGGGGGCAGCCATGTCTAATGCCTCTTTGGATAGGGAAGGGGTGGGAGTAGTGCCCGGCACTGCGCACGGACGGCGTTAGGTCGGTGTAGATCAGGCGTACATATGCAGTGAAGCGTGGCCCAAAATTGATTTCTTTGAGCAATTGGAAGAGGTACACCCAACTCATTGAGTCAAAAGCATTGTCAATATCGGCCAATAGCATGGCGGCCGGCCGACCCAGCTGCCATAGCTTTATGTACCCTCTGGATAGTATGGCAGATGGCTCTTTGGGGCATGAATCCTGACTGGTCGGGATGTATCAAATCCGAGACACATGCCCGTAGGCGATTGCCAAGGACTTTCCCCAACAGTTTAGGCTCAAAGTTAATGAGGGAAATGGGGTGGTAAGAGGAGGGGTCGTCCGAAGGGCTGCCAGGCTTGAGGAATAACACTATTTTCGCATGTCGCCAATCCTGGGTCAATATGGTTAGGTCCTCTGCCTCCTGGATTGCCTCCAATAAATGGGGGCCTAAAAGGTGTATGTTCGGCCGCAGGAATTCAATAGGGAATCCATTAGGACCAGGGGCGTGCCCCGGGTGTATCGCATTGAGGGCACCCGTCAGTTTGTCTACTGTAATATGTGCCTCCAATTGCTCGCACAGATGATCAGGAAGCTTCCGCGGCGGAATATCCGTGAGGAATTCCTCTATTAGATCGGCCGAGATCTGTTTGTGTAGTGTATACAGGGTCGTGAAGTGTCGTGCAAATTTCCTGCCAACGCCCTCTGGTAACGTATATAAGGACCCATGTGCGCTGCGAATAGTGGGGACAATCACCGGAGAGTTATCAGCCTGGCAGAGCCGGTGAAGCATTCTGCTTGATTTGTCGCCCCATTGATAAGCCCGATGTTGTGACGCCTCCCAAATTGCCTTGGCCTTAGATATTGCTGCAGTTCTTGTTGCGCCTGTAACAGGGTGCGCCGTATAATAGGGCTAGTGTCTAGGTTAAGCTGCGAAGCTAGGGCCTTCTGCCACACCTCCAGTTGCTCCAGCCGTGCCCGTTTTTCTTTGGTGTTATAGCTTATTTCAGTACCCCGAACGGTAGGCTTGAGGGCTTCCCACAAGATACATCGGGATGGGGCGGAGGGGGCCATTACAGGTACGTGGTAATCGCTGTGCGAAGCATATCCAGATAATCCGGACACCGGAGATGCCAGGGAGACATGCGCCAGCGAAAGGGGGGCTTGCCAGAGCATGTGTGGAATTGTAGGGTGACCGGAGAGAGATCTGCCTCTGACGACCGAGATACACCGTCTCGAACTTCCTGGCCCTTGCGCTGTGTGAGCCGGGTCCTCGAGTGACGCTGCATCCGGAGCGCGATTGAACAACATCGGCTCCGGCAGACCGGCTTCGCCCGGTAGCCCGGACCGGGACTTGTGAATGGGCGCGGCCAGAAACTGATGGTCAGGGGATTGACGCTGGCACCCCTGACCGGCTCTACAAAGGTTTCCGCCCTAATTATATAAAAATCTTGGGTGTCACGTGTTGGCCACCTCTGCCACTGCTGATAGCTACAGCTACTTCTCAGCTGGCACCTATTAAATCTATATCAAAAAATAGAAACCGGCCTAAAGCTCAGTGGTATACAAAAGATCTGAAAATTCAAAAACAACTAACTAGGAACAGAGAACGGCACTGGCGAAGAACTTACGATAGCGAAAACAAGGAAAAATATAAACAAGCTCTTGCTTCTTATAAAGCTATGATAGTAGCTGCAAAAAAACATTATTTCTCCTCTAATATAGAGACCGCGAAAAACTCTAGCAGAGAGTTATATAACATTGCTAAAACCCTTTCTGGAAATACTTCGGATCTCAACCCCCCCCCATCACAAGCACTATGTGATGCTTTATCCGAGTTCTTTTTCAAAAAGGTCAATGACATATACCAAGTGTTTAACTCTGACTCTGTTAGTAGTCCTGCTTTGTCCTCAATGATTATACCGAAAAACACTATGACCAATTTTAAACCCCTCACCACAGATCAAGTTAAGAGCATATTAAAATCGATCAAAGCGGGGTCAGCTCTGGATCCCTGCCCAACCTCGGTGATCGCAACCGTACCAGACACAGTCATCCCTATTATCACACATGTCTGTAATTCTATACTGATATCTGGAATTTATCCTGATGTATTAAAAAACACGCTGATTAAACCCCTGCTAAAAAAGCCTGGTCTAGACAAAGGTGAATTAAAAAACTATCGCCCTATTGCGAGTCTCCCTTTGCTAGCAAAAGTCACCGAAAAGGCCATGAACCATCAACTCTCAGAATTCATTGAGAGTCATAACCTGCTGGATGACACACAGTTCGGCTTCCGTAAACACCACGGAACGGAAACCGCTCTTATTAAGGCAGCGGATGACATAAGAATCATCCGTGATCAGGGAGGAACAGCACTGCTTGTCCTTCTTGATCTCTCAGCGGCCTTCGACACGGTCGACCACAAGATCTTAGTCGACCGTGTCGAAAGGATGGGTATTCAGCTAACAGCCAGGGATCTCCTGGCCTCTTTCCTAGCCAACAGAACCCAGGCTGTCACCTTGGGCCCTTTTCAATCAGCTGACTTGTCGTTGCCGTGTGGGGTTCCCCAAGGCTCATCCCTCAGTCCGACACTTTTCAATATCTATGTGTCGGACCTTGCTAGTGTCATCAAAGCACACGGGATGGGCCTCACCTCATACGCTGACGACACCCAGCTGGTCTTGGCCATAAAGGGGGACGGACAGGAGGTGGCAGAAAGATTCCAAAGGGGGATGGTTGCTATCGGTGAGTGGATGGCAAGAAATTGCCTGAAGCTCAATTCCGATAAAACTGAGGTGGTGATCTTTGGCAACCTTTTGCCAGCTTGGTCGGCAGCCTGGTGGCCGTCGGCTCTTGGGGTTCCTCCCACCCCCACCGCTAAGGTCAGAAACCTGGGAGTCACTTTTGATGACAAGCTCAGTTTCATGGCCCATGCAAATAAGGTGGCAGCTAACGCCCATTTCAAGCTCAAAATAATAAAAAAGATCATCCCTTATTTACCAGACTCTGCAGCCAAGACGTTAGTTACCTCCCTGGTCCTGACATCGTTGGATTACTGCAACGGTCTACTGCTCAATGCACAAAACAGAGTCACAAAAAAACTTCAGACTGTGCAGAATGCAGCGGCACGCGTGCTATCCAAGAAACCCAAATTCGCCCCCATTTCGGATACCTTGAAAGAGTACCACTGGCTTTCCATCCAAAACAGGGCCAAATTTAAAGCATTATGCATAGTTTATAAGACCCTGCAGGATCAAGGACCGTGCTTCCTTAAAAAGTTACTAATTCCCTATAACCCGTCCAGAACACTTCGCTCCTCTTCACTTAACCAACTGCTGGTTCAACGAAGTAGAACAGTCTCTTGGGGTGATCGCCGCTTTGCTATTGCTGCCCCCAAGATCTGGAACACCTTACCGAACCACATCAAAATAAGCCCCACCCTCCTTCAGTTTAGAAGGAAATTAAAGACGTGGTTATTCAATCAGTAAACCTAGCCCCATCTTCTTGATCAGGGATAGACAGCATTGTTTACTAGCGCCGAGACGCCTACGGGTATTTGCACGCGCTCTACAAATGCTATTAAATAAATAAATAAATAAATTGTTTTCTCGAACAGGCCACCCATCATCCGACTAACCTGTAGAAAATGTGCGTGCTCTGAACGCCAGGGCCGCCCCTTTACCCCTTTTGATTTTAATTTTTTGCCTCCATACAATCTGTACGGAAGCAAGGTGATTATTGGCAGCAGGTTTCCATACAGCGAACATGTGCTCCGCTGAGACTAGGCTCATCAGTAAGCTTCTGACTGCTGTTTTCGTCACCAAGGAAGAAGAAAAAATGCTCTACTGATCACGTTTCCTCCCCACATTGTGCTTGTGTTTACTACGAACGCATGCTGCTTGAAAGGCGACCAATCAATTTAAGAAGCGTTTGTTTACAATCTTCTAAGTCCGGATGTGTGTCATACAATAAGTCCACCTTCCATGTCCAGACCTTTCGATTTGCTTCCAGTTTCTGGGTTACTTCCAGTTTCAGGTCTACCAAATGAACCTATGAGCAGACAGAAGGAGTGGCTTTGGTGTGCGTCACGTTGTTTCCTCTCTGGTCCGCATGTCCCAATTTTTACCGGAGCAGGCCGCTATGTCCGTCACCTTCCCCTCGGCTCAGACGATAGCCGGAGGCACCGACGGACAGGTGAGTGTCTGCATTCCTGGGATTTGCGCGCATTTATATATCCTTCTTATCTATCCTTCGACAAAGAATCTATTTGACATGGATTTCCTAGTGGTTATCTAAAACTGCGGTTGCTGAGTGGCTTCTTCACCCTTCTTCACCGTTGGCTACTAGTATTTCACTTGCACTCTATCTGAGTGCTTTCCATCTAAATCCTAAGGGATCACACCACCTCAACGAGTGGAGACATGCATTTACCCCTATTTTTTAAGATCTGTGAGAGACATGTGTCACTTAGTTCTGAAGGGGAATTTTCTCCACTTTTGTACTTTCATCTCTATATCGTAATACCAACACAGAGATACATCGTTCAATACGGTGAATGGATCAAGGTCAGTTTTTCGTCATCCCCTCCTTTTTATAATTTGCGAGAACAACCTTGAGGTATCTCACATAAGACCCTGAGATCACCAATTCATGGCATGCTAAAGTCGCTATAATTCTTTGCTCACCCGACCCCAGAGGTTGCAGTTAAGAAATGGTATAATTTAGGGGATCTTAACACAAGTTAACGATCTGTATTTACAAATATTTGTAAATGAAATTCGTTTTCCCTCCCCATTTTCATAGAGCGGGGCCTCTTGGACCTGAGCGAGTGCCAGGCAAGGTGAGGCAATCGCCATACAATTCATGGGTGAGTTTCCCTAACAAGATTGTTGAATGTTGATATACACATACACACATGTATTGATGTTTTCAAACCACTACATTTGTCTGGTTGTACTTGTCTTTTGTGTTAGGAGAGTTTCTTGCATCATGATTCAAGACTACCATAAAGTAACCCACTACTGGTAGGTCTTGATTTATTATATTTTCTTTTTCACTGTTGCAGTAGTGTCATACTTATAGGTCCTGAAGAAAGCCTTACCAGGCTGAAACATGTCGACCACCAAGTTTCCACAACTGATAGTAGTATTTGTTTGACACACTATCATCACTCTGCTTTTAATCTTGCCATTATGTTGACCCCCCTAATAAAGTCTTGTCTTTGGCACCGTAACAGGCAATCCTAAACACTCTTTCACTATTGCACACCTTTTTTGAGCACCGCAACTCCTTTCCCTTCAACCTACCAACATATCCTGTTGGCTGTCTCTCTTACTGGTGGATCAAATACTAGAATTCCTCTATACACGTCCAGTGAGGTACCTAGTAGATACCAGTTTTCAACAAAAACCCAGATGATGAGACTCCGCCAATGGGTGGACTGATGGGTATTTTTCTCATCTCTCTTATACTTTGCTATACCACTTTGCTGTCCTAATCTCTCCTTACATTGGCTACCCTTTTACACTACATTTGAGTGTACAGATTCCCACTTCTCTCTCAAGACCCTTACCATCCCCTGTGTGTTTTGTACCAGTTAGATTGGGGGATAGGATGCAAGCCGGTCTTTAAAGACACTCCCCTTCGACCCTTTTTTCCATATTTTGTTTTCAGTGCCTCGCGGAGTGCCCCTCGCTGTAGGATATTGTCTGTTTTACCTTCGCCTTGTAAGGGTTTAGGTTGGGTACAGGTAAACTTTCCCTTGGGTACAGAGACTAACTTTCTCTTCTTCAAGTCACGTGTTGGGATGTGATTTCTGAAAGGTTTGACACGTTTCCTTTGAAACCCTTCATCATGCTTTAATGGGACCTTAACTTGGTCCTCACGTTTCTTATGGGTACAACGTTTCCATGCATGCAGTCGTTTCCATGTGCCAGTAAGAGGCGCAAAGCTGGAGCTACTGAGTGCAGCGGGAGACTCCTGCTGGGTGGCCGGAACTCCTTTGCTCGCATGGTGCAGGGGCTAACAGGGCAACGGAAACTGTGAGCTGTGAAATGGCTGAGGCAGCCCCCGCATGAACTGCACTGCTGACTGGAGAGGCGCCTAACATGTCCCTGACAAATTTGCTTGGTGCAGGCTATTAAGTGGATACGTGGGGCCTGAGATACAAGGAGGGGAATACATGCAGAGATGTTTGTAGATGAGGTTGGTTTGGTTGCAGTCTGAAGTATTCTGTTTTCCACTCCTAGTAACTCAAACAACTTACCGTACCCTATAACACCAATAAAAACCACAAACATCTCTTTTCAGTCTTCCAAGATCAACCCGGTTGTTGTGGAAGATAACATGGATCAAACCTCAAAATGGAAACTGGGAGAAAATGAAGAATCCATATGGGATCCAGTCCGTGATCTGGAACTCTTGTCAATTATCCCAATATCACTGAATCAGTATAAGCAAAATTATGATCAAACATATATGGATCTGAAGACACGCTTTTTAACAAACATAAATCCCCTTCCAATAGATATTGAAGTTGAAGTGAATAAAATAACTCCAGCTGTACCAAAATCAACAACCTCTGAACGATCAAACATACAAGCACTGTAGAATGAGAATTTTAAAACTGCCTGGGTCGTCTCTACACACATTGGCAAAAAGAAAGAGAGCCCTAGAGAAAATAAAATGAGCTCCTCTTTTCAACAGACTACAGCGGAAATAAAAAACACTACTTCTGTTTGGGACATTATACTAAGGACTTCCTAGTTAACACTGGACGCTCTGGTCTATCATCAGAGAAAATAGATGTCCAAATTGACTTACTAAACATAATGGCAAATGCAGTATCTCGAATTGACCAAAAAATTGTTGAATTAAATGACCTGCTAAATCGTGCACAAAAATACACGGCCACGGCCAAAATAGATTGTACATGCGCCCCAGTGGTAAATAAACTGGTTACAATACCGGAAGCAATGACCGCATTATTAGAAGAGCTAATTTAACAAGACATTTAATCACCCTACGGAACAACAAAGTCCACTGCCTAAGTAGGCAATTAAATCGGCAAACTGCAAACTTCTCTGGCTCAAATGAAATGGAAGAAATGGAAGAAGTGGACAAAAACAGGACCCCCTAAACAAAGTAGACAAAAACTGAAAGCTGCCCCCATGGGTGAAATTACCCAGTAAAATGAAGAAACTTTAGCAATCTAAAACCAATCTAAAAGCTGTATCATCTATATCATCACCACATGAGCAAGAAATAACTGGAAATGCATTACAATCTGAACTTAAAATTACTAAAAAAACAACGAAAACATGTGTCATTTGTTTAGGGGTAGACCTTCTCTTTTGAAAAGTGTTTGAGATGTTTTTCCAGTTTGTTGATCTTAGACTGCATGAGGTATTCCTTATATTACCCCAACTCGTTGTTAACTTCATCTAGTTTATGCTTGTATGTGGCTATAATCACATTGGTTTTAAGGCCCTGTTCGTTGGCCTGTATCTGAATCACCAGGGTGTCTGTCAACTTTTTTGCTGTATTAATGATGGGAATTAACCAGTCCCTTGTACATTTCCAGGCTATGAGGGACCAGTCTCGTCGAAAGGTCGCATCCTCTAAGAAAATAAGGGGTTAATTTGTCATCAGTAGTCCCTGTGGTGCCGCGTTTGGTATGGTATTCCGTGAGAATCGCCCCTTGTAATATTGTTTTCACATGCGTTTTCTTGGGTTCTAATAATGTGTCCCAGTCCTCGCCCTGTGTGAGGACTTGATTGATCGTGGTGTCACCCAGCAGTGATGGCCCTGCCAATATTTCTGCTACTGCATCTCCTCCAAATGACAATCTCAGGTCTTCTGCCATGGACCTGTCTAAGTAGTACCCTACTAAAGTAGAAAATAAGTGCTACGATGACAATTTAACGTAACCTGCGATGTATAATGCTCAATGGCACACAAAGCCCCTGCGGCTTAGCTGCTGCTCTAACCGAATCACACACACTCAGAAGGGGGAGAGGCAAAATTCCACTACTCCGACCTCCCCAATCATATAACTGTAACACACACGGAGGAGTAGGGAATTATAATCCAAAGGTGGCACGTGCTTTGTGAAAAAATACTGCCCTCACTCACAAAATTGTGACATACTTCATCATTTGGCTTGCTTCAATACACACCTGCGCAGACCAACGCCTGGGATGGAGCAATTACAAACATTCTTTATTAATATCTATGTAGGGTTCTAGTCTCCAGCAAAAAAAACAAAGAATGCAGGTCGCCCAAAGGGAGGATTAGCCATATTTGCATCAGCAGCTCTTCAAATTGAAATTGAAACGATTAATCCTAAGGATGAAAATATTTTAGTGAGAATACTCAGAAAGTGTCATCAAAATGCAAAAAAACCCTAATTTTTTTGTAAATCTCTACATTTCACCAACTTCAAGGACAAGATCAACAGTGATTAACGAGATACTGAAAATAATCATTGAAACCCAACAACAGGGTTCCCTTCCAGATTTGCTAATAACAGGAGATTTGAATACAAATTTACTACAGTCTTTTTCCCAGACGATTTGATAATCCAACAAGACAACTCGTGGTCAGTTCCAACACAGGTCACTAGAGACACAACCAAAAGATCTTGCGATGTAAAATCAATTTCCTTAGTAAAATATCTCAAATCCCTTGGATTACGAGTCCTCAATGGAAGGTATCAACAAGACTCCTCTCCAGAATAGACCCATTTTACCACTTTTTCAAATTCCATCTTAGATTATACGTTAGTATCTCTTCTGCTTTTACCTCAAGTGGTATCTTTCAGAATACTGAAGACTAGCAAAAACGACCACGGACAACAGATAATAGAAATTGGGGTCCAAAACTGCTTTCATCGAAAAGCGCCATCTTTTCCCAGAAATCATACAACTGTTAACTACAGGAAGTTGATATGGTCAGAACATACACAAGAAAAAATAAAAGATACAGCAGAAACTAAATCAATTAACAGTTTTAGCAAAAAGTCTCTAAACCAATAGTAAAGTTGTCACATTTAACTGAAAAAATAACTGACAACTATCAATTTAACAGAAATCCAATGCCAAACCATAACCCTTTTAATTTGAATGAACAAAGAAAATCTAAATATCGTCTCACTGCTGTGTAATTAAAACTGAGCGCAATCGACTAAGGAGATTAGTCAGGAGATTTCCTGAAAATGTTTAGTATCACGGGACCCTGAACACTATAAATAACAAGAATTGGCATAGCCAATAGGTCTCGCCTTTGGGACCTTATGTGTTTAGCCAGAACTTTTGGCTATGTTGTAGAGCATTGTGGCTGCTATGCATCATGTTGCACTTTTAAATACCTTTTACATGTTAATTTGTAACGTGTGGCTCCAAACTTTGCAACATATATTCATCACTCTAAATTGTGCACTATCAATAATTCAGGACAAGAATTTCTTTTAAATGCCTGGCAATGTTCAAGTCTCTTGTTCCTTTGCGAGGTGCAGCTTGTGGGATTGTCAGACATCCCCACACACGCTGTACAATAACATTGCGCCAGTCCACAATACTGGCGTCTGAGTGTGCATGTCTGTAGCATGAGAATGTAAACACGCCCCGGCCACTAGAGTTTAGAGTTTAAAGGAGCATGGTGCACCCATGCCAGGGATCTGCAAGCTCTTAAAAGCCACTGAGGCAAGTTCGCCGAGCAGCCACCGCCAATATCGACTTTTTTCTTAACATTTCGGGGATGCGAAGGCCAGTGTTTTAAAATAAAGTAATCAAGATTTTTTTTTTCAAACCTAGACACTTCCTGAATCTCGAAATCAATGCAAATGTTGTTTGATTATATGAGGACCTTGCCTGGCTAGTAATCACAACCCCGGGCTGCTTTTATTTTAGTGCTGAGATTCAATGGTAAACACATGCAAAACCTCCCGGACATATGTTTTATGCACATGAATCCTGACGTAGGTGGTAGCACCTCCTGAGCGTAGTGACATACTGCCTGGTCTCCCACTAACCAGGTGCAAGCAGTCCCCAAAAACGAAATGTAAAAAAGCAAAGAAAAACGTAAAAGCAAACTAATGAATTGACGTTCTTACTCACCCACGCCGTATTTTTCCTCTTTCTTGGTGGGGACCCATCGAGTCATTTTCAGGGAGAGCTTCTTCGGCGTGCTCCTTTCTTTGGAAGCGGTATTTGGGGATTATCGACCCTCCCCTGAACCCCTGCTCCTTGTCACATGAGCGCAGGCAGGCAGGGCGGCGGAACAGGCAGGAAACTGCACTCTTCTAAGCAGCCATTTTCCATATCTCTGGCCAGCAGCAGGAACTAGTTTTGCTGAGACAGGATGCGCGGCTGTTGCACCGCTGCCGGAGAGAGGCGAGCTTCGGAGTCCGACGGGCCTAAGAGGTGCTCGGTAACGGGTGCTGGGTTTGGTGGGAGGTACAGTGGGGCCGGGGCCGGCAGGCAGCAGAGCAGCGGAACCCAGCACTAAGAGGGAGCAGAGCTGCGGGTCCTACGGATAGGAGTGGGAGGAAGTTCATACCCGGCAGCCGAGATGGGAAGGAGCTCCGCAAAATCCACGGGGCTGGGTTGGGAGGAAGGTCGGCTACGTCCTCTGGGAAGGAAATGAGGAAACTCGGTGCGGCTGGGTCCCGAAGAACAACTGGACGGACACAACCAGCTAGCGTTGCTCGTTTTTCTGAAATTCTATAAGATATTCGTAGAAAGTAACACACTGGGGATGTTGACCTAGTGTCTAAAAGTACATGGTCAAACTTTATTTTACTACTATAGGTATTAGCTTACAAATTGTGTAAATACACTAGTGCTCGCCCCCACCTTGTGAACTTACCTTCATTCACCTTAATACAAAGCATGGATGTGCTATTCGGTTTAGAAAGCAGTTCGGCGTTGCCATGTTGAGAATAAAACAAGCATACATTCGTAAAATGCACATTGGAGTTTAACTTTACCAAAGGTGAACAAGCGCTAAAAGAGAAGCGCGGCCAAGAAAGTTAAAGCGACGCGCAGCCATGCGCCAACAGTTGTCTATTGCCTCTCGTGCACGTTTGGCGTTTACCTTACGGGAGCGAGCAGCCGCAGGCGCGATAATTGCTAACAGATGGCGCAGCTGCTCACTCCCGCAAGGGAAACGCCAAACCTGCACGAGTGGCAATAGAGAAGAGTGCAAAACATGCACGAGTTTGCCAAAAGTCCTGAGTGGTGCCAAGAGGTCCCTCCTAAGCAGCGCTTGCGCGCTGCGAAGGCGAGACCTAAAAACTACAGGAGGTCAGATCTTACTTTAGAAAGATGGGAAAAATGTGTGATAGATCGTTTTAAAGTCACTGTAATACCAACACAGCACTCGAGTAAGAAGAGAACACAACTATATCCACAAATTTGGGTTCCTCATCAAGTCTCAGAGGAACAAATAAACAAAGTTATACAAGAAATCAGAAGTGATTGGAACGCCGGGCGGAATGGGCTGCCCCAATCACTTTTTAAATCAAATATAGCATCCCAGGTATACAATTATACATTACTGCAAGAAATGGTTCCTGACTCACGGAAAGGATTGATAATTAATCCAGTCTTTAAGGAAGGAAATAGGCAACAGATGGAAAATTATCAACCAATTACCCTGCAAGATGTTGAAGCCAAATATTTTGCCAATCATCTTCTTAGTGAATTGTTAGAATGGTCAAATGCTAACAATGTTGTTCCTCTTAACCAGACAGGATTTTCCAAATCACAAGGTGCGGAAACTAACTTGCTAGTGATATCAATAATAATGGATACATTGAAAAACAGAACCAGGTACTATATTTGTGCTATGTGGATTACAAGGCTGCTTTTAATTCTGTGAATCTTAACCTTCAGTGGCACAAGCTATCTCTTTGGGGTATCTCGCCCTCTCTTTTCGAAGCAATACAGCTGTTATACACAGATACCTGGGTGAGTGTAAGAATAGTAGATGGATCTAGGCTATCAAAGAAAATAAAGACACAGCTGGGTTTAAACGGGGCTGTGTCCTTGCTCCATACTTATTCAACGTATTCTGCGCTGACCTCCCAATTAATCTGGACAAAGTAAATTCTCATCCCCCAACTTTGGGCTCCACACACATATCAAATCTCCTATATGCAAAAGATGTCTTATTACTTGGCCAGACAAAAATTGGCTTGCAGACCGTCTCGTTTTATTCTCTGCAACAAATAGATTGGTATTTACTGGACAAAGTAAATTCTCATCCCCCAAATTTGGGCTCCACACACATATCAAATCTCCTATATGCAGAAGATGTCTTATTACTTGGCCAGACAAAAATTGGCTTGCAGACCGTCTCGTTTTATTCTCTGCAACAAATAGATTGGCATTTACTCTAAAGAAGACAAAGATTATGGAAGTGAGTAGAAAAATAAAGAAGAACTATAGATGGTTCTTAGGAACAGATCAACTGGAGCAGACAACATCGTACAAATATTCGAGAGTACTTTTTAATCATCGTGCAACTTTCAAACAGCATAAAGAGGATCTGAAGAGAAAAACTATCTCCCTGACTCAGGTTTTCCGCATCCTACAAAGAACATTAGAGGGTCCCAGTTATGCACCACTATTGAAAGTGATTTCTGCTAGAAGTTTATCATCTATCACATACGGAAGTGAAGCATTTCATGGTAGGGATGCAGCTCTGTTCAATCTGATTTCCACCAAAGTATTTAGATCTCTCTTCCATCTACGCATTTAAGCATCTCCAGCCCTAATAAGACCGGAATTCGGGCTCACAAATCAAACAGCAAGGATGGGGTCATATGTAAAAACTTGAAAAAGTTCGCTGTCCGCTGCAGCATTGGTCAAGGATTTATCCGTCGGTTTGGGGGTCGCGGAGAACGAGGTGAGGCCTGGGCATCTGGTTCGCTTGTTTGTGGAGTGGGCCAGGTCCCATGGGCATCGAGGTCACCAGGCCTTGAGCAGACTCACCCCCCCCCACTCCGTTTCGTTGGCGTCCCGCCGAGATCCTTGCAGGCGGGTTGTATGCACCCGAGCGCAGCCACTGTCTCAAGCACTTCGGGGCTCGTGAACGGTGGTTGTGCCCCGGACGTCATGGGCTTCTCTCGGGGTGGCCGATGATGGGGGGGCTGCATCGCAGGGGTGAGGTGAGCTCATGGGTCTGGTCGGTGTGGTGCTCTATCCCGCTGACTGCATGTGGCCTCTACGCGAACCCGGCCTGTTGTCGTTGGCTGTAGGGGCTCCGTAATTAACCTTCAACTATTTTCACAGGCTTGCCTGCTGCCACCCGTTTCTGGCCTCTGTCCCCTGATCCTCAGCGCAAGCTCCCCCCTCCCCCCCATCGGGTTAGCCTGGATGGTAAACAGGTTTTCACCTACCAGGTCGATTTCCTGGGTTGTGGGGTGTGTGAAGCAGTCGTTTCCCTGGTGAGTGCGGGCCCCTGTATTGCCGGGGGAGCATCAGGTGTAGCTGGCCGGGTGAAGAACTGTTTTCTTGCAGCGTGTCTAACCCGCAGGCTGCAGGAGCTGAACTGATGGTGCTTCATCCGCCGGGTTCAGCTCATCACCCTTTCTTGACATTCTTGGCGCGGAGCATTCAGGCGTACTTAGTTCTGCTCAATGTGTCAGTAGCCAGGGCTGTGGCGCGATTCTAGGTAACATTGGTTGCACTAAGGTAATTGTAAAAGGAATGACAATGGTGTCTAAGAATGCACTCAGTACCAGCTCAGGTATGCTTCCAATGCCGCTTTTGCTTGTGTGCCTTTGTATCACAGTTGGCAGAGTGTCAGTTTCGCAACCTCAGGTACTGAGTTCGATCCTCCAGTGCTTGTTGATGCTCTTTTTAATTCAGCCGCCCATCAGGTGTAGCACACATCCTAGCGTCCGAGACAGTGAGGGGGGCATTACCGGCCTAGCCTCCCCTCACGTGAGAGTCCTTAGAGGTAGCTGTCTGCAACGCTTCTTGGTATGGGTTGAACGCGAGTGAGTGGGTTACGGGCTTGACTTCGACTGTGTCCTAGCTCATGTAAACTGGTGGGTGACTGCGGCATCCGCTTATCACCCACGGACGCTCTCTGCATGGTAGAACTGTAAGCAGCATGGGGGTGGGCCGCAGCCCCATGGTACTGGACCCCCCATGGCTGCCTCGGAATTGCAGTGTCTGGGAGGAGAGTAGCACGCTGTGCTCGCGGCGACGTTCGGCTCGCAGTATCTTTTAGGATTGCCGTGACCTCGGTATGTCAGCGTCGGATGCCTACAGCGATATCCGGTGCGTGGGGGGGTGCAGCGCGTATGGTGAAGGCCCTTCCTTCCAGGAGCCAATTCTCGGCGGTGGACGCGCTTTCTGTCGCCGCACCTTCTGGCCACTCTCGTGTCGGGCGGCCTTGTGCGGGTACAGCAGCTCCATTCTCTGGAACGGCATCTTTCAGCTTTCAGCGGCGGTGGCATTCCAGCACTCTGCGGGTGCTGGGGCTTGTGGGGCAGCGACTCCGGCCTTTAGGCGGCGGAGCAGTGTGTCTCACTTGAGTTCCCCGTTGTGCACGATTTTCTGTCAATACGGGGGAACCGGGTTTGAGTCTCAGATGGACGCTCCGCAGCCATCCTAACACACCTTATATCCTAGAATCCTGTGCATATGTCAGAGTATGAGTACAATCATCACAATATCTTTACTTTTCTGTTGCAGAATACTCCGGACCTACAAGTAAATGGCAAAAGTCCCAGTATCTCATGTTACTGCAATTCACCTGATTAAAACAGTATCTCATGTGAGTGGGTGGGCCTGTTGCATGAGTCGGAACAGTGCTGTTGACTTATCACAGTCACAGTTTTAGCCATTCGCATCAGTTACATTAATCCATCAACTAATTGAGGTACTGTTTCTGTCACAGAAATCTGTTTGATCTGCATGGGTAACTCTTGGCAGGAATAAGTGGTGGTATTCACACAAGTCACACCACCCAGAACTCCTCCAGGTGTCTACTGTTCAGAAATACATAGGGTTAGTATGTTTTCTTGGGGGCATCAACCCGAAGCTCAAATACTGCAACTACCTGCTTCCCAAAATCAACCTAATCCCTAACTTCTTTCCTCTGCTTTCCACAGAATGCTCTTAGGCATTGCCTGTCTAGGGCAATGCACTTGTGGGCACACTCCTTTGGCCCTTATTTAGCGCGAACGTTACCAGTAGGTGGCAGAGCGCTTCTCAATAGGAACAGAGCTGATGCATGAAGTGCACCACAAGTGAACACCTCACAAAAGAAAAGGCTAAGTGACACAGGGAGAAAAAAAAAAGTGACAAACGTGAGCCAACAATACAAGAAGTAGGGAAGGGTGAATTACAGGAGGAAAAAGTGACATGAATGCTAGCTACAAAGGCGTACAAGTAGAGGTAAAATACTGCAATACATGGCAGGCAGTCAAAGACAAGTACTGAAGATTGTGTAGGCAATGGTGGCAGTGGTGCAAGTACCGGAAGCATATACAATGTTATGAGGTAGCATACAGTGTGTGACAAGAGAAAAGTGACGTGCGCATTGCACATAAGGAGTACCTAACAGAGGTAGAAGGATACTACTGCAAGCTTTGGCACACACTCAAACACAAGAACACACTAGGAAGACACTCCCATAGTCAAGGAGAATAGAATTTTCTATATTAAAGGTCTTCTTTCAGTTAATAGAAAGGGCATGACAATTTGGAAGTGTCTTTGAAGGAGGAGAATGTTGAGGTCAGTTTTGAAGGCCTGGGAGGAAGAGGTGGTTATGGGATGAAAAGTAAACAACATGCATCGGTCATTATCGACTTAGCTTTTGAACAATTAACTTAGTATTCGCCTCACCCAACTCCTTACGAGAATGTATGTGGTCGACCTAGCTCTCGTAACTGACAAACAAGCTCGGCCTTGGTTGCGTGGTACATTGATGGCCCATGTACCATTGCAGTGAATTCATTTGTTTTTGAAGGGGGGGGGCAGGGCTTTTAATGGATGTTTTGTTTCAAATGCAGGAACAACAATGGAGAACCACCCTACTCATTGGGGGCCACCTGAAGTATCAACAGGTATAAGGGCCATAACACACTGGGGTTGTTTGGGGCTGTGGACACAACGGGGGCTGTTCAAAGGTCACCATAGGGGGTGTTGCATGTCCTCAAGTCTCAAAACAAGGGGCAGTCACTTGGGCATGCTCCTTGCTGTATTCAGCGCGCAAATCTCATGCATGTGTATGTACGGGCATGGTATTTCACAAGAACTGCATATTAAATACGTCCACCAATACCTCCAGGATACAGGCATGCCCATTTCACACACTTCGGTGGAGGGCTAGCATTTCCAGGGGCTACTAAGCGAACCAGGGTATGGTTGGTTCTACACCAAGGGTCACTTTTGGGCAGCAGGTAGGGTTACTTGGGATAGGACTACAGCAATTAAGCTTGAGGGTATTTGTAGGGGTCACCCACAGGGGATGCAGTGACTGCCTCTGACTTTTTCGGCATTGGTACATTGGGACTACAAGACGACTATTTCATTCTTGTAGCACCACATTAGACCTTGATTGCAACATGATTTTGAATGTGGCAGGGGAGAGACCCAAACACACTTTACCCTGCCTTAATAAGACCCAGCAATACACAATTTGGTTCTTGGAAACATGCATCTTGTCCCAGCCTCCTGGATAGCAAAAAAGTTATTGCTTTTGACCGGATGCACCAGGGAGCCTCACAACGATGGCGGGATAAAAGCTTATCGCAATATAGTGTTATGAGGCATGTTCCTTTTGACATGTACTGAGGGTAGTTATATGTATACAAGTGGCAAATTGTCTCAAGCACATGTTACTAGCAGGAGACGCTTATGCATCCACTTGATAGGGATCGTAGGAGTGCTTACAGTACTAAGTGCAGCTAGTAGAATTGTGTTAAGAGCTATTGTAATTGTTCTAATCAGCTATTGTTGAACTCCTTTAACTTGCTGTGCGAAAATATACCTGGACCCACTAAAATATTATAATTATTTATTTTCTGCCATGGCATCCACCTGTGTCTCACAAGGGGGAGGGCCCCTCACATTTGTCCCCGCCTAGTTAGTTGCGGGGTACACACTTGTCAAATTGGTAACTTTTAACCCCGCAAGGTGAGAGAGTCAAGCCTGGACTTCCAGAGGTGCGGCTATGGTCCGCCACTGCTATTTTCAGCAGCAAGTTCATCGGCGCTCTATTTTACAGGGTGGTTGTTTCTGGTGTGCGGCACCATTCTTCAATTGTCACTAACAACACTGTCTGGCTTTCAGAAAGGACCGCTACAACAGCCACGAAGTAAGTCAAGATCATTGGTGACTTTTGCCTTTGGATTTATCGGTTGTTTAATTTCTGGTGCCCAGATTAAATTGGACACTTATTGGCACGTTTACGCCCAGATAGGGTTGTGTCTTAGCAGGAGGGCCTGCATTGACTTTGCTGGGTTTTACTTGTAGGGTCCAGTGGTGGGCAGGTAATAACAGTCTTAAAACAAACTGCAGGGGTTCACACACAGTGGAGGGCCCTTGGCTAGGTGCACTACTAATCGTTCGGCCTGAGTCAGATTGATTTGGTGGTTATTGAGGATCTAGGTGGGTGGTTCTTAGGCAGTATTTCCCTGCCGGGAAGTACATAGTGAGAAAGTAATAGTGTCCCAAGTTGCCCAACTGGATATATACATTTGGATGGGGTGCTTGTTTATAGCCGCCTTCGGTCCAACGAGTGCCCAATTAGGGTGACTGGTCAAGACACAGACATTAATAGTTATTCTGCATGGTATACTAAAAGGGAGTTTTTTAAGCAGGTCTCAACTAGCCTTAGACGCATGATGGAGACAATTAGTGACATGCCTATAGAGGTAAGCCTGGTGTTATAGGGTCAGGAGGCCAAGGGAGGTAGCTTGGGCGGCTTACACAAGCAGGTGATTTCCGCTGGGGCTTAGCTAAGCTTGCGGCCAGGCAGGGGCTTGCACAACCAAGGTGATTACATTATGGGCAAGCATGCACCAAGTGTTGGATGCTCAAGTGCATTCAAGACAGACAATAACACCTGCACGAGTGCCAGGGAGCTAGGCAGCGGTGGTATCTGCCAGGTGACTTGTGTGTTGTGGTGCAATAACCTGAGGAGAACGTGGGGTCAACCTAATTTGGCTACAATGATTGAAGAAGGGTTTGTTTTGGCGTTCCGACTGCCCAAAAAGGGACAAGTGTTTTGCGTCCTAGTGCTTCCCCCTTGTATACGACAAGGACACATGGACTCCCGTTTGTATGTCACTTATCCCATGGCAGGATAGTCCCCAAGGTGGGAAATGGCCATTGATATGCCTCGCCAGGACAGGGATTGCCGCTCACACGAGCTGGAGTAAGTGTATCCCCCGCTGACTTTGTATGGGGGGGTAAGGGCCCAGCACACCCCGTCTATGTTTCCAACCTATATCTCCCCTGCCAAGCTCCCTGCACCATACACTTATTCCCGCAAACCTGTTGTGACACCTTTGTTTGTGCACCAGGGATAATTTGATAATACGAGGAAATTGTCTGGTCAATGTGGCTAAGTATTAACCTGAGTAGAAGACCACAATGACCACACAGTGCAACTTAGCAACCAGGGGGACAGGTAAATGTCAGTGGTCGGAAATCACCCCTGGCTCCTGTGGCAGGGAGCCTGCAAGGGAGATATAGGTTAGAAACATAGACGGGGTGTGCTGGGCCCTTTCTCCCCCTCACAAAGTCAGTGGGGGATATCAGGCTGGAAGGTGTTTTTAAGGGACGGGCTAGGGCATTATAGTGCTGAAGTGGGTGACACAGCTTTGGCATAGACACTGTTGGGCCCCAACGAATCCACCAAAAAGGACTATAGCAAAACAAGTGACACACTATCTTGTAGTTTGACACCATTTCTGGTGCAAGTTTCAAGGGTCACAGGGTATAACAGGGTCTGGGCATCTGTAGGCTGGCACTTCACGTAATGGTGCAGTGTCTATTGACGGGCACCATACACTTATTGCCGCAAACCTGTTGTGATACCTTTGTTTGTGCACCAGGGATAATTTGAAAATACGAGGAAATTGTCTGGTCAATGTGGCTAAGTATTAACCTGAGTAGAAGACCACAATGACCACACGGTGCAACTTAGCAACCAGGGGGGACAGGTAAATGTCAGTGGTCGGAAATCACCCCTGGCTCCTGTGGCAGGGAGCTTGGTAGGGGAGGCGATGTAGCCTGCGCGCAGGAAGTTCTGCGCTATGCGTCAATTCACTGGGCAGAGGAGACTTGGCCTCATTGGACTTGGGTGCTACACGCCAAATTCACAGGGTTTTTTGAGAACGAGGGGTACATCTGCTCAGTAAAAGCATGGACCGATTCTTGCTGGTTAGGGGAGAGGCCCTAGAAATAGCAGGATGTAAGTAGGAATGCCGGCCTTGGTGGGGGGGCCCTGGCTGCGACGGTCGCTACACCCAGGGCTGTGGCGGAGTTACAGGGCGATCCAGAGGCGGAAAAGTACTCAGGGGTACCCTCTTTAGGAGCACAAAGGGTGCTGAGGCCTAATATCCCCAGGAAGTCTGTGCGGTGGACCCTGGGGTGCGACGGCGCCCCGTCTATCCTACGGGCGGTTGAAAACCTGTACAACTGGGGGTCGCTTAAACGCTCCGCCCCTCGTGGGGGGGGCGTGAGCAAGAGGGTGGACCGACGGTTCACCGGAAGTGGGAGTGGCTATTCCCTCACCACAACCGCTAAGCACCGATTGGCTAAGGCCACGATGCAAGTTGGCCCATCTGGTAGTAGGCCGCGAGGGGCGGCTTGCCTTTGGATCGTCTGTAAGATAACCCACCATGTTGGCATATGTGTATGCTAATAAACCTGTAGCAATTTTATCCCAACAAAAAGTTGTCTTGTCTGCTTATTTATGATACATGCATGTTGCTGCGGGAGGGCTGGTGAGTGGGCCGATATTGGCACTATGCGGGCCGACCGACACGTCCCCGCAGGGGACACTCATAAGAGGGCGGCCCCCTTAGTGCCACAAGATGGCACACGGGGCAGCCCAGTGTTCCTCGACCCTAAAGGGTCTTGCTCGTCACTTCCGGCTGGGGTGGGGTGAGGAGAGGTATATAATCCTCCCCCGCCCACCTGGCGACCTCTTTGTCCCCTCACCCTGTCGCCGTTCCCCTCCCTACCGCGTACCCGGCGCTTTCAGGGTGGGGGGGAAATGTGTTGTAATGTTTTTATTTGTGTTGCAGGCGGAGTTACAGGGTGATACAGAGGCGGAAAGGTACTCAGGGGTACCCTCTTCAGGAGCACAAAGGGTGCTGAGGCCTAATATCCCCAGGAAGTCTGTGCGGTGGACCCTGGGGTGCGACGGCGCCCCGTCTATCCCACGGGCGGTTGGAAACCTGTACAACCGGGGGTCGCTTCAACGCGCCCCCCCTCGTAGGGGGGGCGTGAGCAAGAGGGTGGACCAATGGTTCACCGGAAGTGGGAGTGGCTATTCCCTCACCACAACCGCTAAGCACAGATTGGCTAAGGCCACGATGCAAGTTGGCCCATCAGGTAGTAGGCCGCGAGGGGCGGCTTGCCTTTGTATCGTCTGTAAGATAACCCACCATGTTGGCATATGTGTATGCTTATAAACCTGCAGCAATGTTATCCCAACAAAAAGTTGTCTTGTCTGCTTATTTATGATACATGCATGTTGCTGCGGCAGGGCTGGTGAGTGGGCCGATATTGGCACTATGCTCTGTGCCCTGCAAGTGAAGACTGAGGGTTTGGAAAAGCAATCCTGGTGGAATAACATACGCATAGTGGGTGTCACAGAATCCGCCAACATAGTGAATATGTGGAGCGCAAACTTGTGAATACATGGGCAGGGATACGTTCTCAGAAATCTTCATGGTGGAGCGTGCCCACTCCACCCTAGCACCGAGACCAGTCCCGGGCGCTAATACCCATTCAATAATTGCTAAACTTTTAAACTATAGGAATCGGGATGCGCCTCTGTGGAAAGCTTGGAAGCTACAGATGGTGCAATTCGAGGGTATGGAGTTATCTATTTACCCAGACTTCACACAGCAGGTCCAAGAGGCTTGCTGCCAATTTATAAAATTGCGATAGCTTAAAACAAAATACAGCATGATGCAACCTGCCAAGCTGCGAGAAATGTCGGAGGGGAAGGCTCTCGTTTTCACAGATCCCAAGACGGCACTTTAGTTGATCAAAAAAAGAGGGGGAACAGATGGCAAGCGGAATCTCCCCAAGAATACCCCTAACGCGAACAAAGACACACAAGTTATTGAGGAACAATGAGACGTTGCATGTGACCTGAGTCGTGACAGAGCTCTGCCGCTACCGCCATTGATAGGGAAATCATTGGGGAAGTGGCATGGGCTGAGATAGGTGTGGCTCTTGGGGACTGTGGTCTCCCTCAACCAAGAAGTGACCTCAATTGGGACATATTCAGGGAGATGAGGGTGTTCAGCCTCCTGCCTGACCCCAGACTTTGGCCACTGGTCACACTGCATCAGACTTTGGCCACTGGTAACACTGCATCAAACTGCATCCGATTTCCCTCCGGCATATTTATAGGTAGTGGAACAATAGCGGGGTGAGAGCTCTATCTTTCGTGGGAGAAATTAACAGGTGCACACAGGCTCCTACTAATCATCCTAAGTGGGGAAAATTGGTCTCTGCAAGGGAACCACACCAAAATAACACATTTAAGAATTGATGATAACTGTGCAATAGTGTCTTGAAAAGACGGTTGAGACTGGGGAGGAGTTAGTGCTCAGGCAATGTCCACCCCATGTGTGCACCACTATGTGTAGTTTGTAGTCTTTTTGAGGTTTTGAGTTTTTGAGGGATATACGGAGGGGGAGGGTTGTAACACTGCTACGCAGAGTTTCGGAGTATATAGCATGGGTGGGACTCATAGGGGGATTGCAATTGTTAAAAAAAACACTTGTGGACAGACTACATAAGCTTTGGGAACTGCTTGACATGGTGAAACTGACGGTCGGCGTAGAACATAAGCTGCTGCGATTTGATAAGACATGGTATTCCATGCATACAGTTTCTAGCATGAGACTTCAGGGAACTATCCTGCCTGGCCTATTTGCGGATGGTTCAACTCGCACACTCTGAACGACGATGAGTGAGCTGGTGAGACTGTGATCTGGACAATTTCTCTCACCCAGGACCCAAAGCTATAGCAGCCTACAACTGCATGAATGGCCAACCAGCCAATTTTTCTTTCCTCCCTGGACAATACTACCTCCCCTTGCGGACACTAGTAGTTGACTCCCCCCTCTCTTTTTCTTCCTCCTCCACAGCCCCCATCGTTTATCTTATCTGTCCTGTTGGCTTTTTTAATGCGTGACCGGATGTAGGTGAGGTTAATGTTCTGTATTGTTTGTTTTTCTGAACTCTAAGAAAATACATTTTAACCTAAAACTAAAAGTTCAAGGCATGTGAGCTGTAGATGACATGCTGTGCATAGCTCGCCATCTAGTGTTGGGTCCGGATGTTTGCACTTTGTTTTTCTTCGAAGAAGTCTTTCCAGTCACTAGGTAGGTGACTCCTCCTTTCGATGATAGTGCGCATGGGCATCGACTCCATTGTTAGATTGTTTATTCCTCCATCGGGTTCCGATGTCTGTCGCTGCACTCCGGTTTGACACCGTTCCTTCGGTTTCCCTCGGTGCGCAGGATACTCACCCTTAACGGTATTGTTTTCTATCGCATTTTCGCATTTAGCGTGTATCGTATTTACTTGCAAAAACCAAACTTCCGATCAGAAAGCTTGTGGAAGGCCATCGGCCCTACCCGCAGTTTTTGGAACGAACTCCCTTCGAATTCTGCCCTCTGTGTCATTCGAAATACTCGCACACCGACTCACATGGTGTGTAATCTGTGTTTTTCCCCCGAACCAGAGAACAGGACTGCGACATGTGCCAGGCTTTCCGCTCCAAGAAGACACTTCGCGACCATCGGGCTCGACGTCGCGACATGCAGAGCCAGCTCCATTCCAGACATCTTCGGACACCAATCGAACGAAGAGACTGGCAAGGCCATGGGAACCGAGGAGGAGCAGTATCCGATCACCATCCCAAAGCTCTACTCCGACCAAGAGGATGACATCCCACATGGACAATGTACTGTACAGCTCCCCTCTCATCCCAAGACCCAACTCCACAAAAGAAGAAGGCTCCAGTCCAACCCCCGCCCTCAGGCTTCGGTCGGCACCAAGACCATGCTTCCAATGCCTCTCCTTCTGGCTTGGCACCGAAGCTTACCAAAAAGACTTCTGGCTCCGAAAAGACTCCCTCCAAATCAAGTTTGGAGCTGAGACCTTTGGGGTCGAAACACAAGTCTGGCACCGACCCCGACCACTTGGCACCGAAACACACTTCAGATCCGAAAACATCAACACCCAAAACTTTGGCACCAAAACATTTGGCGTCGAAACGGCCAAATGTGCCGAAATCACCAAAAAGACAAAATTTCAACACTCCGATCAACAAACCGGATACGAAACTAAAAGTGCTGTATATTCATCCTCAAACTGGACATATTACCACTAAAGTGACTTTAAAAAGAAGGACTGATACAGAGGAAGAATACCACATTCCTTTAAAGAAGAGAACGGTTGGAACTAACCCTCACCCTCCTTCTCTTCCTCTCCCTTCACCTTTACCCCAGTTTCAGCCTATTTCACCTGAACCTTCACTACCACTTACACCTGAGAACCAGGATGAAGGGGATGACAATGGGGATGGGGATGATAATCAACCAATGCAAGACCCATGGGATGATTACAATACCAATTCGCCCACGGGCAATGATCCTGGTTTATATCCTAACAAGCCCTCTCCACCAGATGATAGTGTAGGCTACATTGAGTAACTGGGTAGAGCTGTCATTTCTAGATGAACTTAGGCTCAATCTGAGCGCCCTGGTCCTATTGGATCTGTCAGTGGCGTTCGACACGGTCAGTCACCCAGAGCTTCTGGCAGGACTCTTTGATCTGGGCATCCGTGGGTTGGCACACCAATGGTTCGAATCTTTTCTATCAGGTCGCTCTCAAAGGGTCCAACTGGGTGAGCAGGTGTCAAACATTGGTGCACTCACCTGTGGTGTCCCCCAGGGCTCAGCACCGTCACCTCCCCTGTTCAACATCTACCTCCAGTCACTTGTGGCCGCATTGATGCACATGGACTGCCAAGTATTTAACTATGCGGATGACACACAACTGATTCTCCAGATCGATAACTCCCCTCAAGCCCACGCCCTTGTGCAAAACATACTCAGACACACAGTCAATTGGACGACGGCCAACTCGCAAAAAATGTACCCTGATAAAACTGAGGTCCTCATCATTTCCTCTAAAAATAATCCCTGGAGTGACCTCTTCTGGCCACAAGAGCTGGGCACCACCCCTACGCCAGTTCCGGTTGTAAAAAGCTTAGGCATCAAGATTGATGCCAACCTCTCTATGGCTAATCAATTATCTGGTGTGGTCGGAACATGTGTGGGCTTATTGAGACAGATGCGGAGACTTGCCTCGCTCCTCAGCCACCCTACAGATTGTTGTGTCAGCTATGATCATATCCAGACTGGATTATGGCAATGCCATATATATTGGTGTCCCAGAGAAACTTATCAGAAAGCTGCAGGTGACCATGAATGATGCAGCTAGGCTGATCTTCAGGCTTTCCCGACAAGCTCACGCTACCCCCCTGCTGCTACAGCAGCACTGGCTTCCCATTAAACAGAGAGCTAAGTTCAAAGGCCTCTACATCGCCCACAAAGCTGTTCACGGCCAGGCCCCAGTTTATATCAAGGAGCGCCTAGGGCACTACGTGCCAGGACGTACACTTCGGTCGTCCGAGGCAGGCCTCCTGGTTCATTCCCGGTGTAAAATCACATTTAAAGGCGGTAGAGCCTTTTCTGTTTTAATTCCCCAACTATGGAATCGTCTGCCTGAAAATCTCCACATGGAACCCGAACTCCTCCATTTCAGTAAACAACTCAAGACTCTGCTGTTTAGGGAGGCTCTGGACACAGCATAAAACCCCTCAAAGTGTTGGGTTTGCAACTGCGGGTGGGTTTGGCTACTTTGGTTTGGCTACTTTCTCAAAGCACTAAGAGACCTGATGGTGATTATGCGCTATACAAATCCAAGCTAACATAACATACACTACATATACCTAAAGGGATGATCAGGCATGTAGATGGCATTTTTAACGACCCTGTCAGAGCTCGTATTCTTACCCCTAGAGTAGACAAAAAATACAAGCCAGCACCATTGGACCCAGTATATATAAAAGGACAGTTGCCACTAGACTCCCTGGTTATGTTATGTTATGTTAAGGTGTGCTTATAAAGCGCTCTGTCACCGTGGGTTTCCTGGCGCTAATCTGAAACTGAGGGAGGCAAAGAGAATTAACCGGATTGTGGGAAAAGCCAAGTTTTTAAGGATTTACGAAAATGGATGAGCGAGTTGGAAAATTTAAGCAAGGGAGGAAGAGAGTTCCAGAATTTGGGGGCCAAGAGTGCAAATTTCCGGCCACCGATTCTGCAGAGTTTAACAGAGGGAACAACCAGGAGGCGGAGGTGAGAAGATCTGAGGTTACGTGAAGGGCAGTAGGGACTGATAAGGGATTTCAGGAAGGCGGGGCAGGGGCCGGTTAGGGATTTAAAAGTGAGGCAGCCGATCTTGAAGGCTGCCCTCAAAGTGACAGGAAGCCAGTGTAATTTGGTGAGAAGAGGTTTGGCGGATTGCCATTTCGGGATCCCGAAGGCCAGTCTCGCCGCTTGGTTCTGGACGATCTGTAGTCTAGAAAGAAGGACCTTAGGCAGACCATGATAAAGAGAGTTCGAGAAATCCAAGCGGGAGAGGACAAGAGCCATGATGACTTGAATCAGGGCTTCGGGAGTCAAGAGATAGGCCACCTTTCTGATCCTGCGCAGCTGATACATGCAGGAAGAGACCACCGTCCCTATTTGGGGTTTAAGGGATAGCTCGGAGTCAATAGTGACCCCGAGACTCTTCACCGAGGCCACAGGAGTGGGAGAGGGGCCAAGCTCTGCCGGCCAGAAATGCGGACCCCAGTGGGTGGAGCTCTTACCAGGGAGAAGGAGCTCCGTCTTCCCGGGATTCAATTTATGTTGGTTCTGGCTCATCCACTGAAGAATGTGGACCATAACCGCCTGGAAGTTAGAAATAGCAAAAAGAGAGTCAAGAGGAAAGATGAGTTGCAGGTCGTCAGCGTAATTAAAAACGGTGACGTCCCACTGCCTCAGAGAAAAAAGAAGAGGTTGAAGATATAGATTGAAGAGAAGAGGAGATAAGGAGGAGCCTTGGGGGACCCCGCAGAGTGAGTGCTCCCTGGGTGCCCTGAAAGAGCCCAGGCTGACAGTCTGAGACCTCCCGGTCAGGAAGGATTCGACCCATGCCAGCGCCAGGCCCTGGATGCCGGCCTGCTCGACACGATGGAGAAGGATGTTATGGTCCACCGTGTCGAAGGCGGCCGACAGATCTAAAAGGACCAGGGCCTGGGGGGTACCCCTGTCGACGCCGTCTCTAAGAGCATCCAACACGGCCAGGATCACTACCTCCGTGGAGTGGCCAGGTCTAAAACCGGCCTGGTTGGCTTCAAGGAAGTTGGAGCTCTCGATGAACTGAGAGAGACAGGCGGTGACGTGGGCTTCCAGAATTTTAGAGAAGTAGGGCAGAAGGGAGATAGGCCGGTAGTTCGCCAGGGCTGCGGGGTCGGCTCCAGGTTTCTTCAGTAGAGGCACAAGAACGGCTGCCTTGAAAGAGCTAGGCACCGCGCCAGAAGAGAGAGAAGAGTTCAACAGAGGGAGAATACTGTCAGGAAGGGAAAGGCATATGTCCCGTAGTATGGATGGTGGACAGCAATCGTCCGGAGAGCCAGATTTGACCCGAGCGGCCAGTGTGGCCAAAGATTTTGAATCAAGAGGGGGGAGATGGGTGAGAGAGAGTGCATTGGGAGGGGGACAGCCAGAGTCAGTGCCAGGAGAGGTGGCCGGAATGGTGTCCTTGATCATAACAATTTTCTCTAAGAAAAACGTGCTGAGAGCATTGCATGACTCTTGTGTAGGAGCCTGGGTCGGGAGCGTCCTGGAGTTGGAAGTAAATTCGTCAAGGACTCTAAAGATCTCCTTCGATTTACAAGGGGCAGATAAGATTCTTTTAGAGGCATAAGCTGTTTTGGCCGCAGTGATGGCTTTTTTGTATTTATTGTGAGCGGCCACATAGGTGTCTCTGCTCGTGGAGCAGTAGGCTCTTCTCCACTTGCGCTCCAGTTGGCGTAGCTCCAGGTGTTGGATTTTTAGTTGGGGGACGAACCATTTGTGGGAGTTTCTATGCCGAGAGCGGGGAAACTTGGTTAACGGAGCAAAGATATCGCTAGCTAACGTGAGCCAGTGGGAGATGTTACCGTCTAGCTCATCGATGCGGATATCGTTCGGGAGGGAGGGACAGGACTGAGCCAGATGGGAGAGAAATTTAGAAGAGTCGACAGCCCTCCATTTGCGGGCGGCACCACCCTCCAGAGGGGGGGCCCTGATGTTACCATCAGCGGAGATTATAGTCTCGATCAAGGAGTGGTCAGACCACGCACAAGGAGTGATCTGCGGGCAAGAAGACTTCACCCCATGAATCCAGATGTGGTCGAGGATATGGCCACCGCTATGGGTGGGGAACTTAAGAAGTTGTACGAAATTTAGGCTCGAGAGAGTTTCAAATAGCTCAGTGGCGTGCGGCCCAGCATCCTTGTGTTGGTACCAGTAATTAAAATCGCCGAAAATGGCGACACGAGGGGAGGAAGTGGCGAGATTAGCAAGCTGCTCAGTGAAGGATGAGGGGAAAGAGGGCATAGAGAGAGGGGGGCGGTAGAGTATTATGACAGTGACTGCACCCACCTCAGTTCCCAGGCTGAGAACCAGGTTATCCACTTCGGGGAGGATCATGGAGGCGGTAGCGATGATTTTTAAATTCTTGCGTATTACCGCTGCCACCCCACCACCGGGACAGCCTCCAGGGCGGTTAGCATTCAGCAGATAGTAGTCAGGGGGTAATGCCGCCAGGATATCAGGGAGGGAGTCGTCGGTGAGCCATGTTTCTGATAATAAAAGAACATCTGGACTCTCAGCCAAGAGTAGGAGGAAGATGTCAGTTTGGTGTCTTGCAAGAGAACGGGTGTTTAGGTATAGTATTCGGATGTGTGAATCAATGGGGACGGCAGGAATATGTGGCGCATCCAATCCCAGATGGGAAGGAATATTCCCCGTGATTCCCAGTGTAGAAATGCGAGCTCTGACAGCGGGCGGAAGAGAGCATGGGTGGAATTGTAGGCTCTTTAGGGCAGTGGGAGTGTAAGAAATCGCGGCGACAGCGTCCCTACGGCGCGCCCGCTACGCTCGTCCGCTGCGCTGACGCATGATGGGTGTTTAAATAGGATGATGACGAGGGGGGTGTGGCGAAAATGGATCTCGCCGACCAACCCTACCCAAGATGGCGCCCACGGCCGCTGGGGAGCACCATTAAGCGGTGAGGCCACAGCGGGTGGCTTGGCAACTAGAGAGGTGACAAGCAAGTTAAAAGGTGAGAGGCACTGCTAGTAGTCAGCAGGACAAAGGTGAGAGTGATTTTTAAAAGTAATGTCAACCGCTCGTAGTCAGCGGGACAAGAGTCAGGAAGCTAGGTTACACTGCTCGCGGTCAGCAGGGTGAGACAGAAAGTTAAAATTAAGTTGCAGTAGCGCTCCAACAGTCGCGCGCAAGCCCTCTGCCACCGGGCTGCTTACGATCACTGGAGGAGGAAAGGAGTAGATCCTAAATAGGATGATGACGAGGGGGGTGTGGCGAAGATGGATCTCGCCGACCAACCCTACCCAAGATGGCGCCCACGGCCGCTGGGGAGCACCGTTAAGCGGTGAGGCCACAGCGGGTGGCTTGGCAACTAGAGAGGTGACAAGCAAGTTAAAAGGTGAGAGGCACTGCTAGTAGTCAGCAGGACAAAGGTGAGAGTGATTTTTAAAAGTAAGGTCAACCGCTCGTAGTCAGCGGGACAAGAGTCAGGAAGCTAGGTTACACTGCTCGCGGTCAGCAGGGTGAGACAGAAAGTTAAAGTTAAGTTGCAGTAGCGCTCCAACAGTCGCGCGCAAGCCCTCTGCCACCGGGCTGCTTACGATCCAATGCAAGGATCCAATGCAAGGAAAGGGGCTAAATCCCAGACAACAGGAGATGCTCCACCCCGGATAAAGAATCCAAACTTATTGATGCTTCCGGGAAAAGGGCGGCCTCCCAGGCAGCCGATTTCTGGCGTGTCTCCAACACTCGGGCATTGCTAGCACAATATGACCATGTGCACTGGGACGAGATGGAGCAATTAATACACTATTTGCCCCAGGAACACAGATCTAAGGCACAAGACCTGGTGCGTGAAGGGCAACCTATTTCCAATAACGCTATAAGATGTTCCCTAGATGCTGCAGACACTACTGCTAGAGCGGTAAACACCATTGTCCTCTTGAGAAGACATGCTTGGCTTGGCATATCAGGGTTCAAACCAGAGGTGCAAACCTCCATTTTAAACACTCCCTTTGAAAAAGAGCATCTATTTGGCCCAGTGGTAGATTCTTCACTAGAGAAAATGAAGTACACTGAAGTGTCCAAATTGATGGGAGCCCTTCAGTCAGCACAAAGCTGTGGTTCCTTTTGGCGCTCCTTTTACCATGGAGGCTCTAAAAATACCTCCTCTGAGACCACCTCCACCTATAAGGGCAATACCAAACCCTTTCCATCTAGGTGTTACTTCCGAGGGGGTTACTGAGGTAACAACGGCAAGGACAGGGGCAGGGGTTCAAACACACGCACCTCCCACTCCAATACAAAGCAGTGAGTTGCTTCCACTTCCCCCAATCACTTAACACCTGTCAGGGGAAGGCTGTCAAATTTCCTGCCAATCTGGCAGTCAATAACAACAGACAATTGGCTACTACAAATTATCCGTTCTGGTTACTGCCTGGAGTTCATCAACAGTCCTCCAAACATTCCAAAGTCACAAACTTTCACCAGATCTCCTACATCTCCTCAAACAAGAGGTTCAGTCTCTACTTCTAAAAGTAGGTATAGAACCCGTACCACCGCAACATTACAGGTCGGGCGTATACTCTTTTTACTTCTTAATACCCAATAAAGATGGTTCTCTCAGACCAATATTAGATCTCATAGAACTAAATCTTTACATTCAGTCAGATTATTTCCACATGGTGACACTGCAACAAGTATTACCTCTGCTGCAAAAAGGTGACTTTCTGCCTACTTAAGATCTAAAAGACGCCTATTTTCATATTCCAATCCACCGTGCTCATCACAAATTCCTCAGGTTTGTGGTAGCGGGTCAACACTTCCTGTTCAAGGTACTCCCATTCAGAGTCACCACTGCCCCCAGAGTCTCCGCAAAGTGTCTGGCGGTAGTAGCTGCTCACCTGAGAAGACAAAGAAACAATATCTTCCCATACTTGGACAACTGGCTCATCAAAGCCAACACGTACCAACAATGCCTTCAGCACACTATCAGAATAATCTAGTCACTACATCAACTAGGGTTCACAATCAATGCGACAAAATCGCATCTCTAACCAGCCAATAATCAGGACTACCTAGGAGCCATGCTAAATACTCAAAAAGCCCTGGCGTTTCGCAGCGAAGCCAGAATTCGAAATATTCAGGCTTTAGTTATCTGATTTCATTCCAATCATTGGATTCCAGCTCTGTTTTATATGCAATTACTGGCAGTGGTGGCATCTTGCATCATAATCGTCCCCCATTCCAGACTGCACATGCGTCCACTACAAGAATGCTTAGCCAGTCAGTGGAACCAGTCACAGGGTCTATTGACCAATCTAGTATTGGTAAGCGGCTGTACTCATTGCTCTCTGCAGTGGTGGAACACACAAAATTTGTCAAAAGGATGGCCTTTCATAGACCCGGTTCCACAGATAGTACTGAAAGCTGACGCGTCCCTCACTGGCTGGGGAGCTCATCTACAACAACACACAGTGCAAGGCCTGTGGAGTCAACAGCAGAAGTTGCTTCATGTCAATCTGTAGTGTAGCTCCTATTTTCCCAATAGGCTCTGCGCATTGGAATAGTACCTACAGCAGTAAAGGCCTAGGCCAGACGTTAACTAGGTCTACTACTGTCGATACTAGACTTAATTTTTGGGTTTGCCAGCTAAGCTCAGAGTTCGCTAGAAACTTTCTCGAATGTTCAAGGAAGGATTAACTTCCCTGATTAGACAAGAAGGGATTTAGTTTCTGACAACCATAGAACATGACAACTTTGCTCTCCCCTAATCAAGAGTCAATCTCAAGAGTCGTGTGAGCACAAGGCAATTATTTTACTCAGTCAGTACGTGCATTCTTAGTCTCATCAGAATGTAGAGAAAAGGAAGAGACGGGCGTGTTCAATAAAAGATGTTATTTATTGATCAGTCTCTTTTCTCGTACAAGAGAAATGGATCGATATTATTGCGATACTTATAGTTAAGTAAAGTGCATACATTAGAAGCAATAGTATAAAATAATACTGTAAAAACATTGATATGGTTTCTGAGCCATATGATGTTTAAAATGATTAAAATATATTTACATACACATATACATTTGACTAAACGTACTCAACTGGTGTTTCTAAATACGCCTACCCCGTGTACCTGACCTAAGTCTAATGCGTGGGCGGGAATAGAAAGTTACAGTTTAAGTTAAGTTTGTTTTTGCCAAGTGAATAACTAAAGAATTCTCTAGGAGGGGTTATTCAGTTCTGTACCTGGAATTTAGGATGAATGAGGAATGGTATCTCTTTCTCTGCTCTCGATATTCCAGGCTGCCTGCGAGGGCTACCCGGAAGCGCCGGTGCTGGGTCTCTCGGCTTGAGATAGCAGCGCGTCTCTCAGCGCGTCAGGAAGGCGGGGCTGCTGCCTGCGGGGTCTGCTTCTGCTCTCTGCTTCGGCAAGTATGGCTGCTCCGTCTTGTCACCACGCGTGTGTTTTGCATAGGGCAAGGTCGGCAATATTTATACCTTAAAGGTGCCGGGATTGACGTAAGGATGGACATAGGTACGTCAATAAAGATGTCATACGACTTGCTCGTTAGCACATTCTTTACTAAAGTTCTCTGTGAAATCAAAACAATGGCCGCACGGATTATCCAGGTTGTCATAGGTTTGATTTGTTATGAGAACGTCGTATGCCTTATCAGGGGCTGGAGGAATGTCGCTTGTCTAATTAGATCTCAAGCGTTATGACCTAATCAGATAACACGTTCCTGTGCCGTAGTGTGACTGCGTCAGATAACGGTATCTGCATCATGGGGGATTTCTTGCCTCATGGGCTGACTGTTAGTTAACTAGCTAGTAAGTTTAACCAGAATAGGGTCAGGAATAGGGGGATCGATTCAGAACCTATAGAAATACACGACACCCACTCCACGCTAACTATGGTCATATCTACTAATCTATGCATAGTATAACATAGTACAACATACTATAGAGTATAGTGTATACCTTACCACCCCAAAATACATAAATGCATTTCGAAATTTTCAAATATACTGAAAAATTGCAGTCATATATATTGTATGCACTTAAGCTATGAATTAAATGCAAAAGTAAACACGCATTGTTAAGCATTATTGCTTGTTGGTATATGAGAAATACACATGAAATGGCTCTTAATATGGCTATACAGAAAAAAAGTCGAAACCATTTCATCACATAAAATATATTGTGAACATACCAGCGGGCAGCTAAAGTCTATATAAAGTCTATAAAGTATCTAAAAAAATAGAAATCTTAGTTCTCTAGGAATAGTTTCTTACTTTAAGCAGAAGATCAGTGTCCCGGGAAAAAATATATAGAAAAATATTTTAGGGGCTTGCTGAAAAAAGTTGCTGTCCGTGAACTGGATTGTAATTGTTCATGTGACTTTATTTTTAAAGTTGAAGGCCGAATTCAGGGAACGCCGTGTGCGAGTTTACTCAAAAGTCTCTATTTCTGTTCCGGAGAGAACATCATATCATTCAGGCTTTCGAAAAAACTGTCAACAGCTTCATGGGAAAGTTCCTCTAAGTCGGAAATAGGGGTAACCATGCATTCGTGCGCATGATTGTCTCCATTGACATTCTGATTTGCATTGCTGACAGAAGGTCGTACCTGTTCGATGCTGCTTTCATCTTGAACTTCACTACTCTTCAATCGCAGTGGTGAAGATTCCAGGAATGCCGTCATCAGAATTGGCAGCCTTTGAGGGCAGCACAGTGCGTGAACCTTGGTAGGAACCAACAGTGTATCTGCATCCACCGGCGCATCCGATTGTAGCGTCAGACAGGTGTCTAACACGCATTCTTCTCCGCATAGCAGACACCTTAGTACAGGTAAAACACACCTTTGCCACATTGGTCGAAATGATAGAAACCAAGTCATGTTTAGGTCTCTAAGCCGGGAGAGTCCCAGGATTTTTGATATCCGGTCCCGGTATCCAATGGCTAGGATCGTATCTTCCATTGTCGTCAGAGTTTTGTCTGTGACATGGGTTGCCATAACGAAAAATAAGGACTAGGAATAGGATTCCTGCAATTAGTCCCAGGATCAGGGGAAGTCCGCCAAAAATCGAATGGACGAAATCTGGAAAAATACCCAGTATGGCTTTGAATGGTGTTAATGCCATCGAAAATACTGTCTTAAATACCTTTGAGACCCCAGTGGTATCAGAAATATTTAAGATTTCGCTCAGGATTTCCGCGAAATGTACGGGGGAATTGGTTGATAATAATGTATGTATCTCTGCAGTCGTCCTTGCGACTTGTAGATCATACGTTTCTTTAGATGACGTGAGCCTTGTAGGCGTCTGAAGAAGCACTGTTTTCATTCTGCTTAAAGTGTCTATTCGAATAGAAGTAATTTTCAGACCGGGCCATGCCCTTGCCTCCCTGTCTGGAAAGGAGCTGGGGAACAAAGAACGTCCACAGCACTTGACCTCCGCCGTCGTAGTGACGAGATAAGGAGTCCCGGGCATAAGACTACAACATCTGCGGTCTACAATAAGAATGTAACTCCCATTATAGAGTCTTTGAAAGAATGGTTCTATTTCAGTTGCAGGTGCGCCTTGCTGGTGACATGAAAGGTTGTATGAATTCCCTTCACAGGCTCCGTGCAAACTAATACCGTTACACAGAAGCGTGCCGCTTAGTGACATAGCACAATTGTTGCCACTAAGAAACACTTTCTGTCCTTTGTTACTGACACATGCATGTGAATAGGGCAGGTTCCAAGTTGTTTTAAGGTACCCCTTTCCCAATTTCTCGTACATGCCAGCCTGTATATATTTTTGGCAGTATTGAAACCTGAAGGTTGAGATTGGAATATTTATGATTCCGTGGATTATCCATTCACTGACAGGTCGTTCTGACATTGTCAACGGTAATCTTTCTAGTTTTTCAATGCTCAAGATTGTATAATCAGCACCCTTCTGCGCCATACCGATTTGTCTATCAGTAAGGTTAAAGATTTGGAATAGTGACGTAGTGTTGATTAAACGCCAAGGCACGTAGCCTGAACGCAGATTTTGTAACGTCCAGCCAAGCTGTACGATAGAACGCAATTGTGACTGACCATGTTGTAATAACAGTAAGTCTTGCGATAATATATCGATTGCTGAAGACACTATGCTGTCCAATGAAAAAATTCTGGAGGACAGAGTCATTAACCCATTGTCCACTACAGAAAGTGATTTTTCCAAATTAATACGGTCAATTTCCCGTATTCTTTCTGCTGTTTCAATTTGAGTAACCTTCCAGGCCTCATTGTATGCTGCATATACAGAGGCTGCTATGAAACGCTTATGACGCTGTTTGCGTGGTCCCAGTATGAAATCACGCAAGTCAGCACCATCAGTAAGTAAAGTTAGGTGTTGCTTAATTTCAGGCAGTGTGGAAGTTTGTAGCCATTGAAGGCATAATTTGCCCACACTGTAGGTTGTTATTATCCCTGGGTGATGTCTTTGGGGATATCTAGGGTCTGGCCTGGTCATTTTGAAGCCCTGTGTTTTATTCAGGAATCTATCTTGACAGTTATTTGTATCTGTGGGCCAGATCAACCATTGTTTCCAATCAGGATGTGTTCTGTTTTGGTTAAGTATATGGCTTATGTCTATTTCTTCATCTGTATCAGAGTTATTGCTAAACATTGTTGGCTTTGGAATAGACAGGTTATTTAAATCTTTGATTTTGGCTAAGCCAAGACAGGTGGTTTGTTGAACAGTGTCATTTAAAAATATCATTTGTTCTGGGATCATGCAGGCTCTAAACAAAGCTTCTATACCCTGTACTTGCCATTCTTTTGTACCCCAAACACTTTTCAAATCAACATTTTTGTCCCAATAATCAAATCCAAAAGTATTCATTTTTTCAAAGAATGGATCTGAATATATCAATTTTGTGTTGGTTATCATGGTTTTCATCCCTGTCTTGTTTGACAATTTGTAATAAAATGTTTCAGCATTAGTTATGTTAAAACCTGAAAAATATGAATATTTGTCATAAACGGTTCTAGAGCTCCCTTTTGGAGGTGTAGCACAATGTTCCCATTGATTATAATTAAAAACATTTCTAGGTTGTGCAGATTTATGCAAGAAATGGTTACCATAATGGTTATAGCAGTACATGCTGTCATAATTTGTAGAACCCTGCAAATAATCATGTTTTGTAAATTTAGCAGACATTACTAAGTCAGACATCATATTGTTAATACTTTCAAAGTCCCAATCATCAGCAAATGAGTTTGGTTTTGCAAAGTCACTCAAGGAGATCTTGATTTGGTGTGGATATTTCAGGATCTCGACCGGACCATAAATTTCATAGTCAGTGTTGTCCCAGGCTACCCCACCAGGTATTGGAATTGCTGTGAAGTTGGCTGAAGAAAGTTCTGAAGAAAGTTCTCGTTTCTCGACGTGTGAAGATGTGTGTGGTTTGAGGACCAAGTTGATGTTCTGACTTGCTGTGTCCATTTTAGCATATTTTCCCTCAATGAAGCGTCCCAAGGTAAATACCATGATGAGCCAAAGTATGAGGATAAATGCACCAAAACCCACCCAAAATTCAATCCATGGAGAAATCAGATATGTTTCTTTTAGTTGTTTCAAAAGTTCCTTCGCTTTGTCTTTAAAGGATTTTGATGATGGCTGTGTCTTTTGTTCGCTGAAACCGTCAGAGGAATCATCGAAGTTGATGAAGTAACCGGATGCAGTTCTGTCAATTGTTCCAATTGGTTCAGGATTTTTGTTTCTTGCATTTTCACTTGGTACTTCTGTATAGATTGGTGTGTCTCTGCTAAATGTCTTTATTTGGGTTTTTAGAGGTCTTAGTTCTATTGCATTGTTGCATAGTCCTTGTTGTTCTTCTGTAGGCGTTTCGAATGTGATGAGCCTCTTTGATAGGACCTCTGTACTGGTAGCAAACCTTGGTGTTCTGCTACTTATTGGGAGTCCACTTGGCCTACCGTTGGTTATCGGCCACATGTTGTGGTTTTACCAGGTCGATGGATACAACTCGGTTCTCCTTTTTTCCAGCAAGTGGCGGTAGTACAACTGATCTTGTCCCGTTGACAGACAAGACAGGAACTGCTTTTCTGTAAGAAGGCCCAAATTCCTTCTTTACCGCGATCTTCTCCCTGACTAGATCCCCGACTTTTGGAATCCAGACAGGTCTTGCTGGGACAGGTGGTGATTCTTCAGTGGTCGTTGGCTGTTCTTTCAACTGTATGTTGCTCAGGTCTTTTCTTGTTTTGTTTAAGTCCTGAAAAATAGCCAAACGGTCTTTGACATCAAAGCTTTTTTCTGTTACCACTGAAGTCTGACTATCAAGGTCAGAGATCAACATCCTAGTTCCGAATAATAATTCGTACGGACTGAATCCCTTCAGAGAATTTCTTGGCAAGTTATTTAGACTACGTTGGACACTTATTAGATGTTTGACCCACCCAGCTCCCGAACCTAATATCCTTTCTATTATAGATTGCTTTCTGTCTTGGTTTTTTCTTTACACCATCCCATACCCTCAGGAAGGAAGTGAGAAGATTCCCGCTGGGCTGTGCTCATTTGGCCATTCTTTCCCCCCCCCAGGCTGGATTGCCTGAGAAAAAGAAAAAAATGGTCGAACGTAGCATGCTCTTAGCGTATATGCCATTTAGACTCGCAAATCTTGTATAACAGTCCGGACGTCAGCCGAGTGCTGTGGATCTACATTATAAGTGGGAACTAGCCTGTATATGTTAATCGCAAGCCATTCTTTTTAGTGGTGATGTTATCTGCCTTGATACGACGAGGTATTAAACTGCTTCTCTCCCCACTGCGATCTCTGTTGCAGTTTGGGCAGTTTTTTACAAACATGGTGTAGTGCAGGCTCATGCCTGGCCACCAGTACCGTGATTGTAATTCTTCCAGAGAATCTTTTAATTTAAGGTGTCTGAGACCCTCGCCCATGTGTGCGTCTGCGATTAACAAGTTTCTCCTGTCCATGTTTGGAATCACTCTATCCCCCACTCCAGGGATTCGAGCAAAAGGAATGGAGTTTGCATCTATGATGTATGTGTAATTGAGTGGATAGTTGATCGGTAACGCCGAGCAGTCGCCTTTTGATGACGTTTTTACTGCCAGCAATGTTTCGCCGTCAATGTATTTTAATGTACGCTTTTTTCGATCTACGGGAGCCGGTTTACTGGCTGCCACTGCGGCTGTTTCAGCCAATGAATTCCCTACAACGTGAACGCCATCACGCTGGTGACTCAGTGAGTGTGTCACGTGAGTCTTTGGTAGTTCTTTTTTCAAAAGAGCTACCTGTTCCCAGAGCAGTCTCTGCTTTATTGGTGCATCCGTGTCATCTTTGTAATCGTTCTGAATCCAGGTCTGCAAATCCTTGTTATATGCTTTGACGCAGAAATATGAATCTGACACTATAAGTGTCGGGAATTCGCGATCCGCATTATCTAGCGCCATTTTCAAAGCTAATATTTCAGTTTGTAGTTCTGAATTAGTTTCTACTGAGTGTGATTTTGTTAATAGAGGTCTTAGTTTACCTCCGTGCCACACTTCTTTTGTAATCTCACATGTGGGATTGTATGCATGTTCTCCCCAAACGGAGGGTTGAGCATGTCCGTCTGTATAGATTACACAGGCGTAGTGTCGTAGAGGCAGAATGTCGATTGGCAGAGGATACGTTTTTTCATATTTTAGATTTTTTAATTCTTCTAGTTCTGGATCAAAGAAGTAATATACTTTGTCCGTTGTGATTGAATTTACCCATTGTAACCATTCTGGATCCAATGTTGTTGTTGGTAAATTACACGGTGTTGTTAATGCCTCAAAGGCTGATTCTGCTGTTCTGACTGTGATATGTCTACCGTCAGCTATGTCTTTTTCTCTAGCTATTGCGGTTTGAACTGCTTGAACAATTTTTCCTTTGTTGTTGAATCTCTGTTCAGCTTTTGTGTACAAATGTGATTTGAATGCAATTGGTACCTTATCTCCTTCATTAGAAGTCAGGTATGTGAATCCGCATCTCCCTGGGATGACTCGGATCACAAGGTTGCGTGTATTATCACGGGTTTCTAATTTTGTTTTAATTAGCATGTCTGTTTGTAAGGATCTCAAAATTTCTGTGTGTGCTTGAGTCCAACTGGATCTTTTAAAGTCTGGTTTAATTAGATCATAAAGGGGTTTGACCCTTTCTGCGTAATTTGCAATATATGTTCTTCCGAAATTTAGGAAGCCTAGAATTGACTGTAGGTTTTTTAGTGTTTTAGGAGCTTGGATTACGGCACATTTCTCTAGGAAATTGTCTGCCAGGCTTTTGCCTTCACTTGATAACTCATATCCTAAGAATAGGACCGTCAGATGGGCAATTCTGGACTTTTTGAAGTTGAATTTGTAACCCTCTGCAGCGAAACCAAGTATTATGGTGTTCACTCTTTTCAAGTGAGTCTCCAAGTCATCATCTGTTAAGTAAATGTCATCGACATAAGATAATGCTTCATCATCATATAGTTGTAGTAATTCTGTTACTCTTGCTGAGAATACCCCCAGGCTGTTCTTGTACCCCTGGGCTAACCGACAGAATTGTTTTTGAGTGCCATTTACTGAGAATGCAGTTAAATATCTGTTCTCTGGTGCTATGTTTTGACAAAAGAATCCGTTGGAGATGTCCAAGGTTGTTTTGTATTTTTTGCGCACTATGTTATTCATTAGTGCAGCACTGTGTGAGTTTTGCACTGCAAAAGTTTTGCAACATGTGTTAAGGTGTCGGTAATCCAAAACTAGACGGTACGAATTGTCTGGTTTGGAGACCGGAAACAAAGGATTGTTCATTTGTGAGGTGCAAGTTTCAATCACCCCCTGGTATTCTAGCTGATCTAGTATTTCATTTACTTGTTTTTTAGCTTCTTGCTTAATTGGGTACTGCCTTTGTGCAGTAGGTTGTGATTTTAACTGGATTTTGTGAGGAGGAGAATCCTCATCCCATCCTACATGATTTTTATATAAAGCAGGTGCTAAGGCCACTGCCCACTTTCTAGCAAGTGTATATTTTTTATGAATCGGTATTTGATTCGAGAAGGCAGGCATAATTACTTCTTCGCCATGAGGGCACTCCCTGACAAACTCTGGTGGCCAGTCTTTTTCAGCTAGAAGGATGTCATAGCCTTTGGATAGGTTATCCCAAAATAGTCCCCTTATTTTCCTAGTCTTATCTCCCTCTATACGTAATGTTATCTCGTATATTTTGTGGGGCTTGCTAACTCTGGTATCTGCAGTTTCCACTTGAAGGTATTCATTCGTGTCCACTGTCTCCAGATGATCCATAAGGACTTTGCGAGCTATGCTCACCTCTGCTGCGCTGTCTAGCATTGTCTGAGCCCATTCTCCGTTTTTCAGTTGTGTCCTCAGTATTCTCGGCATTGTTAACTACCTTGATACTGGCTACCTTCTTTTTTGGAAATTGTGATTTCTTTTTCAGTTGAGCAGGTTCCTTGTCTTTGGACTTGGCGTGCTCTTCTGATCGTCCTCTTCTTTCCGATTTCTGCGAGGAATTCTGAAAAGATTGAGAGGGACGTGTATCAATGTCTTGATATCTATCAGGTTTTTTAATATTATCCCTATTTCTAAGGTTATATCTATTCCCAGAGGGTTCACTCTGAGGTGACCTTTGTCTCGGGTTTGGAGATTTCTCTCTTCGCCTAGGAGACCTTCCTCTGGACTGGAATTTCTTTTCTTTTGGATTGGATTGTTTGTTTCCATCCCAGTTCTTTTTTGGTGAATTATTATTATTATTAAAAAACATTTTTTCTGGACTTGTAGTCAGTTGCGGTTTTACTGGTATTCCACCTAGACTATCTCTGCCTAGTTCTTCATAGGATTTTTCTATGATTCTGGCAATTTCAGCTGGTTGGTCTGCTATATCTGTCTCTTTTAACCTCTGGCGGATCGCCACGTTTGCTGCTTCACCCTTTATGTTGGCTAGTAATATAGCCGAGACCTGCTTGAAGTCTTTTAGTAATTTCATACCAAGAGTTAAAGCAGGTTCTGGACCATATTCATCTTGAATTTGTTTTAGCACATCTGGTATTACCGAAATGGATGGAACACCGTGCGTTTTTGTGTAGATGGAAGCAAAGACTGTACCCCAAGTGTCACAGTCCTCAATGTGTGGTGCGATTCCCATTGGGAGACATATAGTCAGAATTCTGTGTTTTTCTAATGGGGTGGTGTCAGGAAACACCGCCTCTATTTGGGTAATTTTCTGTGCCAACCAGAATGGTATCTGTTCCCGTTTAGCTGGAACTTTACCTAGGCAGGATTGGATGTTCTGTGGTGTAATTTTATTTGTGTTCCCCTGGTGAGGGGTCAGCTGTGGAAGTTTAATCGCTGGCTGAATTGTTGAAGTCCGCATTACATACTGAACTAATTGTCTGTGAATTTTTAGTAGTTGTTTTAGCTGTATTAACAGCTCTGCTGCAGGCATTCTTTCGATGTCTGGATATGGTGTGTATCCGGCTAAGACCGGCCACGTTGCTCCTGGTCTTCCTAAAGGACCGAGCCTTGTAATGTGATTATTATGTTTTAGGGTGCCATCAAATAAGAGCAAATGCTCTTGGAATTTGAGTGGTACTTCCACCTCCTCGAAAGGAGTGTACTCATTAGGAGGTTCCTCTACTTTGTAATAGTGGAAGTACTTTGTTATAGTATTAGCTGCTGGAAAATGTATCCATGTATAGTATACCTCTGTCTGCCGATATTCGTGTGCCTCGATTACGAATATGACTGTGCCACCTCTAGGTGTCAGTCCATTTTCTATAAGTTTTAAGGTTATAGATCTCCTTTTGGCGACCGGAATGAGTATTATATCCGCGTCTGCTGCTTGCATGGTAGCATCAGCATCTGCTATTTCAGTAGCTAATCTAGTAACCTCTCGTTCTTCATCGCTGTCCATTTTGCTGACAGGATGGTATTATGTTTATTTGCAGATCAGGTTTCTTTATGGAAACAGAGATTAGATGCACAATATTTTGGAACTGTTTTATCCTTCAACGTTGACTAGACCAAGAACCATACATAGGAGTTTCCTCCTGCGAGGTTTTGGAGGATATTATAACCTTTCACCCACTCCAGACGTCTTTGGAGTATTTGGGAAAAGGGGTCTGAGTGAGAAAGCACGACTGAGTTACTCTAAATGTCTTACGTTAGTTTTATCGCCCTTTCCAAACGCGTTGGGCGCCATGTAGTGTAGCTCCTATTTTCCCAATAGGCTCTGCGCATTGGAATAGTACCTACAGCAGTAAAGGCCTAGGCCAGACGTTAACTAGGTCTACTACTGTCGATACTAGACTTAATTTTTGGGTTTGCCAGCTAAGCTCAGAGTTCGCTAGAAACTTTCTCGAATGTTCAAGGAAGGATTAACTTCCCTGATTAGACAAGAAGGGATTTAGTTTCTGACAACCATAGAACATGACAACTTTGCTCTCCCCTAATCAAGAGTCAATCTCAAGAGTCGTGTGAGCACAAGGCAATTATTTTACTCAGTCAGTACGTGCATTCTTAGTCTCATCAGAATGTAGAGAAAAGGAAGAGACGGGCGTGTTCAATAAAAGATGTTATTTATTGATCAGTCTCTTTTCTCGTACAAGAGAAATGGATCGATATTATTGCGATACTTATAGTTAAGTAAAGTGCATACATTAGAAGCAATAGTATAAAATAATACTGTAAAAACATTGATATGGTTTCTGAGCCATATGATGTTTAAAATGATTAAAATATATTTACATACACATATACATTTGACTAAACGTACTCAACTGGTGTTTCTAAATACGCCTACCCCGTGTACCTGACCTAAGTCTAATGCGTGGGCGGGAATAGAAAGTTACAGTTTAAGTTAAGTTTGTTTTTGCCAAGTGAATAACTAAAGAATTCTCTAGGAGGGGTTATTCAGTTCTGTACCTGGAATTTAGGATGAATGAGGAATGGTATCTCTTTCTCTGCTCTCGATATTCCAGGCTGCCTGCGAGGGCTACCCGGAAGCGCCGGTGCTGGGTCTCTCGGCTTGAGATAGCAGCGCGTCTCCCAGCGCGTCAGGAAGGCGGGGCTGCTGCCTGCGGGGTCTGCTTCTGCTCTCTGCTTCGGCAAGTATGGCTGCTCCGTCTTGTCACCACGCGTGTGTTTTGCATAGGGCAAGGTCGGCAATATTTATACCTTAAAGGTGCCGGGATTGACGTAAGGATGGACATAGGTACGTCAATAAAGATGTCATACGACTTGCTCGTTAGCACATTCTTTACTAAAGTTCTCTGTGAAATCAAAACAATGGCCGCACGGATTATCCAGGTTGTCATAGGTTTGATTTGTTATGAGAACGACGTATGCCTTATCAGGGGCTGGAGGAATGTCGCTTGTCTAATTAGATCTCAAGCGTTATGACCTAATCAGATAACACGTTCCTGTGCCGTAGTGTGACTGCGTCAGATAACGGTATCTGCATCATGGGGGATTTCTTGCCTCATGGGCTGACTGTTAGTTAACTAGCTAGTAAGTTTAACCAGAATAGGGTCAGGAATAGGGGGATCGATTCAGAACCTATAGAAATACACGACAAATCATCTAGAGCTGCTTGCAGTCTTTCTAGCTCTCAAGGCATTTCCGATTCACTTGGAAGGCAAAGCTGTCTTGGTTCGTACAGACAACATAACAGCTATGTATTACTTACAAAAACAGGGGGGACAAACTCTCTCCACCTGTCACAATTAGTCCAAGACATCTGGAGGTGGGCCATTGATCCAGCGCTCTCACAAAAATTTTGCACAAATGACACTATCAACTACCACCAAACTTACACTACAACACTAGGCCCATATCAACAATAGAGCGACTGAATCATGAGGCGATAAGATCTAAATATGTTGTTTAAACTATCTACAATAATCAAGACCAGCTTGTCATTTAGAAAGTTTATTTAAACACATCTAGAAAAACTCAGGTTTTGGAATTTTATTAAATAAGCATTAGAAAATGTCATAAAGAGAGGTTTATTCAGAATTAATAAAAAGAGCATAAATCAAGAATTATTATTCATTAGCAGAATTAAGTAAAATTAAGCATTTCCAAAATCCTAACTATCTCTCTGTCTCTACCCTCATCACCTAGAAATAAAGCAATTAATAAAAACTCCTTTCCTCACGTGTATAGTCCATCAGCATATCACGTCCTCCAGAATTCTCGAGCATAAGCCAAATCTCTGCTGTTTGGTCTGATTCTTATACCCTAAAATAAGCTGAGCTAACTATTTTTCACATTCCAGCAGACTAATTCTAGCTCTCCATTGGCTGAGCCACCTCGTGCCACAGTAAACTGTGACACCTCCTTCTCACATGCCCGGGCAAATTCACTAGTTCATTGTTCATGTAAAAGTCTTGGCAGCATTTCCTCAGGCTGCTACATTTTGTATCGAAAGAGGTTTCAAGCAATGCAAATCTATCACGACTCTTCCTTCCAACCTTGAGCTTGTCCGCTCTAAACTCTCATAGCACGTTAGCAAAATTTCTCCTCAGAGTCATATTTTAGCAGTTCTTTCCACAACCTTTCAAAATAAAAGCTCAGAGGCTTTTTCCATCCTTTCAGAATTATTTTCTCTTGAGCCATTTTCATCATTAGGCCTCTTTTCAGAAAGCGTAATTTTTCTGCGCCACCTCTCTTGCGCCACTTTTAAAAGTGTACTATTTTTCTGCAGCCATCTCTAAGCTTCATTTGTAAAACTATTATATAAACAAACACAAAGAATAATTAATGCAAGAAATATAGTTTGTTCTGTTGTCACCCATCATTGCTAATAATTAACCCATTAGTCTAAATTACCTAGCAGAAGCCAACAAATAAAGCAGCATTTTATATCTACCATTCTTCATTTAATCCAGCAGGGTTCTTTATGCACCTATAGAGAATAGAGTGACACCACATAGACAGGGAAAGCAAAATAAGCACATGCCATTATTTAAAAACAGCTGCAATTAGTTAGGACTTGACAATAGACAAGATTAATTTATTATTTTCCACATACATGAGAATGCAACATAATGCACATTTATGAGCACACATGTTAGTTTCCCGCGTGTTCTGTAATGTAATGTAACTTTAATCTAGGTTAAATTAATACACACACAGCACAAATTGTTAGCATAATTAATTAATCTATGAAAGTGTGACTTCACGAGTTGAAATAAAAATTATTTCTTAATCTCGCTTCATCAACTCCCCCATCTGGTGATTTTAAAATCACCAAACACCACCAAAAATTTTAGCAAAATTTTTATCTAAGATGAACATGATTCAATTTCACCTGTGTTAGTAAATTCTAAAGACTTATCTTATCAGTTTATCTACAATTCTCATATTGAGTTTTAAGAAAACTCCTCTGGTTCTATCTCTTTCTCTTGTGTAACATGCAACTGATCTTCAACAAAAGTGTTGTAAAAACTATAACTAATAAAGTGTCAGTATTATACTATGTTTGTCTTAACTAACTGAAGTTTTACTTGTCATATTGACCTTAAATTTCTCCTTGCTAATTCCAAAAGGAAAAATGACAACCTAAATTAACCAAAGTATCAATTATTAGGAACACATATATCAGAGACATTTTACAATATCTCTTTAACATTAAACATCTTGTATTGCATTTACAAAAACATGAAAGTAATTTTTTTAAGCTTGCAAGGAAAAAATAAAACAAAAATTTTAAAAATGTTGTCTAAATTTTCTAAAAATTTCTAACACCCCCCTTTTTCAAATTTTTATATTTTTTATATATATATATATATATATATCCTTAAACCTTCTAACAGTTTTTCCTTCGACCTAATGTCACAAGTTATATATTTCCAGCTAACATAATTTCTTCGACCTTGTGTCACCTAACACATTTTCTTCAGCCTTATGCCAAAAACAGAAAACCTAAATTTTTAACAGGTAAATACTTCAATCATTATCACTGTTGTCTTCAATCTCTTTCTGCCTGCTACTATTTACCTCCATTACAGGTATCACCTCTAATTTCTTTCCTGCCTTACTTTTCTTTTCTGAACCTTTTTGACTTGATATCTCATCAATGTGTTCCTTTGATCTGTGTACCAATTTGAATTTTAGGCCTTCATTTTCTCCTGGCCAAATATCATCTTCTCTTGATGATTTCTTCTTTTGCTCGGTCACATTACATTCTGTTTTCCAAGCTCCTTTTCTCAATTTTCTTATTTGAGAATCTTCATCACTCTCATCAGTTTCAGTGTCAGAAATTTGAATTCTGGACTCAGGTACTTCTTTACTCGGCATCTTCACTCTATTAGGAACTTCATCTTTGTAGCTGGTACTTGGCAATTCATCTTCTTCTTCAATGACCTTCAACTTCCCAGTTTCAGAATTCTTGTTCCTGCTTTCAGAGCTACTTTTCTGCTTTTCAATACTCTCCTGGTCTTGAATCACAATCTAATCACTTTCTTCTTCTGCTTCTTTTTCTGGCAGATCTCCATCAAATTTTGAGTCTTCAGTCACAACTTTCAAGTCTTCTTCATTCAAGGCTTGTTTTCTATTCATGTTCTCCAGATGTCGACCAACTTGTTGATCTTCAAGATCTGGATTCTTTTCAGGCTCTTCTTCAGAATCTGAATCAGCAGTGATGACAATATCCTCATCAGGATTTTCAGGTGTAGTTACACGAAAAGTATGACCAGTGTCAATCCACTTTTTCAATCTTTTGCACTTCACTGCATTTGTTGTGACAAGACTGACTGGCCTCCTTTTCTGCCACCTTGGCACTAGAGAATTTCTTTTTAGACGAACCATTTTCCTTATTCTTTTACCTGGTAACAGATCAAGTGCTTGTTCTTTTTCTCTTGCTTGCACTTTAGTACCATCTTCATCAGACATAGAAATCATTACATCTGATAAATTCCTGCAGTACTCCAAATTGATGCTATCATTGATAGTCATCATTCTTTTCTCTGGTATGAATGCCTGTCTCATGACCTTGTCCATCATAATTTCACGTGGACTTAAATCTGTCTTTTTATCAGTAGTACTTCTCAAAAACATCAAAACAAGTGGAAGGACATCTGTCCACTTTGTACCTGTAGCTAGGCACATGTTAGCATCTCTGTTCTTTATAGTACCATTCTCTTGCTCCTCAACATCTGAAATTTCTAGTCTGTCTGTACAGTATAGCAATCTGTTTTCAAATTGTCTTCTGTTATCTGATAACTTTGCAACAGTAATTTCATCATCATGTCGCATCTGAAATGTTTCAACCCATTTTGAAAATAAACAGATTATCACAAAAATGTAGCACAGTTTATCATGCAATGCCATCTCAATGACATCCATTTGTAATCTGGTCAATGAACCATTCTCCTGTAATTCTGTTCCCAATCTCACAATTGTTTTCTCAATTGTGTTCACTTGCTGGTATGTCAGACACCACTGGTAAAGAAATTCTAAAAATCTATGGTTCATTCTGTCCATGTCAGTAATCATGCTATTTGGTAAAACTACTCTGCCATCTTTATGTGTCCAAATCTCATCCTCATCTCGCTGTCTACAATCTGTTCTCAACCATGTGTTTTTCAACCATGTGTTTTCCTCCTCATGAGTTGCTTCATCTTGTAAGTCTTGGACTCCCTGCCATGTTTCAACTATAGATGTTAGTATTAGTGAACTCAAAGCATGTTCATCATTCTTTTTGTATGCTGTACATTTCAAGCCAGCAATCCTTTCTGCCAATTGAATGTTATCAATCAATCCTTTAATTAAATTTGCATTTTTGATAGTTGAACCTGTAGAAGTAAAATAATCTCTTTGGGACCAGAACTGTTCAAAATCATGCTCAACTCCATAACCGTATTCATTGTCTGTTTCCTGTTCTCTATTTAATCCTGTATCTGTATTGTCTGTCTGCTTATTAACATAATTTGGCAATGGCAGTGAAGCCATCTCATTCTGTTCAATCATCACCTGTCGCTGTATTTGTAGCTGTTCATTTAACTCATTTATCTCAATCTCCTTTTCATTTAACCATAATTTTGACTCATCAGGCTGTGTCAATTTATTCAGATCAGTATCACACTTCTCACTATCTAGAACTGAAGTCATCTCTGTTTCTTGCTTAGTTGTAATCCCTACTAGTTCAATTTCAAGTACAATAGAATAAACCCTTTCAGTAAAATTTTGAATTTCAGAATTAAATGGGATTGTTAAAGCTGTGTGACTAGTTTCATCTTTTCCAAGTACAGGGACTATCACTGCTTCCATATATTTCATGGACTCTTTTAAATCATTTGATGAATTCATAAGATCAGGAATATTAATTCCAGAAATACTAGGCATTTCATCATGCTTTTCTATTGCATCACTATGATAATATGTCTGATCTGGGACTTCATTAATTTGAACTGGGACTCTCGACGTTACATTAATCTGTTCTGGGAGTTTTCTTGAATTTCTCTCTTGATCTGTATTTACAACATCAATTTTAGATTGATTAATATTTTCTATTCTGTCATGTTTATAATTTATTTTCGCTAATTTGGGAATCATTAATTTATTCTCACATTTAGCCACAACCTTTTTCATTTTCTTGTACCAAGAAATCTTTTTCTCTTTCTTTTGATAATTGTTATCCATGTTAAAATTGGTTATATATAATTATAATAGGCAAATGTGTTCACTTAATTGGCCTTATACCGTTTGCTGATCAATTAATAAATTGATTTAACACTATCAGGTGTAGAAAAACCTTTTAACTTGGTCAATTAATATTCCACCTAATTTACCTGTATCACTAATTTTTATAAACCTGGAAAGAAAAATTATTAATTTGCAAAAACAGTAATATAAAATATTCAATTTGCAACAACAAACACTTAAATGTCATTAGCTATTTTCAAAATGTATTTATTTACACTTACACACCTTTCTGCATCAACAGCTGTGGAAAAAGAAAACCTACTCTGATTGCCTTTAATTTAAATAAAAATGTTTTGCTGCAAAACCTTTAAACTCCTTTATCTATAAATTACACTACTGGTAGTAATCTAATCAATAAATCAAATTTAAGGACAGAACTGTGTATTTTTAAAATAATTCTATTGCGTGCACAATCACCTTAAACACAGGTAACCTCCATAATACACTGTCTAATTTAGTAATAGATAACTGTTATGCTATTGACAATAATTCATATGCAACTTAAATGTGCTCAGTATTTCATTCCATCTATTCAATTACAACACCCAATTATACACCAAAGGACATACACCCGGAAATAGGCACCTCACTACTCTGTTTGTAGAAATATTTTGTTAGTAATATAAACTATTCACACAACAGAGCATTCAAGTGTAACAGCCCATAGCTACTAATCTATTTGTCTAAAGAGGAGAAGATATATTTAGATAAAAGATAAGAATGTTATAAATTTAACGAGGAAAATATTTAATCCCCACTCAGAAAATGTGGAAATAATTTTAATAATTCTGGGGTATCAGAGGTTCCTTTAAATTAATTTAAACACAGTGCTCCCTTTACAACCAAAGGAAGTCAGTAATCCGAAAAACTACAGAATTCAGAAGGACACTAAATGGCACAAAAAGTTTTTATCCCTCAAAAAATGCTACTATTCAAAAGACCTGCGTTGTTGGTGTGCTTTACTAACGGGGCATTTGGCAACAATCGACTCACTGAACCAGACACTGCCTTTTCACAAGTGCTAGACTCTCTAATAGTCTGTTAAAACATGCATCCACTCGTAAAATTAACAGCAGATGCAGATACCAGGCATAAACGAGCAGATAACAATAAATGCCTGTAACATCTGTTACTGAAAACATACAAATGACGATCTGTGTTAATCAAGACGAGATTTGAACATCACGTCAAAAACGTGACAATCAGCAAACAGGAACAGCGTTTAAGTTTCACCACTATGCACTCTACAAGATAAATAGGAGGCAAAACTCGTCCTAGAAAGAGTAGTTTCAAAAATTGTAGACTTCAGAGCGACGCAAGCAATTACTTCAAGAAAACGAAATTCTGTACATTAACAGTTTGTATTAATCATTGGGGATGCCTTAGCCAATTATAACACAATTATTGCAAAATGTTCCAGCCAATCAGAACGCTACTTTCGCGATTTTTAGTTAATCTCAGCAAGACTGTAACTGTAATATTACTGCTGTTGTTGGTGTTCTCTTTCTTCTCTCACACTCTGGCGCTTAACTATTAATACACACAATGTTCACTGATAATTGCCACAATAATTATTAGCTGTGACAGCATGTTGAAAATTCTTATAATTGTTTTAAAAGGCAACTCGTCTCAGCTAATCCCAGAGCTGTTAGCCATGTTTCAACCAATTACAGGGCGGCCTCGCTGTCATTCGCCGGATCTTCCAGCCAATCAGAGCGCTCCCTCGCCCCAATACTCCAGACGCCTCAATCAATCGGAGCACGGCTTTACCCTGACACTCCGGTGCTCCAACAAATCAGAGCGCGGTCGCCTTGACAAACACGGCTATTGCTATTCTGAGTTCCCTGCGCTCTTGCTCTCTTTTAGAAAATCTGATTTGAACACAGCGCGTAGTTGTTTTTAATTTATTTTATTTATGCAATTTTAATTTTTGTGTGCACTCGCTCAACACATCAGTTATTACACGCTTCTCCCTTTAAAACATTAAAGCGTCGAAGAAAGGGGGGCTAAAGCGGTGTTTTATTTCTTTATTCAAATATAAGACACTTCCTCGGCAGGCAGTAGTCACTCTAATCAGCCAGTTATAAAGTCCATTCGAGCCTCAACCAATCCGGTCGCGGCTCCCTTATGACGCTGCGCGTCACCAACCAATGGGTGCGCGGCTCTTTTATGACGAGTCGAGATCTAAGCCAATAGAAAGGTGGCTCCTTCGTTTCCAACTCCGTTTTTATTACAATCTTTTCCCCTCTAATCAATAGCGCGGCAAGCTGACAATCTCTTTCTTTCTCGCGCGCTTCTCACACATTAGCTGTGATCCAAAAACAATAGCGCGGCGAGGAAGGAAATTTAAAATGGTAGTTTTTATTTATTGAATGTCACTTAGCAAAATAATGTTAACACTCATCAGCTAATAAACAGTCTGTCTCTAAACACATTAGCTGTAATAAATATAGATGTAAGCAGTCAATTGTAATACGAACATCAAGCTATTGACAGTATAACCTTGCTGTTAGACATTCTGGGAGTCACAACGAATCATAGCGCAGCTCTGCTGTGATACTGCTGCATTCTAACCAATCAGGACGCTTCCCTGATCTGATGCTGTTGCACCCTAACCAATGAGAGCGCGGCGGCTGTGACGTAGACAGCCGCTGCAGCTGGCAGCTCTCCCCTTCGCTCCTCACTCGACAATCGGCCTCTCCCTCACAAAATGTAATGAAATTATAATAGCGCGATTTTAGAAAGGAAAGAAACTATATCGGGGACATTAAAAGTATACAACTAATTCATAGTGACAACGCGCCTCAGTAAATTTTAGTGTTGTTGACAATACTTCAGTTAATTTCAACGTGGCTTTGCTGTCATTCGTCGAACGCCCCAGCTAATGAGAGCGTGGCTATTCTATAATACACTGGAACTTTCAACCTATCAGAACGCAGTGGCTCCGATCGCAGATGGCTGTTGTGGTTTTAGGCTTTCTCCACACGTTCTTGTTCCTAATTTGGCCCCTCTCTTACAAAGTGATTAAAACGAAGGGAAGAACCAAATCGGGCACAAATTTAAAACGGGAATAATTTATTTAGCTATGATATTGGCATTATTTATTTGCGTAATTGTTTGCAAAAGAAATTTAAAAACGGGGACACTTGAATTTATAAGCAATTTGGATGACTGTGGTGGCACAACCAATCATTGCAAGACCACTTAGATTAATATAATGCTCTCACTTCTTTGTTGTGAGGCTTTAGGCTTTTTAACCATTCGGAGCTTAGCTTTACTATGACGCTCCGGATGCCTTACCCAATCAGAGCGCGGCAACTCTGACGCATGCAGCTGCTGCGGTTTCAGTCTCTCCTCACACGCTCTCTCTCTTAAAACAGCCCCTCCTTCACAATTTTTGATCGGGGCACTTTTCAATTGATTTAATTAGCGTGTAATTCTTTTTAGTGTATTTAAACACTGCACAACATCTTAAAAAGTCTTAGAATGGTATAGACTTTACTTTAAACGTTCCTAAGTAAATACATAAAACGGACTCATCTGCCTGCTTCTCTCTAAATAGGATAGTTTTACATGCATTCAAGTATTCTCATTCTCGGAATAGACGACGCTATTCCCATAGAATATGCATTTGCCAGTACAGTAATCCTTTTACTCTACCCTTCTAACAAGTAAAATATTAACTCATTTCCCTCAGAACGCACAACTAAGTGACTGTTCGAAAGTTCCACTTGAACATACCTTACAAAACAATCACGCACTTTCAAACAGAAAGTTTCCCTATTCAAACACACATGAAATCCGTACAGGACTCTCACCTGTTTATAGATATCATGCACCGTTAGTAAAATAAAGACGTTATCCGTACAGGACTCTCACCTGTTTATAGATATAAAACATGTACCCCTACAGGACTCTCACCTGTTTATAGATAATCATGCACCGGCATTATCTTACCCCTCACTCAAGCTTGAATATATACTATTACTCTTATCACAGTGAGTTTTACAGCAGGCTCATTGTCCCTATACTCATGCTGTTCAAATTTCTTAGATAATCCTCACTATACAACATTCACACCTAGCCCTAACATGTGTTGCACGGCCACAACACTGGTGATACACGGCGATATCCCCTCAGAAGCAGAACAAATGTACTTGTGTAACCTGCTTACATATCAGCGTCCTGATCACAGCGTTACACATCTCTAGCCATGGCTAATCTGAGAAATTTCACACTGCTTGAAAAATCTCTTACATTAAACAAACTGACTAACTCAACATATGTTAAATTTTAATCCGATGAATATACCAACATATATGTATCATGCATGTAACATGTATGTCAAAAACAACATATAAACCGTCCGATGGCTACCATGAATTGATCCAGCGCTCTCACTAAAATTTTGCACAAATGACACTATCAACTACCACCAAACTTACACTACAACACTAGGCCCATATCAACAATAGAGCGACTGAATCATGAGGCGATAAGATCTAAATATGTTGTTTAAACTATCTACAATAATCAAGACCAGCTTGTCATTTAGAAAGTTTATTTAAACACATCTAGAAAAACTCAGGTTTTGGAATTTTATTAAATAAGCATTAGAAAATGTCATAAAGAGAGGTTTATTCAGAATTAATAAAAAGAGCATAAATCAAGAATTATTATTCATTAGCAGAATTAAGTAAAATTAAGCATTTCCAAAATCCTAACTATCTCTCTGTCTCTACCCTCATCACCTAGAAATAAAGCAATTAATAAAAACTCCTTTCCTCACGTGTATAGTCCATCAGCATATCACGTCCTCCAGAATTCTCGAGCATAAGCCAAATCTCTGCTGTTTGGTCTGATTCTTATACCCTAAAATAAGCTGAGCTAACTATTTTTCACATTCCAGCAGACTAATTCTAGCTCTCCATTGGCTGAGCCACCTCGTGCCACAGTAAACTGTGACACCTCCTTCTCACATGCCCGGGCAAATTCACTAGTTCATTGTTCATGTAAAAGTCTTGGCAGCATTTCCTCAGGCTGCTACATTTTGTATCGAAAGAGGTTTCAAGCAATGCAAATCTATCACGACTCTTCCTTCCAACCTTGAGCTTGTCCGCTCTAAACTCTCATAGCACGTTAGCAAAATTTCTCCACAGAGTCATCTTTTAGCAGTTCTTTCCAAAACCTTTCAAAATAAAAGCTCAGAGGCTTTTTCCATCCTTTCAGAATTATTTTCTCTTGAGCCATTTTCATCATTAGGCCTCTTTTCAGAAAGCGTCATTTTTCTGCGCCACCTCTCTTGCGCCACTTTTAAAAGTGTACTATTTTTCTGCAGCCATCTCTAAGCTTCATTTGTAAAACTATTATATAAACAAACACAAAGAATAATTAATGCAAGAAATATAGTTTGTTCTGTTGTCACCCATCATTGCTAATAATTAACCCATTAGTCTAAATTACCTAGCAGAAGCCAACAAATAAAGCAGCATTTTATATCTACCATTCTTCATTTAATCCAGCAGGGTTCTTTATGCACCTATAGAGAATAGAGTGACAGCACATAGACCGGGAAAGCAAACTAAGCACATGCCATTATTTAAAAACAGCTGCAATTAGTTATGACATGACAATAGACAAGATTAATTTATTATTTTCCACATACATGAGAATGCAACATAATGCACATTTATGAGCACACATGTTAGTTTCCCGCGTGTTCTGTAATGTAATGTAACTTTAATCTAGGTTAAATTAATACACACACAGCACAAATTGTTAGCATAATTAATTAATCTATGTAAGTGTGACTTCACGAGTTGAAATAAAAATTATTTCTTAATCTCGCTTCATCACCATTCACCACAAACTTTATCTCCTAGCAGAACATCTCCCAGGAGTGAACAACCAGATTAGTGATCTCCTCAGCAGACAGAGTCAGCAAATACACGAATGGGAACTCCACCCTCAGGTTTTCCTCCCATGCTTTCAAAGTTGGGGAGTCCCTCACATTGACCTGTTCGCCACACACCAAAACGCAAAACGCCAAAGCTTCGCCTTCAGGTACCCACACCTGCAATCCAAGGGCAATGCACTATGGATGAACAGGTCAGGGATATTTGCCTATGCTTATCCGCCTCTCCCGCTCATTCCATTAGTGGCTCAGAAGCTCAGGCAAACATCTCTCACACTAATCCTAGTAGCTCCCACAAGGGCACGTCAACCATGGTTTACGGCCTTGTTGGAGCTATCTCGTCCCGCATCAAAAGCTACATTTAACCTCCAATGTCCTTACACAGAGCCATGGAGAAATCAGACACCCAGATCCCAAGCAACGGAACCTCGCAATGTGGCTCCTGAAATGTTAGTTTGGTTACTAAAACCTTCCACCAGAATGTATGAATATCATTAGAGAGGCTAGAAGACCTACTACAAGTGGAAGAGATGTGTTATTTACTGTGGTAACAATTATATCAACCCTCTTGATGCTTCCATACAGAATCATATGCTATCTGTTACACTTGCAACAGTCCGCGTTGGCTTATACCTCTATCCGACTATACCTAGCGGCAGTTGCTGCATATCTAAAAAATAGACAGCATTTGTCGTTATTTAGAGTACCTGTGATCAAAGCTTTCATGGAAGGACTGAAAAGAGTCATACAACCAAAACTTCCACTAGCTCCAGTGTGGAATCGTACTATAGTCCTCAAAAGGTTGATGGGCTCACCTTTTGAGCCCATACACAAATGCGAACTATAGTTCCTCTCTTGGAAAACAGTTTTCCTAATTGCGATCCAATTGTTAAGGAGAGTAAGTGAATTACAGGCATTAACCATACAAGAACCATTTTTCCAACTACACAAAGACAAAGTGATTCTTCGTACTAATCCCACATTTTTACCTAAGATCGTATCTGCATTTCACATAATCGGTCAGTAGAATTACCCGTATTCTTTCCTCAACCTGATTCAGTTGCAAAAAGAGCTCTACACACCTTAGTTGCTAGAAGAGCACTCTTGTACTACATTGAAAGGACAAAATCTTTTTGTAAAACTAAGCAACTCTTTGTTGCTTTTGTACCGCCACATAAGGGCAATCCTATCTCCAAATCAGGTATTGCAAGGTGGATTGTTAAGTGGATTCAAACCTGCTATGCGAAAGCAAAAATAAACCTAACTGTACCCCTTAGGGCACATTCCTCTCGTAAGCTAGGGGCCACTATTGCTTTTTTAGGAAACATTCTTATTGTTGACATTTGCAAAGCTGCAACATGGTCTACACTGCACACATTCACTAAACATTATTGTGTAGATGTGTCACCAAGACAACAAGCCAATGTGGGTCAAGCAGTACTTATGACACTATTTCAGACAACTCCACCAGCTACAGGTTAGCCATCGCTTTGGGCGGATACTGCTATGTAATCCATGCACAGCATGTGATCTACAGCACACATACCTCGAACGGATAATGTTACTTACCCAGTAAGCATCTGTTCTTGATATGTAGAGCTGTAGATTCACAAAGTCCACCCTCCTCCCCAGATACCTGTAGCTGCTGCAGTTCTCTATTTAATTTATATACATGCGCATGGACATCTCTATTCTTTACTACTACTCCATTCTCTCCCTCTGCAGCAAACAATCTAACAATGGAGTCGATGCCCGTGCGCACTATCATCGAAAGGACTCACTTACCTCATGACTGGAAAGACTTCTTCGAAGAAAAACAAAGTGCAAACATCCGGACCCAACACTAGATGGTGAGCTATGCACAGCATGTGAATTTACAGCTCTACATGCCAAGAACAGATGCTTACTGGGGAAGTAACTTTTGATTTTTAAGATATTTGTTTGTGACTTAAATAAAATGTTTTATCGTGAATTTGTTTGATGAATGCCTATTTCTGTATTTGTTATGTATTGTTTTGCTGTTCAAATAATTGAAAATGCTTAGGCCGGTTTCCCGGCTTCCAGTAATAATTCAGTGTGCGCCCCATATTCCAACAATGATTCAGTGGGGGCCACCTGGTTCCACCAATGATTAAGTGAGGTCCACAGAAAGCAAAAGGTTAAGAACCACTACTCTATAGCATAAATATGTTATTGTTATGTCCTAGTACTAGAAACCACTGTTCATTGTATGTCTATTGCCCAAGGTTTGAGTTGGTTTACACCACCGCATCAACCTGTTGCTTACATTTGTCCTACTTAAGGGGGCATCTCCTTTCCATGGTGGTCAATTCGTTACCCTTCCAGCATTTTTCTTTCCGCAATGTCCCTCAAGAGAGGAGGAGAGATTTCATCAGCTTGATCTCAAGAGAACTTTATGCTTTTGAAGGAGTGCTGTGTTGATGACCAGGTTTTTGTGGCTTTTGCCAAAAATGGGACGGTGGTACAGACAAAGTGGACCGTCCTATTAGTTGGCCAAAAAGGGGCACTCTTTCGCTCAACCCCTGTCCGGCTCATCCTATCCTTTTCTTCCCTGTGGGTCTTCTTCGGGCCCCTTCCACCACTACAAGAGCATTACAAAGCATGTTCCTGTCCTGGATATCTGTCAAGCTTCAACATGGGCATCCATGCCCAGATTCGTAAAGCACAACTACCTCGACAACAGGTCCGCAGACAGGCCTGCTCAGATCTTCAGGACTTTTTGGTTTTAATCCACTCAGGTCCTCCACCTGTTGGAAAATATTGTTTTGGTATCTATTCTAAAAGTGTGTAATCTGCAGTTAGAAGTATTGTTCAGAAGAGCATTTTACTTACCTTCAGGTGCATTCGCATCTAACTCGAGTATCCTCACTGCCCTCATGCTTCCCAGGTCAGTGGCATGGACTATTGTGCCTAATAAAAAGTTCCTCAGTTAGTGTTTTCAGCTCACTGACATTGCTAATTTGTAAAATTGCTCTGCGTCAAAGGACGTGAAAGACAACAAGATAGAAACTGACATAAGCATGTTACTCTGCACCGTCACTTCAAGGCTGGATGATAAGGTCCAGCAGCCCACCTGCACACCATAGGCAGCTATAGCCAAATGAGATAAAAGTACAAAGGAAAGAAGAAAGGAGCCAGCACTCTCCAAGGCTAATCCCTGTAGTTAATTCTCTATTGAGGTGCTCATTCTCTTGGTACCCAGCTGCTACTTCAAGAGATTTTCGCAGAGAACTCCAAATTCACAATGGAGAAGAGCACCCACTTTTATGTGTTTAGTTCACAAAAAAAGTAACAATGCAATCATTATTCTTTTCTTTATTTTCATTCTGCACTACAAAAAACAACCAATGCGTTTCATTGGAATTTTTCACGTAACTTCTTCAGGGCTGTAGGTTAGATAAAATTTAAAAAAACAAGTAAACGAAAACATATGAGCAGCATTTACTGTCCCTAGTAAACAGACAACATTCAACAAAAAGTATATAATGTCTCCTATTATACACACTCAAATCTATATACTATATACGGAGCCCTCTGTCTTGACAACGTGAGAAAATATTTAAATCTTCGTTTCACTCAAATGGATCTATGCACATCATGTACCGTCTCAACCATCTTTCTCCGTATGTTATAATTAAAGAAGGAGAAAAGGAAACTGAATATCATGAACTAAACTGCTCTACCCATAGGAAGCGGGCAATGGTAGACACACCCACCTCATTGCATTTCAGACCACCTTGTCACAAAAGACTGCTCTGTATATTGAGCTAGGTCTAAAATTGGCTAATTGGGTCCTGCCTGGTGAAGTTTTTTTTAAACAGTGGGACCAATCTACACAACAAAAGAATTGGACTGCGATCCATAGAAACAGCACCTCCGCCTTGTCCACAATATATAATCAAAAATGTTGTATTGTTTAGAGTTTTGCGTGCATTCCCTAAATACATCCGCTGCCCAAGGATGTGACCATATGGTCAAATATACTCCAAACACAACTAGTGATGCCCCACAAAAGATATGAGATTCAATCAGATTCCAAAGACAACTTTCTCAGTTCTTCTTTTTTTATTGTTTTCACTTGTAAAGGTATCCAATGGTTACAGCACAGAACAGCCAAAGCGTTTTGTTTTAAAATGTGACTTCTTCGGGCTGCAACGTAATCAAACAAACAATAAAGAAATGCCGTTATCATTGCAGAGTGTGGATGTGACATAAGATAGACACTAACATCACAATACCTGTGACATGACAAAATATATGTCACATGACAACAAAAACATCTTCTAGACACAAGGACAAAAACATGTAACACGCCCAATAAATATACAGTATAACCTTGAGGGGATTTGTGGTATATAGTGTATATTTATTGTGGGTGTTATATGTTTTTTGGAATCTGATTTGGACTCATAACTTTTGTAGTGCATTACTGGTTGTGTTTAGAGTGGGAACAATCTGGCCTGTTTCAGCAGGATGGTACTGTAGCCAATTGAATAGATGAATTAAACAGTTTGTTTAAAATATTTGTGGTGGGCAAGGATCATCTGGTGAGCCCAGCTTGCAAGTAAGAATAGCCTGTTTGGACTCTTACAATATGATCCTCGAGAATTTACATGTTATCAGTGTCCATCCTCTTAGTACCTATTGGTCTTCTCTCAGTGCTAGAGGTGATGGGATTCGCTTCCAAGGTGGAAACAGTTTTGCCAATCGTGTCCTCAAAGAAATTAGAGGGTTCCTTGCACAGGTCAGCATTTGCTGACATTGGCTGTAAGAGGGTTTCCGTCTGGAGAAAATACTTAAGAATGTTGAAGATTTCTCATGGGCTATTTGCTGCTCAGAGTATTCTATCAGAGAAATAGATGGACTGTGCCTTTTTTATTAACCCATGATATTGCGTAAGGGCCACTCTATACGTCTCCTATTCTCTAAATAATAATACATCCTCTAGAACCTCTCCAATTTCTTACACATTTTCCTCATTTCTCCCAGTTCAGATGTGAACCAGGCAGCAGAAGTATGGCGTCTATGGTTGCCACAGGTTTTTATTTTGATCCACCTAGTTTGCGAACTCCAAAAGCTAGGACTTTGTGGCTGAAGCATCTTCCTCCATATCCCCACTAAGTCAGGGAGCAGGACTAACTAATAGACTCCATGTGCAGTAACTTAACCTTTGACTAGTTCCAATAATAGCTTAAATTGGTCCATGCGTTCCTTCCCGTTGAGGTAGAATCCCTACACCAAGCAAAGTGGACTAGGAAATGGTCGACCACGAGATGGGCCAAACGTTCCAGACATCCACAGCACTATTGGAGAAAATAAGGTCCAGAATGTGACCGACCTGATGAGTAGGAAGGGTGACCTATTGATTCAAGTTACATGAACATAGCTTCTCTAGAAGGGTAGCAGCCTGAACATCCGTAGCACTGTCAATGTGCATCTCCAAGGAGAGTAAAATAAAAAGAATTGCAGTAAATATTGATCGGTTGCAGAATCCATCATGTTGAGAAAAATCTCCTGGACACCTTGGGGCTGATAAACCGAGGCCTCTGGTAGAGAAAGCTGTGCCGATATCGAAATACAGTACCTTAAGGCCTCCACTCCATTAAGCTTGGCCAAGGTACATGTGGAATATTTAAAAGCTTTTTTGAAGAAAAAAAAAAGACACTGTGGTTCTACAGTATTGATATCGTTCACAGATTCACATGCTTGTATCTTCCCCATCGTCATGGTGGGAGTCTCGTGGTAATTAGAAAATAAGTACCCTTGAAGTACATAGAGATCAGCAAAAGGTAAAAAAAAATTCTACATTCGTCCTCATCATTATTTAGGTCCAAACTTTAACCAATCAGAGACTAGCCCTAGACCTCATCTCCCCAGTCAGAGCCATTAGACCTCAGATTTTGCGCACAAGTGTGCTAAGGTAAGAAATAGCATGAGGTCAGAAGTGGCAAGCCTAGACGGGGAGGAGGGAGTGCCGCATGTTAATCTATGAAAGATATCAATTCTGGAGAACCACAGTGTACAGGTAAGTAACTTGTTTTTCCTCTAGTATTGAATCTTTCATAGATTCACATGCTTGTATCAGAGTAGTTAGCAGTATAATTCTCTTAGTTTGCGTCTTGGCGTAGACCTTCTTATGCCATAAACTAGACATATTGAAAAATATATTAATACATATGCATCATGATTCCAAGAAAACCATAAATTAGTAAATAAACTGTAACAACTAAATATACCAAACAAAAAGAATTGATAGATATGAAAGATTGTACTTTAAGCAAACAGATGTCTCAGGACAGCGTGGCCCACCGCAGCATCCGCTTTCCATGCTGAGTCTAAGCAGTAATGCTTAGTGAATGTATGCACAGTCGACCATGTTGCCGCTCTACAAATGTCAGAAAGCGACAGATGTTACAATTTGTAAATTCATAGTCATGAGGTTCCAAGCTGACAAACTTAGAGACTTTATTTGAGGATTAACAATTTGACCATTGTTCATTGAGAGTAGATTTGGCAGTGGAGAGAAGCGAATGTGCGGAGATATCGAGCACAGGAGAAGCTCCGTGTACTAAAACTGCCTCGGCCATGCCGGCGCTATGAGAATGAGATGGCATGGTTCTTTCTTCATCTTGTTCAACACTCTCGGGATAAGAGGAAATGGTGGGAACGCACAGGCAAAAGTCCCCGTCCATCGCATCTGCAGCACGTTTCCCCAAGAGTTCCTCTGACTGAACCTGCGAGTGAACTTCTCGCACTTCTTGTTTTCTTATGTAGCAAAAAGATCCAGTTTTGGAGTGCCCCACAGTTTGAAGACTCTTTTCAGATGAATCATGTCTAACTCCCATTTGTGACATTGGGAATTGGTTCTGCTTAGAGAATTTCGTGGACACTCTGGTTGCTGAGCGAAGGCCGAATGGCAAGACTTTGAACTGGTAGTGATCCCCAACCACCTCGAATCTTAGGAATTGGCAATGCTTTGCATAAATGGGAATGTGGAAGTATGCGCCCAAGAGATTGAGGGGTGCTAGAAAGTCTCCCTTGTTTATTATAAAAAGAATCTCTTGAAGGGATAACATTCTGAACGATTGTTTCTTGATGTATTTTCGTTTAGCGGCCTGATGTCCAAGACCTTCCTCCATTTCCCGCATTTTTCTTTATAAAGAAGAATTTGGAGTAAAAGCCTTTCCCTCGTTGGTCTGAAAGGCACTCTTTCTATCGCCCCTTCCTTTGGTAGAGTCGAAATTTCTTGTCGTAGTCCTGACAAATGCGGGTGATGCATTTTTCTTGGGGGCGGAGTTCGAGGAGGTTTGTGGACAAATTCCAAGGTGTGGCTGTGTCGGATAATGTCCAGCACCCATTTATCCTTCGTGATGGTTTGCCATTGATTTAGAAATGGAGAGAGCCGATGAGTCCAAGGGTGTTGAGATCGAAATGAGGTGGCTGACGGGAGACATCACTGACGTCTTGAGGAATCCTGTAATTTTCTTCGTCCTGCAGGCTTGCGTCTAGCTGATTGCTGATTGTAAGACATGTTGGTGGAACAAAAATGCTGCTGTTGCTGTCCTCCATATTGCGATCTGTAATTCTGACCATATGGCTGATATCTGTTGGATTGATAAGATGGTCTTTGCTGAAACTGACCTCTTCCACTACCTCCACGAAAGGACTGAAAATCCCTCGGTTGTAATGTGCCCAAGGAACATGCAGTTTCCATATTCTTCTTAATGCCTTGTAGTTCCTCGTCTACGTGTTCGCCAAAAATGTTTTCCCCATCACAGGGCATGTCTAATACCTTTGATTGGACTTAGGGCGGAAAGACGTTGCCCTAAGCCAGCCCTGTCTACGAAGGACTGCAGCACCTGCCATTTGTCTGAAGCAATAGAAGATAGATTCATTGCGGAGTCAATCACCTTCAAAGACGCTTTAGCACCCTCCTGATTACCTCATCCGTGTCTCCGCATTTGACTTTGAGTTGTGAGGGACTGTAAGCAGAACCAAAAAGGCTTTCGTCCCCTGACTCTTCCGTATCAAGCAGGTGAGAAGGAAGCAATGGTGAGAACTTAGGTAATGGTGACAATCTTGGTGATTTTATGACTGAATGCAGATTTTTTGTATCCGTCGACGTAATCGAAGACGTGACACGTCTGATTGTAAATTTTTAATCGTCGTCGATACTGGCCGAGAAAGGGATTTGAACACTGCCATCGACAGAGCGCTCATCGACGGCGACGTTGATCCCGTCAATGAAGTCATAGACGCAATCGTCGACACAGTGTATGTCGTCGTCATCGCCGACGAAGCCGTCTACGACGCTGTTGGCGATGTCACCGTGCTCGTCGACGATGCCGTAGCCACGGCGGTCGACGAAGTAGTCGTCGCCACAGAAGTCGGAGATTTTAAAGAAGTTCTCAAGGGCGGGTCCGTCAACGGTGTCGTCTTTGTCAACGAAGCCTGTTTGAGAGGTGTGACAGGCAGAGAGGCAGTAGAAGACTTCTTCAGGCCAGAATCTTTAGGCATAATGGCTGTCTTTGGCAGAGGAGGATTTTTCTACCTTTAATTTCTTAAAATCAGGCTTTAATGAGGTAGAGCCCTCATTTTTACTCGTTCTTTCAAGAGAGGATGGCCCAGGGCTTTCTTCGACATCAGAATCTGATTTAGATTTCTTCTTCTAGAGCCATAATAATAATCTGGCCTCTCTATCCTTTAGTGTCTTTGCAGAGAAGGTTCTACAATATTTGTAGTCCTTGGCTGTATGCTTACGATAGAGGCATAAAGGCAGTCCTTATGTGGATCTTCTGAAAAAAGTCTTGCCTTTCCACAGGATCTACAGGGCCTGAAAGCCTCTTCTTAGAACCTTCAGACATGCTTTATGAAAGAAAGTAGAACACAATACCTTGCAATCGAAGTAGGGTCAAAAGTTCACTCACTGATAAACTGAGCAGAGCTCAGGGAGACTCCCTTACACACAAAGTGCGGTTAGAAATCTGAGGACTGGTGGCTCTGACTGGGGAGATGAGGTCTAGGGCTGGTCTCTGATTGGTCAAAGTTTGGACCTACATAATGATGAGGACGAATACAGAAGATTTTCTTTCCCTTTTTGTGATCTCTATGTACTTTTATGGAACTTCTTTTCTATTTACCGCGATACTCCCACCATGACGACAGGGAAGATACAAGCATGTGAATCTATGAACGATTCAATACTGGAGAACAATAGCTATGCTGTCTACTGTACTACCCACTCTATCTGCATGAACAAAAACTAAAGCACTGATAACCAAAAATGGCGGCACTTCAAAGGGTAAAAATGTCCGCCAAATATATAATTTAAATGCCGATCACGATAAGTAAAAAACCTGATAGTATGTATCACTTAATATAGTTCAGCCCCTTTTTTCAATTAAAAAACGCTCCCTCAATGTTTGACCCACATAAGATTAGGTAAGATTCAAATTCACACAATTCAGGCAAATTCAGCATATAAAAACCCTGTAGTGAAAGTAAAAGTGAATGGCGTCTTATGAGTATATCAGAGCTGGGGTTCTGGTTGTAAGGGGATTGTGCATCCTCTCTAAAATAACCAGAGCCCTGCCGACCAAAAACGGTGGTACTCTAAAGACAAATAATAGTCATTAAAAATAACATTCAAGTGGCAGCTACAGCAATTAAAAAACCCAGAGGTCAGTATCACCCGATATTGTTTGACCCCTTTTTTATATTAAAATGAGCCCCCTCAATGTATGACCAACAAAAGATTAGCAGACAAGAAAATTCGTTTTATATGCATGATTTTTAATTTTATTGCAGAAAATATATATATTTTCTTGTTTATATTTAAATTCACTGAAAAAACCATTGGTTTTAGGCACGTTATAGTTAGGAATTGGCATTTAAAAAACCTTAGAAATTCAGGAAAAAAAACATCGGTTTCAGGGGTGTTATAGTTAGCTGGACTTTTCACTCGTACAAAACCATTGAAATTCCACCGTTATAGTTAGTTCAGCTAACTATAACTCGCGCACCCGCAATGCACTGCTGACGACGTCACATATTACCATACTTGAACTTGAGACATAAACCAGTGCTATCCTCCTTTCTGCTCAGCCAGGGCTTGGCGTCACTGGCCACAATGCTCAGAAACGCATTTGCAGGCAAAGGTCTAATATTGGGGAACAAGAGTATCCCTCTACATCAACATACTCCCTTATAGTAAAGATTCCAATTGTAACATACTTCTGATCATCCCAGATTTAGGGCCTCATTGAGATCTTGGTGGGATTACCATCGTCCCACAGCGGTGGCAGGTCCAAGTACTCCGTCAGACTGACGGCGTTCCATCTGCCGTATTTAGATTTGGCACCAACAAACTGTTTCCTGCTATGTCAGCTGTCTTCCCTGCTGGCTAACAGTACTCTGTCGCCATCAAGCCAGCTAGTTTGCGCCAAGCTGATTTATATGTCCCTGTGGTGCTGGCTTTGTCCGGGCGGCGTATTCCTGACGCAGTGAGTCCCTGCTGGTGTGGAGACAGGTAAATATGACTCATTATGGCCTCACTACACATAAATGTTGTGAATGGGTCAAAATGTATATCTATGTAATGTGTAATGCCCTTTTTCGTAGCAAATAGCATAGTACACCAACAACATATACACACTATTGTGTACAAACCCACAGACACCACAAGCACAACACCCACAACCACCAGTACTAAGTAAATATTTTCTTAAGTGTAAATACATGCATGTACATTTTACCTTGGTAATTTGAACACTTATGCATGACACAAAGATGCATGTGAGAGCAATGTAAAAAGACATAAGGCTAAAGCAAATGTTAACACATGATTCATAGTGAGACAAGTGACACAGAAGCCTACCTTAGATTCTGGCAACAACTGGGTTGCTTAGCATTGTGGTTCAGTAGCGGCAGCACAGGAAGGACCTGGACAATGGGATACAAGATGGAAATGGAAGTGGGAAATTGTAAAAGGTACATTTTCACCTCTTTTTCTTCGATTCCGCTAACTTGAGTTTGGAGCTTTCCCCACCACAGTTGCGTAGACAAAAAGTCACATGGTAATCAGCACAGGGGTAATGTTAGCGGGACTCCCTCTGACAGCCGCTTTTGCCTATGACCCTGTCGATGTGGAGGAAGATTCTGGCAGAGACGGTGGGACTCCAACGGTGTTTCCTTCGTAGACCCGTCATCATCTAGATACAGTGGGCAGACTGCCAAGGCGGCGGGCGGGGAGACCGTCGGAAAAGTGATGGTAGGATCAGATCTGTCAACATCTAAATCAAGCCCTGTGTCACTTTTGGATTCCTGTTTGGTTTAAGGATTGATTAGTTCAAGCCCAAGTTATCTCCCCCCAACTATGTCAACCTAAATTGACAGTAAACCGGGTTGCAATTAGTGTCCCACTGGGATAAATACATAATAATAAGTTTAAGAACTCATTGAGAGTTATACAGGCAAAATGTTTGGGTCCCTGAAGTTGATAGAGGATAAGAAGTTGGAATGGTAGTCTCACTGAACTTATGCATAATGGGGAATTGCCTTCGAGTCCAGCAAGCCTTCACCCAGTGAAATTCGGTTAGTGGGTGTTGTGCCAAATAGTTAAGATTTAGGAGTGTGCTCCACCACCTTGAGGCCATGGTGGATTTAGGAAGAAAGGCCATTAGGATAATGTGCTTAAGCCTTTGCTTCCTAGGAGCCAAAAGCACAATACTGGTGTGGGCACACATTCTATTTGTTACAGCGCATTGTACATGTTTACGTCACTGATAAGAAAACACAAAATCGAGTTGACACTTCAGACTATACATTCTGCATGTATGTCAAAATGCTATTTGGAGTATGAAATTGTTACTTGTAGTCCTGGTTCTGCATCTTCATAAATGTTAGAATAATTCCCTGCTGTGTGTGGTGGCCCTGGAACATTGATGGTCAATATATAAGGATGGGAGAGAGAGAGAAAAATAAAGCATAACGAAATGTAGCAAATCACATCCAAAAGGCATATTTAAGTGAAACGGTCTGCATATTTAGACCACAGAATGTCATTTTGTCAGTAATGATCTTTCCAATCTACAATGCAGCACCTAGAAAGAATCTCTTTTTTTTAATTTAACATTTTATTGAGAAAAACAACAGCAGAGTCATCATACAGTTGATCAAGTAATACAAAGCAGAATCAAATATATCAGGCATGTACAAGAAACAATCACTTAAGGACCACCATGTCGTCCCGATCCAACCTTATCTAATGCCATTTCCACAGAGGGGGAGGTACAGATCTCTCCTCTAAACACGTTCCAATGTCCCCACTTTTTATCTCACTTCTTGGGGCACCCTCTGACCTTGAATACAGATTTCTCGGCTAGCATGCACCTATCCATTTTGGCCACCCAGCCCACCAGGAGAGGCCTCTGGGGGGCGCCCCAATGCATTGCTATCGCGCGCTTAACCAAAAAGAAGCCCAAGGCCACCCACTGAAGCTCCACCTCCGTAAGGTCTGTGGGACCCCATACATTAAGAATCCCTTCCCTAGGGGAGAGAGGGATGGGCTTTCCCACCGCCTCCGTCATTTTACGAACCGCCCTGTCCCAAAACTGTTGGATAATTGGACATTCCCATAGGACATGGTAAAAGGAGCCAGGGAGGCCGCAGCCGCGGAGACACATCTCATCTGGGCATCTTCCCAACTTGGCCAGGAGGGGGGCAGACATATACGTTCTGTGTAGGATTTTCAATTGGATCAGTCTGAAGCGGTGGTTTATCGCCGTTTCCCTGGGGGACATCAGTGCTGACCTCCAGTCGTCATCGTCTAAGTCACCCACGTCCACCTCCCACTTGTCCCGTAGGGCCTGGAATGAGTTGGGCAGATTGTTGCATAGTTTGCGATAAGTGCAGGATATGGCCTTCGTCTGGAGTGGTTCTGAGAGTAGCCTATCCTCTAGGGGGGAGGCCTCCGGAAGGGAGGAAAGGTTCGGCACTGAGGTAGTGATAGCATGTGTTATTTGGAGGTACCTGAATGCCTCGGAGTGAGCCAGATCATGTTTCTGTTGAAGTTCGCGAAAAGTCAACAGTTTACCTTTGTGGATCAAGTCTCCAAGGGCAGAGATGCCTATCGTGTCCCATCTGTCAAACCCCTTCAGGCGACAGCGGGAGCCCAGTTTGTGGGAGGCCCAGAGTGGGGTAGCCCGGGTGAACACATCAGACCAACCGAGGCTCTTAGTAGCCCGGTGCCAGATAGCAATGGTTTGTGTCATGGGTCCCACGTAGCGGTTTCGGGAAAATCTGCCATACAAGGCACCTAGATATCCTTCACGTCCTGTCTGGTAGCACTCTAAATGATAGTCCGGGTTGGTAGGCGAACCATGGAGCCAGGAGTTAGTGGCTACAAGTTGGGAGGCCCAATAATAGAGTCGCATGTTGGGCAAAGCGATACCCCTGTCGTACCATCCTTGGGTCAGTTTATGCAGAGCAATTCGAGGTGCCTTACCATCCCACAGGAGGAGTCGCAACTCGCCTTCCAGCGTACAGAAGGAGTCAGCAATTGGGAATGGGCAATTTTGATGGACATACAAAAAACGTGGGAGTGCCAGCATTTTGAAGAGTGCCGCCCTGCCCTCGAGGGACAAGGGTAGCGTACGCCAGTGGGAGACATCGTTGTGGAGCCGCTGAAGTGGGCCCCGTACGTTGTGATCGTAAAAGAGTTTAGGATCTGGAGTCACAAATATTCCCAGATATTTGAAGCCGTCCTCGACCATCGCAATGGTGAATTCTCTCGGGAGAGCGGGTGGAGGACCATGGAGACAGAATAGGGCTGACTTGGACCAATTGATTGAGAAACCAGAGTATTTCCCAAAGTTCCTAATGACATGAAACAGGCTATTGATGGAGGATCTAGGGGAGGAAACATAAACCAGGATGTCATCCGAGTACAGGGAGATTTTGTCAACTGTGTCATCATTCCATCTTAGACCTTTAATGGAGGCATCCGTACGTAGAAAGAATCTCTTGATGTTGTGCTTGACTAAATAGAAGGATCTGTGTACATTGTGAAGGCAAAAAAAAAGTACATGCTCTATAACGAAGATAAAACTCGGTAAGAAGGGTAGGCGGTTTATGACTTCAATGATTATACCTGCAATGCAGAATCAGGACTACAAAGAATAATTTCTTCTGCATTGGAGGACCTTCAATGATAGCCGTCAACATTTTAACATTCTGCTCATTTGCAGCTCTTGGCCATACAGCCGACCCCAACACCACCGACGTCCTGGAAAGACTAGATAACATCGGAATAAAGCAGATCATCACCGCCCCCACACACAGAGCAGGACTCACGCTAAATCCAAGCTTCACTTCCAGTGGCAGAATCAGATATTGCTACACATCAGAATTCACCTAGACAGACCACGCCATCGTACACTTCACCCTAGCCAGCCCAGTGCATACCACCCCCGTCCGAGGCAGCACTCCCTACCGCAACTTGCACCACAGTAACGCAGCAACAATGGATAGACACCCTCAGCACCTCTCAGCCCAACAGCACAGCCAACCTGGACCCAACAGTAGCAAACTTCACCGCATGAATCACCAACACTGCCAACCAGGCTGCCCCCCCCCCAACCCATCAAAGACGCACAGACCCACCAAACCAGCCAGCTGGACATGCGAGAATGCTGCATGGCAAAACACAAGTGTAAACAACTGAAAACGAGATGGCGAACAAGCAAGAACACCGACCGAACCACCTACTAAGCCACCCACAGTAAATACCACTGCCAGCTCAAAGCCACAAAAAAAAGAGGCACTCAAACGCTGTTTCGAAACCAGTGCCAACCAAACCAAGGAGCTCTTCACCATCATCAGATAATTCTCCTGCCCCTCAGCCACAGAAAACGTGATCCCACCTTCACAAGAACTCTGCGGCTCCCTTGCTGACCACTTCCACAATAAGATTGCAACCATCTACACAAATTTCAAACCTTAACCTTCCAGCATTCTGAGCAACCTGTCATCCACAACCACATGCTCAACACATGGGAACAACTCAGCACACTAACTACCACCATCCTGATGAGATCCATCCACTCAGGAATGCCTGTAGACCCCAGCCCCCATTGGCCCTTCAACCTCGGACTCCACGAGATAAGACACCAACTCACCGCCCTCCTCAACACCTCCATACCACAGCCACCTTACCCGACACATGGAAGCACACAGAAATCAGGCTCCTCCTCGAGAAACCAGCAGCAGACCCTACAGATCTCAAGAACTATTTTCCTATTTCCCTCCCGTTCCCCACCAAGGTCCTGGAGTAGGCAATCAACCTCCAACTCATGATCATTTGGAAAGAAACAAGCTACTGGACCCATCCCAATCGGCTTAAGAGCCCGTCACAACACCGAGACTGCTCTGATCGCCGCAACGGATGACATCCGTGCCCTACTTGACAGACGAGAAACAGCCGCCCTCATCCTCCTGGACCTCTCTGCGGCTTTCGACACCGTCTCCCACCATACACTCATACAATGACTTTGTCAGATCGACTCACAGAGGATCACTTAGATGGATGGCGTCCTTCCTAACAGGACGTACCTAGAAAGTCTGCCTCACCCCTTCACCTCACAACCCAAGCACACCATCTGCGGAGTACCCCAAGGCTCATCCCTCAGCTCCACCCTCTTCAACATCTACATGACACCACTTACAGACATTGTCAGATCTCGCCACATCAACATTATTTTTTTTTGATGACACCCAACTCATCCCCCTCTCTCTCTCAGCAAACATCACCCAGACAAAGACCTACTATCACAACTGCATGAAGAACGTAGCGACATGGATGAGAAACAACTGCCTCAAACTGAACTTGGACAAGACCAATATCCTGATCTTCAGCAGACACCACACTCTGGAACGACTCCTGGAGGCCAAAGTGCTCGGGCCTACTCCTATTTTGAAGGACCTCACCCGCAACCTCGGTATTATACCAGACAGAAAACTGACCATGAAAACGAAAAGCAAATGCCGTCACCTTAGAATGCTTCCACACAATCCGCAGGCTCCGAAAATCTTCAGGTGGCTCCCCATTAACACCAGGAAAACTGACGCTGGCCCTCTTCACCAGCCGATTCGACTACGGCAACGTACTATATGCCGGCAGAGCCTCCAAACACATGCAAATACTCAAGACAATCCAGAACACAGCAGCTAGGATGATCCTCAACCTGCCCAAGCGGACACACATCACCCTACACCTCAAATACCTCCACTGGATCCCAATACAGAAGAGATGCTTTTTTAAGCTCCTTACTCATGCCTAGAAAGCCCTCCACAGCCTTGGACCACAATACATGAACCACTGCATGACCTTCCATCAACTACCCTGAAATCTACGCTCTGCACACCTGGCCATCGCACAGATGACATGTATCTGCCACAGCTGCACCGGAGGACTCTTTCTCCCACCTCGCTGCCAAAGCCCGGAACACCCTCCCTCTATACCTCCCCACCTCACCCTTGCTCACCCACTTCAGGAAGGGACTCAAGACCTGGCTCTTCGACTGAGACCTGCAGCACAGCACCTGGATACCCCATCAAGGTGATAAGCTGCACTACACAAATACTATTTTGATTTGATTGATTGACACCAGAATACTTGTTTTTTTCTAGTTTTATATAGCGCGAAATTGACCCGAAGGTATCAGAGAGCTTTACATGGTCACTAGTTGCATTACAGACGGACACATTAATTTTGTTAGGCACGGGGAGATTATGTGATTTGCCGAGAATCACAGGACGAGACTCGAACCCGGTTCCCCAGCTTCGAGGTAGACCACTCTAGCCATAAGGCCACATCCTCTGATGAGCCAGGGCAAGTTGTTGTGAAAAAAATGCAACACGTTTGTATCATCAACTGAACACATTTTTCATCACAGCTTGACAGTAAGCTCTAGTATAAGACTTTAGACAGTAGTATCTTGTAAAAGTGTGGACCGACTTCCAGGCGGCTGTCTTACATTAATTGTTAAAGCAATATTTCTCAGCCATGCCGTAGAATCCGCTTTACCTCTAGTTGAATGAACTTTCAAGTTCTCCTGGTAGTATTTTATTATACTGATACCTTGTGGAAACTCAGCAGTATTCCCCAGCATGTTTTCTCTAGTTTCAAAGGTAGATATGCTCACTCAATTCGAGGATGAAGACCTCAGAAGTCATTCTCAGACACCCCCAACTGGAAGGAGTTGGATTTAGCATAGTGAGTGCACTGAAGGTGCATGAAAGACCTATTTTCTTGAACTTCAAGTAGCTAGCAACAGAAGGTGTTAGCATAGGTTCACTTGGCAAGTATTCAGGGTTAGTCAAGAGCTTGATGAGGGCAGAGACATGAATAGGCAAGAAAAACTCAGGCTAGGTGTGGTTTACCAGGGATATATTGCATAGATAGAAGGCAGATAGTACAGAAACGCATGCCATCACTTCATCTTCACCTGCAGACTCAAAGCCATTTGTGCCACAGTCAACCCGATAGTGAATTACTCCCTCACTTAACTAAGCAGATGTCTCCAAACCATACAGAACACAGCAGGCAGCTTCCTCCCTCAACATCCCAACACGCACATCCCCTGCATCTCAAACAGCTTCACTGACTCCCCTTCCAGAGCTCTTTTCAAACTCATGCCACACACATTTAAAGCCTTACACTGCACTGTCCCAGCATACCTCAATACAGCCTCATATTTCAGAAACCTTTCAGACACCTTTGCTTAGCGGGACTCGCACACATTCCATGCACATGCAGCACCAGAACAAGTAGAAGTGACTTCCAATTGACCCCTAAAGAACGGTGATGGATCAAACCCAGATCTTTTGACTGGGTGTGAGTGTTTGATTGGTTCAGATACTCCGTCCATCACCACCCCCTTTTGTACCGCTTTGGCCGCCACAAGTGTGGCAGGATATGCTCAGACGTGAGTCCCTTGCTCACTTTGCCACTGGATTCAAGCAAGCCGGGCTGAAGACGGCTGGAATGCCAGAGACCGGTCCTCGGAAGCTTGTTTCTGGTCCAGGGAAGGCATGGCTTGGCAGTTCGGGCTGGACTGTTCCCATGAGGCACAGGGTCAGACTGATTTGCATATAGCCATGTCTGAACTGGGGTGGCAGAGTGGGCTAAAGAACGGTGATGGATTAAACCCAGATCTTTTGACTGGGTGTGAGTGTTTGATTGGTTCAGATACTCCATCCATCACCACCCCCTTTTGTACAAGCACGTCTGGTGGCATTTAATGAGTCTAAATAGCCTGTTCTACGAGCAGGGTCCTCGAATATTGTTGCTGGAGGCTAGTGCAGGGCAGCAAACAGTTTTTCTATACGCAAGTACGAGATACCCACCTCACCATGTATCCAAGCGTGTAAATGGGAGCACTGCGCCACCCTGTAATATAATTCAAAATCCGGCGCGCCTAGGCCGCCCATATGATATGGCAGCGTCAGCACCCGCCATTTGACCCTCGCCGGTTTGCCCGCCCATGCTAGCTTTAACATCAACTGCTTCAGTCTTTGGAGGAAGCATCGGGAGAGGACTATTGGCATATTGGTAAATAGAAACAGCAACCAAGGTAAAACTACCATTTTCATAATGGATATTCTCCCGGTCGGGGATAGGGGGAGCTTGCACCACGCCTCCACATCGTCCTCCAGTTTATCGATAATCCTGCCGTAGTTCTACCGCATAATCATCTCTGGGCCTATGTGCAGGTTTATCCCTAAGTACCGGACGGAATCCGTAGTCCATTGTAACGGATACTCCATCTCGAACTCTTCAGTGACCGGGGTCAAAGGAAAGACCAGAGACTTGGCCCAGTTAACCCTAAGGCCTGATAAGGCCCCAAAATGCACAACTTTGCGAAGGACTGCTGTCAGATTTTGTTCTGGCTGCCTCACATACAGCAGAGTGTTGTCTGCATATGTAGATATTACTATTTTGTATGTCGGAAAGCTGATGCCTTCTTGACTGTGATATTCCCTTAGGGTGCACACCAGGGGCTCCACCACCAGCGCATACAGCAGTGGCGTTAGAGGACAGCCTTGTCTTGTGCCTTTAGTGATAGGGAATCTATCTGTGACTAAGTTTCCTATCCGCACCCTCGCAGTAGGCCTGTAATACAACGTGCCAATTAGCTGTAAAAAGACTGCTCACAACCCCATTCTCGTCAGCACACTACGCATAAAGGGCCATTTGACTGAATCGAAAGACTTTTCCATATCTAAAAGTACAGCCACAGCTTTCACATCTTGCCGCACATACTGCATAACGCCAAACACCGTGCAAATATTGTACGTCAGGTTTCTATGTGGTATGAAGCCTGCCTCTTCTGGGGCGACCAATAGTGGAGCAAGAAGTGCTAATCGGTTAGCCAGTATCTTGGCAAAGATCTTCGTATCCACATTTAAAAGGGAAAGCAGGCGATATGAGCCGCACTCTTCCAGCGGTTTCCCCGGTTTAGGGATTGCAACTATTATAGCCTCTCTCATAGTGCGCGGCAGAGTGCCCTCAACACATAGGTCATCAAAAAGCGAGGCGAGGTGCGGCAGGAGTATATCTAAGTAGGTCTTGTAAAAATTAGCAGTGAGGCCGTCCACTCCCGGAGCACTGTTGGATTTCATGCTCGACGGGGCTTCCACAATCTTGTCCTTTTCTATTGGATGCATTAAAAACTCTCTGTGCACATCAGAGAGTGAGGGTATCTCTACGTGCTCCAGGTATTCCTGCACTTCCTCCTCCATATCATTTGACCTAGATGCATAAAGCTCAGAATAATATCGCCAAAATCGTTCCGCAATATCTGCCTCTTCTGTGAACATGTCTCCCTCCTCGGACCTCACCTGTGTGATAAGTGTCTTCCCCCGCTTTGCTTTCAGTATCCGCGCCAGTACAGAGCCCGGCCTCTCCCCCTCTCCATAAGAACAAGCCGTGGCATATTTACCAAGGTGGTTTATTTCACTATCCGCAGCCTCATGATATTCCTCCAAGAGTACTTTCATTTCCTCCTCCCTTTCCGCGTCTCCCTCCTGCCCCCTTTGGTCTTCCAGTTGCTTTAGCTTCCGCTCAAGGTTCGCCAACCTCTTCCGTATGTCTTTCAAGACCCCGGAGTGTTTAGACATCACAATGCCCCGAATGTAAACCTTGAATGTCTCCCATATAGTCTGGAAACTATCCACGGAACCCACGTTAACCTCAAAGAAAGCTTCTATGTCCTCCGCTACTTCTCCTTTAAGAACCGGAACCAACAAAGAGTACAGTGGGAATCGCCGGGTAAAAGGTGGTATCGTTTTCTTGGGGGTGGTCAGAGTGAGCAGCACCGGTGAGTGATCCGAGAGAGTGCGGGGCAGCACCTTGCAGGCAATGTTCCCTCTAATTTTTTTCCCTCTGTGGAGGGTCTCTGTGCGCTGCAACCATGGCTATGTGCTCCAGGAACTAAACCGCGCGTGTCTGCGACGCCAAATGGCACTCAAAACGTATTCTTTAAAAAGTGAAAAGATGGTGCATTTTCACACATACAGTGCAACAATAATGGTCTTAAGGGCAGTTTGCAAATTTATTGTATTGCCTGTATTTTCGTTGTTGTGCCTTTGACTGCTGTTGTCTGTCTTCCCCGCTGCCTGTACGTGGCCCGTACCCCTTTTTCTTCCCTCTGTTCCCCTCGCTGTCCCCGTGCTCTCTCTGCCCGGTCTTTCCTTCTGTACCCCTCGCTGCCCGTGTCTCTGCCCAGTTTTCCCTTCTGTTCCCCTCGCTGCCCCCGTGCCTCTCTGCCCGTTCTGCCTTTTGTTCTTAGCTGCCCCTATATTTCTGTATTTTGCCCCTGTGCCATTAGTTTTTTGTGCCCGTCTGCCCTCTGTGCCACTCCTTTTTATGCCCCTTTTGCCTTCTGTTCCACTCGTGTTTTGTGCCCGTCTGCCCTCTGTCCCACTCGTTTTTTGTGCCTTTATGCCCTGTGTCTCTGTCCCACTCGTTTTTTGTACCTTTATGCCCTCTGCCCCACTCGTTTTTTGTGCCTTTATGCCCTCTGCCCCACTCGTTTTTTGTGCCTTTATGCTCTGTCCCACTCGTTTTTTGTGCTTTTCTGCCCTCTGTCCCACTCGTTTTTTGTGCCTTTATGCTCTGTCCCACTCGTTTTTTGTGCCTTTCTGCCCTCTGTCCCACTCGTTTTTTTGTGGCTTTATACCCTATGTCTCTGTCCCACTCGTTTTTTGTGCCTTTATGCTCTCGGTCCCAGCCCCCCGCCTCCTTACCTGCAATCCTCAGCGCCTGTATTGTTGTTATGTTGTGCTGTGCCTTACCTTGGAATACATCGCCTCATTAAATTGAGGATTAACACTGGTTCCAATCTGGGCCCATGGTTAAGGTGTCTTTAATGGTGCCCACACCACAAATACACAATGTCTTGTATTCAGAATAGAAATCAGTGCAGGGTCACAAAAATGACCATCCACAGGAACAAATGTAGTGCATTCCTAGTTTTTTTGTTGAATCTATGGAAAATTACACAGCAAATTGTTGACACTGAAGGGCTGAGCAACCATACTCCCCGGATGAGAAGTACCCCAATTTAGATATCAGGTCATCAAGAAAAGTAAATAGAATTATGGTTCACTCTTTCCCTGACTACATATGGGCCTGATTGTTGCTCCACGAACAATCCAAAACGTTTGAAATGTAGGAATTTGCTCAGTGAATGGTACAAGGGTGGAGAAGTGTGGCTCAGGGGTTAGAGGCGGCAGACCCGGAATCTGAGATCGGTCCTGGACCAGGGTTCAATTCCCCGCCCCGGCGGGTCTTGGGCTAAAAATTCCACGGACTCGATAATTCTCGCCCCGGTGCCTCCTCGACTCATGGGTTCACACTCTGCGACTCTGGGCAACAGCTTGCTTAATCTCCACAACGGCCCCTCGCGGCGGGATGCCTGACTTTCACCTTGTGGATACCCTGCTATCTCACAGGGGAATATCAGGAAGGGTTCCCTAAGCAAGCGCCGGGAAACCCACTGCGGGTAGCTGTGCGCTATATAAGCTCAACTACATTTACATACAAGGGAAACTATCTTTGCTGCTACTGCTTTTGTTTAAATGGAATGGATGCATCACGTGCCAGCACAATGCAATTAGTCTCTTCTGAAATATTTTCACGAATAAGACACTTAGGGCCAGATGTAGGTAAATTTTATTTTACCACCTCTTAAATACCGCATCATACCGACTCGGTATTTAAGAAGTGGTAAAATAAAAGTACCGAGATGTAGGTAAATGCAGATGTGCATTTACCGATTCGGAAACAATCGGTATTTACCGATGCGGTAAATACCGACCGGTAAATGCCCATGCATTCCTATGGGCTTTGAAGCCCATAGGAATGATTGGGCATTTACCGGTCGGTATTTACCGCATCGGTAAATACCGATTGACACAAGGGTGCAGGGGGTGTCACTTTGACACCCTCTGGCACCCCCAAAAGAGGCTCGGGTGCCATGTGGCAGGCATACCTGCCCTAAGGGCAGGTCTGCCTGTCATATGGCATAGGTGTGCATGCACACATGTGCAAGCACACCAGAATCGGTATTTTACCATCAAATAGTATTTGATGGTAAAATACCGACTTTTTAATGCTTGTGGGACTCAGAAGAGTCCCACCTACATATCAATTGTCCCTATTCCGTAAAAATACCGACTCGGTATTTTACATAATCGGTAAATTTACCTATTGGTAAATTTACCGAGTCTGTAAAATACAGGGCCCTACATCTCAAATTGCATTTACCGGTCGGTAACGGCCGAATTCGGCCGTTACCGACCGGTAAATGCCTACCTACATCTGGCCCAAAGGGTGGACTTTTGGAACATAGAAACGGCGGATATGCTTTCACAGTGCTGATAACTATTGAGTATGATGACTCTGGCTTTTGCTCGTAAACACTGCACTGAACATGTCACAGTGCGGAACTGCCTCCATATCAAGTACGCAAGCTGGCCGTTCCCTCCACTTCTGACTTTATAGAGGGTCTAGAATAGAAATAATCAGACTGCAACTCTACATTATTAAAATGATTACCAGCACCTTTACTGTGATTGTGGGAAACCTCGCCCTCAATTAAAAGATTGTGCTCGTCTGGAAAATTAGCCTAAATTGAAAAGAACTCAGCTGAGAAATTAGTTGGGCTCCTTTAAAAAGGCGAGTGTTCCTTTCTAGGCGTCGTCCCTCTTCCAAAAGAGTGCATTAGTAATAAAAAAGCATAACTAAACATGTAATTACGGTTGAGTAATCTTCAGGCAACCCACAGTAATGTTCAATTAGGGAAGCGCTGCATCTTTAGCAAAGGCTCATCTCTAAATAGTGCCTCGGTGGACTGAATAAATATGCAGCGCATTGTGAAGCATCGGCCGCGTAAATAAAAGTTATCTGCACTGCTGCTCTGCTCTGTGAAATCGAGGTCAGCGAGCACAGCTTGCCAAACTCCAAAATACACACTGAAAGCAGCCGGCTGAAGCCGTCCCTGCACGGGGAGAGTGGGGAATGTGTGGGTTGACAGGTTAGAGAACAGCACTGATATGTCTGTTTACATTTTTATTAGTATAATAATCCTAAGGCCACAAGCCCCACCAGCCCTCCCGCCTCCTTACCTGCAATCCTCAGCACGCACACAGGACGTCACGGGAGAGAGTCGTGCTTTAAAGAAGCGAGCGGCGCGACTCTCTCCCGCGACGTCCTGTGTGCGCGCTCCACGCGAGGCGGTGCGCGGGGATATCAGGGCAGGTGCGCGCGCGCGCGCCCTAGAGGGAACGTAGCTTGCAGGTCTGTATGCTATCCCATAACACAGTGGAAGCTAACCAGTAATCTATCCGAGTGTGCATGTTGTGGTATGCTGAATAGTGTGTGTAGCCCCCAGGCCTCTGGTTACGCTCAAGCCATACGTCTACCAAGTCCTGCAAGTCATCCCACTTTCTAGCGCCCTCGCAGAAGCTGATATCTTTCGATGTGGGCCCGCCGATCTGTCTAAACTTGGGTCCCTGATCATATTGAAGTCTCCTCCCCACAGAATCAGCTCGCCCTGCAGCTTTTGCACCGTGGAAGTTAACTGCGAAAAAAATTCAGGACAATCATAGTTAGGGCCATATGCATTAACTATCTTCAAATCTAGCCCTAAACCTCTACATCTCAAAATGACATAGCGCCCGTTAGGATCCGATTCCAACAAGTCTAAAGTGTATGCTGACTTGGGATTCACCCAAGTCATCACCCCTCTGGCATGTGTTGTAAACCCTGCAGTATTAATATGCCCTAGGAGCCCTTTGCATCTCAGCATTGTGCTTGTTTGCGAAAGGTGTGTCTCCTGTAGCAATGCCACATCAATACTATGCCTGTGTAGGTAAGTTAGTACTTTCCAGACTTTACGATGATCATTAAGTCCCCTAATGTTCCATGTCAAGGTGCTCAGACTATCGATTTACGCTCTACTTCCCCGTCAGTCCCTGCCATACGTTTGGGGTGTATTGGTGCTATGTGCAGTCGTCAAGGTGTATGACCTAGCTAGGTCACTCTGCACCGATGTGCCCTCAATCCTCTGTAACCTGCCTCTGTCCACTCAAGTACCTTGTACTTGTGCATAGCATGTTGCGTGCTTTTTACAAACAATTCCAATAAAGAAAAAAGAACCCCCTCCCAACTCCCCCCGCAATTCTGACCCCCCACCCACATCAAGGCCCCCCCCAACCAGGACCTGACGAAAAGGTACTCAAAACCCTTCCCGAAACTGAACATACATTAGACAGCAATAAACAATAGACAACAGTCCCGCCCACCTGTAAACTACTGAAGCAGTGCCCCCTTGGTGTGTATAACACTCGTAGGCGGAGGTTACCAACTATGACCCGTCTGTTTACGTAATCAACAATTAGCAACGCCCCACATTCTCACACGCAAATGTTTCGCATTAGCAAAGAACACACGCCCCTCCCTGCACTTCATGTAATAATAGAACATGATAAGCAGTCCAGTCCGCAACACAGTTTGCCATCAGAAGTTAAATACACTGAAGTATTCATTATAACGCAACAATACCCTCAAACCCCCTCCCAATACCACCGACTGTTAGAATCATTAATAAACTATATTAAGAAACTGCTTTCCCCCCCAAGAACGTAAGTCTTATCTGTGTAAGGACGGTCAACTCTCAATCCTGCTCCTCCATGGAGCGGCCAACCTCCCCAGACGAGGTTGTCCCATCTTGGCTGCCTCGCTGTTCCAAGGACCAACTTTTCATGGCCTTTTGCAGTAATTTAGGATCCGTGAAGATGTGTGACTTGCCCTGACGGTTGACACGCAGGCGGGCTGGATACAGCATGGCATAGTCGATGTTACGTTCTCGTAGCTGCTTCTTAAGTGGCACAAACTGGCTTCTCTCTTCTTGCACCTTTATAGCAAAGTCTTGAAATAAAGCGAGCTCTGATCCTTCATACCGCAAAATTTATTTCTCCCTTGCCATTCTTAATGCTGCGTCTCTATCACGGTAGTTTAACAACTTCACAATAATCGGCCTTGGAGGAGCGCCAGGTGCCGGACGCGGACCCAGAGAGCGATGCGCCCGTTCCACCACAAACATGGGCGAGAATATATCGGACCCCAGGAGCGTGACTAGTAATTTTTCTACGAACAGCTCCATATTACCAGTCACTGTCGATTTCGGTAGACCAGTAATCCGCAGGTTGCATCTTCGAGACCTCGCCTCTAGGTCTTCAGTCTTATCCTGTAGAATCTGTAGCATCCGGTCCATACGTTTCTGGCCCGAGTTCGCCTCCGTCTGTGCCTCTTCCATTTCGGTGATACGCCTTTCCACCAAATCAATGCGTTCCACTTGTTTGTCTAATCTTTCAGACATCCGATCCATTCGAAAGGATAAAGAGTCAATCTTCGTGCCTAGAACCGTGAGTGTGTTCTGCAGGCCCTTTTCCATCGATGCAAGCATATTCTTGATGTCTCCAGCACATGTTTCCTGCTCCTGATCATCACAGTGCGCACGATCATGAGCTGATTGAGCGCATTCCCTAGGTTTGCGCTGCTCAAAAGATAACTTTTGCTGCGTTTTGTCCGTTCTACCCATTGCCACCAGCAGCAAAAGGGCACACTGGAAACAGAAGTGTTAGCGCACCAGCAGACAGCAGTAGAGCGTTGCAGCAGATGTCAAATGGGAGGAGCAGGTCAATACAACCTCAAACTGCATCGCCCTTCCCGCCTGGTGGACAGCCAATCACGCCAGCCCGCTTTGAGGGCACCAGATCAACCAGAGTGTATGTCACCAGTACCACTATTCCTTAGGCACAACACAGTATGGCGCAGCCCGCCGAGTAAGTTATGAGTCTGGCAACGCTACCCCCTAGGTCCACAAGCAGCAGGAACCAGGAGGACCACAGATGTCCTTGAAGTGTAATTGTAGCGTACTTAGCTACTGCAGGAGGTCAAACCAGAAGCCAGACCAACTGGTAGATGCCCCAGGGACTTTTAGGCAGAGGGGGGGAGGCTAGCAAGGTCCAGACCTCCAGATGGCACGCAAAAGCAGGGAGTCCAGTCAGAAGCCGCCAGACCGGCCAGTAGATGCCACAGGTACAATTAGACAGCGGGGGGGGTTGGGGGGAGGAAGCAAGGCCCAGTCCTCCTGGTGGCAGACAAATCAATCCTCTCCAACTAGCTGAGGCACAAAGCAGGCCTCCGAACAGTATCCGGCGCACATGCCCAGGAAATGCATGCAGGAAACAACCAACCGCGGGACTCGCCCTCCTTAGCGCCATCATGGGGAGCACAAACGGCAGGAGAACACCGCAACCACAGCGCAGCAATGCTAACAGGAATCAGAGCGCTCCGCACAGCAGGGATGCCCAGCCCGCTCACCCGACTTCCAGGCCTAGAGTCTCTGCCCCACACACAGGAACCGGAGCGCTCCTCACCACGGGGATGCCGCGACCCGCTCAGCGCATCACAGGGCCGAGAGTCACCGCCACATTCCACCGCTAGTGCAGCTCAGGCCAGCACGACCCTACGGGCAGAAGCTCCACTGCTCCGCACCTCCCGTCAGGTCGGATCTACGCTCACAGGCCCCACAATTGTCCATTGCAACTCAGGGGCGGCACTACATCCAAGAGTCCAAACCACTCACTTCGGTGCAGTGCATATCTTTTGCCACCCCTCGCAGGTCATCCAAACTGACACAACTGGCTGATCACTCAGCTGGGGCAAGGTCGTGTAATCACCCCTTGCTTAGATATAGTATTCCTATATCTAACCTTATATCTAGACACATACACACCTATGAGTCACTCCTATGGCAGGCCTTAACAATCCTGAAGGCAGAGTGCTTGGTTTTATGTGAGATGGTGCTCTAGCATGAGCTGAGCCTGTCTGCAGCTTTCCGAACCATGTCCTTATAGCTGTTCTAGGATATAGCCATACCATATACTCTTAAGTGCATTATGAACCTCGCGGTTAAATGCTAACTTTCGTTTGGCTTTATCAAAACATGTCATGTAAGGTGTCATACACGTTGGAATACTACCCCCTCGCCAGTTCTGGCGACGGGGGTAGCATTCCACCCTTCTAGAAGGAGAAGACATGTTGTTCCTACTAATCCCGGTTAAAGTTAACCAGAGCCTCAGCATCACAAAATAGATGCTGCTGCCACAGACACAAGTCTGACCTCCTGCTAGCACCACCCCAGACAGGCCATAGTGTATTAGGGCAGGGAGGGCTGAATGAAATTAGACACTCCCTGGGGCACACAAGGTGTCCCATGCATAGTCCAGTTCAAACCGGTGCTGGGTCACTCCAGCCCCAGCTCTGGCGCGAACCTGGACAAAGGGAAAGGGGTGTACCACCCCCTTCCTGGGTCCCACCCATAGGAGTGACCTAGCAGGTAATCCAGCCCCTAAATTTGGTATGTAGGTAGGAGCTGAGTCCCAACACTTTAGATTTATCCTGACTGAAACTCTGAAACGAAACTCTGGACCTTCGACGATCTACTTTGCAAGAAAACGACTGAAGTATCTCCCTTGTGGTCGAGGAGTGACCACCCTGCATAAGCAGACACCATCAAGCGATCAACGGTTTGCTTTGTCGACGCTCCAGCCCGAGCATAGAGCCTGACAAGACCCGGACTTCCAGACATCCAACAGCCCGATCCACAGTCACAGCAGAGCTGAGACCCATGGAGGCAATGAGAGACGTGGGACCGGCCATCTTGGAAAGCCAGCTAATTGCTTTCCGTGCAACTTCTGAGGCACCCTCGAAGTTGTGCATTGGGGATTAAGAAGCCCCAGCCCCAACTGCACCGAAGATCAGCCCTCCACACTCCACGAGTTCTGCGTGGGGCCCTTCTGCATTTTCCTGCTCGACGCGTCTGTTCGGTCACTTGCCCGTTGGCTAGTGGCCTCTGTGACGACGAAACCTTGAATCTACACTGCTGGTCTGGTTGCTCCAGACTGGCCCTTGCTTCCCTGAAAAAGAGAAGCCCATCAGACCTTGCTGGACTGATCAAGAAGCCATCTTTGATTCCTGCGTGGGTTGCCTTTGCCAAGGCATGTTGACTCCAATCCAGAAGCCGACACCGCTGACAGCGGGAGCCTTTGTGGGACAGTCCGTATCCAGCTCCTGTTGGTCGTCGACACCTCCTGGTCCACGTGGCTGCAGAGACAAGCTTCACGACATCACCTGATTGCTTTGCGACATCGCCTGGTTCCTTCCTGGTTCCTTCCTGGTCACTGGCTAGTGATCCAGACTCTCTCCCCTCTGCTTATAGGTACTCTTCATCCTCGATCCGCCCTTGGATCCACCCGGACACTCCTCTCCTGGTCGCCTGCAGCATCTTTCTCCAAGGCTCTATAGGAATCAGCGACGAAACCCGACACACTTTGACACCTATGCACCCGCTTCCTGTGGGTGAGGTAACACGAGTATTTCGGTACTCCTGTGGGTATTGACTATCCTAGTGTCCTAGTTTCAAGTAGCTTTTCCCAAGTCCATCCGGAAGTGTCCTAAAAGAACTAGTTTCCATTTCTTTCGTTCCCATTCTAACTCTATGGTAACTTGCGTGCGTGTAAAGACACTGCACGCACATGCCGTGGGCCTCCTGCTCCCTATCCTTTGGTAGTACAGCGTAGCCCCAGCGATTCTCCAGGCCCTAGGCCTTTCCTTTGTCCGTGAAGTGGTTCTTATACCACTATTTTAGTATATGGTTCGAAGTACCCCAAGGGCATTACTATATTTTGTACAACTTATTGTATTTTAACTAAGTATATTGTTATGTGCTGGTGCCTCTGACCTCATAAAGAGTTCAGAGGATTGTGTTAGAAATAAATGCATATATATTTTGATATACAACCTGTGTGGTGTCCTTTCCCTTGGTATTAAAGGGGTTACATATGGTAAAACAGCTGGCTCCACATGCCCTCTTGAGTTTAGCCTAAGACTGCTTTGTCCATGCTACTACTAGGATAACTGGTCTATAAGGTTGACTTCACAACCATCACCATAAGGGTTGTTTGGACTGGTGCAAGGTGCTCACTAGAATAGTGAACATCATATACCAGGCCAACTTCTCACAGAGGGTCTCTGCTAAGCGGCCGTTTTCAGCGCCGGCAAGCTCCGCCCCCATGCTGCAGCATAGTTGTTAGTAATCATGGCCTATGAAGAGTGCCATCATGTTAGTAATCACTGTAGTGAGTTGGCTAATGAGCATAATCTTGTTAAGCGAGATGTGGGGTCAATACCTGTGCCTTAATCTGAAGTACTATACCAGTAAAATATACAACTCTGATCTCTTACTCTTCTACCAGTAAAAATGTACTCAATATTATTAATCTCTTCATATTTTAGAGGATAAAACGCACAACTTTAGACCTCTAAACAGACATGTCATACGGTTCCTGAATCAATTCTAGCCAGTTGCGTTTTGGGGATGATTGTGTAAGGCTAGTGTTTTGGTGCATATTTCACAAGCAGGCAATGACCTCGAATGTTATGTGCTTTGTAGTGAATTTAAAGATATCCTCAAGCAGCCAGCTGCTCACAGCCATCAAACATGAGATACTGCCCTTTAAGCCCATTCACCTCGTTGGTCAGAGGTTTTATCACAAAGATTGGAACCTCAAGTGTAGAGATGACTTCAGGTTTCAACTTTGTCTCGGGGTGCAGAGAGTGTCCCAGGAGTGCCTCAGGGACACAACACACTAGTGGTTTGAATCAAGCTGACACTCTGCTCTTATCCAGGGTCCTATCCCCTCTCTCAGAAAGGCTCTTACCTGCCTGGTCTCCCCTACAGGGATCACTGTCCACCCCACCGACCATTTTAACTTGCATGATCGTTTTTACCAAAAATAGTTAGCTCTGTAAACAGTTCAGCTCCAATCTATTATTCTTAATTCTAATACTATTGCCCAGGACAGCTTTGCCACAATTTATTTATTTATATTTAAAACATTTATAGAGCGCGGCTGTCACCTGGCAGGTATCCTGGCGCTGGTAGTTACTCCTGGGTTATTGGGCGGGGGAGGTGATTTATGGGTAAGCTGGCTTAGCAGAGGGGGTGGGGGAAGAGCCATGTTTTGATTCGCTTCCTAAAGGGTAGGAGGTGTGGGATTTGGCGAATTTCGGCAGGCAGACTGTTCCAGAGCTTGGCCGCGGCCACTCTGAAGGATCTTCCCCCAATCCTGGCTTTCTTACATCTGGGTACTTTCACAAGGCAGGCGGTTGCGGACCTAAGTGTTCTGGTGGGGATGTACCACGAGAACAGACGTTGAAGAGGTCTAGGTCCTGCACCGTGTAGTGCCTTGAAGACCAAGCAAAGGGCTTTGAAGGCGATGCGTTGCTTCAAAGGAAGCCAGTGCAGCTCGGCCAAGGCAGCAGTGGCCGAGGATCTCCTGGTCCAACCAAGAGCCAGTTTAGCTGCTGCCGACTGAACTCGTTGGAGTCTGTCTAGCAGAGTCGCAGGGGATTCAAACAGGAGAGCATTACAATAGTCGAGGCGACTAAGGATAGTGCACCTGACTATCAATGCTCGGGTTGAAGATGGTAGTAGAGGCAGGATTTTGCGCAGTGAGCGCATAAGGGCTGAGCAGGTAGCGACTGTTCTTGAGACCTGCGTTTCCATGCTCAGTTGGTGATTTAGCATGACGCCCAAATTGCGAACAGTGGTAACCGGTAGTGGATTGTTGGAGTTTTCCGGGGGCCAGAACTCAGTAGGCAGAGGGCGGGATATGCGGCTCGCGGGACAGAACAAAACCTCGGTTTTCAAGGAGTTAAACTGGAGGGAGTTCCGGTGCAACCAGCCTGCGGTGTCTCTTAGGCAGTTATGGAAGGCTTCAAAAGAGATGGAGAAAAGGAGCTGGGTATCGTCCGCATAGTTTACTGCGGTCATATTGTGCGATTTAATTAAAACGACCAGTGGCTTCAAGTAAACATTAAAAAGAATCGGACTGATGGAGGAGCCCTGGGGAACACCGTGAGGGACAGGGGAGAAAACCGATTGGAAAGGGGGAAGGGATACAGCCTGTTTTCTGTTACTAAGGTAGGAGTGAAACCAGAGCAGAGCCGTGCCATCGACACCTGCCTCTCTCAACCTCTCAAGCAGGATCCCATGATTGACAGTATCGAATGCGGCAGACAGGTCTAATAAAATCAGGGCCACGGCTTGGCCCCTGTCTGCACGCATTCGAAGCTCTTCCATGGCAGTGAGCACTGCAGTTTCAGTGCCATGGGCTGGGCGAAACCCAAATTGGAATTCGTCCAGAACGAGGTTCTGCTCGAGGTGGGTTGAGAGGCAATTGCTGACCCAACGTTCAAGCACCTTCGCCGGAAATGGCAGAAGTGATATGGGGCGGAAATTGGACAAACATTCTGGATTCAGCGTAGGTTTCTTAAGTAGCGGGGTGATAAGCGCTTGCTTCCAGGGGGTGGGGACGAAGCCACAGCTAAGAGATTGATTGCAGATCATCCGCAGGGTGTGGAATAACTCGTGCCCGCAAGCTTTCCAGATTTTCGGGGGCAAAGGATCAAGAGGGGATCCCGAGGTGATGCCCATTGCCAGTTTCTCAAATTCTACTTGAGAGATTAAGGGGAAGGCCAGGAGACTATTCATAGGAGGGCTTGCTGACCTCGAGGAGTCAGAGTTGGTGGGGCCGACTCCGGGAGGGGTAGAGTGATTATATGACGGGGGGGTTGTCAGGTTGTTGATGATGGTCTCGATTTTATCGGTAAAAAACCGAGCGAGATTGTCACAGAGGGTCTGAGATGGGGGAATGGAGTTCTTGACACAGTCAGGATGTAAGATGTTATCCAGGATCTGAAATATACTTTTTGAGCTGTTAGCAGCGTTAGCTATAGTGGAGCAGTAATATTCCGATTTACACTTTGCGATGGCAGATTTGTAATCACGGAGTAAGTTCTTCCAGAGGGCTTTGTTGTTGTCACAGTATCCGTGTCTCCACTTTCTCTCAGCCTGTTTACAGGTAGATTTGAGGGATTTCAGGGAGTCGTTGTACCAGGGAGCAGGTGCTCTACCTTTGGGTTTACAGTGTTTTAAAGGGGCAGCTGAGTCCGTGATAGATGTAATTCTCGAGCTGAGGGAACTGTAATTATTTTCCACCGAGCTGGAAGGAGAGAAGCTATCCTGCACCTCAAAGACTTTGGTGGTGGTGCTGAGTATTTCTAGAGCCTTCCAGTTTCGGTAAGAGAATTGCGGTGGAGAGTAGTTCTTGGGCTTTCTTATTATGGCGTTGGTGATGAAGAGTTTGATGAGCGAGTGGTCCGTCCAACTCATGGGCAGAATATCGCCTACTTGCGTAAGATCGGAACTCGAAAAAATGAGGTCGAGACGATTACCTGCAGAGTGGGTGGGGTCCTTTATTAGTTGGTGAAGCCCTACGCTGTCACAAGATAACAGAAGGTTGTCTAAGCCTGTGTCCAGGCTGCCGTTTGGCCAGAGATTGAAGTCTCCAAGAATAATAAGTTTGTTGTGGGAGGTTGCCATATTTGTGATGATCGTAAGGAGAGCTTGCTGTTGCAGGAGGGAAAATGCCCCTGGCGGTCTGTAACAGATAATCACCGTAAAGGTGACTCCTGGGTGGCTGGTTATAGTCAGACCAAGGAGCTCAATTCCAGGTACAGGATCTATGTCAATGGTGTTTATTTGCCAAGCGGCTCGGAAGATGATACCAACTCCGCCGCCGCGGCCTTTGGATCTGGGAAGATGTAGAATGTTGAAGTTAAAAGGGCAGGCAGATGCTAGGTCGGTCTCACAATTGGCATGTGTCCAGGTTTCAGTTAGAAAGAGTACATCTAGTTGGTGTGAGTCTATAAGGAGATTAATTTCAGTGGCATGCTTTGGTAGAGATCTGACATTCAAGAGGCCTCCTACGATTAAGCCCTTGTAGATGAAGTCAGTTAAGGGAAAAGCAGTCTCTTCGAAGGAGAGCTTACCTTCATGCGCATACCCACGTAAATTGAGCAGTGCATCCCGGGTGTAGCAGGGGGATTGAGGGCTGAATTGGGCAGGGTAAGAGGCGCTAGGCGCGTCCTCGTCGCGGACGAGCGCAGACGAGCTTGCCTTAAGCGCGCCTTCGGCGTGCAATCGGCGTGCCCGCTGCGCTCGTCCGCTGCGCTTCCGGTACTGACACATGAGTATATAGTGATAGTAGGTGATGTGGAAGGGGGCGTGGCCAGCAAGAGATGGGCATGGCTATCGTCTCCCTCGGCGAGCAATGGCGCCAAGAAACGAGTCAATTCCCTTTCCCAACAGCTATTATTCAGCTGCACCGGGAATCAGGTCAGTATCAAGTAGAATGAAATGTGCAAATGAGCAAGGTTTTAAAAAGCAGTACAAGTTTTAAAAAAGCATAAACACCTCCCGGCTTTTCGCCTCAGGAGTATCACAAGAGGAGCAGCGCTAGCGTTCAGCGCGCCCTATTTATCTTTTGCGGAGGGGGCGTGGCCAGCAAGAGATGGGCGTGGCTATCGTCTCCCTCGGCGAGCAATGGCGCCAAGGAACCTGATCTGGTTTGCAGTGACTCCCTTCACAACAATCCAATTATCATCTGCTCAAGTTGAAGGTTTAACTACTTTGGTAATCTGGTTTACAGTTAATCGGAACCATACCATGTAGGATAAAAATTGGGTTCATTATATTTAGAACCTCATAAGTTTCATCGTAATAAACTGTCAAACTCCCATACCACCACAGGTTGCTCTTGCCCTTCCAAAAAAGGGAACTGTATTACCTTATGTATTCCATTGTTACAGTGCCTATTTACTCTGGAGTTTAGACCGAGAACGCAAATTAAGAGATTCTCTGTTTGGATACGTACGTGTACACTGGAATTATGGTACATGAGAGGAATACATTATGCAAAAGGTTGACCAAATTAAGCAGCAACAAAGGCAATTTATACAGGAAGACATTCCCTTGAAAAAAAGCTCTGTAAGACACTATGGGCCAGATGAATGAAGAACAAGTTTTGCGATTTCCTAACTGCGAATCCTTGCGATTCAAAATTAGAAAATCGCAAAACGGCATGTATGAAAGTATTTTTAACACGATCTGCGAATCTCATTGGGTCACAGATGACCTACCTCATTTTTTTTTTTTTAAATATGTTCTTATTGCAGATTTATCAACAAACAATGAATTATTTCGACCTTCACACCTCTAACCACCGTAAGTCACCGATCAACAATGCAATTGCACACAGCCATTTAGTACTAATGAAATGTATTTCTGATTTACAGATCCCTTGATAAAGGCGCTATCGCGCCGAAATGCATTGGGAGGTTACTCAATGAAATGAATATGAAAAAATGTTTGTGATGTGATCATGGAAAATCATTACAACGATGTGCATTAACATCAAAGAACATTATTTGAATTGAAAATAAAAACCAAAAATCTTTTTGAAAAACGAACGATTTTGTATTGAATTAATTGCTGGAGTGCCAGCATATACTTGTGCCCACGGAGACAAGCCGAATAGAGTCTTGCTATATCTGTTTGAATATTTCACTCCTGGGTAGGGAGTTAACCTTGGAGCACAGTGAACCAGACTACACAGGCATTACACGAGCAGTGCTCAAACGTACTTATTTTTTGGACACAGCCATTTAGCCCACATCCCGGAGGCCGGGCGGCATTAGCTACAAATCCGTCAAAGATAGCAAAGAAAAGATCGAACAGAGGCATCAGGTCAACCATACTGTTTAGTATCTGCTTTTCTATAACTCCCAACACCCCCCCAATACAGTTAACTGAATACAGATTCCAACCGATACCGATTAATAGCATTACTAACACAACTCAATCACACTCAGTCATCCTATGGGACACCCCCCTCGGAGACTCCTGACAGTCTACATTCAACCAATCTAACCACATCGTCGGGAACATGTCCCATGGATATTCCTCACACTGGCCCAGGCATGAGTCTAGCGTCAGCTAAATTGTCTCTGCTATCTGTACCAGTCCCCACCTGTCCCTCCACGTGTCCCACCCCCCTCAACTGCTGCTGGTGTGGGCCATGTTCACGTACACACAATCAGATCTGTTGCGACCTAAGGGACCCTCACATATGTATCTTCGCGTCCCATGGAGCCTCCTATACTGGCCTTCCCCTAGTCCTTGTCCTCTATTAAATAGTCCTTTAGGGCCTGCACTATTGCCTCCCAGGCCCCCGCCATTTCCAAGCCCTTTTCATTCGCCGCACGAGTGGCTTGTCGGAGTCTGACCGCACTCTCACTCCGGGCCCATTTCTGCAATTCGTTCGTCCATCGCCTAGTAGAGGGACCCTCTTTCAATTTCCAATGCCAAGTAATTTCTCTCTGGGACAAAATAAGGCCCAAGTCAATGAATTTGCTTGTTATTTTTGTCTTGGCCGTTTGAGGGAACCAGAGCAACAGACACGCCGCCATGTCGTATTCTACCTGTCTATCAGTGACTGCGTTAAGGATCTCCCCCACCTCCGACCAATACGACCCCAGTTTTGGGCAATCCCACAGCATGTGGTCCAATTCCACATCCGGTGTCAGGCATCTAGGGCATACTGCTTCTTGCACCTGGAAATACCTCTGGATCTTCCCCGGGGTCAGGTAGGCTCTGTGTATTACAAAGAAGTGCACCTGCTGAAACCGGGCATTCCTGCTCCCCTTCCATATCCTCCTAAGGATATGGCCCCAAGTCGCGTCCGGTATGGGTTTCCCTATGCTTTCCTCCCACTTTCGCTTCAAGACTGCGAGTGTCCCTAGACCTTCGTGCAGAATTCTAGATTCGAGGCATGTGACCGCCTTGAGCGTGCCCGCCGCCATTACAACATACTGGCAGGCCATTGTTGTACAGGGTTCCAATAATCCAGTTTTCCAATGTTTCCGTACCGCCGCTGTCACGACTGTGTGTAGCAGGAAGCTCCCATCAGGGAGGCCAAATTGGTCCTGGAGTACTCTGAAAGGCACCAACTCACCATCAACATATAGGTCGCCCATTATATGAAGGCCCAAGTCCTCCCAGTCCAGTAAGGGAGACCAATCCCCGCCATGCGGCAACGCCGTCAGCATCCCCAGAGGGATCTCCGGGGCATATGGGCGCGCCGTCCCCGCTCTCTTCAAGCTTCTATGCCAACACAGCCATAATGTCTTCTCCTCCACGGTCAGGTCCCGCAACTCCAGCTTCTGTTGCATGACAATATAGGATAGGATATGTCTCTGTATCCGTGTCCCTCTGTCTCTATCCGGGCCCCTGAATTCTCTTGCGACATGCTGTGTGAGAATCTGCAATTACGATGCCAGATAGTATAATTCGAAATCAGGAACCGCCATTCCCCCCTCAGCCTTAGGCCTCATCATCGTAGTCAAGGCTACTCGACGCCTCCCATGCCCCCACAGGAAGTCAGTAGTCAATGTCCGCAATTCTTTTAAAACCTGTTGAGGGATCCATATCGGCAACGTGCGAAAATAATAGAGCAATCGGGGCAAAGCCACCATCTTGAGCAGCGCCACCCTGCCTTGCACCGAGAGGGGGAGAGACGCCCCGAAGGTCATACATCCTTTCAGGGCCCTTATACAACGCCCTATATTCCCCTCCAGCATGTCGGTAGCCTCATGATATATGCGGACCCCCAAATAGGTGAAGCACGACCTTTCCCAGATGACATCTACGGTCAGGGGTGGACGGGGCATATCCGCGCGCAGCGGAAAAATGCACGTCTTACCGCAGTTGAACCTAAGGCCTGACAATATCTCAAAACACGACAGCATTGCAACTGCCCCCTCCAGCGCCGTCCCCGTGTCCTCCAAGAACATCAGCAGATCGTCCGCATATAGCGAAATGTAATGCGGGGTCCTGCCGCTCACAATCCCACCATACGCTACGCCCGATCGCGCTTGGGCCGCCAGGGGTTCTATCGCCAGCGCGAACAACAAAGGGGAGAGTGAGCATCCCTGTCTTGTGCCTCTGCACACCGGGTATTCAGAGGATATCACCGATCCCAGTCTCACCCTGGCCGTCGCGAAAGAGTAGAGAACTTTCTTCCAATGCCCGAATTGTTCTCCTAAGCCAAACTTCTCCAGCACCCTATCAAGGTACTCCCACTCCAGGCTGTCAAAAGCTTTTTCGACATCCACGAACAACACCGCCGGTATCTGATCCGGGTCCAGGTGGGTCCCTAGCACTCGAACAAGGCGGCGGATGTTAGTCGAGGTGTTTCTAGTGGGGATGAACCCGGCTTGATCGGCATGAATCAGCGTTGTCATGTGTGGCAACAGTCTGGTGGCCAGAATGCGACTCAGAATTTTGTTGTCCACTGTCAACATGGACAACGGCCTATATGAGGTCACATCGTTACCTTCCCTCCCGGGCTTCAGCAACGGAGCGACCAACGCCTCTCTCATCGAGTGAGGCAAGTGCCCTAGCTCCAACGCCTCGGAATAGACCTCCAGCAACCTGGGCGCCAAAACATCAATGTATTTCGCATAAAATTCAATCGGCAGCGCGTCCACTCCCGGCGTCTTGTTCCTAGCCATCTGCTTAATAGCCCCTCTAATCTCAGGCACCGTTATGTCGCGGCCCAAGTCCTCAGCGCTGTCCTCATCTAGCACCGGAAGTTGAACTCCCGCCAGATAGTCCCCTATGTCAGAAGCCTCAGCTTCCAGGTGACTTTGATACAGAGTCGTATAGTAACTCAAGAAGCGTGATAGGACTGCAGCTTGAGAATATACCATCTCTCCCGTTACCCCCCGTATGCTCATAATAGGGCTCCGGATTCGCTAGTCTTGCCAACAACGTGCCTACCTTATCCCCTTCCGCATGCACTTTAGTAATGTATAACCTATAATCATAGCTCCGCAGTCTCTCCGTTTCTCCTGCAACTAGTTCCCTCGCTTCCTGTAGCCGTGTGTGTAGTGTCGGTCGCTCCGGTCGCTGCTGCTCCAAGTCCCTCAACGCACCCTCCGCCTTCCCTACGTCAGCCAGGACCGCTGCCCGTTCACCCGAGAATCTACCAATACATAGTCCTCTTACCACTATTTTGAATGAGTCCCATTCCACTGATCTAGTGGTAGCCGTTCCCCCATTCTCGCCAAAGTAATGCTCGATACCCTCGCGGACGGCAGCACCGAAAACCTGGTCTTCCAATGTTTCTGGCCTCAGCCTCCACGTGGGGACCTCCGACCTCACTCGCTGCCACTGAACACAAGCTAATTGAGGGTTATGATCGGATATGGTCCTAGTTAGATATTCTGTGTGCGTCACCATGGCGGCTATCGGACCACTACATAGTATGGTATCTATTCGCACATGCAATTCGTGGATTGTTGAAAAAAATGAGTAATCCCTACGGTCAGGGTGGTGCCCCCGCCACACATCAAGGAGGACCCACCTTTCCTCCCAGTCCGTCCTCTGCTTGGCAAGCCTGCGAACCAGGGAGTCCGTCAATGGAAGGTGCGATCTGTCTAACCATACGTCTGTAATGGAATTAAAGTCCCCCCTAGTATCACAGGTCCCACCAGAAAGTGTGCCAGGGAACCAGACAGTCCATCAAAAAAGCGGGCCTGGTCTATATTTGGAGCATAAACACTGCATAGGACCACATCACAGCCAAACAAACTCCCCGCCAGCGCCACAAACCTACCATCAGGGTCCACTATCTGGTTTGCGGCCTGGAAAGGGACTCCCGCCCTCACCCAGATCAACACCCCTCTGGCAAACGCAGAGTAGGTCGTGCCGAATACCTGACCACGCCATCGCTTCTGCAGGGCATTACACTCCTGTTTGGTGAGATGTGTCTCTTGCAGCAGCGCTATCTGAATCCCACGTCTCACCAAATACGCATGCACCTTATAACGCCTTTGCATGGTTCGGAGGCCACGGACGTTCCACGTGAGACATTTCAGATTAGGTAACGTCCCCATTGTAATCATCCCTCATCCGCCCCATCTGCGCATCTCGTTCGCCCACATCATTGCAGCGCAATCCCACCAACACAACTCCCCCATCCCTCCCCCCCAGAACAGGACCCAATAACACATTATTAGCCCCCATCCAAACGTCCACTACAATACACACAAAGTTACTCTGTAGTCGCCACTACAGATAGCCTTAAGGGCAGCAGGAGGGTGGTTCAGAGCCCACAGGAGGCAGGGCACGCCACCACCCCGCACCCAAGACCCCATGGAATAGTCCGCAACAGTACCTGCAGTCTCTTAGTTTACCGGTTACAGCAACTCCGCCAGGGGCCAGCCGTCAGTAGTCTACTCCCGGAGGCGTCATTCGCTGAAGATCCCATCCGCCGTTTGGGGGGTGACCAACGGTCCCCCGGCACTGTCCGCATCTGAGAGTTCCGCGCCCGATTTTTCCCCTTCAACTTCAGATTCCGAGCCCACCGATGGTCCACCTTTTTGTGACCCTGCTATCACTGCTGTCGCCGCCAGAGCCACTCGTTTGTCTGCGGCCATTTGGGTGTCCTGCAGCGTCTTTTGGAGTTTGTTGCGTTTGCGGTGGCGCTGCGATTTGCGCACCTGGGCAGGCTTTGGCTTTCCGCGGTCCCCTCTACCTCTGCGGTCCGTACCAGCTCTATACGATTCAAGCCAAGTCCATGCGTCTTCAGGAGGCAGGAATAAATGTGTGTCGATCCATCCAGGATTACTCGTAACTTGGCCGGGAAGAGCAGAGAATATTGTATCCCTTCATCCCTGAGCTCCTTTTTCACAGAAAAGTAAGAGGCCCTGCGTTTTTGAACTTCCTGGGTGTAATCCGGAAAGATCGTGACCGCACTGTTCGCCACCTGGAAAGATCCTGCCGAGCGTGCCCGCTGTATCAGCAAATCTTTGTCTTTAAAATGCAGAACCTTGACCACCACCGGCCGAGGGGGGCGACCCGGCAGGGGCGGCTTGGCCGGAACCCTATGTGCCCTTTCAATTGAAAAGAAGGAGGACAGGCCCTCTGGGGCAACAACCGTCTTGAGCCAGTTCTCCATGTAAGCGACCATGTCATCCCCCTCTGTATTTTCGGGCAGACCCACTACCCGGATGTTGTTCCTCCAATTGCGACTTTCGGAATCCTCATCCCTCTTTTCCAGTATCGCCAAGCGGCCCAGCTCATCGTTCAGCTTGTGTTCCGCTGTCACCACTGCGGGCTTGAGGTCCTGAAGCATCAGCTCATTTTCCTTTACCCTGTCCGCCAGCTTGGAGTGGTCCGCTCTCAGGAGACCCAATCCCGTTGCGACCTGTGCAATGTCTTGATGCAAGGACTCCTTAGCAGCCGCTATGGCAGCCAGTATACCATCCAGGCGTTTATTCAGTCTTTGTTCCTGCGCCGTTCCCTCAGGGTCATTCCTGTCCCCTCGCCTGCTCCTGCCCCGAATTCGGCTTCATCTCACGGCCGTTCATGGACATCCAGGTCACCAGATTCACCGCCCCTGCTACGGGTGTTAGCAATTCGCTCTCCTGCTACCCAGCGGCAGGTCAGCACCCCCTCAGCCAGCTCTCCGCAACGTCTCGGTCCTCCCTTCTGCCCGCCTGCACCTCTCCAGGCCCCTGATCCGCCCGCAAAGCTCAGCTGCTCTTGCCACTTTATCTCCAGCAGGGCGAACTCTCCTCAGGCACTCCGGGTGAATATGGGCAGCTACCGCTTCTTCAGTGCGCCTTTCCTCATGGAACACCACTGACCACTTCACGACAGCACTACATCCCCGCCAAGGGGCACCGGCTGTTGAGTATCACAGTGCTCAGCCACCCAGATAACACTGATCCAACCCCCGGTGCTCGTGTCTCAGAGGGCAGCCCCTCCCCGCATTCCTCGCGATCTAGTGGGCAGCCAGATGACCTACCTCATGAATATTAATTAGGTAAGTCACAATTTACGACCCATTAGGAATTGCAAAAATCACAGGGATGGTATAATCCACCTCCACCCAGAGGCAATGCACAGACATGTCCATATATACCCTACCATGACGGTAAGAGGGTGGTGGGTTCATGTTGTCTTCCACGACCTCCCAACAACAAACCAGCATCCAATTTGCCATTCTGTTAAAAGACTCACCACAAAATCAATTATTTTCTGTTGAACCTCTGTAGGAAAACTGGAAAATACAAGGAAACAGTTCCTCACAGCTAAAAGCAGAGATGTAAGAGACTGTAACAGTAATGTTTGGTGAAGGTATGCCTGCTGGACCAAGTTGCTGCCCTGCAAATCTGATGGAGAGGCACACCAGCGAAGAGAGCAGTAGAAGAGGACACCGCTCTTGTAGAATGCGCTCTTGGCAAAGATTGTAGAGATCTTCCCACTTGCTGGTGACATAGGCTAATCGCTGAGGACACCCACCGTATCCCTGACGTAGTCTTCCGTATGCTACAAATAATTGATCTGTCTTCCGCAATGTAGCAGTTCGTTGGAGGTAGAATTTGAGACATCTTCTGATGTCTAGTGAATGCAAGGCTCTTTCTGCCGTTGTTTGTGGATTTGGAAAGAATGTCTTTAAAATCACCGGCTCATTAAGATGAAAGTCAGCGGGAACCTTTGGAATGTAGGTCGGATTGGTACGCAGCACCACTGAATTTGAGGTGAATTGCAAAAAAGGAGATTCGGTCGTGAACGCCTGAATGTCACTGACCCTCCGTGCTGACGACAGTGCTAAGAGTAAGGAAACCTTCCATGAAAGGAACTTGATATCCACTTTATGAATAGACTCAAAGGGGTGACGCATGAGCTGAGCGAGCATCACATTTAAGTACCAGGATGCAAAAAACGTCCACACCTATGACTATCCTAGTCATTTTGTATAGACCAAACTGCAGCCAATCAGGCGACAGCACCCACTAGAATGTTCTCCCCAGAGGCTCAGGCTCTCAGATTTTCTCCCACAGGAGTGAAAGCCACATAATCGCCTGAAAGAGCCTCTGAGGGGAGGTGGGCGGGTGCATGTGAATCTATGAAAGACACCAATACTGGAGAACCACAGCATCTAAAAAAGAGCAAAGAGGAGAAGGGAGAACAGAGGCTCACCTTATTTGAAAAGATTGCGTAGAACTGCTCTTCCCACCGAAGTATCTGCATCACTTGCAGTGTCCAAACAGTAATGTTTGGTGAAGGTATGCCTGCTGGACCAAGTTGCTGCCCTGCAAATCTGATGGAGAGGCACACCAGCGAAGAGAGCAGTAGAAGAGGACACCGCTCTTGTAGAATGCGCTCTTGGCAAAGATTGTAGAGATCTTCCCACTTGCTGGTGACATAGGCTAATCGCTGAGGACACCCACCGTATCCCTGACGTAGTCTTCCGTATGCTACAAATAATTGATCTGTCTTCCGCAATGTAGCAGTTCGTTGGAGGTAGAATTTGAGACATCTTCTGATGTCTAGTGAATGCAAGGCTCTTTCTGCCGTTGTTTGTGGATTTGGAAAGAATGTCTTTAAAATCACCGGCTCATTAAGATGAAAGTCAGCGGGAACCTTTGGAATGTAGGTCGGATTGGTACGCAGCACCACTGAATTTGAGGTGAATTGCAAAAAAGGAGATTCGGTCGTGAACGCCTGAATGTCACTGACCCTCCATGCTGACGACAGTGCTAAGAGTAAGGAAACCTTCCATGAAAGGAACTTGATATCCACTTTATGAATAGACTCAAAGGGGTGACGCATGAGCTGAGCGAGCATCACATTTAAGTACCAGGATGCAAAAAACGTCCACACCTATGACTATCCTAGTCATTTTGTATAGACCAAACTGCAGCCAATCAGGCGACAGCACCCACTAGAATGTTCTCCCCAGAGGCTCAGGCTCTCAGATTTTCTCCCACAGGAGTGAAAGCCACATAATCGCCTGAAAGAGCCTCTGAGGGGAGGTGGGCGGGTGCATGTGAATCTATGAAAGACATCAATACTGGAGAACCACAGATTACAGGTAAGTAACTATTGTTCTTCTCCAGTATTGGGGTGTCTTTCATAGATTCACATGCCTGATCAGAGTAGATAGCAGTACAAAACATCATGCTCATTAGACGGTACACCTATCACAGTATACATGTATGGTTAGAGAAAGAGGCTAACATGTAAGAATCAGCGTATAAAAAAGAGCAAAGAGGAGGAGGGAGAACAGAGACTCACCTTATTTGAAAAGATTGCGTAGAACTGCTCTTCGCACCGAAGTATCTGCATCACTTGCAGTGTCCAAGTCCAAACAGTAATGTTTGGTGAAGGTATGCCTGCTGGACCAAGTTGCTGCCCTGCAAATCTGATGGAGAGGCACACCAGCGAAGAGAGTGGTAGAAGAGGAGACCGCTCTTGTAGAATGCGCTCTTGGCAAAGATTGTAGAGGTCTTCCCACTTGCTGGTGACATAGGCTAATCGCTGAGGACACCCACCGTATCCCTGACGTAGTCTTCCATATGCTACAAATAATTGATCTGTCTTCTGCAATGTAGCAGTTCGTTGGAGGTAGAATTTGAGTCATCTTCTGATGTCTAGTGAATGCAAGGCTCTTTCTGCCGTTGTTTGCGGATTTGGAAAGAATGTCTTTAGAATCACCGGCTCATTAAGATGAAAGTCAGCGGGAACCTTTGGCATGTAGGTCAGATTGGTACGCAGCACCACTGAATTTGAGGTGAATTGCAAAAAAGGAGATTTGGTCGTGAACGCCTGAATGTCACTGACCCTCCGTGCTGACGACAGTGCTAAGAGTAAGGAAACCTTTCATGAAAAGAACTTGAGATCCACTTCATGAATAGGCTCAAAGGGGTGACGCATGAGCTGAGCGAGCACCACATTTAAGTACCAGGATGGAGGTGGACGTCGAACAGGAGGAAACATCCGAAATAATCCCTTGAAAACTTGCGGAATTATTCTTGATGAATAAAGGGAAGTAGTTCCGTCCTGACGGAACCTGGAGATGGCAGCCAAAAATACCTTTAGAATGGAGTGAGATAGACCCAATCTAGCCAGATGAAGAAAGAATGGCAAGATCTGTTCTGGTTTAGCATGAATCGGATGACGATTAGGCGAGTGACACCAGGCACAGAACCTTTTCCATTTGAGCTTGTAAGTCTTAATTGTGGCCGGCGCTCTAGCATTGGCTAGAACCTCTTGACAATCCGCCGGGATCCCTAAATGGGCGTATTCAATGTGTTGAGGAGCCTTGCTGCTAATTTCAAGGAGGCTTGGTCCCCCTTGTATGGTCAGGAGATTCGGTATTGGTGGCAACTGAATGGGATTGCACTCCGAGAGGAGGAGAAGTTGGGTGAACCAATACTGTCGAGGCCATCTGGGCGGAATGAGAATCAGGCGGCATGGTTGCCTCTTCATCTTCCGGATGACTCTGGGAACCCACGGAATTGGAGGAAAGGCGTATGCATATATCTGAGACCAGTTCATCGAAAGCGCATCCCCGCATGAGTTCCAGTGGGGAATCCAGCTTGCAAAGCGTAGGCATTTGCGGTTCTGATTCGTTGCAAACAAATCCAGGTCGGGGTGACCCCACTCCCGAAAGACTCGATCTAGAGTCGGGTGGTGGATCTCCTACTCGTGATTGGATATTGCAGACCGACTGAGGGAGTCTGCTAACACGTTGGAAATCCCTGGAACTTGAACTGCTGACAGATTGATTTTGTGATCCAGGGCCCAATCCCAAATCTCCTGTGCCTGCTGAGATAGTAGGGCCGACTTTGTACCTCCATGTTTGTTTAAGTAATGCATACTTGTTGTATTGTCTGTTCGAATCAGAACTGTGGATCCCCCGATGACTGCTCAGAAAGACTTCAGGGCTAGAAAAATGGCCCGTAGCTCTAGGAGATTTATGTGCCACTTCCTCTGTTGTACACTCCATTTTCCATTGACCGTCATTCCCTGAAGGTGTACACCCCATCCTTCCAGGGAGGCATCCGTGGTGATGGTAAACCTTGGCACTTCCGTCAGGAATGCACATCCCTTTTTTAGATTGTCTCTTTTCATCCACCATTGGAATACCTCCTTCATTCGAGAAGTTTTGTTGATCATGTCTTCGAATGACCCTGAAACTTGCACCCATTGGAGACTGAGTTCCTCTTGTAAGGGTCTCATTCTGAGGCGACAGTTGGGAATCAGAGGGATGCAAGAGCAGATCATCCCTAGGAAAGATTTGAACAGCCGAACGGAAACACACACTTTTTGTAGTAGTAGTGAAGCCATCTTGTAGATCTTGAGTTGCCTTTCTTTTGAAACGAAAGCCTGAGTGAGATGAGTGTCTAATGTGGCTCCCAGGAAAGACTTTTGTTCGAGCCGGAGTTAGATGGGATTTCTCAAAGTTGACTTAGAGACCCAGAGATTGAAAAAGTGAGAGGCACCTTTGAACATGACCTTTTGCTGTTCCAGAGAACTGGCCTTGATAAGGCAGTCGTCCAAGTATGGAAAAATTTGAATGCCTTCCAAACGAAGATGTGCTGCCACTGGAGCTAATATTTTCGTGAAAATTCGGGGAGCTGAACGAAGCCCAAATGGGAGAACCTTGAATTGAAAGTCCCTGCCAGCCACTCTGAATCTTAAGAACTTCCTGTGCCTGGGAAGGATGAGCACATGGAAATAAGCATCCTGAAGCTCGAGGGTTGCCATGTGATCCCCTTCCGAGAGAAAGTGGACAATTTCGTGAAGTGTTAACATCCGAAAGGAAAGTTTTTTGAGGTATTTGTTGAGGGCACGCAGGTCGAGGATAGGGCGCCATTCTCCTGACTTCTTGCGTATGAAGAAAAATCTCGAATAAAACCCTCTTCCTCTTTGAAATTGAGGAACTTTTTCAATCGCTCCTTTCCGAATCATTACATGTATTTGGGAGAACAGCTCTTTGAGAAGAGCTGGTAGTGGACCCTTTGGAGGAGAATTTGGAGAGGATTTACGAATTCCAACGCGTGGCCCCTGGCCACTACATCCAGGACCCATTTGTCTGTAGTCATTTTTAACCAATTCGATAAGAAACAGGATATTTTCCCTCCAATTTTCAGCTTTGGAATGGGTAGAGATGGTGGCAGGTTGTCCGTCTCATTTATTTTTGAAGGAGTCTCTTCCTCGATAAGAAGACTTCCTTCTTGCTTGAGAATAATTGTTTCCTCGCTGACCGTACGTTTGTTGCTTATACTGTTGGTACCTCTGATTACTTTGAGTGGTTTGATACGTACGTTGTTGAGAGTATCCCCCTCTGTTGGAAAAATTGCCACGTCCTCTTGCACCACGAAAGGACGACTTACGAAATTGCAGACTCTCCAGTGATCTTGCTGTCTCCGTGTCCTTCTTTATGGTCTGCAATGCTTCATCCACATGTTGGCCAAAGAGAAACTCCCCATCATAAGGCATGTCTATGATCTTAGCCTGAACCTCTTGGCGGAAGGATGTTGATTTCAGCCAACCTTGTCTTCTCAGCACTGCTGCACCCGCCAATTGCCTGAAACCAGTAGCTGCTACATCTACTGCAGCATCAATCATCTCTGCAGAGGTACACTCTCCTTCATGCAATATCTTCTTTGCCTCAGATCTTTCGGGTTCCGGAAGCTTTTCAATGTATGGCGATATGTCTGATCACATCTGCTTATCGTATCTCCCTAATATCGCTAGGGAGTTTGTAGCACGGACAGTAGTTGCAGCTATAGTCGAAACCTTTTTGCCGATGGAATCCAGACGTCTGCCATCCCTGTCTGGTGGAGCGGTTATCTGCGAAGATGGATTCCTGGCACGTCTCTGAGCCGCTTGGGTGACAACTGACTCCGTCTTCGACTGTCCTATAAGGCATGCTGGCGAAGTGAGAGGTGCCTTGTATTTCTTATCTACACGAGACAACACTGCAGGGAGAGAATTCGGTTTTGACATTATCTTTAGACCCTCTTTCCAAATAACGTCAATTATTGGAATTGTCTTAACCTATTTCTGTGGTTGATCTTTAAAATCATACAGGAAACAGTCATCCTGTTTAGTTTCCATTGAAATTAAAAATCTTTTTGTTGCTTTTTCCATTATAAGATGGAATCCTCCGATATCCACAGGCGGAGAGTCCGCAGCAGGTGGGTCAGTTGGAGAAGCGGTTTGTGTTAGATAATCGTCCCACTCCGACAACACTGATTTATCATCCACCTCTCCTTCTTCTCGGTCTTCATCAGAAGTGACATCCCCTTGTGTATGGTGAGATGGTATTGGCGAAGGAGGGACTGTAGGTCATATCTCTGATGCTGGTACCGGAGAAGATTGCCTTGGAGGTCTAAAGGTTGCCATAGATGCTTGAGGCATAGGCGTAGAAAGGTGTGATTTGCCCGATTCAGATGGTGGGAACCGGCGATAGTAGTCGTTTAGCATATATTGTAAATTGTTGAGGAGATCTAACGGCATCTGTGCCGTAGGCCCAGAGGTAGGAACCCGAACTTTAGGATCTAGGAACTGTTCTTCTTCTTCTTCTTGATCCTCATCTTGGTACTTTATAAGCAGCTCAGATGGACTCCTGGCTGCACGAAACCTCTCATCCTCATCAGATTCTTCATCCTCCTCAGAGTCTAACAGTTGTTCTGGCAACTTCAGCGGGGAAAGATCTGCCAAGGAGGAGCCCCGTCTTTCCAATAAGGAAGCTGTTGTAGACGGAGAAGCTAATGAGACTGCCGACGGTGCAGCAGACTAGACTTGTAGCTCCTTACAGGATGAGAGAGGAGGCGTCGACGGAACAACCGTCAACGGTGCCGTCGACAGAGAAGGTGCAACAATAGAGACCGTCGACGGGACAGTAACCTTCCTCGACGGGACATTCATTGTCGACGATGTTTTAGACGACGTCTTCGTCGACAAGGCAATCTTCGTCGACGATGCTCTTGATGAAGAGGTGGTCTTCGTCGACGATGGGGCCGTCGACGACGATGTACTCTTCGTCGACGATGGGGCCGTCGACGGCAGGGTGGTCTTCGTCGACAAGGACTCCGTCGACGGGCTGACTTTCGTCGACGAGGTCTGCGTTGTTGAGGTAATCTTCGACGACGATGCGCTCGTCAACGGAACCTATAGAATTCTCGTCGATGATGGGGCGTGGGCGATCAATGGCATTACCTTCGTCGACGAGATGGGCCGAACTGATACTGAGACCAGCGTAGACGGAGAAGAGGCTGAAGCCATTACCATCTTTGGCTTCGGCGATGAGAAGGTAACGGTCGACGTTGAAGATGTGCCGACGATGATAATCGTCGACAGAGAAGCCGTCGTCGACGCTGCCGTCAACGAAGTCATTTTCTGAGGTAAATTTTTTTGAGATAGTCTCTTGGAAGATGAAGACTTTCCAGACTTTCTCGGGGTCGTTCCAGGTCTAGCTTTAGAAGGTGGAGATGCCTTTTTTGAAGTAGAAGCCGAAGGCACGCCAGAATCATTGGAGGATTGGACTGTTCTCTACACCTTTGCCCCAGGAGAAGTTATCTCTACCTCAGCTTTCCTCTTTCTAGAGGACATAGTAGACCCCGAGGCTATACTCCCTAACTGAGAAAGGGGGTTATCCTGGTCCTTGATCTTCTGCAGCCACAGGAGAAGACAACCTTTCCTGTCTCTGAGGGTCTTCTGAGGAAAGGTTCTGCAGATCTTGCACTCCTTTACCTCATGGTCTGGATATAGACAATAAATACATTTCTTGTGGGGATCTTTCTTAAACAGCCTAGGCTTTCCACAAGATTCACAAGGTCTGAAGAGGGATTTAGAAGATGACATCTTCAAGAAGGAAAAAAACAACCAAGTTGTGAAGTACTTAGCAGAGCTCAGGGAGACTCCCTTCACACGACGTGCGGTAGAAAATCTGAGAGCCTGAGCCTCTGGGGAGAACATTCTACTGGGTGCTGTCGCCTGATTGGCTGCAGTTTGGTCTATACAAAATGACTAGGATAGTCATAGGTGTGGAAGATTTTTGCACTGTAGCTTAGGGCTACTTTACTTCCTGGTTGGTTATTACCAAGGTTTTTGGTTTCCAATAGGCATATTATTGCTTTTTATGTACCGTGGGACTCCCACTCCGACGACGGGGAATGGTTCAGGCATGTGAATGTAAATGTAAATGTGCTGGACTTGTAAAGCGCACAGCTGCCCGTAAGCGTCCCGGCGCTTGCTCAGGGAACCCGTCCTGGTATTCCCCTGTGAGAAACCCCGGCAGGGTGTCCACAAGGTGAAAGCCAGGCATCCCGCCGCGAGGGGCCGTAGTGGAGATTAAGCAAGCTATTGCCCAGAGTCGCAGAGTGTGACCCCGTGAGTTGAGTAGGCACCAGAGCGAGAATTGTCGAGTCCGTGGAATTTTGAGCCCGAGACCCGCCGAGACGGGGAATCGAACCCTGGTCCACGGTCGATCTCAGCTTCCGGGTCTGCCGCCTCTAACCACTGAGCCACACTTTTCCACCATCTATGAAAGACACCCCAATACTGGAGAATTAAAGATATCCTCAAGCAGCCAGTTGCTCATAGCTGGCAAACATGAGATACTGCCATTTAAGCCCAATCACCTCGTTGGCCAGAGGTTTTATCACAAAGATTGGAACCTCAAGTGTAGAGATGACATCAGGTTTCAACTTTGTCTTGGGCTGCAGAGAGTGTCCCAGGAGTGCCTCAGGGACACAACACACTAGTGGTTTGAATCAAACTGACACTCTGCTCTTATCCAGGGTCATATCCCATCTCGCAGAAAGGCTCTTGCCTGCCTGGTCTCCCCTACAGGGATCACTGTCCACCCCACCGACCATTTTAACTTGCATGATCGTTTTTACCAAAAATAGTTTGCTCTGTAAACAGTTCAGTTCCAATCTATTATTCTTAATTCTAGTACTATTGCCTCAGGACAGCTTTGCCACAAGGAACCAAACGGGTTTGCAGTGACTCCCTTCACAACAATCCGATTATCTTCTGCTCAAGTTGAAGGTTGAACTACTTTGGTAATCTGGTTTACAGTTAATCTGAACCATACCATGGTGGATAAAAATTGGGTTCATTATATTTAGAACCTCACAAGTTTCATCGTAATAAACTGCAAACTCCCATACCACCAGAGATTGCTCTTTCCATTCCAAAAAAGACAACTGTATTACCTTATGTATTCCATTGTTACAGTGCCGATTTACTCTGGAGTTTAGACCGAGAACGTAAGTTAAGAGATTCTCTGTTTGGATACGTACGTGTACACTGAAATTATGGTACGAGAGGAATACATTATGCAAAAGGTTGACCCAATTAAGCAGCAACAAAGGCAATTTATACAGGAAGACTTTCCCTTGAAAAAAAGCTCTGTTAAGACACTATAGGCCAGATGAATGAAGAACATGTTTTGCGATTTCCTAACTGCGAATCCTTGCTATTCAAAATTAGAAAATCGCAAAACTGCATGTATTAAAGTATTTTTAACACGATCTGCGAATCTCATTGGGTCACAGATGACCTACCTCATGAATATTATTTAGGTAAGTCACAATTTGAGACCCATTAGGAATTGCAAAAATCACAGGGATGGTGGCCTGTCTGTGACTGCTTTTAAATAAAGCAATCTTTTTTTTTTTTGTAAAGCAGCACATTTTCCTTAAAGTAAACAGGATGATCTAAGAAAAGAAAAAAGAAAAGTTTTCCTTTTTGTTTTTAAGAGAAGGCAGTGGTACTTGGGACCACTTATTGCTCCTAAAAATGCTTTTACAAGCATTCACAAACGGAAAGGGGTGCCATGAGGACACCTTCCCATTTGCGAATGGGTTGTCACCTACTTTAACTAGGTGGTAAAATGCAAATGTTTTGCGACTACATTCACGGTCACAAAACATTCATACATACCATTAGGATTCGCTATTTGGAAGGGATGCCCTTAACACGCTCCTTCTAAATAGCGAATCACAAAATAGGTTTTGATACATGTAAAAAGCCTTTTTTGCATCGTAAACGGGCCGATTCTGCAAATGGGCCTATTTGCAAACACAAAATTGGTTGATACATGTGGCCCTATAACACATTTCATACCAATATCAATATTTTACATTTGCGATAGGTCTGACGAGAAGGATTCAAGACATGACAAACTCAAGGAGAGTATGATTCTTTCATAATCTTAGGGTCCAGTTGAAATAGTGCCCCCTCTAAAACCAATGGCAGTAAATATGAATTTGTGATTGCAGCAAAATGACAACACAGGTATCATTGTATCAACCCATAGGAATTATATTCAATTACTTAAGGTTGACAAAATCTCTTCTATCTGTTCATCAAATGGGGATGTTTACACCATCTGGTCAAAAGCATCTCCTTTGTAAGTGTTTGGTTACAGCTAGAAACTGCAGCACTGTACCAGGTCTGCAGAAATTGTAATTACATTTAATCTGTTCCCTCTTGAAACAAAATCTTTTGTGTTAAAATCCGCAAATTTCTGCAGCAGAAGATGGATTAAGTGGAGAGTGCAGCAACTTCATATTTATGCAGAAAATACTGTGGTCGCACAATCTTGTAATTTCAGTAGACCTGGAAATTGCAGTTACCTTCACAAATGCACTTTAAGCTACATAACCAAATTATGTCTCTTGTAGTCGTGATTTAAAAAGAATATATCCGTCTATATCTACTGCATTCCATTAGGTAATATCTTGTGGGGAAGCTTTGTTGTTTCTTAGTAAAAGAATGTACATGCTAACCAAGGAGCATATGTATTCAATATACCTTTAACTAGTTTCCAAAATGCTTTAATTCCTGTGATATTATTTATATAACTTATTATCCGAATATGCTATTTACCTATTTTAACTGTATTGTTAAATTAGTCCTTGTGTAATAACACTATGCCATAATATCTTTCTTTCTCTTCTTTGTTCTATTTACTATGTCAACTGTTTTCTCTTTATTACTTGTTTGTATTTGCGTTTTATTTATGTGGGTTTGGTTTATAGTTATAATAATGTATTTACATTTTCAGCAGCGTCAACTTTGGTTAGTAAATAGTTATTGTGATTTCATTCACCATTTCAAAATATTTTTCGCATAAACCGTGAGCTGGACACCTGAATAGTTGTACAATTGTTTGTTTTATGTATTTACAAACATCTATGCCTTGACTGTTCTCATTCTAATACTTACAAAGTTTTTGGTGAAATTCTAATGAACTAGACAACAGAAAAAACAATCCCCTGTATGTCTGCCCGTCGCAGCAGTTCTCCGAGACTAAATAATCACAGTGGCTTCCTTTAGAACATGTGAACGTCAACTATATGATGTCACCCCCTCTGCAGACACACAAACCAGCAGTCCCCTTCAGGCCCAGTCATACAAATATAGGCTCAGTTTTAGAAGACTAGACAAACCTCCCTGTCATTCAAGGATGAAGGGATGCCATCCACTGCAGCACCGTACGAAAGGCTTACAGAAGCACCACACTGCCATTACCATGGATATATGTTAACTCTTGCCTACACTCGGACTAGCATACTCACCACCCAATTAGTTTCACATTTCAATATACTACTTCACCACAAATCCTTTATGGGTTCCGGAGTACCGTGCTACTCGCTGAAAAAACGCTTTGACGCCTCGTCTGGGGAAGTAAGCGCTAAATCAATGCAATGACAATACAATAGCAACGGAGCACGGATGACGCGGTTAGCAGTGTGTCACCAGTAACAACCAAAATCTGAAAGGCGACAGTATCACAGGGCAAAAGGGAGGGAGTTATGACAACATGAGCAGAAAAGACGGACAAAGGATTCAAGCACAACATACTCTACAGAAACTCAGTGAAGAATCCACAGGCAGATACTGTATCCACCAGAAAAAGCGTTACTGAAGGTAAGTAACTTGTTCTTCTCATTGTACATCTGCCTGTGGATTCCTCACCTTTTGAATTGAATCCCCAAGCAGTCCCACTCCCTGAGGAAGAAGCCCACCTATGTTATACCAAACAATCTTGCAGCAAAGAGTGTGCAAAGTGGACCTTCTCTCCTCACCTCCGAGTCTAAGCAATAATGCTTTGTGAAGGTATGGAGGGAGGCCCATGTTGCCGCCGTGCAGCTGTCTACAACAGGGAAACCTCTACCTAAAGCCGAAAAAGAAGACTTAGCTCTGGTGGAATGAGCTCGAATACCTTTAGGAGGTTCTTTCTTGGCCAAGGCATAGCAGATCTTATCTTGATGCAGAGGATGATCCACCTGTACAGTTTTCTCTTGTGGACAGCCTTTCCCCTCATCTTGCCCACATATCCAATGAAGAGCTGGTCGTCCAAACGGAAGTCCTTAGTCCTGTCCAGGTAGAAGCTGACCGCCCTCTTAGGGTCCAGGTGGCAAAGTCTCTCCTCCTTGGAAGGGTGAGGGGGAGGATAGAAAGTGGGTAGAGTTATAGATTGCCCTGGGTGGAAGGGAGTGACCACCTTAAGCAGGAAAGCAACTCTGGTCCTAAGAACCATCTTATCTGCATGAATTGAGGAAAATGAGGGCTTAGAGCTAAGGGCCTGCAACTCACTAACCCTCCTGGTGGAAGTAATTACAATCAGAAATATTGTCTTAAATGCTAGGAATCTCAATGGACAACTATGCAGGGGTTCAAATGGAGACCCCTTCAAGAAAGTAACAACTAAATTCAAATCCCTCTGAGGCATGATAAAGGGGAGTGGTAGGAAACATATTAGTGAGGCCCTTAATTAATCTCAAGAGTATGGGAGATTTAAACAAAGAGGGTTGGTCTGGTAAGGAAAGAAAAGCCAACAAGGCAGACAAGTAGCATTTGACCATTGCTACTGCACAACCCTGTTATGCTAGTAAAGAGAGCAACTGAGAATATCAGACAAATGGGCTTGTAAGGGATCAATCTCTGGCCCACCTACCGGTGTAGACAGATTTGTCAGATTGTCTTCTGGACGATAAAATAACATCCACCACTTCCGGTGGCAGAGAGAAAGAGCTCAGGTTTCCCCATTTAATCTCCAGGCATGCAGGTGTAGGCTCTTGTCATGATCCATACCAGGATTCCTCTCAGTGCATGTATTCCTGCCAGTACAGTGAATATGTTTCACTTTCTGTCTCACTCAGCTGTTATTGTATGCCTTGGTTTTCGTTTCTTGTTTTATTGTTTGTTTTAATGGTGATCATACTGTTACCATGAGTTACAAACTGGCACTTGAACGCTTCTTACATAACCAGTAGCTGGTACATATGAACTGGAGCATGCATCCTCCACACACAATACATGCTTAATTAGGGATGCGCGTATTTGTATTTTGCCTGCTGCTCCTTTTTTTGCAAAGAGACGCTACGTACTTCAGTTTGGCCGCTATAAAGAGCGGCCGCACCCATGCGCCTCTCGCGGATTATTGCAGCTCTTCACGTCGCGTTCCAGCACTCTTCGTCCAGATTCTGCTTGTTCGTTTGGAATGAGTGTCCAATTGGAGATAAGGCACTTACAGGTTTGGGCAGAACTTCCTGACTGTTTTCCAGCGTCAGGTAGGAAAAGACTTGAATTATTTTGTTCCAATTCAAGTTTGTGTTTGGAAGCTCTCAAGCTCGCACATGTTTTTTCTACTGTAACGCGCACGTGCAGTTCAATGTGCGCTCTTTATTTACAAACTATTTAAGGCAATTGAGATAGTATTGTTGGAACCATTAGAGATGCTTGATTATTACTCTGATTGCTAGACTCGAGCTTTAATGTAATGCCGTTCATTGGTGCTTTTGAATTACAAGGCAACGCAGTTCATTTAAATCAAGAAGCATAAAGAAAAGACTTATTGAGAACATTCTTACTGCTGACAATTCATAGACACAAGATGATTTACAGAAAGACCAATTGAGTTCTTTTATTGCATGAACAATTTCATTAATGAATCACAGTTTCATACTTGGGAAGAGCTCTATAGGAAATAAGTAAAAGTGCTAACAGACGTTGTTACTCTCTCAGCATAATGAGTGGTTAAAGAACAATTCATTTCTTGGATTCTATGGTATTTTCCTTTACAGGTTAAGATTGTTTCTATATTTCATATATGATAATTGAACTAAAGAGAAAGGTGATCAAGATTCACACTGCTGTACCATCTTCGTTCCAGATCTCCCTCCCCGCAGTACCCTCCCTAATTCCCTTCACCTCGTCTGGCCACTTTGATCCTCTAGGGTTGAAAGCGCAGAGTCAAAGCTGCCGGAAGGTGGGTGTCAGGGCTCACAGGAGGTTTCCTCCTTGCAGCCCTGTTGTGGCCCTTACATCTGCCCCTTCTCCACAACATTCCAGATTTAAGGCATCTAAGATGGCCGCCAGCACATCCGCTGTTTAGCGGTCTAGTTTTCAGCCTTCCTGTTTCTGAAGCTCTGATGAAACGCACACCTACGTTCTATGGCGCACTTCACCGAGAGCTTTCCTGGGTGTAGACCTACCTCCCAGTTGTCGCGGAAAAGACAGTTGGGAGTCGTCCTGGGTGGCGTCGGTTCATCAGCGCCGGGTTTCCTAATAAAGAAAAAAAAACTCAGGTTAGTGATTTTAGATGCGCATGCCTGTGATACAGAAAGCTGTGCACAAGTCAAAGAGAGCAGTGTCTCGATTCAGAGCAGTTGTAGAGAACGTCGAACGGAGGAGAGGTGTGCAAAACTACAATGATTAAGGCACCTGAGTTTGTTCTTAAAGTCTTGCCATAATTCTAGTCAACCCGAAATTTGTACATACTTGAGGAATAGCCTCTGCTGAAAACTTTAAGTTGGTGGCAATTCTATTGGAACTAGTTAATGCACGTGAGCGGTATCACGCTGTAGAGAGTGTTGGTTGGTTTATTTTAAGGAAGACAAATTGAGTTACTCTCCTAAAACTGTGTTTGTGAGAGTTATCACAGAACACAGAATATTCCTTTCTGAAGACTTTAGGAAAGCAGTTGACATGTAGTATTCGAGTTCACAGTCAAGAACCTTTATAGTTTAATAGTCCTATGCACATAGGTGTCTCGAGTGATAAAAGCTGAAGAAGAAGATATAGATAGAAAGCTAGAGTTAAACCAAGTAAGTCAGTGAGAGAAAACAAACAGACTCATTAGTGGAAATTATAGTGAATGTACACTTACCTTATATTATTTTCCTTTGAGGAACAGTCACAAGAAGTCTGGCTTCATCTGTGAATTAAAGAAAAAAAGAACATACACCAATAAATTTATATTCACTTTTCGAAATAAAAGAAGAGAGGCAAGCCCATAGAAGGTTCCTGGTAAGATAGGTTATTATAATTAAATATACAGGAGTTCAATAGTAAAGTAAGGTTATAATTGAAATGCATTCATTTACAGCTCAATAAGAAGATTAAAAGAAGAAGAGGCAGATAACCAAAGAAGAAAACGGGCAGTCTCTTCTCTATCACATTCCTCTTTCACCCTTGGTACTTACCTGCAAAGGATAAGCTAAACCTAGCAGGAACGTATTGAGAGGAGCATTGGGAAAAGGAATCATTCTGCTCCTGCGTGGTTACAGGGTTACTTAAATCCTGACAGTGGGCTACTTGAGGGTACTGCTCCCAAGGAACTAAGACCCTGACAGCTCTGGAGGTGGGGTGTGTAGAACCTGCCTCTGCTACTGTGAGAGGAGGTCTGCCCTGAGAGCGAGATGAGCTGAGGGTGCGATGAGAGGTAAAGGAGGTCTGTATAACACACCCTTCTTGGCCAGTACGGAGCGATCAATATGACTTGGGCCCGGTCTTGGCGAATCATCCTCAGAACTCGAGGAATCAAGGGTATGTGAGGAAACACATAAAGAAGCTGTGAGCCCCAGTCTAGATGAAACGCACCCCAAACGCTCCCCGCATCGGATACTGGAGACTGCAGAACGACAGGCAGTGTGTGTTCTCATGAGTGGCAAACAGGTCCAACTGAGGAAACCGCCACAGCCTGAAAATATGATGGATCACCTCCGAATGGAGACACCACTCTTGATCAGATAAGTACTGCCAACTGAGACTGTCTGCATGCACATTCAGCTCTCCAGCCAGATGATTCCCAATCACGCAAATCTGATGATCCTGAGCCCTGGGCTAGAGCCGCAAAGTCTCTCTGCAGAGACGATACAACCCTACTCCTCCCTGTTTTTCTATGTACCACATCATGGTAGTGTTGTCCGTCAGGACCTGAACTGACCGACTGCTGAGGGAGGGAAGAAAGGCCTTGAGAGCCAAACATATCACCCGCAATTCTAGAAGATTGATGTGAAGCAGTCTTTCCTCTGGAGACCAAAGGCCCTTTACCTCTAGATCTCACAAATAAGCTTTCCGCCTTAGAGTGGAGGCATCAATTATAACTGTGGCCACTGGAGAAGGAGGTTGAAGCAGCTTCCCTTGAGACAGGTTGGCCGAAACACTCCACCATAACAAGCAGCGGATTTATGGGACTGCCAACCGATCACACCCTCGCTGAGGCATTTTTACTAAATTAGCCAAGATCTCCTATGTTTGGCGATCATTCTATTGCTGCGGCCTGACCCCAAAATGGCGGCTACAAATTTATAAATGCCGAGACCGTTGTGCCAACGTCGAGGGAATTGAGCTGTGCGGTGCGTGCAGGCGGGGAAATAATACAATTGTTATGGAAGCAGTACGAGGCGAATGCGTGAAGCAATATGGAGCGGGAACCCGAGAAAGACTGCTCCCTGGTGAGCACTCCCCTGGAGGAGCATTAAGATATAACTCAAGCCCGGCTGGCATGCGTGGGAGCACCGCCAGGGCAGGGAAGCGCAGCAGCCTCAAGAGACAGTGCGCAGAGTGCAGCAGCCCCAACAAAACTGAGGTGTGTCTGGAGAGGGATGCTAAGGAAAATGCCCCAGCGGAGGCAGCCCCGGGAGACACCAGTTAGACCCGCTTGAAGAGCTGCCTTAACACTGCACCTGGCTGCCGGGTCCTGGGAGCACTGCATGTGGGATCAGGGGAGGGCCTCGGACTGTATGGTCCACACATTGCGGTCCCCTAACACCGGGAAACACACAGCCCAAGTGAACAGGAAGGAAAGGCGGCCCTGCCGCACGTATGGCAAGGCGCACCGCCCCCCCTGTAAAGTTGGAGGTGGAGGGCCCTAGGCCCGCATGTCAGGAGCAGCAATGACGGACGCAGACACCAGATGAGGGTAGTAGGAATGGCCACGAGCACGTGCGCTCGGCCCCTTTTATTGCCAGCGTCATGTGACACCATGACGTCTGTGGTGGGTGGGTGTAACGTGTAATACAGACACTCTGAACACTAGACCGTGTTCAGGCTAGGACACTACATCCCTCCCATTTTTTAATTGCAAAGACCCACATTCAGAAATCAACCTGTGGGGAAAATAACATGTATCAGGATGCAGTAAAGTGTTCAGCTTCCGCAGTGTCTTTCTATCCGCCGCTGCTTGGAATCACAGATGATGTTCAATCTGTTGCGGGGAACATCAGTTCACAGTGTCACCGGTGTGGGGGTGCTCGATGGAACCAGTCTATTGACGACTCAGCTATAAGATTGTCCTCACAGTCCTTCTTTTGCTCACTTCCATGGCGACGGGTGCAGTTAGAGTTCTTGTGGTTCGCCGGGGAATGATGCACGATTTCCGGTCTTGGCCTTAGCTTTATTTGTAGTCTGTGTCCTACTTGGCAAAAGGCAGATCCGTTGCAAGGCATCCCTCTCACTAGGATGACCCCTCTCGTTGGTGTTCCCCTGCCACGGGATATCCTTGAGGTCCTCTTTCTCGGATTCGCGCTGGGCTGGATGTGTCCACATCAGTTGTTCCTGCGCCGCCGTCAGTGGGGGTATGGAAGAGACGATGTGTCTCACCTCAGATTCCGCAGCCTCGTCCCAAGGTAGCTGTTGGTTTCTGTCTTTGCTTGCGATGTCTTCGCCCTCCCCTGACCTTTCGGATGGGCATCGGAGGACCGTCTCTCGTCGCGGGGACTGCGTCCCGGAGGCCTCTGCCCCTGAGTCACCACGGCTGGCATGTGTCCAGTGTCCGTGTGACCCCAAAGGTGGATGTCACTAACGGTCTCGCTTGCTCCTCTCCGCAGATCCTGGGTGTGCGGAAACATCGTCTGTCAGCTGGTTTTCTTTGCCACTGGTGTTCTTCCGGCCTCGTGTTCCTCGCACCGTTGTCCTGGCACTTGTCGCCTTCCTTCTCTTCGGGAGCGTGAGTGGTCTTCCTGCACTCCTCTCTCTTTCCTTAGTTGGTTCACTGTGGGGACGTTGCTTCGCACTGACATCTCCTTCTACTCATAACTGTGGCAACAGGCCACATGGATATACTTCCTTCCTTTTCACGGTGGCAAACGTGCCACTCAGATCTCTCCTTCTTTTCTTCCTTCCTTTTCGCGGTGGCAGACGTGCCACTCAGATCTCTTCTTTTCTTCCTTCTTTTTTCGCGGTGGCAGACGTGCCACTCGGGTCTCTCCTTTTCTTCCTCCTGCATCGCGACATCACTTGGACCGATCTTGTGTCTTCTCTTCTGACCTGGGTCCTCCATGCAGTGCGCGCACCCTGCATGTGTACCCCTGGTCTTGTCCCCGTCGAGGACACTTTCTCCTTCTTCCTCAGCAGCCAGAGTTGGTGTCGCGAACCTTCTTTTCTTGATGCTTTCTTTTCTTGATGGTTGTTGGTGACGTTCGGGGGTCCATGTTTGTAGACCTGTTCATGGTTGAACGTCCTGGACCGGTTGGTGGTCCACTTCTGCCGATGCCTGGCAGTTTGCTTTCGGTCGTCCTGTCGGACTTTGCGCTACAACAGTTCCTGGGGGACCCGTTGTGGGTCAGCACTTGATGGTCGATCATTCTGGGGATCGGCTCCTGGGAGGCGCCATGGATCTGTCGCGGGTCGGCACTTGATGGGCGATCGTTCGCGAAGATTGTTCTGCGCGATGGCGCTGCATGCATTCTTCTTTCTGCTTGCGGTGGCTGTGCGTCGCCACGTGGCGTGTTGTTTGCGCACTTACTGTTCAGGGTTCGGGGACGCCTGTGGCGTGACGTTGGGTACTTGCTGCTTTGGCTGTCGTCGGGTACTTGATGCTTTGGACCGTTGGCGGGAGTAGTTGATGATGCGGTGAGCGCCTGTGGCCACAAGGCGTCGCTGCTCTCTCCGTCCTTTGATCGCGGCAGTCGTTTCCCTGGACGTTCTTTTAGTGCTTGGCAGTCGTTTCCTCCAGACGTCAGTGCTTGGATGCTTTGTGAGGCATTGGTGCCTTTTCCCACGTCGCGTTGGAAGTGGCAGTCGCCGACTCCTTGCTGGTGTGTGTGGGTGTCACTGGCGCTGTTGCGCAGTTACTTGCTGCGTGAGGTTGGATGCTTTCTTGCGTTGTGCAATGCTTGTTTTAGTTCTTTTTTTTTTTTTTAAATGCAGGTGCGCTTTGCCTTTTGGCCACTGGGTGGCAGTGTTCACTGTGTCAGCAGCCTGCCTTGCTTGATACCTTCTTCGCAGATTGAGCACTCTATTGTCTGTGCTCTCTCGGTGCACAGGGGGCTGGGGTTGGAGCTACTGCTGCCTTCCTGTTAAGTCCCTGTCCTTGGGTGCTGGGCACCGGGCTGCCCTCCTAGTAAGTCCGTCTCCTTTTCCTATTTACCGGTGGGGGCAGGAGGCATAGGCATGGAGGCGAGGTACTTCAGTGGCTATGTGCAGGGGGGGAGGACCATGCTCAGTGTCTTGCTGGTTAATCTTTGGCGGTATTGACCGCTCTGCCGGCACTCTGCTCCTCACACGGAGCACTCAAGGAGGGGGCACCTTTGTTATTGGCGGCGCGGCCGCTTCCCGGCACTTTGTTCCTGCCCGCTAGGTGGGAACACCTTAGATCGCGGCCGCACTGGCCGCATGCAGGCGCTTCCTTCTTTCCCCTCCCCGCCCGCTGCAGCCTCGGCAGTCCTCGCGAGGGGGGGGGTGTGTTGATGCTTCTCGGCTCTGGCGGGCGGGGGGGGCAGTGGAGACGTTTCCCCCGCAGGCAGGGGAAGCGCGTCGCCCCCTTCACTCCTCGCTGTGTGGGTGCACTTGAGGCAGGCCGCGGGTAGGCTCCGCCGGCTCTGCCTATATAGACGCTGGTACTCCTCCGGCCCTGCAGACTCTGCTCACCGGTCTCCCGCCGCAGCAGCTTCTACTCGCACACGCTGCGCGGCGGAGACCTGCCACTGACATCGCAGACCGCGGGTAGGCTCCGTCGGCTCTGCAGTTTCTTTTCCTTTCGGGGTGCCGTCGGCAGGCCGCGGGTGGGCTCCGCTGGCGTTGCAGAGTCTTCCTTCGCCGGGGGCTACCGGCGGGCCGCGGGTGGGCTCCGCTGGCCCGGATGACGTGGCGAGGGGGGTCGGGAGGCGGTTAGCTACTCCGCTCCCTCCCCCTCGTAGTCGTTGGTGATTGCGGGTCCGGCCGCACTTATTTTCACCGCGGTCTTCAGCCTCTGTGCCCCTGCCGCTTCCAAGCACACACGCGGCGGGGGCGGGGGACGACTCGGGCAGGCCGCGGGTAGGCTCCGCTGGCGCTGCTTATTGATTGGCACAGTTTATGGCGGGCACTTCGCCCGTGGGGCTCACCTTCGGCCGGCGGGCCAGATGCTCCGTCGCGGCCGCGGCGGGTGGGCTCCGCCCGGCCCGTGCACCTCTCCGGTGGGGGTCTTCAGCCTCGCGGCCGTCGCAGGTGGGCTCTGGGCGGTCCGCTGTTGCTTGGTGGCACTCGGTGGTGGCGGTCGACGCGGGTGGGCTCCGGTCGGCTTGCTGTGGGGCTCCCGGTCACTGCGGGGCTCCGACGTGCCCACCGGCTTCTCGGCGCGCTGCGCCTCGCCACAGGGGATGCCCTCTAGACGGGCAGCTCTCTTCCCCTTTTTCCTTGTTGATCAGCCGAGGGTAGTGGCACGCATGGGCTGCACTACCGGCCTCGTCGCCATTGTAAAGTTGGAGGTGGAGGGCCCTAGGCCCGCATGTCAGGAGCAGCAATGACGGACGCAGACACCAGATGAGGGTAGTAGGAATGGCCACGAGCACGTGCGCTCGGCCCCTTTTATTGCCAGCGTCATGTGACACCATGACGTCTGTGGTGGGTGGGTGTAACGTGTAATACAGACACTCTGAACACTAGACCGTGTTCAGGCTAGGACACTACACCCCCCACCCGTTACTCATTGGCGCTGTTGGGGCGCGTCCACCATCGCGTCACCATGACGCGGCGGGCGTGCCTCAGCGTAGACTGGGTCACAGAGTTACCCATCACTTCCAGGTCACCATGGAACAAAGGCCAGGCCGGTTAGATCCGGTCTGGCCAAAGAGGGGTTAAAAGGCAGTGTTGCGCGGGAGTCTGCCTCTTTGACTCTGCGCGCCGCGGCCTGCCCCTCGAGCCTCTAGGAGGCTGTAATGCTTTTTATTTTTTGTCTCTTGTCCAGGTGCATGTGCAGGACGTCTGGTGCAAGCCCTATTCATGGAGCTCGAGGTCCCGGGCAAAAAGCAGACGGAAGGTGTCGGCATGGGCAGAGTGGCGTTCACGGCAGGGAACAGCGCATGTAGCAGAGGGAGTATCGGTCCAGTATCATCCGATCACGTTGGGCCGGCCGCGCCGCGAGTTGCTGACAAATCCGGTATCCTGGATGTCGGGACTTTGAATCCCACCAAGGGTGGATCACAGTTCAGTTAAGTAGGGGCTAACAGCTGTGTGGGCTGGGTGAGAGCGCCCAGTTGCAGCGATGCTGCGTTAAAGGAGTGTGTCCCCCCTTTTTTGTGTGCACTGAGGCTTTGCGGGGGTTACGGCCGTGGGTGCTCTGGGGTAGCCTAGAGGGCTGGGTGCTTGCGACAGGAGTGACAGGCAGTGTTCAGTTCCTGCCGACGCTGCAATTGTATGAGCGCAATATATATAAACTGTTCCCTCATTTTCCTGGTTCTAATTTCAACAGTGATGAATGTTTAGAAAGATTGCATCATTCTAGGGTGGATGTAGCTCATGTGGTAGAGAGCATGGTTTTGAAGGTATATGGCTCTGGGTTTGATCCTCAGCATCCCCATTACTTTGAACAAACCTAGGAAATAATATATTGCATTCAATGGATCGGCAGGTGTGCCTATTACGCTGCCTAAATAGTTAATGGCCATGCTTTATTATGTATCGGGAAAAGATTGGGAAGCACATTGGAACGGTGCTACAGGCCCCATGACCAGGGTATCCTTCTCGGGATAGCTCCGTGTGGCCTATGGTCCCGAGCGGTCGACTTCAATGCGGGAGAACCGGGTTTTGGTTATCGGGAGGGACGCTCACCATCTTCTAAATTTTGTCAAATCACAGATTTTCCCTCTGCCCACAAAAAAGGAGTCTATGTGTGAGGCAGCTTGGGCCCCTGTAAAGCGCTCGGTTACCTTCAGGTCAAGTGTGTGCTATATAAAAAGCTGAGAAAGACCGCCGCGTCTGAGGCAGCTGTAATTTAGGTGAGCGCTTGGGCATGAACGTGTCATTGGGTTAATATGCTCTGCGCTCATGAGTTGAGAATGAGTGCGGAATACTTGGAAGTGCTTCAGTGCTTGTGAGGCAGCAGTAATTTATGTGCACGCTTTGGCATGAATGTGTCGTTGGGTAATATGCTCCAACCTCATGATTTAGGAATGAGTTCGGAATATTTAGAAGTGCTTCAGTTCCCATGCTCGTTGCTACACTGGAAGGGGAGGGACTCAGCAATTGCGAGCGTGGAGGGCTACGCTGCGCCTTATAAGAACTGCTGCCTCGGCGCAGTACTCGAGGCTGCAAGAGCACGCGCGACCTGCCTTCACAGCGTATTTAATTAATCATCTCATCTCGAAATTCGAGTGATAGCGCCATACATGTCAGTATTTACAATTAAGTGCAAATGCTGGGTCAAATTGAACACTGCATACGGCGTTCATCGAGGCTGGGTACGAGTGTGTGACATTTACTCTTACTCGTATAATTCCTCTTCTACTACCCCCTACATGCCCAAGGATATGGCAGGTGAGCTGGAAACAACCAGTTACTGTCCCTAATATTTAGACCCTTTTTCAGCACAGGGTCAGAAGGGCATCATCTGTTGCAGACATTATCTAAACTGGGATATTGTGATGTGCCGTCAGTCGATGGGGCTGGTGTTGGCACTGCAGTGTGCTGTTAGTAGGTAGGATCTGTGACATAATAGAATGAGGTGCCGTCAGTCGGTGTGGCTTGCGAATTCTAAAACACAGGACCGGAGGAGGGGCAAATAGTTCCCTTTCAGGGCGAGCGTCTGGGCTCTGGGAGGGGCAGCAAGGCTGTGCATCCACCGCCTCCTTTTTCTCACTCGGTCCGGCCACGCAGGGAAAGACAGGAGCGGCACCCCAGGGTGAGATTACAGCCAAAGGGGCATGTTCTGTTGGGCGGAATGTGTATTCAACATGCTTAAGGAGGCTTTGGTTCTCAAAGCGATCAGTTGGAGGGAATTTGCGTAACTCGAGTGTCCAGTCTGCTGCTTGTTGTGAACGATACTCTGTTAAAACCGTACTTTGGTTGTTTAGACATCAATGTTGTCGCTGATTGGTTAGTTAGGCCAGCACACTGTCTGGTGGAAAATAGATGATGTCGTTTGTACCTTTTTTTGGGGTGGGGTTCATGGAGCACCGGGTGGCCGAGTGCCAATGTGAAACGCTGTTCTTTAACATGTAACATGTAACATTGGTATTGCAGAATACACTGCTGGGGGCACGTGCCTGGGGAGCTTGGTTAATCATGGCCACAAATGATATTGCTACAGATAGTGCACTCGAGGCGATAACCTGTGACTCTTGTGGTTATGACAAAAGGATACTGGCAGCTTTTTGGCATTATTAGACTACTTAGGGTTGTCACTCATACAACATTACAGCATTAATGTACTCCACATTGAGGGAGCATCTATTTCCTCCTACTATCAAGAGAAAGGATTATGACTCGGCGAGTAGTCTAGACCAGCTAGCACAGAATACTTACATCAGCAGCCTGGGAGTTTACACCTCAGAGAAGCTGCTTGACACCTAAAACATGAGAACTACCCAGAGTTCGCTGCTTCTTTTATTGCATAATTCATGCAGCCCTCTATTTCGGAACGGGTTTTGTTTCGAGTTAAACTGGGTGCTCTCTTGTGTCAGGACAGAGTGAGGTTCCGTGACGATTTTACTCGTGTTTGTAACATTGTCGTAAATACATAATTTTGGTATCGGTGAACCGCAAATGATCCATTTAGTATATCCTGGTGTTTTCGCTATGCTACGAGCAAGAGCACTCCTGTTACCAACACATTTGTGATCTACCCATGGCATCCATCTTAGAACACGGAAGCCATTTTGTGTTCCTTGCCCTCACATAGTCAATGGACACGCAATGACCTCTTTTCATTAAAGGACACGTAGGCTTTGGCCGGCGATTCACCTTGCAAGTGACACGTGCACCTTAGGCCAGCAACGCTGTGGCAGCATGACTCGGCAAGAGCTGCCTCCCCAGCCTGAGGCCAGTCCTGCTATACTGGTTCTTGTGTTCGTTGGCCTGATCATGATTAGGCGGCCGAAGCTGGTAACCGTGCCCATTTACGACCCACAAACATTTCTTATCCTGTCTTTCTATCTTCCACACCTGGCTCTGCTCCTTTCCTTCTGGGCCTTTAGTAGGGGGTGGTAACGAAATTTACGATGAGGCGGTCCGGGTCTTGAATGAAGAATTGACATGGGATTATGATGGACTAGTGGGAACCCCTCATTTGTAATGTTTTGACATCAGATACTGTTGACGATTCCTGTGCAACGCCAAATATTTATTGTATAAGACACGAATGTTTAGAACTGTGGTAACATGTAAAGAATTTGCCTGAAGCCCAATATTTAGTATATAAGGAACAACCCTCTTTGTACAAATCGAACAGGCTCCTAGATACTGCCCATGTGTAGTTTCTGTGACTTCTGTGTCCCTGCAGTAATAAACCTTTGGTCTTTGACGCCACCATCGAGAAGCCCGTGTTTCTGTTTATTTGTGTACCAAGACAGGTTGAACTCCGGGGTCTTCGGGTGTTGTCCCTGACACCTCTGGACGGAACCAAAAAGTCCAGAACTCCATTTGGCGCCCAACGTGGGGCGACGTCATTCGGTACCGGTCCAAAAGCCTGAAGAATTCGAGGAGCTTCGTGTGAAGATTTCAGAGGGAGGCGCCCCACTTCATCGATCCCGGCATATCGCAAAAGTGGCCCCGACGTCCTCTTCCACGAGGGTTCCCGTTCAGACGGCTGCAGTGGTCCGTTGCCTTGACCGTCGCCCTGTCTTGGACCCGAGGTGCAGTCCTCAGTACGGCGAAACGTGACGGGTTTCTCCTTGGTGACGTCTTCAGTGCCTCAGTTAAGTATTTAGTGGTTGCTAGTTGGTTATTTTGTGAGGGTTGCTCCTATTTGGATAATCCTTTTAGTTCTCAGTTCAGTTCAGTTCTGTAAGGTTATCACTGGTTATTCTAGTTACGATAATCATTCTGTTCAGTTCAGGTATCGATACAATTGTCAGTTCTGGTAGGCCTAAGTTCTCGGTTCAAGTGCGCATCTTTTTGTGTTTTGTTTGTCTTGTGTTCCGGATTATAAAATGGTAAGTCAGAAAAATTGTATGTTGTCTTGTTTTAGTTGCAACAGTGATTCCCAGTTGGAGGACTCGTGTTTGGTTCCTCCGATTGGAACTCCCCTTTATGATCTATATTGCAAATTTGGTGTGGGCCCTATCTCTTATAACGAGATATGGATCCGCTATACAGAAAAAGATGGTGTCCTTAGTTGGCCACTACATGGTAGTTTTGAACCTGAAATTCTCGATAATCTAGAAAGAAGGTTGTTTAAGAAGAAAGCCCGGCCGGCAATGTTTGATTCTTTCCGTTATTGGCGAAAAGAATCTAAACAGAGAGAAATTAAAAAGTTGAAGAAAGAACAGAAAGAGCAAGAGTTGACTTTAGAACAGTCTGCTAGGCAGCTGCAACTCAACGAGTCTGAGAAAGCGATGGAGGTGGCCGATAGAGAACGTAATTTAGCGATAGACAAGTGCTATCCTGCTTTACCATCGAGTACGGCTAAGATAGTAGAGGACCCTGAAAAGGATCCCCTGTTGTCTTACTTGTTACGATCACCCCCACCGTATGCACAAGGTGCTACGGCTCCACCTATACCGAATGTTCAATTACCGGTTGCTGGACAACCTGGTGTCCCTGTTCTCGCTCCCCTGAATCAAGTTCCTGTACCTCCTGTGGTCAATATTAATGTTCCTTCGACAACCCCTCTTCTAGGGTTGCCGACTTCTTTACCTATGCCTGTGTCGCTCACACCTGCTACTTCACAAGCTAATTTTCAAGCTACTCCTACTGTTCCTGATCTATCTGTTCCAACTGCTACTCTATTCACTGCCTCTGCTAATATTATGACTCCGCTTTCTGTTCGTCGAAGAATCACTGATTCTGTCTCTAATATTCTATCTCCCTTCTATAAAACTCTGATTAAGACTCCTACCTCTGACTCTGTGCAGAGACGTAGTCAGCTTCCCAGTACTGAAGAAAGAGGAATACTAGATTCCACTGCTCTTAGATGGGTTTCGAAAGTTGGAAGATATAATGTACAAAATGTATTAGATACATTTATGCAATGGAACGAACCGACACAACGATATGTGTTCGATGAAATGTGTTTCCTTCTACGTGAGGAATTGGAAGAGGATGACCCTGAATCAAATCTAGGAGAATTAATTAATGTTCAGAAAGAGTTTGCTACAGGTATGATAGTTGGACAAAATATAAAAGAAGCGATGGAACTGGTTCTAAGTTATAGATCCGACTCATCCCTTCTTTCACCGAGAGAGTTAGAGAAACGTAGTACGAAACGAAATCGTCAATATCCAATGAGAGAGGTTCCACCAATTTGGCGCGAAGCTGTGCAAGCTAATGCACCGCTTGGTATTGCAGCCGCTCCGGCCCAATTCCAGAGAGTATGGATACATATTCCATGGAAGCGAGCTGAAGTATTAGCAGTAAAACAGGCTTTGCCAGATCCGCGTAAAAATCCTGCAGGGTACTACAAAGAGTTAGCTCAAACAGTTGACGCTTGTGTATTAAATTTAACTGACATAGATCTGCTGTTCGGTAATGTAGTACCGCAACCAATTTGGGCTAAAATTCGTAAAGAGAATCATCCAGTTGCCCTAGGTGGTGACTGGGCAGCTATAATTGCCGCGGATGGTCAACAAATAGGTGGTTCCAAACCTGAACCTTTAATTGCTAATTTGCCTGGTAGAATAATCGATTTAATGAAAACCTTGATGCCAGCATTGCGCGTTAACTGGGACAAATTGTCCGCGTGCAAACAAAAGAAAGACGAAAGCGTCTCCGACTTTTTCACAAGATTCGAGGAGACTTTCGTGGATCATAGTGGTCAGGATATGAGCACAGAAGGAGGCCAGAGATTATTTGTCGATAAATTTGTGCACAATCTGTTGCCAGAACTTAGTAGTAAATTAAAGAATTCTGAAAGTGCGTGGGCTGTCTCTACGACTGCGCAAATACTTGCGACTGCTCAGTACTATGAAAATAGGGATAAAGAAGAGAAGGAAAAATCAGATAAAAAGACGAAAGATTTAAAAACTAAAGTACTTTTACAACAAGCTTATCCGCCTCGCATGAATCAAACTAATATGCAGCAGGGGTCATATCAAAGAACGGATTATAACTTTCAAAGGCCACAATACCAGTGGAATCAATGTGCTTATTGCAAAAAGGAAGGTCATTACAAAAGTGAGTGTCCAGTTCGAACACAAAATAATGATGCGGCAGCTCAGAGAGGTCGTGGTAGTTCTATGCAAAACTCTAGAGGTCGAGGACGAGGTGCTATGCCTCCACAGACAAGTGATCGCCCCTCTAATTATTTCGACCAGCGAAATGGACAATCTGCCCAACAGAATAGGTCTCCACAGTATCATGTTGAAGACTATTATGAAGCTAGTGAGGAAGGTCAGCAAAGTGAATACTAGGACAGCCATGGACAAAGAGAGGGAGTAGTATCAGTACCAGTAGATCAGAGTGGGCCTTATGTCGCAGTAGCAACATCAGGTATAGTCGAACCGTTTCTGTTGGATACTGGTGCAGCAAAAAGTTCTATCATACATGCAAAACTCCCTGGCGCACCTTTGTCTGGCTCAACAAACGTTTCAGTAGGTTTTTCGGGCGCCCCTGTTCACAACCCTGTTTCTGGTCCTTTGTCTATTTCTGTTGGACCCCGTCAATTGAAAGCACCCCTGATTTTGACGACAGGTTGTAACAAAAATCTGCTTGGTTTAGACTTGTTAAAACGCCTGTACGCGACATTGTACTGTTCTCCAGCGGGAGTACAGCTTACGTTGGGTAAAAGAATCATCTCCCCGATGTACTTGTCGATGGATGCGCTCCCACCAGAGCTGCGTTCACTCCCTGATACTCTTTGGGCGACTGGTCCTAATGATGTAGGTCTACTGGAAATTCCACCCTATGTAGTAACTTTGAAAGAAAATGTCAAACTTCCACGAATTCCACAATACAGAATCTCTAGTGAAGGTGAGCGTGCGCTCCTACTGATAGTACAAGACCTGATCAAGAAAGATGTTGTAGAAGAGACTAGAGGTAATGTCTGTAATAGTCCTGTACTGCCTATTTTGAAACGAACTGACCCTACAAAGCCTCCAGTATATAGGTTCGTAATTGATCTTAGAGAGGTTAATAAAATTGTGATCCCACAGTTTCCTGTGGTACCAGACATTACTGCATTGTTAACGTTGATTCCCGCTACAGCAGCATGGTTTTCAGTTGTCGACTTGAAAAATGCCTTTTTCAGCATTCCGATAGCCGAGGAAAGCAGAGATATTTTCGGTTTTTCTCTAGGAGGACGAAGTTTTAGATTTAAACGCGCTCCACAAGGTTATTGTGAAAGCCCATCCATTTACAGTCAAGCATTAAAAAGTCAGTTAGATTCCTTCGTACTTCCTCGTGGTTCTGCTTTAGTACAGTATGTCGATGATCTTCTAGTGGCTGCCGATGACAAGGAAACTTGCAAAACAGCTACGATTTCTTTATTGCATCACTTGTCAGATTTAAATCACAAGGTGTCACCTTCAAAAATGCAATACTGCTGCCAAGAAGTGACCTACCTAGGTCATCTCTTGTCAAAGGAGGGAAGGAAGTTGACCCCAGAGAGAATAAAAGCAATTACACAGATGAATGTTCCTAGCACGCAGAGAGAAGTGCGTGCCTTTTTGGGTATTACCTCCTATTGTAGGCAATGGATCCCAAATTTTTCTCTTTTAGCAAAACCATTAGTAGCCTTGACTAAGAAAGGTGTTCCGAGTCCGGTACCATGGTCTGTTGAATGTCAGCAGAGTTTTTCTGAGTTACGAAATGCACTGTGTTCAGCACCTGTATTGGGTACACCCGACTACAGTAAGCCATTTACGCTCTATGTCCACGAGAGAGAAGGTTGTGCATTGAGTGTTTTGACGCAGAAATTTGGTGATAAACAACGCCCTTGTGCGTATTTTTCATCAACATTAGATCCAGTAGCTAGAGCATTGCCTAGTTGCTTGAGAGCTACAGCCGCAGCTGCAGCTTCCATTCGACAATCTGCTGGTTTAGTAATGAACAACATGCTAGTAGTTATGGTTCCTCATGCTGTGGATACACTCATGAACCGAACCAAGACGCAACACCTTACCAGTGCTAGATTATCAGGCTATGAACTGACACTATTAGCTAGTCATATTCAGATCAAAAGATGCAATGTATTGAATCCAGCAACATTGTTGCCGACTAGCCAAGAGTCGAGTGATTCCGAACCACACGACTGTTGTTTCAGAACTGAGGAAGAAACAAAAGGACGAATCGATCTAAAAAATACTCCGTTGTCAGATCCAGATGGCACGTTGTATGTTGATGGGTCTTGCTTCAAATTGGAGAATGGTGATGTGACTGCTGCCTATGCCGTAACGACTTTGAGTACGATTGTGGAGACTGCAAGAGTGAGTCAGAATTCTGCCCAGGCTGCAGAATTGATCGCGCTAACAAGAGCGTGCGTTTTAGCTAAGGGAAAGAGAGTGAATGTGTTCACAGATAGTCAGTACGCGTTCGGCGTGGCCCATAGTTTTGGCCGTTTGTGGAAAGAAAGAGGTTTCATTACGTCCCATGGGACTAAGATTCAACATGGTCAGCTAGTTAATGACTTGTTGGAATCTCTAACCTTACCGACTGAAGTTGCGATTGTGAAATGCAGTGCTCATAAAGCAATCACGGATGATGTTGGTCGTGGGAATGCTTTTGCTGATGAGATCGCAAAACAGACAGCTAGAAATATGATGAGTAGAATGTATGTTGCAACGTCTGCAAGATGGATTTCTGAGTCTGGAATGTGTGAAGACACAGTGGAAAGCGTGAAGGAAATTCAGAAAGAGGCGACTGAGGAGGAAAAACGTGCATGGAGAGAGAGCACGGGTAAATTGGACTCGAGTGGGTGTTGGATTGATTTGTCGGAACAACAGCGTTGGATGTTGCCTGATGCGTATGTGCTTGCAGTAGTGACGATGGCGCATGGAACAGCGCACATCAGTTCAAAAGGGATTTGTAAGATGTTGGCTCCGGTCTGGAAGAATGACGGAATTAGTAAGTGTGCAGAGAGAGTGGTGAGAAATTGTATGGTATGCTTGATGCATAATCCTGGCAAGGGAATCCCCACACCTGCAGGTCACTTCGCTCCTCCTTCCTGCCCTTTTGAAGTGATCCAGCTAGACTTCATTCACATGGACCGTTGTAATAACCTGAAATACGTCCTAGTGGTAGTTTGTGCTTTTTCCAGATGGATCGAAGCATACCCACTGAAGGACAATACTGCCTTATCCACTGCCAAAATTCTTCTTAAAGAATACTTCCCCCGATACGGAATGCCACGGATTGTATGGTCAGATAACGGAAGTGAGTTCGTAGGGAAAGTTATGCAGAGTGTGTGTGCAGGCCTAGGGATTAGGCAAAAATTTCATAGTGCGAATCATCCCCAGTCCGCGGGTTTAGTCGAGGGTTACAATGGCACCCTTAAACTGAAACTCGCTAAGATACAAGCATCCATGGGTTTGTCCTGGCCAGATGCATTGCCTTTGGCTTTGCTATCAACAAGAGCAACTGTACATTCTAGAGTAGGGCTTAGTCCTTACGAAATAGTTTTCGGTCGTCCTGCAAATGTTTGGGGGGTACCTAGACCGAAAGAATTTAAGCAGCTGGAATACCCAATGTTAATTGATTACCTTTTCGACTTGACTGCTAAATTGAGTCTTATTCACCAACAGGTTTTCGACGCATTGCCAAAGCCACCGGAGAGTCCAGGCCATCAGCTGAAACCGGGTGATCAGGTGGTCATCCGAAATTTTGCAAGAACGAAAAATCTTCAGCCCAGATTTATTGGCCCTTTCCAGGTCCTGTTAGCAACGAGAACTGCTATTCGTGTGGCCGGAAGGAAACATTGGATCCACACGACACATGCTAAACGTGTGCCTCTGCCACTTCCTTACGACAACTGGGTAAAGAAAGGAATCGGTGCCTCTGAAACGGAACGAGTCCCCAGGTTCATACCTTTCAGCGATGCAGAACTGATCACGGATTCACCAAGTTCTGACTCTCCTCCTGAAACTGCTCTTTTGAACCCTGAACATTTGCCTTCTGCACCAAAAGAACATTTGCCATCTGCGAACGTGAACATTGCAACGCCAGCTGAAAATACATTGTTTCCAGATCAGACAGCTCCTGCAAAACTGAGATACAACTTACGTTCTCGCGATATGGACAAATAAAGCAGAAAACTGCCTATTTTCAGATTTGCATTTTCTATACATTGCCTCCAGCCAGGAAGTTTGCTAATACTTTGTATTGTTTCTTTTTGTTTTAAAATTGCCTTGCTGTCTGGGTAGCCGTAGGGTCGTGGCTGTGTGCCTAGTTGAATCTGCAGGGGTCTGACACAAGGTCGATCTTTCTGTTAGTTCTGGGAACTCCCAGGGCTGATAGAGGCATTTTCATCTACGTACACATCATCAGTGGTCGCGAACGGTCGTAGAAGATGGAGCTTCCTGAGCTACAACGAGAAAATGTAATTTATGTTCGCAGAAATAGACTGTACAGAATACTACACAGCAAATGCTTTCTAATACAATGTGCAGTTACATTTTTAATTGTTTTGATGACGCTGGTGGGTGGAATCGTCTTTGGCGTACATTTGATTTTTGTGCCAATAGCTACAGTACCTCCCCTTGATCCTACTACTTCTACGGTTTCTTCTATGCATTCTTTTCACTCATTTCCTGAACACGAACAAGCTCGACGCTCAGAATTTATTAATAATACATTTGTACAGCTCTTGCATCAACACCAACTGATAGTTAATACTACAAACTGCTGGGTGTGTGGCTTGATACCTCACACTATGGATAAAGGCATTCCCTATCTAGTCTTGCCTTTTAGCTATAATGGATCATTTCAGGCCTTTCAGACCATTTTTTCATATGCCCTTGAGACCTATCCTCCGCGTCCACCACGGTCCACTAAATACAACTCAGCCAACAAAGCTTTAGTCCAGGGAATTATTGATATGATTAAAGACGTCAATAATACTCCATCTTATCCTAGAGATGAATTACTGGTGTATCTGAGTTGGAACTCTACAGAGTATCGCCTTAGTTTGGGAGAAAGCAAGCGTAAAAGCTCCACTTCAGTTTGGGTCGTGCCTCACCGAGGTCAGGTCTGTTTGCAAGGAAATGGGAGAAATCCGAGAGCTCAGCTAGGGAAGAGTGAGTGCGTTGAGACTTACGTATTTCCGTCTAACTCCTCCCCTGCCTTTCTGACTGCTAGGGGTACCTACTTCATTTGTCAGGACAGAGCATATACATGGCTGCCTGCTGACTTTTCAGGTTCATGTTATATTGCTCGATTGTTACCCCCGACATACACTGCTTCTTCAGATTATCATAAACCCAGATTAGCAAGAGGTGTCTTCAGCAAGGAAGATACCGCTGGTCAAGAAGCTGGAGACTTCTTCAAAGGTTTCCTTCCGTTTTGGGGGCCTATGGCCAATAGTAGAAATCTTCGCCAACTAACACGGGTAGTTGAATCTACTATTACAGAAACTGCAGGTGCTCTTAGTAACTTAACAGCTGAGCTTCAGGCGGATCGTCTCATGACGTTGCAGAATCGTATGGTTCTAGACGTAATACTTGCAGATCGAGGTGGGGTATGCAGAATGATCCAATCGAGCTGCTGTGTCTTTATTCCTAATAATGCTCCAACAGTCTATGAAGCAATCTCTAAGCTACACAAGATTTCCGACTCTATACACGTAGATAAGGGAAACTGGTCCTTCATGGAGTGGTTTTGGACTCTGGTATCAGCGTGGGGATGGAAGGTTCTGATGGTTATTGGTGTCATCCTAGTATTTCTGTTCTTGTGCTGTCTTATTATCCAGTGTGGTCCCGCTCTGTGTAGTCTCTGCGCTGCAACCTGTTTCAGGAAACCACCTGCATTAGGAGAAAAGGCACGAGGCAGGATGATGATACAACGACATGTCGCTGACCTAATGAGCATAGAAATGGACTCTGACTCTGATATAGACTGAGTAATTGCCTATGTAAGGGCAAAAGGAGGGTCTGAGGTTCCGTGACGATTTTACTCGTGTTTGTAACATTGTCGTAAATACATAATTTTGGTATCGGTGAACCGCAAATGATCCATTTAGTATATCCTGGTGTTTTCGCTATGCTACGAGCAAGAGCACTCCTGTTACCAACACATTTGTGATCTACCCATGGCATCCATCTTAGAACACGGAAGCCATTTTGTGTTCCTTGCCCTCACATAGTCAATGGACACGCAATGACCTCTTTTCATTAAAGGACACGTAGGCTTTGGCCGGCGATTCACCTTGCAAGTGACACGTGCACCTTAGGCCAGCAACGCTGTGGCAGCATGACTCGGCAAGAGCTGCCTCCCCAGCCTGAGGCCAGTCCTGCTATACTGGTTCTTGTGTTCGTTGGCCTGATCATGATTAGGCGGCCGAAGCTGGTAACCGTGCCCATTTACGACCCACAAACATTTCTTATCCTGTCTTTCTATCTTCCACACCTGGCTCTGCTCCTTTCCTTCTGGGCCTTTAGTAGGGGGTGGTAACGAAATTTACGATGAGGCGGTCCGGGTCTTGAATGAAGAATTGACATGGGATTATGATGGACTAGTGGGAACCCCTCATTTGTAATGTTTTGACATCAGATACTGTTGACGATTCCTGTGCAACGCCAAATATTTATTGTATAAGACACGAATGTTTAGAACTGTGGTAACATGTAAAGAATTTGCCTGAAGCCCAATATTTAGTATATAAGGAACAACCCTCTTTGTACAAATCGAACAGGCTCCTAGATACTGCCCATGTGTAGTTTCTGTGACTTCTGTGTCCCTGCAGTAATAAACCTTTGGTCTTTGACGCCACCATCGAGAAGCCCGTGTTTCTGTTTATTTGTGTACCAAGACAGGTTGAACTCCGGGGTCTTCGGGTGTTGTCCCTGACACCTCTGGACGGAACCAAAAAGTCCAGAACTCCAAGAGCTATACCTCTCTGAAGGCTCTTAAGGAGAGTGAAACACTTGTCAGGGGTTGTTTTAATCATTTCAGGTTGGCGTGGATGGTATGTTACCTACCCAAAGGCAGTACTGTTGTGCATGGAGGGGTCAAAGGGTTTTGGGCCATTGTTACAGCGCGGCATGGATAACACTGTGCTAAGCCTGTGCTTAAAGATTAGTGAGTTACAACGGGGTGGACCCTAAGAACTCTCTGACCTGGGTCGGTCAATCAGGTACATATAGAAGTGGTCGGAGTCTAATATTTTCAGAGTAACAAATATCTCAAAAAATCACGATTATTTAAGAGGTAACTTCGCTTGTATATAGTCCATGAATGTCACTCAAAATAAAGAAGGTTCAAACATCCAGTGCATATTTATTTCTTGCACTTCTTGAAAGGATTCAATAAATTGATAAAATTCAAATACAAAACATTAGAATTGAAAACATTGCAATTACTTCATTGGCAAAAGAGTTCAATTGAAGAAAGCACAGTAGAATAAAGTGAATACATACAAGTATATCAACGCGCTCACGGTGCACAGAAAGGAAAGTATTTAGAGGGGATGGGTGTGTTGGGGTAGAAGTGGGGACCGGGTAAAGGTGGTGTGACTACGTTATAATCACAGTGAGAGTCAAAATGTAGCCTCTAAAGTCTATAAATAGATCAATGGGTTCCAAGGGGCTCTTAAGCACAAGATCCGTAATCATCCATAATTTAGTCCTATGCTTAGAGAGGTACAGAGCAACAACAATCTGATCAGATTGTTGCTGACAGCCGGAGGAGTTAGGTGTTACAGGCATGCCCTGCAATTGAATAGAAAATAACGGATTTCTCCATGGACCGGCCCCTCCAGCTGGCCACAGACTTGAAGTATATCTAATCGGAAATTGCTAACCTCCCAGCCACAATAAACAACATAGGAACCCTGGAAGGTCCCAATCTGAAGGCCCACACCAGGCCCTACACAAAGCGCTCCCGCTTTTCTACGTGTCCTGATGAAGACCCCAGCCTGAGGTTATGAACAACCCTTCTCTTCAGGGGTCGAAACGTTGACAGCCAACATTCTGTACCGCTCTAAGCATAGGACTAAATTATGGATGATTACGGATCTTGTGCTTAAGAGCCCCTTGGAACCCATTGATCTATTTATAGACTGTAGAGGCTACATTTTGACTCTCACTGTGATTATAACGTAGTCACACCACCTTTACCCGGTCCCCACTTCTACCCCAACACACCCATCCCCTCTAAATACTTTCCTTTCTGTGCACCGTGAGCGCGTTGATATACTTGTATGTATTCACTTTATTCTACTGTGCTTTCTTCAATTGAACTCTTTTGCCAATGAAGTAATTGCAATGTTTTCAATTCTAATGTTTTGTATTTGAATTTGATCAATTTATTGAATCCTTTCAAGAAGTGCAAGAAATAAATATGCACTGGATGTTTGAACCGTCTTTATTTTGAGTGACATTCATGGACTATATACAAGCGAAGTTACCTCTTAAATAATCGTGATTTTTTTGAGATATTTGTTACTCTGAAAATATTAGACTCCGACCACTTCTATATGTGCTTAAAGATTGTCTGCCGAAATGCCAAAAGAAGGTATCCCGTTCTATCCTGGCGTGGATGCGGTTGCGCTATTTCTATGCTTAAGGATGTTGATAGACAAACAAACATTTGAAGTGAGGTTATGGGCTTCCAACATCATGTCTTATTTTCAGCTATGCTGGATTTACACCGCTCAGAGTCACTTAGCTTCAGGTCAACCATCCCCGAAAAGAGCCGACACTATTACACTATTGCGAGCGCTCTCATTTTGCAAGTACAAAGTCAAGCTTACCCATGTAAGAACAATGATACTGGGCTTAGCGGGGGAAAGGGGGGGGATCTTTAATAAGGGCACTAGAAGAGCTCCAAGTTATTCTCCGTACCTTCCTTAAGTAACCATGAAGGCGCTATTGGTTTGTTGTAGATACGGCATATGTCTTCGGTGGGAATTGTAACAATAACTAGGTTTATGTTTTTTTCTTTTTGGAAGCTATAAGGGGGGATGCCATGGCCTTTATGCCAAATGCTGGTAGTGGGCTTGCACCACTGGTAGGGCCTCCCGCGGGGGTGTCCCTGTGGAATGTGTTTTTTAGACTTATCAATGTAGGGTCAGCTCACGAAGTTAGTGAATTGCCAAGAAATGGCCCGAATCTTCTTTTCTTTACATATAGGTTACCTCTGGGCGGGCTCCATGTTTCAACAAGGGGTCGTTACTCACCGAGGGAGGTATGCTTTGCATATGGCAGTGCTTTCTGTACATGGTGGGGAGGTCACGCCTACTGGTGACGTCAAAGCAGTACACCCCTGGCCCTGTTGTCATATCTTCAAGGGTATCCCTGCGCGCAGTTGCGGCGGTACATAGGAAATTGGGGCCTGTGTCTAAAGCCCTAGGCACCATGTGCTGCTACACGGAAGCTCTTGGGGGGGTGTCATGTCACACAGATATGCTCATACACATATGGGTTGACAGACTTCGGGAATAGCAAGAGCATCGGCCTAGCAAGAAATGTGCTTGGCTGCAGCATACCTTTTAGTAACCATGAGGGCGCTGTTTCACGGCGCTTCACACTTTGTATTGTCCTTAAGTAATCATGAAGGCGCTATTGCATTCAATATAGACTCCAGGTCTATTCTTTAAGGAAGGTCATACTACCAGACACCCTCACTGTACCACTAATTCAAATGCTCCGCATGGGACACAGACTGGTGCTATGCTAAACACTTGCAGTTGCAAGTGTGATGGGAATGCATCTGGTGCTAATCTTAGCTAAGTCTTAGCATGTGACAACAATGTACTATGGGAATGTGTATTGCATTTCATCAGGAAGCCAGAAACACTAATCGTTTGTGTTTGTTTTTTCCATTTATGTATGACCGGATCCATGGTGGATACCTGGGAAGTGCTCCACACCGCAACAACTGCAAGAGGTGGACAGAAAAGGGGACAAGATCAAACCTTGTGACAAAGGTGGGGGAGTTGTCCTATTTGATAGGAACGTCTATGATGAAAAGATGTCTGAGATGCTGTCAGTCACAGATCATTATAGACCGGCGCAACGAAGAGAACTGGAAAGACTAAATAAATATATCCAAGAAATGACCCAAATAGCATTCACAGATGGGCTCATCTGTGAGGACGAATATGACTTTTTAAACAAACCTTGTCCTACAACCTCTGCCCTTTATGGGCTACCGAAGACACATAAGTCAGAAACAAATCCACCCATGCGACCTATCATATCCACCATTGGGTCATGCACGGAGCCCTTATCAAAATATGTTGATAAATTTCTATGTCCACTTACACACAAGTATGCTTCCTACATCCGTGACACTGGCGATATTATCAACAAAATTGAGGGCTTACCATTCAACTCAGAGACTGACATTCTTGTGACGCTCGACATTGAGGTGTTATACACTAACATACCTCAATGTCGGGCGTTACAATCTGTGTCAGCCCTACTACAAAGATACCCAGAAAACCGGCCAGATGTTTTTATTTTACATTGTCTGGAGGTTGTTCTCTTGAACAACTTCTTTGAGTACAATGGCAGCCTTTATAAACAAATTAAAGGCACCTCGATGGGGGCTTCTTGCGCCCCAAGTGTGGCAAACACTTTCATGGGAGAGTGGGAATTGCAGAACATCTATAATGAATTGGCCCCATTCTTTGAAAATGTCTCTACTTGGAAGCGATTTATAGACGACATTTTTTTTATTTGGAGTGGTTCGGTTGATTTATTACAGGCATTTGTCCTCTGGCTTAATGCCAGTGACACTAATCTTAAATTCACGTGAACTATAACAATCACAGAGTTGATTTCTTGGATATCAGTATTGAGGGTACGAATGGCCATCTGGAAGTGAGTCTCTTTAGGAAAACTACGGCTAAGAATACCATTCTGAAGTTTGATAGTTACCATCCCAACTGCCAAAGGGAGTCCATCCCCTTTGGTGAATTTTTACGAATTCGCCGTAATTGCACAGACATGTCTGCCTTCCATAAACATGGAGATGCCCTTAAAGATAGACTCCTTAAGAGTGGGTACCCCATCGACTCGTGCGGCACGCCTACAAAAGAGCAAAATATTATGACAGATCTGCTCTATTACAAGGATCAAAGCGTCCTAAAGAGAACCGGATCACATGTGTGATTAATCACTCCACTTTGAATTTTAAGATTAGGAACATCATAAATAAAAATTGGAATATTCTTAATTCGGACGAAAATGCCGCCCCTTTGCCATTACCTTTGCTAGCCTATAGAAGGAACAAGAATCTTAAGGATATGCTAGTACATACCCGGCAGGTAAAAAGATCTCCCTCTGATGGATTACGTTCTATCACGGGTCTACCTGTCATTCTGGGTCACCACAGATGTGGTTCCTGCCACACTTGTTATTCGGCGATTATATCGGAAGTCATCAAATATAATGACAAAGAAATCAAACTACGCTACCTCACAAACTGTCGTAGTAGTAACATAATATACATCTTGTTCTGCAGTTGTGGGTTAGCCTATGTAGGGGAAACAGGTCGCGAATTCCGTCTCCGTTTCAGTGACCATAAGTCTGCCGTCAGGACTAGGAAACTGATGGCACCCTTAGTTCAACACTGTCTGGATATGAACCATAATGAACAAGAAATTAAATGGTCTATTCTAGAAAAAGTACAACCGAGATCAGGCCAGCCGATTGAAATTACACGGAGGAAACGTGAGACCTTTTGGATTTACCATCTTGATTGTGTCAAACGTGGCCTTAATGAGGAAATATCCTGGTATGTTACAAAATAGACATTTTCTAATCTTATATACTGATGACCCATCATTCATCATTTCAGCTTTTCCAGTGATGTATCCACTTTTGGCAGTTTGTTTCTTTCGCATTTCTCTTTTTTGAGTATTTGCCTCAGATACTGTTTACTTTGTAATTATATGCATAATTAGTTTTTCTTTTCTTTCACAATTGTGTATTAGAGTCTTATTCTTATTCTTAGAATCTGCACTTTGTTTTACACCCACAGTGACAGCATGGGCTTCACCTTTATATAACTCAATACTTGATAGGGTTTACCACAAGTATACAACGTATTGCTTATTTCATTTATCCATTGGTCCTTCGCTTCTGAATATAGGCAATATTGCTTAATCTTGTAGGCAATATTTTACTTACCATTGCCTCCGCGGCAATAATAAAACTTAGTGTAGTGCGTTATTTATTTTTAGTACTCCGTTGTGTTTACGGTCATTGCCGAAACATCGCGATAACACGCAATCTACCCAGGACCTTAATGCGTTAGTGTTGACATCTTGGGGCCGACAATAGGGTTAAATGCAGTCCATCATTTATTTTTAGTTTCCCCACCAGGTGGAGATCATTTTCGGTAAATCTGGAAATGCCGCGATGTTTCGCTACCTAGCTAAAAACTTAAAAACACGAAGTTTAGTGTGCTTTGCTGTTTGCATCGAGGGTAATAGACGGGCGAGACTACCGGTCTGCAACTTGCGGAACACCGAAGTAAGTAGACCGTTTGCGCTACGCTTAACTTGGGACATGCGGCTATATTGTTTTGCCGCTTTATTGTATATCCTCTAGCAACTAGGGGTATCTCTGTATGATTAGATATTCCATCTACCGAGACGATGTGCGTATAGATTAAAACTATACTTTCTTACATCCTAGGACAGATCACGGATAGAGGCAATCATCTCTACCGATACTCACTAAATACCTTTTTACCTTGGCAAAAAGCGGGAAGTAGGATCCTCTCACCTATATAAAAAGGTGGGTTCTTTTTCACACGATATTTTGTAATATATGAGAGTAACAGTTAACGTTATTGCCATATATCTTTATTCACTAGTACGTTCTGTTTTAGTTGAATACCCTTCGTATACTTCTTTGCGGATTACTAAACTCGCCTTCAACGAATTCTTCGATTTGGCGTCAGAGACTCTATCCCTCGTCAGCCAGGATTTTGGTAAGATTGGGCTCTCATTAGAGGATAGTGCCATTGATAACATGAACTCATGCGACCATATATTTGAGTTATATTCGGCACTTTACCCTGTTTTTTAGGTCTTCTGTATCCAATCTCCTTAATCAAATGGCCACGTAATTTCATCCCTATGATATTATGAATCAGGATCTGTGAATAAGAATCTGTTTTAACCGTAAGTAGATTGCTGTCTTTTAAAAATGTACCGCACTTATTGTTCTTTAATAGCATCTTGGGAAATTTGACATGTTCCTTAGATCAAGTGTACTGTAGGACCGCTTGCACAAAGGTCTGATCATTATAGATAGCACTTTCCAGATTAATACAGTACTGGTTAGTTTCTTAGGATTTCAGAAACTCATTATCTTTTCTCTGTTAAATCTGTTATGTACATATCTCTTGAAGGTTCATCCAATAACTGGTCTTGTGTAGAACTACTGTGTTTCTCTGAGCAATGTTTTTATTGTTGTATACTCAATGCCTTCTCTCACTTTTTTGAGAGTATCTATGGTGACAGTATTGTTCATACATTTTAGGTCCCCTGGATTAGTGGATTGGATTGCTTGAAAGAGGTCCTGAGGAAGGTGGCCTTGAGCCGCCGAAACGCGCATCGACCCAGTGTGGGGTCTCATGTTTGAGACCGACCATTTGGCATGACTACTCTGCCATTAAAATTTCTGTTTTCCCTTTTTCAGACATTATGGCTGTGAATGAAGTATGTGTATGATAGTGGTAGTCTGTGTGTGATTGAGTGTTTGATTCCAGGGGCTTATTTATTTAAAGTATTCTGTGTTATCTTTTTCCTCCTTTTTGTGAATTATGTACATATTTATAAATTGTATTTGTGATGAAATGTTTCTTATAAATTAAAAGTATAATGAATAATATAAAAGTATCAACAAATTGAAAATAATAATAAAATAAACCTCATATCTTTGAAGAAATTTAAAAAAAAGCTTGTTGTGTTTCTGTCACATTCTCTAAATTAAGTATGGGATGTATACCAGTGTTAAAAGATTATGGCCTATGTTGGAACAATCCCCTTTAGTGTTGACAGACAAGGGGACCAGTACATCAGGAACGGGAGTGGCAAGCAACGGCATCAAGTGTGATGGGTAATCGATCAAGGGCTCAAAATGTGCCAACACCAGGTTGATCGTTTATCGGTGTGTTAACCATAGGTAATGCTGGCCGCAGTAATGTGACAGGATGTTGCTTCACATAATATGGCAGTATGTTCCTTAGCGGGACACAGTATTTCTAATGTAACAGCGCCTGTGCTAGCAGGTGCCACCATGGTCATGGTAATATATATTCGTAGGTTACCAATTGGTGGTGCCAGCCGTAGTAATGTGGCAGTATATAGGGGTGTGCCTTGCCAGCTTGGCCAATCCCAGGAGTAATAGGCGTATGCAACACCTCAGCACCCCTTGTCGGGGAGCAGTACTCGGCCCTTACGGCGCCTGAGCTCCCACTTGCCATCGTAGCAGACACAGAGCGGTGGGGGATATTACATAGTAAGGAGGTAGGCATTACACTGAACATTTCCTGGAGCGTAGTGGTCAGGTGTGGGTGGTTCACGGACTTCACGATACGCCAGTGGGTGTTTTTGGGGGGCCTGTGGTTCCCGGGTAGCCTTTTCAGTTGCACCAACAGTGGGTGTCAGCTTCAGGAGTGCCGTGTCTTATCGGGCGCATCGTAATGCCATCAATTAGGCCCATCTGGTGGCCTGTTGGCGGCAGGTCTAATTTCCCTGGATCAGACAGCCCTTGCATATTTATCACGCACTTGGGAGGGGGCGTGAAAGGAATGGGTACACCGGGACGCCTGGGTAGAGGTGGGGGTCGACATGTCCGTACCCAGGGTACACCCTGGCGCAGGCATTCCAGATCGCCCAATAGCGGAAGCGAGTCTGTGAGGCGATAGTGCCACTGGAAGCAAGTATCTAGTAACAAAAATAGTGAGGATTGCCAGGGCTTGCTAATTATAGACCATAGCCCAAGGGTGCGTCTTGGGGGAGTTGTGCTTCTTAAAAGATGGCGTCCATTTGTCCACAGCTGAGGATGAAACCATCGCAGAGAATCTTCCTGCCTAGTTAGGGGCGTAAAGGGACAAGGCATGACCTTGCAGTGAGTTGGTAGGGCCTGATAGTCGGACTACAAAATATAATGCTAGGTTGGTGAATTTGAAGTTAGGGCATGACCTTTCAGTGTAGGAGGGTAGAGGGGGCCAGATAATCGGTCAACTACGCTGACCTGTGGCGGTAAGGTCATGATTGGTGAGCAGATAATTTAAGGTCCTTAGGGGTCGCCCAAAGGGAGGGACAAGTGATCTCTCCTAGAACTCCAGTGGCAGTTACAGCCTGTTGGCTACATGGGGGGAGGGGAGAGTCACGCTTTCTCTAGGCTGGTTGGCTACCCCGCACGTGCACAATGACGCCAGTAAACGGCGCAGAGATGCAACGGCCCCCTTTTAATGGAGTTAGTAGGGCGTACGGGGGTAACCGGGGGGGCACAAGTACCCTCACGGTAAGCAGACCCTCTGCGCATGTGCACTTCGACAGAAGGGCGTGGTTAATCGGGCGTACGGGGTAACCGGGGGGGGCGAAGTACCCTCACAGTAAACGGGCCCTCTGCGCATGCGCACTTCGACAGAAGGGTGTGGTTAGTCGGGCGTACGGGGGTAACCGGGGGGAGAAGTACCCTCACGGTAAACAGACCCTCTGCGCATGCGCACTCCTACAGGAGGGCGTGGTTTAGTGATAAGGATCTGACACCAGTTATTGACCTTGCCGTAGTCCCAAATAGGTACGCAGATAATAAATATGGTATAATATGATTGATATGCTAGTTACGGATAGGAAATACCTTGTACTAGAAATAGGTTATGGTTAGCCATCTGATATCTGTATATATCAATTTTAACATTTTCTTTGTGTAAATATTGTTAATTTCAATTTTTGATTTATTTTGTATGTTTTAATAAATACGGCCGAGGGGTCGAAAGACCCCCTGCCTTCCAAAGAAATCCCTCTCATGTCCTGGTTAATAATGTTTGTTAACAGAAGGGGGGGGGAGGGTCCTCCAGCAGTCCTGACCATATGCGCAGGAGCAAGGCCCATGTGGGCCACGAAAATACACAAAGATAGAGGGATGGATACCCCAATAGTTGATCCCCAGCAGAGCGTACGGAGCCCACACTGAGCTTCAACTAAGGACAGGGGCATAAAACGGAACTGACCCATTTGAGGTGGAGATACGTGGCACTGGTCGCAGCAAGGTGAGAGCGAGAAGCCCCGACCTGAAATAAGGAAAGACAACGATGGTCGGACCCTTGGGTTGCCTCTGGTGGTCGCTCGCCGGCCTTGCATGGCTGTCCATCTATTGTTGGACGCTCCTCCCTAAAGCAACCTCACTGAGAATGGCGTGGGACAATCACACGAGGGTGGCCCACAGGGAACAGGAGTACAGTGAAGAGCCGGGCCCCACAGTGCACGGGGGCACAGTACACCTGGCCTAGAGGTCAGTGCCGAGAGCAACACATGTCACATAACTAGGAATAAAAGTCACCCTTGCATCCGGGTGGGGCCACGTCGGTTTTTCCACTGCAGCGCAACAGCAAAACACAGCTCCAATGGCAACTGCCAGGCCGAAAAAAGACAGGTCTGTAAAAGACATGCCGGTGCAGCAACCACTGCCGAGCACCAGTGCAAGTGCACCTACAGGAGATGAAGAGCAAAAAGAAGGGGTTGATGCTCCAGATACTCCAGCAACCAAATACTTTATGAACACTATTTACCGCTCTCCGCCAAGACCTGCTTTCAATGCAATCTCAACTCTCAGCGGATCTGAAGGACGTAAAAAAGGACCTGAGTGACATTGGGGAACGAGTTGCCTTTATGGAGGAACGAGAGACAAGCAGGGACGAGGAGCTGGAGATGATGCAGCAGTAAATCCTGCGACTGCGTGAGTAACACATTGAAGTACAAGCAGTCGCGGATTACTTAGAAAATCGCTCCCGAAGAAACAATGTGCAGATTAGAGTAGCGCCATCCCACGCGGAAGGTGAAGTTATCCGCAAATACGTCCTTGCCCTCTTCAAACAGGTGCTGGAGTGCCCCGCTAACATCCATTTTGATAGAGTGCACCGCGTGGGCCTGCCCAAAGGTAACAAAGCTCCCCCGCCAGATATCCTGGTATGTGTCCATGACTTCCAGACTAAAGAGAACATTATTTGTCAAGCCAGGAAGGCCCATCCACTGCAGTTTAGGGGGCATACGCTAACATTCTTTCAGGACCTCTCCCTAACCACACTCTTCAAAAGAAAGGAATTTCGGGACGTCACAACACATCTCAGGGAGAAGGGGATCCAATACTCATGGGGCCACCCCTTTCGCATTATCTTCCGCTACGAAAGCAGGCTGTGGCAGATTAAATCCCTCAAGGAAGCACGAGAGGTCTTGGGCCTTCCGGCAGAGACTCCACAGGACGGGAAACGGAAACATGAGAAGAATCCGAAACTCAGAGACTCTCACTGGCAGCGGGTCGGTGGGCCCTCATCTAGCCACAGACCCGACCTTGAAACAATAGCTAATGAAAGAAAAGCAGTAATCAGCAGACTGACCAACTTGCCGGCGCACCAAGTCTCCTGAGGTATCAGCCTTGTGCTCCGGACTTCACTTAAGCAGATGGTGCTGGGGGACTCGCTCCCGTCTACCGTCCACCCCGGAGAGTCAACCAGGCAACTCGAGACTGCCTACCACCATGAGCGGGGCAGAGGGCAGTCGTCGCCTCCCTCGAGTCTCCTCTCACTTTGACGAACTGATGTCATCTATTGAGATAAGAATGTTTGCTTACTATTTTTGAGAAGGGAATGTTTTGGGACTTGTTATTGAATTATTATTGTTTCATTTTTCTTGTTTTCTCTCCTCCACCCCGCCGCTGGTCAGTGGGCTTTGCTGGGCAGGAAATGGGATCCCTCAACGCTGCTAGGTCAGGCGCGACACACTGTCTAGGAAGGGCAGAGCATGCCCCCTCTGGCGTGTCTATGGTGGGTAGAAACTTACAGATTGTGAGCCTCAATGTGCAAGCACTTAATCACCCAGTGATCCTGTCCCTCTTGGAGAATTCTCAGGGAGACATTTGTTTTTTACAGGAAACCCACCTATTGCAGCGAGATGTCCACCGCATGTGATCCCGACGCTTTCCCTTGCAGCTGTGGTCTTCCAACACGTCACAGAAAACCGATGGGGTAGCAATCCTTTTTAGCGCAAAATTTAGTGGCAAACTAATCTCTACAGTGGCAGAAATCAAGGGGTGGTTACTAGCTGTCAGAATTCGTTGGGAGACCTTGCAACTCACGTTGGCTAACATATACACCCAGAACACACATCAGGAGCAATTTATACGCAAAGCCCTTGGCGAGATCATGGCGTCCACTGACACAGCTATTTTGGTGGGTGGAGACCTCAATCTTGTCATGGAAGCAAACTTGGATCGCTCAGGGCAAAGCCAGGGTAAGTCACGGGCCTACTCGGGGAGGGCAAGCGATGGCTCCTGGACCATGGCTTTTCGGATATCCGGCGTAGTCACTACCCAGACACACATGACTACACATACTGTTCGGCAGCACATAAGACGTACACACGAATAGATCACTTTCTAGCTTCTGCATCTCTGGCTCCAAATCTCTCTGACCCTACTATTGAACATCACTCTCTTTCCGACCGTGCCATGATCACAGTCTCATTGCAATGGTGCACACACTCCCGGCTCCCTACATACTGGCGCCTAAGGGACATCCTCTTACAATCCAAAAGCACAGAAGAGAAGATACCCGCCCGAATACTAGACTATCTGAAGATCAATGACATGGAAACAACTTCCTTGGCTACTGTACGGGAAGTCCTAAAATCAGTGGTTAGGGGAGAGTGCATAGGATCTCGGCAGGTGAAAATAAATTGCGCCGGGAGAAAAGGCAGACATTAGAGCAGGAAGTAAGGGAGATGCAAATGATACACAAGCACATGGGATCGCCTAGGATATGGAGGGAATTAGAGAAGAAAAGACTATTGCTGCGTTGATTGGACCTAGATAGAGCTGAGCATACCCTTCTGTGGCTTCACCACTAAGCCTTCCTAAGCGGCAACAAATGAGGGAAAATGCTTGTGCAAAAACTTAGAGCTAAGATGCAGGCAACATCAATTCAGGCCATTAAACCATTAAATAGCAAATGTGTTTCACGATTTCTATAAGACCCTATATTCAGAAGACAACGCTACTCGGGCCTTCTCCCGCTTGTACCTGAAGGACATACCTGTCACCAGACTGCCAGCAAATATAGCAGAGCAGCTGGATCAACCTATTCACATCGAGAAAGTGATCACGGCCATTGCGCACCTCCAAGTGCACTGAGCCCCGGGTCCTGACGGGTTTTCAGCACAATTTAGCAAGTTGTTTTGCCCGGAATTGGCGCCATTACTTATGCAGGTATTTTATTCCTTCCTTGAAACGGGCTAGTTAACAAACTCGATGCTGGAAGCTTCGATATCAGTCATACTCACACCAATGAAAGATCCGACTGACTGTGTGTGGTATCTTCCGTTCTTGTTAAGGCTACCGCATTTGTCACCCCTGCCCCTGCTGTCACCTTGGAAGGCGCGGTGGTGACATAATTTCGAATGTCACCACGAACAGCGTTCCAGGGCGAGCGCCGGCGGATCACGGAACGGAATTGATGTATGCCAGTCAGCTGTGGCTGGGGTCTATTATAGTTTACTTCATGATAATAAATCCCTGTTATAACACCAGCACTTCAAAGCCTCTTCATTGTACTCGGATTTCACACTGGCGACGAGGACAAAGGTGAACAGCGGATTATGAATGACCCCAACACTCATTGAGTTCGTGGACAGCCGTGAATACCTAATGTTAAGTAAGAGAAAAGGAAAGCAAGAAGATTACACTCGCCGTAAGCGGTGTGAAAGCAGAGACATCCGGACAGGAAAAGGAGATGGAAAAAGTTTAGCGCTTCACAGGGACTTCTGACAGGAGAAAAAAGCAGCGTGGACACTGTTTAAATTGAGCAAAGAACTGCACATGAGGTATGCCATGGTCGTAGTTCATGGTGAATGAGGCGAAATAATTAACTTGGTGTAAATGGCATGTGGAGAGCAGAGAAGTGACCTGGCAGCTGCAGCGTTGTGCCCTTGCTGGGAAGAAGATTGTGGCGGAGGAGTTCTAGGGGACCCAGTGAACCGCTGTGTGGCACGGACGCGAGGAGAGAGGAAGCGGAGGTGCACTGACGAAAGGAAAGAGCACCTGTTAGTGTCAACGCCAGAGTTGAATAGAGACTGTTTTGGTATCGAAATTGTTGGTAGGTCCTAGTGGGACTGTGTGTCTGTCAGGAAAAGAAAAGAGGATGCAGCAGTCGCTGAGGACATCTGCTCAAGATTAAAACGTGTGAGAAGGTATAAAAATCTCATCGGAGGCTATAACCCGTGGGGGTTGGAAGACTGTGTGCATCTTACGCAAGTATTTCTGTCGTCTGACAGGGAAAGAGCTGTAGGCAGCCCATAGAGACTATTTACTTTATCAACAAAAAAAATTGCATCAGGTGAACCAAAGGGAGAAACAGTGCTATCTAGTGGACTCTATATCCTTGAATGCGCTATTAACAATGCTACACGTGGAACTTTTGCTAGGTTAAGAAAGTGGAGAGTATCCCCGCTCTCAGGCATTATCTGTATTGATATCTCACAGGAGGGTATTATTGCTTTGGGGGTTTGAGCGGCGAGCTGTGGTGGTGAGAGCGCACGAAGTGTAAGATAGGCAGCATGCAAAATGTAACGCCCCCACCGTTTTTTTTAGCCAACCCTGGGGAGCCAGCTATTAAGTGGAGAAAATGGAAGAAGGTATTTCTGAACTATGCTACTGTATGTGGGCCCAACTTGGGTCTAGAAAGGAAAATTGCATTATTGTCATACTACATGGGGGCGGAGGGAGAAGAAGTGTTGGAACATCTACCAGAGCTGGGAGCACAGGAAGCGAGGGGATTGAACGAATTTGAGGTCAGTCTGAAAAAACTAGATCTACATTACCTTCCTAAAACTAGCACCATTATGGAACGGTACCATTTTGGGAAAAGGGGGCAGAAGGAAGGGGAATCTATTGAAGACTTTGTCTCCGAACTTCGTAAATTAGCTGCAACATGCAAGTTTGGTGGTGCATGTGAGGAAAGGATTAGAGACCAGTTTGTGTTGACATGTAGAACGGAGCGTGTGCGTGAGGAATTATGGTTAAAGGATGATCCACCATTAAGGGAGGTGCTGATAGTAGCCAAACAGGTGGAACACATGATGATGTGTGTTAGCGAGATAAAACAGGATAGTGAAAGCAAAGCCTGTGAGAACAAGACTAATGTGAATGAAGTGGAGTCTGAAGGCGAAGGTGTACTAGCAGTAAAAGAGAAAATACACGTGCAGAAAGGACAGATGGAGAGTAAGGGGGGATGGTGTTTCAAGGGCAATTGCTATAGATGTGATAAGCAAGGACACATGGCGAGTGACAGAAATTGCCCCGCTTTGAAATACACATGTAACAAGTGTGGTAGGAAGGGCCATTTCAAACAATACTGCAGGAGTGGTCAGGGATACCAGAAACAAGGGAAGGAGAACACTACACGTGTGTGTGATGAGATCGTCTTGCATGTGCAGAGCGGACAGGTTAGCAATCCCAAGGACAGCATCAAAATTGATAAGACCGAGTTGGAGGCTATGTTTGACTCTTGTTCAAAGATCACCATCATAAATGCAAAAGAATTTGAAAGGGTGGCCAAAGGTAAACAAAAATTGAACAAAATGGATGTCAGGCCAGGGGGTTATGGTGATCGACCTATCAATATGAAAGGCTACTTCTGGGGCACGGTGAGCTACAGAGACAGGTTGACAGTCGCTAAGGTCTACGTATCACTAGAGGGGGACAACATACTAGGATGACAAGCACAAAAGGAACTGGGTGTGTACCTCAACCCCAACAAAACCCCACAGATTTTAGTGCAAGAGGTAGGAGAGGCGAGTAGTAGCATGGAAGAAGAGTTCAAGGAAGTGTTCAGTGGAGAACTAGGGTGCCTCAAAAATTACTCCCACAAGATAAGGTTGAAGGAGCACGCAGTCCCAGTGGTAGCCAAAGTGAGGAATCTACCGATATCTATACAGGAAGCAGTCAGAACGGAACTGGAGAAATTGTGCAATCTAGGAGTGATTGAACCGGTGGAAGCTACGGAGTGGTTGGCGCCGATTGTCGCAGCGAGCAAAAAGGATAATTCTGTCCGTCTATGCATAGACCTCAGGGCACTTAATTAAGAGATCGTAGTCGACAAATTCCCGCTACCCAACATCACTCCTATGATGAGTAGGTTAGAAGGAGCGAAAGTGTTTTCGACATTGGATTTAACCTCTGCCTATTTCCAAATAAGCTCCATGAAGATTCCCAAGAACTCACAGCATTTGTAACACCCATGGGAGCATTCAAATTTAAGAGAATGCCTTTCGGCCTAGTCTCGGCCGCATCGGTATTCCAAAGACTGATGGGTAACATTCTTAGCGGCATCCCTGGAGTGTTGTGCTACCAAGACGATGTGCTAATCTTTGGTGAGGACAACAGACAACATGACAGTAGGTTGAGACAAGTGTTGGCGAGGTTCAGGGAACAAGGCTTGACAGTGAAGAGAGAAAAATGCAGGATTGGCTGTAAGGAGCTTGACTTTTTGGGACACAAGATAACATCAGCCGCAATTCAGCCCAAAATGGAACTCCAGAACACCATTATTGGATTGGTCCCACCTAAAAACAAGGAAGAAATTAAGTCTTTTATGGGTATGCTGGAATTCTACAGCAAGTTTGTGCAGAATTTTGCAAGCAGGACCTACGCCATACGCCAGTTGATCAAGAAGGATGCGGTGTTCAATTGGAATGAAGTGTGTCAGAGGGAGTTCGAAGAGGTTAAAAAGGCACTAGCAGAGGCCCCTAGTCTCAAAGCGTTCATACCCAATAGGAAGACTGTTGTAACAACAGATGCGAGTACAAAGGGACTCGGGCGGTCCTCACTCAGATGGGAGTGTGGGGAGAGGAGACCATAGCCTTCGCGTCAAGATCTCTTAAGAAATCCGAGGTGAACTACTCGGTAATCGAGAAGGAGGTCTTAGCGTACACTGGGCCATGAACAAATTCCGGTACTTCCTCTGGGTAGCGAAATTCAACTTGAGGACTGATCTCAAACCCCTGGTGGAGGTCTTCAACAAAAAAGGGTTGGACGCAATCTCAAGTAGAATTAGACGTTGGGTGGTAAACCTTCAGGAGTACACTTTCGATGTAGAATACGTACCTGGGACAAGGAAGTTTGCAGCAGACTGCCTCTCGCTCCTGGTGGGAGAGATGAAAGAAGATGAAGCAGGAGAGGAAAACGACGAAGACAAGGACGAAGCACTGGCAGAAAGAGTTTGCGCAATTATCCAAGGGGCTGTGGGAGAGGAGAGCTGGAAAGAAGCCCTCAGAGCTGATAACCTGTTAATGAAGGTGTACGAGAGAGTAAATGGAAATTGGAATCACCAAGACAAACAGGACGATGCACTACGGCCGTACTGGATGATCAGAGAGGAACTATCTGTCGCAGATGAATGTTTGTTTCGCGGAACTAGGCTGGTCCCTCCCAGTGCATTGAGGGAAGATCTAGTAGATCTCGCCCACGAAGGAAACATGGGAATCACTAAAATGAAGCAGAGAATGCGAGAGGATTACTGGTGGCCAAGCATGGACATTGCGATAGAGAGAAAAGTCAGAGACTGTATACCATGCTCCGCGAGCGATAAGGTCCTGAAGCAGCACACACCTCCCATGCTATGCAGACCACCACCAGCAGGGTCTTTGGAAGAAGTGGCTGTGGACATAATTGGGCCACTGGCAGGCAAGATTCGCACTCCCTATGTTTTAGTGCTAGTTGACTTGTACTCTAGGTGGCCTGAGGTGAAGATCGTGTCAGAGATCACCACCAAAGCGGTCATTGAGTTCTTGAAAGAAATATTCCTCAGGGAAGGTCTGCCTAGTAGTCTCCTGACGAACAATGGGGTACAGCTGTGCTCGAAAGAAATGGGAGATTTCCTTGAGAACAATGGGATTGAGCACAAACGCTGCGCATTATACCACCCCGAGACCAATGGAATGGTCGAACGTTTCAATAAAACTCTCAAGGAGAGCATTCAACTTGCAAGAACCAATGGATTAAATTGGAAAGAGGAGATGGGAAAACGTCTCGAAGCTTACCGCCTAACCCCTCACCAGACAACTGGGGTCACCCCTTTTGAACTACTCAGAGCCAGAAAGCCCAACACGAGACTATCACCGGGTTGGATGGGGTGGCAGAAGGGGTGGACGGGGCACGCTAGGGAGTTACAGTGGTTGGACAGGCAGCATAAAGCCATACTAGAGAGAAAGGACAGATTTGACAGACTACACTCTGTAAAAGAGGCAGGGTTCAAAGTAGGAGATACGATAAAAATCAGAGCACCCACAGGCAAGGCATGTTGGTCTGAGTTTTCCAAACCTACTAGGATTGTAAAGTTGTTCAGAAATGCTGTAAAAACCCAGGAGGGTAAGATATGGAATCTGGGAAGGGTTGTGAGGTACCATTGCCCCCCCAGGAACAGAGGTGAGGAGAACAGGGGTGAAGAACCGTCACAGAGGGGTGGCAGCCTGCCAGTGAGGGTGCGCTGTGGAGATTCCCGTATTCCACGCAGAAGTAGCCAAAGGGTGTTTCGTCGCCCTAAATACCTAGAGATGTATGTCACCATGTAGTTTCCACTATTCTGGTCTTCCTTGTTCTCTATTACGTGTTCTTGAAGTTCTGTAAAGAAGGGGGGGTGTGGTATCTTCCGTTCTTGTTAAGTCTACCGCATTTGTCACCCCTGCCCCTGCTGTCACCTTGGAACGCGCGGTGGTGACATCATTTCGAATGTCACCACGAACAGCGTTCCAGGACGAGCGCCGGCGGATCACGGAACGGAATTGATGTCAGCTGTGGCTGGGGTCTATTATAGTTTACTTCATGATAATAAATCCCTGTTATAACACCAGCGCTTCAAAGCCTCTTCATTGTACTCGGATTTCACACTGTGGCTCGTATCGCCCCATTTCTTTACTGAATATTGACGCCAACGTTTTTGCCGGAATCCTGGCAGCGAGGTTAAACCCATTGATGGCTGGTCTCATAGGCCCTGACCAATTAGGCTTTATCCCCACCCGGCAGGTGGGAGACAATACGAAGAGACTCCTTAACCTTATGGACAGAGAGAGAGCGAAGGAGAGAGAGAGAGAAAGAGGGGGAGAGAGGAAGAGAATGAGAGAGAGATAGTCGGACAGAGAGGGGAGAGAGAGATAGACGGACAGAGAAGGGAGAGAGAGATAGACGGACAGAGAGGGGGAAAGTGAGATAGACAGACATAGAGGGAGAGAGAGAGATAGACGGACAGAGAGGAGGAGAGATAGACGGAGAGAGGGGGAGAGAGGGATAGACTGACAGAGAGGGGGTGAGAGATATAGACGGACAGAGTGGGGGAAAGAGAGATAGAGAAAAGAAGAGAGGGACAGGGAGAGAGTGCTGACACTGCGCACCAAGGCCACATTGCTCACTTGCTGCCACCGGTGTGTCTCCAACCATGTGCTGGTATTTAGTGCAGTTCACCAGGTCCCACATCTGAGACAGACCCATCATCTGAAACAGAGTCCAGATACATAAATGGCAAAGTACATACAATTCCACACAACATCATTGCCTGTCCACCCCTGCTCACCCAGGCAGCTGCACCCCAGCCCCTCCAGGGGCCCGCGGACATGGCCCCTTCCACATCATGTAGCTCCAGCCCGTAGGCCACCAGGTCTCACTTTTGATGCTGGGTCTTGATTTGGCCATGGTCAAGGACATACCAGTGCACAGGGCATCATCGGAGGCTGCACACCCGCACAGCCCTTGAGGTGCCACTAACTCTGTGACCAGCGAGGCCATGCCACGTGGCGGTAGGCCCCCGCTGTCCGCAGGCTCAGGCCAGTCCAGCAGGGCACACAAAACCTGAGCAGTCCGGACCGCCTGGACGGGGCATCATCGCAGGCTGCACACCCACTTAGCACTTACGGTGCCCCTACCTCAGTGCACTAAAAGTCACCGTCCCGTGACGGTGTGCCTGTGCCGACCACAGTGCATACAGTGCCACCAGGTCTGTGCCCCGCTAGTCATGGACCCTCTATGATTGGGTATCGTGGTGCGGATGCCATCATATCACCTCCGGGCCTGCGGAATGTGATGTTGCAAGTTCCTGGGCCCCCATGCCTACCTGCACACCACACGGATACACCCCGAGAACGGTTGGAAATGGCATTGTGCACGTGCGCCCAGCCCTTTTTAATTGGCAGGGTCACATGTGCTGTGAAGCGGGTGCTGGATGGGTGTGGTGTGAGTGTAAAACAGCCATGACGGAGTGGCTGTGGCATGCTGACAACTAGACCTGTGAGCAGCAAATCACTACAGGGAAGTCCTAGCACATGTAGCATTGTTGTCCCCCCCTCCCCAGAGCATAAGCGTAGTGGGCTGGCCTGGCGTATGCCAGTCCAGCGTAAGGGTTTGAACAATGACCCCAGAGCTCTGGCCGTTGTTGCGTATGGGGCTGGACAAGGAAGTAACTAATGCATGTGTCGCTGTTGTTGTGTCGGTGCCACCTGGACAACATACTGCAATGTGTCACACTGTGACCCGACATGAGTCACATGGACGTAGGAGGAATTCACTGGCCCTACATTCATCAATACTACCACACTTGAAAGACCATAGACACAACACATCTGTGTGATTCGGAATGTTTAATGCACATTCAGTGGAGTGTTGGATCTGAAGCAGTACAGGGCCGTGCAAACCCCACTTTACAATGTTGGCCCGTGGAGGGCCAGCCAGAGTCCTTCATGGAATGACAAGTCCAAAGGAAGAGGAAGAGTTTATTCCGCAGTCTGTTTGCTGTGTCATTGGCGATCAAACAGAATAGGGCAGTCCATGGCGAGGTCCAAGTTGAATGTCGCAGAGTGTATCGGGGGAATGTGGAAGGTGATGATGCAGAGGTCAGAACCAAGCTGAAGCCGACCCAATGGCAGAGATGAATGCTACTCCATCCTTCTTATCACGATGGCCCTTTCATCTGCCTCTTCATCCTCTGCTGTTCCATGTGACTCACGTGTGGGTGGTGCTGGCCTTTCTCCAGCACTGTGTGGCAGTGACACCTCAGGGGCTGGAGGTGGAATGTCTGCTGTACTGTGTGGCCCTGACACTCAAGGAGGCCGTTCTGGTGCCTCTGTTGAAGAAGCCTGGAGCAGATCCGGCCGCCCCGGCGAACTATCGTCCTATCTCTCTTCTACCTTTTCTTTCTAAAATCTTAGAAGCCCATGTCACTGCCTGTCTCTCGAGGTTTATCGAGTGTTCCAACTTCCTCGAAGCCAACCAGGCCGGTTTCCGTCCCGGTCATTCCACGGAGACTGTGATCCTGGCCGTTTTGGACACCTTGAGAGACGGTGCCGACAAGGGTACCTCCCAGGCCTTGGTATTATTGGGACCTGTCGGCCGCCTTCGACACGGTAGACCATAACATCCTTCTCCACCGTGTCGAACAGGCCGGCATCCAGGGCCTGGCGCTGGCATGGGTTAAATCCTTTCTTACTGGGAGATCCCAGACACTCAGCCTAGGTACATTCAGGGCCCCCAGGGAACATCTGCCTTGCGGGGTCCCCCAGGGCTCCTCTTTATCCCCCCTTCTCTTTAATCTTTACCTTCGCCCTCTTCTTTCCTCTCTGAGGCAGTGGGACGTCATCGTTTTTAATTACGCGGACGACCTACAACTCATTTTCTCTCTAAACTCTCCCTCTGCTATTCCCACCTTCCAGGCAGTCATGTCCCACATCTTTCAGTGGATGTGCCAGAACCAGCTTAAACTGAACCCAGGAAAGACGGAGCTCCTCCTGCCGGGCAAGAGCGCCGTCCACTGGGGCCCACATTTCTGGCCGGCAGAGCTTGGCTCCCCTCCCACCCCGGTGGCCTCGGTGAAAAGTCTCGGGGTCACTATTGACGCTGGGCTCTCTCTCGGGCCGCAGGTGGGGACGGTGGTCTCCTCCTGCATGTTCCAGCTACGCAGGATTAGGAAGGTGGCCTACCTCCTCACCCCCGATGCCCTGCTGCAAGTCATCATGGCCCTCGTTCTGTCCCGCCTGGATTTTTCGAATTCCATCTACCATGGTTTGCCCAAATGTTCCATCTACAGGTTGCAAATCATTCAAAACCAGGCGGCGAGACTGGCCCTCGGGATACCGAAGTGGCAATCTGCCAAACCCCTCCTCATCAAACTGCACTGGCTCCCTGTCAGCCTCAGGGCTGCCTTCAAGCTTGGTTGCCTTATCTTTAAGTCTCTCTCTGGCTCTTGCCCCGCTTTCCTGAAATCCCTCATTCGACCCTACCGTCCTTCACGCAATCTCAGATCACTTCATTTACATCTCCTGGTGGTCCCCTCCTTCAAACTCTGTAGATCTGGTGGTCGAAGATTCGCCTTCCTCGGCCCCAAATTCTGGAATTCTCTCCCCCTCCCAGTCAGGATCTCTGGCACTCTCATCCAATTTCGCAAATCACTAAAAACTTGGCTCTTTCCACAAACTAGCTAAACTCCCTCTGCTTCTTCTTAGCACCTTATCAGCGCCATGATACCCACGGTGACAGTGCGCTTTACAAGCACCCCCTTAACATAACATAACATAACATAACTCTTCAGGGGCGGAGATGTGGATGTAGTAGTAGCAGAAGCATGCATCAGCACCAGACCTTGTGGCAGCAATGCCATGAGGATGGTTTAGAGGTCATTCAGGAACCTAGCTACCACTCGCTGGTGTGCAGCCGTGGCAGCCTCTCTTTCCGCATTGGCCCGCTCCATGGTCTCATGAGCATGTTTCCCACCTCCCGGACGAGCTCGCTGTAGCCACTTTGACTAGTCATTCGTTCTTGTCTCTGGCGATGTCAGCCATGGTTTGTTGGAGAGCATGGATTGGACTGTGGGTGTCCGTTAGGGACTGTGAGTGGTCCCTGATGGGACTTAGACACCCATGTATGGCATCTAGTTTGTCTGCCAGGTGGTCCAAGCCCACCCGCACCTGTTCAGCCAGCTCCTACTGGCATCCCAACACAGGGCATTGGAAGGCCATGTGTTCTTTGTGGGGGTCCTGGGAGGCAGCCCTGGGGGGTGGGTGCTGCCTGCTGTGTGGTCTGTGCAGGGGGTGGGGTCTCCTCGTTGCAGCTGGACTGCCCTGCTCCTGGAGGTGGGCTGCAGAGGCTGTCAATGAACTCTTCGAGGGTGTCAGAGTCGAAGCTGTGGTGGTCCTTTTCGTCATCAGAGAAGAAAGGTTCGGGCTGCTCTGCAGGAGGTCTTGATTGTCCTTCTGCAATGTGAATGGGAAATGTAGTTTAACAATGTGTTTACTTGTGTGTGGTCGCATTGTACTTGTTTACATACAAACTGCATGACTGTGTACATTGTGGCTGTTTGGGAGGAGCTGTCTATTTGATGGGGGACAGTGGACATTTCGACAACAGACGTGTGTGTGTTTGTACTTGTACATTGTCATCTCACATTTCCCTGTAGTGCCACTTGTGATTGGCCAGTGTCTACACCCAGTCGACACCCCTTGTGTCCTGTGGATTTGTGGATGTGTTGTGATTTGTGCCACATTGTTGTCAATCTCTGCATGTAATGTGTGTGCTGCATTTTGGGGGAGTGGCCCTTGCTGCTCTCATTTTGATCCCCCTTATCCCTTTCCTGCGATGTGCCTTTGATTCTGTGCTTATACAATGCTGAAATGTTGCACACTTGGGTACATTGGTCTCTTGGTGGGAGTTGGGGGATGGGACATGGTTTGTCCGCAGATGTGCTCAGCTCAATTGTGCATGTGTGCCATTGTGGCCATCTCCCTGGTTCTTCTCAGTACTTGCTCCGGCGAGATCCATTGTGCTTCGCTGTTTGGCATTTGTTTGTCAGTTTTTTTTCTACTTTTATGGTGATTTTTCCCGCTGGACGTGTGTGAATTGCAGGCCTGTAGCTGGTTTTCGCAGATTTCAGTATCTCGATTGGCCTCATTGCAGCTTTTTTTGCATTGGCGTTTCACATTTTTGAGGCGTGGCGTTGATTTTAACGTGGTCATTTGACGCGCTATCTCGGGGATTTTGCATGGTGCCCCCGTGTTGAGAATGCTTTGTTAACACATTTCCAGTGATAGACTGCGATGTTGGAAGTTGCGTTAAGGTACTTTTGCAATGGTTATCACACATTCTTGAGAATATGCCCCTAAGGGTATTAAATTTGGAGCGGACACCCACACCATCAGCCTGTACGCGGACAAAGTGATTCTCTCACAGGCGGACCTGCGGGCATCTCTCCCGGCCCTGTTAACGGAACTAGACGGATTCGGAAATGTCTCGGGATTCAAAGTGAATCCAACCAAATCTCAGATCTTGAATATCTCGGTGAACCCCGAACAGAAAAGCCAACTGAAAAGATCACTTCCAGTGCCATAGGTAGAGCAATCCATAACGTACCTGGGCATATCGATGGCCCCTACCATACCTAAGACTTTAACTTTGAACTATTCGGCCCTTGTTGCGCAGACGACGAAGGCTCTGAGCAGCTGGACCCGATTTGGATTGGCTTTGTTCGGAAGGGTGGCGGCAGTAAAAATAACGACTTTACCACGCATCTTGTATATTTTCCAAGCCCTTCCTTTCGCCCCCCCTCTGAAAATAATCTGTTCTCTGCAGCTGGCCATCAACAAATTTGTTTTGGAAGGGAGAAAGGCCCGCATGGCTCTCACCCAGATGGCCCGTCCCAAACGTGAGAGACGGGTGGGACTCCCCTTGGTATACAGATATTTGTGGGCAGCACACCTCTGTTATATATTGGAACGGAACCGTCCTTTGTCAGAATTGTACTGGTCCTTTATTGGCCAGACAGTAGCAGGGGTCAATATATGGAGGGAGGTTTGGCTCCCACGCAAGTCAAGTCAAGTCAATTAGTTTATTTGTTACGGAACTCCAACGGAGGTCCACAAAAATACCAATACAATAAAAGAAACATGCTTTATAACAAATACAAAAATCTACCTTAAGCAATCAGCAAAACATTACACATACCAATTGAACTAAAATTCAGAAATTCTAATGAATAGCCAGAAATGTTTTAAAAAATTGAAATATTCTATGGCAGATCATTTCATTAGGAGGGAACAACACAACAGATCGGGCCTCCTCAGCGGAACGAATATTACATTTAATAAAAGAGGGTCTCAAAAACATACGCCTTGCCCTTAAAAGTTCTGGACACACAAATAGCACATGATTGAGATCCTGTATTTGGGAGCGGCACAGTTCACAAATTCTCTCATCTCTAGGAGTTTTTTCCCAAATGCCCGTTACGTCTCTCAAGGGCAACAGGTTAATTCTTAAAAGAAGTATTAATCTTCTGATGCCATGTGGAACATTCCATGAGAGATAGGGCTGGGGTCCACTCCCCGTCGCACTCACACGGATTACCTTGTTACGAACTTTAGGATGACTTAAAGCTATATATCTTGCTGTACTAATCGTGCTTACAGACCTCTTTAAAAAAGACTTCAGTACAAACTTTGGCATGCATGAGTCACTATTTAAATTGAGCCCAAATAGATGGTTTGCATGGGCAAAAGATCTAAAAAAAAGCTGATTTCTCTTTTAATTTTACAAAAATTTCCAGCTTCAAAGCGGCCCTTAAAGTGCCCTCAACCCCCCAGCAAAGAGAGTTCCCCCACCTCAGGACCGCTGCCACAGAAGAAGTGTAAGAAGAAACTAAATGGAATTCCAAACGAAGAACATGTGGGGCTGCCATGGAATTTAAATTACAAATTTGACGGGAAAACCGGCCTTCAGCCTTATCGAAAGAGAGAAAGTAATTCCTATCCAAAACTTCTGCAACATAGGTTAAAGTCGGGGGAATTTTAACCTTAAACACTGACAGAACATGATTAAAATGACGTCTCCCACAGGTCTTATAAAATCTATTTAGAGCTCCAGCCTGGAAGGCGGCCTTACCAACACACCGGTTGATGTGCTCTGAGTCGAGCCCGTTTTTTAAAAAAACCTTCCCCAAATACATGTACACATTGACCAATTCAAGTTCTTCCTGCCCCAACAGCCACTTATACCCTTTCTTTATTCTAAGACCTTTCTTGCGAAAGACTAAAATTTTACTTTTGGCAATGTTGATTTTCAAACAGTGCTCCTCCGCATAATTAGTCAAGGCATCCAGACGACGCTGCAAACCAATGGGGGTTAGATCAAAAATAGCAACGTCATCTGCATATAGAAGAGTGCCAATAGACATTGTACCAATTCTAGGGGCATCCCCCTTCGCTGAGTTTACTTTCTCGAGGAGGTCATAAATATAAAAAGAGAACAAAAGAGGGGCCAACAGGCAACCCTGCTTGAGGCCCTTATGTGTATTAATCCTGCAGGAAAGCCCCTGCGAGCCACCCATCATCACTTGACACCAAGTGTCTGTGTGTAATTCTATTATGAGGCCCAGGAGATGGTGTGGCATACCAAGATGAGAGAGCTTTCTCCACAGCGTCTGACGATCCACTTTGTCAAACGCCGTGGAGAAATCAATAAAAGCTGTGTAGACCAACATGCCTTTTGAAAAAACATATTTCTCCACAATAGTCTGAACGACCGCGATGTTGTCCAGCGTTCCGTGGTTCTTTCTGAAGCCTGCCTGTTCTGCCGGTAAGATGTTCTGGTCTTGGGCCCACTGCTGCAAATGTTGAAGTATACTTTTTGCAAATAATTTGCCCGCAGCGTCCAGCAGCGTGATCTGACTGAAGCTAGTAGGTGACCTTTTTGAGCCCTTTTTATACAGCGGGACTATGATACTCCCCTTCCAAGATGAGGGAATGCTAATCGATTGAAAACAAAAGTTAAACAGTAGCACCAGGAAAGCTCCCCATGCGACTGGATCCCGTTTAATTAGCATGATCGGTATACCATCTGGGCCTTGAGCACCAGAGGTTCTAGCGTTCTTTATGTAACCCATCACTTTAGCCCTTGAAGGGGGACCATAATCGCCACAACCAGCCTCCTCTATTACAGGCATCTGAAATGGGGCTGAGCTATTAAGTTTATATAATAAAGAAATATAGTCCACCCACTCACTTTCTGGGATCGGAATCGGGAGTGCCCTCTGTCTGGAGTCACAATACTCTGCGATCAGGTGCCAATACTTTTTTGAATCTTTGGCTTTTGCTGCTTCTCTCAACCCAATCCATTTAGCATCCATCTCGTCTCTCCTTACTCTTAATTTATAGCGGCCTCTAACTCGCTGTAGGCGATTAATTTCCTGTTGCACGGCTGTGGAAAAATGTTTGTATTGCTTTCGCACTAAATTGTTAATTTCAAGGATTAAGGCCTTCAGGATAGGGGAAACATGATTTACTCTACATCGGCCAGAGGATACTGAGCTTAAGTTTTTTATCTTCCTCATTTGTGCCTCAATAAATTGCATGATATTAGCGGAAGCATTACCGTGCTGTTCTTGGAAAGTTTTTTTCACTATCGCACCTACCTCGACTGTATTTTTTTGTGTCCAAAATGAACGACCTTTAGACTTATTAAAATCAATCGAGCCCTGGCACAAGTGCCCTTGATTCAGTGCAGGTAAGTTAAAGGCCAAAGTCAGGCCTATTACACAATGATCACTCCATACTGACGGGATAACCTCTAAATTTTCACAGGCCCCAAACATTTGATACGAAAGGGCTACGTAGTCCAGTAAACTTTGTGTATGAGAAGAAAGAAAAGTAAATTGAGCTGGTTTATCGACTGGCACCCTCCCATTTAGAATAACCAAGTCTGCACTTCTAATACTATCAAGCAGAAGGAAGCCCCGTTTATCGGTTTTTATTTTATCCGGTAAAAAGGATTCAGGAATATGCCAAATTTCCTCTTTGTCTGGGTTAGCATATATTGCCTGCGATGAATTGGAAATTTTTGCATTTAAATCTCCCACTAATACCACTAGAGGGCATTCTTCCGTGGTGGCTATTTCCTTAATATATAAAAAAAAGTAAACGCAACAGAGAATCAAAGTTTTTACCTGGAGAACATAGGGATTTGCCACCAGGAAGAAGGAAGACCTACCAAACTCTCCTAGACATGCCAACTTCATGCAGATGCAAAGATTTGACGGGTGGTAAAAGACTTTTTGATTCCAATTAATACTGTTCTTAAGCAAAATGGAGACCCCGCCACTAGCATGTCCCCTTTCAGATGCTTAGCATAGCAAGAGAAGGTAAAAAAAACCATTACAATCAAAATCTTTACAAGCCCAAGTCTCTTGTAAGCATATAATCAGAGGGTTTAATGATTTTAAATAATTAAATTTATCCTCATCATGCCCCAGACCGGCCATATTCCAGGACAGAAGAAGTCCCCCCTGGCTACCTTAGATGAGCGCTTCTTTCTACCTCTGTACAGTTGGTGTTCAGGGTTTTTGATACCCAACTCCACTAGGCTAAGGCATCTTCTTTATTAGGAGAATGATGTGCGACTAGGGTCAGACACCAAATTTATTGATCGCTCCTTTTTATTTAATGAGACCGTAATATTTTTAGCATTGCCCATAGGAAACTCTAGGTCAGAGCCCATAGCGTCCCACACCACAGAAATGCCCTGCCTCTGGTCTTGTGGGCGTAGGATTGAACTGCACCTGGTAGAATAATCCTCAGAATTTGATACAGAAGTTATGTCCAGCCCTCGTTTAAAAAAGTGCTCACAATTCTGTATGGCCAAATTGGCCACAAGCAAAGAGCAGAAGGTGACTCTAGAAAAGGAAACATTCTCATGCTGAATGATATTCACATTAAGGATATCCCTACTTTCTATCAACTTCAATGCCTCTATTTCAGAGAAAAGTTTGAGAATGAGTCCTCTGTTTATCGGATCAGACTCAGTCTCGAATAACCAGATGAAGTCCACTATGGGCGATAAAGCAGTCTGCACCATATTATCTTTCTTTACAGCATCTCTTTGGGGAATCCATAGAGGCACCCTATCTCCATAGTTAACCGTCTGTACTTTCGCCTTGAACTCGATTAGCATGTGAGACCCTACCTTTAGGTTACCGTCTGGTCCATCCCCCCGTTCTATAGACCATGTTAGAGGTACATGTCTCCACCTCCCTGTATTTTTCTCCTCCCCAAGAGATCATCCCCCTCACTGGACTGAAGAGGATGGGGTACTAGAGGGGACTGCAGCGGAGGACTTGATGGCGCACTACTGCTCCGGTGACCCCTGCTCTCCATTTGGGGACAGAAGTACTGTGACTGGGATCCTAGGAACACCTTCCCCAATTAACAGTTTGGACCCACCCTCCTCCATTACAGTCTGCGCAACATTATGGCTATCTGGGATCTGTTGAAAATGTAATTTTGAAATTTTTCGTTTAGGGAATTGTCTTTTCCTTTTTTGGTTCTTCTTCCTATTTTCCCCTTTGCTTTTTTTGCAGGCTCTCCCCTCTTCCCTACTTTAATTCCCGCGTTCGACAAAGAGTTTGAAAGTTGGACCTGTGGGGCAGATGGAGTTGGGGCCTCCCCCTCTATCCCTCCCCCGCCTTTTTGCCCAACATTTACCTCGATTTTCTCTGATTCCTCAATAGCTCCACCAGCCCCCCTTTTCCCCTTAATAAACAAAGGGTAAAGTTTGAGTGGGACATGTCCCAAAGGAAGGCCCACTACAGCTTCCTCAAAAAGCGAGCTTAAACAAAGCTCTTCATTTTCAAGGTTGCAGGAAGATTCTATTGGGGGCAGTGAGGAGAGGGGCGTACCTGCTTGAACAGACACATCTCTCTGCTCTACACGAGGTACAGGTAAAAGGGGTCTAACGTCAGGTTGTTCGTCCAGACTTACGGGAATAACAGAGGGGTGAATAATGGTGCCTAATTTATTCACTTTTTGTACTTCAAACAGCATTACGGAAATCATTTCCAGCATGTGATCTGAACTAAAAACGGATTTCCCCAATAAAGACAGAATAGAACTTAAAAGTCTTTCAACGCAGACAAAATATTCTGAAGACACCCCATCCTTCTCATTACCCGGCTTTGCTTGTGAGCTAGGCAAAAATACATCATGAGCATCATAGACAGACTCCACAGAATTACCATTCAGGGGACTTGTACTACAATATAATAGGGGCAAAGAGAAGCGCCTGAGGGGGGAGTTTGCAATGCAGATGTTCTGCTCCTTCGGGCTGCTCATTGGATACCCATTCTTTACAGGGTTCTTCACAGGGTTTACATTGATAGCTCCCCACCCCCTTGTTTGAGCTTCAATGTCAATGTCTGGGAGTGTAAAGCCTTCCCTTAGATTGGGTTCTCTGCAAAAAGAAGGCTTTTCCACCATTGCAACAGTGACCTTCCCGACTTCCTCACGAGTGCCCTCAATGCACCCAAGCACACCCTCTTCACTGAGCACCGTGCAAATGTCCCCCTCCATAGTGGCAACGTGTACACCCATGATCTTGCTGGATGATTTTTCTCCGCTCAGTGTAGTGGATTGCTGATTCTGCTGGTTAAGAGGATGATCCAAGTCCAAGCCCATGCCTGCTTGCGAAGCAACGTCTGAAGCAACAGGTATACCGGCAGCAGGAAACTCCACTTCTAATGGGTTTGAAGGATTATAAAGGCTATGTTGTGACTGTGAGGACCGTTGGGTTAAAAGATTACCACATGGGCCAGGAACCGAATTTATCCTTAAAGATATGTCCGGTAAAAGGCTGACTAAGTCATCTTCCGTGCCTGATCTTATCTGGCCCCTTGCACCTTCTTGGGGCATTACCAGGCCCCCCGTAGAGCCATAAGGGTTTCCCTGAGCATCCCCTGTAAAAAGGAGGGGTGATGTTCCTGAGGCAGACTTAAAATGCGGACTATCTTGCCCCAAGCAGCCTCCATAGGAACTATGAGGGGATCTTTCCGGAAGAAACCCGTAATAGTTGGTTGAGATTTGTAACAAAGATGTTGTAAGTTTTTAGTTCCACTATATGATCTCCTTAATTTCCTTGTACAACTGGGAGATGAGGTAAGTACGCGTCCAGAGCGTAGTTTTCTGGAAGTCATCTCACACGTAGGATGGGGACCCGCTACGAACCCGCTACGACCACCGCCTTGACCTTGACTGCCTCAATGCACAGGACCTTAAAAATATATGAAATGTTTATGAGGCGCCCTTGCGATGATGTGCGATGGTGTGCGCCACAGGGGATGCTGTAGGATGTAATCCCTGTCCCTGTCCTCTGATGGCGCAACCGTTGCAGCCCCCCCCCGTGGACTGTTTGATGGCGGTTTGGTGGCAGCCCTCTCCTTTTGCTGCCTAAGGCCACCAATTGCAGCACAGGTTTGAGCTCCCACTCCAATTCAGACAACCAGACAGCCCAGACAGATCATGCAGATCATGCGGATCATGTAGATGTTCATTCGGCTGGTCAATTCCAGCGGTTAATCCTCCAAACAGCCCCCACAAACCCACCTTGGCCAGCCAACACGCTGAGAGAAGGCGATATGACTCCTGCTCCAGTCTAGCCACACCGCTCACCAGATAGAAACGGGAGGGGGAAACTCCTCTCCCACTGTGAAACCAGCAACAGCGGCGATGGCAATGGTGATGGCAATGACAATGGGCGAGTCTGAGGAATCTGGAGACAGAGCCGCGGGGGTTCACGTCTTAACAAGTCCCACCAAGTCCCAACAATTAGCTCACGACTCTCAACCCCCCCCCCCCGCCTTATGATACTCACAGCGCTGCCCTCCGCTTTACTGAAGATTTACCGCTTTTTACGGGAGTCGCGGCAACGTTGTCACCTGGGCGTCCGGACACTCACGGCACTCGCGACACTTTCCACACTGCAGGGACGCCACTGCCAATCTTTTTATCGTTCGTTTCCGTTCTTTTCCGCCGTATAGCGGTATTCTCTACACGGAGGGTTGACTGCCTCGCAGCGAGAAAACCAGAGCTGCCGGAGCCGCTGCTTCCTCCCTCCTCTCTCCTTCTTGCAACTCGCAACTCGCCGACTCTACGGGAACGTTTCACTGTTCTCTGCTTCTCTCTAGCGGTAAGCCACCAAAAACTCTCTCTCCCACGCAAACATAGGGCGGGGGTCTGTACTCCTCACCTGTAACGTTGCATACAATGAAAGTATGGTATAGGGTGGCATACTCTAGGGGCCTGATGTATTTTCCCTCCCTGATGACCCCAATCACAGGGAACCCTGACTTTCTTCCGAGGCATAACTTGGTAGTGTTTGATTGATAGCAAGAGCTAGGTTGTAAGAGCATAGGGTTCCTATTCGATCTCGATGATTTGATCCCCTTAAACAACTAGCGCAAGGCCATGATCTTCCCCTTTCGGATGGGTTCCACTACCTTCAGTTGAGGCATTGGGTCTCGGGTCTCGGGTCTCACATATCATGCAGCAGCGTCCCGAAATCTAACAACCTTTGAGAAATGGCTGGTGCGCAAGCAGGATGATAAGCACCTTATATCCGATCTATATAGGATGCTATCCCAAAACACGGGGGTCGCAATAAAGGACAGATGAGGTGGGAGGAGGAGGAGTGGGAGGACATGTACTTCAGAGCGGGCCACACAGTGCTCAACATAGCAGGCGCTGAATCTACATATAAAGTGTTATCTTACTGGTACTATAAACCTGTGCGCATAGCCTGCTGGGACAAAAGCCAACGGAGAAATGCTGGAGGGGATGTGGAAAGATAGACTCTTTAGTCCACTTGCTATGGCAAGCTAGAGCGCTTCTGAGAAGTAGTCCTGGATGATATGGATAAGGCATTCAACACTGTCATTCCGCGCTCTCCAGCATACACGCTCCTGGGACTCCCGACAAAAAAAGACATTCCCCCTCCTCTCCTTAGGAGGCCGGCCACTAGCTGTTGCGTTGCTAGCCGCACAACAAGTAATCCTAGCGCGTTGGGGCACTCCGACCATGCCAGACCATGTGACGTGGCTACATAAGCTTTGGATAACCTGGGCAATGCAGCGCATGTCAATGGTGGTGGATCACAAAGAGGAGAACTACAGTGATCATTGGGCCTCATTCATCCAGATCCTCTCAACTGAACTAAGGGAAGTTACCTGTCCCCAATATTTGCGCATCCTGCGACTTCTCCCTAGCGGTCCACTGATAGCACATAGTGGGGCACCCATCGCTGATTCTGGAGAGTGAAGGCGTTGCCCTGTTTCTTTGGGTGAATGTCGCTGAGCGGTGGGGGGAGGGGATTCGGGGAAAAGGAGGGGGGAGACTGTTCCTTTTGTTAATTGTTTATATACATTTTCTATGTTTGCTTTTGTTTGAAATGCTCTTTCTTGAAACTCATGATCGCAGCCTGCACCCTGGGTTATTGGTGCACAGGCCCGGTTCTAGCGGGTGGGCCGGTTGGTGGGCCAGGCCCGCCCAAACAGGATCCTTGGCCCTCGCAGTGAGGGCTTGAAGGCAGCCTAGGCAGGCGTCTTCGGGATCTAAGTGCTTCAACCCTCCCCCGTCGCGTGTGTCAGCCCGGGCCGAGGGCCGCACACACACACAGACAGTTTTAGAGATGATCGCAGCCGCACCCGAGTACTTCACAGGTCTTTACATGACCATTTATATGTTAATGATGCTTTGTTTATTTTTTCACCCCTTCATCTCTGCACACGAAAGTTGACAAATCCTTTCTTTGACAAGGGTAACCTTTGGTAACCTTTGCTTACTGTCATGCTGCGTTGATATTTATGTTTCTATGCAGGGCAGGAGAAAAGAAGTTTGTTTGTTCCTATTCACCTTTCCTGACCCCTGCAGTGGATTATCACATCTGGCTGTGACACAAAGTTTGACTAATGGAGTAGGTAAGAGAATGTGTTACTATATATTTTTCTTTTTAAAATGTGCACAGGCCCAGCAGGACACATATGTGTGTGCTTCATTTAAACAGTTTTTATCAATATCATGGCCGATGCAGGACAACAATCAGAATACAAAATGCCCAGATAAAGCTAGTGATTAATAATCCTGCTGGAGAGCAATCATTTGTCTGTTAGTAGTTTTCAAATGCAGATGAACTGTATTGTATGTGGATAGCTCCAGGGTTTTGAGTGGGATGAAAAACCTGGGGGGTCTCTCAAAGGGGCGTGGCCAATGTAATTGAGGACGTGGCTTAAAAACAGTACGTTAAAAATCTGTGTTTAGCAGTGTGCGGCCCGACTTGTATTTTGCTGTTTCTGTCATTGCATCCAGGTATTTGAAACAAGTAACATCATACCTACAAGTCAGGACTATTGGCTTTGTCAATGGTTGTTAGTTGCATAAGATAAATAACAGCAACTATGGCTTGTATTTAATTGCAAAAGCTTCCACTTAAAGCACTGGTGACATCAAAATAATGTTGCTGCTCCTGAGTTTCAAAAAGAGAAGGGAAATCCAGAGAGAAAATGACTCTCTTTAAAGGATTTCCCTTCCCCTACAACGCTCACCTGGCATGACGTCATGCTGTAACATTCCACTTGTGAGTAGTGTGAGCAGGGTACACCGATGTGCCTGCTGTCGCGAAACGGGTCTCTATAGGGCTCTGTTTTGTGCCCTGGCACTTTTTTCCGGACTGCAGTGACAGGAGACTGCTGTCACTGCAGTTCGGAAAAACACGGACTACCTGTGACCAGCGCACAAAACAGAGCCCGATAGAGACCCGTTTCGAGGCCCCTTTAAAAAAACTGCTGGTGCTCACACCCAGTGAGACCCGGCCCACTTAAAGCCCTGGATAGCTCAGTGGGTTACTGCCTTTGTCACAGAGATCCTTGTGTTACTTGCAGTTCAGAAGTTACAATCCTAACATAGGACAGTAACCAATGAACTGTCATCTAAGAGCTGCATACAAACATGAATGGTATAGTTAGAACTTCGCTTTTTTGGTTTTGTGATATAGTTAGAACTTCCCCAGTCTTTCATTATTCTAATTTTGTTAAAATGAGTGTGTTTGGGCAGATATACATTTTTATCAGTTAAGGTGACCCCCATGGAATACTCTTTAAATCCTAAGGTTGCGTTTCCCCAGACCAAACCCTCTTAAAATATCCCGCCCACCAGTATGGATGTCATTTGATTCATACACCTTGTAATCCTCATTGGCTTATGTGACATTCCTTATAGACTGATTTACATACTTGTATGATTCATTGTATCTGTATAATGTGTGCGTTGTGTAAAGTACTGACACACACTACACTGATATGAGTAGCGCTATGCGACAAATGAAATGCATATGAGAGAGGGGCTACGTAAAGATAAGGGGCACTGTTGGAGGGTGGCAGTGAGGGAATCCGAGGAGGAGGTAGTGGGAGGGGCTATGGAGCGACTAGGCGCACTGGTGGAGGGTGGCAGTGAGGGAATCCGAGGAAGAGATCGTGGGGTGGAGGGGGGAGTTAGAGAGAGATGAGGGGCACTGGTGGAGGGTGGCATTGAGGGAATCCGAGGAGGAGGTCAATAGGGGGAGGGGCTATGGGCAGATGAGGGGCACTTGTGGCATGTGGCTTTGCGGGAATACGAGAAGGAGGTCAATAGAGGGGGCATTGGGAGATGAGGGGCACTGTTGGAAGGTGGGAGTAAAGGTATTTACTAGGAAAGAGGTTGTTGGTGCAGCGCCAAAAAAGACTTTTGCATCTGCGCTGAAGCCGGCCTTTCTGTTTTTGTTTATTTAATTAGCAGTCGGGTCATAAGGGCTACTGTGGAAAATACTTTAAAGTGCGTGCTAATTATATTTACTGCTATATTCAATGTTTTAAGTTTGAAGGTGATTTTCTTAATGTTTTTACCGGGAAAAATTAAAGTGGAGCCCGATGGTGCCTGATATGGTATATCAGAAACAGTGGTTCCAGTGGCACGTTAAATGTATGATCAATAATCAATACAAAACATAGTATCAGATAACACTTTGAGGGTTTTTGGGGATGTTGGAGGGAAAAACAAGGCTCATAACACCAAATTTTATATCATCATTAGTATTGTATTGTATCAGAGATAGGTATCTACTTTTGTAAACACAGTGTTTTAACCCATTGGGCGCGGCCGCGATTCTGCGCCTGTGCGACAGAATCGCGAGTGGGCGGGTTTATGACGGCCCCCAGCCGTCGTCAGCACACGAGCCCCGTGATGCATGACGGCTGGGGGCCGTCATCAGCATCGAAGGAGTTAAAAGTGCACGTGTCCCAAATCTATTGTGAGAACCGAAAGAATACATGAAAATACAGTTCAGTGACAAAAAGTGAGATATATACAAGGTTTCTGCAGGGGATATTTTTACAAGGGAAAGGGAAAAACGACCATTAAAGCAATTATTATAACCACAAATGTTACAGTGGTTTGCACTCGTCAATAAACAATTGAGCCCGCATTACCCAGGTAACTAGGCCTCCACAATGGCTTCTCTTAATAAATTCCTTACACATAGTGTTCAAGCCCTCACTCCTTGTTCTCAGTTTCACAGATGTCTCACATCCCCCCAGTCCTGCCGAGACCCACCATCCTCTTCCGGGTCGAAACGCCGTCGACGCTATATGGAAATGAACCATACAAACAGTGCCTATGATTGTAGATAGTAACTGTAATATTTGTGGTTATCATAATTGCTTTAATGGTCGTTTTTCCCTTTCCCTTGTAAAAATATCCCCTGCAGAAGCCTTGTATATATCTCACTTGTTGTCACTCAACTGTATTTTCATGTATTCTTTCGGTTCTCACAATACACTTGGGACACTTGTGCACTTTTAAAACACTATGGGCCAGATGTAGGTAAATTCGATTTACCGACTCTTAAATACCGACCCATACCGAATCGGTATTTAAGAGTCGGTAAATTTGAATGAGGTAGATGTAGGAACAAAATTACCGATTCTGTAAGAGTCGGTATTTACCGCTTCTGTAAATACCGAATCTGTATTTCACATTGATTCCTATGGGCCTTGAAGCCCATAGGAATCAATGGGAAATACAGATTCTGTATTTACAGAATTGGTAAATACCAAATCCTGCAAGGGTGCAGGGGGTGTCACTTTGACACCCTCTAGCACCCCAACTGCAGGCGTGTGTGCCATGTGGCACACATGCATGCCCTAAGGGCATGTCTGTGTGTCACATTGCACAGGTGTGCATGCACAGATGTGCATGCACACCTGAATTCGGTATTTTACCACCCAATAGTATTGGGTGGTAAAATACAGACTCTTAAGGGCCTGTGGCACTCTCAGGAGTGTCATCTACATATGGATTTACAGAATCGGTATGTTTACCCATTCGGTAAAATACCGAAGTGGTAAATTTACAGAATCTGTAAATATACCGATTCTGTAAAATCCGACCCACCTACATCTCAAAAGCCAAATACCGGTCGGTAACGGCCGAAATCGGCCGTTACCGACCGGTATTTGGCTACCTACATCTGGCCCTTAGTTTACAAAAGTAGATATCTATCTCTGATACAATACAATACTAATGATTATATGAAATTTGGTGTTATGAGCCTTGTTTTTCCCTCCAACAACCCCAAAAACCCTCAAAGTGTTATCTGATACTATGTTTTGTATTGATTATTGATCATACATTTAATGCGCCACTGGAACCACTGTTTCTGATATATAGTACGCACCCTGGTTCCGTAGTGAGTAGGGTTCCCTTGTTTTCCTGGTGCCTGATATGGGGCTGGGACCCAAGGTCATCTGTGAGATAAGGTGCACTGGAGAGGAGTAGTGGATAATCAAGCCTGTAAGGGAGTGCGTTGCAGAGTCCATGGTCAGGTGGAGGTAGTAATGAAGAGGGATTCTCCCTGAAGGCTCGCACAGAGGGAGCCAAAGAGGTGTCACTTGCCTGATACTTCCACCTCAGAAACCTCCTCTTACCATCAAAGGGTCATTACATGGAAAAAAACACTTTTTGAGAGTGATCACATTTAGAAAGAGATTTGGGAAAGAGTGCGTTTTACTGGGCCTTGTAAGACTAAGAAGAGATAAAGGAGAGCCCTGAAGCAGGTCTGCCTAGAAATATATGCGAAAAATCGAGCTCGCAGTGGCCCACCCAAATGCACCCTTGGCCCACCCAAATAAAAATTCCTGGAACCGGGCATGTTGGTGCACAAGCTGTGTATGCTACTCAATATTGATATGCTGCCGGCCCCAGGGTTGTAGACATGTAGCTAACTGTGTTTCAAACTGTGAATCTCTCAATAACAGAATGGTTCCATAAAGCGTGTGCTTGTATGTCAAAAACATTCTCTGCTTGTTGCCTGCTTATTTGCAGCATTGATGTTGTTTACATTTTGCTGATTGCTGAAAACCACTACGATCACGCCAGTGTGGCAATTGGGTCTAATTAGTACTATATTCATATGGGAATTATTAAATTAGTCATCCTTTAATGCACAAGTACTGAAGTCTCATAAATGCTTCAGCCAGTGATGTCAAAGTACGAACGCTCCCTCCCCTCCCCCCGCCCATATACTTTCGAAAGTATTTTTTTCTCAAAGAGAATGCGCATAATACAGCCCATTGGGTTTAGTGCCCGCTGCAGTTATATCTTTATATCGTGCAAATCTAAGGTTTGAATCCCTACATGGATTATGTAGCTTATTATCATTCGGGGACAAACATTTGTATTTTGGCAGCCATTATTAAAAAAAAAAGAGGCAATTCGTTTTTTTAATGAATGCTACAGAAATACTCTAATCAAGGTTCAGCAAGGGAGAAGCGAGAAACTACACATAAAAGCAACTGCGCACATATTCACTTACTGAGAAGGGAATGTAAATTCTTAAAGGTTTACGGAATAAAGAATCTCGATTTTATTAAAGACAAGGAGGGTAGCTTTATACATAGACTTTTATTTTCTTCCTTCAGAGCAGCAACCATTAAAATTTCCAACAACAGAACGCAAACTGCATTACAATGAAAAAACAGAACTCTCAAGTCAATATAAATCCCCTTGGCTTCCATGTTCTTCCTCTTTTGTTAATCTTCTCCGACCTATCCTCTTCTTCTGATGTCTTGTACCAGTATCTCCATAACTGATCTGAAAAATATACAAACACAAGTTGTATCTTTCTTCCAAAACATACATTGCAGAACAACTCAATATTCCAACAATACTTATTCTATTACCCTTACATTTTCCATAAGCATTTCCACCTACCTGGGAGGGTGTGGTGGGATAATGCCAGCCTTCCTTTCTTTAATAAAATTGGGATTCTTTATTCTGTAAACCTTTAAGAATCTGCATTTTATGGCAGGACAGGTGGCTAGCATTATGAATATTCACAGTTTTTCAAAGTGCAACTTGAAACATGATCTATTGGTCTAAAATAAATTGTCCTAAACATATCTGCGTTAGTCCAATCTGCTGCCTTCATAATCTCATCCAACTTTCCCCTTGACTAAGATGTTATTCCCTATGGCACCACTTACCGAATGCGCTGCAAATTTAGACATGTCAATACCTGCTTCTTTCATTGCGCACTTCACCCATCTTCCAATGGTTGTATTTGTGACTGTATGAAAAGGTTTAACATACAATATCAATAACTGATCCACCCCAGTACCCCTTTTTTCCAACATCCAACACTCATACTCCTTAATACATTTAACCACACATAATTGGGCAGGTTATGTAAACTTGGATAAAATACAGACGAATACATGGTTTTTGTTCTGTTCAAAATCTTAAACAGGACTTCAGTTGGTTGGTAATACCTTTCGGTCAGCTTTAAGGCCCCGACATCTGACACCCTTCTAAGGAATATTAAACAACAAAGTCGCTGACTTCCAGGGCTCTTACACCCAGATAGTTATTACTAGGCCAATCCTGAAATAATTTCAACCCTAAATCTACATCCCAAAGTGACTGATACTTAGGTTTCGGTCCTCTCTTCAACCTTATTCCTTGGATCACCCTACAAATTAAAGGGCTCCTTCCCACTGATATACCTTGAATCAAGGAATATCCAGCCGCTACTGCTGAGCGATAGTAATCAACTGTTTGGAAAGTCAGTCCCTTATCAAACAATTCTGCTTAAAATTAGCCACCTCTAGTTCATCAGCCTCCACGGGTTCCAAATCCTTTGCCACGCACCAAACTCCCCATGCACTCTTGTACAGTGGCAGCTGGTGACTCCACAGAATGGTGAGGCATTAGCCCGTCTGGCTTCTAATGACAATGAGGAGTGCTTTAAGTTTACAGTAAGACCAGTAAGCATACTGAACTCTCGGTGCACTAGTGTAATAAATGATTGCAAAACAGCCTAGTGTGCGCTTTAACTGAGCATAATTTACAAAAATACATTTACCTTTTCTCCGTATCTGCTTCAGAGACTCTCATGTATTTCTTTCTTCCCATTCCTTTGTCATAGCATCCAGTCTCTGACACTGACGTATGCCGGTCTATCGTCCCCATTCCCAAAGCATTTTTCTCATTACTGGGGTGTTATATGTTAGCAGTCTAGTAGCTGGGTGGGAGGAGTTAGGTGGTCAGGGAAAGGAAGAGGCGGAGCAGGGACAGGATGAGGGCAGATAGAGTAGGGACAGGGAAGATACTGGAAGCATAGAATAAAGCTCTATACATATAATGAGCCTGTGTCTGTGTAGTACTTGTAGCACGATGCTACAACTGGCGACGAGGATGGGATAGCCAAGCCCACTGTGTGCAGAGCCCCACAAGAGCGCCCTGTCCCAGGCAGCCTCGGGAAGAAGAGAGCGCTGCCCAAGGAAGACGGAGTTGCTGCCTGAAAAGAAACCAGCAGCAGGTGACCCTATCCCTCCCCGCAGTTGAGAGGGACCCAAGAGGGAGCCGAAACACCGAGCGCTGACTCGCTCGAAGAAGAGGCGCTGTTCGCGCCGAAGCGCGACTCACGCGTGAAGCGTGCAAAAGGGTGAGCGCTGTACGAGCAGAAGTCGGGAGCCCACCCCGACTCTGCCAAGCCCCAAAGGTGAAGGAAAAGTGCCTCAGGGTGGAGGACGTCGCCCCCACGAAGGTCTGCTGCCCCCACGAAGGTCTGCTGCCGAGCACTGTCGAGCGCGGTAAAATTCATGCCCGAGTGAGGCCCGACATCGGAAAACCTCACGCCCGATGCGTGAGCATTGGCACGCTGTCGCTGAAAACGCGGGACCCTGCAAAGTAAGGCGGGAGCCCACCCCAACCTCACCTGATAGTCGCAGTGGCTGAAGAAGAGTGAATCCTGGCGTGGACTGCCCTTGAAGTCGACCACCGGTGAGTCCTGAGTGAATCGGAGGTGACTGAACCTGGAGAAAAAGCCTTGTGTGTGCCTGCAGTGACGGCGGCCATCTTGAAGTCAGGCGACTTTCAGGACAAGACCTTTGGTTGTTGTAGGGCGGCCATCTTGAAGTCAGGCACCCGGCAAAAGAAACAAGCACTGACTGTGACAAATAAACAAGCATTGGCGAACAGAAAGAAACAAGCATTGTCAAAAGCAAGCAAACAAGCATTGGCGCACGGAAACAAACAAGCATTGGCAAGAAGAAACATACGAACATTGACAAGGACAAGCAAACAAACATTGGTGTACGCAAAAGAAACAAGCATTGTCAAGAGTAAATACACAAGCCTTGGCAAAAGGAACAAACAAACATTGACAAGTACCCAACACACCACTATGCGGTCCCACGATGTCAACTTCACGCGACGAAATGAGGTCAAGCCCCTCTTCGCAGGAGGATCACATTTGAGGGCCCCTGAGCCAATCGCCCTAACGACAGGTGGAAGCATGGGCCCCAAGTGGCAGGAATGGCTTGAAGACTTCGAGGACTACCTTGAAGGGTCCAAAGTGACCGTTGACAAGGACAAGTTAATTGCTCTCCGGAATCTGTCTGGGCGTGAAATAAGCAAACTCATCAAGGATCTCCCTGATGCGGACACCGGAACGTATGACAAAGTGCGTGACGCACTAAACAAGAGATTCCTCCACAAAAGGAACGTGGACTATGAGCGCCATGCCTTTCATCAGGCACGTCAAGGGAAAGACGATGCCATGAGCACGTTTATCACTCGACTGCGGCGACTGTCGAGGCACTGCGACTTCGATAATTTTTCCACCGACGCTGCCATCAAGTCTCAGATCATAGAGGGGTGCCACTCTGAATCCCTCAGAAGACGGCTGCTGAGGAAGCCGCAAGAACTGGACGACATTGAGGAGCTAACTCGCGTATGCGATCAAGCTGAGGAGCATGCTGCCACCATTGAATCTGGGCGCAAAGTGAGCAATGAGCAAGCCCACCGAGTTCAAGACCGTGGTGGCGGGCGTAGACGCTCGAGGGACAATCGTTGGACATCACGACCGTCCTCTCGCTCGAGGCGATCAGACCACCGGAGGCGAGAAACCGGCCGGAGAGAGAAGAGGCCAGAGAGAGCGAGGAGGTGCTACAGAGGTGGGTATGACTATCCTCACGTGGGCGTCTGTCCTGCCATGGGCCAGCGGTGCAGGAAATGTGGTCGGACTAACCATTTCGAGGCCATGTGCGGCGAGTATAACAAGGAGAGGCGAAGCGGCACTGGGAGGTCGTCTCGTTCGAGCACCAGAAAGCACCACATTAGAGCCGTCCATGACAAAGACACGGGGTCCTCCAGCTCGACACACTCCAGCAGGGAGTCACACAAATCGCGATGGGAGCGCAGATCTCTGTCCCGAGACTCCAGGTCTTCGTCTCGAGACTCCGAGTACACGACCCACCGTGCCTACATGATCGCTGACCCAGATCAGCTGAAGAAGTATCCTCGGTTACACATCAAAGTAGGGAATCACGACACTAAATTTGTTATGGACAGCGGGGCTTCGCTGAACTACATCCCCGTTACCGAGTATGAGAGGATGCGCCCCAAGCCGGCCCTCACTCATGCACCTGTATGGGTCTTCACCTGGATGTCAAGGAAGCCGCTGCACTGTCTTGGCAAATTCCCGACTACACTTGCACATGACAATGTCACGATTGATGCCGTCATTCATGTCATCAAGGGCCCCGAAGCTGACTGTCTGCTGAGCCTGCCGACTGCGGAACGTCTCCGTCTTGTGGAGATCCTCTTCAAAGTCTGTGATGACCAGAACATCGTCGACCGTTTTCCTCGCCTTTTCATCGGGCTGGGGAAGCTGAAGAATCGTCAGATACACCTGCATATCAACAAACAGATCAGGCCTGTTGCTCAGCACCCCCGGCGTGTTCCTTTCCACTTCCAAAAGGCTGTCGAAGAAGAGATCAATGACCTCCTGTCTGCCGACATCATTGAACGCACAGACGGCCCGACCCCATGGGTTTCGCCAGTGGTCGTCGTACCGAAAAAGGGCACCACCAGCAAAGTAAGACTCTGTGTCGACATGCAAGTTCCCAACACCGCGATAAAACGTGAACGCCATCCAGGGCCACTTCTATGTGACATGATCTCGGCTCTGAACGGGGCCACGGTATTCTCTAAACTGGACCTCAACAAGGGCTATCACCAGCTGGAGCTGGATGCCCAATCACGCCCCATCACAACTTTTGCCACACACCTAGGACTTTTCAGGTATAAGAGGCTAAGCTTTGGTGTGTCTTCAGCTGCCAAAATTTTCCAAGAGGCTATTCGACAGATCATCCAAAATATCCCCAATACGCTCAATTACAGCGACGACATCCTTGTGTATGGCTCCGACACCCGTGAGCATGACATAGCGCTCAACCGTGTCTGTCATGCCCTGCTTGATGCGAACTTGACCTTGAACAAGGATAAATGCGAATTTCATCAATCAACGTTAAAGTTCTTTGGTCACATCTTCTCAGGAGCGGGAATGAAACCTGACCCGGAAAAAGTGGCATCCCTGAACAACGCCAAGTGTCCTCAGGACGTCAGCGATCTACGATCCTTCCTGGGAATGGCCAGCTACTGTGCCCGGTACATCCGGGATTACGCGACCATCATCCACCCGCTCCGCACCTTGACCAAGCAAGGGCAACCCTTTGAATGGACTCCTCAGTGTGAGCAAGCATTCACTGAAATCAAGCGGGCTGTGGAGTGCGCCGATAACCTTTCCTATTTCAACCCCAGACGAATGACTGAAGTCACAGTTGATGCCAGCCCTGTAGGGTTGGGGGCCATTCTGGCGCAATATGACCATGACTCTGACCAGAGACGGATAGTTGCCTATGCCAGCCGCAGCCTGTCTGATCCCGAGAAGGCGTACTCTCAGCCCGAGAAGGAGAGTCTTGCAGTGGTCTGGGCATGTGAACACTTTCATGTCTTCCTCTACGGCAAGCACTTTACCCTGATCACTGATCACCAGGCGCTAGTCACCATCTACGGCAACCCTCGATCTAAAATGCCCCCAGAATTGAGAGGTGGGGCTTGAGGCTTCAGGAGTATACTTTCACGATCGTACACAAGCCGGGAAAGTCTGAAAACCCGGCAGACTACATGTCTCGGCATCCGCCTGTATCATCCAATTCCCATCCTTCAATTGCAGAGGAATATATCCACTTCGTAGCTGACCAGGCGCTACCTCCTGCCATCCCAATGGATGCAATCCGAGACGCCACCGTGCAGGATGCCGTCCTACAAAAGGTACTCCGCAAGATTCGAACCAAGAGGTGGAGACATGAACCTCAGGATGAGGACAGTGAGCGGGACACCAAGCAGGAGCTACAAGCCTTCCGGCACATCCATGACGAACTGTCAGTGACCTCAGACGGAATCATACTGCGAGGACAGCGAATTGTGATCCCCAGCAATCTACAGCAAGGTGTCATCGATCTTGCCCATGAAGGCCACCGGGGAGTTGTGTCCACTAAGCGAGCACTCAGGGAACGTGTGTGGTTTCCCCTGCTCGACCAAATGGTGGAGTCCACCCTGAAAGACTGCCACCCGTGCCAACTGACAAGCAAAGGTGATCCCCCAGCCCCACTGCAAATGACCCTATTACCGGCTGGAGTTTGGCAAGAAATTGCCGTGGACTTCTATGGACCATTATCTTCCGGCAAGTATGTGATCGTCATAGTTGACGAGTACTCGCGCTTCCCATTTGCACAGTTCGTGCCCTCCACTGGTGCCGCCAGTACTCTCAAGGTGCTGGATGAATTATTTGCAACCTGGGGAGTTCCTAGAGAAGTGAAGACGGACAATGGTCCCCCCTTCAATGGACATGAGTTTGATGCATATGCCCGACACTTGGATTTCCACCATAGGAAAGTCACACCCCTCTGGCCACAAGCAAACGGCACAGTTGAACGCTTCATGGCCACGATCAAGAAAACATTTCAGCAGGCCTGTGCCGAAAAGAAGGACCTACAGATCGCCCTGAACGAGGTCCTCAGAGCCTACAGGACAACTCCCCACTCGACCACCGGCAAGTGTCCTGCCACGCTGATGTTAGGTCGCTCCATGAGGAACCGAATTCCAACCTGGGATGGAGCCCTACGTGCTATATCACCCACCCCCAACCATCGAGAGATGGCGGACACGGATAAGCGTAACAAGGACAAGATGAAGTCGTATGCAGACGCCAAGCGAAGAGCAAGATCTCCCTCTGTACACGAAGGAGACCACGTACTAGTGAAACAAGACCAACAGAAGAAAAGGGACTGTCGGTTCCGCGATGAACCACTACTGGTCACTCGGCAGAAGGGCACTATGCTGACGGCGGAGTCTGACCGCCGCAAAGTTACGAGGAACGTGTCCCACTTTAAGAAGTGTTCCCGAGACACGACCGGATTGTTGCTTGATCACATTGCGTCACTAGATCCTGAGACCTCTGAACGGGACGCTTTAGAGGATCCGGGCCAATTGGATGCACCTCAGACTGAAGAGAACTCTGACGAGGCGAACGCACGGCCACGTCGCAATGTCCAGCGACCAAAGAGACTCATTGAAGAGATATGATTGAATATGTCGTTAATTTTGTTAAGAAAGGGGGAGATGTTATATGTTAGCAGTCTAGTAGCTGGGTGGGAGGAGTTAGGTGGTCAGGGAAAGGAAGAGGCGGAGCAGGGACAGGATGAGGGCAGATAGAGTAGGGACAGGGAAGATACTGGAAGCATAGAATAAAGCTCTATACATATAATGAGTCTGTGTCTGTGTAGTACTTGTAGCACGATGCTACATGGGGCACCATTTAATCTTATAGCCGATGACGGACATTGTCGGAAGTAAGTAACATCGAACTGAGCGAGTTCTACGAGAGGCAGAAGGGCACTTATTGGTCTTTCACAAGTGGAGGAACATAGGCCTGAGGATGGTTTTGAACATTTGTGTCTCCAGTTAACCACGGACCTACTCACACCTGCACCATAACATCAGGCCGGCCTCAGGCTTGGACCTCCTCTAAGTCTTGATCCCAATGAGCACTATATACCTGCATCAAAAACCACATACCCTACAGTCAGATAGGATGGGATAATAGCTTGGAGAGAGCTGAGCACTAGCGGATATTGCTGCCAGGGACCAGAATATCCGTATACCGGCAGTTTATTTGGAGACCACTGGTGTATGACGGCACGGAGGAGATGGAGACAAAATGCACCTGGCCCCACATACAACTGATTAAAAGAAGTATTCCCTACGGTGCAATGACTACTCCCTCGTGGTGGGCTGTGCCCGTTGCTGTTGTAGAGGCTTGAAGCGCTAAGTATGCCTGGCATGCAGACAGTGAAACTAGGCATCACGCATCTGTTATGTTATGTTATGTTACTGTAGTTTTATATAGCGCAAATCACCAGTGGTCTCTAAGCGCTTTTAAAGAAAGGAACACAACAAATAGCCACCGGTTGTCCGCCCGCGACCCAGCTGACGATTAAATTAAGGAGGTTGTCTTTTTGAACAGGTGGGTCTTTAACGCCTTTCTGAAGGGCAGTAACACTGGTTCCCCTTGCAAGGTTGCATGTAGTTCGTTCCAAATTTGAGGAAGGAGGACCGACAGAGCTCTACCGCCCTTCGATTTAAGGTTGAACCTCAGTTGGGTTAACTTACAGGCTTTAAATGTCGGAATTTGTAAATGTCGGAATTTGTAAAGCGCACAGCTACCTCCACCGGAGGTGTTCCGGCGCTGTCTGTATACCGCTTAGGACCCCTTCCTGGCTTTCCTGGGAAATGTCCACTCCTGGGCACCCCCCAGGTGCAGCCAGGCATCCCAGCGCTTTTTGGGGCCGTTGTGGAGACTAAGCAAGCTATTGCCCAGAGTTGCAGCGTGGGACCCATGATCAGAACAGGCACTGAGGCGAGAATATCCAGTCAGGGGAATTAATGAGCCGGAGACCCGCCGAGGCGGGAATCGAACCCTGGTGCCTGGCCAGAGCTCTGCATCAAGGTCTGCCTGCTCTAACCATTGAGCCACACTTCTCCACTTTAGAGGAGCGCAAGGCTCTGCCTGGGGTGTACTTTCTCAGACGATCTTTAATATATTTGGGAGCCTCTCCATAGATGGCTTTATGGGCTATACAGAGACATTTAAATTGCACTCGGTGTTCGATGGGCAACCAGTGCAATTTCTGTAAGAGGGGCGTCGCTCGTGTTCTCCTCGGTAGGGATAAAATGAGCCTGGCCGCATCGTTCTGAACTACCTGCAGTTTCCTAAGGAGCTTCCGAGGGAGACCCAGATAGAGAGCATTTCCATAGTCCAGCTGAGAGATGACTGTGGCGGACACAATGGATTGTAATATCGGAACAGAGAGAATAGGAACAAGTTTCCGGAGTTGCCTAAGTAGGCCTATACAGGAGCCCACTACCGCGGAGACTTGGGGGCCCATGGACAGATCTGCATCAATTTTTAGTCCTAAGCTTTTTACTACTCTTCCTGGGGTTGGTGCCTCCCCAAGTTCGGGGGGCCAGAAGTGCTCACACCAGGGGCTGTCTTGTGTTGCGATGATGAGCACCTCAGTTTTATCCGGGTTAACCTTCAGGTGATTATTTGCCATCCAGTTAACCGTAAACCTAAGAAGATTTTTTACTGAGTCTTGAGCCTGGCTGGTGTTATCAAGTTGGACCAATAATTGAGTGTCATCCGCATAGTTAAAAACTTGGCAGCTTCTGTGCGTTAGCTCTTCCACTAAAGGTTGCAGGTAGATATTAAATAGAAGAGGGGACAGTGCAGATCCCTGGGGCACGCCATAGGTCACTGAACTAGCAGATGATAATTGATCTCCCATTTGCACTCTCTGAGTCCGGCCAGTTAAAAAGGATTTAGGGCATTTAAATGCTTGCCCCATTATTCCCAGTTTCGATACACGGTTCAGCAGGATGGCATGGCTGACCGTGTCGAAAGCTGCCGACAGATCTAAGAGAATCAGGGCACATGGCTGTTTATTATCGGCCCTGATTCTCAGGTCATCAACAGCGGAGGCCATCACCAGCTCAGTGCTGTGCTGTGATCTAAAACCTGCCTGTCTGGGATGGAGAAGTCCATGATCTTCCAAATAGCTAGCCAGAGTATTCAGGACCTGCTTTTCCAGGATCTTCGCCAGGAAAGGGAGTTGGGAGATGGGCCTATAGTTTTTTAAAGCTTTTGTGTCCGCCCCTACTTTTTTCAGGAGGGGGATAACCCTAGCTTCCTTCAAATTCACTGGCAAATATCCTGTATCTAATGACTCATTAAGTAGATCCAGTAGCTGCTTTTTTAAACCCGGCAAGGCCATTTGAAATATCCTCGGGGGACAAGGGTCCATTCTGGAGCCTGATTTGATCTGGTGAGCTATTGCCGCCAGGCTCACTTCATCGAAGCATGGAATACTTTTCAGATTCCTGCTCCGGTCCGGGGGATAAGGTGGATCTAGTACACCGAGGTCAGTCGAGGTTCTAGTGATGTCCAGGATAATATCCCAGATTTTCTGGAGGAAGAACTCTTGGAAAGTGTCACAATCCGGGCGGTCGTTTATTGGAGCTTTACCCTCCATCTACGTAAGTTCCTTCAGGATGGAAAAAAATCTGTTTTTGCTTATTACCAGCTTGGCCAATTCTGTCCTCATAGAAGGCTGCCTTCCTTAGTAGGATGTCTGCTTTATATTTAGATAGGAGAGCCTTATAGGTATCAGAGTCCGCTAGGTTATAGTTCAGTCTCCACCTGCTCTCTGCTTGGCGCAGAGCTTGTTTTTTCTCTCTTAGAGTGGCATCGAACCAAGGAGCTCCTTTCCCTTTCACTCTAGCCCTCTCTGTCCGTTCAGGGGCTAGTACGTCGATTGCGACCTGAAGCCAAGATAATAATGCTACACTTTTTTGATCTAAATTATCCTCACGCAAGGCTGGGGGTGGGGTGGAAAGAAGCGTAGAGACTAAAGATTCAGCCTCCAATCTCTTCCAAGATCTAACCTTCTTCCACAGAGGAACTGACAGTAAAGGTGAGCAGTCACACGGGACCCAGCATTTTATCGGGAAATGATCCGACCAAACACAAGGACTGATGTCAATTATCTCTACCCGAGGAATAGAGGACCAGATCAAGTCAAGAGTATGGCTCTTGACATGAGTAGGGCCAATTACCAGTTGTTGCAAGTCCAGAGAGGTCAGCTTAGTTTCAAACCCTGCGTCTACAGGATCTCTAGGTAACTTATCCCAGTGATAATTAAAATCCCCTAACACCAGGAGAGGTTTATATCTTGATCGAAGATTTGTTAAGAGCTCCAGGAAAGCATCATTAAAGTCTGGGGAGCCTTTCGGGGGGCGATACACTACTAACATCACAATACAGGAGGATTTCAGGCAGATGTTTTTTCCCAGAAGCTCTGCACTGTCACAGTTTTCTGCTACAATTTGGGTCACCATGAGTCTTTTTAAATATAACTGCAACTCCCCCACCCCTAGAATCCCCAGGTCGATTATATCATAGCGCATCAAATTCTTTAGGCTATGCTGCCAGATTATCTGGGGTGGAGGTATCCCCCAACCAGGTTTCTGTGAGAGCTAAGATATCAATATCCCCTTCACAAAGAAGGGAGAACACCTCAATCAATCATAGCATTTGTATAGCGCGCTACTCACCCGGAGGGGTCTCAAGGCGTTTGGGGGTGGGGTCTGCTACTGCTCGAAGAGCCAGGTCTTGAGTTGCTTCCTGAAGGAAAGGTGGTCCTGGGTCAGTCGGAGGTGAGTGGGGAGGGAGTTCCAAGTCTTGGCTGCCAGGTAGGAGAAGGATCTTCCTCCGGTGGTGGCTCTGCGGATGCGTGGGATGGCGGCGAGGCTGGTGGAGCATAGCTGGCGGGTGGAAGTGTAGAAGGTCAGGCGGTTGTTGAGGTACCTGGGGCCCAGGTCGTGGAGAGCCTTGTGCGCGTGGGTGAGGAGTCTGAACGTGATCCTATTACTGACAGGAAGCCAGTGCAGGTCTCTCAGGTGTCCGGAGATGTGGCTGTGTCGGGGATGTCCAGGATGAGTCGTGCGGAGGCATTCTGGATTCGTTGGAGCCTTTTCTGAAGTTTGGCTGTGGTTCCGGCGTAGAGGGTGTTCCCGTAGTCCAGACGGCTGGTGACGAGTGCCTGGGTAACCGTCTTCCTGGTTTCGGTGGGGATCCACCGGAAGATCTTTCGAAGCATACGCAGGGTGTTGAAACATGACGACGAGACGGCGTTGACTTGTCTGGTCATTGAGAGGGAGGAGTCCAAGATGAAGCCCAGGTTGCGAGCGTGGTCCGTTTGTTTGGGAGCGGTGCCCAGGACAGGGGGCCACCAGGAGTCGTCCCATGCGGAGGGTGATGATCCCAGGATGAGGACTTCCGTCTTGTCTGAGTTCAGTTTCAGGCGGCTGTTCTTCATCCATTCGGTGACGTTTTTCATCCCTTCGTGTAGGTTGATTCTGGCAGTGGCTGGGTCGTTTGTGAGGGAGAGGATCAGCTGGGTGTCGTCGGCATAGGAGATGATGTTGAGGTTGTGTTGGCGTGCGATGGCTGCGAGGGGGCTCATGTAGACATTGAAGAGGGTGGGGCTGAGTGATGATCCTTGTGGTACGCCGCAGATGACTTCGGTGGCCTCGGATCTGAACGGGGGCAGGCGGACCCTCTGGGTTCTTCCGGTGAGGAACGAGATGATCCATTCCAGTGCCTTCTCTTGGATTCCGATGTTGTTGAGACGCTGCACCAGGGTGCGGTGGCAGACCGTGTCGAAGGCTGCGGAGAGGTCCAGGAGGATGAGGGCCGCTGTTTCCCCGTTGTCGAGCAGGGATCTGATGTCATCTGTGGCTGCGATGAGGGCAGTCTCGGTGCTGTGGTTGGCACGGAAGCCGGACTGAGAGTGGTCGAGGGATCCGGCCAGTTGACTGTTGACGGTCTTCTCGGTGACCTTGGTCGAGAAAGGGAGGAGCGAGATGGGGCGGTAGTTCTTCAGGTCGGTGGGGTCCGCCGTTGGTTTCTTCAGGAGGGCGCTGAGTTCGGCGTGTTTCCAGCTCTCCGGGAAGGTGGCGGTGTTGAAGGAGGTGTTGGTGATGTCCCGGAGTTGGGGTGCGATGATGGAGTCAACTTTGTTGAAGACGTGGTGGGGGCAGGGGTCGGTTGGCGATCCAGAGTGGATGGTGTTCATCACGCGGGTGGTGTCCTCGGTGCTGACCGGAGTCCAGGAGTGAGGGTGGTGGTGGGGGGCATTGGCTCGGTGGTAGGGAGCGTGGTCTGTGCGTCGAAGCTGTTGTGTATGTCGGTGATCTTGCTGTGGAAGAACGAGGCGAGGGAGCTGGGGTTGGAGAGCTCTTTGACGATGTTGAAGAGTTCCTTGCTGTTGTGGGCGTTGTTGTCCAGTCTGTCCTTGAATGCTGTCTTCTTGGTGGTGCAGATCAGGTGGTGGTGTTTGCGGGTGGCGTGCTTGAGGGCAGTCATGTTGTCTGTGGTCTGGTTGTTGCTCCAGGCTTTCTCGAGGGTGCGGCAGTTCTTCTTGAAGTTCTTGAGTTCCTCGGTGAACCAGAAGGCTTTCTTGCTGCGGGTCTGCTGGGAGGGGTCTTCAGTGGTGCGAGGTCGTCTGCGCAGTTGGTGATCCACTGTGTGAGGTTGCGGGCTGCTTCGTTAGGGTCCGTTGTGCTGGCGGGAGGGTTCTGGCTGAGGCAGGTGATGGTCGTCGGTGATCTTGTTCCAGCTCCTGCGAGGAGCCTGTTGCGGGTGGTGGTGGGTCGTGGTTCTTCTGAAGCTGAAGTGGATGCAGCTGTGGTCAGTCCAGTGGAGTCCGGTGGAGTGGCTAAAGGAGATGTGCTTGCTGGAGGAGAAGACGGGATCAAGCATGTGGCCGGCGTAGTGGGTCGGGGTGTTCACCAGTTGCTTGAGTCCGAGGTTGTTGAGGTTGTCCAGCAGGGTGGTGGTGTTGGTGTCGTTGTTGTTTTCCAAGTGGAAGTTGAAGTCCCCTAGGAGGATGTAGTCAGCGGAGGGGAGGGCGTGTGGGCTGATGAAGTCTGCAATGTCTTCGCTGAATCATGTGCGTGGTCCCGGGGGTCTGTAGATGAGGGTTCCTCTGAGGGTCGTCTTGGGGTCGGTGTGTATCTGGAAGTGGAGGTGTTCAGCGGCGGTGAGGGTGTCGTCGGAGTTGGTCGTGATGCGGATGGTGTTCTTGTGTACGATGGCGATGCCTCCTCCGATCTGGTTGGCGCGGTCCCTCCTGATGATCTTGTACCCGTCCGGGATGGCGATGGCGATGTCGAGGGCCGAGGAGGCGTTCATCCAGGTTTCCGTGAGGAAGGCGACGTCTGGTGATGTTGTATCGAGGAGGTTCCAGAGTTCCACGGCGTGTCTGTGGACGGAGCGGGTGTTGAGCAGGATGCACTTGAGGTGTTCTTGTTGGTGCTGGGCTTGGCGGGCGCAGTGCAGGTTCGGAGGCAGGTGAAGCGGCAGGCTTTGCAGGTGAAGGGTCCGTGGGTGCGTTTCGGGGTGGCTCGGTAGCAGGCGGGGTTCCGGCCAGCATTGAGTGCGTTGAGGGTGGCGGCGTCGTAGGTCCGTCGGGTGGTCTTGCATCGGCGGGGGCCAGGGGTCCTGGCACTGGGCGCGGGCCAGGTGCGGACGGGCGCAGACGGGCTTGCCTTTGGCGCACAATCGGCGCGCCCGCTGCGCGTACGCGTGGGCGTCATAAGTAAGGAGCCGGGAGGGAAGAGCAGCTGGGTGGCGGGAGCGGGGCGGCGAATGGGCAGGAGGGGGGCGAGGCCGCAGGGAGGCAGCGGCGGGAAAAAGGTCAGAGGGCGGCTCAGCGGCGGCTGGGTCGTCCGGTTAAAAAACGAAGGCAAAACGTGGCAGAAGCAGCGGCAAAACGAGGCAGGAGCAGCGGTGTGTGGGGGCGACCTCGCCTGGTTACAGGCTCAGCGGTCGAGATGGTGTTTTTGTAGAGAGTGTGTATTGGGAACCGCTACCTTCAGGCCATGAGTCGTATTCATGTGAGATTGAGTCAGTGTAGGTCCTTTCACTCCCTGAGTGGAGTCCCTCAGTAATGACTCCTCTCGTAACCTGACTTGCGTGGTACCCTCTAACATCTCAATGCCTGTTTTCAGTGCCAGAAGTGTCTCAGCTGGATAAATGTACTGTTGAACAGGGGTCCTGGCCCCCGGGCCCGGCGGGGCGCGGACGGGCGCAGACGGGCTTGCCTCTGGCGCGCCTCCGGCGGGCGCGCTGCGCGCTTGCATTCCTGAACTTTAAATAGTGTTGGGCAGTATTCCCTGCAACACTAGTGCGCTAACCAATATGGCGTCTTGGAAGCGTGCAGGAGTCCCTGGTCCCTCACCCAAAATGGCGGTCGGGAGCAGAGAGGACGCGAGGGCTCACCCAAATGGTGAGTTGTGTAAAATTCAAATTTTATGTGCCAGCAATGCGGACAATGAGCGGACAAGAAGCGTAATGAAAGTTACAGGTGAACAGGCATCTCAGACAATATAAGCACTGCTCTCATGTTATTTATGACCGTTTACAGCATAAGAGCAGTGCAAATATTGGCTGGGACAGGTGAACATATTGCTCCACTGAAGACCAATGGGGATGTGTCTCTGCTTCCAAACCCCCTTACAGCAATGACTGGGGAAGCCTGAACTACGCATGTCAGGTTGGCCACAAGCAACATACTGACTATTCTGACATGTGCAGTTCAGATACCCAGCCCCAGATGCTTGCTGCAGTAAACCACACCCAGGAGCACAGTAGGCCCTTCTGGTTGCCTGCCAGAAGACAAATAAGATATTTCTGCGTAATGGCTCGCAGGTAGCGTCTCAACACCCCTACAGCTCATATGGAGAAATCGCCTCTGCTCTTATATCTTTTCTTAGTTCCAAGACTCATCGAGCAATCCTGTAGCTCATTCTGAAAGATCTGAGAGTCTTCCTGATTCCCTGAAATTTTCCAAACTAGGTGGAGCAAACCTCACAGAACTAACAGATGTTCTCTCTCTTCTACACCTCTTCAAAATCCCCTCCTGGACCTTACTAAATAAAGACTTTCCATAGTGAATTCCAATGCAGTCGAAAACCATGCCTGAGCCTTCCAAAAAGATGTCACTAACACAATCTGACAATTCATTCTCCTGCACTGCAGTAAAACCCTGTGTATCATTGACAAAGGGGTAAACCCATTATGCTTTCATCACTGATCAAACCTGCATGAACGCATCCATTCCACCCTGATCTGGTCTGCAACTGACGGAATTTGGTAACTGGAAGGCCAAACCAGATGCGAAAGGATTCACATCCAGCGGACCCAATAGATTCATCTGCCCCACCTAGTTTGTTGATATACGTTACCTCTATCACATTGTCGATTTTTTGAAACTGTGAAGATCTAAACACCTGATTTCAATTCTAGACAATTGATATGTTTCGTCCTCTCTAACATATTTGAAATCCCACCTTTCTCCTGATCTGAGCAAGTTGCTCCCCATCCTGACATACTGGCATCTGTTTCCAGAACGAAGTCTAGCCTTTTTCCAAATATTGCATGCCCATTCCATGCCACCAAATTTTCCATCCACCATCTCAATTCTTCCTTTGCTCCTATATTCAATGCTACTCTGTCCCCATATCATAAGCCTCCCGCTAAAGCAGCTCTATTCAATTAAGGAATACTGCTTGAATTGCTGACAAAAGAAGTCCATTCGCGCATGCCAAATCTCTTAGATTTATGTCCTCTTTCTTCATAACTTCTTATCTCCTCCTTTATTTTCTTTATCTTCCTTATCAGAAGAAGCAACTCACTCTTTAATTTGTCTACCACAAAATCTAGGAACTTTAATGTCTGGTTTGCAATAAAAATAGACTTCTCTATGGTTACTATCAATCCTAACGATTCCAATACGCTTGTTCCCATCATCAGATGTTCCCTCAACTCTTCTCCATTTTGACTCATTATCAAAATATTGTCCAGATAAACAATCAATCTCATGCCCCTTTCTCTCAGACAACCTACCACTGGCCTAAATATCTTTGTAAAACAACAAGCAGCCAACGAATAATTCAAAGGTAGACATTGAAATTGGTACAACTGAACTTTCCATCTGAATTGTAGCAGTCTTTGACTTTTCAGTTGAATTGGAATTGTAAAATGCATCCTTGAGATCTAGCTTGACCAACCAATCCCGCTCTAACAACATGTCCCTCAGCAGATGGAGACTCTCCATCTTGAAATGTCTATGTTACGAACTGGTTTATTCCTTTCCCGTTTATTGCAGGTCTCCACCCTTTGTCTTTCCTTTCCACTAGAAAAAGAGTACTGACATAACCTTTCCTGTCCTCCTCTACTTCCACTATTGTGTTTTTGCCAACATCTGTACCACTTCCTGTGTTACAATCTCCTCTAGATCCTTCTGAAAATATAACTCTCTTGGTTCTTTCACCTGCTGTGGTTCCAAATCTAAATCTATCAGATAACTGTTTATTGTTGAAATGGCCCATGGATCGTCCGTTATCTTTTCCCACTGATTTATGAACAATTTATTCCCCCCTCCAACCCTTTCTTGGGCAGAAAGAAAAATTGTCTTCATACTGACCTTGACCTGAAACTGAGCTCTGACCTTGCCATCTGGCCCTTGATGCTCTAGGACTAGTTCCTCATCCTCTCTGGGGATAGAAGCCAGACAGTTGTATGTAGTAACTTCCCCCTTGGTAACCGCTATTCTGGTTTCCCAACTAATGGGTCTTATAAAACCCTTGGCTAGGAGGTTGCCCTCTCCTCCTAGCTCGACCATAAAAACTGTTCCCTGAGAACACTCTTTTAATTGAATATTGAGCCTTGTCCAGGGTAGTAAAGATTTGAACATATTTTCCGATGGTCTTAACCATGCCATCTCCAAATAAGAGAACCTTTACCTCATCATTGGACTCCTTTACACTAAAGTCCGCCAATTTCGGTCTTATTCTTATCAGGATAGTTTTCTGCCTTCCAGCTAATAACCCTGCATTAGCATTGCCTAAAAAGCTAATTTATCTCAGGCACCATCCCAGTCAAAGATGTATATTTACATCTGTCCCTTTAATATAGGCCTCTTCTAACTGATCAGAAATCCTTGCCACTGGGCCATGGATGTCCAGAACACTATCTTGGTAGGATTTAAGGGCTTTCTATAACTCTTTCCTCAGATCCATGTCCATCTTAAATAAGGAGTAGTGTCTTACCTGTAACTCCAGTTCTGTAGTAGGGGTATCTCAGTTATAGTCATAATCTAGTGAATAGTCCCGCCCATGTGCGGGGACCCCGGAGCAATCAAAAATAATCTCTTAAACTGTCTTCTTTGCAGTCCTGCATAGACACTTATTAGAAAATCAAAGACAAATAATGCAGCCTATAATAACAAGACTACACTGGCCAGTACTTCAACTTAAAGTGAAAAGGATAGCCAAATAAAATAAAATTTTACACATATTGCCACGTTTTACCCATAGAGAAACTTCCCTTCACCAAAATCCTTGAAATGATAGAGAGGAAGGGTTGGACAGACAAGCTCCCATAGGCTGCCATTATGTGTCTGGAAAAGGGATACCGTGCCTTTAAGGAACTCTCCAGAGACCCTCGGTATCCCAGGATGCACAGCCAAAGTCCTTTTACTTTCTGTTCTTTTTGAAGGTGTGTAAAGCAAGGCCTGTAGCATACAGTACATTATCATTTTCTCCACCGGGCAGGAGGGCGCTTATGACTATAACAGAGATACCCCTACTACAGAACTGGAGTTACAGGTAAGAAACTACTCCTTCTGTAGTAGGGGATCTCTGTGTATTGTCATAATCTATTGAATAGAATGGCCAGCCCATCCCAACAAACAAATCCGGCGGTGGAGGAAATAGACAACACCACTACTGTGCAAACAGATTTCTCAACGAAGCCTGCCCAACCTGAGCATCTGCCCCGGCATCAGGCTCCAGACAGTAGTGTTTAGCAAAGGTATGGACCGACTTCCAAGAGGCAGCCCTGCAGATATCTGCAATGGGAACATTACGTAGCAAAGCTGTTGTAGCTGCTTTGCCCCTGGTAGAATGAGCCTTAGGCTTACCCCCTAAGGTCTTGTTAGCTTTCTGATAGCATAACTGGATACAGGACACAATCCACCTCGAGATGGACTGTTTTGAGGTGGCAAGACCAGTCCTGAATGACCCATAATTGACAAACAATTGGTCTGACCTACGAATGTCCTTGGTCTTATCCAAGTAGAACTTCAACACCCTTCTGACATCCAGGGAATGAAGAGATCTTCCCGCTGGAGTGGAAGGATTTTGGAAAAACATAGGTAAAGTTATAGTCAGATTGACATGGAAATCAGAAATCACCTTAGGAAGGACCTTAGGGTGAGTATGCATCACAACCTTAGCAGCATGAAATACAGTATAAGGTTCTTGGCAACACAATGCCTGAATCTCACTCACCCTGCGGGCCGATGTAATGGCCACGAGGAAAGCCGCCTTCCACGATAAGTGCTGCAGTGAAGCCTTATGAATAGGTTCAAACGGTTCCTTCATCAACCTGGACAGCACCACATTTAGCTCCCATGAAGGCGAAGGACGCCGAACAGGAGGAAACACTTTCTTCAATCCTTCCAAAAAATCTTTAAACACAGGAATCTGGAAGAAGGATGTCTGTGAAGGGCATTTCCTATACGCAGTTAATGCTGCGAGATGAACCTTAATCGAATGAAAATTAAGGCCAGACTGAGCCAAATGCAAAAGGTATGGAAGAATGACATCTTCCTTGCAGGTCGTCGGATCATAGTTCTTGGAAGTGCACCAGATGCAGAACCTCTTCCACTTGTAGGCATATGAAGTCCTAGTGAAAGGTCGCTTAGCCTCCTTGAGTATTTTCATGCAATTGTCAGGCAGATTCAGGTGTCCATATTGCACTATCTCAGGAGCCATGCCGCCAAACTCAACGATGAGAGGTTGGGGTGCACCATCTGCCCCCCCAAACTTCGTGAGAAGGTCCGGCCGACACGGCATCCTTAGGTGTGGTAGGAGAGACCGGTGAAGCAGGTCCGTGAACCACCACTGTCGGGGCCACTCCGGAGCAATGAGGATCATCCGTGCTCTGGACTGAGACAGCTTGATGAGTACCCCTTGAATCAGGGGAATGGGTGGAAAAGCGTACAGAAAGCTGTTCGACCAGCTGATCCATAGCGCGTTCCCCAGAGTCCCCGGTTGGTAATACCTGGAGGAGAAGTCTCCACATTTTCTGTTTTCGGCGGTGGCGAACAGATCTACGTCCGGAGTGCCCCACCTGTCGAAGATGTTTCCTAGCACTTCGTCGTTTAGAACCCACTCGTGGTTTTCTTGCACCAGCCTGCTGAGTGCGTCCGCCTGAGCATTCTGCACACCTGGCAGATGAGTAGCCGTTATCGTCAGTTCTCTGGCTAGCAGCCAGTGTCAGATCGCCTGCGCTGCTTGTGACAGTGTGCTTGATCTCGAGCCCCCCTGCTTGTTGAGGTAATACATTGTGGTCGTATTGTCCGTCTGTACAAGCAAGGAGTTGGTCTGGAAGGACGGATGAAAGGCCTTCAGTGCCAAGTGAACAGCTCTGAGTTCCAGGAAATTGATGTGATACGTGGATTCCGCCGGGGACCACGTTCCCTGGATCTGTAGATGGTCTGAATGTGCTCCCCAGCCGTGGAGAGAAGCATCCGTGACGATAGTCTGAATGGGAATGTCCTTGTGGAATGGAATCCCTTTGAGGAGATTCTCTGCTGAGCACCACCATCTCAGGGACTGTTGAGCGTGAAGGGACAGCCGGATCCTGTCGTCCCAGCTCCCCCGCTTCTGGTCCCACTGGTCCTCCAGACATTCCTGCAGCGGCCTCATGTGGAGGTGTGCGTGTGGCGTGAGGAAGATGCAAGAGGCCATCGATCCCAGTAGAGAAGACACCGTCCTCACTGTCGTAGATGGAACAGCTATGAGAGCCTGAGCCTTCCGAAGGATCGATAAGCGTCGCTACTCCGAAGGAGACACGCTTGCTGAAAGAGTATCGATGGAGGCTCCCAAGTACTGTAGGCACTGGACAAGAGTCGGAACAGACTTGGACATGTTTATGTGCAACCCCAGTTGGTTCAACAGAACGGTCTTCCTGTTGAAGTGCAATTGCGCTTCCTAGAAGGTGGAGGCTTTGATCAACCAATCCTCCAGGTACGGTAGACAAACACCTTGTTCTTTCTCAGGTACGCTGCCACCACTGCCATGCACTTTGAAAAAGTCCTGGGTGCAGACTTCAGTCCAAATGGTAGTACGGTGTACTGATAGTGATTGGTGCAGACTAGAAAGCGCAGGAACTTCCGGTGTTTCCGTGCAATGGGCAAATGGAAGTATGCATCCTGTAGATCTATTGCGCAAAGCCAGTCTCCTCTTTGTAGCTGAGGATAAATCTGGTGCAAAGACAGCATGCAAAATTTCTCCCTGCGAATCTATTTGTTTGCTTGCCGCAAATCCAGAATGGGCCTGCACTCATTCTTGTCCTTCTTGCGCACCAGGAAGAACCGTGAGTAAAGACCCTTTCCCCTTTGAGACAGAGGGACGTCTTCTATCGCCCTTTTTCTTAATAGGGTATCGGCCTCCGCTTGGAGCTCGCTCAGCTGGAACTGCGAGCGAACCGGTGGAATTACTGGAGGAGGGCTGACAAAACGAAGACTGTATCTATTTCAAACAATATTCAGCACCCACTTGTCCTGAGTAATTTGTCTCCACTCTGCCAGGTAATTTTGTATGCTTCCCCCCACCGGAGCGGGTAACGGATGAGGGAGAAGTAGCACCTCGGGGCTTAGACACAGCCGGGCCCTTGTTCGCCAAGGAGGACTGCTGGCCGCCTCTGCCCCTCTGACCCTTCTGGAAAGGCTGCTGTTGGTACTGCTGCTGCTGTTGTTGCTGCTGGCCAGCCTGACGACCTTGTCCTCGCTTCTGGGAACCATATCTCCTCTGGAACGGGTGGAAGGATTTACGTTGTTCCTTTGGTTTCTCCAACACAGCAGCCTTCAATGTCTCTACTTCTGCCTTCATGCGGGCCATCTCCTCATCCGCATGTGTCCCGAAGAGTGTCGATCTAGAGAACAGCAAATTTGCAACTCTCTGCTGTGCCTCCGGTTTGAGAGAGGTAAGGTGCAACCAGGAATGGCGTCTTAAATTAATGCCATGGCAATAACCATGAGCCACCAGGAGAGAGGCGTCCGCCGCAGAGCTGATGACTTGATTGGAGACCATCATGCCCTCGTTCAATATCTCCTGGAAGTCTTCCCTCCTATCCCTTGGAAGGAGCTCGATAAACTGTTCCAGAGACTCCCACAAAGTGTGGTCATAGCGACCCAAGAGCGCCCAGGCATTCGCCGTTTTCATTGATGTGGCAGCCGTACCGCAAACCTTCCGTCTGGCTGAATCCATCTGACAGCCCTCCTTGTCAGGAGGCACCGTAGAAGACGGAGCAGTAGCATGCTATTTCTTAGCTGCTGTCACAATGACAAAATCCGGTACAGGATCTGACCTTAAGAACGCCGGATCAGAATCCGGGGGCCTGTACTTCTTTTGCAGCCGAGATGAAGCCGACTTCACCGAAGCCGGGGTCAGAAACAGCTCCATGGCTGGTTCCTCCAGTCCTGGCAACAAGGGCAACAACGGGTGAGAGAGATGCCATTTGTGCAAAGTCTCAAAGATCACAGAGGTAGATGGTGTGGGTACCGTCAATGTGATCCCTAACTTAGCTGCCCCCCTCAGCAGCACCTCCTGAAATGTCACAATGTCGTCCACAGGTGACACTCTCGTAGGAGGGTAATCTGATAATGTTGGAGAATACTCGAGGAGCCCGTGTACCGGGACAGCGACCTGTCTCTCCGATGGCGGTGACGGGACCTTGTGGAGGAGCGGTGTCTACTGCGAGTGCGATCCCTCCTCTAGACCTTGATCTAGATCTCCTGGGCCTCGCCGGAGCCGCCGGTTTTAGAGGAGGCGGAAGCGGAGGAATCAGAGCTGGAACCTCAGGTTGAGGTTGTGGACGTCGGGAGGAGGCGGAAGAGGATGCAGGGGCGGTGTAGGAGGCGGTGGAAGTGGAGGAGGAGGCGGAGGAGGAATCGTTGCTGGAGGAGGAGGAAGCTGCGGAGGAGGCATCCTCGGAGGCAGCGGTGGAGGTGGAGGCGTCCTGGGCCTAGAAGGGGAGTAGGTTTGTGAATATTCTGATTCCGATGACCTCACCACTCTCCTCTTCTTCTGAGCAGGCCTTGAAGAAGATGTTCTGGAGGCGCCGGCGCGACCTGGAGCTTGCCGATGAAGAAGACAGACTAACCACTGAGGCAGGGGACACTGTCCTGGTACTGGAAGTCGATTTTTCCTTTCTCGACGTCAACCTCTTTGACTTTCTACTTCTCGACGTCGAATGTCTTCTCTTCGACGTCGACTTGTCTCTTCTTGACGTCGACCGTCGTGTCGACGTTGACGGCGAACGCGGTACAGCCTCGACGGCGAACGTCGTCGCCTCCTGGACTCATCTCGACGTTGATGGTATGTCGACGCCGGTGAAGTCCTTGACGTCGACCTCGTCCGAGGACCCAGAGCCCTGGGTCGACGGGGTGCAGATGGTGGTCATACATCTCGACGCCGACATCGAAGCTATCGACGTCGACCGGGATCTGTACCTTTTCTGGGCCTTTTCTTGACTGGGGAGCCCCCAGACGCCGAAGCACGGGCAGAGGATGATGACTGAGTCCCTCCATGCCCAGAAGTCCCACCTGGTTATTCATGTCTCCTCTGCTCCAGGCCTTGGAGATGAATCTTCTCCCTGTCACGCAGGGTCCTCCTGGAGAAAGACTGACAGATATCACCGGAGTCAGGGACATGGGAGGAAAGGAGACAGAGTATACATACTCTGTGTGGGTCAGATTTAGCCTTCTTCCTACCACACTCAGGGCACTTGTTGAATAAAGCTGGCATTTTCGACAAAAAAATGGTGGTAAAACTGGTTAAAAAACACAGCAAAAGGAAGAGGAAGACCCCAGACATCGAGTGAAACACTCAAAACACTGGAAAAGTGCCAAAAATTGAAGAAATACCAAAAAAGGGAGAGCTCAATGCTCCAGGGTCCTGCTAGCAGGAGCCGGAAAAAAGACCTGAAAGTAAAAGGACTTTGGCTGAGCATCCTGGGATACCAAGGGTCTCTGGAGAGTTCCTTTTCCAGACACATAATAGCAGCCTATGGGGGCTTGTCTGTCCAACCCTTCCTCTCTATCATTTCAAGGATTTTGGTGAAGGGAAGTTTCTCTATGGGTGAAACTTGGCAATATGTGTAAAATTTGATTTTATTTGGCTATCCTTTTCACTTTAAGTTGAAGTACTGGCCAGTGTAGCCTTGTTATTATAGGCTCCATTATTTTCCTTTGATTTTCTCTTAAGTGTCTATGCAGGACTGCAAAGAAGACAGTTTAAGAGATTATTTTTGATTGCTCGGGGGTTCCCGCACATGGGCGGGACTATTCACTAGATTATGACTATACACAGAGATCCCCTACTACAGAAATAAGTGGTCATCTCAGGATCAATGTTAGGGGTCATGGTAACCCTTTCGTCAATTATGAGGCGTGAGCATTCAGCTCTTACCACATTCCTTTCTTCTTTCTCCAAAGGCCTTCTGAGCCACAATTGAATATATTCAGCTATCTGGCATTTTCGACAAAAAAATTGTGGTAAAACTGGTTAAAAAACACAGCAATAGGAAGAGGAAGACTCATCGAGTGAAACACTCAAAACACTGGAAAAGTGCCAAAAATTGAAGAAATACTCAAAAAGGAAGAGCTCAATGCTCCAGGGTCCTGCTAGCAGGAGCCGGAAAAAAGACCTGAAAGTAAAAGGACTTTGGCTGTGCATCCTGGGATACCAAGGGTCTCTGGAGAGTTCCTTTTCCCAGCACATAATAGCAGCCTATGGGGGCTTGTCTGTCCAACCCTTCCTCTCTATCATTTCAAGGATTTTGGTGAAGGGAAGTTTCTCTATGGGTGAAACTTGGCAATATGTGTAAAATTTGATTTTATTTGGCTATCCTTTTCACTTTAAGTTGAAGTACTGGCCAGTGTAGCCTTGTTATTATAGGCTCCATTATTTTCCTTTGATTTTCTCTTAAGTGTCTATGCAGGACTGCAAAGAAGACAGCTTAAGAGATTATTTTGAATTGCTCGGGGGTCCCCGCACATGGGCTGGACTATTCACTAGATTATGACTATACCCTGAGATCCCCTACTACAGAAATAAGTGGTCATCCCAGGATCAATGTTAGGGGTCATGGTAACCCTTTCATCAATTATGAGGCGTGAGCATTCAGCTCTTACCACATTCCTTTCTTCTTTCTCCAAAGGCCTTCTGAGCCACAATTGAATATATTCAGCTATGTGGTTCAATGGACACCACTCCTTACTTCTGGGGTGTTGTATTTCCCTAGGATCAAATAGCTTCTCGCCCAATGGGTCCAACACCATATTCTTTCTTCCTTAAATAGTCATCAAACTCATCCTCTAGACCATCCTTGTAGTCAATATGATATACTCATTATAATCCTGATGCTCATCTGCCTGATCAAAACTCACCTATCTTGTCTCCCTCTAGTGCAGTACTAGCCTGCCCATCCTGTTTGTCACATTGGACAATTAATCACTTTGAGACGCTAGGGTCTCCCCTCTCATAGTCACTTGCCAAGTGTTTCCGCTTTCTCACACATTGGCCACCTGAAACCCTATGGCTTTCTTCTTCTCTATCAGAGATAGACAAGTACTCATCCTGACTCCTACTTGCTTTTTTAGTCTTTAACACTTCCTTATCAGTCTCCTTAACTGCTTGTTGCAGTTCCTGTGAAATACTTCTCCGAGTGTCCTCCTGTTAAGCCTGCACAGACTCCTTATCAGACACTGTAAAAATATTAATATATATATATTTTTTTTAATTCCCCTCATTCAAACTCATTCTAAACAATTTCCTTTGGTAACTTGTACTCTTTCTGAAATCCACTGTTGGCACTGTGTGTGAGACCGAACAGCTGATGTCAACACGTGAGCCTTGCTCGAGGGCGCTCATGTCCGTTTCAAAAGAAAGCTGTTCCTCTTCGCTCCCATGCTGAGCTGCACAACATGGCCTACGCGATGTGCCGACCACACCCAAGATGGTGGCGCATCACGTTAGACCAGACTATACCTTTCAGGTCTCGACACTAGGCTGCATCGGATTGAAGAATGACTCTGCTTGCCGAGACACATTTTATTGCTACAAGAAAGGCCTTCGCCATATGTTCTTGTAATAAAATTGAATTACAATTCACACGATTAACCAATCACGTAATAAGAAATTAAGCTCTGAGAAATACTTATATGCTCAGAAGCAACAAACAAAAGAGGAAAACATGGAAGCCAGGTGGATTTATATGGACTGGAGAGTTCTGTTTTTTCATTGTGATATAGTTTGTGTTCTGTTGTTGAAACTGTTAATGGTTGCTGCTCAGAAGTAGGTAAATAAAAGTGCATGCATAATGCTAGCCTACAGTCTTGCCCTAAAATCAAGACTGTGAGTTACATTGTCCAAGATCGCACATTGAACTGCTCTTACAGCTGCTTAATATTGTCTTTTCAAAATCATTTTAGCACTAAGGAATGTTATGCAATTTACCAGTAGGGAAATTTGGAATCAGGCATTTCTCTGTAAAATATATGCAAAAGCTTTGAAAGTGACTGACTGACTGGTTAAATGCTTTAACCCCTTCGGCGCTGATGACGAGCTAAGCTCGTCATCAGTTGCGCCGCTCGCACGCTGATGACGAGCTGAGCTCGTCATGTAACGCGGCTTTTTGAAAAAAGCCGCGCAGCGCGAAGATAGCCGCAGCGCGCATGCGGTTAAGTAGAATATCGTAGTTGTGATACAACAAGAACAGAATGGCATAAGCAGACTTAGATGCAATAGAAGCACACGCATCATACCAGCAGACAAGTATACACAAATAAGTTTGTACATAAGCGCAACTTAGTACACACAACAGCAGACAAATTGGCAGTAAGAAACAAAGTGAAGAAAAAAACCAAATCGAATTCTGTTCACGATAAATGAATATATTTCATTTTTGGTAAATTAAATATTTTGACATACATAACACATTGATTCGTGTTGCATTATAAATGCATATTCAGTAACATTCTATTACTAAAACAGTTTCTCTGGAGTGTTCAGCCATATTAAATTAGAAGTCCAGGTAAGGGGCTTCCTTGATATTAGATGTACTGTGAAATAATTCATGAATCTAATCCTCATTGCTGCTTCCCTACGCTGATGGTGAAAAATAGAGCATATTTTTAATGTTTCTGCTATTGACTGAATAACTAAATGATGTTTGCACGTTTCTTTTGACCGAGGTACAAAAATGAATGAAGACTGCTAGATGTGTGAGGTAGGATTTGTTTGAGAAGTGTTTGGGATGATGAGGGTATTAGGATACGGAGCTCAAGCTAAATGGAATATATTACTGCCTTACCCCACAGACATAGGGGATTTAATCTCCCCGTCTGATGGTGTGGTGGGTCCTAGCATAAGCTTCAATTAAATAAAGGGCACTTTGGGAAGGATAGCCCCGGGAAAGGCCCCAGGCCTAGATAAGATCCCTGGAGACCTTTTTAAGACTGAAACATTCATTTGGGCGCCATATTTCTGGATGCTTTTTAATGCAATTATGAAGGGTATGAAGATCCCCCCCGAGCTGGATGTGTTCAGAAATAATCCCGATTTTTAAAAGGGCTCCCCACTTCTCCCTATTAATTACAGACCAATCAGTTTAATAGATATACCACAGAAAGTATTTGCACGTGTCCTACTCCTTAGGCTGTAATCCTGGATGGAAGACAAGGAGTAGTTTCTGTCCTGTAACTCCAGTTCTGTAGTAGGGGTATCTCTGTTATAGTCATAATCTAGTGAATAGTCCCGCCCATGTGCGTGGACCCCGGCAATCAAAAATAATCTCTTAAGTTGTCAGAAAATTGCAGAACTGCAAAGACACTTAAGAGAGAATTTAAAGACAAATAATGCAGCCTATATCCACAGGCTACACTGTCCAGTACTTCAACTAGAAATTCCACCAAAGAAAACACACAAACAGCACAGCCTGCCCAGTTTCTTCCATAGAGAAACTTGCCTCTACCAGAAAAAGCCTCTGGAATGATAGAAGAAGGAATGGACAGACAAGCCCCATAGGCTGCCATTATGTGGCTTAAATAGGATACTGTGCCTTTAAGAGAACTTTCCAGAACTTCTCCCAGTATCCCAGAATGCACAGCAGGTCCCTCTTACTTTCAGTTCTTTTTGAAGGTGTAACACGCCAGACCTGTAGCATTCCTTATATGAACATCACTCTCTCCACCGGGGAGGCGGGCGGGCGCTTATGACTATAACAGAGATACCCCTACTACAGAACTGGAGTTACAGGACAAAAACTACTACTTCTGTAGTAGGGGATCTCTGTGTATAGTCATAATCTAGTGAATAGAATGGCAAGCCCATCCCCACACCGAAGCGGCGGTGGAGAAAAGAAAATTAACACCACTACTGTGCGAAAAGATTTCGCAACGAAGCCTGCCCAACCTGAGCGTCTGCCCTGGCATCAGTGTCCAGGCAGTACTGCTTAGCAAAGGTATGGACCGACTTCCAAGTGGCCGCCTTGCAGATTTCTGCAATAGGAACATTACGGAGCAAAGCAGTCGTGGCAGCTTTGCCCCTGGTGGAATGAGCCTTAGGTTTCCCCCTAAGGTCTTATTAGCTTTTTGGTAACATAGCTGTATGCAGGACACAATCCACCTAGAGATAGACTGTTTAGAGGTCGGAAGTCCCGTCCTGACCGATCCATAATTGATAAACAATTGGTCTGACCTACGAATATCTTTGGTTTTATCCAGATAAAATGTCAATACCCTCCTAACGTCCAGGGAATGTAAAAACCTTTCCGCTGGAGAGGAAGGATTCTGAAAAAACGTAGGCAAAGTTATGGTCTGGTTGACATGAAAATCAGAAATAACCTTGGGAAGAAATTTAGGGTGAGTACGCATAACAACCTTAGCAGCATGAAATACAGTATAAGGTTCTTGGCAACACAACGCCTGAATTTCACTCACCCTGCGGGCCGATGTAATGGCCACGAGGAACGCCACCTTCCAGGACAGATGCTGCAACAAAGCCTTATGAATAGGTTCAAAAGGCTCCTTCATCAATCTGGACAGCACCACATTCAATTCCCATGAAGGCAAAGGAAGCCTGACAGGAGGGAATACTTTCTTCAAGCCTTCCAGAAAATCTTTGATCACAGGGATCTGGAAGAAGGAAGTCTGTGAAGGGAATTTCCTGGAGGCAGTCAAAGCAGCAAGATGAACCTTAATGGAATGAACATTAAGTCCAGACTGCGCCAAATGTAGAAGGTAAGGAAGAATAACATCCTCCTTGCACGTCGTAGGGTCATAGTTCTTGGACTGGCACCAGATACAGAACCTCTTCCACTTGTAAGCATAGGAAGTCCGAGTGGAAGGTCGTTTAGACTCCTTTAGTATGTCCATGCAATCTTCTGGCAGATTCAAATGACCATATTGCACTATCTCAGGAGCCATGCCGCCAAACTTAAAGACAAGAGGTTGGGGTGCAACATCTGTCCCACGAACTTCGTGAGAAGGTCCGGCCTGTACGGCAGCCGTATGTACGGAAGGGAGAGACCGGTGAAGCAGGTCCATGAACCACCACTGCCTGGGCCATTCCGGAGCAATCAGTATCATCCGCGCCCTGGACCGGGCCAGCTTGATGAGTACTGCCGGAATCAGGGGAATGGGTGGAAAAGCGTACAGAAAGCTGTTCGACCAGTTGATACATAACGCATTCCCCAGCGTCCCCCGCTGGTAGTACCTGGAGGCGAAGTCTCGGCATTTGCTGTTTTCGGCGGTGGCAAACAGATCTACGTCTGGCATCCCCCACCTTGCGAAGACTTCTCCTAGCACTTCGTAGTTTATGACCCATTCGTGGTTTTCCTGGAGCAGTCTGCTCAGTGCGTCTGCCTGAACATTTTGCACACCTGGCAGATGGGTGGCCGTTATCGTCAGTCCTCGGGCCAGAAGCCAATGCCAGATCGCCTGCGCCTCCTGCGACAGGGTGCGCCATCTCGAGCCCCCTTGCTTGTTGAGGTAATACATCGTGGTCGTATTGTCCGTCTGTACAAGCAGAGAGTTGGTCTGAAAGGACGGATGAAAGGCCTTCAGTGCCAAGTGAACAGCTCTGAGTTCCAGGAAATTGATGTGGTACGTGGACTCCGTCGGGGACCACGTTCCTTGAATCTGTAAGTCTCCGGAGTGCGCTCCCCAGCCTTGGAGAGAGGCATCCGTCACGACAGTCTGAGTGGGAATGTCCTTGTGGAAGGGGACCCCTCTGAGAAGATTCTCTGCTGAACACCACCACTTCAGAGACTGAAGAGCATGCAGAGACAGTCGGATCCTGTCGTCCCAAGATCCTTTCCTCTGATCCCACTGGTCCTCCAAGCACTCTTCCAACGGCCTCATGTGCAGTCGTGCGTGTGGCGTTAGGAAGATACAAGAGGCCATCGATCCCAGTAGAGAAGACACCTTCCTCACTGTAGTAGATGGAGTGATCATAAGAGCCTGAGCCTTCCGAAGGAGTGATAATCGTCTCTCCTCCGAAGGAGACACGCTTGCTGACAGCGTATTGATGGAGGCTCCCAAGTACTGTATGCACTGGACCGGAGTCGGGACAGACTTGGACATGTTGATGTGCAACCCCAGCTTGTTCAAGAGAACGCACGTCTTCTGGAAGTGTGCTTGAGCTTCCGAGAAGGAGGAGGCCTTGATCAACCAATCGTCCAGGTACGGGTAGACGAACACCTTGTTCTTTCTCAGGTGCGCTGCTATCACCGCCATGCACTTCGAGAATGTTCTCGGCGCAGACTTCAGTCCGAATGGCAGTACTGTGTATTGATAATGATTGGCGCCGACTTGGAATCGCAGGAACTTCCTGTGTTTGTGTGCAGTGGGCACATGAAAGTACGCATCCTGTAGGTCTATAGCACATAGCCAGTCCCCCTGTTGCAACTGAGGATAAATCTGATGCAACGACAGCATGCAAAACTTTTCTCTGCGAATCCACTTGTTTGCCTATGCAAGTCCAGAATGGGCCTGAACTCATTCTTGTCCTTCTTGCGAACCAGAAAGAACCGGGAGTACAGACCTCTTCCTTTTTTAGACCGAGGTACGTCTTCTATCGCCCTTTTCCTTAACAAAATATCGGCCTCCGCCTGGAGCTCGCGCAGCTGAAACTGCGAGCTGACCGGTGGAATTGCTGGAGGCGGGCTGGTGAACCGAAGACTGTATCCATTGCAAACAATATTCAGCACCCACTTGTCCTGAGTAATTTTTTCTCCACTCTGCCAGAAAAAATTGAACGCTTCCCCCCACCGGAGTGGGTAACGGATGTAGGGGAAGTAAGCGCTCAGGGCCGACTGCTGGCCGCCTCTGCCTCTCTGGCGCTTCTGGAACGGCCTTCGGAACTGCTGCTGTTGTTGCTGCTGTTGTTGTTGCTGCTGTTGCTGTCCCGAAGACTGGCCACGCCCTCTGCCCTGTCCACCGAACCGTCTCTGGAACGGGCGGTACGATTTCTTGGTATCCTTGGGCTTCTCCAGACCCACCGCCGTGAGCGTTTCGGCCTCCGCCTTCATGCAGGCCATTTCATCATCGGCATATTTTCCAAACAGGGTTTCGCCAGAGAATGGTAGATTGGCAACCCTCTGTTGTGCGTCAGGTTTTAGTGACGTGAGGCGGAGCCAGGTGTGTCTTCGCTGGTTAATCCCATGGCAGAAGCCATGCGCCGCCAGTAAGGAAGAATCGGCTGCAGCACTGATGACCTGATTCGCCACCAGCATCCCCTCATTCAACACCTCCTGGAAATCTTCTCTCTTGTCACGAGGCAGGTGTTCCACAAACTGCTGGAGGGATTCCCAGAGGGCTCGGTCATATCGCCCCAACAAGGCCGTGGCACTCGCAGCCTTCATGGAAGTCGCCGACATCCCACAAACCTTCCTCCCAGCCGAATCCAGCCATCTAGATTCCTTATCTGGTGGGACTGTGGATGACGGAGTGATGGCATGCTGTTTCCGAGCTGCCGTCACTATCACAGAGTCTGGAGGGGGTTCCACCCTTAGAAAAGCCGGGTCCGAGTCGGGAGCCCGGTACTTCTTCTGCAGTCTTGAGGGGACCGCCTTAGTCACCGCCGGGGTGAGGAAAAGGTCCATGGCAGGCTCCTCCATCCCCGGCACCAGTGGTAGTAACGGACGAGACAGATGTTTCTGGTGAAGTGTCTCGAAGATCACCGACGACTTGGGCGTGGGCACCGCCAACGAGATGCCCAATTTCGCAGCACCTCTTAGAAGGACATCCTGAAAGGACACCAGATCGTCAACTGGAGACACCCGTGTCTCCGGTGACTCCGACAAAGTCGGAGAATAGTCCCTGGTCCGCGAGGACCTCGTCTGGGAACGAGAACTGCGCCTCCTGTGGCGTTGTCTCGACCTCGTTCCCTCCTCCTGGAGCGAGAGCGCGATCTCCCAGCTCGTGGACGCTCCACAGGCCTCTGTGGAGTAGTCTTCCTTGGCCTTTCCTGGGGTAGAGGTTTAGGAGTCCCGTTAGGCGGTGTAGGGAGCGGAGGCATTGACACCGACCTCGGTGGAGGAACGGGTATCTCCGACCGAGGAGCAGGCCCACGTGGCGGAATCGGCGGTGGTGGTTGTCCTGCGGGAGGAAGTGGTGGAAGAGGAGGCTTGATGGGAGGATCCTCTCTAGGCAAAGGAGGGGGAGGCGTCTTAGGCCGAGGTGGTGTAGACAGAGTATGCAGACGTCGTGTGGATCAGTCTTGGCCTTCTTCCTTCCACATGCTGGGCACTTGTCGAATAGAGCAGGCATTTTAGAGCCCTGAAAAGCCTGAACAAATACACAGAAGAGAAGGGAAACACCAAGTACATCAACTGAAAACACTTTTAAAGCAAAAAGTGCACAAAATTCCAATAAACCCTTGAAAAAGGGTGAGCTCAATGCACCAGGGTCCTGTTAGCAGGAGCCGGAAAAAAGAACTGAAAGTAAGAGGGACCTGCTGTGCATTCTGGGATACTGGGAGAAGTTCTGGAAAGTTCTCTTAAAGGCACAGTATCCTATTTAAGCCACATAATGGCAGCCTATGGGGCTTGTCTGTCCATTCCTTCCTCTCTATCATTCCAGAGGCTTTTTCTGGTAGAGGCAAGTTTCTCTATGGAAGAAACTGGGCAGGCTGTGCTGTTTGTGTGTTTTCTTTGGTGGAATTTCTAGTTGAAGTACTGGACAGTGTAGCCTGTGGATATAGGCTGCATTATTTGTCTTTAAATTCTCTCTTAAGTGTCTTTGCAGTTCTGCAATTTTCTGACAATTTAAGAGATTATTTTTGATTGCCGGGGTCCACGCACATGGGCGGGACTATTCACTAGATTATGACTATACACAGAGATCCCCTACTACAGAAGGGGGTTCTGTCCTCCTTGCAGGCCGGGTTCAGGGAAAAGTTGTCGACCCTGGACCAAGTACTGAGACTAAACTGTTGTACTGGAATACCGTTAGCCTCCAGGGGGCAGTCTCTACCTCATCTTTGTAGACTTGCGGGCTGCATTTGATCTAGTACCAAGGGAGAAACTGTGGTCGGTCTTGAATGAAATGAGGGTCCCTGTATATTTAATACACCTGTTTAACATGAGTTTAACTATGCACGTATTAGGTACGGCAAGGATGGTACCCTCACAGCACCAATAGCCATTAATCGTGGAGTATGTCAGGGTTGTGTGCTCGCGCCAACCCTCTTTCGCCTCTATAGCAATGGTCTGATTGATACCCTGCTCGCAGAAAAGGATCTAGATGCCCCTAAAATGGCCTCCCGTAGAATTTCGGCGATGATGTTCGCGGATGACACTCTATTGATAGCCAAATCACCAACCGGCTTACAATGGGTTTTGGATACATTTGAGTCGTTCTGTAGGGAAAGAGGCCTAGAAATAAATCTACAGAAAACAAAATTCATGGTATTCAATTGCCCAAAAAGTACAAGGCCAAACCCGTCCTTAAATGGCATCCCTCTTGAGAGAGTGTCCTCCTTTGTGTACTTTGGTATTACAATTTCCGAAACTATGGGTTGGGGGCCTCACATTACGAAATCTACACTAAAACTGGCCCAAACTTCAGGTGGCATCATGAAGGTTCTTAAAAAGTCCAGCAAAAGAATAGTCAGCCCGGCGATAGAAATCTACAGGGCTCAGGCTAGAGGTGGGGCATTATATGGTGCAGAGTTATGGGGTCACTTAAAGCTTGACAATTTAACTCAGGTGGAGAATCAACAGTTATTTAGATTGCCACGCAGCACGCAGGTCCCACTACATTTAGATATGGGAATTTTATCAATTGCTGAAGTGGCGAGTCTTAAACCCATAATGTATTGGTGCTGCCTGTGGACCACCCCCGAACTTACATCTTATAGGGTGGAACTGATAGAGGTTATGAGGGCCAGGGGTGCAGTAAAGTTCCCTTGGTTCAACCATATTAAATCCTTGCTAAACGGGATGGGCCTTGGGAATTGTTGGTCAGAACCAGAGTCAGCGTGTCTTTTAATATCCAAGAATAAAGTGAAGGCACTTTACAACGAGCACAGATTGGCACAACTCCGTAACTCCTCCAGTATTGGGAAACTTACCAGAGTCTTTTTAGAATATAGATACGGGGTGCTACCTCTTTTCTGTTTCACATCCAAGTGGAGTGAGCAGCAAATGTCACAGTGCCCGGCGTGTGCCCACCCCGAGGAATCCGAGCTCCATGTTTTCTTTACCGCTGTATTTAGAATACTGAAATCTGACTCGAGTATCCCAATAGTTTACTCAGTTGCAGGCTTTTTGTTCTCTATGTGGTGCACCAGAAGGGTTTTTTCGAAATCCTGAAAATGCCGCATCGTTCCTGCCACAATGAACTAATAGTGTCATTATAGCAAGTTGGTTTAATCACATGTAGCACTTTCTTACATTTCTTTTTAAAATCGGAGGATTACAGTACTCCTTCTTTTGAAAATAAAAAATTAGCTTTTTTAATATATGCTTGTTTTAGATAAATTATATATTTATTAATGTACTACGCACTTTCCTGAATTAACTTTATGTTCTTGGTGGTTTAGTTCCAACACACCATTCATTCGGATGCTCAGAATGTAAAACATGTGTTTAACCATTAATGTGATTCTTAATTACTGATGAACTTTCAATGTATTTTTTTTAACTCGTGCGATCACTGTGCACTGTACTTTTTAGGTCATTTTGACCGAAATAAAGTTTATATGAACTGAACTGAATATATTACTTTTCCTGTAAATATCTGTTTGTAGCATGTAATGCAGAATATTTGCATGCGTTGCATACGCCTGCCACTTACTGTTGAGTCCAGACATAGGAAGTAGAGTGACTCCTCTATTAGTTCGCAATGCACATAGGCACGACTCCACCCTTAGAATTTTTTCCACACAGTGGGTCAAAGATGAAAATTAAGTGAAGTCAATCAGTAAGTAGATGCGTCCTGTGTGTTATAGGTAATGCAATTAAACATGCAGTCAGTGCCGGCTTCCAGGGGAAAGGGGGGGTGCGTGGGAATCTACAGCACTACATATACTTTCAAGGTAACAAATTCCAATTGTAGCATCTGCGGGTGTAGAAAAACATGCTTTGCATGCATCAACTATAAATAGGTTTCCTCCCAGCAGTGGCTAGCAGGCAGATGTTTGAAACAGTTCTGGAGGCTGTTTGGCCAACCATAGCATGCTGGCACACTAATATGTCCACACAATAATGCTTTGTGAATGTGTGTGGTGTTGACCTTTTTGGTGCCTCACATATATCCGCTAAGAGGATGCTACCCAAGAGTGTAATGGTAGCCCCATTCTTACGAGTACCGTGTGCTCTAGGGAGTACTAAGACATAACAAGCTTGAATGCACCCTAAAATCCATCTTGAAGTACTTGCCTTAGAAATTGCGTCGCCTTTGTATGGTATTGCATTTGCCAGAAAAGCTGTGTAGTAGTACATAATGATATTGTTCTGTTGATAGAACACACAAGTGCTAGTGGCTGTGTGTGTGTAAAGCTGTCTGTGCAACAGAAGCAGGTTGTGTGGAGAAGATGGGCAGTTATATAGTATAATTCAGATGGAAAGGAGAAACTACATGAGGTAAGATCTTTGAATTAACTACACCAGTGGTTGCAAGTGGCTACTGCTACAAGGTGGAGGCATACAGACATATATAAAAGCCCTGACTTTTGAAGATGTAAGCAGTAGGAAATGAAATCCTGGACAGAGATTAAGTTGATTCACAATGCTGTAGTGGGGTAATCGTTTCCACTTGGCTGCATTGCACGCACGAGTTTTAGGTCTACGTGCCTCATGCATACCAACCATTCACTTATCTGGGGGATTAAAGTATTCGACTCTATCACCTCAGGCACCAAACAGCCAAATTTAGCTTCCTGGGTCAGAGTGTCTGACAAGTCCCTGATGTTGAGTGAGAAAGTCCAGCTTGATAGGGAGCTTCTTGTTGGGACATATAAACATCTTTAACAGCACTGAGTACCATGGTTACCTAGCCCAGGTTGGTGTCACAAGAATGTATTTATTTATTTTAGTAGTTTTATATAGCGCTAGCCTGACCCGAGGGTATTGGAGCGCTTTACAGAGTAAACATTGCAAAGATAACAAACTAGACAAGAGAAAGAGATAAAAAATAATGCATGGCGATGTTGAGGGGTCAGCTTCATAGTCGAGGGAACATCTGTTTCGCTGACATGATGATGGAGCGGTAATTAAGAGTCTGTTACCCCACTCTGAGTGCTCCTATCGACTCCCTGGGGCACGATTGAGGATCAGGATTTTGAGTTGACTTTTGAATTTTACAAAGGAGGGAATGGTTCTGATGTGGGGGGAATGGAGTTCTAGATTTTGGGTGTGCTTCCGGCGAAGGAACGAGTAGCAATTTTTATTTTTCGAGTTTTTGGCAGGATGAGAAGGAGGGAGTTTGAGCTTCTGAGGTTCCTGGCCTGACCGGCTTTTTTGAGTTTGGCCGCTAGGTATTCGGGTTTGCCGGTATGTAGGGCTTTTTGAGTGAGGCACGCTACTCTTAAGCTGATCCTCATTTCAACTGGCAGCCACTTAGGTTCACTGAGTGCAGGGGAGATGTTGTCAAATTTCTTGATTCCGGTAACCATTCTGGCTGCCGCATTCAGAGTTGTTCTGATGGGAGCTAGGTGTGACTTTGCAATTCCTGAGAGGACTGCGTTCCCATAGTCCAGCCTTGATAGTACCAGTGTTTGAGTGGCCTGTTTGAGATCACCAGGCTGGATGAAGGGTTTTATTTCATTCAGGAGTTTAAGGTTAAGGAAGGCGCTCTTAGCCGAATTCTTGATGTGTCTGGTCATGTTTACTTTCGGGTCTAGTGTGATGCCTTGTGATTTGACAGAGTCAGCTAGGGTGAGATTCCCGGTTATGGAGAGATGCCTCATCGTACTCACCACATATGAGATCAGCAGGAGGTGGAAAATGCACACAAATATCACTGACCAGCTCTTCCGTAGTGCATTGCCAATGAAATGTAGGTGTGGGTAACTAGAGGCGAATTTTGGGCATTTTTGCGTTTCTATAAGTTTCGAAGAAGTCAATTGTTGAGCTCCACCACATGTGAAAGTACTGTTTTTGGACTTACGGGCGGAGTTCCCACTCATGGACTTGCGCCCTGCTTACCAGGCTCGTCTGGCATAGACAGCACGAGGGAATGCGTGCCCCCAGCTTCCTATGTAATACATTGTAGTCATGTGTCTTTCTTTACAAGGACTACCTTGCCACAGACAGTTGTGTAAAAGGCCTTGAGCGCTAGGCAAATAGCTACTAACTTTTACACACAACAAAAGGGTAAATATGTACTATACACTACCTATATTTATAATGAAGATGTCTTACTTGGAAAGCCCGAAGGGTTTTTTAAATTGCCCTCACCCACGAGATAGTGGAATGCTTAATCATAAGGCCACTGATACACCCTGGGGCAGACCAACATTCAGGATTGAGCGCTGTATTTTTTATGAAAATATTAGGGCTTCACTAAGCAGAACAAATGTCTAAGATGGTACCCTCTTAGTTTTATTCTAGGTCCCCCATGGCAGGATTAATAATCAATGGGTGTACCTAAGAGTTTAAGCTACTGTCATCATCTCTGCGGATATCGATATGTTTCATCCCAACACGGGTCACTGACCTTCCTGAGGATATAGAGCCCTCCTGAACACACCTCCAATTTAGTAATTCTGCAGAGGTAACTGGTCACTGTTATGTCATACTTGCCAGTTGTAGAATGAGGATGATGAGGATTATGAATCCGAAACCGGTCCCAGGATGCTTGTTTCCGGTCCAGGGAAGACATGGCTTGGCAGTTCGGGCGGGACTGTTCCCATGAGGCACAGGGTCAGACTGATTTGCATATAGCCATGTCTGAACTGGGGTGGCTGAGTGAACTAAAGAATGGTGATTGATTAAACCCAGATCAGTTGACTGGGGGTGAGTGTTTGATTTGTTCAAACGTTCCGTCCATCATCCCCTTTTGTATCGCTTTATTCGCCATAAGTGTGGCAGGGTATGCTCAGACGTGAGTCCCTTGTTCACTTGGCCACTGGATTCAAGATAGCCTGGCTGATGAGGATTATGAATCCGAAACCGGTCCCAGGATGCTTGTTTCCGGTCCAGGGAAGACATGGCTTGGCAGTTCGGGCGGGACTGTTCCCATGAGGCACAGGGTCAGACTGATTTGCATATAGCCATGTCTGAACTGGGGTGGCTGAGTGAACTAAAGAATGGTGATGGATTAAACCCAGATCAGTTGACTGGGGGTGAGTGTTTGATTTGTTCAAACGCTCCGTCCATCATCCCCTTTTGTATCGCTTTGTTCGCCCTAAGTGTGGCAGGGTATGCTCAGACGTGAGTCCCTTGTTCACTTGGCCACTGGATTCAAGATAGCCTGGCTGATGAGGATTATGAATCCGAAACCGGTCCCAGGATGCTTGTTTCCGGTCCAGGGAAGACATGGCTTGGCAGTTCGGGCGGGACTGTTCCCATGAGGCACAGGGTCAGACTGATTTGCATATAGCCATGTCTGAACTGGGGTGGCTGAGTGAACTAAAGAATGGTGATGGATTAAACCCAGATCAGTTGACTGGGGGTGAGTGTTTGATTTGTTCAAACGCTCCGTCCATCATCCCCTTTTGTATCGCTTTGTTCGCCCTAAGTGTGGCAGGGTATGCTCAGACGTGAGTCCCTTGTTCACTTGGCCACTGGATTCAAGATAGCCTGGCTGATGAGGATTATGAATCCGAAACCGGTCCCAGGATGCTTGTTTCCGGTCCAGGGAAGACATGGCTTGGCAGTTCGGGCGGGACTGTTCCCATGAGGCACAGGGTCAGACTGATTTGCATATAGCCATGTCTGAACTGGGGTGGCTGAGTGAACTAAAGAATGGTGATGGATTAAACCCAGATCAGTTGACTGGGGGTGAGTGTTTGATTTGTTCAAACGCTCCGTCCATCATCCCCTTTTGTATCGCTTTGTTCGCCCTAAGTGTGGCAGGGTATGCTCAGACGTGAGTCCCTTGTTCACTTGGCCACTGGATTCAAGATAGCCTGGCTGATGAGGATTATGAATCCGAAACCGGTCCCAGGATGCTTGTTTCCGGTCCAGGGAAGACATGGCTTGGCAGTTCGGGCGGGACTGTTACCATGAGGCACAGGGTCAGACTGATTTGCATATAGCCATGTCTGAACTGGGGTGGCTGAGTGAACTAAAGAATGGTGATGGATTAAACCCACATCAGTTGACTGGGGTGAGTGTTTGATTTGTTCAAACGCTCCGTCCATCATCCCCTTTTGTATCGCTTTGTTCGCCCTAAGTGTGGCAGGGTATGCTCAGACGTGAGTCCCTTGTTCACTTGGCCACTGGATTCAAGATAGCCTGGCTGATGAGGACTATGAATCCGAAACCGGTCCCAGGATGCTTGTTTCCGGTCCAGGGAAGACATGGCTTGGCAGTTCGGGCGGGACTGTTCCCATGAGGCACAGGGTCAGACTGATTTGCATATAGCCATGTCTGAACTGGGGTGGCTGAGTGAACTAAAGAATGGTGATGGATTAAACCCAGATCAGTTGACTGGGGGTGAGTGTTTGATTTGTTCAAACGCTCCGTCCATCATCCCCTTTTGTATCGCTTTGTTCGCCCTAAGTGTGGCAGGGTATGCTCAGACGTGAGTCCCATGTTCACTTGGCCACTGGATTCAAGATAGCCTGGCTGATGAGGATTATGAATCCGAAACCGGTCCCAGGATGCTTGTTTCCGGTCCAGGGAAGACATGGCTTGGCAGTTCGGGCGGGACTGTTCCCATGAGGCACAGGGTCAGACTGATTTGCATATAGCCATGTCTGAACTGGGGTGGCTGAGTGAACTAAAGAATGTTGATGGATTAAACCCAGATCAGTTGACTGGGGGTGAGTGTTTGATTTGTTCAAACGCTCCGTCCATCATCCCCTTTTGTATCGCTTTGTTCGCCCTAAGTGTGGCAGGGTATGCTCAGACGTGAGTCCCTTGTTCACTTGGCCACTGGATTCAAGATAGCCTGGCTGATGAGGATTATGAATCCGAAACCGGTCCCAGGATGCTTGTTTCCGGTCCAGGGAAGACATGGTTTGGCAGTTCGGGCGGGACTGTTCCCATGAGGCACAGGGTCAGACTGATTTGCATATAGCCATGTCTGAACTGGGGTGGCTGAGTGAACTAAAGAATGGTGATGGATTAAACCCAGATCAGTTGACTGGGGGTGAGTGTTTGATTTGTTCAAACGCTCCGTCCATCATCCCCTTTTGTATCGCTTTGTTCGCCCTAAGTATGGCAGGGTATGCTCAGACGTGAGTCCCTTGTTCACTTGGCCACTGGATTCAAGATAGCCTGGCTGATGAGGATTATGAATCCGAAACCGGTCCCAGGATGCTTGTTTCCGGTCCAGGGAAGACATGGCTTGGCAGTTCGGGCGGGACTGTTCCCATGAGGCACAGGGTCAGACTGATCTGAATATAGCCATGTCTGAACTGGGGTGGCTGAGTGAACTAAAGAATGGTGATGGATTAAACCCAGATCAGTTGACTGGGGGTGAGTGTTTGATTTGTTCAAACGCTCCGTCCATCATCCCCTTTTGTATCGCTTTGTTCGCCCTAAGTGTGGCAGGGTATGCTCAGACGTGAGTCCCTTGTTCACTTGGCCACTGGATTCAAGATAGCCTGGCTGATGAGGATTATGAATCCGAAACCGGTCCCAGGATGCTTGTTTCCGGTCCAGGGAAGACATGGCTTGGCAGTTCGGGCGGGACTGTTCCCATGAGGCACAGGGTCAGACTGATTTGCATATAGCCATGTCTGAACTGGGGTGGCTGAGTGAACTAAAGAATGGTGATGGATTAAACCCAGATCAGTTGACTGGGGGTGAGTGTTTGATTTGTTCAAACGCTCCGTCCATCATCCCCTTTTGTATCGCTTTGTTCGCCCTAAGTGTGGCAGGGTATGCTCAGACGTGAGTCCCTTGTTCACTTGGCCACTGGATTCAAGATAGCCTGGCTGATGAGGATTATGAATCCGAAACCGGTCCCAGGATGCTTGTTTCCGGTCCAGGGAAGACATGGCTTGGCAGTTCGGGCGGGACTGTTCCCATGAGGCACAGGGTCAGACTGATTTGCATATAGCCATGTCTGAACTGGGGTGGCTGAGTGAACTAAAGAATGGTGATGGATTAAACCCAGATCAGTTGACTGGGGGTGAGTGTTTGATTTGTTCAAACGCTCCGTCCATCATCCCCTTTTGTATCGCTTTGTTCGCCCTAAGTGTGGCAGGGTATGCTCAGACGTGAGTCCCTTGTTCACTTGGCCACTGGATTCAAGATAGCCTGGCTGATGAGGATTATGAATCCGAAACCGGTCCCAGGATGCTTGTTTCCGGTCCAGGGAAGACATGGCTTGGCAGTTTGGGCGGGACTGTTCCCATGAGGCACAGGGTCAGACTGATTTGCATATAGCCATGTCTGAACTGGGGTGGCTGAGTGAACTAAAGAATGGTGATGGATTAAACCCAGATCAGTTGACTGGGGGTGAGTGTTTGATTTGTTCAAACGCTCCGTCCATCATCCCCTTTTGTATCGAGTTGTAGAAACACATCAGGATATTCCTACAAAGATAATATTATTATTCTAGCATCTAAACAAAATTAACAAAGAGGACTTGCATGAATCCAAACTTCTACTTCACCATCGCAATCAGTGTAAAACACACCCAGTGTGCCACCAAACAGTGTAATAAATGTGAGCACCCTCTCTTCATTTGAAGAAACCCATAAAAACATATTTTTTCTCTTACCTGAGTTCCATAGTTATTGCTCCCAACAAGGAGTTTTTATTACTACGGGGACTATCTGCAACAACAAACACAATATTATAAAATCAGCAAGAAAAAACAAGTTACTTACCTGTACACTGTGGTACTCCAGTATTGATCTTTCATAAATTCACATGCTTGAATCCTCCCATTCATCGAGGTGGGAGTCCCGCAGTAATCATAACTAGTAGTACATTTCCAATGACTTACACTGTAAGTACATATCCACAGGATTGTATAGCAACCCACATCGTTTTTTAGTACAACCAATGTTCAATCAATCAGAAGGAGGCTTCTTCCTCATTCGTCTTGTTCAGTGGCTTCACACCTCAGATTTTGAAGCACAGTGGATAAGTACACCATCAAACGAAGAAAGAGAGCAATGAGTTGAACAACTGATGGGGAGATGGGAAGGTTGCATGTAAATCTATGAAAGATATCAATACTGGAAAACTACAGTGTACAGGTAACTTGTTTTTTCTCCAGTATTGAATCTTTGATAGATTCACATGCATTAATCTGATTAGCTAGCAGTAGTCCACTGAAGAAAAAACCTTAAAATAACAAGTTTTTATGCGGTGGCAGCTAAAAGGAAAATGTCTAAAAATTTCAAATGGAATTGCACCATACAGTAACCATTTATAAATAAGCAACCAGCACACCTCATTGAAACACCTTTTGAAGAACTGCTTGACCCAGTGTTGCACCCTTATTGTTCGTGGCATCCAGACAGTAGTGCCTGTTTAACCATGTGGCCACTCTCCATGTGTCGAGAAAAGACACTCCTGCAAATACAGCTGCCCCACTTCTGTTTGTGAACACACCTTGGATGTAAGGCGGCCTTCCCGATCCTTCATGACACAGAGCTATGGTCACAGATACACATCTCGCTGTAGTCCCCCTTGACAATGGTTGACCTTTTATTGGGGATGCAAATGCCACCAGGAGCTGATCAGATCTTCTAAAGCTCTGTCGCTCTAAATAAAAGGTCAAACATCTTTTAGCTTCTAGAGTATGAAGCACCCTTTCTGCTTTGTTCCATGGATTCTGAAAGAATGACTTTAAAACAATCTGTTAATTGAGGTGGAAATTTGTATGTACTTTTATTATGTAGCAAGGACTAGTACGCAGGATAACGCTGTCTCTCTTGAACTGCAAGTATGGATCTTGCTCAGTAAAGGTTTGTATTTCACTAACTCTTCAAGCACTAAAAGAACAGCTGTTTTCTATGTAAGATGTTTGATGTCAGCTTTATGGATAGGTTCAAAAGGCCTTCTCATCAGTTGTGTTATAACTGTATTCAGCTGCCAAGTAAACAGGGATTTCCTTACCGGTGGATAAGCCCTAAATATTCCTTTTAGGAATTCTTTGATCAGCCTTTCTGACCACAGGAATTTTTTATTCCTAGAGTGTCTGAATCTTTAAATTATCGCCAAATGTACTCTAATCGAGCTCTGACATAGACCGTACTGAGCTAAGGACAATAAGTGCGGCGTCACTTGCACAGGTTCCGAAGAGAAAGTGTGACAGACGTTAGAAGCACATCAGTTATAAAATCTTAGCCATTTTGCCTTGCATGACTCATTCATGGATTTCTCTCTAGCGTTCGCTAAAATGCCCTAGCATTGTTGGGAACTATTCAGTTGGTGAAATTTGTTGTATTCAGGATCCAGGCGGCCAAGCTGAGAGATTCCAGGTCCTGATGTAGCACCTGCCCACCGTTTCCCTAGAGCAATCCTGGAACTGGTTTGAATGGAATGTGTCACTGGTCTGATATCAGAGGAAGCTCTGGGTACCAATATTGTCTCGGCCACGTCAGAGCTAACTGGATAATTCTGCAAGGCTCCATTTTCATCTTGTTCAGTGTTCTCGGAATTGAAGGTATTGGCGGAAAGGCATAAGCAAATATTCCTGTCCATGGCATTTGTGGCACATTCCCCCTCCATCCTTTGTGTGGGAATCTCCTTGTGTAGTGTCAACATTTCTAGTTCGTCTGGGTAGTAAACAGATCCAGAGATGGTGTTCCCCATATGCTGAATATTTTGCTAGGTTGAGTGTCCGACATCTCCCACCCGTGGCAATCTTTCAGGGACCTGCCCAATTTGGCTGCCCACTGGTTTTCCTTGCCCCGTATGTTCTCCGCATTTACTGAGATGTTTTACTGGAGACACCAGCTCCATATGTCATGTGCCTCTCTGGACAGCAGATGTGATCTTGTTCCACCTTGCTTGTGCAAATCTTGTGCAAATAGAACATTGTGATTGTGTTGACTAATTGAATCAAGACCTCCGACTCCTGTACTCTTGGTAGAAAAGCTTTGAGCCCCTAAGCCATGCCTTCAGCTCCAGGAAATTGATATATTTCTTCTTCTCCTCATCTGACCACCTTCCACTCACTTCCAAACCCTGGAGATGTGCTCCCCAGCCTTCAATTGAGGCATCCCATGTCATGACATGACTTGGTGCCTCGACTAGGAACATTGACCCCACTACAATGTTGACTTCTAGCATCCACCATTGCTTAGAGCTCACAATTTCTGCTGTTATACAGACAAAGTCATTGAATGAGCTTGTGTCCTGAATCCATTTCTTGTCCAGTTGTTCGGGATGAGAGGAATGCAGGATGAGAGGAATGCAAGATGATACCTTTCCTAGAAACTGTTTGAATTGCCTTACTGAAGTGGACCTTTTTCTTGATTGGGGTACACGCCAAAGCTATTATCTTTGCCACTCTTACTTTTGTTGGATGCACCATGCAAATTTATGTCTCTAGAACTGTCCCTCCCACCCCCCCAAACAAAAGTATAATTGTTGAGTTTGGAACTATACAAGATTTCCCCTTGTTTATCTGGAGACCCAAATCCTTGAAAATTTGAAGGCATGCCTTTGTAGAAACCATTGCAGCCGTGCAGGAATTTTCTTTTTATCAGCCAATCGCCCAGGTACAGAAATACCTGATGGACGTTTTTTGTCAGGTACGATACGACTGGTGCTTTGCATTTGGTAAAAATTCTCGGGGCAGACTTTAGGCCAAATGTTAGAGCCCTGAATTGGTAGTGACTTCCGGGCCACCTCGAATCTGAGATATTGTCTGTGCTTTACATATATAGGACATGAAAATAGGCATCAAGAAGATCCAATTAGGTCATGTGGTCACCTGGGTTTAACAACTGAATTATATTTTGTAGAGTAATCATTCTGAATGATTGTTTTTGGAGGTACTTGTTGACCCGCCTCCGGTCCAACACCTGTCCCTATTTCCCACTTTTCTTCAGCAGAAAAAGCTGGTGTAGAAACCTGTGTGTCTGCAATTTTGTACTTCTTGTATTGCTCCCTTCAAGTGAGAGATTTGACTTCCTCTCTCAACAGCCAAAGATGATGGTATGATCTCCTGGTAGGCGGATGGTATGGAGGTTTCTGGAGATTTTTGGAGGTTTCTAAGGTGTGCCCGAACATTGCCTAAGACCCATTTGTCAGAAGAGTTAGACTTCCAGTTTTCCTGATAGCTGTATAGTGTCTCTGAAATCCAAGGGAGGCCAAACCATGGAGACGACTGGTGTCACTGTCTCCTTTAGGACACCTGACCGTTTCCTGTGGCTGCAGTTCCTCTCCTACCTGGTTGTCTGGAGAACGTTTTTGGCTGTGAAGGTCTATATTGCTGAGAGAACTATTCACGATATCCCTTTGACTGTTGCTGATATCAAAATGGTTGGTATTCCCTGCTAAATTAATATTGCCGTATGCCTCTACCTCCTCAAAAGGATTGAAACCATCTCTGTTGTAGTACCCTCAAAGACTTTGCAGTCTCCATGTCGGCCTTGCTTGATTGTAAGGCGTCATCTATGTGCTTTCCGAATAAATCTTCTCCGTTGGTGGGCATGTCTAAGATTTTTTTTTACTTAGAATCCGTTTATTGAATTTCAAAAACAATAAGTACATGTACCGGTCATATATTAAAGTTAAAAGTAATTCCCATAAGGAGCACAAGAAGATGGATCACAGTATAGCACATGAGAAAGGAGGGACACCAAGGAAATAGCTATAACAGGAGTCAAGGGCAAAGAGTAAGTACAATCCAAACATTTCATTTATGCAAAATCAATGTAAAGCATGGGATGACGTCCATTGAAGTCTCATCATATATCAACATTAACAAGGTAAAGTAAAATGTGGTTGCCCCATGATGTGCACAACTAGAAACAGAGACATCTGGTTTATATGTCAAGAAAACAGCCCAGTAGTAAACTTGGCCATGTGCAAATAACTTGTGTCCGATGATAGTGCTTTAAATCGACACTGACCCAAAAATGACGTCACTAAAAACCCAACAAAGACCAGGGAAGGCGGGAATAATACGCTACTGCTGAAGCTAGGGGGAGGACCCCACGTTCGGCTTGTGCAAGAATCTGATGTAAAGCTAGGTACGGGGAGCAGAGACCAAAGGAAAGAGGCTATAGTGTGGGAGTATCAGGGACAGCGATGGGAGAGTGGAAAGCAAGAATTAGGAGCCACTACTAGATCAGGGGATCAATTAGAGTTGAAAAGTGTGCAGCTTAGGTGGTTGAAAGCAGAGGTGTTCCAACCGTGAGAGATATTCAAGGAGGTGTTGCCATATTCGTATGAATTTCTTATCTGTGAGGGATAGCTTATGCTATATATGTTCCAGTGCCATCGTTTGACACAGCCTAGTGAACCAGGAAGCAATAGGAGGGAAGGAAGTGGACTTCCAAGCCAGGGCAATCAATTGCTTGGTAAGACCCGTCATATGACGGTTGAACAAAAGTTACTTACCTGTAAACTGTGGTTCTCCAGTATTGGTGTCTTTCATAGATTCACATGCTTAAATATTCCCCGTCGTCGAAGTGGGAGTCCCACGGTACATAAAATAGCAGTAACATATGCATGTATACATAAAAATATCATAAATAAGGAGTAGTTTCTGTCCTGTAACTCCAGTTCTGTAGGAGGGGTATCTCTGTTATAGTCATAATCTAGTGAACAGTCCCGCCCATGTGCGTGGACGCCGGAACAATCAAAAATAATCTCTTCAAGTGTCGAAAAATGCAGACCTGCACAGACACTTAAGAGAGAATTAAAGACAGATAATGCAGCCTATAACCCAGGCTACACTGTCCAGTACTTCAACTAGAAATTCCACCCCAAAAAATCCACAAAACAGCAAAGCCTGTACAGATTTCCCTTGCTTCAGCAGCAAAAACCCTCTGGAATGATAGAGAGGAGGATCTGGACAGACGAGCCCCATAGGCTGCCATTATGTGGCTCAGAACAGGATACTGTGCCTTTAAGAGAACTTTCCAGAACTTCACAGTATCCCAGAATGCACTGCAGGTCCCTTTTACTTTCAGTTCTTTCTGAAGGCGTAACACGCCAGACCTGTAGCATTCCTTACATGAATATCTCTCTCCACCGGGGAGGAGGGCGGGCGCTTATGACTATAAAAGAGATACCCCTACTATAGAACTGGAGTTACAGGACAGAAACTACTCCTTCTGTAGTAGGGGATCTCTGTGTATAGTCATAATCTAGTGAATAGAATGGCAAGCCCATCCCCACACCAAAGCGGCGGTGGAGAAACGAGAAATAACACCACTATTGTGCGAACAGATTTCGCAGCGAAGCCTGCCCAACCTGAGCGTCTGCTCTGGCATCAGTGTACAGGCAGTAATGCTTAGCAAAGGTATGAACCGACTTCCAAGTGGCCGCCTTGCAGATTTCTGCAATTGGAACATTACGGAGCAAAGCAGTCGTGGCAGCTTTGCCCCTGGTGGAATGAGCCTTAGGTTACCCCCTAAGGTCTTATTAGCTTTTTGGTAACACAGTTGTATGCAGGACACAATCCACCTCGAGATGGACTGCTTAGAGGTAGCAAGACCTGTCCTGACTGATCCATAATTGATAAACAATTGGTCCGACCTACGAATATCTTTGGTTTTATCCAGATAAAATTTCAACACCCTCCGAACATCCAGGGAATGTAAAGACCTTTCCGCTGGAGATGAAGGATTCTGAAAAAACGTAGGCAAAGTTATAGTCTGATTGACATGAAAATCAGAAATAACCTTGGGAAGAAACTTAGGGTGAGTACGCATAACAACCTTAGCAGCATGAAATACAGTATAAGGTTCTTGGCAACACAACGCCTGAATTTCACTCACCCTGCGGGCCGATGTAATGGCCACGAGGAACGTCGCCTTCCAGGACAGGTGCTGCAACGAAGCCTTATGAATAGGTTCAAAAGGCTCCTTCATCAACCTGGACAGCACCACATTCAGTTCCCATGAAGGCGAAGGAAGCCTGACAGGAGGAAACACTTTCTTCAAGCCTTCCAAAAAGTCTTTGATCACAGGGATCTGGAAGAAGGAAGTCTGTGAAGGGCATTTCCTGTAGGCAGTCAATGCAGCCAGATGGACCTTAATGGAATGGACATTAAGGCCAGACTGCGCCAGATGTAGAAGGTATGGAAGGATGACATCTTTCTTACATGTCGTGGGGTCATAGTTCTTGGACTTGCACCAGATACAAAACCTCTTCCACTTGTAAGCATAAGAAGTCCTAGTGGAAGGTCGCTTAGCCTCCTTCAGTATGTCCATGCAATCTTCTGGGAGATTAAGATGGCTATATTGCACTATCTCAGGAGCCATGCCGCCAAACTCAAAGACGAGAGGTTGGGGTGCAACATCAGCCCCCCGAACTTCATGAGAAGGTCCGGCCTGCACGGCAACTTCATGTGAGGAAGGAGAGACCGGTGAAGTAGGTCCGTGAACCACCACTGCCTGGGCCATTCCGGGGCAATCAGTATCATCCGTGCCCTGGACTGGGACAGCTTGATGAGAACCGTCGGAATCAGGGGAATGGGTGGAAAAGCGTACAGAAAGCTGTTGGACCAGTTGATCCGTAACGCATTCCCCAGCGTCCCCGGCTGGTAGTACCTGGAGGCGAAGACTCGGCATTTGCTGTTTTCTGCGGTGGCGAACAGATCTACGTCTGGAGTTCCCCACCTTGCGAAGACTTCTCCTAGTACTTCGTCGTTTATGACCCATTCGTGGTTTTCCTGAATCAGTCTGCTCAGTGCGTCTGCCTGAACATTCTGCACACCTGGCAGATGGGTGGCCGTTATCGTCAGTCCTCGGGCCAGAAGCCAGTGCCAGATCGCCTGCGCCTCCTGCGACAGGGTGCGTGATCTCGAGCCCCCCTGCTTGTTGAGGTAATACATCGTGGTCGTATTGTCCGTCTGTACAAGCAGAGAGTTGGTCTGAAAGGACGGATGAAAGGCCTTCAGTGCCAAGTGAACAGCTCTGAGTTCCAGGAAATTGATGTGGTACGTGGACTCCGTCGGGGACCACGTCCCTTGAATCTGTAAGTCTCCGGAGTGCGCTCCCCTGCCCTGGAGAGAAGCATCCGTCACGATAGTCTGAGTGGGAGTGTCCTTGTGGAAGGGAACCCCTCTGAGGAGATTCTCCGCTGAACACCACCACTTCAGAGACTGAAGAGCATGCAGAGACAGTCGTATCTTGTCGTCCCAAGATCCTCTCCTCTGGTCCCACTGATCCTCCAAGCACTCCTGCAACGGTCTCATGTGTAGCCGTGCGTGTGGCGTCAGGAAGATACAAGAGGCCATCGATCCCAGTAGAGAAGACACCGTCCTCACTGTTGTAGAAGGAGTGGTCATAAGAGCCTGAGCCTTCCGAAGAAGTGATAATCGTCGCTCCTCCGAAGGAGATACGCTTGCTGACCTCGTATCGATGGTGGCAATCGTCGCTCCTCCGAAGGAGATACGCTTGCTGACCTCGTATCGATGGTGGCCCCCAAGTACTGAATGCACTGGACCGGAGTCGGGACAGACTTGGACATGTTGATGTGCAACCCCAGCTTGTTCAAAAGAACGCACGTCTTCTGGAAGTGCGCTTGAGCTTCCGAGAAGGAGGAGGCCTTGATCAACCAATCGTCCAGGTACGGGTAGACAAACACATTGTTCTTCCTCAGGTGTGCCGCTACCACTGCCATGCACTTCGAGAAAGTCCTGGGCGCAGACTTCAGCCCAAACGGAAGTACTGTGTACTGATAGTGATTGGTGCCAACTTGAAATCGCAGGAACTTCCTGTGTTTGTGTGCAATGGGCACATGGAAGTACGCATCCTGTAGGTCTATTGCGCATAGCCAGTCTCCCTGTTGCAACTGAGGATAAATCTGATGCAACAACAGCATGCAAAACTTCTCTCTGCGAATCCACTTGTTCGCCTGTCGCAAGTCCAGAATGGGCCTGAACTCGTTCTTGTCCTTCTTGCGGAGCAGAAAGAACCGGGAGTGATGGAGCGAGATAGAAAACAAAATTTTGTTTAAACTCGCAAAGTCACATTTCCATAACATGAATAATAATATTAATGATTTGTGATATGTCGTGCTAACACAACTTAGATTAAACTTTACACATGGGGGGACTAACATGTGTGCTCATAAACGTGCATAATTGTTGCATCTTTTTGTTCGTGCAAAATAATAAAATAATTTATTGTTTTCGTTTTTGTCATTACTAACTGCTGCAAACTTAAAAGAAGCATGTGCTTGTTTTGCTTTTCCTTGTCTGTGTGATGTCATTTCTACTATTCTAGGTGCATATAAGTCTCATGGAATAACGGAGACTGGTAGATATAAACGCTGCTTTATTTGTTTGCAATGGCTAGGTAACATTTTGATTAATCGGGTGGGTTAATTAATTAGTAAATCTTGGGGTGGATACAGAATCTACATTATTTCTTACATTAATACTTTTCTTGTGTTTGTTTTATACTAGAAAGCTTAAGTTGCCTGCTTTTGGGCCTAGTCACTTGAGTCGCAGAAAAGAGCTGACTTGTAATTCTGCAAAAGTCACGAGACGCCCATTCTGAATTAAAGCGTTTATCAAAGCTGCATTCACAAAGCAAAAACTGATGTGCTGTCATCATTCTGTCGGACGTGGCCAAGGTCGAAAGTGAACATTTTGTCAGCCTTAACTTGGCATCCGCGGAAGTTGCTTGGACGTAGTGAGAACAAATTTGAACATTTGTTGCAAACTCAGGAAGCTCCTGGTTTCACGTGGAAGAGACAATGGTCTTTATGAAACATGATCTAATGGAACTTTTGAGAAGTGGGTGACATGTCACTTGTCACTCTCAGCCAATGGGACGTCGAAGATTTCTGAAAACTTTCCTTTGCGTAGTTTAGTTAGCGTTGAAAGGTATAAAAAGTCATGCCCCTAGGGATGGGCTGGCTGCTGCTTTCTGACTTTCCGATGAGGGTGAAGTGCTGACGGACTTTGCGTGGAGCACGTAAGAATCCTCAAAGAACTTTACTTTAAATTCTATCTATTTAGCTCAGTTAGGGAATTAGGTTTTAGAAATGCTAAACTTTATATATTCACTTTAATTTTGATTTACTTGCTTAAATTGTATTTTCTCACATTTCTTTACAATCATGCTTGCTTTATTGCTAATAAAATTCATTTATAAAACTATCAACTTATATACCATAATTTAGTAAATAAAATCTTACTTTTGACAAACAAGCTGGTCTTGGTTATTCAGGAGTGTAGGTTACTATTAGCTAGATCACGTCGCCAATGGTGGTCATTTAAATGGTTAAGTTTTATTCTAATGACAATATTCCTTTCGCAGATGTATAAAAATGTATATAGTTTGTAGATAATGTGTATATAGATTTAATTTGACCACCTGATTCAGTAGGCCCAAAATATGTCAGGTTTATAAATGGGTCCATATTTAGTATAGAATTTTGTTTATAGATTATGAAGTTGGGTAGCGTTGTTTATGATATATTTTCTATAGGCCGCTGGATCAATTCTCTGGTAGCAGAAATTGATGGTTGCTAAGAGTAACCAAGGTAATATGGTGGTTGCTAAGGGTTACTAAAACGTTATGGTATGGAAATAGGATCGATGTTTTAACACATGTTGAGTTCGTTTTTCGTGCTATCTGTAAGCTATACCGGTATAGATTGTGTGGCGAGAAATTAGTCACGCAAGCCATCTGTTCTGTTTGTAGTGATATCGCCGAGTATCACAAGAGGTATCGCCGTGTACCATAGTGTTGTCGCCGAGCAGCACAGTTTTAGGGCTAGGTCTGAATCTTGTAAAGTGAGGGTTTTCTAAGAAATTAAAGCAGCATGAGAATAGGGACAAAGCGCCTTCCATAAAACTCACTGTGATGAGAGTATTAGTTATATCCGAGCTTGAGTGAAGGGTAAATTAGCGTCGGTGCATGATTATCTATAAACAGGTTAGAGTCCTGTACGGGTACATGTTTCATATCTATAAACAGGTGAGAGCCCTGTACGGATAACGTCGTTATTTTGCTAACGGTGCATGATTTCTATAAACAGGTGAGAGTCCTGTACGGATTTCATGTGTGTTTGAAAATTAGGGAAATTTCAGTGTGAAAGTGCGAGTTTGAATTGTATTTTATGTTCAAGTGGAACTCTTAGAACTTTCACTTCGCGGTGGGTTCAGAGCAAAGCGAGTTCATAATTATACGTGTTAGAAGGGTGGGGTAAGGTTACTCTACTAACAATTGAATATTATCCTTAGTGTGAATAGCGCCGTCTATTCCGAAGTGTGGATACTTGAATGTATGTAAACTATCCTAAATGGTGAAACGAACAGATGTTGTCTTTATAGTCATTGTTAAGAATTAATTTACACTGAAAAGTGTTCTTAAAATGGCGCTGTGAAAAGATTTTGTGAAGGAGGGGTAAGCGCCAGTAGTGAGAAACGAGAAACCGCAGCTGCTGTGTACGTCACAGAGCCGCGCTGGGATTGGGTGACCTACGTCACAAGCTATATTCTGATTGGCTCTTGAGTCTCTGACGGCCTGTGAGCTGATTGGTCCTTCGGAAAAAACTCCAAATTTATTGGTTGAGCAGAAAAGTGACGTAGCTCAACTGTCATTGGCTTGTTGGTGTGTTTCGCGCACGGATTGGTTGTTTTACGGAACATCCCGGAAATATTTTACGAACGATTTTGTGAATTAGATTTAACTCTTAAAAATGAGTTATCATTTTAAACATGTTGAGAAAAAGCCAACATTATTTCAGAAGTTTAAGAATTTATTTTCACCTGACAAGAAAATCGAAACGCGAGGTGGTAAACTACTTCATAAGTATAAAACACCTGCAGCGTATATGGAAGGTGAATATGGATATCATACTGTCTTATGGTTCGATAGTTGGAAACGCTATACTAAAAACGACGGTGTTTTAACTTGGCCTGATGATGGTTCATTTAATGTAAAAGTCTTAAGAAATTTACGAGAGAAAATGAATGCTCTTGTTCCGAAACCGAGACCAACTCAATTTGAAGCTTTAGTTGAGTGGGAAGACGAGATGTATCAGTTACAAAGAGAAGCTAGTGGAATTAAAAGACCTTCTAAAAATCCACCTTGGAGAAGAGAAACTCATGAAGATAGATTGCGAATGTGGAGACAGGGAAACATGAGTGAAGGATTGTATTTAATTCATGAAATGGTAATGGGTACTCCTACAGGGAAATCTATGGAAAGTGAATCTGAGGATGCAGTTATGGAAGAAATATATACAACTGCTAGAAAGAATCAGCCTTTGAGACCTCCTAGATCATGGTCTACTCCGGTGGTTTCTACTGAATCTTCACCGAGTGCACCTCCAATTAATGAAGCTCCTAAACTTTATCCTAATAATTGTGAAATCATTGAAACTCCTAGAAGACCAGAATTCGAGAATGCTCGAAATGAAGGTAGACATTTTACAATGGCTCCAAGAGCAAGAGAACCTCCAAAAGATTATACAAGAGAGGCAAGAAATGTTGAAGATGTTGATTATAATGAATATTTAAGATCAAAAGAAGAATTAATAAAAAGAATGACAAAAGGCATGGAAGCTGTGACAGTTCCAGTAACAATTGGTCCTGTTCAACCCGTATTTGACCAAAAGGAAACAAACAAAACTGGATTAACTATTCCTTTAAATACAGAAATTCAAAAGGCTGCTGAAAAATTTTATTCAGACTTATCTGAAATAAACTCTTCTAAATCGAGAATGCCTGATTTAACATTTAATGAGGATTTATCTCCAAAAACACCAATGGGTGCTATATCAGATATAGGGAGTCCTGAAGTCAGGATAACCACACCAAAACTTGATGTGGCCAAATTAAAAGCGAATATCGAAGAATTAATAATTGGAACAATTGGTCCAGATAGTTTAAATTACTATCGAGATGATGAACTACTGTTCATTTGTAAAAGCATACAGTGGAAAACGAAAAACAAATATGATCAACTAGAGGATCTAGCAGCAGAACTTGAAATTGATGTGAGTAAACAAAAGAATTTTGCGAAACATTACAGATTAGACTTTTCAGAAAGTGACATTGAGAGTTTGAACTCAATGGGAAGAATAGTTCATATAAAAGATTTGATTGTCTATATCAAAAAGCTAGGAGAACTGAACAAATGGAGAGTAAAATGGACGAAAAAGAAGGAAGATGAAAGATTGGAAAAATTGTCAAAACAATTTCCAATGAGAGAAATTGCAGGTGGAGGATATGTTCATGTCCCTTGGTCGAGACAGGACATTCTATTATTTACAAATGACTTTCCAAAATTAAGGGAGAAACCAGTTGAGTGGTACAGGCAAGTCGATAGATTTATCAAAGTGTCAAAAGTTCTGTGGATTGATTTAGATGGATTTTTTGACATTGTCGTTCCATCTGATCTTTGGACAGAATGCAAGATATCGATTAGTTGGCCAAAAACAGAACCTGAGCGAATTAAAGAAACAGGTGCTCCAAATCCACTTGTAATGGATTTTTATGAAAAAGTAATTGTTTGGATGAAAAACAAAATTCCACCCAAAGAAGTAGATTGGGTTAAAATAGAAAGGACAGAACAGGAAACAAAAGAATCAGTTCATTCTTTTTATGAAAGACTACTGTTAATTTTTAAACAATACAGTGGTTATGAAAAATTAGATGAAAAAGACATGAGCCATTTTGTCTATAGATTTGTTTATGGACTAAAACCTGAAATTGGAGAAATGATCAGAAATAGTATTGTCGGATGGCAATCACTATCTGTAGATGATATTCTAAGAAAAGCAAAGTATTGTAGTGATGAAATAGAAGTAAAACAGAAGAAGCTGAAGGAGAAAGCCATGTGGGCTCAAGTAAAAGTGGCTGAGCAACAAATTGCCAGTATGGGTAATAAGAACACTAATTTTGTTCAAACTGGGAATACAAACCAGATACAAGGAAAGTTTAAAGGTAATAATTTCCCAAAGAAATTTAGCCCAAAGATTGAGGAGTTGAAACAAAGATTACCTTGTTTTAATTGTGGCGAAATTGGACATTGGAGAGACGAGTGTCCTCATCCTCCTAAAAACTTAAAGAATCCCTTATTGAATCCACAGATGCAGAATGGTGTTGACCTGCAGCGACAGCTACAGATACAACAGGGGTTAAACGAATTTAATATTCAGCGACAGTTACAGCAACAGCAACAACAACAGGTGAATAATCGTCAAGACCAATTGCCACAACCACCTTTTCCGAATTGTGGGGGAATTCAAAAATATAATCCAAACGTGGGATTTCAGGGAAGTGAACAGGTAATAAAACCACAAAAACTGCAAAAGCAGCAAAGGGTTCAAATGCAAAATGCTTCACAACAATTTTTATTAGCAGAAAGTCAAGACAGCGATTCTGATGATTATTGTTGACGGTGCCCGAGAGAGGAGGAAGAGTGTGTTGTTGGAGCCACTCTTGAGGTTGACCAGTCTGGTCCTTTTGTAAACGGGAAAGTTAATGATGTAGACATCACTTTTCTAGTGGACACTGGTGCTACCCGTTCTACTGTTAGATCAGTGGAAATTGAAAACCTACCTCTCTCTGGGGATACCATCCAAGTTGTCGGAGTAAGTAATCAACAAATTAAAACTGACTTAACTGATCCAGTACCAGTTGAAATTGGAAACTACAGAGATAAACACAGATTTGTGGTTTGTAATAGTAGTCCAGTAAATCTATTGGGCAGAGACATCCTATGTAAAATGAATTGTAGAATATATTGTTCTCCTGATGGAATTGAGTTACAAACAATGGAGGAAGATGGTTTATACAGAATGACAATGATGATGATGGAAGCAGAAGAAACAAAATTGTTTCCTGCATTTGAAGAAAAAGATTTACCTGAAGAACTCAAAGAAACAGTGAAATCTGAAATATGGGATTTTACTGGAAATGAGATGGGTCTAATGAAAAACGTAGATCCAGTAAAAATTACATTGAAACAGGGAATAGAATTTCCAAACACTCCACAATATAAAATGAAAACAGAAACAATTGAAGGTATTACACCTATAATTGAAAAATTAATCAAGCAAGGTGTATTAAAAGAAATGGAGAGTAGCTCTTGTAATTCACCAATTATGGGAGTTAAAAAGTCTAACGGAACATTTAGAATCGTACAAGATTTGAGAAAGGTTAATCAAATTGTCGTTCCATGTTGTCCTGTGGTTCCAAATCCAGCAGTAATTCTATTTCAGATTCCACATGATGCTGAATGGTATACAGTCATTGACCTTTGCAATGCATTCTTTACTGTTCCCTTACATCCAGACAGTTATGAAATCTTTGCTTTCAGATTCCAAGGTAAGACCCTCGGATGGTCAAGAATCCCTCAGGGCTATACGGAAAGTCCTTCAATTTTTAACGAACTGTTAAAAAGATCATTAGAAGACCTAGACTTACCTGGTAGGTCTACGCTAGTGCAGTATATTGATGATTTGTTAATAGCTGCAAAGACAAGAGAAAATTGTGTAACAGACACAATAATTCTGTTAAATCGCCTTGCAGAAGAAGGACATAAAGTGTCCCCAGCAAAACTACAGTTTTGCAAACAAGAAGTAAAATATCTTGGTCACAGAATTGCAAAGGGAAAAAGACAAGTAACAATAGAAAGAATAAAAATGATTCAAGCAATGTTACCACCAAGAACACAAAGACAGGTAAGAATGTTCTTGGGAATGGTTGGTTACTGTCGACAATGGATAAGTGGATTTTCAGTAATTGCAAAACCACTACAAAGACTGACAAAATCAGATGTAAAAGATCCAATTATTCTCAATGATGCTGAGATGGATTCTTTTGAGAACCTGAAAAAGAGCTTATGCCAAGCTCCTGCTTTAGGTATGCCAAATTATGAGAAAGATTTCGAACTGTATTGCAGTGAGAGAGAAGGATGTGCATTATCTGTGTTAATTCAAAGACATGGAAATTTAAAGAAACCTATTGCATACTTTTCTGCAGTTCTTGATCCAATTGCAAAAGCATTACCAGGTTGTTTGAAAGCAGTTGCAGCTACAAGTATCAGCCTCGAACAAAGTGAGGGGATCATTATGGGATTTCCAGTGAAAGTTTTTGTGCCTCATTCAGTTGAAATATTACTGACAAGAGGTAAGACTCAACATTTAACAAGTAGCAGATTGACAAAATATGAGAAAATCATACTGGGAGCAGATAATGTTTCGATTTCAAGATGTTTAAATCTGAATCCTTCTACATTACTGCCTGATTCTGAAATTGTTGATGACATTGAAACAGAACATGAATGTTTAGATGTCATGGAATTTTGCACTAAACCAAGAAAAGACATCAAAGACAGACCTTTGTCTGAATCGGATTTTGTCTACTTTGTAGATGGCTCATGCTTAAGATCCGAAGGAGGTGTCTTGAAAGCTTCATATTCAGTTTGTACAGTCGTAGATGTTGAAGAAGCATCATGTCTTGAAGGAGTTCGTTCAGCACAAGTGGCTGAATTGATTGCTTTAATTCGTGCATGTGAAATATCAAAGGATATAAGAGTTACCATCATTACTGATAGTCAATATGGATACGGAGTTGTGCATGATTATGGACAACTCTGGTCACAGAGAGGATACATGACATCAGCAGGATCACCAATTAAAAATGCAGTTTTCATTAGGAGATTAATTGAAGCAATACAATTGCCAAAAGAAATCGCCATTGTTAAGTGTGCAGCGCACACTAGAGGAACTGATTATATTTCCAAGGGAAATGCCTTCGCAGATGAAACAGCTAAATACTGCGCAAGGAAAAATTATTCATACAATCGGGAGAGGAGTAAAGAAACTGATTCAAATTCATTAATGCTAACAACTGTTGTAGAAACATGGCATGAGATTAGAGATTTACAAAATGAAGCAGAAGATGAAGAAAAAGACTTATGGTTAAGATCAGATTGTAGACCACGTGAAGAAGATGGAGTGTGGGTTTACAAAGATGGCAGAGTAGTCTTACCAAATTGCTTGATTGCTGACATGGCCAGATTATATCATGGTCCAGCACATCTAGGAAGAGATTCTATGGTTAGACTTTTCAGAGAAACATGGTTCAATACCAAGTTTAGAACTATCGCTGAATCTTTTTGTCAAAGGTGTTTGTCATGCCAACAAATGAATCCAAACAGAAAATCAGTGGTGGGGACAGGAATAATTGGTCGAGAGGGTGGTCCCTTTACCAGATTACAAATGGATTTCATTGAAATGCCATTACACAATTGTTTGAAATATGTGCTTGTAATGGTATGCTTATTTTCAAGATGGGTAGAGGCTTTCCCTACACGACATTGTGATTCAATTACAGTGGCAAAACTAATGCTCAGAGAAATCATCCCAAGATACGGTTTTCCAGTCACTATTGAGAGTGATGGAGGAAGCCATTTTGATAACAAACTGATGAAGTTAATTTGCGAAGCTTTGAGCATTGAGCAGAAAATACACTGTGCATACAGACCAGAGGCATCAGGAGTAGTTGAACAAATAAATGGAACAATTAAAAACAGAATTGGAAAAATGTGTCTTGAAACAGGTGTAAAGTGGACTGATGCTCTTCCACTTGTTTTAATGTCATTAAGAAGTACACCAGATAAAAAGACAGGTTTGAGTCCTCATGAAATTTTAATGGGAAGAGTTATGAGGCAAGCTTTTGTACCTGTAGGTAAACTGTTGAGCATAAATGACAGTGCTATTTTGGATTACTGTAAAAGGTTATCTGATATGGTAACTTCTGTGTCTAATCAGGTGGGAACTGAAGCTCAATCAGATGAAAAGGTTTTGACACATGATCTGAGACCTGGCGATTGGGTCAGAACGAAAGTACATCGGAGAAGGAATTGTCTAGCTCCTAGATGGCAGAAACCTAGGCAGATAATTTTGATCACTACTAATGCTGTAAAGTGCAGAGGATTGAAACGTTGGATTCATCCTAGTCATACTATTCCAGTACCAACTCCTGAGAGTTCTGATGTTGAAAGTGATACCACAGACGATTCTGATTCTGAAGCAGAAGGCGAAACAGAAGGTGAAATAATTCCAGATTCTGAAGATCGACAAGAAAGTCGACATCTGGAAACTGTGCCAGTGAATGGAAATTTGACAAGAAAAGACTTGGAAATAATTGAAATAGATTCTGAAGGTGAAGAGAATCTGTTAAAAGGAAAGATAACTGAAGATTCGGTTGTCTCCATTGAAGACAAAGAAGCTGAAGACAAAGAAGCTGAACAAAAAGAAGTTTCAGACCAGGAGAGTATCGAAAGGCAGAAAACAAACTCTGAAGTAAGGAACAGAAATCCGAAATCTGGGAAGTTGGGGGTAATTGAGGAAGAGGAGGAAGACGAATTACCGAGTACCAGTGATGGAAGACAAAGTGTTCCTGAAGGAGTGAAATTGCCGAATAGAGAAGTTCCTGAGTCAATTGAAATTTCAGACTACGAAACTGAAGAAAGTGACGTGGAAGGTGAAAGTGAAAACAGAAAGAAAAGGACTTGGAAGTCAGAATCAAATAATTCTGAACCAAAGAAGAAGTACGTGAGAAAAGCAGACTACTGGCCAGGTGGAAGATTGAGAGTCAGATTGATCAAAAAGCCAAAAGAACAAGTTGAAGAAATCAGTAGTCAAAAGAGTCCTGGAAAAGAAGTTGGAGTTGGAAGAAAAATTGAAGTGATATCGAGAAAAGGGAAGAGAATAATAAGACCAAACCAAAAATACAAGTCTCCTGAGTGGACTTACTTAGTAATTCCACCTGTTATTGACATATACGATAGTAGTGAAGAAGAAAACGAAATCCAAGAAATTAGTGACAATGATTGAAGTACAGAAATATTAAATTGGCAAAAGGCTGAAGAAAATTTGTTAGTTGACACAAGGTCGAAGAAAAACTGTTTAGTTGAAGAAAACTTATGTATGACATAAGGTCGAAGAAAAACTGTTTAGTTGAAGAAAACTTATGTATGACATAAGGTCGAAGAAATCTTGTTTAGGGTTTTAAAAAAAAAAAAAAAAAAAAAAAATATTTTAAAAGGGGGGTGTAAATATAAATTTAGAATTTTAAAATTTATTTTTATTTTTTTAAGCTAAAATTAACCAAGAATGCCTTATGTTAAGGAGAGCACTTCAAAGTGTTCTGTTTTTAAAAGATGCTGTAAGATGACTCTGGTGTGTCTGCTCATTTTAATTCTGCTCTGGTTGGTTCTAGCTGTGATTATCCCTTTGGAAATGAATAGAGAATTACACAAAGTTAACATAACAAGCAAAGCTCTGGTTAGCCAAACTAAACATAGTGCGTCTGCAAAAGTTATTGATCATCAGCCTAACATTCATCAAGATAAATCAATTGGTGATTTTTCAAGTAATACATTCACAAAGCTATTGAGTGAATATGTTAAGGTAATGGATGCAAAAGACTGCTACGTCTGCGTTAAGTTACCTGCTTCTGTTTCTGAGGGAGTAACATATAATATGCTTCCTCTCACTTATGCTGTAACATGTAGTGTATTAACTAGTTTATTTTATCAAACTGGACGTTTAGAATATTACTATTCAAATTATGATGAAATTTTTGCAAATATTAAGATTGATAATGCTTTAAATAAGCATAAGAAAGCAAAACAAATGAGAGAATTTTTCCTTGTTACTAACGAACTCACTTACGAGTATGCTTACAAGAATAATCTAACATGTAAATTAAGTGCTGAAGGAAAGAAATTTTTGAACATGATTGAGGAGAGAAGAGCAATTTATAAGAGGAATGAATTAGTCAAGCAGACTAAGTCAGGTTTCTGGCAGAAAGAGGATGAGAAATTAAATGGCAAAATGCTTGAAAATATTGCAATTCACATAGACAAACCAGTTAGTGGAAAACTTTGCATTAGAAGAGATAATACACTTTTTGATAATTACTTTGTAGGTGCAAGTAACTGTGAAGATACTTATCAGATTTTGGGAGGTTGGGGATTTAAAGGTGGAAAAGATCCTATCTTTCCTGGGATTTATTTTGTTTGTGGTGACAAAGCCTACTACAACCTTCCAGACCACTGGTATGGAACTTGTTATGTGGGAATTGTTTTTCCTAAAGTGTTTCATGTTGACAGAGATTCAGAAGGATTATTTAAAATTCATAATTATGTAAATAGGGTTAAAAGAGAAACTTTTACTGAAGTTCTGGGAGATATTTTTCAAGCTGTAATACCTTTTGTTGGTATAACCCTAAATGCAGGGAGAATCAGAAAATTGTCCACTATAGTTGATAGATTATCGACTGACACAGCTGATGGGTTTCAATTAGTCAATGTTGAAGTTATTGCAATTAGATCTATGGTAATTCAAGACCGCCTTGCTTTAGACATTCTCCTAGCAAAAGAGGGAGGAGTCTGTGGCATTTTACATGTACAACATTGTTGTACATATATACCTGATGAAAGTAAGAATATTGAAATGTATATTAAGAATATTACACAAATGCATTCAGAGATAATTCCTTTAGAAGAAGATGATTTTACAGGGAAACTTTCAAAAAGGTTTCAAGCAATTAAAAACTGGTTTCATAATATCGGAAGTTCAATTCTTGGCAAGATTCTGGCACCTTTGATTATAATAGTATTCATTTTTATTTTGACCAAAATAGGTTGTTTGTTACATAAAAGAAAGAAACAGTTGAAAGAAAAGAAAAGAATCTATAAACTCAGAAAAGAAGAAGAAAGGGAGATCGAATTACAGGAGTTACATAGAGAGCGTTATGCTAATTCCAAAGATTATGCAGAAACAGACTTTTAGGTTTACTGATACAAATGAATTTGAATCGATTTCTTAGAAATTTAAATTATCAAAATTTTGAATGCTGGTGTGGTGATTTGTTAATCACCAGATGAGGGAGTTGATGGAGCGAGATAGAAAACAAAATTTTGTTTAAACTCGCAAAGTCACATTTCCATAACATGAATAATAATATTAATGATTTGTGATATGTCGTGCTAACACAACTTAGATTAAACTTTACACATGGGGGGACTAACATGTGTGCTCATAAACGTGCATAATTGTTGCATCTTTTTGTTCGTGCAAAATAATAAAATAATTTATTGTTTTCGTTTTTGTCATTACTAACTGCTGCAAACTTAAAAGAAGCATGTGCTTGTTTTGCTTTTCCTTGTCTGTGTGATGTAATTTCTACTATTCTAGGTGCATATAAGTCTCATGGAATAACGGAGACTGGTAGATATAAACGCTGCTTTATTTGTTTGCAATGGCTAGGTAACATTTTGATTAATCGGGTGGGTTAATTAATTAGTAAATCTTGGGGTGGATACAGAATCTACATTATTTCTTACATTAATACTTTTCTTGTGTTTGTTTTATACTAGAAAGCTTAAGTTGCCTGCTTTTGGGCCTAGTCACTTGAGTCGCAGAAAAGAGCTGACTTGTAATTCTGCAAAAGTCACGAGACGCCCATTCTGAATTAAAGCGTTTATCAAAGCTGCATTCACAAAGCAAAAACTGATGTGCTGTCATCATTCTGTCGGACGTGGCCAAGGTCGAAAGTGAACATTTTGTCAGCCTTAACTTGGCATCCGCGGAAGTTGCTTGGACGTAGTGAGAACAAATTTGAACATTTGTTGCAAACTCAGGAAGCTCCTGGTTTCACGTGGAAGAGACAATGGTCTTTATGAAACATGATCTAATGGAACTTTTGAGAAGTGGGTGACATGTCACTTGTCACTCTCAGCCAATGGGACGTCGAAGATTTCTGAAAACTTTCCTTTGCGTAGTTTAGTTAGCGTTGAAAGGTATAAAAAGTCATGCCCCTAGGGATGGGCTGGCTGCTGCTTTCTGACTTTCCGATGAGGGTGAAGTGCTGACGGACTTTGCGTGGAGCACGTAAGAATCCTCAAAGAACTTTACTTTAAATTCTATCTATTTAGCTCAGTTAGGGAATTAGGTTTTAGAAATGCTAAACTTTATATATTCACTTTAATTTTGATTTACTTGCTTAAATTGTATTTTCTCACATTTCTTTACAATCATGCTTGCTTTATTGCTAATAAAATTCATTTATAAAACTATCAACTTATATACCATAATTTAGTAAATAAAATCTTACTTTTGACAAACAAGCTGGTCTTGGTTATTCAGGAGTGTAGGTTACTATTAGCTAGATCACGTCGCCAATGGTGGTCATTTAAATGGTTAAGTTTTATTCTAATGACAATATTCCTTTCGCAGATGTATAAAAATGTATATAGTTTGTAGATAATGTGTATATAGATTTAATTTGACCACCTGATTCAGTAGGCCCAAAATATGTCAGGTTTATAAATGGGTCCATATTTAGTATAGAATTTTGTTTATAGATTATGAAGTTGGGTAGCGTTGTTTATGATATATTTTCTATAGGCCGCTGGATCAGGAGTACAGACCTCTTCCTCTTTGAGACAGAGGTACGTCTTCGATCGCCCTTTTCCTTAACAGGATATCGGCCTCCGCCTGGAGCTCGCGCAGTTGATACTGCGAGCTGACCGGAGGAATCGATGGAGGAGGGCTGGTGAACCGAAGACTGTATCCATTGCAAACAATATTCAGCACCCACTTGTCCGGAGTAATTTTTCTCTACTCTGCCAGAAAAAATTGAACGCTTCCCCCCACCGGAGCGGGAAACAGATGAAGGGGAAGTAACCGCTCAGGGTCGAGACCCGGCCGGGCCTTTGTTAGCTGTAGAGGACTGCTGTCCACCTCTACCCTTCTGGCGCTTCGGAAGGGTCTCCGGAACTGCTGCTGTTGCTGCTGCTGCTGTCCCGAAGACTGTCCTCGTCCTTTCCCCTGTGCACCGAACCGTCTCTGGAACGGGCGGTAGGACTTCTTTTCTTTGGGCTTTTCCAGGCCCACAGCCATCAGGGTCTCCGCCTCCGCCTTCATGCGGGCCATCTCATCATCGGCAGGTTTTCCGAACAGTGTTTCTCCGGAAAAGGGCAGATTGGCCTCCCGCTGCTGGGCCTCCGGCTTGAGTGACGTGAGCCTGAGCCAAGCATGACGGCGCTGGTTGATCCCGTGACAGTAACCATGGGCCACCAACAGCGAGATATCCGCAGGCGCGCTGATGACCTGGTTTGAAACCAGCATCCCTTCCTTAAGTATTTCTAGGAAGTCCTCCTTCTTGTCACGTGGCAGAAGGTCCGTGAACTGTTCCAGGGAGTCCCACAGGGCACGGCTGTACCGCCCCAGCAAAGCCGAATCGCTGGAGGCTTTCATGGTCGTGGACGAAGTTCCACAAGCCTTCCTTCCAGCCGAATCAATCCATCGGCTTTCCTTATCAGGCGGCACGGTGGAGGACGGGGAGGTAGAGTGTAACTTCCTGGCCGCCGTCACTATAACGGAGTCGGGCACTGGGTCCATCCGCAGGAAGGCCGGGTCCGAATCTGGTGCTCTGTACTTCTTCAGAAGTCGGGAGGGAGCGGCCTTCACCACCGCAGGCGTAAGAAACAGCTCCTCCGCAGGTTCGACCAGCCCTGGCACCAATGGCAGCAGAGGGCGAGAAAGATGCTTCTTGTGAAGTGTCTCGAATATCACGGACGTCGTAGGTGTAGGAGCCGTCACCTTGATGCCCAATTTCGTAGCCCCCCTCAGGAGAACCTCCTGGAATGTGCTGATGTCGTCCACCGGAGACACCCTTGTCCCCGGGGAATCCGACAGGGTCGGCGAATAGGATCGTGTCCTGGAGGAGTCCGTGCGGGACCAGGACCCTCGCCTCCTATGGCGGCGCCTAGATCTAGTGGAGGATCTGCGCCGACTCCTAGATCTTCCTCTCTGTCCGGAGCGCGATCTTGACTCGGGCGATCCACCGGTTCCACCGGTGCGGGCGTCTTAGGCTTGGCCGGGGCCTGCGGCATAGGAGTCCCCTTGGGAGGTGTCGGAAACCTGGGCAACGAAAATGACCTCGGAGGAACCGGAGGAGGCTTCAGTGGCACCTGAGGTTGAGGTACGGTTTGCGGAAGCGGAGGCAAAGGCGGAGGGGTAGGAACCCTCGGAGGGGGACCCCTCGGCAATGGCGGCGGAGGCGTAACCTGCGCAGGCGTATACACCTCGGAATACACCGAGCCCGGTGATCCACCACCAGCCTGGGACGTCGGAGAGCCTCCCATGGCATCAGGCCTCCTCTCCCGCTTCTTCGACGTCGAAGAACGGTGACCAGACGGCGAGCGTCGGCCCCTCGACGTCGAGCGTCTCTTCCTCGGCGTCGACCGACGTCCATGCCTAGACGTCGACTTCGTACGCCTCAACGACGATCTCTCGTGTCTCGACGACGACCTCTTGTGCCTCGACGGCAACCTCTTGCGCCTCGTCGGCGACCTCTTGCGCCTCGAAGGCGACCTCGACCGCCTCGACGGCGACCTCTTCCGCCTCGACGGCGGACCACTCCTCGACGACGAGGATCCCCTCGATGACGATGTTCTCCTCCTCTTCGCCGACGGCGAACGGCGGTGTTGCTTCGACGGCGAGCGCCGACGCCGGGCCCTTCGACGTCGATCACTCGACATCGAGACCGACAAGGATGACGACGAAATCGTCACCGGAGACGTCGACGGCGGTCTGTGCACATCCCTCGATGTCGAGCGCCGACGGCGCTTCGCCCCAGAGCCCTGGGGGGACGGGGTACAGACCGCAGTCATTCCTCTCGACGTCGTGGTCGCTGCAATCGACCCAGACGGAGAGTGGGCACGTTTGCTGGTCTTCCTGCCTCTGGGGAGCCCCCCAGAGGCCTCAACATGGGTAGAAGGAGCCCCTCCAGACCCACCTTGTGCCTTCAGTCTTCTTTCCTCGAGTCCCTGAAGCCTGATCTTCTTTCTTTCCTTCAGGGTCCTGCCAGAGAAGCCCTGACAAATCTCACACTCCTCTGGGACATGGGAAGAGGGAAGGCAGAGGATACACACCTCATGGGAATCCGATTTGGCCTTCTTCCTGGAGCACTCCGGGCATTTGTGAAATAATGCAGGCATATTTGACATCAAAAGGGAGCAAAACCCAAGAAGAACAGCACTAAAGTACTTTAGAAGCACTCAAAACGAAATTAATAGTGAAAAATCACCAATAAACCCTTGAAAAGGGAGAGCTCAATGCTCCAGGGTCCTGCTTGCAGGAGCCGGAAAAAAGAACTGAAAGTAAAAGGGACCTGCAGTGCATTCTGAGATACTGTGAAGTTCTGGAAAGTTCTCTTAAAGGCACAGTATCCTGTTCTGAGCCACATAATGGCAGCCTATGGGGCTTGTCTGTCCAGATCCTCCTCTCTATCATTCCAGAGGGTTTTTGCTGCTGAAGCAAGGGAAATCTGTACAGGCTTTGCTGTTTTGTGGATTTTTTTGGTGGAATTTCTAGTTGAAGTACTGGACAGTGTAGCCTGGGTTAAAGGCTGCATTATCTGTCTTTAATTCTCTGTCTGTGCAGGTCTGCCTTTTTCGACACTTGAAGAGATTATTTTTGATTGCTCCGGGGTCCACGCACATGGGCGGGACTATTCACGAGATTATGACTATACAGAGATCCCCTACTACAGAAAATATACATACATATAATGTAATAAAATGTAGTACCATAGAACATTATAAGCCCATTGAAAAGCCTAAGGGATAACTCACTTTAGTAGCATATTAGTGTCATTATGTGTTGGTTCACATTCCAGCCAATCAGGCTATAGCCTCCTCTAGAACCTTTTCCTCAGAAGCCCAAGTCCTCAGATTTTCGTAGCACAAAGTAAGTAAAAGTGCCCGAGGAGAAGAGAGCCTCTGAGGGGAGGATCGCATGTGAATCTATGAAAGACACCAATACTGGAGAACCACAGTTTACAGGTAAGTAACTTTTGTTCTTCTCCAGTATTAGGGGTGTCTTTCATAGATTTACATGCTTGAATAAGAGTAGAAAGCAGTAAATCATCACATAAGTCATAAAGGTGATATACCAAAGCAAGTAAGGTAAACATATCAGTCAATATGCAATAAATACTAAATAGTAATAGAAAAGCCTTTATGACTGGAGGCGGGTAGCAACAGAGGCTCACCTTTATTGGAAAAGATTCCGCAGCACCGCTTGACCTACTGCTGCATCCGCGGCGTCTGTTGATTGCAGGCAGTAGTGTTTTGTAAAAGTATGGCTGCTCGACCAAGTAGCAGCTCTGCAGATCTGCCTATGGGGTACCCCCGCAAAAAGGGCAGCAGAAGTAGACACCGCTCTAGTTGAGTGAGCATTAACTGGAGCAGAAAGGGGCTTCTCAGCCCGTTGGTGGCAAAAGGATATGGTAGAGGATATCCACCTGGTTATGGTCTGTTTGGTAACAGGTTGTGCTTTGCAAATTGGGCCATACGCCACAAACAATTGATCTGACTTTCTGACAGTTGCAGGTCGCTGAATGTAAAATTTGAGACAACGTTTCACATCTAATGAATGTAATGACCGCTCAGCTGGAGTTTGCGGAGCAGGAAAGAAAGTCTTCAGGATTACAGGTTCGTTGAGATGAAAGTCACTGGGAACCTTCGGAATGAATTTAGGATTAGTTCGCAATGTCACAGCCTCATTGGAGAATTGTAGAAAAGGAGGCTGTATGGTAAACGCCTGGATGTCACTGACACGTCTCGAGGATGTCAAGGCGAGCAAGAGAGCAACTTTCCATGTGAGAAATTTTAGACTTGCAGAGTGGATAGGCTCGAATGGAGGTAGAAGCAGTTGAGACAAGACCAAATTTAAGCGCCAAGCAGGTGGAGAGCGACGAATAGGTGGAAACATCCTAAAAAAGGCCCTTGTAAAATTGCTTAATGATTCTCGAGGAACATAGAGATGTAGAACCATCAAGACGGAAGCGGGAAATTGCCGCCAGAAACACTTTAGAGTTGAGTGTGAAAGTCCTGATCTCGCCAGGGATAAAAAGAAAGGCAAGATCTGTTCCGGTTTTGCAGTCATGGGGTCCAAAGCTTTAGTGTGGCACCAGACACAGAAACGCTTCCACTTTAACTGATAGGTTTTAATGGTGGATGGAGCGCGAGCGCGCGCTAACACCTCTCTGCAGACTTCGTCGATATTCAGACGTGCAAATTCATTGTATTCAGGTTCCAGACATGGAGTTGGAGGTATGCCGGATCCGGGTGACAGATTTGTCCCTGCTTCATCGTGAGGAGGTGAGGTAGAGGATGAAGCGGTATCGGGTCGGACTGTGAAAATAGGAGCAGGTCCGTGAACCATGGACGCCTCGGCCATTTGGGTGCAATCAGGATGATGTGGCAAGGTTGAAACCTCATCGTGTGTAACAGGCGAGGAATTAGAGGAAGTGGAGGGAAAGCGTAGATGAAGTCGTTCGACCAATTGATCGAAAATGCATTTCCGCTCGACTCTCTGTGGGGATGCTGACTTGCAAAGCGTTGGCATTTCCTGTTGGTAGCAGTCGCGAAACAATCCATCTGTGGCTGGCCCCACCGCCGGAAGATGAAATCGACGGTTGGTTGGTTGAGTTCCCACTCGTGATTGTCTGACGACGCCCGGCTGAGTGAGTCCGCCAGAACATTGGCCACACCCGGCACATGGATGGCTGTGAGATGAATTTGGTGTTGAATCGCCCAATCCCATATTTCTTGTGCCAGTTGTGAAAGTAGGAGAGACCTCGTGCCGCCCTGTTTGTTGAGGTAGTGCATGCTGGTGGTGTTGTCTGTCCTCACCAGCAGAGTGTGTCCCTGCACTAACCTCTGGAAGGACTTTAGGGCCAAGAAAATCGCCAAGAGTTCCAGGCGATTGATATGCCAAGTACGTTGGATCGCCGTCCACTTTCCTTTTACAGACATGCCGTCGAGATGCGCTCCCCATCCCTCGAGAGACGCGTCTGTTGTAAGCGTCAGAGTCGGAGGTTCGTCTTGGAATGAACGGCCCGCAGATATGTTTGGAGGGTGAGCCCACCACTCCAGTGCTTTCTCGATGCGAGGTGTTAGAAGGACTTTGTCCTCGAATGACCCTGACACCTGTTTCCACTGTTTGTCTAATTCCTCCTGTAGAGCCCTCATGTGCAATCTGCAATTGGGGATAAGTTGGATGCACGAGGAAGCCATGCCAAGGAATGATTTCAACATTCGGACAGAAACGTAGAGTTTTGACTGTAGGAAGTGCAACATCTTTACCATGCGGTCCTGTCTTTCTTGGGAAACGAACACTTTCCCCTGCCGAGAATCTAGCGATGCTCCGAGAAAATCTCGCCTTTGCGACGGATGAAAGTGTGACTTCTGGCAATTGATTGAAAACCCCAAGGATTGGAAAAGGGAGACGCAGACTTGGGTGTGCTGCTCCGTCAGGTGTAAAGTCTTGGCCTTGATGAGGCAGTCGTCCAGGTATGGATAAAATTGGACGCCTTGCAGACGCAGGAAGGCAGCTACCGGGGCCAAGATCTTGGTAAAGACCCTCGGCGCTGATCGAAGGCCGAATGGTAGGACTTTGAATTGAAAGTGCAGCTGTCCGACTGTGAAGCGTAGATACTTCCTGTGTCTGGGGTGAATTGGCACATGGAAATATGCGTCTTGGAGGTCGATCGTTGAAAAGAATTCCCCTGGATTGAGATAAAATCAGAATTTGAAGCAGAGTTAACATCTGAAATGTTTTTGAAATGATAAACTTGTTCAGGGCCCGTAAATCCAAAATTGGACGCCATTCCCCCCGACTTTTTCTTGACTAAGAAAAATCGGGAATAAAACTCCTTGCCGCGTTGACCTTGCGGCACTACTTCGATGGCTCCTTTTTTGATCATCAATTTCACCTGGGCCAAAAGTTATTTGAGATGGGGAGAGGGTGGCCCCGAAGGTGGACGTGTGGGAGGGAATTTTGCGAACTCCAGGGTATGTCCTTTGGAGATAACGTCCAGGACCCATTGGTCGGAGGTGATTGCGGACCATTTGCAAGTACTTTGAGATGCGACCTCCAAGATTTACTGTCGGCAGAAGAAAGGAACTGAGACTGTCACTGCTTCTTATTGTTTGAGCCACCTCTATATGTTGTTTTTCGTTGGTATGGTCTGGCGGTGGACTGACGATTCTGGGATTAGTAGGAATCCCTCTGCCGGTTATCGTTGTAGGTGTTGTATGAACGATATTGACCTGACCCTTTGAAAAGTAGAGGAACCTCCGCCTCTACCTCGTGCCCCCCGAAAGGGCCGTTTCTTATACTGGAGGGTAGCTAAGGACTTTGCAGTGTCGGAGTCCTTTTTTATCGCCTCAAGGGCATCGTCTACATGTTTGCCAAACAACGAATCCCCGTCGTACGGCAAGTCCAGGACTTTTGCCTGTACCTCTGGACGGAAGGTGGTAGACTTCAACCAGCCTTGACGCCTCAAGACTGCAGCCCCAGCCAATTGACGAAAACCCGTGGAGGAAATGTCGAGCGCGCAATCAATAATTTCGGATGAAATTATCTCTCCCTCCTGAATAATGGACTGCGCTTCTGCATGGATGACATTGGGTATTTGAGGAATCAGTGCGGCAATTTTGGACCACATCTGGCGGTCGTAACGGCCCAAAATAGCCAAGGTATTAGCCGCCCTCACAGTAGTAGCCGCCATGGTTGTAAATTTTTTGCCTATGGAGTCCAACTTACGGCCTTCCAGATCAGGAGACGTGAGTGGTGTAGCAGGATTGCGGGATCTTTTCTGTGCTGCCTGAGTTATAACCGAATCTGCTTTCGGTTGTGACACCAAACAGGCCGGGGAAGACGCCGGAGCCTTATATTTTTTGTCCAATTCTGGGCAAAACTGCAGGTACCGAATTTGGATGTTCCATTAACTTAAGGCCCGCCTGCCAAATATAGTCAATGATTGGTATTGTGTGGGATTGCCTTCGTGATAGGTCCTTAAAATCATACAAGCATTCACTTTCATCTTGTTGTTTTTCGACAGTGAGATGAAAACGCTTTGCAGCACGGACCATCAAATTATGGAAATTTGCAATATCCACTGGAGGCGATGCTGGAGGTGAGGTGGGCGGAGTGGAAGGTGTTTGAGCCCTGTAATTGTCCCACTCATCCATATCGACGTCATTGTCGTTGTCATCAGTGTTGCGAGGATCAGGATCCTCGTTGTCGGTGTCAGGACGAGTACCCCCCGATGACGCTGGTGGAACAGGTGCAGGTGCTTGAGGAGGTTGAGGCTGTGGAGGAAGTTGTGGTGCTGGAGAGGCAGGCGTCGATGGAGGGAACCTGCGGTTATAGTCATCTAGCATGTGCAGCAGATTCATGACCAAAGATAATGGTATTTGCGTAACCGGCTCCGAAGTAACTGGTTCTGATTCATCAACAGGAAATAATTTGTTCCCATCTTCGACGTTATCCACTTTGTCACCCTCATCACTATACTCCCGGCACTTAATGTGCAAATCAGATGGACTAGATGCCTGTCCGAATAGTTGTTCCACCTCTGAATCGTTTCCGGATTCCTCCTCTCCAGACTGAAACAATTGGTCTGGAAGATGAGTTCCACTTCTCACTGGACTCAGTTGAATGAGAGGTACTGTCCTCAAAGAAGAAGCAGTAACCACTGTAAAAGTGGTAGCTGTGGCCAAAGGTTGATGAGACGTCAACGAGCCAGTTGACGTAAATGCGGCAGTCTTAGAATCAACCTGAGGCGTCTGTGTCGTCTCCATAGATGTAATCGACGATGAAATTGAAGGCTTTTCCTTCATCGACGAAGATTTCTTTTCCGTCGACGAGATTGGAGCCTTACTCGTCGACGATGATGTAGACGTCGACGGGATGACAGCCGTCGACGAAGTCGCCGCAATGATATGATGGTCGTCGACGGAGGTGCCGTCGACGAGACAGCCGTAGACGATGATGGGCCCGTCGACGAGCTGCTTTTAGATGATGACTTGATCTTCGTCGACGGGGTTCGTGTTGACGAGGGAAGCGTTGACGATGACTTCTTCGTCGACGGTTTTGATTTGACACTCGTCGACGAGATCTTCACAATAGAAGCAATGGGTCTCACCTCCTGGGCTATCGTCGACGAGGTGATCGTCGTCGACGCAGCACTGGTTGACATAGTACATGTCGTCGTCGACGTAGAGGCTACAGTCACCGACTTCGTTGTCGCTGAAGACATCGACCGGCGCGTCGACGAGCCAATGCCAGATTTAAAAGTGGAAGGCAAGGCTTTGGGCGCAGACGTCAGAGAACCAGGTCCCGTAGACGTGCCCTGAAGCGAATCCTGTGGGGAGACAACCCTGGAGGACTCCAACAGTCTACTTTTCTTCAGAAAAGGAGATGGAACCTCAGTCTCAGACCCACGCCTCTGAGAGGATTTTGAAATGCCAGATGACAAACTTTCTACCTCAGAAACCACAGACTCTGAAGTCTTCAACTTCTGTAGCCACAGAAGGAGACGGGCCTCTCTATCCCTCAGAGTCTTGGGAGGAAAAGTGCGACAGTACTTACAGTTTTTCACCTCGTGGTCTGGGTAGAGACAGTAAATGCATTTACACTAAGAAAACAGCAGCGTGCTGTTTCGGCCTCCTTAGGGGTCTAAGACCTGTTCTTAAATTTTTCGATGCCCCAACCAGGCAGCTGGTAATCCAGGCAACGGTCATCTCTCGCCTGGACTATGCCAGCTCTCTCCTGGTGGGGGCCAACCTGGCAGAAATTACCCGCTTACAACGGGTACAAAATGCTGCAGCTAGAGCGATTGTGGGCCTGCCCAGATTCTGTCCGGTGTCAAATGTCCTCCGCTCCTTGCATTGGCTCCCAGTAAGGAAGCAAATTCATTTTAAGGTCCTCTGCTTGACTTTTAAAATTTTGAAAGGTATAGGCCCCCAAATTATGTCCAGCTTCTTGTCTTTCTACGTACCTACACGCACCCTCCGTTCTCAAGGCCAGGCTCTTGCTGTGGTCCCTAGATTCAGGCTCTGCCGGGCGGGTGGACGCTCTTTCAGTGTTAAAGCTGCGACCATCTGGAATTCCCTTCCGGTTGAAATCCGCCTGCTGGAGGACCATATGCTTTTTCGGAAAGCCATAAAAACTTTCTTGTTTTAGCCTGTTCTTCCTAGTGGTTTCCCTTCTAGTTCCTGTTATGTTGTGTCCTACCTTGTCACTGCGCCAGGACGCCCCTTCGCTGGAGCAGCTGTGCGCACAACAAATATCTATAACATAACATTTACTGTGTGGATCCTCGTGGAAAAGGCCCAGTTTACCACAAGAAGGGCAGGCTTTAAATAAAGATTTCCTATTTGAAGACATTTTCTGAAGAAAAAACAGCTAGAGTTGAAGAAAAAACTGAGCAGAGCTCAGGGAGACTCCCTTCACACGACGTCCGGTAGAAAATCTGAGGACTTGGGCTTCTGAGGAGAAGGTTCTAGAGGAGGCTATAGCCTAGTTGGCTGGAATGTGAACCAACACATAATGACACTAATATGCTACTAAAGTGAGTTCTCCCTTAGGCTTTTCAATGGGCTTATAATGTTATATGGTACTTTTAAAATTTACATTTTATTACATTATATGTATGTATATTTTATTTATGATATTTTCATGTATACATGCGTATGTTACTGCTATTTTATGTACCGTGGGACTCCCACTTCGACGACAGGGAATATTCAAGCATGTGAATCTATGAAAGACACCCCTAATACTGGCGAAACAAGGTACCAATCAGCAAGAGTGAGTGCCTCGAGTGTGGTTGGGCGGAGGCCCAACAGAATAGTACAATAAAAATTCCCGGAATAGGGAACCCTGAAGTGTTTTTAATATGACTTAAGACTTCTTTCCAGAAAAGAGTGAGTTGTGTGCATGTCCACCAATGTGTTTAAATGTACTATCCTGCGGTCCACATCTCCAGTAAGTAATAGGAGTCGTGGGGAACATAGAGTACAGGCGGACTGGAGTATAATACCTCTCGAACATTAGCTTGTAGGCGGATTCCTGGTATAAGAAGCTATGATGCGTCTTGGAGATTTCCCGCCATGAGGTCCCAGTGTTTCTGCGTGATGTCCGTCTTGCCCTCCAGCTCCCACCTCACCTGATATGGGTGTCTCAACAGCAAGTGAGATTGTTGGAGCACAATATATGTCCTAGAAACCAGACACCGAAAGCCTTCAAAGTGGCAGACCAGGTTCTCAAAGGGCGTGAATGGGTGTGTTGCTACCTCCACATTAGGGGGGTGAAGTGCTCAGTGACAGAGATGGAAGTATTTTAAGCCTAATTTGATCAGGTATATTGAATTTAGATTTGCATTGTTCCAACTATTTAATGTGTGGGCTATGGAATAAATCCTGCAGCGTCCTACATTTAGCGTTCTCCCAGGCAGGGAGGGATCCTGGGGGCAACCCCAGCATGAAATCCGGTTGAGTGTAAAGGGAGTATTTATAGAGGGAAATAAAGTTAGGCCATATGTAAGCGCAATTATATCCCATATTTCCAGCACTGTTCTAGATGGGGTTTCAAGGTAGGCGCTGCGAGTGTTTGGGAATTTTGGAAACCAAGCCAAGTCCCAAAGTGGCCTGCACACCATCGCAAGATACATGTGGAGTCAATGTTTTTTCACTTTCTCTAACCTCCCATTCAGAAATATACCTGAGATGGGCCACTTGGTTTCTGGTTTCTAGGTAGCATAAGTATGTTTTGGGAATGCAGGCTATTTCCCGTTCCAGCCCTGAACAACCTTCTGTAGCCGGCGGATATCATCTGCTGGAATAGAGGCTGTGAAAGCCTGGAACAGATAGAGTAAACAAGGCAGCATAGTCATTTTGACCATGTTGATCTGTCCCAACCACGAGGTAAGCAACGGTTTCTATCTGGTTGGTCTTTCAAAATAGTCTTACAGTAATGGGGCTAGTTAACGTGGATCCAGGTATGGAGGGAGTTTGTGACGTGGAGCCCCATGTAGCGAATAGACTGCGTCGCCCATTGAAAAGAAACCAAGTCTTGTAAGGCCAGAAGGAGATGCGGTGGTATAGTGAGGCTCAGGTCCTGTGATTCGGACATGTTGATTTTATATTTATATCCTGAGGTGAGTTCATGCTCTTGCAGCTGCTGTACAATGGCAGAGAGGGTCGACATGGGGTTAGTCACTGTCAATAAAAGATCATATGCGTAGAGCAGAACGTTATGGTTCCGCCCACCAAAGAGAATGCCCGTGATGTCCGGATTGTTGTTTCACCTGTTTTAGTGTTGAGGTTTTTAGCCATTCTAGGCACAACTTCCCAACACTACAAGAAATCACTACCCCTGGGTCGCCTGTGTGTACATAGTGTGAGTCGGGCCTCTGGTGGTACCCTTGAATGTTGCTTGACACCTATTTGTGTCGATAGGCCAAACCACTCTATCAAAAACAAGCATTGGAAATGCAATAGGTCTCGCATTAGAAAAGTTGGAGCTATTGGTCTTGTAAATGACAAATATTTTATTTATTTGCTGGTTTTTAAAATAGCTAAATTGATAGCTTTGTCATTTACAATGGCAATAGTTATAACTTTCGTGAATGTGACACCTATAGCATTTGGAATGCAACATGTTTTGTATTTACGTGACTTAGATGGCAGCTCTGGTCGTTAAGCCACATCTCTAGAGAGCAGGAGAGTGCAGCAACGTAAAAATCTAACATCTTGTAATAAGGACTAGAGCCAGGAAGAAGAACGTGGACGCAAAGGCGTGATCTTTATAACAGTAGTGAATGGGTCTGTGGGGTGCAAGAAAGGCACATAGCTGAGGTATACGAAGGAGCAAGGAATTGTGTGTGTTGTGTGCCTGGGCGTGTATAGAGAGAGTGTGTCTGCTTGTGTGTGCGCAGAGGGGACAGGGGGTGGGGGAAGAGGGGGTGTGGTGTGTGGAAGGGGGGGTGCCCGCAGTTTTGCTGTTCCCAAGAGCTGAAAATCGCACCTGTTACTTATTACCGATTAGTAGACTTCGGAAAGATGAGAGGCTGGGTCGGTCCTGTTAAGATTTAAAGTCGTGGCGCGCAAGTAATGCACAAATAAGAGCAGCGAGCGCTCCTCTTACAAATCATCGATGTTAGAGCAAAAGGTCTGTAAAACAATATAATCAGTCAAATTAATATCAAATAATTTCATATATTCATCAGTTAAAGAGAATAAAAAGCAGATAGGATAGATCAACCGCGACTTCAGAGCGGGTCAGAATTTTTAATATCATTGTAAATGGGAGCAATTACGGCATTAATGCAGGACATTTGAGGACATTGCAGATCCACTTGATGCGGCTTGTGTAGGGAGTTGTTTTGCTTTACAGCTAGATTTACGCTACTTCACACGTGCTTTCATATATGGGCATTGCTTCTAAGGTCTGTGTGCAACCTGCAAGACTCTGGCTCGAATCTTGGTGTCCCCCCGCAGCTTTTAATTATTGCTAAAATTCGTACCATTAAGGGCTCATTACAAAGTTTTTAACAAACCCCTTGAGACCGAGAGGGATGGACGAGCTGCTCTCCCTGCTGCGCCCCTCACTTCCCTACTTATGACCGGGTGACTGTCACTGGTTTTCCATACCTTGAGCAGGGGAGGGGGCGGATCGGGTAAAAAAAAAAAAACAAGACGGAGGGAAGGCAGGCCAGCACTGATCTAGTTACTGTGGTCAGACAGACGGGTGATTTTATTAGAGCCACCCCGGTCACAATGGAAGGAGACACGTAAGTAATTGTATCGGATCGAGGACATCGTGGTCACGCCAATTATGAATGAGTTCAGCAAATTAATGACATAAAAATATTCACCTTCATTAAATTAAAACATCACAGGGAGCATAATTTTACTTAAAAGATGGGATATGAAAGAGAACAGACACTCCAAGAGCACATGCGACACGGCGGGCAGGGGAGGGGGCGGAGCGGGGGTGTGGGAGGAGGGAGAGCGGATTAAGGAGAGCGGGAGGAGGCAGCGAGTAGTTTAGCGAGCCAAGACGGAGGGCATTGCTGTGGGGAGGGGGGAGGAGAAATGTCACAGGGAGCATAATTTTACTTAAAAGATGGGATTTGAAAGAGAACAGACACTCCAAGAGCACATGCGTGTTCAGTTATTTTTTTGTAAAAATCAGCTTTGATGCATGATTGAATAACTATGTAAAAAGACGGAGGGAAGACAGAGAAGGGGAGGGGGGAGGAGAAATGCGACACGGCGGGCAGGGGAGGGGGCGGAGCGGGGGTGTGGGAGGAGGGAGAGCGGATTAAGGAGAGCGGGAGGAGGCAGCAAGTAGTTTAGCGAGCCAAGACGGAGGGCATTGCTGTGGGGAGGGGGGAGGAGAAATGCGACACGGCAGGCAGGGGAGGGGGCGGAGCGGGGGTGTGGGAGGAGTGCGGCTGAGGGAACAGGCGGCGATTTCAGGCTGCGATGAGGGTGTGAAGCAGCAGGGGCTGCTGGAGGGAGGCTGGGCTGCCTTTGATGTGTAATGCAAGGCAGGCGGCTGGTGGCATGTGCACGCGCTTTTAATGTCAATGCGCTTGCGCAATGAGCTTGAATTTCACGGGCACTGCAAGGGATCGCCATCGACTTGCAAGTTGGTTAAAGTCTGTTTAAGCCCCCATAGTCTTGCAAGCTCAATGCGCATGTGCATTGACAGGCGAGACCTAACAAGGAAGGAGGGACCAGGGAGCTGGTTAATGGTCCAGTGTCCATGCTCCCCAAGTATGTATTACATCAAAAATAGGACACTGTTCCAAAAGGCCGGGTCAAATGATCTAGAGGCCTTGTGATAGGAAAAGGTGGAGAGAAAGGGAGTCCTAAGTGGGGCGGACCCAACAGACAAGGGAAGGATTAGTCTGGCCTCTTGTTGCCCTCACACACCCCAGGGGGTGTCATGCTTCATCATCGGGCTGTGCTCCTCGTTGGGCCGGCGCTGCAATTCCCAACGGGTCCCCCGAAGGGTCACTTTATCGGAGATCTTTTGAGGCATGCCGGATGGTGCATGAGGGTGTGCGGGGTAGGGGTGGGTCCTATGTTAGGGGTATCAGTAAATGTGTGCATAGTGAATAAAAAACTGGCAAGGGGTAACCTCCTAAAGGTTATAATGTTACATCCCTCTTGGCAGATTAAAAAACTCTAATTTAGAGTATCGCCCAGAGTGGCACATTGTGCCTAGGTATCAAATAACGGTCAACATGTTTTGCGCCTCTGTCGTCGTTGGCGCTTCTTCAGGACCAGGACATAAAAACAATGGTGAAGTGCACGTGAATAGTGAAATAAAAATGTATACCCAAAGTACAGGTCAGGGTGGGCCATTATGCAGCTTCTGACCAAAACCTAGGACAAGAAAAGAGAAAAAGAGAATACAATGGAATTGCATTAGCTTTGCTTAATACAACTTAGTGTGCCACTGCCGTGTGCATCACATACCAATGTCGGAAAACAAGAATAAAGAGCGAGACCTGTAGGAAAATAGTCATTCCCTTATTTAGCAAAAAACTATAGGCGAGAGCCTGGAAAAACATGTATACATATCATGGTGTAACACATCTCAGGGGAGACCATATTGCCAAACAGATGAACTACACCCCACGCTTGAGGGATTCTTACCTCCCAAAATGAGCGAATCTCGCTCCAATAGCTATGAGAGTAAGGCGCCCGCACCATGTCGGGCTGTATTATAACTGGTGCCTGCAGCATACCATCTATCGCGTTCCGCCGCCACTAAAACATTAGTGTACTGAACTTTCAGTGGAGCTGGAAATTTTTATTGCACCGAGTCACCCAGTTTCCTTAGCGGCTCAATCCTTTTCCTTAGTTCCCATTGCCTATTAGAAGTTACTGTTGACAAATCTGATCTTACTTCTATCCCAACTCCATCCACCTCCAACACTTTCTTCTTTAAGGCCTTCGCTAATATCTTCTCCTTGAAGGTACAAGTGAGAAAATTTACCAAAATCCTCCTAGGTTTAGCACGATTTGAATTCAACCTGAAGGGATCTCTGTGTTTTCTCTGAATGTCTCTAGAAATTTCTTCCTCTGTCTCCTCCAGTTGTAGCTCACTCTTTAACAGATGGAACACAAAACTTTTAATATCTCCTCCTTTACCCTCTGGAAGTTTTAAATTTTTTAAATTATTCCTTCTTTGAAAGTTTCTCTAATCTTTCTACTCTTTCCTCATGCTCCCTTTCCTTAACCATGAACCCTTCAATCTCCTTCCTGTTAACCATCATCTCATCTTTAAGATCTCTGACTTCAACTTCTAATGCTAATGTTTGTCCACTCAAGTCATCCATCTTTTTCTACATTTCACATGCAGCCCTTATGTTTTCCTGATTTGACTCTGAACTCTCAAATCTTTTTTTTCATCTCAACATTGAGGGTCGTAAGCAACGAAATGATAGAAGGATCACCAGACCCTGAGTTTCTCCCCTGCTCTAACCCACCCTGTACCTCACTCTGTGGACTCTCCGAGGTTACCAACCTCCCTCCTTCTAATAATACAACTTCGGGATCCAAACCCGCTCCTGAGATACTTGAGCAAGCCCCATCCGGAGTAGGTACTACTTCATCACACATCTCTTCAGACAATGCTTGATATCGATTTGGGCTCAAATGTACGAACCAATCAACCCGGTTTGTAGCCCCACCCGTACTCCCCCCTGGCTCCTAACAAATCCCTCACCTGTTGTTGCTGTAGTTGTTGACTCTGTCGTGGTTCCACTACCTCTGCCGTAGATTTTTCCCTCAACACCAACGTCTTCGGAAGCACTTAGAAATAAGTCCTGAGGGATGGTGTCACTTTTTTTAACGTTCTAAAGAAGCCCCCCCTTGCCAGCTTATTATGTACTTAAGTGTTTTTTGCAGAGTGTCTACCCCTAACCTTCACCTCCTTCTTATTGCTCTGCCGCTCTCACAGAATCAGCAGAGCCCTCTGGGTCAGTGAACGCCCCCAACCCTTCACCGCACTTCTCAAAGTGTACCTAGAGAGCCCCCTTATACACACCCTATCCACTCCCCCAACGCCAGACTCACTATCATCCCTTTCCTTAACCTTGAACCCTTCAATCTACTTCCTGTTAACCATCATCTCATCTTTAAGATCTCTGACTTCAACTTCTAATGCTAATGTTTGTCCACTCAAGTCATCCATCTTTTTCTACATCTCACATGCAGCCCTTATGTTTTCCTGATTTGACTCTGAACTCTCAAATCTTTTTTTTCATCTCAACATTGAGGGTCGTAAGCAACGAAATGATAGAAGGATCACCAGACCCTGAGTTTCTCCCCTGCTCTAACCCACCCTGTACCTCACTCTGTGGACTCTCCGAGGTTACCAACCTCCCTCCTTCTAATAATACAACTTCGGGATCCAAACCCGCTCCTGAGATACTTGAGCAAGCCCCATCCGGAGTAGGTACTACTTCATCACACATCTCTTCAGACAATGCTTGATATCGATTTGGGCTCAAATGTACGAACCAATCAACCCGGTTTGTAGCCCCACCCGTACTCCCCCCTGGCTCCTAACAAATCCCTCACCTGTTGTTGCTGTAGTTGTTGACTCTGTCGTGGTTCCACTACCTCTGCCGTAGATTTTTCCCTCAACACCAACGTCTTCGGAAGCACTTAGAAATAAGTCCTGAGGGATGGTGTCACTTTTTTTTAACGTTCTAAAGAAGCCCCCCCTTGCCAGCTTATTATGTACTTAAGTGTTTTTTGCAGAGTGTCTACCCCTAACATTCACCTCCATCTTATTGCTCTGCCGCTCTCACAGAATCAGGAGAGCCCTCTGGGTCAGTGAACGCCCCCAACCCTTCACCGCACTTCTCAAAGTGTACCTAGAGAGCCCCCTTATACACACCCTATCCACTCGCCCAACACCAGACTCACTATCATCCCTTTCCTTAACCTTGAACCCATCAATCTCCTTCCTGTTAACCATCATCTCATCTTTAAGATCTCTGACTTCAACTTCTAATGCTAATGTTTGTCCACTCAAGTCATCCATCTTTTTCTACATCTCACATGCAGCCCTTATGTTTTCCTGATTTGACTCTGAAATCTCAAATCTTTTTTTTCATCTCAACATTGAGGGTCGTAAGCAACGAAATGATAGAAGGATCACCAGACCCTGAGTTTCTCCCCTGCTCTAACCCACCCTGTACCTCACTCTGTGGACTCTCCGAGGTTACCAACCTCCCTCCTTCTAATAATACAACTTCGGGATCCAAACCCGCTCCTGAGATACTTGAGCAAGCCCCATGCGGAGTAGGTACTACTTCATCACACATCTCTTCAGACAATGCTTGATATCGATTTGGGCTCAAATGTACGAACCAATCATCCAGGTTTGTAGCCCCACCCGTACTCCCCCCTGGCTCCTAACAAATCCCTCCCCTGTTGTTGCTGTAGTTGTTGACTCTGTCGTGGTTCCACTACCTCTGCCGTAGATTTTTCCCTCAACATCAAAGTCTTCGGAAGCACTTAGAAATAAGTCCTGAGGGATGGTGCCACTTTTTTTTACGTTCTAAAGAAGCCCCCCCTTGCCAGCTTATTATGTACTTAAGTGTTTTTTGCAGAGTGTCTACCCCTAACCTTCACCTCCTTCTTATTGCTCTGCCGCTCTCACAGAATCAGCAGAGCCCTCTGGGTCAGTGAACGCCCCCAACCCTTCACCGCACTTCTCAAAGTGTACCTAGAGAGCCCCCTTATACACACCCTATCCACTCCCCCAACGCCAGACTCACTATCATCCCTTTCCTTAACCTTGAACCCTTCAATCTACTTCCTGTTAACCATCATCTCATCTTTAAGATCTCTGACTTCAACTTCTAATGCTAATGTTTGTCCACTCAAGTCATCCATCTTTTTCTACATCTCACATGCAGCCCTTATGTTTTCCTGATTTGACTCTGAACTCTCAAATCTTTTTTTTCATCTCAACATTGAGGGTCGTAAGCAACAAAATGATAGAAGGATCACCAGACCCTGAGTTTCTCCCCTGCTCTAACCCACCCTGTACCTCACTCTGTGGACTCTCCGAGGTTACCAACCTCCCTCCTTCTAATAATACAACTTCGGGATCCAAACCCGCTCCTGAGATACTTGAGCAAGCCCCATCCGGAGTAGGTACTACTTCATCACACATCTCTTCAGACAATGCTTGATATCGATTTGGGCTCAAATGTACGAACCAATCAACCCGGTTTGTAGCCCCACCCGTACTCCCCCCTGGCTCCTAACAAATCCCTCACCTGTTGTTGCTGTAGTTGTTGACTCTGTCGTGGTTCCACTACCTCTGCCGTAGATTTTTCCCTCAACACCAACGTCTTCGGAAGCACTTAGAAATAAGTCCTGAGGGATGGTGTCACTTTTTTTTAACGTTCTAAAGAAGCCCCCCCTTGCCAGCTTATTATGTACTTAAGTGTTTTTTGCAGAGTGTCTACCCCTAACATTCACCTCCATCTTATTGCTCTGCCGCTCTCACAGAATCAGGAGAGCCCTCTGGGTCAGTGAACGCCCCCAACCCTTCACCGCACTTCTCAAAGTGTACCTAGAGAGCCCCCTTATACACACCCTATCCACTCGCCCAACACCAGACTCACTATCATCCCTTTCCTTAACCTTGAACCCATCAATCTCCTTCCTGTTAACCATCATCTCATCTTTAAGATCTCTGACTTCAACTTCTAATGCTAATGTTTGTCCACTCAAGTCATCCATCTTTTTCTACATCTCACATGCAGCCCTTATGTTTTCCTGATTTGACTCTGAAATCTCAAATCTTTTTTTTCATCTCAACATTGAGGGTCGTAAGCAACGAAATGATAGAAGGATCACCAGACCCTGAGTTTCTCCCCTGCTCTAACCCACCCTGTACCTCACTCTGTGGACTCTCCGAGGTTACCAACCTCCCTCCTTCTAATAATACAACTTCGGGATCCAAACCCGCTCCTGAGATACTTGAGCAAGCCCCATGCGGAGTAGGTACTACTTCATCACACATCTCTTCAGACAATGCTTGATATCGATTTGGGCTCAAATGTACGAACCAATCATCCAGGTTTGTAGCCCCACCCGTACTCCCCCCTGGCTCCTAACAAATCCCTCACCTGTTGTTGCTGTAGTTGTTGACTCTGTCCTGGTTCCACTACCTCTGCCGTAGATTTTTCCCTCAACACCAAAGTCTTCAGAAGCACTTAGAAATAAGTCCTGAGGGATGGTGTCACTTTTTTTAACGTTCTAAAGAAGCCCCCCCTTGCCAGCTTATTATGTACTTAAGTGTTTTTTGCAGAGTGTCTACCCCTAACCTTCACCTCCTTCTTATTGCTCTGCCGCTGTCACAGAATCAGGAGCCCTCTGGGTCAGTGAACGCCCCCAACCCTTCACCGCACTTCTCAAAGTGTACCTAGAGAGCCCCCTTATACACACCCTATCCACTCGCCCAACACCAGACTCACTATCATCCCTTTCCTTAACCTTGAACCCATCAATCTCCTTCCTGTTAACCATCATTTCATCTTTAAGATCTCTGACTTCAACTTCTAATGCTAATGTTTGTCCACTCAAGTCATCCATCTTTTTCTACATCTCACATGCAGCCCTTATGTTTTCCTGATTTGACTCTGAACTCTCAAATCTTTTTTTTCATCTCAACATTGAGGGTCGTAAGCAACGAAATGATAGAAGGATCACCAGACCCTGAGTTTCTCCCCTGCTCTAACCCACCCTGTACCTCACTCTGTGGACTCTCCGAGGTTACCAACCTCCCTCCTTCTAATAATACAACTTCGGGATCCAAACCCGCTCCTGAGATACTTGAGCAAGCCCCATCCGGAGTAGGTACTACTTCATCACACATCTCTTCAGACAATGCTTGATATCGATTTGGGCTCAAATGTACGAACCAATCAACCCGGTTTGTAGCCCCACCCGTACTCCCCCCTGGCTCCTAACAAATCCCTCACCTGTTGTTGCTGTAGTTGTTGACTCTGTCGTGGTTCCACTACCTCTGCCGTAGATTTTTCCCTCAACACCAACGTCTTCGGAAGCACTTATAAATAAGTCCTGAGGGATGGTGTCACTTTTTTTTAACGTTCTAAAGAAGCCCCCCCATGCCAGCTTATTATGTACTTAAGTGTTTTTTGCAGAGTGTCTACCCCTAACATTCACCTCCATCTTATTGCTCTGCCGCTCTCACAGAATCAGGAGAGCCCTCTGGGTCAGTGAACGCCCCCAACCCTTCACCGCACTTCTCAAAGTGTACCTAGAGAGCCCCCTTATACACACCCTATCCACTCGCCCAACACCAGACTCACTATCATCCCTTTCCTTAACCTTGAACCCATCAATCTCCTTCCTGTTAACCATCATCTCATCTTTAAGATCTCTGACTTCAACTTCTAATGCTAATGTTTGTCCACTCAAGTCATCCATCTTTTTCTACATCTCACATGCAGCCCTTATGTTTTCCTGATTTGACTCTGAAATCTCAAATCTTTTTTTTCATCTCAACATTGAGGGTCGTAAGCAACAAAATGATAGAAGGATCACCAGACCCTGAGTTTCTCCCCTGCTCTAACCCACCCTGTACCTCACTCTGTGGACTCTCCGAGGTTACCAACCTCTCTCCTTCTAATAATACAACTTCGGGATCCAAACCCGCTCCTGAGATACTTGAGCAAGCCCCATCCGGAGTAGGTACTACTTCATCACACATCTCTTCAGACAATGCTTGATATCGATTTGGGCTCAAATGTACGAACCAATCATCCAGGTTTGTAGCCCCACCCGTACTCCCCCCATGTCCCTAACAAATCCCTCCCCTGTTGTTGCTGTAGTTGTTGACTCCGTCGTGGTTCCTCTACCTCTGCCGTAGATTTTTCCCTCAACACCAAAGTCTTCGAAAGCACTTAGAAATAAGTCCTGAGGGATGGTGTCACTTTTTTTTACGTTCTAAAGAAGCCCCCCCTTGCCAGCTTATTATGTACTTAAATGTTTTTTGCAGAGTGTCTACCCCTAACCTTCACCTCCTTCTTATTGCTCTGCCGCTCTCACAGTATCAGGAGAGCCCTCTGGGTCTGTGAACGCCCCCAACCCTTCACCGCACTTCTCAAAGTGTACCTAGAGAGCCCCCTTATACACACCCTATCCACTCCTCCAACACTAGACTCACTATCATCCCTGACGTCCCCCAGAGCCAACTTCTTACTCCTATTAACAGATGCGATCTTACTGTGGTGCATCTTGCACATTGTAGTATAACATACCATACCCATGTTTTCTTCTGTTGCAGGTTTCACAGACAGTACCCCACATATTTAAACGGGCACACGAGAGTACAAGCAGAACAGGTAATTGTGTGGTAGCGATAATCTGTGGTGTATCTAGTACATTGTAGTATAACATACCATACTCAGGTTTTCTTCTGCTGCAGGTTTCCCAGAGAGAACATCACACATTTGAACAGGCATACGTCAGTAGAAGCACAACAGGCAATTGTTTTAGTCTAGTTCCCTTATGGTGCACATGGTATATTGCTGTATCACAATGTGCCATAACAATCTTTCCTTCTAATGTAGGTTCTACGGAGAGTGCTACATAGGGTTCCAAAGATTAAAGAGATAGAGACATTATTGAGGACGGTCTACACTGTGTTCTCCAGATCTCCTGCAAGGAAGTCAAAGCTAGATGAAACCACATCGGTCACTGAATGTGAAGTGGTCTCTTTTCGACCGTTTCGAATCCGTTCTGCAGTTGGAGCACTAATTTAGAATTACAAGGCTGTTCTTAAGTACTTTGAGCATGAGAAAGTTGAGAATGATCCAGTTGCTAAATATTGTTACAAAAAGCAATCGGACTCTAACTACCATATTTCCCTTGCAGTACTTAATGACATTCTGGGTAAACTTGCATCTTTCTGCAAACTATTCCCAAAAAGTTATTGGACTACTGTTGAAGCTGTACCGCATGGGTACTCTCAAACTTTCTCTCAGGGGCCAAATTTACAGTGTGGTTTGTGTCTTGGGGGACGGGGTCAGTGGGGGAGGGGGCGGGGCTAGAGCAACAAAAAAAAAGTGACCATGAGGTTGAACACAGGTCCCTGCAGCGGACGCCTTCGTCCACTGAGCCACCAGACCCGGCATACACACATCTCTCCCTCCCTATTTCTCCCTGACTCACTCTTTCTCCTTCCCTCTCTGTCTCCCTCCCTCCCCTACTCTGTTGCCCTCCTCCCTCCCTCTCTCGGTCTCCCTTCCTCTGTATCCCTCCTCCCTGTCTATCGCCCTCTCTGTCTGTTGCCCTCTCTGTCTCCCTCCCTCTTTCTCTGTCTCCCCTCCCTCGCTCTCCTTGTCTGCCTCCCTTTCCCTCCCTCCCTCCCTCTCCCTCTGTCTGCCTCCCTTTCCCTCCCTCGGTCTCTCTCCCTTTCCCTCCCTCCCTCCTTTTCCCTCGCTCTCCCTGTCTGCCTCCCTTTCCCTCCCTCCCTTCCCTCGCTTTACCTGTCTGCGTCCCTTTCCCTCCCTCCCTCTCTAACTGCCTCCTTTTCCCTCCCTCTCTCGGTCTGTCTCCCTTTTCCTCCCTCCCCCTCCCTCTGTCACCCTCCCTATTTCTCCCTGACTCACTCTTTCTCCTTCCCTCTCTGTCTCCCTCCCTCCCCTACTCTGTTGCCCTCCTCCCTCCCTCTCTCGGTCTCCCTTCCTCTGTATCCCTCCTCCCTGTCTATCGCCCTCTCTGTCTGTTGCCCTCTCTGTCTCCCTCCCTCTTTCTCTGTCTCCCCTCCCTCGCTCTCCTTGTCTGCCTCCCTTTCCCTCCCTCTCCCTCTGTCTGCCTCCCTTTCCCTCCCTCGGTCTCTCTCCCTTTCCCTCCCTCCCTCCTTTTCCCTCGCTCTCCCTGTCTGCCTCCCTTTCCCTCCCTCCCTTCCCTCGCTTTACCTGTCTGCGTCCCTTTCCCTCCCTCCCTCTCTAACTGCCTCCTTTTCCCTCCCTCCCTCTCTCGGTCTGTCTCCCTTTTCCTCCCTCCCCCTCCCTCTGTCACCCTCTTTATCTGTCCCTGCCTGCCCGCGGGCTGTACTAGGAGTACCCATGCTGTACAGTATGCAAGAGCAAAGATAGGCCAAATTAAGGAACAGTATTTGGGAGACACTGTCTTTTGGAGCAGCAATGTAAGCGATCGGATGGTGTTGTACAAGGAAAGGCAAGAGTTTGGCAGTGGGCCTATTTTGTCTTTTGTTTCCATTCTTTGTGAGCACATGCAAAAATGGTTCCCTGAAGAGGAACTGAAAGAATAGGAAAGTTTTGAATTCCAGGCAATAGCAACACAATCACATTTTGATTTTGGGACTGAGAATGTACAAAGACTTGTTGAAAAGTATAAAAGTGTCTTGGTCCTGGGTGATTGTGAAACAAGGAAGATGTTGTTCGACAATACAGAGACTATAAATGTGTGGGGGCAGAACATGTAATGGGTGGATTATTTACCACCTTTCAAAACATGGTGAATTGCACTGTACGCAATGCTGCTCAGTTTAATGTGGCGTCTCAGAGTGTTGATGTCTGTACAACATTTCCAGCATCTAGTGAAGATTGTGAACGAGGATTCAGCCTCATGAATACTATCAAGAGTAAATTGAGAAATGCACTCGAGCAGAAGCATTTGGATATGCTGATGAGGACAAAGGCCTACCTCCAGAATGGGAAAGTTGACTTCATTAGAGTTTATCAGCACTGGAAAAAGGTCAAGGATCGACGTGAGAAGCAACCATGTCATCCATCTAGTGATGGCACATGACTTGTGTGAACAGCCCTTTCCCAGTCTGTTTGCCTGGATGTCACACTTTTATAAACTATTTCTGGCGGGATAGCCCAACATTACTCAGTAGCTTTCACATCAAATTATAAATGTTATGTAGTTCTGTAACTTATTGTGTATATGTGACCTTGTATAGGCTCTCAACGTTTCCCCACCCAATGAACAGTGCTCCAGTTAAGAATATCTAGTAAAAACCTTATGATGGTACCACCGTTGGAGTCTTGTGCTTGTCTAAACCTGAAGTCTACTAGCCTGTGTAACCAATTCATGTCATGGTGTGTTTATCCAAATTGCAAACCTGCCTTAAGACCCGTAACATGGCGCTGTATGTGTGAAAATGCAGTCTTTCGCTTTTTTAAGTAAAAGTTTGGAGTGATATTTGCCGCTGCACACACGCGCAGTCTTGTTCCTGGCGCACATAACCATGTTTGCAGCGCAGAGACCCTCCACTGCAGGAAAAAAATTAGACGGAACATTGGTCCCAATACCGATCAGGTTTCCTAATGTTATCACGATTCCTACGGTTATACCTCTACTCAGTGGACTCCCGTTGGGGAGACTCACTCCTTGATCGTGAATTATTTTCTGACCTATTTTTAGAATTTTTGTTTTCCCATTTCTTGGGTGGGTGCTTGCTTAGAGTTGTCTTTGGCGGGACTACCCGCCGTTTGTGGCTTCCCAAATTATCTCTACCTAATGCAGCATAGGTTTCATCGATCATTTTTGGTAATTCTTGCTCCCTATTGATAGGAGCGGTTTCACTTAGGCAGCTGTGTACGGCCACTGCTGCCTCCCCCTTTGTGTTGCTCAGCATGAATGCGGAGACTTCGGCAAAATTATCCATCAGTTTCATCCTTAAGCCTAGGGCAGGTCCTGCCCTGTACTCGTTCTGTATTTGTTTCAATACATCAGGAACAACTGCTAAGGAGTACCGTGTTCCCCAAGAGGTACACTCCTCCATGGAGGGACCCATCCCCATTGGCAATCAATTGGTTAGCAGTCTGTTTTTCCTGCGGACCCTTATGGGGAAATACCACTTCCAGCTGTGCAATTTTTTTGTGCTATCCAGAAAGGAATTTGTCCCCGTTTGGAAGGAAGTGTCCCCATTACGGATTTCAGTGTCTGTGGGTTAATTGTAGGTGTGGTCTGATGTGGACCAGCTGGAACATTTCGTGCAGTTTGGACTGGTAATGTTTGCATGACTAACTGGACAACGTGTCTGTATAGCAAGACTATGTCATTGTTTATTGTACAGACTTCATCCACTGGTAGAGTATCTATTTCGGATGTGGAGTGTATATCGCTAAGAGTGGCCCGGTTGCTCCTTCTATGCTGAGTGGACTGTCTCAAGACAGATGTGCGCGAGAGGACACCTGTAAACCAGTTTTTATGCTGCTGGTAACTTGACAGGACTTTGATGTCTTCGTATGGAATGTATTAACAGGTTTATAGTTCCTGCACGCTGATCTAAACCATCTCCTTTGCATATGCAGGCGGTTGTATTAAATGCAATCCGCAGTAAGACTTTGAAAGGTCACAGGAGTCCATTAAGCCCTGCATCGTTCATGCAGGGCCCCATCACCACGAGGGAGACAACAAGAGTGCAAAGGGCCCCAGGACCCCCCTGATGAGGTGTTGAAGTGCTTTTTCTGCGAGTAGCAAGATGTCCAGGAAGATCAAAATCAAAACTTTCACAGTGAAAGGTTTGTTTTGCGAATACTATAAACACCTTCAGCTTCCTTCACTGGAGGATAAGATCTCACTGAATAGAGCCGTTGCACATTTATGGCGAGCTAAAGTAGAGGCCCCCAATATCAGGGTATCCAGCAGTAGGAATGCAACCTCATTTGAGGGAGGACTGGCAGTGATCCAGTGAGCTGGCAGTGCAAGCATCCGTGGCCCGAAGCCCTGCGGGCCAGGCAGATGGTAGCAGGCTTAAGAGGGGCCACTGGGACTGCACAATCAAGTCGTTCCCCGGGGTATGGTGGTGTGAACCCCGTTGGGGCAGTTGGACAATAGACAAGACGGCAGCACAAGAGGCTGCGAAGTAGTCCAGAAATCGTGATGGGGGCTTTCCCACCAATAGCTCCGGTCACCCAGCTATTGCAATGCTGGAGATACCAACCGCTACCAGAAGTCAGGCTCCAATCTCAGAGTGTCACAGCTTAGAGTTCTTCCTCTAGCTTCAACACCCTCCGCATGCTCCGAAGGATCTGCAAGTGTATCCCCACCGAAACGAGGACAGTCACCCAGGCCCTCAGCAGCAGCCTGGACTACGGAAACACCCCCTACACAGGAGCCTCGGCCAAACTCCTGAAACTGCTCCCACACATCCAGAACGCCTCCGCACGCCTGATCCTCGACATACTTAGCTGCCACCACATCACACCCCACCTGAGACGCCTGCACTGGCTCCCCGCCAACAAGACGATAACCTTCAAGCGCCTCACCCACGCACACAAGGCACTCCACAAAACCAGACTCGGCTTCTACACCCCTAACCGCGCCACCGGCGGCAGATTATTCTCTCACCACGCCACCAAGATATGGAACACCCTCCCCCATCCCGCCACAGAAGAACCAAGACCTACTGACCTTCAGAAAACTCCTCAAGACCTGGCTTTTCGAACAGTAGCAGCACTTCCCACCCCTCAGCGCCTTGAGACCCTTATTTGTAAGTAGTGCGCTTTACAAATGCCGATTGAGCTCAATACCACCATTGCTTCCCGGACATAGAGGGCACTACCGGTTGTCTACACATCACTATGAAAACCAGGTCCCGGGTTGGGATTTTAAAGGGGTCGACCTGGGCAGAGCCGCAATGCAGGAGGATGAATGCAACCCACAGTAGCTTGGAGCGAGGACAAACCACGCCACCATCAAATGATCAAGCAAGCTGGCTGGGGAGTGTTCATGACCGGTGTATTTTTTATTAACTTCAGACACTGGCCGGGTTCTTAATAACCGCAAGTTAGTCAGCCCAAATGCTTTCAATTGGTATTGCAGTGTTTGTTGGACAAAGACCAGAAGCTCAAATCGCTTGACAGCTCTCTCCAAAACATAGAATCTCCAATATCTCAAGGGTAGCTAGCCACTGAGGGTGTTGGCGAGACCGATATAGTGGGTCAGTCATCCCATTCACTACCTATCAGTGGTTCCCAAACTTTTGACTCCCGAGGACCCCTATTGAGTCACCACTGGAAGCCAGGGACCCCCAAGCAATTTGTAGGATTTAAATTTCAAACGTTAAAACAGTAATTTGGAAAAAAATTAACACATGTGCACACAAAACAAATACTCAAATTACTAATGATTTTAGGGGCACATCACTTTTTGAGACGTTCCCGTGGCAATAGGGGCGTTGCCTTATTTACAAGGCAACGTTAAGCCACTTAACGGTTCCTTGTAAATTAGACCCCCTTTCACACAATGCTTAGAGTGAAAGGGGTGGGCAGTGGGTGTTGCGGTGGGCGTTTCCCCCGCAACACCCATTGATTTTGACGCTGCCCCCTATTTACAAGAGCAGCGTAAATGGGAAGCAGTGCCAAAATTAAGACCAGGAAAAACCTGGTCTTGACTTGGCGAAACAAGGAGAAATGTTTCATTTCTCCTAGTTTTTGTAAAACGCCTTGGATTGTTTATGTTCAGGAAGGCGACCCTTCCTGCACATTAACGCCTTGGATTGTTTATGTTCAGGAAGGCGACCCTTCCTGCACATTAACAATCTTTAAAATAAAAAAAAGACATTTTGTAACTTCCATGTGTGATGCATTAAGCAGTACACATAGAAGTGACAAAATGACATTTCAAGATTGTTTGTGAAGGAAGGGCGACCTTCCTGCACATAAACAATCTTCAGTGTAGCGCCAGCGCCAGGGAAGCGCAGGGCTGCGCCATATTCTTGTAAATATGGTGCAGCCCTGCGTTTCTGAAGTAGTGGAGTGTGTTAAGCCAAGGAGGCTGGTCTGGAGAAGCACAAACTCAGGATTCAGAACATAACAGTGGTTAGCATTGACTTTAACAAAAATGTATTTCCACCCAAAGAAACCTTTTTAGAAGCATCAGGATACTGAAAGACTGGGGAAAAACATGTCCCCAACTTGTACCTTGCAGTTTGCAAGCAGCTGTTTGATGAATTTTTTGGTCACTGTGCTAGATTACAATTGTCACTTATGAACTGCACTGTAACAAAAGAATCTGACAAAATCAGTAACCCACTGACCGATTCATATCAAATACTGTTTTTTAAAATGCATGGTACACTTTCTTTGCAGTAGGCATATTAACCTAACCCTCTGTGCTAAATTAGTTCAGCCACAGCTGCCACTGGGCAAAACGCTCATGTCTCTCCAGCAGGGAAATAAATCACTTTCGTTATCTTGACACTTTTATTGTTCTTTGCAAACTGCTAATTAAACAATATACTTTGCAGTGCTTTTAAAACTGCTCCCTGGGAATGTGTCAGGGACCCCTGGGGGTCCGCGGACCACAGTTTGGGAACACTACCTATGGTAGTGGTATAATCTGGTGGTATCTTACCCTCTTCAGGATAGTCATTATCAATGCCTGTGGCAGTTGTCTGAATGGTGACAGTCTCCAATTGCATTGGCTGCTAAATGCTTTCACGATGCACCAGCAGGGTTGTCTGTTGGGATGTTTCCACTTGTGGCACCCCAGATTTCACTTGTTTTGAAGGTGTTGCTTTCTGTTCAGGAAAGCATTTCTAATAGCCCTGCAACATTATGGAGAGGTCACCAGGACTACAGGGACTTGCATCACAAGTTCTTGTGCTGGGTGCTTGTCTAAGATTCTCATATAGGTCAAACTCAAGAAATTCCTTGTTTTTCCCCCACCTTGCTGTGTTGTGTGCCTTTAAATGAAAAGTCACCTTGCAAGTATACAGAGCCTAGTTCGCCCTCATTGTCAGTCTTGACATGGACTTTGAGGTGCTGGGGAGTCGACCTTTAGCAGTTCCGGCTTCTTCTCGACTGCCATTTCATGGGTCGACAGTTCATCCAAATCCTTTGCAGGTCTTCAGAAAGGACCCTTCATCTCCAGAAACTGGAGTTTCAGACACCAGCCTTTTCTGGAGCCAGAATAGTCGTTCCTCTGCGCATATTGCAGAACGTTCTCTGCATAAAACTCAGTCTTGTATATGTACTTACAGTACAAGTCAATGGAATTTTACTACTAGTTATAATTACTGTGACTACTTAGGCAGGTAAGATTAAAGCATGCGAACCCACGAAAGATTCAATACTGGAGAAAGCAAGTTATAATGAAAAGTAACATTTACTTGTTTAAACTGTCATCTAGCATCCCCCATGCTTACTTCTATGCACTATAGCATGAAAGGCAGAACAACTTTAGTTTCTTAGGGAGAAGAGAAGCACAGCATGCCTACCCTGTTGACAGCAGAAGCGTGAGGACAGTGTTCCACACAGAGGATAAACACCCACTAGCAGAAGCCAGTCTGTCGTACTCCTGGACTTGGCTTTATCACGAGCTGTAGCGTTTGGAAGTATGCTGTCAGAAAAGGAGGCCATATCTGGCAGAATCTAAGGCGGTAATCTGGGCAAAGGACCTCTGACAAATGGCAGTCCAATATCCTAAATCGTATCAGAAATTTGACAGATTATGTGCATACAGGTATGCATCCCATGTGTTTCCATATGGATACAAGGCAAACTGACTAATTCAGTCAAGATTCAACATGGACACGGTGGGGAGGAGAAATTAGATTTAAGACAAATGTTGCATTTAAGGTTATATTAATGTCATTAATCAAAGAACTGGATATCACAGCCCCTAGAAAGATATGGTCTGGCGATGTGTTAAAAGGCAGACATGACAATTTCGCATAAATCAGGGAATAGGGAAATTTCCATTGTCGCATGGACTAAAATGGAGTCTGACATTAGGGACTTCCTATCACGGTTTTGGCACAAACATTAAGGGCATAAATATAGGGCATACAAGACCAATGTCTTTTAATGCCATGTGAGCCACTGCTAGTTGCATCACAAGACTTTTTTCAACCTTACTTTTAGCCCAGTTGCTGTGCAAGATGGCAAAATGATATTGGCCAAGCCAATATTTCTCGTAAAGGCAATACCTATTGGAGCAGCTAAATGGATTGTTTTATTGAATTGTTTACATAGCTTTATATGCCAACATGGCCTCGAAGCACTGGCTATAGCTATACATAGCAACAAGTTCAAAAAACGTTTGGGCAGATCATAAAATGGACCAGCTGACGCAACACAGGCAACTAGCCCAAGGTAGCCAGAGGTCACTAATGCTGGGTGGATCAGTCTGCCCTGGAAAACTCTGGGAGTTTTACAAGGAGAAAGATCACAAAATCAAGGTTCATAGTTTCACTCTGCGCACTTCAGGGAGACGTGCAGTTAAAAATCACAATCCTGGGTGACAAAATTGCCAATGTTTTTGAAGAGACTTAAAACTGTAACCCTGAAAAAATAGTGGGTAAAAGTGCAACAGCAGCAAAGTTAGGGCAGTAACTGGAAGGTGAATTTTCACTGTATACATTTTACAAACTGGATAAGTGACATGTTGACAGTGCCCGATTTAGGGTTGGGCCTATAGATAACAAAAAGGGAAAGGAACCCACCTGTTGCTTAGCATTTGTTGGTTTTAATGTCACTGTTGCCTCCTAATTGGACAATGCAGCTCAGACAGTAACTCTGCACTTGCCAATGGGGCAACTAGCCTTGTAACCGCAGTCTGATTTGCTAACTACTTCTCGAGGACATTTGGAAAGTGGAAAGTATCCATGGGAATGCATTCTGTCCATTTTTTGGTTCATAACTCGCATTTGCTTGAAATTACTGCCCAGATAGTTACTTATATATCTTATTCACTGCACCCTTAGTTCTTTTTTGTAAACAGGGCTTTAAATTTCATCTTGTCACGAGTTTGACATCGTTCAAATGTCAGGCCGTCCTCCAAGGGAGCTTGGTATTCACTTTTCTCGTGCTGGCTACGAGGGGGTGATTGGGGAATGATGTACAGTGCTCTGGTGAGATGCACCACTACGCCAACGCACTGCATCACTCCCTGCACCTGGAGTCACCGCTACACACGGTCAATGCCCTTAGTCTAAACAAGCCACTTAACCGCACTTTATGCCACTGTACGCTAATCTGAGGCACTACTCTACTTTAATACTGCATCACAGTACGCCAGTGCTCTCTACAGCACTCTACTTCACTGAATTATGCTACTCGGCACTCCACATAGCACCCCACACAACTAGGACAGTCTAATCCACTCCACTATCCTACATATCTGTACTCTATATCCTGTACCACTTTACTCAAACACATGCCACTGCAATCTATGCTGCACTCTACCACTTTACTCAAAACCACACAATGTTCTACACCACTGCTTCACTCAGTACTCCACACCATTCCACCTAAACAACTGTACGCTAGTCAACACCACTACGGCGCTAACACCCCACACCACTTTGTCACACTGAACAGTCCAGCTGTGTACAGCATGACTAATTTACATTGGAAAAGCTAATAGTTCTTGAACAGGCAAGACCGATTGACTATGTCAATGCTGGTTACTGTTGGTTGGGACCTTAAATCCAGCCTGCATGTCTAACCCTTTAATATAGTACACCCTGCCTTAAGCGCTGTGTAAACGTTATGGGTAAGCCAATTAAACATGCACCTTTATGTGTCAGCACGTGCAGACTCCTAATTAACAGGGATATAGGCATTTATGACTTAATACGCTATTTAAGTCTAAAGAGTTCCTAACCAGTGCTTACAACCCGTGCATTTCGAGGGAGTGCTCTCATCCGCCACAATGTGGCTTCACACAGCTTCCTCGATTTACAGGAAGGCATGTATTAAACTGCTCGTACTGTTATTTTGTAATACATGTGGTAATTATACCCTGAAGCAGTGAAATAAGGGTGATACTGGTGTGGTATGTTTGGTTGGCAAGTGACGCAAATAGGTCTGGTCTTAGGGGCATTTGTTAAGTCATAACGATGCTGTTCCAGCAAATATTTGACAGCACACCTAAAAATCCATGGTTGGTTGACAGTGGAGCAGGTAGACAACAGGAGGGTGGGAAGCAGCAGTAATGGGTTGGGAGGTCACGAAACACCAACATGGGCGAGAAGCGATATGGTAAGCAAAGCAGACATTGGTGGTGGGTCCATATAGCAACAGGTGGGAGAAGCAACATGGGCAGGCATTGAGAATTATTCGTTCCTATTGATATTTAGGGCCTACAGGTAGATTCTGGCTAGATCACAATCGGCAACAGGTGTTCTGGTTCATATAGAAGTACGTTAGCAATACAGATTAGTTCAAATAGTGGCATGTTTGCTTTACTTCTTTGCTTAAGGCCAAGCGTCCACTGGTTCTTACAAATTGTTGTTAGTTTCATCCTGGAAACTGGCGTTCTCCGACTGCCAAATTAGAGGATTTTGAAATGAGTGTCAATCGTACTACTGGGTTAGAGAGAAATGTATGGCTGTAGAACTATTCTAACCCAACTGTACAAACATTATCAGACGTGAGGAAAAGGATTGAAGTGCGAGGGGAAACAGATTTTGGTAACGAGAACACTGAACGATGTTCCAACATGTCCTGTAACGCGACTGCCACACATCATTTGTACATTATATCAGTAAAACTGCATGCACGTCTGCCATTAAAAATACTGCTCTTTTTCTGGGGAGATCATTTTTCCAAGTCAGGATGGTAGATATCTGGACGTGACCGAAAAACTGAGGGTTGCAGTTACTTTGTTGCTGTTTTACCTCCTACACCTAAGCAGCATCAAAAAAAGCTGTTGGCGTTAAAAAAGGTTTTGTTTATATTTGTAGTCAATATATTTGCATAGCGCTAATGGTATAGAAGGTAAAACCTAGGGAATAAAGCCACATGTAACATGGGTTGTCCTCATGGGAGGGTACATGAGACAAGGCGGTACCAAGGAGGGTCTTCTTGCCTATTGGTCAGCGAAAAACCACCACTTACAAAGAATCGGGGCTAATGAAGATGGACAGAGCTGTAGCCATAACCTGAATTCAGCACGTCACAGAGGAAGTGTTGCTAGGGTAAGACTAAAAACTTGCTTTGCTAGGAAAGCATGGTTCGGGGAGCCAAAGTGTAAAGTAACAATGAAAGCAAGCTAATGACATGGCAATTTACTAAACCATTAGACCACTAAAAACGATCATATGGTGGCAGACTGCATTTTTAGACCTGGGATGCGAGATTTCCTTATACACAAAAATATTAGGCCTGAACGGCACGTTACGTATTTACGTTAGCACTTTGATAAAGATTAACTGGTTGTCCTGGTCACTGTTAAGATAACTACATTTGGTAGTAATATGACAAATTACTATTGAAACTCCAGCTTCATCCAGGGCTGCAGTCAACTGCATGATCGCATATCTGAAATGCCTTGACTGGAAGGCTACCACAGGAAAGAAATGTGAGCCAAATCGAGATATAGCAATACACTTTTATTAACAATGTACAGTATTCGAAATATTCCAGTCTGCTTATGCACAGGCCATCAATTTATTCCATTTCTGTGCAAGTCTCCGAAGTAGCTCGACTTGCAACTTTGACATTCACACCACGGGTAACAAGCAATTAAAAAAGTTTGACATTAAAATTGTGGAAATGTTTCAACACCAAAAAAAACGTGTGAAGACTACAGGAAGTGGTTTTCGTACAAAATGTCTTAAGCACGACATGAATACTTACAAAGGAATGAATCTTGCCATAACAATCATACAGCAAGTTAACTTTGGATTCAGAATTACCAGCCTGGAAAAAATATATAAGGGGTGTAATTTCACCAGCTAGAGATGCTCACTGTATGCTCCGTTTTAGGCAGGGCCCGGCTGTGACTGGAAATGCAGTAGGTCGGGCACTTAAATTAGCAGGACCGCCATTTGTTTCTGCACGCCAATGCACCGTTTACACAGGAGCAATCAGGAGAAAACAGGAAACAGCCAAGCACTCTGCACTGCAACACGCCACCTTAACAGCTAACCAGCATTACTCAACTGCTACACAACTGCGCCTAGTGCACAAAAATACACAAGAGAAGAGATTAGATTCCGGACCACAATCCCTGTACAAATTTACTTGAAACATTTTATACAGTGAGCTCGTACCACTGGACTGAAAATGACATTAGCAAATAAACTTTTATATTTTTGTAAACCGAGGGAGAATGTCAAAGTGACTCCATGGGACTACGAGTTTAACTATTTCCATCTATCAGAACTCAGTGTATAAACAAAGTTGAATTTTACCTCAAATATCCAAGCCAATAGAGATATCTGTAGTCGTTCACTTCACTAAATTACAAAAAATTGGAATAACAGCGACAATGGCACATGAAAAACAATGTCTATCACTTGAGGCGCAAATTTAAACAAGTAAAAGGTTAACAGAACTGTTAGCAAAATGTTACAAATAACCACCTTTTCGACAGGTTACTTGTGCCACGGGGCTTGACAACTGACTGATCGGTCCTGTGATCTTTACTCCCGAGAGTCCATATAGTAGACGTCTTTCATTGTTGAATCTAAAGTGAAAGAGGAAGAACGTTAATTGACATAATACATGGTAATATCGTTCCACGTGCAGCCCATATACTATGGTTTTGAGACTAATGATCCCAGCACTTTAAGAGAGCCAGGCAATACACCGCAATGTAATAAGTGACCAAATTGATCACACGCACGCCGAGGAAAAAAATGCGCGCGTATAAGTAGCGACACCCGTTCTCCAGCTAAGGAAATTGGGTGACAATATGTACATCAATTCAGGGCCCAAATTAATAATGCACGCGCCATCCATGTAATACCTTGTGGGTCAGCTTTTCATATAATATGCTATTCGCGCCTGAAACGGGCATCGCAAATGTCACGTTGTTAATAGAGCGATTACATACAAGGTCGCGAAGTAAGTTCTTATACGGCGCTAAGCGCCCACCATAACAAACTTGCGGAAATGTCGATTACACAATTTTGTTTAGAAGCGTAACCCGATTTAATGGATAACGTGTGGATTAGTCAATTGTGCCTCGTATTGATTTAACTGAATGAAGTCTTTGTAAATCCCATTCGTGTCGATACTCAAACACGGTGCAGGCCCAAACCTTTGTGGCTGTATGCAGCCCTTTAAGTTAGTGTTAACACTGGTATCTCGAGGCAGAAGGAATAGTACTTACTGGAAGGTGACTATTCAACTAGGTACATGTGAATACACATACCAAACAATTTGAGATATGTAAAGACGCACTATCCTTTTCCTGTCTCACTGTACGCCTTCTCAGGAGATGGCCCTCACTACATCCCCAGTACTTGCTCAAGTCACCTAACTTCTGAAAACGGAGGATAGTGCTTCTTTAGCATGTGAACACAAACCTGCTCCAATATACGCCCACAGAAACTGGTCCCTGGAAGATCAGGTCAAATCAGTTTAAAATCTGCAATACTGGCCAATATTCTGTTAGCAAACAGGAGACCCGCAAACAGGAGACCCGCAGCTTTAAAGAGGGAAAATGCAGATGTTGGATAAAACAGTAAAATAGCATTGTATTTTAAGTTAGTCAGTGTAAATGAAACAATGGCAAGGACACATTACTTCAGGCACTGTTAAATCTCGTCTTGCAGCCTTACGCTTAGACAAGCAACCACTGCTTGGAGCAACACTTACGGTTCCTAAAGCATTAGCCTTACTGCCACAATCGTTAAACTGCGCGCATTCCGTCACTAGAAGCGGTGCATTTACCGTGGTACTACGAAGACACCGCTCCCTCTTCCTCTGGCGATTTGGGTGCGGGGGTCACAGAGCGCGATCTGGACTTTGATTCTTTCTTGGATGGCGGGGGCGTCACTCTGGATCGGGATCTCGAGCGGGATCTGGAAACGGTGGAAGACTTCGACTTCGATCTTCGGACGGAGCGGGACTTCGATGTGGAACGAGACCTTGATCGTGTGCGGGATCTTGACTTGGATCGGCTGTAGCGGCTCCTGCTGCGGGATCTGGAGCGGCTCCTGCTGCGGGACCTCGATCGACGACGCCTCCTGGGACTAAAGAAAAAAAAACATTGCAACATCAGTAAAACAGTACGTTTACCTAATCGAACGCATCCAACGTGCAAAATGTTTGCAGTGATCTTAAAACTAGACCTATATACAAAACAACAAATTAACTAAATAGAACCTGAAAATATTTTCTGAGGGGGATAAGTTAAGGCAGAGCAGCCTGGACTGGCTCCGGTGGTCGCCCATTAGACAGGCAGCCATTTTGAGCACCACGCGGATAGAGATGGCGGCCATCTTGAGGGAGCGGCACGTGTGCCCGAGACCATTGTTCTTCTTGCTAAACTGCTCACAGGATAAGAAAGCAAGCCCTATCCTGACGAGCGCAACGTGGCCAGGACACTGATTATCTTCAAACATTATCGACCACACAAAACGATTCATACAGCCAATCAAAAATGAATATACGGAACACGCAAAGCCCAGTTTAGCAATTTCGTTCCAACCCAGGACTCCTCCCAGCGCCATTTTAGCTATTACAATACTACGCCTTACCTGCGACTCCGGCGTCCATAACTTCCTCCACTGCCTCCATATCTTCGGGGTGGTGGTCCCCTGCGGCTATGGTGCGAGTCTGGTGGCCTCCCATAACGAGCCATCTGCACCCGAAGTTCGCGCCCATCCAGAACGGCTCCGTCCATGGCGTCCATCGCATCCTCTGCATCACGTTTGTCATGGAATCGTACGAAAGCAAAACCACGGCTCTCCTTCGTGTATCGGTCGCGGGGGATATAGACGTCGCCTACTCGTCCATACTTCTCGAAAACTCTTCGCAGTGTTTCGGGCGACGTCCTGTAGGTAAGATTGTCCACCTTCAAGGACGTCATGCCTTCTACGTCAGGCGGCGGCCTGCCGTAACTCATCTCCGGGGAACCCGTGAGAGGCGTCGGGCGGAACCTTCACTATTCAGAAGGTGAAGTCGGCAGGCGTGGGCGCCTACACTGACAGGAGCTTTGGCCAAAGTTAGTTAAAATATAAAAACAAAAAAAGAACCTGTTGGTTACGAAATGGCGCTGCGGTAGGCGCTTGAGAGACGAATGGCGTTGAGCGGTCTCCGCACCTAACTCAAGGATGACGGTTGAGTGGAAAATGCGCGGGGAATGGCGCGCGCCCTCTCTTCTTAACTCCTCGGGTGGCTACAAAATGGCGGACAGCCACGCCTCCTAGATTCAAGACCCAGTAAAAGGGCGCTGGAGGGTAGAGGTGGAGACTATAGTCGAAAGTAGGCGCGAGCCCCCATCTTTAATATTTTTTGTGATAATAAAACGCAGTGGCGTTCTGTACACACAACTTTATCGAAATATGGACCGACATTTAAAATTTAAAGCTATACATAATATCGATTAAATCGATTATGATAATTTAATTTTTTTCGATTCGCATTTTGAGCAATGAATAGATTCACCAACTTGATGTTTTGGGTCTATCTATTAACTCAACTCGGCGTATAGTGGCCGAACATTATCCGGTAATGGTCTGAGGTTCCCTTCGTTTTAAGATGGCAGCTAAACTGGGGTCCAGTCTGATACAGAGACGCTCTCTCTTGCCCCGGAAGCTGACGAAGAAGCACCGCCTCTGAGGAAGGTGGGAGGGGAGGGTTGTATCAAACAATAGAATGCGTTAATTAATGCGTTTTAATTCGTTCTAAATTTTCATATAAATAAAGTGATTGTGATGCGAATCAGGTATTATTTATAAATCAGTCTATCAGTTGTTGAACTAGAACCTAACAACAGTCCACATTTTATTGAGAAGTCCCTCTCTCAGAAGGTAGAATGCCACGATTATAGCGTTCCAATACCTTCGGGTTGAGTTTCTGCTATATAAAACTGCAAAAAAACAAGCATTTGCAATGCAATTGGTCTCGCAATAGTGAAAGTTAGAGCTATTAAATGACAATGTTTTATACTTATTTTGTTTGCAGTGGATATATGTTGTTTATAGTGGAATTAAATCATGTGGTTTGAATTGGAAGAGTTTTTTTTTTAATACAGATATGTATAGCACAATCTCAACCCGAAGGTATTGGATCGCTTCACAGGAGCACTGGTTACGTTACACAAGGACACATTCAAGCACAGGGAGATTAAGTGATTTGCCCAGAATCACAAGATGTGGACGCGACCCAGAGCCTCGAACCTTGGTTTCCAGCACCAAAGTCGGCAGTTCAGCCATCAGACCTCTCCATTCCAGAGCACATTCTTGTGGAATTGTGTGATGTGTAGTGTATTTGTGTATTGGTATTATGTAGCATGGTGAACAGATAGGGGTTGAGATCTGTATAGAATAGGTAGAAAAGATAGAGAGGGATAGGTAGTTTGTGCATGAAGTGGTGAATAGGAGATTGACAGACAGAGTAGGAGAAACAGTGTGCAAGAAAGATAGAAGGGGAGATTACAAACGCTTGTGTACGTAGAAGATACGAAAAGAAGGATGAGAAGAGTGTGTTAATGGTGCTTTTCTTGACATATCTGACTTCAGATACATCGTCCATGCATAACATCACAGAACACTTAATTTAGTCTTTGGTGAAGCAGCCAATAACAAATAACTTGCCAGTAATTCCAAGCAGTCGATGTGCAACTCCTTCTCCTGTTCTGTTGAGCATCCCCTTGCTGATGAGTCGCCATACATAGCTGCCAAGGTTTGAGATTGCCAAGTGTGACATTTTCATAATTTCTGTGTAATTATGAGTGACATTCCAATGACTTATGAGTGACACTTTTTGAGCGCAAGCAAAATCAAGCAATTAAGACTTGGAAAACATATATAACAGAAATTACACCCATTTGAGCAACAAGACGCTCTAAAATGATGTTAAAACTGATGGAAAGCACCAGAAACTGAAGCATCTAGTGCTCTTCTAAGCTGATAGAACTATTAATCAAAACATTGATAGTGCGCGCCATGCCACTACAAACAAAAAGACGTTTCTGTAAATTTGAAACCGGCGCAGTGTGCCTGCTACTTGCTCACCTTGATTACAGAGAAAAACATAATGACTGCTATAGTGGGGTTGCAGTGGGGGGAGATACGGAGGCAGATGAGGATGTTTCCAAGATTGGGTGTCCTCACTTCAAAGCGCACATCATTGTTCGTTGGGGTACTGAATGTATACGAGGTGCAGACTCTCCACTACCAACAATTTTTACCAGGTGTTCTGATTTAATTTCTTCTGCAGCCTCTGACAAACCGAAAATAAAAAGCTTTACTAATCACTTTCCTGACTGCTCGACCGCTATAAATCGGGTCAAACAAATGAGCACAGGGATATCCCTAGTATTAAGAGCACAAATAGTTTTCCGTGTTCAGAGGTTAAGTGATGTTTAATCTTCCACTTACTTTCATTAGAGGCAGGCGACGAGCGGAGACGCACCGGGCTCCCATAACTGTTAAAACGCTCACCCACATTGCCGGCGGCTTGGGGTTTCAGCGCTCTATAATTGAAGGCATCGACTCCGGTCTGCAGAGGTGCAATGCTGGCTGCAAGCAGACTCAGGCCTTGAGTTACATCGGGCCGGGCAATTCGAGTTTGCCGCCCGGGGCTCTAGCCCGCCTTCAGGGATAGTGATGTTGTCCGCTCAGCTGTCCTGACTCCTGTGATTTCCGGCTAAGCAGTCTAGTAACAGACTGTCCTAGCGGCCACTGCAACACTGACTTCTCTCCGTCTCCCGGCTCGGGTGCTGTAATGAAGCCGTGAGAAGTATTATTAACTACAGTGATAAGAGGCGATGGCCCGAGCTGGTATGAGCGGCAGAAAACAGGGCTGTGAGCGCTTCAACCGGCGCCATGATTATTTGCAGCGACCCGGGTCATAACTATTAAATGCACCGCAAACTACCCACAGTCGAGCCGCCAGTTCTAGCTCTCAAAATTATAAACTCCCCACGCGCTGCTGCGACAGGATGTGATGTCTCCTCCCAATGGCATCATGCTGGTAATGAGAGCCGCGCCGTGTAAATTGGAAACATAAGATACATTACAGCAGTTAAGTGAGTGATGCAAGCAAACTTAGCTCAACTGCAAGCCCAAGCGCCTGCTGCAGCTGCAAGGGGAAGCCACGGCGGCGCGCTGCCACAGACACTGTTTTATGAGAGCGATTTTAGGTACAGCTGACAGACACCGATATGCGTGACAATGCATTTCAGTGCGGTAATGCAGATTACCACACTGAAATGCGCTAGTGTCACGCCTGATGCGTGACACTTGGCAGGCCTGGCCATATCTTGCACCCCATCCCTCTAAACTCATGTCCGATTCTATCACTATCTTCCTCAAAGATGGCTCTGCCATTCCATGCCTCTGCGTTCCTCAGCCACCAAAGTAGTTCCTTCTTTGAATCCAGGTCCAAACCTGTCTTCCCCGCGTTAAGTTTTAATTTATTTGTATTCATACAAAGTGCTATGTCACACAGGCACCCTTTAAAGTTCTTGAAGGCAGCTACCGTTTGGTCTTGAAAAGGGAAAACCAGCTGGGTGTCGTCAGCGTAAGAAATTGCTTTCACTTCCCAGTTGGTGATCAAAGAAAAAAGCAGAGTTAGGTAGAGATTAAAGAGTAAAGGGCTCAATGCTGAACCTTTAGGGACATCACACCAAAGATATTTGGGTTTTGATACAAATGGTTGTAGGGCGACGGCATGGATATGAAATCAGCCAGGTCAGCACCTTCCCCCCAAAGCCCGCCTCTTGTAGTCTCTGGACCAATATGGTATGATCTACAGTGTTGAATGCAGCAGACAGATCCAGGAGCACCAGCAGCACTGATGCCCCTGAATCCAGCGACTATCTTACTGACTCTGCCACCTCTAGGAGTGTGGTCTCCATGCTGAAACCCGCCCGGAATCCAGATTGTGTATCATGCAGAGAGCCAATGCTCTCGATGATTTCTTGGATTGTTGAGGACAGAAGGCCTAGGATCCTTGCGAGAGCCCTCAAAGGGAATTTCTTTCTCCCTAAGAGTTTCCTAAATTCCTTGTAAAGTTTCCTTAACCTTTCTCCTGTTAATTTCAATTTTGCCCTTATTGTGCTTAAGGCAAAACCCAAGAACTGCATTTCCTGTTTTGCTACCATGCAAGATTTTTTTCCTATTTATGACAAAACCCATGTGTTCTAGTAGGCTAATGGTAAGATCTGTGTGGTGTGAGACCACTTCCCTGGACTATGCCATTATCAGAATATCGTCTAAGTAAAGTATTAGTCCCACACCTCTTGCCCTCCCCCATCCCACTACATGACGAAGTACCTTGGTAAAACACCATGGAGCTGAGGAAAGTATGAAAGGAAGGCTGTAGAATTGCCAAAGTCTGCCCATCCAGGTGAATTGGAGAAACGTTTGGTATGGTAGCCAAATTGGGATGGTCAGGTATGCATCCTTCAGATCTAACTGAGTTAGTCAATCCCCTTTCCTTAGCACATCTCTTAGGAGGTGCACACCTTCCATTTTGAAATGGGGTTAGACCACCCATTCGTTCAACTCTTTTAGGTTCATCACTTGTCTCATCCCTTTGTCCTTCCTCTCTACTAGAAAGATATTGCTGATAAAACCTAACTCCGTTCCCTCTTGCATTGCCTCTTTGGTCAATAAATCCTCTACCTCTTGTGTTACTAACATAGAATCTTCCTGTGATAATATCATTTCGGGGGCAATTTCCTTTATAGTGGAGTATCTGTAACTTCAATCTTGTATCCCTTCACTGTCTCTAGGACCCAAGGGTCCTGAGTCACCAAATTCCAGTTTCCACACAACTGGGCTAGTCAGCCTCCCACCTTTATAGGGATATCTGAAAGGTCTTTCATAGTTCTTACCTGCTGAAAAGCCTCTTTGTCTCCGCTCGCCTCTGAGGCCTCTCCTGCGCGGTGTTTGTTTCTGTGGGTAGAATGACGAGTTTGGAGAAAAGTTTGGTTGCACAAATCTTGTGCCACGTCCCTGGTAGTGTCTTGAAGAGCTTTGGCCACAGCTGAGGAACCAACCTGTGTTCTCCCGGCCCTGACAAAAACCCTATCCTGGAAGACTTTCTTAATGTCTTTCTGGGACTTCTGGGATTTCCTTCCTAAGCCAAAAGGAGAGGTACTCCGCAATATGCTGCGATGGAGCACACTCTGGAGAAAAGGGGTGTTTGATGTTGAGCGGGTCAAGCATACTCTCACTAAATTGATCCACAATGCCCATTTTTGACCAGGAGGTCTTTAATGTCTTGTCAGTTGTACCTATATTCCTCACATCTATCTTCTCAATAACTGTATCAAAGTCAGATGGAGCCCACTCTGGAGAAAAGGGGTGTTTGATGTTTAGCGGGTCAAGCATACTCTCGCCAAATGGATCCACAATGCCCATTTTTGACCCGGAGGCCTTTGATGTCTTGTCAGTTGTACCCATATTCCTTACCTCTATCTCCTCAATAACCGTATCAAAGTCAGAGGAGTAGGATAGGTTAATTTCATCCTCCAATTATCATCGCTATCAATAGGAATAGTTACTTTTGGGTTTTTGTATTGATCATCTGCAGGGCCCGAGGCCCCATCCTTGTGACCGTCAAAGTGTGAAATAATTTGTTTTGGGGCTCTGTTTTTTTTGTGGGTTTTTTTGCACACCCTTAGGCAGGTTGTCCCTTGCAGCCCTTTTCCTCTGGGCCTTAACTGCCCTATCTGCCCCTTCAGGGTGTCGTGGGACAGCAACTGGCCAACCCTTCTTGAAGAGAACCTCCAGATTTGTATTAATTGTCTCATCCAGTGACCCCATTACCTTATTCAGCGCCTTTATAAGTCCTTCCAGTCTATCCTCCATAGTATTCTCTGAAAGTTCAAGGGACATGGCAGAAGGTAAATATTATTTAAGATTACTGGGCTAAGTGTAAGGAAACAGCTGCTCTGGCAGTTCATTGGATTTCAATTGCCAGAATTCAAGCAGTTTGCCCAATTAGTTAAAATGGCCACTGTAGTGCCTTTTCTAGGGTGTCTCAATCTCATAAAATGGCCCAGCACGTACAGAGCATGCCTGATCATCTCTTAAGGGTCGTTCCTATAATTGTGAGGTCCTTTCTCTATTGTGCCCCAGTCTGTTTATCTCTTTAAAAATAAATTAAAAAAATTGTATTTATTAAACTGGACACTGGTTCAGCATCGCACCGTTGCCTTTCTTTCCAGGGGCCGGCAGCTGCTGAGGGGAGAGGAGGACTTCCAGCGTCTTTGTTATGCAGGCGGACTCCATTCAGAGGGCGCGCCCGCAGGATGACCCCACCGGGCTACTGCCGATGGGTGAGTCACCACGCACAGCTCGACGCCCCCAGCAGGAGGTGTCCTTCGCGAGCCGGTCTTTGTGTAGAGTCAGCCAGCGGGTTTGTATTTTTTCCAAGAAGGTCCAGCTTCTATGGCAGTGGGCTGCGGGCTCAGGTTTATCAAAGAAAGCCGTCCAGCTGCAACAAATGGCGCGGGCCGGTGTTTGAAAGAAAAGACAGGTCCACTGCAAGGGCATATTTCTCGGCCTTAAGGAGCCATGGGAAAATGCCAAAAAGTTGGGTTGGGTACAGAGGTAGTAGGGCCTCCGATCCTATGCTGTAAGAGAGGAGAATTTAGATATAAAAACAACCACCCTCCTTCCCTGGGTTAGGAAAAGACATTGAGACACATTGGAAGTTACACAATAACCTGGTTGAATGTTGAACTCTGCCTGTGCCTCTACCCTTCCACTCTTAACTGGTCCCGTAGCCTGTCTCAAATGTAGATTTCAAAGTCTGTCTTTCCCTAAAGGTATTTCACCCACTAACCCCAATCCCTGCAAGGACTTTAATCTGTCAGAAGTGCCTTCGGGCCCACCTATACTTTTTCCAGATGACACTCCTACCCCTAGCAAAAGCCTAAACTACTTTCTTATCAACATGATATCCCTGCCAAAACATGCTGTGGAACTCTGGGACCTTCTTTCTTTCTCTTCCTACGAGATTGGATTCCTCACTGAAACCTGAATAAGTCCCACCTCTACCCCTTCCATATCTTCCAGGCAATTTCAAAATGCTTAGACTCGACTGGGTCAATAAGATTGGCAGGGGTATTGCCATTATTTTTGATAAACATATTAAGACTACAATTATCAATTCCATCTCAGAAGACTGGGTGAAATCCTGTGTTTTCAAATTTGACCTCCCTCCCAACCTCTCTTGGAAAGGTGCTTTGGTCTATAGCCCACCCAGCCCCCAACATTTTCTTTGTCTTCATCTCTTTGAATTCATAGCCCCTATGCTCTTTCTTCCCAGTAGTTTCTTCTACTAGGAGAATGTAACTTTTATGGCGATGACATTATGAACTCTGACACTAACCAACTATTCTCTGACTTAGGAACTTTAGGACTACATCAACAACAGGGCTCGAAAAATTCACTCAACCGCTTGCATTTGCAAGTTAGATTAATTCAGGACGAGCTATTCTGCCCTTTCTGGCGTGTCGGAACACAAACTAACACTTGACCTCTGCCTCTGAAAGCAGAGGAAATGTGACAAGATAACAAGATTTAAAGGCATCTTTACTACTCACAAAGTAAATGAGCAAGAAAAATTATTTTAAATCTTGTAACTTGTCATATTTGCTCAGCTTTCAGAGTCAGATGTCAAGTGCATTTCAATTAGGTCGAGGAAATTTTGTAGGTTACTAGTCCTGCAGGTCTAGTGCATTTTTCAAGATTTTTCGAGCCCTGAACATGTTTTGGGCCCCACACACTCTGTGGGCCATACCCATGACTTAATTTTTTCAATTACATCTCTAGTTAGCATTGACCCCCCTAAACCCGTGCTCTGATCATTCTCTGATTTGTTTCCATCTCTCCACCCACAAGACTGAGAGCCAACTCTCTACAGGCCATAACAAATGATCTAGACAATGGCAAAAAGTTACCCCGCTGGCATGGGCTAAGGCACAAATGCCTCTCCTGCCCTCTGACATCGCTGATGTATACCTTGCGCTCTTGCACTTTAACATGTCTTTGAACTTGGCTTTTGACAAAATTGCCCTTTACAGCCATAGCAAAATTATTTCCCATAGACCTCATGCCCCTTGGCACATGCCCGACCTAAGGACTGAGAAAGCCTCTTGTAAAAGATTGGAAAGGAGATGGCATATGACTAATCTACCCGTTGATAAAAAAAAAAAACGATAAACTGGCCATAACTGTCTACGTTCGCAACATCAAGTGAGCCTGAAAAATTCATATTGCAAAAACAATTGATGAAGCTGAGAACTCCTCAAAAACTCTTTTTTAAATTCTTAATTCCTTCATAACCCCAGCGGCCTGCGCCTCAGATTCAATCCCATCTCAATCTCTTTGCAACGCCTTGGCGGATCATTTTGAGGGCAAAATCAAGGAGATTTACCTAAACTTCCCATCTATCATTCCTGAGCCACACGAGAGGCCTGCAGCTCCTTCTCCTCTTACTGACTCTACCATTAGTTTATGTAATTTCAAGGTAATCTCCCGAGAAATTACCTTCAACCTTCTAAGCTCTATGAACTCTGGCTCTCCTTCAGATGTTTGCCCTCCCACAGTCCTGTCGAATCTTGCTTTTGAACTGGCACCACAAATCTGTTCCCTAATTAATCTGTCAATTACTTCTGGGAAAGTACCCTTAGACTGAAAGGCGGCCCTGATGAGGCCCATTAAAAATGTAAAACATTTTACCCACTGATCTAGCTAACTATCTACTTATTTCCCTCCTCCCTTCGTTGGCTAAGTTACTGGAAAAACATCAATCGTCAACTGACAACCTGCCTCGAGACTAACAGGCTATTAGATAGCTCTCAGTCGGGCTTTAGCCCTCACCACAGTACTGAGACAGCCTTGCTTGCAGTTACAGACCACATTAAATGCTTGCTTGACACTAATGTCCCAACGATACTGATTTTGTTAGACTTGTCAGCAGCATTTGATACAGTATATCACCCGACTTCTTGATGAACTCCAGGATTTAGGGATCCATGGAATGGCCTTTAAATGGTTAGCGCATTTCCTGCCACAGAGATCCCAAATTATCATCCTCGCCCCTTCAGGCTCAGAACTATGCCACTGGCCTACAGAGTACCCTCAGGGCACTTGTCTGAGCCCTACGCTTTTTAATATTTATATGGCCCCCCTTGCTAAGATTGTCGAGTTTGAGATTATTTCATAGCTGATGACACACAGCTGCTTTTCTCTTTTGGCTCCAACCTATCCAAATCTAAAGTCTTATTCTCGTCCGGGATGCAGGGTACAGCCATTTGGATGTTGGAAAACCGACTACAACTCAACCCATCCGAAAACAGAAATTATGCTAATTGGACAAACTCAACTTCTTTGGGCTCCAGAGTGATGGCCAGCTGAGCTGGGCCCCATACCTTCACCCAAATTGGTAGTAAAAACCTTGGAGTCCACTTAGACCAATCTCTTTCTATGAAAGAACACACCGCGGCCACCACAGGGTCCTGCTTCCATGTGCTACGTCTGCTGAGAAGAGTCTTCCCTCTCTTACCACTCTCCTCAAGGAAAACCTTGGTTCAGGCCTTGGTAATCAGTCGCCTTGATTACATCAACTCACTCCTGGCTACCATCAAAGAGAATCTACTCCCTAAACTTCAGGTGGTCCAAAACACTGCCGCGTGCCTTGTTTACAACCTCCCTCCGTGCTCAGCTACAGCCCCACTTCTGCAGTCTCTACACTAGCTTCCGGTAAAAAAGTGAATCATTTTTAAATTATGCTGCCTAACCCACTGTGCTTTCCACGGCCATGGGCTTTTTTCTAGCTGCTACGCTTCTGCCCTACACTCCACTGAGACTTCTTAAGTCCCCAGGTTTAAGAAGGCAAGGACAGGCTGCATATCTTTCTCTTTCCTTGCCCTTCATCTTTGGAATAATCTGCCTTCGCAACTTCGTCTCTGTGAAAACCATTTCCTTTTTAGAATGGCGCTTAAGACCCATCTATTTTAGGTCAATGCTAGCCTGTCCTGCCCTGGTTTCGCGCCGAGATAGCCCTTTAGGGCTGATTCGAGCACGTAAATAAATTAAAATAACATAACAATGTGTTAGTAGCAGGGTAAGAGGGGATGTTATTCTTATTTTCTTTAGGAGAGGTTGGGATATCTCAAAGTAAAATAACACATAGTAAGTATTAGTATTATAAAAGCTGTACTTATTTTGTGAGCAGCAGCAACAAAGAAGGGAGAACACTGTGTATGGGGGTACTTTAGAGCCTATTAGAATGTTATTGAAGTTCTATATTCTTCAATTGTTGCTGCTCTGAGCTGGCAATAAAGGAGATTTGCATAATGTTAGCCGCCGTGTTATGCCATCAAATCTACTTGTCCTCCAAAACATGTCAGATCAGAGTCAGAAAATGCTTTATTCGATTTTAGAGAATAATTAAAATCATAAAAGCAGAATTAAAAAACAGTTTCATGTAAATAAAAAAATTCACAATACAAATTAAAAACATCTGTCCCGACTGTGCATCATTTTAGAGGTTTAGCCAATTATGCTTTTCCTTTTCCTCATAATACTTTTCAAAAGTTCAGTCATAATACCTATACAATACAAATTATCCAGTAGTTGTAAATAGAGGAAAGCCGGGCGACATTGCCGCCAGGTTTCTTGCTTCAGAAAGGGCATATTCCATCTTGCTCGTTCCTTAGAATAAAATGTACAAAAAAAGATCACATGCATTGTTGATTGTCTGGATATGTTATCACATGGACAATAACTAAGATCCCTGGACCAGTCATTGGCAACAGGAAATGTAACCAAACAATGGAAACTGTCAAACCTTAACCTAGTGAGGACGTATCTGTCATACCCTCCAATGCACCACACTAAGGGGCCTATTATGATTGCGGATTTCCCGCATCCTCTGGGCCGGCGGAAGCCCCCGCCGGCCCGGAGGATGCGGGAAAACCGCCGCGGAGCCTAGAAAGATCCACCGCCATATTAGGATGGCTGGTGGGTCTTGCATTCAGTCCGCAGCTTTTCCACCGCGGCGGAAAAGCTTTAACATGGCTGGCGGTGTCTATCAGACACCGCCAGCCATATTATGATGGTGTAAAATGTATGCTTTTCCGCGGCGGCTTTTCCGCCGTGGAAAAGCATACGGACCTTCACTTCGGGGGCCCGTTGCGGGCCCCCTGGGTGAAGGGGGGGTGTGGGGTGCACATAGGGGGTACCTATGGTACCCCCCTGCATTTGCGTGAACAAAGCAGCAGGCACTGCGCGGTGCCTGCAGCTTTGTGCACGCAAATGCGGTGCATGCATTTTTAACATTGCGGCGGGTGAAGCTGCACCCGCCGCAATGTTAAAGATAGAGGATGTGACCGCCACCCTGGCGGTCACATCCTAATCTCCTACTCTGGGGTCGCGGACGGACTCAAGTCCGTCCGCAATCCTAATCGTCCCCTAAGTAAGGTTGAATAAGAATGACTGGCCAGGGTCAATTGATGCTGGATCACCAAACTTTCTTAATTTCCACCACAATTCTAAGAGACTCAAGATGTGTCAGACATAAGATTTTAAACTCTTTCCTTGATGTAGAGCACATAGTATCAGATTAGTATAAAAATCAATTCTACCCAGATCTTTAAAAAATATTTTTACATGATTCAGCCAGGGGATTTTTTTAACCTGATCTAATCTCATTGAATCCTTGATAATTTCTCGATTCAGTCCCAAACTGGGGGAGGTCCAAACTCTATGCCAAAGCATGATTGGTTGCATTTTAATAACATCAGATATATAAGAGATCCCCAATTCGCTTTGGCAATTATATACAGATGTGCTCTGGGGGACAGCTAAAATAAACCTTAAAAAAGCATTTGTGACCAGCTGGATTGAGGAAATATATATATAAAAAAAAACTCCTGCCCCATATATTGCGGTGCTTAAGCGTTTTGCGCGGAAAATTTTTAGGAGGATCTCCGGGGGCCTTTTGCCCATTTTTTTCGAGAAATTCATTAGCGCCGCGGTTGACCTCTTAAAAAGAAGGGTCCTACTCTTAACCGCCAGTCCCCAGGAACCTGCCTCCTCAAATAAAACACCAAGATAAGAAAACATTTTAACTTGTTCTCCCCTTCCACTCCCGGGTGGCATGCTTCTACATTTGACTTTCCCCTTCCCACAAGTCATCACAAACATTTTATTTACATTTAGTTTCAGAACACGGTTGTCCATAAAATCAATATAGGCAGCGAGGGCTCTCGGTAGTCCAATCTGTGTTCTCGCCATTAAAACGGCATTGTCTGCTTAGAGAAGGGAGATCGGCTCGGCTTGTTGTTAATTTGTGGGGGGTCTCTCGCCCTGGCCGCCAGTTCCTCCTCCAACACATTAGTATATAATGTGAAAAGGAACAGGGCCAGGATGCAGCCTTGTCTAACGCCCCTCTCTACGCGGAACAGCTTTGTGCATTCCCCCTTTAATCCCACAATCTACTATGGGCAACACAATCAAAGGCGGAGGTAAGGTCAACAAATACCACATAAAACTTCCCTGCCTTTGCTTGGGACTACTTCCCCATTAAAATAGAAAGATTTAAAACCTGCTCGATTGTGCCCATCCCCTCCCTAAAACCATATTGGACCGGGCTTAAAATGTTATTATCTTCTCCCCTCGTTTGGAGTCTATTCAGAACGACCCTTCCTGCTATTTTCAGGAGCAAATGTAAAAGGGATATGGGTCGATAGCAAGCATGAACAAGGCGGCAACGCCGAAACGCGTCTAAGCAGACACTGATCGAGAAATAAAAAAGTTTGGATTCAGACCCACGGAGTCAGCGCCTTCTTCAATCGCATGAGTTTGGTTTAAAGGAATATATATATATATATATATATATATATATATATAGATATTACCTACTGGCGGTCGCCAGTAGGTATATATAGTTAGGATTTTTTCTCTATGGGATTTTTGAAAATTCTATGTCTAATAACTTTGCCGTTTGTGGACGGAATTGGCTGAAATTTTCAGGAAAATGGCACATTTTGTTTCTGAGCAGCCTTTGAAAATTTGGGGGGGGTTCGTCAAGGGGGGGCCGAGAAAAAAGGGGGGTCCCAAAACGCGTTTTTCCCATGTTAATTTCCATAGGGCGGTTGGCCTCACTTTTAGACCGAACGGCTGAATGGATTTGCACGAAACTTGGCAAAATTGTAGGGACTGGTAGCCCGATGTGCCTTTTGTAGGTCTCAATATATGTGCTCCAGTGGATTTTGAGAAATTAACGTTTAAAAAAAGATATATATCTGTAAGCGCGGACCGGGCAGCGGCCTAGGACGCGTACTTTTCGCGCAACGGAGCTTTGTGAAGCGAAGCTGATTGGTTCTCCGGCGTCTGTCAACATTCCAAACAGTCCGTAGTGGCCGCAAACAGTCCGTAGTGGCCGCCATCTTGTCTCTCGGTAGGATCGAGAGACAAGAGGAGGCCAAAGCGAAGGGGTAAATGACCATAAGGGGGAATAGTAGATCCTCGCTGACCCCCTAGGTTTGATGTGGAGGTTTTAAAAGGGCCCCGCGGGGCAAAAAAAAAAAATTATAATAATAATCTTACGGCTGAATGGATTTGCACGAAACTTGGCAAAATTGTAGGGACTGGTAGCCCGATGTGCCTTTTGTAGGTCTCAATATATGTGCTCCAGTGGATTTTGAGAAATTAACGTTTAAAAAAAGATATATATCTGTAAGCGCGGACCGGGCAGCGGCCTAGGACGCGTACTTTTCGCGCAACGGAGCTTTGTGAAGCGAAGCTGATTGGTTCTCCGGCGTCTGTCAACATTCCAAACAGTCCGTAGTGGCCGCAAACAGTCCGTAGTGGCCGCCATCTTGTCTCTCGGTAGGATCGAGAGACAAGAGGAGGCCAAAGCGAAGGGGTAAATGACCATAAGGGGGAATAGTAGATCCTCGCTGACCCCCTAGGTTTGATGTGGAGGTTTTAAAAGGGCCCCGCGGGGCAAAAAAAAAAAATTATAATAATAATCTTACGGCTGAATGGATTTGCACGAAACTTGGCAAAATTGTAGGGACTGGTAGCCCGATGTGCCTTTGCTAGGTCTCAATATATGTGCTTCAGTGGATTTTGAGAAATTAACGTTCAAAAAAAGATATATATCTGTAACAGCGCACCGCTTCGCGTACTTTTCGCGTTACGGAGCTTTGCGAAGCGAAGCTGATTGGCTCTCCGGTGTCTGTAAACATTCCAAACAGTCCGTAGCGGCCGCCATCTTGTCTCTCGGTAGGATCGAGAGACAAGAGGAGGCCAAAGCGAAGGGGCAAATGACCATAAGGGGGCATAGTAGATCCTCGCTGATCCCCTAGGTTTGATGTGGAGGTTTTAAAAGGGCCCCGCGGGGCAAAAAAAATAAATAATAATAATAATCGAACGGCTGAATGGATTTGCACGAAACTTGGTAAAATATTAGGGACTGGTAGCCCGATGTGCCTTTGCTAGGTCTCAATATATGTGCTTCAGTGCATTTTGAGAAATTAACGTTCAAAAACAAGATATATATCTGTAACAGCGCTCCGCTTCGCGGAGATAAAATTATATCTGTATTACCTAGCTGTTGCTAACACCAGTTAGCGACGGCTAGTAGGAGATAGCGACCATCTTGGGCCCCACTTTGCATGTGAGTGATATTTATCACTAATGACATGCAAAGTGGGCATGCCAAGATGTTAGCGACTGGAAACAGTCGCTAACATCGCTATCTCCTATTATCAACTTTTGGAAATATTCGAGATAAGCGCGAATATCTCCAAAAAGTAACAGCTGCCCTGAGCAGTTCTTAGCCATGTTATCCTATGGGAGGTGGATAACATGGCTAAGAGGATTAGCTCGGTAATGCATGAATATCGCTGAGTTTTCAGCGATATTAATGCATTGCGGTCGGTTTTTATCGTATTTGCGATAAACTTTGATAATAGCAAGGTTTATCTGCGATAATTTCTGACGGTAAAAAAATCTTTGCAATGCATCGTTAGGGATAAATATCGCTTAACTTTGGTAATATGCCCCAACGTCTGTTAACGTTCGATTCGAAGGAAATCAGGAAGTGTTGAAAAACATTGTCTGCGCCATCTTGTCTTTTTTCAAATGCCACACTTTTGTCGTGCACGGCAGCCATTTTAGATGCCTTGACCAGACCCACTCTGTGCACGCTGTCGATCCTTAGCATGGCTCCCCACCCTCGCAAGCATCTCCCCCAGGCAGTGGTCACCCCCGCTCTCTGTCTTATGCATGGGTAATAAACCTCCCCCCATCTGCGCTGCTCTTTCCTGAGAATCACACCCTGTGCCCGCCCGACACCTCCCTTTCGCCCTATTCACTACTGCACCCTCTGACACTCCTTTTCCTCTGTGTCCGATTGTCCAGGCTGGTCCTAGGGTATCAGCTAGCCCTGCAGATGTAGTTTATGGCCACAGCTGTAAAGATTCACCCCTCTTCAAAGGAGTTATAGTAGATCAAGGCCCACACTCGATGAGATCCGTCACAGCAGAAGCGTTGCTATTATCTGAAAACCATCCTGTATTGTGATTGGGGAGGGGACCGAGCGTGAAGCGGAAGATTCCAGGGATGACTCTTTGTACATCAAAGTTTTTACAATTATGTGTCACATTAAAAATATATAGCACTCCGACAAAGTAGTAAGATTATAAAACTTTAATAATTTATAAATATATACAAGAAAACAAAAATAGTAATAACATATAAACATTTTTAGGGAAAAACAACGAAGTAGCGGTCGGCTGTGCGAATAGTCCCAACGCAGCACAACGTCCAGATTTCCGGCGTGGGGCGGGTCATCAGTAGCAAACTGTTGTGCGAATAGTTCCAAGGCAGCAGAACGCGCTGAAATCTAGATGACACGAAAGTGATGTCTAGTAAGTTGCCACCCAGCAAATAACGGCGTGGGGCGTCGCGGGGGGTGGGTCTTCAGTAGCAAACTGTTGTGCGAATAGTTCCAAGGCAGCAGAACGATGGCACCAAGGTGATGTCCAGTAAGTTGCCGCACTGGTTTTGGTATCCTACAATGCTGCTCCGAATAACGGCGTGGGGCGCCCCGGGGGAGGCGGCGTGAACGGGCCTCTCCAGGTGGAGTGTCATCTGTTGTAGTGGGGCGCCCCTTTACCGTTTCAGTTGCCATTCCGTCCGTTTTTGGTCCACTGTGTCAAAAGCCGCAATTCAGCTGAGTTGCGCCCACTCTTGCGGTGCAGCGATAGGCGGCTGTCACAGGACTCTCAAAATGGCGGCAGGCTCTTTCCTTTTTGGGCCTGGTCCACTGAAATGGCCCTGGGACACCTTGGAAATCGGACGCTTGTCTGCTAGGTCTTGGACCCCATTCTCGAAAGCGTCCCCTCCGCCTTGAGAATTCATCAAAAGTTTTGGGGGCCCCGACTCCTGCAGGCTTCTGGTGGGGAGCGGCTGCCATGATTGCTCGCGGAATGACTACGACGGAGCTACGAGATGGTGGTGCTCTCATGCTGACGCCAGCTTCAGTCTGAAACATCCAGAAACAAGGTGGGGCTTTCATCGTTTGGAAAAAAAAAAAGTTTTCATCCAATGAAAAGTGTTGTTTTTAGGTCATATGATCAAGCCTTCCATCATTAGGAAACCAAAAGTAAAATGAACCAATGAAAAGTTTTATAAACAAGTTACATGACCTGTTATGCGGCATAGGGTATAAAATGCGGAGAAAATACGTTGGCACGTGAGGCGGCGTCAGTAGCGGACCGATGTGCGAATAGGCCGAAGGCAGCACAACGCGCCAAGATCCGGATGGCACCGAGGTGGTGTCCAGCAAGTTGCAGCACTGGTGTGGCCATCCTACAATGTTGAAAGTCGGCGTGGGGCGCCCCGTTGGCCTGTGAGTTTGCGTCAGTAGCGGACCGATGTGCGAATAGGCCGAAGGCAGCACAACGCGCCAAGATCCGGATGGCACCGAGGTGGTGTCTAGTAAGTTGCCGCACTGGTGTGGCCATCCTACAATGCTGAAAGTCGGCGTGGGGCGCCCTGTTGGCCTGTGAGATGGTGTCAGTAGCGGACTGATGTGCGAATGGGGCCAAAGGCAGCGCAACAATATTTTCTGACGAGAAGACACCACAAGGCGCTGAGATGCCAAGATCCGGATGGCACCGAGGTGATGTCTAAGTTGCGGACTGATGTGCGAATGGGGCCAAAGGTAGCGTAACAATATTTTCTGTATGGAAGATACCACTAGGCGTTGAGATGCCAAGATTCGGATGGCACCGAGGTGATGTCTAGCAAGTTGGTGTGGTCATCCTACAATGCTGAAACTCGGCGTGGGTCGCCCCATTAGCCTGTGAGATGGCGTCAGTAGCGGACCGATGTGTGAATAGGCCGGAACCAGCACAAGGCGCCAAGATCCGGATGGCACCGAGGTGGTGTCATAGTTGAGAGTTCTGAGCAGCGCTTGTAACACTGTCTGAAGCTTATTTGCACCTGCTGCAGCTTCACTATTGCCCTGGTGTGGCCTAAGATCGCCCATGACATAGGCGGCCACCTCCCGGGGTCCGGCGGAACTTTTTTCCTTTTCCTTTCTGCATCTTGTCCCAAATTCGTTTGACCTGAAGACACGACCAGGTCCCTGAATGTGTGCAGGGGGACGCTATTGATTGAATCAAAATGGCGGCTTCACACAAAGCTGACTCAAGCGTTTTCTGGTGGTTTCATAGTTGAGAGGCACTTCATCTGCAGTGGGGCGCCGAGATCCGGATGGCACCGAGGTGATGTCTAGCAAGTTGCTGTGCTTGTGTGGTCATCCTACAATGCTGAAACTCGGCGTGGGTCGCCCCATTAGCCTGTGAGATGGCGTCAGTAGCGGACTGATGTGCGAATAGGCCGAAGGCAGCACAACGCGCCAAGATCCGGATGGCACCGAGGTGGTGTCCAGCAACTTGCCGCACTGGTGTGGCCATCCTACAATGCTGCGCCGAAAGTCGGCGTGGGGCGCCCCGTTGGCCTGTGAGTTCGCGTCAGTCAGTGGGGGCTGTTTGAGGATCTGACTGCATTGGAAAGCAATGTGATGCTGTGCGTCGCCCCCAAGATGGAGGTTCCTCGGCGGCAGTGGGGCGCCCCTTGGTGTTTCACTCGCTATGCAGCTGAGTTGCGTGCGCACTTGTGGCGAATAGGCCGAAGGCAGCACAACGTGCCGAGATCTGGATGGCACCGAGGTGGTGTCCAGCAATTTGCCGCACTGGTGTGGCCATCCTACAATGCTGCGCCGAAAGTCGGCGTGGGGTGCCCCGTTGGCCTGTGAGGTGGCGTCAGTAGCGGACCGATGTGTGAATAGGCCGGAACCAGCACAAGGCGCCAAGATCCGGATGGCACCGAGGTGGTGTCATAGTTGAGAGTTCTGAGCAGCGCTTGTAACACTGTCTGAAGCTTATTTGCACCTGCTGCAGCTTCACTATTGCCCTGGTGTGGCCTAAGATCGCCCATGACATAGGCGGCCACCTCCCGGGGTCCGGCGGAACTTTTTTCCTTTTCCTTTCTGCATCTTGTCCCAAATTCGTTTGACCTGAAGACACGACCAGGTCCCTGAATGTGTGCAGGGGGACGCTATTGATTGAATCAAAATGGCGGCTTCACACAAAGCTGACTCAAGCGTTTTCTGGTGGTTTCATAGTTGAGAGGCACTTCATCTGCAGTGGGGCGCCGAGATCCGGATGGCACCGAGGTGATGTCTAGCAAGTTGCTGTGCTTGTGTGGTCATCCTACAATGCTGAAACTCGGCGTGGGTCGCCCCATTAGCCTGTGAGATAGCTGTTCTTTGGATTTGGGCCTGGTCCACTAAAATGGCCCTGGGACACCTAAGAACTCGAACGCTCGATTTTTTTTTCCTTTCCTGTACATGCAAAAAAAGGTAAATGCCCGGTATGTTACACGCTTCATCTGCCACGATGAACTCTCCAGAGGAAACGAAAAAATATATAGTTGTGGTAACTATACCATGCATCGTCATATGGAGAGGTGGCACCAATTAATTATAGTGCTGCATAAAAGAGAGATTTGGAGGAGAACCCCTGACCTGCTAGTACATTCATCAAAGAAGTGGCACTGAGAGCTTCAGAGGCAAGGGAAACGGTCCCAAATATTTAGAAGAACTTTGGAAAGATTAAAATGACATGTTTAGATTGTGGTAAATTAATTTCATGTGGGCAGATGAGTGTTACTCTAATAAATACAGCATATGAACATCATCATAGTCGATGGTTGGTAGAGACATTTTGACTATATCCTGGACCTGCCCGTCCTCGCCCAAAATGGCGCCGGAATAAATGGGACTCGTAACTCCTTGTTGTGTACTGGTTGCAGAACCTTGAAATCACGAGATACGTATGCAGTTTTGAAGCACATGGCGGGCGGGGACGAGAATTGATTGAATATTTCGACATCCCTATTGATATTAAGTTCTGATGTGTTATTGATTACTGTACTGTTGAAAGTTCGAATTAACGTCACCCATGGTACTTGCCCGCAAATGTATATCTAGATAATTTTATTGTAACTGGCTCTGTCGTATTTTAATTATAAAATGTACGTCCACCGATTCCATAACTGTTAGACACCTTAGTTCTTGCAACCTAATGGCCCGCCCGTTACGTTCCTCTACAGTGTAAATGTCTACTCATCACATACGATTACAGTTTGCTCCGTGGCCGGCCCACGTGGTTATAGGCTCGTATTTGTATAATGAAATTTTCACAATAAAGGTTTTTAAAAGAAAACATGGTAGTAGTATATACATTGGTAAAGTTTGTAATAATAGTCACTGTTTTAGAATCATTAAAAGGCAAGTGAAATAAAGCAGACCAATTACATGAAGGGTAAAAGGTATAATACGAAGGAACGCAGTAAAGATAAATGGTCAAGGGCTGTTGTGTTTTCTATTCCTGCAACATAAAGTGATCGATAAGAATCTCATATTCAGGCGTATCGGCGACTAAGACAGCAGGTCGACCCTCTTTTGCTCAACGGCTCCATCATGGGACGAAGAAACGCTCTTTTTCTCGAAAAAAGAATATATTTTACTTGCAGGACAGTTGTAAAATTTCCGGGAAAGTACATTAGCCTGGAACATTATAACATATATTTAAGAAAAAATAATGTTCGGAAGTAATGAAAAGCGTAATTTTTAGGTCATATGAGCAAGCCTTTCATCATTACAATAAGAAAAGTAAAATGAACCAATGAAAAGTTTTATTAACAAGTCACATGACTTGTTATGCTTACGTTACGCGCTGCGCGCCCCGGATGACTTCCGGATGCGCTAACGCGGCGCGTCATATGACGCATTACGCGACAACGCAGGTCCAGAATATAGTCAAAATGTCTCCACCAACCAGCGGTCGGAACACAACCCCTTTCAGCAGGCTAAATAGTTCTGTTAAATGAGAACAGAAGGGACAGGCAACAAGAACCATCAGTGAAAGAGGGGAGGGCTAGTTCTTCTCTACCGGGTTACATTGGGGCGCTACCGGAACTGATCGAATTGGTAGTCTACAGTGTTTCTGGATGTTTCAGACTGAAGCTGGGGTTAGCATGAGAGCAGCATCATTTCGTAGCTCCGTCGTGGCCATTCCGCAACCAATCATGGCAGCCGCTCTTTATCGTTATTTTGGGCGGGGTGGGTGGCGGAGCCGAGCTGTTTTGCAGCCATCATTGTGTGGAGTTCAGTTCATCTCACTAGTTTTGTATTTGTCATGAGGGGTTGTTCCTAATGTTTCTATTTTAGCGAGGTCAAAAAGAGATCCCATTAGTGGCCTACTGATTTTGCTCGATTCCTTTTCTTTTTTTTTACACGATTTTTCGTTATCTGCAAAGACTAAACAGAGTATTGCGACTCTGTGTTTGTTTGTAAATAGAGAATGAACCAAAGAGAACTAATTCTAAAACAGTAAATACTTGGATAACAATCAATCAAATGGAGAGAGAAGCAGGCACGACGGATTACAACGGGGGCAAAGGCCTGCGTTAACTACCTTTCACTATCTGCAAAGAGAGAGTACTCCTAATAGAAATGAGGGGGGGGGGGCACCATTCAAAGCAGATCAGTGTGCATAAACACGAAAATGTTTTCACTTACCACGTACTTGACATTCGACAGCTTATGATATTTGCTATTAAAAAACCATTGAAATTCACTGAAAAAACCATAGGTTATAGACCATATATAGTTAGGAATTAGCATTTACAAAACCTTGAAAATTCACTGAAAAAACCATAGGTTATAGACCATATATAGTTAGGAATTAGCATTTAAAAAACCTTATTTTACTCACACAAAACCATTGAAATTACATATATAGTTAGTTGCACTAACTATATATCGCGCACCTGCAATCCACTGCTGATGATGTCACATATTACATCATTCATGACATGGTCAGTGACATCACTGATGACATCACTGATGACATCTCAAATGACATCACTGATGACATCACTGATGACAACATCCAGTGACTGTATGTTTCTGTAAAGTTAAAATGTGTCTTACATATTGAAGAATGAGTGGAAGTATAAGTGTCTGGACAAAGGATTTAGTAGGTGCATGACTGAATGCATGAGTGAGTGATTAAATGTGTCTCACTGAGTGCATGGGTTAGTGACTAAAGTGTCTTAATTTGTGCATCATTATGTCTGTTGTTCTGTAAACTGCTGCATGTTTTGATCAGTAGCTATATAATTAACTATATGGGTTACTGATTGATTGTCCAAGTATTTGTATGGGAGACTGAGTGTGTGTGTGGCTGGCTGGGAGGTGTGTGACTCTGTGCAGATCAATGTGTACTTGTATCAATGATTGTATAACAAGGTAAGTATGTGTTAGTATATGTTTGAAAATGTAAGGTGCTCTATGTTTAACTGTATAGACAAGAAAATGGAAGTGTCATTGATTCTTTACAGGACTGACTAGGTGTGTGAGTAACTCCATGGATGAGTGGCAGACTGTGAGTGTCTGTATAGGTGTATGAGTGCATATGATAGTGTTGTAAAGATGAGTGATTGTATGTATGAATGATAGTATGGGTGAATGAGTGAAGGTGTGTGTAGACGTAGGAATCAGTGAGTGCGTATGTAGTAACTAGTATTGGTGTGTCAATGGTTTCAAAAATTATATTCTGTATTTAACACTGGGTGAAACAGAGGTTATATTAAAATGTGAGGAGATGCATTGTATTGTCATATGAATGATATCATCAGTGATGTGGTCATTGATGTCAAATGAGATGTCATCAGTGATGTCATCAGTGATGTCATTTGAGATGTCATCAGTGATGTCATCAGTGATGTCACTGACCATGTCATGAATGATGTAATATGTGACATCATCAGCAGTGGATTGCAGGTGCGCGATATATAGTTAGTGCAACTAACTATATATGTAATTTCAATGGTTTTGTGTGAGTAAAATAAGGTTTTTTAAATGCTAATTCCTAACTATATATGGTCTATAACCTATGGTTTTTTCAGTGAATTTTCAAGGTTTTGTAAATGCTAATTCCTAACTATATATGGTCTATAACCTATGGTTTTTTCAGTGAATATATATATATATAGAACACCAATGCTGACCACAAAAGTAATCAGCGGGACACATGCTCCGGGCTCATATGAAGGAATTTATTGGCAAAATTGCAGTCGCTTCCTGAAGTCTGTGAAGGATAGTGGCAGACGCGTTTCTGGCCCCAATGGCCGTCCTCAGTGCCAACTCCACAAGTAAAACAAAGTTCCCAGCGCCTTAGAGATTGCCTCAATATCCGCAAGCTCTTGGCTCCTCCTCCTCCAGGTGAGTTCAATTAAAGCGTTGCACCTCCCAGGCGCACTGCCTGATGGAACTTGCAGTCCACGAGGTCCCGTATACACAGTGTATGGGACAACAGACTCACTTTCGTGCCCCCAATTGCTTGGTGTTTACTGCATTGTCCACCGCAGCGATCCTGGGCACATTATTCCGGCCATACCTTCACACAAGCCCTTGTCAGGCAGCGCAATGCCACCTCCTCTCTCCCCTTCGCGTAAACACACACCAGCTGGCAAGTACCTCTGCTTGGGGGGGCGCCGCGTTGTGTTTCTCACATCATACCACCAGTTCAGCTGATCACGCGGAGCTCCAGACCGAGAGGGCGTGCCACTGCCGGTAACAGCCATCCCCGGCTACACATACAACACCAATGCTGACCACAAAAGTAATCAGCGGGACACATGCTCCGGGCTCATATGAAGGAATTTATTGGCCAAATTGCAGTCGCTTCCTGAAGTCTGTGAAGGATAGTGGCAGACGCGTTTCTGGCCCCAATGGGGGCCAGAAATATATATATATATATATATATATATATATATATATATATATATATATATATATATATATATATATATATATATATATATATATATATTACCTACTGGTGGTCGCCAGTAGGTAGTTATAGTTAGGACCTAGTTTCCATAGGAAATCCGCAACATTCTATTGGGAATAACTTTGGCGTTGATGGACGGAATTGGCTGAATTTCTCCAAGAAAATGGCCAGCTCCGCTCCGCTCCTTCCCTGAAAGTTTGGGGGGGATTCGTGAGGCGGGGGCCGAGATAAAAGGGGGGTCCCAAAACGTGTTTTCCCCATGTTAATTTCCATAGGGCAGTTGGACTCACTTTTAGCCCGAACGGCTGAATGGATTTCCACCAAACTTGGCAAAATTGTAGGGACTGGTAGCCCGATGTGCCTTTGCTATGTCTCAAGATATGTGCTCCAGTGGATATTGAGTAATTTAAGGTAAAAAAAATATATATATCTATAAGCGCGCCCCGGTACGCGTACCGGGTCGCGCACCAGCGCGCTACGCGAGTTCGCGAGCGGAAAGCTGATTGGCTCTCGGGTGTCTGTGAACATTCCAAACTGTCCGGAGCGGCCGCCATCTTGTGTCTCGGTAGGATCGAGATACAAGAGATGGCAAAAACAAAGGGGGAAATGACCAAAAGGGGTCAGGGTAGACCCCCCCGACCCTCTAGGTTTGATGTGGGGGCCATAAAAGGGCCCTGCAGGGCAAAAAAAAATGTATTTATTTTTTCGATTTTCACGGGGGAGCGCCCGGTGCGCGCACCGGGGAGCGTACCGGGGAGCGTACCATGGAAAAAAAAAGAATGACAGAGTTTTTAAAAAATGTAGCATTTTTTTTATAAATTGGAGGTAGTTCTAAAAAGAACTGTTTTTTTTATTCTTTTTGTTTTATATTTTTTAATTGTTTTTGAACATTTTTTACTTTTTTTGTATTTTTTATGGGGACAAACAAAAAACAGGGAATTGTAAACGGCTCAACTGGAGCAAAAAAGATCAGGAAAAAATTAAGGTTTCTTTCTGCAGTTGTGGTTGTCTCCAGCACGGTTGATGAGTTTGAAGCTTTGCTCCCCATAGGAAATTGTAGTCCCGCAAAATATACAAACTATTTTGTAATCTCCAAACTGGCGTTGGATGTTTGGGACCATCTCCCTTGTCTCTGGACCCGATGGAGTGGGTTGTTTGCTTTTGGAGGTGCTCGGAGAAGATTGGGGAGGGTTTCTGGTCAGTTCTCTGACCTCTGCCGCAGCATAGTTGTTTGGATGCCTGCGTTGCATGTGGCGAAGCATTGTATGGTTCCCAAATGAATATTTTTTTGCAGGGTTCCCCCTGGAAAGTACAGGGCCACAGATGAGACATGTCACTTTTGCAGCATTTACTTTCTTTGCACCCCTTGGGATTTTAAAAAACTCCCACACAAAGTGCTCCTTCGGTTTATATGGGGTATTATCTTCAGGCAGGAACTGTCTCTCCTCCTCCTCCTCCTCCTCCTCTTCTTCTTCACCACCAATGTGTACAAGACAGTAAGTATGTGTTAGTCTATGTTTAAATAAGCAAGGTTTTGTGTGTATAACTGTATAGTTGTGGAAATGGGAGTGTGATTGATTCTTTACATGACTGACTAGGTGTATGAGTAACTCCATGGATGAGTGGCAGTGTGTGAGTCTCTGTATAGGTGTATGAGTGTATATGTTGGTCTGTATGTATGAAAGATTGTATGGGTGAATGAGTGGATGTGTGTGTAGACCTAGAAATCAGTGAGTGCGTATGTGGTAAGTGGTTTTACTGTGTCAATGGTTTCAGGAATGGTAGTTTGTATTTAACACTAGGTGTATTATGTGTTAGATTAGAGTGCGAGGAGGTGTATTGTATTATCACATGGATGATGTCATCAGTGATGTCATCAGTGATGTCATTTGAGATGTCATCAGTGATGTCATTTGAGATGTCATCAGTGATGTCATCAGTGATGTCACTAACCATGTCATGAATGATGTAATATGTGACATCATCAGCAGTGCATTGCGGGCGCGTGAGTTATAGTGAGTCCGACTAACTATAACGTGGGAATTTCAATGGTTTTATGTCAGTAAAATTTCCAGCTAACTATAACTGGTGTGAAACCAATGGTTTTTTCAGTTCTTCGTGTTTGCTCTTTGCCATCCTTTCATTATGACATTTTTGTTATATCCTCTGTTCTCCTCTGTTCAAGAACAGAGGATATAACAAAAATGTCACAAAGAACCGAAAAGATGCCTTGACCACTAAACAGGAAATAAAAAACACAGTGGGAGATCAAAAACCTGAGGAAAGGAAAGGGAGACTGGTTTTAGATTACACCAGAGAATCAAGACAAATTGTAAATATAATGAGGAAAAACTGGAAATTATTACAATTAGATCAAACAACTGGAAAAATAATGGGTAACCATCCTCTTGTCACATTCCGAAGAGCGAGGAATTTGAAAGATAGACTGATACAGAGTCATTTTCAAGACCATACGAAAAAGAAAAAAGGAATTCAATGGCTTAATACCAAAGGATTTATAAAATGTCAACATTGTAAGGTGTGCCAAATTGCTATAAACAAAAAGGAAGTAATGCTACCCAACAAAAAGATGTGGCAAATAAGACAATTGATTGACTGTATGAGCACTCATGTGATATATGTGATCGGATGCCCGTGCTCTTTAAAGTACATTGAAAGCACAAAAAATGAATTCAAAAAACGCATTCTAGAGCACATTAGAGCAACTACGAACAAAGATAGGAGCAACGCAGTCGCGAAACACATGGAGCTGGCCCACAATAGCGATTGGAAACTCCTAAAGACATATGCACTTGAATGTATTCTACCACATGAAAGAGGTGGAGATCAGGAGAAACAACTTAGATGCAGAGAATCGAGACAAATCCTGAATTTCCGAACAATGACCCCATGGGGTTTAAACCAGAGTGAAGAACTTTATGTACATTTATAAATCTTCCTTACCTTTGGTCTCTTGGGGGGGGGGGTTTGGTTTACAACAATGAACTTTTGAACGAAGAAATGAGACAACAGAACAAACATCAGGTTTTTTTTAGAAAAATGTAAATAATTGAATGTAGTTATAATGAAAAAAATGTTTCTTTTGAATTCATGAAATGTACAGGGAATACTATTGCTATATACGGCCTTGTATAGTACAAGACAAACGAGTCAATACGCAATAATCGAAAGTGTTGTTTGCATTATATCATTATTTGCCCTTGAATTATTATTTAAAGAATGGAATTTTCCTTTAATTTGCATTACTTTACTTAAGCCCACCGGAGGGCATGATTAAATGTGATTCAAGCTTCTTATGAGGCAATCTTATCATGATGATCAATGTATGCAATAATGACTGTGCCCACCAGAGGGCTTACAAGGAAAACTCCGAAAGTTTTTTGATGAATTTCGTCACAAATTGAAATAGGGCAAAGTATACGGAAATGTTTAGAAATATACGTTTTTGGAGTATTGACAAAATATATGAGGCAATATATTTATTGATGGCCGATATTTACTATGGGTTAAACGTATATGTACAGGTTTTCATGGTAAACAAGGAAATGAAAAAAAAAAAAATGAACTACATCTCCCATCTCACTTCCTGTGGGCGCACAGGAAGTGAGATCAGCATCAGATTTTGTGGCGGGTCCTTCGAAAATATAGGAGGGGTTTGTACACTAGTTACTTTTACCGTGAACAAGCAACTGTGGGTTGCGAAACGCGTTGGTTTGTAACTTTTTTGCTGAAACTTTGACTATTAAATCGAAAAGATTTGGGAAGAAACTCCTTGTGAGTGCGGACTTTTTCTCTGATTTCAAGGGATTTGTGCAAATATATATATATATATATATATATATATATATATATATATATATATATATATATATATATATATATATATATATATATATATATATATATATATATATATTCACTGAAAAAACCATAGGTTTCACACCAGTTATAGTTAGGAATTAGCATTTAAAAAACCTAGTAAATTCACTGAAAAAACCATAGGTTTCACACCAGTTATAGTTAGCTGGAAATTTTACTCGCATAAAACCATTGAAATTCCCACGTTATAGTTAGTTGGACTCACTATAACTTGCGCGTGCAATGCACTGCTGATGACGTCACATATTACATCACTCATGACATGGTCAGTGACATCACTCATGACATCACTGATGACACCATCCAGTGAATGTGTGTCTTTCTGAAAAATAAATATGAGTTATATATGTATATGTAAAAGTTGATGGAAGAATAAATGTTTAAATACGTGTTTACATGTTTTAAAAATAAAAATTGATTGGTTAACTGGCTTATTAAGTGTATCTTAGTGAATACATATATTAGTGAGAAATATTTAAATATATGTATTAGTGTTTCACTTTGTGTATAAGTGGCTGCATGGGTTGGTGAGTAGCTACATGTGTATGTATATGGGTTATTACATGTTTTTCTTAGTATCAGTATGAGTGTTTGTATGGTTTGGTGGGGGTATTACCTAGCACATAGATGCATGAATGACTGACTCTCTCTTTGTATGTGTTTTAAAGACAGAATATGTGCAGGACTGTATGGGTGGATGAGTGTGTATATGTGTGTGTTAGTGAGTGAATGAGTGTCTCACTAGTGTCTTTATCAGTAACTACATATGTATTAATCTAGTATATGTGAATATTGATGTATATAAGTGAGTATATGTGAGAGTAAGAGATTGTAAGAGTTCCTGTTTAAATTAGTATGTGTTTCTATAAGTGATTGTTTAAGAGAGTAAGTATGTGTAAGTTTCTTTAGAAGTAAAGTGGTAGTGTGTGTATAGCTGTATATGCAAATAAATGGATGGTTTATAGTTTATTTGCATGTGTGAGTATGTGTCAGAGTATGTTTTAGATGACTGTCGGTGTGTAACAGGATGTATAGGTGTATCACTACATATGATGAGTGAGTATATGTATGAGTGACTATATAGAACTGTTGGTGAATAAGTGGATGTGTATATAGATGGTGGAATTATTGAATTGGTTGTTGTTACTGGTATGGGTATCTCCATTTTTTTGAAAATTTTAGTTTCTATTATGGAATATGTGCTTCAAGGGTTACATTACAGTGAAAGGAGGTCTGTCACTCTGTCACAAGGATGGTGTCATCAGTGATGTCATGAGTGATGTCACTGACCATGTCATGAGTGATGTAATATGTGACGTCATCAGCAGTGCATTGCACGCGCAAGTTATAGTGAGTCCAACTAACTATAACGTGGGAATTTCAATGGTTTTATGCGAGTAAAATTTCCAGCTAACTATAACTGGTGTGAAACCTATGGTTTTTTCAGTGAATTTATTAGGTTTTTTAAATGCTAATTCCTAACTATAACTGGTGTGAAACCTATGGTTTTTTCAGAGAATTTCAAAGGGTTTTTAATAGCAAATCTCTATAGGTATGAAATGTAATATTTTTTATAATGAATTTTATATTGTATAATTATGTAATACTATTTTTTTAATGTTTATTTTATTATTTTTTTTCCGCCCTGGAGCGCTCCTGGGGCGCGTACCGATGCGCTCACCGGTGAGCGCAGTGTTACGGCGCGCCCCGGGGCGCGTACCGGTGAGCGTCCCGTTAGCGCTATTGCCGTGAACGAAAACAACATCGTGACGTTTCGCGTAGCCGTGTGATGCGTCTTATGACGCACGGCGTAAACGCATCCGGAAGCGCCCGGACGTATACGATCGCGCAACGTCCTGACGCGCTTACGCTACGCGCCCCCGGGCACGCCCCGGGGCGCGTAGCGTAAGCGCGTCGGGTCATGTGACCTGAAAATAACACTTATCATTGGTTCAGATCAGTTTTGGTTTCCAAATGATGAAGGCCCGAGTCATGTGACCTGAAAGTAACACTTTTCATTGGTTCAGGACAGTTTTGTTTTCCAAATGATGAAAGCCCCCACCTATTTTCCTCATTCTCACTTTGTACTTTGAGTGAGGAAGACCTGTTGAAAGACCTCTCTGTACCTATTTGTCTGAAAAATGGCTACAGTAGCAGCAGCTGCAGGAGCATCTGCACCACCTCCACCACCACCACCACCACAAGGACCACCACAACACCACAGTGGTGGAGACCAAGAAGAGGAGGAGGAGGAGGAGGAGGAGGAGGAGGAGGGGAGGTTCCTACCAGAAGATACTACCCCATATAAGCCAAAGGAGCACTTTATCTGTCAGTTTTTTTCCATCCCAAAGGACAAGAAGAAAGTTAATCCGCCAAAGGCAACTTGTTTAATCTGTGGTTTTCAATTTTCAAGGGGGAACCCTAACAAAAAATACTCTTTTGGCAACAACACCATAATTCGGCACATGCAACGCCGGCACCCTAATAACTATGCTAGGGCAGAGGTCAGGGAACTGGCCAGAAACCCTGCCCAATCTTCTGCCAGCACCTCCCAAAGTAATCAACCCACCCCATTGGGTCCAGAAGCGAGGGAGATGAGCCCAACTATTCAAACCAAGTTTTCCAATTTTAAAATCGTTAGCATATTTTGTGGAGGGACAATATGCTATGGTGAGCAAAGCATTACACTTATCACCCGTGCTTGGGATCACCACAAGTGCCCGAAGAAACATTATTTTTTCCTGTTTTTTGCTCCAATTGAGCCATTTACAATTCCCTGTTTTTTGTTTCTTCCCATAAAAAATACAAAAAAATATAAAACTGTTCAGAAAAGCCAAAAAAAGTAAAAAATGTTCAAAAAACAATAAAAAAATATAAAACAACAAAAAGAATTAAAAAAACAGTTCTTTTTAGAACTACCTCTAATTTATAAAAAAAATGCTACATTTTTTGGAAACTCTGTCATTCTTTTTAGGTCTCGCCTGTCGATGCGCATGCGCATCGAGCAAGCGAGAGTATTGGGACTTATCCACTCTTTATCCACTGCAAGGAATCGTGGCGATTCCTTGCAGTGCCCGTGACTTTTAAGCTCAATGCGCATGCGCATTGAGCTTAAAAGCGCGTGCACGTCCGTCTTGGTTTACCCGCTCCGCCCCCTCCCCTTCCCGCCGTGTCGCATTTCTCCTCCCCCCTCCCCTCTCTTCCCTCCGTCTTGTTTGTTATTTTACCCGCTCCGCCCCCTCCCCTTCCCGCCGTGTCGCATTTCTCCTCCCCCCTCCCCTCTCTTCCCTCCATCTTGTTTGTTATTTTACCCGCTCCGCCCCCTCCCCTTCCCGCCGTGTCGCATTTCTCCTACTTCTACCGTGAGGTGAGTACGATTTGTTTCATGCTTCTACACGGAGGCACTGCTACTTTTACTTATGGCATAGGCGGGCTGACGTGTTATAACGATTGCCGTTTGCTACTGAACACCGTCAAAGTCGCTCCAAACGTGTCCTGTGTGGGTCACAACAAGACACTTTCATGAGCGTGTGTTTTCTGCTTTGCATGCTGGTTAAATTAGGCAGTCGGCTTTAGCAAGCGCATGCAGCCTTTTAACTTTTCCTGAGGGCTCATTCTTGTTCTGTGTTCCCATGATGGGCTCCCGAGATCCGCCTGGACCTGCCAGTGTTGTAATGCCGCGTCGGTCTTGGTTGCATCGACGTGCGGTGTGTGTGTGCGGGCAGCTGACGTCACTGGTCCTGGGCCTCCTGCACTGGCAGCGTAATGTCGCCACCCGCAAGGGAGGCACCGTGCAGCTGTTGGCATGGTGCCGCGAACCTCACTGAAAGCGTTAAATACTGCGCATGTCTAGTGGTGCTCATTCAAAAGGATACGTTGCAAGCATACTAGAGTTAAGCGCTTCTTTCGTTTTTTTCGTTTTTCTCAGCACGAAGAAGAAACGTGCTTTTAGGGAGCATTAACCTTTTATGAAACCTAGATGCTTTATTATGTATGTGACTTTGCGACTTTCTTGGCCGCTAGCTGATCAGACTTTATTTTCAGTGGCATTGGCCTACTGTACGTCACCCAGCCCACTTTTTAACATCTACACCGCCGGCGGTGCGTGTAAGTAAAGAGGAGTTAACATTCAGGGCATGTCATCTCACTCTGAGCGGTGCATTGGAGTTCTGTCACTGTGAGTTGAACCCCGTGACGTGTGGGGTTTCAAATGGAACCAATTTTCCCTGCAACAGCACGAATCCTTTCAGTAGGGTTTCCCTTTATCGGATATTTAAAAACGCCTGCTGTGACGGCGTATAGAATGTATTTAATGAGCTGAGAGGTTTATTAATAGATCTTCGGAGTGAGACCATTATTTCTAATTAGTTATTAACCTTTAAATCCTTTATAAGGCAGGTGACCTAATACATTTCACGTCTCATTCGCTGTTCAAGTAATGTGTTTTTAGAGTTGCCGATCTGTGCTACCCCGATGAGGATGTTTGCAGAACCTCATGTGCTAATTTTCACTTTGTTAAACGCTTTCCATCTACGCTATTTCCTGTTCTAATTTCCTGTAATTACTAGCACCCTCACCCTCACTCACCCTCACACTCACCCTCACTCACCCTCACTCTCACTCACCCTCAACCCCTCACCCTCACTCACCCTCAACCCCTCACTCACCCTCACTCACCCTCACCCACCCTCACCCTCACTCACCCTCACTCACCCTCACTCACCCTCAACCCCTCACCCTCACACGGTGCAATAGGTCTCGGAGCATTTGAGTTAGAGCTTTTAGAAATGTTTATGGCTTTTTTTTTAATTCTTTAGCATTGGCTACAGGAAACAAAAATGCTAAAGATTTACAAAAAAAACCATAAACAATTCTAAAAGCACTAACTCTAATGCTGCGAGACCTATTGCATTTCCAATGCTTGTTTCTCCAGGGTACGCGTATCGGTACGCTCCCCGGTGCGCGTACCGGGGAGCGCACCAAAAAAATAAAAATAAATAAAGGAGTGAGCATGAGGGAAAGACACAGAGAGAGTGATGTTAAGAGAAAGAGAGCTAGAGGGAGCAACACAGAGGGACTGTGTATTAGATAGTAAGACAGAGAGAAGGTGTAATAGGGTGTAAGTGAGAAAAGGAAAATGAATAACGGAGCGAAAGAAGGGAAGAGAGAGGAAGAAGACTAAAACAGAGGAACTGGGAGAATGTGAGTGGGTGTTGAAAGTAAAAGGAAGGACAGTAAAGGTTGGGGAATGAGGGGTAGTGACGGAACCGGAGTAAATGAACAACGGTGAGGAAGGGTGAGAAAAGAGCAGTGAGTGTAAGTAAAGAGGGGTGAAAGAGGGTGGATAAAAGTGAATAAGTGTAAGACATGGGGAGTGACAGAGAGAAAGGACAGAGAGAGTAAAGGAAGGAGTAACTGAAAGGGTCTGAGTGAAGCAGCAAAGAAAGGTAAGTAAGTGAGTGTGGGTGAGTTGTAGGGAGTGAGCATGACAAAAGAGTAGTGACAGACTAAGGGGACAGACACAGTGACGGTAAGAGAGACAGAGTGAGGGAACGGAAGTGAGGAACTGTGAGGACAGACGGACTGAGAAAAGGAGTGAGAGGAGTGAAGTAAATGAGTAAGGGAATGAGTGAGGGAGTGAGGGAAGGGAACAGAGGGTAAGGGAAGTAAAGCAGGGGGACGGAAAGAAGTTAAATGTGGTAGGAGAGTAAGGGAAAGAAGAGTAAACATGGAAGATAAGAATAGTGAGGAAAGCAGAGTAAGGAAACAGGAGTGAGGTAGGGTGAGAGAATAGTAGTGAGGTTAAAGCAAAGAGTGATGACAAACTACATTTTATTAGTCATACTTACCATATAATTAATGTAAATTTAATTACATGTTTTTACTACACTTTGTGTCTGTGAAAGAGAGAAAAAAAATAAGTTATAATTAGTAAAATATACATTTTAAAATAGAAGAGACAAGTCAAGAGGTTAAAAATCATAAAAATGTACTAAGAAATAAAGTAAGAGTGAAAGACACAGAAAGGGAAATAAAGAAATATAGAAGGACAAAAAGAGGGAAAAAGAAATAGAAGGAGAGCAAATTACTAAGAGTAATGCAGATACGTTCAGTGACAGAGAGGAACAGAAGAAGAGAGAAATGTACTGAAGGTAAGAAAGATACTAAAAGAATGTGAATTAGCAAAACTAAATCAAGAAACAGGAGTAAGTAAAAAGGGAATTACTGAGAGAGAAAGGAGTCTAATTGAGGATGCATTTAGAAGAATGAGGAATGGAAGATAAATGAAAGTGAGTAAAGGGGAGTCATAGAGTGAAAGGATGAAGGGAGAGAGGATGATATAGAAGGATTGAGGGAAAAGGAGTGAGGAAGTTAGTAGTCAGAGAGACTAAGGGAAAGACTGAGTGAAGTGGAGTACAATGAGTGAGGAAAGAAAAATGAGTAAGGGAGCAAAAGAAGGAAAAAGAGGAGAAGAGGACTAAAGCAGTGGTACTGAGAGAAAGTGATTCGGTGATGAAAGTAAAGAGAAGGACACTGAAAGATAGGAAATGAGGGGTAGTAATGGAACCAGAGTAAAAGAATTGGTTTGAAGAACGATGAGAGAGGAGCAGTGAAGTTGTTTTTAGAGAAATGATAGAAGGTAGATAAAAACAAGTGAACATAACACAAGGAGAGTGAGGGACTGAGGACATAGAGGTAGTGAATGGAAAATAGAGAGAAGAGGTCAAAAGAAAGGAGCAAAGAAAGATAAGCAAGGGAGAGTGGGTGAGTTATAGTGACAGAGTGCGACAATAGTGCTGAGTGAGTAAAGAGGAATTACTAAAAGAGCAAAGAAAGAAAAGACGGAAAAGGGAAATAAAGCAGAGAGACTGAAAGCTAAAAAGTGATGCAAGTGAGAGAGGGGATGTAGACAGTTGAAATGGAAATGAGGGGATGTGAAAGAAGTGTAGTAAATGAATGGGTGTGAAACAGAGTGAGAGAAAGGCAGTGTGAGTGAGTAAAGAGAGCTGAAACAGAGAGGAAAAAAGAAAGTGAGTGTGAGACAATGGGAATACAATACAAATTATACAATACAAACTATACAATAATTTGTACAACATGTTAGATAGTTTATTTTTGCTGTTCTCAGAACATATTGAATTTCACTAAAAACAGTGAGTTCAAACTATTCATCATATGACAGCGGGAAAAAAAACCACAATCAAAAAGATTGTGTTTAAAAAAAACATACAAACTTACAAATCACAAATGTACATTAATCTTTGATTCACTTACTTTTCCTTTAGGCCAAATAGTACATCATGAAGGTCCTTTTCGTTGGAAGGTACTCTGCTGTTCTCTAAAAATTCCATTTCATCGACTTTCTAGAAGAAAAGCTCCAAGAACATCTGAAATATGTTTCAAAGTTTTCATATACTCCTTCTGTTCAGTCATGACTCTTTGCTTATTCCTTCACCTTTCCTTAAGGCCAAATAGTGTCAGATGTATCAGTATATTTTGAAATTACTTAAAACAAACTCTAAAATTACCGTTTTCCCGATGTTCTGAAAGAAAGGCTCAAACAACATTTTCACAATATTTAAATATTCATAATTACATCTCTGGCTCTCTCATGTTGAACATTTCCTATAATACTGATATCACTTACTATGCGATCCACTTACTGTACCTTTGTTAGAACTATAATTTTTATATTATCTTCATCACTTTTACTCACAATATAATTTTAAACAGCAGACTAACTTTTATTAACTGCTCCTGTCTTCATAGGCCAATTACCTTTACTTAAATTTTGGTTGTAAAAACACTAGGTATGAATTTTTTAAGTCAAAAGGCAAACGCTGTTTGAAAGTCACAAATGGGGGTGGGGTCGCACACTACTCACACACCGGCGGTGTCGCCCCTAAGGACTCTGGTCAATGTAGTAAAGTGTTCGCGATGCATCATCTTTCGATCTTCTGCTATCTTCGCTGTCTTCGCCATCCCTGGACACGTGTTTCGGGGTATCACCCCTTGTCAGCAGGGATAGGCCGTGTACTGGGGTTGCCGATGGCTCCAATATCTGCCAGGTATAGTACCAGTCAGGCGCGTAGGTGCGGGATCCCAGGCTCGTCAGCCCACTGCTCACGGGAGCTTTAAAGTTACAAATGGGGGTGGGGTCGCACACTACTCACACACCGGCGGTGTCGCCCCTAAGGACTCTGGTCAATGTAGTAAAGTGTTCGCGATGCATCATCTTTCAAACTTCTGCTATCTTTGCTGTCTTCGCCATCCCTGGACACGTGTTTCGGGGTATCACCCCTCGTCAGCAGGGATATGCCCTGATGTTGTTGAAGGACCGTCATGATAAATAATAGCTACAGTTGCAAAAGTTCTTCCTGAAATTGATAACTGAGAAGCCACGAAATTTTTAATAGAAGTTGTCAATTTAGTTCCATCAGGTCTACATCGTTGGAACATTAAAATGACATACTGACCATAATTTTGTATAAATAATGTGGACAGCATTGCAGACTTACATTGGGTACACACCATATTGTGATCCGCTGCTTTAACTAGATTATTAAAAGGCACTGATTTGCAGTCTGGTAAAGTCAAATATATAAATCTTTCGGTGTCTATTGTAGTACTACTTGATAAACTACAGTTGTCGCAGTCATGCTGCCATTGATAAGAAAGGCTAAAAAGATTTTTTATATCTACACCTTCATCTTCCAATACATCAAACATATACATTAAAAATTCCTGACAATCCTGCTGAATATTCTGTGAAAATTGATTTTGACCAGAACATATGTCTAGAAGATTTCGAATTTCTGAAACACTTCTATTTTTGCTCTATCGCTGCTACATTTCTCAAACACAGAATTCAATAAACAGCAGAATGTTTGATCCCGATTTTCAACAATCTGTTCTTGTAAATTTTGAAGAAAAAAAACAACATTAACCACTACATTAGCATAGCAGTTGACACCAGAACAGTTTTGAAACTGAAATCCAACAACATCTTCAACAGAATCCTTTTTCTTTCTGCTTACAATTACAGTTTCATCTACTTTTTGTCTTTTTGCTACTACCTCACTGCAATTATTCTCATTTCTTCTTTTTCGGCCTACCACACGTTTTTCAAACAGAGGATATTGAGGCAAATGTGGAGCATACTCTCTTCTTAACCTATTGTATTCTTTAACACAATGTAGATCTGCACAAATCTTTGTTTCATCACACTCAATCAAGTACAATCCTGATAAAGTTCTGACTCGTGATAATGCCACATATGCCATACCCTCTTTAAACACAGACCTTCCAATGTTCACCAAAGCACTATCTACACTTAAACCTTGAGATTTATGAATTGTCACCGCTTATGCCAAACAAACAGGAAACTGTTTTCGGCGAACATATAAGTCTTTCACAAGCAAAAATCTAGCTGAACAACGACAAATTTGTTCTATTTCATCAAAGCCATCACATTTAATTTTTAAAATTTCAATTCCATTTCTATTTTTGTAATTCACAAAATCAACAACATGACCCATTGCTCCATTTACCAGACCTCTTTCAACATTTAAATTCCTTCTCAAAATGATACGACAATTTAAACACACATTCAGAGTCTTTTCAAAACCAGCAGTTTTAGATATACTCCTCTCTAATGAATCCAATTTTGATTTCAAATTTTCTGACAAAATAATTGTTGCTCCCATATGCTCTATTTTATCTATAGCTTCCTGTTTCACAATCTCTTCATTTTCTAACTTTAACATTTTGTGGTTGAAGATGGAACATTCTTGCAGAGTTGGCATCAAACATATCCCAGATTTTTTTTCAGTAATTTTCTTAAAAATATTCTCTGGAAGAATGTTTTCATTTGGATACAAATTTGAAATTAATCGTGCATGTAAAGCTTCTTTCCCATGCTCACTTACTTTTCCGATTCTTACATCTTGTAGAATATTTTTATAATCTTCATCCTTTGCCTGTCGCATATTTTGAAGCAGTTCTGCATATTTGAAATTTAACCATATATTAACGTTTCCAATGCTTCCTAGGCACTTCCTGGTATCTTCATGCGTGAGCATTTCAAACACTGGTTGTCCTTTCACTGGAGTCAACTGCAGTAGATCTCCAAAAACAATAATATGTTTTCCTCCGAATAAGACATCATGGTCTGTTCTAAGAATTTCTTGCATTCTTAAATGCACACAAGCAAGCATTAGATTTGAGACCATGCTTACTTCATCAATGATTAGAAGTTTCATTTTCTTCAGGACTCTGGAAACTTCAGAAAACGCATCTCCAGATAGCTTGTGGTATTGCAATTTGTTATCATGCTCAACTGGTAGCATCAGTAAACGATGTAAAGTAATCCCTTTAATGTTATGTGCTGCCAGCCCAGTTGGAGCGGTAACAACACAAGACAGTGATGACTCCGTCCTTTTTTGCAGATAAAAACTTTTTCCAGTTCCCGCTTCTCCACTCACGTACAGTCGGACAGGCTTAAATGATGTACATGAGCACTCTTTTTTCTCATGACTGAATCCATGTTCAACCTGTTCTGTGACTTATTCATATATCTGTTTCTGCTCAAAATACATTTCCTCTCTCTTCCAAACATTGCTACCAAGCATCATCGAAAACCATGACAAAATTCAACAAGAAAAATGCTCAATCTGCTTCCTAATTTCGTATAACAGAGGTGACATCATTGTGAAAGTTTCAAGTATATTTCTTTAATCATGCAGACACTATTTATTCCTTTTCAAAAATGTAAAAACCTTTGATTTGCCCCAAAATCGTTTTTTAAATAACATTTTAGAAACAGAGCGCAGGTCCTATGTACAAGCATTCAATGTCACTACTGAAACCTCACTGTTTTACAAAATACAAATCCTCTATCTTGCAAATGATCTTACCAAGCATTCTAACACCAAAGAAGCTCAATGTGCTTCCTAATCTGAGGTAACACAGGTGACATCATTGTGAAAGATTCAAATATATTTATTTAATCATACAGACACTATTTCTTCTCAAAAATGTAAAAGTCATTTATTTGCCCCAAAATCGTGTTTTAAATAACATTTTAGAAACAGAGCGCAGGTCCCATGTACAAGCATTCAATTTCACTACTGAAACCTCACTATTTCACAAAATACAAATCCTCTATCTTGCAAATGTTGTTACCAAGCATTATCAAAAAACATGATACAAACCAACAGCAAAGAAGCTCAATGTGCTTCCTAATCTGAAGGTAACACAGGTGACATGATTGTGAAAGGTTCAAATATATTTATTTAATCATGCAGACACTAATTATTCCTTCTCAAAAATGTAAAAGCCATTCATTTGCCCCAAAATCGTTTTATAAATAAGATTTAAGAAACAGAACGCAGGTCCTATGTACAAGCATTCCAGGTCACTACTGAAACCTCACTATTTTACAAAATACATTTCCTCTCTCTTGCAAACATTCCTACCAAGCATTATCAAAAAACATGACATAAACCAACAGCAAAGAAGCTCAATGTGCTTTCTAATCTGAGGTAACACAAGTGACATCATTGTGAAAGGTTCAAATATATTTATTTAATCATCCAGACACTATGCATTCCTTCTCAAAAATGTAAAAGCCATTGATTTGCCCCAAAATCGTTTTTTGAATAACATTTTAGAAACAGAGCACAGCTCATATGTACAAGCATTCAATTTCACTACTGAAACCTCACTATTTCACAAAATACAAATCCTCTATCTTGCAAATGTTGATACCAAGCATTATCAAAAAACATGACACAAACCAACAGCAAAGAAGCTCAATGTGCTTCCTAATCTGAGGTAACACAAGTGACATGATTGTGAAAGGCTCAAATATATTTATTTAATCATCCAGACACTATGTATTCCTTCTCAAAAATGTAAAAGCCATTGATTTCCCCAAAATCGTTTTTTGAATAACATTTTAGAAACAGAGCGCAGGTCCTATGTAAAAGCATTCCATTTCACTACTGAAACCTCACTGTTTCACAAAATACAAATCCTCTATCTTGCAAATGTTGATACCAAGCATTATCAAAAAACATGACACAAACCAACAGCAAAAAAGTTCAATGTGCTTCCTAATCTGAGGTAACACAAGTGACATGATTGTGAAAGGTTCAAATATATTTAATTAATCACCCAGACACTATGTATTCCTTCTCAAAAATGTAAAAGCCATTCATTTGCCCCAAAATCGTTTTTAAATAACATTTTAGAAACAAAGCGCAGGTCATATGTACAAGCATTCCAGGTCACTACTGAAACTTCACATTTTTATAAAATAAAATTCCTCTTTCCAGCAACAACTTTTTATCAAGCATGTTAAAAAACATGAAAAAAGTCACATTAAAAACCACAATTTGCTTCCAAATCTTCTCCATAGAGTATACAAGTCTCTATCTATATTAAATGAATCATTACTCACCTTTACAAATGCTTTGGGAGATTGAGAACAGTGTCGGATACACACACCAATATTTCTTTAGCAGAGCAAAAGGTATGTACTCCAGGCACTGCAACCATGAATGGCACAGAAAATCTCTAATTCTACACACATATCCCTCATGTTAACCAATCAAAACTCTTCCCTCTCTATTTTCAAACCAACCCCCTTCTCCCCCTCAGCCCTTTCTACATGTTACCATAGCAACTCCCTCCTCACTTATCTCTTAGGTGTAACAGTTTATTCTACAATGTTGCAAATGAACTCAGCAAGGATGTTTGACCTCTCAATACACCAGCTTATCCGGTGCAATGTTTCTTTAAATGACTTTTTCGTAACCATTCAAATTACTTCTTTCACACAACAGAACCATGCACCCTAACTTTCAGTTTTCAACTATCTGAATCCACCAATCAGAGCACTGAAACTCCACAGTTTTTTTTTGCAAACTCCTGCTGTTCCAACTGCCATTTCATTCCCACACTTCATCTGACTGCACCAGAACCTCCTCTCACCATGTATTCTGTCTGGATTATTGGACATAGCTACATCCACTGGGCTCAAAGGTATGCAGCTATCAGAAATGTTCACAACCTTGATTTACCAAATGTAGAAATCAAGTGGATTGGCCAAAGAGGATTGAGATGTCATCAATTGATACCATTGGTGAAAACCTTTTACCCTCTGTCACACCCTGACCTCATAATTTTGCACTGTGGTGGAAATGACCTAGGCACTTTGACTGGGGTAGCGCTGGAAATGGTTTTAAAGGACACCTTTGGGCAATTGATGACACTTTTTCCACAAACTGCCTTGGTATATTCCAATATATGCCAAAGACAGAAATGGAAGTGGTCCAACCAATTTTGTCCACAATTTGAGAAAGCACGGAAACATGTGAATAAATCTGTTTCTGCATACATGAGAGACTATGGAATGGGTTCAATATACAACAATAACTTGCGTTACAACATGCAAGATATCTACAGAGGAGATGGTGTGCACTTCTCAATGAGGGGAATAGAATATTCCTCCTGAATTTAAGACTGTGCATTGGAACCTACTTGTAGGTACCTAAATCAGCCACAGAACCCAAAAGCTCTTTTCAGGGCTACCCTACCTCTGATCACTCAAAATGATTATTTTACTCTAACTTTTTTCACTGTTTTTCACCAAAGTACGCTCCCCGGTACGCGTACCGGGCGCTCCCCACACGAAAAATTTAATTTTTATTTTTGGCCTATATGGGCCTCCTAAGCCCCCCTGAGAAAACCTAGGGGGAAAGGGGGTGTCTACTGTGCCCCCTTTTACCCATTACCAACGTTATTTGTCCTCCATCTTGTGTCTCAAATCTACCAAAACACAAGATGGAGGACTCCCGTTGCGCTGCCGGTACGCGTACCGGGGCGCGTTCCCAAAAAATTTTGAGAGTTAATTCACATAAAAAACGCTGGAGAGACTTTCACCAAATATAGAATAGGCCCTACTACATACCAGTCCCTACCATTTTCCCAAATTTGGTGGAATTCCATTGAGCCATTTGGGCTGTAGCCCTGTCTAAATATCCTGAGGTAAATTACATGACAAAAACACAAATGAAGTGTTAGAATTTACAACCAATTAAAATGTTACTTTCATTTTCTACTTTTATTTCCTGACATTTGATTGGTTATGTACATGAATATAAATGAAAAATGAGAGGGAAACACGGCCATTTTGACTACAACTACCTGAGGTACATCTTTAAAGGATTTTCTCATTTATCTTCATCACCTTCATATAAGGTAAGTTGTTAATTTGTAAGGGTCACTTTAATTTAAATTGTAAAAATGTTTTCTGATAGTTATTTACTGTCCCTCTGTTATAGTTATAGATTGAGATAGGCTTCTCTATTATAGTTATAGATTAAGTTAGGCTTCTCTGGTATAATTATGAATTTACTTAGGCTTCCTCACATACACTTTTTTATATTTCTACTTCCTGCCTGATACCATACACTGCCCAAAGATAACTTCACTGTTAACAACTCAGAAGTACCTCTCTGAACTTAAACCCAACAGTGTCCTAACTCTACTGATATAGTTATTTTTTATGCAATTTACAGCAAGAAAATGGAAGGAGAACAAGAAATCATCAATATTTCTTTCGAAATTACCGATGAGGAGATTGTTCAAGAAGATTTTGTTGACGAGGACTTTATGGATGAGTCTCTGGACCAACAATTTATTGACTTTTAACAAGATATTGAATCATGCAATTTTGAGGAGATTCCAGATCATCTGATGCTGGAAGTTTTATTAAACTATGAAAATTCTAACCAATAAATTTTTATTTAATAATTAAAAATTGTTTGAGACATTATTAATTTTTATATGTAATTCATGAAGTAGTACCAAAATGATTATAATATAAAGTGAGACTTACAGTATACTGTGCAATTTTAAATGCTCATAAGAAAGCAGGGTAGACTACCCATGATCCCCTAGGCCTTCTCAGGGAGTGCTTAAAGGATCTGTTTCTGTTTTCCTGACAGACTATGGTATGGATTCCATATACCACAATAACTTCTGTAACAACATTGAAGATATCTACAGAAAATAAGGTGTACATTGAATTTAAGACTCTGCATTGGTACCTATATGTTGGTACTGAAATCACTCACACAACACAACAACTCTATTCAGAGCTACCCTACCTCTAATCACTTTAAATTATTATTTTACTGTTTCACTGGGTTTTCCCCATGGTACGCTCCCCGGTACGCTGCTCGGTGCGCGTACCGGGCGCTCCCCCCGCGAAAATCTTTTTTTTTTTTGACCCGCGAAGCCCTTTTATGGCCCTCACATCAAACCTATGGGGTCAAGGGGGGTCTACCCTGCCCCCTTTTAGTCATTTCCCCCTTTGTTTTTGCCACCTCTTGTGTCTCGATCTTACTGACACACAAGATGGCGGCCGCTCCGGACTGTTTAGAATGTTGACAAACACCCGAGAGCCAATCAGCTTTCCGCTCGCGAACTCGCGTTACGCGCCGGGTGCGCTCCCCGGTGTGCGTACCGGGGCGCGCTCATAGATATATATATTTTTTTGCACCTAAATTACTCAAAATCCACTGGAGCACATATCTTGAGACATAGCAAAGGCACATCGGGCTACCAGTCCCTACAATTTTGCCAAGTTTGGTGGAAATCCATTCAGCCATTCGGGCTAAAAGTGAGTCCAACTGCCCTATGGAAATTAACATGGGGAAAACACGTTTAGGGACCCCCCTTTTATCTCAGCCCCCACTTCACGAATCCCCCCCAAATTTTCAGGGAAGGAGCGGAGCGGAGCGGGCCATCTTCTTTGAGAAATTCGTGAAAATTCGTCCACCGGCGCCAAAATTATTCCCAATAGAATGTTGCGGATTTCCTATGGAAAACAATCCTAACTATAACTACCTACTGGCGACCTCCAGTAGGTAATATATATATATATATATATATATATATATATATATATATATATATATATATATATATATATACATATATATATATATATATATATATATATATATATATATATTTTAAACTTCACACAATTAAGGAAAATAGTTTTCAGAAACTCATTGTATGGGAGAGCACGTTTGTTTTCAATAATTATTTATTGTAAAATGGCACTGTCTGCAGAACTTTGCTTTGACCTATACAGCAGCTGGAGGGGGGAGCAAACCCCGCTCACCGCACAAGATTACAGCAGAAACATGCTGGAAAAAACGTTTTGGTGTTGTTCGACCTCTGACAAGAGAAACTAAACATTAGCATTTATGTCAAACAAAAATCAGGATATTGAAAATTGATTAATCAATAGATTAGCAGTGAAATGCCCAGTTTTGTAGGTACAATTTGGCCTTTAAATGCACACAAATAAAAGACAGTTCCTAGAATACACTAAAACGTAAAGAAGAAAAACTCAGCTTTGCTATCTGTAAAATTCGATCCTAAATGTTTTGAGACAGCTAGGATACTACATTTAGATTATGATTTACAGTTAATTAATGAATTCCCTTTTATTCAAAGTCCCTTAGAGTGAGTGACTCATGCCATTTTAGAGGGTAAACATCCTTTATACCCCCTCAGCCTTTAGCTAGGAACACATTTCTTCTGAGCCTTAGAGGTTCATCGGTTTTCATGGAGGGCTTGAAAAAGGGAGATAATGGACGGGTAAACGTCGTTTACAACGCGGTGTTTACACCGCACGACCTTTACCACGCTGCCATTACAACGCAAGTCATTACTATGACTTGCGCTGGATGGCGCTCTTGGTTAAGGAATATTGTGATTTTCTATTCCAACACCTTCCCTACTGTTACGTGGGCTGGAGTTGGAATAGAAAATTATAATAATCCTCAATCCGCGCCCTCCAACGCAAATCGTTGTAACGACTTGCGTTGTAAAATCCACAACGTAAAGTACCGCGATCAAAATGATCGCGTTGTACTATCAAACATCCTAATGGACGAGCTGATTGAGCTCTCTTGAACCTCTCACTAATGGAACAACCGTTATAGGAGGATGTATGACATTACAACGCATGCTTTTACCACGCATGCCTTTACAACGCGGTTTTTACAACGCAAACCTTTACAACGCATAGCGCTTTGGGGTGCTGGATAGTGAATAGTTTAATTTACTATTCCAACTCCAGTCCCCGTGGACACTAGGGAAGGTGTTGGATAGTAAATTAAACTTATTCCCTATCCTAGAGCACCCCCCAGCGCAATGCGTTGTAATGGTTTGCATTGTAAAAGTTGCGTCGTAAAGGCACTGCGTGGTAAAAGTTGCGTTGTAAAGGATGTTTCCCGTTATAGGAGCATGTTTCTTCCCAGAGAAAGCTATTCTGCTCAAATTGCAAATGTAGGCTCAAGTAGAAGAGAAGAATATCTCAGCAGGAGGTTCTCGAGTGTTTAGATCAGGCTTGTGCTGAGAAAAAATGAGGAACCTTCGAGCATGGATGGAAAAAGAAAGTGTGGGGAATGGGGAAATAAACACAGATGAAGCAATAATAACGCAGCTCTCTGCGCAGTTGAGCGGGCTCATTATCTGAACAGAATGTGAAGAGAATAAGGGAGCACGCGAGGATAAGAACCAGCAGCTGTAAACAGTACCCGAGGAGAGACCAGGGCTAGATACTGGAGTCCCGAGTGATGCAGGAATAGGAAATAAGTCAGCTGGTGACGCGCTATAGCGGGCCACAACTCACCTTAGAGCTGCGCGACCCCTATCAGCAACTACTTGGTGAGGGTGATGACCTGAACGATTCAAGGTGTTCCACTTTCTCGGTAAACAGTCCTTTACTGACGGCTCAAAAAGCGCCTGGCCCTCCGCGGTCACCGTCATGGAAGCAGCATTGTTCTCCTTGATTGCAAACTTTACATTTATTTCAATTGTAGCATGCGGGTGCCACATAAAAAAAAGTAAATAAATAGGAAAAAAGGCATGCAGCCGCGTTGGCCGATCCCAAGCAAAAAAAGAAAGGCATGGCTGCTATTATTAGTGCTGAGGTGTGCCACACTGTTAAATAAATAAATAAATAAAGCATTGCGAGAGAGCATGTCCTGCCTGCAACAGCAGGCAGGACAAAGCTCTTAGAGAAAATAGTGCTCGAAGGCTGTAATTAAAGCCCGGCGAGCAACACCACACGTAACAGAGGGTGTCGCCATGGGAGGATACAAAGTGAGACAAGGCAGGACTACTAAGCCATTTGAGCAATGAACAGCCACAATTTACTGTGACCTATGACACAGGCCAATACAAAATAAGGGCAGAGAGTGGGTGGGGCTTCAAGTAACTAACTCAATACAGCACTGCCCAGGCTCGACCTAAAAAGGATATTTGGCATTGATTAGCTCGAGGATTTCCGGGATGGCTGCTTCTGCTTCTTCAGAGAAGATGAGGATATCGTCTGCATAGGCTGCAACTTTATGAGTTGTGGAATTGAAGGTAATGCCCAATATGACCAGGCTGTGGCAAATTTCTGAGAAGAGAGGTTCTATGGCTAGGAGGAAGAGCAGTGGTGAAAAGGGATATCCTTGCATGGTATCTTGTGAGAGCGAAAGGAACAAATGATGGATGGCATGCTGAACAATGCAAACATTCACCCCCCCCCAGTCACAAGGATCTGGCTTTAATCAATTGTGCTTTGCTCACCACCCACCCCAGTTTGGACCCATCCATATGCAAATCAGTCTTGACCCCGCTCCTCATAGGAACAGTCCAGCCCGAACTGCCAAGCCAGGTCCTCCCTGAACTGGAAACAGGCATCATTCTGGGACCCGTTTCGATGGATTTAGGCCCAGATCTCTGTACTGGGGTGAATGTTTGACATTGTTGAACATTATGTTGATCAATTGCTCTTTTTGCATGCGTCACCCTGAGTGGAACGGGAATGCCCAAATGTGGGTCACATGCTCTCCATGCCACTGGAGTCCAGCTAGCTTGGCTGATTAGGGATGAAACCCCGAAACCGGTCCCAGGATGCTTGTTCGGGATTGTGAGAAGGCGCTGTTCTCAGCTTCTCCTACTTGGAAGGGACCCTAAAGGTTCCGGGGGGATCGGTGTGGCCGTCCTCTTGTAGGTGCAGCTCGTTCTATCCAGTCCGGTCCCTCCTGTCCAGGATGGGATCCTAACTAATCTCTCAAACCAGAGGGATCACCTCCTGGTGGAGGAAATAAGACACAATGATGATGCTACCAACTATCAGTATGCCAATGGTTATTCTTGCCTTCTATCCCTTTAATGTGTTTCTGTTAAGACCTAGCTATCTGACCGATGCCCGGTGGAGTTACCTGATAGCTGTAGAGGAGATGGGCTGCGGATTCCCCCTCGGCCATCACCTACCCAGCCGGACCTTGGGCAGACTTTACCTTCGTCTCTCCGTCGTATCTATTCCCTACCCCTTTTTTTCCTTATCACCTCTCCCTTCCCCACCCCATTTACCTTTTCTTCTATGCTCCTTAAATGTTTTTACTGGTATCTTTGGTAACTTGTAACTGATGTAAGTTTGCAACTATGTGTGTAACAGGAGATAAAGCTTGGCAAGTAGTTTTCAGGGTCAAGTCAATATAACAGTGAACTACACACACAGGCTTCAGTGGCAGGCCTGAGACAGGTTTGAAAGGCTACTTCAATGGGTGGTACAAGCAGTGCTGCAGGCCAGCTAGTGGCATGTAATATACAGGACTTCGGTATATGGGATACCACTGCACAAGGCACTTATACATAAATTAAATATGACAAACCGGTGAAAAACCAATCATACCATATTTTAGATCTGAGAGCACATGAGCACATGCACTGTAGCACTGATAGCAGTGTTAAAGTGCTCAGAGTCCTAAAGCCAACAAAAAGAGGTTCAGAAAAATAGGAAGAAGAAGGCAAAAGTTTGAGGACAACCCTTCAAAAAGAGCCAGGCCAACAACAACAGAATCAGACATAGGTTTCGTTCTTCTCCAAATTTCAAACACAATTCCATTCGGCTGATAAAACCTGCTGCTCATATCTAACGCTCTAATATCTGATATCCTACTGAAGGAAACTAAAAATAACAAAGTAGCCAACTTCCAGGTTAATTTGCCACTACTAAATATGTGTTGCCTGGCCACCTCTCAAATAACTTAAATCCACATCACAAATGGATTAATATTTTGCTTAATGAGGTCTTTTTAGGTGAATCCCCTTCATAACTCGACATACCAAAGGGCTGTTACAAATCGATACTCCATGAGCCACAGAATGATCAGCAGCTATAGCTGATCTGTAACAATTGACCTTTCTGGTAGTTAAATCTTTCTCAAATAAATCCACCCAAAAAATTAGAAACCATTACTTAGCTAGATTCCTTGCCATGCACCAACATAACCAGACACAACAAGCACTCCTATATCGCTTCCTAGTGCCTGATGCCCAAGATTCATTGAGCAGCTCTGAAGCTGTTTCCAGAAGGTCTGCGAATCTTCCTGACTTTCTGTAATCTTCCAAACTCTAAGGTTGAGTGAACCCAACTGTACCAAAAGATGCTCTGCTCCTGTTACCAAACCCTAACAAAACCTGAAAAAATATGGCACCTCTATCACCATTTCCAGAGTTACCAACACTATTTGACAATTCTGTCTCCTCACCTGAATTAACACTGTCTGTATCATTGAAAAAGGAGGAAATGCCGTTGCAGGGATTCTGCGAAGTCACAGAACTATGATTGGGGTCATGGAACCATAGTAGGCAGGGACTGAGTCATCCTGTCACAAAGTCCCTATGAGCCTGGGTACCGGCTAGCTATAATGTCTCACTTGCCCTCCTACTCACTCACAGAGGACCAAGTAATTAGACACCCCAGAACACAACACTCCCGACCCTCTCAGAAATAGCGGTTGCAGGACACACCGTTTTGCTCTCACTCTTGTATCGTCCACAATAGGATCTAACAGAGACATGAGAACATTTTAAAATATTTATTTTAACTATCGTGCTCTAGTATGCAGTATACGTGCCACAACAAGTAAAAAAATGCCTAACACAAATACGGTCAGCATAGCAAGTAGTCTGTAATTCATAAAAGGAGCTGTCATTATATACAACAGTGTAGCCTAACCTCCCTCCCCTACTATAGAAGCAAAATTATGATATATTAGAAGATCTCTGGGTGTTAGTAGCAGGCCCCGTACCTCAGTCAGATGGAAGATCTATATCACACGTGCTGTCACACTCCCCTCCTTGGAAAGATGTCGTCTCCAAGTGTGTCTGTTACCTATCCATGTATACCTATATGACCAAAGTACATGTTCCCAAACCAGCATCTGCATGTTTTGTCTAGGTGCTAGGGCCTGACCAGAACAGAATAACAAGGGGCATTGTTGTTTGACCTTGTCAGCAATGTTCAGACTAAATCCCAGGAAAGAACTGAACGCAAAAACAACAGCATGTTCTATGTGAAAGATGCAGCGTGGTACAAAGCTAAATACGCTTGTGTAGTAATGTGCGCAAAGCAGAAGATAGTCTGCAGTGGGCTCATGCTAACATAGGGAAAATGACAATGGCTTTATGGACCACTTGACACACTTCCCTTGGTCAGGATGGTAGCACGAAATGGTGACAGAAGTCAGGGGTGTGCAGAACCAAAGCGTTCCTGGCCAGTGTCCAAGGGAAAATATGGTTGAAAGAAATGGAAGGAAAGGAAGGTTTGTACCAAAAATATATCCAATTACAGCGTATCATCAGGACCCAATATGTAGGATGCCATGTGTAATGCCATCAGCTCTAGTAAGCAATCCAAACCTTCCAAAGTAAAAAGGATAGCCATCCAATTGAGCAGGTCAAACAAACAGACGTACTTCTCCTATCCAGTTGTCTCTAGGACCATCCGAGAAGAACCTGTGTTGACTTCAGTGAAACTGAGATCCAAGAGACGCTGTGCATGTGCACAGGGAGTTGCTCCGGCCATTGGCCCTAACAATGGATTGTACATCTGGTTATAGGACATCAGAGGAACCATCAACAGATCAAAATCCAGGGCAGTGTATGGCAGTGTAGCCAGGATGATATCCAAGGCCCACTGGAGGGGGCACCAGATGCAGTAAAACACAGGTTACACACAGGTGAAGTACGTATAACGGAAGGTCAGACAGAAATCTACATCAAGAGCTTCCACTGGCATCAATACAAAAAGCTTTCACATCCACTCACGTACATCTGCAGCCGTTCCTGGCCTGGTAGAACCACAGATAGAGCAGTCACTGCGGAAGAGAAGCAATAGAACAATGATGCCACAAATCAAGATGAGAAGCAGCGGGAACCCACCAAACACGCTAGAAAAAATAGAATGTATAAAGGCAGTGATTGCTCCAAAATTAGTTTGAAAAGAGGTCACGAGGCAGGAGCCCACAAGTTTGAAAAGTGGGCTAGGCCTTCGGTATCAGACGCATTAAATATTTAGTGTATTAATTCCCCGAAATAGAGGGGGAGATTCGTGTTTAACAATGATTGTATTTCACTGGATGTTCTCACCACCTGCAAATCAAAGGTCTCACGAGCTGATGTGAGAGCCACTGATTAGCTTATTGAAATCTATTTTCAAAGTTGGAACGGAAGGCCACAATGAACTATCTATACTCCCATGTGGAGGGGGAAACAGGACGTTGTTGCATCGCGTAATTAGCTGGGAAACCGTCACTACGTACGGGATTCCTGCCCACAAACCACACCAGTTCTGATTATTAAGGACAAAATAACTGTCATTGGAAAGCAATGTGAGAGTGGGAATGATAGCGGGAACAGGAGTTCATTTTAGAAAGCCAGCCAAATTAGGGGCAGAAACATTACATGCGCTGTGGAGTTTTACTTGTAGACACACAAGGGAATGTCCGACAGTGAAATCACAATCTTCCCCTATAAGAAAAACTCCTCTTGCAGCTCGCTGAGAACAATAAGTAAATGGCAAGGACCATAACTCATGTATGTAATTGCTCCCAAGGAGTTCATATCTACCTACGGGAAATGTTTCATGCAGGCAGTAAACTGAAACAACGAGAGGGGCAACAAAATTTCCTTGTGCAGAATGAGTCTCTGTCACAGTGAAGGGTAGTTGTTCGAGTTTTTCTGTATGCAGCATAGTGCATGTTGTGTCTTTCATGCCCATTAATTTTTGTTTGCTCGTTAAATTAAAAGGTCAAAACAACGCACTTACATTCAGGTAATTCCAGGGAACTCGCCCGTTTTGAACCGCATCAGCGCCAGCGGTTTTCCCGCTGTGCGCTGACTTTTTTAAATTACCGCGTTACATGACGAGCTGAGCTCGTCATGAGCGTGTGAGCGGCGCAACTCATGACGAGCTCAGCTTGTCATGAGCGCGGAAGGGGTTAAGTGTTTGTAGTGTTCACCTAAATTGCATAACTGATCTAAGTTGATTCTGATCATGATACAAGGTAGACCCCCATCGTTTTGTACAATACAAGAAGATACAATATTGTCCAAAGTATAAATACGAGATGATAGCGTGTTAATACTGTTATCGACAATAGCAAGAACTTTATCTAGATTGTCCTGATCTATTTGGCATAAGTGTCCAGCAGCTTCCAGTTGTGACAATTTCCAAAATTCATTATAAGCAGCATAAACAAAATGCTTCGCACGAGGAGACTTTGGACCCAAAAGGAAATCAACAAGGTTGATTTGTCCAGACAAAAGAGAATGATGTTGTTTCACAGAAGACAGTGTGGAATGTTCTAACCATTGTTGACATAAATTACCAACGAATAAGTGGTAACAATATTGGAATGGGGCATTTGACGGTATCGTGGATAGGTCTATATAGTGTAAACCGCGAAGTAGTATTCGTGAAATGTGAATGACAAACATTTGTGTGTGTTGCCCACAAAGCCTACTCAGGTGGATTTATCAATGAAGAATTAAAAATACAGAGCCAGATGTAGGTTATCCCAGATTACCGATTCTTAAATACCGAATCATACCGATTCGGTATTTAAGAACAGGCAAATGGGATGTAGGTAATTTTTCTTAAAAAATTACCGAATCGGTAAGTTTCGGTAATTACCGAATCGGTATTTACCGATTCGGTAATTGCCATTCATTCCTATGGGCCTGGAGGCCCATAGGAATGAATGGCAATTACCGAATCGGTAAATACAGATTCGGTAATTGGGGGAAACATTGAAGGGTGGCAGGGTGTCACTTTGACACCCTGTTGCACCCCTCAATTGTGTATGGGTGCACATGTTGCAGACCTACATGCCCTAAGGGCATGTAGGTCTGCAACATGGCACTGTAGGAAAAGCAAAAAAATGCTTTTTCAAGGGTTTTCATTATTTACCACCAACTTGTGGTTGGTGGTAAATAACGAATCCTAAAATGGGATAATCAGTCATTTGGGTGCTCCCTACATATCAGGATTCGGTAATTTACCGAATCGGTATTTAAGAATTCGGTAATTTACCGATTCCTTAAATTACCGATTCGGTAAATTACCGAATCCTTCTTTTTTAGCCTCCTACTTCTGGAAAGCCTATTACCGGTCGGTAACGGCCGATTTCGGCTGTTACCGACCGGTAATAGCCTACCTACATCTAGCCCATAGTTTCTTATCATGCAATTTACTTTATCTTCAGTATAATTTGTATACGCCTTCCAGTTATCATAAAAGGCCAGGGACAGAATAGTGGGAGTATTCAATTCTTTCATTTTAGCCAATCCCAGACAAGTAGTTTGTTGGACTGTGTCATTAAGAAATATTCTTTGAGTAGGTATCAGACATGCACGGGACAAGGACTCAATACCTTGCACTTGCCAGAACTTAGTGCCCCATAATGATTTCAAATCAATATTATCTCTCCAATAATCATATCCTTTCAGCGCCACATTTTCAATAAAAGAAAAAGAATAAAATAACTTGGTTTGGGTAAGCATATATTTTTTTGAAGGGCAGGAATCAATTTAAAGGAATATGAGGCCGGGTCTGAAAGGTTATAACTGTTAAAATAAGTGTACTTCTGCATTTGCGTGCTGGAACTACCCTAAGATGGAGTAGGGCAATGTTCCCATTGTGTATAATTAAAAAGGGGACGCTGTCTGCTAGCTCTATGTAGAAAATGAATCGATGTCCATAATGTTGGTATCAAAATTATTCGGCATAGTGAGCAGAATTCAAATACAAATCTTCTGTATCAAAGACAGTGTAATATTGTAATTCAGAAAACAAAGAATTCACAGCATTGGCATGCCTATCATCTGATTGTAACCTAGGTATAATCATATGGTATCTGTAGGAGTTTCCGTAGGACCATATACATCAAATAGTACTTTATCCCATACAAATCCATCAGTGACTGGAACCACTGAAATGTTAAATAGGGACTGGTCTCTTTTCATTTTATGCGAGGAGGAATGTGGGGCCAACACCCTGTCGACCAGTTCCACTGCAAAGTGTTCTGGGAGGTAGGGGCCATTAATCAAAAGGAAAAACACAGTCACAAACCCAATCCACATGAACAGAAAAACCATGGAAAACACGATTCAGATGTATGTCCAAGGTGGAACCAGATAATTGTGTTTTAGCCAAGTGAAGAAAACGCAAATCCATGCTGGTGGTGGGGATAGACCTGAAGACAACAAAGAAGCGTCTGATTAAAAATTATCTTGATTGATATAGTAACCACTAGAACTCAGCGGAAACGACTGCAGGTGGGAGTATAGATTTAGACTTGAGGCGTGCCCTTCCACCGGGTATTCAAGAGGTGGATCACAATAAATAATTTCCATTGTAAAATGTGAAGATGGTAAAACTGATAACTAGTCAACTGAAGACTCGACATCCCCCTCCGGCAGCCGGGGAAAATCAGAACGAAGGGTGCTCACAGGCTGTAAAGAAATATCCTGACGTGGGACACTCCTAGGCATAGTAGTGAGAATTGGCCATATGGTGTAACTTGACATGTTCAATTGAAAAAAAAGCGATTGTCTTTGTAACCTGGTAATGGGGGTAAAATCACAGTTTTGGGTGCCCTGAAGACCAAGAACTGGGACAGAAGCATGATATGAGGGAACAAATTATTTCTTGATAGCCACTTTTCATGAACCAGTTCAACAACTTTGGGGAGCCAGCCAGAAACACGAATCACAACTGCTGCATCTGCTGGCAAGGTTGAGGGCAAATATATTTTCGCCAGAGCGTTACAAATATTTTGTAGATCCTGTAATACAGCACAGTGGTTATCTACATCAAATGTAGCGGCAGCCGCCACAACAGCTAAACCCTCAAGGTCTGGAACAAATATCTTGATGAAAAAACTACCGTAGAATGGGGGTCTGTGGGGAAATTATTATAAACCACTCAGTGTGCGTTCCCAAATATAAGCTTACACCAAATATGCACAACTGTGGTCTGAACCATATGTATGTGTCCAATGTGTTAAATTGCCTCTCTCAGAAACCAACGTTATACTACAACCCTGACTGGGGGAGACATCCCTTAAGGATAAGAACCCTCACTCACCCAAAGGTGACATGCATCATCATATGGGTCCTCCTTACCAGTGTAGAAAACCTAGTCAACACTGGGAGCTACTACTCCGGTGTTTAAAGGAGGAGCTCAGAGATGTTTTTGGCGTAAGGATGGTAATCCCATATGTGTGCGAATGGGTGTAGTGAGGTATGCAGCGCTGTATGAAGAGTAGAAGTAGTGAAGTTTAAAACTATCTAAGTGGATACACTATAGTCCTTTATTGTTGTGTTCCGCTTGACAGGGTTAAAAAGAAGAAACAGCTCAGTGGTATATATATGGAACCACTGTCACTTAACGGTCAACATGTTTCAGCCTATGGATCCAATCGGTATCAATGGCTTTCTTCAGGACCAGATCGAAAAAATATGTGAAATTGCTGCTGCAATCGTATGTGACAATAAGTAAAAATAAAATAAAATGAAATTTTATACTCCACCGGTATTCCTGTCTTATATTTGATGATCAGGTCATACCCAGGTATCTGTAATCACAAGTAGTAAACAAAAGGAGAGAGAGAGAGAAACACATATATACACATTGTTTAGTTTACATATGTTTTCAAAGACAAACAAAGTTGTCATTGATTTTACCAGTGTAATAATTCTTTACACTAAATAGAACTTACCCTCAAGAGTAGGAAAATCCTGCCTCACCTCTACCTGGCTGGCTGCTCTGGGAGGAGGCCCCACGCTATGGGGAGAAAATATATATATATGTATATATATATATAGGTATCTAAAAGAGTATACCATGAAAAAGAACTTCCAAAACTAAGTACTACAGAAAAGGCTAGGCCACAAAGCAACTTCTAAGTGCACTTGGTACTGTCTCTTAACATATGTTCTATAGTGAACAGTTAATTTCTAAGTAAAAACTGTGTAAAATGGTTGGCCATTTCTAAATTTACCAAAGCAAGCAGCCGTTACTACATTGCCAAACTTTACAGAGCCCTTACAATTGGTAAAAGGAGTAGGTAAAGGATAAGGTTTCAGCAGTCTTACCTGTCCGTCGGTACCTCGTTGATTGGTAGAGCTAGCCCCGGGAGGTACCGATCGGCAGGAAGACTTGATGTTTAAGTACCGTGTTGTCAATGGACTGCAGGTGTGTTCTCAGGGTCCTGCCATCTAAAAGCCGTCTTCGGCTTTGCCTGAATGGGAATTGCGCATGCGCGAAGGCCAAGTGGTAAAGTAACGCGCATGCGCATTAAAAGAGAAACGGACTCCGGCCCTCGCTGTCAACTGCGCATGTGGCGGGGAGCGCTACTAGCAGAACACACACGCGTGTGTCCGGTTTTGAAAACCCCCTAGCGCCAAACCGTGGACTTGCATAGTTTAATAGAGCCATCATAAAAACGGAGATATGGCAGAGAGGCCAGGTACGGTCTCTAGTTCGAAAGGACCGTTTTCGAAGGGCCACAACACTTCCTGTTTTCACAGATATACATAGAGCATTGGTTGCTATGTTCTAAAGATTTGCTTGTTTTGCAAAAACATAAGGGTGATAAATGCCCAATCAATGAGATATGGGTCAAAAAGGTTTCTCACATAAAGCATAGCCCTTTGTTATTTGAAGTGTCTGAAGACCAACACATTAGGACATGAAAGGAAAACCATGGACCTATATGATATTAAGGATGTCTCAAAGTGTGTTAGTTACCAAGTATAATAGACCATAGCTATTAAAGGAGATCTCTATCATAATTAAATAGATCAACGTATGTTCTCCCAAAATGTGATTTAACGACAACTTGAACATACACCCTGTCATGTAATCATATAGACACCCAAGGTATATCATCATTGAGACCCAGGGTGTCTGTTTTTAATCTAAACACCCACTGTTGCTCTCTGCGAAATAAGAATTTTTTAGGGTCTGTCAAATGTGGGGGTACCAAAGGCTGTTCCAAAACCACCCAGTGTAAGTCAGTATCCTGATGTCCTTTATCGATGAAATGGTTAGTCAATTTAGTCGACCGTTTGGTGCATCTAATAGTGCTTTTATGCTCTTGGATGCGAATCTTAATCTTCCTCGTGGTCATACCCACATAGCGGAGTGAGCAGGGACACCAGACCAGGTAGATCAACCGATCACTATTACAGTTCGTGTGTTTTAATATTTTTCAAGGTCTTGATGTGCCTATGTCAACTTCAAGAGTTTTTTCCGTCTGCGGACACACTGAACAAGTACCGCATGGGAAATGGCCAACTACCGGTGGTAGATTCCACAATGTGGTCTGTGACTGAGTCGGCTTCCCATTATGAGGACGAGTGTGAACCAATTTGTCACGAAGATTAGGGCTGCGTTTGTATGCAAACAAAGGGCGTGGAAGAGTGTTGTTGGCTAAATTTAATATACCCCAATGTTTATTTATGCTCTTCTTTACTGAGTTAGAAAAGCTAGAGAAGGTATTAACAAAGGTGATTCTTTCATTTGTTACTTTCTGGGAGCTCCTCTCTAACAGCGCCTCTCTGTTATTATTCGCTGCTCTTTTCTTTGAATTCCGAATCACATGTGTTGGGTATTTCTTCTCTTTTAGATCAAGTGTCAATGCCCTAGCATGTTTGTCGTATTCGGCCAATTCGGTAAAGTTACGTCTTATGCGTAAAAACTGTCCGAATGGCAGATTTTCACGAAGGGCTCGTGGGTGGTAACTTTGAAAAGGTAAGAGAGAGTTACATGAGGTGGGTTTTCTATATAACTCTGTAACCAGGAAACCGTTACTTGGTTTGATCAACAAATCTAAAAAGGGGAGACTCGATCTAGAGCATTCCAAAGTGAATTTTATTAAATCATCCTGTTGATTTAGCCATTCGTGGAATAATTTGAGAGTGTCTTCATTACCTCGCCAGATCACAAAAATGTCGTCTATGTACCTTTTCCAAGTACATAGATGATTGACGAATGGATTGTGTGGTGTTAATACGATCTCTTGTTCAACCTAGTGGACGTACAAATTAGCCAGACTGGGGGCACAGACACTCCCCATACAGGTACCAGATATCTGTAGGTACAGCTGGTCTTCAAACTTAAAAAAGTTGTCTTTGAGCACCTTTCTGGCACAGAACATAACAAAGTCTATTGGTGTTATGCTATCCCAAACCAGATTTTGCAGCATTGATTTGATAGTGGTTAGAGTCTGTTCCTGTGGAATACATGTATACAGAGATTCCACATCAAAAGACACCAGCCAATCTTTATCCATATCAAATGGTATGTCTTGAATCTCAATGAGGAGATGTTTGGTGTCTTGAATATAGGTGGGCATTTTTGATACCAATGGTCGAAGGAATGAATCTACGAACGTGGAAAGCGGTTCAAGTAACGACCCAATTCCTGAAACAATCGGTCGTCCTGGAGGTGGTCTAGTGGCTTTATGTATTTTTGGTAGTACTTAAAAGTAGGGAGTGATGGGAGCCGTTACAATTAGGTACTGTGCCTCATGTTCTGTGATCCATTGGTTCTCTCTGGCCTCTTCCACTTTTAAAGTGATTTCATTGATCAATCGTTTTGTTGGATCAATAGATAATTTTTGATACGATTTTAGATCGTTCAGATGGCGTAAACATTCATCTCTATACGTTTCTTCATTCAAGAGAACTACCGCGCCACCCTTGTCCGCTGGTTTTATGACAAGGTCTTGGATATTAGCCAAGTTGGTGAGGGCAGTTTTTTCCATCCTGGTGAGGTTCTGAAACTGGTTCCGGTTGGTGTTAGTGATGTTATCAAAGTCATATAGTACCGCTTCTTCAAAAGCCACAATTCGTGCTGGAATAAGATGCATGGGTGGATTGAATGTTGATTTTGGGCGTAATCCAGTGTTGATGTCACTGGTGTCTCCTTCTTTTTTGTCCTTGAAAAAGGCATTGAGTCTTATTTTTCTAAAGAAGGACGCTAATTCTTGCCGCGTTTGAAAGGCGTCTCCTTTGAAAGTTGGTACAAAGCCCAACCCTTTCTTTAGGATTTGTAGCTCTCCATCATTTGGCTCGTACGAACTCAAATGTATTATTATTTGTTCGTGCCGCTCGTTGATGCTGTTCCTGACGATTGAGCTGTCATTGTTGTGGACACTGGTGAGTTCCAATTCACTCTGGTTTTTTGTCCTCTTTTTCTGCTTCTTTGGTTGTTGGGACCAAACCCTAAAAAAGGCTGTGGTGGCATCATTTGGGTAAAAGGAGGATAAGGAAAAAACTGGTTTTGAGGATGATTGCCAGGTGGAAACCCGAAAGGTGGGGGTTGCCACCATGGATTATATCCTTGTCCATAGTTGTTACCTCTTCTGGGGCCTCTTCCTCTTCCTCGACGATTGGATGGTCTGCCAGTCTGAGCTCCATAGGGCATATTATCATCCATATTGAGGTCATCTTCACTGGATGACGTTGAGTAGTGTGTCTTCCTCCTTTACGATTAAATTGTGGTTGGACATAATCGTCACTAGTGTAGGGATATATTATATCCATCGCAAATTTGTCCAAATCCTTTTTAAATTTTGCAATTTTCGTAGTAAGGATGGACTCTCTAAATTCGCCATTATCTTTATTTATGTCTTCAATTTGTTTTTTGCAAGTTTCTACAGATATCTGGTACCTGTATGGGGAGTGTCTGTGCCCCTAGTCTGGCTAATTTGTACGTCCACAAGGTTGAACAAGAGATCGTATTAACACCACACAATCCATTCGTCAATCATCTATGTACCTGGAAAAGGTACATAGACGACATTTTTGTGATCTGGCGAGGTAATGAAGACACTCTCAAATTATTCCACGAATGGCTAAATCAACAGGATGATTTCCTAAAATTCACTTTGGAATGCTCTAGATCGAGTCTCCATTTTTTAGATTTGTTGATCAAACCAAGTAATGGTTTCCTGGTTACAGAGTTATATAGAAAACCCACCTCATGTAACTCTCTCTTACCTTTTCAAAGTTACCACCCACGAGCCCTTCATGAAAATCTGCCATTCGGACAGTTTTTACGCATAAGACGTAACTGTACCGAATTGGCCGAATACGACAAACATGCTAGGGCATTGACACTTGATCTAAAAGAGAAGAAATACCCAACACATGTGATTCGGAATTCAAAGAAAAGAGCAGCGAATAATAACAGAGAGGCGCTGTTAGAGAGGAGCTCCCAGAAAGTAACAAATGAAAGAATCATCTTTGTTAATACCTTCTCTAGCTTTTCTAACTCAGTAAAGAAGAGCATAAATAAACATTGGGGTATATTAAATTTAGCCAACAACACTCTTCCACGCCCTTTGTTTGCATACAAACGCAGCCCTAATCTTCGTGACAAACTGGTTCACACTCATCCTCATAATGGGAAGCCGACTCAGTCACAGACCACATTGTGGAATCTACCACCGGTAGTTGGCCATTTCCCATGCGGTACTTGTTCAGTGTGTCCGCAGACGGAAAAAACTCTTGAAGTTGACATAGGCACATCAAGACCTTGAAAAATATTAAAACACACGAACTGTAATAGTGATCGGTCGATCTACCTGGTCTGGTGTCCCTGCTCACTCCGCTATGTGGGTATGACCACTTGGAAGATTAAGATTCGCATCCAAGAGCATAAAAGCACTATTAGATGTGCCAAACGGTCGACTAAATTGACTAACCATTTCATCGATAAAGGACATCAGGATACTGACTTACACTGGGTGGTTTTGGAAAAGCCTTGGGTACCCCCACATTTGACAGACCCTACAAAATTCTTATTTCGCAGAGAGCAACAGTGGGTGTTTAGATTAAAAACAGACACCCTGGGTCTCAATGATGATATACCTTGGGTGTCTATATGATTACATGACAGGGTGTATGTTCAAGTTGTCGTTAAATCACATTTTGGGAGAACATACGTTGATCTATTTAATTATGATAGAGATCTCCTTTAATAGCTATGGTCTATTATACTTGGTAACTAACACACTTTGAGACATCCTTAATATCATATAGGTCCATGGTTTTCCTTTCATGTCTTAATGTGTTGGTCTTCAGACACTTCAAATAACAAAGGGCTATGCTTTATGTGAGAAACCTTTTTGACCCATATCTCATTGATTGGGCATTTATCACCCTTATGTTTTTGCAAAACAAGCAAATCTTTAGAACATAGCAACCAATGCTCTATGTATATCTGTGAAAACAGGAAGTGTTGTGGCCCTTCGAAAACGGTCCTTTCGAACTAGAGACCGTACCTGGCCTCTCTGCCATATCTCCGTTTTTATGATGGCTCTATTAAACTATGCAAGTCCACGGTTTGGCGCTAGGGGTTTTTCAAAACCGGACACACGCGTGTGTGTTCTGCTAGTAGCGCTCCCCGCCACATGCGCAGTTGACAGCGAGGGCCGGAGTCCGTTTCTCTTTTAATACGCATGCGCGTTACTTTACCACTTGGCCTTCGCGCATGCGCAATTCCCATTCAGGCAAAGCCGAAGACGGCTTTTAGATGGCAGGACCCTGAGAACACACCTGCAGTCCATTGACAACACGGTACTTAAACATCGAGTCTTCCTGCCGATCGGTACCTCCCGGGGCTAGCTCTACCAAGCAACGAGGTACCGACGGACAGGTAAGACTGCTGAAACCTTATCCTTTACCTACTCCTTTTACCATTTGTAAGGGCTCTGTAAAGTTTGGCAATGTAGTAAGGGCTTCTTGCTTTGGTAAATTTAGAAATGGCCAACCATTTTACACAGTTTTTACTTAGAAATTAACTGTTCACTATAGAACATATGTTAAGAGACAGTACCAAGTGCACTTAGAAGTTGCTTTGTGGCCTAGCCTTTTCTGTAGTACTTAGTTTTGGAAGTTCTTTTTCATGGTATACTCTTTTAGATACCTATATATATATATACATATATATATATATTTTCTCCCCATAGCGCGGGGACTCCTCCCAGAGCAGCCAGCCAGGTAGAGGTGAGGCAGGATTTTCCTACTCTTGAGGGTAAGTTCTATTTAGTGTAAAGAATTATTACACTGGTAAAATCAATGACAACTTTGTTTGTCTTTGAAAACATATGTAAACTAAACAATGTGTATATATGTGTTTCTCTCTCGCTCTCCTTTTGTTTACTACTTGTGATTACAGATACCTGGGTATGACCTGATCATCAAATATAAGACAGGAATACCGGTGGAGTATAAAATTTCATTTTATTTTATTTTTACTTATTGTCACATACGATTGCAGTAGCAATTTCACATATTTTTTCGATCTGGTCCTGAAGAAAGCCGTTGATACCGATTGGATCCATAGGCTGAAACATGTTGACCGTTAAGTGACAGTGGTTCCATATATATACCACTGAGCTGTTTCTTCTTTTTAACCCTGTCAAGCGGAACACAGCAATAAAGGACTATAGTGTATCCACTTAGATAGTTTTAAACTTCACTACTTCTACTCTTCATACAGCGCTGCATACCTCACTACACCCATTCGCACACATATGGGATTACCATCCTTACGCCAAAAACATCTCTGAGCTCCTCCTTTAAACACCGGAGTAGTAGCTCCCAGTGTTGACTAGGTTTTCTACACTGGTAAGGAGGACCCATATGATGAAGCATGTCACCTTTGGGTGAGTGAGGGTTCTTATCCTTAAGGGATGTCTCCCCCAGTCAGGGTTGTAGTATGACGTTGGTTTCTGAGAGAGGCAATTTAACACATTGGACACATACATATGGTTCAGACCACAGTTGTGCATATTTGGTGTAAGCTTATATTTGGGAACGCACACTGAGTGGTCTATAATAATTTCCCCACAGACCCCCATTCTACGGTAGTTTTTTCATAATTAGTACGGTTTCCAGCCGTGGGTCTATATATTTGTCACTGTTTGGTCACCCTAATTTGATCAAACACTTCCTTCTCTTGGCGCTTAAGATTAGGCAGGCGCTTCACTGCTTCTTCTTGCTTAGCACTGGTACTTAGGTCCAAATTATTTTTCAGACATGGCAGAGAGACTAGGTTTGTCCTTTGATGAGGAAATGACACGAGAGATACTGAGCAATCCCAGCATCTTAGATATTATTCCAACTACAGCTTCTAAAGTTAGTGATGATTGGACAAAAGTGTCCCTCCTAAAGAAATCCCACTCTAGAACTGAAGTACATGGGCTAATCATGATTGAATATTTCAGGGCTAACTGTGCACCAACAGGACTAATAGTCACTAATGCTCCACGTCTCTTTTTAAACGACAAAACTTTCTTGCGTGACTGGTCTCTTATCGCATGGAAATGCACAAGAGACTGGCTAATACTGATTATTACAACTGCAAAGAAAGCAGCAGATTTAATTCTTGTTGAAATCCAAACACTTGAGGCTAGTATTAAACAAGCCATAGTGAGCTTAGTTTACAAAAAACAGGCAGATAAAAAACAAGCTGAAGAAACTTGCAAAAAACAAATTGAAGACATAAATAAAGATAATGGCGAATTTAGAGAGTCCATCCTTACTACGAAAATTGCAAAATTTAAAAAGGATTTGGACAAATTTGCGATGGATATAATATATCCCTACACTAGTGACGATTATGTCCAACCACAATTTAATCGTAAAGGAGGAAGACAAGGGTCAAACTACTCAACGTCATCCAGTGAAGATGACCTCAATATGGATGATAATATGCCCTATGGAGCTCAGACTGGCAGACCATCCAATCGTCGAGGAAGAGGAAGAGGCCCCAGAAGAGGTAACAACTATGGACAAGGATATAATCCATTGTGGCAACCCCCACCTTTCGGGTTTCCACCTGGCAATCATCCTCAAAACCAGTTTTTTCCTTATCCTCCTTTTACCCAAATGATGCCACCACAGCCTTTTTTAGGGTTTGGTCCCAACAACCAAAGAAGCAGAAAAAGAGGACAAAAAACCAGAGTGAATTGGAACTCACCAGTGTCCACAACAATGACAGCTCAATCGTCAGGAACAGCATCAACAAGCGGCACGAAGAAATAATAATAAATTTGAGTTCGTACGAGCCAAATGATGGAGAGCTACAAATCCTAAAGAAAGGGTTGGGCTTTGTACCAACTTTCAAAGGAGACGCCTTTCAAACGCGGCAAGAATTAGCGTCCTTCTTTAGAAAAATAAGACTCAATGCCTTTTTCAAGGACAAAAAAGAAGGAGACACCAGTAACATCAACACTGGATTACGCCCAAAATCAACATTCAATCCACCCATGCATCTTATTCCAGCACGGATTGTGGCTTTTGAAGAAGCGGTACTATATGACTTTGATAACATCACTAACACCAACCGGAACCAGTTTCAGAACCTCATCAGGATGGAAAAAACTGCCCTCACCAACTTGGCTAATAACCAAGACCTTGTCATAAAACCAGTGGACAAGGGTGGCGCGGTAGTTCTCTTGAATAAAGAAACGTATAGAGATGAATGTTTACGCCAACTCAACGATCTAAAATCGTATCAAAAATTATCTATTGATCCAACAAAACGATTGATCAACGAAATCACTTTAAAAGTGGAAGAGGCCAGAGAGAACCAATGGATCACAGAACATGAGGCACAGTACCTAATTGTAACGGCTCCCATCACTCCCTACTTTTACGTACTACCAAAAATACATAAAGCCACTAGGCCACCTCCAGGACGACCGATTGTTTCAGGAATTGGGTCGTTACTTGAACCGCTTTCCACGTTCGTGGATTTATTCCTTCGACCATTGGTATCAAAAATGCCCACCTATATTCAAGACACCAAACATCTCCTCATTGAGATTCAAGACATACCATTTGATATGGATAAAGATTGGCTGGTGTCTTTTGATGTAGAATCTCTGTATACATGTATTCCACAGGAACAGACTAACCACTATCAAATCAATGCTGCAAAATCTGGTTTGGGATAGCATAACACCAATAGACTTTGTTATGTTCTGTGCCAGAAAGGTGCTCAAAGACAACTTTTTAAAGTTTGAAGACCAGCTGTACCTACAGATATCTGGTACCTGTATGGGGAGTGTCTGTGCCCCTAGTCTGGCTAATTTGTACATCCACAAGGTTGAACAAGAGATCGTATTAACACCACACAATCCATTCGTCAATCATCTATGTACCTGGAAAAGGTACATAGACGACATTTTTGTGATCTGGCGAGGTAATGAAGACACTCTCAAATTATTCCACGAATGGCTAAATCAACAGGATGATTTCCTAAAATTCACTTTGGAATGCTCTAGATCGAGTCTCCCCTTTTTAGATTTGTTGATCAAACCAAGTAACGGTTGCCTGGTTACAGAGTTATATAGAAAACCCACCATATGTAACTCTCTCTTACCTTTTCAAAGTTACCACCCACGAGCCCTTCGTGAAAATCTGCCATTCGGACAGTTTTTACGCATAAGACGTAACTGTACCGAATTGGCTGAATACGACAAACATGCTAGGGCATTGACACTTGATCTAAAAGAGAAGAAATACCCAACACATGTGATTCGGAATTCAAAGAAAAGAGCAGCGAATAATAACACAGAGGCGCTGTTAGTGAGGAGCTCCCAGAAAGTAACAAATGAAAGAATCACCTTTGTTAATACCTTCTCTAGCTTTTCTAACTCAGTAAAGAACAGCATAAATAAACATTGGGGTATATTAAATTTAGCCAACAACACTCTTCCACGCCCTTTGTTTGCATACAAACGCAGCCCTAATCTTCGTGACAAACTGGTTGACACTCGTCCTCATAATGGGAAGCCGACTCAGTCACAGACCACATTGTGGAATCTACCAACGGTAGTTGGCCATTTCCCATGCGGTACTTGTTCAGTGTGTCCACAGACGGAAAAAACTCTTGAAGTTGACATAGGCACATGAAGACCTTGGAAAATATTAAAACACACGAACTGTAATAGTGATCGGTTGATCTACCTGGTCTGGTGTCCCTGCTCACTCCGCTATGTGGGTATGACCACTTGGAAGATTAAGATTCGCATCCAAGAGCATAAAAGCACTATTAGATGCGCCAAACGGTCGACTAAATTGACTAACCATTTCATCGATAAAGGACATCAGGATACTGACTTACACTGGGTGGTTTTGGAAAAGCCTTGGGTACCCCCACATTTGACAGACCCTACAAAATTCTTATTTCGCAGAGAGCAACAGTGGGTGTTTAGATTAAAAACAGACACCCTGGGTCTCAATGATGATATACCTTGGGTGTCTATATGATTACATGACAGGGTGTATGTTCAAGTTGTCGTTAAATCACATTTTGGGAGAACATACATTGATCTATTTAATTATGATAGAGATCTCCTTTAATAGCTATGGTCTATTATACTTGGTAACTAACACACTTTGAGACATCCTTAATATCATATAGGTCCATGGTTTTCCTTTCATGTCTTAATGTGTTGGTCTTCAGACACTTCAAATAACAAAGGGCTATGCTTTATGTGAGAAACCTTTTTGACCCATATCTCATTGATTGGGCATTTATCACCCTTATGTTTTTGCAAAACAAGCAAATCTTTAGAACATTGCAACCAATGCTCTATGTATATCTGTGAAAACAGGAAGTGTTGTGGCCCTTCGAAAACGGTCCTTTCGAACTAGAGACCGTACCTGGCCTCTCTGCCATATCTCCGTTTTTATGATGGCTCTATTAAACTATGCAAGTCCACGGTTTGGCGCTAGGGGGTTTTCAAAACCGGACACACGCGTGTGTGTTCTGCTAGTAGCTCTCCCCGCCACATGCGCAGTTGACAGCGAGGGCCGGAGTCCGTTTCTCTTTTAATCCGCATGCGCGTTACTTTACCACTTGGCCTTCGCGCATGCGCAATTCCCATTCAGGCAAAGCCGAAGACGGCTTTTAGATGGCAGGACCCTGAGAACACACCTGCAGTCCATTGACAACACGGTACTTAAACATCGAGTCTTCCTGCCGATCGGTACCTCCCGGGGCTAGCTCTACCAAGCAACGAGGTACCGACGGACAGGTAAGACTGCTGAAACCTTATCCTTTACCTACTCCTTTTACTAATTGTAAGGGCTCTGTAAAGTTTGGCAATGTAGTAAGGGCTTCTTGCTTTGGTAAATTTAGAAATGGCCAACCATTTTACACAGTTATTACTTAGAAATTAACTGTTCACTATAGAACATATGTTAAGAGACAGTACCAAGTGCACTTAGAAGTTGCTTTGTGGCCTAGCCTTTTCTGTAGTACTTAGTTTTGGAAGTTCTTTTTCATGGTATACTCTTTTAGATACCTTTATATATATATATATACATATATATATATTTTCTCCCCATAGCGCGGGGCCTCCTCCCAGAGCAGCCAGCCAGGTAGAGGTGAGGCAGGATTTTCCTACTCTTGAGGGTAAGTTCTATTTAGTGTAAAGAATTATTACACTGGTAAAATCAATGACAACTTTGTTTGTCTTTGAAAAAATATGTAAACTAAACAATGTGTATATATGTGTTTCTCTCTCTCTCTCCTTTTGTTTACTACTTGTGATTACAGATACCTGGGTATGACCTGATCATCAAATATAAGACAGGAATACCGGTGGAGTATAAAATTTCATTTTATTTTATTTTTACTTATTGTCACTGTGACGGTTCGGTCCGTGCAAGGATGGACACTACGGACCGTGGGGCTCTTTTAACTGTTTTTATTGACAGTTTGTCAAAAATAGTTCAAGAAAGCAGAGAAGCAAATGAATAGAAATGAGTCCCGTAACCAGGTTTTCCTCCAGATGTAGTGCTTCCTTCTCTGATGGTTCTTGGGTAGTCCTATGGCCTTTTTCTCCCGCTCCACTCCGGTCCGGGATGCACTCAGAAAGAAAGGAAACAAACAGCCCAGTTACTGGCTGATACGAGGACAAGAAATGGGAGGGCGAAAGGGAGTGAGGGTTCACCAGGGTTCCGCCACCTTTGTGGAGTAGGTTCTTTCCTACAAAGTGATGCCGGGAACGTGATGTGCCTGTGACCACCCTCACGCTAGCCTGTACCACCCCGTTTCCCCAACAACCCTTGCAAACGCCCTCGTACCTTGTGAAGCCACACTTTGCCCCTGGAAGTGTGGCAGGGCGGCTCGTGGTCCCGTTGGCCTCCTGGCTTGTCGAGTCGTGACACCGGCAGTCTGGGATGAGGGTCTTCGGTTCTCTCGTCTTCTTCGATGTCGGCGTGTTCCTCACGGCGCGGCTGCTCTCCTGGAGGTTCCGCGGTAGCAGACGCACACGGGGTTTCCTTAAACGCCCCAGTGTCCGGTGATTGGCCCGGGTCTCCTGACGTCTCACGCTCCAGTTGGTCGAATGCTGGAAACGCCAGGGAACTCCTCCCGGACGTCACGGAAGGCAGGGCCTGAGGCGGCGTTCTGGAAGGCAGCGTAGGGAAACACCAGGATATGTCCAAAGGTTCCTGCGGACGGGGCGGAAACGGACAACAGTGAGTAGGCACACCCCGTCCGTCCATGACAGGGACCCTGTCCTCGTGACAGTCACATACGATTGCAGCAGCAATTTCACATATTTTTTCGATCTGGTCCTGAAGAAAGCCGTTGATACCGATTGGATCCATAGGCTGAAACATGTTGACCGTTAAGTGACGGTGGTTCCATATATATACCACTGAGCTGTTTCTTCTTTTTAACCCTGTCAAGCGGAACACAACAATAAAGGACTATAGTGTATCCACTTAGATAGTTTTAAACTTCACTACTTCTACTCTTCATACAGCGCTGCATACCTCACTACACCCATTCGCACACATATGGGATTACCATCCTTACGCCAAAAACATCTCTGAGCTCCTCCTTTAAACACCGGAGTAGTAGCTACCAGTGTTGACTAGGTTTTTCTACACTGGTAAGGAGGACCCATATGATGAAGCATGTCACCTTTGGGTGAGTGAGGGTTCTTATCCTTAAGGGATGTCTCCGCCAGTCAGGGTTGTAGTATAACGTTGGTTTCTGAGAGAGGCAATTTAACACATTGGACACATACATATGGTTCAGACCACAGTTGTCAACAAATATCTTGATGCCAAAGAGCATTTTGTATGGGGTCCGTCCACCCAGAGATCTTCGTGGGAGATTATTAAGAGCACGTTGAACCCCATTGAGGTGAGTCAACCCGTACCTAATACCCTGGCTGTTAAAGACTGCTTTAAGTCACGGTTTGTCTGCTCCACAGCAGAATTGCCCTCTGGCCTATATGGAGACGAGAAATGTACCTGCACCCCCTTGGACTTCACTGAATCACAGTAAGCCTTAGAGGAAAAAGCTGGACCTTGGTCTGAGTGAAAAGTGCCAGAGGCATAAGTCTAGAGAAAAGACATGCAAATCTTTTATAACAGTATGAGTGTCAGCAGAGCGCTGCGGTCAAACCTAGAGTAATCTAGTGCATGAATCCACTTCAACCAAAATATACTTGAATGCTTTATTGGATGTTAATGGACTGCAAGGATAAAGATAAATACACCCAAATGGATGGTTAGAAATGAAAAGATGAGTCTGAGTGGACGTGACACTGTAGAATTCCTAATTTGTTGACAAACATCACAACAAAGCACATATAGGCCCAGATGTAGGTAAAAAATATTTACCGATTCTTAATTACCGAATTTTACCGATTCGGTAATTAAGAATCGGTAAATATGAAGGGTGGACATGTAGGTCCATCCAGATGTGTATTTTACCGATTCGGTAAAAATCGGTATTTACCGAATCGGTAAATACCGACCGGTAATGCTCCATTCATTCCTATGGGCTTTGAAGCCCATAGGAATGAATGGGGCATTACCGGTCGGTATTTACCGAATCGGTAAATACCGATTTTGACAAGGGTGCAGGGGGTGTCACTTTGACACCCTCTAGCACCCCCAAAAAAGGGTCAGGGCCATATGGCAGGCATACGTGCCCTAAGGGCAGGTCTGCCTGTCATATGGCACAGGTGTGCATGCACACATGTGCATGCACACCTGAATCGGTATTTCACCATCAAATTGAATTTGATGGTAAAATACCGATTTCTTAGGCCTTGTGGGACTCATAAGAGTCCCACCTACATATCAATTTTACCGATTCTGTAAAAATACCGGTCGGTAAATTTACCGACCGGTATATTTACAGATTCGGTAAAATTACCGATCGGTAAATTTACCGAACGGTAAATTTACCGATTCTGCCCCCTACATGTCAAAATCCTTTTACCGGTCGGTAACGGCCGAATTCGGCCGTTACCGACCGGTAAAACCCTACCTACATCTGGCCCATAGTCTGCTGGTATAAACCGCACCACTAATAGCTTGCTGTAAAAGACAAACTGTAGCCGAATCTCCTGCATGAGCAGAAGCCAAGCCTTCATGGGTGGCCACAATGAGTGATATTCTGCAGTCATCATTGGGAATCAAGCGAAAACCAACAGTAGTAATAGTTACAAATCGTACTGTGTCAGTAGTCATCTATATAAGTATAGCGGGAAGAGAAACCCTGGGGAAAAGCAGAACCCTCCCTAGTTGCGACTGTAGCCGCCAAAATGTCATCATCAATTTTATTCATTGACCTAGTAATTGCTGATACTTCAACAGAGGCTACTGCAGATATGGCTGCTTCATCGGCCATAAAATTACCAACAGCGTGCGCTCCCGCACGTTGATGTCCTAATGTATGGATAAGGTGTGTAAGTGGCAAACGGTCTTTAATAGCGGTGTAAGAACGAAGCAGATTTTCCCCAGATATCCTCAAGCACTGCTTGGCGTTAGTCGCCTCTAGTTCAATCGTGGTTATCAAATAAAGAGGCGGGCGCTGGAAATTGGAAAGCAGGAAACGGATTTATTCTTCGAAGGGAAAACACGTCAGGACCAACGAACAGGGCGTCGTTTCGAGGTGCTCTAACTGCCTCTCGGAGGCCTGGCCTCTTATACAGTTTTTGAAATGTTTTATTGCAGTGTAACACATTCCTGGCATTACTTTGATGCATTGTAAACCATCTTTGGAATCCCCGCTTCAGGCCCGTTCCCACACATATCAACAGTACTGTATCCCACCCCCGGTCTCAGTAGGTGATTGCTATCGCGCAGCTGGGCATTCCGGCAGGAGCTGAAAATACGCGCAATGCTTTTTGACGAGGTGCTTAGTACGAGAGGCTCGGTCGGCGCGGAGGCCGTGGGTACAGAAGCCCTGGCACTGCCTTCAGTTAAGTTCTAGGGTTCTAGGTGCTGTACTAAGGGGTGGGTAGGGGCATAAGGAGGAGGCATGTAGATGATTGGGGGACCTAGGAGTAAATCATCGTCCGTCCTTTGCTTTGATGGTAGTTCAGGGTAAAGCGCTGAGGGTGTTCTAACAGGGCATTGGCCTGAGGTTTCTGATTCTCGTTCTCTCTTTGCATTTTCTCTTTCCTTTACTTCCTCTTCCAACTTTTTACCAGCTAAGTGAGCTGCTTTTTGTAGTTCTTTATCGCTTTTTGCTTCGTCTCTCTTTTTATGTTGCGTTGCTTCTTTGCGCCACATGCCGAGACTATCAAGCATGGTTGGCGTGGTTCTATTTTTGCGAAGGGCTATTTCTAGCGCCTCGATTTTTGTGAGGTCAAAAGATCCTATCAGTGGCCACTGACTTTCTCGATCTTTTTTAGTATTCGTATGCCATAGTTTACTGTAGGCTACGGCGACTAGGCTATATCTAACATACATGTCCTTATTAGGGGTGCCTTCCAGTGGAGCTGGATGATCTACCTCTAATAAACGGTCCGGGTTGAACCAATTTCCAATCAGTGGAGAGAAGATAGGCATGACGTATATCGGACAAGTGAAGATCTCAAATAATGTTGGACAAAGGTCCGCACTACCTATCCTTCACTACCTGCAAAGACTAGACAGAATATTTCTATTCTTCGTTGTTTGCAAACAGAGAATATCTCAAGAGAACCAATATGTCGAGTAGCAACGAAGGCTAGACGAACTAATAAATATAAGTAACCAAATGCGCTGAGTAGCAACGAACGCTAAACGAACAAATAAATATAAGTAATACTAGTATTTTCCAAACAATCAATCAATCAATCAATCAAAACAGTCGTGCTGCACGACCTTACCCGGACCGTATGGACTGTTTCTCGTCTTCCACTTCCAGGGCCCGATTGTCCTCTATTCTCCGTTGTTGCCGCGGCACTCCTGTGGGATCCCAGTCAGGACCGTAGATCGCTCAAGAGAGGTCCGTTCAGAATCAGTGAAGGTTGGATGATTGGCTGCCAGATGAGGGTCTATCAGGCAGGAGTTCTTCCCGATCGTTGCAGTCTTTCACTCCGTCGTTAGGACCTCTCTCACTGGACCCACGTGTCGCTGATGGGCCCCGCGTTGGGACGCCAATTGTAAGAACGTAGCAGATTTTCCCCAAATATCCTCAAGCACTGCTTGGCGTTAGTCGCCTCTAGTTCAATCGTGGTTATCAAATAAAGAGGCGGGCGCTGGAAATTGGAAAGCAGGAAACGGATTTATTCTTCGAAGGGAAAACACGTCAGGACCAACGAACAGGGCGTCGTTTCGAGGTGCTTTAACTGCCTCTCTGAGGCCTGGCCTCTTATACAGTTTTTGAAATGTTTTATTGCAGTGTAACACATTCCTGGCATTACTTTGATGCATTGTAAACCATCTTTGGAATCCCCGCTTCAGGCCCGTTCCCACACCTATCAACAGTACTGTATCCCACCCCCGGTCTCAGTAGGTGATTGCTATCGCGCAGCTGGGCATTCCGGCAGGAGCTGAAATACGCGCAATGCTTTTTGACGAGGTGCTTAGTACGAGAGGCTCGGTCGGCGCGGAGGCCGTGGGTACAGAGGCCCTGGCACTGCCTTCAGTTAAGTTCTAGGGTTCTAGGTGCTGTACTAAGGGGTGGGTAGGGGCATAAGGGGGAGGCATGTAGATGATTGGGGGACCTAGGAGTAAATCATCGTCCGTCCTTTGCTTTGATGGTAGTTCAGGGTAAAGCGCTGAGGGTGTTCTAACAGGGCATTGGCCTGAGGTTTCTGATTCTCGTTCTCTCTTTGCGTTTTCTCTTTCCTTTACTTCCTCTTCCAACTTTTTACCAGCTAAGTGAGCTGCTTTTTGTAGTTCTTTATCGCTTTTTGCTTCGTCTCTCTTTTTATGTTGCGTTGCTTCTTTGCGCCACATGCCGAGACTATCAAGCATGGTTGGCGTGGTTCTATTTTTGCGAAGGGCTATTTCTAGCGCCTCGATTTTTGTGAGGTCAAAAGATCCTATCAGTGGCCACTGACTTTCTGGATCTTTCTCGAATCGTGGTTATCAAATAAAGAGGCGGGCACTGGAAATTGGAAAGCAGGAAACTGATTTATTCTTCGAAGGGAAAATACGTCAGGACCAACGAACAGGGCGTTGTTTCGAGGTGCTCTAACTGCCTCTCGGAGGCCTGGCCTCTTACACCGTTTTTGAAATGTTTTATTGCAGTGTAACACATTCCTGGCATTACTTTGATGCATTGTAAATAAGCATGAGCGCAAAATCCGCTCCGATCGCGGATTTTGCGGATTTTCGGTAAATCCGCGATCCGCGAACTCTCGCGGATTTACCGAGAATCCGCAATCCGCGATCGGAGCGGATTTTGCGGTCAAAAGTTCAAGCCTGCATAATTTACGATGGCGCCGGCAAGCTGCCAGCGCCATCCTCAAATGGTTACTTAATTAGCTTCGACAGGAAGCTCTAATAGATAAGATACAGCAGGGGCTCGAGCGCCTGCTTTATTTTAACAGTTGGAGCTTCCTGTTGAAGCTAATTAAGTAACTATTGCAGGATGGCGCTGGCAGCTTGCCGGCGCCATCGTAAATTATTTCAACGGTGGTGTCTTCTTGAGTAAATATGAAGGGCAGGGTTCATTCGGGCACGACGGTCCTGGCACAAAAAAATAAACCTCAACAGGAAACACTTGCAGATATCAATAAAGCATGTGCCCTAGTTGAAGCTTTAATTCAGTGACTCATTGATCAGCCCAAAAATTAATCTGCTGATCGGTCTCTGCCCTTTTATACACACAAGAGGCATGCTCGCATGGACGCCCCGTCCGTTTGGCCCCGCCCACACACTCGAGGTGTGCACCGTCTTCCCGCCATTTACCCACTATGATGGACATTTCACTAAAGGGACCCCTGCGCACTTCGGCGCGATTGCATAGTAACACACACTTGGTCGCTGGAACTAGTTGAAGCGCAAATGTAGTGACTCATTCATCAGCCCAAAAAAAATCGTGAGCGTTGGGAGGCTGGGCAGATGTGCCTTCTTCCCAAATATCCCATCGATGCTGCTCTGATCGGTCTCTGACCTTTTAGACACACAAGAGGCATGTGCGCTCGCGTGGAAGCCCCGTCCGTTTGGCCCCGCCCACACACTCGAGGAAGCCCCGCCCCCAATCCGCAAATCCGCTGAATCCGCTAAATAGGCGGATTTTGCGGATCCACGATCCGTGGATCCGCTAAATCCGCGAATCGTGGATCCGCAAAATCCGCCCATGCTTAATTGTAAACCATCTTTGGAATCCCCGCTTCAGGCCCATTCCCACACATATCAACAGTACTGTACTGTACTGTATCCCACCCCCGGTCTCAGTAGGTGATTGCTATCGCGCAGCTAGGCATTCCGGCAGGAGCTGAAATACGCGCAATTGGTCGGATCTCATGGGGTTGGGGCATTGATTAATTCCGGCTCCTTTGATGAGAGGCGGAATCCTACTGTACGGGGCAATAAACTGTATCCGCATGGGTTGGTTATGGCCTGGGATCGGATCGAGCAGCCAGATGCAGGGGAGGAGATTATTGAAGGGCCTGTTCGTGCGCAAGGGATGAAAGGGTATGTGGGCTCGGCACGGGAAGTGGCTCCGGAGCAGGGTCGCTCTGAGTATGTTTTATGATTTCAGCATGTGTGCTTGGGGGCTGCCAGCACGTGGGGGATGATTGCGGGGTCGGGGAGACGCACAGGCGATCGGCAATGTTACAAACTGGCCACAGTGTCTAAAATGGCTGCCGCTTACGCGCTCGCAAAGGCCTAAGTGGGACAAGATGGCGCCGGTAATGTTCACATCGTAATCTAATATTTAACAGTCCTTCCTTTGAACATGCCACGACATCTTGTCAATCTATGTCAATGTTCATAATACTGTGTATTTCTTTGTCGTACAATGCTTTCATATTTTCAAATTTAGTGTCCAAAGCCCTAGGGCATATCAAATTCACAAAAAGAGAGCACAAGGGCGGTATGCATTGTATCCCTAGGCAGCACCCACATATTATTAAGACTAGCACCAATATTATTATCAACAGTTTCCAACCCCAGTCTTTCAAAATGTTCCAAAACCAGCCTCCAAGTGTCCAGCCTTCTTGTTCATGGTGGATCTCCGATGATAGTTTATGAAGGTGTTCTATTGCTTTGTAGATGGAAGGTGAATAGTCTGGGATGAAGGTGCAACAGCTGGCACCGATGATGCGGCATGCCCCTCCACAATCCGCCAGTACCACGTCGAGCACAAGGCGGTTCTGTAAAGCCACAAGGCGGACCGCCTGCAGCTCAGCTGTATTGTTAGTGAGGATGCCAGCCGTGATGTTCAAAGCTGTTTCGACTGCTGGGGTCAGATGACGGATGGCTCAACTGTTTGACTTCGGACCCCAGAAAGGGATGAGTTCTTTTGCAGCATCGAGGAACTGTGATGAGGTGGAGTCTGCTTGCTCTGTGTCCTTCGAGCGTTTCTGTCTGTGATAGGCTGCTGGTACCACGTATGTTGGAGGAAGGACAAAAGCGATGTAGCATGTGCCCCCCAGCCTTTTGAGAGCCAGGTGTAGGCCTTTGTGCTGCAGACAAAATACATTTTTGGTGATGCAACAAATGAAGGGGGATCGGCAGTGTTCAGAGTCCTTTTGATGGGGCAGGAGCTGTGGCCCACGTTTTTCGTCCCACGGCCCTCATTGCAAATAAGGCCTGAGACGTTCGCCACAGATATGGCCACAGTCAAAGTTGCAGCAGTCCGTTTTCGTAGATATGGGAAGGTGGGTCTGGCTGGGTTGTTGAACACTTGCATTTCGATTAGTTCTTTTTCCGGAATGTTCATTTGAAATGTAGTGTTTGAGGTCAGAGGGCAAAAGGGAGCAGAGGTTCGTCCAGTTCTGTTAAGCCAGAACTCGTTGTAGAACTGTGTGATTGTTCCGTCGGATTTAGCATTGTCCTTGTAGCTCTCTTGCAGGAGCATTAGCCAGGCAAGGCAGGACCCATGAACAGAGAAGGGTGAAGGGATGAAGGGAATGGACTGTTCGGTGGCATGTGGTAGCAGCCCACAGATCCAACAGTTTGTGGTATTGGCAGCAAGGTTGTGTTGATACAGCAGTTGTACAAATGAGTTGTTCCAAAATTCTTTGCGTCTTTCTCGGAGATGGGGTGATAGTGAGACCAGATAATGTTCTTTCTTGGTGGTGGGCTGCATAGTGGGTGAAATTGTCTGGTGAGCAGGAGTGCTCTCTTCTATGATCCAGACTGTGACCATTAGCAAGAGGCAGATGAGAGATATGATGAAAAGTACAATTGTCTTTGTGCTATGCAGTTTGGCAGTCTTGGGGTCTTTGCGGTGGGTCTTCGGTTGTCCGGGATCTTCCATCACCTTCAAGAGGCTCGGTGACTGGCAGGACCACATACTTTGTCTGGCGTCTCTCCTGGTAGCCTTTGTAGTGTTAGCTACCGTTCTGAGATTTTTGACTCAGTTAGTGGTCTGCTTTGTCGAGACACTCTCCTTTTGTCGCAAGTTGTACCCTTTTCTGGATGGTACAGTGGGATCGGGAAATTCTGCCAATTCAAGCGTCTCTGATTCTGGGTAACAACTCAGAGCTGGTCTGTCTTTGTTCAGGAGCTCTTCTTGGGTGTCCACGTTTTCATTCGTCGCCAGGGTCGGTGATATTCTTCTACAATGGTGAGCATGTAGCCAATTCTTTTTCCCTTCCACTCGAAGTGCAGTTCGGGTGGTGATCAGGACTTGCCAGGGGCCCGTCCACCTGGGTTCCAGACTCTTCGATCTTTGAAAGTTCTTTATCAGGATGTAGTCCCCAGGTTTGATGTTGTGTCCGGGGCCCCTGGATGTGTCTGGTATGGCTTGCTGCACCTGTTGGTGAATAACAGTTAGTTCTTTGGTAAGGTTATGCAAGTAATCAGACATTAGGATGTCCGGGACATCGTGGATGGATGTCGGCTTCGACGCGGCACATATGTTCATTGGCCGGCCAAAGACAACCTCGTACGGAGCCAAGTGGTGTCTGGTTGGGGTGGAACGCATTGATAGCAATGCCAGACGGAGGGCGTCAGGCCATTTCAGTTCTGTGGTGGCAACTATCTTTGCTAGCTTCAGCTTTAGTGTGGCGTTGTGCCTTTCGACCAGGCCTGCAGATTGGGGATGGAAAACTGCGTGGAACTTTTGTCTTACTCCCAACCCTTTCAATATGAGTTGGATAACTTCAGCTACGAAGTGGGGGCCATTGTCGCTCCATAAAATTCGGCAAAGGCCGTAGCGTGGGAAAAACTCTTTTAACAACACCTTTGCAGTAGTGGTGGCAATGTTGTCACGGGTGGGGTAAGCTTCTACCCATTTTCTGAATGCACATACAATAACTAGGATGTATTTCAGCCCATGGTATCTTTCTAACTGTATGTAATCCATTTGGAGGACTTCAAACGATGGTCGGGGACTCCAAACCCTCCCCGTGGTACTACTGTCCCTTTCCCTGGATTGTGCTGCAGGCATATCATGCATTGCTGAACTAGGCGTTTCGCTGAGTCTGCTATCCTGTCATTATGCCATACTCTAGTGATCAGTTCGGTCATGGGAGCGGAACCAATGTGTGCCGGTAAGTGTGCCATAGTCAATATGGGGATCAGATATGCATTGGGTAACAGCCATTTGTCTTTGTCCTTTTTCCTCCAGCAGCCTTCATCGTCTTTTAGACCCACCCGAGCCCATTCAGTCAGTTCGTGTGGTGTACTCGTCAGCTGGATATCCCTAATAGTGGTCCTAGCATCTGTCCATTTCTCTGCTTGTGACCTGGTCACATACATCCGTGTCGTCGTTCTGTTTTCAGCTGTGGCTCGGGCAGTAACGTCAGCTAGTGCATTTCCCTGTCCTATAATGTCCGTTACCTTCTTGTGTGCCTGGCATTTGATTACTGCTAGTTGTTTGGGGTGGAGGACTGCTTCGGTCAGGGCGGAGATTAGATCTCCGTAGATCTCCATGTAAGATCGATGTGCCATGTGAGGTCAGGAATCCTCTCTCCCTCCAAAGGAGTCCGAAATGGTGAACTACCCCGAAGGCATACTGGCTGTCCGTGTAAATGTTTACAGTCGTCCCTGCTGGTAAGATACATGCTCGTGTGAGGGCAATCAGTTCTGCCGCCTGTGCGGATCGCTGGGCAATTCGGGCTGTTTCAATAATGGTTCGGGCTGTGGTGACGGCATATGCGGCTGAGGTGGTGCCATCGGGGAGTTTGATGCATGAGCCATCTACCCATAGTTCTCCGTCAGGTTCTGGGAAGGCAGTGTCTCGGAGGTCTACTCTACTCTTTGTCTGTTCATCGGTGAGGGTCACACAGTCATATAGGGGAGTTACATTAGGGTCGTTTTCAGGCAGTGGTAACACGGTTGCTGGGTTCAGAGTGGTGCATCGTTTCAGAGTAATGTGTGGGGCCAATAGGGTCAGCACATACCCGGTCAGTCGTGCACTAGTCAGGTGTTGGGTCTTGGTTTGGTTCAGGAGGGTGTCAACAGCATGGGGTACTAACACTGTAAGGGAGTTGGAAAGCACAATTCCTTCACTCTGTCGTATCTAGACTGCTGCGGCTGCGACAGCTCGTAGGCAAGCTGGTAATGCTCTGGCTACGGGGTCAAGAGTGGCTGAGAAATAGGCGCAAGGGCACTGTTTGGGGCCAATCGATTGGGTCAGGACGGATAATGTACATCCCTCTCTTTCGTGTGTGAAAAGGGAGAATGGTTTGGAGTAGTTTGGGGTTCCTAGAACGGGTGCCGAACAAAGGGCGTCTCGCAATTCTTTGAACGCGGTCTGGCATTCAGGGGTCCAATGGAGTGGAAAGGGAACATCTTTGGCTAGGAGGGAAAGTAGGGGTTTAACAATGAGACTAAAGTTCGGCAACCACTGTCGACAGAATGAGGTGAGGCCGACCAGAGAGCGGACTTGCTTCTGGTTTTTAGGGATGGGAGTATCTAGGATAGTCTGAATTCTGTCAGGTGTGAGTTTCCTTCCTTCCTTTGATAAGAGGTGTCCTAGATATGTCACTTGGGATTTACAAAACTGCAACTTCTTTCGGGAAACTTTGTGACCATTCTCTGCAAGGAAGTGTAGGAGCTGGATGGTGGCTGTGACTGCAAGTGGAGTGGTGTCGGCTGCTAAAAGGATATCATCGACATACTGTATTAACACCACTCCGTCCGGTAATTGAACTGCCTGTAACTCTCTCTTGAGTGCCTGGCTATAGATACTCGGACTTTCGGTGTACCCCTGGGGTGCTCGACAGAATCTATAGGGGGATCTTAGGGTAGATCCGAAGAGATAGCGGCTGTCTGGGTGTGGAGAAGAAGGCGTTTTTGAGGTCGATGACAGTGAAGATGGTGGCAGTGGAAGGGATCAGGGTCAGGATGGTGGTGATGTCAGAGACTACAGGGTACTGTGGCACAACTATCTTGTTGACCTCTCGTAGGTCGACAATGAAGCGGTATGCTTTCTCGTCTCCCTCTCCCTGTCTTTTGATGATCTTAGAATTGGGCTTTTGCAGATGTTGCTAACTACTTCTTCTACTACTCCTGCATCTACTAGCGACTGTATTATTTCAATTAGTGCATTCTCGCCTTCTGGTGATATCTTGTACTGGGGTACTTTCGGAAGGGTTGCGTCCTGTCGTACAGTCACATGCACTGGGTCTATCATCATTCGTCCTACGTCTGAGTCAGCTTTCACCCATAAATGCGATGGCAAGGTATCAAGTAGGGATATGTCTGCGCCAGCAATGGGGTACATGCGTCGTGGAGGGCAAGATCTGAGTAGGCCAGGGTTGTCATATAGGAGGACTCGGACTCCGTCGGGCGAGCATCTAATAGTTGCTCGAAAATACTCCAGCAAGTCAAGACCCATAATGGCGTCTGGGGTATTGGAGGAGAGGAGAAATGTTGTGTCAACGACATTGTCTTCAAGATCAAAAGGGATCTGTTTGGACAAGGGGTTGGTGGAGGGCGTACCATGAAATCCTATGATGTCACGTGTCAACCAGACAAGGGTGCCCTTGGAATCATTTGTTTGGTTAATGCTCTACGTGTTGCTCCTGTATCTACCAGAAATGGAGACTTCATGCCTAGGACCTTTGTGGTAACATAAGGGCCTTACTGGTCAACATAGAGCTCGACTGGATCCCTCCCTTGCCCTTGGCAGTCCTATGCGTAGTCGTATGCATTGTCGCAGTCAGACTGTTGGTACTGATTCTGTCGGGGACGGTCAAATGTATTCGTTCTACCTGGCCTTTCGTCACTAGTGTCGTTTGTGTACCCTCGTCCACATCCTCTATTTCTCGGTCCATTCGCTAGTTCTCTTGCTTCTTTGTTCCTATTCATTTCTAACAGGACCGGACATTAAGACTTCCAATGCCCGTACTCTTTACAAAAAGCAAATTGGTTCTCGCCTAAGTCTCTACGTCCAGCGTAGGGTGCGAGTGCATTGCTTCGGGGCGGTGGAAATCTAGGGGTATTCTGTTGATAACCTCCCTTGTACTGTTCTTTCCCTATACTCATGCCTTGTAATTGGGCTATCATAACCCGTTCTTTTAAATACTTCTTTTTCCTTTCGGAAGCTCTATCGCTTTCATTCTTTTGGTGCTCATAATACTGAGCCATTTGGAGGATGGTCGCGGGTTTTGAGGCAGCCCAACTGCTTTCACTAGTTTGCAATTTCTGCGAAACGTCCGGCAACAAACCTTTAACATCATTTTGTACGAACAAGTGATGTCCGGTCGCAGTGGTCATGTCCTGTCCACTGTAATCGGAAAACACCATTTCGAACTGGGAGAAGTATTCGGAGACATCTTCTTGGGGTTTTTGGTGGCAAGCTGTCACTATAGACCAGTCTACCTTTTTCTCGGGGATTAGAAATTTTTACTTTTTGCACGATTTTATCTGGGAGGTCTTATATTGCTTTTAGGGGTTTCTGTCCAGGGTTTCGTTGTTTATCTAGGTTGCCGGATTGTTCCCAGGTATGCCCGAACAAATCAGTGTGGTCGACTTTCTGGATTTGCTTCCACACGTCAGCTGGCAGACATAGCCCAAAGAACAAGTCAATATCGGCAAGGGTCATGATCGTTGATCCCAAAGCGGTACCTAGTTCCGTATAGAACGCGGTGGGATTCTTTCGCAAGTCCGGCAAGGATTTGCGGAACGTCAGGATGTCCTGTCTATCCCAAGGCTGATACATCCAGTTGTAAACTACTCTTCCTTTTGCGTCCTGGTGATTTATGTCATCATTAGTTCCCGATCCTCTTGGGGGAACCCAGTAGGGGGCAGCTTCTTTTATGGGCATCATGTTGTCAAATCTTTCTATCGGGGGTTCAGTTGTCTCAGGCATGACGCTCTTAACTATTCGTCCCTGTTCTACGAGATGGCGGAAGACTTCTAAAGTGTAGGAGAAGAGTTCATTTACATTACATTCACTCTCATCCCCTGTGTCCACCTTCCTATATAGAGCCATGAGACAGTCAGGTCCTGTTTCCTTATATTTTTCTTCGTACGCTGTGAGGGTGTGATAACAAAAATGCACGACGAAATGTCATTTGTAATTGCCAATGTACGAGCTACATGTGTCTGTGATATGCTCTTCGGTTTCCTTCCTATCGACTAAGGTCTTTACTACTCTATCGATGCCGGCCCGCTCAGTTGTGCTCAAACGGGGGATTCTCACCGGTTCTTTCTCTTGGGTTTCAATCTTTTCTGAGGTGCTTTTTGATGAGGTGCTTAGTACGAGAGGCTCGGTCGGCACGGAGGCCGTGGGTACAGAGGCCCTGGCACTGCCTTCAGTTAAGTTCTAGGGTTCTAGGTGCTGTACTAAGGGGTGGGTAGGGGCATAAGGAGGAGGCATGTAGATGATTGGGGGACCTAGGAGTAAATCATCGCCCGTCCTTTGCTTTGATGGTAGTTCAGGGTAAAGCGCTGAGGGTGTTCTAACAGGGCATTGGCCTGAGGTTTCTGATTCTCGTTCTCTCTTTGCGTTTTCTCTTTCCTTTACTTCCTCTTCCAACTTTTTACCAGCTAAGTGAGCTGCTTTTCGTAGTTATTTATCGCTTTTTGCTTCGTCTCTCTTTTTACGTTGCGTTGTTTCTTTGCGCCACATGCCGAGACTATCAAGCATGGTTGGCGTGGTTCTATTTTTGCGAAGGGCTATTTCTAGCGCCTCGATTTTTGTGAGGTCAAAAGATCCTATCAGTGGCCACTGACTTTCTCGATCTTTTTTAGTATTCTTATGCCATAGTTTACTGTAAGCTACGGCGACTAGTCCATATCTAACATACATGTCCTTATTAGGGGTGCCTTCCAGTGGAGCTGGATGATCTACCTCTAATAAACGGTCCGGGTTGAACCAATTTCCAATCAGTGGAGAGAAGATAGGCATGACGTATATCGGACAAGTGAAGATCTCAAATAATGTTGGACAAAGGTCCGCACTACCTATCCTTCACTACCTGCAAAGACTAGACAGAATATTTCTATTCTTCGTTGTTTGCAAACAGAGAATATCTCAAGAGAACCAATATGTTGAGTAGCAACGAAGGCTAGACGAACCAATAAATATAAGTAACCAAATGCGCCGAGTAGCAACGAATGCTAAACGAACAAATAAATAATAGTAATACTAGTATTTTCCAAACAATCAATCAATCAATCAATCAAAACAGTTGTGCTGCACGACCTTACCCAGACCGTATGGCCTGTTTCTCGTCTTCCACTTCCAGCGCCCGATCGTCCTTTATTCTCCGTTGTTGCCGCGGCACTCCTGTGGGATCCCAGTCAGGACCGTAGATCGCTCGAGAGAGGTCCGTTCAGAATCAGTGAAGGTTGGATGATCGGCTGCCAAATGAGGGTCTATCGGGTAGGAGCTCTTCCCGATCGTTGCAGTTGTTCACTCCGTCGTTAGGACCTCTCTCACTGGACCCACGTGTCGCTGATGGGCCCCGCGTTGGGACACCAATTGTAAGAACGTAGCAGATTTTCCCCAAATATCCTCAAGCACTGCTTTGCGTTAGTCGCCTCTAGTTCAATCGTGGTTATCAAATAAAGAGGCGGCGTTGGAAATTGGAAAGCAGGAAACTGATTTATTCTTCGAAGGGAAAACACGTCAGGACCAACGAACAGGGCGTCGTTTCGAGGTGCTCTAACTGCCTCTCGGAGGCCTGGCCTCTTATACCGTTTTTGAAATGTTTTATTGCAGTGTAACACATTCCTGGCATTACTTTGATGCATTGTAAACCATCTTTGGAATCCCCGCTTCAGGCCCATTCCCACACATATCAACAGTACTGTATCCCACCCCCGGTCTCAGTAGGTGATTGCTATTGCGCAGCTGGGCATTCCGGCAGGAGCTGAAATACGCGCAATTGGTCGTATCTCATGGGGTTGGGGCATTGATTAATTCCAGCTCCTTTGATGAGAGGCGGAATCCTACTGTACGGGGCAATAAACTGTATCCGCAGGGGTTGGTTATGGCCTGGGATCGGATCAAGCAGCCAGGTGCAGGGGAGGAGATTATTGAAGGGCCTGTTCGTGCGCAAGGGATGAAAGGGTATGTGGGCTCGGCACGGGAAGTGGCTCCGGGGCAGGGTCGCGCTGAGGATGTTTTTATGATTCCAGCATGTGTGCTTGGGGACTGCCAGTGCGTGGGGGATGATTGCGGGGTTGGGTAGACGCGCAGGCGATCGGCAATGTTACAAACTGGCCACAGTGTCTAAAACAGCTGCCGCTTACGCGCTCGCAAAGGCCTAAGTGGGACAAGATGGCGCCGGTAATGTTCACATCGTAATCTAATATTTTACAGTGGCCAGTCAGATCGAAAGTGCTTTATGCCTGATTGTGCTACCTTTAGAATCCCAAAAATCATTTTTGTTCCCAAAAAACAAATTGTCATTGAAAGACCGTGCACAATAAAAAGAGTCACACACAACAAGGCTGGGCAATTCAGGATCAGGAAATCCGAGAGCTAAAAGTAGAGCTCTGAACTCGGCCAACTGGGCTGTGCAGTCCCCAAGGGACTACGTCTGAAGCGAAGAAGAATGAAAAACTCCATCTATTGTACCTATTACAGTAGCAAAGCCTGCAGAATTAGCCGGTTTAGAACTTAAGTCCAGTTGAGCGGAACCATCAGTGTAAATTAGGCATTTGTACTGATCAAGAGGAAGAGCTGAAGAAGGGAGAGGAAGAACATGTTCATACTGAAGAAATTATTGTATTTGTAAAGGAGGATCAAAAACAAAATTGACATCAGCCGATGTCAAGGACGTAGCCCATTGTATCCAACGAGGATGCATAGCTTTAGAGTTAATGAAAGGTGGATCTGCACACCTGGATATGTGTAAAACTGATCAAAGTTGGTGTGTAAAGAATAATGTGTATGGTAACAGAATGTTAGCGTGCCTACATGTAATAGGGGAAGAAGCCCACGTCCCGCAAAGGTAAGAACAATTAAGAAGAAGTCTAAGGACAACCTTAGACTACATGTAGCACAGCTATGGGCTGTATAAGCCTTCACAAATTTAAGCTATTATTTACCACAAGTATTCCAAAGAAAAACAGTTAGTTTTGTGTGTTTCAAAAATTTCATTCAAATGAAATCATAGTTACATTCATGAAAAAACAAGATTATTGATGAGACACTATTATATCAAAAGTCTGTCGTAGTGTCTAAAGTTTAAACAATCTAAATCGTGAAAATCATCAAACTCAGTTGAAACAGATATAATGTACTAAAGAAAAATCAACAGAACCCTTCTTCAGGGGATACATTTGTTTGAACATGAAATCATGATGATAAAAAACAATGACAAGAATTCCTCGTAGAGTTCAGTCCAGATCTACAACACAGAACAATATATATATCAGAACAATGAAACTCTTACATTATGGGGCCGATTTTGATCCGGTAAAATCCCCCACGATTCGCTGTACGGAGCGTTTTTCCCGTACGATTCGTACACCTACAGCGTTCCCGTATGTACAATGAAGTACGATCCTAAACCACCATACGACACAAAAATACATACGATTCATATCCAGGTCATGCCGTACGCGCCGTCCGTACGTAAACAGCCAGCAGTTGTCGGGCCCAGCAAGTACGATCTGTGTTGATGACACTCCGTACCACCCTTCTGCTACTGGAGTTGAAAACAGCCGTAAAAGCAGAGTCCGCCCGAACCGCACCCCGGTACGCGACAGACACGCCATGAACCCCCTCAGCCGTGTCATCCCAGTCCTGTACGCCTACGACCTGGTGCATAGAAATCGATGACGGCGCATACGGTGAGTACAACGTACATCAATAACGGAAGTATACTTGTACGGTGCGTCACACGCTCGCATACATCATCATTGCAGTAGTGATAAGAGCCGCACAGACGTCACTAATGTTGGGGTACGCTGCGTCACACGCTCGCGTACAGCATCATTGCAGTAGTGAAAAGAGCCGCACAGACGTCACTAATGTTGGGGTACGGTGCGTCACACGCTTGCGTACAGCATCATTGCAGTAGTGATAAAAGCCGCACAGACGACATCAATGCAGGGGTACGGTGTGTCACACGCTCGCCTATGGCACCAGTGCAATAGTGACACGAGCCGCACAGACGTCAATATTGTTGGGGTACGGTGCGTAACATCTGAGTGTGTAGTGGATATGACTCCCAGCAGTGCCCAGACATAGGAGAGGTGGGTGGATATGACTCCCAGCAGTGCCCAGACATAGGAGGGGTGGGTGCAGAGGACTCCCAGCAATGCCCAGACGTAGGAGGGGTGGGTACACAGGACTCCCAGCAGTGCCCAGACATAGGAGGGGTGGGTGGATATGACTCCCAGCAGTGCACAGACATAGGAGGGGTGGGTGCACAGGACTCCCAGCAGACGCCAGACATAGGAGGGGTGGCTGCAGAGGACTCCCAGCAGTGCTCAGACATAGGAGGGGTGGGTAGATATGACTCCCAGCAGTGCCCAGACATAGGAGGGGTGGGTCGATATGACTCCCAGCAGTGCCCAGACATAGGAGGGGTAGGTGCACAGGACTCCCAGCAGAGGCCAGACATTGGAGGGGTGGGTGCACAGGACTCCCAGCAGTGCCCAGACATAGGAGGGATGGGTGGATATGACTCCCAGCAATGCCCAGCCATAGGAGGGGTGGGTGCACAGGACTCCCAGCAGTGCCCAGACATGGGAGGGGTGGGTGCACAGGACTCCCAGCAGTGCCCAGACATAGGAGGGGTGGGTGGATATGACTCCCAGCAGTGCCCAGACATAGGAGGGGTGGGTGCACAGGACTCCCAGCAGAGGCCAGACATAGGAGTAGTGGGTGCACAGGACTCCCAGCAGAGGCCAGGCATAGGAGAGGTGGGTGGATATGACTCCCAGCAGTGCCCAGACATAGGAGGGGTAGGTGCACAGGTCTCCCATAGGAAGGGTGGGTAGATATGACTCCCAGCAGTGCCCAGACATAGGAGGGGTGGGTGCACAGGACTCCCAGCAGTGCCCAGACATAGGAGGGGTGGGTGCACAGGACTCCCAGCAGTGCCCAGACATAGGAGGGATGGGTGCACAGGACTCCCAGCAGAGGCCAGACATAGGAGGGGTGGGTGGATATGACTCTCAGCAGTGCCCAGACATAGGAGGGGTGGGTGGATATGACTCCCAGCAGTGCCCAGAGATAGGAGGGGTCGGTGCAGAGGACTCCCAGCAGTGCCCAGACATAGGAGGGGTGGGTGGATATGACTCCCAGCAGTGCCCAGACATAGGAGAGGTGGGTGGATATGACTCCCAACAGTGCCCAGACATAGGAGCGGTGGGTGCACAGGACTCCCAGCAGAGGCCAGACATAGGAGGGGTGGGTGCACAGGACTTCCAGCAGAGGCCAGACATAGGAGGGGTGGGTGGATATGACTCCCAGCAGTGCCCAGGCATAGGAGGGGTAGGTGCACAGGACTCCCAGCAGAGGCCAGACATAGGAGGGGTGGGTGCACAGGACTCCCAGCAGCGGCCAGACATAGGAGGGGTGGGTGGATATGACTCCCATAAGTGCCCAGACATAGGAGGGGTGGGTGCACAGTACTCCCAGCAGAGGCCAGACATAGGAGGGGTGGGTGCAGAGGACTCTCAGCAGTGCCCAGACATAGGAGGGGTGGGGGCACAGGACTCCCAGCAGAGGCCAGACATAGGAGGGGTGGGTGCACAGGACTCCTAGCAAAGGCCAGACATAGGAGGGGTGGGTGGATATGACTCCAAGCAGTGCCCAGACATAGGAGGGGTGGGTGCACTGGACTCCCAGCAGAGGCCAGACATAAGAGGGGTGGGTGCAGAGGACTCCCAGCAGTGCCCAGACATAGGAGGTGTGGGTGGATATGACTCCCAGCAGTGCCCAGACATAGGAGGGGTGGGTGCAGAGGACATCCAGTAGTACCCAGACATAGGGGGGTGGATATGACTCCCAGCAGTGCCTAGACACAGGAGGGGTGGGTGCAGAGGACTCCCAGTAGTGCTCAGACATAGGAGGGGTGGGTGCACATGACTCCCAGCCAGCAGAGGCAGACATAGGTGGGGTGGGTAGATATGACTCCCAGCAGTGCCCAGACATAGGAGGGGTGGGTGCTCAGGACTCCCAGCAGTGCCCAGACATAGGAGGGGTGAGTGGATATGACTCCCAGCAGTGCCCAGACACAGGAGGGGTGGGTGCACAGGACTCCCAGCAGAGGCCAGACATAGGAGTAGTGGGTGCACAGGACTCCCAGCAGAAGCCAGACATAGGAGAGGTGGGTGGATATGACTCCCAGCAGTGCCCAGACATAGGTGGGGTGGGTGCACAGGACTCCCAGCAGTGCCCAGATATAGAAGGGGTGGGTGGATATGACTCCCAGCAGTGCCCAGACATAGGAGGGGTGGGTGCAAAGGACTCCCAGCAGTGCCCAGACATAGGAGGGGTGGGTGGATATGACTCCCAGCAGTGCCCAGACAAAGGGGGGGGGTGGGTGCCCAGGACTCCCAGCAGTGCCCAGACATAGGAGGGATGGGTGCACAGGACTCCCAGCAGAGGCCAGACATAGAAGGGGTGGGTGGATATGACTCTCGGCAGTGCCCAGACATAGGAGGGGTGGGTGGATATGACTCCCAGCAGTGCCCAGACATAGGAGGGGTCGGTGCAGAGGACTCCCAGCAGTGCCCAGACATAGGAGGGGTGGGTGGATATGACTCCCAGCAGTGCCCAGACATAGGGGGGGTGGGCGCACAGGACTCCCAGCAGAGGCCAGACATAGGTGGGGTGGGTGCACAGAACTCCCAACAGAGGCCAGACATAGGAGGGGTGGGTGGATATGACTCCCAGCAGTGCCCAGGCATAGGAGGGGTGGGTGCAGGACTGTGTGGACATGTCTATGTAGATCAAGGCACACCATCAATCACGAACACTGGCCTTCTCCAAAAGCTGCCTGCTAATCCAAAACATTGCAAATGTTTTTTGGTGTGCAATACCTTGTGAAACAACTATAGTGCAGACACATAAGTGTTACCTACACAATTTGTCATATGAACACATTCAAAACATGAACAACTCTTAACAAGTGTTGGGAGTGCCAAGGTACATACCTCAATGTGAGACAACTGTTAATGTATCAATCCACACAGGGGCATCTATCACCAGATCATACAGTTGCTAGCACATAACACCTACTGGATGTCATGTAAGTGGCCCACATGTCCCAAATCAGGACAATACGTTAGCTAATGTGCCTGCAATTGTGTAGTCCAAAACCATTGCTGCATCGTGGACACACCCTTATCCACATGCTAAATGTCAACGCCTTAGTGTGCACACCAAGGCAAAACAGTGTTGCACCAGTAGTACATACATGTGGCTAAAGAGATTGAGGCACAATCATCTCTGGAAGCAAATGACATAGCCTGTAAAGCCCCTAATGAGAGCACTGTCCACCACCACAGGGGAAGTGCCTAGTTTAAAATTCCAAGACACAATTTACATCCACAGGTCAAAACTGCCAAGGGTCAAACGGGCAGGCCCATTACACCACTCCAGCACAACACCCACATCACTCAGTCAATGTGATTGATACAGCCCAAGAAGTGAGAACTCAGAATCAGGGTAACATAAACAGTGCAGCAACTTCACAAAAATTACACCAAGGTCACCTCGTGGGGCTGGCAATACATATTAGTCACAACCAACCAACAACAGATTGTTCTGACTAGGCACACAGGCACTAGCCAGTGTGAGCATGCACAAGCCAAATCTTGTATCCATGGCCAGTGTGCACATGTAGCAGACACATGATAAATAAAAACTATGCAAGGCACCAATCCCACAGATGCTGACCCATCCTGAACACACATAGAATGGGCACAGTGTGGCATGAAACACATTATTTGGATACCAGGGTGTCTCAGGGGACTGTAGTGGGCACACAGATCCATGGGTCTAGAAAATGCTGACTTTCTCAGGATTACCCGTCATGACAATATGCATATCTCACAAATGATGTCTGAGAATGCAACATGGGTCATGCATGCTGCAAGTGTGTGCATTTTAAACCACACACTCCTATGTTGAAACTCATCATCAGTGCAAACACATGTGAAGGCCAAACACAGTGCACAGGTCAGGGCACAGGCAAGGTACCAACACATGTCACAAACGTCCCACACACCTGATGCGCTAATCAATATGCAGTCTAATTACCTTGCACCCTAGAGGAACATGTGCAAATGTGAACACACACAGACCAGGGGACACCTATGGAGGAGGGGAAGGGATGAAAAAGAGCCCCAGCTGAATATGGGGAATTGAAAATACAATGCACAAATAGCCTGTCTGACCAGACACCCCAACTGTGGGAGTGTTTCCAGGATTTAGAGCACCTCAAGTAGCAGCTGACACACAACACTACAAACAGCCATGTACCTACCCCACCTTGCTGCTGTCCCTCCTGCAACTGCCTATGAAGGTCTGGAAAGACCACTGCCAGGACCCGGAGCATCTGGGGGGTGAGGTGGCGGCTTCCACCATGCCGGCGTGGGGCCTCCATCTTCAGCTGGACCCGGGAGATACGCCGGGTCCAGCACCGGATGTCTTGCCACCTCTTTCTGACGTTCCTCAGCCGCCGGCGATGGCCCCCAACACTCCTGACAGCCCTGGCGATCTCCATCCAGATCTCTCCCTTCTCATAGGCAGATACCTGTCAGGAAGAACAAGTGAATCAACATCAGTACACCTGCTCCATGTCCCAGAGACATGCACTAGCACACCATTGATAATGTGAATAGGGCATAGGATGCTGACAGGACTTGCATTATTGTCCATGTGAATTAGGCATATGGGCAAACCCAAACACACCACATGCCTTTGAAAGTCAACATATGGCATAAGGGGTGCAACACACTCACTGATCATGGCACACACTGTACAACACATGCAAATGCAGGTTGTGGGACAGCAGGTGACAACCAGTCACATATCCTACTCGACTTAAGAACCCTCAGCAAACCAGACAGACACAACCTGGCTCAGATCACTCGCCTGTCAGTGTCAACAGTATATAAAACCTTCATTTTGCACATGTCCCACTTGACAAAGTGGTGCCACAGGTGTTGTGCTAACTGTGCAAGTCAGGCACACAACACAGCATGCTTGTCACATCAGATGGCTACAGCTGCTGCATACGCCATGCAGCTGTGGTGCGAAACTTCACATACACACACAGCCAGGTGACAAGGAACATTCACACTCTTCAATGTCCACGAGTTCAAACACAGCATCACCACAGGTCCACATCAGTGAGTACATTCAGCTGTCACTCTGGGGTAAACACTATTACAGCTCAGTAAATTATGGGGGGGAAAACTGCAAGGTGTGGCACAGCAGAATGTGTAAATCAGGATGCATTGAATGTCACAGTTAGCATAATGCAAGTAAGGAGCAAACCCACTTTAACTACAACATGCTCTGCATGGGAGACACCACAATGTACACCCCCGGCACTCACTGCCAAACCACATTGCATGTCTGTTCCACAAATACACAATGGCCGTAGTGCCACTCACACAACAGGTGCACAGTCAAAACATGTGCAGTCATCACTCACCTGCTCCCCTGGTCTCCCATACAGCTTGCTATGGTTTGGTAGGAGGGCATCCAGCAGGGCCTGGTTCTCCTCCTCACTGAATGCAGGTGCCCTCTCCATGGCCAGCAAATTCATAGTCTAGGGAATGCAGAGACAGCAGCAGTGTGGTCCACTCCAATGTTGTGCAGGCAAGTGCTCACTCACAGACACATGCAGCCTTAAATCTGTGCTGCTGAGAGGCTTTCTGTTTCTGGAGTACAGTGTGATAGACCAGAAAACTTTGCATCCTATGTTTCATCCTATCCCTTCAAAATTAAGGCCCTGACTCACATTTGCATGCTTTAAAATGTGTGCTTCAGCTCCAAATACTAATTGCAACTTTGTATATTTCTGCCCAACTGACTTTTGCAGGACACCTGTAGAACACACTCAAATCTCAGTATCCATGACAACCAGGCTGCATTCAGGGCCCATTATTTGCCCCATAGGTGTACCCTAGCTAGTTTCTGAGATCAACACACGTCTACGGTGCTTTCCACTTCGCGTATGGCACCATTGTAGTAGTGAAATGAGGCACACACACGCACGTCAGGTCGGGGTACGGTTCGCTCGCGTATGGCACCATTGTAGTAGTGAAATGAGGCGCAAATACGCATGTCAGGTCGGGATACGGTTTGCTCGCGTATGGTACCATTGTAGTAGTGAAACGAGGCGCACACACGGACGTCAGGTCAGGGTACGGTACGCTTGCGTATGGCACAATGTCAATAGTGAAACGAAGCGCACACACGCACGACAGGTCGGGGTACGGTTCGCTTGCCTATGGCACCATTGTAGTAGTGAAATGAGGCACACACACGCACGTCAGGTCGGGGTGTACGGTTCGCTCACGTATGGCACCATTGTAGTAGTGAAACGAGGCGCACACACGCACGTCAGGTCGGGGTGTACGGTTCGCTCACGTATGGCACCATTGTAGTAGTGAAACGAGGCGCACACACACACGTCAGGTCGGGGTACAGTTCACTCGCGTATGGCACTATTGTAGTAGTAAAATGAGGTGCACACACGCACGTCAGGTCGGGGTACGGTTCGCTCGCGTATGGCACCATTGTAGTAGTGAAACGAGGCGCACACACGCATGTCAGATCGGGGTATGGTTCGCTCGCGTATGGCACCATTGTAGTAGTGAAACGAGGCGCACACACGCACGTCAGGTCGGGGTACGGTTCGCTCGCGTATGGCACCATTGTAGTAGTGAAACGAGGCGCACACACGCACGTCAGATCGGGGTATGGTTCGCTCGCGATGGCACCATTGTAGTAGTGAAACCAGGCGCACACACGCACGTTAGGTCGGGGTACGGTTTGCTCGCGTATGGCACCATTGTAGTAGTGAAACGAGGTGCGCACATGCACGCCAGGTCAGGGTACGGTTTGCTCGCGTATGGCACCATTGTAGTAGTGAAACGAGGCGCACACACTCACGTCAGGTCAGGGTGCGGTTCACTCGCGTATGGCATGATGTCAATAGTGAAACGATGCGCACACACGCACGTCAGGTCAGGGTACAGTTCGCTCGCGTATGGCACCATGGTAGTAGTGAAACGAGGCGCACACATGCACTTCAGGTCGGGGTACGGTTCGCTCGCATATGGCACCATTGTAGTAGTGAAATGAGGCGCACATAAGCACTTCAGTTCGGGGTACGGTTCGCTCGCATATGGTACCATTGTAGTAGTGAAACGAGGCGCACACACGCACGTCAGGTCGAGGTACGGTTCGCTCGCGTATGGCACAATGTCAATAGTGAAACGAAGCGCACACACGCACGCCAGGTCGGGGTACGGTTCGCTTGCCTATGGCACCATTGTAGTAGTGAAACGAGGCACACACACGCACGTCAGGTCGGGGTGTACGGTTCACTCACGTATGGCACCATTGTAGTAGTGAAACAAGGCGCGCACACACACGTCAGGTCGGGGTACAGTTCGCTCGCGTATTGCACTATTGTAGTAGTAAAATGAGGTGCACACCCGCACGTCAGGTCGAGGTACGGTTCGCTCGCGTATGGCACAATGTCAATAGTGAAACGAAGCGCACACACGCACGCCAGGTCGGGGTAAGGTTCGCTTGCCTATGGCACCATTGTAGTAGTGAAACGAGGCACACACACGCACGTCAGGTCGGGGTGTACGGTTCACTCACGTATGGCATCATTGTAGTAGTGGACCATGTGGTGTACGCAAAGCAATTCAGATACATCCCCCAATGAGGCACTCCGAAATGGGGTCAAACAAATTGATTCCAAAGTTCTTCAACAGTTTAAAGGATTTATTTTTCCATAAACAGTTAATGTGGAAATCTCGTGGATATTCAAATCATATCGACGATAAACGCTTCAATGCATATACAATCATTAGTAAATACTGGCTCCAATGCATTTCGGGCGGGACGCCCTTTATCAAGGAGAGTTCATGCGGTAAGAGGGAGGGCTTGTCACTCCTATCCGAGGATCTGGAAGTGATGGTCATTGTAGTAGTGCAACGAGGCGCACACACACACGTCAGGTCGGGGTACAGTTCGCTCGCGTATGGCACTATTGTAGTAGTAAAATGAGGTGCACACACGCACGTCAGGTCGGGGTTCGGTTCGCTCGCGTATGGCACCATTGTAGTAGTGAAGCGAGGCGCACACACGCACGTCAGGTCGGGGTACGGTTCACTCGCGTATGGCACCATTGTAGTAGTGATACGAGGCGCACACACGCACGTCAGGTCGGGGTACGGTTCGCTCACGTATGGCACCATTGTAGTAGTGAAACGAGGCACACACATGCACGTCAGGTCAGGTACGGTTCGTTGCACCCGCTGTGCTGAAGGCAGGCATACGGTGCATTGCACACACTGACTTACTGCAACATTACAATAGTGTTACGAGGCATACACATGGCACCAATGTTTGTGTACGGTTCAAACCAGGATGAATATCAGGTTTTTGTCATTGCATATTTACATGAGCAGTGCCTAGGTGTAGCAGGCTGTGACATAGCACAGGGCATCTGACCCTTTCCTCAATCAGTGTGACGATCTGTTGACACCTGTTATGTGTGATGGGGCAGTAAGTGTAACACTTCAACTTAACACTTGTCCCCTATGTATCATTATGCGCATTTACTCATGCACATCAACACTGAGATGGCACAGTCACCACTATGGGCAGGTGTCTCATTATGCCAGTGACCGGGGCACCTTCTCACTTGACATTTTGACACTCAGCATGACACTATCTGACAATGTCATGTGTGTGTCATGGTAAGAGTTGCAATAGCTGTTTGTGGTGCATTAACAGCATATTCTGTTGGTGCATCTCTCATGCGTCTGTGTTGTGATTGACATGGTTGTCCATGTACGCACACCATGCCACATGTGCTTTTCAAAGAATTTTGTGTCTGATGGCATCATACATCATTTATCCCTAGGCATACATGTCTGCATCGTGACAATGGCTGTGATGTTGCTTTAACACATGCACACCTCATTTTCAATTTGTCCGATATGAAATGTTTGACTGCCAGCAAGATGCCATATGTGTCCTGGATGTCTTGCACATGCCAGACCCCATAGTGACTTGATGTGTAGTTGCAGTGCTGCATGTGCTATGTACATTGGTATCGTTGTTGGCTGACAGTTCTGCTCAATTCTTACCAAATATGTCCTGCAGGGCACCACCTCTACCAAGGCCTTTTCCTGACTTGGAGACTATGAGGGAAAGTGATTGCATCCAACGTTACCGATTCACTCGAGAGTTGATTCAGAACTTAACGGTCAGGCTGGAACCACATCTCCAACCGCGACACAGGTATCCGACTGCACTGACACCCAAGCTAAAGGTGATGGCAGCACTACATTTCTTTGCTACAGGTACGTTTCAATTTACCATAGCTGATTTTGGGGGGATGTCACAAACCATGTTCAGCCGTGTTCTACGTGATGTGTTAGCTGCTATGTTGCATCACATTGATGAGTTCATAAAATTTCCAACTGCACAAGAGTTGAGAGATGTCAAGGGTGACTTCTATGCCCTGGGAGGGATGCCACATGTCATTGGGTCCATTGATGGTACACATGTGGCTTTGGTAAAACCACAGGCTCAGGAGCAGGCCTTCCGCAACAGGAAACATTACCACTCAATAAATGCCCTGGTTGTGTGTCTTGCTAACATGCTGATTTCCCATGTTTGTGCACGTTTTCCAGGATCATGCCATGATGCATTCATCATGAGGAGTAGCAGGGTACCACTGATGATGCTGCAGCTGCACAACGAGCGGGCATGTCTTGTTGATGGGTAAACTAAATTTGCCCTGTATGTCTCATTTATGTTTTATGTATGACGGCATCTCATTACACACTTTTTTGCATGATGTTTACTTGTAGGAGACGCAGGATATCCCAACATGCCGTGGCTCATGACACCGCTTCGCAATCCCAGAACAGCTGCAGACCAGCGGTACAACAATGCACACGGGCAGACCAGGCGAGTGATAGAGCGGACTTTTGGACTCCTGAAGAGTCGATTCCGGTGCCTTGATAAGACCGGTGGATCCCCTCCATACGCCCCACAAAAGGTGTGTAACATCTTCATTGTGTGCTGCATGCTGCACAACATGGCAGTTGAGGAGGCTGTGCCACTCATTCTGGATCCTGACGAGCTGGAACATCCACCCGTTGAGGATGCTGGCCTTGGCCATGATGAAAGTGATGAGGAGGAGGAGGATGATATCCGGAGTCAGCTCATACGCAACTTCTTCTCTTAATGGTGAGTCACTGTGAATTATTGTGCAAGCTTGTAGCATAGAGTGGCATGTGTTGCAAATTGTGTGTCCAGCCGACTCTATGGAAAGTCCCTTTGATGTATGTTGTGATGTGTCACACAAGTGCTGATGTTCTGCCACACACATATGCACAATGAGTGATCGTGAAATGTACATGTGTACTACATTGATGGTATATTTTACATGACCATGCCTGTAGGATATTGGTTCTCAATGTAAAGCCTAGTGCGCATGTTATGTGCAGGTTGCTCTGCCTGTTGTCTGTTCATGTCATCTTAGTCCTCCTGCTATTCCCCATGATGATTGCAACGTGTGCCGAATCAGCGTGCCATGCACAGACATGTGGAAATGTCAGTTCTGGTAAGAAATACAAACAGGCTGTATTGTGTTGGTATGGTTTTCGAATGTGTGTGAACTGTTTCTGTGCAGGTTGTTGAACCATACCTACATGTCCCATTCCCATGGATCAAATTGCATGTTGCACCACTCCAATGACAGAACAGTCACCCTTCTTGACAGTCATCTGTTGTGGACTTTTGACTTTGGTGAATGCATCAATGTGTGTATACCTTGCCCCAGACACATTGCGGCTGACACCGGTTGACATGGCGTGGGACATCTCAACAACAGGCTCTGTGTGGAATTGCAGCCTCACTGTGTGTAGCAGGATGTGTCTTTCTCATCCCCTTTATCCTGTGCGCCAGTACAGTTTGATCTGCAAACAACCATGTTGTGAAGTTGTGGGACATTGTATGTCCCACATGGTCTATCAACTGTCCTGTGAGTCTGTTCATAGGGATGCATTGCCCCCTGTGCCCGTATGTCATGTCACAGTCATGTCGCTACCCCTGTGCCGGTGGAGAACACTGCTTTGCAAGCCTTCTCTGTAAGTTGATGTTAACTTTCTATTCCCATGATGGCAGGTATGTAGCTCTGATGACGTCACAACGTTGTGCTGTGGCTAATGTTTACACTTCCGTGGCACCAGTCGGGTGACGTCAATCCCAGGATTCTTTTGTGCTGTGCTGCATATCCTGGTCACGGTAGGGGTGGTTTATTGGATTTGTTAATCATTTCTCTCTTTGTAGTTTGTTGCGACCTGCTTGTCATGTTAGGCATCGTAAGGCACAGTTGGACGAGCCAATGACAGGCTGTTGCGGGGCTACCTTGTGTTTAGATAATTCCCTTCCTCGTAGGTTGAGCTTCATAGGGCTCTTGCGGATGATGTGTCATTTGCCTTCATGACCGTCACTGATTCCCCGGGATGACTACAGATTGTGGTCTTTGAGTGAGTAGCACTGCCGCACATTATATTCACTGTAAGTTTGAGCCTCATTCATACAATGTGAATCAATAGATGAGCGCATGGATGTCATTGCATTGATGCTGTCCTGGTGAGCGTTACAGCCCCTTCATTTAGGTCACAAACTATGCTACCTTTTATGTGTCCCTGTTCAATGTTCTGATCTTGTATCATTTCCAAATATGTGATCCCAATTAGGATACAGTGGCTGCGATCATACTTCACATGTGTAAATGTTACAGTATAGGTCCAGAGGTATTCTGTAAATCTGTGACAAGAAGTGTGGAATGCTAAAGCTTCTTTACCTTTGTTTCAGATCTTACTCCCTGCTGTTCCCATCCTCCCCTTCCCTCGCCTGATCACCCTTTTGTGTCTGTCATTTATGCTCAGACCAAGGGGCTATTGGGAGATGGACCCCTTTCAGCATCGTACAACTCTGAGGCCCAAAGGTACCGACAGTCCCTGGCAGTCGTGTGGCTATTGGTTTAACAGCATTAACGGTAACATCATTGCATGGCTGTTATCTTCATCAGAGCAATGCCACTGACCATGTACACTGTGCAAAGCAGCATGACCTCATAGCAAACGTGATATTTTTGTGTAGTGAATGTTTTACCCACAGTACGTTGTGCATCATTACTGTAACCGCAGATCTTCAGCCAGTTTCCATGCGTCATCTATGTTTTGATTTACAATGTTTGTATATATGTGGTTATGTGTAATGTGGCAACATGCATGCTGTTTTTTAAATGGCTAATGGTCCATATAGTGCATGACGTACATGGTTGGGTATATCTTGTTAAGCTGGCTACCCACAACGGGAAGGCAACACCAGATGACGCTGTGTGTCCTGTGACTCCCTTGTCCTTTTGATGCCTGATCCTGTGTCCATCATAATTTGTGAGTGTACAACAAGTTTCGTGCAGTGACACATGAGTAACCACACACTCCTTCCTTTGCATACACATGTTACAGGGTGCCCTGCAATAATTCTTCTCTTCGTGTACTAGTTTTTCAGGGTGTCTACCCTTCTGCCGTCATGTGTTCAGTCATTCATGCTGCTGCCTCACCAGGAACACCACAACACCGAGTGCCCTAATTCTGCAACACAAACGCCTTCAAGATGTCCCTCCAGCCATCCATTCTTAAGGCATTCCACAACTTGTATATGCCACTGTTGCACCAACTAAGTGCAAAAGGCAGGACCATCAGCGTATGCAACGTGCACAATGCAGGACCATATGGGCCTTCCATGATGCAGGTAACACAACAGACTCATGCTCCAGCCACCCTCCACACAGTGTAGGCCACACATTCATCCACCTGTGATCAGGCAACCCCTAGGTGCACACATGACACCTTTGCAGGCTATGTGTGCGACTCAGACTGCCAACACCACCCTGCACCACATAACAGTGCATGTCCGTACAACGAGGTTCCGTGCCTCATACTGCACACACGCTAATTCCACCACCAGCCCATTGTTATCTGTCAACTCACCAACACAACAGCCCCACACATCGCCTTTATTCCGGTGACCTGTTTGTCCACAACCTCAGCACATTAATTCAACATTGCCATCACAGCCAGATAGTGGATCACCTTCAGGGACTAGAACAAGATTCCAGGAGTATGATTTGCCAGACTCTACAAGGTACACCCTCTGAGTCACATACAACACCAAGGACACACTTCGTATTGTCAAACTTCTGAACTTCGCCTTTCACACCAACAACCGGCCCACCTTCAGTGTAACTATCATCAACAGCTCTCCAAGCCTACACCCACATACCTTACCTGCTAAGCCATCTAGTATCATATTAATAGTCATTAATTGGGCGCACATTTAAGCCGACGGGCTGTTCTAGCCTTTACTCAAGATGGGCAGGAGTGACGGGTGTCTGCAGGCATCCGGATTAGTGGCCAATCTGAGGTACAGGTTACAAATGGTGTACAAATGGTGTTTGGGATTCTTAGCAAGGATGTTGTATTGCTTTGCGGGCATGGGGTCCATAGGGGAACTGGATTGACACATCTGCTAATCGAGCAGAGAGGCTTCACCATTAATTGTGTCAAAATCTGAGACTACTGAGCTTGGAATCGACACAACTGATTGCTCCTCAGACATTGGAGTACTACATCAGCACACAGGTCCGTACCTACACAGACTACATGGGTCAGAGGTAGAGCAAGTCCTGGCTGGATGAGATGCACACCAACACCCAGCATTGGTACGTCAACGTTTGCATCCAATTCCCCAAGACAACACCATCACTACCTCATGCTGCAATTCCCTCCACATGCAGGAAATGATCTTCAGATAGATCCACTCCTATTCAAGACAGACAGCCACCCAGGTCCACGACACCAGGCAGCTGTACTACAGCAACAACATCTATGCAGGAACAGGAGCCATACTCCAGCAGTACTTGTGCACACACAGGGTGCATGCGCACACATCATCCTCAACTTTCCCAGCCACAGCCACATGACCATCCACCTTAGATACGTACAATAGTCCCACAGTCAACTGCAGGAACACCTTCATACTCCTCTGCCACACTCAGTAGGCACTCCACAACCCAAAACAATAGTAGCTGAAATGTGTACGTCTGCCAACCTACACCCCGTTGCCCAAAGTCCGTCCAGCCACCGTTGCCCTGGGGACAATTCATCAGATCCACAATACAACTGCATGTGGGTGATAGTTCTCCCACCTAAACAAACAGACCTGGTACTCCCTCCCTAGACATCTACACATTACACATGACTTCTACACATTCATGGGACTGTTCCGTAATTGTCGGTCATAGCAGTATGGCAAGCCACCTCCCCCTCAGCAGATATTAACCATCACAGGTGAGTATTGCCCTCCATGTATGTAGTTGATGATACATTGTGACCTATGTGTGTCCTCAACCGGACTCAGACTCCACTGTATGGATGGCTTTAGTTTGTTCTACACTCTGGCATACTTTGACATATCCCCACACGTAGGTTGTTGAGGCTGGGAAAAATAATTAGTACATCAATACGTATAGTGGTTGTCAAATTTATTTGACCATCTTGTGCGGGAAATGTGAGCAGGTGGTAGGTGCTGTACAAAAACGTTGGAAATCCAAAGTTCACAAAGGGAGATGTGATGCCTTGCAGTTTGAGTCAACAGAGTCCAGCACACATTGCTTGGCATAATTGGCCACACTGTGACCAGCAAAGCCATGTGGGAGAGTTGGAAGGTCAATAAGGTGATGCTGTTGCACAGCAAGGCAAGATGCCAGACCAGGTGACCTGGGAGATGCGCATGGCCCACTGCCTCTCAACGTCTTCTCCGTGGACGACCCACCTTCCTTGGGGGACTCTCATATGCAGGCCTTGACAATGCCTGGGACGCTCTGTCGGACAATTCCCCCTCCTCCTCCCTCCCTGTGCCTGTTGTCAGTCTTTGCCTTGATGTTTCTGGCCTGATGACACAGGGAGGCTGCTGCATGTTGTAAGCAATCCGACGGAGTGAGTGGCTTATGTCCCTCTGCACCGCCAAGAGCTCAGCCAGTTTTGCCTCCATTCGTCCTTGGTGTCGTCGTTGACTGGCATATTGCTCGGCCTGCTTGTTGTTTAATTCGATGAGGGCCCACACTCCCTGGCTGAACTCCCTGGTGTCCTGCCGGTATACCTCCATGATGTTTCTCAGTTCTGATATACCGGGCCCTGCAGCTTGCTGGTCAGGTTCTCACCTCCGCCTTATGCCACTCCCACCACCCCTGCCCACACAAGCCTGGCCTGCTGTAGTGGGCACATCGGGTCGCCGGGACCCCTGAGGGTTGACAGTGGTGGTGTTGTCTGCCACCTCCTGGGTGTCTGGCGAACCTTGTCCCTCATTGTCAGACTGGCTCAGTTGTGGATCGTGGGCAGGGCTCCGAGCTGTCTGCTGGGATGTGGCAGGAATGGGTGTGGTGGTTGGCACAGATGGCCCTGATCCAGCTGCTGCACGGGTTTGGGAACCAGAGGTGCCAGGTTGGCCTGTGTCATCCGTGGAGTGGTGAGAGGCGTCGCTGTTGGTGGGATCAGGATCCTGCGGAGTCTGGGACTGTGATCCATCTCCCCCCTGGTTGGGGGTAGATACCGCACGTTGCCCTGTGGGTATGAGAGACAGCAGATGTTAATGCCATGTAATGCAACATCAAATTTTCATATACATTGTCGTTGTCACTGTGCCACCTGCTTTGTTTTTTTCATATTGATCACTTGTGGATGTTTATTTTGTGGGGTCAGATTGATCTGTGCTCAGGAATCATTGACATGTGAGGGTCTATTTACAATGAATGGCAAAGCCAGGCATATCAGCAGTGATTTGGCATTCATCATGCACCACAGCTATGCCAAGATGGATGCAACACATTAACACTGCGGATCAACATGGTGGAAGAACAGAACAGCTGTGTCACACAACTGTGCCATAGAAGTGGCACATTGCTGTAGTTGTGTAGCTGGCACAAGGCAGATCCTGTTATGCTCTGTGTGGACCTATCTGCACAATGCTGTGTCAATCCTTACGTCTGCTTCAAGCATGCACAGGGTTTTGAGGCAGCATGTGCATAGAAGTGACTGAGTGAAATCGTTAAGATTACAGTCAGCCACTTTTAGGAGGTGTTGCCGTACCACGACAGGCAAACACCGCACACCACAACACAACCAGTACACCGACTTCTGGCGCTGGGCTTTAGTACGAGGCACATATCCAAGGTGCATCACCTTGACATTACCCAGCACCAAGGCCCGATTGTTTACATCCACTGTCTCACTTAGGTGAATCTACGGTGTTGTGGTATCAGCGCAAGGGACTTGGGCATCAGCACCATGCATGTTTTGCTTGGATGCTTCATCAGATCTGTATTTGTTGGGTTACATGACGATTGTGACAGTGGGGCACTCCATTGCCTGTCCTAGGTGGCTAAGTATATGTACGGGGTGTGAGTGACAGGCTGTGCTGGTAGTTTGAGTCAGGTTTGCAACTGGGCGTCCCTCATAGTGTGGCTGTTCCCCCATAGGGCATGCTGCCATGGCAGTGGTTGAGAGTTCCTGTTCAAGATATCTGTCCTTGTTGTCCTGGTGTTGGTATTTGCAGTGGTCACAGGAGGGCCTTGTGCTGCCTACACCAGGGCCCAATGTCAGCTACAATGTCAGTATCCCACACTCCCCGTACATTGAGCATGAGGCATTGGTGTGTACCTGGGCCATATGGGATGAGTGCAATTGTGCATGGATGTACACAGTATTGTTGATAGGGGTTAGCAACTTTTTAGATTATTCACAATCCCCCTTGCACCCTCATACACTCCCACTTGTACCCTTATCAGTCTCCCCCTTGCAGCCTTCAGGCCCTGTCCCTTGCACCCACCCCATACTGTTGGCCACTGCTGGGAGTCATATCCACCCACCCCTCCTATGTCTGGGCACTGCTGGGAGTCAAATCCACCCACCCCTCCTATGTCTGGGCACTGCTGGGAGTCATATCCACCCACCCCCATAATGTTGGCCACTGCTGAGAGTCATATCCACCCACCCCCATACTGTTGGCCACTGCTGTAAGTCATATCCACCCACCCCCATACTATTGGCCACTGCTGTAAGTCATATCCACCCACCCCAATACTCTTGGCCACTGCTGTGAGTCATATCCACCCACCACCATACTGTTGGCCACTACTGGGTGTCATATCTACCCATACCTCATATGTGTGGCCACTGCTGGGAGTCCCCCCATGTTACATGAGTTGTTGGTATACTCACCAGGCTCCATGACTCCTTCAATTCCATGTACTCCCACCGGTGGTAGCAGGGCCATGACCTTCTCCTCCCAGGGATGGTACTGTACTGGTCTACGGGGACCACCACCTCCAGTGTACTGGCTCTGGGCGTATTCCTCGTCCCTCTTGCACTTCACCATCCTCCGCAGATCGTACCACCTGGCCTGGCAAACCGACCTGGTGCGCCGGATAGGTGCAACAGCATTGACCCTATTGACAATCCTCTCCCACAGGTGTGTTTTGTCAGCTATGCTGGTCTGTCTGACCAATGCGCCAAACAGCTGTGGCTCGACTCTGATGACCTCATCTACAAGGATCTCCATCTCCTGGTTTGTGAACTTTGGATTGTTTGGTGCAGACATGTTGTGGGGTGATTGTGATTGGGGGGTGATGGTGGGTATGGATGGGGGAGTGTGGGTCTCAATATGATTGGTGGCATGTGTGAAGGTGGATGTGTACAGTTGTTGGCGTGTTGTCAGTCTCTGTTGTAAAATGTGTATGTTGCAAAGGATGCTGGTTTGTGTGTGTGGGCTTTTTTATTGGTCCATTTGTGGGTGTGGCTTAATTTGAAATTTTGGTGGGTGTGTTATAGGGGGTGGGTCTGAGTTGGGCCTTCTGTTTGGCAGTTTTGATCTGGACAGGACATTGTTTTGCAATGGTTAGTACTTTAGAGACATGTTTTGGAGTGTTGTGCGACTACTTTGCACCTTCCTTGTGCTATTTTAGGGGTACGCGTGCGCTTTGTTGGGGGGTTCGTTTTGTGATTTACTGTGTAGCTCTCTCAAACGCGACGTACGCGACGTTTTTGCGGGGTACGGGTGCGCTTGGTTGGGGGGTTCATTTTGTGATTTACTGTGTAGCTCTCTCAAACACAACGTTTTTGCGGGGTACGTGTGTGCTTGGTTGGGGGGGTTCGTTTCATGATTTACTGTGTAGCTCTCTCTAACGCGACAATTTTTGCGGGGTATGCGTGCGCTTAGTTCGGGGGTTTGTTTAGTGATTTACTGTGTAGCACTCTCTAACACGACGTTTTTGCGGGATACGCGTGCGCTTGGTTGGGGGGTTCGTTTCGTGATTTACTGCGTAGCTCTCTCCAACGTGACGTTTTTACGGGGTACGCGTGCGCTTCGTTGTGGGGGGTTCATTTTGTATTTAATAGTGCGGCTCGCTCATACACGATGTTTTCCGTACAAATCTCAGTTCATACGCGACGTTGTTTTCCCGTACGTACGGCGTTCTGGGTTCAATTCCCGAGTCAGTATCGTGCGGAGCTTCGCTCGTTTTTCGTACGGTTCGGAGACATTCGGACGTATATTTCGGAAACGGATCGTACTACACGAATCGGACGGATTTATACGATTCGTACGGAAACGGCTACGAATACGATTCGTCGGATGTTTTTTTTTCCCGATTCGGAATCGACCCCTACGTGTACATCATTATGTAAATGATTTGCACTGTGGAAATAACAGAAAAACGCCACCCATAGGATATGTGCTCATAAACGAATGAAAAAGGAAAGAGAGAGAAAGAAAGAAAACGTACTGACTCACCCATGTGTTAAAAGAATTCTAAAAAGAGCGTTATAAAAGAAAACGTTCTACGAAAAAACAACCAAATAATGCTTACCCCTTTAGTGGGTTTATGGGATGCTAGAATATTGTATATTGCAGTCTCTCTGTCCAAAAAAATATTAACACTCAGTCCGAGGCACCTGAACAACCATGTGGTAAAAGAATCACAAAGAACATGTAACGGTGGTAGAGAACGATGTGAAGTGAACTCTTACCAAGAAAGCCACATCAAAATTCGTAGTGAGTCTTGCTCAAACTGTACCAGGACGCGAGTCCACACCACCCTGGAATTGCAGTATGCAAAGTAAAAAATATGCACTCACAACGTGCTGGAAAAGCATCTCGTATGTCAGGAGAGAAGAGAGATCTTACAGAAACAAACGCGAAGTCCCAATTTCAGGTGCACGTGAATTAGTTGAAAGTTCAAAGGTTCTACAAGACAAACAAGGTTGCGCTTAGAAAAAGATCCCTTTCCTACATGCCATCAATGCAACAGTACTAAGATCAGAGAGTGGGTGCACTCACCGCAGTTGCTAAATCTCGTGTCGTATAGTACGGAGTAGTCCATGGACATGAAACCGGTACCTCACGTGGTACCGAATCTACCAATGGCGGCTGGTTTTAGTGTCTACAGGGTAACAGAGATGGAAAACAGACTGTCCGGAGCGGCTCTCGAGGGAAAGGAAAAAGGCCCTCTAGATCTCCTGAAAGTGCTAAAAAACTATCGACACAGTGCCAAGATTAATAAGAATCCTAACATGTAACCTCTAATTAAAAAACGATGTTTCATGAAATGTTTTTCTTTGGAATACTTGTTGTAAATAATAGTTAAAATTTGTGAAGGCTTATACAGCCATTAGCTGTGCTACATGTAATCTAAGGTTGTCCTTAGACTTCTTAATAGCTTTACAGTTAGCCACTAGACAAATCCAATACACCTCAAGACGGCGCACCAGTCGGGGACAAGTTAAAAAAGGCAACAGACACAGGCAGACCACAGAGGAATCTCGGGAAGTGAATTCCCTGGAAATGAACATCTCGCAGTGGAATTTAAGTGCAGAGGAATTAAGGATATTGAATAAAGGAATTTCATTTGTTCTGACTTATACTTCCAACAGTTGGGAAACTGAAATATCATATTCAAGTTCATGCGGAAGCTCAGGTTAAGATGTTTTTTCTCAACTAATACCATCCAAGATGGACAGGTTCAAACACCACAACCTTTTCGTCCAAAAAGCAAGTTCATGTCTCCACTTTCCCACAAAACCCTGGACACTTTCGAGATTCTTGTGAAAAAAGATCTGGAGAACATCCGGTATTCCAAACCTAAATACCCCAACTTATCTCGGAAGGAATCGCATGCTCTAAACGCATTGCGTCTGGTCAAAGAAATTACATTTCAACCCGCTGACAAGTGGGGAGCCCTGGTGGTCCTTGATACTGAATACTATACACGCAGTGTTTATACACACGTGAAGAACACTGACACTTACATTCAATTGGATCGGGATCCCACTGGAGAATTTCTGAAACTATTGAGTAGCATTCTTCAAAGAGGAGTAGAAGATGGTAATATTGATGAGAACACCAAACAGTTTTTATTTAATGCAACACCAAAGATTCTGCATATTTACATGCTTCCGAAGATGCATAAGGACCGGTTACATCCACCTTTTCGACCCATAGTCGCTGGCTCTGGGTCAATTCATGAACCTATAGGGCACTACCTGGATCACCGTTTACAGCCTCTAGCACAATCTTGGGAGGCGTCTATTAAGGATACCACGGACTGCCTGTTGAAATTGGAATCTTTTCTACACTTTTTTGATGAAGATATTTTGTTATGTACCATTGATGTTGTCTCTCTTTATACATCTATAGCCCACAATGAGGGCTTGGAGGTGGTGGAGTGGAGACTTTTACAATCATCTATGACTAAAGACAAAATAATTTTTCTTTTGGAACTGTTACACTTTTCTGTATATCACAGTTACTTTACATGGCAGGACACATATTATTTACAGATCACGGGCACATCCATGGGCTTTTCCAGAGCCCCATCGTACGCTAACACATTTATGGCATATTTTGAGTACCAAAAGTACAACAAGAGTGGAGAGATGAACACCTTGTTCGTTTTGAGTAACTACACATTCTAAAAAACAGGAAATGGCGTGAGAACGCGGCAATTTTCCTAAGGTACATTGACGACATACTGGTAGTATGGAAGGGATCGAAAAGTCTGCTGGAAGAATGCATAGCAGAATTGAATCTTTGTAACCCAAGCATACAGTTTACATACGACATACAAGCTGAGAGGACTTATTTCTTGGATATTGAGATTCAGAAGTCTAGATCAGGTCTTAAAACAGCAGTTTACAGAAAACCAAAGGATGTAAATAATGCTTTGCATTATACAAGTGCACACCCATATTCTTTGAAGAAACACCTGCCGGTTTCTCAATTGATAAGGATCAAGAGAATAACATGGGACGAGTCTACATGCAAAATTTCCATACAAGAACAATTGGACAGATATAAAGCAAGAGAATATCCTGAAGAGACGCTTGAAGAAGCCGAGCGGATTGTTGCCATGAAGAAACTTGAAGACCTATTGATTCAAACTAAGAAAAATCTCCAGAAACGAGAAGTTTTTGTTTTAAAATATTCTGATCAAGCATCTCAAATTAAGGCTATAATAAGAAAGCAGTGGGATATCATTGAACATGAAGCAGATTTTGCTGGATTATTTCAAGATTTACCATTATTTGCCCACACAAGATCGAAAAACCTGAGGGAACCTCTGAAACCCAGCCAGATCACTGCAGAAATGCACCATAAAGGCATGAGAAAGTGTTACAATTGCGCTCAGTGCGGCAATGTAATCGTGGGAGACACCTTCACACATCCTCGAACTGGTTAGAAAATAAAACTGCATCATTCCTCCGATTGTAACACAGAGGGGGTGATTTATGCCATCATATGCCCATGTGGGCTAGTGTATGTAGGTAGAACTAGCCGCAAAATTAAAACTCGGCTAGTGGAACATAAGAGTAGAATACGCAATATAAATAAAAACTCTTTTCTAGCAGTACATTGGGAAAGTGCAGCACACACTATTCCTCAGCTAAGATTCACAATTTTGGAGTATATACATACGATTCCAGGGGTTGATTTTAACACAGCATTAGCACGTAGGAAAACCCACTGGATTAAGGATTTAGGTACAGATATTCCCGGGGGTTGAAAGAGCATTATGAGTTACTGTGTTTCTTATAATGGATTGCATTCATGTAACATTCCATTTTTCATCATTTAGCATTTTAATGTACAGGATTTGCACTTGTCGCTTTTCTGAGCACTGTCCATTTAAGGTTGTATTTATTTTATAAAGCCAGAGACACAGGGTTTCTATTTTTACTTCATTTGCGTATTTGTGTTTTAGAGACAAGTCTACTGTACATCAGATAGCATTATTACTTGCATCTACTTCAGGGAGGTAACTGGTTGGTTATACTCAGATATGCGCAGACTATAAATCAGATGCTTCGGTAGGCTCTTGCATCAGCACGTCGGGACACTTTTTTACTCTGGAATTATCTGCATCTTCAAGCTTTAGGTACATTAGTTACGCTAGAGCTTTCTTTTTACTCTTGCTACGTGGTTTAATAATGAGCATTGTCTACATGAATTAGGTGTAAGTTTAGACACATCATCGGTAAAGTGTTAGAGGGTGGAATAAAGTTTTTTTTTAGAACTTTTTTTACATATACATTGGAAAGGTGGGATCAAGCTACGAGGACCCTTTCTACTGTCATGGTACAGGCCCTTTAAATGCGGTAGCAGAGGATTAGAACGTGACAAGCATACTTCACGTACACAACGGACGTTGTTTGTCGAATACGGAAGTCTGCGGTTGTTGGTTCAGATACGGTGAGTTTCGGAGGCGAGTTTACGAACAGCACCTTCTTGTGCATGGCACATTAGCATCAGCTGACATAAGTTTCACCTTTTTGATTCACAGGGCTTTGACGATTGTGTTCAACTTTACAGCGTGGTCGTACTGGAGAATGACAGACTCTTCACGGGTAAGACTCCAGGCAGCACAAGTTGGCAGGCACGTTTTTGGGTCGCGACTCGCATAGATACTTCAGGGCGACAGGGACCCCCCACCCCACACTTAGCATGCATCCCGCAAATAACTCACTAGACACCAGTGTTACATTGGGATAAACTGCTGCAGGTTTATTTATTACATACAACGTTATGTAATCATAGTGGGTTATCTTACGGGCAATCCAAGGGCAGGCCGCATTCTCGCCACCTGCCCGCCTGATGAGCCAGGCAGCACCGTGGCGAACCACCATGTGCTGCCCCTTATGGTAAACATTATACTCACGCCCCTTGCGGGGCGTACTAGGCAAACCCCAGGTTGCACAGGCCCACAACCGCCCGAAGGACGAATGGGGTGCCGACACGTGTTCCCGGAACCTCCCATGAGGCCCCAGGTCTTAGGCTCTGGCACCCCTATGTGCCCGCTGAGGTCCAGTGCTGAACTTCTCTGCTTCCGGATTGCCCTGTAACTCCGCCTGCAACGAAAATTAACACATTAAAACGTTCAAACTGTCCTCCACAAGCTGACACACAGGGTGAGAGGTCGGGAGGGAAAATGTGTGTCCCCACACGAGGACACTACGGCGCGTCCGGTGCGGCAAAGAGGCAGAGAAAATGGCGAGGGGGTTTAAGTACCCCTCGCCCCGCCTGCCGCACCGGACCTGCCCACCCAGCTCCTCCTAACTCCCCTCGGGACTCCGCCTGCCCGGGGGAGGAGGGAGGCTAGAGAGGGTCGGGGGAAGCCCTCTGAATCTAAGGGGCCGCCCTCCTGATGGCCACTGCGTGGCCTCGGGCAGCCGCATAGATACTTCAGGGCGACAGGGACCCCCCACCCCACACTTAGCATGCATCCCGCAAATAACTCACTAGACACCAGTGTTACATTGGGATAAACTGCTGCAGGTTTATTTATTACATACAACGTTATGTAATCATAGTGGGTTATCTTACGGGCAATCCAAGGGCAGGCCGCATTCTCGCCACCTGCCCGCCTGATGAGCCAGGCAGCACCGTGGCGAACCACCATGTGCTGCCCCTTATGGTAAACATTATACTCACGCCCCTTGCGGGGCGTACTAGGCAAACCCCCGGTTGCACAGGCCCACAACCGCCCGAAGGACGAATGGGGTGCCGACACGTGTTCCCGGAACCTCCCATGAGGCCCCAGGTCTTAGGCTCTGGCACCCCTATGTGCCCGCTGAGGTCCAGTGCTGAACTTCTCTGCTTCCGGATTGCCCTGTAACTCCGCCACAGCCCGGCCGGCGGCAACCGTCGCCGCCCGGGCCCCCCACTACTTAGCTTCCTTCCTACCTGCAACCTATATATGTATGTCTATCCCCTAACCTTTCTCAGTAGCAGTGAATCACATAACCGGACTGCTTCCTGCTGGACAGAGGAAAGGTTTTTTGCAGAGAACCTATCCCTGCAAAATTAGGCCGAAGCTGTTACCCAAAACATTCTTGCCGGCCAAGGCCACTCAAGCTGACATAGGACTTCGTATATCCTACGCTGTGCACACTTTATTTACATAAGATGAGGGGTTAAAGCTATCCTTCAGCGCTAGGAATTTTTGCAGCCGAGTTCCATAAGGATCATACTCTGACCCCCGTGGGAAGCTTGTAGCACCCTGTCATCTCGAACATACTGAGATATGCGGCATAACCTTCATCTTAAACGTAGTGCCTGCACAGGCCTCACTTCTTCCAAGGAAAACGGCATTAGAAGGCCCAAGATATCTGTCAGCCACGAGAGCCGGGGGCGTCATGTACTCCTGCTGCACTCGGGCCTCGTACACATACAACTGCCAACAGCGCTTGCTTTATTCCTGTTAAACAGACATATTCGCCGGCCAAGGCCCAGACACAATTGCTTCAGGGTGATGCTGGCCTACACTGTGCTTTAATTTAAATGCTTGAGATTTTATACTCTAAGAATACAGGCGAATATTGTAATGATAAATACCAAAGTATTATCATAAATAACTGGTGAGGTGTACCTCCATTAGATATAACAGGAATGAAAGGAATAAACAGCTGGCTCCACATGCCCTCTTGAGTTTTGCCTGGAGACTGCTTAGTCCATGCTACCTCAAGATAGCGATGTTTAAAGTTGACTTACAACCACCCACTTAAGGGATAGCTTAGACTGGTACAAGGTGCCTCCAGGAATTGGGGACATCGAGCATCAGGCCCCAGCTCACATTAGGAGGAGCTCCCCGAGAATCTAAGGATACTCCAGTATACTCATGAGGCTGTTCGGCAACAGGCCAAGGGGAGCCCAACCACACATAAACGTGTTTGTGATGCCGCTCGGCCCAATCCTGAAAGAAACACACGGAGCACAGCCACCCCCCCTCTGAGTGAAACAAGCAAAAGGGGTGAAAATTACCAGACAGAACAGTCAGATCCCCCGCCAAATCTGGCAAAAATTGTGAGGGCCACTTCCCAATGAGCGCCCCAGGCAAAATGCCCCGACGGCCGTATGAAAATTGTATAATTGAAGGTGGCCAGGAAGTTATCGCACCGCAGTGAAGGCTGCGAAAAGGCTGATAAGATCAATACCAATCGCTCAATACACAGGAGTGTCCAGCATTAAATGAACCTCCGTGTACACCTAGGAAGAGACCGCCTGGTGTCCGAGGGGATTTATAGGTCCAAGCTGGCCTCCCGTCTGCTCGGGCAAGGACGCCTTCACACTCCGTTACTCATAGTGAGGCTGCCTGAGTCAGCATGCTTACCCCCAGACAGCGCTGCTTACCGACAACAGATGCAATAATGCCCCGTCAAGCAGCACCAGCCCCGACGCTACAATGTTCTATGAGAGCACACATGGGAATATGGTACAGGAGCTACCTCTGAGCTCCGGGCCCAGATAACTACTACTGTAATACTTCCAAGGGGTGAACCAGTTTACCCCGCCACATGGACCTCATGACACCTGGGGGGGGGGGGGGGAGGGAACCAAAGATAGACCCAAACCCTGGCGGGCTGCCCCCAATGCGCAACCTTACACCGGATGGTGGTTCCGCTGGCCCCCCTAGGGTGGGGCAGTTCTCCAACTTTGATCCCGTATTGGACAGAAAAACATCCATTAGCAGTCCCGCCCCCCCCCCCCTCATACACCAATCTGCAACACAGAGCGGGAAGGGGGTCGTGGATGCCCCCCCTGTCACCCAGGCCAGGCCTGATTGCCAGTTACAAGTACCAGCAGTACCACCGACCCTCCCTCCAGGAGATAATTGGGCAAGTGCTTACGTACCTCCAGCGCCTGACTAACCTAAAATACCTCCCACAAGATGACACCTCCAATAATACTACCTGCCCTCCCCAATATCTGATGGCAGACCTTACAATCTAGGGAATTCTACTTTCCTTGAGTGTAGGTGTCAGCCCGGTAATACTTGTTGTAACAGAGTCCGTAAACACGCGGGAATCTCTCCTACCAGTCTAAGGGACTCGTAGTAACATGCCATATCACTAATCTCCTGTCACCATGCGAGCTACCTATGCAATGAGGTGGATATCTGCAAAGCACCAGTGACACCAACACCTGCGTAACCTTCGTTCCTGGGTATGTCTGTCGCCAGCAGTGAGGATTGGGATCACTATGCAGCCCAGGAAACCTACGAAGAAATGGCCCACAAGCCCGGCCAACAACCACATATACAAAACAAAAACATAAGGCTGCTATCGCAGGGCTCATACTTGGGAAATGATTGATACCTATCAAACATTAATACTCAGGAGCAGCCACATCGGGGAAAGCCAAGGCACTACTTATTGGCTGGTGAAATACAGGGAGAAAATTGGCCGGAAGCTGGGGATGCGAATGTGGCGCCTGCCAGACATATGCTTGAGCTGATTAGCAACTGGTATAGAAAACGCTAACCTTAGACGTCCCGAGGACACCCAACAGTATTGCTGCACAAGTATACCTATAAGTCCAGACTAATGGCTTAATCAGTGGCAGAGTGCTGCCGAAAGATCCCAGATGCGCTGCGCCATAATGAAAGATGAGTTTGTGCAGTACTCCAGCGCCCTGCCCCCCCCTTGATGCCAGTACATATTCTCAGCAATGCGGCGGGGCCAGCAATGCCCGCACTCCACCCAGGCCAATCCTGCTGGTCAGGCACGCAAACCAGAGTGAGCAAAGTACCTACTCATAAGGGGTGGATGAGGCAATCATATGCCTACTTCCCGCGCCATGGTCAATATTGTGGAACGTGTCATGCAACTCTGACGACTATTCGACCCGACAGGACCTATTCCACCTGGTTCCTGCCCCTGTCCCAAGGCGGGAGCGTGATTGTTCGAAGTTATGTTTTACTTTGTCGTTGGCAGAGGCAAAGAGTGGTCTGAGCTACATGCCTCCCGACCGGATCCCCATTATATTGTTACGAAGTAATGACCCGTGCGGTGCTCCTTCGCACTCGGGGGGGGGGGAGGGGCAAGGGCCCACGGCTGGACCTAACTTTGCCCCTGCCTACTGTAATCTGGGCATGAACCCGGGCATAAAATCCTATTTTCTTAGCGCCAAAACAAGGTCCTGTACCATTATAGGTAGGTAGGCCCATGGGTACCTAAGGCAACTCTTCAATTCTGGAATGACAGGCTGGGCCAGCACTGAACTAAGTCCCCGCCCACCTGAGTCACCCCACAAACCAGGTAGTCCTGACTCCTTGGTAACATGGTTCCAGATTTGGAAAAGCGTTTCCTATTTCCGTCACCCCAGTGCTGTTCAGTTCTCTCTCTACTGAGGTCATCTAAGTTGCACAACTGAACTGCACAGGTTTGCTTGTCCATCACCTAACCTATGCCCCTATTAAAGCAACATTTGCACAGCTCGCGCCCGTGGTCGTGGTGGCAATCCCGTAGGACCTGGCTGCATCTAGGTGTTGGGAGCTAGGGGCAGGGTGTAGATAAGTGTCTTGCTACTAAGGCAATTATTACACTGCGGAGCTGCTGGTGGCCATGGGCTTAGATGTGTGTGCAGAAAAACTGTCCTCACCGTTCTCCTTCATGCAAGGCACTACAGGTTAATGTGCGCCCCCTCTGTTATCTGAAGGAAGACCTTGTGTTATGGCCAGTTCTAATGTCCTAGACTGTGGGAGTGTCTTCCTCGTGTGTGCTTGTGCCCTTCTCCCCGAGTATGATACTCCTATGTACCTGCACACGTCACTTATCTCTTGTTGCACACTGTTTGCTACCTCTTAACATGTCTTTTCCTCCCGTACTTGCACACATGCCACCAATGCCTACGGAATCTGGTGTCCTTGTCTTTGACTGCCCGCCATGTATTCCCGTATTTTACCTCTATTTGTACATTGCACGCATTTGAAACTTGCATTATGTCTCATCTGTCGGTCCTGTGCTTCTGGGAAGCGGTAAAACACCCATGGGTAAGGTCCGCGCTATATAAAGGCAAGAAGAAGTCTGGACTGTGGATTTCGGCGGGATGCCTAGCGTCCAGAAAAGCCTAGAACCCGGTTCCCGTGTCAACCGGTGATCGGCACAGCAAGGACACAAGCAATAAACTAGTGTTATGCCACCCAGCAGGCTGCGCACGGCCAGCTTGGTTCACTCGATCGTCGCCCCACGGGCCCCAGCCCCAAAACTGCTGAAAGCAACCACCGCTGCTAGCCGCGAGATGCCGGCTCAAGGAATAGAACGGCTCCCTGCCCGAACAAGGCCGTCTGGTGCGAGAGTGTCCAAAGGGGGGCTGGATGTCCAGAACCGGGGCAACGGGCAAGGCGATTCGGCAGCGGTGACGTCGGACTGCGCGACCCCCGCCGAGCTTCACTCGACAGAAGAAAAAGGGGGGGGGGTCCACCGTACGCACTGCACCCCCCGCGCACCGGATATCATTGGAGGCACAAACGCAGCCATGAAAGAGTTCACGGCATACCATTGCTATGTAACTTAGTTCTACAGATTGAGCTCCCATCAATTATTGATGTATAATACTCCTACTCATGTAGATTGTGTACATTACACCATTAACCCTGTAATGCACTATCTGCAAACTCCCTTAGTGCTCGCACACAATTATCACTTTGATTTGGTACACAAAAGTAACCTGCACACTTCACTTTCAGCGCTGCTTTAGCCAAATCAGATGTTCCGGTTCTAAATTAATACCAATAACTTCGTGGAGCCCCAGGTCGGAGACCTGACACGGGGGGCATCACCTGCGCCATGCTAGGTCACCTGCGCTTTCCCCCTCGCTCGGGGAACCAGAGATTGCTGCATGAAGGCCCTCGCTCTGTCGTGCATACTAATCATGCCGTTGGCCGACGCGTGCGAGGCAAGGGGCCGTGCCTAGAATGAAATTAGCCATGGACCCATGTGCGCATCCGAATAGTTCCCCCCCCCCCCCGGATCAGGACGTATGTCTTGGGATAAGACAAACCCCTGCGAGAAGGCCAAAAGGGGGGGGTAAGCCGTGGGGTGCGAGGGCTGGACGCCGCTTCTTGAACAGTGGGGGAGCAGCAGGAAAGTTGGCACAGGGCAGAATCGCAGAACGTGGCACAAAAAACCATCAAACCGTCAGCAAATGCCGGCTAGAATCTCGAGAGCGAAAGCGTCTCTCTCCGCTCCCGGTGTTATCAGAGTTGTGCGGTACAAGGCAGATCCGTGCACCCTGGACAGAGTAAAGTGTCCGGAACACACATGGCCCACGCACCAGCAGTCTGACAAAGGGGGGGCAAAAGGCGACTCCGCAAGTCAGCAGCCAGTAAAAGTGCATTCAAATCACATATGAAACAAATCGACCAACATGTCCCCCACCATAGATAGGAAACGAAGCGCCGGGCGCCATTACCCAAACTAAAATGGCCGCAAACGGACGCCATGACCCACGTGCGCCGAACAATAAAAGCATACTATTATTAAAACCTTGTGATGATATCGACCTCAGGCAGAAGTAAGGCTAGGCAGCAGCGAGGAGCATATCGAGCTTCAACTGGTTGCAGGGTGTTATATAGTTACTCTGCTGAGGGCAGCCCCTGACAATAGCGGGGAGGGGGGGGGCCTCGCTGCCATCGCCACGTGGCAGGACCCCCTCTTTCCAGGGTTTTCTTGTTTTGAGAGTCTGCCATTTATTGCAGTATTATCCCTCCACTTGTTGTGTACTCCTTAGTAACATGCACACGCCACTTTCCCTCTTGTCATGTATCGTTTGCTACCTATTTAGTTGCATGTAGGAGGGGCCTCGCTGCACTCGCCACACGGCAGGGCCCCCCTTCCCAATGTGTTCTAGTGGTTTGAGGGTCTGCCATTTATTGCAGTATTATACCTCTACTTGTGGACTCCTTTTCACATGCCCACGTCACTTTCCCTCGTGTATTGTATCGTATGCTGTCTCTTACATTGTATTCTGTTTGCTTATGATACCTGCACCGTTATCACTATTGCCTTATGTAACATACCATTTGCTTTAATAACATGCTCACTTTTAATTTTCTCCTCATGTATCATTACCGTTCCTATTGGAAAGTGCTCTGACACCTTCGGGTATAATCCACGCTATATACAAACGCATGAAAGGGGGCCTGTAAGAACGACAGGCTAGGAGGGGTGGGGGGCTGCAGTGGCACTCACTGCCCCCTCCTCCCCCAGCAATAACTGGCCCAGGCGATTCTACCTGTAGTGCGGCAGTAGTCTGCTTGCTATCTTCCTGATCGGCCCGTGTTGCAGTGGGCCGCTCCCTCGTTTGGGCATATTTATCTGCAGAGCCTAAACGGTTCTAACGTGGCCACCATCTATCTAAAGTCCCCATGGGGCTGTGATGGTTCTAGCGCCCCGGGGGCCCCAGCGTGAGGGCACAGGGTGTCCAGACCCAGAGCTGCAATAGCTGCCAGAAGCCCGTAAACGTTGCGCGGTCCCCACAGGGGGGGGGTCCCGGGGATAGGAAGCGCAGCAGCAGTGCGAGTATAGGCCTCTCTTTGGCTAAAAGTGTCCGCCATATCACCGCAAACCCTAATCAGCAGTAGCAGCTCTTGAAATACTTGAGAAAAATTGCTTCCCCCCTCCTTGCCGCAGCGGCAGACACTACTGACTATATAGCGCGCAATCACTCTGCAGGATTATGGCGCTACACCCGACCAACGGTCACGTCACAATTCTGTGTGCTGCCCAGAGGTTAACTGATTTGTCCGTATTCAAGGCATCTGTACCCAGGACGGCAGTGGGCTCAAGGACCCATATTTACCGGTGTTAGCTACGTTTGGGGGTGGAGAGGCTGGTAGTGCCTTCCGGATGAAACTCCCTTGCCTTTCAAATAGCGAGATATCGACGAATGTCACGGTATGTTTGTTGATAGCTGGGGGGGTTAATTTTTTGGCATGGAAGGCGCAAAGTAGGTCAGAGGCATCGTGAACAGAGCGCTTACCCTGAGCACCCTATGTGTTCCATGCGCACACTATCATTTCTGTTAGGCATGGGGAGAATACGCTCTTCACCGGTACCGTGGAATTCATTACTTTGTGTATGACGCAAACTAGTCTGGGAGCCTCGGTAACAGAGTACTAGCTTATCCTGAGTACTAGATGCGTTACCTGCGAACACCCACAATTCTGTTAGTCTTGGGGAGAGCTCTGTACACATTCCAATATTGCCTACGTTAGACCCGGGAAGGTCACGTCATGTGGCTGGGGTTCCGTTTCACTGGCAATACTTGATCCCGGGTGACTGCTACTGGCGGTTACACAAGGGAGAAGAGCACGTGCCCATAGCCTAACCCAAAAGCGCCTTCAAACTTAAAGCGCTGCACAGTGGCCCCACCACGGCCCGAACGGGTCCCCCGACTGCTTTCCGTGCCACCAGCCGCGCCCCCACCCCGGATCCTTTAAAGGAGTCTCCGATTAGGCCGCAAATCAAAAGGAAGGGGTGGGGGAGTGATGCTACTCGGCCGTGCAACATAGCGACGATCTCGCGTGCTCCACGGGGGGGAGGGAGGTGGCTCGGATCCTACCGGGGCGACAGCCGGGAGAGGGAGGCCAGCGTAAATATGGCCGACAGGGCCCCAGCGCGGAGGTGCCCCCACAATGCACACTCCGGCCGAGCCACCGTGTTGGCGGCCCTGCCATGTGCTGGCCTGAGTCATGAGCCCCCTTGTCTAGATAAGGGGGGCAAGCGGACAGGAATAAACATAAAAGGGGGGGGGAGCCACCACACTCACCTTGGTTAGGGGCCCTCCCCGCGCTCTTCGCCCTTCTACCAATTCCGAACGTCCAACCCCGCCGAAATTGCGGGACCCCTGCCCCCTCAGCGGCCCGCTGTCATGCCTCGGGACTCCCCTACGCTGTCCCTTTAAGACACAAGCTATTTAAAGAACCAGGAAACAGGGAACGACGCTTCACGTTCTTGCGTCAAGCTTCCCTTGTTTCCGGTTCCGTCTCTTCCTTGTTGCCGTCCTTGCAGTTCCTGTTGTGCTTTCCTGATTTCGTCGCTGGAAGAGCGTGCGTCCCCTGCCTTCTCCTAAATCGGGAGACGCCTACGCAGTATTTGTTGGCAGTGTTCAACTGCCTTCGGCGTATCTCAAGAACGCCTATTCCTCTCTCCCCCTTTCCTTGTGTCCCGCCCGGCGGCCGGGCTTAGCTCCGCCATCCGGCCGGACACAGCATTTTCCGTTGCTGACTGAGAGCCCGTATACAGCATCGTAGTATACGTCTTTGTTATTCCGCTGGTTGTGATCTCCACCCGGCGGCCGGGCCTTGCTCCGCCGTCCGGTGGGATCTATTTCAGAGGGTTCTTCCCTAAATTTCCTCTGGCAGCTTTCTCCACCCGGCGGCCGGGCTTTGCTCCGCCATCCGGTGGGGATTGTCTTTCCCTATTTGTATTCATCTCCTTGTGTACTGCACCCGGCGGCCGGGCTTTGCTCCGCTGTCCGGTGTCAGTAGATTCCCCGGTCATTCTTTGTTTCTTAGCTAGTTAGTTAGCTGCTCCCTATCTATTATTACCTGTTCCCATCCTATTTCCAACTAGTCCCTATTGATTTCCCCATATCTGGTACAGTCAGCCATTCATCGCTGAGATATTACTGGATCCCTCTTCCTTGATATTTGGTGGCACTCTTGCGTGGACCAGGGTGGGTTTATATTCCACACTACCAAGAATCGCGGTAAGAACGCACATGCGTTACCAATCTTTTACTAGTACTATCTATACGTATGTATGAATTAAATGTCTTGCTTTGGTTCCTCTAGATGGTGATACACTGTGTAAGACATCTCCAGAAGTGTTGGGTGGAAAGATCATTATATGCCACACAGTAGTGAAAGTGTCTTCGAAGACTGGTCTATTATAGTTGATGTAAGAAGGGAATTCAATGGGCCATTATTGTACCTAACATCATCTCACATGCAGGTGCTCAACAGTCTATTGTGTCATCTCTATTATAGCTCCAGACGCTGTGCCATTTTCTTCATCTTCACTTGTTACATCTGCTACATACTAAGAACCTGGGGTATGTGATATGGTTGTATATGTACGTTGGTATATTAGTACTGGATTAGAGCTAGAATTGTTGACTTCCTCTTGTTATTACAGCCTACCTGTTTGTTCCGGTTCCTTACATAAAGACACCATCGTATTCACTACTGGAGAGTACCATCAATCATCGTTGTCTTCCCCCCTCTTTCCTTGTTTTGTTTCCCTGTTTTCCCCTGGCGTGTCTCTCGTACTCTAGTGCTTGATAGAGTCGGAAGACCGTAGGGGAAGGCTGCGGATTACTCTTCGGATTCCTGACGCTCCTGTGGAACCAGCCTGCAATCCTTACAGAACGTGAAGCCCAAGTGGTACGTTCTACCCGAGCGTCATGGATCTCGAAGCAGTGACCCTGGCAGACCTAGCTGGAATGTTAGGTAATCTCCAGGTGGAAACGCAAACTCTAATGGCTAGGATGGATGCCCTCCAGAGACAGCAGCCCTCGGGGGCTTCAGGTGGGAGTACACCAGTGGTACAAGTAACTACTCCCTCTATAATTCCACTGGCACCCCCTGAGAGATTTGCAGGAGATGCAGCACGATGCGCTGCTTTCCTTAGTCAGTGTCAGTTGCACTTTTCTTGTAAAGCAGCATGTTTTCCCTCAGATCAGGCCAAAGTAGCATTTGTGATATCGTATCTTAGTGGGTCAGCGGCCGACTGGGCAATTCCATTGGTAGACCGGGATGATCCTTTATTACACAGCTACACGGCCTTCAGGCGAGAATTTCGCAAATTGTTCGATAGGCATACATATACTCACTCAGCTGATACTGAATTGTTAGACCTTAAACAGGGCACCCAAGACTTGGTGGCTTATATAACCAAATTCCGCAGCTTAGTGGTTGAATCTGACTGGCCTGAATCCAAACAGTGTACTGTGTTTTATAGGGGTTTACGGGAAGATTTGAAAGACGCTCTCTCTCAGATAGTAGACCTTCCCACCTCCTGTCCTGCTTTAATCGATTTGGTCGTTAAGATAGATCATCGCTGCAAAGAACGAAAGAAAGAGAGAGGGAAATATGATTACCGTTACACAGGTACAAAGGAGAAGAAGACCACTCCTGAGAAACCTAGTGATGACAGTGAACCTATGCAGATAGGGGTTGTTAGAGGTCCTTTGACTACAGAAGAGCGACAGAGGAGAAGAGCACTTAGATTGTGTCTTTATTGTGGTAAAGCCGGTCATTTTTTGTTTCTTAGCTAGTTAGTTAGCTGCTCCCTATCTATTATTACCTGTTCCCATCCTATTTCCAACTAGTCCCTATTGATTTCCCCATATCTGGTACAGTCAGCCATTCATCGCTGAGATATTACTGGATCCCTCTTCCTTGATATTTGGTGGCACTCTTGCGTGGACCAGGGTGGGTTTATATTCCACACTACCAAGAATCGCGGTAAGAACGCACATGCGTTACCAATCTTTTACTAGTACTATCTATACGTATGTATGAATTAAATGTCTTGCTTTGGTTCCTCTAGATGGTGATACACTGTGTAAGACATCTCCAGAAGTGTTGGGTGGAAAGATCATTATATGCCACACAGTAGTGAAAGTGTCTTCGAAGACTGGTCTATTATAGTTGATGTAAGAAGGGAATTCAATGGGCCATTATTGTACCTAACATCATCTCACATGCAGGTGCTCAACAGTCTATTGTGTCATCTCTATTATAGCTCCAGACGCTGTGCCATTTTCTTCATCTTCACTTGTTACATCTGCTACATACTAAGAACCTGGGGTATGTGATATGGTTGTATATGTACGTTGGTATATTAGTACTGGATTAGAGCTAGAATTGTTGACTTCCTCTTGTTATTACAGCCTACCTGTTTGTTCCGGTTCCTTACATAAAGACACCATCGTATTCACTACTGGAGAGTACCATCAATCATCGTTGTCTTCCCCCCTCTTTCCTTGTTTTGTTTCCCTGTTTTCCCCTGGCGTGTCTCTCGTACTCTAGTGCTTGATAGAGTCGGAAGACCGTAGGGGAAGGCTGCGGATTACTCTTCGGATTCCTGACGCTCCTGTGGAACCAGCCTGCAATCCTTACACCCGCAGCTACGCGGGCCGCCCAGCCCTGCTCGAACTCCCGAGTGGAGGGAGTAGGCAGAGAGGGTGGAGAGGAAGTGGCCCGACGCTTCTCACTCAACTGAAGATGAGAATTCGGCGAAAATGTGTGTCCCCACACGAGGACACTACGGCGCGTCCGGTGTGTGTCTCCACACGAGGACACTACGGCGCGTCCGGTGCGGCAAAGAGGCAGAGAAAATGGCGAGGGGGTTTAAGTACCCCTCGCCCCGCCTGCCGCACCGGACCTGCCCACCCAGCTCCTCCTAACTCCCCTCGGGACTCCGCCTGCCCGGGGGAGGAGGGAGGCTAGAGAGGGTCGGGGGGAAGCCCTCTGTATCTAAGGGGCCGCCCTCCTGATGGCCACTGCGTGGCCTCGGGCAGCCGCATTGCGGTGCGGGAGGTAACAGGAGATGTTTTTGTTATTTCAGTTGCTTTAGTGGTTCCAGACATTTGGATTCATATGAAAGTAGTTGGGGTAAGCTAGTGAAACAGTTGTGTTTTACACTCACATTGGGGTGTGGTATTAGGATTCAGTTTGTACTTGTCCAATACATTGTTACTGAGTGTCTTACATTGCATGATTATTCACGGAGGCAATACTTTTAGCATGCTTGGTGAAGTGCTTCACAATACATTCTTTCACATTTCTTCCTTTTTTCGATTTTTCACGAGTGCAAATCCTACTAGCATCTTCTCATTTTGTCATTATGGTAAACTTGTTTCTTATCAAACATTTATTTCTGTGTTGTAGCTCTGCACGGAGGACGTCAAGACAAACCATTGATTAACATTGTTTATTTTGCATCCCCTGACAAAGGGTTTAGTATTAACCTGAAATGCATTGGGATTTAGTTTCATTTGTATTTTGTAAATAGGCAATACATTGCTTAATCTTGGTTTGAGTTATTCAATGAATGATGGTAATGGTTAACTTGAACATTATTTGAATTTTTGGTAGTGAAATTCATTTTGGATTGAGTTTTCAGTGTTTGAATTAAAAATGATTCTTGTTCATCTCATACAAAAATATATGTATTCTGATTCTGATTTTTGAAAGGCTGTTTACATTCAGAGGCATTTTTGTCTTTAGCTGTGCTACACGTAGGTTGTGGTTTTCCACAGCCTTGTGTTCTTATTTTCCTGTCAGTTCATGACGTAGGGCTACATCCCTTCACGTGAATGCACGCATAAAATAGGTTTAAGATAGGAGAAACTCATTTAAAGTTAGGACTAAAGCAGTATTATTACTGGTGTGCAGGCCAGCTCTTTGAATTTACACTAGCCTTCATGGCAGCCTCTAAGGCAGCCACTGGGGAAATAACAAAAATGCGTTTACCCTGTGCAAGAGGGCATTCCTAGAGAACTGCCATCTGCACAGCTGTCAGTATTTTTTCAGTAAAAGAAAAACATAACTCTGCAGGAGTATACAGATGCGATTTGAAGGCTATGGGAACCATATCACCCTCATTAAAAGTCACATAAGGGAAACCGATCGCTCCGGGCAAACCCCAGATGACCAAATTGGTAGTATTCAATCTAGTTTGTAAGTAAGGTGTTGCAAGAAAATCAGACTGCAAAGTGCGCAACAGTGCGATCTATTCTGGAAGCCAGGAGCAGGCAGAAAAGGAAGAGTGTATCAATGCATAAAGTGACTTGATACGCTGAGCATAGTCAGGAATGTAACCTACTAGAATCGGTGGGAAGGGTCCTCAGGCGCTCATACATATTTACACCAACATGTATTAGCTACATAAAGTAAGCGGTGCACTCAAAGAGGGAGAACATTCACCCAAGTTCCCCTATATTTCAATCAATGATTGAGCAAACAGTTTACAATTTCTAAAGGCACACAACAAGTTATAACAAATTAGTACAGTGATTCTAAAGAGAAAAGAAAAATTTGTATATCCTTTGGGCTTGTTCGGTCTTTTTAATTTTTCAGGCTCTTCCACTCCCTTACACCAACGTGTTTCGTCGTATGTGGGTGTAGACCCTCCGACTTCCTCAGGGCTGGAAGTAATACAAACAATCTTTGTTGTGATATTCAATACACTTAACATAAAATTATGATATGAACCCAATGATAAACCTTGTGCAACATGCGGCTAATTAAAACAACAATTTGTGTACCTATTTCATGCTGTGATGCACTTTCAAACAAATTAAATCCAAACATTTTATATTCTCAAAATTACAAACATCTTATTAAGACATTTTCAATTTTATAATTTAGTATTCACAAAAATAAATATCACATCCAGCTCTTTAGTGTCCCCTAAGTGTGGGTGATTCTGGTTAATGTCCTAAAGTCAACCAAACTGTAATTAATATTACCGACCCCCATGTGAAATACACACCCATCTTCAATATCAAATGGTAGGGGATGATACCTTTTGCCGTATAATCCAGAAGCGATTCTGCAAAATCAAATTGAATCACAAAGGCTTGAGTTAGCTTTCAAATACCAAAGGCATGAGGTACAGCTATTCATTGCGCCCTATTATGATCACGAGTCACCTCAGTCTCTACGGTAAAGCTTACCTCCCTCCTCCCTCTTCAACTGTAGATTTCAAGAAGAGCAGTCTCCAATAAGTAACAGAAGTTTTAAGCACACCAAATTATGAACAGCACAGCACGATCCTAGAAAGGGACATACAATTATCCTTAATCCCAACATTCCATATCAAGTATGATATCACGGATCACTGACATAATATCGAATACAAAAATATAGAATTACCAAAATATTGATGAAAAAATATAGAATGCAAAAATATAGAACTCCTATCTACAAACAGGTAACTACAAAAATATTGAATCAAAAATATTGTTGTAAAAAATATAGTTAGTCAAAATATCGATTTTTTTTAAATGTCTTAAAGGTAATTTAAAGTTAATGAAATAAATATAATTAACTAAAACATACTTATAAATACTTAAATAACCTTAAAATTATTAAATAGTTATATTAAGTTATAAAAAAACATACAATTATATTTTGTAATACATATATATATATATTAACGTAATATTAATAAAAAATATACAATATTTTTACCGTAGGATAGCGGGAGGGTAAAATGTACTATTACCACTTCAGTAGGGAAAACGTTGGATAGCGTAGGGGTAAAAATTACTATTCCCACTTCAATGAGTACAACAGTAGGGAAAGCGTTGGATAGCGTAGGGGTGAAGATTACTATTCCCACACCAGTGAGTGCAACAGTAGGGAAAGCGTTGGATAGTGGGAGGGTAAAAATTACTATTCCCACTCCAGTGAGTGCAACAGTAGGGAAAGCGTTGGATAGCCGGAGGGTAAAAATTACTATTCCCACTCCAGTGAGTGCAACTGTAGGGAAAGCGATGGATAGCGGGAGGGTAAAAATTACTATTTCCACTCCAGAGAGTGCAACAGTAGGGAAAGTGTTGGATAGCGGGAGGGTAAAAATTACTATTCCCACTCCAGAGAGTGCAACAGTAGGGAAAGCGTTGGATTGCGTAGGGGTAAAAATTACTATTCCCACTCTAGTGAGTTTAACAGTAGGGAAAGTAATTATTTAATATATTAATAAAAATAAATTAAATATCAATACCAATAAAAAATTATTTAAAATGAATTACCAATTTAATATTATGTAATAATTAATCAAGTCGAAATACAAATAAATATTAGGTATTAAAATTAATTAACTATTCATAATTAATTAACAACTAATTAATTTTCAATAACAAAAACTAATTAATAATAACAATACCAATTAATAATTAATTAACAGTACATTAATTATCAATACACAAAAAGTATTTTTAATATGTAATTAGTTACAATTAAATTACTTCCCACCCTATTCCCCTATAAACCCACAATCCGCTACCTAAAATAAATTAATACAATTATCGTAATTATCAATTAATGAATTAATACAAATTAATTACCAGTTAATAAAAATGAATTACCAATTAACAATTAATTAAGAATAAATAAAAAATCAATACCAATAAATAAATAAAAATTATTTACTTAATTACAATTAAATTACTTCCTACCCTATTCCCCTATAAACCCACAACCCACTACGGAAAATAAATTAATAAAATTAACATAATTATCAATTAATCAATTAATAAAAATTAATTACCAATTAAAAATGTATTAACAATTAATTCAAAATGAATGCCAATAAATAAATAAAAATATTTAATTAATTACAATTAAATTACTTCCCACCCTATTCCCCTATAAACCCCCAACCCGCTACGGAACTAAAACGCAAAATTAAATTAAAAATAATTAGTCATTTCTAAAAAAATAATATTTCATTTAATATAATTAAATTACTTCCCACCCTATTTCCCTATAAAGCCACAACCCGCTACAGAATGAAATTACGCACAAATTAAATAACATAAAATTCATTACTTAAAATAAATTACAAAAATAATATACACTTTTCACACATATACTAGCATACAAAACACTTTAAAAATGCGATATTATTACAAATTTGATATATTTTAATACCTATATTATATACTTCAATATTTTGACTTTCTATATTTTAAAAATCTATATTATATTACTCACCTTCAATTCAATATTTTTTACCACTATATTCTGTCCATTCGATATTTTGTCCATTCTATATTTTGACTTCAATATTATGGCTATTCTATATTTTGGATTCCATATTATGTCTAGTTACCGATATCAAACTCTCAAAGCTAATGCTTACCCGTAGCAACCATAGAATATCTGATACTCAAGCTGCCAAATTTCCGATGTCCATATAATAATCCTCCACCTTGTCAGTTATATACAACTTATTTTGGTAATCCAAATAGGGCGACTATTTCCTATAGTGTAAAACATAGAACAATGTCCCTATTAATCCAACGCTTAAAACCAGCATGATTTGATCAGTACCCAAAAGTCACGAAGCATTCTCCACTTACCGTTTGTACTATAAACAAGTCAATCCAATTAAAAAAAATATTTACTTCCGCAGTCGGAACATTATATTCCACGAGATTCAATAGGTCCCCTTGCAGTATCGGGTAACCTGTAAACAAACAAAGCAGTTGCCGAGTATAAATATCGGCACCATATGGCTTAATTAGCCCCAATGTAATATAAATAAAGAACCACAATCTGTCCCTTACCTGTTCCATATATAATACTGTCGTACCCAGATCTGGTGTAGACAAGCTCTCGCTCCATTAGAGATTCAAATAATGATTATAGAAAGCAAGGAGGTGACTACGATATTCATTTAATCAGTGCCATCTTGGAATGGTAAACTTTTCACCATATCAGTGCTCATCAAGTTTACCTATGTGTATCGTATCGTATAAGAAAATGTCCCAATGAAATTCATACTCAGGGTAACAACGACAGTAGCATTTAATATGTTGAAGCCTCATGCTCATAATAAAATATTAAACAAAGTAGCTACGATGCTTTGTTAAGTCGATGTCAAAAAATAATGAGATTAACCTGAACCAATTCGACATTGGATATATCTAAATTCCGAGGGTAGTTACCATCTAAGCAATATGTTACTGAAAGATAGACCACTATTCCCGTAAATATAGCCATATTGTACTTGTGTCCTTAGTACAATTGAGATGGTGACTACCATACCTAGCTTATCAGCGCCATATTAGAATGATACATTTCTCTTAAAGCCACTATTTGGTTTAGAATATCCGGTAGCCACCAGTTCTTTATAAACTTCACTACACACTGCAATATGATACCTGTTACATCAGTGTTATAGTTGTGGACCCATTTTTAGCTACAGGTGTGTATGTATTATTCTCAACCTCAGTAAGTCACCTGTCCAACTAAATATTATTCCGACTTACTGATCATCATACCCCATGCTTCACATTATAGGGTTGTTATCCAATCTCTATAGTATCTATCCTTAGTGAGTCTGTGTCTAACACCAGAGGCAAGGAAAATATATGCATATCATGAACCCTACAGCCATTAATCACCTAGAAAATATTGCAATTCCTGATCATAATTGAACCCTTCTTCAATGGCCCATAGACGCATGATCCACCGCACCTCATGCCTTCGCAGTTTAAGCTCTCTGTTGCCACCTTGTGGGTCCATTTTAACATGTTCTATGCCATAAAACATGAATGTCTTATTAGGACCCTGCGCCGCACAGTTATGCACATGTTCTGCAATAGGATATCTTAAGTCATTCTGTTTCAACGCCCTCATGTGCTCACCAACACGATCCTTTAGTGCCCTTATTGTGCTTCCCACTTAAATTTTGGCACATTTGCATGTGATAATGTATACAACATATTTAGTTCCACAGGTAATATTGGTCAGTATAATATAGACCTTGCCTGCACTGTCTTTAAATAGCTTTGTCTTGTGTTCAGCAAATCTACACATTCCGCAGTGACCACATTTAAAAAACCTTTTGAAAACTGCGTCAACCATGGTTATACCTCAGCCTTAGTAGGATAGCTGAGACTCAGTAAAGTACCCAATGTTCTTCCCCTTCCAAATGTGATCTGTGGTCTGTCAGTTAAAAATGTGTGCAATGTTTTATCAGCCTGCAGGATGTGCCAGTGTTTATTAAGGCTTTTCCGTAATACAGCACTGATCTGAGTATAATCTGTAATTAATCGCACCTGCGCAGTGGACTGTTTCACTGTTTGTCTAGATTGTTAAGTATTAGTTCTTTTAATCTTAATTGCTCTTTTCTTTGCAGTAGCAATGTCACGATTGAGGTATCCTCTCTGAATAAAGCGTGTTTCCATATCTGATAGACACATAAGAAAATGTGTGTTGTCACTACAATTAGGTATGGCTCGCACCATCTCCCCATAGGGAATGGCTTTGATCTGATGATGAGGGTGTGCTCGATTAGCATGCAGTAGTGCATTGCAAGCAGTAGATTTCCGGTACATCTTACTTTGAATCTGTCCATCCTTAATATATAGTTCCACATTGTGACAGGTAAGGCGGACAGGAATCGACTCACCCCACGGACTGGTGGTCCGCCACCCCCCTCTCACCTTGCACGTTTTCCCCACAGCTTCAACCCTGTACGTGGAACGAGGAACCCGAGTCCGGATGGCCGGATGACTATACCACGTTCGGCTCCTTTAAGAACACGGACCCGGAGGACGAGACCCCACCCCTCGCGAGCGTCGTGACGTCAAAAGGCGGAAGTACTGGAGAGAAGACGGACGGCGATTCCAGGGAGGCAGCGGACATCGAGGAAGACGGAAGGCGGTATCCCGAGGCCAGAGAGACCGAGAACGACACGCCAGGAGGCCAACGGTTGGACGCTTCGCCCGCCACGCTCCCACGGGAGGAGCGTGGCTTCAAGAGGTACGGGGCCGGGTCGCGGGTTGGGTTGGGCGGAGGAGGCAGCCCCCGGTGTAAATTGTGTACAGCCCTGTGTGCAATAACCTGCCTGAGCATGAGCACTCCTATCACGCCCATTTGAGCTAAATAGAGCACTTCTCACGGATGTTTTCCCTCACTCCTGGCCCTTACGAGCCTACCCAGAGGAATCCTTGGTTTTGACCCGCGTTTCCTTTCTTTTTCGGCTCCGGAGAGGCCGGAGAGGATCACGGAGCAGAGAGACGTCCCCTCCTGGACTACGACCATCCGGACCACATCCAAGCTGGAGAAAGCTTTCTATTCTTTGAACCCTGCATCACGTAACAGAGACCGAGCCACACCATTGATGAAAAAGACCTACATCCCAATAAAGCCTTCTCTGAAACCTTTACTTAAGGAGCCAGTGTTTCTGGTCTCCCCGTCACCCACAGTCAGTCCCGTCCCTGTGGTCAAAACCCCTCAGATCCCGGGCCCCCCGGGACACACATCCAAAAATACCACACTAGTGGTACTAAAGTGGGTGGTGAATCTAATATTCATGTCATTATCATTTAATTATTCAAAAAAGTCATTCAATACTTGCTCTGTCCCAGTCCAAATCTTGATGCAGTTGTCAATGAACGTCCCCAGTAGAGGATATGTTCATTCCAATGACTACCCGCTGTTCCCCAAATCATCACTTCCTTCAGCCAGCCCATAAAGATATTCGCGTAGGCTGGTGAGAATTTAGAACCCATAGCGACACCTTGAGTTTGTCTAAACCATTGGTCTTTAAAAAGAAATAAGTTATTTGTCAGTATGAGTTCTATCATGGCCAATAACATTTGTGTGTGCTCCCAGTAACATGCAGGTCTCTTAGATACAAAATAATACAATGCCTTAAGTCCCAGTTCATTGCATATACTTGTGTATAATGACACAACATCAAGGGTTACTAGGATCATTCCAGGGTCCCATGTGATATCACCCAAAAGATTCAGAATATGTGTAGTATCCTTAATGTATGATGGTAAGTTCCCTACTATTAGTTGTAAAAATATATCTACAAATTGTGATATATGTTCTGTCGGTCCCCCAATTCTAATATAATTGGCCTCCCAGGTGGAAACGGAAGGCCCTTATGAATTTTCGGCAATGTGTATAAACATGGAAACCTTGCCCGAGTCAATTTAAGATATAAATATTCGTTGTCATATAACAGACAACTATCAGCCCAATTTTTGAGATAAGTATTTATAGTAGCCACTAATGAAAACATGGGGTTTTGGGCAACCTTCTCATAACATTGGGTATTATTCAGCTGTGAATAGATTCCATTATCATAGTCAACACTATTCATTATCAAAATGTTACTCCCCTTATCCGCTTTCATAATGTTTAGATCCGGGTTTTCCATTAGTGACTTTAGAGCCTGTCTCTCATGTATAGTAAGATTGTCTCGAAAAGAAATTTGTTTGGATACCTTCCTATCCAAATCATCCATAACAAGGTTATCGAAGATTTCCACATTATTTCCACTAGTAAGGTTAGGAGACCAACGAGATTTCACCTTAAGCCCACTTGATATTGATCAGTTAGGTTTAATATCTAAATCCTATAAAACCTTCCCAATTGTCACAGGGTCCTCTTCTAATTCTGTAAGGGAAAGTAGACTTACAGTATCTTGTATATCTTCAATGGTTAAAGTACTTGACACTGTACCAAATAATGCTGAATTAGTATCTTTATTATGTCCAGGGTTCATAGAAAATATTTCTTGAGTTTCAAACACATTATGAACTTGAACAAATCAAATTTAGTTGTACATAAATCACCAGGGACTTCTGGGCAGAAACCTAGACCCTTCTTCAATAATGATATCATTGCTTCAGTAATTATACACTCCGATAAATTCACCACCTCAGCCTCTTTATCTGTATCTGTGACTATTGTTTCTTGTCCCAGGATCGTGTTTTCATCCTCAGGCTTTCTCCTTCTGACCCCGCTCCTCTTCCCACGCCCTGTTTACTTAAATTGTCTGTTTTTCTGGTCAAATCCCGATTGCCCCTCTTTATGCGATTCATCTCTTGCATAAAGCAAGAGTTGCCTATTGTTTCACTCTCACTTGTATGTATTGTGCTCAATAGTCAAGAGTGTAAGCCCTGCCCAAATTTTGAAAACTCGGCAGAGATTGCAATTTCTTAAGTGTAGAAGTAGGCTGCAATTGAGCACACTTCTCCAAAAAGTGTGGTGCTAAACCCCTACCTTCAGTGGTCAATTCATAAACAAGAAAAAGAAAGGCCAAAAAGCAATATGCGATTTTGCAAAATTGAATTTGTTACCTAAAGCGGCTAAATGCGTGATGATGCGATCCACTCACGCAAGATGAGGACTTAATTCATCTTCTGTTAGGTAAATGTCATTGACATATGAAAAAGCATCCGGGTCAATTTCATTCAAAGCAACACATTACGTGCCTCAAAAACCCTGGGGCTATTCTTACACCTCGTAGGCAATCTCGCATAGTGCCTCTGGGAGTCGAGGGTGCTGAATGCAGACAAGTCACGGCTCTCAGGAGTCAAATTGTGACTGAAAAATCCATTTGAAATATCTAAAATAGTTTAAAACTTTTTCCGCATAATACTATTGATCAGTGTTGTACCATACGTGTTCTATATGGCAAAGGTACGGGTATGGCTATTACAAATGGCTGTAATCCATGACAATGCGATATGAACCATCTGGTTGTAAAAAGAGGATTATTCATCGCAAGGACACATGGTTCAATTACACCCTGATATTCCAATGGAGTGGGAATTTCTTTAACAAATGCCTTAGGGGCCCATTAGGATCTTGGGCGGATCACCACCGTCCGCATGGCGCTGGCGATCCACCCGAGATCTTTCACCGCCCGCCACCCATTCTCCCCGCCATATTACTATGGTGGGGGGACCGCGGCAGGGATGGTGGCGGTGTCTGTTAGACACCGCCAGCTATATTAGGATGGGGGCGGAAACATGCATTTCCGTGGCGGTATTGCCACCACGGAAAGGCATGCAGGGATTGCTTGAGGAGTCCGTTGCGAACCCCCACGTACTCTGGGGGTTGGAGGGTGCACATGGGGAGTACTTATGGTACCCCCCTGCAGTTCCATGCATAACATGGCAGGCACCGCGTGGTGCCTGCCATGTTGTGCATGGAAGTGCACTGATTGCCTTCCTGGCATTGTGGCGGGCTTTGCTGAGTGCACCGCCCGCCACAATGACACGAATGCAGGATGCGCCCGCCACTGTGGCAGGCGCATCCTAATAGCCCCCACGGGACCCTCGCCCTTATGGCGGGCAGTCCCATTTCACGATAGGATGGCGGGCAGACAAAGTCTGCCCGCCATCATAATGGTCCCTTAAGTGTCACATTTAATTGGATATTGAGGTTGCGGCTGAGGAGTAGAATGAACAGGCACAACATGTAAAGTAGAATCCTTATCCCAACCAGCCCGGTTGCGGTATAAGTGGTACAAAAGGGGGTGGTGATGGACGGAGCATCTGAACCAATCAAACACTCACACCCAGTCAACAGATCTGGGTTTAATCCATCACCTATCTTTAGCCCACTCTGCCACCCCAGTTCAGACATGGCCATATGCAAATCAGTCTGACCCTGTGCCTCATGGGAACAGTCCAGCCCGAACTGCCAAGCCGTGCCTTCCTTGGACTGGAAACAAGCTTCCGAGGACCGGTTCCTGGCATTTCCGCCATCTTCAGCCCGGCTTGCTTGAATCCAGTGGCAAAGTGAGCAAGGGACTCACGTCTGAGCATACCCTGCCAACTTATGGCGAACAAAGTGGTACAAAAGGGGATGGTGATGGACGGAGTATCGGAACCAATCAAACACTCACACCCAGTCAACAGATTTGGGTTTAATCCATCACCGTTCTTTAGCCCACTCTGCCACCCCAGTTCAGACATGGCCATATGCAAATCAGTCTGACCCTGTGCCACATGGGAACAGTCCAGCCCGAACTGCCAAGCCTTGCCTTCCTTGGACCGGAAACGAGCTTCCGAGGACCGGATTCTAGCATTTCAACCGTCTTCAGCCCGGCTTGCTTGAATCCAATGGCAAAGTGAGCAAGGGACTCACGTCTGAGCATACCCTGCCAACTTATGGCGAACAAAGTAGTACAAAAGGGGGTGGTGATGGACGGAGCATCTGAACCAATCAAACACTCACACCCGGTCAACAGATCTGGGTTTAATCCATCACCGTTCTTTAGCCCACTCTGCCACCCCAGTTCAGACATGGCCATATGCAAATCAGTCTGACCCTGTCCCTCTTGGGAACAGTCCAGCCCGAACTGCCAAGCCATGCCTTCCCTGGACCGGAAACAAGCTTTCGAGGACTGGTTTCTGGCATTTCAGCCGTCTTCAGCCCGGCTTGCTTGAATCCAGTGGCAAAGTGAGCAAGGGACTCACGTCTGAGCATACCCTGCCAACTTATGGCGAACAAAGTAGTACAAAAGGGGGTGGTGATGGACGGAGCATCTGAACCAATCAAACACTCACACCCGGTCAACAGATCTGGGTTTAATCCATCACCGTTCTTTAGCCCACTCTGCCACCCCAGTTCAGACATGGCCATATGCAAATCAGTCTGACCCTGTGCCTCATGGGATCAGTCCAGCCCGAACTGCCAAGCCATGCCTTCCCTGGACGGGAAACAAGCTTCCGAGGACCGGTTTCTGGCATGTCAGCCGTCTTCAGCCCGGCTTGCTTGAATCCAGTGGCAAAGTGAGCAAGGGACTCACGTCCGAGCATACCCTGCCAGCTTATGGCGAACAAAGTGGTACAAAAGGGGGTGGTGATGGACGGAGCATCTGAACCAATCAAACACTCACACCCAGTCAACAGATATAGGTTTAATCCATCACTGTTCTTTAGCCCACTCTGCCACCCCAGTTCAGACATGGCCATATGCAAATCAGTCTGACCCTGTGCCTCATGGGAACAGTCCAGCCCGAACTGCCAAGCCATGCCTTCCCTGGACCGGAAACAAGCTTCCGAAGACCGGTTTCAAGATGGCTGAAATGCCAGAAACCGGTCCTCGGAAACTTGTTTCCGGTCCAGGGAAGGCATGGCTTGGCAGTTCGGGATGGACTGTTCCCATGAGGCACAGGGTCAGACTGATTTGCATATGGCTGGGGTGGCAGAGTGGGCTAAAGAACGGTGATGGATCAAAGCCAGATCTGTTGACTGGGTGTGAGTGTTTGATTAGTTCGGATGCTCCGTCCATCACCACCCCCTTTTGTACCACTTTGTTTGCCATAAGTTGGCAGGGTATGCTCAGACGTGAGTCCCTTGCTCACTTTGCCACTGTATTCAAGCAAGCCGGGTTGAAGACGGCTGAAATGCCAGAAACCGGTCCTCGGAAGCTTGTTTCCGGTCCAGGGAAGGCATGGCTTGGCAGTTCGGGCTGGACTGTTCCCATGAGGCACAGGGTCAGACTGATTTGCATATGGCCACGTCTGAACTGGGGTGGCAGAGTGGGCTAAAGAACGGTGATGGATCAAGCCCAGATCTGTTGACACGGTGTGAGTGTTTGTTTGGTTCGGATGCTCCGTCCATCACCACCCTCTTTTGTACCACTTTGTTCGCCATAAGTAGGTAGGGAATGCTCAGACGTGAGTCCCTTGCTCACTTTGCCACTGTATTCAAGCAAGCCGGGGTGAAGACGGCTGAAATGCCAGAAACCGGTCCTTGGAAGCTTGTTTCCGGTCCAGGGAAGGCATGGCATGGCAGTTCGGGCTGCACTGTTCCCATGAGGTACAGGGTCAGACTGATTTGCATATGGCCACGTCTGAACTGGGGTGGCAGAGTGGGCTAAAGAACGGGGATGGATTAAACCCAGATCTGTTGACTAGGTGTGAGTGTTTGATTGGTTCGGATGCTCCGTCCATCACCACCCCCTTTGGGAAACATCCATCACAACGCAACTTTTATAAAGCACTACCATTACAACGCAACTTTTACAAGCAAGATCCATTATAACGCATGCTTTTACAACGCATGCCAAGACAACGCAGATGTCTTTACTACGCATGCCATTTCAACTCATTTATGGGTACGTTTTTATTACTTAATACATAATGTTTTACATTTATTTTGAATGTTTTAATTTTTTTAAATTGTATATTTATTTTTATAATAAATAGTATTAATTTTAATACTCAAGTATTACAGTATTAATATTCTACCCCTACAGTAACTCATACATATCCTAGTATTACACCCCCCTGGAGTTAGAATACTTATTTAGTACCCCTCCGCTATATCACAGATACACTAGTATTACACCCAACTGGAGTTAGAATAATAATTTAGTACCCCTCCACTGTCCCACACATACTTTAGTAGTTCACACCCAAGGATTTTTAAAATAAATAGTATTAATTTTAATACTCAAGTATTAGAGTAATAATATTCTACCCCTCCAAAAACCAACACATACATTAGTATTATACCCCCTGCAGTTAGAATAATAATTTAGTAAACCCTCTAGTGTCCCACACATACTTTACTAGTTCACCCATCAGCATTTTTATAATAAATAGTATTAATTTTAATACTCAAGTATTAGAGTATTAATATTCTACCCCTCCAAAAACCAACACATACCCTAGTATTATACCCCCTGCAGTTAGAAAAATAATTTAGTAAACCCCTCCACTGTCCCACACATACTTTAGTAGTACACCCCCCTTGATTTTTTAAAATATATAGTATTAATTTTAGTACTCAAGTATTATAGTATTAATACTCTAATCCTCCAAAATCCACAAATACCCTAGTATTATACCCCTCTGCCGTTAGAATACTTATTTAGTACCCCTCCACTATCCCACACATAACCTAGTATTACACCCGCATGAAGTTAGAAAAGTAATTTAGTACCCCTTTACTATCTAAAACATACCCTAGTATTTTACCCCACTTGATTTAGAATTGCAATGTAATACCCCTTCACTATCCCAAAGATTTCCTAGTATTATAGTCCCCTGGAGTTTGAAAAGAATATTAATACCCCTTCTATTTTCCAAACCTACCCAAATATTAAACACATCTGGAGATAGAATAGTAATTAAATAACCCACCACTATCCCACACATACCCTAGTATTTCACCCCCCTGGAGTTAGAATAGTAATTTAATACATCTCCACTATCCCACACATATCCTAGTATTATAGTCCAATGGAGTTTGAATAGTATTTTATTACCTCGAGTTAGAATAGTAAATTACCCCCTTACACTATCCAACACTTTCCCTTATGCAGCACCTTCCTGGAGTTAGAATAGTAAATTACTCCCTTACACTATCTATCACTTTCCCTACTGCTGCACCTTCTTGGAGTTAGAATAGTAAATTACACCCTTACACTATCCATCACTTTTCCTAAGGCAGCATCTTCCTGCAGTTAGAATAGTAAATTACTCCCTTACACTATCCAACACGTTCCCTTATGCAGCACCTTCCTGGAGTTAGAATAGTAAATTACTCCCTTACACTATCTATCACTTTCCCTACTGCTGCACCTTCTTGGAGTTAGAATAGTAAATTACACCCTTACACTATCCATCACTTTCCCTACTGCTGCACCTTCTTGGAGTTAGAATATTAAATTACACCCTTACACTATCCATCACTTACTCTACTGCTGCACCTTCCTGGAGTTAGAATAGTAAATTACACCCTTACACTATCCATCACTTCCCCTAAGGCATCATCTTCGTGAGGTTAGAATAGTAAATTACTCCCTTACACTATCTATCACTTTCCCTACTGCTGCACCTTCTTGGAGTTAGAATAGTAAATTACACCCTTACACTATCCATCACTTTCCCTACTGCTGCACCTTCTTGGAGTTAGAATATTAAATGACACCCTTACACTATCCATCACTTACTCTACTGCTGCACCTTCCTGGAGTTAGAATAATAAATTATACCCTTACATTATCCATCACTTTCCCTAATGCAGTACCTTCCTGGAGTTAGAATAGTAAATTAATCCCTTACACTATCCATCACTTTCCCTAATGCAGCATTTTCCTGAAGTTAGAATAGTAAATTACACCATTGCACTATCCATCACTTACTCTACTGGAGCACCTTCCTGGAGTTAGAATAGTACATTACACCTTTACACTATCCATCACTTACTGTACTGCTGCACCTTCCTGGATTTAGAATATTAAATTACACCCTTACACTATCCATCACTTTCCCTAATGCAGCACCTTCCTGGAGTTTGAATAGTAAATTACACCCCTACACTATCCTTCACTTAATCTACTGCTGCACCTTCCTGGAGTTAGAATAGTAAATTACATTCTTACACTATCCATCACTTTCCCTAATGCTGCACCTTCCTGGAGTTAGAATAGTAAATTACTCCCTTACACCATCCAACACTTACCCTTATGCAGCACCTTCCTGGAGTTAGAATAGTATATTACACTCTTACACTATCCATCACTTTTCCTAATGCTGCACCTTCATGGAGTTAGAATAGTACATTACACCCTTACACTATCCATCACTTACTCTACTGCTGCACCTTCCTGGAGTTAGAATAGTAAATTACACTCTTACACTATCCATCACTTACTCTACTGCTGCAGCCTTCCTGGAGTTAGAATAGTAAATTACACCTCTACACTATCCAACACATTCCTGTTTGTAGCACCTTTTTGGAGTTAGAATAGTAAATTACACCATTACACTATCCATCACTTACTCTACTGCTGCAGCCTTCCTGGAGTTAGAATAGTAAATTACACCTCTACACTATCCAACACATTCCTTTTTGTAGCACCTTTTTGGAGTTAGAATAGTAAATTACACCATTACACTATATCACTTACTCTACTGCTGCACCTTCCTGGAGTTAGAATAGTAATTTACACCCTTATACTATCCATCACTTACCTTACTGCTGCACCTTCCTTCCTTTTCTTTGGTTAGCTCTGTGGTACAAGATGTATTTCCTTTTGATGTTCTTAGCTGTGTTTGGCTTATCAAATCTTGGTCTCTTTTGGATGTAAAGAAAAACATTTAATTGTTGTGCTATTTTTATACTTTTTATGGTTGATGTTTACAAAAAACTTTATTTTTATTAACTTGATGTTCTACTTCTTCATTTTCTGACGTTTCTGTTTGCATAACATTGAGTTCCATCGTTATCTTTTAAACATCTTTTTTCATTTTTAAGACATATTTGCATTCGTTTTGTATCATAGAATATTTTGTTACAGAAGTCTAATGTTTTCTAGGTTTCTAAACGTATTTCTTGTCATTTACCTTTGGTAATTTTCTTCAGATTCGATGTATCTGGCTGGAGGATAGATTTTATTGAATTTCTTTATGGGTTCGATATGTTGGGTTGTGTTTCACAATCTGTAAAAAAATAGAGTGAACGTTTTTTTACGTTTTCTATTGTTTAAAGGTGTGGACGCTGTTTGTTGGTTTAAAAGAGGTTACCTAAAAAGAGGTTAATTCTCCATTTAGAAATTTAATTACCTTTTTTGTTTTAGTTCTTTGGTCTTCGGTTTCTTCACTTATTTGAAGCTTGATTAATGATGGTCTTGTTGCTTGTTTCTTATTTTATGAAACTTGTTTTTTCTGTAGTGGGATCGAAAGATAATTTACATGTTATTTGCTATTTCATAAACCCTATTTTTTGAGGGGGATTAAATTTGCGTTACTAACAACATCTATTCATATTTTAATATGCGTTTCAAAAAATGTGAAACTTTTTTGACATTTTTTTACTATAATTATGGGTTTTCAATTTTTGAAGTTGAGCAACAGCATCACTTTTTTACAAAATAAAAGTAATTATAATTTGATATGTTTACCTTATTTTCTATAGATATTTTCTGTGGTGGTCTTTTTTTGCAATATTTTCAAGCTTTAATGTTTTGATGTATTAAAATATTCAGTAAGCTGTAAAAATGGAAATGAAAAAATATTTAGCTTACTAATTATTTTTTGGGGGATTTAGTCATTACACCTTCTTTCATAAAGATAGATATTTTAATCATATTTTAAAACTTTTGGAAAAAACTTGAACATTATTACATGGGAAACTGTAAAAATATATATATATATTTTTTAAGTTTAATTTATTGAAGAAAAAGAAGAGGGGGAGGAAGGGGAAGAAGGGGGATAAGAGTTACAAAAAGTAGATGGATAAAATAAGCAATACATTAACGATTCTCATGAAAGGTAAGCATAACAAGCATGAGGAATTATGAGCAGAGCATGTGAGTACAAATGAAAGGTAAAATACAGTATATTGAGACATAATAATTACAGCAATCGGGAGATAAGAAAATCAAGGAAATAAGAAAAAAGAAAATCATGGGGGTTTGCGTACCTCAACTGTGCTAGAATCTGGAAAGGGATGTACAGGAGCAGAGGAAGAAAGATATGTTACCAAAGGAAGCCAAATCAGGTCACGTTTAATGGCCAGGGAGATAGGAGACACATAATTGGTATCTAGACGGTGATGAAAACAGACCGCATTCCACCAAGATTGGTAGGAAATACTTGCAGCTTGTTTCCAGTTTGAAGTGATGGTATGGAAAGCTACAGCTATGAAGAGGTCGAGTAAAAGGTAGTGGTTGGGGGAATGAGGAAGTTCCGGTGAAAGGGAGCCTAGAAAAACTTGTGAAGGGGAAAAGGGAATCTGGAATCGGATTTTTTTTGTATTTGCTTCCAAACTAGTTGCCAGAACTGGGAAGTAGGAGGGCAATCAAACAGCATGTGTTAAGATCTGAAGAGGGACAAGGACATGACCAACAGGTAGAGGGAGTGTCTGGTGAAAAACGAGATAAAGCAAGTGGGGTGAATAAAGTTCTGTTATAAATGAAATATAAAGTTTGGGTAGTATTAGCAGCTCTAGAGGTCTTATGAAGTTTAGTCCATAATTTATCCCAAAGAAGTACAGGCCAACTCTGAGAAAGATCCGATTCCCAGGTAATCTCAATGCGGAACTTCAATCTGTCGTTGGTAAAACGGAAAGAATTATACAGAGCAGATGCAGAAGGAGAAGCCTCTAATAATAGGGAAGTGGGTCTACGCTCTAAAGGAACATCGTTGGAAGGTGATAAGGAGCGAGGATAGGAGATCAAAACTGGATAAATGGCAGCGTGTTGTGACCGAGCAGAAGCGGGTAATGAGAAAGAGGATTGAAGTTCCTGGAAGGAGAGAGGAGTACCCTGAGAAATTAATTGAGAAATCCAACATATTCCTCGAGAGTGCCATGTTTTCCAAAAAATGGTGCGGTTACGGATTTTGAGAAGTGAATTGTTCCAGATCGGTTGTTCGTGAATGGAAAGAAGGGAGGGATAAGATGAAGATAGGTAGGGTAGAAGGAAATTACGAGAATGAGAGATAACAGGCGAGCGAAGGCGAGCTAAGGAAGACGTAAAGGACAAGAATTCGCGAAAGGTAAATGGAGAAAGAAAGGAGGATTCTATACTCAACCAGACTGGAGGATAATGAGGAAGATTAGAAGAAAACCAGCGGATTGATTGTGTCAAAGAGAAAGCTCGATGATACTCTTTAAAATCAGGAAAACGTACTCCAGAATGAGCCTTATCCTTTTGCAGGGAGGCAAGAGCTATCCGAGGATGTTTACCGTTCCACAGAAATTTCAATAGTAAAGAATCAATCTTTTTGAAGAAAGAAATTGGAATGTGCAAAGGAAGCATAGAAATAGTGTAAAGAAGAAGGGGGGATAACATCATCTTTATAGAGTTGAGCCGGCCCCACCAGGACAAAAAGAGCGGATGCCAACACGTAATAGCCGTGTCCATTTTCTTGGAAATATAATCGAAGTTTAGTTTAAGAGTATCAGATAAAAGAGGAGCAAACCAAACCCCCAGGTATTTGATTTTAGATGGTTGCCATGAGAAACCTGTTTGAGAAAAAAGATGCTTCTGGCAAAGAGGATTCAAAGGTAAGATTTCACACTTATCGGCGTTTAAGCGATAACCAGAAACTGCAGAGAAGGAAGAGACCTGTTGGAGAAAGGAGGGAATAGAGGTAATAGGGTCGGAGCAGTAAAAAAGAATATCATCAGCATAAGCCAAGAGTTTGACCTGATGGGAACCAAATTGAAAACCCGAGATGCTGTTATCCAGACGGATTTTAGTAAGGAAGGGTTCCAAAGCTAAAACAAAAAGCAAGGGGGACAAGGGGCAACCCTGCCGAACTCCCCTATGTAAAGAGAAATAGTCCGAGGACATCCCGTTGACAAAGATAGAGGCCTGAGGATCGGAATAAAGTAAAGAAACAATAGAGATGAATTTGGAAGAGATGCCGATCCAACGTAAAGCCTGAAACATAAAATCCCACCCAATCCTATCAAAGGCTTTCTCCGCGTCCAAAGAGATAGCTGCGAAAGGAAGAGTCAGAGAGGAAGCCTTGCTAAGTATGTTAAGGAAGACACGAGAATTATCAGAGGAGAGACGTCCCTTGACAAAACCCGATTGTTCAGGGCCAATTAGATCCGGTAAAAGGGGATCCATGCGTAATGCTAGTATCTTTGCTAGAATCTTATAATCCGTATTGACCAAGGATATTGGTCTGTAATTCTTGCATAAAGAATGATCCTTATCCTCCTTGGGAATCAAGCAAATTACAGCCTGTTGAAAAGAACCGCTCGAGGAACCCACTCCGAGGAAGGCTTGAAATAGGAGTAAAAGTTTAGGAAGGAGAAGAGAGGCAAAGTGGCTGTAAAATTCAACAGTAAATCCGTCAGGACCCGGAGATTTACCGTGGCGTAATTTAGAAACAGCATGGGAGATTTCAGAGAGTGAAATGTCCTGCTCCAGGGAGTGAAAATCAACATGAGAAACTGGAGGAGAGGGAAGAGCATGAAAGTAAGAAAGGAGATAAGCAGGCTTCTGAACCTGTTCGGGAGTATAGGGATTGTCGTAAAATTTGACGAACTCGGTGAGGATGTCTTTATCCTTAAATGTAGATTCTCCAGAAGAAGTCTTAATAGATTCAATCTTTGTACGTTCCTTTTGTATCTTTAAATAATTGGCCAGGAGTTTCCCCATTTTATTCTTACCTCCATAATATCTGGAGTTACATTTTAGCAAGATGTTAGAGGCAGCGTCGGTTGTGAATTTGTTGAATGAGATTTTTGCTTCAATAAGTGATTTAAGGGAAGTTTCAGATTTAGATGTATAATAGGCAAGTTCTAAAGCCTTAATATCAGCTAAGATTTTCTCTGACTTGTCTTCTCGGAGTTTCTTCCGCCGAGCCACAAAATTGATAATAAAACCCCTAGAGGCTGCTTTAAAAGAGTCCCAAACCATAACAAAAGGGGAATCAGGGGTATGATTTATTAGAAAAAATTCCTTGGCAAAGGCGGTAAAGTCAGTACAAAAAGTGGGCTCCAGAAGCAAAGCATTATTGAATCTCCATCTGCCAGAGTGGGGAGAAAATGGGAGTAGGTCAAGATCCACAAAAACTGGAGCATGGTCGGAGAGCAGAATGGAGCCGATTTCAGAGCGGATAGCATGTTGGGACAGGGATTTACTAAGGAAGATATGGTCAATGCGGGATTGGCATTGATGAGGAGGGGAGAAAAAACTGTATTCTCTAATATCTGGGTTACACAGTCTCCAAATATCTACTAAAGCATTGTTTTGAAAAGAATTTACAAATTGAGTGTGCATCCTAGATGGGACAAAATTAACTTTTGAACGTCGGTCAAGGAAGGGGTCAACAACCTGATTACAATCTCCACCGAAAAGTATGTAATCCCCAGAGAGGGAGGACAGCTTAGTAGAGATAGAGGGCCAAAAGGACCTATCGATCCCAGTAGGGGCATACACGTTAAAAAGGGTGAGAGGAATATTATCTAGGAGTAATGTAACAATAACCCAACGGCCATCAATATCACATTCATGAGCGATTGAAGAAACATTTAACTTTTTATGCAACAAAATTTCAACACCATTCTTTCTGGTTGCCGTAGGAGAGCAAATAACATGACCCACCCAACAACGCTTGAGCTTTAAAGCCTCTACTTCAGCGACATGAGTCTCCTGAAGGAGGGCAACATCAGTCTTAAGTCTTGCTAAGTGTGAAAGAACTCTTTGTCTTTTAATGGGATTATTTAATCCCTTAACGTTCCATGTCGTTACACAGAATAGAACAGTTGAGAAAAAAATGAATGCATAAGAAATAAACTGAAAAAATTGAGAAAAATGAAAACATAGTGAAAAGGAGAAAAGGATGAGAGATAAGAAAGAAAGGAAGGAAAGAAGCAAGGAGAGAGGAAGAGAAAGATAAGGAGGTGATGAAGGAAACGAATAAGAAAGAGAAGAGAAAAAAGAGGACAGGAAGAGGAAGGAGGAAGAAAGAGATAAAAGAAAACAAGAAGACAGTACAAGTCCAAAAAGGACGACTGAGAGACATACTTACTAAAACTGAAAACGCAGTCAAGAACGGGGGTGGAGGCGCCAAAAGACGACGGCGGCGACACCAAGAGCGGACGCCAGACCTCAAACATCACAAATCCAAAGGGCAGTGTACAGAAACAAGGTATACATCGGGAGGGAATAAGAAAGGGAAGCATCTGTAAAAATAAGAGAGAAAGAGGGTAACATATGGGCTGAGTAGAGAACATAAAACAGCTAAGGGCAATAATACAGAGGTAGTGCATAGAAGGGAGAAAAGACAATAGTAAAAAGAACTACAGATAAAGAACAACATCAACAAAATTACAAGATCTTCAGGAACAATCAGCCAGGTCCGGAGACATCCATAACATCAGGAGCGTGTTGGCAAAGGAAAGCTTGAAGGACGGCAGGATCATCATAGGTAGTGGTTTAGTCTTTGTACGTAACTTTGAATAGACAGGGATGCAGAAGTCCATATCGAGCATTGAGGGCACTGAGTTGAGGGCTCAAGTCCAAGAACCTCTTCCTTCTGTCTGCAGTGGCTTTGGAGACATCTTGAGACAAATAAAGACGCTGACCTTCCCACAGAATTTGTTTTTTGAGTTTAGCAGCTGAAAGAACCTGCAGAAGATCCGTATACTGAAGGAATAGCATGATGACTCCTCTAGGTTTAGCAGAAACCTTGGGACCTAGGCGATGGGCTCTTTGAATGTTAATGGAAGCTATGGCTGGGGCATCCAAGATCTTTGAGAGAAAGGATTGGAAGAAGGCAGTAGGGTTGGACCCTTCCGTAAATTCAGGAAGACCATATAAGCGGAGGTTGTTCCTACGATTTCTATTTTCCAAATCCTCTGTTTGCTTTTTAAGAAGAAGAACCTCAGCCTCCAATGAAGGGATTCAAGAGCAAGAGGACTGAAGAGAGTCTGTTGACTATTCCAGGAGAAGAACACTACCGTCTAGGGAGGTCCATTTCTCTTGCAAGGCCTGCATATTTTTAGTAGTAGCTTCCATGAAGGGTTTAAGAGCACGGAGTTCTTCTAGGATAATGTCCATAGATGAGGGAGAAGCAGAGCATTCAGGTGACGGAGGGTCTTTTTTAAGGCGTTTGGAGGTTTAAGTGGATACTGCTTTACCACCATTCTGAGATATATGGATAGCGCCATGTGTGACCTCAGACCTGGACATTGTGGTTTCTTCTAGATCCTGAGAGGGAGTGTCCGAATCTGAGCCGATAGGTAGTTTGTTGATCGTAGAAAGCTTCAAAACGCGGAGTTTCCCCATGTAATAATTAGTAAGAAACAACTTACAGAAGGACGATTGAGCCAAATGACGTAGTGGAAAGCTCAGCAATAAAAATAGAAAAACATGGGAGAAGCTAAGGCGCAGATTGGAAAAATGAGGAAGAAGGCGTTAGTTCTCCATCAGCAGAGAGAGATAGACCAGAACATACCGCCAAAATAAGGAGTATCCAATGAATGACTAAATACAGGAGTATAGTCAACATCAAGCAAATCGTGGTATAGAAGGAAAGGCTGAAAGCCAGAGTCAATCATGCGTCAGGTCCAAAAAGATGAGGAAGCATGTTAGCAACAGGCTTAAGTAAACGCAGACGGACAGGTGAAATGCAGAAGTTCCAAAAACGCACTGAAAGCAGACCAAAAAGTGCATAGGAAGACAAAAGCGCATAATAACTTTGTTGTCCACCATAAGCGCTGCACCAGCATAGCCAAAGTCATGAAAAGCACTGAGAAACGACAGTAGGAGGCATTGTACTCAGCAGTGAGGAAGAGTCATTAACAAAATGGCGGCTGGTCTTAAGGTGTCAAAATCGCGGCAAAAAGAGAGCAAATTTAGGCGTTTTAAGAATAGCCTGCTGCAAGCAAACTCACCACATTAGGGGATAAGGTGATTCCTGTGGGCAGCAGGCTGTTGTGAGCTGTTGAAGGAGGAACGCCTCATGAGGGGAAGTGCGCAGCGCTCACTGATAGCGCAAAATGGCGGCCGGAATTCGAAAAACCGGCCGGAACGAACAAGTCCGCCAAACAGGCTTAAAAAGTGAAGTTGGTGAGGGCGCTGGGCTCACCTCACATTCCGAAGATGAATGTTGTCTGTGGCAGCGCTCAGCGACCCAGAACACTGCCGAAAATCGCGGTGAATACGAGGTCGGCGGCGGAGCTCCGAATAACGCCGCCATCCTCGATGGCGCGTTAGCCACGCCCCGTAAAAATATTTTTTAACACATATATTTATTTTAATCGTACTTACATCTTTTGCGACTTTTTTCAATACTCGAAGAGTTTTTGATAAGTGATGGCAAATTATGTAGAAATCTGAAACATAATAATGTTTTCCAAAAATTATTAATTGCAGTATTAATTATTTACAACACTATGTTTGCATTACATTTAACTTAAACTTACTTGTTTGTATGTTAGGACTTCTCTCAGTTTGGTATCAGTTCACAAGAAGCGCAAGAGGTCAGAGGGTCAGTTGCTAGCGACTGTTCTCTCTGGTAGTAGAATAACTACTGAGTTCAAAATGGTGTCTTACTGCTATTTATACATTTTTGTGAGTATCACCTTCATTTTTAATAAAAGCTTCGTTTAAATGTGTTTTTTAAGGATTTATTTGCTGTGAAAACGTCTAATTTAAATTACCTCTTTAAATGTGTGTTTTTTTCTGAACTTCGATTTCCGTTTCGTTCTCCATTTTGTTTTGAGTTCCTTGGTGTTTGTTTCATGAAAAGAGTTGTAGGACTAATTTTAGCTTTTGTTTCTAAAATGGCGCCACAGTGTTTGTTTCGCAGTTTCATTAATAATACTTACGTTATTGCGTTTACTATATTTAAATTTTTCATGATTTTATGTTAAAATTCGTTTGAAGTGCATTTTTTTAAATGGATGTTATTTTTTAACATTCGTTTAATACTTCAGTACTTATTTCAAAGCTTGAGTATTTATTTTAGTACTCGAGTATTAATTTTTAAAAATAACATGCTATTTCTCTTAATTTATGTTTAGTTTTTTACTACATTTTTTAATACACTTCCCCACCCAAAACCCCTATTTTCCCTGCATCCCGTGCCATTAGTTATTTTACTAATTAAAAATATATATATCGGAAATTCGTAATATATGCGTTGTAATGGTATGCGTTATATTTGTTTTCGTTGTAATGGTAGTTTTACATTACTAATATTACTTTGCGTTGCAATGGTATTCGTTGTAAAAACATGCGTTGTGCAGGTACTTGCGTTGTAAAAATTGCGTTGTAAAAGCATGCGTTGTGAAAGTATGTGTTGTAACGTCATACATCCCCCCTTTTATACCACTTTGTTCGCCATAAGTTGGCAGGGTATGCTCAGACCTGAGTCCCTTGCTCACTTTGCCACTGGATTCAAGCAAGCCGGGCTGAAGACGGCTGAAATGCCAGAAACCAGTCCTCGGAAGCTTGTTTCCGGTCCAGGGAAGGCATGGCTTGGCAGTTCGGGCTGGACTGTTCCCACGAGGCACAGGGTCAGACTGATTTGCATATGGCCACGTCTGAACAGGGGTGGCAGAGTGGGCTAAAGAACGGTGATGGATTAAACCCAGATCAGTTGACTGGGTGTGAGTGTTTGATTAGTTCGGATGCTCCGTCCATCACCACCCCCTTTTGTACCACTTTGTTTGCCATAGGTTGGCAGTGTATGCTCAGACTTGAGTCCCTTGCTCACTTTGCCACTGGATTCTAGCAAGCCGGACTGAAGACGGCTGAAATGCCAGAAACCGGTCCTCGGAAGCTTGTTTCCGGTCCAGGGAAGGCATGGCTTGGCAGTTCGGGCGGGACTGTTCCCATGAGGCACAGGGTTAGACTGATTTGCATATGGCCACTTCTGAACTGGGGTGGCAGAGTGGGCTAAAGAACGGTGATGGATTAAACCCAGATCTGTTGACGGGTTTGAGTGTTTGATCGGTTCGGATGCTCCGTCCATCACCACCCCCTTTTGTACCACTTTTTTTGCCATAAGTTGGCAGGGTATGCTCAGACGTGAGTCACAGCTCACTTTGCCACTGGATTCAAGCAAGCCGGGCTGAAGACGGCTGAAATGCCAGAAACCGGTCCTCGGAAGCTTGTTTCCGGTCCAGGGAAGGCATGGCTTGGCAGTTCTGGCTGGACTGTTCCCAGGAGGCACAGGGTCAGACTGATTTGCATATGGCCACGTCTGAACTGGGGTGGCAGAGTGGGCTAAAGAACGGTGATGGATTAAACCCATATCTGTTGACGGTGTGAGTGTTTGATTGGTTCGGATGCTCCGTCCATCACCACCCCCTTTTGTAACGGTTGCGGTATAAGGCAGGAGCTAAGGCGAGAGCCCACTCTGACGCATAGTCATGCTTAGTCTCATCTAGGACATATTGCGAAAAGGAAGGAATAATCACCTCCTTGCCACGAGGACAAGCAAGAACAAGCGTGGAAGGCCAATCTACCTCCACCAGTAAAACGTCATATGAAGATGTCAGGTTGTCCCCAAAAACAGCAGTTAAGGTGCGCTTAATGTCAGCTTCAATCTGAAGGTCTACATGATAAAGTCTATCAGAGGGGGCTATGCAGGTGTCTGCAGTTTCGATAGTTAGAGATGGCGGAGTGTCTGCTGCACTACGGTAACTTCCACTGCGCTGTCTAAGAGAGTCACTGCCCAACTCCTGTCCAGGAGGAGGGTTCTCACCATCTGGGGCCTATTTCTCTGTGAAAGCAGCAACTTTTTTCTTCTGAAACAGGAGTTCGATATGGAGGTGGTTCCTCCCATTTGACCTTCACATCAAACTGGCACTTTGGGTCCCGTTTAGCTTGCATGGACTCACCTTGACTGCGATCCTGTCGCGCCCCCTTTGCCAAATTGTTGATCTGACGATTCCTGAAAAGAACAAGGTGAAAGAGGATCAGGAACCTGAAACCTCTCAGGAGATTTAATTTTAGAGCAATCACATAATTCATATCTACGTTCAGAAGCGTCAGGTGCTGGTGAACCAGCATGAGACCTAGGCTTCTGTTGTTGCTTTTTTTGTCCCATGTCTTTTTAGGAAAGACCGGATGTCCGTCCTTTTCAGGAGGGGGTTTACCCCGAGACTGGGTTGAAGGTCTAACTCCCAAATTATTGTGACCCAAGGATGTATAAACATCAGCAATAATTGGCAACTCACGTTCCAAATCAATGTCGGCCAATGCCAAAAGGCGTTGGCGAACCTGAAAGCAAACTGCTTTACTCTTAATATTAGAAAGAATAATTTCGGAGACAACGGGAAAAATACCCTCCAATTTCATCCCCAAATCCAGGGCAGGACCAGCCCCATGTTCATGCTGTACTTTTTTCAGAACGTTCGAAAGAACGCTCATCGAGGGGGTGTCAAAACAAAGTGTATACACTGAGGCAAACACCATTCCTCAGGTGTTGCAGTCTGCTAATGGAGGAATCGGACAACTTGGTAAATACATACTAAGGATCCTGTGTTTCTCCAGAGGACCAGTGTGAGGGAAAACAGCATCAAGCTGTTCAACCTTCTGAGCAATCCAAAATGGAAGGTACTCATGAGCCTGAGGACGTTTGCCTATCACCAAATTAATAAGAACAAGGCCCCCACCATGCGCCTGTAACGGAGGTGCAGCTCCAGGTAGAGCCACCAGAAAAGCATGGGAAATAAATTGAATCAAGCGTCTATAAAGAAGAACATCTGAACACATAGTAAGTGTACATCTGCCACATTAACATTAAGATAATTGGGATGCGGTGTAATACTCAAGGGACCCATATTAACAAAAGAAATAGGATGGGGAAGGGTGCCATTAAACAAAATCTGGTGTTCTCAGGCCGTAAGAGAAACTTCAACCACTGCATAAGGGCGATACGCCGCCAGAACAGCAGCAACTGTATGAGTGTGAAAAGAATTATCATTCGCATCCACAGCGAGAAACGCAACCCAAGAGTAAACGTCATCGAAGCGGTATGCAGGATCCGCTTCGACTACAAAGGCAATGCTGTAACAAATGATGTGTAACCACCGCACCGCAATGTGCCAAAAACGCAATCGGTTTAGCCATTACTTAAAGCAAAAAGGTACCAGATGGTACTATAAAACTGGTCAAAAACCTTTTAAAATTCAAGCTTGAAAAACATACAGTAATAGGTGATTACTACAAATTTAGGAGGCAAAGCCCTTCCACCTGGGACTTCCCTGTTAGGGTATTGTGGACAAGCACACGTGCTACTCAGGGGTTCCGTGAAGTACCAGACCAAACATTGGCGGCATACTGTTGCAGGGTTTCTGTGAAGTCACAGAACTATGCTTGGGGTCATGGATCCTTAGTAGGCAGGGACTGAGTCATCCTGCCACCTGAGTACCCATGAGCCTGGGGACCGACTACCTATACTGTCTCACTTGCCTTCCTGCTCACTCACAGGGGACTAAGTGATTAGACCTCCCAGAACACAACACTCCCGACCCTCTTAGGAATCGCGTTTGAAGGACACACCCATTCGCTTGCACTCTTGAATTCGGTCACAATAAGATCTGACAGAAACACAAGAAAAGTTTACCATGTTTATTTAATGTTTACTATCTAGTATGCAGTATATGTGCCACTACAAGTTGAAAAACGCCTAACACAAATACGGTCAGCCTAGCAAGTAGTCCGTAAATCATAAAAGGAGCTGTCATTATATACAACAGTGTAGCCTAACCTTCCTCCACTTCTATAGAAGCAAAATGATTATATATTAGAAGCTCTTTGGGTGTTAGCAGCCGACCCCGTACCTCAGTCTACAGATGGAAGATCCACATCACAGGTGCTGTCACGCTCCCCTCCCTGGAAAGATCCCTTTCCAAGTGTGTGTTACCTATTCATGTATACCTATATGACCAAAGTACATGTTCCCAAACAACAGCTGCATCTGCATGTTTTGTCTTGGTGCTAGGGCTTGACCAGAGAAGAATTACAAGAGGCATTGTTGTTTGACCTTGCCTGCACTGTTCAGGCTAAATCCCAGGACAGAACAGAACGCAAAAATAACTGCATGTTCTATGTGAAAGTTGCAGGGTGGCACAAAAAAAAAACATTTGTGTAGTAACTTGCGCAAAGCAGAAGACAGTCTGCAACAGGCTCCTGCTAACATAGGGAAAACGACAATGGCCGCATTGATCATGTGACAAAGCATAACCTCTCATCTCCTTCTAATCCTGAGGTATCGCATCCACTGCTATTGCTCTTGGATCCGGCCTGCAGGTGTGTTAATCCTATAACTGAAAAGTTAAAAGGGGTACAAAAAGATCCACTGTAAAGGATACCTACCATCTCAGAATTTCCTGGAAATTATCTACTTTCAACTTCCAGCCACTGCAATCTATCATGTTTCTCGAATTACAATCTGCCACAACATTGTTTATCCCTCGAAAATATTGGGTTTTCGGGCCAATCTTGTGCTTCAAACAGAAATCCCAATCCCTTAATGCGAAATCTCACAACCTCTTTGCTCTGCTTCCTCCCAACTTGCTAATATAAGACACCATTATAACCTTGTCCATCTTCAACAACAACTCCCTTGAATCTAGGATCTAAAACAGCACAGGGAAAATATACTCGCTCCTATTTCAAATTAATTTATGTGATTCTTCCTCTCCGTCACGCTCCAAATCCCTCCTGTTACCTGTCCTGAAAACAAGGCTTCCCATCCTCAGGTACTCGTACCTGTCTCTAAAATATAGTCCGTTCTTCATCCAAAAATTGCCCTTCAAAGTCTTTAACCGCCATCTACACCACAAGTAGGGGATGATCATGATGGCAGAGAACCCGCCACTGACAGGCTGTCAGTGGCGGGTTTACCGCCATCGTGAAGCCATTTCCTGCCCACCATATAATGGAGGGCGGTACTGTGGAGGTCGGAAACTAGACCGCCACCCATCCGACAGGCTCCTTGAGCCTGCCAGTGCTGTGGAGGCCCTCGTATTCCCTGAAACGGTGGTGGTGCATACCAGGACCCGCGGGTGGGATTACGATGGACCATCCCCGCCAGCCTTTCCATGGCAGTTCACCAGCCATGGAAATGCTGGCGGGAATGGAAATTGGGGGCCCGAAGCAGGCCCCCCCTTGATCCCAGGCGCTTTCTTCCAGTGTTTGGGGGTACCGCATGGTGCCTGCCACGTAGTGCAGGGAAATGTAATAAGGGCCTTTTTAACATTGTGGTGGGTGCTGCAGCCAACAGCACCCGCTGCATTGTTAACTATGACAGGTGCAACCACCACGGTGGTGGTCGCATTGTAATATCCCCTTGTAGGCGTGCGGTCCCACTCCCCGAGACAATGGAATACAGACTGAAGTCCATCTGCCATCGTAATCAGTTCCATAATTATTGAAATTAACACTTTCTGAATGCTATTGATCCAGCGCCCTTATAGAAAATATGTCATAACAACACTAACCTGCTCTATAATACTCACCATTAATCATAAATCACTCACAAGGCCCATAAATCAATAATGACATATATTGAGCAACTGAATCATGTGGCCTAATTAATAAACTTATCTACAAAATATTTATATACATTTATTTACAACTGCGGAATATTGACTTTACCATAGACTTATAATTCTTCATTTAATTAAGCCACACAGGCGATAAGATCAGCTGATGGTAACTAAGTTCTTTAAATAACAAGGCCAGCTTGTGTTTTCAAAACACTTATTTATTAACTATTTATTCAAAGGAAAGTGCATTTTATTAGAATCTTTTTATTTAAGCAGCATTGGTTTGAGGAATTGCAAATTAGTCAAACAGTTTTCAAGCAGAATCAAATAGTATTTTTAAAGAAGAATAAACAGTTTTCCATTACTTAAACCCTATTTCCCTGTCTAAAACTCACTTCGCCTAAAAATGAATTTGTAAAGTCATAAGGCCCTAAAAATCTTACGTGCTCCAAAAGAAGTCCGTCAGCACGTCACGCCCATCTGGATTTGGAAAGCGAGAAGCGCCCTCCTTTCAAAGAGGCCAGTTTTTATACCTTTCCTAACTAACTAATCTAAGTAAAAGTATACTTTTCATTTTTGAGCAAAACTTTGATTGGCTGTCAAGTGACAGACCACAGCATGTCATCACATTTTTTGAAGCCCAGTTCCGACTCTTTCTTAGAGTCCATTGTCCTTTATTTTCGTGTCACGTAGCTTCCTCCAGCTTGCAACATTTTAAAACTAATGTGGGTGACTTCCTTAGCTTGTCATTCTCTCTGCCAATTCCTGACCTTGGGCAAGCCAGCCAAGGCACAAAAGGTTCACTTATTTAATCAAGTTTGTATTTTCTTCTTTTTAAACAACACAGCAGAAATTTTCCACACTGGGCTCTTGCTTTCACTGAGAAGGATTTTGCCAGCTGTATAATAAGACGTACTAGGCCTCAAGCCTCTTTCTTTGCAACTAGTATATAAACAAACACAAAAGAATAATTAATGCAAGAATTAGAAGTCATTCTGTTACCCACCCACCTTTGCTAATTAATTAACCCATTAATCTATGTTACCTAGCAGAAGCAAACTAAGCAACAAAACAGACTTGTGCAACGTTTAAAACGAAAGACAAAACATGAGCACACAGAAATAAGCACATGCCATTATTTAAACAGCCGCATTTAATTCTGACATCACGATAGACAAAAGTTAATTTTATTATTTTTCACATGCAAGCACTTTGCACAATAATGCACATGTATGAGCACACATATTAGTTTCCCGCGTGTATTGGTTTTCAAGTTTATTCTAGGTTGATTAGTATTCTTCACTGCACACATTATTAATATTATTATTATTTATGGAAGTTTAACTTTGCGAGCTGAAATAAATATATTTCTAAATCTCGCTCCATCAACTCCCTCATCTGGTGATTTTAAAATCACCAAACCACACCCAAAATTTAACAAAATTTTATCTCATAGATGAACATATTTGGTTTTCACTGTGTTAGTATTTCTAAAGACTTGTCTCATCAGTTTGTCTGCAATTCTCATATTGAGTTCTACGAAACTCTTCCAGTTCTATTTCTTGCTCTTGTTCTTTTCTGATCTTGTAAAATCTCTTCTTTTCCCTCAAGTATTTCTTTCTCTTGTGTAACATGCAACTGATCTTCAACAACAGTATCACAAAAACTATAACTAATAAAGTTGTCAGTATTTTGCCAAGAATTGAACCACCAATCTGTTGAAACCAGGTTTTAATTGCTTGAAATCTTTTGGACAGGCGTTCTGAAAAATCATCCTCTTCTAAAGGAACAATATCTGAATGCCTCTCTGTGATATTTTTAATATACATCTCAATACCCTGACTCTCATTTGGGATATAAGTACAACAGTGTTTACTGCCAGGACCAGCATGGTGTTTATGCGGAACTGTTACCCGCCCGATGCGCGCCTAGCGATTTTTGGTCCCCCTTACAAGTGTACTGGCTGTCTCAGGCGACGCACAGCGATTCCTCTGGAGATGACGAACCGGTCCCGAGCCAGTGAGCGTATAGGTTGCTACTTACCGCATTCACCATACTACTTCACACATGGTTAGAGGTAATTTACACCACCTGCATTAAATTGGGTAGTCGTGACAATTGTTTATGACTGATATTGAGGGGGCTGGTAACACTCGTAGGCCTGGTGACACTGCTTTAGGGAGGGACCTCTTTTACTCATCCGAATCTTGGGATTGTGATGGTGGGCGCACACACTGTTGGCCACACATACTCGTTGACGCAGGTGACACTTGCGAAGGGGAGCGATGAGCGCGGCCTCGCTCTTTGGTAGGACCTGCATATCCCTACACTAGACGCTGGTTGCGCTGCTTGGCAGGGGTGCACACGCTCACCGCGCGGGTGGTACAAAGCTGCACGTAATGGCGTAGCCTACTGACTGGACTGATCACGGACGATGGAGGTTTGATGGGTTGTGGCGGCGCCGCCCCTGATGGCCTGTCCTCATGCCTGAAAGCGGAGGGGTGGTGGGGATCATCCGCCTTACACCTGTGCCTGTAATGGGGGGGTGGATCCTGGTATACTGGTATCTCTTTGATGTACATTTTAAGCTGTACCTGTGATGTACTGGCCCGAGTGAAGCTGCTCCCTCTCTCTGGAATGTACCACGTTTAATGTTGTAATGAATTGCAGGTGCTGTCACTGTCATGTTTTTTATGCTGAACGCAACTAATAAAGGTTTAAAAAAAAAAAAAAAAAAAGTACAACAGTGTTGGACATGTAAAATGCCACAGACTCCACCCTCTTTTGCTAGCAAAATGTCTAATGCAAGACGATTCTGCATTACCATAGTCCGAATTGCAATAAGCTCTGTATCTACTAATTGGAAACCTCCAGCTGTGTCAGTTGACAATCTGTCAACAATTGTGGACAATTTTCTGATTCTTCCAGCATTCAGGGTTATACCCACTAAAGGTATCACTGCTTCAAAAATGTCTCCCAAAATTTCTGAGAAACTTTCTCTTTTGTATCTGATTTCAAATGAACCTTCTGCATTTCTATCAACATGAAATATATTAGGAAAAACCAATCCTACAAAACACGTCCCATACCAGTGGTCAGGAAGGTTGTAATAAGCTTTATCTCCGCAAACAAAATAAATCCCAGGAAAAATTGGGTCTTTGCCACCTTTGAATCCCCAACCCCCATGATTTGATAAGTGTCCTCACAATGACTCGCACCTACAAAATAGTTGTCAAACAAAGTATTATCTCTCCTAATGCAAAATTTACCACTAATTGGTTTATCTATGTGAATAGCAGCATTTTCAAAAGATTTGCCATTTAATTTTTCGTCTTCTTTCTGCCAGAACTTGGATTTGGTCTGTTTAAACATTTCATTTCTTTTATAAATCGCTATTCTCTCCTCAACTAAATTCAGGAAAGACTTTTCCTCATTTCTCAATTTACATGTCAAATTATTTTTAAAAGCATACTCATAGGTAAATTCATTTGTCACGATAAAGAATTCCCTCATCTGTTTGGCTTGCTTGTGTTTATTCAAGCTTTTCTCAATTTTCAGGTTTGCGAAAATCTCATCATAGTTAGAATAGTAATATTCTAAACAACCTGTTTGGTAAAACAGACTAGCTATCACACTGCAGGTTATACCATAAGTAAGAGGAAGCATATTATAGGTAACTCCCTCTGAAACCGAAGCAGGCAACTTCACACAAATGTAACAGTCTTTCACCTCCATGACCTTTACATATTCAGCCAGGAGTCTTGAAAAAGTATTGCTAGAAAAATCACCAACAGATCTATCCTGATGAATCTCAGGATTGTGATCAATAACTCTATTAGTTTTGCCTGTTGCACTATGTTTGTCTTGTTTAACAGAAGCTTTGCTTGTCATATTGATTTTGTACATCTCCTTGTCAATTCCAAAAGGGAAAATGACAGCTAAAACTAACCAAAGCAGAATTATTAGGACCACACAAATCAAAGACATCTTACAGCATCTCTTGAAGATGGAACACCTTGAACTATTATTTACAAAAACGTAGGGCATTTTTACTAGGTTTGCAAAGAAAACAAAAAATAAAATTTAAAATTGTCTAATTTTTTCCAAAATTCTAACACCCCCCTTTTTAAATTCTTTTTTTTTAAAACCCTCAACTTTCTAACAGCTTTTCTTCGACCTTGCGTCACAATTGTTTTCCAACTAACACAATTTCTTCGACCTTGTGTCACCTAACACATTTTCTTCAGCCTTATGCCAAAAACATAAACCCTAAGTTTTATCAGAAAATACTTCAATCGTTGTCACTATTGTCATCTATTTCTTCCTGACTGCTACTATTGATTTCCTTAAAGGTGGAATTATGATATAAGTCCATTCAGGTGACTTATATTTCTGGTTTGGTTTCAAATTTCTTTTCGTTTTTCTATTAATAACCTCTATTTTCTTTCCTTGTTCAATTTTCTTTTCAGGATCCTCTTGACTTGATATCTCGTTGATCTGCTCCTTTGATCTGTGTACCAATTTGAATTTCAAGCCTTCATTTTCTTCTGGCCAATTATCACCTTTTCTTGGTAATTTCTTCTTTGGCTCGGTCACATTACACTCTGTTCTCCAAGCTCTTTTTCTGAATTTTCTTATTTGAGAATCTTCATCACTCTCATCAGTTTCGCTGTCAGAGATTTGAATTCTAGATTCAGGAACTTCTTTACTCGGCAGCTTCACTCTGTTAGGAACTTCATCCTTATAACTGGTACTTGGTAATTTGTCTTCTTCTTCTTCTTCAATTACCTTCAACTTCCCAGATTCAGAATTCCTGTTCCTGCTTTCAGAGCTTCTTTTCTGCTTTTCAATACTCTCCTGATCCTGATTCACTTTTCGGTTAGACTCTTCTTCTGCCTCTTTTTCTAGCAGATCTTCATCATTTTCTGAGTCTAATGTCACAACTTCCAAGTCTTTTTCATTCAAGGCTTGTTTTCCATTCAAACTCTCCAGATGTCGACCTTCCTGTCGATCTTCAGGATCTGGATTTCTTTCAGGTTCTTCTTCAGAATCTGAATCAGCAGTGGTGTCACTCTCTTCATCAGAATTTTCAGGTATAGGTACACGAATGGTGTGACTTGCATGTATCCACCGCTTTAGACCTTTACACTTCACCGCATTTGTTGTAACAAGAATAACCTGTCTTGCTTTCTGCCACCTGGGTACTAGACAGTTTTTTCTTCGATGAACTTTTGTTCTGACCCAGTCACCTGGCAACAGATCATGTGCTTGCTCTTTTTCTCTTGTTTGTACTTCAGTTCCCACCTGATTAGACACAGAAGTCACGACATCAGACAATTTCCTGCAATACTCCAAAATGACGCTATCATTAATAGTCATCAATTTCCCTACAGGAATGAAAGCCTGTCTCATGACTCTGCCCATGACAATGTCATGTGGACTTAAACCTGTCTTTTTATCAGGTGTACTTCTCAGAGCCATCAGAACAAATGGAAGGGCATCTGTCCACTTCATACCTGTAGCTAGACACATTTTTCCAATCCTTTTCTTGATAGTACCATTTACTTGCTCCACAACACCTGAAGCTTCTGGTCTATATGCACAATGGAGCTTTTGTTCTATGTTCAAAGCTTCACAAATCAGTTTTAACAATCTGTTTTCAAAATGCCTTCCGCAATCACTTTCCACAGTCACCGGGAAACCGTACCTTGGTATAATCTCCCTTAAGAGCAATTTTGCAACAGTGATCGAATCATTGTGACTTGTGGGAAATGCCTCAACCCATCTTGAAAACAGACAGATTATTACAAGAACATATTGCAGCTTATTATGAGGTGGCATTTCAATGAAATCCATTTGTAGCCTGGTAAAAGGACCACCCTCCCGTCCTATGGTTCCCATGCTCACAACTGTTTTTCTGTTGGGGTTCATTTGTTGGCAAACTAAGCACCGTTGACAGAGAGACTCTGCAATAATTCTGAACTTTGGATTGAACCATGTCTCCCTGAAAAGTCTGATCATAGAATCTCTTCCAATATGTGCCTGACCATGATACATCCTAGCCATGTCAGCAATCATACAATTTGGTAAAACTGTTCTGCCATCTTTGTAAGTCCAAACTCCATCCTCATCTCGTTGCCTACATTCTGCTTTCAACCATGTATTTTTCTCCTCATCACTTGCTTCATCCTGTAAATCTTTAACTCCCTGCCATGTTTCAACTATTGATGTTAGCATAAGTGAATTTAAAATATGTTCATCATTCTTCTCCCGATTAATTGCGAAATTGTTTCTCGCACAATATTTTGCCATTTCGTCTGCGTAGGCATTTCCTTTTGTAATGAAATCCTCACCTTTCTTGTGTGCTGAACATTTTACAACAGCAATCTTTTCTGGTAATTGAATGCCATCAATTAATCTTTTAATCAAATTTGCATTTCTGCTGGGAGTACCTGCAGAGGTTAAATAACCTCTTTTTGACCAAAGCTGTCCATAATCATGCACAACTCCGTATCCATACTGGCTGTCAGTTATTATGGTGATTTTCAAATTTATTGCATTTTCACAAGCACGAATCAAAGCAATCAATTCTGCTACTTGAGCTGAACGAACTCCTTCGAGACATGATGCTTCAATCACCGTAGCAACTGTACAGACAGAATATGCTGCTCTCAAGAAACCCTCTTTCTGTTCTTAGACAAGAGCCATCAACAAAGTAGACAAAGTCAGATATAGGCAAATGAACATCTTTAATGTCCTGCCTAGGCTTTGTGCAATATTCCAAGACATCTAAACACTCATGGTCGATGTCATTTTCATTTCTGATTTCAGTTTCGACACCATCAGGCAATAGTGTAGAAGGGTTCAAATGTACACACCTTGCTATTCAAACATTATCTGATACCAGAATAATCTTTTCATATTTGGTAAGCCTGTTACTTGTTAGGTGCTGTGTTTTACTTCTGGTGAGCATAATGTCAACTGAATGAGGTACATAAACTTTTACAGGAAATCCCATGATGATTCCTTCACTTTGCTCAAGACTCACACTAGTTGCTGCTACTCCATTTAAGCAGCCTGGTAATGCTTTTGCAACAGGATCAAGTACTGCTGAAAAGTAAGCAATCGGCTTTCTCGGTTTTCCATGTCTCTGAATCAACACGGACAATGCACATCCGTCTCTCTCACTGCAATACAGCTCAAAATTCTTTTCATAATCTGGCATGCCTAAAGCAGGTGCTTCACACAAACTTCTTTTTAGTTTCTCAAAAGCTTCCATTTCAATTTCTGTGAGAACAATTGGATCTTTTATATCTGATTTTGTCAATCTCTGCAGTGGTTTTGCAAATACCGAAAATCCACTAATCCATTGACGACAATAGCCAACCATCCCTAGAAACATTCTGACATGTCTTTTTGGAGGTTGCATTCCCTGAATCATTTTGATTCTTTCAATTGTTACTTGTCTGATTTCTTTTGCAATTCTGTGACCAAGGTATTTTACCTCTTGTTTACAAAACTGTAATTTTGCAGGTGACACTTTATGTCCCTCATCTGCCAAGTGATTCAAGAGTGTAATCGTATCTGTGACGCAATTATCTCGTGTTTTTGCTGCAACTAATAAATCGTCAATATACTGGACCAATGTCGATTTTCCTGGCAAATTTAAATTCTCCAAAGATTTCTTTAATAACTGATTAAAGATTGAAGGACTCTCTGTATACCCTTGAGGAATACGACACCATGCTAGTGTGCGACCTTGGAATCTGAAAGCAAAGATTTGCTGGCTATCTGGATGCAATGGAACAGTAAAGAACGCATTGCAAAGGTCAATGACAGTGTACCATTCTGCATCATGTGGAATTTGGTAAAGAATCACTGCTGGGTTTGGAACAACTGGACAACATGGAACAACTATCTGGTTAACTCTTCTCAGATCTTGAACTATTCTGTACGTTCCGTTTGGCTTTTTAATCCCCATGATCGGTGAATTACAAGGACTGCTTTCAATTTCTTTTAGAAGACCTTGCTTTATGAATTTTTCAATTACAGGAATGACACCTTCCATTGTTTCAGTTTTCATTTTGTACTGAGGAATGTTTGGATATTCAATTCCTTGTTTCACTGTGATTTTTACAGGATCAACATGTCTCATTAAGCCCATCTCACTCCCTGTCAAATCCCAAATTCCATTTTTAACTGTCTTTTTTAATTCTTCTGGAAGATTATCTTTTTCAAAAACAGGGAACAATTTACTTTCCTCTGCTTTGACCATCAACATTGTTAATTTGTAAAGCCCATCTTCCTCAAAAGTCTGAAGCTCAATACCCTCCGGTGAGCAATATATTTTACAGTTCATCTTACAGAGAAAGTCTCTTCCTAGCAAGTTTACAGGACTGCTGTTACAAACTACAAATCTGTGTTTGTCTTTGAATTTGCCAATTTCTACCTTCACAGGCTCTGTCAAATCTGTTTTAATTTGCTGATTAGCTACACCAACTACTTGGATGGTATCACCAGAGAGAGGCAGGTTTTCAATTTCCACTGATCTAACAGTAGAACGGGTAGCACCAGTGTCCACAAGAAAAGTGATTTCTACATCATTCACTTTACCATTTACAAATGGACCTGACTGGTCAACCTCAAGAGTGGCTCCAAGTACACACTCTTCCTCCTCTCTCAGGCACCGTCATAAATAATCATCCGAATCACTTCCTCCATTTTCTGTCACCAAAAACTGTCCAGAAACATTTGGCACATTCACTCTTTTTGATCTGATTACCTGATCACCTCCGCTGAATCCTGTATCCGAATTAAATCTTTGACCACCTCCACAGTTAGGGAGAGGAGGCTGTGGAATTTGACTCTGCTGATTTGCTAACTGTCGCTGTAGCTGTTGCTGCAGATTCAACTCATTTAGTTGTCGCTGTAGCTGTTGCTGCAGATTCAACTCATTCTGCATCTGTGGATTTAATGATGCATTTTTTAAATTTCTGGGCGGATTTTTACACTCGCGCTTCCAGTGTCCAATTTTGCCACAATTAAAACAAGGCAATTTTTGTTTCAGCTCCTCAACATTAACATTACATTTGGGCTTGTTATAATTCCCTTTAAACTTTCCTCGACCCTGATTCTGATTAAAATTTACATTTTTATTCTCAAGGTTTGCAATCTGTTGTTCAGCTACCTTCACCTGTGCCCACATTGCCTTTTCCTTTAATTTCTTTTGTCTGGATTCAATCTCATCACTGCAATATTTTTCTTTTCTCAATATGTCATCAACCAAGTTAGATTGCCAGCCTACAATATTATTTCTCATCATTTCACCAATTTCAGGCCTAAGACCATAAACAAATCTGTAAATAAAGTGGCTCATCTCCTTTTCATTTAATTTTTCATAGCCACTGTACTGTTTAAAAACCAACAACAATCTTTCATAAAATGAATGAACAGATCTTTTGGCTCCTGAATTGTTCTGTCAATTTTAACCCAATCAACTTCTTTTGGAGGAATCTTTTCTTTCAACCAGTAAATTACTTTGTCATACAATCCCATGACTTCTGATGATGGAGCACCTGTCACTTTATCTCGGGCTGGTTCAACTTTTGGCCAACTTACAGCAATTTTACATTCTGTCCAAAGATCTGATGGGACAACAATGTCAAAGAATCCATCAAGATCAATCCACAGAACATTTGACACTTTAATGAACCTTTCCACCTGTCTATACCATTCCACGGGCTTTTCTCTCAGCCGAGGAAAATCATTTGTGAGCAACAAAATGTCTTGTCTAGACCAGGGAACATGAACATAACCACCACCCGCTATTTCTCTCATTGGATATTGATTAGCCATTCTTTCTCTTTTTTCTTCTTCCTTTCTCTTGGTCCACTTAACTCTCCATTTGCTCAAGTCACCCAATTTTTTAATGTACACAATCAAATCTTTTATATGCATAATTCTTCCCATTGCATTGAAATTATTATTATATATTTTTTTATTGCAGATACATACAGTGCATAATCATTCTTATCCACATTCCTGCTTTGACATTAACAAGGCATAGGTCGTTATATAAGACATTACACAGCCGTCAAACCCGTATCCCGGAGGATGGGCGGCGTCATTCGTAAAAGCGATATAAGTATAGTAAGAGAGAACAAACGCAACTATGTAGCAGGAAGTCCTTGCATCTGCTTTTCTATTTTTACCCCCCCCCCACTACCCAATCCCCAACTCATAAACCGTTATAACCCTAGGAGGCCACAGCACAATATCAACACAGTTTTTCTAGAATGGTTGTATCCCTTTCCCCACAAGGCAGTATCCTATCCATGCGTGCCATCATCAGTTAGTGACCGTACGTTCCAGACCCCTTATCCCGCCCTCTTCCGTCTAAGTGTACATCATCATTTTACAGTCGAAGTGTTCATCTATTACAGGTCTTTCTGCTCTACCCATCCACCATCTCGGGTTCCTCCCCTTTCCTCATGGCCACTGGCCCGCTTACAATTGCTCATGTCCTTTCAGAGACCTTCGTCTAGGCCATGATAGCGTCTCCATTTACCCCATACTTTGTGGAATTTCCTCGGACAGCCTCTCGCTTTATCTGTAACTCTTTCTGCCGCCATGTAGGTATCCAAACCCTTCCTCCATTCCCCCACCCGAGGCATGTCAGCCGCTCCCCACTTCTTAGCTACGTCTCTTTTGGCCACCACCAAGGCCAGCACCAGAAACATTAGCTGTGGGCGGGGCAGATCTATGTCATTGGTCATTCCCAGTAGGATCAGCTTCGGTTCCAGTGGAATATCTATCTCCAGTATTTTACTTAGTTCAGTAGTGATCTCGCTCCAATAGGCCTGTATATGCGTGCATGACCATAGTATGTGTAGGAAAGTCCCGTTCTCATGTCTGCATCGTATGCAGCTAGGGTCTGACACCCTCCCCATTTTACATAGTCTTATCCTGTCGTAATATACCCTATGTAAGATCTTAAACTGGATTAATCGTAGACGCGATTTGATTGCTACCTCTCTAGGGTGCATCAGCACTCCCCCCCAGTCCACCTCATCCATTTCACCCACTTCCCGCCCCCACGTGTCTCTAAGGCTTACCAGTGTGTTCGGTCTATTATTCATGATTGTCTTGTAGCTGAGATCTTTTCTTGTAGTAAACGGCCCTCTAGCGGTGCGTATTCGGGGAGTGGCTCCCGCAGTGTCTCTTCAGCCATGTAGGCATGTCTGAGTTGTATGTATTTAAAAAGTTGAGAGTGTCGTAGCCCAAATTCGGACTGCAGGGAGGCAAAGGGTTTCAAGGTTCCGTGTTTAACGACGTCCCCTAGTGTGGAGATGCCGATATCGTCCCACCCCCGGAACCCCTTCAGCTTGTGTAATTCCTTACGCCATGAGCATTCCCACAGTGGTGTCTGCTTCGTAGCCCTGTGCGTCCATCCGGTGGCCTTCGTGGCTTTATTCCATGCCTCTAGTGTAATCCTTGTGGCCGCCAACAGTGTAGCCTGTCTCTTTCCCTCATATATGTAGTGCAGGCTTGAGTGCGTGCCCATTTGGTACCGTTCTAAAGCATAAGTGGGGTGAGTGGCAGGCGCGTGGATCCAGTCATTAATGGGAGCTAGGTGTTCCGCCCAATAATAGGTCTCCAGGTCAGGAAGGGAGATCCCCCCCTCATATTGGTGTCTCTGCAGCGTTCTCAGTGCGACTCTGGGGTGTTTCCCCAGCCACAGAAATGACCGGAGGTCCGCATGTATGTTTTGGAGCGATTTGGATGGTATCTGGTAATATTCATTTTGGAGGGCATAGAGGAACTTTGGGAGCGATATCATTTTGAACATCGCTGCCCTACCAAGTAGTGTTAGGGGGAGAGATTGCCACCTATCTGCATCAGCTTTGGCGTTACGCACGATCCGTGCAATATTACGATCATAGGAGGTATCTCTGTCAGCAGTGATGAATATCCCCAGGTACTGGAAGCCTATTTCGGTCGTCTGTAGGTTCTGTGGCAGCCTAGGCCATTCCTTCCGTCCTCGGGGGTCATAGATTACCGATTTGTGCCAATTAATCTGATATCCTGACCTCGCGCCATATTTTGCCAGCTCATCGAATAGCGCCGGTATTGAGCTCTCAGGACGTGTAATGTAGAGGAGGACGTCATCTGCGTAGAGGGACAGTTTCTCACCTCCTGCGTCCGCTTGGCTGATATAGAACCCCGTGATCCTCTCGTTTTGTCTGATCGCAGAGGCCATCACCTCAATTGTTAGGGCAAACAGCAGGGGTGACAGGGGGCATCCCTGCCAGGTTCCCCTTTGTATGGAAAAAGACCTCGACATCACCCCATTTACCCTTACTCGAGCCTCAGGGCCTGCATATAGTAGGCAGATTTTCCTCCTGTACTTGGGTCCAAACCCCATCCGTTCCAACACTCCCTCCAGGAAGGGCCAGTGGACAGCATCAAACGCCTTTTCAGCGACAAGGGATAAGAACCAATGTGGATCGGCCCATGTCTTTTACCACGTGTAGCCAGTTATGCGTCCTCCTCAAATTATACCTGGTGGCCCTTTCTGGGATAAACCCTGTCTGATCCATGTGTATCAGGTCTGGGATGACCCTTCTCATACGTGACGCCAGTATGGTCGCATATACCTTGGCCTCCACGTTTAGCAGCGAGATGGGGTGGTACGAGGCGCAGTCCTCCGGGGGCTTCCCAGGTTTATGGATCGGGACAATCGTAGCCTGCCTCAAGTCTAGAGGGAATTGCCCCTCGTCCTCTGCATCCTGGAACATGCCCAGCAAATGCCGCGGCAGGAGGTCAGCCATGCTCTTAAAGAGTTCCGCAGGAAAGCCGTTAGGGCCCGCTGCCTTCCCTGTACGGAGTTTGGCCAGTGCCTCTCGAACCTCCTCACTCGTAATGTCTGCCTCTAGATCTGCACAGTCAGTTTCCTCAAGAGCTGGGAGGGTAATAGGCGCCATATACTGCAGTGCCTCTGTTTTGGAGCCTAGATCTCGGGCCGTGTACAAAGTTTCATAGCATTCAGCAAAAGCTTCGGCTATCCTATCATCTGTGCAGGCCCACGCGTCCGGGCAACCCTTATTTTCTCAACCCAGCGTACATCCCTTTCCTTTCTACTGAGCCAGGCCAAGAGCTTACCAGTTTTATCACCAACATCATAAACGCGATGCAAGGTTGCCAGTGCTTGCGTCCTGGCCTCTCCTGTCACTAGCTGCCTATATTGTGCCTGTGTGTCCACAAGACGTCTTTGGGTCCCTATATCTTTCGTAAGTAAGTGTTCCTGTTCTAGCTGTAGTATTTGCGCTTCTAGAGTCTGTATTTCAGTCTGGTTCTTTCTCCTAGCCTCCACCAGTCTACCGTGGGCCCTATCGCGAAGTACTACCTTGAGCGTCTCCCATAGGACTACACGGGAATCCACAGATCCCTCGTTTTCCCTTAGAAACACCTTCACGTTGGCTCTGAGCCCCTTCCTAATGTCCGGCTGTGTAAATCCCATGCCGAAAGTCGTAGGGTCCCGGGGCCCCTCTTCCTTCGTCTACCTGTGTGAATCACCAAGGGGGAGTGGTCAGACACCCCTCGAGCGCAGTAGTCCGCCAAGTCCGTAGCTTGTAACGCCTGCCGTGCCATGAAGATGTAGTCTAGGTGCGAGTAGACTTTGTGCGCCCCAGAGAAGAAAGAGTACGCCCTATTGTCTGGGTAGAGCCAGCGCCATACATCCAGGAGGCCCAGTATCTCCATAGATTTGGCTAAAGGGGTCTTGTTCTGAGGCCTATCTCGCTCACCTGTCCGGTCTGCAGAGGAGTCCATCACATCATTAAAGTCCCCCCCAAGAATTTGGATCGTGTCTGATGTATTGAGAATTATGTCTGCTATCCCCTTCATAGTGTCTGCCTGCAGCTTGGGCGGGGCATAGGCTGATATGCTGATATGAGTGTGTACTCCCGTCTTTTCCATGACCCCCGAACCCCCACATATGTGCCCTGCCCATCAGTCCAGACTTGTGTCACTTTCATTGGCGTTTTTTTTTTGATGAGTATTGCTGTCCCTCTAGACCCCGAAGAGAACCCCCAGCCTAGTCCGTTGACATTCCATGTCATCACCTTAATGCCCTCTTCGTGGGCAACTCCCCCCTCACAGTCTCCCATAGTCATGCTGGTGTGGAATGAATGGCTGGCCTTGTAGCATCCGGGACAGTGTCTGTCATGGGACAGGGGCTGTTAATTGACATAGTGTGCTATGTAATGGTGGGTAGTCTCTGATTGTGTGCGGTTGGATGTGTTGCCTTTCGTGCATGCCTGCTCGGTATACATTTTCGGTACTCAGATGATGAGCCCCCCCCTTCCCCTCCAATTCCCCCCAACTCCCTCACCCTCCCCCCGTATGCTGGCCCCAACTTCCAGCTTCAACAGAACAGACCCCCCCCTTCTTGCCCCCACCCCACCTCCCTCCCCTATCAGTCCCATCCCAATACAAGGCAGGACTGTCAGTAGAAGAAGGTCTATCGCCCTCCCAGAGGTCTCCCTCCCTTTAACTCCCTTTAACCTAGTCTGGTAGTGCAAAAACCATATATCACATTCCCATGAAATAGTCTTAAAAGTCAAGTTAAAGTAATATGCACCAAAGGGTCTGTACCCAACAAAGCCAATAGGTATAAGGGGGTTAACAACTTGCGTGTCTTCTCAGCGGCGAGCTGCAATCTCGGCTGCCCAATCTGCCCTTGGTCAAGAGTGTGAGTCCTGCGTATCTGGACGGGGATCCGTCTGGTGCCCAGAGGCATCCTGTTCCAGGTCGTGGATCGCCTTTTCCAGTGGATGGATGGAGTGTGCCTCTCCCTCTTCCTCTCCCGATGAGTGGGCTTCGGAATCTTCTCTCTCTTCTCCTTCCGAGCGGGAGGCCTTGTTTAGAAGACTGGATCCACGCTCCGTCGTGGTTCTCCCTCCGGGTGATGCCGATTGTCCTTTTCGCCTGTTCATCTGGGTGCGTCTCCTATTCCTCCGTGCCTGCGGTCGTTGGGTCTTCGGGCGTTCCCATTGCGGCCGTCGTGGGGTAGGTCCATTTGGGCCGCCCCTCTCATTATTTTCCTGTCTGTGGAATATGTGCTTTGTCTTTGTAGATCACTTTCAGTTTTGCCGGGAATAGCAGCATATAGGTAATGTTCATGTCCCTCAGTTTAGCCTTGACTGCATCAAAGGATCGGCGTTGCTTTTGTACTTCCTGGCTATAATCGGGGAAGATCATAATAGTTGCATGCTCCATTCGGATTTCCCCAAGTTTTCTGGATTCTCGCAGTATCAGGTCCCGATCCGCGAAGTTGAGGAAACGCGCAATGACGGGCCTGGGTCTCGCTCCCTCCGGTGGTCGCGCCAACAGGGCCCTATGCGCCCTTTCGATGATGAAACAGTTCGAAAATTGCACCGCCTGGAAGGTTTTTGTTAGCCAGGAGTGGAGAAAGGCCATCATGTCCGTTTCTTCAATTCCTTCCCTAAATCCAACAAAGCGCAGGTTGTTGCGTCTCGCCCTATTTTCTGCATCATCGACTTTCCACAACAGCTGACGATGCGAGGCCTGGAGTTCCGCCATGTCCTTCCTCAACGTAGAGATCGAGTCCTCCGCCTCCCCTATTCGTGTCTCCGCCGTGGTCACCCAGTCTGACAGCTTCCGAAAGTCTTGTCGGAGCAGCGCCACCTCGCCAATTTTTACCTCCAACGCCGCCCTGGATTCCTGAATGTCGGCCCTGGACGCCTGGAACGCCGCCATCAAGAGGTCCGTGTTCGTTCGTGCGCCATTAGTCGAAGGTGCGACCTCTGCATTTGGCCGTGGCGCTGCAAAACTGTCCATGGGGCCCTGTTTGATAGCCCTGGGGGGCACATCTTTCTTTCCCATTGCTGACGATGCCACACAGTGCCCTCTACACGGGGCCCTAGTCCTCCCTCACTTGTATTATAGGTCTGCGGGCTTGCAACTCGTGGCCCTTAGGTCGTGTCCCTGGCCCCGATCCGGGCCCCGGCTCCTTTCCGCAGTCCACGGTCTTCCCGTCTCCCTCCGCAAAGATCAGGGTGCAAGGCACACACCTCCTCGGGAGTTGCTCCGCGCGTGAGCTCAGTGGTCTGTTATAGTCTGCCTGTTCCCTGTCTTATCCCGGCCCTCCTCGTTGGCTTTGAAGTGCTCCACGGCAAAGGCAGTCTGTTGGAGAAATGCAGCGCAATTGCCGTTGCCCAGGGACCCGCTCTCCGCCTCCCCCCCGGAGAGGTCGACTCACCTCCAAAATTCAGTCTATGGCTGCGTTGGGGCCCAGAACGTGCACCCTACTCCGTGTTGCCACCAAATCCCAGCCCCAGCAGCCAGGGAGGGAGCGGGGAAGTGAGGAAGCCGGTCTCGCACCACAGGGGGGCGTGCAGGGGGTCCGCTTGCAGCACCAGTCGTTCTTCGTCCCGCAGGGGGCCGCAGTGGGGCGCTCGCGCCGGTGTTAGGCCAGGCTGCCGGGTGTCCGTGTTATAAGAGTGGTCTGGGAGGTCTCCCTGCCCCCAAGGAATCGGCGGTGCTGTATGGCCCTGCGGGTGCCTCAGCGGCCACCACGGCCGCGATTGACTCACCGCCGTGGATGTTGCTGTGCTTTCACCCCGTCCGAGTTCCAGACGGGTGCGGTCTGGCATTGGAGCCTTTGCCGCCCCGCAGGGGGATGGGGGGGATGTTCCGGCGTCCCGGTCGGGGTCCTCCGCCAGACACTGCGCTTCTCTGCTGCAGTCGCCTGTCACCGTCCCCCAGCCGCAGGGGTCTCGCAGGCGATCGGAGGCGCCCAGTAGTTGTTCCGGCGTCTCTGCAGTGTTCCACCCAGCTTTCCGACTCCGGGAATAGGTCGGGGATTCAGCGTGCCGCCATCTTGGGTCCTGTGGCCGAGCGCGCGCCCGTCTCGATTTTGCCGTTTTCCACCGGTTCCTCCTCACAGGCGGCGAAGTGCAGGTCACCGGGAGTCACCGAGGCTAAAGGACGTTGTAGAAGGCTGTTTCAGGCTATGTGGCTTTATTAGTTCGACGGATTAGTAGCAGCTCGCCCGGAGCTATGTGAAAACACGTCTTAGCTGGCCATGCTACTGGCCACGCCCCCTGCATTGAAATTATTAATGTCATTTTCAGTGAAATCCAATCTGTAATGTTTTCCCAAATTCTTTTGCCTGCTCAAATCAAGTTCTAATTCTGCAGCCAATTCTTCTAATTGATCATATTTGTTTTTCATTTTCCACTGTACACTCTTACAAATGAACAACAGTTCATCATCTTGATAATGCTTCAAACTGTCAGGACCAATTGTACCAATAATCAATTCCTCCAAAATCTGCTTTTAATCTAGCAACATCAAGCTTCGAGGATAAATCTGATTTATCAACACTCTTTTCTGGAGATTCAATGTCTGATTCTGCACCCATTGGTGTTCTGCATGATGAATTTGGATTAAATGTTAAATCAGGCATCTTTGTTTTCTCTCGATGTATTTCAGATAATTCTGAGTAAAATTTTTCAGCCACCTTTTGAATTTCTGCATTTAATGGGATTTTTAAACCTGGTTGTTTAATTTCTCCTTGATCAAAGACAGGCTGAACAGGACCAATAGTTACTGGAACTGTTAATGCTTCCATGCCTTTAGTTAACTATCGAATTAATTTTCCCTTTGATCGTAATATTCTGATGTATTTGGAACTTCCTCATCTATGCCAGTATCCATCAAACTTCTGGACGGAATTTCATTTCTTGAAACTGGAGTTTCAGGAAAAATTCGACTTTCATCAAATATTCTTGAATTCTTTCTCGTCTCTACCCTTACAAGAGTTTTAAAAGAATCAGAATTAGTCGGATATAATTTAGGTGTTCTTCATTTAATGGGGCTGCACTTGGTGTGGTTCCTGTAGAAACCATCGGGGTAGACCATGAACAAGCTGGTTTTAAAGGAGTCTGTTTTTTATTTGTCACGTAAATTTCTTCTAAAACTGGATCTTCTGTTTCACTGTCTATAACAGTATTATTTTTCTTTTGAGTATTCTTTTGCCCTGGTATTTCAGTAATCATTTCTCTCACTGTATATAGACCATCACACATGTCTGCCTGTCTCCATCGACGCATTCTATCTTCATGAGTTTCTCGTTTAAAATGTGATGATTTTGGAGGTCTTTTTATACCACTGCTTTCTCGTTGTAATTCAAACATCTCTTCCTCCCATTCAACTGAAGCTTCGAATTGAGTAGGTCTAGGTCTCGGCACAAGAGCCATCATCTTTTCTCTCAAGTTTTTTAAAATTCTCATATTAAATGAGCCATCTTCTGGCCAAGCTAAAACACCGTTGTTTTTGGTATAATCCATCCATACATCAAACCAAAGGCAAGTATGATAACCATATTCACCTTCCATATAGGCTGCAGGTGTTTTGTATTTATGAAGTAACTTTTCACCTCGCGTTTCTATTTTCTTATCAGGTGAAAGAAATTGTTTTAATTTCTGAAGCAATGTAAGCTTCTTTTCCTCTTTTTTATAATAATAACTCATGTTTGAATCAAATTCGTTTAATTTAGAATGTTCGTAAATATTTCCTGGTTGTTCCGCTAAACTAACCAATCCGTGCGCGAAACACACCAACAAACCAATCAGGTTGAGCTACGTCACCACCTTGCTCAACCAATATAATTGTTTGCTTTTTGAAGAACCAATCAGCTAACAACTCGTCAAAATCACGTGAGCCAATCAGTGCGCTAGCTGTGACGTATGTTAACCAACCACAGCGCGAACCTGTGACGTACACAGCCGCTGCAGTTTCTCGCGTCTCACTCTTAACGCTCACCCCTCCTTCACAAAAACTTTTCACAGCGCCACTTTAAGAAAACCTTTTCGATGAATTTTAATTAATAACAACAGAAAGAACAAACCATTTGTCTGTTTCGCTAAATAAAGTGACAGTTTTTACAATCATACAAGTATTCTTTTTGCGTGGAATAGACAACGCTATTCTCACAGAATATTCAATCGTTGATAAAGTAAGACTACTCTACCCTTCAATCAGGTAATAATGAACATGTTTCCCTCTGAATGCAAATAAAGTAGCAATTCAAAGTTTGACTCGAACAGAATTACAAAATCATTCACTCACTTTCAAACGGAATGTTTCCCTAATCATACATACATGAAATCTTGGCAGGACTTTAACCAGCCATAGAAATCCACATTTGCCAGTAAGAATAGACAACACAAACTTACCCTTCACTCAAGTTTGGATAAATTCTACTACTTTTTTCACAGTGAGTTTTAAAACAGGCTCTTAGTCCATATACTCAAAAGCTACGATTTCATAGACAATCCTCACTATACATTCCACCATATACATCTAGAATCCCTAAACTTGTGTTGTACGTCCACAACACTAGTGATAACAATATCACTATTTTGAAACAGAACAAATGCACTGTGTAACTTCACTTTTTGTTACACCATTCAAATGCCGCGACAAGCTAGGAATTTTCACACTGCTTGAAAAAACCTTTCGACTACATGTAACATGCGAACAAACTCAATATATGTTAAACATTGATCCTATGTAATTACTACGTAGCATGACAGTTACCATAGCAACCGGTCCTTCTGCTACCAGGGAAATTGATCCAGCACCCTTATAGAAAATATGTCATAACAACACTAACCTACTCTATAATACTCATCACTAATCATAAATCACTCACAAGGCCCATAAATCAATAATGACATATTTTGAGCAACTGAATCATGTGGCCTAATTAATAAACCTTATCTACAAAATATTTATATACATTTATTTACAACTGCAGAATATTGACTTTACCATAGACTTATAATTCTTCATTTAATTAAGCCACACAGGCGATAAGATCAGCTGATGGTAACTAAGTTCTTTAAATAACAAGGCCAGCTTGTGTTTTCAAAAAACTTATTTATTAACTATTTATTCAAAGGAAAGTGCATTTTATTAGAATCTTTTTATTTAAGCAGCATTGGTTTGAGGAATTGCAAATTAGTCAAACAGTTTTCAAGCAGAATCAAATAGTACTTTTAAAGAAGAATAAACAGTTTTCCATCACTTAAACCCTATTTCCCTGTCTAAAACTCACTTCGCCTAAAAATGAATTTGTAAAGTCATAAGGCCCTAAAAATCTTACGTGCGCCAAAAGAAGTCCGTCAGCACGTCACGCCCATCTGGATTTGGAAAGCGAGAAGCGCCCTCCTTTCAAAGAGGCCAGTTTTTTTACCTTTACTAACTAACTAATCTAAGTAAAAGTATACTTTTCATTTTTGAGCAAAACGTTGATTGGCTGTCAAGTGACAGGCCACAGCATGTCATCACATTTTTTTTGAAGCCCAATTCCGACTCTTTCTTAGAGTCCATTGTCCTTTATTTTCATGTCACGTAGCTTCCTCCAGCTTGCAACATTTTAAAACTAATGTCCATGACTTCCTTAGCTTGTCATTCTCTCTGCCGGTTCCTGACCTTGGTCAAGCCAGCCAAGGCACAAAAAGTTCACTTATTTAATCAAGTTTGTATTTTCTTCTTTTTAAACAACACAGCAGAAATTTTTCACACTGGGCTCTTGCTTTCACTGAGCAGGATTTTGCCAGCTGCATAATAAGACGTACTAGGCCTCAAGCCTCTTTCTTTGCAACTAGTATATAAACAAACACAAAAGAATAATTAATGCAAGAATTAGAAGTCATTCTGTTACCCACCCACCTTTGCTAATTAATTAACCCATTAATCTATGTTACCGAGCAGAAGCAAACTAAGCAACATAACAGACTTGTGCAACGTTTAAAACGAAAGACAAAACATGAGCACACAGAAATAAGCACATGCCATTATTTAAACAGCTGCATTTAATTCTGACATCACGATAGACAAAGTTAATTTTATTATTTTTCACATGCAAGCACTTTGCACAATAATGCACATGTATGAGCACACATATTAGTTTCCCGCGTGTATTGGTTTTCAAGTTTATTCTAGGTTGATTAGTATTCTTCACTGCACACATTATTAATATTATTATTATTTATGGAAGTTTAACTTTGCGAGCTGAAATAAATATATTTCTAAATCTCGCTCCATCACTATTTTTTTATTAACTCCTTCCCAATGCTTTTCTTCATTTCTAAAGTCATCTTCACTTTGTCTATATACCACAAACACGTTGACAGACCCAAAGTCATAAAACGCTGTAAGGCTCTGTAACATAAAAGCCCCTGGAAACACTGCCTGGATTGAGGAAGACAAAATACCTATCACACAAGCTAAATCCCTCAACTTCACCTCCTCTTTCTTCAAAACAAGTTTCACCTCCAGTTTTATTTTCCTAATATTCTTCTCCCGCAACAACAATGTAGTATTGGGGAAGCTGAGAGATCCGAGACTGGAGACCGGAAATACGTTTCCAAGATTTTATTACGTAAAATCCATTTAATGGGACCCACGGCTAAGGATCTAGTTGCTCAAGAGAAGGCTCAGAGCTGTCCGTTCTCCTGGCATCCAGAGATGGGTTCCAAATGGAACATAGATAAAGTACATGAATTAGCAACAATCTAAGAATGTTACAGAGCATCAGTGAGCAAAGCACAAATAACACATATACATTTATGTCAAAACCATATCTTTAGAACACTACATCACCTCCCCCATAAAAGGAGTAATTTAGGATAAATCATAAACTTTAAACACACTGGTAACTTTGAAATCCCTCTAATGCAAAGGACTTCTGGATTAGGAGTGGGCTATAAAACACCTGGGAGCAGCAAACTTTCAGATGATACGGTTTGAGACACAGAAGCAGGTGCAACAGATAGATGTGGGACATTTTAATTAGAAAGCAAACTCTGTGGCGTTCCTATACCAACCCTAGAAGGACGTGACCCATACAAGATAGAATCAACATCAAGAGGGGCATGAGTTTTCTGACAAATCTCCACTTGAACATCAGTGATGGGTACTAAACTGCTTTTATCCGACCAACCATTCCCGTGTAGAAGAGCAGCATTTTTAGTAGCACATTCAACTCCTTTCATGACCTTAACTGGCTTCTTGATGAGAACCCAAGAATCCACCACAAATTCCCTTTCAGAGACCTGTTTAGTGGTATCAAAATAGAGTTTCTGTTATTACGTCAAAAGAACTTTTCTCTGCAAAGAAGGAACAGTACTAGAGTTTTGAGCAGAAGGCACAGTAGTGGCATTTTGATTTCTCAAATCACTCTGAGCATCTAACCAACCAGATAGCATCTTAGACCTGCTCTTACTCCTACTTAGAAATTCAAAGGGAATGAAACCAGTGGTTTAATGAGGAGTGGTGTGATGAGCATTGATTTTATTTCTTCAAAATTTTTAACATCAAGACCTGAGGATAAGGTAGATTGAATGCTATCCTTGATGAAACGGTTAGCCCTTTCTACTAAACCATTTGCTGAAGGGTTATACAGAGCAACAAAGTGCCCTTCATGAGTAATGTTAATGAAGCGTGGTCTCCAGCAAGTAAGGGGGAATAAAATTGTCATCTCAGGTGCAGATTTGGTTTTTAATTGGAAGTACAAGAGAGACTTAAGCAAAAGGTCTTACATCATCAGAGAGGCCACGAATGGGGGGCCAACCATTCCCGATGTATTCCATAAGCTTTTTTAATACTTCTTCTTGAGAGACAGCTTCCAACCAGTTCTTTTCAGAAAGAAAATTATTACAAGCAAATACAGCATCCAAAGTAGCAACCACACATTCACAAGCCCCCTTGCTGTCATCATTAGTAGGCAAAGGTAAACATGAAAGCCAATCTGCCATAACATTTTGCCCACCTTATTTATACTTGATGGTGAAATCGTATTCTTGCATTTTTTAAAGCAAACGTTCAAGGCGGGACAATGGTTTACCTAAACCATTGCCTTGTAGAAGTAAAACAAGTGGTTTGTGGTCAGTATATATTTCAAATATACAGCCCCACAAATACATTTAAAATTTCTGGACAGCCCAGACACAAGCTAACACCTCCCTTTCTATGGTGCTGTAGAGTGTCTCTGCTTCCAGAAGAGTTTTGGGTGCAAATGCTATGGTGATCTCTTGTCCTTTAATTTCATTACAAGACCGGAGGCTACCAATATGCATATTTCTTTTAATGTCACTTCAAGCAGCCATTTGGAAGTCATTTATCCTAAAGAAAAGATCAAGAATAGAATGCTCATGTTGTACAATAGCCATAAGCTTAGAGTGATCTGCCTCTTTTAAATGCGGCTTCAAGCAGATAAGTACTACTCCTTCTTACGCTATTAGCCCTTTATCATTATTTGCATTGGGTTAAGGAGCTTAGCTACGTGGTAACCAACAGCTTATGGCTCACGAAGTCCCGACTTCGTTGAAATACGACAGTTGGGACGTGAGCCATCAGCTGTGCTTCTCCACCCGCCTCAGGCAGGAAAAGACTTCCTCTACTGCTTTTTTAACCTAGTTTAGTCTAATTATATTTAATTATCAACATTCACATCCTAACAGGGTAATCTATTGTATATTATATTAACAGCCCCAGTTACAATTATTTAAGGTTTGAAGACCTTGGGGGATAAATACTTTTGAGAGCATGTCTGCTGCTCCCATCCTCAGTCTTGCTAGTGAGCAGGTCAAAAAATGGATTCAACCTGAAATGCGCACCTGCATGCGTGAAACAATTAGTCAGGTCATGGCATGCAAAAGAACCATAATGGAGGTTGAGAATAACATCTCAGAACCCACAAGAGGGCCAAATAACAAATATACTAAGAGTGGGGGGAAAGGTCAAAGAAAACCAATAATATCAATAGAATGAACCTAATGAGCACATCGTCAGGTCCAAGCACCTCAAACTTATTGGGAGGTCTTCGCACCTCATCGGTTAAAGCAGGACTAAGCACCTCAAATTATAAGGGAGGCCGACGCGCACCAAAGATCTTAGGTGTCCTTAGCAGCACGAATTATCAGAATGCCCCAAGCAACACACGAAACCAAAGTGCTCTTTCTGAACCTCAAGAAGTTGATTTAGAACGACAAGGAGGGATTGAACCAATGATTGAATATATTCTTGACCTTGACCCAGATGAAACTGACCCAGATTTTGCACTTTCAGAAGATGAATTACCCTCTTCTTCTAAAGAGATAATAATTGACCCTCTAGGCAAGGAGATGTTCTTCCCCTACAATATACAACTCCCAGGAGCTTACAATGGTGGCCACAGAACCACGTAGCCAAATTCATTAAAAGATGGATCAGAAACCCCCTGGAAAGAGACACACGAAACATTTTAAAGGCAGAATGCCGAAGACTTATGGTCCAAGACAAAATTTGTCTCACACCTAACTTGTATCCAGAACTTATTAAATTCTTGTTTAAACTTGTAAGGGACACAAGGAAGGGCATGGAATGGTCCCTTCAGACATGTCAGGACCGCTTGTTTGACTTGCTAGGTCCTTTGTGTAGAATTATTGACCTAATTGAAGAAAGCCACATTAATGGCACCCCTCTAAACATTGAGTTATTGAGAGGAGGGAGCCGAAAGACGCTAATCCTTCTGGGGAATGCCAATGCTTCAATTAACACCGAAAGGAGAAGAGTGGTCCTGACCCTAAACTTAGCGATATGGCCGATAAGCAACCTTTCGTCAACCCCATAGGACTCCTCTTCGGGGAGGACATGATCAATACCCTAGGGAAATATATGGCAATCTTTACCGCGCTATATAAGGCTCAAACTAATATGCACAGTGTTTATAACCCTAGTGTTTTTGCCAGGGCCGGCAGAAGCGGTCGCTCTGCCAGCCGCCCTTACCAAGGACCCTTTTTAGACAACGGGGTTTCAGACACCGCTACCAGACGAACTCCTCCTTCTATCCACAGAGAGGAAGACCCTCGCACTCAAGAGGCTTCAGAGCTAGAGGTCAAAGCTCCACCAACCTCCCAAGTAAGTACCAACTCACCTCATCCTTCCTTTTCAGCGGGGAAATGTGGGGGGGTGTCGACTGAAACAATTCTTTCACACCTGGGAGCGAATCACTCAGGACCCGTGGGTTTTACAGACTTTACAGGGTTTCAAAATAGATTTCTTAGAGAAACCAACACAACATACACCCCCAAGAGTGTTAAACTTGACAGAAGAACAACAGAGAATTGTGGCTGAAGAGATTAATTCTGTGTTGGAGAAGGGAGAAATTGTAGAAGTATCCTGGAATGTATGACCTTCCTAAGCCATTTATTCCTTAAAGAGAAAAAAGACGAAGGTTGGAGGCCGGTAATAAACCTAAGAGTACTGAACAAATCTCCCATTTACAGACATTTCAAAATGGAGGGTATCCACCTCCTCAGAGACATGCTTCTAGAAAAAGATTGGTTAGTGAAACTGAACCTGAAAGACTTCTACTTCACAATTCCGATGGCGTTAGAATCCCAATCCTTCATACAATTCACTTGGAACAATTATCTATACCAATTCCAAGCTCTCCCCTTCGGTCTCTCCTCTGCCCCCTGGTGCTTCACCAAGGTAATGAGGACAGTCGCCTCTGTTTTGAGGGAAAGAGGAATCCGCTTAATAATTTACCTAGGCGAGATTCTCCTCATGACCCAAAATCATTCCCCAATACTGAAAGACCAGAACACTACCGTAAATTTGATAGAGAGTGTAGGTTTTATAATAAACAGAGAAAATCCATTATGACCCCATCAAGGTCTCTAGAGTTCTTGGGCTTCACAGTAGATACTATAAAGTCAATGTAATTACTTCCAAAAGAGATACGGCACGTCCTAAAACAAGACCTCTTAACCTTACGAGAACTAGCCAGACTCCTGGGCCTCCTCTCATCCTCTATCCAAGCTATTTTCCAGAGTCCTTTACATTATTGGGCCCTCCAAAGGGTGAGGGCCAGAGCCCTTCGATCTGGCCTATGGTACGGAGACACAATATCCTAAGACACGGGAGCCAAGACAGAATTGACCTGGTGGTTAGAAAATCGGGACACTTGGAGTTTTTGGCAACTCCCCAGAATTTGTCTTAGAATCACACACAAGACTTCATGGCTGGGGTGCCTGCTTTCAGAATCAGAACACGGGAGGCTTATGGTCCTATATGGAGAGTACACACCACAAACATTTTGAAATTAACCGCCGGGCTTTATGCCCTAATGAGTTTCAAACAATCCCTTCAGGGAAGATCGGTCATTCTACAATGGACAACATGTCTGCAGTAGCTTACTTCAATCACCTAGGAGGCACACAATCCGCATATCTTTGCAACCTTGCCAAAAAACTATAGATGTTCTGTCTGAAAAACAAAATAACCTTAAGAGCAGAATACCTTCCAGGAAAAAAAAAGTTTGTGCAGACTGGAACTCCAGATTCCTAGTAGAACACACCGACTGCAAACTCAATGTGAACGTTTTCAGAAGGCTAGAGCAGTTATGGGGATCCATAGAGGTAGATCTTTTCACAAGCAGATTGACATTCCAGCTACAAAACTACTTCAGCTGGATGCCAGACCCGGGTGCTCTGGCAATCAATGCCTTCCTTCAACCACGGAAAGAGATTCGGGGATACGCCTTTCCCTCCTTCGCGATGATCCATCGGGTACTTCAGAAGTTGAGAAACAAACCAAGTTTGATAATTCTAATAACAACCTTCTGGCCATCCAAACCATGGTTTCCGATAACCTTGGAATCAGCTTACGAAACTCCCTTTTTACTCCCAGCTTCACAAGGTCTCCTAAGAGACATAGATGGTTTAGAACACCCCCTAGTCAAGAGCGGGACTTTGAACCTTCTTGCCTGGAAAGTGTCAGAAGAGCTCACAAAATCACTAAAATGATTTAAAAACAAAAGGGCCGAGGAGACAGCACGGCACTTATTTATATAATGGGACGTTTTGTAACCATGTGGTGTGTTGACCAAAGGAAACCAGGCCCTTTTAGTTTCCTATGTTGTGAAAACCTTCCACAACAGACAATTACAGAGAATATTTTGGTCCGCACACAACAGCCAAGGAGTCCATTCACCAAATAAAATAGTTCACACAGGTCTTTATTCCTTGAGTCTTTATTTTCTTTTTAATTCTTCCCAGTAACCAACACGTTTCATCCTATTGAAGGACTTCTTCAGGGCTCATTAGTCTACAGGCATGTTCCAATGAATGTCCCCTCTTCTTCAGATGAGGCAGACTACTCTGTCCTTCTTCTGTATTACTGAGCTATTTAAATCTTCAGATTATGGACACACTGATCTTTTGGCTCCCTATGGAATTCAGTTCCTAATAACGCAGCTTCAGTTGCTTATCTTCCTCAGTCTGGAATTTTCCTCAGCCTGATGTCTTGACACAAAGAGGTGCTATAAGGGAGGTTCCTCAAACAGTATACGGCCAATGTTAACCCATTCCTTAAGCGTATGTCACGACGTCAAACTTTTGACTCCCAGCTTCACAAGGTCTCCTAAGAGACACAGATGATTTAGACCATCCTCTAGTCGAGAGCGGGACTTTGAACATTCTTGCCTGGAAAGTGTCAGATGAGCTCACGAAATCACTAACCTTTCGGTACAGGCTTCAACGCTCCACCAAGAAGCTTTGGCTCCTGGAACACACTATAGATACAACGGTCTCTGGAATACATGGGTTTGTTGGGGCCTGGAAAGGAACCTGGATTCCATTGAGGCTCCTATCATACATGTAGCAAACTTCCTTGTGCAACAGTTTGAAAGAGGCCTTACCTACAAATTGTTGTAAATGAATCTCGGACCCCAGTGTAAATTTTCCCGATTCATGCCCTTATATAGGTATAGATTATCCGATCCTTATATAGGCATAGAAATCATTACCATATTTTGACTGAGCCTATGCAGCCCAAATACAGCATGGCTACTTCCACTATGTTCCAAGAATCAGCAACGATTTCTTAGAAAAACCCGCCTTCAGCAGCTAGGGACATCCCCTTGCCTGAATACGAATTTATCTAGGAAATCATGGAGTTTTCGAAGAACTGAGTCTTTGATGAGGTTATTAAGTCCAATCACACGTCAAACTCGGCACCTTCAAAATATAAATATGCCTAGATTTGCCCAGACAAACACACGGTGGTTTGGAGCAGATCGACTAACTACTTGCCCGAAGCCCTGCAGCAGCAAGTACTTCGGCACAAGGAAGCCGACCCTCCAGCTGACGCACTGAGAGACTCTGTATTTTCTCCTGCCGAGAAATCCAGCTCCAGTGTTTCCAGGCTACCCTTGCGGGTTACTGGGAAATCGAGTCCTGAGAGAGAGATACAAGACCTCCTTCATTCTAAACCAAGGTACGGAGCTGATTAGAACCTTAGAGAATTCTTGATTAGATTCTTGGCAGAAAATACTAAACTTAAACTACTCCTCACTTACTTCTTCCCTTGTGCTAGGCTTAGGTCAGGTACACCGGGGTAGGCGTATTTTAGAAGGACCAGTTGAGTACTTTTAGCCATCATTTTAACACTGTATGTATTTTATCCGTTTTAAGGCAATTTATGGCTTAGAAACCATATCATGCTTTTACAGTACTACTTTATAATACTGTTCGAATTATATACTCTGTACTTTATTACCAGTATTACGATTGTAGCAGTACATTTCTTATGCTTGAGAAAGAAGACTGTTCAATAAATACTTTTATTGAAAACGCCCGTCTCTATTTTCTCAGCACCTCTGGTGAAACGAAGCATGCACAATTGACTGAGTGAAATAGCTATCTATTGTTTCCGCGACTCTAGAGATTGATTTCTTATTCTTGGGAAACAAAGTTGTCATGTTTATGCGGTTGTCAGAAACTAATCCCTTCTTGTGAATTCGACAACGTTTCTAGTGATCTCTGAGCTAGCTGGCTCTCACAATTAAGTCTAATATATACGATATAGACCTAGCCGACTTCAGTCCTACGTCTAAACTATAGTATATGTTATTCCAATGCGCAGAGCCTATTGGGAATATAGGAACTACACTACATGGCACCCAACGTTTGGTAAGGCGATAATTTAACGCTAGATACTAGAGTAACTCAGTCGTGCTTGTCACACAGACCCCTTTTTCCCGTAAAAACTCCAAAAGACGTCTGGAGTGGGTGAAAGATAATATCCGCCAAAACTGAGTAGAAGGAAGAGTCCTATGTATTAGTTTTTGTTTTTTTCAATGTTGAAGGATACAGTGTTCCAAAAATATTGTGCACCTAATCTTTGTTTCCTTGAAACTTGTTCTGCAAACTCTTCAATCAGTAAAAATAATAGTTACTGACGAAGAATTAGCTGCAGCTGCAGCTCAAGCAGTTTTAGAAGAGAGAACACTCCTACAGAATGACCCGGATGCTATAATCATCCCGGTAAACGTAAGGAAAACTATAACTTACAAACTCATAAACAATGGAGTATCATCGAGAGGTGGTAAAGTAATATTTGTTATAGAGGCACATGAATATCGGCAGACAGAGGTATTCTATTCATGGATTCACTTTCCTCCAGCAGATGGAGGAACACACAAGTTCCACTACTCCAAAGTAGAGGAACTCCAGAGGAATACGTTCCTTACGAGGACGTTGAAATGTCATTAACTTACCAAGAGCATCAGCTCTGGTTTAAAGGCGCCCTAAAACATGAAAATCACATTACCAGGCTCGGTCCACTAGGTAGACCAGGAGCTACATGGCCGGTACCAGCCAGCTATACACCACATCCTGACATAGAAGATATGACAGGTCGAGAACTGTTAGCTCAGCTGAAACAGGTAATTAAGGGCCATATGTATCAAGCTAATTAGCATTCGCAAAGGCCGAAATTCTGCGAATTTCGGCCTTTGCGAATGCTAATTAGACAAATGGTATGTATCAAACATGTTTGATGCAAAATAAGGAATAGCAAAATTTGCTATTCCTTATTTTGCGATTGCACTTAAGGAATTGCAAATTTTGCGATTCCTTAAATGCAATGTATCAAACAAAAAATATGCAAAAAATGCCATTAAGGATTAGCAAATTACCACCAACTTCTAGTTGGTGGTAATTTGCGAATTCTTTTCAAAAAGCTTTATTCCAAAAAACAAAAGGTGCCATATGACGCCCATACATGCCCTTAGGGCATGTATGTGCGCCATATGCCCCCAAATGTCTTTTTCAGGGGTGCAGCAGGGTGTTCTTGAGACACCCCTGCACCCTTGGAAAAATTCCTAATTTGCGATTAGCAAATTGCTAATCGCAAATTGCACTTTCATTCCTATGGGCCTCCTGGCCCATGGAAATGAATGGCTAATTTGCGATTAGCAATTTGCTAATCGCAAATTAGGAATGCTACGGAATCGCTATTGAAAAGCGATTTTGTACATACATACCGTTTTGCATTTCCTAAATAGCGATTCCTTAAAATTCGCTATTTAGGAAATGCAAAATAGTTTGATGATACATATGGCCCTAAAATACATAGACAATTGGTTCAATATGTCATGCGGACCTTAACAGTCCAACCTACTGTAAGGATTCCACAACACACCCCTCACCAGGGGAACACAAACAAAATCACAGCACAGACTATACAATCAGTCATTGGTAAAATGCCTGCCAAAAGGGAACAAATTCCATTTTGGTTAGCACAAAAAATTACTCAAATTGAGGCAGTATTCCCTGATAGTACACCTCATGAGAAACACAGAATTCTGACAATCTGTTTACCAATGGGGATAGCACCACATGTGGAGGACTGTGACACTTGGGGTACAATCTTTGCTTCAATCTACACAAAAACACAGGGTGTACCGTCCATGGCGGTGATACCAGACATTCTGAGACAGACTAAAAATGAATACGGTCCAGAACCGGCCTTAAATCTAGATATGAAATTACTGAAAGATTTCAAACAGGTCTCAGCTATATTTTTAGCAAACATAAAAGGTGAAGCAGCATCCGTGGCAATCCGCCAAAAGTTAAAAGAAACAGATATAACAGACCAACCATATGAGCTTGCAAGAATTATTGAAAAATCATATGAAGAACTAGGAAGAGATAGTTTGGGTGGGAAACCATTAAAACCACTGCTAACTGAAATAATCTCACTAATCCTAAAAAGAAGTGGGAAAATACTAAACAGACACTTCCTAAAGAGAAACATTCTCAGTCCAGAGGAGGATCTCCCCAAAGGGGAGGTAGGTCTCCCCAACGGGAGCCCTCTGAAAAAAGGTATAACCTTAGAAATGGGGATACTTTAAGAAAACCTGATGGATATCAAGATACTGATACTCGTTCCTCTCGTACCTTTCAGACTTCCTCGCAGAAATCCGAGAGGAGAGGACGATCATAACAGAAAGAGGAACACGTGAAGTCCAAAGAAGAACAGCACGTTCCAAAAAATAAGAAAACACAATTCACAAAAAAGAAGGTAGCAAGCATAAAGATCAGACATGCCGAGGATCTTGAGGACACAACTCAAGAACGGGGAGTGGGACCAGACAATGCTAGACAGCGCAGCAGAAGTCACCATAGTTCGCAGGATCCTGATGGATCATCTGGAGACAGTGGACTTGAATGAATGCATTCAGGTTGAAACTGTAGACACCAGGGTTAGTGTACCCCACAAGTTATATGAAGTAACACTCCGGATGGAGGGGGACATAACTAGAAAAACAAGAGCACTCTTTTGGGAGAAGCTCTCTAAGGGCTATGACATACTTCTAGCTGAAAAAGACTGGCCACCTGAATTTGTTAGGGAGAGCCCACATGGCGAGGAAGTAATTATGCCAGCCTTCTCAAATCACATTCCTATTCATAAAAAATACACATATGCCAGAAAATGGGCCGTGGCCCAAGCTCCAGCATTATATAAAAATCATGCAGGATGGGATGAGGACTCTCCTCACCATAAAATCCAGTTAAACAATCAACCTACTGCACAGAGGCAGTATCCAGTCAAGTTAGAAGCTAAGAAACAAGTCAGGGAGATTTTAAATCAACTTGAATACCAAGTGGTGATTGAAACATGCACCTCGTCAATGAACAATCCTTTGTTTCCTGTCTCCAAACCAGACAATTCATATAGTCTAGTTTTGGATTACAGACATTTAAACTCCTGTTGCAAAACATTTGCAGTACAAAATGCACATAGTGCAGCACTGATGAATAACATTGTGCGGAAAAAATATAAAACAATTTCAAATGGGTTTTTCTGTCAAAATATTGCACCTGAAAGCAGGCATTTGACCACTTTCTCAATTATGGGGACACAGCGACAATTTTGCTGTCTCCCCCAGGGATTCAAGAATAGTCCAGGGTTATTTTCAGCCAGAGTAACAGAGTTACTACAAACGTACGATGATGAGGCATTATCATATTACATATGACGATTTGGACAGGCACTTGAAAAGAGTGGACACCATAATACTTGGGTTCCCCTCTGAGGGCTACAAATTCAATTTTAAGAAATCACGAATTGCCCACCTCAACGTCCTATTTCTAGGCTATGAGTTATCAAGTGAGGGCAAAAGTCTGGCAGCAAACTTTCTAGAGAAATGTGCGCTGCTCCAACCTCCAGAAACGCTGAAGAACTTACAGTCAATTCTAGGTTTCCTGAATTTTGGAAGAACATAAGTTCTGAATTACGCAGAAAGGGTTAAACTCTCTACGAACTAATCAAACCTGATTTCAAACTAACTAATTGGACTCAAACACACACGGAAATTTTGCGTTCTGTGCAAACAGACATGTTAGCAAAAACAAAGTTAGAGACACACGACAATGTGCGCAACCTTGTGATCCGAATCATCCCAGGGAGATGCGGATTCACGTACCTGACTTTTAATGAAGGTGAATAGGTACCAATAGCATACAAATCACACTTGTACACACAAGCAGAAGTAAAATTCACTTCTACAGAGAAAATTCTGACGGCGGTTCAACCTGCAGTAGCAAAGGAGAGATCTCTAGCGCAGGGTAAACGCATAATGATCGTTACACCTGTACCTGCCTTAGAGGCAGTGACGAAAGCAAGCATTCCCAATGCAAAAGCTTTACATCCGAGATGGATACAATGGGTTAACTCTCTTGCTGCAACAGACGTTGGGTACGTGTTTGACCCCTACTTAAAAACACAAGAATTCCTACAATACGAGTACGAATGTCCTCTGCCGACCGAGATTCTGCCTCTAGAACATTACGGAAGTATAATATATACAGATGGATCAGCACAGGCCGCAATTGGGGGTAAACAAGCTTATAGTGCTGCGTGCGCGATCGTTTAAGGACGCTGGCGCGAAGGTAAATTCAGACCTATGGTCACTAAAACTCAATCACTCGGAGACTGTACAGCTCAGCGAGCTGAACTACAGGCTTTCAAGATGGCGCTTGAAAATACCGATCGCGAATTCCCCACACTAATAGTGTGCGATTCGTATCTCTGCGTTGAATCTTAAAACGGACACTTGCAGAACTGGGTTCGAAATGGTTTCAAAAATTCAAAAGGTGGCACAATCAAGCATACAACGCTTTGGGAACAAATAGTTCTTTTGCAAAAAGAACTACAAAAGACTCATGTGATTCACACACTGCACATTAATAGTGTAACCACCGCTGCTGTAGCGGGTCCGGTGTCCCGGGGTGGCTTAATCTTCGGCCGCCATCTTTGAGTGGTGTTTGGCCAGTAGAGGGGCGGGGATTTCGAGCGGACTAGCGCTCTGTGGGTAGTTGCAGTCAGCCTACATAAAGCTCCCTTGTGAGCGCAGCGGGGGCGCCTCCACAGCGCCGGAGTCACGCCAGAGTCCAGCCCGTCTGCGCCCGTCAGCGTCCCGGAGGCGGACGGGGCTGGACGGTGTTGCAGGTTTTGCTTTGTGGTTTGTATTATTACGGCCTTGCTGTTTTTATTCTATTAAGTATGCTGACGTACTCTTCAGCTGAGCTTATTGCTTTACGCCTCCCTCGAGGAAACTGTTCCTATATTTTCCCTGGTGGTAGGAAACTAAGGAAAGGCTGTCCGTTATGTGCTTGGCGTTTTCCTGCTGCAGCTGCTAACGGGCCTGACACTACATCTGCCCCCTTCCAATGTCTCCTCCTCAATACCAGGTCAGTAAATCGCCATTCCACTGACATTTGGAATTTATTGTATAAGTCAAACATTACGTGTTTGTTTTTGACCGAGACTTGGTTGGGTGACTTTTCTGCTCCAGATCTGGCTAATGCCATCCCCCCGAATTACAACATTCATAGGAGGGATAGAACATCGGGCAGAGGTGGTGGAGTTGCTCTTATCGTGGAAGAGAGTATTTCTTGCTCTACTTTCCCGGTGGAGAATTTGCAGGGATGTGAAGCACTTGGTTTCACCTTACATCTCTCCCCCCTCCAGGCCTGTACTGGGATACTTGTATATAGAACCCCTGGTTCTTTAGGACCTTTTTTTGACGAACTACAGGAAGCACTTGCAGTCCCATGTATCAGATCGGATCACTGTATTCTTCTTGGAGACTTTAATGTCCATATGGACAATAGCTGTGACCCAGGCACTATAAAATTTATTGATACCATGACTTCGTTAGGGTTATCCCCCTTTTTGATAGGCCTTACACATAATAAAGGACATACCTTAGATCAGGTATTTTCTACGAAACCCATTTCGGTCGGCTCCATCCAGCCTGTTCTTTGGTCGGACCATTTTTTAGTTTCTTTTTCTCTCCCTATCACTGCCCTATCTCGGGTGAGAAAAAATGCAGCTACGCGAACTTCACGTCCGTTTCATTTACTTTCTGCGGACATGCTATCCGAGGCTCTCATCTCCTTTCCTTGCCCTCTCTTGGGAAGTTTGGAGGAGAATCTTGTCCACCTACACAATTGGCTTTTAGCAAGATTTGAGTCCTTAATCCCCAAGAAAAGCTCCAAATCCGGAGGGCGTAGGGAGTCAGCCCCTTGGTTCTCCCCTCGGCTGAGGTTACAACGTCAGGAGTGTAAAAGGGCTGAGAGGGCCTGGAGGCGGGCTTACGATTCAATAGAGAAATTGAAATTTCGGGCAGCCATTAAAGCCTATCATCATTCTATCTGGGACGAAAAGAAGGCCTATTTTGAACACCGTATTGATGAGGCTGATAATGTCTGCAAAGAAATTTTTAAAGTGGTCCAGGATTTTATTTCTCCTGTGGTTTGCACCCCTAACCACACTCATACTGATGTGTGGATACAACAACTTGCCACCTTCTTTGTCAATAAGATCACAGCTATCCAGGCCTCTCTCTCCAGTGTGCAATCTGATCCATGCCACCTAACGCTACCATGTCCTGTGGAAGACCATGGCCCTTTCCTCTCTGTATTCCCCTCTATGGATCCTAGTACATCTTTGGAGCTTTTGTCTAGCCTGAAATCCGGCTCTCCATTAGATCCATGTCCGGCTAAATGCTTAGGGAAAGTGGCTTCCGCCATTAACATCTTGGTGAACCCCCTGCTGAATACATCTTTGTCGACAGGGAAGGTGCCTCAGGCCTGGAAGCGAGCCATGATTCTACCGCTGCTCAAAAAACCCACCTTGGACCCCCTGATACATGCTAACTATCCGCCAATCTCCCTGCTCCCTGCGATGGCAAAAGTGGCCGAGCGTTATGTGCACAGGATAATTTCCAGCTTCATCGAAGGAAACGACCTGTTGCACACCTCGCAGTCCGGCTTCCGTACTAATTTTAGCACGGAGTCGGCTCTGCTGGAGGTCACGGACGCCATCAGGGAAGTACTCGATCTGGGGGGAAAGGCCGTGTTAGTCATGCTTGACTTGTCGGCGGCTTTCGACACCGTTCCCCATGATGCCCTCCTTGTAAGACTCTGGGAGTGTGGCCTTCGTGGAACGGTGTGGAACTGGCTAAAATCATTTCTGGCCGACCGCCGACAAACGGTCTGGGCGCCTCCTTTTTCCGCTGATATGGCTCCGCTAGAGGTGGGAGTTCCGCAGGGCTCCATTCTCAGCCCTATGCTGTTTAACATCTTTATGGCCCCTCTGGCGGAAGTCGCGGAATCCTTTGGCGCCCAGATCGTGTCTTATGCCGATGACACCCAACTCCTGTTCACTTGTGACAGGGCTGGGTCATTCGACGGCACAAAGATCAGGGATTGCCTTGGTGCGGTGTTTGAGTGGTTCAGAGGTCATGGCTTGAAATGCAACTCTGACAAGTCAGAGTTGCTTTTTTTCGGTTGCGCACCGGAACTTGACTGGAAATCCTGGTGGCCACTGGATATGTCTCCCCCTGACAAAGTCGCTGTTAAGGCCAAAAATCTGGGGGTGATAGTAGATTGTGACTTATCCTTTGGACCTCACATCTTGTCCACTGTTGGGAAATGCTTCGGCATCTTACGGATGTTGAGGAAATTTCTTCCTCTACTATCACTCAACCACAGGAAGACAGTCGTTCAGGCACTAATCGGGTCGCGACTGGACTACGCAAACGCTCTCTTTGTGGGTCTACCGAAATATCTTATGACCCGTTTGCAAGTGGTCCAAAATTCGGCAGCCCGTGCCATCTTTGGTCTCCCGAGGAGAGCTGGTGCCACTGCCTTACTGAACACCCTTCATTGGCTGCCTATCTCCAAGAGAGTCCTTTTTAAATGCCTGACGGTGGCCTTTAAGGCCCTTCATGGTATTGGCCCCAAATATCTTGGGAAACGTTTTTCCAGGTATGTGCCAAGCAGGACTCTCAGGTCATCGGGTCTGTCCTTGTTGACTGTCCCTGTAATTCGCCGTGCCCGTCAGGGAGGTCGATCTTTCCGCTATCTGACATCCAAGGCATGGAACGAATTACCATTGTCCTTGAGATCGGCCCCTTGTCTCCTTGCTTTCAGAAAGGACCTGAAGACATGGCTTTTTAGGTAACAGTTCCTTTCTCTCTTCCTTTTGCTGTGTGGTTGCTTTTTGCTGTTCCTTTCTTTGCTAAAGCGCCGGGATGCTCCTCTGGAGTTGCCGTGCGCTATAAAAGAATTAAAGTAACATAACATAACATAACATAACAGTCATCAGCGTGATGGCGTTCACGTTGCAAGGAATTCATTGGCTGATGAAGCGGCGAAGGCAGCTGTGCAAACGACTTCCGTAGTTACAATCAAACGCTCTAAAAGAGTAATAGACGGTGAAACGTTACTGGCAGTAAAAGCCTCAATGGAAGGCAGCTATGTAGCGTTACCTCTAAATTATACACTCAGTAATACATACATAATTGATGCAAACTCCTTTCCTTTTGCTCGAATCCCTGGAGTGGGGGACAGAGTAATTCCAAACAGGAATCGGAGAGCTGCTTTGGTACACGAAGCACATATGGGAGAGGGTCTGAGACATCAAGGGATCTTAAAATCTCTAATAGAATTAAAACGGACGGAGGCGAGGCAAGATGGCGGCCATGTAGACGGCCGGGAAGCAGCTCGATCGAGGAGGTGCACTATGAATGGTTGACAATCCCCGTAATCCCCGTAATCCCTCTACCGAACGTTTTGCAATGGCATGGTACCGATAGAACTTTTGAGAATCCGACCCTGTGGCATGCGGAGCAAAAGACGTGAGCTGGAGCTGATCGGGCGCTGAAAAGGTGAAAAAAAAAAAAACGCTGCATGAAACTGACCTGCTGTCAGCCGCTGAAGCGGCTGTTGCTTGATGCACTGCAGGTAATGAGGAGGTTGAGAGGCGGGCCGGCTGCTGGACTGCTGACGGAGGCGGAGGCTGCGGAGCTCGTGGAGTATGCCTTCAGCAGACGAGCGGTGCGGAGCATTTTGGTCAAAACGGAGCTGGCGGCGGAGCAGGAAATCCCGCTCAGCTGAACTACGGCAAGCCGATACGCGATTGTGCTGCCAAGCGAGCTCTGTACAAGGAGAGGCAGAGTTGAAACGATACACCCTGGAGGATCCCCTGGACTTGGAAGTGGAGGAAGTGGAGGAAGATACTAACAGCGGTTGTATCTCAGGCAGTAAGGAGCAGTTTGGGTTGAAAGAGAGGAGGAGGGAAATTATGGCCCCAAAAGTGAACGCCAGCGCTAAAGCTGCAGCTAGGTCCCAATTCTCAAAATCATGTTTTATTTTATTTTGTTTACAGTTCTGGTCCTGAGGAGAATCTCGACATTCACGAGATTCGAAACGCGTCGACCCACGTGGTCTCGGGTCATTGGAGTGAAAGCAACTCTAAGGACATCCATTAAAATCATAGGGGATCTTAGTTTGACCCCGAGTTTACGTTGCTTTAAAGACATTTTTTCACTTAGCTATACTTGGCTTTGTTTTACATCATCGAAAGCCACATTTTGACTTCGAGACCCACCCACCACCCTTTTTGTTTATTTTCCCCTCTTTATTTAATTTCCCATATGAGTATTGTTGTTGTGTGAAAGATGTGCTGCGTGATTGATTTGGCCAAGAGTGTTTCATATGTAAATATTGTGTGATAATCGTGTTGTTTTGCTCTGCCTTTTGTAAATATTGTGTATATATATGTTTTTGTATTCCCATGTACTAAAATTGTGTTCCTGTAAAAATTTATGAGAATTACGAAAAAAGGAATTAAAAAGTATTGTTTGCAATTCATAAAGCAGGTGCCTCTGTGATACATTCAGGTGCACCAGTGTGCAGTCGTTTCTAGCGATTTGTTGACCCTCAGTATTAGCAATTGTTTTTGTTCTTTACAGCAGCTAGGAGGAAGGCAGCAGCCGAGTTAGCAGAATCGTTAATAGACTTAGAGGGCAACAAGAAGAAGAAACAAGGCTCTCCATCTCTTAAAAAACCAGTACAGCAGCAAGGGGCAAGCAAATCAAATTCAGATTCCCAGGGTACTACCCCAATCTCCGATATTTTTCAGAGAGTGAGTAAAAATAAAGACTCCAAGGATATGAAGGGTGATTTAACTCAGACCCAGACGCAGACTGGACAAAGGCTTGATGTGGGGTCCCCTGATGACACAGAAGGGGGTCATATTGAACAACCTAACACTGCTGGAAATATAGAGGGGGAAGAACAGCAGGGGGAGGCTCCTGAAAATGATCCTGCGGGCAATGTCTCAGCAATACCCCTAGTATCAGAAGAGATCCTGGAGGACGATACCGGGGGGAGTCATTGTGGTAAAAAAGAAGCCCCGAGTGAGGCATTCTTCTCTGTATCAGAAGGCGGAGAATGGTCAGAAGATGAGGAGGATAGCCTGGAACAAGAAGGTAGTGATTTAGACTCCGGCAGTGACCTGGAACAAGATGAAGGTAGCCCTCCGAATACAGCGGTGAAAACTGTATTGAGATCGAGAAAGCACAGCCAAAAGAAGGAGCAGCCGCTGTTTAACACTGCCACAGATGGTTTAGGTGGGGAATCTGCGCAAATGTCCCTTCTGGAGGTTATTCACCAGGAGATTTTAGCGCATCGAGAGGAAGCAAGACAGGAGAGCCGTAAGTCTCAGGCAGCAGTCAGAAAAATACAAGGGGCAGTCAGGAAACTGACCAAGGCATGTGTGAACTTGGGAGAACGGGTCACCAATTTGGAAGATAGAGTCGTTTCTACCGAAGCGGATTCAGCGGCCGCTTCTAATAAGGTCGACATGCATGCAAAGCAGCTAATTGATATGCAATGGAAGCTTGAGTCATTGGAAAATAGATCGCGGCAAAACAACCTACGTATTCTGGGAATCCCTGAAGGGTCAGAGGGCACAGATATGAAATCATTTGTTGTAAAACTTTTTGAACATGCCTTTATGGACTTAGAAGACTGGGATTTTGACAGGGAGGTTCAGAGAGCACATCGTATCCCTGCTAATATCCAGAAGAACCTGAAACAGAATGATAAGCCTAGAGCGATCTTAATTTTTTTGGGTAACTTCAATCTGAGGCAAGCTATCTCTGAGAGGGCGAGACCGGATAAACAAAAGGCAGTTGATGGTCATACGTTTTTTGTCCGCCCTGACTTTTGTCATATTACGGTTGAGAGACGGTGGAGATTGCGGCAGCTGATTAAACCGTTTCAGGACAAGGGCATGCAGGCGTATCTGATTAACCCCGCTCAGCTGAAAATAATCAAAGATGGAAAAACACTCTATTTTTCTTCTGAGATCAAGGCAAAAGAATTTCTCATGTCATAGGTAGTCTAGGAATTCTGCAAAGTGGCTAAATGGTCAAAGTATGTTTAAAACACTAGTCTTATCCATCTGTGAGTTCATTATATTGGTTATTGTGGTAATTGGTGTTTTGAAGTGAAACGTATAAGGTAGGGGGTCACAAAAACTAAAATCTAAAAATAATTTTTTTTTTAAAAAGAGAAAGGGGAAAATTGGGCACAGGTCTTCCTCCTCGATCTGAGCTGTACACCATCATGTGCACAGACCATCGGTCTGAGCGCCTCCAGGCTAGGGGGGGTGAAGGCTAGCTCCAGGCTGGAGCTGGGTATGGGGAGGGAGAGAGTGCAGAGGGAGGGAGGGGTGGGGGAGGAGGGGGAAGGGGGGAGAAAACCTTGAAAAATCAGGAGATGGAAAGGATATGGTTTCGGACGGATATCAGATACATGGTGAAATGTCAATTTAGGAAATGCAAATACTATAACAATGTCAGACATTAGGATATGTACTATTAATGCAGGGGGGTTAAATGATTGGAAGAAAAGGCAGAGATTGAGTTATTTGGTTAGATCTAATAATATAGATATAGTTTGTATTCAGGAAACCCATATTCCCTGGAATAAAAGAAAGTTGTTGGAGATATCTGGGTATACCCTGATTGGATGTTCATCGCAATCATCAATGATCAGAGGGGTGGCTATTTTAGCTAAAAGCAATCTGTGTGGGGTGAAGCGTAGTAAAACTGATGGCTCTGGCCGATGGGTATTAGTTGAAATGAATCTGGGTTTCACGCTTTGTACAATATACGGTCCAAACGAGGATGATCCTATGGTATATGACAAGTTAGAAGAAGAGTTGGCGAACTGGACTAACCCGATGATAGTATGCGGCGATATGAATATCTCCCCAGATTGGCAGCGGGGGAGTGACTATACAGGTCGTAAACGTAAAGTCAATAGGGCTTTAAGTTCCTTGATCCAGTCTCACGGTTTGGGGGAGGTATGGGGAGAAAAAGTTCCCGGTGACCGTGGCTATACATATTTCTCCCATCCGGCACAGAAATATTCTAAGCTGGATTACTTCTTTGTCACAGCGGGGGAAATCGATAAGGTTAATATCGTCAAATTACCAAGAATAATATCTGACCATAACCCCCTAATCTTGACGTATAAAGTCCCTAAGGTACAGAGAAAAACATCTAGATGGACCTTTGAAAGGAAATTATTAAATGACGAAAGGTTTGTAATACACATTAAAAAGTGGGCAAAGGAGTTCTTCGACTGCAATAGATATAGTGCTTCCAGAAATGGAGTTTGGGAATCCTTCAAAGCTGCATTAAGGGGGGAGACGATCAGTTACGCAGCAAAATTAAGGAAAGAGGATAAAAGCAAGGTAGGGAAACTCATTTCAGATCTAGCAGAAATAGAGAGGTGTCATATTGAGGAAATAGCCTCAGGCAAGGATAGTGGGGAGACGGTTAGTAACATGGTTCGGGTTAAGGGTGAAATCTTAAAAATAATTACACAAAAGGAGATATCTGCATATCAAACACAAAGAGTAAGGAGATATGAGACTGGAGAACAAGCCGGTAGAGCTTTAGCGCTCCGCATCAGGCAAGAATCAAACCGTAATAGAATTGGGAAGATCAAATATAATGGGAGTGAATATACAGACCCAAAATCCATAATGGATGTGTTCCAAGACTTTTATCAAAAATTATATGATCAAGAGCCAGGGGTAGTACCATTTATACAAGATCAGTCTCCGTTAACCCCAATGCTGGAAGAGGATGACAGGGCTCGTTTAGAATTGGATATAACTTCAGAGGAGATAAAAATCGCTTTGAATGAACTGGCAGCGGGTAAAGCGGCGGGCCCAGACGGTCTACCAATAGAGGTATACAGGGTGTTGGAGGATGAAATCCTCCCCTTGCTTGAAGATCTTTTTAATGGAATAATATGGTCAGGTATTATCCCAGACACATGGAAACAGACCAATATCGTTATATTTCATAAAAAGGGTAAACCAGAGGAGAACCCAGGATCTTACCGTCCGATATCGTTAATAAACACAGATGCTAAACTATACTCTAAAGTTTGGGCAAAAAGGTTAGGACGGATTATTAGCCAACTCGTTTCACCATGGCAGCATGGATTTGTTCCAGGGAGAGGTACCACGGAACATATAGCAAGGGCAATTTCACTATTCGATGCAGTCACTGCTACGGGTGGAGATATGGCTATGATCCTTTTGGATGCCGAGAAGGCTTTTGACCGTGTGGTCTGGGACTTTATGTGGGAGGTATTGGTCAGAAGGGGTTTCGGAGAAAAATGCAGGAAAGCCATCAAAGCAATTTACATGGATCCAGTTGCTAGAATCACTACAATGGGTTTTCAATCAGATGAGGTAGTGATTAGAAGAGGCACCCGTCAGGGGTGTCCTTGTTCACCCATACTTTTTTCATTGTACATTGATCCGCTAATTAGGAAGATTCTTGCTTCTGATAAAATATCCCCTGTGGTATCTTATGGTCATACCACCAAACTATTGGCCTATGCGGACGACCTGGCAATCGTCACTACTAACCCGCAAAGTGGCAATGCAGGAATTAAGCAGTTTGGCTCAGGAGTTTGGGAAATATTCACGGTACAAACTCAATACAGAAAAAACTATAATAATCTGTTCTAGGAACATTCAGAAAAGAGATCAAAGGTATGTGGACTCCGCGGTCTATCTAGGAGTAAAAATTAACTCAAATGTAGGAAAAATCACTCAGGATAATTATGGGCCTTTATTAGCTACAATTGACAAAGAATTGAGAAGGATCGATGTACTACATTTGTCTCTAATCGGGAGGGTAAATGTTTTGAAAATGTCAATGTTCCCAAAGTTGTTGTATTTATTTCGTGCCATACCGCTTTTAATTGATGAAGGCTTGATGAAAAAGATGGAGGCAGTGTTCTCACAATTTTTATGGCAATATGGCAAAGTTAGAAGATCGTTAGCTCGACTTTCTATACCGTTAGAAGGAGGTGGATTATCTGCACCTAACTTACGGTTATACCATTGGGTTTGCTTATTGTTACGTATGAACCATTTATTGTATTATGATGTTCCTGAAGCACTGCATGGTACCCACAGAATCCCCACAATCTATGAACTAGTAATGGGTGAAAAGGCTAGGGGGATTCTAACACGTGAAATTAATGTTTTGTATTTTAAGAGGAGTAAAAGTAAAGTGTTGCTGTCTGCATGGGGGGCATGGAAGGCGGTGTTGAAATTTCTTAAGATCCCTAAGATTAATGGTACAATAGATCTTTGGAATTCAAGCCCATTTCTACATCTTGGACAAAACAGGAATAGTAGTCTCTGGAAGAGTTTGGGCATTAGATGCTTAAGGGATGTTATGTGTAGAGATGATCTCTTAGGGTTTGAGGCCTTGCAACAAAAATTCAGTATCCCCTCGAATCACTGGCTGCTATACAAACAGCTAGAACAATCAGTGAAGGCATTAAGACCAAGGGTTTTTATTCAGGAGATAAATCCACTTGTACATTATATAATGAGTGGGGGTAAAAAGATTAAAATAGGCTATAATCATCTTTTACAGGGATTGGAAGAGGATATCGGACAAATAGAAAATGCCTGGGCTGTAAGATTAGGAGATCCTGACATTGATGTGGATTATGCTCTGGCATTAAACAGGAAAGTATTAAGAGCGACCAATCTGAAGGCACAACATTATAAGATGATTTTTAATCTTTATTACACCCCTGCTAAGTTGTTTCAATGGGGTAAAAGGGATACAGATAGTTGTCCACGGTGTAACCAAGGTCCGGCAGATCTAATGCATATGTTCTACTCATGCCAGAATCTCAAGCCCGTTTTGAAAGAAATGGAGAAGTTTCTATCGGGGCTGCTAGAGTGTCAAATTTCTCTATCCCCAACTACTGTTTTGATTGGCAGGGATGAAAATCTTAAAGTTGAACAGGAAGTCGAAGCTTTTATCTTTCTGTGTGTCGCTGTTTTTAGAATTTTAATTGCGGTGGCTTGGAAAGATCCGATAGCTCCCACATTCCAGATGTGGCTTACAAGGTTGCTAGGGACCCATAATATTGAAGAATGTCTATATAATTTTAAGGGTAAGAAGATGAAAGAATATGGTAAAAAGATATGGGCTCCGCTAAGTAACTGGAGGAAAATAAGATGATTGATTATAAGTGTCCCTATATTACCTATTATGCTTTGTAAGGCAATGTCTTCCTATGATGTCAATCTTTTTTTTTTTTTTTTTTTTTTTTAAGTCGTTTGGATTCTGTTCTGCAATGTTGCTGTGAAAGAATTATTCCTTTTATCTGCGAATTTGTTTTAATCCTGATGTCTAAATTTTTGATATGTTTTTACCAGCTGATATATGTAATCTGTAATATGTATGTGTTTTCTTATTCTGATCCAAAAAAAAAAATAAAATAATAATAATCTTAAAACGGACTTTAGCAGAACTGGGTTCGAAATGGTTTCAAAAATTCAAAAGGTGGCACAATCAAGCATACAACGCTTTGGGAACAAATAGTTCTTTTGCAAAAAGAACTACAAAAGACTCATGTGATTCACACACTGAGTCATCAGCGTGATGGCGTTCACGTTGCAAGGAATTCATTGGCTGATGAAGCGGCGAAGGCAGCTGTGCAAACGGCTTCCGTAGTTACAATCAAACGCTCTAAAAGAGTAATAGACGGTGAAACGTTACTGGCAGTAAAAGCCTCAATGGAAGGCAGCTATGTAGCGTTACCTCTAAATTATACACTCGGTAATACATACATAATTGATGCAAACTCCTTTCCTTTTGCTCGAATCCCTGGAGTGGGGGACAGAGTAATTCCAAACAGGAATCGGAGAGCTGCTTTGGTACACGAAGCACATATGGGAGAGGGTCTGAGACATCAAGGGATCTTAAAATCTCTAATAGAATTAGAACAGATGTACTGGTGGCCGGGAATGAGCGTTGATGTGTACAATTTCGCAATTTATTACCCTAATTGCAACAGAGACCGCAGCAGCGAAACCACCAGATACCTGACTACATTGTAGCCAGCCCAGATCAGATACCATTGCTAGACAGCATTAGACTATCTACACGCAAACGTTATATTGAACGGATGCGGTCCCACAACTACTAGGACAAGATTTATTTGGATGTGACACCAGAACTGTTATAAAGGATTTGCAAGTCTTTATCGGCACATACGCAATCGGCACGCTACACTCTGACCAGGGTGCTGCGTTTAGCTCTCAAGCTTACAAGGAGGCCATGGCTAGTTTGGGCATTGCATTGCGGTATTCTAGTCCCTTCCATCCTGAGGGTGATGCAGTAGTGGAAAGAAAAAACCGTGACATAAACCAATCCATAACAGCTACGGTCTTAGATTCGGGTGATGGGTGGGTCAAACATCTAATAAGTGTCCAACGTAGTCTTAATAATCTGCCAAGAAATTCTCTGGGTGGAATCACTCCATATGAATTACTGTTTGGTACTAGAATGATAATCGAAGACTTCGATTGTCAAACTTCAGTGGTGGAACAAAAACCCTTTGATGTCAAAGATCGTTTGGCTGTTTTACAGGACTTGAACAAAAGAAGAAAAAGTCTAAGTAACGCAACACAAAAGCCAACATCCACTGAAGAAAAACCACCTGTCCCAGCAAGACCTGTCTGGATTCCAAAGATTGGGGATCTAGTCAGAGAGAAGATCGCGGTGAAGAAGGAATTTGGTCCTTCTTACAGAAAAGCAGTACCTGTCTTGGCAATCCAAGGAACAAGATCAGTAGTACTACCGCCCCTTGCTGGTAAAAGAGAGAACAGAGTTGTATCAATCGACCTGGTCAAACCACAACATGTGGCCAATAATAAGTAGTAGGCCCAGTGGACTCCCAAGATGTAGTAGAAGACCAAATCTCGCTACTATCCAAAATATTCAAACTGAAAACTTATCACCTTTGATAAACCTGCAGTGAGAAAAGAGGGACTATGCAACAAAGCCATGGAACTCGTGCCCCTTCAGACCCAAATAACAGTTTGTCAAGAAACACCTGTCTACAATGATGTAGCGTCTGACTATACAAATATGACAAAGGAAGAAGCAGCTCCAAAGATTAATAACAATCCTGATGCAATTCCAACAATTGACAGAACTGCCTCTGGCTATTTCATCAACTTTGATAAATTTTCTGAGGATCCCAGTGAACCCGAAGATACGTCAGCAAATAAAACTTTCAAAGTAAAAATAAAAGAACTCTTTCATCAACTTGAGAAAAAATATATCTGGTTTCACCATGGATTGAATTTGGATTGTGTTAGGTGTACTTTTCCTCCTTCTCTGGCTCATTCTGGTCTTGAGCTTGGGAAAAATGATAGATGGAAAATATAATACAATGGACACAGCAAGTCAGAAAATCAACTTGGTCCTGAAACTTTATAAATCTTCCCATTGTGAAAGAAGAGATCTGTCATGAGTGAACATAACAGCAGTTCCTATACCTGGTGGTATAGCATGGGACAGAACTGAGTAAGACATCTATGGCCCGGTAGAGCTTCTGAAGATTCCGCACCAGTTCAAGATCTCTTTAGGTGACTTTGTATCACCAAACACATTTTCTGATAATTGGGACTTTGAGACTATTAATAATATGATGTCAGATTTAGAGATGTCAGCTAAATGTACTAAACATGAATACTTACAAGGTTCATCAGATTATGAACAAATGTATTGTTTTAATCATTAAGGTCACCATTATTTGCATAAATCTGCAAGCCCTAGGAATGTTTACACATATAATCAATGGGAACATTGTCCAACGACGCCAAAGGGCAGCTCAAAAACGTTCTATGAAAAGTTTCCATACTTCACAGGGTTTAATGTTATAAATGCAGAAACGTTTTATTTAAAAAATGAAAATAAGACAGGAATGAAAACAATGTTGACCAATACTAAACAAATTTATTCTGCAAACTTTTATGCTCAGCTGTCTACATTAGGTTTTGACTTTTGGAAAGGCAGCATCGAGACAAAAACTGTCTGGGGCACAAAAGACTGGCAGGTGCAAGGTTTAGAAGCCCTGTTCAGAGCCTGCATTATACCAGAACAAATGAAGTTTTTAAATTACGCTGTTCAACAAACTTCTTGTCTTGGCCTAGCTAAGATAAAAGATTTAAATAAACCGTCTATACCTAAACCCACATCTGACAGTGATGATACTACAGAAGAAGAGGTAGACGTACCCTATATTTTAAAACAGAACAGAACTGATCCTGATTGGAAAAAATGGTTAACCTGGCCCACAGACACTAACAACTGTCATGATAGATTACTGAACAAAACACAAGGGTTCACAGTGAATAGACCAGATCCAAGATACTCCCAGAGACAACATCCAGGGATAGTAACTACTTATAGTGTAGGAAAGCTATGCCTTGAGCGGCTACAGAAATCTACACTTCCAGAAATGAAACAACACTTATCTTTACTTAAAGAAGGCAATGATTTGTGAGATTTCTTAATGGGGCCTCGCAAACCACGTCAAAAACGTTTCATATACGCCGGTATATACGCTGCGTACAACGAAGCTTGGAAAATAACGCAAATGGAAACTGTAGAAAGAATATGAGAAATTGATCGTATTAATTTAGAGAAATCTCTCTCTGTAGTGGACAATGGGTTAATGACTCTGTCCTCCAGAATATATTCTTAGGACAGCATTGTATCATCTGCAATTGACATAATAGAGCAGGACTTGCTAATGTTACAACATGGCCAGTCTCAATTACGTTCTATAATGCAGCTGGGCTGGACGTTGCAAAATCTGCGTTCAGGCTACGTGCCATGGCGTCTAATCAACACCACGTCATTGTTTTCTGTATTTAACCTTCCAGATAAAAAAATATCTTTGGCACAAAAAGGAGCAGATTATACGGTGCTGAGCATTGAAAAACTGGAAAGATTACCATTAACAGTTTGAATGGATAATACATGGCACCATTACGATACCAGTGACGATTTTCCAGTTTGAGTATTTTCTACAGCATATACCAGCGGCCCTGTATGAAAGGTTGGGTAAAGAATACATTAAGTCGACCTGGACTTTACCTTACACACACAAATGTTGGAATAAGGGAAAAGAGGAATCCCTTAGTGGTACAAATTGTAAGAACTCACTAAGCGGTACACTTTTGTGCCAAGGTATTAATTTACACGGAGCTTGCGACGGTTCTGCAAATAACCTCTCATGCCACCTGCACGGTACTCCCTCCACAGTGATAGAACCAATTTTCAGGCAGCTATTCAATGGCAGCTATGTTATACTCAATGACCACACCTGTTGTGGCATGTTGCCAGGAAATACTTATCTCGTTAGTGTGTCATCCAGGGTCACTTGTTGTATGCAAGTATTATATCCAAAGAGAAAGACAGGGAGACGGAATTATGACCTTCACTGAATATCTCTTCTATACAAATTGATACTTTAAGCAGAATGAAAGTCATTCTTTTACAAAAAAATGTGCCACTGACCTCGTCTAGAGAAACGTCTGATCTGCAAGTTGCAAGGACTTCGGCAGAGATACATGCATTATTATCAACAAACTACCCAGTACATTTTGCAGAAATGTTAAGTCAAATCTTAAACATGTCCGATACCAGCGGCATCGCACATGTATTTAAGACAATTTTTTCGGGACTGTTAACACCATTTGAAGCAGTCCTCTGCATTTTCCAAACTTTGTGCACTCTGTGTTCGGCGGCCTGCCTCTCATCTTGGGACTCGTAGCAGGAATTCTATTTTTATTCCTTCTGCTCCGATATGGCAAGTCCAGTCACTGATGATACCCAGACTACAATGGAAGGAACGCTCCTTTTCATGAGGTATCGTGAGAGAATTACACAGATTCTTGGCTTGGCTCGTTTAAGAGATCTGAACACAACCTGGTTTCTATCGTTCAGACCAATCTGGCAAGATTGCATCTTACCTGTTCTACGATGCCTGCTTTGCGGAGAAGAATGCGTGTTGGACATTTGTCTTACACTTCCATCAGTCCTGCCATCGGATGTTGACGCCTTGCTAGGTCCGGTAACGACTCATTCATCGTGTTGCCCCCAACGGCTGCCAATTCTGATGATGGCATTCATTGAGGTCTCACCGGCAAGTCTAACTGAGGGTGAGATACGAGAAACTGCAAGCACACAGGTACCGCTTATTGCAGACATTGCTAATGCATCAAACGCTGATGGCAATGATCCTCATCTATGCACATTTGATTTGTTAACTGAAGTGGTTCCACTTTTACCTACTATGGTGGACGGTTTCTTTGCCAGCCTAAACGATCTGATGTTTTCTCCTGACACCGAGAATAGCTTTTGATTCATGCACACAGCGTTCCCTGAACTCTGAAATTCAGCCTTCATTGTTTAAAAACAAACCATCTAACTTGAGAACTTTTCTGCGATAAAAATTCGAACTTTTTCCAAAATGGAACTTTTGGCACAGAGTAATCTGCTTAAAGAAGAACTATTCTTAGAGAACAAGATTTCTTTTGAAAACTTCCTGAAATGACAATATTTGACCTGATCATCATGAACTAAATATTGTGCTATAGGACGCTCTTGAAATAAAAATTCTGTAAACTTCAGAGACATTGTATGAATGTAATTTTATACTTTATAAATGTATAAATGACAGAATGAATTCCCCACACTAGGCTTCATGTCTGTAGAGAACGGTTTGTATATACAAGTCTATGCTCATTATACTTCAAGCAAGCCCTCGCAAATGCAAATTGTATTTTGTATTTTGGGTGGGATTGTAAACACTAGCTTTAGATAGGTTCAGTGCTTATACGTTTAGTTTTTTTTAACTTAAAATCGTGGAGTGGGTGTTGTAAATGAATCTCGGACCCTAGTGTAAATTTTCCCGATTCATGCCCTTGTGTAGGTATAGATTATCCGATCCTTATATAGGCATAGAAATTATTACCATATTTAGACTGAGCCTATGCAGCCCAAATACGGCATGGCTACTTCCACTATATTCCAAGAATCAGCAACGATTTCTTAGAAAACCCGGCCTTCAGCAGCTAGGGACATCCCCTTGCCTGAATACTAATTTATCTAGGAAATCATGGAGTTTTCGAAGAACTGAGTCTTTGATGACGTTATTAAGTCCAATCACACGTCAAACTCGGCACCTTCAAACCTTCAAAGTATAAATATGCCTAGATGTGCCCAGACAAACACACGGTGGTTTGGAGCAGATCGACTAACTACTTGCCCGACGCCCTGCAGCAGCAAGTGCCGAAGGAAGCCGACCCTCCAGCTGACGCACTGAGAGACTCTGTCTTTTCTCCTGCCTAGAAATCCAGCTCCAGTGTTTCCAGGCTACCCTTGCGGGTTACTGGGAAATCGAGTCCTGAGAGAGAGATACAAGACCTCTTTAATTCTAAACCAAGGTACGGAGCTGATGAGACCCTTAGAGAATTCTTGATTAGATTCTTGGCAGAAAATACTAAACTTAAACTACTCCTCACTTACTTCTTCCCTTGTGCTAGGCTTAGGTCAGGTACACCGGGGTAGGCATATTTTAGAAGCACCAGTTGAGTACTTTTAGCCATCATTTTAACACTGTATGTATTTTATCCGTTTTAAGGCAATTTATGGCTTAAAAACCATATCATGCTTTTACAGTACTACTTTATAATACTGTTCGTATTATATACTCTGTACTTTATTACCAATATTACGATTGTAGCAGTACATTTCTTATGCTTGAGAAAGAAGACTGTTCAATAAATACTTTTATTGAAAGCGCCCGTCTCTCTATTTTCTCAGCACCTCTGGTGAAACAAAGCATGCACGATTGACTGAGTGAAATAGCTATCTATTGTTTCCGCGACTCTAGAGATTGATTTCTTATTCTTGGGAAACAAAGTTGTCATGTTTATGCGGTTTGCAGAAACTAATCCCTTCTTGTGAATTCGAGAAAGTTTCTTGTGACCTCTGAGCTAGCTGGCACTCACAATTAAGTCTAATATATACGTTAGAGACCTAGTTGACTTCAGTCCTACGTCTAAACTATAGTATATGTTATTCCAATGCGCAGAGCCTCTTGGGAATATAGGAACTACACTACAAGATCAATTAACTGCTATAGGTCAGCTATATCGGCAGGTCATGCCATCTTATTTATTTTTTATTTTTTATTTATTTAACTAAGGCGCACAGCTACCCACAGTGGGTTTCCCGGCGCCAAGGGACAGATTAATAGAAGAAAAGAGAACAAACATAAATCATTGCCGGAAGAGCCATGTCTTGAGTCCTTTACGGAAGCGAAGATATGTGGTTTCAGTTTTCAGTGCAGTGGGCAGGGTATTCCAAAACTTAGGGCCTAAGTGGGAGAACGAGCGGCCGCCCATTTTCACCAGCCTAAATCTAGGAATTACAAAATAACCTTTACATGAGGATCTGAGAGGACGAGTAGGGTGATAAGCTTGGATAAGTTCCTGTAGGTGTACGGGAGCCGTGCCTTGTTTGATCTTGAATATATAGCAGAGGGCCTTCAACTTAATTCTGCTGGCGATCCTGAGCCAGTGGAGGTCAAGAAGTGACTGAGTACTGGAGACTATCTGCGGAACATGGCATAAGAGTCGTGCGGACGCATTCTGCACAACCTGAAGCTTTCTAAGAGTTTCTTGATCAGCTCCTAAATAAAGAACTTTACCGTAGTCCAGGCGTGAAACAACTAAGGCCTCGACAACCGTCCTTTGTGTGGAAACAGGTAACATCCAAAGAATTTTGTGGAGCCATCTTAAGATAGTAAAACAAGTGGAGGCCACTTTTACTACTTGCTGCTGCATAGAGAGATTCTCATCAATGAGAAATCCAAGGTTGCGAACCTGGGCAAAAGGTTGGGGAAAAGAACCCATTTCTTTAGGCCAAAGAAAATCCATAATTTGTAGAATAATGAAAAGTATTAGCCTTAAAGGACCCCTTAAACCTAAATATAGAACACTTTGGGATGTCAAATTATTGCTTGACTTTTTCTCTAATTGGGCCGATAACAAATTCCTAGAAAATAAAAACCTGTCAATTAAACTAGCATTGCTCCTATGCCTAATATCCTGCAGGAGAGTATCAGACGTTAAAGCACTGGAAATAACTAATAGAACTAATGACGCCTTTGGTGTCAGAGTTGAAATTATCAAAAGAACCAAAACGATGTCAGACACGATCTTCTATGCAAGATTTGATGCATGCAACAAATTGTGTGTGGTAGATTGTATGAAAGAATATGATGAAAGAACGAGTGCTCATCGTATCATTGGTGTCAACCAACTACTTATATCATTTGTTAAACCCTTCAAACCCATGTCCTCTACTTCTATCGTTAGATGGGCTAAACTGGGAATGCAATTAGCTGGAATAGACCGTAAAAGATTCCAATTACACTCTTTAAGAGGCGCTATGGCTAGCCAATCTTTTTGGAAAGGGGGTAAATTAGACAATATTCTTAAAGCGGCTGATTGGTCCAGTTCCTACACCTTTGCAAAACACTATTGTAAACCTATTGAACACATGTCTGACGTAGTTCTACGTGACTACCAACATGCATAATGGTAGCCTTCGGTCTTGTAATGAAATGATGATTCTCCTAATAATATGACCAGTGTGAGAAGTTAGCCTGGCATATGATGTCCACTATTCTAGTGGGCACCTTGCACCAGTCTACACGACCATTATTGATGGTGGTTGTAAAGTCAACCTTATAGACAAGCTATCCTAGTGGTAGCACAGACCAGCAGTCATAGGCTAAGACTTCAGAGAGCATGTGAAGCAAGCTGGTTTACCAATTATAATCCCTTGAATACCAAATGAAAGGACACCACACAAGATATATATAAAATATATATGTATTTATTTCTAAAACAACCCCTCTGCACTCTTTATGAGGTCAGAGATCGAAGTACATAACAATTTACTCAATTAGCATACGATAAGTTGCACAAATACAGTTATGCCCTAGGGGCCTCACAAACCGTATACTAAGTAAGTGGTATAAAAACCACTACAGAAATAGTGAGTAGGCCTAGGGCCTAGGGAATCGCAGGGGCTACACTAAACAACCAAAGGTTAGGAAGTAGGAGACCCACGGGAGACGCGTGCAGTGTCTAAACACAGTCGTGAGTTACCATTCACTTATAATGGAGAACGAAGATGTTACTAAGTTACTGTTTAAGGGCACTTCCGGATGGACTACGACAAAACCCCTTTAGACTAGGACACTTCGAGAGTCAAGACCCACGGGAGCACCGGAGTACTCGTGTTACCTCACCCAGGGAAGCCGGGTGCATAGGTGCCTTTTGGTGTTGGGTTTCGTGGATGCTTTCAATGGAGACCTGCAAAGAAGTGCTGCAGGCGGCCAGAGGAAGAGTGTCCAGGTGGATCCAAGGGAGGATCGAGGAACTGAAGAACCTGAAAGCAGAGGGGACAGAGTCTGGGTCACTAGCCAGTGACCAGGAAGGAACCAGGAAGGAACCAGGTGATGTCGCGATGATCTCAGGTGAAGAGGTGAAGCTTGTCTCTGCAGCCACGAGGACCAGGAGGCGTCGACAACAACCAGGAGCTGGATTCAAGCTGTGCCACAAAGGATCTAGTTGACTGCAGTGTCGGTATCTGGATTGGACCCAACAAGCCTTGGCAAACGCAATCCACACAGGAAGTGAAGATGGGCTTCGTGTCAGACCAGCAAGGTCTGGGGAGCTTCTCCTTTGCAGGGAAGCTGGAGCAAGCCTGGAGAAACCAGGAAAGCAGTTTGGTTTTAAGGGTTTGTCTTCAGGGGGTTCACTAGCCAGCGGGCTAGCAACCAGGAAGATGCGTTGAGCTAAAATGCAAGAGCATGCCCCACGTGGCACTCATGTAGTGTGGAGGGCTGAGCTTCGGTGCAAATGGCGCTCCGGTCTGGGGCGTCTCGTATCGCCAATGCACAACTGCGAGTGTACCTCGGTACTTGAGCTGTTAGCAAAATGCAGGATGTCCAGGGTGTCCCGTCCCACGTCTGTCGTGTCCGCCACGGGTCTCAGCTTTGCTGTGGATGTGGGTCGGAGTCAGAGAAGTCTGAAAGTCCAGTTCCTGTGTCGCTGAGTCTTCGGGTTCCGGCGGGAGCGTCGACAAAGCAGACTGGAAAGTTACTGGTGGTGCCTGTTTGCACAGGGTGCTTAAAAAGTAAACAAGGGGCTGAGGACCACGGGTATCAATCATGACTTCAAAGAACAACGGTCCTTAGCAATTTTAGAGAAATAAACAGACAATCATATATAGACCACGATGGGATACTATATAGTTACCATGTCCAGCCGGACAGGGATTTTTATTTTAGTATTAGATCATAGATTATAATCAGGGGTTTTAAAACAACAGCAGTTGTAGTAGGGCACAGTCCTGTACCATACTGAGGGAGGGAATAAAGGGGGGAAAAAGGTGACAAACAATTATGGGATTTACAGGCAAAGACTGAGCATAAAGGTTACTTTTTAGATCAGTATCTCAAGTATACCCAAAGTGGAAAAACACAACAAAATGTACACAATGGTAAATTGTGAGACCACTAGAGAAGGTCAACGTTTCGATCCCGTGCTCAAATTAAATTGGGATCATCATCAGGGTTACAAAATAAATTATGCCTGGTTTAAACATTTGGAGCCTCGGGGGTGAGGCAACGACTGGCGTTTGGGCATGGAGGGCCAGGTAGCTTCTCCGGAATAGCCGCAGTGGAGCGATGTATGGTGAAACAATATTCTGGTAACAGCCTCGGTAGCTGTTCAAGCATGCTGGGTTATCCCTAAGGTCCTGGTTTGGCGGTCTGTGTTAAAGAGCCACAGTTGGTCGGGGCAAGGAAACTATGTTCTGGCAAATGCCTCGATAACTGTTGAAGCACCCGGGAGTGTCTGGGAGTATCATCGCTACTTCTACCAGCACACAAGCGGCTCTTTAACACAGACCGCAGCACGTAGGACTCGGATGACTGTTTATTTCTCTAAAATTGCTAAGGACTGTTTGCACAGGGTGGTCACTCCTTGACCACAAGGGAGATGTCTTCAGTCTTCTAGTCGAAATAGAACGTCGAAGGTCCAAGAGTTCTGTATCAAAGTTTCGTTCCAGGATAATCTAAAGTCCTGGGGACACAGCTCCAATTTTTATACTGATTTTAGGCGCTGGATTACCTGCTAGGTCCCTTCTATGGGTGGACCTGGGAAGGGGGTGATTACACCCCTTTCCCTTTGTTCAGTTTCGTGCCAGAGCGGGGCTGGAGTGCCCCAGCAACTGGTTTGAACCGGGCTATGCATGGAGCACCTTGTGTGCCCCAGGTAGTGTCTCAAAAAGCATCTGCTGATTCAGCCCTCCCTGTCCCAATACACATCTGCCTGTCTGGGGAGGTGCTGGCACCTCCCTGGACAGGGAACCTATTGTCCAGGCCTCCCCTGCTGGAGTTTCGTCCAGCAGCAGGCGGTCAGACTTGTGTTTGTGGCAGCAGCATCCATTTTGTGATGCTGGGGTTCTGTTTAACTTTAACCGGGTAAAGCAGTAACGAACATGTCTTTTCCCTCTAGAAGGGTGGAATGCTCCCCCTGCCACCAGAATTGGCGGGGGGGAGTAGTATTCCAAAGTGTGTGCCACCTTACACGACATGATTTGATAAAGCCAAACCAAAGTTAGCATTAACGGCGAGGATTATAATGCTCTTAAGAGTATATGGTATTGCTATATCATAGAACAGCTATAAAGAGATGGTTCCGAAAGCTGCAGAGCGGCTCAGCTCATACCAGGGCACCCTCTCACATAAAACCAAGCACTCTGCCTCCAGGATTGTCGAGGCCTACCATAGGAGTGACTTATAGGTGCATATGTGTCCACATGTAGAGGTAGATATAGGTATACTATATCTAAGTAAGGGGTGATTACACCACCTTACCCAAGCTGAGTGATTTGCCTGTGGTGTCAATTTGGATGGCTAGCCAGGGGTGGCATAATACATGCTTCAGCCCCTGGTAGGCCTTGGATGCACCTATGCACTGGGTACCTATGGTACACTATACAGGGGCTCACAAAGGTGACCCAATACCCAATCAGGTATGTACCTAAAGTACATGGTATCAATTTAGAGAGAGAACAGCTGGGCTGGGGGTCTGATTAGCAGGCCCACAGCCACACTAAAGTCGGAAACCAGAAAATCACAGCAAGAAGGGGGGGTGACCATAGGAAGCAGACCCTACTCTCCTACAGACCAACCCCCCTAAATGTAGGGACATTAAACTAACCTTGACCAGTTGAGTCTTCATGTTCTAAGTGGAAATATCTGGAGAGTCCATCTGCATTGGCATGGTCAGTCCCAGGTCTATGTTCCACTGTAAAGTCCATCCTCTGTAGAGAAATGGACCACCTAAGCAGTTTGGGATTTTCACCCTTCATCTGATTTAGCCAAAAGAGGTGCTTATGGTGTGTCTGAATCTTGAAGTGAGTACCAAACAAGTATGGCCTCAGCTTCTTCAGGGACCAAACCACAGCAAAGGCCTCCCTCTCAATAGCTGACCAACGTTTCTCTCTAGGGGTCAGCCTTCTGCTAATAAAAGCTATTGGCTGGTCTTGACCATCTTTATTCAGTTGTGAAAGAACAGCACCCACAGGTCCCACACCCAATTCAGTAGCATCTGTTTGAACAATGAATTCCTTGGAGTAGTCTGGACTTTGCAGAATAGGAGCAGTGTACATGGCCTGCTTCAGGCCATCAAATGCCTTTTGACAGCTTACTGTCCACTGAACTTTCTTTGGCATTTTCTTTGAAGTTAAGTGATTGAGATGTGTCACAATGGACCCACAACTTTTGACAAACTTCCTGTAGTACTCAGTCAGGCCCAAGAAGGCTCTGACCTGTGTCTGGGTGGTGGGAGCAGTCCAGTCCTTTATGGTCTGGATCTTGCTCTCCAATGGTTGAACCTGACCTCCACCTACTAGGTGACCCAGGTATACAACCTTGCTCTGCCCTATCTGGCACTTGGTAGCCTTGATAGTTAGGCCTGCCTTCTGCAGGGCCTCCAAAACATTCTTCAGGTGGATCAGGTGATCTTCCCAAGTGGAGCTAAAGACAGCAATATCATCAAGATAAGCTGCACAGTAGTCATCCAGACCTGAGTGGACTTGGTTCACCAACCTTTGGAATGTGGCATGTGCATTCTTCAGACCAAAGGGCATTACCACACATTGATAATGACCTCCTGGGGTTGAGAAGGCTGTTTTGGCTTTTTCATCCTCAGCTAGTCTGATCTGCCAAAACCTGATCTCTCTCTTACCATCTTGGGTGTGAGGTTTAGGCACCAGGACTACTGGACTGGCCCAAGGGCTCTCTGAGGGCTCAATGACTCCCAACTCCAACATCTTCTGGACCTCTGTCCTGATACAGTCCCTGACCTGATCAGGTTGCCTGTAAATCTTACTTTTAACAGGCAGACTGTACCCAGTGTCCACTTCATGAGTGCACCAGGTAGTCTGACTTGGAGTCAGAGAAAACATATGTCTGTAGGACTGTAGAACTTGTCTGCAGTCCTGCTGCTGTTGGTCAGTGAGGCTGCCTGCCATGGCTACACCATAATTATTTTGTTGTACGTCTAGTAGTGTGGAATTTATTATTTTTTTTCCCCTCCCTTATGCTCCGCCCTGGATGTGGCTACACCAGGGCGTTTGTAGCAGGCCCTATGATGAAGCATGTCACATACTTCGGTATGTGAGTGAGGGCAGTTTTTCCAAACTAAGAAATTTTTCTTAGTTGTGTCTATTGTGTACTCTACACGCCCCAATTTGTGTGAACATGGCTACACCATTAACTGAACCGTCATCAGGGTTCTGAGAAAGCAGGTCTGGGAGAGGGTCACTCTCCACCTCCTGTCCCTCATCTGTAGCCATGAGCAAGCCCATGTCTGCCCTGTCAACATGTGGTTTCAATCTGTTGACATGAAGCACCCTGTGGGGGCTCCTGGGAGTTCCAAGATCAACCAAATAGATTACCTCTCCCTTTTGGTCAACAATAGTGTGGGTCCAGACCATTTGTCTTGGAGTGCTGCTGGGGCCACTGGCTCCAACACCCACACTTTCTGCCCTGGCTGGTAAACAGTCAGCACAGCCTTTTGGTCATGCTAGGCTTTTTGGAGTTCCTGGCTAGCCTCAAGGTTTTTGGATGCCTTTTTCATATACTCAGCCATCCTGGAGCAGAGACCAAGTACATAATCCACAATGTCTTGCTTTGGTGCTTTGAGAGGTAACTCCCATCATTCCTTCACCAGACAAAGGGGCCCTCTTACAGGGTGCCCAAACAGAAGTTCAAAAGTACAAAAGGGCTGTAGCCAACCCCCTTCTGTGGGACCTCTCTGTAAGCAAACAAAAGGCAGGGCAGCAGGATGTCCCATCTTTGCCTAAGCTTTGCAGGTAAACCCTTAATCATGCCCTTTAATGTCTTGTTGAATCTCTCAACTAGACCATTGCACTGTGGATGGTAGGGTTTGGTGAACTTGTAGTTCACTCCACACTCTTTTCACATAGCAGTCAAATATCCAGACATAAAGTTTGCACCTCTGTCTGAGACAACCCCCTTCGGAAAACCCACTCTTGAGAAAACTCCCAGGAGGGCTCTTGCCACAACAGGTGCTGTTGTGGTCCTTAGTGGAATAGCTTCTGGGTAGCTGGTGGCATGATCCACTACCACCAGAATAAACCTGTGCCCAGAGGCTGTTTGGGGATCCATTGGTCCAACAATGTCAATCCCTACTCTTTCAAAGGGAACCCCCACCACAGGTAGTGGTATTAGGGGGGCCTTTTTGGTGCCACCTGATTTGCCACTGGCTTGGCAGGTGACACAGGAGCGACAAAACTCCTTGGTGCCTTCTGACATGTGGGGCCAGTGAAAGTGAGGGACAAGCCTGTCCCAAGTCTTGTTCTGGCCAAGATGTCCAGCAAGGGGAATATCATGGGCTAATGTAAAAAGGAAGCCCCTGAATGCCAAAGGTATGACCAACCTCCTGGAAGCACCAGGCTTGGGGTCTCTAGCCTCTGAATACAGGAGCCCTTCATCCCAATACACTCTATGGGTCCCATTAGCATTCCCAGCAGCCTCAGCAGCAGCTTGCTGTCTGAGGGGTTCAAGAGAAGGGCAGTCCAACTGCACCTGCCTCAGATCTGCCCTTGCCTTGAAGGTTCCCCTGTCCCAAGAAACTCAACCTGATCAGGCTCAAGCACTTCTAGGACAGTTCCTTCTTGAGTCTCATAATCAGCTTCCTTGAAAGGCTGATTCTCATTCTGAGGCAAGGGGGAAGGCACTGCTTCTCCTCCTGGTAGGCAACTGGCCCATTATTTCAGGATCCAGGGCCTGTTCAGTGTTTCACTTTTCGGCCTGTGACCTAGTCACAGCAAGGACATGTGCTGATATACCTAACATCTCTGCATGAGTCCTATACTTCACTTCAGACCAGACTGAAGATTCTAGGTCATTGCCAAGCAAACATTCTACAGGGAGGTCTGAACTAACAACAACTCTTTTGAGGCCAGTTACCCCTCCCCCAGGAGAAATTAACAATTGCCATACTATGGGTGGGAGTGACATTGCTTGCATTGGTCACTAGGTAATTGTCACGTAGTATGATCTGTCCAGGGTCCACAAAGTTGGTTGTCACCATTGTGACACTGGCACATGTGTCCCTGTAGGCCTGAGACACTTTATTATTTATCAAAGGAGTCGGTCTGTATTTGCCCAAGCTACTGGGGCTCACAGTAGAGGACATAGCCATGTCCACATCACAGACAAGAACAGCTTGAGTTGGTATTCTGACTAGGCCAGAATCTACCTCAGTTCCCAGGGTTAACCCTACTAAAGCCTTTGGCTGAGAACCACCACTATTAGCTGCACTAGGGGGAACAGTTGCCTTAGGGGCAATGGTGGTTGGAGCTGCCTCCTTTTTGGTGCAATCACTGGATCAGTGAGTATTAACCTTACAAAAGTTGCACCATGGTTTCTTTGGACCTTCTTACTTTTTAGATTTCTTAAACCCCCCTCATTAGAAGCTTTTTGGGGACCTGGCGAAGACTTCTGGTCTTTTGCTTTCTCCCCACCCGTTTGGTCTTGCTTCTTCTGGTCACCACCTTGGTTCTGTACCTTCTGTTTCACCCTGATTTTGACCCATTTGTCTGCCTTCTTTCCCAATTCTTGGGGAGAGGCCAGATCAGAGCCAATCAGGTGCTGATGCAATAACTGGTTCTGACAATTATTAAGAATCTGTTCTCTCATAATCAAATTATACAATCCTGTATAGTCATTGACCTTACTGCCCAGTAACCAGCCTTCCAGAGCCTTAGTAGCACAATCTACAAAGTCAGTCCAGTCCTGAGTCTGTGTCTTTTGAGTGTCTCTGAACATCAACCTATACTGCTCAGTGGTTAAGCCAAACCCATCTATCAGAGCACTCTTCAGGACATAGTAGTTGTCAGCATCCTGTTCATTAACTGTCAGGAGCTTGTCTCTTCCTTTTCTGAAAAGGAGAGCCATAAGATTGCTGCCCACTGACTCTGGGGTACCTGCTGTACTCTGCAGGCCCTCTCCAAAGCAGTTATCCACTTGTGGATGTCATCCCCACACTTGTAGGGAGGGGCAATCTTACTTAGGTTTTTATGGTCATGAGACCCTTCCCTCTAACCCACTTAACGTTTTCTCTCTTTCAAGAGCCTGGGTCTCTTTTGGAAGGGCAACTTCTTGCCTCTTGATCCCAAGATTGACTTCCTTCATCCTAGCTTTGTGCTCTCTCCTCTGAGGGGAAGTCCTCCTCCTTAAGGCAGAGACACTGGACCCTACTGAGGAATCAGAATGACCAGAACCACTGGGCAGTGATCTGTTCCTTCTGTTTCCATGGTTAGGCCTACGTGGAAGGTTAGGGGGGGCACCATTGCCCTCTCCACCTCCAGATAGACCTGTGTTGCCCAGGTCAGGTTTATCTACTGCATCCTGGTCATCATCCTCATCAGAGACCAATGGATCTTCTCCAAGTGGATTTTCCTCTGTTGATGGATGGCCCCCCTCTCCACTACCATGGTTACCTGGGTCTGATGTATTCTCTACATCATGAGCCACTAAGAGATCTACCAGGTGGTTAAAGGTTGGACTCTGTCCTTGTCTCAACATTCTGACTGCACACAGGCTTCTAAGTTCATTAAAAGTGAATGAGTCATACTTAGAGGGCACCCTCTGGGTGTTTCTTGAAGAAGTCCACTAAGGCCTGCTTCCAAGGACATTTTCTAGTGAGGTGTGGTGTGTACACCTACCTACACTAAATGGTTTCCTACCAGAACCTCTCTAGGAGCTGTAGTCAGGGTGTGCTAAGCCCTTTCACCTACAAGTGCTAAGTTCAGTAGAACTTAAAGTATTCTAAGAACTTGATTTATATGTACCTACAGGTACCTTAATGTGATCTTTCAAATGATATCTCAAGATTATATGGTAAAACAACAGCAAGCTCTTATCCCACCGCTGCCACCAATGTAAAAAGTTAGCCTGGCATATGATGTCCACTATTCTAGTGGGCACCTTGCACCAGTCTAAACAACCCTTATTGATGGTGGTTGTAAAGTCAACCTTATAGACAAACTATCCTAGTGGTAGCATGGACCAGCAGCCATAGGCTAAGACTTCAGAGAGCATGTGAAGCAAGCTGTTTTGCCAATTATAATCTCTTGAATACCAAATGAAAGGACACCACACAAGGTATATATAAAATATATATGTATTTATTTCTAACACAACCCCTCTGCACTCTTTATGAGGTCAGAGATTGAAGTACATCACAAGTTACTCAATTAGCATACGATACGTTGCACAAATACAGTTATACCCAAGGGACCTCACAAACAATATACTAAGTAAGTGTTATAAGAACCACTACAGAAATAGTGAGTAGGCCTAGGGCCTAGGGAATCGCTGGGGCTACACTAAACAACCAAAGGTTAGGAAGTAGGAGACCCACGGGAGACGCATGCAGTGTCTAAACACAGTCGCGAGTTACCATTGACTTATAATGGAGAACGAAGAAGTTACAACGTTACTGTTTAAGGGCACTTACGGATGGACTACGACAAAACCCCTTTAGACTAGGACACTGCGAGAGTCAAGACCCACGGGAGCACTGGAGTACTCGTGTTACCTCACCCAGGAAAGCCGGGTGCATAGGTGCCTTTTGGTGTCGGGTTTCGTCGATGCTTTCAATGGAGATCTGCAAAGAAGTGCTGCAGGCGGCCAGAGGAACAGTGTCCGGGTGGATCCAAGGGTGGATCGAAGAACCTGAAAGCAGAGGGGACAGAGTCTGGGTCACTAGCCAGGGACCAGGAAGGAACCAGGCGATGTTGCGATGATCTCAGGTGAAGAGGTGAAGCTTGTCTCTGCAGCCACGAGGACCAGGAGCTGGATTCGAGCTGTCCCACAAAGGATCTAGTTGATTGCGGTGTCGGTATCGGGATTGGACCCAACAAGACTTGGCAAACGCAACCCACGCAGGAAGTGAAGATGGGCTTCGGGTCAGACCAGCAAGGTCTGGCGAGCTTCTCCTTTGCAGGGAAGCTGGAGCAAGCCTGGAGAAACCAGGAAAGTAGTTTGGTTTCAAAGGTTTGTCTTCAGTGGGCTCACTAGCCTGCGGGCTAGCAACCGGGAAGACACGTTGAGCTGAAATGCAAGCGAGGATCCCACGCGGCACTGTGGAGCGTGGAGGGCTGAGCTTCAGTGCAAATGGCGCTCCGGTCTGGGGCTTCTCGTACCCCAATGCACAACTGTGATGGTACCTCGGATGTCGAGCCGTGAGCAAAATGCAGGAAGTCCAGGGTGTCCGGTCCCACATCTCTCGTGTCCGCCACGGGTCTCAGCTTTGCTGTGAATGTGGGTCGGAGTCAGAGAAGTCTGAGAGTCCAGTTCCTGTGTCTCTGAGTCTTCGGGTTCCAGCGGGAGCGTCGACAAAGCAGACTGGCAAGTTACTGGTGGTGCCTGTTTGCACAGGGTGGTCACTCCTTGACCACAAGGGAGATGTCTTCAGTCTTCTAGTCGAAATAGAACATCCAAGGTCCAAGAGTTCTGTATCAAAGCTTCGTTCCAGGATAATCTAAAGTCTTGGGGACACAGCTCCTATCTTTATACTGATTTTAGGGGCTGGATTACCTGCTAGGTCCCTCCTATGGGTGGACCTGGGAAGGGGGTGGTTACACCCCTTTCCCTTTGTCCAGTTTCGTGCCAGAGCGGGGCTGGAGTGCCCCAGCAACCTGTTTGAACCGGGCTATGAATGGAACACGTTGTGTGCCCCAGGCAGTGTCTCAAAAAGCATCTGCTGATGCAGCCCTCCCTGTCCCAATACCCATCTGCCTGTCTGGGGAGGTGCTGGCACCTCCCTGGACAGGAAACCTATTGTCCAGGCCTCCCCTGCTGGAGTTTCGTCCAGCAGCAGGCGGTCAGACTTGTGTCTGTGGCAGCAGCATCCATTTTGTGATGCTGGGGCTCTGTTTAACTTTAACCGGGTAAAGCAGTAACATACATGCCTTTTCCCTCTAGAAGGGTGGAATGCGACCCCCGCCGCCAGAAATGGCGGGGGGGGTAGTATTCCAAAGTGTTTGTCACCTTACACAACATGTTTTGATAAAGCCAAACCAAAGTTAGCATTAACCAGGAGGATTATAATGCACTTAAGAGTATATGGTATAAGGAGATGGTTCCGAAAGCTTCAGAGGGGCTAAGCTCATGCTAGGGCACCCTCTCACATAAAACCAAGCACTCTGCCTCCAGGATTGTCGAGGCCTACCATAGGAGTGACTTATAGGTGCATATATGTCTATATATAGAGGTAGATATAGGTATACTATATCTAGGTAAGGGGGGATTACACCACCTTACGCAAGCTGAGTGATTAGCCTGTGGTGTCAGTTTGGATGGCCAACCAGGGGTGGCATAATACATGCTTCAGCCCCTGGTAGGCCTTGGATGCACCTATGCCCTGGGTACCTATGGTACACTATACAGGAGCTCACAAAGGTGACCCAATACCCAATCAGGTATGTACCTAAAGTACATGGTATCAATTTAGAGAGAGAACAGCTGGGCTGTGGGTCTGATTAGCAGGCCCACAGCCACACTTAAGTCGAAAAACCAGAAAATCACAGCAAAAGGTGGGGGTGACCATAGGAAGCAGACCCTACTCTCCTACAACCAGCGAATCTGGATTTCATTAAAGACACAGAGGCTAACATTATCCCAACCCTTCCATCCCGGAAGTGGATAATAAACTTCTAAATGTTAATTAGTAATAATTAAACACTGTTTTAAAATGTTGCTGTTATGTATAAAAATATATATTTTTAAACGAAACAGTTTTCATTGTATAATGTATTTTATGATGCCCTGTGCAACATTTCTCCTTTATACATAGGGGATACAACTGCAGAACTCTAATCTTTTGTCTTTTTCAGATAACTCCGCTTAGATTGCTCTTCCACAAGGATGCATCCATAGGAGCTTGCCTCTGGAGATTCAAGACCGCCTTCTCTTCTCTCCAAGCAAAGTTTCTGCGTTCAGATATACTCCTTCGTTTTTAACCTATAAGTTACATTAAGAATAAAAGTTTAATTGTTTCATTATAGTAAAGTCTTATTTTACTCGCATTTAAAAGAAGCAGATCAATCTAAGCTTATGGCTATTGAACAACATGAGCATTCTATTCTAGATCTTTACTTTATGATGTATTACTTCCCAGTGGCTGATTGAAGTGGCATTCAAAGAAATATGCATAATGTTAGCTCTGTGTCTTTAATGAAATCCAGATTCTCTGGTCATATTATTAGGAGAATCGCAATTGTTGGAGCAGGGTTTAGTGAAAATGAAAACCTGCTCGAATTGAGTACCCCCATAATACTTCCTAACAATAAGTAGATATAGTAAAATGAACGTGCATCCAACATGAAAGTGGGGATACTGCATTGCGCATGCCTGAACTAATGCGTAAATGAATAATAATGTAATAACTTTGTGGTTTAAAAGAAATTGCATGAACAGGCCGCATGTGTTTCAGTATTTCGCTTATTGCGTCATGCTATAAAGTAATGATTAATGCCGCTTTTCGCACTAGGCTTATGCTAGGTAACATTAATGGGAAGTAGTGTATGGTGGGAGGTAAACAGTGATGTTTCATTATCACATAATTAATAAATGTTCATTTCTATTTGCTTTAGTGTACTTGAGAAAGATGCCATCTTATTTAACTTGGCTATGGTGAGAGGGTGGAACTGTTAGGAGCGAGTTTGTTTTGCCATGAGGAGAAAATGATGAGCTGCGCACCACTGATGACATGAAGGAGTGAAGGTCAGTGTGTCAGTCGCCTGCCAACTACTGTACTTGAGCGTGGGACTGGAGATGTTCTCTGCGAATGACTTTGATTCACAAATAAAGAAATGTACAATTTGCAACTGATGCGGGGAACATGTGAATAAGCTGTGATTCAGACCATGGGAACGGGAGTATACAATAAAGTTGTTGAATAAAAGGTGAAATCATGGTGGTGTGACAACACCACCTCCCCAGCCCACCGATACCTGTACGAGTTAGGGGGTAAAATGCAACATTTGAGGGAGGGACATGTCAATTTAGACTATAACTAGGGTGCCTTTAGGGGTGTGTTGTAGAAGCTTAGGCTGACCGAAGAGAAGAGGGGATCTGCGTCACTGTCCGTCGGTTTACAGAGAGGCCTAGCTTTTCCTATCCTGTCCTGTTCCTGTCCTTGTATCTTGTGTTTACTGATTACCTTTGAGATTACCTTTTGGGGAACCTCAAATCATCTCCTTGGTCCAGGGGGTGGTTTCTTACAGGCAGTTAAGTTTGTATTTAGCCTATATCGTTCTCAGAATCTCAGCTTTAATGTATATGTCTCTGAATCTTTTGTCTCTCGACATATCCACTCCGTCAACAAGATATTGATATGCATTATTTTAGATGAACCTGTTGTGTCTTCATCTATCCCTTCGTTAGGTGTATTATTATTTGCCATAATCATTTTGTCTCTTACTCTATCCACTCCTTCATTGCATAATGTCATTGCGGAGAAGTGTGGCTCAATGGTTAGAGCGGCAGACCCTGATGCAGAGGTCTAGCCCGGGACCAGGGTTCAATTCCCCGCCTCGGCGGGTCTTGGGCTCAAAAATTCCACGGACCAGATAATTCTCGCCTCGGTGCCTATTCCAATCATGGAGTCCCACTCTGCAACTCTGGGCAATAGCTTGCTTAATCTCCACAACGGCCCCCACAACGCTAAGGATGCCTGGCCTCCACCTTGGGGGTGCCCAGGAGTGGACACCTCACAGGGAAAGCCAGGATGGGTTCCACAGCTAGCGCTGCGAGGCCTTCGGGTGGTTATGCGCTATACAAATGGAATTTTCAATTCAATTCAATTCACAGCGGTATTCGTACAAGCGCCTTGAGACCCTTGCGGGTGAGTAGTGCGTTATACAAGTATCAATTTACATTTACATTACATTACATTCAATTTACATTGCATTATGAGTCTGTATAAATACATAATTTCTCCTGTTATGAGGTTCGATGTTTGTAATTGTGACCAAATGCAGATGAGCATTTACCTTTAAATTGAGATAAAATGTCATTATTAACCATACCGAGAGTCTGTAATTAATTATGACTAAATGGTTAGTAAGTTAGTACTTATCATTACCATCAACTATTCAACTAATTGGTCCATCAACCAAATAGAAGGAAAGTTGATATCAAGATTAGTTATTTAGCGGATGTCCCAAAGGGATATACAAAAAGAACTAAATATTTGATGAAACGAAGAAAATTGACCCCAGCACAACAGGGATACTGGGTGAATGTGTGTGGGCCATTGTAGTAATGTTATTGAGTATCGATCCCTGATCAATTATTGGTATTGGCGCTGGATCCGTTTTTGGTAGCAGAGGATGGTTTAATTATTGATTAGTGTGGTAATGATTAAAAATTATTGATTATATGTTCTTAACACGAAGGTTAGTGTCATGTTCTATGTTGTCTAGAACTCCAGTTAGGGAGGTACCTGAGGAATTCCGGGAAGGAATCTGCTGGAAGTAGGCAGAAGAAGAGTGTGGTAAAGAAATCACACTGCAGAAGTACTTTGCCTGTTGAAATAATGCCTTTAAGCTACGGAGGGCTGTAGGTATTATATTTAGGGAAATTTCGTATGTGAATAGATTGTTTGTTTGAATAGTGAAGGGTTCACTTCCGAAATTCTAGCCTTATTTCCTGGAAAATAGCAAGACTCCTTTTCACACCAAAAAGTCCTCTTGTGAATCTTGGTTTTATCCCTTTAAAAGTAATAGGTCCACCCGGGGATTGTTTGATGGGTAAAAATAAAAAATTAGCGCTGTTCGTTATTAGGGCTCAGGGTGAGAAAACCTCTGAAAAAGTGAAAACTATCTCTTTATTTAGTGGAACGGACAAAGTAGCATTGTTTTATGTTGTTACGAATAGAATTCTGACTAAAGGAAGCATTGAAAAAAATAGCTTCATAGCTTTTTCCTTACTCATCCTTTCCTTCCAGGGTCAGTAGAAGGAGTAATACTGACATAAGCAAGGACGCGCAGATATTTTTCAGGTTGCAGGCGTGTGCTGGACTGTGATTGGTTGGTTGGTGTGAGCCACGCAAAGTATTGGTTGAGACTCTGCTTACGTAGCAGTGCTCTAATTGGTTGGTTGGTGTGAGACGCGCTGGTATAGGAAGAAAATTAACCAAGAGAGTAAGTAGAATTATGAAAAGTTTGTTTTTGTTTGTTCATAATAAGACCCATTAGTGGAGGAAGCCGGAAAATGAAGTTAATGCAGAAAATAAAGTATTTTTTCAAGAAGGACACACTAATTGTGAGTAGGGAAGGAATTCCGATTCCACCTCCAAAAACGCCTGCTTCTTTTATGATGTTAGAACGAGGATATCACATGTGTATATGGTTGGTACATTTAATGTGAGGATATTACAAAATTTGAAAATTCGAATGAATTCCTCAGTCCCAAACCCTAGATTGACTCAGTACGAAGCATTGGAAGAATGGGAAGTGGAAGCATTTGAGAGAGAAAAAAATAGAATTGGTAACAGAGGTTACAGGAGTATGATGTTTATATACCCCTTTGAGAGTAGGGAAGAAAAGCTGAAAAGATGGAGAACAGCTGTAGTAATGGAAGGATTATACCCAGTTTTAACGGTTGATGAACAGTAAAAGTAAATGTAAGGAGAAAAGAAACCATTTAGAGACTCCAAGTGTAAGAGGTGATATGAATGATTCTGACGATGATGAATTATTAGAAGTCATCATGTACAAAAAACCTCTGCCATATGAAGATAATTTAGGGGTAGTGACTCCAAGTGCTCCGCAATTAGGTATTCCGTTGACTCCGCAAGTTTCAGATATAGCGAAAGTAGTGAAAGAAAATGATGCAAAGGTGTTGAATAAGGCGAGATTAGAATGAGTTCAGAAAATGAATCAGTTGAGTTTAAATGCGGAAGCAGTGACGGTACCGGTAACCTGTAGTTCCATTATATGGAGAAATCAAGGTGTGTCTAAGGTGCATACATTAGCCGTGCCAAGAAGTAGTATTAGAGGTGGTGTGAATGGGGATGGACAGGCAAATGTGAATAATACATTGTTAGATCTTCCGATTAGCAAACTGATAAATGAGGCCCCTCAGAGAAATGTCCAATTTGAGCCAAGAAAAAATAGTGCCAAATGACACTCCAAAAGCAGGGAGTTCAGCAGGTCCCTCACCAGAAGAATTAAATAATTGGATAAGAGAAATGACAAAGCCAAAACAAAATCCATAGAGTATACATGTGAGTCAGTTGAAAGTGAATCGGGAAGAGATGATTATTGTACAATAAGCCCTACAGATTAGGGACCTATTGTGATGAAGAATTGTTGTTTCTGTGTAAAAGTATTACCTGGAGGGGAAAGAACTTGCATGAGCAAATATCAGAAGCTGCTAGTGAGTATGGAGTAGAAAAGTCAAAGTATTACATAAATCGTACAGGTTGGCATTCACTGACAAGGACTTAGAAAATTTGAATGCATCTGGGAAAAGGTTACAGATAAAGGAAATAATGAATATTTTGAAAAAATGGGGAGACATAGATCGTTGGAAATTTAGATTGTCGAAAAAGAAGGAAGATGCAACTAGTAAAGGAGTATCCATGTTTCCCATGAAAGAAACAGAACAGGTCAAAAGGGTGCGTCCGATGAGAGAAGTACCCGGTGGTGGATATGTTCATGTCCCTTGGCTAAGGCAGGAATTTATTGTCTTTTATGAATTATTTTCCTAGGTTAAGAGAAAAACTGGTTGAATGGTACAAGCAGGTAGACAGGTTTGTAAAGGTATCAAAGGTTTTGTTAAAGGATTTAGATGGTCTGTTTGATATTGTTGTTCCAGCTAATTTATGGACAGAATGTAAGATTACTGTTCATTGGCCGAAAAAGAGGAATAACATAGGGATCCTAAAACAGGTGCACCATCAGATGAAGTAATGAGAAAGTATAATCAGGTGATCACTTATTTGGGAAAGATCTCTACAAAAGAAACAGATTGGGTTAAGATTGACAGGACTACCCAAGAACCAAAAAAGTCGGTACATGCCTACTATGAAAGGTTGATGCAGGTATTTAAACAGTAGAGTGGTTTTGCAAATATTGGAGATAAAAAGGCTTGGGACATTTTGTGTATTGTTTTCTGTTTGGATTGAGGCCTGAGATTAGCAATATGATACAGCAACATTTTATCTGTTGGCAGAGCAAGGCAGTAGATGAAACCCTACGATATGCAAAGTATCGTAGTGATGAAATTGATAGAAAACATAAAAGGTTGAAGGAGAAAATGATGTGGGCACAAGTGAAAGTAGCAGAGCAACAAGAAAACAGTAATAATCAAACAAGTGGTCAAATGAATGGACAGAGTCAGAATGGACAGAATTACAGCGGAGGTAAAGGGAAGGAAAGGATGAGTAAGGAAAAAGCTATGAAGCAATTTCCTTGTCATGCGTGCGTAAAGTTTGGACATTGAAGGAATGAGTGTAAATCCGCTAAAAAGAATAACGGGGGAAATCAAAATTTAATTCCACCGATGCAGAATGAAGTGGGTGTAAATCAACAGCAGCAGCAGATAGTTACTCTACAGTTACAGGTGCCACAAGCCCACATATCAACTAATGTGAATGCTCAGGTGAAGAGGTACAATGTGAACACCGGATATCTCGGAGGAGACCCGCTTGGTAAGAATCAAGGTGTGAGCCAGCAGTATTGGGTGCAATGTAATGAAAGTGATTCAGACTCATCTCAATGACGGTGGCTGAGGGGGAAGGAAGAGTGTGTACTTGGCGCATCCTTGGCGGTAGATCAGTCAGGTCCATTTGTTGACGTAAAGGTGGAAGGTAATAACATTACATTCTTAGTGGACACTGGTGCTACCCGTTCTACTGTGAGAGCAGCAGAGATTCCAAACCTATCCCTCTCGGGAGAAACTATCCAAGTTGTAGGAGTCTTGAATAAGCATATTAGAACGCCAGTCACAATCCCAATAGAAGTTCATATTGGAAACTTCGAAAACATGCATGCATTGGTTTGTAGTGTGTGACTCAAGCCCAGTAAATCTCTTGGGAAGAGATTTGCTATGCAAAATGAACTGCGCCATCTACTGTACCCCAGATGGAATTGCATTTCAGACCCCAGATGAGGATGTGGAGTTCAAGATGATGCTATCGAAGCAAGGCACAGAAGTGATTGAGTTGTTTTCACTTCTCACAGAAGAAATTCTCCCTGAAGAATTAAAAAGTACAGTGAATCCAGATGTGTGGGATTTTAGAGGAAAATAGATTGGCCTAATGACAAGAGAAGAACCGATTAAGGTAATAGTGAAGTATGGTGCTGTATATCCAAACACACCTCAGTACAAAATGAGTCCAGAAGTGATTGCAGGAGTTGCTTCCATTATTTACCGAATGATTGAACAGGGAATCCAAAAAGAAATAATGAGCAGTCCTTGTAATTTGCCTATCATAGGTATCAAAAAACCCAGTGGAAAGTACCAGATAGTGCAGGATTTTCGCAAAATAAATAAAATTGTAGTACCCTGTTGGCCAGTAGTACCAAATCCAGCAGTGATTCTTTACCAAATTCCTTGTGATGCAGAATGGTACACGGTGATTGACTTGTGCCAAGCATTCTTTTCGATTCCTTTGCATCCGGAAAGCCAATATTTATTTGCCTTCCGGTTCGGAGAACGTGTTTTGGTATGGTCCTGAGTTCCTCAAGGGTATACAGAGAGTCCCTCAATCTTTAATCTGATCTTGAAAAAATGCCTTGAGACTTTAGTCATGCCAGGAAATTCGGTTTTGGTTCAATATATTGATGACCTATTGGTGGCATCAAAGACACAAGAGGCATGTGTGACAGACACAATTGCCTTATTGAACCATTTGGCAGGAGGAGGACACAAGGTGTCCCCAGCAAAATTACAATTTTGTAAACAGGAAGTACAGTACCTTGGACACAAAATAGAAAAATGAGTTAGAAAAGTAACCCCAGAAAGAATCTGTGTGATCAGACAAATGAATCCACCCAGAAGTCAGAAAGAGGTGTGAATGTTTTTGGGAATGGTTGGATACTGTTACCAGTGGATATGTGGTTTCTCACTGATTGCAAAACCTTTACAGAGGATGACATGAAAGAATGTGAAAGGTCTGAATGTTTTGGATGATGAAGGTATGGATGCTTTCATAAAATTGAGAAGCAGTCTCTGTAGAGCCCCTGTATTATGAATGCCAGACTATACAAAAGAATTTGCATTATACTGTTGTGAGAGAGAGGGATGTGCACTCTCAGTCCTAACTCAGAAACATGGAATGGCACGACATCCAGTAGCATATTTTTCTGCTACTTTGGATACAGTGGCTGCAGCCTTGCCAGGATGTTTGAAAGCAGAAGCAGCTACTTGCATGAGTCTGGAACAGAGTGAACAGATTGTGATGGGTTACCCAGTCACAGTGTATGTGCCACATACAGTTGAGATTCTTTTGACTCGCACTAGGACCCAGTATCTCACTTCTAGTCGTCTTACTAAGTATGAAAGAGTGATTCTGGGTGCTGAAAATGTGACTGTGGTCAGATGCACTACAGTAAATCCAGCAGCTTTATTGCCAAATTCTCGCTGTGAGGAAGTGAGAGCGGAAGCGGATCATGATTGCCTGGATGTGACAGAGTTATGCACAAAACCTAGGCCCGATATAGAGGATAGTCCTCTGGAAGAATCTGATTATGAGATATTTGTTGATGGGTTGTGTCTGAGGAATGATAGAGGTGAATTATTCACTGCCTATGCTGTTTGCACCTTAGAAAGAGTTAATGAAGCATCCTGTGTAAAAGGAGTAAACGCCGCCCAAATAGCTGAGCTGATAGCTCTGACTAGAGCATGAAATTTGCCAAAAGCCTGAAAGTAACAATATTCACAGACAGCCAATATGGATTCGGAATTGTACACGATTTCGGTCAGCCATGGATGCAAAGGGGATTTCTGACTTTCTCAGGTTCCCCTATTCGAAATGGTAAAATTGTGAAAGAGCTATTGGATGCTTTACAATTGTTCAAAAGAATTGCAGTAGTCAAATGTGCTACCCATGAATCAGGAGATGATTATGTGACAAAAGGCAACAGATATGCAGACCAAATTGCACGTTATTGTGCACGAAACACAATGGCTTTAAACAGATCAATTGAAAGAGGAAATACCGAATGCCATATTATATTTATAACTCCAACAACATTTGAAACTTGGGATGAGGTGAGGCAGATGCAAGAAGAGGCAAGTGACGAGGACAAATACATCTGGAAACTTACAGGCTGTAGAAAGAGAGCAGATGATGAACTCTGGGTTTATCAGGATGAGAGACCAGTTTTACCAGACTCTTTGCTTTCTCACATGACCAGAGTGTACCATGGACAGGCACATATTGGAAGAGATGCAATGATCAGATTCTTCAAGCAGACATGGTATAGTCCTAGGTTCAGGCTCATTGCTGAGAGCTTTTCCAGAGGTGCATTATATGTCAGCTGTGAAATCCAGGAAGAAAGACAGTTGTAAGTTGGGGAAGAATTGTGAGAGCAGGAGGTCCATTTACCCAGCTCCAGCTTGATTTTATCGAGCCTCCCCCTTGCAATGTGCTGAAATATGTATTAGTCATTGCTTATTCTCTCACTGGGTGGAAGCCTACCCCACAAGAAGAAATGACAGCCTCACAGTAGCCAGACTACTTTTGAGAGAACTGATCCCTAGATTTGGAATTTCAGTCACTTTGGAGACAGATAGAGGAACACATTTTAATAATGAAATAATTTGGCTGATTTGTGGAGCATTTAAAATTGAACAGAAGATGCATCGTGCTTATCGACCTGAAGCATCTGGTGTAGGCGAGCAGAGTGGACGAGAAATTCTAGGGTACCAGTGACTGTTGTTTAAACAGAAATAAGTGAGTTCACTGATGATCCAGAAGAAAGTGAACTTCCAACCGAACCAGAAACAGGTGAAACTGTATTTGTACCCGAAGGAAGTGAATTCACAGTTGAAAGGGAAGTTGTTGTAGAAACAGAAGAACCTGTGGATACTGAAAACCAAGAAGAAAGTCAATCAGAAGAAAGGGCAAACAAAAGAAACCGTGAACCAGATGTAGAAGGTGAAAACGTGGCCAAGGCAAAGAAACCAAGAAAAGGTGATAATTGGCCAAGTGGAGTGAAAAGACTAAAATACACTTTTATGAAGAGAAGGTTAAGAAAAAGACCAGAACAAGTAATGAGGTCTCCATTCAAACAGATCAAGAAGAGTAAAAAAAAGAATCCGTGCAAAACACACGAAGAGTAAGAATTCCAAGTAGAAAATACAGAGCACCTGAATGGACTTACGTGATACTGGAAGAAATTGAAAGCTCAGATCCAAGTGAAGAAAAAGAAAATTCTGACACTGAGCAATTTGATGAAAGCAAATTAAGACCTCCTTAAAGTACAGTGACAAATTAAGGGGCAATATTGGTGATTCAAAGAGAATTAATAAAAAATTCAAAGGAGACCAAAGAAAAAAAAATAAAGAAAGGGTGTAAAGAAGAAAGCATTGAAGTGTAAGATTACACTACTATTTATTTTAGCACATTTTTTTCTTTAAGAGGTATCGATAGATTTGTATTTTTATAGAAAGAAAAAATGGCTGAAGCAGAAGTGACTGAACTCCCAAAACCTAGTTTAAAATGTATTAACGTTTGCTTATGTAGTGTCTTGTTATTAACATTTCTGTGGATACTATTAACACGTAACAAAAGAGCAAGTATCTCAGAAATAGTAGGTGAAAATTTTGGTGCACTGATAGCCTCAGTTGGAGTCGTTCTGAATTCACACAAAATTCGAAAATTGTCCACAGTAGTTGATTGATTATCTACAGATACTGCTGGTGGGTTCTTGATGATTGATACAGTAATGGTTGCAATAAGATCAATGGTTTTTCAAAATCGACTTGCCCTTGATATATTATTGGCAAAAGAGGGTAGAGTCTGTGGGATGGTAAAAGTCCAACATTGCTGCACTTATATCCCAGAAAAAAGTAAAGGAATTGAGGGATATATAAAGAATATTACAATATTACAAAATTACACAAAGATTTGACCCAACTGGAGGTTGACAGTGTTTGGGAGAGACTTGGTAAGAGTTTCTCCTCAATAGGTAACTGGTTTTAACTGGTTTTCTACCTTTGGAAGTAGTCTATTAGGAAAAATAATAATGCCAATAGTCTCAATAGTAATCATAGCTTTAGTAATAATAACAACATATAAATGTTGTAAGTGGAAAGGAGAAAGAAAGGAAATAACAGAATTAGAGAATTAAAGAAGAGCAAGAAAGAGAAAAAGAGAAGAGATAGAATTAGAAGAGATGAAAGGAGAATACTATGACTTAATGAAAGATTTAGATGAGGGTGCCATAAAAAGAGAAAAGAGTACAGAGTTTTAAAATTGAAAAAAGATGGCACTTAGTACGGAAGGTATTTTATGATGGCTCCTAAGAGATCTTTACTTTATGATGTATTACTTCCCAGTGGCTGCTTGAAGTGGCATTAAAAGAAATATGCATAATGTTAGCCTCTGTGTCTTTATGAAATCCAGATTCTCTGGTCATATCATTAGGAGAATCGCAATTGTTGGAGCAGGGTTTCGTGAAAATGAAACCTGCTCGAATTGAGTACCCCCATAATACGTACTAACAATAAGCAGATATAGTAAAATGAACATGCACCCAACATGAACATGAGGATACTTCATTGCGCATGCCTGAACTAACATGTAAATGAATAATAATGTAATAACTTTGTGGTTTAAAAGAAATTGCATGAATAGGCTGCATGTGTTTCAGTATTTCGCTTATTGCATCATGCTATGAAGTAATGATTAATGCCGCTTTTCGCACTAGGCCTATCCTAGGTAACATTAATGGGAAGTAGTGAATGGTTGGATGTAAACAGTGATGGTTTCATTCTCACATAATTATTAAATGTTCATTTCTATTTACTTTAGTGTACTAGAGAAAGACACCATCTTATTTAACTTAGCTTTGGTGGGAGGGGGGAACTGTTAGGAGCGAGTTCATTCTGCTGTGAGGAGAAAATGATGAGGTGTGCACCGCAGATGATAAGAAGGAGTGAAGGCCAGTCTGTCCATCGCCTGCCAACTACTGTACTTGAGCGTGGGACCGGAGAGGTTCTCTGCGAATGACTTTGATTCACAAATAAAGAAATTTACAATTTGTAACTGATGTGGGGAACATTTGAATAAGCTGAGATTCAGACCATGGAACGGGAGTATGCAATAAAGTTGTTGAATGAAAGGTGAAATAATGGTGGTGTGACAACGCCACCTCCCCAGCCCACCAATCCCTGTAGGAGTTAGAGGGTAAAATGCAACATTTGAGGGATAGACATGTCAATTTAGACTATAATTAGGGTGCCTTTAGGGGTGTGTCATAGAAGCTTAGTATGACAGGAGGAAAGAGGTGAGATACGTCACTGTCCGTCGGTTTGCAGAGAGGCCTAGCTGTTCCTATCCTGTCCTGTTCCTGTCCTTGTATCTTGCGTTTCCTGATTACCTTTTGCGGAACCTCCAATCATCTCCTGGGTCCAGGGGGGTGGTTTTCCTACAGACCGTTAGGTTTGTATTTAGCCTATATTGTTCTCAGAATCTCAGCTTTAATGTATTTGTCTCTGAATCTTTTGTCTCTCCACCTATCCACTCCATCAGCAATATATTGATATGCATTATTGTAGATGAAAATATTGTCTCTTCATCTATCCCTCCGTTAGGTATATTATTGTTTGGCATAATCATTGCTGAATCTTTTGTCTCTTACTCTATCCACTCCTTCATTGCATAATATCCTTGCATAATTAGTCTGTATAAATGCATACTTTCTCCTGTTATGAGGTTCGATGTTTGTAATTGTGACTGAATGCAGATGAGCATTTAACTTTAAATTGAGATAAAATGTAATTATTAACCTTACCAAGAGTGTGTAACGAATTTGTAATAAATGGTTAGTAAGTTAGTACTTATCATTACCATCAACCATTCAACTAATTGGTCCATCGACCAAATAGAAGGAAAGTTGATATCAAGATTAGTTATTTAACGGATGTCCCAAAGGGATATATAAAAAGAACTAAATAGTTGATGAAACTAAACAAATTGATCCCAGCGCATCAGGGATACTGGGTGAATGTGTATGGGCCATTGTAGTGATGTTATATAGTATCGATCCCTTATCAATTATTTGTATTGGCGATGGATCACAATTCTATGCCCAAACACCACACCAATGCCTTTTCATGCTGGCATCAACAGTAATAATACACTGTTGACCTGTAACAGAAGCACTAAGTGCTAGAGCATTCACAACAAGTTGTTTGACATTGGTGAAAGCCTCCTTGGTTTCGGCAACTCATCTGAATTTGAACCCCTCCCTTAAGCAAATTCCTCGAGGGATGAACAGCAGAGGCATATGATGGTACAAAGTGTGTATAATATTCACCTATACATCACCTCAAAGCATCTCTGTCACTGAAGAAGGTGCTTTTAAAATAGCCTCATCATTGCAAAATTTAGGTTTGATGCCATTTGGGGTTATGGTGTGTCCCAGGTGATCTAAGTGTTGAACAAGAAATTTACAATTCTCAGACTGAAATGTGATACCTCTGGAATCAAGAATGTCAAGAACTTTATTTAAAATCAATAAATGTTCTTCTCTAGTTTCGGTAAAGATGAGAATGTCATCTTGGAAGGCTGGGACGTTCTTAAGATCTCTAAAAATAATGTAAATAGCCTTCTGAAAAATGTTGGCCGCTGAGGCAAGATCAAAAGGCAGTCTCAGATACTTATAAGCCGTGAACGGTGTTATGAATATGGTGAGCTCTTGGGCCTTAGTACTCAAAGCTATCTGGTGGTAGGCAGAGTGAAGATCTATCATGGAAAAATACTTAGCTTGACCTATGTTAGATAACATTTCATGAATGTGAGGAAGTGGGTGACAATAAACTATTATAATCCAGTTCAAAGATCCTAATTCCACACAGAGACGAAGGACCCCACTTTTTTTTCCGCCAAAACAATGGGAGAGACCCATTCCGAAGAATCAGTGGGAATAATAATGCCTTCTTTGGTCAGTTTATTAAGTAATTTTTCCAAATCAGTTGGAACATTGATCGGAACAGGACTGACTTTGAGGACAATAGGTACTGCATTTTTCTTTAACTTTAACTCATGCTCAAAAGCATTAACTGTTTCTATCACATCTTTGAAAATATTTGGGAATGTATGCATTAACTCAGGTAGAACATCAAAGCAATTATCAGTAAGGGAAAGTAAATGCATTTCCCCAAGAACAATGGGGTTCTTATGAGTAGGTTTAAGATGTAAACCTAACTTTTCTAGATCCAGCCAACCAACTAGATCCCTTCCGTAAATGGCCACAAAAATCTTAAAGTGAACGATTCTGCCTAAAATTTGCAAATCAGCTTGAAAAAAAATCCAAGTAGGTCAATTTCCTTGTCACCAAACGCTTTGGGACATATATTTGGGGTATTAAGTTTGAGGGAAGAAGATCATAATGAGTAGACAGTGCTGTCTGCCAGAACTGTAATGGGGCACCTGATTCAGGCATGACCTGGAGAGACTTGAAGAAGTGAGAAAATGAACCTTTATTTCCTGTCAAACAACAGTGGCATTTGCTCCGATAATACATTCTACACTGACAATTATCTCTCTGTGTTGAGATCATTGAAATACATGACATTTACGATACAGAGAGATTCTAGCTGTGCAAGAAGGACTGGAGAATGGCATATGATCACACCCATGGTAATTTGCACAATTGGTAACTTCATTTTTCATTCCATAAGAATAAAGGTGTCTTTAAAGTGCATCATCTACCATCAGTATTGCCTATTACTAATGAGGGCCATTACACGTCTGTACTTGGTAGCTCTTGTCATAACGTTGTTAGTGAAGAAGTACGTAGATGATCTCTCAGTGTCTGTGGTTTCCTAATATGCACAGTAATGCATTTGCAACCAAGGGGTCGATTCCGATTTGGTAAAATCCCCTACGAATAGCCGTACGGAGCATTTTTCCCGTACGAATCGTACAACGTCAACGTCCCCGTACGTACGATGAAGTACGATCCAAACCCAAAGCAGATGTCCGTACGAATCGTACGAAAGACCATACGACATATGAATATGTACAAATCGCATTCCGAACACGCAGTACGCGATGTCCGTACGGATCGAAGCTGCTTTTTCGGACCCAGCAAGTACGGTTCGTTACGACAGCACTCCGTATGACTCTTTTGCTACGGGAGTTTAAAACATCCGTAAAAGTAGATTTTGACTCGAACCGCGTGCGAAGCGGAGCCCCCCGGGTACTCGAGTACACCCCATTATTGCAGGGGTACGTTGCGTAGGGGCACGGTGCATCGGGGTACGGTTCGTAGGGGTACGGTGCATAGGGGTACAGTGCGTAGGGGTGCGGTGCATTGGGGTACGGTGCGTAGGGGTATGGTGCATAGGGGTACGGTGCGTAGGGATATAGAGCATAGTACGGTGCGTATGTGAATGTGTGTCTCTCCGTACGAATTACTCATACGACATTTTCCGTACGAATCGCGTTCTCGGTCCCCGGTCCGGATCGTACTTGTTGGGTCGTACGGCATGTTTACGATTCGTACGGTTCACTTACAGGGTCCGTATGGTACGGATTTTCCCTTGCTTTTCGTACGGTTCACAACGATTCAGACTTATTTTTTACCTACGGATCATACTACGCGATTCGGACGGATTTGTACGATTTCGTACGGAAACGGCGACGAATTTGAATCGTCGTACGGATTAGTTTCCCTCAATCAGCATCCTTGTGCTCGAATACCCCTGTGTCATTTACCAACAGTCAATGTCTTTGTGTCACTGTAATGGACCATGTTCCTATAGACCTGTGACCCCTTATACCTGTGTCTTTGTCCCAGTGTCCAAGTAGCTCTGTATCCCTCAGGTTAGTTTACCAGTACCCCTTTGATAGTGTTTTATTGTCATTCTTCCTGTGCCAATTCCCATTTAACCATGTCAGTGTCACCAAGGTCAGAGCCCTCATCCACTCAAGCATTGCCCCCATATCTTTTGGTCAGTGCCTCAGTGTCAGTATCCCATTGTTAGTGTCTTGTGTTGGAGCAGTTGGCCCGTTGATATGTTGAGGGGATTTTAATTACATCCAAGATCTGCCCATGGATATATGCAATCAAGCAAAGAAGCAGCTGAATCCAAAAACTAAAATAAATTGATTGATATGCTTAAATCAAGCTTTCACCTGGTTGACCCTTGAAGAGAAGACCACCCGGACATGGCACAATATACTTGCTTCTCACAACGATGTACAACTGCCTCCTGCCTCGATTTATTTTTGTCTAATGGGTAATAAGCAGGGCACGGACAGACACTTGGGCCAATGCCTTTTCTGACTACTCAGTGGTCTTCATTGTGGTTGACCTCGGCTTAGCTAGTAGAGATAGGCCGAGGTGGCAGCTAGATAGATCCTTGCTGTCTAATCCAGGGTGGGTAGCAGAGATGAGAGAGTTCATCACTGAGTTTTTTATTATTAACAGAAGTACGGGCTCACTGTTTGTAGTGTGGGAGGCCTTCTAGGTGACAGTAAGAAGGAGAGTTATAGCCTTTTATGCAAACCTAACTCGAGAACGTGTACCCCAAATAAGGGGATTGAGGGTATCAGAAGATAATGCCACAAAAGCTACTGAGGGGGCTGTTGGGCCAGAGCCCAGCACAGGTCAACTAGCTATAGCAAAACAAAATCTTAGGGATTTTTTCATGCTGGAACTAATACCTTTCAGCATTAATTATACGAAGAAAGTAAACATATAGATATTTTCTTAGCCTGGTATACCAGAATTTAGAACAAGAAGGCTAAGGTCAAGTCTGTCAAGAACCCTATCACTGGTAGAATAGCAGTAGAACAGGAGGAAATTGCTCAAGTATTTCTTCAGCACTATAGGGATATTTATCAAATAAAATATTCAGCTTCTGTGGCTAACATATAGCAATATTATGCTTCCATTCAACTCCCCCGATTGCTTTATCTCAGGCAATGCTGGAGACAGTTATGCCTAAGGAAATTTACAAGACACTTCAAAGAATGCCTAATGCGCGTGTGGGAATGATGGATTTCCCCCAGAATTTTTAAAAATATTCTTCGGTGAACTCATGCCCTTTTTAGTAGAGCTTTATAATTATATCAAAGAGGAGGGGGTGCCCCCTATTCCTTTAGGAAATCAACTATTGTAAGCTTCTCTAAGACTGGTAAGAAGAATTTGAGGATTGTGCACCCATACAGACCAATTAGCTTTTTAAATACTGATTACAAACTCTTGTTTAAAGTGTGGGCAACTCATATAATGCCGGCTGTGCAGTTGTTAATATATAAAGATCAGAGTGGGTTCGTAGGGGGCCATCTTATATCTGCAAGTACCCAGTTTTTTAACGCAAGCAATAGAATATTTTTCAGCTAATCAAACAAAAGTTTTAGTCATGATGAGTGATAACACTTTTGATCTAGTGAAGAGGGATGCCTTATTTTTTAGCCTGCATATGTTTGGATTCCCCTCTCAACTTACCTCAATGCTGGTAAATCTATGCCAGGGAGCACATGCCAAAGTAATGATAAATTCGAGAATGGCCGGCACCATTTTAATCCAAAAAGGTACTCATCAAGTGTTCCCTCTTTCCCCAATTTTTTTTACGTTTGTTACCAAGCCTTTGGTGGAAAAACTACATAAAGGAAATATTAGGGCACCAATGGAGGGGTTGGCCAGGCCAAGCTTTTTGCAGATGATATTATTCTCTATTTACAGCCCGATGAGGAAAATATAAAGAGAGCTATGCAGAGGATAGAAGAATTCACTGAAATTGATGGCGATAAGATAAAGCAAAACAGAAGTTCTGCTTTTAAATGTGGCAGCCATAGATCAGGGAGACAGTCAGTGCTTAATTTGTGCCGGGACTTTCCGATTCTCAGCACCGGCACTTAAATCACCGGGCCAGGTCTATGCGCGATCTTTATCCTCCAGCCGAGGGACTGTCAATTATTAAAAATTAATTCCTGCTCTTCCTCTGTTGCTGCCTGGTATGTCTTCTAACGGAGGCCCACCCCGGTCCAGGCATGTTAAAAGATCAACACCATGACGTTCATCACGTTAGTGATGTCACGTCAGCAGATCGTACCTGTCTTCCACAAAGAACATGTTTTAATTTCCATTGGGGAACTGCTGAGGGCGGGGGTTTGGCTGGACTGGGGCAAGGCAGGCTGGAATTGTGCAGTACTGCAGGTCAAATGTTTTACAATAACGTAAAACTTCCAGCAGAAGTGAATTTAAAAAAGCGCCCAAAATCAAAGCAGCAGGTATGAGTTTCATAGATTGGATTTACTTGCTTTATAAGTAGAAAGGTAACGTGATGCAGTCGCTATCGGGATTCTCAGAATCCCGTGAATAAATTGTTATTTTGTGAAACTGGGCGTAAAGTTCCTTATGTTACACGCATTTAGGATATTTTTCCCTGACACCCTCATCGCGATTTAGTTGGGCCGCTTATTTCCTGCTTAGTGTAATCTATTCGTTTGGGCCTTCTCATGTAGTTTAGCAGTATAATGTTTTAGAATAGTTTTTGTTTGCTTCGTGTACATGTGCTTTGAGTCTCTTCTTGTAAGAGAAAGTTTTTAATATGTCAGTTTATGAATACCTTCGCGCACATGGAAGCGTTCTTGGTGCAACTCACGGTTTGCCTCAGTGTGTTTGGCATTTATATCAGTCAACCATGGTTGTAAAGCGTGACTACTCACCCATGAAGGCAGGGGAAGGGAGAGTATTACCTCATTATTTTGTCATTATTGCATGTTGACACTGTCTGGGAAAAGGTTTCACCTCCGCACCAGTTTGACACCAAAATACAGCAAAGAACAGAAAAGTGACAAATCAGCGTTAGAGAAGTGCCTTCCAAAATGACGTGACCAAAATCATTGTTGGCGCTTCTTGCGATGAAACTTGGGTGCAAGATTTGTCGACCATCCTGAATCGCCCCCTGCTCAGTAACATGAGACAACTACTCGCACAAAGAGTTCTTTGAAGCAGATAACATATTTATCTGAATTCTGACAGGTTCACGCGGAATAGGGCTTTGGGGGGGGGGGGGCGGCCGACCAGCGGGAGGCCTGCCACCCCCGGGGGGGTTTTGGGGCCGGGTGAGGGGGGGGGGGCGTAGAGTCCAACACCGTACGCGAGCTGGTTTTGGGCTGGTTGGTAGCCTTGGGCTGGGGTTGGGCTAATTTGGGCTGCATATGGGCTGGTTCCTTTAAAACCAGCCATTTTGTGTCATAGGCCACCATTTCGGTGGTTTATGACACAGCAGCCGGGCGGGGGTGTGGTGGACGTAATTATTTTGGTGGTAATTGTTGTGGCCGCTGTTTTGTTATGTTGGTAATTGGTGTCGCGTCGCGTTGGGCAAGATCGTCTTTTTGGTTGTCCGGGGGGGGGGGGCCTGCTTGGTGCTGGGAGTCGTGGTTGTCGGTGGAGTGAAGAGCGGAGGCGGACGGCGCGTAATGACGAACCGCGGGTCATGGAGGAGGTGGGCCGCAGGGATTGGTGCAGCCCGCCGGTACGGTGAGGCCGCCGCGGCATGCCGCTGGCGATGCCAAGGCAGCCGGATTGGCGGTGGTGCCGCCGCGTGCACGCCCAAGGTAGGCGGTGCGTGGGGGGGGCACCTCAGGGCCTGGGTGGGTGGGCGGCGCCGTCGCGCTCGGCCGGGGTGCAGGGCGAAGGAGTAAAGGGGGGAGCTTTTCGTGGATGGCGGCGGCTGATCACCCTGGGCATTTACTTGAGCTGGAGGGTGCTGGGGGGACCCGAGTTGGGTGGGGCTCACGGACAGGGGGGGCAGGGGTGGGAGGTTGCACGGGGAGATGCCGGGGAGGGATGCAGAGGGTGTGGGGAGGGGTGGCGCGGCTTGGGGGAAAGGGGGGGACTCTCCGGATTATGGATGGAGCTGAGCGGGAGGGGGGGTGGCGTAGGGGGGGTGGTGTCCCTGGGGGGAGGTGAGCATGGTGGGTAGAACTGATGGTGTAGTGGTGGCGAAAATGGGCTCTTAGAGCTTTTGACAAGCGCCGGGGCGGTCAGAGGTTGAGAGCCTGGGGGGGAGGGTGGTGCTGGGGGGGGGGAGCTGTTTTGCCAGCAAGTGTACGACGGGGGTACGGGCTGGGGGGAGGGGTGCAGTGCGTGTGGGGCACGGGAGGCCCGTTTCGGGGGGGAGGCCTTTGAGTGGGGTGGGGTGGGATGTCCTGCGGGGAGCGGGAACTGGGCAGGTGCGGGGGGGTTGGAGGCATGACGGGCACCTAGGGGGGGCATTCGGTGGGTGGGTGGGGTGTGGGGTGGTGTGGGCTTGCGGGGGGCGGGCGGGTGTTTTTTCCCCGGCATGCCGGACCCACTTCTTGTTCTTGGCAGGGACGCTGGGATAGGCGCTCGGGAGAGCAGCATGCGGCTCCACACGACCGAGGGGATGGGCCGGCTCTGCCTGGTACGGGCGGTCGCGCTCCCACAAGGGACCATTCCTGGCAGCGCGAGGGGAAGTGGGGCGGTGCGCCCCCGCCACTCCCACCCCGAAGGGTCGGGACGGCCGCCGGGGATGGAGACAGGAGGCTGTCGATCAGATGCGGAGTACTATTTATTTATTTATCCATTTATGCATTTATATGGTGCGGTCTTTACCCGAAGGTGTCAGAGCGCTTCACAATGGGAACAGACGTGGTACAGGAGCATTACGGGTGAACAAATTACCAATGCAGAGTACATTACATGTGGCAAACGTGACAATCGTGTGCAAACAAAATGCTGGAGGTAGCGAACGGCGCGTTACAGGAGAAACAGTGGCACGTGTGCAGGTTACAAAAGCGGGCAAGGTGCAGGTGGAGGTATAATACTGCGATAAATGGAGGACACTCGAACACTAGAGCAAGCGTTATGTGGGCCATCGTGGCACTTGTGAAGGTATGGAAAGCCAGCAAAATGTAAGAGGTTGCCAACAGTGTGTTACAGGGGAACAGTGCCGTGTATATGACTAAGAGTACCAATCACAGGTAAAAGGGTATTACTGCAATAATGGCAGTCTCACGGACCACACTCACCATGGGAAGGCACTTCCATAGTCTGGGAGAATAACAATTTTCTATCTTAAAGGGTCTTCCTGCCGGTAATAGTGAGGGCCTGAATTACCTTTGGAAGTGTCTTGAGGGAGGAGAACGTTGAGGGCAGTTTTGAGCCCGGCTAGCTCAGTCGGTAGAGCATGAGACTCTTAATCTCAGGGTCGTGATTTCGGCCCCACGATGGGCGCCATGAGGCGGAAGTGAGTTCCAGGTTCTCACTGCGTTGTCTGGTAAGGATTGGGCCATCAATCTTTCCTTCTTAAGTGGGAGGTCCAAGCTGTAGGTTTTCGGCATTTCGTGATGGTCTAGAACATCCAGAGAGTTTCAGTTGATTCGCCGGATAGCGAGGGGCCAGCGGCGGGTGGATGCCATGGGTGTGCTGTGGTCGCTTCTTTTGGCCCCATACATAAAGCGGGCTGCTGAATGGGGGAACAGGCTTAAGGGGGGACGGGTGGGATTTGGGGAGGCCAGTAAGAAGAGAATTGCAGTAGTCCAGTCTGGAGAGGACCAGCGATGGGACCAGGGTTGTTAAGGTCATGCTCCGGGAACAAGCGACGAATTACCCACAGAAGGCGCAGTTGGTATCGAGCAGGCTTTGCACCTGAATTTATTGGGTGGGTAGATTGAGTTTTGTGTCGAGTATGACTCCAAGGGATTTTGCGTGGTCGACAATGATGGGTTTACTGTTTCGTAGATTCATCTGGTCCATCCATGATTGTACCGGGGGAGGAGAAAGTGAGGAGGAGTGCAGGAGGAGCCGAGAGGAGAAAGAGCTTGGTTCGGGGGGTCTTGATGTGGGTTTGTTGGCAGGAGGCGGGGTTGAGTGGGACGGAGACCCTAAGGGGGGGATTAGTGGATGAGTGGAAGGATGGGCCTAGTGCTGGGCAGGAGGACGTAATGCAATTGGACTATGTAGAGGATTCGGAGGAGGAGGGGGAGATGCGGGAAGGGGGTGGGGGGGAGCAGAGTAATGGTGTTGGTAGTGTGTTTCAGGTATGCCCACGGAAAGGAGCGCCGAGTGTGATGGCCCACCCGGCTCCACTGGTTAGGCGGCGGGATCCAGTGACGACTCCGGCCTTGATGCCAGGTAAGGATGGTGGCGGAGCGGGGAGTGGTTGGGTACACCTCGGCTGTCGGTTGATGCGGATACCGGCCAGAGTTTTGGGCATAGGCTCGTCGCCGGTTTGGGTGGACCGTCTCGAGCCCCTCTGGGCGGCTTGCCTGCGGACAGGGGATGTGGCCGTGTTGCGACGGGGACGAGGGTCCGTGGATCGCCGGGTGGGTGGAGAATGCGAAGCCGTCAAGGCGAACACAGCGATGGTGCGGGGCAGTTGTTTATGGAGGTGAGCGGGGCCCGGATGGGGCCCCCCTTTTTTGGAGCCGCCGCTGCCCGGTTGGATTGTTGGGGATGCTCAAGAAGGAGCCCGGTCAGTCTCGGTTGAGACAGCAGCGGTCGGGCCGGGGGGTACGTCAGTCGATGCCTTTGTTGCGGCAGAGCTCTCGGGGTTGTCGTATGCGGATGTGGACCCGGCATGGCAGATCGCGCCGGCAGTGGGTGAAAGGCTTTATGTCGACGTGCGATGTTAAGTTAGCGTTCTGGCTGTTTCCGGGTCATCCGGAGGATCACCGTTTGGTTCGGATCCGGTTTGACGAGGGGCAATTGTGTGGACATAGCATTGCTCATGGGATGTTCGATCTCGTGTGCGCTGTTTGGGCGATTCAGTCCTTGTTGCAGTGGGCTTTTTCCTGGCAGACAGGCTCTGAGACGGTGACACACTATCTGGATGACTTCTTTCTGGTGGGACGGCCGGGTTCGATGGACTGCCAGTGGCAGCTGGTCGGTTTTACGGGCCTCGTGGGTTACCTGGGGGTGCCCCTGGCGCCAGAGAAGACGTACGGTCCCAGTACGGTACTGTCCTTGCTTGGTATAGAGCCCGACTCCGGGCCGTGGAAGCACGCCTGCCAGAGGACGGGGGGCGGCGATATAGGCATGGGGGGAGACAGCACTGCCCATGGGATGTTCGATTTCGTGTGCGCTGTTTGAGCCATTCAGTTCTTTTTGCAGTGGGCTTTTTACTGGTGGACAGGCTCTGGACGGTGACACACTCTCTGGATGACTTCTTTCTGGTGGGACGGCCGGGTTCGACAGACTGCCAGCAGAGCTGGATGGTTTTGCGGGCCTTGTGGTTTACCTGGGGGTGTCCCTGGCACCAGAGAAGACGCACATTCCCAGTATGGTGCTGTCAGTCCTTGGTATAGAGCTCGACTCCGTGGCCATGGAAGCACGCCCGCCGGAGGACAAGAGGACGGCAACGTCGTCATTTGGGTCTGACACTGTCCGGTTTAACGCTGCCGCATCATCAACTACGGTTGTCGGCGGGGATTAAGTGGGATTTGCTTGTGACAGGCGTTTTTGGGGCATTTCCATGGTGTGCCTATAAGCGGACATGAGAGTAGTTGCGGCGGTCAGGAGCAGTAAGGCGGGGGATCGGTGGATTCAGGAGGAGCAGGTGGTGCGGTTCAGGTTGTATTGGATAGACGGGGGCTTGCGGGGGTGACAATTCGCCGTTGGCGGGGGAATTGGGGACGCGGCTGTTGGGAAGGCCTGGCGGGGGGTTTGGTCGGGGAGGAGGTGACAGAGTGTATGCGGCACCGGTGTTGGGGGTCCTGCGGCACGCCCTATGGTATTTGGGTGAGGACCCGACGGCGTTACAGATGCATTCCTTCGGAGTGGGGTGGCAACGGAGGCTGCGCAGCGGGGTTGAGGAAGGCCTCGGGCGCTGGAGGTCGGACTGTTAGCGGGCGTCGGTCAGGCTGCGGGGGGTGGGAGTTGGAACAATGACATGTAGGACATTTCTCGCCTCTCACATGTGTGTCTTTTCAGGTGCAGGGGCGGGGCCAACGGCGGCGGCATGGAGATTCATAGTGGTGGATACTCATTTATAAAGCGAGCAGAAAGGGGGACTGGGTCAAGCACCGGAATCAGAAGTTGGAATTGGACGACAGGTTGTTTCATTGACAGTGGCAAGGAATGGGGGAGTGCGCTGGCATGCGTATTGCCGGCTTTGTGTGAAGTGGTGCAGGGGAGAGTGTGCCAGACGGGGTCTTGGTGCGGTGCAATGGTTTAGCGTTGGTTAAACAAGTGAAAAGGGACCTGTTAGAGATGCAGCGCAGGTAGGCGGGGTGTCATGTCGATTGGTTAGAGTTTCGTTCCCAGGCAGGTTGGGGGGCGCTGAGAGGCCAGCAGCCATAGATAGGACCCGGAGGACATTTACAAGGAAATGAAGGCTTTGTGGGAGAAAGAAGGTTTTGAAAGGAGAGAGCACCCGGAGCTTAGGTACGGGCAGTGGATTTTTTCAGGGAGGATGGGGTACACCTGTCAGTACGGAATGGAGCTGTATGTGGTACAGTTGAGGGAGACTCTGGATTAGGCCATTGGTGTGCGAAGATACCCGAAAGTCTAGGAGTCCTAGGGGGGGTCGAAAGCCGTTAGCACGTCTTTCGAGTGGCGGTTCTTCCTAATGTATGGGGGAAGTGCAAGAGATCTGTTCTTGGATTATCAGGGGGGGTAGGTTAAGCACAATAAAGTATTTAGCCAGGTGGAGAGGCAAATTGACGTTTTTGCTAATTGTTTCCTGTTTGTGGATTGGGGGAACCAGTTTAAGGGAGGGGGTGGGGGGTTTGTAAGGAAATTACATGTTTAGTGAGGTCTAGTTTTGCACAGCGCAGGCCAAGGGTTTTTCATTGTGTAAGGTGCACCTGCTTCCAATAAAGCGGCCTTTATCACACCTAATTTTGAGTCTCTGGTCGGTGCTGTTTGCCTCCCCCCCTCCCCCGTTGGGCCCCAAACTTCATTGTGGAACATTGTAATTTCGCTACACATCTTAATAAACTATTCTTCCCAGTTTTGCTGAAGATCCTGGTGCGTTGTTGTGCACAACTGTCTTAAATGAGACCTAAGATTTCCCTGCATCTCCAGTCTGAGTGCACTGTGGCAGAAGAGGGTGTGCCAGGAAGTGTGTTTTTGTATACATTATTGTTAGCATTCTGCCTTACCAATCAAGCACATGTAATTTAGTCCTATCCAAAGACAGGAGAAGGAGAAAAAACGAGTGCATGCCAAGCCAGTCTGCTTTCAAGATAGATGGCTATTCTAACTTCAGCTAATCCTAACATCTTTTATCTTGTTCCAATAACGTTGCTTCTAGGTAGGTTTATTACTACAGAAGCCCTGTTCCGCACCCTGGGATGACATGCTGAACAGTTTGGACAGCAAAGTACATTTCCAATAAGTATAAATTTAAGGGATTTTGAGGCGAAGGCTTTTCCGATCTTCATTCACATTGAGTAGCTGAATCTGGCCTAGTGACAGTTCTGACACTTCTGAATGTTGCCAATATCCGATTTAGTTCCATCTGGTCTATCGGCCCCATTTAAGACTGCCCATGCCTTACTCCTGCGCCATGTTAGAGGTAGGTCTACGCAAGTATTGTTTATCATGGGCCATTTCTTTTTCCTTACATTTCAGTTTGCTGCGCTGCCTCCACTTTCAAGTGCACATTACAGGAAAGGTCTCTTCTGTGCTGTGACACATTTTCTACATGTGTGATGGTTGGTGACTACCAATAAACTTGCTTCTGGTTAAATTGCGAAATAGTTCTCGTCTATCAATTTCTTTGCCATGCATGTTGCCCATTCTTGATTGAATGAACAGCAGTTGTCTAAAGTTGAATCTAGCAAGACAAAGGAAATGGTGGCAGGTGTATTGGAGGACCATAGCTCTTTTGTATACTGGGTGCAGAGCAGGAATATCGACGGAGAAATATCGCGGGACATAAATATCACCTCAAAAATATTGTGGGGAAGAAATATCGACAACAAAAATATAGTTGACAAGAATATTGACTGACAGGTAAGTAATATCGATTACAAAAATATTGTTGTAATAAATATTGTTTACAAAAATATAGTTGACAAAACTATCGATATATTAATAATGTTATGTATTTTAGTGTTTTTAATGAGAATTGTTATTTGCATGCATGCAAGTGCAGGGGGGTAATATAGCTACCTCTTCATGTGCCCTCCCTACCCCCAACATCCTGGGGGCCCACAATGGGCCACATGCCTTCTGCTTCCCGCTGCCTTCCTAATATGGATGGCGGTGTCTAGCAGACACCGCCAACATACCAGGCCCCTTTTCTGCTCGGTCAACTGTGTGACCGGCAGAAAACCGGCGGACGGTCTTTCCATCTGCCGGGTAACCCCGCCATACTAATATGGCAGGGGGAAATGGGTGGCGGGCGGTGTGTAATGTAGGGCGGATCGCCCAACATCATAATAGACCCCTTAGTATTCATGGCCCAAAACGAACTACAGTGTGCACGTGCTGCTCTGCACTTAGTAACTGCCAGCACTCTAATTGCGTGGCACAGGACCTTGGAGCATTACGAGGAGCAGCCGGGCAGCAGGCATAGCAGGACATTCTAGACCCAGTCAGCACACGGTGACGCAACACAATGTGACTAGCCCATCATCCCATAAAGATCAGGTAACTGGAACAAATCATTTTCGGCGCTGGGAGGGCCATTGCTGATTTTATAATTTGTGTGTTTGCCTTGAAAATGCGGATTCTGTGCATTTATGTAGTGTTTTCACTGTGACAGATAGTTTTCACTAGCTCAGATGTGGGATATAAGAAGTGACTTAGCTTAAGGTTGCGGGATGTGCACTGCCGTGTATTGAATTAAGTTTAATCCGTGCTCGAGGGTATCACTCCCCTCCCGGAGCGTGACTGATAATTCAAAGTGTGGCAGACCTATTGGTCCATAGGCCTCTCACCCTTGGCACCGGTGTTTGGGTTGAATGAAATTCAACAAAAAAAAGTTTACGGAGAATAATTTTCACTGTGAAATTCGTGTATCGTTACTTCAAAGTTCATTCATTTCATCTTCAATCAATCAGGAGTTTGTTAAAGCGCGACTACTCACCCGTCAGGGTCTCAAGGCGCTAGGGGTGGGGGGGTGTGCAGATTCCATTCCATCAAGGAGGGGGACTGTCGAAGAGCCAGGTTTTGAGGTTTCTTGCGAAGATGGGGACCGATGTTGTCTGTCTGAGGTGGAGCGGAAGGGCGTTCCATGCTTTGGCCGCGAGGAAGGAGAAGGAGCGGCCTCCCGATCTGGTCTTTCTGGTGCGGGGGACCACGGCGTAGGAGAGCTGGGCTGATCGTAGGGTCCTTTGGGGTGCGTGGAATTTGAGCCGGCTGTTGATGTATGCTGGTCCGGTGCCGTGGAGGGCCTTGTGTGCGTGGGTGAGCATCTTAAAGGTGATTCTCGCCTCGACGGGGAGCCAGTGGAGTGTGCGCAGATGCTGGGAGATGTGACAGTGTTTTGGCAGGTTGAGGACCAGTCTTACGGCGGCGTTCTGGATGTTCTGTAGCTTGCGGATGAGGTTTTTGTTTGGTATGTTATAAATCACATTTTCCAAACGTTTTTAGTCATATGAGGCATATTAATAGGATTCCAATGCATTTCGGTGCCCCTTGCACCTTCATCAGGGAAAATCTGGAATGTACAAATAAACATTCTTAATCGGAAGTCCTCTATCAGTCCCAGTACATGTTTAAATATAATTGTTTACGCGCAACCTCTATGCGTTGGTTAATAGCTGTTTTAACCCTTTCAACCCTCGAACTTTCATACTAAAAGATTGCTCTGTCGCTTAGGGCGGGATTCGTAATTAGATGGAAAGTGATTTTACAGTTTGCTGTGTTCTCAAAGATTCACTCGCCATTAACGCGCTTGGGTTGTTAACAGCAAAGTGCTTTATGATTGGCCGCCCGCCGGCTTGCTAAGCGTCTTTACTGACTCGCTCTTTCTTGCATGTTATCAGTCTCACCTTGAGGGTGCTAGTCGCGTGGCGTCTTTCCTCCTCGCGGTCTCCGTTCGATGTGAGTTACACGGCTAGCGTGCATCGGATGTTTACGCTAAACGTGTTACGCGCACGGGCGATAAGGTCTACACTTTTTTTTAACTAAACCTAACTTTATTTATCATCGAGTTCTTTACACTAAGCGTCTGACTTGAATGTTAATCTACGCGTTCTGTTGCCAGCATTCATGGAGCGTATAAAAATGGTCACTTTACTCGCTTCTAACTGAGTTGCATCAAATTAAAACATAAGACAAACTGTAAAAGAAATGTTAAACAGTATGCAGTGCTAAGCGTACTTGGTTTACAGATAGCATAAAAATTCAGTACGATCATTTAATCCATTTGGTTTCAGTCTATTGAGATGGTAAATCCAATAGTTTTCTCGCTTCAGTAAGTTCTTTTTGTTTAGAGGACCTTCAACTTTGGGGACTATTTCCAGGATACAAGCCCGCAATTGGCTGATGTGATGTCGTTTATCCAGGAAATGAGTTGCTACAGTCGATTTAATTGAGGAAGTTCTTATGTTGCTCTTGTGCTCCGTGAGTCTAATCTTAAACTTTCTCTCCGTGTGTCCAACATAAACTGACCCACATGGACATTTAAGCATATATATTATGTTCGTGGTATTACATGTGGCGTTAACCTTTAATGGAATTTTGTGTCCTTTCATAGGATGGGAGATGGTATTGCCCTTCATTATGTTGTGACAGTTGCTACAATTCATACACGGGATCGTTCCTCTAAATCAGTTCATTGGTGGGCTTTCTGGTGTCTTTTTTAGCATTTCTCTCATATTTCGGCCTCTGGTGTAAGCGAACAAAGGTTCTTGATCGAAAACTCCTTTGAAGTCTGGTTCTAACTTTAGCATCTGCCATCGTTTTTTGATTATTGAAGTGAACTGGGAACTCACATTTGAAAATTTACTAACACATGTGATTCTCTGTTCCGCTGTCTTTCCCTTGGTGGTGAGAAGTTCCTCTCTGGGTTTATCCAATGCCCTCGCTGATGCTGTCTTGATGATTGCTTCTGGATATCCCCTATCCAGAAATCTATGCTCCTTTAGTTTCATTTGTTTTAGACATTCCTGTGTCTCATAGACCACTCTCCTGACCCTGAGGAACTGAGAATAGGGCAAGTGTGTTTTAAGAGTTTGAGGGTGGTGACTATCATATTTTAAAAGATTGTTCCTGTCCGCGGGATTGCGAAACAAGTTCGTGAGAAATCGGTTTCCCTCTCTTGTTATCTCCACATCTAAAAATTGGATGTTGCTGCTGCTGACTTGCCATGTGAAGCTAATCTGATCATTCTTTCTATTCAATATTTCCAATTGGTGTTCCAGAGCTTCGACATTACCCTTCCATACTATGAAGATATCGTCAATGAATCTTACGTACATGAGTAGTTGTGTTGCCCATTGTTGGTTTAAGTAGATGTGTTGTTCCTCAAATGATGTCATATAGAGGTTTGCGTACGGAGGAAGTTACCCTGCATCCACTCCGCAACTCGGGTCAAACCTTGCTTAAGAGCCGAGATGTTATTACCTTCCGTATTAGAAAGGGAGAAAATGATTTGCGTATCATCGGCGTAAGAAAATAAAGTAAGACCGGCTTCCTCCACAATAGTGGCCAGGGGTCTAACATAGATGTTAAATAATAGTGGACTGAGGATGGACCCCTGGGGAACGCCTTACGCCGATGAACGTATTTTAGAGGATGCTTTAGCTGAAAAAACTTGAAAAGTACGACCACTTAAAAAAGAGGTTATCCAAGCCAAAGCAGAGCCCTCAACTCCCAAGGATTGAAGAGTTGTGAGGAGGATGGAATGAGACACGGTATTGAACACCGCACTTAAATCCAAAAGGATAAGTGCAGATGTATCCCCGCGATCGATACCATGCCGTAAATTCTCAGTAACTTCCAGAAGTGTGGTCTCAGTTGAATGGTGCGCTCTAAAGCCGGATTGTGATGGATGCAGAAAGCCCGAACTTTCTACCAAGAGAGTCAGCTGTGAGTTGATGTGCCTTTCCAAGATCTTAGAAAAAATGGGTAACAGCGAAATAGGCCTGAAGTTGGATAAATTAGAGACATCAGCTCCAGCCTTTTTGAGCAGAGGAATAATCATTGCATGTTTCCACTCCTGTGGAACATGAGATTCTATCAGCGAGGAAGTCAGGAGTTTCATCACAACGCGACGAGAGTCCAAATCAAGTGGTGAACATCACGTCATTTCTGGGCGCCCCGGTTTCCTGCTTTGATTGCAGCAAACGCGGATACGAGCTCCGGTCTCGAGCCTGAAATCCATTTTACCCGGTAAGGAGAGGTCCTGGGCTCTAATATTGAGGTGAGGGTGCACGTATAAGCAGGAGAGGCGCTAACAGTATGCGCTTGTTTGTTGTTCCTTTTTATAGAGACGGTGACTCACACTTGAATTAATTGCTTCAGAAGGCCTACTTTCAGGACTCCTCGCCGGTGGACGAAAGGAGGTAAGCAGCGTTGTGGCCCGTTTTTTCCTACATGGGACTGGTAGGTTAGGGGATGGATTGAAGAATCCAATCTAAGAAAACCTCGTGTCAATGTTTTGTTTACTAGATGGTGACTCAGCTATTTTTAAATCCATGTGCTCATCACAAGTTCACCAAGGAGTTTTGAGGTAAGATTTCCTGCATGACATTATGGGGGCTTTCAGCTAGTTGACTAAGGAATGGTTTACAATGACGAACGGTCTCACATACATTTTTCTTTCTTTTTCTCTTTTTTTGTTTCATTTCCCCTCGCATTTACAGAACTCGTTTGGGGATTGAAAACACAAAAGAATTCACCTCTGGGTGTACTGCAGATTGGTAAGCTGGAGCTAGAGAATAGTGGTAGTCACTTGGTTCTCGATTACTTCTTTTGAAGAACTGGATCCCAATTGTGTTCCTTTTAATTTTTCAGATTCCTATGGTCCTGATGAGAATCCCAATGACTACTGGGATTCGAAACGTGTAGACAGTCGGTGCTGCCAAATATAACTTTCTCTTTCCTTTTTTGTTAAAATACTGGTCTTTACTACACTATGAATATGTAAAAGAGAATTATATTTTGTATTTTGGATATTGAGAAGATATCTACTATTATCATATACGAAATATTGTTTAGACTGGTTTGGCAGACCGTGTACTACCCCACAGGTTCATTCCTATTGTTGTGGTGTGTATATGGAATTTGGTGTTTGAATGTGGAAAGTATGTGGAATGAGGATTGCATGTTTGATTGAGTGTTTGAATATTTGTGAATTTCCTTGTCCCCCAAATCAATCTTATGAATTTGTTTGTTGAGGTTGTGTGTTCTTGACTGTGCACTAAAAAATATTTTTTGTACATAATATTTGAGAAATTGAAATAAAAGCGACTAATGAGCTTTCAGATGTGTACATAGTATACATTTTTGAAGAAATTATTCTTTGAATAACCATCAGTATTGGCAATTTTTGTTGTTATGAGGTTACGTTGTGCTCAGCCTTACTGATTAGAGCCATCCCCATTTTCTGGTATCAGTTATTATAGCGGGCGCTGTTCCCACGAGGTGTTTTGTGAACCCATAGTAAGGGGAACCTTGGATTGATTCAAGGCACTAACATTGGTGTGAGGGTCTTGATTTTCCATTTCTTCTCCATTCTCTCTCGCTTTTTTTCTTTTTTGTTTTTGTTTTTGTGGTATATTGTTTAGTGATTTGGTAGAACATCTTTGAGGACAAGGTATAGGATGTCAGAAAAGGATACATTTGCCTATAGTGAAGAGCATATAAAAAAACTACTAAGTGCTCCACCGGTTTTCGCTTCAGCTTCACTGAGCACGTCAGCTACAACCCAAAATGAGTCTGAGAAACTCTTGCGCCTAAAGAAAAAACAAATAAGGACAGACCTACTTGGTCACTTGTTGTTACAACATCTCAGAGAAGGCACGATCCCAGGAGGCCTTCAGATACGCAACATCCCGGTAATATTTACAGACGATCCTATTTTTAAAAAAGGTTTTAGTCTAATAGAAACTAAATGCAGTAGGGACCTCATGGTCCTTACTGTGGAGACAGCTTTGAGAATTTCACAAAAGGAAATAGAGGAAATCGAAGCATTAGAACTTGAAATCAAGAATAACCAAACGATAGCAGATTCAAAGTCCCTATTGGACAAAGTTGAAAAGGAAATCCAAGAGTTTAAGGATTACACAATCACGCAAAAGTCAAATCAGTTTGAGAAGGATAAAAAAAACGTTTCCCTGGATAGTGTATATCCATTATTACAAGTGGATTTTTACACACGGACGGACTCGCGGAGATTTCTACAGGACAACCAAGGAAGATCACGGAATTGGTTTATTTCTTTTTCGGATACTTCTTCATCTTCTGGAGGAGATACAGATAATAGTGCAAATTGCAATCGAAAATGGAATCAACCTCAACAACGGGGCTCCTCAACCAATACTTTTTTATCAAGAGGCCAACTCAGAACATGGGGCAGAGTGAGATACAATCAACCGTGGGAAATGACCACGAGAAAACACCATTACAAAAATTAGAAGTGTCTCCCATTTTCAATTTATCCAGTAGAACATTAACGGTGGCAGAGGAAAGTATCCTTGCTAAGGGATTATCATTTGTTCCATCAAAGAGAACTGATTTTGTTAAACTAAAGACAGAATTCATTGAATTCTGTCGAAAAATCAGACTTGCCACTTTCTTTATGACTAATCAAAATGATCCACCACTGGAGATTACAGGCTTAAGGAATAAATCGCACTTCTGTCCACCAGGTAATAAGATACCAAAAGAGGTAATCACGTTTGAAAAAAGTTTTATCTGCTATTTCCGAGATGGAAAAAAAGAGCCAGTATGTTAAACATAACATTACGAAGGAAGAGAGAGAATCCCTGACTGTATTGAAAAATGACCCCCGTGTGGTTATCAAACAAGCGGACAAAGGTGGCTCTATTGTCGTGTGGGATATCGGCGACTATACAGCAGAAATAATGAAACATCTTAATGACCCAATCTGCTACAGAAAGATTAATAAAGATCCGACGATTGAGTTACAAAACCAACTATTCTTGATAATACAAGAAGGTTTCGAATTAGGTTTCCTTGGGCCCAAGGAATTAAATTTCTTACAAAAGAAGCACCCGAGAATACCGGTATTTTACATCTTACCTAAGGTACACAAATGGGACAAAAAGCCACCGGGGAGACCAATAGTCTCAGGTTGTGAATCTTTACTAGAACCAATCTCGAGATATGTGGACCATTTTCTCAAAGAGTTCATGAAGGATGTTACGTCATTTTTACAAGACACCACCGATTTTATAAATAAATTGGAAACAGTGGAATTTGATCAAAGCAAAGATCTTTTAGTTACACTAGATGTAACATCTTTATATACCCAAATTCCACAGGAGGAAACTGTTGCAGTACTTACACATTTTCTGGATACAAGATCAAGACCAGTCCAAGTGCCAAGTGCCAACCCAATTTATTATTGATTTGGCAACTTTCGCCCTGAAGATGAACTACTTTACATTTGGCAGCGATTTCTTTTTTCAAACAAAGGGAGTCGCAATGGGCTGCCTGTTTGCCCCAGAGTTGGCAGTACTCTTCATGGCAATGTACGAAGAATCCTTTGTGTACAATAACAACCCATTTTTGCAGTACATTTCAACATGGCTGCGATTTATTGATGATGTTTTTGTGGTGTGGACGGGTGGTGAGGAACAACTACTGCTCTTCCATGAATGGCTAAATGCTAGAACGGCGTCATAAAATTCAGCATTGAACACTCTGCAAAGAAGATTTCCTTTCTGGACGTTGAAGTATACCCTATGGAAGGAGGCTTGAGAACAACTTTATATGTGAAAACAACGGATAGAAATAAAGCTTTGCTTTATGCAAGCAATCATCCTAGAAGCTTACGTGACAATCTTCCGTACGGGCAGTTTTTAAGAATTAGAAGAAACTGTTTTCACAATGATGACTACAGTTTCCATGCCAGAAAACTGTCCCAAAAACTAGGAGACCGAGGGTACCCAAAGAAATTGGTCAAGAATGCTATAAAGGGGAGGAGCCAAGCCGGCGACCGCGATGGCCGCCTAATCCCTCGGCTCCGGGTGCCGTCTCCTCCGGCGCTTACATCCTGCTTGATATCCTGAAGCGAAATGGCATAATTGGGTGTATGACCACGACCGCTCATCGAGGGCGCGATCCCGAGGTTCGTGCCTGCTTAATAACGGGAGAAACAGCCAACGACGTCTGCGGCCCGTAACAACCCTATGACATGGGCCTCGATTAGACTTTCCGGCCGGTCTCCAAGTGCACAACAGCGGCCACCGGAGGTGCAGAAGGGCCGGCCGGAACCCGTATGGCAGAAACGGCCGATTTTCGCAGCGCTTGCACTGGCCGATTGGGGGCACGAGTTGGGGAGAAGCCTATCGTAGTGCCCCGAGTGGATTAAGTGATTGTTTGACTTTTGCTCGTTTGCCACCGGGAAGTGCTTTGAGACTCGTCCCGCTTTTGGCGGGAGGATCCCGAATTTGGGCCGCATCGCGATCGAGCAGAGATTGTGCCATGGATGGCCGCGATCTGCTCGCATTGCATCGGCTTTGGTGACCCTGACGGTGGTTCCATGGCGCCCGGTGCCCCGCTGCGTGTGCCTCGGTTCCAGTCCGGAGTTGCGCTGCCCCGGAATATAGTGGGCAGGGAAGAGTGCAGCTTCTGGGAAACTGAGTCTCGCCCTAATGCAAGGCATGTGCAGAGGGGAAGCGTGACAAAGAGGGGGCACGGGGCAGAACTACACTTTGGCGATCTTATGGCTGCCCTAGCTGCCCTTCACGACACCTTGGAGCAGGATGCCCGATTGTTGGGGAGTAAGTTGGATGCTGTTATTCTCGCGGCCGGGCGAATGGGATCGGATGGTCCGTTGATGCACGGCGAGATGCCTTACTCACTACCCAGATGCGACAAGATGGTGTCCGTCACTGATACCGGAGGGCCAGAGATACTGATCTTCGTGCCATTTCAGGCCCGCGACGTCGGATGCCTCGGACATCCTGTAGGCTCTAGATTGGAACTGTGCGATGGAACTTTTCTCCACGTCATGTTGCTAGTGTCTCTGGTGCTGCTCCAGTTGTGTTTGGACATTGAGACATTCTCCCCCTGCGCTACTCTGCCGAAGGGAGTGTGGGAGTCATGTTTCTGTGCCGGGTTGGGTCCGCCGTACCAGCAGGAAATGGGCTTGGATGAGGTCCGGTTGTACCAAAGCATTGCAATGGTGTTGCTGGCTGGGCATGCTTTGGCATTACGATTCCCTGCAGCTATGGACTTGGAGATTGGTAATCTGGTGGGCTTTGATGGTATGATCAAGACTGGGCAAGGATAAACGATGCTTCCTCCGTATTGACATTTTCAGATTTTTAGGGTTGTGGGGGACATGCGATACATGGTCTTTGGCTGATTCTGTCCCTTGTAAATTATCCTGTCATATTGGCTCTTGCTGTTTTGGGGACGTGCGGGTCTGGGATACGCTTGATTGGACTCTGATGCAATGTTTTTCTTTGTTTTTGCTGGGAAATATCTGTGGGAGTGAAGGCTAGTTGTGTCCCCGAGTGCTTGACATCTCGGTGTCTGATGTGTTCGAGACGGGATTTGCTGCCTCTATGGTGCCTGGGATCGGGCGTGATGGTCCTTTTTGCTGCTTGCGACTCCCTTATGTAATGCCTCTTGATTTGCCATAATTTGCTTAACACTATGGCGCGGAAAGTTTGCTCTTGGCGGGGGGATGGTACTCCGGGAGCCCGAACTGTTTTGTTATATTCTCCTCCTCCAACCTTTTTCCCTTCCTTGGGGTGTAGTTTAGAGGGCGACAGGCACGCTGCTAGTGGGGTTAGGTCGTAGCCACCTGCAGGGGTGTAGGGTGGGGGGTTGTTGGTTTTTTTTTTTTTTTTTCCTTTCTTATTTTCTATGACCGTTCTATTTCCCTTTTCCTCTCTTCACAAGGGTTGTGGCGTATTCTCCTGATTCTAGCCTAACGTATCGGGGTGTCGTATGGTTGCTCCGTATATCCTACATTCCTGGTGGGCGGGTGCTGTTGGTTGGTGCCTGCGGTCTTTGCTATTTAATTGAGATACTTTTGCTTCACGCTGCATTTGATTTTTCTGTCGCTTATAATTGTACATTATTGTGACACCTCCCTTGCCCGTCCACTGCAGTGCTGTATTTTGTATACCGACACCCGATATGTGTATTTTTCTCTTGTGTAATAATAATAAAAAGATTTACAAAAAAAAAGAATGCTATGAAGCGGGCACGCTGGACACCGAGAGAAACACTCTTGGAACGTCGAAATAAAACTGCAAATGAACGACAAGTTTACGTAACAACTTTCTGCCCTAATTCGAACAAATTAAAAAAGGTGATTACTCAGAACTGGTACCTAATAAAAAATTTGGATGTAAGATTCTCTTCACAGCCACTCTGTAGCGGTTTCAGGATCAAAGGGGCGTGTGTTCCCCCCCTTTTGTTTGTCTGGTTGTAGTATTATTCAGAGGAGTGAGAGTGGTTCAGGCAGACAGTACTCCAACTACTAGCATGCAACGGGGCGGAACTATAGAGGAAGAAGGCGGTTCCTACAAAAGCACCTCCCTCCCAAGAGGAAGGTGCTTGTCAATCAATCCGGAGTGTTTGGGAATGGCGGATGGTAATCCCCGCCGGAATTCAGCTAGAAGACAGAAGCCCGTCGTGTTGTTGGAACTTTCGTGTCTTGGATCCTGTGAACTGCGCGTTACGATAAGTACTTAGTAGCCGGAGTGCGGGCTCGCCTCCGTGGTGCCGAAAGTGTATCTTGCTGTGTTAGCTGTTGAGAGAGAGAGAGACCATGATGTCAGATTGAAACGCGCTTTGCCGTTTACTGGCATCCACGAGTATAAGAAGGGATTTTGCTGGAGATCGCGTCTGCAGTGAAGACGTGCTCTCTTACATTTTCTTTCCAGCTAGCCAGAGTCGCTATGGTGATATTTGAATACTTGCTCTCCCCGGACTGTGAAGCAAGTGATTCAGCGGACTAAGACTAAAAGAGATATTACTCCTTTGGTGACTCATAAAGAGGAGCATCTGGATTGTCACTGCGACTAGCTTGTGCCTACAACAACCTAGTCGCCTTCTAAGGAATTTATGCTCCATTTGATTTAGTTTTCAGCGGCAGTTGAACTGTTGGGGCAAAAGGGATTAAGACAGTATTATTCTTGTCAAGAAGGAGTACATTTGCAGCATTATCTTGTCTACAACAGTGCCCTAAGCTGCTATTTTCCCGGTCTGGGTGGTGTGAGACTTTGGTGAGTGGCAGTAAGGAGTGTTTGGGTTTTAACATTGCTATTACTCTATAGATTGTTACAAACCTTATTCTTGTCCTTCCTGTACATAGGGTGGACGCTCCTTTCTGAACAATTGAAGTCCGCTGACCAGAACCCAGAGGGACCCCCAGAGAACAATCACCGCCTGTTTATTGTCTTATCCACTTCCCTTTTTCCCGCCTGGGCACGTCTTCTTACAGAGAGTTTATACTGCCACTGTTTGAGTCGTGTTTAGGTGGGACTGGGGGGCTTATCATCAGATATCGTTTCTGCCGGTCATCAGAGCAAGGTTAGTGGCGTACTTTATACTTGCGCTGCGGCCAATCCCCGACACACTCTCCGCATTTAAAAAGGAAAGCAGCATTGCAAATCATGTTGTCAGATCATCAATTCAATCAACTCCAAAACCAACTTTGAGGCATTTGATGGGATTGTCGCCCGTAGTGGACCATCATAAATGCGGGACTTGTGTTTGTTGCGATTTGACAGTTGAAGGTTCATTATTCCATTACCATGGAATTTCATGGAAACACGATTCTTTCAGCAATTGCAAAACCAAGTACGTAGTCTATGGGGTTACATGCCCCTGTGGGCTACTGTACATTGGGAAAACCAATCAAGAAATCCGGCAGAGGATTTCCCAACACAAATCACGATTAAAAACAAATGTTGAAACTGCCCCATTGGTGAATCATTGGAAAAAGAAAGCCCACAAAATAAATTAGTTGAAATGGACAGTAATCTCGAGAGTAGAAAAAGATCCGAGGGGTGGAGACTGGGATCAAAAACTAGCAAAGAGAGAAGCTTTGCTAATTGTAAAATTTGACATGGCAGTGTCAGGTTTAAATGAGATGTCCGAGATTTATAAGTGGTAAATGTATGTCATTATAACATTCTGAGAGGTTAATTATGGGGAGCCTCTTTTCTTGCATGGGCATGCGACCAAGGAATCCGGTTAGAACACTATATTATTTGGCACCTTCATTCCATCCTGGAGGAACGGTACAAAATCGCCAGGGGTTCATACATATATATTGTTTCTACAACCAGGTCCTAAATATCAATGCCGAAGCCCAGCACGGCCCGTTTAAAACAAACCTACACATGTGACATACTACAACTCCCACAAAGCAGTGCGAAGGTTCTATTCTTGCTGATTTTAAAAATGGGAGATCGGGCGATTAATAACAGATGGCGCTTTTTTGACAAATCCCATGAGCGTCAATTTTTCATTTTTTCCATCTATGAGAAGGATAAAGGAAAGTTGCTTATTGATTTATGAATCCATCAAGACGCCAATCGAATAAGTTTTCCAGCACGCAGGCGCGTAGCACAGAATTGAACTACAAAACCCAACAAGGTTATTTATTTATGTATTTATTTATTTAAACTTATAAGGCGCACAGTTGCCCGCAATAGGTTTCCCGGCGCCAAGGGACAGACTAAAGAAGAAAGAACTACCAGGCAAACTATCAATGAAACTACTAAAGAATACTGCTCTGATTACTGCTGAAAAAGCCAGGTTTTTAAACCCCTACGGAAGCGAAGAAGATCCGTCTCCAACTTCAGGGTCACGGGCAGGACATTCCAAGATTTAGTGCCTGGATGAGAAAAAGAGCGGCCGCCCATCTTCACCAACCTAAATCTAGGGACAATGAAATCGCCATTTCCCGAAGATCTCAAACAACAACTGGGCTTATAAGCCTGAATGAGATTCTGTAGGTATCCCTTCCCCTGACCTCCTTTCATTCCTTCGTCCCATCCTTTTTCTTTTCCTTTTTTCTCTCCCTCAGCACCTCCAGCCATGCCTTCTTTCCCCTCTTGTTTCTTGCTTTTTTACACCCACATTCCATTCTTCCTTCCTTACACGCTCATTCATTCCCCATCCTTCCTCTCTTGGTGCATTTAATCCTTCTTCCTCCGTTCATTTCGTACTTTCTTTTTTTCCTGATTCATTCTTCATCCCTTCTTTAATGTCTTCCTTTCTTTTCCCCAACCCTTCCTTCTGTGGTTCTTCCTCCTTTCCTTTCTTCTTTCTATTCATCTATCACACATCATTGATTCCTTTCTCCTTCTATCCCTTAATTTCTTCTTTTCACATTATTTTCTTATTTCTTCCTTCTTTCGTCCGTTACTTATTTATTTCCTAACTCAAGTATCCCCTTCCACCTTGCATTTGATGCTGCCTTCTTTATTGTATTCCTTCCTTCATCCATTCCTTTCTTTTAAACAACACAGTACAAGCACATTCTCTTAAGTTTGCAAAACTGCCTCATGTCCTCTATGTGACACACTAAAACTCCCACAAAGCAGTGCGAAGGTTCTATTCTTGCCGATTTTAAGAATGGGAGATCGGGCGATTAATAACAGATGGCGCTTTTTTGACAAATCCCATGAGCGTCAATTTTTCAATTTTTCATTTTTTCCATCTATGAGAAGGATAAAGTAAAGTTGCTTATTGATTTATGAATCCATCAAGACGCCAATCAAATTAGGTATCCAGCGCGAAGGCGCGTAAGCACAGAATTGAACTACAAAACCCAACAAGGTTATTTATTTATTCATTTATTTATTTATTTATTTAAACTTATAAGGCGCATAGCTACCCGCAATAGGTTTCCCGACGCCAAGGGACAGACTAAAGAAGAAAGAACTACCAGGCAAACTATCAATGAAACTACTAAAGAAGACTGATCTGATTACTGCTGAAAAAGCCAGGTTTTTAAACCCCTACGGAAGCGAAGAAGATCCGCCTCCAACTTCAGGGTCACGGGCAGGGCATTCCAAGATTTAGTGCCTAGATGAGAAAAAGAGCGGCCGCCCATCTTCACCAACCTAAATCTAGGGACAATGAAATTGCTATCTACCGAAGATCTCAAACAACGACTGGGCTTATAAGCCTGAATGAGATTCTGTATGTACCTCGGGGCAAAGCCCTGTTTTATCTTGAAAATGTGGCATAAGGGTTTGAATTTAATTCTACTCATTATTCTCAGCCAATGCAGATCGCGAAGGGCTTGACGGGCAGATGTTCTCCGAGGAACATTACGTAGAAGCTGTGCGGCCGCATTTTGGACGACCTGAAGTTTATTCACTGTTGTTGAATCGTCACCAAGATAGAGGACATTACCGTAGTCCAGGCGAGAGACTACCAATGCCTGGACCACTGTCCTCTGTGTAGAGGCGGGAAGCATCCACAAGATTTTTTGAAGCCATCTTAAGGTGCCAAAACAGATGGAAGCCACTCTAACAGCCTGTTGCTGCATCATGAGCTTTTCATCAATGAGGAATCCGTGATTGCGAACCTGAGCAACGGGTTGAGGGGTCGGACCCATACTATCGGGCCAGTGTTGAGGACCCCATAGATCTTTACCCTTGCCCAGGATCACAACCTTGGTCTTATCCCCATTCAACTTGAGGAAGTTACCCTGCATCCACTCCGCAACTCGGGTCAAACCTTGCTTAAGAGCCGAGATGTTATTACCTTCCGTATTAGAAAGGGAGAAAATGATTTGCGTATCATCGGCGTAAGAAAATAAAGTAAGACCGGCTTCCTCCACAATAGTGGCCAGGGGTCTAACATAGATGTTAAATAATAGTGGACTGAGGATGGACCCCTGGGGAAAGCCTTACGCTGATGAACGTATTTTAGAGGATGCTTTAGCTGAAAAAACTTGAAAAGTACGACCACTTAAAAAAGAGGTTATCCAAGCCAAAGCAGAGCCCTCAACTCCCAAGGATTGAAGAGTTGCGAGGAGGATGGAATGAGACACGGTATCAAACGCCGCACTTAAATCCAAAAGGATAAGTGCAGATGTATCCCCGCGATCGATACCATGCCGTAAATTCTCAGTAACTCCCAGAAGTGTAGTCTCAGTTGAATGGTGCGCTCTAAAGCCGGATTGTGATGGATGCAGAAAGCCCGAACTCTCTACCAAGTGTGAGTTGATGTGCCTTTCCAAGATCTTAGAAAAAATGGGTAACAGCGAAATAGGCCTGAAGTTGGATAAATTAGAGACATCAGCTCCAGCCTTTTTGAGCAGAGGAATAATCATTGCATGTTCCCACTCCTGTGGAACATGAGATTCTATCAGCGAGGAATTGAGGAGTTTCATCACAACGCGACGAGAGTCCAAATCAAGTGGTGAACATCACGTCATTTCTGGGCGCCCCGGTTTCCTGCTTTGATTGCAGCAAACGCGGATACGAGCTCTGGTCTCGAGCCTGAAATCCATTTTACCCGGTAAGGAGAGGTCCTGGGCTCTAATATTGAGGTGAGGGTGCACGTATAAGCAGGACGAGGTGCTAACAGTATGCGCTTGTTTGTTGTTCCTTTTTATAGAGACGGTGACTCGCACTTGAATTAATTGCTTCAGAAGGCCTACTTTCAGGACTCCTCGCCGGTGGACGAAAGGAGGTAAGCAGCGTTGTGGCCCGTTTTTCCCTACATGGGACTGGTAGGTTAGGGGATGGATTGAAGAATCCAATCTAAGAAAACCTCGTGTCAGTGTTTTGTTTACTAGATGGTGACTCAGCTATTTTTAAATCCATGTGCTCATCACAAGTTCACCAAGGAGTTTTGAGGTAAGATTTCCTGCATAACATTAATGGGGCTTTCAGCTAGTTGACTAAGGAATGGTTTACAATGACGAACGGTACCACATACATTTTTCTTTCTTTTTCTCTTTTTTTGTTTCATTTCCCCTCGCATTTACAGAACTCGTTTGGGGATTGAAAACACGAAAGAATTCACCTCTGGGTGTACTGCAGATTGGTAAGCTGGAGCTAGGGAATAGTGGTAGTCACTTGGTTCTCGATTACTTCTTTTGAAGAACTGGATCCCCATTGTGTTCCTTTTAATTTTTCAGATTCCTATGGTCCTGATGAGAATCCCAATGACTACTGGGATTCGAAACGTGTAGACTGTCGGTGCTGCGAAATATAACTTTCTCTTTCCTTTTTTGTTAAAATACTGGTCTTTACTACACTATGAATATGTAAAAGAGAATTATATGTTGTATTTTGGATATTGAGAAGATTTCTACTATTATCATATAGGAAATATTCTTTAGACTGGTTTGGCAGACCGTGTGCTACCCCACAGGTTCATTCCTATTGTTGTGGTGTGTATATGGAATTTGGTGTTTGAATGTGGAAAGTATGTGGAATGAGGATTGCATGTTTGATTGAGTGTTTGAATATTTGTGAATTTCCTTGTCCCCCAAATCAATTTTATGTAATTTGTTTGTTGAGGTTGTGTGTTCTTGACTGTGCACTAAAAAATATTTTTGTACATGATATTTGAGAAATTGAAATAAAAGCGACTAATGAGCTTTCAGATGTGTACATAGTATACATTTTTGAAGAAATTATTCTTTGAATAACCATCAGTATTGGCAATTGTTGTTGTTATGAGGTTACGTTGTGCTCAGCCTTACTGATTAGAGACATCCCCATTTTCTGGTATCAGTTATTATAGCGGGCGCTGTTCCCACGACGTGTTTTGTGAACCCATAGTAAGGGAAACCTTGGATTGATTCAAGGCACTAACATTGGTGTGAGGGTCTTGATTTTTCATTTCTTCTCCATTCTCTCTCTCTTTTTTTCTTTTTTCTTTTTGTTTTTGTGGTATATTGTTTAGTGATTTGGTATAACATCTTTGAGGACAAGGTATAGGAGGTCAGAAAAGGATATATTTGCCTATAGTGAAGAGCATATAAAAAAACTACTAAGTGCTCCACCGGTTTTCGCTTCAGCTTCACTGAGCACGTCAGCTACAACCCAAATTGAGTCTGAGAAACTCATGCGCCTAAAGAAAAAACAAATAAGGACAGACCTACATGGTCATTTTTTGTTACAACATCTCAGAGAAGGCACGATCCCAGGAGGCCTTCAGATACGCAACATCCCGGTAATATTTACAGACAATCCTATTTTTAAAAAAGGTTTTAGTCTAATAGAAACTAAATGCAGTAGGGACCTCATGGCCCTTACTGTGGAGACAGCTTTGAGAATTTCACAAAAGGAAATAGAGGAAATCGAAGCATTAGAACTTGAAATCAAGAATAACCAAACGATAACAGATTCAAAGTCCCTATTGGACAAAGTTGAAAAGGAAATCCAAGAGTTTAAGGATTACACAATCACGCAAAAGTCAAATCAGTTTGAGAAGGATAAAAAAAACGTTTCCCTGGATAGTGTATATCCATTATTACAAGTGGATTTTTACACATGGACGGACTCGCGGAGATTTCTACAGGACAACCAAGGAAGATCACGGAATCGGTTTATTTCTTTTTCGGATACTTCTTCATCTTCTGGAGGAGATACAGATAATAGTGCAAATTGCAATCGAAAATGGAATCAACCTCAACAACGGGGCTCCTCAACCAATACTTTTTTAGCAAGAGGCCAACCCAGAACATGGGGCAGAGTGAGATACAATCAACCGTGGGAAATGACCACGAGAAAACACTATTACAAAAATTAGAAGTGTCTCCCATTTTCAATTTATCCAGTAGAACATTAACGGTGGCAGAGGAAAGTATCCTTGCTAAGGGATTATCATTTGTTCCATCAAAGAGAACTGATTTTGTTAAACTAAAGACAGAATTCATTGAATTCTGTCGAAAAATCAGACTTGCCACTTTCTTTATGACTAATCAAAATGATCCACCACTGGAGATTACAGGCTTAAGGAATAAATCGCACTTCTGTCCACCAGGTAATAAGATACCAAAAGAGGTAATCACGTTTGAAAAAACAGTTTTATCTGCTATTTCCGAGATGGAAAAAAAAGAGCCAGTATGTTAAACATAACATTACGAAGGAAGAGAGAGAAGCCCTGACTGTATTGAAAAATGACCCCCGTGTGGTTATCAAACAAGCGGACAAAGGTGGCTCTATTGTCGTGTGGGATATCGGCGACTATACAGCAGAAATAATGAAACATCTTAATGACCCAATCTGCTACAGAAAGATTAATAAAGATCCGACGATTGAGTTACAAAACCAACTATTCTTGATAATACAAGAAGGTTTCGAATTAGGTTTCCTTGGGCCCAAGGAATTAAATTTCTTACAAAAAAAGCACCCAAGAATACCGGTACTTTACATCTTACCTAAGGTGCACAAATGGGAAAAAAAGCCACCGGGGAGACCAATAGTCTCAGGTTGTGAATCTTTACTAGAACCTATCTCGAGATATGTGGACCATTTTCTCAAAGAGTTCATGAAGGATGTTACGTCATTTTTACAAGACACCACCGATTTTATAAATAAATTGGAAACAGTGGAATTTGATCAAAGCAAAGATCTTTTAGTTACACTAGATGTAACATCTTTATATACCCAAATTCCACAGGAGGAAGCTGTTGCAGTACTTACACATTTTCTGGATACAAGATCAAGACCAGTCCAAGTGCCAAGTGCCAACCCAATTTATTATTGATTTGGCAACTTTCGCCCTGAAGAAGAACTACTTTACATTTGGCAGCGATTTCTTTTTTCAAACAAAGGGAGTCGCAATGGGCTGCCTGTTTGCCCCAGAGTTGGCAGTACTCTTCATGGCAATGTACGAAGAATCCTTTGTGTACAATAACAACCCATTTTTGCAGTACATTTCAACATGGCTGCGATTTATTGATGATGTTTTTGTGGTGTGGACGGGTGGTGAGGAACAACTACTGCTCTTCCATGAATGGCTAAATGCTAGAACGGCGTCATAAAATTCAGCATTGAACACTCTGCAAAGAAGATTTCCTTTCTGGACGTTGAAGTATACCCTATGGAAGGAGGCTTGAGAACAACTTTATATGTGAAAACAACGGATAGAAATAAAGCTTTGCTTTATGCAAGCAATCATCCTAGAAGCTTACGTGACAATCTTCCGTACGGGCAGTTTTTAAGAATTAGAAGAAACTGTTTTCACAATGATGACTACAGTTTCCATGCCAGAAAACTGTCCCAAAAACTAGGAGACCGAGGGTACCCAAAGAAATTGGTCAAGAATGCTATGAAGCGGGCACGCTGGACACCGAGAGAAACCCTCTTGGAACGTCGAAATAAAACTGCAAATGAACGACAAGTTTACGTAACAACTTCCTGCCCTAATTCGAACAAATTAAAAGAGGTGATTACTCAGAACTGGTACCTAATAAAAAATTTGGATGTAAGATTCTCTTCACAGCCACTCTGTAGCGGTTTCAGGATCAAAGGGGCGTGTGTTCCCCCCCTTTTGTTTGTCTGGTTGTAGTATTATTCAGAGGAGTGAGAGTGGTTCAGGCAGACAGTACTCCAACTACCAGCATGCAACTGGGCGGAACTATAGAGGAAGAAGGCGGTTCCTACAAAAGCACCTCCCTCCCAAGAGGAAGGTGCTTGTCAATCAATCCGGAGTGTTTGGGAATGGCGGATGGTAATCCCCGCCGGAATTCAGCTAGAAGACAGAAGCCCGTCGTGTTGTTGGAACTTTCGTGTCTTGGATCCTGTGAACTGCGCGTTACGATGAGTACTTAATAGCAGGAGTGCGGGCTCGCCTCCGTGGTGCCGAAAGTGTATCTTGCTGTGTTAGCTGTTGAGAGAGAGAGAGACCATGATGTCAGATTGAAACGCGCTTTGCCGTTTACTGGCATCCACGAGTATAAGAAGGGATTTTGCTGGAGATCGCGTCTGCAGTGAAGACGTGCTCTCTTACATTTTCTTTCCAGCTAGCCAGAGTCGCTATGGTGATATTTGAATACTTGCTCTCCCCGGACTGTGAAGCAAGTGATTCAGCGGACTAAGACTAAAAGAGATATTACTCCTTTGGTGACTCATAAAGAGGAGCATCTGGATTGTCACTGCGACTAGCTTGTGCCTACAACAACCTAGTCGCCTTCTAAGGAATTTATGCTCCATTTGATTTAGTTTTCAGCGGCAGTTGAACTGTTGGGGCAAAAGAGATTAAGACAGTATTATTCTTATCAAGAAGGAGTACATTTGCAGCATTATCTTGTCTACAACAGTGCCCTAAGCTGCTATTTTCCCGGTCTGGGTGGTGTGAGACTTTGGTGAGTGGCAGTAAGGAGTGTTTGGGTTTTACCATTGCTATTACTCTATAGATTGTTACAAACCTTATTCTTGTCCTTCCTGTACATAGGGTGGACGCTCCTTTCTGAACAATTGAAGTCCGCTGACCAGAACCTAGAGGGACCCCCAGAGAACAATCACCGCCTGTTTATTGTTTTATCCACTTCCCTTTTTCCCGCCTGGGCACGTCTTCTTACAGAGAGTTTATACTGCCACTGTTTGAGTCGTGTTTAGGTGGGACTGGGGGGCTTATCATCAGATATCGTTTCTGCCGGTCATCAGAGCAAGGTTAGTGGCGTACTTTATACTTGCGCTGCGGCCAATCCCCGACACACTCTTCGCATTTAAAAAGGAAAGCAGCATTGCAAATCATGTTGTCAGATCATCAATTCAATCAACTCCAAAACCAACTTTGAGGCATTTGATGGGATTGTCGCCCGTAGTGGACCATCATAAATGCGGGACTTGTGTTTGTTGCGATTTGACAGTTGAAGGTTCATTATTCCATTACCATGGAATTTCATGGAAACACGATTCTTTCAGCAATTGCAAAACCAAGTACGTAGTCTATGGGGTTACATGCCCCTGTGGGCTACTGTACATTGGGAAAACCAATCAAGAAATCCGGCAGAGGATTTCACAACATAAATCACGATTAAAAACAAATGTTGAAACTGCCCCATTGGTGAATCATTGGAAAAAGAAAGCCCACAAAATAAATTAGTTGAAATGGACAGTAATCTCGAGAGTAGAAAAAGATCCGAGGGTTGGAGACTGGGATCAAAAACTAGCAAAGAGAGAAGCTTTGCTAATTGTAAAATTTGACATGGCCGTGTCAGGTTTAAATGAGATGTCCGAGATTTCTAAGTTGTAAATGTATGTCATTATAACATTCTGAGAGGTTAATTATGGGGAACCTCTTTTCTTGCATGGGCATGCGACCAAGGAATCCGGTTAGAACACTATATTATTTGGCACCTTCATTCCATCCTGGAGGAACGGAACAAAATCGCCTGGGGTTCATACATATATATTGTTTCTACAACCAGGTCCTAAATATCAATGCCGAAGCCCAGCACGGCCCGTTTAAAACAAACCTACACATGTGACACACTACAACTCCCACAAAGCAGTGCGAAGGTTCTATTCTTGCCGATTTTAAGAATGGAAGATCGGGCGATTAATAACAGATGGCGCTTTTTTAACAAATCTCATGAGCGTTAATTTTTCAATTTTTCATTTTTTCCATCTATGAGAAGGATAAAGGAAAGTTGCTTATTGATTTATGAATCCATCAAGACACCACTCGAATATGGTTTCCAGCGCACAGGCGCGTAAGCACAGAATTGAACTACAAAACCCAACAAGGTTATTGTGGTGAACATCACGTAATTTCTGGGCGCCCCGGTTTCCTGGTTTGATTGCAGCAAACGCGGATACGAGCTCCGGTCTCGAGCCTGAAACCCATTTTACCCGGTAAGGAGAGGTCCTAGGCTCTAATATTGAGGTGAGGGAGCACTTATAAGCAGGACGAGGCGCTAACAGTATGCGCTTGTTTGTTGTTCCTTTTTATAGAGACGATGACTCGCACTTGAATTAATTGCTTCAGAAGGCCTACTTTTAGGACTCCTCGCCGGTGGGAGAAAGGAGGTAAGCAGCATTGTGGCCCGTTTTTTCCCACATGGGACTGGTAGGTTAGGGGATGGATTGAAAAATCCAATCTAAGAAAACCTCGTGTCAATGTTTTGTTTACTAGATGATGACTCAGCTATTTGTAAATCCACATGGTCATCACAAGTTCACCAGGTAAGATTTCCTGCATGACATTGTGGGGGCTTACAGCTAGTTGATTAAGGAATGGTTTACAATGACGAACGGTACCACATACAATTTTCTTTCTTTTTCTCTTTTTTTCTTTCATTTCCCCTCGCATTTACAGAACTCGCTTGGGGATTGAAAACACGAAAGTATTCACCTCTGGGTGTACTGCAGATAGGTAAGCTGGAGCTAGAGAATAGTGGTAGTCACTTGGTTCTCGATTACTTCTTTTGAAGAACTGGATCCCCATTGTGTTCCTTTTAATTTTTCAGATTCCTATGGTCCTGATGAGAATCCCAATGACTACTGGGATTCGAAACGCGTAGACAGTCGGTGCTGCCAAATATAACTTTCTCTTTCCTTTTTTGTTAAAATACTGGTCTTTACTACACTATGTATATGTAAAAGAGAATTATATGTTGTATTTTGGATATTGAGATGATATCTACTATTATCATATAGAAAATATTGTTTAGACTGGTGTTTGAATGTGGAAAGTATGTGGAATGAGGATTGCATGTTTGATTGAGTGTTTGAATATTTGTGAATTTCCTTGTCCCCAAATCAATTTTTTGTTTGTTGAGGTTGTGTGTTCTTGACTGTGCACAAAAAAATATTTTTTGTACATGATATTTGAGAAATTGAAATAAAAGCGACTAATGAGCTTTCAGATGTGTATATAGTATACATTTTCAAGAAATTATTCTTTGAATAACCATCAGCATTGGCAATTGTTGTTGTTATGAGGTCATGTCCTCTATTGACCTTTCCTAAAGCTGCACTTTCAGATTTGCACACATTCTCTTATTTGAGATAACTTTTAAGTTGTTGTCATGGGCTTCCCATATGTTACATTATGTTATGTTGCAGTATTGATTTGTATATTGCACTAATCACACAAGAGGGTATCCAGCCACTTGGGCAGGTGTGTAGGTGGGAGGTTGTCGAAGTGCTTATTTGAAGAGCCAGGTTTTCAGGTTTTTGCGGAACGCAAGATGTGAGGAGGGGCTATGATGTGTTGAGGCTTGATGATGTGGTGGAACCAATAAAGGAAGTGGGTGGAGCCTCTGGATGAAGTGGGCAGATCTGGACAAGTGGGTGTGGCCGCCTCAAAGAATGTGAGCACCTGCACTTAATATTTTACAAATTAAGCAGACCACATCCTATCAATAGTGCATTGGTAAAAAGTTAATTTACAGGGCTAAGAAACTGATACAGATTATTGCAGAACCAATCCACCAAAGTAGATATTTGTCGATTTTTGTCCAATGTTACTGAAAAAACCCAATGCACTTTGCCCGTGAGTGGCTGGCACTCTATTTCAGAGATCGAATATAAATCCCTGCAAGCTGCAAACTCCAACAGAATGCCATTCCTATCTCACTGGATGGCTTACTATACCCCATAGGCTCTTCATAAAATATACTCGTCAGTGTTAGACAGTTCTTCAGCTGTCATCAGCAAGGTGCTGGAGGCTGGCTCCATACGTTTTTCACTTGCCTGGGACTTACTAAGGTTTGGCTGGAATTATTTGAGGTCATTAGTCAGGCTCTAGAGTCCACAATACTTCCAGGGCGAAGTCTAGTGTTATTTGGGGTCTCTAAAGTAAGCCAGCAGCAAAATAAGTGTGTTATTTTTATCTATCGCTTTGACTATTGCACACTCCTTTATTCTACAGAATTCGAGAACCAGACAGATTCCATCAGTTCAGGACTGGAAGGTAAAAATTGTACGCACCATAAAATTTGAGGAGGCTTACGCAAAGCGTGTGGGGGCTTTGAAGAGGTTTAATTCTATATGACAATATCTGGAGCATATCGAAGGTCAATTGGAACTTTAGGATTTATAATTGAAGATTCGTTTTTGATTCTTTTTTCATTTCAATTTTTTTATATCTATGAATGTTCCGTAGTTTGGTATAGGAACTGGAGTAAATTTGTCGAATGATATTTCAAACTTTTCTGCACTTTGCATTTTGCAATTTTTATACAATACACTTTAATACACCAAGAAATGTAATAGGGTATTCTAGCTCTGGCTGGATAGGTGAATAATAATTGCACTTGTATATGCCTTTTTGAGATGACAATTGATTTATATTAATGCTTGTCAAAGATCTGATCAAAGAAAATGAATTAGTATTGGTATAATGTATTATTATACTAATACCTGCTTCTTTCTTTAAAAAATAATTCTGTATCTATGTCTGCTCTCTAAAAATAAAATAAAATAATAAGTGTCCTGAGTTCCAGTATTATCATTCAATTTTAAATGTCCCATGTCAGTGACTTTAGATCGTTGTGCCTGCCTGTCTGCCTTGTGTACTTGCCTAGTAATTGCATTACTTTCAACATGCACTTCATGGACCTAACCGTATTCAGGCGCTGAGAAGCACTATTACAAATGTCACAAGGAACAAACTGATTAGCATAAAAAACACTTCCTTCTGAAAGGACAGGAACGAGTGTTCATGTTGGGTCCCAAAACTGAAAACATGTCTTTTATGTACCAGAAAAGAACATAGACCATACAGACATATCAGAACAAGCATTGGCGGAGTCAATAGATGGTGCATCTGTGACCTATTGGCTTTGTCAATGGAATTTCGAAATGCAATACAGCCTCGGGGTAAAAAGCAAAATGCATTTTCCCAATGCTGTGCAACATAGGTAAAGAAAATATAGGGGGAAATGTGTGATGATGTGACTTGTTACGTCATTCAGCTGATTCATGTATGTGTCACAATACATTCAGGTACCAGCAAAATGACACAGTTACCAGTTTCAGTGTTTTTTGTAAGACTGCAGACACTACTTGGATTGATAAATATTAAAATGTAGATTGTTTTGCACAACATAAAAAAAAGGACAGCAAGACTCGTGGGTGTAACGGGGAGCAGGTGGTGGGGATGAGGAGGAAAAAAGCAGCACACGAGGGAGAGGCAACACAAGGGGGAGCACATGATGAGATGAGCAGACTGAGAAAAAAATGGAGCACGGGGGCGGGGGTGATGGGGGAGGCACTCAAGAGAAAAACACAAGTCAGTCAAATGAAGAAGATGGCAAAGAGGCTATGATCCAAGGGAGGGACAAACAGTTGATGGACAATGCAAGCTTTTGAATAAGAAGCAAGCAAATAAGATGACAATAAAGTCAACCAATGGTAAACAATGGCTGGGCATAAAGTCCAATGTAAATACTTGTTAACCCCTTCGACGCTCATGACGAGCTGGGCTCGTCATGAGGTAGCCTCCTTGCACGCTCATGACGAGCCCAGCTCGTCATGAATAATGGGTTTTTGCATATTCCAGCACAGCAAGGGAAAATGTGCCGCAAGGATGCGGTTAAGCCCACAATAGGGGCCAGATTCACAAAGTAATCTGAAACAAAATCCTAACATTACGACTTTCGGTATTCACAAAGGGTATTTAGGAGTAGTAAAGTTAGAATTTTGTCTCAGTTAAACTTATGTTTTGGTCTTAAGTTAAACTTAAGACCAAAACTTAAACTTAAGACCAAAACTTTGTCTCAGTTAAACCTAAGTTTCGGTCTTAAGTTAAACTTAAGACCAAAACTTAACCCCTTCCATGCTCATGACGAGCTCAGCTCGTCATGCAGTACACTGCTTGTGTGCTCATGACGAGCTGAACTCGTCATGAACAATGGGACTCTGGGATCTGCAGCACAGAGGATGAATTGCTGTAGCATTCATGTGGTTAAACGTAAGACCAAAACGTTGTCTCAGTTAAACTTAAGTTAAACTTAAGACCAAAATTTATACTTAAGACCAAAACTTTGTCTCTGTTAAACCTAAGTTTTGGTCTTAAGTTAAACTTAAGACCAAAACTTTAGTTTAACTGAGACAAAATCATAACTTTACTACTCCTAAATGCGCTTTGTGAATACCGAAAGTCGTAAAGTTAGCATTTTGTCTCAAATTACTTTCGTGAATCGGGCCCAGGATCTTTTTCTATTAGTCAAGAACAACTCTCATGTGCAAGCTTTTCCTTGCCAGTTCTTTTACCCTCCAGATACTATCCAGTACATGTACTGGGCACAGATAACTGCACAATCAGTGGAGGACTCTGACTCTAGAATGTATTGTCTTTTCAGTTTATTTAGTTCACTAAGTCAGAATGGGCCTTCCCATGTTAAAGAGCCAAGCAAGCACCTTTTTAAAAATAATGCCTGCGTCATCTGAATTTGTGATTTGCCATTTGAACTGTAAGCTACATTTTTAGTTTGATCATCTTTTTTATTCGCCAGAACATTTTTAGTAAAAGATGGATTGTAGCTCCCCCTGCACTCTGTCAATTTTCTTCTTCTCATGCTCAACCAAAACTACAGGTAAAGTAGACTAACAGAAATAGTATCTCCATTTCCAGCTTTTGCATTAGCAGCTAGGACCTTGTCAGTAATGAGAGCAGTGGACTCCCCAATTTGTTTTACCTCCCCGTTAGACTTTATTATGATACAGTGGTGTGCCTTGTGGTTACTTGCTGATTGATGCGATTTCTGGGTGAGAGGGAATTAGTTAATAAGGTTCACACTTTCTGGAAGCTATCTTTTCATTAACTTCTTTCCATTACTTTTCCAGTAACATTTGTATACTTTGTTCTCATGACTGAAGAAGAAATAAAGCCTTATGTTCTCACTTTATGTTAGCAACTAGTAGGAGTAATAACTTCCTAGTGGTCTGGCGGTGTCCTGTCGGCAGAGTACTGACGGTTGGTGACCTTGGAGGTGGACAGACTGGTAAGTGACATTTTCTTTTGGCAAAAATCACATTTACGTTCTGTAGGTGTATATATGTTTCTGTGGGTAATGTGTTGTGTGCATTATGTGTACATTCTGCACTGCTCCCCAACAACATACACACACCATGCAATGTATACCCACACACACCACCAACACTTACCTCCAGTCTGTCACAACAGGGTGCCTGTCCGTTGTGGTCAAGGTGCAGCATGACAGGGGGGACCTGGAAGAAGGAGAAAAGGATGAAACTGCGCCCCAACCCCAAACAAGCATTTACAATGCAATGGTCTCGACATTATTAAAGGTAGAGCTATTGGTATTGCTCATGACATTTTTTTTCATTTTATTTTTAAAATCATAAATAAATGGCATTGTCATTTACATTGCCACTAGCTTAATCGCTTGCATATGCAATACCTATTGCATTAGCACCCACACACAGAGTAAGTAGTAGAGTATTAGAGTGAGTAGTTGATAGTGAGTAGGAGAGAGTTATTAGTAAAGAGAGTATTAGAGAGCGAGTAGTAAAAAGTGAAAGAGTGAGTATTATATAGTGAGAGATTGAGTAGTAAAAAGTCCTAGAGCCACACACATTTACATGCACAGCCACACCCTTACATATACAAAGCGTATTTTTATTTTCAGTAGTAAAGAGTGAGTAGTATAGTGACTAATTATGACTGAGTAATGTTGAGTAGTAGAGAGTGTAGCAGTGTGTGTAGTACAGTATTACAGTAAGTACTATACATTAGATGCTATTTAGTACAGTGAGTAGGAAACAACGACATCACCCCATCGCAAGACCTCTGCAACTCCCTCGCCTCATACTTCCACAACAAGATCGCGGACATACACAACAGCTTCAACAACCAACCAACGCACACCAAGACCGAACAACCACCCCCCACCACCACCCCCCACGCCTGGACCCCGATCCGCACCGAAGACACCATCCGCACGATGAACTCCATCCACTCCGGATCACCGACCGACCCCTGCCCCCACCACGTCTTCAACAAGGCCGACGCTGTCATCGCACCCCACCTGCGAGACATCATCAGCACATCCTTCGACACCGCCACCTTCCCTGAGAGCTGGAAGCACGCCGAACTCAGCGCTCTACTCAAGAAACCCTCAGCGGACCCCACCAAACTCAAGAATTACCGCCCCATCTCGCTCCTACCGTTTCCAGCCAAAGTCATCGAGAAGACCGTCAACAAGCAGATGGCCGCCTTCCTCGAGACGAATGGATCCCTCGACCCCTCACAGTCCGGCTTCCGAGCCAATCACAGCACCGAGACCGCCCTCATAGCCGCCACCGATGACATCCGAGCCCTGATGGACAACGGAGAAACAGTGGCCCTCATCCTCCTAGACCTCTCCGCGGCATTCGACACTGTCTGCCACCGCACCCTAGTACAGCGCCTCAGCAACGTCGGAATCCAGGACAAGGCGCTGGAATGGATCATCTCCTTCCTCGACGGAAGAACACAGAGAGTCCGCCTACCACCGTACAAGTCAGAGGCCACCGAAGTCAGCTGCGGCGTCCCCCAAGCATCCTCACTGAGCCCCACCCTCTTCAACGTCTACATGAGCCCCCTCGCGGCCATCGCACGCCAACACAACCTCAGCATAATCTCCTACGCCGACGACACCCAGCTGATCCTCTCCCTGACCAACGACCCCGCCGCCGCCAGAGCCAACCTGCACGAAGGGATGAAAGAGGTAGCCGAGTGGATGACGACCAGCCGCCTGAAACTGAACTCGGACAAGACGGAGGTCCTCATCCTGGGCTCTTCACCCTCCGCCTGGGACGACTCCTGGTGGTCCCCCGCCCTGGGCACCGCACCCAAACCGACAGACCATGCACGCAACCTGGGCTTCATCCTGGACTCCTCCCTCTCCATGACCAGGCAAGTCAACAACGTCTCCTCGGCGTGCTTCAACATCCTACGCATGCTACGGAAGATCTTCTGGTGGATCCCCACCGAGACCAGGAAGACCGTCACCCAGGCCCTCGTCACTAGCCGACTGGACTACGGCAACGCCCTCTACGCCGGTACCACCGCCAAGCTCCAGAAGAGACTCCAGCGGATCCAGAACGCCTCAGCCAGACTCATCCTCGACATCCCACGAACCAGCCACATCTCCGGACATCTGAGAGACCTTCACTGGCTCCCCTTCAACAAAAGAATCACCTTCCGCCTCCTCACCCACGCACACAAAGCCCTACACGACCAAGGCCCAAGCTACCTCAACAGCCGAATCAACTTCTACGCTCCCAAACGCCACCTCCGATCAGCCAACCACGCCCTCGCCGCCGTCCCCCGCATCCGAAGAGCGACTACAGGAGGAAGGTCCTTCTCCTACCTGGCCGCCAAGACCTGGAACTCCCTCCCGACCGACCTGCGCCTGACCCAAGACCATCTCTCCTTCAGGAAGAAGCTGAAGACCTGGCTGTTCGAGCAGTAGCGGCACCCCCCCCTCCCCCAGCGCCTTGAGACCCTACGGGTATGTAGTGCGCTCTATAAATGTCATTGATTGATTGATTGATTGATTGAGTATTTGATATTGAGTATCCACAGAGCCACACACACACACAGAGCCACACACACACACAGAGCCACACACACACACACAGAGCTACAAACACACACACAGAGCCACAAACACACACACAGAGCCACACACACACACAGAGCCACACACACACAGAGCCACACACACACACAGACCCACACACACACAGACCGACACACACACACAGACCCACACACAAAGCGCCACACAGAGAGCCACATACAGAGAGCCACACACATAGATCATTTCTAATGGGTAGTTATATCTGGCAGGAAAGAACATTGGGGGGCATACAACCTGGCCTGATCAGAACGGGCTTAAATCATCAAAAGCTTTCAATCACTACCAAAGACCGGTAGGTGCAGTCCTGTACCTGCATCTGCGGGGCCCTCGCAGGTCTGGCAGGCTCCGCCTAGAGCCAATTAGCCATGCTCCCAGCCTGATGACCAGATGGAGCCTGCCTGGTGCAGACAGAGCTGCTGAGAGCTTTCTCTCAGGGGTGCTCGCCTATTAGCTGCAGTCTGCTCCACTGCAGAGGCAGAGACGTGAGACCTGACTCTCAGGAGCAGCTCCTGCCCTCTGATGTGCATCCTCATACCAAACTGTCGAGCAATTAGCGAGAATACGATGACATTTCTAATAGTCAACGCTACCTGGCACCATGCATTCAACTAGCGTGTGCTTGCTGCAAACACTGGCAACACAAAAAGAGGAGTATCTAAAAACATCCGAATGCCAGGGATGGCAGCCAACGTAGAGACAGTAAACCCAGTGTCCCGTCCCAGCACCCACCTCATGCCTACCCCTTAGCTTCTACCATACGTCTACCCACACCTCCCTCGGCTACAACCACGGTGCACACCCTGGTTGTACTCTCCAGACTAGTCACACCCAAACTACTTCTGTACCCACAGCTCGCTGCCTACACACCCACACAGGGCCACACCTCAGCATCCCTGCAGCTTGGCTACGTCATGCCGGCACCCCCACGACTCAATCAATCAATCAATCAGAGCATTTATATAGCGCACTACTCACCCGGAGGGTCTCAAGGCGCTGGGGGGAGGGGGTCCGCTACTGCTCGAACAGCCAGGTCTTGAGCTGCTTCCTGAAGGCGAGGTGGTCCTGGGTCAGGCGGAGGTGGGTCGGAAGTGAGTTCCAAGTCTTGGCCGCCAGGTAGGAGAAGGACCTTCCTCCTGTGGTGGCTCTTTGGATGCGGGGGACGGCGGCGAGGGCGTGGCTGGTCGATCGAAGCTGGAGTTTGGGAGCGTAGAAGTTGAGGCGGCTGTTGAGGTATCCTGGTCCTCGGTTGTGTAGGGCTTTGTGTGCGTGGGTGAGGAGCCGGAAGGTGATTCTCTTGTTGACCGGGAGCCAGTGCAGGTCTCTCAGGTGTCCGGAGATGTGGCTGCGGCGGGGGATGTCCAGGATGAGTCGTGCTGAGGTGTTCTGGATCCGCTGGAGTCTTTTCTGGAGTTTGGCGGTGGTTCCAGCGTAGAGGGAGTTGCCGTAGTCCAGACGGCTGGTGACGAGGGCCTGGGTGACCGTCTTCCTGGTCTCGGTGGGGATCCATCGGAAGATCTTTCGAAGCATGCGCAGGATGTTGAAGCATGACGAGGAGACGGCGTTGACTTGTCTGGTCATGGAGAGGGAGGAGTCCAGGATGAATCCCAGGTTGCGTGCGTGGTCTGTTGGTTTTGGTGCGCTGCCCAGGGCGGGGGGCCACCAGGAGTCGTCCCAGGCGGAGGGTGAGGATCCCAGGATGAGGACTTCCGTCTAGTCTGAGTTCAGTTTCAGGCGGCTGTTCGACATCCATTTGGCTACGTCTGTCATTCCTTCGTGTAGGTTGGCTCTGGCGGGGTCGTTGGTGAGGGAGAGGATCAGCTGGGTGTCGTCGGCGTAGGAGATGATGTTCAGGTTGTGCTGGCGTGCGATGTCTGCGAGGGGGCTCATGTAGACGTTGAAGAGTGTTGGGCTGAGCGAGGAGCCTTGAGGAACGCTGCAGATGACTTCGGTGGCTTCCGATCTGAACGGGGGGAGGCGGACTCTCTGTGTCCTTCCGGCGAGGAAGGAGGTGATCCACTCCAGTGCCTTCTCCTGGATTCCGACGTTGCTGAGGCGCTGTACTAGGGTACGGTGGCAGACAGTGTCGAAGGCCGCGGAGAGGTCCAGGAGGATGAGGGCCGCTGTTTCTCCGTTGTCGAGCAGGGCTCGGATGTCATCGGTGGCTGCGATCAGGGCGGTCTCGGTGCTGTGGTTGGCCCGGAAGCCAGACTGCGAGAGGTCGAGGGAGCCGTTCGTCTCGATGAACGTCACGACTGACCTTTGGACACGCTCTACACACACCTAGCACCTAATATCGCACCTCCAGCAGAGCTTATACAGCCCCCATCACCCCCACACACCTCATCTGCACCCACACTCACAGATACACACGCACCGCACGCCAAAACATACCCCAACACACCCATTTCTCCTAGCACCTATACATCACACGTATCCCCTCACACACTCAACATCTCTGTACCACAGCCATTTCACAGTTCAATGACCCTCTGCAAAAGCTTTAGCGCACACCCCATAGCACAGCACCTGCCGAATAGGCATGCCATAATTACAGGTATCTCACCCCCATCGTCCATATTGCGTACCACACATTAGACACCTAAACACACTAAGATGTGCCCACCGCATCAAACCTTTACACTTCATCACTCATAAATCACACTATATACCACCCACCACACACAATCCCCGCTGTATCATACCCACGCACGCCGCACCTTAACTCCACCACCCCTTCCAGCACACACAGACAAGCCCCAATGACCCCATAAGCCCTAGTCTGACCCTACCACACCAAAGGCTCGCCCCAACACCTCTCTACTGCCCTTCACGCCCAGCACCACCATACCTCACTGACACGATGTCACCGGAACACCAACATCATACCCACAGCCAATCAGAGCCCACGGCCTGTACATACCCACAGCGCGCCCTCAGCGCCTTTTCACGCCGATATTAGACCTAAAGCCAATCCCATGCGCCCTGTCACTGCCCACGGAGGGGGTTATGTACAAGCCCCTTGTGCTGCCGGTGCGCCACTTTTAACAGGGGAAAAAAAGTGGTGCACCGGCGGCGCAAGGGGCTTGTAAATAAGCTCCAGAGTGCGTAACCTGGACCATGAGTGAGGGTTCGAGGTGAGATTGAGAACGGACGGGAAGGAAGGATTGAGCAGTAAGCGAGGATTGGAGAGAGTGTTCTGGGGCTGTCGCTGTCATGTGCTCTGAGAGACCGGGGTGATGCAGGCTTGTGGCGAGTGCTCTTCTCAGCTCACACTGAATGCGAGAGTGCTCCGAGCGGGGAGTGAGCGCTTGGACAAGAGTGCTCTCCGCAGCCAGTGAGGGGTTGGTGCGGATCCGAGGGTATGAGGGCTCTGAGGACAGAGTTGTGAACTGACAGAGTCAGTAGTCTGGGAAAGAGCGAGTGAGCCCTCAGTCAGCCAGTGTGTCTTCCACGCGCAGTGGTGGCAGCTCAAAGACAGTGCCGGAGCGAGCGGTCCATGGCGGATCCGGTAATGTAAGGTTGCACGCCCTACACACACCTAGCACCTAATATCACACCTCCAGCAGAGCTTATACAGCCCCCACCACCCCCACACACCTCATCTGCACCCACACTCACAGATACACACACACCGCATGCCAAAACATAACCCAACACACCCATTTCTCCTAGCACCTACACATCACACATATCCCCTCAAACACTCAACATCTCTCTACCACAGCCGTTTCACAGTTCAATGACCCTCTGCAAAAGCTTTAGCGCACAACCCATAGCACAGCACCTGCCGAATAAGCATGCCATAATTACAGGTATATCACCCCCATCGTCCATATTGCGTACCACACATTAGACACCTAAACACCCTAAGATGTGCCCACTGCATCAAACCTTTACACTCCAGTACCCATAAATCACACTATATACCACCCACCACACACAACCCCCGCTGCATCATACCCACGCACGCCGCACCTTAACACAACCACCCTTCCCAGCACACACAGACAAACCCCAATTACCCCATAAGCCCTAGTCTGACCCTACCACACCAAAGGCTCGCCCCAACATCTCTCTACTGCCCATCACGCCCAGCACTACCATACCTCACTGACACGACACCACCGGGATACCATCATCATTCCCACAGCCAATCAGAGCCCACGGCCAGTACATACCCACAGTGCGCCCTCAGCGCCCTTTCACGCCGATATTAGACCTTAAGCTGTCGCTGTCATGTGCTCTGAGAGACCGGGGTGATGCAGGCTCGTGGCGAGTGCTCTTCTCAGTTCACACTGAATGCGAGAGAGCTCCGAGCGGGGAGTGAGCGCTTGGACAAGAGTGCTCTCCGCAGCCAGTGAGGGGTTGGAGCGCATCCGAGGGTATGAGGGCTCTGAGGACAGAGTTGTGAACTACCAAAGTCAGTAGGCTGAGAAAGAGCGGGTGAGGCCTCAGTCAGCCAGTCTGTGTTCCACGCACGGTGGTGACAGCTCGAAGACAGTGCCTGAGTGAGCGGTCCATGGCGGATCCAGGGATGTGGGGTTGGAGGGACTACACGGGCCAGGGAAAACCGGAGCCAGCAGTCTCTGCACCGCCCTCTCCGCCTGCAGGCCAGAAATGGATCTCCAAAACGCCCCGTCATTTTAGGATTCGGGGGCGTGGTTTTCTTTCTCTCCTCTTCCCATTAGCTGGAAGGTAAAATCCCAGCCAATGGGAAGAGGAGAGAACGAAATCAAGAAAGAAGTGAAAAAACACGCCCCCGAATCTGGAAAAGACGGGGCTTAAAGGGAGTGACGCCCCTCTCCTCCAATGGCTGGCCAGCATTTATGAGGCCAGCCAATGGAGAAGAGGGGTGGGTTAATGCCCCCATTCTAAGAAACATTAAGGGCCCGATGTAGGTAAAACGCATTTTCCGATTTTAAAATACCGATCCGTACCGAATCGGTATTTCAAAATCGGAAAATGATATGTAGGAAAAATTAGTCGGAAAAATACCGATTCGGTAGCAATCGATATCGTGAGTCGGTACGTACCGATTCGACAAGTACCGATTCGGTATAGGCCGGATCGGACACGTCCGATTCGGTAAATAAAAATGCGGATCCTACCGAATCGGTAAACGCCGATTCGGAAATAGAAATACGCCCCATGGGCCGAAAGGCCAATAGGAACGCATAATACATTCCGAATCGGTATTTTCCGAACAAATCCGGTAAATTCCGAATCGGAAAATACCGATTCGGAGAATGCCGATTCGTCGAGCAGGTTAACTGACACTGAAGACATCAGCCAATGAGCTGGAAGCACCCTCCCCCACAGGGAGTGGCAACCCAGGCAGGTGCAACTCATCAGAACTTTCTGGAAAGCTGCCTGAGCTGAGCAAACACAGTGAGCAGCAGTGTTAGCAGGATCCCTGTGAGACATGGCAACCAGCACTGAGAGCCAGAAGGCAGCACGTAAGAGGAATCCAAAATTCAGCACCATGGAGCTGCAAACTTTGGTGGAGGAGGTGGTGAGGGTGCACACGCAGCTTTATGGAAGGCTGTCCCTCACTGTTCCGGAGAGCACCAAGAGGAGGCTGTGGATCGACATCGGGGAGAAAGTCAACGCTGTTGGTGTCACCCACAGGAGCCTAGACGACCTCAAGAAGAGGTTTTACGATATCCGTGGCGTGACAAAGCGAAAACTGGCTGACCTGCACAAGCAGGCTGGACTTACTGGAGGAGGAACAAACCGGGCGCCACCCCTCACTCAGCTGGAGGAACTAGTGGCGACCACCATCGAGAGGGCCAGTGTCGTAGGAATTGGGGACCTGGATAGCTCATTCCGAGCTACAGCTACAGGTAAGAAGCATGCACAACTTGACACACCATACCAGACACCTCCCCTATAGACCCAATGCACAGCCAAACCCCAGGCCAGTACTGCTAGCAACAGACATGAGCAATGCATCTTGCTAAATGTAGTCAGCAAAAGTACCCAAAAATGCCACAGCAGAAGCATAAGAAAAATAACAGTAATACAGCATCAACGTGTTTGTAATGAGATGTGCAATGCTTTAATAGTAGTGACTGGAACACATTAGCACCCAGTTGACAAATGCTTCTTTATACCTAGGGGCACCATCAGGCGGGGGAGCAGCATCAGCTCCAGCACCAACAGCCAGTGCGGTGGCGGTGGCAAGCACCAGTGCAGCAGCACAGGAGGAGGACAACAGCTGTGCCCTGGGCAATGAGGAGGACTCTGGACATTCCCTACCACATCCACACTCCCCCGACTGTCTCTGTCTCAGTCGCCCACATTGCTATTCTCCCCGGAGAACACACCACCACAGAGCCACCCTGCACCTGCCACATCCCCGGCCCGGAGGAGAATTGTTGCTCCATTAGTCATCATGGAGGGGGCAGCGGGTCAGGCTCCTGCACAAGACCCTGTGACACCAGCGTCACCCCGGCACACACAGCAGGGCAGCAGAAATCCACGGAGGCCACGTGCAACCAGCAGCCCAATACAAGCTCCGGGAGGCAGCGTCTTCGCAGGGCTGGAGACCAGTATGGTTACGATACAGAGGATGCAGGCAAAATCCATCCTGGCCTGCCATCGCCAGTTGCGCCTGCACAACCTGCAGATGGGTGAAATGACACAGGGCTTCAAGACCTTTGTTGACAGCAACAAGGAGATAGCTACATCTATTGGCCGAATGACCACTGCCATCACCCAGCTCTGCAACAGATTGGATGACCATGAGCTATGTCGTCGCAGGGATGCACGAATACAGAACAGGTCACTCAACCGCCTTGCAGCTGCGACTGCCCAGCTATGCCAACGTGGGGCAAACATGGAGGCCAGCCTCACACAGAACATGTCCAAGGTCACTAGGGGCATGGGCCGTATTACCACCGCCATGGAGACACTACTGATCTCCAACACCGTAGTGAATCCCGTCCTGGGCGAGGCTGGGGACAGCAGCAGCCGCAGCAGCCCGGCCAGCGCAGTGTCAGAGCCGCGCCGGAGCAGCAGGCGCTCAGCTGAGGCTGCAGGGCATTCAGAAGGGGGTGAGGCTCATCCTAGTGGGCCTGCTAAGCGCAGCAAAAAATAAGACTGCCAGTGCGGGTGAGGCAACCCGGACAATGGACATTTCTACCCCTTCTTGTTTAACTTTTCTTTTGTTGCACATCAGTGCAGTAACGTTGATGCAACATTATTACATTTAATTTCTGAAAACATACATTGACCTGTTTGTGCATCTGTACTCACTCAGAAATAGTTGTCTGTTATCTCCTGACGCCTGTATCTGCCGTCAGTTGGTGCAGGGAGTCCAGCAGGTTGTGGTAGTGGCACAGCATTGTCATCATCAGGGTCCTCGTAGTCGGATAACTCAACCTCAGTGCCTTTCCTGACTGCAAGGTTGTGCAACATTGCACAGACAGCAATAATCTTGCAGCAGGTGATGGGGGTATATTGCCTTGCACCTCCGCTCTTGTGCAGACATCTGAACCTGCTCTTCCAGATGCCAAAGGTCCTTTCCACCACATTCCTCGTGCTTTTGTGAGCACGGTTGTACCTCCTTTGGCTAGGTGTTGAGGGGTTGAGGTAGGGGGTGAGAATGAACGAGCGTAGGGCATATGCACTGTCGCCTACAAGGAAAAGGGGTAACATTACTCAAATGCATACATGTACTTCACAATGCAATTTTGGTTATGGGGGTCTGACACTGTGTCTTACCTAGGAGGTATCCTTCACCAAATTCCCCTGCCATCAGCCGTGCATAAATGCCGCTACTCTGGAAGATATAGGAGTCGTGGGTACTCCCCGGAAACTTTGCAACCAGGTCAGTGATGACACACTTAGCATTGCATATCACCTGCACATTTATGGTGTGCCGTTACTTCCGATTGCGGAATACGTATTCCGTGTCAGCAGGGGGGCAAATCGGAATGTGTGTGCCATCTATGCAGCCAATGATGTGGGGGAATCTTGCCATCTGATAGAATTCAGCTTTTGTCTGTGCCAGTTCTGCATGGGTGGAAGGGAAGGAAATGTAGTGGTCCATCCTCTGGATCATGGCTTCAAGGAACTTGTGGAAGAACCTTGACAGGCTGCTCTGGGTCACCCCTCCTGCCACTGCAACTACACTTTGATAGCTGCCAGACGCCAGCAGGTGTAGGCAGCATAGCACCTGCACCTGCACAGGGATTGCGTGTGCCCTTGGGGTGGGGTGCTGCAACAGGGGTTGGAGGTCCCTAATGAGGTCTCTGATGGTCTCTGCCTCCAGCCTGTACCTCTGTAGGATCTCTGGATCTGTCAGCATGCACAGGGTGATCCGCTGTCTGTACACCTGCTCCTGTCTCAGCCATTCCCTCTCTCCTTCCTGCTGTAGCCGTAGCCGTCTTGCTATGACATAGAAAGCTGCCATGTTGCAAGTAGAACTGCATTTTGGGTCCTTTTTTATAGGTTGCACCTGGTTACCACCTGATTCCAATCCATGGTAATTTCCGACTCTGAAATACCGAATTTGAAGCAAATTCGGTATTTCAGTGCTTACCTACATCTCAATCTTCAGCTTTTCGCATCGAATCGGTTTTCACCGATTCGGAATTTATACCAAATCGGCGATTTTACCGAATCGGAAAGTCACCGAGTCGGTAGAATTCCGATTCGGAAAAAAGTAGGAATCGGAAAAATCTCCGATTAGGTATTCTACCGAATCGGAGATTTTTCCGATTCCTACTTTTTTCCGAATCGGAATTCTACCGACTCGGTGACTTTCCGATTCGGTAAAATCGCCGATTTCGCCGGATTTCGGCCTCCTACATCCCGTTGTCTCTATTCCGATCGGTAACGGCCGAAAATACCGATTTTCGGCCGTTACCGACCGACCTACATCGGGCCCCTAATCTTCGGACCGAACTGCGCAAGCGCAGCCTACGGTCCTCGACCTAAAAAAGGTGTCCTTTCTGCCGTCTCAAAGCAGGAAAGAAGCCAGAACCAATAATAGATAGCTGTAACCCTGACTGGATGGAGTCCTGCCGTAGCCTCCTACAACTCATCCTACCACAAGGGTGGAGTCTGTGGTACCGCGGTGGTCATCTCGCCCCTTGCAATACAGCATCTAAATTAGGCGAGCTATTGCCAGTTGGGTGGGGTGGGAAGATCGCCAAAAAAGCCCACAGTGTCGGTGTCCCACCAACATCTAGGCCCTGTGTTCCTGTAGCGAGTGCTTTTGTATGCGTTCAAAACGCAGTTCTGTATTCATCAGTGTCCTTGTGCCCCTGTGTTAACGTTCCTTTTACAATGCACGCAAATCACTCTGACTATGTGTCATTGCCTATGTACACACAGTTAGTTCCTTTATTAAAGTCACTGTCACCACATCAGTTTCTCTATATTAATAATCCAACCCTATGGCTCTGCCCTTGTGTCACAATCTTTCAGTCGCCGATCTTCCCCTGTGCGGTCCCTTTGTCAGTGGTGTTTCCCTGTCGATGACAGACTCCCAGTGTCCATATTTAGGTCCAAGTATCAGATTCAGTAGCCTAATGTTTCTGTGCCACTGTGCGATTATCAATACTGTCAATACAACAGTGTCAGCACCCCTGTCAATCCAGTTGTGTCAGTTACATATGTTGCACATATGTTACATAGATTTATTGAGTACATGACTCCTCCTCGAGAACATCTCCCGGCGCTTGAGCAGTTAACACAGGTGGCAGATCATGATAACATTAAAGATTGAACTTGTTCCCATGTGTGAGATCTTATGTCAATGCCAATGTAGTTGTCTATTTGCCAGTAAATGCCCCTTGTCTATGTTACATTCTTATTGCCATGGAGTAAATGTTCCACTGTTTAGTGTCAATGTCACAATTTCACTGCTATACGTGTAAGTCCAAGTCCAAGTGTCTTTGTCATGGATTTGGTGTGTTTCTGTTGTTATGTTTATATTTATAGTGATTGTCATGGATTTGGTGTGTTTGTGTTGTCATGTTTATATTTATAGTGTTTATACCATAAATGCTTTTCAAAGCACTATGGGAGAAAATAAAGTGAAAGAGAGGAAATTTGTGGAGGAGTAGAAGGGAGGCAGCAGTTTGAGGGTGGAAGTAGAAGAGAAATCTGGAAGTGACTTCAACCTTCATAAGATCAGGGTGGGAATAGTTTAGTTAGGATAAAGCGGGAAGTTGAAAAATCACATTTCTGTTTTAAAATAATGTGACTGGCTTCATGGAGAAAGATATAGCAAGTCCCACACAAACATTTGATTGTTGCATAAACACTTTGGTAGAAATATTATTGTCCCAACAGATTAAAATTCAAACTTCGTTCTCCTTTTGCTAGACAATCATACAGGACCTGTTTTGATGTTGAAACTGGTATCAAGTGCCTCAAAAGAAGCAGACAGCTTCTTATGGCAGACGTTCCCGGCACCACACCCATCTGACCTAATCAGGAGTTGTAAAATGACTTCAGCTCAGTCGTTTCTAAACTTCTTCAGAAGGCATTCAGACGTTTCATGCCCCACTATAAGCAGAAAGCATTTCTGAGGTAGATTGGTCTTGGGAACTCCAAAGCACAAATGTTTGGACACTTCATGTTCTCGGCGGTGGTAAAAGCTCATGCCAGGATTCTTCCCACATCTGTGTCACCTCTGGGTGTAATTGACCTTTGTGATCCACTAAGCAACGCTGCCTGAGTCCGTCCCCAATAGCATTCAAAGAGGGAAATGCCCTGACGGGTCAGCCATTTCCGAAGGCGCAGAGCCTCATGAAATGAAATGAAAGCAGCATTTATTAAGCATATGGCTACCCAGGGGCATCCCAGCGCTGAGGACGATAAAGAAAAAGGATCACAGCACCACTCAGGGGAAGAACCAGGTTTTTAGCTGTTCCCGAAAGGCAAGATGGTTGGGTTCCTTCTGTAGGCAGAGGGGGAGGGAGTTCCCCAGTCTCGAGGCATTATAGGGGAATAGACGTCCACCACTTCCGGCTTTCTTAATCCTGGGAATGCCAAATGCCGGTCGTCTGAGCGCAGCTGACGATTTGCCAGATAGGGCTGGACCATGGAAAGATTAATCCCTGGTCCATTCCCTGTTAGCATCTTGTGGACGATGCACATGGCTTTAAAGTTGACTCTCTCCCGAACCGGGAGCCAGTGAAGATCCTTCAAGGCGGGTTTTGCAGATTGCCGGTTCGAGGTCCGCACAAGCATCCTTGCTGCACCATTTTGCACTGTTTGGAGTTTTACCAGGGTCGAACACGGAGCTCCTAGGTAGTGGGCATTCCTGTAATCCAAATGGGAGAGAATAAGTGCCTGTACCATGAGTTTTCCTGCCTGGAAAGGGAGAAGTGGTAACACTTTGCGGAGCATTCTCAGGATGCCATAGCAGGAAGCTGCCGCCTTCCGTGCATCCATCAACCATAAAGCTGAGGTCTTGGTCCAGCCAAATACCCAGACTCTTCATCTGGGTCATGGGAGCAGGGGTGGGTCCCATACAGGCTGGCCACATTACATCCGCTTTGAAGAGAGATGGATTGCCAAGGAGCATCAGCTTGGTCTTGTCACCGTTCAATTTTGAATATGAGTGGTTCATTCACTTGGCTACTTCTTCTAGACAGGGACAGTGGCCAATAGGAGCGTTATCAGAGTGGGTTAGAGCTACAACCAGTTGGGTATCATCAGCGTAAGTCACTATGTGAACCCCAAAAGGAAGGACAATCTCCACAAGCGGAGCCAAGTAAGCATTAAAAAGAGTGGGACTCCGGGACAAACACTGGGGGACTCCAATTGATTTTGAACCGACCTCGCCCTCGAACACCTGGAAGGATCTCTCTGCCAGGAAAGACTGTAGCCATGTTAAGGGTACTCCGGTAACCCCCAAACTTCTAAGACGATGGACCAAGATTTGGTGGTTGACCATGTCGAAGGCTGCGTTGAGGTCTAAGAGGATCACAGCTGTGGAACCTCCGGCGTCTAGAATCTTTTTAGACTCTTCGACAACTGTTAGCAAGGCAGTTTCTGTTCCCTGACACTGGCGGAGGCCAGTACGGGCGGGATGGTGAAGTTTGTGGGATTCCAGAAAGTTTGAGAGCGCCAAGTTAACATGTTTCTCCGCTATCTTACTGACACCTGGGAGGAGCGAGATAGAACGGTAGTTGGCTAGGGAATCCGGGTCTAGATTTGTGTTTTTTTAAGAGAGACTTCACTGTCGCTCTTTTCCACAATGGTGGGACCACCCCAGAAGAAATAGACGCGTTTATCACATCCAAGATAACCGTATCGGGCGCTTGCTTCAGAATGTTAGGTGGAGCTGGGTCTCTGGGCGACCCGCTCTTCACAAGTGTTGAGATGGTATGAACTGACTCACGGTCCATCAGGGGAAATGTCTCCAGGAAGGGTTCCCTGCTACGTGGACCAGCCTCTTCAGAGGGGGACTTGCAGTAACTATCTACCATAGAAAATGATGAATAAATAGTTTGAATTTTATTATAAAAATAGTCTACAAGTTCATTGCAGCGGCAGCCAGAGGCATCAGGTATATTGGGGTGTAAGGGGGATTTGAGTAATTTATTTGCAATGCGAAACGTTTCACGGGGAGAATTAGCTGCAATGGAATTTTTTTCCTCATAGTATGAGGCTTGGGCCAATTTAATTTCATCCTGATATGCTCTTATCGCCTCCCTATATTCTGATTTCTTGAATAAAGAGAAGTCCTTTCTCCAAGCGCTTTTACGTTGCTTACAATTTTAAAGTTTAAATTCTCTGAGCTTGGGGGAATACCATGCCATCCTATTAGACCCTAGTTTCAGTTGGGTCGTTTTCTTTGGGAGGGTCAGATCTAAAGTGCTCTCGATCCAGTTGTTAAATCTATTATTGGCAACAATTGGATCAGTCTCAGGGGGCAGTTTAGAGTTCTCTAGTTTAGACACCCATTTTTCTAAGGAAAGTTTAGGTCAAGAGTGAGACATGATTCGTATTGGCCTAGTAGAAGGGGAAGAGCAGGTTGGGGTCCAGGGGAAAGGTATCAGATGATGATCTGACCAGGGAATTGGGATGGGTTCCTTTCCAATTAATTCCTCCAGAACGGAAAATATGGGGTCTAAAAGGTGACCCTTTGAATGGGTCACGTTTGTGACCTTCTGTTTAAACTGGTAGACAGCAAGGTCCTTAATGATCTCTGCTGCGGCCACATGTGAAGGGTTGTTGAAATGAAGATTGAAAATACCTAGTGATAAAAAATTAGCAGGGATACTAGCGAGATTAGAAGCCATCTCAGGCAGGGATTTGCAGAATTGCCCCATTGACCCAGGGGGATGATAGATTAAGATACCTGACAGGAAAGCGTAGGTGTAAATCCTATCATAATTTGAAGATTCTCACAATCTAGTAAAGGACCACCAAACGTGCGGCAGCTGAGGTGACTTTTATAAATAATGGCAACCCCGCCACCTTTACCTACAGTCCTGTCTGCTCTCTGAATTAGGTAGTCAGGAGGGAGGGCGTAAACGATATCAGGATGCAAACCTGAATTGAGCCATGTTTCTGTAAGAAACAAGACCTCTGGAGTTTCCTCGTTTAATGAAATGAAGATCTCTGTCGGGTGCTTAGGCAGTGATCAACAGTTCAGCAAAAACATTTTAAAAAGCTTTGAGGGGGGGTTGAAAGGTTTGGGGGAGCGGCAACAGCCTAAAAGAGCAATGCGCACAGCTCAGATCCAAGCTGACGGGGGCAATTGAGTGAACGCAGTTTATCCTAGTCTCTACATTTAACAGTCTAAGCTGAGCAGAGTTATAATAGTAAATATTTGGAGAAAAAGGGGTAGGGGTTGCGGCCCTGGGCACCAGCTGGACGCGGACGGGCGCAGACGGGTTTGCCTTAGGTACGCCTTTGGCGCGCCCGCTGCATGCGTCCGCTACGCGGTCGTGTCATCTGTTCCTTAAATAGCCCTGAGCAAGGGTCCAGCCACTAGATCGCTGACCCCAAAATGGCTGCAAAAAGTGCAAGTGCAATGGATGAAAATTAAATAAACGAAAGAGCTCCCCTGAGCATTTAACACAGCTCACCAGACAATTAACAATAACATTTTAAAACGATTAAAACGATTCTTGAATCTAAAATAGCTTTTACAATGAGCCCTTCGAACCTGGTATGCGCTCGTAATCACTTCTGGTTCCCACTGCGTGGTCGCGTCACCTGTGCCTTAAATAGCCCTGAGCAGGGGTCCAGCCACTAGAGCGCTGACCCCAAAATGGCTGCTAAAAGTGCAAGTGCAATAGATAAAAATTAAAGAAACGAAAGAGCCTCCCTGAGCATTTAACACAGCTTACCAGACAATGAACAATAACTTTAAAAAACGATTCTTGAATCTAAAATAGGTTTTACAATGAGCCCATCGAGCCTGGTATGGACTAGTAATCACTTCTGGTTACATCATGGCACAGAATCCACCACCCACTCCGCCCTGTTTGTTTCATGGCAGTGGTATGCGTGAAGATCTGTTTGTTTCATGGCAGTGGTATCCGTGAGGGTCTGCCCCAGTCCTTCCTTGATGGACAGCAAGAAGGATGTCAGTGTCAGGCAAATCGCTCACAATTCTAACAAATTGATGTGGAGGTGAGACTATGCTAGAGACCAGAGTCCTCTGAGCTCTGCCTCTCTCATATGACCTCTCCAATCCAGCAATGATGCATCCTTCCCAACTGTCAGCTGCGGATGGGGTAGAGAGAGAGGTCTGCCAACTGGTCCAGTTGTGGTCTAAAAGCTATCACTGCGGATCTTTTGCAGTCTCCTCCAAAACCTGGATTGAATCTGAGAGGTTCTCTTGGTGTTGAGCCCACCTGGGGCGCCACCTCCGCTAAGGTGGAGGACTGTCACCCCACTGCTCTCAGAGTAGGAAAAAGGAGGTTTGGTGCTGGGTTAGGGTGGCGCTGGAGGCACAGGAGGAGGAGTGGTTGTGCACACTAAGTGTGCATGACTGCCTAGGGGAGCTTGTGTGCTTCCTGGTTCCGGGTTGAAGCAACAGAGGAGAGACAGCGGCTGACGGCTGTGAGGACAGAGGTAAGTGTTTTTATTTTTTATATTTTATTCCCCCCCCACCACCCCTGTTCCCTGCCAGCCACTACTGCAGCTCACTAAGATTTCAGATCCCACTGCAGAGACCGCATGTGCCACCTGTTGTAGTTCACTAGAGGGATGCAGGAGGCCAAGAGGCAAGAAGTCTCAGAGCTACTCTTGCCAAGACCCAGCCCTGAGGCTGACATCTCAAGATCATAGCCTGAATGTGGACTCATTGAACTGGAGAGAAGGCTGGAAATCAGCCAGCATCCCCAATGGTTCCCTTGAACAGAAGCCTCTATAAAGGAGTCAGCTGTGACTTCCGCACTTTGAACGAAAACATCAAAGATGTGAGGCGGTTGTAGTTATCGGGTGGTAGTCCATGACTGAGGCGAGGGTGCCTTCAGTAACCAGTCATCGAGGTATGGGAAGACTGCTATTTCTAATCTTCGAAGGTGTGCAGTGATCAAGACTATCACTTCCGTGAACACCTGAGGGGCACTGTTGAGGCCGAAGGGGAGCACAGGCAAGTGGAAATGCTTGTGGCCCACCTGAAACCGCAAGCAATGTCTGAGTGACTGCAAGACAGAGATATGAAAATAGGCATCCTGCAAATCCAACACCATCACCCAGTGACTTGGATCCATGATAGATAAGACATGGGCCAGTGAGTAAGCAACTTGAACTTTTCTTTTCTTAGGAAAATTTCAGTGCCATGAATTCTAAAATAAGACAAAGTCCTCTATCCTTTTTCAGTCACAAGGAAATAACAAGAGTAGCATTCAGTCCCCATTTTCAGTGCAGGAACCCTCTTGATGGCCCCCTTGTCCCAGAGAGCCTGCAGTTGCCTCAGTAAGGTGGGCAAGTGGTCCCCCCGAAGTCTCTGTAGTGTATATGGTATATGTGATGGGGTAGACATGAAGGGTAGAGACTATCCATCCTGAACAATTTGCAGCACCCATCTGTGTGATGTGATGCTTTGCCACCCATGGAGGTAAAATATTTTCTTACCTCCAACGGGATGGCCATGTGCCACGGATAGAATGCTAAAGAGGCTTTGAAGTGGCAGGGAGCTTGGAGGACTGGGTAGTATGTTGCCTCTGTGGGTAATGTTGTCAGCCAGATGCCTGACCTCAACCTTGAAAGGACTACTGAGAGTTCTGCTGCTGTGGGGGAAGTCCCTGGCTTTGTTTCTTGTGGAAGCCCGTACCAGAGCCCTGAAAGAGTTAACCTGCTGGGGGTACAGCCACAGGGGCACTGAAAGGCAGAGGGAGCATGCTATAACTCTGCTCTCTTTAAAGCAGTCCAGCACTTGAACTACAATTGTCTTGGATGCAGGATGTTGGAGGAGTAAAGGTGAGTCCACAGGAGCAGGTCTGCGTCACCAGGCAACCTGTTTATTAACTGGAAGGCAAGATCCAGGTTTTGCCCACATGGCCATTAGGGTATCTGTAAGGGTCTCGTTGGAAAGGAGGAGCGGTTAATAGGAGGTTTGTCCAGATTGTAGGACCTCTGTTAGGACTGATTGGAATTCAAGGGCCATAACTGCTGCCATTCTTCTGATGACCACAGTGAAGGAAGCTGATTCCTCTGCAAAGGGGCCAATTGGGGAGTGTAGTCCGGGGTCTGGTGAAGTGTCCAGCCAACTATCACACTGAAGGTTTAGAAATAACTTTTCCTCCGCATAGTGTTGAGACTTATCATCTCCTTCATCATGGTGCTCTGAGTCTGAAGGCAAAAGCATGTGTCTAGGCAAAGGTGGCGGGGCATCTGAATCCGAATCCGAATGGCATCGAATCGTTTATGCCTCAGGTTGAGTTGGATGTGACTTTGACCGAGGCCGTGGTGGATTCACCACTGAGACTGACAGGACAATCAGTTCTTTCTCCAGTGTCGTGATGTTAATGTCGTCCGTGATGAGTGGGAACTGAGAAGGATCTTGGCACTGGGTTAAGAGTTGGGGTGGGCCCTGTAGTGGCTGTCAAGAAGCACTGATTGCATCATGGATGGATCTCCTGCCTGAGTGGAGGTCACTTCTGATCCTTAGTGCCTATCGATGCATTAAAGGGAACCTGAGGGGAGCCAAGAATGCTCAACATGGCCTCTTTGAAGTCTTCAACCTGATGCAGAGTCACTCATGGACCCGAAAATTCGACCTGGTTTGGGACAAGCTGGGTGATCAATTCCTTGATAGGGGACTGGGATTAAGATTGAGAGACATACTGACATCTACACAGCTTCTCCAGACGAGAGTGGCAGGATGAAGGAAGCCATTTTCAACTTCTTCTGTTTTTCTTGGAGTTTGACTTACCTGAAGACTTGGAATGACCTTCTTGAGAACAGCTGCGAAAGTGAGAATCCGCAACTTCGAGCAAGATCAGCCATTGCAGACCTTCCGACGATGTTCGGTGATGTAGAGCTTGGCTTCGCAGTTCCATATAGCCTTCGGATTCATCCTGGCGCAGTCATTGGAGCCGTGCAACTAACCCAGGCATCAGAGACAAACTTGGTGAGGGTCTTTCATGGACAGTTTGTGACAGTCTATGCAGGGTTTAAATCCTGTAATTTTGAGGGAAGATATACCCCTTGCATACAATACATTTAAAAATATTCTAATCAGTTACAGAAAGAATGAGAGAGATAATTTCAGATCTATGACTGAAGATGCAGAAAGAAAGAAACTGACATCGGCGTGCAGGTATGGTGGTTATATTTGGCTGCAGCATCATTTCTGGGGCAGGACAGATCCAATGCCACATACCGGCAGGAGGGAATTGATGAGAATATTCTCGGGATCTAGTCTAGTGCCTGGAGGGTATTCACAAGGTGAGGAATCTGCATTTAGAAGTATCCATCAGAAAGCCAATGTGTAAGGGCTGCCTAGAAGCTTGACTGCCTCCTGAGAGAGGGAAGATGTCTTCCTGACACTGTAGGAGGAGAGACTGTCCAAGAGGTGAAACCCAGTGTGTTCCTGGATGGAGGAGTTTGCAGAGAAAGTGGACTGTCTGAGAGCGAATATCAATGCTTGTCTCCTGGTCTTCCCATTCGGGACTGCAACTGCCTTGTCCTTTCTGTTGACCCAGTCATAGGAGATCTACAATAGGAGGGGCCAGGACATCAGTGCAAACAAGCTCAACCTCCATTGTGTCAGGTGCCCCACAAGTCTTACCTTTGCTTGTGACGCAATTCCGCAGAGACGAGAAGAGCACCCGTCCCTGTAGCCACCCAACCCTCGTGGAAGGCAATACCCAGCAGAGATGAGATGGACGCAGGGATGGGAGCCAGGGTGTAGGGTTAGAGGATAGCGTGGAGCTGGCGGGGCGTCCGGGTGACAACTGGAAACCAAAGAAGACATCAGAAACTGAGGCAGACCCGAAAAGGAACCACCCCCCACATACACACACACAGACCTCGTCACCCTCTGAGGACTCACCAATGCTTCCGGGAAGGAAGATCCCCAGATGAGAACAGCTCCGGATGTGAATAGCGACGGTAAGGCGCTCCTGCGCGTTACAGTCAAGTCCAAACTAAAAGAAAGCGCTCCTGAGCGTTTCACCCAAGCTAAAACAAAAAGAAGCACTCCTACGCGTGTAGTAGCAGTAAACGGTCAGCAGACACTCCACCTGTGGTAACCCCGATAAGGAACCTTAGTCTGTGGACAGAGTGGACACCGAAGTACAAACCCCAAACCTAACTGGGCCCACTAAACACCCTCAAGGCGCTCCTGCGCATCAAGGGTTAAAGAAAACACCCTTAAGGCGCTCCTGCGCATCAAGGGTTAAGGAAAACAAAAAACGAGCACACTCCTGGAACCCCCAGGAGAAGGAATGAACAAGCGCCTCTGAGTGGCGCAGACGTGAGGCAGGGTTGCGCTCCAGCGCGGGTTGCCTCCTCGAGAAAAGACAAGCGAAAGGAATCGCTCCTAAGTGTGGCTGACGTGACAGCCGAACTGCGCTCCAGCGTGGCTCGTCTCCGGACTGAGTAGGCAGGTCTCAGCAGCGGGATCCCCAGCAAGGAATCCGAAGCACCGAGCCGGCGGGAAACGCGCTGTTTAAGCATTTCCCCCGGAAGTGCTTCTGTGCTCCCAGGCCGCTGCCCGGGACTAAACCGGGAACTCGACTTCTGGCCGGAAGTGAGTATCCCGGCTTCCCTGTGTGTATGCGGGGAATGGCCGGCCGCGGCAAACGTCGCGAACCGTGACACATTGTTGGGGCCCAGAAGACTCTGTGTGCCCTCTGGCCTCCCGAATGGGGTCTGACACAGGTCCTGATTTAGATCTTGGTGGATGGGTTACTCCGTCTCAATAAGGGCAGGTATCCTGTCCGCCGAAATATAAATCCAATTATATCCTATGAGATTTATATTTTGGCTGATGGGATATCCGTCACTGTTGGGATGGAGTAACCCGTCAGCCAAGATCTAAATCAGGCCCATAATTCTCCACGCATACATAGATTAAAAAACCAGTGCAAAAATTCCTAATCCTCTCCCAAGGATTTATAAGCTGCACTTGCCAGGTGCATAGCAACAAGAACACAGGGAGAACCTTGCGGTGCCACGGTTCATAAAGTTTACATTGTGACGTGTTCGCATTCTGGCTTCTATTTACTTGACATGAGTTATTTTTCTGTAATGAGTGCCATTAAAGTTTAAACGTACCAAGTGAGCCCTCGAGGCATCTGGTCCTTAAATTGTGTGCAGCTTGTAGGACACATGTTTTAATTCTGGTGGCACTGACTCAGCCTTTCATGTGCCTGATTTGTGATCGACTTTACTTTATTTATACCATGTTGAAGCTACACCATTGGCAACAAACGCTGTTTAAAAACAAGTTACTACTGTTAGTAATGTTACTCATCTAAAACAAACCTCCTTGGAGTTGATGAACAGCTGGAAGTCTGATCTGGCTAGGGGACCACTGACCAGCTCCATTTCAGGCATCTCAGTTTACGAAGAGTGTGGAAAATGAGGAAGGGTAATTGGCTGCTGCAGTTCACGTCCTTGAGTGATGGGAAGACAGCTTGGCCACGATGCTCGGAGAGGTCATAATCCAAGGTGCTGGCCTGAAAAGTTCAATGAAATCATGCAGAAAGAGCGACACAGGCCTGGAGGTTGATTTGTTTTTCATCAGGTGAGTTTTTAAATACAGTAATATGCTCCACTGTGGGCCCAGGAAGTGTGCCTCCTCCAGAGAGGGAGTATTTGTCTATACCGCACATTAAACTGGATCACCTTGGGGCCCCTGAGATAATTTGGTGAATATTCAGTGCTTGTGAAAAGTGCTATATTGAGAGCATCCTTGAGCACCTAGAAACATGGTTCTGATTAAAAGCTCTTCTTATTGAACTCCGAATATGTTCTGCTGGTCGATCCATCTGACTTGGATTTGGAAACATTAGCTCGGGATATTTTTACTGTCCTTAAATTTGGCCTAAATACACTCAAAGTACAGTGACAGGAGGTGGCCATGTAATGGCGATCACTGTTTGGTATTATTTCTTTAATAATATGCAGACGGTTAAAGATGTGCTAATGCACATCATTAATCCATAGCGAGCAGCTTTCTTGTTTTTTTATTGGAAGAAGTAATTGCTTCTAAAATATGATTTTCATGATACTTTTTTAAGTGAAAGGAGTGTTCTGTTTTATGTTAATAAATAGATATGTCAGTAGGATTCATCACTGTAGGGTCAGCCGGTATACGAAGAGATGATGAATCAGCTGTGTAATAGTAAGATTGGTGTTTTGATGGGTATAACATGTTGGAATGGGTTATTCGAAAATGTGATGAATTATATAGGATTTGTTGTTTTTCTACGTATATGGCGTTTTAAACTGCTATAAACCCGAATAAATGTACTGGAAAAAGGGACTTATAGGGGATAGTAGTCTTTATATTTTATGTAGTTTACTCTCTGGTTTGCCTCTTAAATTTGTATTGTCTATATATCTTTTTTTTAAACAATCTTTATTAGGGTTTGCACACGATACAATCTGTTATGGTACTTGTGCTCTGCAAGTTCAACAAGCCTCTAACACTCAGGAAGTAATGCAGTACAATTGTAAGCAATCCCCGTTAATAAAAACAACCCGGTAGATCAGAGAGTTGGGCCTCTCAAACCCCAGAGTCACCGCACGTGGAGCGGACATTGTCGCACAGCCCGGAACAGTGCCCATTGTGTGCTGAGAGTGCAAATTAAACAAACACTGGCTAATTCAACGGCCATAAGACTCTGGAAGAGCCCCATGAGCTCCCTTGTCTGAGGCACCTGTCCGGAAAACACAGGGGCGCAACCCCCAGGGTCACAACCCCCAGGGTCACGAAAAGGCGCCATCAAGCATTGGCAAGGAAAAATGGTATAGTGGGGCAGAGCACGGGCGTGGCAAGCCGGTCCACATCACTCAGCCACAGAGGGCAACGGTGCGCAGCGCATTGGGGAAGCGCGCCCGAGAACACGTGCCAGCCAGAGAGTGACATGACTCAGTGTGGCCCACACTGAGTCATGTCACTCCCCGCGACAGGAGCAGCAGTTGTGGTCCAAGCAGGGGGAGCCCAAGCACAAGCGCAGGCACAGGCCATGATCCCGGTGCCACAGCCATCTCACCACGCGCACACAGGCACGGTGCCACTTCCCCCTTTCAGCGAGGCGGCGGATCCCGTGACGGCGGCGCCCAGGTAGAAAGCCTGGTTCGGAAGACTCAACCATTATTTCAAGGGCACCCGTGAAACCGACGGAGAGGTCAAGAGGTCCCTTCTCATCCTATACGGAGGCGCAGAGATATACGATCTCTTTGAAACGCTCCCCAACACAGGGAATGACAACGACTATGACGCTGCAGTTACCGCGCTCAACGCACACTTCGACCCCCAGCTCAACCATGACTTTGAAACATTTTAATTCAAAAGGGCGTGGCAAACATGTTTTACACTCGGTTGCGCCGGCTGGCCAACACCTGTCCCTTCGCCAACCCGAAAGAAGAAATCAGAGACCAAATCATTCTGGGGTGTCGATCCAAGTTGCTGCGGAAACCTATCCTCCGACAACCAGGGATATCGCTGGATGAAATACTAATCCTTGCCAGGTCCCACGAACTGTCAGATGCAAGGGCTGAGGAAATGGAGGCCGCCCTGCATACTCCGGTGGCCACGCCGGCACAGACAAGAGTCACGCCAATCAAAACGGAGAAGGTGGACGCGATTCAGAGGAGGCCGCCAGCGAACCGCCAACAAGCCAAGGCAGCGTCGGGAAGCACGTGCGGATACTGCGGCGAAGATCATCCTGCCACAGCAACATGTGCAGCGAAAGGAAGAACCTGCTCAAAGTGTGGTAGACTAAATCATTTTGCAAATTTGTGTCGCGGAGGGAAATATAGAGCAGCCGCTCCCAGACCCAGAGGCCTGCCGCAACGAGTCCATCAGCTGTCGCTAGACCAGGAATCGCCACCACCACCAGACAGTCAGGCCCAGGAGAGACGGCCGAGGTACGAAGATGACGAAGATGACGAAGTATACGTCGTCTCCTATGTCAACAGAGCGTCCACAAAGAAAAGACCCCCGCCGATGTGCTCGATACATGTGGATGGCACAGAAGTAAGAGCCCTTATCGACACAGGAGCTTCTGTAAATGTTATGGATTCAGAGCAATACGACAGGATGTCGCCTAAGCCTGTCCTAACTCCCTCCCGTGCGAGGATATACACCTACGGAGGAACTGAACCGATGGCACTGAGAGGAGTTATCCAAACCACCGTCGTAAATGGGGAATACTCGACAGACACCAAATTCCACATAACGGAAGGGAAGAAGGGCACCCTGTTGAGCTGCCACACTGCAGAAGACCTGGTGCTGGTTTTCTTTGCCAACCAAGTACATCAGTCGCATGCAGACACCCTGCTGAAAGAATTCCCAGCGCTATTCCAGGGTTTAGGGAAACTCAAAGGGAAGAAGTTCCGGCTGCACATCAACACATCTGTGAGACCAGTGGCCCTTCGGCATCGGCGAGTGCCATTCAATCTGCGGACGCAGGTGGAAGAGGAGCTCAGGAAACTAGAGGACCTCGGCGTGATTGAAAAAGTGTCAGGACCAACCCCGTGGGTGTCCCCGCTGGTTGTGGCTCCCAAGCCTAAACAACCAGGGGCGATCCGCCTTTGCGTGGACATGAGGCTTCCGAACGTGGCTGTGAAGAGGGAGAGGCACATCACTCCCACCATGGACGATATCGTGGCCGACCTGAACGGGGCGAAGTGGTTTTCGAAGCTAGACCTCAACTCGGGATACCATCAGTTCGAACTGGAACCGGAGAGCCAATACATAACACTTTTTCTAAAACACACGTGGGCCTACGCAGATACCGGCGGCTGAGCTTCGGGGTGTCCTCAGCCGCGGAGGTATTCCAGAATGCCATACGCGAGGTGCTGTCGGGGCTGAGGGGAGTGATCAACCTCAGCGATGATATCCTGGTGTACTCCGACACCCTAGAAGACCATCATGCCCACCTTCGAGCCACCCTACAAAGGCTGGTTGACTGCGGCCTGACCCTTCACCGGTCGAAATGCTCCTTTTATCAAGAGTCCGTTGACTTCTTCGGATATACATTCACGAGGGAGGGGCTGAAGGTGGATCCCGAGAAGGCTGAAGCTATCAGAACAGCAAGCACCCCGCAAAATCCCACTGAAGTGCGGAGTTTTCTGGGCATGGTGACATACTGTGGGAGGTTTATCCCGAATCTGGCGGATCTGGCAGAACCTCTAAGAGCCTTCACGCGCCAAGATCAGAAGTGGGACTGGACCGTAACCGCCAACAAGGCCTTTCAAGACATCAAGGCCAGCCTCCTCGACAAAACGGTGATGGCCTATTTCCAGCCCAGACAGAAGACGGAGCTCGTCGTCGACGCCAGCCCGGTGGGCCTAGGTGCGGTGCTCCTGCAGGAGTATGGACCCGAAGTATGGAAGCCGGTAGCGTATGCCAGCAAAGCCCTGACGGACACCGAAACCCGATACGCCCAGATCAAACGTGAGGCACTGGCTATCAAGTGGGCGTGCCAACACTTCCACCTGTACCTGTGCGGCCAGGAGTTCAGTGTGGTGACAGACCACAAGCCACTTGTGCCTTTATTCACCGGGTCGTCCAGGCTAGCGCCCCCGAGGATCGAGCGATGGGCCGTCCAGTTGCAAGGGTACAACTTCAAAATCATATTCAGGCCAGGAGCCCATAATCCCGCAGATTATTTGTCTCGCCACCCGGATGCCACCAAACCAGCACCGCCCCTGGAAGACGGACCCGAATAGGAAGCGTTCGTCCACATGATATCAGAAGCTGCCTGTCCCGAGACTATGACGCTGCAGGAAATCGGGGAGGCCACGGCAAGCGATGAGACGCTGTCACGCGTCAAACACGCCCTATATGGGAATCGCTGGGCCCGCTTCATGGACGGTGCGCAGGGCCTCTGGCCGGAGGTCAGCCACGCCCGACAGCAGCTGTGGCAGGTCAGGAGTGAGCTGAGTGTGGGAGACGAAGAGGTGATTCTGAAAGGACACCTCATCGTGATGCCAGAAAGCCTTCAACCAAGAATACTAGCAATAGCACACATGGGACACCAGGGGATGGCCAAGACAAAGGCTCGGCTGAGGAGCAAAGTCTGGTTCCCAGCCATGGACAGCAAGGTTGACGAAATGGTGCGATCCTGTCATGCCTGCACCATAACAGGTGGGGATCCGGTGCCGGCGCCAATTATAACGGAGGAGCCACGCCTCACACCATGGACACACCTGAGCATGGACTTTGGAAACTTCCCAGATGGTTCTGGTCGACGCCTTCTCGAAGTTTCCAGTGGTGGAGGTGATACCATTGATTGCTTTCCCCAAGTCAAAAAAGCTCTGAACCGTGTATTCGCCACAATGGGGCTTCCTGAGGAGATCAAATCCGATAACGGACCGCCGTTCCAAGGGAGAGAATTTCAGAGCTACCTTGAGACCCTCCAGATCAAACACAGAAAAATCACCCCGCTGTGGCCCCAGGCAAACGGGGAGGTGGAGAGGCTGATGAGGACTCTCAACAGGGCGCTGCGAATTGGGGTGGACAATGGAGAGGATCCGGAAGCAGCCCTTGATCAGTTCCTAGGAGCTTACCGACAGACCCTACACAGCACCACTAAGTGTGCCCCCGCGCATCTACTGTTCAAAAGGGCACCTAGGGACAGCATCCCAGCAGATCGCACATGGATGCCAAGAGAGAGAGATGAAGATGCCGTTCAAGCCCGGAGGCGGGCCACAAATCAGAAGGCAAGTGAAGCACGGCATGCTAAAGAGCCAACTCTGCACATAGGGGACCCTGTGGTGATCCGAGATCGACACCCGGGGTGGAAGTTTCGAACCCCCTACGAACCGGAGGTGTAGACAGTGGACAGAATCCAAGGAACCATGGTCAGCGTCCGGAGAGGCAATCAGAGTGTGACTCGCAACGTGTCCTGTTTCAAGAGAGCGAGAGAAACCAGTGTGAGCCAAGACGAGGAAGAAGACATCAGTCCGAGCTTCGGATGGTCGCCTGCAAGGTCATCGCCGGTGGAGAGAGTGGGAACGATGTCGCCAGGTGTGGTCAGTCCAGATGCCAGGGTCACTCCGGGCGAGGCAGTCACCCACTCAGGCGGTGAGAGAGGCGAGACAACCCCGGCTGGGGTTGTGGCGTCCCCGGGTGTCCGTAGCCAAAGATACAACCTTCGACCCAATCCGGGCCCGAGTCAAAGGTTGAGAGAATTTGCATTGACTTCCCCGTGATGCCCAGTGGTAGAGGAAGAAGTGGACTAAATTGAAGGAGGGATGTAGAGAGCCACTCAGGCTCTCCACAACAATGTTGCGCCTTGACACGCATTCACACACCCCTCAGGGCGGGCACACCCCGAGGGTATAATAAAGAAAGCGGAAGACCGCTCGAGGTCTTTTCGGCTAACCCACTAACCTGTGTCCAGTGTCCCTCATTGCCGAGTGTCCCCATCCACGTGGTAGGCCCCGACCTACCATCGATCACCTCCCTAGGTTTTGGTAGGGCCCTGGAGCAGCTTTATTCTTATGGGTGGGGGGGGTGGGGGGGTATCTAATGATCTCGCAGGTGATGTGGTGGGAGTGTCAACATCAGGTTGGCAAAGCTATCCACTAATGCGTCCCACGCTCGGACTGCGTCAATAGTGCCCGTTCCTTGCCTCAGCCCACCCACTTCTCCATCTCTCTCCTTCATGCATCTAGTGGGTTCCCCTTGGTGCTTTCCAATGTCTTGCAATTTCCCTTTTTGCCAGAATGAAGGCCAGGTCTTGAAATTTGTTTGTGACCCAGTGTTTAGCAGTGCGCAGGAACCTCCCTGCTGCCTACATCGGCTGCCACTGCGGTTGTGACCTCTCCCCAAAAAACAGTGTACTCCCTGCTCCAGGCATCAGGGGCAAGCCGCATTGGCTGTCTGGAAGTAACTTTGGATGCACTCCGGGGTCAAGTACTATCTGTGGAGGCCATTATAGTTGATGACACAGTGGCAGATACTTTGCATTACTCTTCCAACCGGCTGCAAGGAAATAGATTTTTGAGCCAAACTAATCAAGAAAAACGTAATTCTCAATGTATACATACAGTGAATACATACAGTGAACATTCTGACTTCTGGCTGTTTTAGCTCTGAAAAACCCCGTAATCATTTTTTCAAACCACTAGCGTCAATAACGTTAGTACGTTTTGTTGTCTAGTGTATGCTTAGTTTTGTGAAGTATATTTGTTCTTTTTTATTGTTCAATTGTATGCTTTTCAGAGCGAATTAATGTAACCTGCATGATTCTTAATTCCAGCGACATATATTGGAGGGGCCCTCCTCTTGCAGGACAGTGCTTTAAAACCTTCAGCCATGGTGTAGTCAAGACCCATAAGGTGGCAAGAAGTTTAAAAGGCTTTATCTTCAAGAACATACAGGCCACGACCAGTCGCTTCGACGTCCAGAAAGCAACTACTGCAACCATTGCCATCAGAACACAAACCGACTGCTTCATTCCAGAATGCAAGCAAGAGAAATCATAACAAGGAGTAAGGTAATGAAAATACTTTACAGTTGAACATACATTGTACACAATCACAATACTACACCTTACCCTCTAAACCGAAAAGAGTTATTCCCACAAGGATGAGACAAATATCCAACTGAACCTGAATTAAGAAAAAGGCACTCACAATAAACCATGCAAACCATAGAAATTAATACATGAAATAATCACCAAATGTGCACAGCGCTTTGACCATGCATGACCCAACATTCCTAAGAGAAGTATTACTTGGTACTAACACTGCATCAGAAGAAGTTCCGGCTGTATGTTTGGCAACCGGTTGCTGAATAACATCATTCTATCACATGATTGTGAACACCACTGTGTGAGTGCAGCCAAGTTGACAAGTCAGCTTCATGACTCTTCTTTCAGTTAATAATTTCTGCTTGCTGATGAGAAATTTTAGCCAGATTTTTATCATCCCGCGCCCTCAAGAAGTATGGCTCCCTTGGAAACCCTCACAACACGAAATGGAGACAAAAACATTGATTCACCTTTCTTAACCCTATGAGGGCTCTTAATTATTATCCAATCACCTATAACTACATTTTGTGTCACACAAACTGTTTGTCTTAGCAAAATAGTCTTTAATTTTAACTTGTTTCAATGCCACAGTGAACAAATGAGCCTCATTAATGACATCACATTTTTTACCAAGACTTTTGTTCTTCAGCCAATTCAGAAACAGACTAGTGTGAACTTTACGCCTTCTAATACAAGAACTTTGAGATTCTCCTTTGGTACTATAAGGTGTTAAATTATAACCCCAAATCTTAGTTTTAAAAAATTTGCAAACATCATGTACTGAAGCAATAGCAGTTTGAATATCTTCTTTGACTATCCTGTTCGCTTTCTCCACCAGACCATTAGAAATGGTGAATACATAGTCATTCTAAAACACTTTACATCATGTTGTTTTAAAAATGGTACATATGCGCTACAAAAGACAATGAGTACAACTGGCAGTGACAATCTCCCTCGGTGATCCCTCAAAACTGAACACACTTTGTTGAAATGTGATTGTGGACTCAGTATTGGGTCAATCCGCAAAGGAATAATAAACCCACTTTGAATAGTAATCAATTAACAAAATTAAATACCTCATGTTGCTTGACAAAATAAGATATGGACCGGAAACGTCTAATGCTGACCTCTCCCAGGCATTGTCAGGATAAGAAACAGGATGTAACGGCGACTCATTTGTTTTCCAGTGTTTATCTGAAAGAACACATTAACAACACCAGAATGCATGCCAAAACCTCTCGCTCTATTGTGCTTTAATGCTTCTCAAATTGTTTCAAACTTCTAGAAGCGAACTCCACAGTTTGTTCGTTCCAAATTGCCCTGCGAAAAAGAGCAGTGCCAAAGCCAGTTAAACTGGCATCTACACTCATGGAACACTTACTACCAACTTTAAAAGCATGGCTTGCAGGGGCCATCTCAATCAGCTTTTTGACACAATTGAAAACTTCATCCAAATCACATGTCCAACAAAATGTCACTCCCTTTTTTAGTAAAGCCCTTAATGGTTCGACAATCTGAGCATACCCTTGAACCAAACAGGCACAGTATTCGGCCAACCCTAAAAAGGACTCAAGAGCATCTTTGTCCCTATGTGGGGAGGCATCTCTAATTGTTTTAATCAAGCAAAACGTTGGTTTTATACCAAACAAAGAAATGTTGTGTCCTAAGTATTCCAATTCTTGCACCTCAAATTTACACTTACACATTTTTAACAAGTCTAAAACTTTACTCAGAATCTGATTGTGCAACTCATCATTTTCTGCAAAAATTAAGATGTCTTGATACGCCTGGTTACCAGCCGTATTCTCAAACAAGTTGTTCAGTTTTGGAAAACGCTAGCAGCTGAAGCTAGGCCAAAAGGAAGTCTAAGATACTTGTATGCACCAAAAAGGGTTTATGCAAGTTGTCACTTTTGTGACTCAGATGTGACAGCAATTTGATGGTACGCTGAACGCAAGTCAATTAAGGATAAGACTTTTGCCCCTCCCAAATTAGCAAATAGTTCATGTATCTTTGGAAGGGAATGACAATCAACCAGTATGTTTTTGTTTAAGATGCATAAGTCAGCACACAGTCTTATTTCGCCATACGATGTCCTTGCCACAACTATGGAAGAAACCCATTGAGACGATTTTGTGGGTGTAATTATGCCCTCCGAACATAAGACTTGTTTATGTTCCTCCCCAACACTAAAAAAAATCGGACAAACTTATGAATTATGGGATGAACCTTCGGCTTGAGTTTGATACAATGCTCATAACCTTTGACCAAACCCACTTGTTAATGATCAACATCAGCTTTTTCAATTACAATGTATTCAATGTTGATACTCTGCTCACCCTCCACATAAGTTATTGTCATGTCACCAATTACCACTGTATTACTGTATATTTAGATATAACCTAATTTGATCTAAATCTTGCCAACCAATGATGTTTTTACCCTTCACTGCAACATACACCTTAGATTTTGTGGATCTACCCTGACATTTGACATTAGTAGTAAAGTACCTCAGCATGTCAATATCTTTTTCTCCAAAAATCTTGGGGTTGACATCTGATGGTACATGTGTAATGCAACTTGTCTAATTATGAAAGAATGTTGAATCTATTCATATTGTTATAGGAGATCCTAAATCAGCCAGGCCTTGTATAGGCATATCTCAAAAAATGGCTTCAGCCAAAGGCCCCTTCACAGAATTTAAATCAGTGACTGAATTGCATTTAATCATCAAAACAACATTACTGAGTTTCTCAGTTCACATCAGTAGAGTAAGTCTTAGCCACTTCAACACCAGTGATGTGCACTGGATATTTGTTGTTTCTACATAATATTTGGAAGTACCCAATTTTCTTGCATAACACACAACGTTTTCCAGTAGTTGGGCAAGAAGGATTGTTACTGAGGTGGTTTTTAGATTGACACTTGGTAACTAGCATAAGTGGACATTTTTGTTACATATTTCCCACTTTTGCTATGTGTGCTTACTACACAAATAGATTAATTGCCAGTATCAGGACCAGTTGTAGACAACATATTCACTGGAACTTCTGCATTCAGTGCCGTTGAAGGAACTGTGTATTATTCAATCCCTTTGGCTAAGTCAATGACTTCTAGAAGAGTGGGATTGCGACAAGCCAGTAATCTTTCTTGTATCTTCCTCAACTAACAGTTGAACACAAACTGATCATGAATGTATATATCAACATTTGCCCTAAAATCACAGGTTACTGCAAAGACCTTGAGTGCTGACAGATATTCTTCAGCACCTTCCTCAGCATGCTGCTAGTGTTTGAAAAAAGGATATCTCTCCAACATAATACTGGGTTCCTCAGAATATTGTCTACATAATCTCTCAATGGCTTCCTTGTATTGATTCCAGTTGAAATCAACTGACTCTCCAGGAGGAGCATCTACCACTGGTAAATTGTCAAAAGCTTCCCGAATGACATGGCCAAGATGACCATATAACAGTGCTAGTTTGCATGCAGGTAAAGTTTGTGGCATCAAGGGCTACTAAGTAATGTTCAGATAATCTCAGTCAATTCCTCCATTTATTTGTTGTTTACTAGTATGCTGAAGAACTGGAGATGGTTGTACAAACTAATAAGAAAAAGCCATATTAAATTGTCAGACTGCGGACGTGGCAGAGAGATATTTTGGAGGAGCCACAAATAACGTCAAAATAAATAATAGTCACATAAATGCAAGAAATACCTTTGAAAACTGGTGGTAGACAACAGTAACGACTATTAAAATATCACCAAATATAGATTTCCAAAGCGATGTGTAAAGGTGTTGTGTCAAAATGGCTGCTGACATGCTCCTCCATTGGAGATTTTTACACCACTGTCCCATCTCTTTATAACCAAGGGAACCACAGATTGGTTCGTAGAGTTGGTTTAAAGCTTTAAACATTTATCTTCAGGCAATTGATTGGCTCAGTTTTTGCCCATGCAGTGAGAAGTGCGTTCTAGAAAATGTCTTAGGTAACTAGGCGCAGATTGCATTTGGATGCATGCTGATGTGTGAACCATTAGAGGGGAAGGACCGTGGCAAATATGAGGAACCTGTAAATCATCTAGGGAAGCACTTTCAAGTGCCGAAAAGCTAAAGAGGCAGACATTCTGGAGCACTCAATGTGCTGGCTGCTGCATGTGGGTTTAAACGTTTTACAGAGCAGGCGATGTATAATCAACTACGTGTCAAGAACGAGGTCCTCATCCTCGGATCCACCCCCTCGGCCTGGGACGACTCCTGGTGGCCGACCGCACTGAGAACAGCTGCAACCCCCACCGACCATGCAAGCAACCTAGGGGTCATCCTCGACTCCACCCTCTCCATGACTAAGCAGGTCAACGCCGTCTCCTCCTCCTCCTTCAACACCCTCCGCATGCTCCGCAAGATCTACAAGTGGATCCCCACCGAAACGAGAAGAACAGTCACCCAGGCCCTCGTCAGCACTGGACTATGGAAACGCCCTCTACGCAGGAGCCTCGGCCAAACTCATGAAATGTCTTCAACGCATCCAGAACGCCTCTACACACATGATCCTCAACATCTAGGGTGACCAACTGGCATGGGGGCAAATTCAGGATGGTGAGTGTAAAAATTCAGGACAAAGGGTCAAAATTCAGGTCACAAATTCAGGACAGAAGGTCAAAATTCAGGACAAAAATTTGCAAAAAAAGGTACGTTTTACAGACACAACAGAGGAGGTCGCGCAATAGTATATAAGTAAATAGACAATCAACATAAGTACAAGTCAAAATAAGCTTATATTAGTTTGAGACAATCATGCACTTCACGTTTTTTCAGTATGTGCGCAGTCTTGAGCAACTCTGCAGGTCTTTTTGTGTTATTTCATATGATCATATTCTATTTATATGGTTACTGCCCTGGGTTGTTCAGTCTAATATTTTGTTTGCAGTTCATGGTCCTGAGCAAGCATTTGTTATGAGAGAAGTGGTCGGGAAGATTTGTTCGGATGGACTTTATTACTAGCATCTCATATCTGAGTGCCACTGTGAGATGACGGGACGCCCCTTCGCTGGGGCAGCTGAGCGCTATACAAGCTGCTATAACATAACATATAAAGCAGCACGCATAGGATGTAGCTAAGTGGATTTTGCACTGCTGGACTAGAGTGCAATTCTCCTAGTGACCAGCTTCGTGTCAGATGCCACTGGATTCAAGCTAGCCTGGCTGATGAGGGGTGTTACTCCGAAACCTGTACCAAGATGCTTGTTTCCGGTCCAGTGAGGATCTGGCTTGGCAGTTCAGGCTGGACTTTTCCCATGAGGCACAGGTTCAAGACTGATTTGCATATGGCTGGGTCTGAACTGGGGTGGTGAAGTGAGCTAAAGAATGATGATGGATTCAACCCAGATCTGTGACTGGGGGTGAGTGTCTGAAAAGTGTCAGCGCTCCGTCCATCATCTCCTTGTGTTTGCTTTGTTCGCCCTAAGTTGCAGGGTATGCCCAGAAGGGGTCCCTTGCTCACTTTGCCACTGGTTTCACGATTGCCTGGCTGATGAGTTATGTTACCCAGAAACCGGTCCCAGGATGCTTGTTTCCGGTCCACTGAGGACCTGGCTTGGTGGTTCTGGCTGGACTGTTCCCATGAGGCACAGGGTCAAGACTGATTTTCATATGGCTGGGTTTGAACAGGGGTGGCGAAGTGAGCTCAAGAATGGTGATGGATTCAACCCAGATCTTTGACTGGGGTGAGTGTCTGAAAAGTTTCAGCACTCTGTCCATCACCTCCTTGTGTTTGCACTGTGAGATGTAAAGCAGCATCCATAGGATGTAGCTAAATTGGTCCTGCCCTGCTGGACTAGAGTGCAATCCTCCGAGTGGCCAGCTTTGTGTCCACTCAAACTGGCTTGAGGGATCTGTAAAAGGAATACGGAAGGGTAGGGGTCGCACATGATGAAACTATTACAGCGCACTACACAGTAGATTTCACAATAGCAGGAGTGCAGAGAAACAATTGCGGAGCTCCATATAAAGTGTTGTCATAACAGGAGTAAACATGTAGAAGGATCACATTAGCATAGAAACGGTAATCATTGTAGCATGTCTACATAGATGTGCAGAAGGTGTATGACATGAAAGCATGACAAGGGAATTGCCTGATCAATGCTAACCTTGAGATATTAAAATGTCCACAGTATACAAAAATCCAGCCCAAAAAGATGCCAGCAAGATATACACTAGTAAATCAGAGCTGTAAGCAAGAAGAGTGGGTGAAAGCAAGGTAAAGGTTGGAGAGCAGCATAGTTATACCAAGAAGGTGAGGATCAAGGTGGGCCAGTATAACCTAAAGTGTCATGCCCCCTCACGTGTCGCTTGTTTAATGTGTCATCAGATGTACTGAAGTGATATGTACTTCTTAAGATATACATGATCGAAATAAAGTTTCTATGATGATGATGATGATATCATGCAAACCCCCAAGGTTTACTTCTCCACTGACTGTAGCTTGCAGGACACAAATGACCGCAAATGGTGCATGATATGTTTCTGCTGACTGCTGTAGTAAAATGATGAAGAAGAGCCACAGGACAGCCGTATGTACAGTACCTAGTACAGGGCTTTAAGTGGGATAAAAAAACGGGGGGGGTCTGTCAAAGGGGCTTGGCCGGTGTAACTAAGAGCGTGTCTTAAAAACACGTAAGCTAAAAATCTGTGCTTAGCATATTTTGCCGCCCGACTGTAAACTTGTTGCTTATGTCAGTGCATTCAGATAAATAACACAATAAGTAACAATCCACCTAGAACAAGTCAGGACTTTTGCCTTTGTCAATGGTTGTTAGTTGCATAAGACAAATAAGCAGCAACTTTGGCTTCGTTGTAAATAACATTGAAAATGCTTCAGTTCTAAAATTATGAGACTGTGAAAGAACTGTAACCAGTCTCTTTGGAGTTACATCAAAGGCAGTGAAGGGTGGAACAGCAGCAGAGTTAAGATTGTGTTTCCACCCTGAGGATTAGGGCAAAAATGGAGAGCCCAATAGGGACCCATCTCAGCACCTGCTTTTTAGAACTGCACCCGGCGCTGAGCACAGGCCCAGACCTAGTTAAGCATCCTGTTTCGTGATGCACCGGCACACACTATATCACATCCCATCTGTAATTTATTTTGATGTTAGTTGCAAGGTGACATTGATGTGTGTATATTTACTGCAGCTAATATACTACCACTGTCCAGAGCCTACATTTCCACAGTGAAAAGCGCAATAAGGTAATAAATCCTGTTTAAAGCAAGAAGAATACCAACAGGTCAATCCACCAGGGGCCGCATGTCATGAAGGTTTTTTTAACTGCAAAGTCTTTGAATCATGCTTCATTAGCTAAACATCTTTTTACAATGCAAAGAACCTGTTTTAAGAGTGGGGAAAGAGTTTCTGAATTGTGAACGGGGTTTTGCAACACCTTCCGAATTATAAACATGAGCCGTCATGAAAGAGCTATTCGCATCCTCTTTGTGAGTTGCAATGTAATGTAACTGTGGTTTGTGACCTCAGTTGTGGTTGGTAAGCACACACTTCACAGCTCACCTTGGAACACCTTAACAATACCATGGAGAAATAAATCTTTCACCTCAGGTAGCTTAGGGCCAATTAACACCTATTTGTTTCTCATTCGAGCAGCCTTTGCATCCCCAGATTAACCAGGCCCCACATTTCCATTTCTATGAAGCAGCCCGGCACCCTGGCTGCCCCTCCCTCTGAATCACTGCACAGGAGACCCCCCTCCCTTCTGCCTAAGCTGAGCCATCTCAACTGCTGAACATTTGCCCTTTGGCCCCTGTAGAGAGCCACCAAGCCCCAAGGCAAAAATTACGGACAAATGCCATCCGTGGAAACTTCCTTCATGGACAACGGATACAACAGTAAATTCACGGACTGTCCGTGAAATTTACGGACGGTTGGTCACCCTATCAACATCCCCCGCCACAGCCACATCACACCCCACCTGGGAAACCTGCACTGGCTGCCCATCAACAAGAGGATAACCTTCAAGCTCATCACTCACTCACACAAGGCACTCCACAAAACCGGACCAGCGTACCTAAACAGGCGACTCAGCTTCTACACCCCCACTAGCCAGCTCCGCTCCACCGACCTCGCCCCAGTCCCCCGCTTCCGAAGAGTGACCTCCGGCGGCAGATCTTTCTCCCACCTCGCCGCCAAGACCTGGAACATCCTCTCCACCCACCTACGGCAGACCCAAGACCTGCTAACCTTCAGAAGACTCCTCAAGACCTGGCTCTTCGAGCAGTAGCAGCTTTCCCCAACCCCTTGAGACCCTCACGGGTGAGTAGTGCGCTTTATAAATGCTATGATTTATGATTTAAAGAGGTAGGACAACAGAGGTCACTTGTGCAAACCCCTACTCTCTTGGATAGAGGTGTAGATTACGCAGTGTGATGCAGGGGGTATGAGTCTAAGACTTTCCAACAAGCACTGCAGTGTACTCAACAAAAAAAGATGTTGCAAATATGTTCCTGCATCATCATTACATCTGGCCCGACCCAGAAAAACCTTTATGGAAACGGCACAGCTGAAGAAGCTGTTTCTGTATCATATATGTAGTAGAGTCATGTAGCACGTTCACAATGTCTTCTTAAGTATATCAACAGCTGAAAACAATGTATAATGTTAAAATGTCTTGATCATAGAAGGCCAAATAGTTTTTAGGTCTCGCCTAGCGATGCAGCGCAAAGCGCTGCCCGCTATCGGCGAGATCTATTGTTACCGAATTGGCTCGCAAGGGGGACAGGACCTGTGCACGAGTACAGCAAGGGCTGGAGTGGAGATGTCCATGCGTATGTTGCGAGCAGGAGTTGTAATAATGCCGCAAGCCGTACGTGTGCACATCAACTGTCTGTGCCGAAGCCTTTAACAAACAGGAGATGTGCACGCGTACGGGTCGCAGCGTTCTCACAACTCCTGCTCTCACCATACGCGTGAACATCTCCTGTCCAAGCGTGGCGTGCTTTACACGTACAGCATGCCTCATCCCACTTACTGGCTCTTGTGGGGACTCTGTGCTGCTCCTCGGCTGGTCTCGCGTCGTCAGCCGGTCACTGCAGCAACACGCGGGGCTCCATCTTGCTCACAGCAGCACCGCCTGAAATCCTGCTTTGCCAGCACCATGCGGCATTCACGAAGGCGGGGTGGCCTACCGCCGGACTTCCTCTACTGCTTCTTTTAATTTTTTTTGCCTTGGGTGCTTTGGCAGGCCCCTCCCTGAGCCGCACGAGCTGTGCAGCACTCATTCAAGTACGGCGGCTTTTCAAGTGCGAACGCGCCGCCACTGGGCATGAGCCGCAGGCCATGCGCCGCCAGGCCGACTCAATACGTTGGAATGCGGGCGGGAGTGTTCCAGGTACCGCGCATGCGCGGGCAGCCCTCGCCCTCCCAGGTCTCCTCCCTGGCCCGGATGTAGAGATGCTTTTAAAGGAGGTGCAGGGCGTGTGGGGCTCCGGCAGTGCTTGTCACCTCACAGCTCTCTCTGACAGCCCTACCAAGTCGCAGCCATGTCGGACCAGGCCCCCTTCGATACTGACGTTATGATCCTGACCAGCTTCGTGATGCAGTGTGAGCGCCGCCTCCCCCATGCCTCGCCCGCATTTCCCGACCCTTTTTCTCTCTTCACAGGCTCTCTCCCCCGCAGGCTTCCTCTTCTCCTCACACACTTCCTTTGCACTCTCTCTATCACACACTTCCTCTGCCCCTCCATCCAAACACACCCTCCTAGTCCTAACTTGCTCTTCTAACAGGCTCAGGGTGCCTTAATGTCACCCCTGGGTTCCTCTCTTCTCTCCTCTCCAGTCTCGGTTCCCATGCTTCAAAGTCCCCGACACCTCATATACTACTTCATTGCTTCCTCCAGATTGCCCCACTGTAACATCTTCCCTCACAAATGTCATGCGCCTTATTGCCCATAGCAGTTTTAATGTGCCTTGCAAGCCCCCATTCAACTTCGCACCACCCCATCCTCTCCTCGCAGGTATCCTCTCTCCCCTGTGGTTTCATATGTACCCCTCAACACCTTACTTGCTTTCGCATCTCCCTTCAATCACTCCCACATCTCAATCCTCATCACAAACATTTCTTTATCCTCCCTTGCACATTTCTCCGTTTCACTCCTCTCACTCGCTGGTCTTGTTATATCCTTTCTCCTTGCAGACTTCTTATTACTTCTATCTATATGCTCCCTCATCTACCCATGCATGCCCTATTGAGTGTTTTCTATTCACACATTTCATTTGCTTTGTTGTCTCATGTTTTATCTCTTTTATATTCCTCCCCCTACGGGCCTTCTATGTTACCTCTCTTTTAATCTTTATCAAAAGGAGGGAGGGTGATCAATAGATCAACGGACACTAGTTACCACTTCTAAGAGTGGAAGGTCCAGTTACAGCATGTGTCCGTGATTAGTATTCAACAAAGGAGGTGCTGAACTGTTCCTACAACAAGTGGGAAGTTAAAGAAAGGACTAGGAAAAGCTGGCGTGACCGGAGGTGTAAATATAACACCTTTGGGCATCCATTTTGTTGGATGTATTTGCCTCACACACCCCGAAGGATGTCATGCTTCATCATCGGCGGTTGCTCCTCGTCGGGGGGGCGGTGCAATCCCCGACGGGCACACCTCAAAGAGGGGCACTTTAGCGGAGATCTTTTGTATCCAACTGCCCTATGGTGAAGTGTGGGTGTGTGGGCGGGAAGGCAAGTGAGCCTGGTGTGATAGTTAAAATGCAGCAAGGGGTGCCGGAAACTATTTTATTCTGGTGGTCCCCCTACTACAACTAAAATCGTGAAAACAAGCTCGCTTGGTGTCACCTCGTTAGGTAGAGTGACCCATGTCGAGCTAAGAAAAACAACAAATGGTCAACATGTTTCTCGCAATTGGGTAAATCTCCTGCGATTCATCAGGACCTTAAAAAGTGAAAACTATAAAGTAAAGAAACACAAAAACATGCCAGTGTCATGTATGTGGTGTGGGTATATTTTACCTCTGTGGAAAGTCCTACGCCTGAATCATGAGAAAGAAAGGAGATACACATTAGTAGTACATTTCTCATTTTAGCAGCACGGATTGTCAGCGCCAGAATGTGAACATAGTAAGGCATGCTTGGGGCGGTGTGGGAAATAGTCACTACCTCTCCATGCCAAGTGGTTTCAGCGTGCAGTGTGGGGTGCACACACACTAAGACTATATCAGTGGGAAGGTACAGCATTAAAAACAATTTATTAAAACAGCAGGCAACTTAAATAACACCATAATGGCTCAGAGTGGCATGTCGAACACTGATTGTGTGAGTGACAACATCTAGAACTCAAAGTGGTTTGTCAAACCTAGGGGCCAAACAAGATAATAAGCGCCGAACTCACCTAAGGGTTAAGGGCTAAGAGCCACATGAGTGGTCGGCGGGTCAGTACATCGGGGTTAAGCCTTCAGATTTAGCTAAAAGGTAGATGTATTGCAAAGAGGTTATAGAAAACGCTACGGAATGCTCAGGTTTGGTTACAGCGCGGCAGCTCTGTAAAAGGGTTTTAGAAGCCGGTACTCAAGCCTCCAAGTGATCGAGTCTCGTAGCGAGCCCCCCCATCATCATCTTACCTCAATCAGCCCGTGTCCGCGTGGGATCACCTACCCATCTCCGCCGAGCTCGGATAGATGGGTAGTGATCGCGGCGTTTGTTTTTATTGTAAACTGACTCAGGGGATCCTAATCGTTACCGCCCTTCCGCAAACGTCATGTGACACGGGCGGTGACTGGGTCGGCCATGATGTAATGGTCAAATGAACCGCGTGGTTCGTGGACAAGTAGAGTACGAATGGGAATTAAAGTGTATATTACATCGGTTTTGTAGACTCGATCACTTGGAGGCTTGAGTACCGGCTTCTAAAACCCTTTTACAGAGCTGCCGCGCTGTAACCAAACCTGAGCATTCCGTAGCGTTTCTATAACCTCTTTGCAATACATCTACCTTTTAGCTAAATCTGAAGGCTTAACCCCGATGTACTGACCCGCCGACCACTCATGTGGCTCTTAGCCCTTAACCCTTAGGTGAGTTAGGTGAGTTCGGCGCTTATTATCTTGTTTGGCACCTAGGTTTGACAAACCACTTTGAGTTCTAGATGTTGTCACTCACACAATCAGTGTTCGACATGCCACTCTGAGCCATTATGGTGTTATTTAAGTTGCCTGCTGTTTTAATAAATTGTTTTTAATGCTGTACCTTCCCACTGATATAGTCTTAGTGTGTGTGCACCCCACACTGCACGCTGAAACCACTTGGCATGGAGAGGTAGTGACTATTTCCCACACCGCCCCAAGCATGCCTTACTATGTTCACGTTCTGGCGCTGACAATCCGTGCTGCTAAAATGAGAAATGTACTACTAATGTGTATCTCCTTTCTTTCTCATGATTCAGGCATAGGACTTTCCACAGAGGTAAAATATACCCACACCACATACATGACACTGGCATGTTTTTGTGTTTCTTTACTTTATAGTTTTCACTTTTTAAGGTCCTGATGAATCGCAGGAGATTTACCCAATTGCGAGAAACATGTTGACCATTTGTTGTTTTTCTTAGCTCGACATGGGTCACTCTACCTAACGAGGTGACACCAAGCGAGCTTGTTTTCACGATTTTAATTGTAGTAGGGGGACCACCAGAATAAAATAGTTTCCGGCACCCCTTGCTGCATTTTAACTATCACACCAGGCTCACTTGCCTTCCCGCCCACACACCCACACTTCACCATAGGGCAGTTGGATACAAAAGATCTCCGCTAAAGTGCCCCTCTTTGAGGTGTGCCCGTCGGGGATTGCACCGCCCCCCCCGACGAGGAGCAACCGCCGATGATGAAGCATGACATCCTTCGGGGTGTGTGAGGCAAATACATCCAACAAAATGGATGCCCAAAGGTGTTATATTTACACCTCCGGTCACGCCAGCTTTTCCTAGTCCTTTCTTTAACTTCCCACTTGTTGTAGGAACAGTTCAGCACCTCCTTTGTTGAATACCTCTCTTTTAATCCCACACATTTCCTCTCATGCTTCATCTGGGTTTCCTGCCACCCAGGAATTTATGCAATTGGTGGGAGATGCACGTAGAGATGATATTCCCTGGTGCCTGATAACATAGCTGGTTGCCGGCATTCACCTTCATTGATGCTTGGACACTAGCACACCTTGAGGTGTAGGGAGGAGCTTTTTACACAGTTTGGACAGCTTTTATGAACAAGCATTTGCAATGCAACAGGTCTCGCATTTACGCGAGTTTGAGCTAATGGCATTGTAAATGACAATGCCTTTTATTTATGTTTTGGGTTTTGAAACCTAAATAAAACGTATTGTCATTTACAATGCCAATAGCTTAAACTCGCCGAATTGCGAGACCTATTGCATTGCAAATGCTTGTTCATATAGCGATAGACCTAAAACAGTTGTTTTCCATCCTCATTTTGTCTACATTCTCTAAAATCTAGTTTTGTGCGGGGGTCTGTGCAGGTAAGCACGGCAGAGCGGGGCTGAGGCAGGCGGGAGGGGGAAAGTTCAACAGACGATGGAATAGGAAAAAAAAAATACTATTCCGTTATCTGTCGACAACCCCCCAACCCCCGCCCCGCCCCGCCCCGCCCTCTCCCACCGCGCTTAACTGCATGGACCGCTGCTGTTTGTGCCTCCATAACTTGAGCCAATAGTGTTGTGCAGGGTATCTATATTTTAACCATATCAGGATCGACTCTGCAGCCCTACATACTGCTTTACTGTGACATGGTCGGTGGCTTAATGGACTAATATGTCCACTGTAAAGACGACTGTTTGACCTCATGGTCACAGGTTCGAATCCCGGCTGGTCCACCCAGCCTTTCTTCCTTCTTAGGTCCATAAAAGGAGTACCATTGAAATGGATAAGAATAAACATCTGTAATTCAGTGCCAGGATACCCTTCTGGGTAAACATGCTTTACAAATACACATGTTGTGGTCAAGGCTCACTTTATGAATATTCTGTATCCTGACTCTTTCATGGTCATAAGTGGTTAGCTATCGCACTATGCCCTGCAGCATCTTGTTGTCTCTGCTGTAAAGCACCATTCCGCCACCTGCTTTGCAGAATACATTAGCAGTTAGCACATTCCTTTTCATTTTACTAACTTATAAAACCTATTTGTTTGGCATATTGTTGTGACTCCCGGACGATTCTGTCAGATTCAGAAATTCGTCAGTGCACTACAGTGACCAACAGGATTCCATTTTGAATTGGCGGCAACATACTATTATGTACCTGGAGACCCTCTTTATTTATTTCTCAGTTTGTTTTACTAAATGTCTTCATGCCGGTCTTTGAAGCTGAAAGCTTTCTAATCCCCCTCTAACAGAATTATGCGGCAGCACAGCATATTTTGATTCTTCTTCTCCACGGTCTGCAGGGCCTAGTTGGGGTTCTCTCTGTACTTGTGAGCATGTAGAAAACTAAATGCAAACCCAAGCAGAGAATGATGCTTTCTTCTTTAGAGTCCTGAGGAGGTTTGGCTGACACCCTGAACACCCCATCAATGATAGGACAGAGACGGCCCAATTGAAAGCTGATAGCATTGTCAGACTCCACAGAGAATACCAGAACCCAATTTCAGCATTTATTAGGGAGTGAGACACCCCACAAATCCCTTATGAAACTACATCCGCACCTGGATGCAATTAGGATTGCGATCAGCTTAGAGGAGACAGGTAAAGAACTGAGAGCTCTCAAGAAAAATGGTGAAAAATCTGTTTGGGGTCTTCAGACTCCTAGACATTTTGAGAAGGCTTGGGTTAGAAAATCAGTCCAGATTCTAATGCAAATCTGAGTAAAAGGTGCTAGAGGTGTGGGTCAACAAGACATGCACATCCCAAATTCTGATCTGGACTTCAAGAGAATTGCAGAAGTTGAGGGTTAGTAGGTCATTTTGCTAGGGTTTTGTGGACAGGTACCAAAACAAAATTGAGTGTATTCTCTGAGGGATGTGAGTTGCAGGTGATTATGGTAAGGAAAAAGCTACTTACCAGTATGCATTTGTCCTTGGCATGTAGATCTGCAGATTTCTACTCTTTGCATTAGATCGCCACCTGGTGTTGGGCTCGGATTACTGCATGTTGTTGTCGTCTTGGAAGAAGTCTTTGTAGTCACGAGATAGGTGACTCCTCCCTTGGACGATAGTGCGCATGGGCATCGGCTCCATCCTTAGATTGTTTTTCGCCATGACGGGAAATGATGGAGTTAGTAGAAAGAAAGGATGCCCATGCGTGTATATCTAATTAAGATAAAACTGGAACAGAAACAGGTCCCGGGAGGCGGGACGGCGTGTAGAAATCTGCAGCTCTACGTGCCAAGAACAGATGCATACTGGTAAGTAGCATTTTCCATTCGAGACCTATGAGCTGCAGATTCTACACTTTGCAACGATTGTGCAGCAGTGTCTCCCTTAGCGGTGGTCACCTGTATCCGTTGCAGTAGTTTGAAAGAGAGTTTTGAGGACAGCTTGGCCTACTGCAGCTTGCTTCTTGGCTTGCACATCAACACAATAGTGTTTAGTGAAGGTGTGTGTTGTAGACCATGTTGCTGCCTTGCAGATGTCTTCCAGGGGAATGTTCCCTAAGAAAGCCATGGAGGTTCCTAGTTTACGCGAGGAGTGCGCTCTAAGAGAAACTGTTAATGTGCGTTTTGCCTTGTGATAGCATATTTGTATACATTTAACAATCCACCTTGCAATTCCTGATTTAGAAATGGGGTTGCCTTTATGTGGTGGAGAGAAAGCTACAAATAGTTGCTTTGTTTTGCGAAAGGATTGGTCCTATCTATGTAACAGAGAAGAGCTCTTTTGACATCTAGTGTGTGTAGAGCTCTCTCTGCTACAGAGTCTGGGTTTTGAAAAAACACTGGTAACTCTACAGATTGGTTTAGAGGAAAAGGGGCAATTACTTTAGGAAGGAATTTAGGATTAGTCCTTAGAACCACTTTGTTACGGTGTAATTGTAAGAATGGTTCTTGTATAGTGAAAGCTTGAATCTCACTAACTCTTCTAAGAGAGATAATAGCAATGAGGAAAGCTGTTTTCCATGTGAGAAATAGCAGTTCACATTTGGGTAAAGGTTCAAAAGGGGTCCCATGAGCCTGGTAAGAACAATGTTTAGGTTCCACACTGGAGAGGGTGGTAACCTAGGAGGAATAATTATTTCTAATCCTTCCATAAAAGCTTTTATTGCTGATACTCTAAACAACGACATATGTTGTCTGTTTTGTAGATATGCCGCAATGGCTGCAAGATGTAAGCATATAGATGAATATGCAAGACTATATCTCTGTAAATGGAGAAGGTAACAGATAATATTTTGGATGGAAGCATCTAAAGGATCAATTTGATTATTAGTGCAGTAAATTGCAACTCTTTTCCATTTAGTAGCATAGCAAGCTCTAGTAGTAGGTCTTCTGGCTTCTTTAATGATATTCATACAGTCTGGTGGCAGGTTAAGGTAGCCAAACTCTAAGACTTCAGGAGCCAGATTGCCAGATTCAGTTGACTTGGATCTGGATGCCTGATGTCTCCATGGTTCTGCGTTAGCATGGATGATGTCAGAGACAGTTTTTGGTGTGGAACTTGAGAGAGTTCTAGCAGTGTGGTGAACCACGGTTGGCGTGCCCATGTGGGAGCTACCAGGATCAGTTTGAGAGACTGTTGTCTGAGCTTGCGTACCACTAGTGGTATTAGTGGGATTGGCGGAAAAGCATACGCAAATCTCCCTAACCAGTTCATCCATATCGCATTACCCTTGGACAACGGGTGTGGAAACCTGGCGGCGAAGGTTGGGCATTTTGCGTTTTCGTGTGTGGCAAACAGGTCTGTCTGGATGACCCCACTTGTGAAAGAATGGTTGAAGAACTTGCAGATGTAGTTCCCATTCGTGAATCTGTCGACTTAACAGATCGGCTATCTGCTTATAGAGAGTGGATAAATAATTCTCTAGACCTTTTCCCTGGTCAAAGATATGACTAAAGCCCCGGTAGGCACAGGCAATCTGATAGTGTCAAATGCACAGTGCGAAGAACTATCTGGCTTTTTTATCAATAAAGTCAAAGGCATATATGATTCTTTACAACTGGACAGCCCGCCAGGGTCCTCTATTCCTGATAAAGACATCTCTGACCCTCACCACTTCCTTCTGACCCTTCCACCTATAGAACAGCCAGAGATGGAATACCTAGCCCTAAGAGTAAAATCAGGCTCTCCGGATGATCCCATTAAACCGGATCTGTTCAGATCTCTTCATGACTCTGTCATGCAGGAAGGGCGTGAGCTGATTAATCGATCTTTACAGCAAGCCGATGTTCCCAAATCCTCGAAACAGGCCAAAGTACTACCCCTCTTAAAAAAAAACAACTTTGGATCCCTTAAGGCCTGACAGCTTCCGACCTATTTCGCTGCTTCCCTATCTTGCGAAAGTGGCGGAAGCACATGTCAACTCCACTCTGACTGCCTACTTGGAGTCTAATGGGATCCTTGATGAGTCCCAGAATGGCTTCCGTGCTAATCATAGTACGGAGTCTGCCCTGTTAACAGTCACAGAACATCTAAGGGCCTCCCTGGATATGGGCGCAACCTCTATCTTGGTTTTGCTGGATTTGAGTGCGGCCTTTGACACGGTCTCCCACAAGATACTACTTGGGAGACTGTGGGAGATCGGAGTCAGGGAAATGGCCCTGGACTGTTTCGCGTCTTTTTTATCTGACCGTTCCTTCCAGGTGCACGCCCCGCCGTACTCATCCAGCAAGCTCCCTCTTGAATGTGGGGTGCCTCAGGGGTCTGCGCTCAGTCCCACATTGTTTAATGTGTACGTCCGCCCCCTGGCCTTGCTGGCCCGGGAACGTAAGATCTTACTAACATCATATGCGGACGACACGCAACTTATTTTCAACTTTTCTAACAACAATGTGGAGGACCAAACTAAATTCCAGGAAGACATTCAGGCGATCTCAAGGTGGCTATCTAACAACTGCCTTCAGCTTAATGCCTCTAAAACAGAGGTACTCCTGATTGGCAATGGCACGCAGACTTGGGAAGAGCACTGGTGGCCTCAGGCGCTGGGACCTGCCCCTGTACCCAAGGAGTCAGTAAAAAATCTGGGGGTGCTGTTGGACAACACACTCAATTTGGAGTCTCATGCTCAAAAAGTGGCAGGTACCTGCTTTGGGCGTCTTCGCTCTCTTAAACCCATTCTGGGTTTTTTTGAGCCCGCTACTCGCCAGATTATACTCGCCAGATTATAGTCCAGGCTTTAGTTCTATCTCACCTGGACTATTGCAATGCCCTCATGCTAGGATCCAACATGACTGCAATAAATAGGCTGCATAGAGCTCAGAACGCTGCCGCCCGCGTCCTATTTGCTCTACCCAAAACCTGCCACACGTCCCCCTTTCTCCGTCGATTACACTGTCTTCCAATACAACAGCGTATTCAATTTAAAACCCTCTGCCTCACCCACAAAATCTTGTATAATGTTGGTCCCCAAACTCTGCAGGGACTGTGCTCTTTCTATACTCCCACGCGCGCACTCCGCTCAGCGGACCTCTCACTTGCCTGTACTGTCAGAATTCGGAGGAGCAGAGCCGGTGGCGGCTCCTTCAGGTATTTGGCCCCTAAGCTCTGGAATTCTATCCCCCCTAAAGCTCGGCCACTTCAAATCACCTGCAATTCCGAAAACTCATAAAAACCTGGTTGTTTGCATCCATCTAGCACCTCCTTTACCATACTAGTACCTGGCATGTCCGCAAGCGCTGGGACGCCCCGTCGCTGGGGTAGCCATGCGCTATACAAGATTACATAACATAACATAACATAACATTGTGAACTCCTGGAAGGTGTTCTGGAAGCAGATATATTTTTTGTGAAATGGCCCATCTCCAAATGTTTTGTGCGAGCTGGGACAGCTGCAGGGAATGTAATACATGGCTGTCATGTTGTCCGTCCGGAATAAGACAGCTTTGTTCTGAATGTGCACTTGGAAGGACTTCAGTGCTAGGAAAATTGCCAGCAACTCTAGGTGATTGATGTGAAGCACCTTTTGTTGAGCGGTTCATCTTGCCTGAGTTGTGTGGTGGAGCAGATGTGCTCCCATTCCTGTCAGGGATGCGTCTGTTGTCAGTACTATCTGTGGAACTGGCTCGAGGAACGGCCCCCCTTTGGACACGTTTTTGGTGTTCCACCACTGCAGAGAGCGATGTGTGCGACTGTCCACCAACACCAGGTCTGTTGTCCTTGTGCCTGATTCCACTGATGTGCTAGACATTCCTGCAATGGGCTCATTTGCAGTCTTGCATATGGTACAATAAAAATGCAAGATGCCATCATGCCTATTAATTGCAAGAACACTCTGGCTTAGAGAGAGTGTTGGTTTTGAAACCTTGTAACTAAGGCTTGAATGCTCTGTATCCTGGCTGGACTGGGATAAGCTAGAGCTGTATTGGTGTTTATGGTAGCCCCTAGGTATTGATGTACATGAGAGGGCTGGAGATGTGACTTGGTGTAGTTGATTGTAAAACCCAAGTTGTGCAGTGTTTGAATTGTTTGAGATGTGTGTTGGACACACTGATTGAATGACTTGACTTTTATGAGCCAATCTTCTAAGTATGGGAAGACGTGAATATGTTGTCTTCTGAGATGTGCTGCTACTACTGCTAGGCACTTTGTAAACACTTGTGGTGCAGTTGTGACCCCGAATGGAAGGACTTTGAACTGATAGTGTTGTCCTTCTAGTACAAATCTGAGATACTTCCTGTGAGAAGGATGTATGGGAATGTGGAAGTAGGCGTCCTTGAGGTCTAGTGCGGTTAGGAAATCGTCTTGTTGCAACAATGGGAGCACTTGTTGTAAAATGATCATGTGGAAATTATCTGAGCATATATTCAGATTGAGAGGTCTTAGGTCTAGAATTGGTCTTAGTGTTCCGTCCTTTTTGGGTATTAGGAAATAGAGTGAGTAAACCCCTGTTCCTTGATGTTCTAACGGAACTAGCTCTATTGCATCTTTTGGCAGCAATGAGAGAACCTCTTGTTGGAGCAGCGTTAGATGTTCTCTGGACAGTGGACGCTGTCTGGGTGGTATATGTGGCGGGGTTGCTGTAAGCTCTAGGCAGTAACCATACTGAATAATTTGTCTTACCCACTGGTCTGTTGTGATGGAATTCCAGACGGGTAGGAACTGTGTTAGTCTGCCCCCCACAGGAGTGGAATGCTGTTGGGGGAGCAGAAGGAAGTCACTGTTTTGTGTTGGGAGAGGTTCGATTATTGTTATTTCCTCAACCTCTTCCATTCTTGTTGTTGCCTCTGTGGCCCCCTCTAAAGTATCCTTTATTAGAGGATGTTTGTGTATTTGTTTTAAAGGAAGCCAAATTGTCTGCTCCAGCTTGTTTGGAGCCTCCTCTGTAGAAGGAGTAACAAAAGGAGCCTCTTGCTTGGGTGGACTGCAGAGCTCCCTGTGTCAGTGTCTTTTTTCATTGTTTCCAGTGCTGTGTCTACCTCTGGACCAAACAATTGTTGTTGGTTGAATGGTTGATTTAATATAGTAGTTTGCACCTCTTGCTTAAATCCTGAAATGCGTAGCCACGCGTGACGTCTAAGGAGGACACTGGTGTTTATTGCTCTGGATGCAGTGTCTGCTACATCTAGTGCGCATTTAATGGAGGCATTTGATATAAGCTTACCCTCTTGTATGAGGTCATCTGCTTGTGCCTTATATTGGTCAGGTAGTTGTTGTAATAGCTTCTCTAGCTGATCATAGTGAGCCCTGTCGTATCTTGCAAGGAGGGCCTGGGTGTTAGCGTTGCGCCATGTATTGCTAGCTTGGGCAGCTATTCTTTTCCTGAAGCATCTATGATCTTTGATTCTTTATCAGGAGGTGGTGCTTCACCTGATGTTTGGGAATTTGCTCTTTTCCTAGCCTTTGAAACTACTAGGGAGTCTAAGGGTAGCTGTCCTTTAATGTAGGCAGGATCCCCAGGAGCTGCTCTGTACTTTCTCTCTATCCTTGGGTTTTCTAATTCTAGCTCTTACAGGATCTGTAAACACTTCTGGTGCATGTTTAATGACTCCTTTAATCATTGGCAGTATTTGCACAGATTTTTGGGAGTGTTCAAAAGTGTCTAGTAAAAAATCTTCCTCTGCCTCTTCTGAATGCATGGTGACATTGTGATAGATGGCAGCCCTATTAATTAAGTGTCCGAACCCAATATTGTCTTCTGGAGGAGGAGGTTTAGATGGATATATATGTGGGTCAGGAATATCTGGTTCATCCTGTGGGTTTGGATACTCCCAGTCTGGTGAACCTGTTGGGTAGGGAAAAGGGTCATCTGGGTCTCTCCCTCCCCCTATGCTATACTCATCATCATCAACATCCTGAGGAAGTGTATGTTGTGGAGAATGAGGAGGAGAATTTTGAGGTGAAATGTTTAAAGGAAGAGCAGGAGAAGGAGATACAGGAGAAGAAGAGTGCATAGGAGATGTGGCAGAGTCCTTCTTCTTGACAGGCACTGTGGGTGTAGGTGCTGTATCGGACTTCCTCTTCCTGTGTGGTGTGGTGGAAACGTACTGTTTCTGGATCAATGTAAATCCTTTTTTGTAAAGGATCTGGTTGGAAAAGCTCCTCTTATTGAGGCACAGCCTTCGGCGCCAATCTTTTTGGTTCCGAACCTGTTTGTTGCTCATCTTTAGCCTTAGGAGCCGATGTTGAGTCCTTTGGCGTAGATTTTGGCACCGAAGGTATTGTCTTTGGAACCAAAGCCTGTTTCGTGGACTTGGAAGGATCGTAAGCAGGCTTTGTTTGTTTCGGCATAGAGGGTATTGGGCTCGGAGTGGAAGCTGTTTTCGGGTATCGGAAACAGGCTTCGTTATTTTCAGAGCCGCTTTATCTCTCGGAATCGACGGTTTCGGAGTGTCTTTGGGAACCGGGACTTCTTTTTGTTTTGGCGCCGAGGGAGCAGGTGGTATCGGCACATGCGGTTTGCTCGGTATGGAGCTACTGGAAGGCTTCATTATTTTCTTCGGAGCCGGGCTCGATGGCAGGGCTTTCGAAGTGTTTTTTCGGTCTCGACTGGGCCCCGCAGATGGAGTGTTGACCTTTGCCTTCGATTTTGGTGTTTGGGCTGGGGTAGGGGCAGTGGTACTCACGCGTTGACCGGAAGGTATGGAGTCATCGGAGTCATCTGCCTCGGATACGATCTGGAGATCATCGGAATCTTCCCCTGGGACACACGAACCTTCGCCAAAGATATCCACTGGTTCCGGCGCTGATCTCTGCATGTCGCGTCGACGGGACCTCCGATCCCGAATGGTCTTTTTCGATCGAAAGGATGCACAGGCTGTGCAGCTTGATTCATCGTGATCTGGTGTTAGGCACAGGTTACAGACCTCATGATGGTCACTATGTAGACATTTTGCTCCACACTCTGGGCATCTTTTGAAAGGCGTCCTTTCCATGAGGCCTCACGGCGTGGGCAGGCCCAACGGCCCGCGTCGAAGACCGGAATCGTGCTGACGAAGTCTAGTCGATGTTTATTGGTATTGAAAGTTGTTTGGTGAAAGTATATTTTGAACCGGAGCGGAACAGTTTCATCCAAACCCAGTGGCGGAAAAAACCAATCTAAGGATGGAGCCGATGTCCATGCGCACTGTCGTCCAAGGGAGGAGTCACCTATCTCGTGACTACAAAGACTTCTTCCAAGACGACAACAACATGCAATCATCCGAGCCCAACACCAGGTGGCGATCTAATGCAAAGTGTAGAATCTGCAGCACATATGCCTCGAACATATGGTTTTGAGTGTGAGTGAAAAGGGTGTGCTTTTTTACAATAAATCTTGTGATAATCCCATAGCTGGGGCGCCAATTGGTGAAATTGTTTTGGATGTATTCATAGATCAGGGTATCTATACTTACATACTTGTTATCTCTGATAAAACATTTGAGTAAGTGTGGCAGTCGCGGCCATACACGGAGCCTAACATCCCCCCCTTCCTGGGTTCAAAATAAGTCTTATTGTACTATTGAAAGTATGGAGAGAGTTAGGGGGAAAACAAACATAGGAAGATATGTGCAGCATATAAATAGCAGTATATTTTAAGAGGTGGTACTCAGACCAGGTAGGAAAGTACAAGTTACTGTGGAGCATGTGCTTTGCTCATGTGCGAAGGATGCTGTTGCTAGATAGACCGCAAGATGAGGTTCAAATGGATGTGAATTTTCAACTATCGAAACTTTGGGTGTTTTATATGAGGGCTAATTCCACCTGCAGATTCCTCACCTTTTGAGTCCCCCTTGACACCAGACTGAATCTGTAAAAATTGCAACCGCTCTTCACCAACATATGATGCTCGACTCCTTTCTCAAAGCCAGGCACCACCCAGGCGTGACATCACTTGAGCCATAGGACATAATGAAGCAACATCTGTTCCTTGTCCATTTTTCCACACCCAAAGACGCAGAGATGAGGTTAACTAGACTGATAATCAGTAAGGAATGAGCAGGAAGATAGCGTATCCACCTGAAATATTATTACTGAAGGTAAGTAACTTGCTCCTCTGATGGATACTTCTAGCTGCAGAGGCCTCACCTCTTTAATCCATAACAGAGCACTACCACCATCGTGGTGGGTCTGAGGAAATGGTCAAACCAAGAGGTCCTGAAGAATGGATCTGCCAAAGTGACCATCACTGTAGACTTCAGAGTCAAATCAGTAATGCTTGGTGAAAGTGTGGATCAAAGCCCACTTTGCTGCCTGACAGATGTCCAGAATAGGAACACCTGTGGACAACAGAGAAGAATTAGCCTTCGTCTTGGCGAAATAGGCCCAATGCCCTCAGAGGCTCCTTCTTAGTAAGATCATAGTTGGTCTTAATGCACAATACAATCCACCTCAAATGTGTTCTCTTCTGAATGGCGCTGCACTTTTTGGCACCCATATGTTCAATGAATAACTGATCATCAATCTGGAGTTCCCGGGTCCTATCAATAGTTGAGTCTTTCCTCCTCCAAATTGGGCTGCAAAGGCCAACCAAGGGGCTGAAGAGACCTTTTATCAATAGATTAAAGGCAGACTGAGTAATAAACTAGACAGCATTTAGAAGGAAATACTTTTTTGGTCTCAGAACCAATTTGTCCACACAGAAAGATGTGAATGAAGGACAGACACAAAAGGTCTTGTTAACATGCGAGCAAAGGTAATGGCAATCAGAAAAACTGTTGTCAACAAATGTAAAATGCAGCTACGCATCTGCTCAAACAGTGAACCCGTCAAAATGTTGAGCACCAGATTAATGTCGCACTGATCTATTATGAAAGATGAATGAGGGAACATGTATTTCAATCATTTAAGGAACCACATGGCATTGGGGGATTTAAACAACAAACTGAACAGAAAGCAAAGGAAGGCTGAAACAGCCGATAGATAGCCTTTAAACTTGCCCTCGGCAAGACACACTTCAAGAGGGTCACCATCTCTCACAGCACACACCAAGCAACAAAATGGGACCAACATTCTGAGTAAACAGCTGTAGTGGAGGGACAATGCGCTGATAAGATGATGTTGACAACTTCAGCAGGAAAATCAAAGGGGTACGATAGGAGAACATAAGAAGTGCAGTCTATATAATTCCCAGTTCAACACTATATATAGTTAGAGGGAAAACAAAATGGTGGAAGAATGTGAGTGTTTAGTGAAGGCTAATAATTTTAGAAATGAGTTTAGTGGGCTCACCATAATACAACTCTATTACCATTTGAGTCATTGGCAGGTCACAAGGGATAACCAACCTCAATCAGGGTTGAGTTAAATGTCATGGTTGTAGCTGGGTATATGGGATAAAATAGAGAATAAGCAGGAAAAAAGGTAAAAGAGATATGAAAATATTAATTGTGCCAAAGAGATAGATAAACATAGCCGTTATGCTTGGGATTAACCAAGTAGCCAGTGTCAAGATGGGAGAGTTAAAGTTTGGGTCTGATGCGGTGATGAAGCAAGTGTTCAAATTGGAGGTGTGTTTACAAAGGCTGGTATGGTGGAATCCAGAGAGGGTGGCTTATGTGGATCATGAATTTTCTAACAGTGCAGAGAAAGCCTCTGTCTGGAATGTATCACTTTCACCAAGGGGTTCTGAATGACATAGAATAGATAATAAGAGCGAAGACCAAACAGATTCTTGACCTAGCATCCTATTTGTCCAACATTGTACTCATCCGTTTTGAAAACAATGCCTTGATTCAGGCAGTGGCACACAACTCCCATGTGAGATCTGCTGCTCTGACTGATCGTATTCCTCTTCACCTGTTTATATATGGGGATATGTTTTTCATCCCCAACAAGATGGACCATTCTTCCAGGGCCAGCTTTATTGCACAATGAGTGGGGCTGGGTGGTGACACTGAGGTTCTATATTTAATTATAATAATAATAAAATCATTTATAAAGCGCCTGGTTGCACTATATCAGTGTGTCCCCGCACTATGGATACAGTCCACTAAGTGAGCATGCCTACCAACCATCATCGCAGTAAAAGGATAGAGAGACTCTACGACAGTGCTTAGGCTCGGGGGAAGATGTGAGTTTTAAGTTTGAGCCGGAACCTTGCTTCCGATGGTTCCATACGGAGTTCAATGGGGAGTTCATTCCATCGGTTACAGGCAAGGTACCTGAATGAGCGACCTCCCATTCACGCTTTATGGATGCGGGGCAGCCGAAATAGCATGCTTCCCATAGATCTCAGGTTACGTTTGGGGCAGTGAATAGTCAACAGCTTTTGAAGATAGATAGGGCCTTTTCCTTGAGCAATGCGGTGTGTAATACACAACGCCTTGAACAAGATACGTTCCCGTATGGGGAGCTAATGAAGAGTCGCTAAAGCCTGCTTTCCTGATGGTCTTCTGGGCAAGTTCAGGACCACCGCATTTTACACACATTGCAGCTGTTGTATCCCGTTCTTGTTCAGACCAATGAACAAGGAATTCCCGTAGTCCAGATGGGGGGTAACTAGGGCAAATATCAAAGTTTTCCTAGTATCAATGGGAAGAAGGTCAAGCACTTTGCGTATGGTTTTCATAATGCCATAGCATTTGCCTGACAGTCTGCCAATATGCTGTCCAAAGGAGAGGCTGGTGTCCAATAGGACCCCCAGATTCTTCACTGTCCCTGATGGGGAGGGTGTAGGCCCCAGCTCAGGCGGCCACCAGGCCGATGACCAAATAGAAGGTGCTCTTCCGATCACCAATAATTCGGTCTTGTTCCAGTTAAGGCGCAGGCAGTTGTTATCTATCCAGCTGGCAACAGCCGTAAGACAGATAGAAAATTTGGCTGCCGCCTTGGCCTGGCCTCGGGCTAAGGTGATCACCAATTGGGTATCATCGGCATAAGTGACAATGTCCACTCCGTATGATTCCACAATTCGTGCCTGGGGTTCCATGTACAGATTGAATAACGTCGGGCTTAAACTCGAGCCCTGTGGAACCCCGTGTATTAGCCATCGGGTAGTGGATTTAAACGGGGGCAGTGTACCTGAAAACTTATGTCCCTCAGAAATGAGCATAACCACTCATGAGCCGATCCCTCAATTCCAATTTCAGTGAGGCGAGTCAGCAGCGTGGTGTGCGACACGGTATCAAACACTTCACTCAAGTCCAGTAAGACCAAGGCCGCAGTCTGTCCCTCATCCACTTTTTGCCGCAGGTTCTCCGTAGAAAAGAGGAGAGTTGTTTCGGTTGAATGTCTGGCCCTAAAGCCAGACTGTGAAGGATGAAGACGCTGACCTCCTTCCAGAAACTTCATAAGCTGGATGTTTGCTATTTTTCCACTACATTCATGCAATACGGGAGAAGCGAGATTGGCCGGAGATTCTCCAGCTCAGATAGATGGAGACTTGCTTTCTTTTTTAAAGGGATAACCTGAGCCCTTTTCCAATCATTCGGCACATGCCTTTCTTGAAATGATAGGGAGGCCATGTGAGCAATATAGTCAATCACAACTTCTAACTGGTTCTTAAAACTCTTGGGCGGGGCAGCATTATTGGGGGAGCCTGATTGAATACTGCACGCAATACTCAGCATTTCCCGTCTAGAAGGGACTTCAAAGCAATTTAAATGGATGTCCTCGGTGTACTTTGCACAACTCTTAGGATCCCTTATATACATGCCAGCCCACCTTTTTCACGAAATGGTCTGCAATCAGCTCACAGACCTCATTGGAAACGGTGTCTTGAGCCACAATCCTAGAAGGGGCCGTAAGCTCCTTATATATATAGTGAATAATTCCTTAGAAAGATTCTCTGCTGACTCTATTCTCTCCTTGAAGAATGCTCCTTTTGCTCTCCTTATCAATTTATGATATTTCTTCAAGTTTTCCTTATATTGCGGTTTGTGAATTAATCCATAGTCTTTACGCCAAATGCGTTCCAGGTTTTTACATGCGGATTTAGCTGCCATAAGCTCCTTGTTGAACCATGGAGCAGTTTTATTCTGCATAACAGGGGCCTTGTTTGTCCAGGGTGCCACATAGTCTAATGCCTTCGCAAAAGGTACTTATATAAAAAGAGGGTGGGGGTACACTGCCTCACATCCAAGCACTCAGTTTGCCCCAATGCATCAGATCTCAGCTCTCTGCACGACCTACTGGACGCAGGTGTATCAGCCAGAGCGTGTCAGCTCATTAGCTTATGGGAGCCTTGCCAAACAAAAAGAGGGGAGAAGCACCCTGCCTCACCTCCAGGCACTCAGTGCGCCTAATGCATCATGGTAAATGCAGTGCATGATAAAGCTTACTTCAGTGACAGTATTTAGTTTTTCATCCTTGTTGGTGCAGCCAGTGCGGTGTATCTCTAGACACATGTTTCAGGATACTTGTCCTTCTTCAGTAGAGAACAACACATTCTTTTGGGGGTCTGGAAATCCTGCCCAATGTCTTATAGTGATCTGTACCGCTCACTTGTCGAAGGTGCATCAGCCAGAGCTCGTTAGTTCATTAGCTCAAGGGAGCATTTTTAAACAAAAAGAGTGTGAGAGTACACTGCCTCACAAGCAAAAGGAACAAATGTTGCCCTAAGTGGGAAAGGTATGCCCCGATGTGGATCCTGTGCTCACCACGCCACGAGATTCAAGCTATCCTGGCTGATGAGGGGTAAGACCACGAAACAGGTCCTAGGATGCTTGTTTCTGGTCCAGGGAGGACCTGGGCTGGCAGTTCGGGCTGGACTGATAGGCAAAAGGGTCAAGACTGATTTGCATGTGGCTGGGTCTAAACTGGAAAGGCGTGGTGTGCAAAAAAACAATGGATTCAACCCAGATCTGTGACTGGGGTGAATGTTTGATTGAGTCAGCATTCCATCCATCATGCATTCTTTTAGCCCACTGCCTCACATCCAGGAACTCGGTTTGCCCTAATGCATCATAGTAAATCAGCAGTGGTCCATGCAGGCAAGCGCAGTGGGGCGGAGCGGGCGGGTGTGGACAGACAGAATAGGATTAATTTATTTATTTATGTTTCCCAATCCGGTCGTCGGTCGACTTCCATTGCCCCACCCAGCCTGCCCCGCCCCACTACCCTACCATGCTTACCTGCATGAACCGCCGCTGAGGTAAATGCAGTGCATGATATTACTTCAGTGACCGTCTTTAGTTTTCTCCCTTGTCGGTGCAGCCAGTGTTGTGTATCTCTAGACACGTATTTCAGGATGTTTGTCCTTCTTCAGTAGAGAGGAACACATTCTTTTGGGGCTGCTGGAAATGCTGCCCAAAGCCTTCTCAGGTCTCTGTAACACTCACCAGGTGCAGGTGAATCAGCCAGAGCTCTTCAGCTCATTAGCTCAATGGAGCCTTTTCAAACAAAAAGAGGGTGGGAGCACACTGTCTTACATACAGCCACTCACTACTCCCCAATGCATCATGGTAAATGCTGTGCATGATAACACGCAGTTCAGAGACAGCCTTTAGTTTTTCACCCCTTGTTTGTGCAGCCAGTGCTGTGTATCTCTAGGCACGTGTTTCAGGATAGTTGTCCTTCTTCAGTAGAGAGCTACACATTCTTTTGGGGGTGCTGGAAATGCTGCCCAAAGTCTTCTAAGGTCTCTGTACCACACATTGGGAGCTGGTGCTTCAGCCAGAGCTTGTCAGCTAACTAGAGTGGGGAGATCAGAAAAATCAAGGGAGTCGAGTCAGAGATGCCACTGCCTGTGAACAAAAGTGTTTCAAGCTCACTATGGAGCACAACAGGCAACAAACCTACACATTCACCAGGCTGGATTAGTCTACTTTAGGACCTTTCTGGTAACCCAGCCTTATCACAAATGAGGTTTCTCATGTGCAGCTTCATTTCAGGTTCTAAAAGAGTGGACTTTTTATTGATTATTGTGCGTCTTGTAAAATTTAACTAAGCTCAACAGCATTGTGACAAATTCAGAACATCCCTCCCCTCACCCTGACCCACCCTCGCTCTACACTTACTGTACCAATCTTAGCTAACAAAGTTAGAAATTGGCAGTTGGAAGCATTCTAGCATTTAAGCATATACTGTCATGGTCACAAGCATTTTCTAATATATACCTTTTAGGGTCCTAGGCACCGAACATATCTGCTGCGGCTGGATATCATGATATCCCATCACACTACACAGTATATTATCACAGTGTCTAAAATACAGATATTTACAGTCTAGTGTGGTCTAGTATCAGGGGGATCGAGTAAGTCTACCAGCATGGCAGCCCATGCCTGTAATTCATCAGCCAGCTTTACATCTTTCCTACATTTACGCATTTGCCCCATCCTCAGCCACTGCCCATTCAGCCACATCTGTTGCCCACACTCACACTTCGGGAGAGGCAGGGGAAAGCCAGTGAATGGCGATTTGTCAGTTTGCCAGGACTAACCCTAGAACAAGGGATTTCCTCTAACGGCCTTTAGCAAACGCGGAAGACATTTCTTTGGGTCGCTCAGGACCACCCAACCCATTGACGCATACAGCCGGTCTGTCACAGTCTGACCGACATTCCCAGAACACATGCAGGAAATCTGCTTGTCCCGCAGAGCAACGGGCGCAATCAGAGGCCCTTCCTGGATGTATTATGTGTAAAATTATAGCCGGGTTCAAGTAAACTTGGTGAATGACGTTAAACTGAATCAATTTAAATGTTGTGTTAGTTATGGTGATGGATTAAACCCAGATCAGTTGACTGGGGGTGAGTGTTTGATTTGCTCAAACGCTCCGTCCATCATCCCCTTTTGTATCGCTTTTTTCGCCCTAAATGTGACAGGGTATGCTCAGACGTGAGTCCCTTGCTCACTTGGCCACTGGATTCAAGATAGCCTGGCTGATGAGGATTATGAATCCGAAACCGGTCCCAGGATGCTTGTTTCCGGTCCATGGAAGACATGGCTTGGCAGTTCGGGCTGTACTGTTCCCATGAGGCATAGGGTCAGACTGATTTGCATATAGCCATGTCTGAAATGGGGTGGCTGAGTGGGCTAAAGAATGGTGATGGATCAAACCCAGATCAGTTGACTGGGGGTGAGTGTTTGATTTGCTCAAACGCTCCGTCCATCATCCCCTTTTGTATCGCTTTGTTAGTTATGGTTTGTACAGCCGCATGCACTGAGTCCCATTCGCTCTCTGTGATTTGTTCTCTCAGCCCAGCCTGCCACTTATCCTGTATCAGTAATGGTCCATTGGGAACATTCTCTCGGAGTGCCCTATAGAAAAAGAAATCGCCTGCCTCCCGCCATATCCAACAGGGTAGCTAGTGAACCAGACTCCTGAGGAAACTCAGGGAATGATTTCCATATGGCACTCAACAGCATTGTTTATGTACCATTTTGTTTCTAAAATATGTTTACACCACACCTGACCAGATTTATTGCCTCTTACACAACATATATAACAGCTGTGAATTAGTGCATGTTCTATGAATGTGTGCATTCTCACAGCACTTCTTTCACTGCACCTTTTTCATAAAAGTTCTTCTTTGTTGAGGAAATATAATTACTTACTGGTTATCTTCATTACACTGAGTCGAAGAATTCTTCCTTGTCCTAGTCCTTGGCACTGAGGTGTGACTCGGTTCTGAGACAGGCATCTATAAGCCCTTAGTAGATAAACCCTTTTTATGCCTGTCTATAAGGGAGGTTATAAAAGGCCATAACTCCTATAGATCATCTTGTTTGTGTCCATCCTTATCGTGAAACTTAGTTATTATGTGTCCCTCACACGGAGCAACTACGCATCCACTTATAATCTAACAGTTTCCTGTTAAATATTAAAACAATCTCATCTCTCACCTTGCTAACACCTCAGATTCATAAGAGGCCTCTTTGACGGCTCTGATGGCAAGCTACTTATTTTTCTTCTCCCTGTCCAATAAGGTTTGTGTAACTAGGAAACCTTCAAGCAGTGAATGAATCACTAATGGTTCACACCTGTAAATATTTCTTGCCTCTATGATGCTTATCACTGTTACCACATTCCTTAGATCTGTATCCTCTCTTTTATGCTTTTTATCTCTTCTGTTCGAAATTAGAGAACAGACTACATTATATCTGTCTGAAAATATAGTATTTCCGAACTCTATCTTGAAACCATTTTATATGTTTTACTGTTTCTCGTAAACCATGTGCTCTGTAAGCTGCTCTCCTGCAAATTAAATTGCTCTTTCTGAGGGGACAGATCTTAAAAAATGTAAATAATGTCTCAAAACAAATTGTCAAAGAACATGGGGGGTTTAGAAAAATGAAGCAAACATCTTTAAATGGTTCATAAAACGCTAAGGTGTGGACAAAAAGGAGGATAATAAACTATCACCTCCTGTATCACCAATTTAAAACAGTTTACCTGAAATGGCTCTTTAAGATTGGAACTAAAAAAGTATGGATCTTTCAAATACAGTATGACTAAACAGTCCCCATGATGAAGCATTATGAAGTGATTTAGCAAATGGATACTCTCCATCCAGTGCAGGTGCTACATATGGACAGCCTGTGCGATGGGACTGCACTCTTGCTCCACCCTGAAAGACTCGTTGCCACAGCCTCCCCTTGACTGGGACCGCCTGTCGCTGTTATTTTCCACAAAGCACTAGCATCAACATAGATGAGAAAATCCAAAAACCAAACAAATATGTTTGTTTACCAGGCTTGACACTGGTGACCCTTGACGACAGGTGCTCCTCATTTCCCAGACCCACTGCTACTTCCAGCCACCTCGACTACTGTGCATCCTATCAGTATCTGTTGCCAGCATACAGTGTGGATTAGGACATGTTGGTGTTGCTTTAAAAAAAATACAACTAACAAATTATTATTACGACTTGTCCAGTTGAATGATCTGTTTTGGAGGGAGGCAGGGGTGGAAGCGAATAAGGGACCTGTCACTTTTCCTCCAGCGAGTTAGCAGTGTATAGGCTCATCTAGGTATTTAGGTAAACATGTTACAGAAGACGCATCCTATTTGTTTACCAACCTAATTCATTCTGGGAATTGCAGTCCTTGTTCACTTCAGGTGATCCAGATGAAGTAACATCTGAAAGCAGTGATTTGTGAACAACAAGGCCAGAACTGGAGCCTTGTGTACTTTGTGATACGGAGCTGACTGGAAGCATTACAAGGGGTATATGGGTGGGAATTAGGAGAACTGTCCCTCTCTCAGCCCGTTCCTTCAGTGTGGGAGACCGAGAGTCTGGAAGCATGTCAGGGACCTAACAAGCTAAGACTTTCACCTATGCTCGAATATGAATTAAGTTTGAAAAAATAAAGGCAAGAGGTGTTTGGCGAAACAAGAACAGTTGGTTTAATCAAACACAACGACCAGGAGTGCAGCATACAGAAATGGGTCTGAGGACTGACTCTAAGTACAATTGTTTATAATGACTTTTTATACATTTCTTGAAGTATCATAAAACAATTTATAGATCCTGTTTTGGGAGTGAAATCTTTGTCTTGTCATGAAGCCATTAATCCATTAATGACTTCCACCTGATGACAAATGCAGGTGTGTCTTGACCTTGCATGGACATGAGGGCCAGTGGGTAATGGGTCCAGATGTCCGGCATGGAGAGCGCACGATCACTGCGTGTGTATTGTGTGCTGTGTCCTGATTGGCTGAGTGTTCCTAACTTCATGTGGCATCTATCTTTATGGTGTTTTGGGAACACTTGCCCCCGCCCATGTGTGTTTTATTGGGGCCAGTCTCCCAGGACCATTGCGGTGTTGCTGCCTATCTGTGCGACTAATCTGGGTTATTCCTGTGCGCGCGTTTGTCCTGCTTGTTACTTGCCACTCCACCTGTGATCTGTCAATAAGTAGCCTCAGGTTCAGGGTACAGGCCCTGCCCTGCCCTGACCATGTATTTCTGACTTAGTGTTGAAGGAGCGGTCATCTCGGGGGATTTTGTCAACATCGATATCAATATTAACATACATCATTTACCCCATACTTCATGACAGTCACATTGTTGGGAGGTTGTCGTGTTTTAGTATAAACTATTACTACTTACCCAGTTACTTGCATTCTACCCAATTTGAGGACTACATTTTTACAGCAGAAACCCCCAACTTGTAGGACACCAATCAAAAACAGTACAAAATGAGAATAGGCATCAATGATATGCACATTCCTGTCAAACTACTGGGGGAGCTCAGGGGCACCTCCCTCCGAATGACACTCGGTTCGTAAAAGATACGGTGCTTTTATGGCAAGAGTCTGAGTCCCATTGGTCATGCTATTGCCTGGGATAAACATGCAACAGGACGCACCGATCTTGGCACACAACCCTCCCTCCCTTGCGGTCATCAAGTCCAACACATACCGATGTTGAATCACCATGAGGCAGACAGCTCTTAGGTATTCCTTGATTGCATTAAGGCCGAGCTCAGTACTGTTCATAATTTTCATCATCTTCCATCTGGTTATTTGCAACCAGCGGGTGTTTGCTTTCATCTGCACTATGAAGAAGGGTATGGGCCCTCCTGCATTGACTTGTGTGTACGAAAACAGTCTCAAATGTTCTGGAATGTCGTTGAACTGAGCCCAGCAAAAATAATCAGCAGCTCTTTTTTCTCAAGCCAGATACAGTAGAGTTCTTTTCTTGTGTAGCGGATGTTGGTACAACTCTGGCAGATCTTCCTCAGTAATGTCCAGAGTAGGGGTGTGAATGGTGGCCAGGGAGCACAAGCCTCGCCATCCGGGAACAAGCTGGGTGTAGGAAAATTCACTGCACTGCCAGTATGTATATATGAGTGTGAAGGTGCCCCATTGTATGTTCAGTATGTGCAGTATTGCGCCACAGTTCTCATAAGTGCTGAGTAGAATTGTTCCTTTACCTCTGAAACACAAGGAAAACAGTGTAAGTTTCCGTATAGTTAGGGGTTGCCACTTCCCTTCCAACCATGTGTACCTGTCTATCTCAGTGTCTCATATTCCCTGAAAGGGATTATCTATACTGTTATTCAACCCTACCCTATAAGACTCATTTCCCTTTGTGTCATCAAGGTGAATGGCCCTACACTGGAATTCCATGCCTGGCACCCATTTGCTATTAAAGAAGACTACACCAGACACGCTAAGGGCCACCCTGAGACCACAGACGGAAACAGGAATGGATGTGTTTGTGCACTGGTGCAGTCGATTTGCTACCTCCAAGAATCTCTTTTCTGGCCAAACAGCATCCTCCCCTATGGTGCCCTGCCTGTGCATCCTATCTAACTCTGTTTGAATCTCACTAGGATCGCTGAAGAGGTAGAGTACTGTGGAATTGATATCGTAACGGGTCATGTTCACTACTACTCTATGGAGTTCTACTCTGTTGGGTTGTATCTTCGACGCCTAATCAGGGGTAGTAAGCGCTACATAAATGCAATTACAATTACAATCTTGGCCCTAATCCTACACAGGTACTGGTGGAGAAGGCACTTCACTTTTTCAGGGGATACCTCTTGGGACAAGTAAAACCTGTCTGCACCTACTGCATGTGGTATCAGCGAACAAATGAAGCATGACCCGACTGATGTTGGGGCGCCCATGGTGGTCATGTGCTGATACCAAGCTTTGTGTAAAAGTGCACAGTGTGGTGCATGTGGAATACGAATGTTATGTTAAGTGTAATTATAGGTGACATGGAAGAAGTTCCCTACGCAAGCACTGAGGAAATGTTGGGGTGGAATTCATTTGACTAGGCATATCTTTGGCAACATGTAGATGCCTCCACACCCTCAGTAAACAGAGGGTATACAATTGTAAAACAATACACAACTTGTGGGACATTGTAGATTATGGGGATGGATCCAGGAAAGAGGTCTGTTGTCCACCGGTGATTGGGAGATGTATTTACTTTGGAAAAGTTTGAAAGAGTTCGGTGTTCAACCCTTTGATAAACGTTTAAGTGAGGTCTTTGACGTGCACGCTTGGGTATTTGTGAGGATTATGGAAGTGTTTGCCAGAGAGATTGTGGGCCACCGTGGCCCGATTGCAGAGCAGCTGGATAATAGATGTTGTTTGTTGGTCAAGTTTTAGAAAACATTTGCATTCTAATGTACCATCATCAGCCATTCTAGGGGATTCCTGTGCCTTTCTTTTTTAGGGGTGTGCTTTTACATTCATACGTCCTATTTTTGGTGGGCACCGGAAGCTGGCCTCCATCAGGGTGTCTATTTTTTGGAGACAACTGGTGTTTAGTCATGGGTAACGTTAGTTCTTGCTTACGGGTCATCAGTCCTCACCCCCTCACCATGATAGGAAAGAATATATTTTGTTATGGAGTTGTTTTTGTGAGCCTGTGGATGGTCTGGGTTCTTTAACTAATGTTGATGGGTGTCGCTGGACATCTAATATCCTGTCTTCCCTCATGAAGGAATGCAAGCTTGCCTTTTGACCTACACATGCACAGGGTGATGTGAAAAGAAGGGTTGTGCCAGAATTAGGTGTTGTGTGCGATCGCAGTGTGCTCCTCTAGTCCCAGCATATGACGTGCGGTAGAACCCTCCCTAACTGCGCCAGGTATCTTGACTATGCCTTTTCTCTAGAGTGTTTTTTTTGGGTTCGTTTTGGGCTTCTTTTTGCTGGTATCATGGACGTTTCCCTAGGTTTTCATGTGATTTGGTTATTTCCATTGTCATTTACCAGAAGGGGTCGGAGAGCTGTACCGTGGTTCCCATGTGTTTCTGATGTGGCAGTGTTCGGGATTGGTCTTCTTTGCTCCCTTAGACAGCGTGTGTAAGGCCTTGTGTGTTGGTAGCTCACACGGAGCTGTAATGGATTTTTGCGGACTCTCCTCTTCCTGGCACCCCCTTTCCCTTCGACTATGTCTTATCTGAGATTTTACGGCCAGCTGTCCTCGACTGTGCCCAGAGACTTCTGACCAGTGACACACCACCTTTGATGTTCTGGAGGGACATGATCTGAGGAGCAGGCTTTGGGTGTTTGGAGAACCTTGAGGAAAAGGAGGAGGCAGAATGTTGCTCAACTGAGAGTCCGGTGGGGGGCCAAAACTCGTTGAATTTCGCCCGATGTGGGTAATAGACTGGGATGATCGCTTGTTCTAGTGAACTCCCTACTGACTCTGCGCCACGCAGTGGTTTGTGAACAGTTAGAGTTTTGTGCGTGCTATTGATGTTATGGGGTCGCCATCAGCCCAAGCGTGCAGGAGACCTGGATTCCGACACTGGAACTTTGCCTCGTTTTGGAACGGAAAAGAGGGCCCCATTGGCCTGGAGGCTGTTGGCTGCACTTGTGACCTCACGACATGGAGAAATTTGGGTCCCGGGCCTGAGGCCCGAGAATGGGGTCCATTTGCTCTGGTTATTGGAACCCATCCCAATTGGACTGGGGTGAGGGGACCTGACTGCCTGCTTTTTATGTACTGGATGAGATGCCACCCAGCCCCTCATCAGACTGCCCTCCCCTGGGTCATGGCCAGCCAACCCCGCCATGGAGGATCAGCAGCAGAGTGGGGCATAGGCTCCTGCGGGTACCCGAATGGTGGACTCGAGTGTGGATTCCGGATCGACACAACGTACAGCAGTCCTGGATTTCCCGAACACCACTAAAGGCTTGGAATTCCTAATATCTTATTAGTCTTTATTTTTGAAATGTGTCTTCAGGTGTGCGTGAAGTGTATGTTCTGCATTTGGGGTTTTAATCTACTACATAGGTGGGTTTTGCGATTGAGTAAAGGCATTACCTCCCCAGACAGTTATCCCTCCCTGCTGCGGTCCTTTTTGGGCTGGGGTTCCTGTCTGTAGCTGCTGTAGCCAAGTGTTTAACCAACCACCTGTTCCCTGCTGCAGTGGTGCAGTGGCTGTCGGACCTCCCTGCAGCAGAGCATACGATGCATTCGGGTTACCTGGGCTTGGTTTTGAGGATGGGCATTCTGCAGAGACTGACCCAGATTTGTCGATATCTGTTTGTGATAAGCTTTTATGTGGCATTGGTCGGCCATGTGACCCATTCAGTGGCAATATTAACATTCTGTGAGGTCTGGCTGCTGCCAACCTCCCTGACCTCTGCGCAGGGCCTGCCTGACTTCGACAACAGTGATTCAATTTTGTTTTTATACAAACATGTATCATTGCATGCATCAACATCAATATTAACAGCTCGATGACACTGCATTACGTAACGGTCCCTTCTGAGCATTTTGGACTAAGATCACTACCACCAACAAGAGCCTTCCTACATCAGTCCATTCCAGATGTCCCTTGCATGACATGCTCTAAAGACAACTGAAAAAAACGGCCCTCCCAAGTTGGTAAGCTGACTAAATTCTAATGTGCTCCTCCCACTAACCTTTGGAGAATTCTATGCAGCCATGATGCTTTAGTGTGTATTAAAATTATTTCCAGGTTCCTTTAATCTGCATTCCAATCACATAGTAAAAACCATCATGGACAATTACTCGCCCATTCTTCTTTGTCTTATACAACCGGGAAACGGCCACTACAACGCGGCCGTTTCCACGAAAACCTTAACCACACATGCATTACAACGCATGCGTGGTTACCACGAAAGCCTTTACCACGCATACCTTTACTACGAGGTACGTAGTAAAGGCATGTGTGGTAAAGGTTACAATTAAAAAAAGGGGGTTTGGGGGGGTCTCCCCCCCAAAAAAAGAAACTCACCTGAAGTCACGTCGAGATGTGAAGGCATTCGGCGTCGTTTAAGAGGAAACGGAAAGAAACTTCCGCTTCCTCTTAACGACGTACGACGTCACCACGGAAGAATTCGAGGAAAAGGTAATGCGTTGAAGTTTCATTCCGTTGTAACGCATGCGTGGTAAAGGCATGCGTTGCAACGGAATTCGTTGTAAGAACATACAACCTATACAACCATGGAAGCACTTACACACTCTGCCAGGATGAATATCAGACTAGGTTAGGTCTGTCTTGTTTCATTGGCGAAGCCATTAGACCTTACTTGTTTCAGGTATATCTGTTGGTTGTTGTGTGACATGTCTGGATGCAATAACCGAAAACTCAGAGGGAGGCACCCAAATACTGGTCAGGTGGCTGCTGTGGGAATCATAGGACAATATAATAAATTAAATTGGCTGTGCCTCTTAGAAAATATTCCTAGTTATGCTACTTTGGTAATGTCCATTTTAGAGACCTCCCCCGGCTCCCCATCTTTTTTATCCCACTTAAAGCACGGCTTTGGAGTAGTTCTCCAACAGTTGGCCTTCAAAGTTCTGTTCCAGAGCAGAGTTTGGACTGGTGATAGCATGTTGCAATCTCGATTCACCTAAGGGTCCCAGCTAGCCCTGTTTGAACGTAGGTGGTCACAAGCCATATTGTCTAAATCCCTGTGGCTGACTCTTTCAGTTCCTTGCATATGCTAACAAAGTCTGACAAACAAAAGCAAGCCATTACACAAGCTGAAAAATAAAGTCTTGCTGTTGTCTGGGCATGTGAACATTTTCATCTTTTCATATAAGTAAAGCCTTAATTGTAGTGACTAACTACCAAGCTTTCATCACAATATTTGCTAACCGCAGGGGCAAGATGCCCCAGCAAATAGAGCGGTAGGGTTTGCCTCATAAAGAGTACCATTTTAAAACTGTGCCCAGCTGATTTTTCTTACAGATTCTCTCTGCCATACACAGTCAGTTTTTTTTATCACAGATGAGCACATTCAATAAATTGTGAAGGATGCTCATCCTCTCGCCATGAACAAGAGCAAACTATTGCTGCCTGTACAGATGACCGCACTCTAGATGCAATTGCTTATCCTATCTTTGCCCAGCATTGTAAGTAAGTAAGTAAATGCTTATAAAAAGCTGCATCATGGCGCTAGCGTCCCCAAAAGAAGCCATGCAATAGAATCCTATTTGGAAAGGGATGAGAAAAGCCAGGTTTTTAACATTTTTCCTCAATTGTGTCATATTAGATTGGGATATTAGATGGAAGGCCATGGAATTTCCCAATTTACAGGTGGAGCAGGAAAACTCACACCTCCCCATCTTGCTTTATTGACTCTATGGATGACTACCAGCTTAGCTGAGCTGGACCAAAGATCACGGCTCAGCACATGCCAGCAAAAGATTTTTGGGAAGTACTGAAGGCCGGTCATGTGGAGCGCCTTGTGGGCCAGGACGAGGGCCTTATATTTGATCCTCTAACCAACTGTCAGCCAGTGAAGGCCAAAGATGCTTTGAGAGACAGAGCTAAAATGTGGTATTTTCAAAAGCAGCCATGCTGCTGCGTTTTGGAGTGATTGAAGCTTATGCAGCAAGCGCTTCTGTATGCTCATGTACAAAGCATTATAGTAGTCAATTCTTGAAATGACAAGACCCACAATGCCTTTTTTCTGCAGATCTGGAGGAATGTAGGGGAAAACCTTTTTCAAAATCCTGAGCAGAAAGAAGTAAGAAAATGTAACTTGATTAATTTGATCAGAGAAGCAAAGCTCCCTGTATAGCAAGACCCCTAAGTTCTTAGCTTTCTGTACAGGGGTAGGTAGTGGGCAAGATTGGAAGACCACCGGGAAATGTACGAAAAGGTGGTATCATTTCCAAAGAGGAGCATCTCCATCCTCTCTGAGTTCAATTTCAGACAATCATCCTGCATCCAAGTCACAATTTCCGCCAGGCAGTTGTTAAACTTTTTGGCCACCTCGTCGACAATGGATGAAACTGACACTACTCTTTGAAGATATTTCAACAGAGTCAAGTCCTATAAGTGGTGCGATCGGAAGAAGCTGAAGACATTCAGAAATATCCATTCAGAACTTGATCATCAGATTATGTGGCCTAATGGCTAGAGCGGTAGACCTCAAAGCTGGGGAACCAGGTTTGTGTCTCAGCAGGGATGCTCAACATCCTGTAATTCTGGGCAAATCACTTAATCTCCTTGTGCCTAACAAAATGATCAAGTCCATCTGTAACACAGCTGGTGCTCATGTAAATCGCTCTGATACCTTTGGGTCAAGCTCGCGCTATATAAAACTCCCAAAAACACAAAACAAAACAAAAAAAGTAAAGGACTGATGGATACTTATTTGGTTATTCCCAATTCACTGTGGAAGAAAGCCGCCGCCAATCTTGCACATGAAGGCTACTGTGAAATAGTTGCCTCTAAGCATCTCCTGTGGCATCAACTGGATGAACTGATGGTAAAGGCGCATAGCTCATGACGTGTGTCAAACTTAAAGCATTCAGTCAGCACCTGAAGCTGTGGAGATGCCTGTGCTTAAGAGAAATGTTTGGGAAGGAGTAGATGTTAAAATATTTGGACCCATCACCCCTGGACAGTACCTGATTGCAGTCATAGATGAATATCACACTTCCATAAGTGATGGCACTTTCCATTAAATCAACGGCTAATGTAACATGGGCACTAAAAAAAGATATTCTTGGCATGTTAAATACCAGAAACCATGAGGTCAGACTATGGTATCCTTGCTCAATGGCTAAATATGTGCAAACACTGTGAACAATGTGGGTTTTCAGCATCGCAAAATAACACTGTTGCAGCCACAGAAAAATTGCATCATGAAGCCAACCATGGCCACTTTGAAAAGATCATACTAATTGCCAATGTGACATCACAACTCATCACACAAGTGCTTTGACAGTCATTAAGAAATGACTGCAACAGACATTGCATGAAGGGTACGTCAGCTAAGGAAATGTTTCTGAAGATCAAGATTCATAGCGCTATTCTTTAAGAAACAGCATCCTGCATCTTCCAGAGTTGTAGTCAAGAACTATGGCTGCCACAAAGAATAGGACTTCAAGGAATATCCATGCATGAAAAGAAGGGACAAGGAAGCCTGCATTGATCAGAAGGATCTGGTGCTAGCCACGACAAAAGATTAATGTACAAATACCTCATTTGTCAACCTTTATCTTTGTGCTTTGACCAATGATCCAGATTCCATGGTCACTGCAAGAAGACAAAGACATGACCTGATGCAAATTTTGCCAGTTTTCAGACTGCAAAAAAGAGCCCCCAGATGTGTTCAATCTGAAATTGAAGATACCGACTGTAATGGGATACCAGATGAAGAATTTCCAGACATGGACTGTTGGCATTCCCAGTTCATCTGATCCATCTCCTGATATTTCAACATTTGGAGAGCCATCGCTGCAAATTGCCCCCAGAAAGACTTATAAAAACATCTTCCATAAATCAGTGGGGGATGTAGCATTTTGACAACAGCATGTCACGGACTGACTAGTGATGACACCTGTTATGGTGTGCGCATTCTCAGAGTGCATGAATGGAAATGTGGGGGAGGAGCGCCGCGGATGCTTGGTGCTCGAGCCTGAAAGAGACAGAAAGGCTCGCCACCAGGCTGCCATCAAGTTAGCACATCTGCCCGGTGTTATGAACAGTCAACAACGTTGTGGGACCCTGCCTCCTAAAAGTGCCAGCATCATTTATCAGAAAAGTACTGTGGACCCTCCTATGGTGGCATTTTTCACTAAAAGAGTAAGGGCCCTAAGGAGGACAAGCTTCCTGATTTCATAGGTCCAATGGAGCATGTTTAAAAACTTATAGAACAGGTAGAAGTGTCAGGCCTACGTCCCAGTGCTAACAGGTTATGAATCACAGGATAGTTTGCCCACTTGGAATCGCAAATGCTACCTAATCATCAGAGCACCACAAACCACTGTAAATGCACTGTACACGAAGCCTACTCACAGGTCAGACAAAGAGCTACTCTGAGGCAGAGTGTCTCCCACTTGCTAAAGGAGGATGGACTTGACCCTGGATGTGCCTAAAACTAAGGTTCTGCCTCAGCTCTAGTTGCTTTGGGACTGCAGAGCCAAATTAAAGTTGAATCAGCATCACCGTACCTTGCCGCCTCCCTTCCATAATGCAATTTTGAAAGCAGGCAGATCAGCACCCCGTGAAGGACAGTTGAATCTCGTGCTGTACAAGGGCATAACATCACTTTGAGAAAATAGTGCTTCTGTGTTACCTTCATCCACCGTAAAAGTAGTTTAAATTCATATGGGGACTGCAGCCATACATGTAATCTGAGTACATAGTTTGGGGGGCGTCTGAGGCCTCTTTGTTTTGCTAATCTACTCTTTTGCTTTCCTTGAGGTGTGGGGTGCATCTTCTCTGCATACAAAATTCTTCCTGACATTACTACACAAAATACTATTTATGCACTTTTAGTTAATGCTGTTCGCTAGATTTACATACACATACAGCTCCAAAGGGAATTTTCCTTCCTACTAATTCACCTTTTGATATTCATTCCTACTTAATCTACTTTTTTAGAGCAAGTTGCATTGAACCCTAGGATGTGGAGGATGAGACTTTCATGTGAACATCTCATCTTCTGGGGGGGGGGGGGGGGGTAGGCATGGTGGTACTTCCTGTGCATGCACAGAAGGCTTTCAAAATGATTAAACAAGCATTGGCAAAGCCAATAGGTCTGCCGTTGCCCGTCATCTTTTTGGAAATTCTTGTTTTGTCATTATTTTTGCAATACTTTATTGTTTGGGAAGCTGCTGGGCATTTTTCAATATATACAAAACAATTGACAAAAGACAAAATTGTTTGTTGTCTCAAAAAGCACATATTACCGTAGTACTCCATGGCACTGAAGGTAACTACTTTGTGTGTGGATGTGCTCCTTGTGAAAGGGCAGTATGCCGTAACTCCAAGTGAAGTCAGCCAATGGCTACTGTGGGGTGATGCATTGCCTCTTCATGCATTCTTCAGTGGGTTGGTGAAAAATGTGAATAAAATAACCACAGACAAATGGATGAGATGTAGCTAAAAACTCTTATAAATAACTATAGCAGACACATAATTTTAGTAAAATCAAAAGGTCTTGGCTAACACAGACCTTAAAAAGCCAATATTCCCAGCGTTGGCTTCCAGCCTCTTACAAGAAAAAAGGAAAGAACGAGAAAGAAAACAATAAGGAAAAAGGAAGGAAGGAAGGAAAGAAAGATAGAAAGAAGGACATTTCCCAGTTAACAGCAGATGCTGGATGTAAAGTCAATACTGCAAATTTTTGCCTTTTGACTGCTTCGATCTTTTTGTGGATGGTGTGTTCCTTGAGGAAATTAGGCACCAAACAAACTTATGTGCTAAATAATGACTAGGAAAGCATGGAGGCACTACGGTGCCTCATCCTAGGGCACACCTATGGACTCCCACTTCACCCTGAGGAGTTGAAAACATTTCTAGTCTTACCACTCCTCATGGGAACAGAGCATAAACTAAAAGTACAGTCTTACTGGTAGACGCAAACGATTCGGGCAGCACCCTTCTTTGTCAGTCATGACCAGAGATAATTTGTTGGTTCTGAAGTGTATCCTGCATTTCAATGATAAGTATACAGCATTGCCCCAAGACTATGCTGACCATGTTAGGCTGATGGTAAATGTGCATCTGATGGATTTTTATTTCTTGGAACCCACATGGGCCCACCACAGACAGTATTTTTTTTAATTTCATCTGGGTTTAGAAGAAATAAAAATTCAAACTTTTCAGTTCTGCTCTTCATCTGCCCCTTGATATTTTTCAAAATCCCTGAGAATGTTGGTTGTGCTTTTGAGATCATGACGGCCCCCGATGTTTGTCTATGTAGAAACATGCTGTTTCTGTTTCAGAGCAGGTTGGCCCTGTTAAAAACAGTTCAGTGGGTAGTGTTTGTTTTACAGCAGGTGGCATTTGTTTGATATGAAACTAAGCCCCTCCCCTCGAAGATGCAATTCCTCAGTTTCCTTATGAACTCAGTGGAAGTTCTATTGCTAAGGGTAGAGTTGAGGTTAAAGAAGAAAATAATGACATTTTGAGGATCAACATGTATTCCCTCTGGAAGTTCGCCCTGATTATAGGACAGGTGTTGGCATCCATTCAGTACAGACATTCCTGTCTCCCCTCAATTACAGAGCTCTCCGGAGACTAACCTCAGAAGGGGCCATCTACACCCAGCACCGATCTCCATTTCTCCAGATGCAAAAAATTAATTTGTTTGATAGTGCTCCCATGTGGAGGTATACAACAGAAAAACATGGCTTGGGCTATGCACCAAAAATCATACTCCAGTTCAATAAAGAAGCATTGAGTGCAGGGGCAGGTGTGATGAGAGAAAAGTGGTCTGTAAAAGAAAGTCAACTGTATATAGCTGCTTGCATGTTTTTTTGGGATAACATGTTTATGAAATACACAATTGACTCTTGTAATCTTTGTGGATAAACAATCATTTTGAATTATGATATGTGAACATCACCAAGAGTGGTCTGGCACTTTTGCTTGGAGAACAGGATTATGATTAAGGCCTAAAAAGTCGCTTCCATTGTGTAGTTTCTGGAAGTCAGTGTTCGTGTAAGACAGGAGGAATCAAGGGATATTTGCATGGCACAAAAGATTTTGGGATCTCCTTCAAATAGAGCATACTTTATATCACCTTAAAGCGAACCTGAGTGTTTCTGGACTTGGGATTCAAATCCAGAGGCTTTCACTCTGGATATATTTCTTCAGCTACGATTAAAAATAATGTGGTATGTGTTCCCTCATTTTCAATGATTCTCAGGGTCACGAATGGAGAAGAAGCTTGCCTGTATAGTGAAGGAAAAGCTATGAGAAGATTACCTGCACAACAATCTTGATAAAATTGAGAAGGAATGGCCAAGGAATGAATTTAAACATCAGATTTGTGGAAACCTGTTTTGATGTCCTGGTACTGATACTGCGGTTCTGCTTTTGTAGGCACATAAACAAAATGTATTTAGAATACAATGGATAATGTCTGATCCAGGTGTGCAGGACTAGCGCAGAGAGAAAGAAGGAAACTTGAATATGTGGCGAAGTGACATATATAAATACTGATAAAGAGTTATGCCAAATGCACGTGCATGATCAGTGAGGCTATGAGACAGACAGAACGTTCTAGGTGCTCTGGGCTTTAAGGCAGGTTAATAAAGGTTATTCTGAGTTATTCTGAGTTATTTTTATAAGGCTGGGAATCAGCATTTGCATGCAGGGCACAATATACTTGAGGGTCTTGTGTGTACAGCAGGTGGTAATACATATATTATTAGAGTATGAGGTTACAGAAACTTAGTTGCAAGAGAAAAAGAAGTAAGAATTTTGAGAAATGTCAATTTTGAAAATCTTACACAAGCTTTTGTATAGCGTGACATGCCCATCTGCTGCCACATCCTCATGGCATCTGATGTACAGTCGTATACGGATCTCCTGCCAATATGGCTGTTAAAGACGTTAAATATGGGTTTGTCGCCTTTTTACTTGATTGTATGACATTTGTGTTAGTACGTGTGCTATAATAACTTATTGACATCTTAGCCTATTGTAGTAATTGAATGGCACCATTATTTTGCTTATTTTGGAATTAGAACATATAAATCTATTACTACAGAGGGTGTAAGCTTGTGCTTTCATACACAGTGTTTTCTAATTGCAGCATACCAATAAAAACTAAACATTGTAGGCTTATGAGGTTGGCCATCTACAGTTTAATACACTCAGAGAAGAGATCTAGTGTATTTCAAGATGTCAGAACCTCATTGGTGTTGGTGACACCATTTAGGTAATCTCAGGTCTGGTTTAACAATTCCTAGATCATTCGATACATTTCCCATAGATAACCCTTGCTTCCAAAGCTGTTGTCAGAACCATTTGGGAGCCCTAATGAAATTGTCTTAAACAGCTATCTGACTCTGTTGACATGGATTCCTTTGTGGCATGCTAAGAATGTCCAGGTCTTTCTGGGGGAACTATTTCCAGTTCTCATCTCCATCAACTTGATCACATTATGGACATATCTGATCCGGTTAGGTTTACTGGTCTCTTAGAGGATACTTTCATCCTGTGCTCGCCTCAGTATTAGTGGTAATGAAAGTTTAGTTCATCAACACAGTAAGGTTAAAGATGTCTACACTATTAATGCTTACAGGTCACCCATGTCAGTAGATCACTTATTACCACTTATCACTTCCGGAAGACAGGGTGAGTAAATATTTCTTAGAAGAACTTGTATGTTCATCAATTTAAAGGGGCCTACCACAGCTAGGTATTCATCCATGTGTGATGTCACGGTAGTGCTATGAGCTCTAGCTCTAGTAAAAAAATCAGGGAGACTCCAACCCACTCATTGTGAGGCTGGGGTGACCATCGCAACAACTACAGAGACTTTATGATCATGTATGCGTCTGTCCTGAGCCAATAATGTGTACCCTAGACTAATGGCTTTGCCAATGGTTGTTAGCAGTATTACATAAATGAGTAACAGTGACTTTGTTGCGAATAATCAGAACTGAAAATATTGCAATTTTGGAAATATGACACAGTGAATAAAACACTAAAAATCACTGATCACTATCTTTTGATTCTCAACTTCTGTATATACTTCCTTTCACCAACTTCACCACCCCCCACACAAACAAACATTGCATTTAATTTCTCGTGTGGCTCTAACCAAATTTTGCCAGCTGTGTGCCTCCTTCATACATTTTTTTCTTAGTATCAAAATTAGAAGTAGAACATATGTGAGAGGGTGTGGCTTAATGGCTATGGCGGCCTTCCTTGAAGCTTGGGAAACAGGTACGAGTCTGGCGGGAGGCTCTACCATCCTGTGATTCTGGGCAAATCAATTAATCTCCCTGTGCTTAAAAATGAATGTATGTGTCTGTAATGCAACTGGTGCTCATGTAAAGTGCTCTGACACCTTCGGGTTGAGTTTGGGCTATATAAAACTGCAAAACAAAATATATATGACCATCGTTCTTTGCGCTTCATTGTGAGGCCAAGGACTGTATTTGCATGTAGTGAGAACACCTTTATTTCGCACTTGCAGCACTAGGAGAAACATGCACTGCCTTCAGCCTCAACCCCTGAGCACTCAATTGTGCCCCAATCATAAACACAACCTAAACTCACCCAGACACAGGTATGTCTCACTTCACAGTATGCACCATACACGAGTCTTATGTTGCATAAAAGAAATTACAGAAACACAGCACCTGGAAAAGAGAAATACTCTTATGGAATGCAAAATGGAGTATGGCGTGAAACTAAAACATTGGCTAATTGGCTAACCTTGAGGCTTTTTGCAGTCACTATTGCGATATCTATCAGTGTTTTTGCTGGTAAGGTTAAGGACGTGAATATAGGGCCAGATCAGGCCCTCTGAGTGATTTTTTAAATACCGGGTCCTACCCAGTCTTCGCACGATACACCAAAGCAGCTGTTAATCAAAAAGCACAAACTTGGAAATACTAAAACAATCAAATATTTACCATATATGCAAATCATGCTTAAAGCCGTAGAAACTGCATTTACAAGTAAAAGAGTAAGAAGTTTCACGCGTAGTTGAGCAGCAAAGAAGTGTATTACTGCCAGAGTCAATAACGGGACCACCGATGAATTCATTAACAATAAAGTCACACACGGAGAAGGCAATTTACCGACTAAGATAAACAAAACTACATTACCCAGGATTCACAGAGAAAGGCGGCTTCACGTGACACATAGCTCGCACAAAGCCTCCAGATTTCCTGTCAGCTGATCTAAACTCAGCCTGCCCTGGTTTTCTCAATGGGCAATGGGCATACTTGAACACGGAAGAGCTTAGACCGGTAGGGTTATATCCTAACTCGCCTTTAAATACATTTATACTCCAACTCCCCAGCACAGTTATTTATCATTTCAGAGCGCGAATGAAAACCTCCCTTTTATGACCCCACTGCGGTTTTATTTTAACCCAAGCAGTCTGTGTCCGTAGCGTTCAATACTTAAACAAACAACCCTGTGCAGAACGTCGTGTTCCAGTTAGATTTTAGTTTGTTCTTTTATTTTGCAGGAAAGGAGACTCTGCCATCCAATATAATAAGTTTGCAACTGGGCTGAACAAAAAAGAAACCAAAATGTCTCCCGAAAGCAAGAAGCTCTTCAACATCATAATCTTGGGGTTTGCCTTCATGTTTATGTTTACTGCCTTCCAAACCTGCGGGAATATTGCGGTAAGCTATGCTCTGGACCTTCTTTCAGTACGATCACTCAAGCTTGTAGAAAAAAATGTCTTTGTTAGAGTTCCTCCTGTTTAAGAGATCTCAAGATGTCACACGTCTGGTGCCATGGTCGAAGTGCATAAAAAAACAAGCATTTGCAATGCAATTGGTCTCGTATTTGTGAACGTTAGAGCTATTGACGCTATAAATTACAATGCCTTTTACTTATGTTTATGGAGTGAATGTATGTGGTGTGGAGTTAAATTATGTGGTTTGGATTGAAAGTACTAGTTGTGGAATTTTGTGGTGTGGAGTGGATTTGTGTAGTGAAATTATGTGGCATGTGTGCAGTGTAATTATGTGGATAGTTTTCTTGCAACGCTCCCAGGATGTAGAACGCTCTCCATAGAGCCCTCAGATGCACCCCCTCCTTCTCCTGTTTCAAAAGGGACCTGAAACTCCATCTCCTTAACAAATACTTTCCTGACCAACATCAACTAACCTAGTCTTCAATATCCGAGTTTACTCCTCTCTCTTGACATTCAAGGATAGTTGGTGACCGGCTTGTGTTAACCACCTAATTTTTTATGCTGTTTTTTTTTATCCTTGGTTTGCTTCCTTACTGCCTGCCTACTATGTAATGCAATTTCCGTCTGTTCTTATTACAGGATGTATGTAAAGCGCTCTGATACCTACGGGTTAAGCTAGCGCTATATAAAACTTTCAAAATAAAAAATAAAAATAGTTATGTGGTATTGAGTGTACTGGAATTATGTAGAGTGGGATTGAGTGAAAGGGAGTGTAAATATGTAGATTGGTAATTTGTGTTGTGGCATGTAATGGAGTTTAATTATGTGGTGTGCGGACACATTGTATAGCTTGATGTGTAATTTTGTGGTGTGGATTGGATGCATGTGTTGTTTAATTGTGTGGTTGAGTTGAATTATGTGTTTTTTTTTTTCCAATTATGTGGTGTGGAATGGAAATGTGTGGACCTGAATTGTGTGGTGTGGAACTGTGACATGATTGAAATGATGCTGATGGGAATTATGTGGCATGGTGTGTGGACTGTATTTATATGGATTGTTGCTATGTGACATAGTGGTTTTATTTGGGGTGTATTTTTGCGTTATTGAGTAGAGTAATTATGCGGCATTGATGAATGTGCATGTATGTGAGACACTATTTTTAATGTATGTTATTATCCTTTAAGAATATACTTTAAAAACAGGTGCAGGGGGTGCTGTCAAATGACTGATCTGTTAGGAAACCCACAAAACCCAGTTTATAAAGAAGCGGACTCTGTTAGTGGCAGCACACCACCTATAAGAGTAGACGCAACATAATTGTTATTACACAGGTAGTAGACAGTGTCCACACACAAATCAGACACAAAGAAGGTGTGTATTCTTACTCCCACACAGTCCAGACAGTGAAACTGAGAGCACACGGACTACTACAAATCATGAAGGCAGTAACACTAAAAAATTAATAAATGAGGGGGAGGCACAGGAAGATAAAGCAAGGGACGAAGTTTTAGCTAATAAAGTAACTGTAAAAAATAAAGTGTTGTATGGATGTACACAGAATAGTATACACCCTGCTGCCCTCTTGTACCTGATATAGTTCATTACTTTAAATGAGTTCATACAAGATCTCGTCACTAGTAATCAATATAAACTCTGAAGGATCCTGCAGCCGCACACATCCGTAGATATGGGCAGCCTCTTTGGCTCTTGCATATATGTGCCACTACCTAAGCCCCTGGCTTAGATTAATATCCAGATATTTTGAACATATTGTGCACAGGAGCCCTTGTAAAAACTGCTGTGCTTAGCTCTTGTCCCTAACACTATTCTGGAAGTGTTGGGAGCTCTTGTCCGGCTCCCTGTGCTGGGGACCCCGGAGCAAATCAGTACGATATGCTTCAGCAATTACCTCAACTTTCTGGGGCCACCGCAACTTCTCCAAAAGGGACTGCTTATCACAGTGATTCTTCTCCTTTATTGTTCCCTTACTTCACTTCAAAGTCTCTGAGAAGTAGCTTTGCTGAACTGATATCCTAATACTGACTTAAGCATTTTTGGAATGCCCGTACTACAAACTCTTAAGAGCTCAATGTGTCCTGCTTTGTTCTTGTTGTATTACCTCAATGCATGGCACCTGGGTGTGGACTGAATGCCTTGCATCCAAATCCTCTACCTAACTTTGGAGACTGGCTAATGCATAGAAAATTCTGGGAAAGTCAACTCCATTTATAACACCCCAAGTAGGTGGGCGGAACTTCATTTTCAGAATGTAGCAATGTGAGCCCACCTCAGTCATGAGCATTGGGAGGAAGAAGACGGACGATGGGTTGATCTGCATTGATCAATTTGAGATTATAGTTAGTTACAGTAATTATTTCAAAAGAGCTGGAACAATAGGAATATGTGAGGACCTGTTTTAACATACCTGCATGGACGTTTGTGTAGTGAGATTGCATTACCTCTGCGAACTTGCTCTTGACCCAGTCAGTACTCAGCACTGTGTCACTGCCTCCCTTTTGTCAGGCATTGAGATGGCTACCCACAGACCTGAGTTAGATGATATTTAAAGGACTTTCTTTTCAAGGTTCAGTGCATTTGTTACCTTTGATTTTGAAAAGTCAAGTATCATTCTTCCTCAGGTGGAGATGATGGCGCTAAGAAATGTACAAGGGTTGATTTTGTTTTTTATTTTCTCCTCCTGATCCAGACATTCAGATTCAAGCCACAAATCTTTCCCTGACAGAGGCCCCACACAGATATAAAAGGGCTCCATTGTCATAAAAGATTTCTGGCTTCCATGCCATCATTTGGTTCTTTTCAGAAGGTCCCTTCTTGATCCTGACCTTCCTGTGGATACAAAGAGGATTTAACTCTTGACTTTGAGCCTGCCCTAGAGGCAAGCGTGTGGAGCACTTTGATCTGTCTAGAATTATTTGGCAGATAATCTTCAGCTACAAAAAGAGGATGCTATGACCAGCAAAAAGATGTTTAAACAATTTTTGATACTTCTTATTCTAAACTGCCTGTCTGTAAACTAAGATGTTTACTCACGTTAATGAAAGAACTTGGAAAATACATCCTTGCTCTGCTTTCTTACCGGGCTCTACTTTTTTGCTAAGAGTGAATTAGATGTTACTTCCTTCCTAAATCTGGATTCTCTATTAACCAATCTGGCATGAAATTCATCAGTGGTTACTCACAAGGTTGCAGTGGCTGACCTTGTGTATAAATATTTGGAAGCCTCTGCTTCTCACGATTCAAGCATTGGGCCCACTCCTCGGCCAACAGCTCAATCCAGGCAGCAGACTCTTTTTCAGTGGATTTTAGAATTGATACAGAAAACAGCTGTAAGTCCAGCCCCTCCCCTCTAATAAATGACCAAGCGGTTCACTCCTTGCTGTTTTTGGTTTCGAAGATTTTAGGAGAAACTAGTCCTATTATCAATCTGAAACAGTTGCATAAAATCAGTAAATTTCAAGATGAACACATTACAAAAGATTGTTCTGTTGGTTCGTCCTGTACATCCATAGATATGCAGGATGCTTATCTACACTTCACCCATCCCAGCAATAGTTCCTGCAGTTTTGTGTGGAGTGTTCCAATGTCAGTTTTAGGTACTACCATTTGGCCTAAAGCTATCTCCAAGGGTCTTTTACCAAGGTCCTGCTCCTTTGATAACAATGGAACACAATGCTGAGATCTTTATTCATCTATATCTGAGTGATTAGCTGATTCATTCTCTTTAAGAAATTGTTACTGGTTTGGGGGGGGGGGGGATGAAACCATTCTCCAGCAGCAACCACAGTCCTTGTCAGGGTGAAATCATGAGCCAACCCCAAGTTAACCTGTGCTCAACCCTCTGGTAACTTGGCTCAGAGCAATCAGGCTTAGCTTGGAGACAATGTGTTAAGTATTTATGCAGCACTTCAAACATTAATAACGTGAATGCAAAACACAAGAAGAATCCAACACCAAATCCGAAAAAATAGAATACGTTTTAATAATAAATACATCGAGACTAAAACACCAAAAATCCAATCAGTAGAACCGGAGAGGCATAAGATTTTAGTGAAAATGGCGCCACAAAGCGCCAACTTTGGCTATCTGGTGACAGTCACAAGTTCAGATCACCAGTTATGGAGCGCAGGCCAGCTACAGGGACCCACTTAGGCCCGCTGGTAACACAGTACCTTAATCCTGGTTGTGAATAGATGTGGAGTCTTGCATCGGCAATTCGTCACACAGCTGTGGTGATCCAAAATCCAGACGAGGAGATGCGCCGTGCAGCAGCGGTTCCGGGAAGCTGTGAAATGCGATGTTCTTGCGTGGAGATGCGTCGCTCAGGACCATTTCTGATGGACTGCATTGTGCGAGGCGATGTCTCTGCGTGGAGATGCGTCGCACAGCAGCGTTTCGAATGGCTACAATGGGCAAGTGGATCTCCTTGCATTCAGGAAGTCCATGCAGCAGAGGCAATGCGATGGTTCAGAGGGTGAGGCGTTGAGCAGCAAAGGCAATGCGTTGGTTCTTCAGGAGATGTTCCCCGCTTCGGAGGTGATGCGTTAGTTCTGCTAAATCGACAGATGAGCTAGCAGAGCACCTTCAGGCCCACTTCCAAGGGTCCAGGACTGGGGTGGTACCACTTGGGATGGCGACTCGCAGAAGGCAGAGTCTACGTGCTGGGTTCAAGTTAGTTGGAAGCCTGTTCTGTCCCAGAGGCTTCTGATTAAGAGGCCAGCCAACTAGCTGTTGGAGTCATTCTGGGTCAAGCCCACTATGTGTCACTGGGCCATGCTGGGTACACTACAGGCTCACAGGGATAGCGGTCCTGGTGAGAAAGAGCCCAACCCCCCTTCTGGTCACAAAATGGGTGGACACTGATTGGAAGGTGTTCGGGATCCTGGGGACCAAGGCTACACAATCTATATGCCCCCTCAAGACTCCAGCAGGCGGGGATGGATAATTGAGGTCCTATGCTGTTCGAGGCAGGCCATGCAATTCCTTTGTTGGGAGTGACTGAAATGACTTGTTGCTCCAAAGCGTGGACAGGTCAAGACCAAGATCGCGCCAAATTACCCCAACCCCGAACACGATTGGCGAATCTCTTGGGTACTGGGGCATGTGGACATCTGGATGCTAACACATTCCACTGACGTGGCCTATTCCTGTTGCTCTGGTGCCCATGGGACATTCTCCCAGCTGAACTCACTGCTTGTCCTGGCTCGTCTGACTCCTCCCATTGCAGGGGTAGATTAACTGGCCTGGGGAATTTCTGACCACTCACCCCTACTGATTACTATGGAAACCACCGTTCCTTCTGGTAACCCCCAGTGGCGCCTCAATGCATGGGACTTGCGGGACCCAACCACGGTTATACAGATTTGAGCTAACACAACAGTGCATTTTAAGGAAAACCGACTCGGTGGACTTGCCCGGGGTAGTATGGAGCCCTAGAAAGCGTCCCTTTGAGACAGACTACAGACAATAATAGGCCCTAAAAAGAGGGACAGATAGGCTAAAGTGATTGAGCTAGAAGGGCATGTATGGTTCCTAGAGAGGTTTAGATTAACTGGTTTTCTACCGGCCATCCTGCTGAGCGCCCATCTATTCTCCGTGAAGGCTCTGGAGCACTGTTACCGTGTGTGTGCCCCCTGCTATTTATTTACCAGATTCGGCTGAAATGCCGCAGCTGCCGATATGTTTTAAGGTCTCGCTGATCTAACGCGCATGCGTTGATCTGCGAGATTTTAGTAAGGGACTTTTAAAAATGCTCCCAAAGACTGCAGGCGGATCGGGCACAGTGCATGTGCTCCGGGCGCACGCACCATTTGTCCGCCTGCAGCTTTGGGAGCAATTTCGCGGCCGCTTTGATGTTCTCAGTTAGCCGGTCGGCCACTGAGAACATCAAAGCGGCAGCGAAATTGCTCACCATTTGCCACCCCTCCCTTATCCCACTTCCTGCTTCTTTTCCATGATAAGAATGCCACCCGCTCCCTTATCCCCACTTCCTGCTTGTTTACTTTAGAGATTCACTGTTGAATTAGGTGCGAGTTGTCAGACACAACCACCCCACTGCATGTCACTGCCGATGTCGCTCTCATTCTGTTTTACTCTTCATATCACTGGTGTCATGTCGTGTGGCCTCTGAGTCATCCGGCGGAGTTTGTTTCTTGCTCACTCTCTCTGGTTTTGGCCTTATGCAAATGCCCGGGCTGGTTTCCAAGGAGAAATGCCATAAATGATGCAGGCACTGACCCCATCAGGCCACTTAAATATTGGCAAGTGGCTAGCGAGGTTATCATCGGGTACGTTTCCATTTGGTAGCCAGCCAAGCCTTCTGCTATTAACTTCTAAGTCTTGGGAACGCTTCCCCCGTGACTTCCTTTTGTAAACATGAGCTATAAAGATCACTTTTGAAAGTAGTTTAACGCTGACCTCTTCTGATGTTTAAATGCAGCTTTTTACGTGAAAGTGCGTTCTGCTGCGGCTGCATTGCAAGTCACACTTCTCTTTTGCTGCTGAACATTAAGACATTTGGACTTTCCCGACCTAACAGATACATTTCAATAAGTGGCCCATTAGCCTCATATTTAGCGGAATGTTTTTAACACGGGACCTCTTCCGAGATAGTGTGTACTGAGACTAAAGGCCCTTCACTGCACTAATGCTGAGCCGTGGTTCTCGACTCCATATCCGCGCCAGCTCTAAACTCTCCACCGCCTGACTGGAGGAAATGCCAGACGCTGTTTATACAGCGATAATCAACATGGTAAGAGGAGAATATACTGGAATAAACTATGATAAATGTGTTGCCTTTGGAACCAGATAACACGCCGACTTGAGAGCGTGGACTATCTCTTTAGGAATGAAAAACTGATACATTAGCATTTTCTGTGCAAGGCTTTTAACATTAAATCATTTATCTTCCTCTGCTTTGAGTTATTTTAATAATACTTTTATCGCTGTATCTTGAACTCAAGCATAAATGAGCATACATAAAAGACGTTTGATACTTAAATGGATCAAACAATTTGGAACTAAAAGCAAAAGAAAATTCAAATTTGGCAGCGGCGCTTTTCCTGACAAAATGGTAGAAAGCAGTCAATAATTACACCAGAAGAAAATGCCATTATGTGTTAATAGTGTTATATACCAGTTTCACTCTTAAGTAAATACAGGCACTAGGTGGTCACCTTATGATATGAAAGATAGGTGTAAAAAACAGAACTTTGCAAATCTACACCATGACACCAGGTAATTTGAGTCATTTTCTTGCATTAGACGCGATTATTTGCATTCCTTAATTGCGGACCCGGGAAGCCACGAGAAGAATTTGGCAGGGCTAGCATCTGATTTTTGCACAAAGAGTTGTTAATTTCCGCTGCTAGGTAACAAAACACCTATCAGCCTTCACCAGGGATGCATGCAGTAGAGGGATAAGGGGAGAAGAACGTCTTCGAGGTTGCCCACATACCTAATTTACCACCCTGTGTTTTTATTGCCTTTCTTTGTAATGCGATCCGAACACATTATGCTTCGTTTCATTTGCAACATGCACTGGCGAGCCATGGGCATGCTGCAGCTCCCGATTTATGTAACTGCTGCTTTCAAGCTTGTGAACAGAAGCTGCTCGGTTGCAAGTTAAATGATAATTCAACCCCCCACACACAACCCCCCCACACACACACACAACCACACACACAACCCCCCCCCACACACACACACAACTCTAAACACACAGCCCCCCACACACACACACAACCCCCCACACACACACACAACCCCCCACACACACAACCCCCCCACACACAACCCCCCCACTACCCCCCCACACACAACCCCACACACACACAACCCCACACACACACAACCCCACACACACACAACCCCACACACACACAACCCCCCCACACAACCCCCCCACACACAACCCCCACACACACCCACCCCACGCACACCCACCCCACGCACACCCACCCCACAGACACACCCCACCCCCCCCACACACACCCACAACCCCCACACACACATCCCCACACAACCCCCCACACACAAACCCCCCACACACAAACCCCCCACACACAAACCCCCCCACACACAAACCCCCCACACACAAACCCCCCACACACTACCCCCCGCACACTACCCCCACACACTACCCACCCACACACTACCCCCCACACACTACCCCCCACACACTACCCCCCACACACTACCCCCCACACACTACCCCCCACACACTACCCCCCACACACTACCCCCCACACACACGCAACCCCCCACACACGCAACCCCCCACACATGCAACCCCCCACACACGCAACCCCCCACACACGCAACCCCCCACACACGCAACCCCCCACACACACAACCCCACACACACAAAACCCCACACACACACAACCCCACACACACAAAACCCCACACACACAAAACCCCACACACACACAACCCCACACACACAAAACCCCACACACACACAACCACATGCACACAACCACACGCACACAACCACACAACCACAACCACACACACAACCAGACACACAACCCCACAACCCCACACACAACCCCACAACCCCACACACAACCACACACACAACCACACACACAACCCCACACACAACCCCACACACACAAACCTCACACACAACCCCACACACAACCACACACAACCCCCCACACACAACCCCACACACACACAACCCCCCACACACACAACCCCCCACACAACCCCCCACACACAACCCCCCACACACACCCACCCCACGCACACCCACCCCACAGACACACCCCACCCCCCCCACAACCCTCACACACACATCCCCCACACACAAACCCCCCACACACTACCCCCCCACACACTACCCCCCACACACACACACAACCCCCCACACACACAACCCCCCATACACACAACCCCCCACACACACAACCCCCCACACACACAACCCCCCCCACACACAACCCCACAAACACAACCCCACACACACAAACCCCCCCACACAAAACCCCACACACACACAACCCCACGCACACAACCCCACGCACACAACCACACGCACACAACCACACGCACACAACCACACGCACACAACCACACGCACACAACCACATGCACACAACCACAAGCACACACACAACCACACACACAACCACACACAACCCCACACACAACCCCACACACAACCCCACACACACAACCCCACACACAACCCCACACACACAACCCCACACACACAACCCCACACACACAACCCCACACACAACCCCCCACACACAACCCCCCACACACAACCCCCCACACACAACCCCCCACACACAACCCCCCCACACACAACCCCCACACACAACCCCCACACACAACCCCCACACACAACCCCCACACACAATCCCCCACACACAACCCCCCACACACAACCCCCCACACACAACCCCCCACACACAACCCCACACACACACAACCCCACACGCACACAACCCCACACGCACACAACCCCACACACACACAACCCCCCACACAACCCCTCCACACACAACCCCCCACGCACACCCACCCCACGCACACCCACCCCACGCACACCCCAAACCCACGCACCCCCCACACCCACAACCCCACACACTACCCCCACCACACACTACCCCCCCCACACACTACCCCCCCACACACTACCCCCCACACACTACCCCCCACACACTACCCCCCACACACTACCCCCCACACACACTACCCCCCACACACACTACCCCCCACACACACTACCCCCCACACACACTACCCCCCACACACACTACCCCCCACACACACTACCCCCCACACACACAACCCCACGCACACAACCCCACGCACACAACCCCACGCACACAACCCCACACACACAACCCCACGCACACAACCACACGCACATAGCCATACGCACACAACCACATGCGCACACACACAACCACAAGCACACACACAACCACACAACCACACACACACAACCCCACACACAACCCCACACACACAACCCCACACACACAACCCCACACACACAACCCCACGCACACAACCACGCACACAACCACGCACACAACCACACACACAACCACACACAAAACCACACACAACCCCACAGAGACAACCCCACACACACCACACACACAACTATCTATCTATTGCACTCACTCTATCTCTCTCTATTGCCCTCACTCTATCGCCCTGACTCTATCTATCGCCCTCACTCTATCTATCTATCGCCCTCACTCTATCTATCTATCGCCCTCACTCTATCTATCTATCGCCCTCACTCTATCTATCGCCCTCACTCTATCTATCGCCCTCCCTCTATCTATCGCGCTCACGCTATCTATCTATCGCCATCACTCTATCCATCGCATCACCACAGCATCACTCAGCACAACCACAACATCACTCAGGGGCACCACAACATCACTATGCGCTACCACAGCATCACTCAGCACCACAGCACCACTCAGCGCCCCCACAGCATCAATCTGTGCAACCATTCAACAACAACTGGTTCAAATATGTTCTCTCAATGTTTCATGCTTTATTACAAATGTCACAAAAATATGTTAATATTTCACTTCTGTTTTTGGATTTTCGTCACAATAAAATACATTGAACATAATCTTCACAAAAGTTATTTACAAAAGTTTAAGCTATTGCCATTATAAATTACAATAACTTTTATTTAAGTATTAATTATTTAAAACAATTGAAAGCCATTGTTATTTGTAATAGCAATACATTCAAGTCACGTAAATACAACACATATTGCATTACAAATGCTATAGGTGTCCCATTTGCAAAAGTTATAACTATTGGCATTCTAAATGACAAAGCTATTAATTTCGCTATTTTCAAAACCAACACATAAATGAAAAATGTGTCATTTACAATACCAATAGCTCAAACTTTCCTAATGCGAGACCTATTGCATTGCAAATGCTTGTTCTCTTAGTTAGGGGATCTTAACGCCCTCAGTGGTGGGACTCTTCACTCATTCCACCACTATTAGCATATCTCGGATGTTTTTCATCCCGCTTTGATCCGCCGCAGAACTTCATCTATCTTTAGCTGACGCAAAGCAGTTTTAGAATTGCTTCTGATGTGCAGGATCTCCTCTGTTTTTCACCGTGGTCAAGCATTTCAGTCTGCTGCATAAATCCTGTGGCTCTGCAACTCGGAATATCTGCTCTTGCTGATATTCCTGTGTCACCAGTTGTGTGCCTGTCTTTACTTCCATGTGTAGCAAAGAAGTGGGCCAGGACCTGTGTTGGTTTTGCGTCTTAAATTAGCGCTAGACCAAACTATTTCTTTTATATGATCTGGTACTTTATTTATACCTTTTCCTTCAACTTTTTTTAAAATTCTTTGTTGCATCTTTGGAACAGAAAAAGACAGTGATGTCTATATACAGAAAAAAACTTGTGTACATATAATTAACAAAACATTAAAGAACAAAATTGTGTTTTAGATACACAATCTAAATGAACATTCATGTGCAAAAACCATAAACCAAACATCCTAATGTCTTAGAAGTCTTATATCAAAATCCTATTACATATATAGATATTATCTCATTCAACAAATGTTATATGTTTCTGCGTTTCAGTTAAGAACACATAAAGAAATGAGCAAACACGGGGAAAAAATACTAATGTCAAATACATGGGATTTTTTCTCTATATCCTGACAAGAATTACATTCATAGTTCCTCCATGTTCGTATCACAAATCAAAATAAAGCCAACGCGTTTCAAGTCTCTGATATTAAATATGCGGACTCATCAGGGCTCTTGATTTTTTACAGAAATGTAGGTTTCTGGGCACTAGTGTGTTTTTTATGTCCGTTTAGTCTTCTTTATCTTTTTGTTTCAGCCGGGAATGCTTAACTAAGGACTTCTCTGCCTTTATATTATTTCATAAAACAGCTCTGAAAGCTGTGGTTTTTGCTTAATGTGCTAAAACTTTCACGTTTGCAGCTCACGGAGACTTCCTTAATAAGTTGTGTTATTTGGCACGGTGAAACCTTCGTTCTACATTAGCTTGCAAGGGACTTTTACCGAGCTTTAGTTAGTTTAACTCACGAGCTCTCGTCTGCGTGATGTGTTTCTCAAATGTAATGAACGTCTTTCTTGTGGTTATTCAGTTCTTCTCTTCTGATTCATTCTGTTGAAGTGGCCTTTAATTCCAGGCATGTCCCACCATCAGTTTGTTCGGTTCATACGCCCTGAGGAAGGTGAGATCCACATTGGGGTCTAACACCGAAAAGCGCATCACACTGGATTAGCAACGTGGAGCTTTATGACTGAATTCCCCCCCCCCCTCTGAGAAACATTTATCACTTCATGGATATGAATTACACTTATTATGTCACTGTTTAGCTGACTCTTATGTTCTTATTCCTCATTCTCCATTTAGTTACACTGATACTCTGTGCAAGGTGAATAATACCTCCTGTTTTGGGGGACTCGTTCATCTGTATCTATTTATGAATATTGTATTATAGAATCCCTGATATTGTTGGACGGGTGAGTATGTGTGGTAATTAATTTGGATGTTTGATGCTTTGATTGAATGTGGTGTGGGATGTGCTTTATGAATATTGTATCTTCACATATATTTAAAAAACCTAATTTGATGAACTAATAATTAATAAAAAAAATCTCTTGATAACTTTGTTAATCCATATGTGGTGTGATCACATTTATGGACTGTGTTGTCAGTTTTCTATCAATTAGTGACTTAGTGCACAATATGATCTGTGCAGGTAGAGAACTTGCTCTTTGACTGTATTATGGCTCCTAGAGAGCCCTCTGGCACACAGCCCAGAGGAGGCAACGTGCCAGCTCCTGGAGACGACCAGATTAGAGTACGGCAGTTTACTAGCGGAGGTGGCTTGCTATCATTACTTTGTGGTGCAGCACAAAATATACAATGCAGGTGACGAGGCAAAATGCCTCCTGGTGTGGCTGTCCCAAAGGGGAGAGGCAGCCAGATGGTGAGAGAAATAATATCTAGCACTGGGGCCATTGGCTTACCCAAATGGAGGAGACAGTTTTGTCAGTTTGCGAGATATTATCAGGCCTTTTATGAATCTTGACCACACAGGGAGGAGGAAGAGATACTTCCTGAGAATTTCTTTATTGGATTTTAACATAAAGAAGAGAGAAATGAAAAGCAATAACTAAGCAAAAGATACAATCTGTCAAAATAAAACAGATCACATAATTAGCTGTTACATCATTACTATGCCGCTGGGTCACATTGATACAACGAAGATAAGGAGAAAAGAAAAAAAAAAAGGACCACTCATCCTACCATATACGTTGACTGAGAATCCGTGTAAAAAGGAAAGTCACCGCCCCAATAGGGTATGTCGATAGTATCAGAGTTCCCCAAGTAGGGCTGCGCAAAAAAAAAAAAATTGACCTGTCAGATATCATCAACCCTGCTCTTCTTCATTACCCTGATGGGATAAGTGATGTTGCCTAAATAGACTCCAAAAACGTAATGGCCGGCTGCTGGGTGAAAGCAGTTCATTATAAACGTCCGATTGGGTATTACAATACACCATGTCTTTTCCCCACTCCTCGACTGTAGGTACTGGCCCCCACATCCACCTTATTGCTAATTGTCATTTAGCAAGAAGACCAATAGTTATTAGCTTACGAACATTCTTGCGTAATGGCTTTGTGTACCCCAGCAACGCCATGACGGGGTCCGGAACAAGCGAAAGACCCATAATGTCGTTTAACAACTTAAAAATCTGATTCCAGAATTCCTCAACAGGGGGGCATTGCCAAGCTAGGTGGAAAAAAACGGCCCCCGGTGTGTCACACCGTTCACAGTTGTCATGATCCTGCAACCCAAATCTGGGTAGCCGCTCTGGTGTATAATGAACCCTGTTCAAGAACTTGAAATGTGCTAGCCGGTGACGACCATTCAGAGATGCCTTGCGCGTAACCGCAGAGCAGTAATACCATCCGTGAGTGGTGACCCTATGTCCGCCTGCCAGGCCAGTCGCGCCTTCGTGTAAGAGCTCGTCCTAGTTTATAAAGCAGAGGCATAAAGCTGCGAGTCTAACTTAATAGGAGATTGGGAGCACAATAGTATGGATCATCTGGGATCTCCAGGGGTTCAGCCAGCTCATCTCCCAGGACAGTGCGCATAGCATGGTGAGTCCTAAAGAAATGGAATTGTATTAGTGCAGAGGGAATCGTCAATACCGCCACCGCCTCCTCCCATGTCACCACCCATCCTCCCTTGAAGAGATCTCCCATCTCACAAATACCTAGATCATTCATTGAGCGTATAGTGCCGCGTTCTGAGCTAAGAGCGAACCACTGACACCACTCTATGCGCATTCCGGGCGAATATAATTGTGCACCAGAATATAGTTTGAGGAGAATATGCCAAGCATGGACCGTGGAATTCACTTATTCAAGAACTCCACTGCGCCTGAGCGGCTCTTTAGTAAGGAAAACGAGGTAAGGGGTCAGGGGGAGCCCGCAACTCTTTCTATCTAGAGATGAGGGAGGTCGGTGGACCATGGACCCAACCATGGGTATGTGAGGCCTGCGCAATCCGGTAATAAAGCTCTAAATCCAGCGCCCCCAGACCCCCTGTAGTTTAAGAGTTGTATATAAAGGTTGTAAGTGGAAAAATGCGCAGCTCTTACCACCCTATTTCTCTGTTGAATGTCGAGATTGAGCTCCGTGCTGCGATCTTGGTATGTAGATTGAAAGAAGTGATACCTGCTCTGATCCATCACGACCAGACGAGATTCATACCATGTCGGTCAACGAGACATCATCAGATGCCTGCACAGTTGGCTGGATGGGACCTTCCTTGCCCCAGTCGGCTATCTCCACTGACACAGTAAAGGCATTTGATGCGATTCACTGGCCTTACCTCCTTGCTGTGCTACGGCGGTTGGGTTTTGGCCGGCTGTTTTGTGGTTTGGTGGGCCTTCTGTACGCCAAGCCTAAGGCTGCAGTGAGGATGAATGGAATGACCTCTGCGCCATTCTTGTTGGGGCAGGGAACCAAACAGGGCTGACTACTGTCCCCTCTTACTTGTGCTCTGCATAGAACCACTGGCTTACTGGGACCGGGCCTTGGAAATGGTGACGTCCTGGGGCCATGGCAGACGGAGAAGATTTCTTTATATGCAAATGATGATCTACTGTATGTTATGGAACCAGAGGTGTCCTTGAATCCCCTGCTAGAGAGGTTAGGGAAGTTTGAAGAGTACTCCAACCATAGGGGGTATTGGGGAAATCCAGTTTTATTTAAAGAGGGATGGTGGGACTGGGACATATTGATCCCGGAGTCCTTGCGGGTGACCACCAAGATCTTTCAATACCTTTGCTGCTTCCATTGAGCAGTCATGCAGGGGTTTAACATGTTTAGACTATGATCACCACTCGCGATCCCTCTGATGATATCAAACCTGTGATTTGAATCCATGCAATTATCGACCCAGGTGGGTGTTACAATTTCTTCAGGATAGGTTTGACTCGGAATTTTTAGTGTCTATTCTCCGAGTTCACTTGATGGTATGATTCTATGGGGAGAAATTTCCAAAATTGATGAGTTGGGTGCAAGACTCCTGAAATGTTTTTCTTTCTTTCAGGGGGCTCATGTGAAATTGGTACTTCTGTCTGGGCCTTTCTTTGCTTCTTACAGCTCTACAACTTACACACTTTGAACCTGTAGAACAAGTGGCTCTTAACTTTTTGACACTGAAAAGCTAGGTTTGCGATGTTCTTACTTTATCTTGCTGGCTTCGTAAACTAGCCTCTTTGTGAGTCCTGGATGCTTACGTGATATTTTATTTGTCAGTTTGATCTTGGGTTTATGGCCTGCTTTTCAACCTAAGTTAATTTCAGCATTTCATCTATACTAGAAAATCCTTTTTCTTCCTGTTTTTAAATCTTCCTTCTAAAGAGAAAGATGTTTGGCTTCTTTTAGATGTGACTGAAGCTGCCTGTACTTTGGATTTAGTTTTTGTTAGTCTATATGTAAATTCTGGTGTTTATGACAGGGATGTGAAGGACTAGAAAGCTCAGGACTTTGGAACCAGCGTGCTGCCAGCAGTGATTCCAACTAGTTACTTCACAAGTAATACTATAGTATTTCATAAATAGATGTGTTGCATTTTTATGAGAGTTTGTGTCTTTTGTTTGGATCCAGTGATTCTCATGTATTTTCTCATAGAGTTAAGAGTGTGCAAGGTAGGGTTGAGGAGGTAATGTGCAGATTGCTTACGAGTAATGTTCATTTCTTCAGTTACCCATCCTAACAAGTAGTTATGCCCGAATCTCTCTCTCCTTTTTACAACATGTATCGCCAGCCCTTGGAGATAAGAGGCTGTAAGGCGGGACTGGCATCCCTCTATTTTGGAAGGAGTCCCAGGTAATCCAGGAGAGAGGCAGGGTTCTTTGTTTTAACTTGGTTACCTGGTGCCGGAATGGGATGTGAAACACGTTATAAAATAAATACTGTAAGAACAAGCATTTGCAATGCAATAGGTCTCGCATCAGGAAAGTTTGAGCTATTGGTATTGTAAATGACTAATATTTTATTTATGTGTTGGTTTTGAAAATAGCTAAATTAATAGCTTTGTCATTCACAATGCCAATAGTTTTAACTTTCGCAAATGTGACACCTATAGCATTTGTAATGCAATATGTGTTGTATTTACGTGACTTAAATGTATTGATATTACAAATAACAATGTCTTAATTTTTTTAATAATTAATACTTAAATGAAAGTTATTGTGATTTATAATGGCAATAGGTTAAACTTTTGTAAATAACTTTTGTGAAGATTATGTTTAGTGTATTTTATTGTGATGAAAATCCAAGAACAGAAGTGAAATATTAACATCTTTTTGTGACATTTGTAATAAAGCTTGAAACATTGAGAGAACATATTTGAACTAGTTGTTGTTGAATGGTTGCACAGATTGATGTTGTGGTGGCGACGAGTGAGGCATCTCCGGATCCCATCTGACCACATGCTCATAATTGTATATCCACTGAATATTGAAAAAATTAAGGCTATAAAAAACATTTAAGAAAAAAAAAAATTTCCTGCTGGCCTAGAAGGTACCAGAGACCTTTCTAGACCCTCTCCCCCTCAAACAATGATGTTCCTTAAAGGGACACTTACTAGCAATGGCGGCTTGTACAGAAGACTTAGCCCAGTAATGAAGGTGCCCACAACCCATGGGAGTGGCAGAGACCACAAATCCAGAGTTAATTAAATGTAGAGGTTTGCGGTCACTGCAACTGAATCTCCACACAGCGTGGCAATTAGGTTGCAACGTGTCAGTAGACATTCCCCTAAAAACCCCACCACGCTACGTCCAGTAAACTCCCATGAATATTCCAAAGCTGTGAAGGAGCTACTTCTACATGCCGAGGGTTTAACTCTACACGCATCACAAGCCTGGTTGATGCAGATTCATGCCTTCGAGAGCCATCACCTGTCACCTGATCCAGCAATCAGCGGCCCACAAAAGCACATCAAAGAGACCAGCCCAACAAGCGTTAAATGTTATTAAAAGTATTTGTGAATGTAACACATGTAAACTGCTTTAGTGAACGCGATGTTTACATGTGTTGGCACGTTAAAGCCAGACCTATTGGCTTTACCAATGCTTGTCGATTCTTGTAGTGGGACCATGGTTCATGAACAGATACAAAATGGAAAACTCCAGTTGTTTTCGATAAAAATGCATTCTCTTTGTTGCAGCCTGCTGTATGGGCCCCCGAAATACATTCCGCGCCATCGGGTGTATTTTCTGCTTTTGAAGACCTGTAATAAAGTAATATAAAACGTGCAGAGATTGTATATTCTGTGAGTTGTGTGAGCGGCACAGATCCCGCCTCAGGTGGGAGGGAGTCAGCAATCGGAGGTGTTCGAGGGAAGCGCAGAGGAAATGGAAGCTGATTTGCAAGTGAAGGGATTGGAAATGAGGCCCGGGCGCCGTCCGCAGCTGCGAGGAGTCTGGGCTTGGAAATCACAGAGAGGTGATGGGATCAGTCTGTGATGTGTATTGGGGCTGCTTGTTGCTACGCGTGACGCATTCCGCTCGCAACTGGCATTCTAAGCCTCCCTCATCATGGAGGTGAGGGGCTCACTGAAAGAGGGAAACAGAATCTATTCTGTTTAACATTTAGAGTGCGCAGTTTTTATTCCGATCGACAGTGCGACGCTGTACAGGCTTCAGAAAAATAATAAGAAAGCAGACTAAAATATAATAATCCATAAAATAAACAAACAGAAAGCAAATGATAAAAACACAGCGCTGGAGCACAGGAAGTCCAGCGAGGGCCGGCAGTCCAGGAGCAGCGGCCGCCGTCCGGCCCCACGCGCAGCAGCCGCCGGAGACGGCGAGCCTCCACTGAGGTCACCATCACATATACACTTGCCCTGCTGCTGCGGTTGTCCTCGTGGTAGGCGCCCACGTGGGATATGCTCGTGATGCCTTGGCGGGGCTTGCTGGCCTTGCTTGTGTGCTTCCCAGAGAGACAGGAGATTGGGAACGCGCGCTCGCGGCCTGCTTCGATCGCTTTTCTGAGCGTGCGCGTGACAGTCTCCTGTCTCCTGGGAAGCAGACCAGGCAACAATAGTAACGCGCCTGCGCGATGGCATATGGCTTCGCCATATGCATCGCAGGCGCGAGACCTAAAAAGGAATGGTAATTGGAGTAATGAATATTATGGGTGAGTACTCTGTCAATTAATGTACCCCTTTTCATCTTTTACCGCCAAATGACCATTGTGCAGCACTTATGTTGCACCAAGTTGCAATGAAAAACATGCTGACTGTCTAGCCAGGTCCGCAGAGAGACTGTGCTACAAAGATATATAAACGGAAGCTGGTGTAAAGTAGTTGAGTATTTTAACGCAGATCTTCCCACACACTATCAGCAACTACCTCAAACTTTCAATGTGACTTAACTTCAACCATGTTCCGTCAGGACTGTGTAAAGCTTCTTCTACCCTGATGAGCTTTACCTTAAAGCACTCAAAATGTAGATAAAATGGCGGTCATACTAATTTCCTGTGTCTTCCGAACAGCAAACTGTGATCTCCAACCTCAACAGCACAGATTTTCATGGCAGTGGCTATACCAGGTATGGTGTTTTTTTGTTCTTTTTTAAACTTATGCTAGCCTTCCTTATCTTTATTGTGCTTGACAGTACTGAAGTGTGCACACATTGTTTTTGATTATTGGTTATCCTAACCTACATTATGCTTACCCTTAGGTGTGTTTGTTTCACAGTGACAATATCTGTGTGTATGAGTGTTTAAGTGAAGGCATCCTTTTTGATGCACGCACATTATTTGTAAGAGTTTGTCTGCGAGTGGAGCTGCATTGACCGTCTCCGTTTTATTCATTTGATAAAGTGTATTGACCGTCTCTGTTTTATCCATTTGATATATTGGGCAAGGATCCTCGCTCTACCAAACAAGGCTTATTCCATTCATTCTATAGACATTTTTGGAAAGTCATACATTGATTAACAAAGGGCATTACAATGTGATAATAATATCAGAGTATTCACTTTACAAATGTGAATTAATCATTTCTATATGCAGGTACACAGTTTTTTTTCATGTGCAGCCCACATGCATGTATAACACTTTGGATGAAGATGTTAGTGTTTTTGGGGTTGAAGGAACTGAATTTTGCAAGTTAAAAAGAACTCCTCTGAGGCATCAAGATGTTTTTTTGTTTTTTTTAAACTTTATTTTTCCAGTATGTAGCACATACAAATGTTGCAAAGTTTCCAGTATGTAGCACATACAAATGTTGCAAATAAGTCACCACGTCCATCTTATCATAAACATTCACTTTGCAAGTTCTACATGTCTATCTTGATAGTACAATTACAGGTGTAGTTGGCACGTCTACTACAATTACACATCATGACAGTAAATATCTTACCCAAATGGCCCTATCACTAGTCCACTCCCCGTGCATGTCTCAGATGTGTGTGATTCCCATCTTCTCATTTACCTTCAGTGTAGGCATACAGTAACACAACACCACCTATTGTTGCCCTCGACATATGCGTTAATAATTATGATATAATCACCCCACTCCCTCAGGCACAATACCTTTTTTCTGATTGAGAATTTGAGGCCTGCTTAGTTGCTTCCAAATATCTCCGAAATGGGCCCCATATAAATTTGGGGTGGGACGTAGAGGGTGTGATGCTAGCATAGTTCTCCGCATTAACCTTGCAATAGGCTAAACTGCGCAGCCAGTCCTGAACTTTGGGTCCTGTTTTCCTGCCCCAGTGTATAGCAATCTCCCTTTTTGCCAGCAGGAGTCCCAGCGGTGCAAAGCGTCTAACCCTCTTTTGGAAGTTCACTGTGTACCCCAGCAGTGCAATCTCTGGAATGGGATAAAGAGGCAAGCCGATCATCTTCCCAAGTGTATAGTGAATGTCCACCTAATAACTCTGTAATCGAGGGCAGGTCCATGACATGTGCATGAAGGCGGCGTCGGGTTCCGCACATTTTAAACATGTAAGTGGCCTGGAGGCGTCTATCATGTTTGCTTTGACAGGTGTAAAATAGGCATGGCGAAGAAATTTAAAATGAAGCAGCTTGTGCCTGCTGTTAAGAAAGATTTCTTTGGTGGCCGCGCAGCATTTGGACCATTGTTCGTCTGTTATTGGACTGCCCAAATCTGCCTCCCAGGCGTGTCAGAGCTTGTCGTCACACACCGGTCTCATATCAGAACTAGCTTTGTACAATTTAGAAATGAGACGCGCTCCATCAGGGTTATCTATTTCTAGTGTGAGTGGGGGGAAACTAGTCTGGTTCAATTGGAAACGTGGGGAGTGTCGCCCGTAAGGCCGACCTCATTTGGGTCATAACAAATCGATTCATAAACCTGCTGTCAGTGTTCCGTGTATTGTCGTCCCATGAGAATATATGTCCCTCCGGATATAAATCCCCTATTTTGACTACGTCTAAGGTAGCCAGTGTGCGCTGCACCAAGCCTTCCTCAGTAATTGGGAACCACCTAGCGTTTGGTAAAGGAAGGGGAGATGAGTATAGGGTCGTAGCGCCGGTAAGCTTCCTCAATTTCCCCCATGCCCAGCTGGTGATGGACACCGTTTGTATATCGTGTAGGTCGCGGGGGAAGCCCCTAGGAAGAACTGTGGACAGCCAGTCGGGAAGAATGAGATCCGCCTCTGGTCGCAGAAACGGTATTCTTGCTTCTGAGTGAAACCATGCGTGCGAATAGTGACATTGTGCCACTAGATAATATAATTGTAAGTCTGGCACGTTAAACCCTCCCCGTACATATGGTAATGTGAGGATCGACCAGCGGACACGTGGCTGCTTTTCCCCCAGACCAGTCGTGTGAGGTGCGATCGTAATGTCTGGAAAAAAAAAACATTGGTAAGAGGTATGGGAACGTTATTGAAGAGATATAGAAATTTGGGAAGAACGACCATATTTAGAATTGTTACTGGACCCGCTAGTGATAATGGTAACCTCAGCCAACGATCCACCTGCGTCTCTAAAGTGTATACTGCCTGCTCATAGTTTAAGCGTATAATTTGCATGGTGTCCAAATGGATGTGTATCCCGAGATATTTTACCGAATCGGAACACCATTCAAGAGGATACTCGCAGTCCCATGGAGTAGTGCTAGTGGTTAATGGAACAATAATAGACTTGTGCCAGTTTACGCCCAGCCCGGAGAATCTGCTGAATCGGAGGATTTCCCTAATGAGGGGCGCGAAGTTGGTTTGGGGTTCCCGGACATATAAGATGGTATCGTCTGCATAGAGGGTAACAAGGAGATGGCTGGTATTAAACTGTAATCCCCTGTGCATGTGACGTTCTTGGAAATGCCTAATCAACTGATCCATTGCTAGTATGAACAGAAGTGGTGACAAGGGACAACCCTTCCTAGTCTCACGGGAAAGCACAAAGGGTCTGGAAAGCGTGACATTCAAACGCAGCCTTGCCGTTGGATTGCCATAGAGTAGTGCCGCAGTGGCAATGAATCCCAACGGCATGCCCATAGGTTTCATCACTGTAAGAGTAAATGGCCATTCCAAAGAATCAAAGGCTTTCTCCTCATCTAATAATATCGCGGCCGCAGAGGTTTCCGGATTAATTCTGTGAAGGACTGCGAACAGCGTCCGAAGATTCAAGGAGGTGGACTGGTGAGGCACAAAGCCAGATTGCACCAGGGAGATAATATACTCTATTAATTGAGACAACTGATTCACGAGGAAAATATTTTGTAATCTAAATTTAATAGGGAAAGTGGACGATATGACCCGCAGAGCATACGGTCTTTGCCCAGTTTGGGGAGGAGAATGATGACTGCCTTGCGTAGTGTAGGAGGGAGTACCTGTTTCTCCAATGCTTCCGCATATACCTCAATTAGCTGCGGGTCAAGAAGGTCCTTATATTATTTGTAAAAATTCCCGTGAAGCCATCTAACCCTGGGGCTGTGGAGTCTCGGTTTGTGCCGATGCGAGTGATACGTCAGCCACTGAGATGGGCTCCGCCAAGAAGTCCTGCATATACCTTTCCAGATCGACCAGTGCTATCTCGGAGAGAGTCGTGTTGGGCTGTGCTATCAGAACCCACCCTTGAAGTATACAGCGTGGTGTAATAATCTAGAAACTCGTTGCGAATATCGGAGGTAATATTGAGTGTGTACCCAGTGGAGGTGTGAAGTTCAGCGATGTACGATTTGCTGTATTGTGGCCTCAACATGTGTGCTAACACTCTCCCTGTGTCTCTCCCCTTCCCCATAATGCCTGGCTGTGTGGTATTTCCCCAGGTACAATATCTCCCAGTCTGCGGTGTCTCTGTATTCAGACAGAAGGGCTAATCGCTTTGCCTGACCAACAGGGTCCCCATGGGATTGGTATCCAGTGTAGTGATGTCGCGTTCAATATGTGTCATTGTGTTGCGAAGGTCTCTGAGCACCCCCACATGTTTAGAGATACAAACACCCCTAATTGCCTTGAAACCCTCCCATAGCGTCGCCCAGGAGCTCACGGAACCTGTATTGATCTCGAAATAAGCTTTGATGGCTTCTCGTACTTCAGCTTTGAATAGTTTGTCATGTAGGGCTCGGCGAAGGAAGCGCCATTGTCATTCATATCCCTCAGGTTGTGGGAGTTTCAAGTGTAACCCTATCGGAGAGTGGTCAGAGTATGTCATAGGGTGCGTCGTTAGCGGGGCAAATCAGTCTGTGAATTCAGGGGAGAGCAGCCAATAGTCTATCTTGGTCCAGGTGTTATGTTGGCCAGAGTAGTGTGTGTATTCAGTCTGGGTGGGGTTGCGTTTCCGCCATATATCTGTAAGTGTGTGCTGCTCGCAGAGTTCCCTCAGTGCTCCTCGTGCCTGCGGTTTAGTGTCAGGCGCCTGTGAAGTGCTGTCGATTCCAGGGTCAAGTAGAAAGTTAAGGTCCCCCCCAATAATAACTTGTGGGGCTCTAGTTATGACATTTGGGCACTCAACGTGTGGAAGAACTCAGGGGAGTCAGTGTTCGGGGCATAAATGTTGACCAGAGCGACCCTGTGGCCACTTAGGGAGCCAGTGACAATGATGTATCTGCCCTCCGGGTCGTGAACCACGTCACTGAGATTAAAGGGGACCCTTTTGTGTATTAAAATGGCGTTATCCCCTAGCATAACTGCTGTAGTTGGCTAAAAATCTGTGTGCGCCCCAGCGGGCACCGAATTGGGCTGCATCTGTAGGGGGAAAAATGGGTTTCCTGCAAATAGGCTACCTTGTGTCGAAGAAGGTAGTGAATCACCTGTCGTCATTTACGATTGTCATTAAGACCCCTGACAAACCACGAGATCAAGGAGAGGGCCGAAGGGCCGTCAACATTGCCCAGTCGTGCCATCAGAAAAGGGTGTACAATCTAACTTGACAGACCTGCGATGAATGTCTAACATTGCTAGTGATAGTGGGCGAAGGTGAAAACTAAAATGATTGAATCGTACAATCCAAACAACCCCCTCTTTTCCCCCCACCCATCCACCTTTAAACCCAAAGGCGGCAAACCCTCTGCAAATAAGCGAAAAGTAAGTACAAATCTACTTTAAGCATGACTGATATGGCAAAAGCATAGTACCCCAGTGTGAAGAAGAACAAACTAAACGGATACACCATGGTGGGGTGACAAGGCCGGGTTGGCGTACCAACCAAATGACATGATCATGCAAAATGAGTAACATATTCCCAATTGAATACACTAGAATGATTGAAACCAAGCAAATGTGTCACCCAGTGCCTGAGTTGGAAAAGAGTTCTGTGCTAGCATCCGAGCCGCTATGTGGCGGGTAAGGAAGGCTTACTCCCGCGGATGACTGGTTGTTTCATTGTTTGTATGTCCGACAAAATTCTTGAGCTTCAGGTGGAGTATTGAATATGCGGGTCCTGCCACCTACATCCATTCTCAGTCTTGCTGGGTATAGCGTGCCATATTTGAGGCCCAGGTTTTGCTGTGCGGCCTTCACCCCATTGAATTTACGACTGGCTTCCTGAACCATCAATGTGAAGTCTGGATAGAAGCACAATTTTTACCCCTGCCAGTCTAAATCTCCACGTTCTCTCGCCAGCCTCAGCATTGTGACACGGTCTCTGAAGTTCATGAGGTGTGCTGTTATGGGCCTGGGAGGAAGACCAGGATTAGGTCTGGGGCCCAGTGACCTATGGGCCCTCTCCACTACGAATCCAGCAGTGAATGACTCCTTGCCGAAGAGGTCGGTAAGTAGATTTTCCACAAAAATGGCCATGTGTCCGGTGGCTGTCGTCTCGGGAACTCCCAGAATGTGAACGTTGCGGCGACTGCAGGCCTCCAAATCTTCGTTTTTAATGGCGACTTCCTTGAGAATGCGTTCCACTTGCTCCAGGCTTTTGAGGGACTGTGCAGTCCCATCTTCGATGTCAGAGATGCGAGCTTCCGCCACATCTAGCCGTCGATCGTGAACCTGGATTTTAGCCCCCAGCTCTGCAATGTTCTTGTCTAGTAAGTCAAAGCGAGAGTCTAGGGCCTTGAATCCTGCCCTCATTTCTTGCTACATGGCAATGGAGGCCGCCTCAGTGGACGTGGCGTGTTCCGGGACTTGTGTGTTGTTGGCCATTTCAGAAGATTCCAGTGGCGTTTTATCAGCCACTTTCTCGAAGGGGAGGGTTCACTGTTTGGGGTTTTTGCGGCCCATGCCGCCCTAGGGGCTCCAGGGACCGATATAGAGCAAGGTCTGAGCGTAAGGTGATGATCTGGAGATGGAAGCTAGTCGCAGAGGGCAATGCGTGTTGCTGGGCTATAGGACTTCATCTGAGCCGTTTATTCATTTATAGATCTGCTTGCGTGAGGGCAAATGGCGATCGGGGGGGCTTCTCCAGTTCTTCTAATGATGTGACCCAAGATATGGCGCAGCGATCAGGCCTGGGGGTTCATCAATTCTCCACACCAATATTGATTACTGGAGTTCCAAAGTGTTTATTTTGGCTCTCAATGGGGACCGCAGCAATCTGGCTCCGGCGCGGTGCGTGCGTGTTGGGCTCCACAGATATCATCACTCAGGCTGGGACTTCAGTGTGTACTATTCTGGCATGTGGCTGCGTGTCTCAAAAGAGGTCATGCCCGGTTTTAGAGCTGCTAGGGCCGCGCTCTGTCACAGGCGCGAGCGGCATCAGGGCCAAGTACCAGTAGGTCGCGTGGACGCCCCTCCCCCCCCTCCTGCCAGGACACTGCTCTGCCGGTCTCACCCCCAACAACGGTGGCAAGCGGGCTCTATATCCGCGCACGATGCATGCTCTTAGGGGGTGGGGTCGAGAGGCCGGGAGCACGGTCAGGCGAGTCTGGGATGAAACCAGGTGAGGAGAGGGGGAGCAGAGTCTTCGCTGAAGTGCGGTCACCAGGGACTCACCGCACCAGAGCCGGGCCGCCTCCTCCGCGTCTGCGAGGCATTAGGACCTCCTGTGCCACCACCCAGTGAAGTTGTCAGGCCGTTCAGCCGCAGGCTCCTCCCCAGTCTCACTCTGCGGGCCGTATCTTCACAATCCGGCCTATTTTCAAACCAGAATTCGACTCCGCTGGCTCGGTGCGCTTTCCGCAGGTCAGCACTGCTGTCTTGGTGCAATTTGCATTACGCTTCTTCGGGGAAAATGTCGATAAACCGGTACTTCGGAGCTTCTCTACCAAACGGCCATTTTAGCCGCCGGCTTGGCCACGTCCCCCGAGGCAAGAAGATGTTTCATACTTCTTTCACTGTTCTGTGTTTTTAAAAAAAAATAACTGCCTGATTTTCGTTGATTCAGTTATTTCTTTTGCCAACTTAGATTGGCCTTGCTTGGAGATCTTTTTCTTCTCAACTCTTACTTTTGTCTGAGTAATCCCTAGTGCAGTACTCTTATGTATATATATCCAAAAATGCAACTACATCTTTATAACGGCGCAAGGAAAGTGGTCATTAGAACTACACAAGGGAAAAACTACTCCACTTGCTCATGATCTCTGGTGGCTGGTAATCTTTGAAAGTGGTGAGGCATAATACCTGGCAGGAGTTCACCTCATTTTATTCAACTTTGTTTTACTCATAATCACTCTTTCTCCCATTTACTCTTTCCCTCGCTCACTCCAACTGACATTCTCTCACTTACTCATTCTCACTCCCCCTCCATGTTACTCATCCACCAACGTTTTAATTCTCACTTGCAAACACTTACACACACTCGCTCAAACTCGCCCTTTCACAATTTGGGCCCTGATGCAACTGCACCCATTTTACCATTGACAGTTGCACCCCTGACTCACTTCCAATACCTCTAAAATCTCCAATCACCCAGTCCTTCTAACACATTCACACTCCTTACCTCAATCCCTCGTAGTCGCTTTCTTTTATTCATACACACTATTAAATTCAGATTCGCACATCCTTTCACTTTCATTGGCATATTCAAACACATACACACACTTTCACTCAGTCCTATTCACTTTCAATCACTCTCAAACATCCTCGCAAACACATAGATTTATGAACATAGACTTCTTTTTTTGTACCCTTTGCTGGCAACTCGGAAGCTCCATGGGAGCATTGAGCAGGAATCTGGTGCTGGAAATTGGAACCAGCAAGCCATGAATCCCAATGAGGAGCCAGACCTAGCAGCAAGGGCAGTTTCCAAAAGGGAAAGATCCACCTTAGTACCGCTCCCATCTTCTTGAATGGACTGGAAGCATATCCTTATAAGAAGCTGGGACAGACCTGGGGATCCTACCACTGCTGCTCTGTGTGGCATCTTTTTGGCCTTGGGGATGAGACTGACGCAATCAGCCAATCGTCTCTTAACACTACAGTGTGCTCTCTAAATTAGAGTTATATGGCCTTTTCAAGCAGGCCCTCTGGAGCACTATCGGAGCCAGCATCTCCCATAACCTTTAAAGATAACCTTCTGATACCCTGTGCCAGTTGAAGTGGTCTGCTGTTTGTTAAATATATCCTTACAATAAGGATCCTGCCCATTTGACCTGCTACATCAAATCACTTTTCAGACTGAAGTTTCAGCTTATTCTACCCAACAAACTAGAGGCCCATACCCAGTAGCAATTTCTCAGGTACTTTAGTTGAACAATTTGTCTTTCACCAACTCTCCAGCTTTTGTGAGGAAAGCAATCTGTTGTAGGATCTGCAATGTGGTTTCAGGCCAGGCAGATCCCTAGAATCAGCTATTGTAGCCATACAGGAAGACCATAATATTACAGTTGACAAGAATTGGATGGCAGCATTAGTACTTATCAGCAGCATTTGACATTGTCCACCAACACCTGCTACTACTGAGACAGTGCTATAAAGTGGATACTCCACTACCTCCAAGACAGACAAACGCTGGTATTCCTGCTACTTTATACAACAGCATCTCACATCCTGCACTGTGGCATTCCATTTGGGCTTTAACATCTTTCCTCCTGTGTTTGAAATCCACCCAACTTCTTTATTGGATCTGATTAAATCCTTCAACCTGACATGCTACAGCAATGCAGATGGCACACAAATCATCCTGAAAATGGGCAAATCAGAGGACCTCAACACATCGACTTGATAATTGCCTCCATGCCATAGATGCATGGATGAATTCCAACCTAAAACTCATCACTGCAAAAAGAGATAGTGACCTGTAGACCATGACAGAAAATGCCAACCTATGACCGTATGGCCAAAAGAACATGATGGCATGTCAACAGCTTTAATAAAAGTGAGAAACATTGGGTTAACCATGGACTCAGACCTATCTGAAAACCTACATGTCAACAAGATCACTTGGAGCACCTGCCACACCATAAAAACACTTAATTAGTAGCTTACTGCACCTTGTATAAGAACAAATGCAACAAGCTATTCTCACCTTAGTGGTGTCAAAGTTTGACTGCGCCTACAGGGCCTGTGCACCCTCATACGGGACTTAAAATAAATCCAGAACACTGCAGCAAGATCCCTACCACCCCCAAAACCCCCACTTAACTCCATGATTCATTCCTCTCTTGCAAGCCCTTCACTGGATACCGATCGCCAGGTGATTAGTGTTCTAGGAACTCTAGATTGTTCAGTGCCTTGCAAGGAAAAATACCATTCTATTTACATTTGAAGTTTAAACAGTACATCCAAAACAGGATGGTATATTCGAGATTAGCAGCATGAATCATCCTGCCCATGTATGAAAAGAAAACCGTAGAAGTTCTGTATTCTCGTTCCATGTGATGTAACTTTGGACTTCCTTCCCCAGCGAAATTCAAAATATAAAATTCAGATGAGTGGTAATAAGCTGTCTCTTTCCGAGATAACCCAGACTACTACTCCAGGCAACAGTCATAACAATAGACTTCCAGCACTATATAGATCGCCCATGGTTATTAGCACTTCTCTGCCAGCTTCTAACAATGTACCAACATTACCTGCCCTCCCTCCTTACGAGTAACTAAAACAACTGTGTAATCAGCTGTGCCAATATTTCTAACAGGCAAGCCAGTAATGTCTGTAGGTATTGCATACTTTGATGGCTACTGAAGAACTTTAATGCACTCCACCTATGCAGATCCCAACTAACTACATATATTGACCATTACTTGACGCCTTATAGTTGAGAACCTATAACAAAAATCATAAAAGGGATGACTGTAACCCAGTCCATCCTGGCAGATCTGTCTCTCCCACCCTCCTATCCCTCTGCCTCCCCAGATCTGTAAGTTCTCAGAGTAGGGGACTTCCAGCTGCCAGTACCATGTCGATTTACACCCATAATATAAAGAAATCATAATTGAGTAATGAAAAGTGCAAAGTTAATTACATATGTCAGCACACTACAACTCCTATCACCCGTCCCAATACAAGATAAGAGCTTCTCTCTGGTCACTCATGCACATGAAACACTTCGAAATAGGTTCAGTGCAAACACAACTCACTTCTAACCGCACAGCTGCATGGCATAGCATATTACTTGAGTTCATAAGTGCTTCAGGGGTAGTAAGCTCTGTATAAATCATACACTATAGTACAATTATGTTTCTGTTACTACGGCTGAAAAGCATTCTCTGAGCGGCACCTCACAAAACAATACTGACACCGTGCTGGAACTTGTTGGCGTTCTGCCCCATCTCTTCTTACCCACCTAGCTCTGTCAAATTAACACTCACCCTTCCCCAGCACTTAACCTGTCTCACTCATGTGTTAGTCTCTCTATCTCTCTGTTTTGGCCCATTACCCCAACAACTTATGAACCTACTGATACTCGAGCCCCTTGGTACAAGCTGGGGAGCTCGCGTATCAGTAGGTTCCAGCAGGGCAGGACCTTTGACGAAAGTGTGACCTCCTGCGCTCCCTTGGGAATCTTTTGCCCTAAGTTTTACAAATGGGGTTGCCCTAAGTTGTTGGTGTAATTCCTCATCCAGACCAGTGGCAAGTATTAGGCTTGTTCCATTTTCAACTCTTAGAAGTGTTTGAGACAAATAGTTTACATGCACTAACGTCTTTGGGGCAAGTAACTTCATTACGTCCCACCATGACGAAAGCCCAAGACCTATTTAGATCTGATAGGAATGGCTGAAACATGTTGGTGCTGAATTTAGGGTCATATGACCATCTCATCCTAACACCCGTTTGTATATATTTTAACCTTCACTCCCACTCAATTATTAAAGATTTCTTTAGGAGTGGGTGAGGAATTTATCTTTAATGGTACGCCCCCATACACAATATCTTTAAGTGCTCCCTAAAACACGGTTGAGCCCACCCCGACCTTTAGGAGTTGGGGTGAGCCCTATGATGAAGCATGTGACTATTAGAGTGAGTAAGAGCTATTAAAAGAAAAGTTTTTTTTTCCCTTCCCACTCGTAACAACGGGTTGGCTATACTTATAATCCTCTCGAGAATTTTGTTCTTGAGAGTATTACCATCACAAACGTAGGAACCCCCCACCCACTGTTGGTCACCTATTTGTTGCTATCCACTAGCTCTAGAGGAAGTAACAACTAAATCACAGAAAGGACATTCTTTTGGTGAAAAGTGTTAGAAGTTAGTAGCCAATCGACCACTTACCATTAGGGTGACTACACTCTTTTTATTTCCACTCGCTTTGGGAGAAGGGGCATACCCCTAATCCTGTTGGTTAGAATACTCCAACCCAATATGGAGGATTTTCAAAGGAAGGGGGATTACTTTAGCTCATGACACCTTAGGGTTGGTACTGGTTGAGAGGGGACACACCTCTCTTGTTTACTAATTTACCTGCTGACCTTGCTGCCAAAAGTAGGGCTTGGTCGAGATTCCCTCTGAGTGCATTTATTAATAAATCCATCCATCAGTGTGGACTCATTATTCGTAGATGTTTGGTACCAAACATCTTGGAATTCAGTGAAGCCATCATGGAGCTGTAGAACTCGTAGGGCCAAGCTCCCAGCCCATGTACTCCGTATGGATTCACCTTGCATTTATAATGTCTAAGAATAGACTTGGACACTATAGAGGAATATCTATTTGTTCATCCAGTTATGCCCTCACAAGTGGCATAGTGCACCCTGCCTTAGGGCTGTAAGGCTTTCTGTAGGCTTGACTAACCTATGCCTCTGGCAGTGCTGGTAGGCTTGGCACACAGGGATGTGTGTCAGGCTGACTCTTCACTTTTATCTTCACCAAAACACGCAGGATGCAGTGGCAGTGTGCATGTGTTTGGTGAAGGGTCTCTTAGGGTGGCACAATACATGCTGCAGCCCTTAGAGACCCTCCCTGGTCACAAGGCCCTTGGTACCACTGGTACCTTTTACAACACACTTATAGGTGTGTCAGAGGTGTGCCAATTGTGGAAACAAAGGTACAGTTTTGTAAAAAAAAAACACAGACGCTGGAAACCTGATTAGCAGGAACCCACTGCACATTCAGTCAAAGATGCATCAGAGCCAGGCAAAAAGTGGAAGTAATGACAATGCCAAAAAGAGTACTTTCCTACAAGGATGAGTTGTTTGAAGCTTACTCCGCTGTTTACCAGATTGGGTACATTCTGTGAAGGAGGGAACCTTACATTGCTGATGCCCATGATATACTTCTTGTGTGAGCGAGGTAACCTTGTATTGCTGATGCCCATGATTTACCTGTTGTGTGAGCGAGGGAACCGTGTATTGCTGATGCCCATGGGATATCTGTTGTGTGTGCGAGGAAACCTTGCATTGCTGATGCCCCTGATATGCCTGTTTTGTGAGCGGGGGATTGCTGCTGCCCATGAATTACCTGTTGTGTAAGCGAGGGAATCTTGTATTGCTGATGCCCATGGGATACCTGTTGTCCAAGGGAACAAACTTGTGCTGTTGCTTTCAAGCAGCACATCTTCTTTGAAGGAGGGATATTTGTATTACTACTACTGCACTGCGTCAGTTTTGTAGGAGATGAAAGCTCAAGCTGACGACGCAGGGTTTGGGGATTGTGATCTAAGGGAAGTTGACCGCATCAGCCTGCATTATGCTTTCTTTGCTGTATTTCATCCTTTGTACCCGGTGTAAAGGATCAGCGGAGAAACTAAAGCCTGGGTGCCATTTACAAGGTCCCATTTGAGAATCACATACTGTTGCTGCCACTGTCTTGAGGTGCAGGATTCCAGTGAAAGGCACTGCAATGGGTGCAGGTTCTCTCTCCCAGTTCCTTTGGCTACATAAATGCGTCTATAGTAGGAAAGATCTGATCTCCATGCGTCATCTCTTGGAAGTCACCTTCATGCCCTGGAAAAAATGATGGTCTCATACACTGCATTCGGATTTTAAAATTCCCCATGCTCAAATAAGCTAAAATTATGGATGTCTAAATGTAGTTTTGCTGCATTTCTGTATGTGACTCACAAAGGCATGAACGCCGTATTTGTCGCTGCTCAGAAGGATGATTTTGATTTTCCTTTTGACTTGCATTGGAATGAGGATTTTTATAGGAGATGGAAAGAGGTTACATTTACCATTACAACACACAGTTGAAACATAGTATTGTTTTCTTCTTCTTGTAGATGGAGATATGTCTGCATGCAAACGCCCTGCTATCTATCTATCTATCTATCTATCTATCTATCTATCTATCTATCTATCTATCTATCTATCTCTATCTCTATCTCTATCTCTATCTCTATCTCTATCTCTATCTCTATCTCTATCTCTATCTCTATCTCTATCTCTATCTCTATCTCTATCTCTATCTCTATCTCTATCTCTATCTCTATCTCTATCTCTATCTCTATCTCTATCTCTATCTCTATCTCTATCTCTATCTCTATCTCTATCTCTATCTCTATCTCTATCTCTATCTCTATCTCTATCTCTATCTCTATCTCTATCTCTATCTCTATCTCTATCTCTATCTCTATCTCTATCTCTCTATCTCTCTATCTCTCTATCTCTCTATCTCTCTATCTCTCTATCTCTCTATCTCTCTATCTCTCTATCTCTCTATCTCTCTATCTCTCTATCTCTCTATCTCTCTATCTCTCTATCTCTCTATCTCTCTATCTCTCTATCTCTCTATCTCTCTATCTCTCTATCTCTCTATCTCTCTATCTCTCTATCTCTCTATCTCTATCTCTATCTCTATCTCTATCTCTATCTCTATCTCTATCTCTATCTCTATCTCTATCTCTATCTCTATCTCTATCTCTATCTCTATCTCTATCTCTATCTCTATCTCTATCTCTATCTCTATCTCTATCTCTATCTCTATCTCTATCTCTATCTCTATCTCTATCTCTATCTCTATCTCTATCTCTATCTCTATCTCTATCTCTATCTCTATCTCTATCTCTATCTCTATCTCTATCTCTATCTCTATCTCTATCTCTATCTCTATCTCTATCTCTATCTCTATCTCTATCTCTATCTCTATCTCTATCTCTATCTCTATCTCTATCTCTATCTCTATCTCTATCTCTATCTCTATCTCTATCTCTATCTCTATCTCTATCTCTATCTCTATCTCTATCTCTATCTCATCTAATCTATCTATCGCCCCGTCCTTCGTAGCAAACTGGTTTACTGTAGATTATGTACATCCTGCGTTTTGCGTTTCTGCGCGTGGGCTGTGCAGTTCCGTTTCAGCTAGCAGCTGATTTTACCTCATTCGTCTTCATGTGGCGGAAAAATAAATTTCAGATTTTATTTCAAGCAGTGCAATCAGGGGCGATAGATGGCGGCACGATTTTATTTTTAAATAAACTTGCACCCAAGAGGATGGATGCAGTCTCCAACTGGTAAAAAAAACCCACGGATATTGCCTCCAGGCACCCTAGATGTTGGGTTTAAAGGGTGTTTGGCCCATGTGGGCGTTCACCATGTCGTACATTGCGAGACCTAAATAGTAAGAGCCGTACTCGGTTCCAACAGTTCATTTGTAATGAAATCTCCATTTTAATGTTAGGCAATTACAATGTCTAAGACTTGCAGATCGAACTGGTTCAGGCAGCCCAAGGGTGGGGTTAATTAGTTTAGGTCAAGGGCAGTACACTCAGACTCTTCGGTGTGATCAGCGTGACGCTGCAGTAATTAAGCCCCTTTATCTTCCCCCCCCTTCCTTTTGTTTTATGCGCGGATCATTAACGTTTCGTGTCACCTGCGAATGGAGTTTAGCAATTGTTTTGTAAAGGTGAGAAAGAGGTACACAGTGAGGGGGTTGAGTGGAAGCGGCGAAAGACCCCCTAGGATGCCCCCCCCCATTGTATACCTGAGAATCTATCCCGGTATGTACCTAGGAGGCTAGCCCAGTGTGCACGGAAGAAGCCAGCACAGTGTGCCCATTGCGCTCTTCTGGGCATCTTATCCATTGCAAGAGCAACTCCGGGGGCGGGGCGGGTAGCACGTCACAATGTGAAGGAAGCGGCGGGGGAGGGGGCGGCATGGATAGCTGAGTAATGAAGATGGAAGGCCGGAACCCATAATAATATAATATCCACATTTGTAAAGCGCACAATCACCCGTTAGGGTCTCTAGGCGCTGGTGGCCGTCGGGAAGATTAAGCAAGCTATTGCACACATGGTGCTGGGTTAATCTGCCGCCGGAGCCGGGGATCGAACCGTGTTCCCCAGATTCCGGAGTCAGTCGCCCTGGCCGCGGCGCCACACCTCTTCCCATGACCTAAACCAAGAAGTTCCTACGAAAATAGAAACTTCCAAAGCCTACTAGCAACCCCTCCTCTCCCCGAGACTTCTAAGCTTTTCCTGTTAACTCCGTAGAAAAGATAATCACACGACGGTGGCATACAGTGTCTGCTCCTTGTTTTATCGGATATTTCTGAAGGTCAAAGCTCGGAATGTTCCAGAATTGCATACCGACACAGTGGCGGACGTTTACCAGATGACGGAGTGATACTGCATCCTGACAGGAGGAGACATAGTTCACAATAGGCCAGTCTGCCTCTGCCCACCCGCCATGGACATATTTTTTGTAGCAGTTTATATAGTGCGAACAGGCGTCAATGAGGATGAAAGGGCTTTACCCTCCCCTACCTCTCCCCACCACGTCGTATGCCTCAGCCCGGCCTGTTGCCGCTTCCAGGGCACACACCCCATTCATCCATTCATTAGCTCTGTGGGCTCGGCTGGGCAGACACCTGAACCCAGCCTCGTCTACATAGCTGCCAAGGTTTGAAATTGCTATGTGTGACATATTCACAAATTCAGTGTAATTATGAGTGACATTTCAACAACTATGAGTGACACTCGCGAGCAAAATCAAGCAAGGAAGAGGAGTTTAACTAGTCATCTGAATAAGTGCTACAAATAACCAAGTTTTAACCGTATACAATCCCATGGAGAAGCGCATTACCATACAATAATGTCAAGGTACAACCTGTCTGTGCATTAGCTTGCACTGCGCACAACATAGAAAAATAAAAAAGTATCCTAGTGGTTAGAGATTGTGTCTCTGCCTCGTGTCTGCACTCAGCAATGCAAGTGTGCTGTGTATACAGGCTGTGTGTGTGTGTCATCAAAAACAACAGAGCCAGTAGGTCGGAGAATGCTGAGACAGAAGAAACGACACTGATGGGAGGGCACAGATGGATAGACTATGGTGCCTAACAAGAAAGGGACCTGTCAACAGATGCTGATTAAGTCCTATCAGCCCACCTACTGGCGGAGCCTCATCATGTAGGACTTCCCAACCTCGGACAGTGTGCAATCGCCCTGTGTATATTAGCAATGCAACACTGAACCAGGGTACGGTAATCGCAGTTGTTCGTACAACAGGTAGGGCTGATATGTGCAGTGCAAAAAAATAAATCAAGTAAAGTGTACTAAAATGACTATCAAGGCAAACAAAGACCTTTAATAGTGTTCGCCTGGACGTCAGATTAAAAGATAGTGAGGGGACAGTGTGAAAGAATCACTGTCGTACTTGCTTGGAACAAATCAAACACGATCTGTATAGGGCCAACATGTTTCTGCCTTTATGTAAAAAATCACTGGCATTCGTCAGGGCCAAGCTCATATATGCTACTGCATTACTACTATCATATGTGATGAAATAACGAAAAAACAATTTTATCAACAGATAGAATAAGTGTGGTCAATTAAGACCATCCTACCGCATCTTCTTTATATTGCAAAATTTTTAATGCAACAGATCTTCCCTGTGTAAAAAAGAGAAAAAGAAACAAAACAAGGAAGAAAACACCATGTAGATATTATTCATACAAAATCCTCAATATTCACATGTTATACAAGTAATACATGAGGTGTATGACTGTACCCAACCAGCGCCAATTCCCCTCAACTCAGACTGGGCCATCCCCAATTTTGGATAGCCACATTCACAGTGCATAACGTCACCACCGGTCAATCAGTATTCCAAAAATTTTTTGATTAGCACTTACCCATCAATGTGTGGGAAGCAAGCCTCACCTCACCCGGCAACTGCTCGGACGTGTAAGGCCCCGCTCTAAACAGATAAACACAATCTCTTCAGTAGATAATTGCTTAAAGGATAAGACCTTAGTGTATAGTTCAACAAAACCCAAACTGTTTTCTACTCTGTCAAAACACCTATCCCCACCAGTGTCCCTGATGGCGGCATAAAACGACCAGGAGTCGTAACCTATTTACAAATTTATAAAGAACATGAATGGCTGCCCAAGGGTAATAATCTGGCACCCATTCTGTATCTCAAACCATGAATAAATGCCTAGCTGCTAGTCAACCCATACTCTCAACACTCAAAACAACTGGTCCAACCTTACCTGTCCGTCGGTACCTTGCGGCAGAATCACGAGCCGAAGGGGAGGCACCGGCGGACAGGCGGACCGTTTATTTATACTGTGGTAGAGTGAATGATTGTCTACAGCTGGTCCGTTCAGCCGTCGATCCACACATGCGCGCTGCATGAACACTGCATCGCACGCATGCGCACATGCCATTTAGTTGTATGACGCGCGACTCTATCTCGAAGTAGCCTGAGTGCGCATGGGCAAACACGGGCTCTACCCCGCGCATGCGCAGTGAATTTCTTGCTATACACTGATCTCCATTTAGTTGTATGACACGCGACTCTTTCTCAAAGTAGCCTGAGTGCGCATGGGCAAACACGGGCTCTACCCCGCGCATGCGCAGTGAATTTCCTGCTCAACACTGATCTCCGCGAGTGGCGCTAGCGCTGTACAAGGAGCCCCGCGGCTCAAATGTTGTTGAAGCTTGTCCCTAGTAGCGAAACCCATCTAAAAGTACCATTACTGACGACCAGTGCTTACATGAGTCTCCAGTCTGTTGTGAATACTACATTGGGCAGCACATATGCATCCCTGAGTGGCTATATGGTAGTACCCATAGGAGAGATCGATTTGCCCTCAAGTAATTCATTCCCACTATTCTTCTGTCAATGATGATTAGCTGCTCATCACCTCCTAAGCACTCAGGATGTCAAGCACTAGATACAAGAAGTGAAACAGTAGGTCATAGTGGACATTAATGTACAGTGCAGAAAACTACCTTGTCGCACTGTTGGTAATTAAGGAATCAATGTTGTGATGCTTATCTAAACGTGAGATCGAGTTAGAGGGATAGTATGCAGAAAAATAATGCAGAAAAATAAGCCACTATTCACTGTAGCGCCCAGTAGGCAGAATCATTATCCCCAATATGGGTACTGAAATTACCACGGATAGATCCACCATATCGTGACAACTAAAAGCACCTACAGGCAAATGTTAAGCACTCACATAGACAACCACGGAATATTGTCATTCAGCCCGTTAATGTCAGATTTCAATCTGAAAATCCATCGTTGTTCCTTGACAAAGAGGAAACGAGTGACATCGGTGATGTGTGACGGAATGTGTGGCTGTTCAAGCACAACCCAAAACAAGTCCTCTGCTTTGTGTGATGCTTCCAAAAAATGATTGGTTAGGCCTGTTGATTGCTTCCTGCATCGGATTGTGCTTTTATGCTCGCTGATGCGAGACTTGATCATTCTTGTTGTGTGACCCACATACTGTTTATTACAAGGACAGGTGATCAAATATATCAATTTGTCTGAATTACAATTTGTATGCTTAGTGAGCCTCCATGGTTTATTAGTGCCAATGTCTACTGTCAAGGTTTTCCGTGTCTGCGGGCAAGCAGCACAATTGCCACAAGGATAGTGGCCTTGTACTGGTACACCTCAATCCCGCAACAAGAAACACTAGATTGCATCAGGGTCCTCCTCGAGGCCAGACAAATGGACACAATAACTCCAGTTGCTTTCATCATGGAGTGTGCGAGGATCGCCATGATGGAAAACTTTTTCCAATACCAAAATGATTTGTACCTCCAGGTCTCAGGGACCTCAATGGGGAGTGTCTTCGCGCCTAGCCTGGCAAACTTGTACATGCACCAATTTGAAGTCGATCATGTATTGAACCACAGTAACCCCTTTATCCATCAGGTGGTACTGTGGAAAAGATATATTGACGACATCTTGGTGATTTGGAGAGGGACGTTCACGGAGGTGTCGTCCTTTCATGCTTGGTTAAATTCCAGGAACCGGTTCCTTAAGTTCACAATGGAGTCAAGCAAAGAAAAACTAGCGTACCTTGACCTCCAGATTTTTCCAGCTGAGGGAGGCCTACATAGTGAACTGTTTAAGAAACCAATGGCACGCAACTCGCTGTTGTCATTCCAGAGTTTCCACCCTCAATCGCTCCGGGAGAACCTGCCGGTGGGCCAATTTCTCAGGGTTAGACGGAATTGTTCGTCTAACAGTTTATACCAACATCATGCTGAGGAATTGGCATCTAATTTGAGAGAACGGCATTATCCTAAACATCTTATACGCAGAGCACGTAAGAGAGCATTCAACAATAATCGGGAGGCACTACTGCAACCTAAGGAGCCACAGGCCACGAGAGACCAGATGACGATGGTACAAACCTTCACTACATCCTCGAACCAAGTGAAGAAAACCATACTCAAGCACTGGAGCATTCTAAATACATCAACTGGATCTATACCTCGCCCGCTGTTTGCATTCAAGAGAGGACCATCCATTCGGGATAATCTGGTCCACACCAGACCACGCAATGAGACTAAATTAATAACCAACACTCTCTGGAACAGCAATCCAGTACAAGGCCACTATCCTTGTGGCAATTGTGCTGCTTGCCCGCAGACACGGAAAACCTTGACAGTAGACATTGGCACTAATAAACCATGGAGGCTCACTAAGCATACAAATTGTAATTCAGACAAATTGATATATTTGATCACCTGTCCTTGTAATAAACAGTATGTGGGTCACACAACAAGAATGATCAAGTCTCGCATCAGCGAGCATAAAAGCACAATCCGATGCAGGAAGCAATCAACAGGCCTAACCAATCATTTTTTGGAAGCATCACACAAAGCAGAGGACTTGTTTTGGGTTGTGCTTGAACAGCCACACATTCCGTCACACATCACCGATGTCACTCGTTTCCTCTTTGTCAAGGAACAACGATGGATTTTCAGATTGAAATCTGACATTAACGGGCTGAATGACAATATTCCGTGGTTGTCTATGTGAGTGCTTAACATTTGCCTGTAGGTGCTTTTAGTTGTCACGATATGGTGGATCTATCCGTGGTAATTTCAGTACCCATATTGGGGATAATGATTCTGCCTACTGGGCGCTACAGTGAATAGTGGCTTATTTTTCTGCATTATTTTTCTGCATACTATCCCTCTAACTCGATCTCACGTTTAGATAAGCATCACAACATTGATTCCTTAATTACCAACAGTGCGACAAGGTAGTTTTCTGCACTGTACATTAATGTCCACTATGACCTACTGTTTCACTTCTTGTATCTAGTGCTTGACATCCTGAGTGCTTAGGAGGTGATGAGCAGCTAATCATCATTGACAGAAGAATAGTGGGAATGAATTACTTGAGGGCAAATCGATCTCTCCTATGGGTACTACCATATAGCCACTCAGGGATGCATATGTGCTGCCCAATGTAGTATTCACAACAGACTGGAGACTCATGTAAGCACTGGTCGTCAGTAATGGTACTTTTAGATGGGTTTCGCTACTAGGGACAAGCTTCAACAACATTTGAGCCGCGGGGCTCCTTGTACAGCGCTAGCGCCACTCGCGGAGATCAGTGTTGAGCAGGAAATTCACTGCGCATGCGCGGGGTAGAGCCCGTGTTTGCCCATGCGCACTCAGGCTACTTTGAGAAAGAGTCGCGTGTCATACAACTAAATGGAGATCAGTGTATAGCAAGAAATTCACTGCGCATGCGCGGGGTAGAGCCCGTGTTTGCCCATGCGCACTCAGGCTACTTCGAGATAGAGTCGCGCGTCATACAACTAAATGGCATGTGCGCATGCGTGCGATGCAGTGTTCATGCAGCGCGCATGTGTGGATCGACGGCTGAACGGACCAGCTGTAGACAATCATTCACTCTACCACAGTATAAATAAACGGTCCGCCTGTCCGCCGGTGCCTCCCCTTCGGCTCGTGATTCTGCCGCAAGGTACCGACGGACAGGTAAGGTTGGACCAGTTGTTTTGAGTGTTGAGAGTATGGGTTGACTAGCAGCTAGGCATTTATTCATGGTTTGAGATACAGAATGGGTGCCAGATTATTACCCTTGGGCAGCCATTCATGTTCTTTATAAATTTGTAAATAGGTTACGACTCCTGGTCGTTTTATGCCGCCATCAGGGACACTGGTGGGGATAGGTGTTTTGACAGAGTAGAAAACAGTTTGGGTTTTGTTGAACTATACACTAAGGTCTTATCCTTTAAGCAATTATCTACTGAAGAGATTGTGTTTATCTGTTTAGAGCGGGGCCTTACACGTCCGAGCAGTTGCCGGGTGAGGTGAGGCTTGCTTCCCACACATTGATGGGTAAGTGCTAATCAAAAAATTTTTGGAATACTGATTGACCGGTGGTGACGTTATGCACTGTGAATGTGGCTATCCAAAATTGGGGATGGCCCAGTCTGAGTTGAGGGGAATTGGCGCTGGTTGGGTACAGTCATACACCTCATGTATTACTTGTATAACATGTGAATATTGAGGATTTTGTATGAATAATATCTACATGGTGTTTTCTTCCTTGTTTTGTTTCTTTTTCTCTTTTTTACACAGGGAAGATCTGTTGCATTAAAAATTTTGCAATATAAAGAAGATGCGGTAGGATGGTCTTAATTGACCACACTTATTCTATCTGTTGATAAAATTGTTTTTTCGTTATTTCATCACATATGATAGTAGTAATGCAGTAGCATATATGAGCTTGGCCCTGACGAATGCCAGTGATTTTTTACATAAAGGCAGAAACATGTTGGCCCTATACAGATCGTGTTTGATTTGTTCCAAGCAAGTACGACAGTGATTCTTTCACACTGTCCCCTCACTATCTTTTAATCTGACGTCCAGGCGAACACTATTAAAGGTCTTTGTTTGCCTTGATAGTCATTTTAGTACACTTTACTTGATTTATTTTTTTGCACTGCACATATCAGCCCTACCTGTTGTACGAACAACTGCGATTACCGTACCCTGGTTCAGTGTTGCATTGCTAATATACACAGGGCGATTGCACACTGTCCGAGGTTGGGAAGTCCTACATGATGAGGCTCCGCCAGTAGGTGGGCTGATAGGACTTAATCAGCATCTGTTGACAGGTCCCTTTCTTGTTAGGCACCATAGTCTATCCATCTGTGCCCTCCCATCAGTGTCGTTTCTTCTGTCTCAGCATTCTCCGACCTACTGGCTCTGTTGTTTTTGATGTAGCTATATAGGGGGTATTAGCCAGTAGGGTCGTTAAATCACATCCCTCGGACCCTCCCTTACGAATTGTTATGATATGTGTGTGTGTGTCTACACTCAGGACAGGGCACGAATATTGAAGTGAAGGTCGCAGTTTGTGTATCTAGATGTCTTAGATAAATAAAGCACATACTGTAAATGTCAGGCTCCCTTGCAACCAATCAAGTATCCAGGCAGAGTCTTTCAGGATGTGCGCAGTGCAAGCTAATGCAATTTCCAACCTTGGCAGCTATGTATAGTTCTAAAGAAATTAAATAAAAAAAGAGGTATGTTGTCATTTGTGCTATAATAAAAGCTGCACCCTGTGCAGACACGTGACGTGGCTGGTGCTGATTTTGCAGACAGTGAATGAGCTGTATTTGTTTCGTTACTCGCCGCTCCCTCGGACCACCGCTCCGACTCGAGTCCTTAATCATCAGTAGTTTGTGTGCTTAATTAATATATAATAAACTGCTGACAAGCAGAGGCTGCATATCAAGGCAATTAAAACATTTGAACTTTTTCCGCAACTTTTTTCTTCAATTAATTATTTTGAGTCCAGGGCTTCCCTTGGACACACACTTACTTTATACACTGATGGCCAAAAGAGCAGCTTCATTACCACTTCGGCCGCCTGCGGCCCCCACTTGTTTATGGTGACCGTCTGCTGTGCTTCTGTCAGGAGTCCTGGGTTGGCATCGCGTACTCTGGGGCCGGAAACGAACAGTTCTAAACAGGTGGCACCGCAGTAGGCACGTGACTCAGCCGCCCAGACTACGGTGGCACCTATGGGGTCCTCGGGGGCGGACTCGCACTTAATAACTGCAGAATTCATTTTTCAGTAGGCTAGTGCACAATTCAATTGCCGCCCGCCCGCTGACTGTCCGTCCATTGGCAGGCACTGATAGTGACGTCAGTGTGAAAGTATGCAGAATACTGCATGGTGATTCATGTCAACACCGATCTTAGAATTTAGTACATCACTTGCTTCAATCCAGCCTACCTCGAACATTTTGTTTGCTTCAGATTCGCACAAGTGCCGCCATTGCCGGCTACGTAACGTTTGTTCTTTGAGTGCTTGCTGTCTGCCATTTAGTGCAGTATAAGGCTCTACTTGCAGGCTGGGCTGCGCTGCCGCCGCGGGGGGGGGGGGGCGCCGCCGCTGGGCCCTCGCAATTTTCTTATCTGGTGGCCAGAGCGGTGTCCTGTCGCCGGCTCAGCTGAGCTGCCTGCCACAGTGGTGGTCAAGGTGCGCTGCAGACTCTGCAGCTGTGTTTAAGCGGGGGGGGGGCTGCACAGGGGGCCGCGGCGGCGGGTGGCATGATGCTTGAGAGTGACTGCGTGCGCCGCAACCTGCCTGCACTCTCTAATCACCCGCCGATTCTGAACTTCCTGCTTCCTCCCGGACGGGACGGCCCATCCCAGGGCGGCACTTCCGGAGTTATAATCCTGGCGCCCTCGCCACCGTGATTGACAGCTCTGAGGCTGTATTGACTGAGCGGGCCGGCCCCCCTGCAGACTGCACAAATCGCTGCATTCTCTAGTTTCCAGGGCAACAGGGAACACAGAAGTCGTCGGACTCTAGCACGCAGAGCAGAGAGATACATTGTAGCGGGCGGCGCCGCTCACGAGCTCAGAGAGCTCAGCTGCAGTTTCTGGTTTCTGTTTAGGCACACTAGTCGCCTCAGGCAAAGCAGCACTCTCAGAACTGTAGAGAGTCCGGGCACACAGGAGCTGCTGGCATGCTGGCACACAGGTGGCAAAAATGCGTGACAAATGCATTCAGTGCGGTGATGCGGATCACCGCACTGAAATGCGTGAGTGTCACACCTGTTGCGTGACGCTTGGCAGGACTGCGTCTACGTTTTCCACAGGTCTTTAAAAGACAATTTACTTATCAGCGAGATTTTGGATCCCCTGCCCTCGTTAGTGGTAGTAAGCGCTATATCGATGCTATTATGGTACAATACAATTGCAATCTGTTTGCATCTCACTTTTCAACTTCTTTCCAGGGTGTGGCAAACAGCACTTCAACAGCGCGTGTCAATATACTTTACAGTCTGCCATTTTTGCGGCATTTCACAGAGTATGAAAATTAACATAGAGTATCATTGATACCACTGGAACATAGAACATGATGCAGCAGCTCCCCTTGTCCGTTCTCTGCCGTCTGTAAGGCAGTACACCAGAAGCCACCCATTGCTGTGCATTCAAAGCCATGTGCCAGAAGAAATAATCCTAGCCCATCCATGCCATCTGAGCCCCTACTCCAGGAATCTGGCTTTCTGTTCTTCCATCTTAACGCATAGAGTTCTTTTCCATTAACACACTCTTTCATTATCAACCTGCTGGTTTTCCTTATCTATCGTTTTACTCCCAAACAACCTTCTGAAACATTCTTCTGGACTGTGTTGTGTTATCATCCTAGCTGGAATTAGTATTAGGATGGGTGCACAGCCATCCCAAACTTGTCGTGAGCGCTGACCCTCTGAAGAGCTGGCACTCTCGCCTCTGATCACACCGGTTTCACCGAGCATCAGCATTACCACATTGGTCGAACAGACACCAAAAACACGCAACAGACATCATTATTCCCTGATGAAGGGCTTATTCTACAGCCCGAAATGCATTGGACACTCTGAATTATAATGATGTCTTATGAATTAACACGTCACTCATGCTTACTAATGAGTGAAAACATTGATTAACGAATATGCTTTGAACCAATATTCGATGAACATTGATGAATTAAAAGAAACATGAAACATTAAACATTGTGGAATCCTCTGTTGACAAGAGGAAAACAAGGTGTTCCCAAGGGGATGGTCCCAGTGACTTTCTGGAATCACATTCTATGTATCATCCTAGCTGGCACACCTCTCCATCTCATGGACAGCATCCTGGATGTGCGTCCGCCAGGGGTCTTCTGCCCTTGCACAGTGCTGACCAGTCTGAGTACTGTGCTGAAGGGGCACCCTGGAGCTCGCCCCCTCCCCCCAACCCCCCCACCGCAGGGGTTGAGAGAGAAAATGCGTCAATAACATGCAGAGTTACTCAGTGTCTGGGAATACATCCTGCATCCAGACAACTTGTCCATCATTTTCACCGCTCACACTTCACTTTCACCCACACCCTGCACTCACAGCAGCCACACCACACTGACGCCGTTCCCCCTGCACTTACTCTGCGCTCACATGAGCCCAACACTCACCAAGCACTGATGTCACTTTACTCGCCTGGCACTCTCACCGCTCACTCTGTACTGAATCACAAGCAAGCACATGACTCACCATCGATTCACTTCTCTCACTTTGCAGTCACCTGCACGCCAACTTAAATGGGCACATCACTCCCTTGCACACACATTGCGCACCCTGCGCAAATTGCTCTCACCCTATCTCACACAGGCACATCGCTTATCCTGCACTCACTTAGTCTCTCCTGTCACTCACAGAGGCACACCACTCACCTTGCACTCACACCTCTCAAACAGGCACGTTACTCACCGGGACTCACTGTGCACTCTCACCGACAGTGCTCAGCTTTCACTCACACAGGCACTCCATTTATCCATCACTTGCACATCTCACTGTACCTGCACACAGGCATAACGGTCTGCCAGAACTTGCAGGGACACACCACTTACCCTGCACTAACTCCTCTCGCCATGCATTCACCAGTTACTCCTGCAGCTACCCTTTACTCACTGCTCATCCTGCACTCACACAGGCACACTGGTCACCAGGCCCTCACACTCCTCCCAGGCGGGCAACTAGATACAAATTCTGGGGGGGGCTGAAAATATTTCGGGGGGGGGGCTAATTCTTCCAACCAAGGACAAAGTGGCTGTGAGAAGGGGTGACCACACAACAAAAGCCTCATTTACAACTAAATAGTCTTTTAAAGACCTGTTAAGTACTAGGGTGCGGCTGCAAATACATGCTCGCCAAGCTGTGTCAGCCCGGGCTGACAGGCACGACGGGGGGGGGGGGGGCTGAAGCCCCGTGAGCCCAATGGGTGTTGCGCGCCTGCTCCTCACCCTGCATTTACACTGCTCACACCACTCACCCTGCTCTCACTCTGCTCACACAGGATTCTCATGTGCTTTTCTCTCACCTTGCACTTATTTTACCTGTCCTGCACTCTTATCGGCCCACCTTTCGCCCTACACTCACTCCACTCACAATATTCACCATCACCTCTTATGGTGCACACCTAGAAAGTACCCAATTCTCATGAATATACACATTTCTCCATTGGCACCCACAGAATGCCTGCTTTTTTTGTAGCACTAGAGGCCTAGTCTGTTCCATCTGTAACTACGAGGCCAGTGCAAGTTTAAGTTTAAGTTTAAGTTTAAAATATTTATTGAGCGCAACATACACCTAAACGGTTTCTTGGCGCTAAAGTAGAAGACAGCCCACTGAGCGGGGACAGTCACTGAAACAGCGGCTGGAAAATAAGCAAAAAACTAGGGAAGAGCCTGAGGGAATAAAAAGGTCTTCAAAGCTTTACGGAAGGCAGAATAATCAGTGAGGGACCTAAGATAAAAAGGAAGAGAGTTCCAAAACATGGGGGCAAGAATGGAAAATTTAGAGCCACCCTGTTTTTTTTTCCGGTAACGGGGCACAGCTAGGAGGAGTTGGGCCGAGGAACGGAGGTCTCTGCCAGGGACATAAGCCTTGATGGCCGATGATATGAATAGGGGGGCCAGGCCAGACCTGGCCTGGAACACCATGCAGCCAAGTTTAAACAAGGCACGTTCCCGCACCGGGAGCCAGTGAAGAGTTTTCAGGAGGGGAGAGGAGTGGTGAAATTTAGGGAGACCAAAGGCAAGACGAGCAGCCTGGTTTTGCACTAATTGCAATTTACGGAGGCTGTACTGAGGGATGCCATTATACAGAATGTTCCCGTAGTCCAGGCGGGACAGGACCAGTGCGGACATAATTAGCTTAAGTGCAGGGAAGGAAAAGAAACGGGAGATAAAGCGAATGGTGCGGAGAGTAAGAAAGCAGGAAGAAACCACAGAACCAATCTGGGAGTGCATAGTGAGTTGATTGTTGAGCTTAATACCGAGAGTCTTAACAGAGGAGACAGGAGTAGGAGGAGAACCAAGAGAGGGGGGCCAGAAGAGAGAATTCCAGGGACTGGAACAACCACCCGTCACCACAAGTTCCGTTTTATCGGGATTGAGTTTCAGGTGGTTGAGGTTCATCCAGTCCCTGATGAAAGATAGAGTAGATTGGAAATTAGAAATAGAGTCAGCAGTAGAGGAAAGATTAAAGATGAGCTGGAGGTCATCGGCATAATTAAATACCGAGACCTCCAGGTGCTGTAGAGAAAAGATGAGCGGAGCGATGTAAAGATTAAAGAGTAAAGGAGAAAGAGAAGAACCCTGGGGAACACCGCACTGGACCTGGCAGGGGGTAGCTGAAAACTCCCCAAGATGAACCGCCTGGGTCCGGTCCCTCAGAAAGGACGAGAGCCAGATGAGGGCTGATCCTCCTATGCCCGCCGCCTTGACACGGGAAAGCAAGATGGAATGATCCACCGTGTCAAAGGCGGCGGACAAATCGAGAAGGACCAGCGCCTGAGATCTACCGGCATCCATACCCTCTCTGAGGGTGTCGGATACTGACACTACCACTGACTCGGTTGAGTGCCTTGGCCGGAATCCCGCCTGACAAGGGGCCAACCTCCCGTTCTCCTCGGCGAAGGCGCTGAGTGCAGATGTCACATGCCGCTCCAGCACCTTCGCCAGAAAAGGGAGAAGGGAGATGGGGCGATAATTAGCCATCACAGAGGGGTCGGCTCCCGGCTTCTTCAAAATGGCAACGATGGAAGCGGCTTTTAACGATAGGGTGACAACCCCTCAGGCTAGTGAATCGTTAAGGAAGCCCAGAGGGGGCGATGAGCAGACAGTGTAAATCTGCCGTAGAATATGAGCCGGGCATATATCAGAAGGGGAACCGGACTTGATTTTAGGGAGAAGGGACAAAAAAAGTTCTTCAGAAAGTGGAGGAAAGGAATTAAACGTAGCTGGGGACGGGTGAAGGACTGGGTCAACAAAAGAGGGAGAAGGGGGAGGGATGTTGGATTTGATTGTCGTGATTTTATCGACAAAATAAAGGTTCAATGAATCGCAGAGTTTCTGGGAGGGGGGGGGCTTAAGTGTGGTCCGGTCCGAGAACGCCAAATCATGAGTGATGGCAAAGATCTCCTTAGGTTGATTCTCGGCCGCTAAGATTTTCGCCGAGAAATATGCTTTCTTGGCCTCAATGATTTTTAGCTTATAGGTCCCCAGGAGGTGAACGTAGCGGGTCCTGGTATTCGGGGAGTAATCCAATCTCCACTTGCGTTCAGCCCTTCGAACGGTGAGCTTCAGTTCCTTCAGCTCGGTGTTAAACCACCGATTGGCGTCTTTAGGGCGCCTAATCTAGGTACGTTGGAGAGGGGCAAGAGGGTAGAATGCACTGAAGATGTGGGATGGAGCAAAGAGTGACATCAGGGCTGAGGGTTGGTGTGGGTTTGAGGATCAGTCTGAGGCTATGGAGATGAGCTGGGAGTGAGTGGTAATGTGGTACAGGACGAGATTGCATGGAAAGGCTGCAGAGGGGAAGCAGGCGCAACAGGCTAAGGATGACGACAGAGACACTAAACGCATCTGTCATCTGATAGATAAAGTGCACCGGTCACGTAAAGAAGCACTACTGCTTTCTACCGACACGAAGAAAGCATTTGACCATGTGCACTGGGCCTACCATTTTGAAACCCTAAAGAGGTTTGGCATTGGTGAGAGGTTCAGGAAGCGGATTTGGTGTAATTATAGCACTCCCCGAGTAGCGGTGAGGGTTAACTGAGTTTGATTCTAATATTTCCCCATTTGTCTTGGCACTCGACAGGGCTGCCAGTTTTCTCCACTCCTTTTTGCATTATATATAGAGCCATTAGTGCGAAAGCTGCAAGACAGCCTTGCTGCCACAGGGATCCCCTTTGGCTCCGGGCTCCATCTGATAAGCTGGCTCGTATCAATCAATCAATCAGGGTACTTGTAAAGCGCGCTACTTACCCGTGAGGGTCTCAAGGCGCTGAGGGGAGGGGGTACCGCTACTGCTCGAAGAGCCAGGTCTTGAGGCGTTTTCTGAAGGCGAGTAGGTCTTGGGTCTGCCGTAGGTGGGTAGGGAGGGTGTTCCAGGTCTCGGCGGCAAGATAGGAGAAGGATCTGCCGCCAGAGGTTGTTCGTTGGATGCGGGGGACAGCGGCGAGGGCGAGGCTGGCGGAGCGGAGCTGGCGGGTGGGGGTGTAGAAGCTGAGTCTGCTGTCAGGTAGGCTGGTCCGGCGTTGTGGAGCACTTTGTGTGCGTGGGTGAGGAGCTTGAAGGCGATACTCTTGTCGACGGGGAGCCAGTGTAGGGCTCTCAGGTGGGGGGTAATGTGGCTGCGGCGGGGGATGTTGACGATCAGTCGGGCGGAGGCATTTTGGATGCGTTGTAGTCGTCGTAGGTGTTTGGCTGGGATTCCTGCGTAGAGTGCGTTGCCGTAGTCCAGTCTGCTGCTGACGAGGGCCTGTGTCACCGTTCTTGTTTCGGTCGGGATCCACTTGTAGATCCTGCAGAGCATGCGGAGGGCGTTGTAGCAGGAGGAGGAGACGGCGTTGACCTGTTTAGACATGGAGAGGGAGGAGTCGAGGATGACTCCTAGGTTGCGTACATGGTCGGTGGGTGTTGGTGCTGTTCTCGGTGTGGTCGGCCACCAGGAGTCGTCCCACGCTGAGGGGGTCGGTCCGAGGATGAGTACCTCCATCTTGTCCGAGTTTAGCTTCAGACGGCTGTTGCTCATCCAGTCGGCGATGGCCTTCATTCCCTCGTGGAGGTTGGGTTTGGCGGTGTGCGGGTCCTTGGTGAGGGAGAGGATGAGCTGGGTGTCGTCGGCGTAGGAGATGATGTTGAGATCGTGTTGGCTTGCGACTTGTGCGAGGGGGGCCATGTAGACGTTGAACAGCGTCTGGCTGAGGGATGAGCCCTGGGGGACGCCGCAGATGATGTCGGTGGCTTTGGATTGGAAGGACGGGAGGCGGATGCTCTGGGTTCTGCCGGAGAGGAAGGACGTGGTCCAGACAAGGGCCTTCTCTTGGATTCCGGCTTCTAGGAGGCGTGTCTTTAGAGTGCGATGGCAGACCGTGTTGAAGACGGCTGACCGGTCCAGTAGGATGAGGGCTGATTTTTCGCCGTTGTCTAGTTGGCGCCTGATGTCGTCTGTGGCGGCGATGAGGGCTGTCTCGGTGCTGTGGTTTCGCCTGAACCCGGACATGGACGGGTCCAAGATGTTGTTGTCTTCCAGGTGGCGGGCCAGTTGCATGTTGATGATTTTCTCGATGACCTTCGCCGGGAACGGGAGCAGGGAGATGGGCGGGAAGTTCTTGAGGTCCTTGGGGTCCGCCTTGGGCTTCTTGAGGAGGGCGTTGATTTCGGCGTGTTTCCAGCTTTCCGGGAATGTCGCTGTTTCGAAGGAGATGTTGGGCACGGGTCTGACTGAGATCATGAGTGGATGGCGTTCATGACCTTGCGTGTCTCGTTGACGTTGGACCAGAAGTTCAGGCGGTTGGCGCTGGTGGTGTTCACAGGGGAGATGGGGTCTGGCGTAGTCGGGGCGGTCATGGTGTTGAAGCTGTCATGGATGTCCGCTATCTTGCGGTGGAAGAAGATGGCTAGTGAGTTGCACAGTTCTTGTGAGGGCTGTATGTCGGTGGTGTTAGCGCTGGGGTTGGAGAGTACCTTTACGATGCTAAAGAGCTCTTTGCTGTCGTGTGCGTTGTTATCCAGGCGGTCTTTGAAGGAGGATCTCTTGGCTAATCTGATGAGGTGGTGATGTCTGCGGGTGGCGTCCTTGTGGGCTGCGTGGTTGTCCGGAGTGCGTTCGTGGAGCCATATCTTCTCCAGTTTCCGGCATCCGCGTTTGGAGGTCTGCAGCTGAAAGGAGCTGATTGTGTGTGGGCTGCAGCGGTAGGGGAAGAGCACACTGAGACAGTGGATTGGTACAGGAGGCTGGATGGGCATGAGGCTGTTGGAGCTTCAGCAACTGGCCTGTACAGTGGCGCACTGAGATGGGAGGGCAGAACAAACTGCAAATTCTACACAGCACAAAAATAAATATGGAAGGGAAAAAAACATGCTCAGAAGTCTCTGCAGCATTCTGGTGAATGCACAGCGATTTTGAATAAGGGAACATGCTTACTGAGAAGTTCTATTCACCAATACGATTAGCCTATCAATAAAAACACAGTCCACGCTGTAATTAATGCACACAGTGAGCATGTTGTGAACCTTCTGCAATATTATTAGCCAATACTATCGCACTATGGTGGAGGAGTCCTCCCATTGCAAACTGCCACATAATTACATATTTTTAGATGACCAGACTCCCCTCTCAAGCCAATAGGAGTATGTCTAGCACTATTTCTCAATGACAGCACACACAATCTGCCAAATAAAATAGTGCACTCAAGGTAACCAACCTGTGGGAGGAGACAAAGCATCTCTCTCGTGTACTTCTTAAAGACCCTTATCACAATCTTGCAGGTTCTTTTTCATATTTGCTTCCTCCCTTTGTCGCAATTTTTCCACCTTTCTCTTCCCCCTTTTGTGTTTTTCTCTCTTTTGTTCTGAAACAAAGACTAATGAGGACAAGCATTTACAATGCAACGGTTTCGCCTTTGGAAAATTTAGAGCTATTGGCAATGTAAATGACAATGCCATTTATTTATCTGTTTTCAAAACCAATACATAAATACAAATTTTGTCATTTACAATGCCAATAGCTCAAACTTTTCCAAAGGCGAAACCGTTGCATTGTAACCCTGCACACCCTGGCAGTGGAGGCAGCACCAGCACGTGACAAGCCTGAGCGTGGGTAGTAAAGGGCATGTGGCTGTCAGTACCTTTGTTATGAGGAGCTCGGGTGCCTCCCCTCCAAGGGTAGCCTGCGCAGCCCGGCAGTGGAGGCGGCACCGGCGCCTGTGACAAGCCTGAGCGTGGGTAGTGAAGGGCATGTGGCTGTCAGCCCTCCAGCGAAAACTAAAAAGTGTGTGAACTGTTTAGATCGAATGAATAATGCTTCGGGTGTCGTTTCCCTGCCCACTACGACCTCTGAAATGCATGCTGTACACAGAAAACAAATGCACTCAACAAAAATGTTGTTTTAATAAAAACGTAAAGCATCTCGATTTCCTTCTACTCGTATGTAAAATGAGGTGCAACCCTGCCATAGCAGAAACATCATCCTTCTATATAGCTCAGCTGCTTGTTGAATGAGCGGAAAACACTACCCTAGCTCAGTACCTGTCTGCTCGCCGTTCCACATTGTCAATCACACGCCGAGATGTCACCTGTGACATAAATGTTTTCCGGGTTTTTTTGTGCGAGATGCACGCCTCCTCGTGTGGTCGCACCTACAATCCTCGTGTGGTCGCACCTACAATCCCAGAAACAATGAATTTCAGAGCCAACTATAGAATCCCTACCTTTCAGACAAATTTGTGGTAGACTACAAGCACGGGTGTGACGACGGCAGTAAAACACCGAGAGTAAAGAAAGAAAAGAACGGCTAGGCTAAGGAGCAGGGAGATAGGCACCTTCGGGTAAAGTCCGCGCTTTATAAAAATGCATTAAATACATAAATAAATAAACGACTGCACGTTGAACTATAGAAACAGAAAGAGGACCAGAGTCCTCGCACTCACCAAAGTCATACACTCTACAGATGGATAGTAACGCTTAACCGGAACACAGTTAACGTTTGCAGCTTCTGCAACACCAACGGGAAAGATCGAACAGCGAACAGATTCCTCCCTCTGACACCAAAACCTCCAACCTAACCAGCACGTCGAAGAGGGCATAAACATCAACGAAAGACTTGCCGAACTACTGCCGGCGCGGTATAGATGTAAAAGAAAGACTGAGGACACGGAGAGGAAAAGGGCTTTCGTCCGTCTACCCCACGAGAGTGTGTGTGGGTGTTGTTGTTTTTTTTCTAGGTCGACAATCGGCAAGACCTGTACTATTCAGTAAACGAGGTAGCTCTAGCCTGCTGCTAACTATTTGTTCAGCCATTGGAGGGGGCGGGAGAGGACGCGGGAGAGGGCGGGAGAGGACACGGATGGCGGGAGGGGGCGGGAGTGGACACGGACGGCGGGAGGGGGCGGGAGTGGACACGGACGGCGGGAGGGGGCGGGAGTGGACACGGACGGCGGGAGGGGGCGGGAGAGGACACAGACGACGGGAGGGGGCGGGACAATCGGCAAGACCTGTACTATTCAGTAAACGAGGTAGCTCTAGCCTGCTGCTAACTATTTGTTCAGCCATTGGAGGGGGCGGGAGAGGACGCGGGAGGGGGCGGGAGGGGGCGGGAGAGGACACGGACGGCGGGAGGGGGCAGGAGTGGACACGGACGGCGGGAGGGGGCGGGAGTGGACACGGACGGCGGGAGGGGGCGGGAGAGGACACGGACGGCGGGAAACGTGCACAGGACAGCGAGGGGGGGGCGGAAAGGCACACGGAGGGGGCGGGAATGGACAGACTTACAGTGAAAGGGGAGGGAACGGGAAAAAACGTAACTCCGCCCTGGGAAAAAATCTCGGGAACGCCCCCGAATCTGGTCCGGCCTTGACGGACAGATGTCTGTTCCAATGGCTAGCCTCCATTTATGGAGCTAGCCAATGGGACAGGGGGGCGTTTTCCATTTTCCTTACTAGAATCAAGAGATTTCTCTGGAGGCGGAGCTAAGAGCTCCGCCCTCCAGCGAAACCTAAAAAATGAGTACAGGACACCTAAAATGAGTGCAAAGGGGTTCTACTTACAATCACCAGCTGAAATTAAGCACTACCACTATGCCTGATATTTTGAGACTTGCATGTAAGAGCTGCTTACCCATGAATATTTTGCAACATTCCATTGCGTAAACTAAAATTGTAATGTCCGTCAACAATGGGTCATGAGCAGTTTCTGGACCTAAAATGATAAATAGATTACAAGCAGATAGTCCTACCAAAAAACGAATCCGTGAATTGGTAAAAGAGGTGGTGTTAATATGCTTTTTAAAGAGCACTGTGCATAGCCTAGGAACAGAGTCAAATCTTCAAAAACATGTTTGTTATAATATCAGGTTTGTACAGTATGTTTAAATTGCACAGTTTGTCACTTTCTTTTCTCATCTTGTCTATGAGGATAGCTCTGACCCCATTTTTGGAAATGCTTGTTCTGCCCTATTGGTAGAAATGTTAGCCCGCCCCGACCCCCAAAGTGCGGGTCTAGTTGTGCCCCTGTGCGAACTTGACCCAAAGGTATTGGAGCGCTTTACACGAGCCCCAGTTACGTTACACAAGGACACATACATTTTTTGTTAGGCAGGGGGAGATTAAGTGATTTACCGAGACTCAAACCTGGTCCCCCAGTTCCAAAGTGGGCAGCTCTGGCTGTTATGCCACATCAGTTACAGAACAGTTGCTTAGTGAAGCATGAATAAAGAATAGCTGTACGTGCCACATACATGTTCATGGTTTAGCAGTACTTGTCTGAAGGCACTTCCCCAAAGGCCCCCTTACTGGATGCTTTTGCAAAAGAAACAATTGATGGAGGGAATTCTGGACAATGCAAGCATTCACTCCCAGTCCCAAGGATCTGGGTTTAATCCATCATTCTTTTGCTCACCACACCACCCCAGTTTGGATCCAGCCATATGCAAATCAGTCTTGACCGTGCTCCAATGGGAAAAGTCCAGCCTGAATTGCCAAGCCAGGTCCTATCTGGATTGGAAACAAGCATCTTGGGACTGGTTTCAGGGCATCACCCTTCCTCAGCCAGGCTAGCTTGAATCCAGTGGTGTAGTGAGCACGGAACCCAGTCTGGGCTTACACTTCCCATTTAGGGTGACTTATGCAAAAGAAACAATTGATGGACGATATCCTGGTTGAAGAGGGGTGAAACCCCGAAACCGGTCCTAGGATGCTTGTTTGCAGTCCAGGGAGGACCTGGCTTGGCAGTTCGGACTGGACTGTTCCCATGAGGCACAGAGTCAAGACTGATTTGCATATGGTTGGGTTCAAACTGGAATTGCACGGTGAGCAAAAAAACGATGGATTTAGGCCCAGATCTCTGTACTGGGGTGAATGTATGACATTGTTCTGTATTCTGTCCATTAACTGTTGTTTTTGCCCTTACGGGATGCAGCTGCAGCGTTAGAGTCCTATACTTTTGGTGTCATTTGGACCCAACCATTAGTGTAAAATTAGACACAGGCGTTTTTCTTACCTGTCTTTACAACCGGGAGGTGAGCGTTGGTAAGTTCCACCAGGACTCCTGATAGGAAATGCCCTACGCAAACACCATGACCTGCGGAGAATCATGCACATACATCAGCACCACCCAACCTGGTTGGAAATGCATATTTGCTGATGCATTTTCAACACAGTTATCAAGGGAGTCGCCAGAAAAAGAAAGTACTCCCACTTTGAACCATGCATCTGGTGGTACCTAGGAAGCAATGCGAGTGTGCTTGAATCTAGCCTCTTTCTTTTTTCTTTTCATCCATCAACCCATGTATAATTTCACCTCATCCACGCACTCATCATTTACCTTTGCATCTATTCATCTGTTAATCCATCCCATCTCCATCTATCAATTCCTCCATCTTTTCACCCTTTCTCTGCCCAACCTTTCACCATCATTTGCTTCCTTTTTCACATCTTCTTAGCTATCCATTCCCTTTTACTCTTCGTTCTTTGCACACATTCCTACAGCGTATCCTTCCTTTCAGCATTTCACCCTTCCTTCCTGCACCATTATTCCTCCTCTCCCTCTCCCTCTTCAAGATGGTACCAGAGCCAAATCTGCCAATAATGCTGCATTGTGGACAAGAAGAGTGATATACTGTGGAAAATTCAGAAACTCTTACCTCTGGAGAGGAGCTGGACTGACCTGCTCTGAGCAGCAGACAGAAGTAAGATGAGAAGACTTTGTCAAACCACATGAGGAGCAAAAAAGCACTGCACAACTCTGGTGTTCATCTGGAGAAGGGCAAGAGTCTGACTGCAGAGCGATATCTGAGAGTGAGGTTGTTACAGGCTAGATGGAGGCGGACTGAGTCGGCTGCGGTGCAGTGGAGTGGCCCCCTTGATTCTCAGTAGATCCTCAGTGAAAACATGATGTGATCTTGAACAAGTCGGAAGGATATGTTTCGAAGGAGAACTGGGTGGAGGACCCATCCGGCAGCCATCTTGGATGCAAGAGGTAGGGGTCTTGAAGAGATGGTGACCATTCTCGAACCACGTGGCTTCGGAACAAGGCATGAGCTGGGGACAATACTACATACAAAAACATAGAAACCATAAAACCATGACCAAAGCAAAAGTGTGACTGGAAAAAAAGAGGAAATTAAAACTAAGCAGAAAAGTAGAAACCTCTCTAGGTGGCCATTGTCCATGGATCCAAAGTGGAAACCAATGGGCAAATAAGCCGAATATAGAGGTTGATTTCTCTGCTGGATGGAACGTTTGATAAGTGAAATAGTGGCAGTACTGTAGAATAAGTGAGATGCCATTGGGCAAGCTAAAAGATACCCATGTTCAACAAAATTAGAAGTCTTAAGAGTAACCGCAATGGACAAACAAATATTAGAGATAATGAAGGGGAAAACATTCCTGAGATGTTGGAGACTTGAGATGTAGGAAAAGTCTATCAGTGAAAACCATCTACCTCCTTTTCCATAGGAAGTGGATGCTCACAATTCCATCATATTCATAGTGAATTGAAAAACCAAAGTGTTAAAACTTAACTAAGATGACCGCTTCTATGTAAGCAGATGTCACAGGATAAAATCTAGCAGAGACTTGCACACTGCACTCATAGAGTGACGAAACCAAGACATAGTATTCTGGCTGCTGTATGTGACACGAAAGATTTGCACTAGGGTGACTACATTGTGCTGCCATTTCTAGGCAAGAAGTAGTTCCTCTAACTGCAAATTAAACTGTGCTTCCCGTGTCCTGCTAAAGTATGTCACTCAGGGGGATAAAGAGTACATTTTATAGGCTTACGACAAAAAACAAGATTATCCTTAACTGTGTCAAGCAGCAGAGGGAGATGTCGGATGTTCTACTGAGTTTGATAAAAAATATTTGTTACAGTTGCATTATACCTATTCAGTATTTGCGTTTTACTATGGAGGGATGCAACAATTACACAACGTTGAAATAATACCTTCTGGCAAACGTTGCAGAAAGTGTCCCCAGTAGTGTGTCATGCACCTGTCTAATAACACACAAAGGAGGCACGTTAGGCACTTTAACACCTTCTGTGCTTAGGAGAGGACTTTCAGTGAGACAAATACTCTACACAAGGGTCCATGTAAGATGTTTCTGTTAGAATGTGGTGCTCTCATGGTGTAGTCAATCTGGTGTTATTTTCGACAAAATGAAGCCATGGAAATCAAACATTCCTCACAAAAAACAATGCACAAAAATTGACTTTTTATAGTTTTCCTATCATAACATTTGCTTCGGCAGCTTCTCCAAAAAGTGAATATCATTGAGAATTAAATAAAGATTGACCAGGCCAATGATTTTGGTCTTGGAGTAGTGCCAGCATTGGTGCCGCAAAGCATTTGTACAGCATCGACAACCGAGTGCAAACATCCCTTCATCTTACAACAGGTACAGCAAGGGAGTAGTGTTGCAAGCTTCCCTTTCTCAAACAAAGGGCACACCTCGTGCAGTGCAAGCTTAACTCTGACACCGAATGGGTACCATAGGGCAGCATCACAAGTGTGTCTCAATTACAGAACATCCACAGGCCAAGCAGCTCATCGGGCCGGTTAGCATATTGTGTTGTGCATTACTCGTTCAAAAGGCGCGATCTGAAATAAGGCGTGAAATACCCTAGGATTCTTTTTCAGAAATTCCCCAAACACATTGTACCATCAGACGTTTAGCAAATGCATGCATTGTGAGGAGGGGATACTATGCTGGGAAAATTGGCCTGATAATCGGGTTGCCAAGCATTGAAAAAGCTGCGTCTGACTTTCCAGGCACCTGAAGAGTGGGATCTATTCCACAGGCTGTTCATGTTGAGCGTGCACAGTAGATATATATTTTTAGTTTTGCTAGGAGCCTAGGCCATTGTTGAGATGGTATCCAGAAGCAGGCATTCTGTTATTTTCTTATCTCAATTTTGTTTCTAAGTACTGGCTTCCTTCCACAGCTTCACTTTTCAACCTTAGGTGCTCAATGGGAGACAGTTTTGCTTTTTAACATTTTTTTATCACTGAGGGTCAATGATATTCTTTAGGAATGTTCCTGATGCCCCGGCTAGATCTTTAATTTATTACGTTTTGCCTTTAAGTCCTGTGCGGGAATGGTTGGTTTATCAGCCCCCTGTCCGGTATGGAGCGTATTCTGTTTGTAACCACTGTAGTGTTTTAATTTTCAGTGTGTAGCCAGCATTTTTGCAGAACTACTTCACAGGGTCTAATGTGTATGACCATTGGGTGTGCCTGTCCTTAACACAGCAAACCTTTATGCTCCAGTGTGATCAAGAACAAGCTCAATGAACAAAAACTAACAGACTCAAAAGCTTAGTGGATCAACCAGACCTGATGTAACAGTCACTGCGAGGCTGTATAGGTGTGGAGCACAAATTCCTTTTCACCTTAAGAGTGTTGGGCACAACAGGTCTTTATGTTTGATGCGTCTTTCTCTCTCTCTTCACAGCATGGCGGTCATATACAGTGTCTTCTCGTTCTCCAACCTCATATCGCCTTCGGTGGTGGCCATCATAGGGCCGCAATTTTCGATGATAATTGGTGGCATCTTTTACAGGTGAGTTACTTCTGAGGTGGAGTTCGTATGAAGGGGGATTTAAGTTTTAGTATTTACCTAGAATTCCATGTTAAATGTAATCATCTTGAATCCATCGTAAAATGAGAAATGTATCACTTGTTACAAAGGTGTTATGGCTGGGTTGTGAAGAAAAACAGAGCGAATAAGACTCAAACGTAATTTCAGTCGTAAATGTCCACAATTACCTTTTTTCTCCTGCCAGGAATCCATAAAGAAATTCCTGGCTGGTGCAAATAAATGTACTACTGCTGATTTCCCCAACAGTAATGACTACCATTCAAGAAGTGGACATTCCCCAGTACTGTTTCCCTTGGAAGTTTGGAAAAGTCCACAAATGTACATGACTGTGGGCATTCCCAAAGCCCTTACTGGCCCCTTTCCATCTTGCAAATGGTCACATAATGACTCCACCCAAGGACTAGAGCTACTTCTCTTGCAGAATTGGAAATGTAATGAAACAACCCTAGACTTTGACAGGGCCTTGGGATAGAGCTTTCTCCACTGGGAAAAATGCTTCCATGAAGAGAATTTGTTTTTGCATTTTCACAGGCGTCTCAATTCTTCTGTGGGGAATACTCTGCTTTGGAGAACTCCACATGGGGAAATAGGAGCCTTTGGGGAAAATTAACATGGTCACAGGTTTTAAACCTTAGGAAAAGGGTTCCTATGGGCTGGTTATGAAGTGAATCTGAGGGGTCTCAGCCTGTCATAATAGGCTCCCTTCAGTCACTACTAATGCGCAGGAGAACTTCCCGGTGAGCAATCCTCCTCTAATTGGACCTCGTCCAGTAGTCCTTCCCACACTCGGGCCATCTCCATCGGGCTTCCCCCTCGAGTGGCAACCCTCCTAAGATTAATGCTCTCATATTCTAATTTTTAGCCCTGTGTATTAGGTTGTTACTCCATTTCATTAGTTGATGTCCTCTGGCACGCTTCCAGTTAAGAGTAATTTGTCTCTTGTCTGATATCAATGCAAGATCTATACATTTGGTTGCCCTACATTTGGCAGGCCAAGGGATGGTAGTTTGCCTTGTAATCCTTTGTAACTAAACACGAGTTTTGAATATAAAAAGTTGAACCTTTTTTGAGGAGTAGAAATTTCTATCACTAGAGGTATTTTGGATCAAGTGATGTCTTATTATAGTTCGTTTACCAGCTGCCTAGAAAAGCTACCATCTTTTAAAGGGAGTGCCATATATGCTCCTATATTTAATTCCTTTCTAGTGTCCTTACCTATACTGCGAATACACCAAAAGCTTCAAAGGGGTCTTTATTCAAAATGTAACAAAACCTAACTCTTTATGTGCCCTTTGGCGTTAATCTACTGTTGTGCTACTCCATCTTATGCTCTCTGACCTGTGACACTCACTTAAGTGAAGTCCGTTCAGGTTCTTTAAGTCTTCACTAGTAAACTTATGTTTCCCCCAGTGCATGTTTTATCCCAGTGACAGTTGCCCATTAGTCCAAGTTGACAATTCTGGAGAGGAGTTTTAAGGCAGTAGGTGGGGGTGAGAAGCAGGTTCCTCGGGCGAGATTTAAATTTAAATCCCAATCTGAGAAAAGGTTGCCAAGTATGTTTTATTGGACTTTACATACTATAAATAGTTCTTCCGGGGAAAATTAGTTCAGAAACTAGTCTGTGAAGAAAATCTGTACTATAGAGTGCCACACTTTCTTGCTCCGTTATTAGGTGACAACTTCAGGCAGCTTTTGCTGGCTGTTAGCAACAGACCTATTGTAACAATAAAGACAGAGTGGGCTTTGGGTGCCACCCTTTGCTCATTATTCGGTTTCTTTCATGTTAGTCTCCATTCCCTGCTCTTGATTAAGTAGCTTTCATCCCTGTTCTTGTGTTCGTCCCGCTCAAAGAACATTTAAGTCGCACAGTTTTGAATGGATGAATTGTATCCTTCCACTACTGATGTCAGAACCTTGTGTTATAGTTTGACGGACCATTATTTTTCTTCCCACTTTCCTTGCTTTCCCTTCTCCTTCCTCCGCTAACTCACCTCTCTTAAATATTTGTCTGTCCCCAAGTGGTCCTGGTATTGGCCCCATTCTCTTTATTTCAGTCATTGTCACCCAGCACCTGTCAGCCCCCCGCTCTATTTGCCACCCGCAGTTGTATCAATGGACAGATGTCTTATGTTTCTTAAAACATTCTAGATGACATTCATGCATTTACATGTGTGCGTGCATGATGGCCATCTAGGAAAGCTTTTTATTTTTTTGCTTTATTTGAACTCGTGCAAACTAGCCATCTTGGACTGTTTTTCTTATGCTTGATAAACATTCCAAAAGGGTTGTTGTGCACGTGCTTGCCCTGGAGGCCATCTTGGAATGCTTTTTCTTTTGCCTTTTGACAAACTGTTGTAAGATTGCTGTTAGTCAAGTGCTCACACTGATGGTTATCTTCCAGTTGTTTTTGCAATAAATGATGGCAAAACTACAAAAGCATTGGCAAAGCCTGTAGGTTGTGCCCCGGTGTCACAGGCAAGATGAGTTGGCTTTGTCAGTACTTGTTGGTGTGTGTGTGTATATACTCTCTTGTTCTCAGTCGGCAGTGTCTGCTGGAATAGTGGACAGTTCCTGTTGCTCCTGCTTTGGTGAGAGCAGTTTGTCACACAATCTGTGCTGATTATAACTTCCTCCAGGGATCTTAATACAGGGTACTAGCAGATTTGGGTGCTTGTTTTGGTTCCTTAGTCAAGAACCTTCCCCTATGTAGTTTTTCTGACAGTCATTCTGAGTGGACCCGCCTGACTCCTTAATCAGTGTTCGTTTTCTACCACATGCTGTTTGAGCAAGGTTACGTTTTTTCAAACTGCCATCACAGTGATTTCAGCACTTTATCTAATTTAAGGATCCTGGTGGAGTGTGGTAGAATACACTGTTCACAGAACAAGTGAAACATGTGAAACCTGTGAAATGAATGAAAGCTGAATTTATTTCCTGTAATGCATCCTGAAATGGCTTTATGTTGCAAATAAGTCCAACTACAACTATTTTCTTTGTATCTTCTTACAACATATTAGCTTATACATCGCCATTTTCATTCATCCTCTCACCTGGTCCTTCTACACCGCCTCTGTATTCCTTGGTATTGCAGCCGCAGGTAAGACTCTGATGCTGTCTGCGGCAGCTATTTCTTTTCCCATAAAATGTCCTGTTTGAGACTAACATTAATGTTGTGTTTTAGCGAAGATGCTATATAGTGCTTAGTTTAAGTATCTGAAAAAAAAGAGACCGTGATCAAACACAAAATTCAAATCTGTGTCATCAGATTGTACTCTGATCTCTGAAGTGAACACATGACTGAGCAAATAGAACAGCACCATGGTTATACGCCAAGTGGTTTTCTGACCAGCTCCTAGCATATGGTTTTCAAAGTACAGCTTATGCTCTGCAGTATGTTGAGAAGCATAGTGGACTTACAGTTTCTTGATGGTTTGCCCTCCTGTGCGTGGAACAACTGTCAGCTGCCTGTGTCTCTTTGAATGTTTGTGTGTTCTGCAATGCAGAATATTTGAGAGAAGCAACAGTGGTCAGTCTTGTGCTTGAAATGGTCTTTTTACTTTAACTGTGGGTCAGAAGAGCTGCTTTCATTTCGAATGGGGATTTAGGTACTGCTTGTCAGTATTGAATTGTGTAGCTGGAGGCGGAAGGGGCTCCCATCATGTCTGAACTGGAGGGGAAGATGGCATATCTGGAACTGGCATAGACACATTCTGCTATTACCATATTTGGAGTAATAGTAGAGAACCCCTTTAATTACATACAGAGTTGTTGGCTACCTCTTATTTACTATCAGGAGATGATAGCATCCCTTGAGTTGAGGCTGCATCCTATCTCATCTTGAGCTGAACAGGAACTGTTTGTGGCCTGTCTGGAGCAATAAGAGAAGGTGACCTCAGTAGATTTAAATCCCTGAGAGTCAGTCAAGGGCAGGTTAGCTTCTAGTGCTGCAAACCCTTAACCTAAAAGCACCCCGATGAGATCCATCTGAATTCACAGTGCTGGAAATTGAGCTGTGAGGTCTTTAAAAGATATATAGTGAGGCCTTTTCGGTGGGCCCTAGGGCAGGAAATGATTAGTGGTTAGTGGCTATATCAATTTTCCAATTGTGTCCTAGGGTCATTGTTTGTACTCCAAAAGGAATACTTAGTTACTCCTTTTATAGCTTTGCTTTCATAAGGCAAAGACTACAAACAGTTAAGGGTTACTCCAGGCGAGAACAGAGAATAGGAGGTTTAGAACCTTGATGCTGTATGACCTCAATTATTACACTATATAAACCCAGTGTCTGACTGCATTTTTGACTTTGCAAAGAATTTTTAAATGTTTTATCTTCATATAGGAGACTAAGGGCCTGATTTAGAATCCGGCGGATGGGTTACCCCATAACAAATGTGACAGATATCCCTTCCGCCATATTAAAGTGCATTATATTTAATGGCAAATGCATTATATACTCTTGTGACAGAGTAAGCAACCACCAAACTCTAAATTGGGTCATGAGATGGCTAAGATAATAAAACCCATAAACCCTCAAGTTCCCAGCAACAGCTGATTTGATGTATGTCCCCAAACTTAGATAGTGCTTCTGTAGAAAGGTGCTATAATTAAAATAACATGGGTTCCTAAGGCCAGTGTTATCCTATGGGGAAGCTTGTCATGCTGTGTCTGCTGTTTTGCCCCAGGTGCCCTGGTTGTAAGAGTGGGTTTTTATCCCATGTGCCTTAGAATCTGCAAAATCAGTCTCCCAAAATTACAGGTTCCTTTTCCACCTACGAAGAGCAGGGAATTCTATCAATTGATCAAGATGGTGAAGGGTGGAACAGGCTAGTGACCCAGCATCTATTGTTCCTGTGCTGCGTTGAGAGAGCTCTTTCATTCAAGGGTTTGGGGCACCGATCACTCTTCAAAGGGAAAACAGTTAAAGGTCAGCTGTTCCCAAGTCACTGTTAATGAGGGACTACTACTAATGCTGCAGTGGGGATCCTGTCCCAAAGTTCCAATGTACGCTCGTGGTCACTGTTTGTTTACGTGGTACCCACAGCTCTGGTGACCTCCGCTTGAGCCCCCTCCTAGATCAACATTTTGGTTTGGTTTTTGGTGTTTGGGTCCAACTGGAACTTCAACAAACCACAATGACGATAGAACTGTACGCGCTAGGAAGATGATTATAAATGGGCGACTGAAGACTTATTTGGGAAGACTGTCAAAGTCAATGGGCTGCTACTTGAATGCTTAGGTTGAAGAGGAACACTCTCTCTTCCCTCTGGTGCTGAAAAGTGACAGATAAATGCTCCTATAAAGTTCAGGACTGTATTGGGCAGGTCAGGGGTGATGCAGACTCACCACACTTGTTGTATTCTGTTAATCTCTTCAGGTCTCTAATACTCTGTACATGCACATGCTTCAATTTGGGTCTAGCTAATTGGGTGGCAAAGTCTTTGTGGTTTCTTGGTGGTACACTTCTTTGACAAGAAATCCAATTTTCCTTTTGTGCTTATGCTATTCCACCACTAATCGTTTCCGTTATAAGTCCATCAGAATGCACTGATCAAAGTCCTTGTCTTTCACTATACCATAAATTATGACGACCTCCCTTTTATGAAAAAAAGTTTTTATTTAAATGATTAAAATGCATGTCATTATGTCCACAATATACACATTCATAAATATACAATACAGTAAAAAGCACAATGAAACTACTAAAAAACATTAAGTATCTTGATCAATGTCAAAAATCATCTGTACAGCAATCGCAGCATTCAATTAAAGTATTCTTAGAACAGATCCTCTGTTTGTATACATTTTGCATGAACCATCAATTAGAAGCATACACAAATAAGAACATGCTGTTACTATGTATCAGAGTACTTTCACTATACATATTGTGTCGACACAACATTTTGGCAGTTCTTTTAATCAAATCACCGCCTTCTTAAGGACAAATTCACATAAAGCATTTTTTCTATATAAAACAGTTGTTTACTATAGGAGACAAAAACAATGAAAACTCAACTAATTCAAACATCTATACTGATTACCTCTTAATTTAATTCAGTGCAAAGTAATGACTCGCAACATCCCCCTCTTATATACTAAGGAAGGTATGTTATTACGTAAAAAAAACCTTTCTTATTGGGCAGTCAAAGATTTTTTTATAAAAACTCAAGGTTATTGCTAATCTTATACACATATATAAAGGTATTTCCGTATTGTGTTAAAGCAACCATTCTGCCTGTCTCTTCCAGTCATAAACAGGGTGTAGTCAGATCATTGGGTCATAAATACCTTAATTCCAACTTCGTTCCCCTATTTCCTTCTAGGGACGTGTTTCAATGTTGAAGGTATCATCGCCCCCAAAATAATGCTATCCTACAAGATTTACATATTTATTAGAGGCTTTCATCTTATTGATCATCTACGTTATTAGGTCCAATATATAGTAAAAACTTATTGTATGTTAAGGAGCAAACATTTTCTGTTTAGTAAGCCTTTTCGAGTTGAGGTATATCGTCTTCTGTATTATCCCTGTTGGTATCAGATCAAGAATGTTACGTATAATGTGACCATATCCTAGCTACTCCTGTTATCCGGAGATACTTATGATACAATGCTTACCCCTCTGCTTATGCCAATAGCTCTCCCTTCGTTGGTAGGTAGGGTTCCCTTGTGGTCTTTCTTGATTCCCACAAGTTGTGTTCTTTACTTTTTTTTTTTTAATCTCTGATCATGTACGATCTAGAGTCCACCACAAAAATGAGTTACATACAGGGTGATTACACAACTACTATGTACTCAGTATTGCTGTTTGTTTCAATTTACCACTCAGCGTCCTGCAATTTACAGCCTATTTAAATTAAAATATATGGCCTTTCCATCGTATGTCCATTTAATAAAGGGCCTTGATCTCGGTCATAATCGTATAATACCAAGGAAAATATGTGGCAATAACTCAGTTCGCTCATAACTAAGCCTTCAACTTAGTTAACTGAGAAAGTGGCAATTATTGTATAGACTAACTTCATCTTTGGCTGTGATCAGAATAACCCCCCCATCGTGCTTTCGTATGAAGGAGTACTTTACTCATGTGAGGAACACATTATTTCCACCTCCTGAGACATTTTGCTATATCCTAGAGGTGCGTATGGGCCAAATAGACATGTACCGGCAGTAATAAAAAAGGAGGCCAGATTCAAAATGGAGACCAGCTTGCAGGAGAAGAGGTCAGATACATGGCTGTTGAGGTGGGCGTATTGGGAACCCCACAGGAAGAATGAGTATATTGAAAGGGCCCGTAACAGCAGGACCGTAGTGAGAATGTTACACCAAAGGGAGGGTGAAATGTAATTGACAGCGTGGTTGCCCTAACCTTTATAGGACAATGGCTTCAAGATGGCTGAATAGTATTGCCAGTTGTAACTGCCCTCTACGCTGCCCCGGGAAAGAGACGGTCTAATAGCAATGGTTTTCTTTGGCCTGACCACCCATATCAATTGAGTGGGGTGGGTAAGACAGTCAGATGGGCTATAGCATGGGTACTCGCAAACATTGCAAACATTTCCTCGGGGGCCGAAATGCATTGTCTGGGTTATCATCGAGGGCTGCTCATATGACCGTGGGGGGGAGGGGCATGTAGATGGGAAGATTCGGGTGGGGTGATTTGGAGGCGGGGCTAGGTTTGGCGGACATGGCATGGTGGAGACTTTGGTGGACAAATTGTACCACGTGGAGAGAAACAATAAATGGAATTTACAAAATAACTTATTTAAATAAACTGTTACTAAGATTGAGAGAATGCTGCATTGTGAAACAAACACGTGGATAGGTTTGAAGTGTAACCATTCCAAAGGATATTCAAGTAATTCATAGATAATGTGCCCCATGTGGTATAAATGGAGAAGTGTGACTCACTGGTTAGAGGCGGCAGACCGTGAAGCAGAGGTCAGACCCGGGACCAGGGTTCAATTCCCGACGCCGCAGGGTCTTGAGCCCAAATATCCACGGACTCGATAATTCTCGTTTCGGTGCCTACTGGAATCACAGGTTCACACTCTGCAGCTCTGGGCATTAGCTTGCTTAATCTCCACTACGGCCCCCCGCGGCGGGATGCCTGGCTTTCACCTTGGGGATGCCCAGTATGGGTATCTCACAGGGAAAAACCAGGACGGGTTCCCAAGGCAAGCGCCGAGATGCCTACGGGTAATCGAGCGCTATATAAGAACGCATAATAATAATAATAATAATAAATCACACACATTGATGTAAGAATGATAAAGCTCTGTCAATTGAAAGTAAATTCAACCCAACATTTTTTTTAAATGTCTTTTATTCTGATAACGTAGCATTCGGATTAGGTACTTAATGCATTCGGATTGGGTATCACTGGCAATGTTGCAAAAATGTCAATCAAGTTAATATTTAAAGACCTAAAGTAGCTGAGGTACAAGTATTTCCTTCATATCACACATGAATAAAGTCAGTGAAGAAGACATGCAGAGTGTTCACCAGTGTGCTAAAGTTGCAGTGCAAGACTCCCAATCTAGATGCTGCTTGGAAAATGTTACTCTGCTTTGAAGGCCTCTAGTGAATGTAGAACAGCAAGTAGAAAGGCACATGTAATGCGGGAAAGGTCTTTTCCAAGGCACAGAGTTTACGCACTAATTTTACACTACATGTCCGCAATTAATTTCTTGTACTCCGGAACCTTTTCAGAGAGTGCAAGTCTCAGGAGGTGGTCAAGATTTGCATCAGTCAGTTTGTTTCTTAGTTTATTTTTTAGAACACCCATTGTGGAAAGGGAACACTCACATACATATGTGGAGCCAAACATGCAAAGTATTTTCTGTGCCAAAATAAAAAGAAGACATTTTTCAGATGGCAGACTTAGTCATAATTCTTACGGTATCTTCCCCAAGAAAGAGGACTCCAGCACAGAGCTGTATTTCATGTCAATAAATTCAATCTCAGCTTGTGCCCTTTGCAAGCCAAAAAGTTCAACAGCTTCAAGATTCCTTGCACTAACCATCCATGGATTTTCTTCCAGCCTGAAAAGGGGGATGAGAACTCTAAACTGAGAAAATCGCCTCTTAATGTCCCCAAAAATTTCGTCCAGATAAGCACAAAGATTAAGACTCAGCTACATTTCCTGAGCGTTTTCAACCCTCTGTGTTAAAGCCTTCAACTTAGTAAAGTGTGTGAGATCACCATCGCCCAGCTGCTCTCGGAACAGGTCACGTTTACTCATCATTGATTACACAAGTTTCTGTCTACCCTGCAGTGCAAGATTGAGAGTGTTGAAATGTGAGAAGATGCCACACAGAAAATGGAGCATGGTGAGCCATTGCAAGTCATACAGTTCTGGAAAAGACTGCCCTCAATTACAAATTCTTCAATTCCTGGATGCAAAATAATAAACCTTTCTAGTGCTTAACCACCTAATGCAACAACAGGTCTGTTTATTCAGTTTCGGCATCCCTCAGCAATAATTCAGAAGGTCTGTGGTTGAGTGTTTTTGCTCGAATATAATTAACAATTCTTACTACTTGCTTTATAACATCATTTAGTTGTCATTGTTTTATTTTCACACACATCGCTTCCTGATGGATTATGCAATGATAATCAATTAAAGTGGATAATTGAAGTTCTTTTTCTAACTGAGCTACAAAGCCCCTCTCCTGTCTAATCATGGAGGTTGCCGCATCTGTAGTGATACTTACAAGATTGTTCAATGGCAGGTGATGAGAGTCAAATAAAGTACACATGCTGGTCAATACATCCTCTCTCTTGTGTGACCATGCAATGGCAAAAGGCAGAGGAGCCCTTCTATTGGAATGATTTCTTGTTCTGAATACCTCACCCACATCATTAACTGAGCCACATCCCCAACAAAGATGTTGGCTCATCAACAGCAATGCTAAAGAAAGGGGACAGCATGACTGCATTGATGACCTGTGCTAGGACATTGTCACCCATTGACTCAATTCTATGTGTGCATGTGGAATCTGACAGTTGTAATTAACCTATTTATTTCATAATGTTTGATTTATTAGGACAGTTGGCAAATAAAATGTCTGCTACCGAAAGAAAACATTTCTGTACCAGCTCTGCCTCTGTAAATGTTTTTTTATGTTTTGCAAGCAAGTAGCATATTTGGAAGGATGCCTCGGTTTCTTTCATCTGGCACAGAAAGCGCTTTTGTTTGGACAGAAGGGCTTGCTTCAGTGATGCCACCTTTGCAGAATGCGGTTTTGAAGACATTGAGAAATTTTCTATGAAGTCGGAATGTTGTGTTTTATAGTGCCGCTCCAGGTTATATCTTTTGAGGACTTGAATCTTTTCTTTGCAATGGAGACAAGTAGCTTTCTCATTTTGACATTCCACAAAAAGATTTGGTTCTTCCCACGAAGCCTGGAACACCCTGTGTTCACTCTGTGTGGATCTGGGTCTTTTGCAAGACTGTTACCGGGCTGTATGCCATTTATTTTGGGTTCCTTATGAACACAGTAGGAAAGCAGGATTTGTGTTCACGACCGTTTGCGCGATCCCATCTCACAACCGAAGGCACAACCATGTCTTAGTTACAGAGCTCTGCACACAATCAACAAGGTGACACTTGAGTTCTGTTATTTGGGGGAATATGTTTGAAAATAAAATGTATATTAAAAAATGTAAACGTCTACATTGAGAGCTTACTTCTCACTGTATGTTTTATCTGAAAGAGAAGTGATAGATTCCTTACCTTAGAATATTCCCCAGGCGTCAGTCTGGATCCGGAAAGTTTTCTGCTTAGCAGTACCCCTGCGCGCCAGTAGGTGGTGCCGTGCAGGTCCGCGCCCGTCACTTGCGTCGTAAGCGTCGGGATGATGTCACGGAGGCTACTTAGGCGCCACGCATGCGCGCTGACGTCAGTTCTTTCTTTTTCCGCGCCGAAATCGCAGCTTCGGATTGAGCACGTACCGCGGTCAATTTTTGACCACTTTTTTGAGACTTTTGTCTTCTTCTCTTGTCTCCTGGTGCACGTAGGGATGCCCGGCTTTAGGCCTTGTGGGCCATGCCACTGTAATATATCAGTGGCAGACCCCCATGATGTCCGCCTCTACTGCCTGGAGACCGACCATGACTCCCGGGATTGTCGGGACTGCCCTGCCATGGCCCCAAGGCCTTGCGGGAGCAGCACCGAAAGTTGCTGGAGGTCCGGCACTCCTCTAATCGCCACTCCGGGTATTGGGACCGTTCGCGGGACGGCTAGCGGGACCGGAGCCATAGCTCCTCGGACTCTAAGTCTTCACCTTCAGATTCCGGTAAGCGACGCCATAAGAAGAAGTCAAAGAAGCGTGTTTGCCCTCTGACGTCCCCCCGTCGCTCCCCGGAGGCGGACGAAGGGGAACAGGGGCTCCGCCCCTGCGGATCCTCCGGAGCCTGGGAGTCCTGCGGCCTACCCGCTATACCCGGGTCAGTCGGCGACTCCCGAACAGATGCAAGAGTTTCTTGCTGCCATGGACCGCCTGTTTAGGCCTCGGGCTCTCGCCGGCGGGCCTGCGGGCCCTGCGGTCCCGTTTCCAGATCCTGTTGGCCCGGCGGCACCGACTCTGGTGCCGGCCCGAAGCCACTGGATCCAGCGTCCTCAGCTCCGGCGCCACAAAGTGCAGCCCCGCTGGCTCGGGCCCCGGCGCTGCCCATGGCTCCGGCCCCAGCGCCGCCCCTGGCTCCACCACTGGCGCCTCACTGGGTGCCGTTTATCCCACCCCTACCCCGGTTCTCGGACCATTTCGTTCCGACCTGGGAACCACATTGGGATGCGGCTCCGGTTCGGCCCCGGCTGGCGCCGTTCCCCCCACCGTTCGTGGCACGGCTCCCGGTGCCACTGGCCCCCTCTCCGGCTCCGGCCCTGCCGCCGCGGCCAGCTCCTTCTACCCCGTAGCCGAATGAGGACTGGGACGGCTCTGAGGACACCCTTGCGCGGCAGTGTGACACTGAGCAGGATTGGGTGGATGACCTTCAAGATGCGGGTGAACTTGATGTGTCTTCTGACCCAGAGTTTACCTGCCCTCCGCCTACTATGGAGGAGGGCTCTTCCTACACTATGGTGCTGTGTTGAGCTGCGGAGGCTCGCCATCTGGACCTCCCTACGGTGGCCCTTAAGACCAACCTCATTACGGAGGTGCTCCAACCGGCGTCTACGTCGTCGGAACCGCTGCTCCCTTTCAATGAGGCCCTTACTGAAGTCCTCTTAGGCACTTGGCTGCGACCGGCCTCGGGGGTACCGGTGGATAAGAACGTCGCTAGGCGTCATCGCCCGGTGCCTGGTGACTCTGCCTTCTTAACCACTCATCCCACGCCTGAGAGCCTGGTCATTAAGGACTCGACGTCAGAGTGCCTTCCCCACGGCTCGGCCGGATAAGGACTCTAAGAAGCTGGACCAATATGGCAAGAGGTTATTCTCCTCGGCCAGCTTGGGGTTGCGGTCGGCTAACACCGCCTGCTTATTGGGCTGTTACTCCCACGCCGTGTGGGATACGGTAACCGAGATCCTGCCCCAGTGTTCTGAAGAAGTCCAGGCTGTCCTTTCCCAAGTGATTGCGGAGGGCAAGGATGTGGCGAAGTTTGCCATCAGGTGTGTTCTGGACACGGCTGATTCCTTGGGCAGGGCGATTTCCACGACAGTGGCGTTGCGGCGCCATGCCTGGTTGCGGTCTACAGGGTTCTCACTTGATGTCCAGGGCTCGCTCATGGACATACCCTTTGATGACTCTTGTCTTTTTGGCAACAAGACGGACAGTGCCCTGGAGCGCTTTAAAAACTCACGGGCCGCGGCTAAGTCTTTGGGTCTTTCCACAAAGAGCCCTGCCAAGCCTGGGTTTCGTTCCTTTCGTGGCCATGGTAAAGGCGCTCAGACGCGCTGCCCCGCAAAGCCTGCGCAGACCCTCCCTCAGCGTGGCCCTGGATGCGGCTTCTGCGGGGGCTGGTCTGGTAACCAGCGGGCGGGTCTGTCCACCTCCACACCCGCTGCTTCCACCTCCAAGCCTTCCTAATCCGGGCTTCAGGGGGCACCCCATGCCGGTAGGAGGCAGGGTTCGCCACCACCTCCACCACTGGCGCGAAATCACATCGGACAAGTGGGTGCTGCATATGATTTACCAAGGTTACTCTCTCCCTTTTCTGTCCTCCCCTCCAGCCATGCCACCTCGGTAACACCGCATGTTGGGGGATCATTTGGCTCTTCTCCGTCAGGAAGTCACGGCCCTCCTGGCCAAGGGGGCCATCGAGTACGTTCCTGATCAGGAAGTAGGGAGTGGTAGTTATTCCCACTACTTTCTGGTCCCCAAAAAGGACAAGGGGGGCCTGCGCCACATCTTAGACCTCCGAGACGTCAATCGCTTCCTCCGGAAGGAGAAGTTCAAGATTCTGTCTCAAGTCCTGACTGTCATGGACTCTGGAGACTGACCATTCAGTCTCCAGAGTCCAGGGCAGTCAGGACTTGAACCAGAGTCCGCATCTTGAACTTCTCCTTCCGGAGGAAGCGATTGACGTCCCGGAGCGTTGGACTTGCAGGACGCCTATTTTCATATCCCCGTCCTGCCAGCCCACCGGCATTACCTGCGGTTCATGGTAGGCCGGGAGCATTTTCAGTTTGCCGTGCTCCCTTTGGCCTTACCAGCGCCCCTCTGGTGTTCACGAAAGTGATGGCGGTGGTCGCAGCTTATCTGCACAGGTTAGGGGTGTCGGTCTTCCCCTACCTGGATGACTGGCTGTTGAAGACGGGCTCTCCCACCTCCAAAGTATGGCCGACCTCCTGCATTTGCTGGGGTTCTCCATCAATGTGCCGAAGTTGCACCGGAGTCCCTCTCAGAAGCTCCCTTTCATTGGAGCGGTTCTGGATTCAACACCGTTTCGGGTTAATCCTCCCGAGCAGCGAATCTGGGATATTCAGGCTATGATTCCTCTCTTTCAGCCTCTATCCTGGGTTTCAGTCAGGGTGACCCTCCGGCTTCTGGGCCTGATGGCCTCCTGCATCCTGTTTGTGACGCATGCCCGATGGCATATGCGGGCTCCTCAGTGGGACCTGAAGTTCCAGTGGGCACAGCATCAAGGCAACCTGCACGATCTCGTCCAGATCTCAGAGGGCACTGCACGACAGTTGCGGTGGTGGCTCACGAATTGTGACTGGGTCAGTGGCAGATCCCTCTCCCTTCCCCAACCGGAGAACATAGTGGTGACGGATGCCTCCCTCCTGGGATGGGGAGGCCACATGGGAGAGGCGGAGATCAGAGGCCTCTGGTCTCCAGCTGAGTCCCGGCTCCAAATCCACCTTTTGGAGCTTCGGCGATCCGGCTTGCACTGAAGGCATTCCTTCCCTCTGTCCGGGGAAGTGTAGTGCAGTGTTCTCGGACAACACCACCGCCATGTGGTATTGCAACAAACAGGGCGGGGTGTCTCTTACAGATATATCGTTACACAAGTAGTAACTTGTGCGACAGTGCCCTATTTGCACATATTTAGATATATTCGTGCATTGAAGCTTATAACTAGATATTAGTGCTAAACAAATGAAACATCTTTATCACATTTCTCATGTACAGCCATCCCTACAGGAGAGCATTAGTGAAATGAAGAAAGAAATACCTTGAGACCACCCTTTCTTAATAAATTCAGCAGACATTTGTACAGTGCATCCACTACCTCAAATCCCTTTCCCTGTTACCCAGGCAGGTGAACATGGGTGTCCCCAGAAATGTTTCCGGGGGGGGGGTCACATTTCTAACTTCTTCACCATCCCCCTTGCACCCTTCTCCCCTCTGCCTTGCACCCTTCTCTCCCTCCCACTTGCACCCTTCTCCCCCTTGCACCCTACTCCACCTCCGCCTTGCACCCTTTTCTACCTTGCACCCCTCTGCCTTGCACCCTTCTCCCCTCTGCCTTGCACCCTTCTCCCCTCTGCCTTGCACCCTTCTCCCCTCTGCCTTGCACCCTTCTCCCCTCTGCCTTGCACCCTTCTCCCCTCTGCCTTGTACCCTTCTCCCCTCTGCCTTGCACCCTTCTCCCCTCTGCCTTGTACCCTTCTCCCCTCTGCCTTGTACCCTTCTCCCCTCTGCCTTGTACCCTTCTCCCCTCTGCCTTGTACCCTTCTCCCCTCTGCCTTGTACCCTTCTCCCATCTGCCTTGTACCCTTCTCCCCTCTGCCTTCCACCCTTCTCCCCTCTGCCTTCCACCCTTCTCCCTTCTCCCCTCTGCCTTCCACCCTTCTCCCCTCTGCCTTCCACCCTTCTCCCCTCTGCCTTCCACCCTTCTCCCCTCTGCCTTCCACCCTTCTCCCCCTCCGCCTTGCACCCTTCTCCCCCTTCGCCTTACACCCTTCTCCCCCTCCGCCTTGCACCCTTCTCCCCCTCCGCCTTGCACCCATCTCCCCTTCTACATTGCACCCTTCTCCGCCTTGCACCCTTCTCCCCTCCGCCTTGCACCCTTCTCCCCTCCGCCTTGCACCCTTCTCCCCTCCGCCTTGCACCCTTCTCCCCCCTGCCTTGCACCCTTCTCCCCCTCTGCCTTGCACCCTTCTCCCCCTCTGCCTTGCACCCTTCTCCCCCTCTGCCTTGCACCCTTCTCCCCCTCTGCCTTGCACCCTTCTCCCCCTCTGCCTTGCACCCTTCTCCCCCTCTGCCTTGCACCCTTCTCCCCCTCTGCCTTGCACCCTCTGCCTTGCACCGTTCTCCCCCTCCCCCTTGTACCGTTCTCCCCCTCTGCCTTGTACCGTTCTCCCCCTCTGCCTTGTACCGTTCTCCCCCTCTGCCTTGTACCGTTCTCCCCCTCTGCCTTGTACCGTTCTCCCCCTCCGCCTTGCACCCTTCTCCCCCTCCGCCTCGTTCCCTTCTCCACCTTGAACCCATATCCCCCTTTGCCTTGCACCCTTCTCTGCCTTGCACCCTTCTCTTCCTCCCCTTTGCCCCTTCTCCCCTCTGCCTTGCACCCTTCTCCCCCTTGCACCCTTCTCCCCTCCCCCTTGCACCCTTCTCCACCTCCGCCTTGCCCCCTTTTCTACCTTGCACCATTCTCCCCTCTGCCTTGCACCATTCTCCCCTCTGCCTTACCCCATTCTCCTCTCTGCCTTGCACCCTTCTACCCTCTGCCTTGCACCATTCTACCCTCTGCCTTGCACCCTTCTCACCTCTGCCTTGAACCCTTCTCCCCTCTGCCTTGCACCCTTCTCCCCTCTGCCTTGCACCCTTCTCCCCTCTGCCTTGCACCCTTCTCCCCTCTGCCTTGCACCCTTCTCCCCTCTGCCTTGCACCCTTCTCCCCTCTGCCTTGCACCCTTCTCCCCCTACTCCTTGCACCCTTTTCCCCCACCCCTTCTTGCCTGCTGCCTTGCACCCTTCTCGCCCTCTGCCTTGCACCCTTCTCGCCCTCTGCCTTGCACCCTTCTCGCCCTCTGCCTTGCACCCTTCTCGCCCTCTGCCTTGCACCCTTCTCGCTCTCTGCCTTGCACCCTTCTCGCCCTCTGCCTTGCACCCTTCTCGCCCTCTGCCTTGCACCCTTCTCGCCCTCTGCCTTGCACCCTTCTCGCCCTCTGCCTTGCACCCTTCTCGCCCTCTGCCTTGCACCCTTCTCGCCCTCTGCCTTGCACCCTTCTCGCCCTCTGCCTTGCACCCTTCTCGCCCTCTGCCTTGCACCCTTCTCTACCTTGCACCCTTCTCTACCTTGCACCCTTCTCTACCTTGCACCCTTCTCTACCTTGCACCCTTCTCTACCTTGCACCCTTCTCTACCTTGCACCCTTCTCTACCTTGCACCCTTCTCTACCTTGCACCCTTCTCTACCTTGCACCCTTCTCTACCTTGCACCCTTCTCTACCTTGCACCCTTCTCTACCTTGCACCCGTCTCTACCTTGCACCCGTCTCTACCTTGCACCATTCTCTACCTTGCACCATTCTCTACCTTGCACCATTCTCTACCTTGCACCATTCTCTACCTTGCACCCGTCTCTACCTTGCACCCGTCTCTACCTTGCACCCGTCTCTACCTTGCACCCGTCTCTACCTTGCACCCGTCTCTACCTTGCACCGTTCTCTACCTTGCACCCTTCTCCTCTCTGCCTTGCACCCTTCTCCTCTCTGCCTTGCACCCGTCTCTACCTTGCACCGTTCTCTACCTTGCACCCTTCTCCTCTCTGCCTTGCATCCTTCTCCCCTCTGCCTTGCATCCTTCTCCCCTCTGCCTTGCATCCTTCTCCCCTCTGCCTTGCATCCTTCTCCCCTCTGCCTTGCACCCTTCTCGGCCACCCCCTTGCACCCTTCTCGGCCACCCCCTTGCACACTTCTCGGCCACCCCCTTGCACCCTTCTCCCCCCTGCCTTGCACCCTTCTCCCCCCTGCCTTGCACCCTTCTCCCCCCTGCCTTGCACCCTTCTCCCCCTGCCTTGCACCCATCTCCCCCTGCCTTGCACCCTTCTCCCTTCTCCCCTCTGCCTTGCACCCTTCTCCCCTCTGCCTTGCACCCTTCTCCCCTCTGCCTTGCACCCTTCTCCTCTCTGCCTTGCACCCTTCTCCTCTCTGCCTTGCAAGTGCCCCCCCTTGTCCCCCCTGCGGACGCCCATTCAGGTGAAATAGTAGCTAAGCAAAAATCCGGCCACTTGCAATAGTGAACTGAAGTCTACAGGCCCTCGCAAACCACATATGATAGAGAGGGTTCTGTCCTCTGGCAGTTAAATGTAAATGTAAATGTGTGGGACTTGTAAAGCGCACAGCTGCCCGTAAGCGTCCCGGCGCTGAAGACCGCTGGGGAACCCGTCCTGGCTTTCCCTGTGAGATGGTCCCTTCTGGGTATCTCCAAGGTGAAACTAGGCATCCCCGGCGTCTGTGGGGGGCCGTTGTAGAGATGAGGCAAGCTTAATGCCCAGAGTTGCCGAGTGTGATCCCTGGTTAGAGTAGGCACCGAGGCGAGAATTGTCGAGTCCGCTGACCCTGGTCCACTACCCTGCCGCGTCAGGAATTGAACCCTGGTTCCGGGCCGTTCTCTGCCGCCTCTAACCAGTGAGCCACACCACTCCACTCAGAAAGAGTCCTGCCCTCTGGCAGTCATTGGGGAAGAGGTCTTACTTCCCTACAAAATTCCCCTGCAGAAGTGAAACTATGGGCCAGATTTACCACTTATTCACGCAGCGCAGTGCAGCAGCCGCAACTGTGCTGCGGGAAAAGGAGCAAGGATAAGAGTGCCATATTATCAGAAATATGGCACTCTCCTCCCCTTTCCCTATTACCAGCACTGAAATCACTAGCCGTGTTCCACAGAGACACGTTTGCGCCATAGTGCAAGGGTTTCCCAGTGAGTCTAGCTCAGGTTTTGTACTGGAGGGAGACCCTTCCAGTACAAAATACTATGCACAGACTGACTTTAACCCTTCTCCCTCTTTGTATGTGTGATGTACAGTGCATCACACATGCAAAGTCAGAAAAGGAAGGAAAAATAAAAGCATTTCTCCTTTGTTGTGCCTACTTCAAAAGGGCAAGGTTTTCTGACGCTAAACCTGGTCTACTTTATTTAGTAAATAGGGTTTAGCATCAGAAACTTTGGGTGGTTGCATGGGAACACCCATGCTCCACTCATGGTGCACCCCCTCCGGCGCTCAGTAACGCAAAGCAGTGCTAACCCAGGAGAAAATTTCTCTATTGATATGAGATTCTGTGATTGAAATACAAAATAAATTCTTCCCAAGCCTAAAAGCAGAACCCAGCTGTTCTACCTGGGATCCTACCGCAAGAAACAATGCAAAATACACGAGAGAGACACGTACGCAGGAATAATGCACCATACATAAACAAAGCATTAATCATTACACTTCAGCAGCCTATGCTCCTCCCATGTTCTTCCTGCTGCTTTTCCAAGGTATTGTTTCCGTCAAAGTCAACTTATTTACAGAGAGATATTTTGCAGTCGGCTGCAATTTTTTAGGTCTCGCCTGAGCCATCGCAAGCGCTGCCAGACATTTACAAGTGGGCTTTTAAAAGTGCTACCACAGCTTTTGCTGGCCTAGCGTTTGCGGTTACGCGCGTGTATCCTCCATCTGTCTTTCCTCCATCATGGGTCATTAAGTACATCGCAATCGCGATCACTTTCGCGGCCGAGTCACTTTCACTTCTGCGCGGCCAATGCTTGTTAACTCTAGGGACTACACGACTGGAAAGCGTTATCTGTCATAAAAGGGTTTTCACAACTCTACTTTTGAGCACTCATTTCCATCTTTTTTATTGACCCCTTCACAATCCCCTAAAAAGTGGAGTTAAGTAATTCAAAAAGCGACTTTTCAGCAATACACCAAACTGATGGGGCAAAGTCAACAGTGTTGCACATGAAGTACAATTCGAGCCTTTACTCTGCCCCTCTCCCGGTGTCATGCTTTCCCTACTAGAGATTCAATCTACAGTTACCTGAAAGGAAAAAAAGTCTCAATGCTACATTCTGTGTGCTATTTTAACCAATTTTATCCCGATCAATTGTATGCTATTATAGCCCTTTGAAGTCTCACCGGGGGCTAAGAAGGAGGCTGTGTATGCAATACTACCTGTTGATCAGAATGCCGAACCCGATAACCTCATGTTCATAAATGATTTACCGCGCAGGATTAGTGTCTGGGTACCGTCCAGCTTTAGTCATGCAGGTTTCACAGACCTGCACCTTGTTTCAGAAAAAACTTAATAGCAGCTTAGAAATAGGGTCTTTTTAACTGTGGAATATCATCGGAGCGATAAAGTATAACATTTTACATGCGTGCCCCGGTGGCCAAATTACGTACTCTGAGCAAGGGTCCCACATTTTCCAACTGCAGTCATTTATCACCATTTTAATAACGTATTCAGGTTTCATAATAAAATTTTGCTGCTTTTTTTCCAGCTGTCCATACTATTTTGTGGCAGGGATTATCAATGTCAGCCTTTTGTATCCGTAAAAAAACAATCGAACATTGTTTAATTTTCCTATTTATTTTCTGTTTTGGCTATGCATTTAAAGTATGATAATTGACTTTTGCTAATGCAAAATAGCGCTGTCCACTGCATAAAATTTAGCAAACAAGCACACGCCTACCATACCAAAAACAAGCATTGGCATAGCCAATAGGTCTCGCTTTTGGGACCTTATAAGTGTTTAGTTATGCAGCACAATATCCTTACTGCAACAACATTAACTGTTGCATGGCTAAACACTTATTAGGTCCCAAAGGCGAGACCTATTGGCTATGCCAATGCTTGTTTAAGCTAGTAGCGCAATTATTCTCACACATCTATACTGCTTATTATAATCCCTATATCTTCTTTGGACCATAAAGTTACTAAAGAAGATAGCATCCCTTCGTGCACTTATGAATTAAGATTTGTATAAAATGCTGCACTGTCGTGAATATTTTAGGGACCGGCTTGTGGCCCACTTCTGGTTGCAGATCCGGGCCTGACAAACAGCCTGATCTGCAACCAGAAGTGGGCCACAAACATCTAAATGGTAAATGCGTGGAGAAGTGTGGCTCACTGGTTAGAGCAGGCAGACCTTGGAGCAGAGGTCAGACCCGGGACCAGGGTTCAATTCCCGACGCGGCAGGGTATTGAGCTCAAATGTCCACGGACTCGATAATTCTCGCTTCGGTGCCTGCCCTAATCATGGGTTCTCACTCTGCAACTCTGGGCATTAAGCTTGCTTAATCTCCACAACGGCCCCCCGCGGCGGGATGCCTGGCTTTCACCTTGGGGATGCCCTGTAGGGGCTATCTCACAGGGAAAAGCCAGGACGGGTTCCCAAGGCAAGCGCCGAGATGCCTCCGGGTGATTCGAGCGCTATATAAGAACGTACAAAAAAAAAAAATTCTCTTCAAAATTAACTCTTCTGAATTGACAATAATGCAAGTATACCACACTGTAAAAGTATATTACTGAATAGCTGGAGTGATGTGCCTTCTCCAGAAGCATGTTCTGCAACACCGAGCAACTTTAATTTTAAATAGCCATACACTGCTTAATTATATAGGCTCCACACCTTTCAGGCACCTCTCACATTTTTCATCCCACTTACAGCCCTGGGTATGCAAAGCAACAGGGCCAAGAAGACATGCCCTGCACCGACAAATGGGATCCTATGGTCTCCTTCAAAGGGAGATTGGGGTTGTTTCGGGAAAGACACTGACTTTAAAGGAAGAGACACCCTAGACTGCTTGATAAGTGCGATATAATGAATGCTAAAAAAATAGCTCCAAATCTGGGCTCTGAATGAACATAAAAAAATAATGTCAGGGATAGTAAAGAGGCTAAAAATAAACAAAATGTGAACTACTGCCTTATTATTAACTATACACTTCTGAAAAAAGCATCACATGCTCAACTACTTATCAAATAGCAGTATTTCTCTAGTATAAACACACGCAACAGATCTTAAAAATGCATGTTCAGATCAAACTATGGTGATATATACAAATAACTGACACAGATCGCTTGGTTAGAGGGCTTTAAGTGGGATGAAAAAACTGGAGGGGTCTCTCAAAGGGCCATGGCCAATGAAATTAAGGGCATGGCTTAAAAACATGCAAGCTAAAAATCTGTGCTTAGCATACTGTGCAACCCTACTGGTATTTTGCTGTTTGTCATTGCATCCAGATATATCGGATAGAACCAGTAACATTATACCTGCAACAACCCAGGACTATTAACTTTGCTAATGGTTGTTAGCTGCATAAGATAAATAGGCAACAACTTTGGCTTTGTTGTTTATAATATATAATATTGAAAATGCTTCAGTTTTGAAATGAGAGACTGTGAAAGCACTAAAACGAGTCTATTTGAAATGACATCAAAGGCTTTAAGCAGTTGTGCTGCTGCTGAGTTGAGACATTTCTTCACCCTTAGGACGAAAATGGAGCCCCCGATAGCACCTGCTTTAAGCATCCAGCCCACTTAAAGACCTGCCTATTAACTCGTGGAGAACAAAAAACTCCTCTCCTAAAAAGTAAATTTCATCGGCAATGAAAAACTCACAATTGGTCACTTCTAGATGCAGCAACAGCGCCATCTACTGTCACATGCTCTTAACTTTTTATGTAAAACCTTACCACTCACAATGAATCCAAAAGAAATACGTAACTCTTCTGTCCAGGATTTCGACCCACCTCAACAACCACAAAGGACGCCTTTCCCTTTTGTGTGGGTGCTTATAGCACGAACGAGGAGGGTGAGCAGCAGATAACTACATAATATGGGAATCGCAATAACAAGGGTGCCATGGCATTCACTTACTACTTACGGAGGCGAGGAGATGGAGCAATTGATGGAGCAATTGGTGCCCCTGGGTAATGAATCTGAGCTCCTCCTCAGCTGCGCCCTCACTGCTTCCGCTAGACTGAGGTCAGTCCGAGCTGGGTGAAGATAAGGGCAGGTAAATAAAGGCAGCAACTTGCGTACCTTCTTTTAAAAGCCTCTTCTGCTGTGATACAATCCTATGACGTCACAGACGCAGATGAGGGCGGGAGCTGCAGGTTAACATGCAAGACACTTTGACCTTGTCTCAGCGAATGCTTCCTCAGAGGAATCACAACAGCAGTATTGGCACCGAGTCCGTGATTGCTATTGTTTTCCATGAGAGGCTGCATGGAAAGGCCTAGCCGGCCACAAGTGGCCCACGGGCCGTACTTAGAGTCCTGCCCGGCTATAATATATAGCAAAATGTCTCCGGAGGTACAGGATACCGAAGAGGCAATAATGTGTTGCTCACATGAGTATAGTACTCCTACATACGAAGGCACGATGGGGGTGGAGGGTGTGTTATTCTCATCGTGGCCGAAGATGAGGTATGTGTATACATTTAAGACCACTTGCTCTATTAAGTAAGTTGAAGGCGTAGTTATGAGTGAAATGAGTTATTGCCACATATTTTCCTCAGTATTATACGATGATGGTCAAGATTAAGGCCCTTTATGAAATGGAGATATGATGGAGTGGCCATATATTTTAATCTAAATAGACTATAAATAGAAAGACGCCGAGTGGTAACTTGAAAGAAACAGCAATACTGAGTACATAGTAGTTGTGTAATCACCATGTATGTAACTTTTTTCTGTAGTGGACTCTGGATCGTATGTGACCAGGTACTAAAAAAGGTAAAAGAACACAACTTGTGGAAATCTAGAACAATCAGGAGAGACTCCTACTAACCAACGAAGGGAGAGCTATTGGCATAAGCCGAGGGATAAGCCCTGATCATAAGTATCTCTGAATAACAGGAGTAGCTAAGATATGGTCACATTATATGTAACATTCTTTATCTGATAAGACAGGGATAATGCAGAAGACAATATAACTTGACTCGAAAAGGCTTACTAAACAGAAAATGTTTTCTCTTTAACATACGGTACATCTTTACTATATATTGGACCTAATAACGTAGATAATCAATAAGAAGTAGGCATCTAATCAATATATATGACATGTACAAAAAACACTATTTTGGAGGTCCTAATACCCTCCACATTGAAACACGTCCCTAGAAAGAAATAGGGGCACGAAGTTAGAATTAACGTGTTTATGATCCCATGATCTGACTAAACTCTGGTGAATGATTACTTTTACACAATATGGAAATAACTTTAGGTTATCCTGTGTATAATATAAGCAATAACCTTGAGTTTTTATTTTTTTGAAAAGTTTGACTGCCCCATAAGTTATTTTTTTTATCGTAATAACATACCTTACTTAGTATATATGAGGGGGATGTTGCGAGCCATTAGTTTGTACTGAGTTAAATTATGAGGTGATCACTATAGATGTTTGAATCAGTGTGTTTTCATAGTTTTTTTTGTCTCCTATAGTAAACAAATGCTTTTATATAGACAAATGTTTTATGTGAATTTGTCCTGAAAAAGGCGGGTATTTGATTCCAAGAACCGCTGAAACACAATATGTATAGTGAAAGTACCGTGATGCACAGTACCTGCTTATTCTTATTTGTGTATGCTCAAAATTGATGGTTCATACAAAATGTATACAAACAGATGATCTGTTGTAAGCATACTTTAATTGAATGCTGTGATTGCTGTACGGATGATTACTGACAGTGATCAAGAGACTTCATGATTTTATTTGTTTTATTGTGCGATTTATTGTATTGTATGTTTATGAATTTGTATATTGTGGACATAATGACATGCATTTTAATCATTTAAATACATGTGTATTTTCATTAAAGGCAGATAGTCATAATTTATGCTATAGTGAAAGACTATTGACAAGGATTTTGTTCAGTGCATTCTGATTGACTTATAACGGAAACGATTAGTGGTTGTATAGCATGAGCACAAAAGGGAAATTTGTTTTCTTATTAGCTTTACCTACCCTGCCCCTTTTGGCTAGAAAGGGTAGCTCTCTGATATTTGGAGAGGTACGCTTCTTTGAGACCACTTCCATGCAGGCTTCAGTCAACTGAGATTTGCCATTAGTCTTCCTGGTTGGAAGTCAGCTGTCTTCTGATTCACAGCCCTTGCTCCACAGTCCCAAACCTGACCTTGAGATGAACAGTGACACTCAGATTACCATTTCTGTCTAGGTCTCTGTACTGCTTTACACAACACTCCTCTTTGCGCTGCATCCGTACTTCCAATGCTGGCAGGATGGAACTAATAATATTCCTTCTTTAGAGACACTGGGTGATGATAAGACTAGTCAAAGCCCAAATTTTCTTTGAAAATCTGCATTCAACAATCATAAATTATCAATAGACACATATGATGCGACTAACTAGGGCCACCATAAAGCGAGTTACAAAAAAGCTTGATTAGTTGGATTGAAACATTTTACGCTCAAAGACTGGCTTTATTCTGCTACTTCTTGCCATTTTCAAGTTTTGTAGTTGCTCAAGCTCTTCAAATTTGCTAATCTTTACTTTTCTTACAGTGCTCTGGACGGCTCAGGGAAACTGTTTGACTATCAATTCGGATGAAACTACCATTGGGAGGAACAGTGGAATCTTCTGGGCCCTTCTTCAGTTCAGGTAAACCCCAATGGCTTGCCAGAGTATGTTAATTTTAAGGTTCCCATTGACCATTGCTCTTTAGGTATCTGTTAGGCATTTAACGGGCATATATTAATACATAAGCATCAAATTGCTATCAGTATTTTCTCTCTATGTGTTTAATAGAGTTTAGTAAATATCGTAGAATTATCTAAAGAGGTAGTTAGTTTGGGTGAAAAGGAAGTTATCTTTCTGATTAAAACAGGAATCCAGAAACTGAAAATTAATTGTTTCTCAGGATTATGTTTGCAAAACTAGACACTTCTCTAGTAGTAACTTCCCAAGTCCTCACTTCTGTCCCTGATAGGCCATCCATGGGCCTAGAGATCGTAGGCTTTAACTGATGATATCATTCTATTTGTGTATTGTTTCTCTGATTTTAGATTTGTGCAGGAAACTGTTTTTTTGTTGCAGTGCCCCCCCCCTAAATTGTGCCTGGTATTTGATGCAACTCGACGGATTGTGCCACCCTAAGGGACCACTCACAAAGCACATGCAAGACTGCCATCGCAGGCTGCGTGTCTTGTTGCAGACAAAAGTGAAACATGACATCCCACACTTACCTGTGTGCCATGTCCCTAATACTGCAAGCAAGCAATATTTGTAAGTCACACATACAGCATGCCTGACAGCCGTAAGGCAGGGTGCTGAATATTACATGTGAGGGCATACCTGCATGAGCAGATATACCCCTGTGCTGTTGAGTCCTATTAGTGGCAGTACAAGTGACCAGGGAAGCCATCTAAAGACATGTGCTACGCACTGGTGAAAACTAGTTCCCCAGCTACATGATAGCTTCACTGAAAAATAGGCATGTTTGCTATCAAACACTCATGCCAGTGTTGGATTTACTTAGAGGTGTACCCTGAAAACCTACCAGCCTATGGTGTCCTTGCTGACTAGTTTCTGCGAGCCTGTCTGGGAAGAGGGCATAACACACCCTTCACAAGATGACCTGCTGATTAGCCTCCTTGGTCTGATGAGCTTAAAAGAAGCTGCCGCCTTTGGAATGTGAATCCGGATCCCCTCATGGTAGAGGAAGACACCCCTCCTGTCCAGAGTTGCCTTGGAGAAGAGAACCAAAAGTGTGCCCTTTCGTCCATCCCACCCCGCCAAGAGCATTGCATGACTTGATTCCCCCTTGCTGGTTCAGCCCAGCTGGCCTCCTGGCCAGAGCCTGCAGACTCTTTCGGCAGTAACCGATCTCCATTGAAATACATTAGGATCTCGATGCTGTTTTGCACCCTGCACCGGGCCGCCTCTATGCCACTAACGGTGTACTGCTGGTGCTGCCTTGGACCTTGACCACCACTCACACAACCCCCTAATAGAGCACTTTGAGATAGCATAGCAAGCCCCAGTCCACTCATAAGGGATCCTCTGGACTCTTTACATGGTATATCGGATAAAGAGCCAGGTTCCTACAATTTGATATTGATGTCGTTTCTCTCTCCTCAGCTGACCACAATTGCTTCACTTGTGGGCTGATACAGCTTTACTCCGGAAATAATTTCTAAAATCTCATCACCTTTCCCTGAAGTATTTAATCATTCATTTACTCATCAGTGGGGCCCATAACACTGCGGGTCACTAATACACATTTTCTCTCTACTTCATGGTTTGGTGTGAATCAAAGGAGAGCTGCTGGATCATAGTGGAGTGTCTACAATTTTAACGACCTATTTATAATATATACATCAGCAGTTTAAATTGTTTACCATGGTTTTTCAATACAGCAAATTATTCAGAAACACCACCATCGATTGTCGATAGATCTGCTAGTAACCATTAGGCTAAGGATGAACAAGACCAGCTTAGTTCTTCATTTATTTAATTTTTATTTAAAGAGAGATTTTTTCTAGCATAACCTGTATCTATTCATTTTTCTTTTATTCATTCAATAGAAATAGATTTAAGAAAAGGAAAGAAAATTAACTCATACATTTAATTTTCATTTAATTCAGAAGCTAAGAAATAAATACAATATTATTGAGATTATTGGACATAAATATTAGCAAAAAGACATAATAGTTCCCAAATTCTATCTCTCTATTCCCTCAAGCTATTTACTCTCATCCAAAGACTCCGTACTCATTCGAACAAAATTTTAAGTTGAAAAGTTTAAGTTCTTTACGCTCTAAGGAAATTCAGTATTCCGGCAGCCTGTCAGGATACTCCGATAGAAATCGAAAAGAGAGCTTTTTTTTAAACTCCGGACCTATTCTTTTGTACCCTTTTCACCTAGCTTAAACTATCTAAATTCAGTAACATTTGGTGTCTCCGACGATTCTGATTGGTTGGTTCAAGGGATGGATGAGCATAGCCTCATCATCTTATTTCTTGACTTCCGCAGAGTCAGCTAAATGAATTTGACCATTGTTTTTAAGGTTACCAGTTCCATCGTGTCCTTCAAATTGTAATTTTAAGCCTTTTTCCCAGGGTTTACAATACGGATGTCCAATTTTATTGGTAGTCAGTCAGGGTTTCAGAGCACATCGTCCTTGACCTGTTCCATTCAGCACAGTCAGCTCATACGCGTCTACAGCTCCACTCAGCAAGCGCATGCGTGCTTCACATTAATCTCGGAGTCATGGAAAATCGTCCATCTTGGACTAGGCCTCACAGGCCACAACGGGAACTAATATAGAAACAAACACAATTGAACGTTAATTATTGAATTATAGTATAGCCCTTCTGTTTACCTCCCCCCTTACTAAGGTATCCCTGTTAGTTATTACCTAGCAAATAAAGCCACATTCATGCGTAGTTTGCTCACCTGTCTCCATGTTTTTACCACAAATAGACAAACAGAAAGCACATTTATGCCACTTTTTGGTTAAATTATAGCCTTTGCGTTATTTTCAGACATCACATTATCACTCAGTTAGTCGATTATGGTTGCAACACAAGCAATTTAGTATCCCACGTGTATTTTGTGTGTGCATTCTATTTTATGTTGGTTAGTTATCAAAACCACATGATTAATTCATGTTACTGTTATGAGAAAGTAATTTCACGAGGGGTATACAAAATTTTGCTTTTCACCTCGCTCCATCAACTCTGCACATCATGTGAGAGAGGTGAGACTGTCCTCATAGTCCAAGATGTTGGCTTCTTGGCTTCTACAATCTGTCCCCACATTCACTTGCAGATGTACATCAGGATTAAAGATAAACGCTACACTTAACTTTGAAAGATAAGTTCTTCTCCAGTGGATCTTTGTTATTAGTCTTAGGCACTGAATCGTACTGCTCACACGCACGGGTCTGAAGTAGTTTTTTTACAAAATGTATACACCATTATTTAAAAAATAAGTGCAATGGTTTTAACAGATTGCAGAATATTGGTCAATTTTTACCTATTAAAAATAGACACCAGTTAGAACTGCAGAAACGGAGTCAATACATTCAGTATAGTGACAAAGGAAACTCGTTCTCAAACAATTTTTTAAAAAAGGATGAAGAAAATTTAGCCTAATAGGCTGCAACCTGAAAGGCCAGGCAAACTTACTTTTCTTTAAGGTATAGCATACCACCAGTATCCCATCATAGTCGCTCAGTGGCATCTGAGCCACGTTTTCCAGCTCCAGGTGATATGATCCTGGGGTACTGAGCTCATCCTTCTACATTTTTTGTCTTCTAAAAATCTTTTCACACCTTTGAAAAACATCTTTCATTGATTTTTTTAGAGACAAAAAGGCCACATAGACCCTCACTTCTTCTATAATATGTACCTTCTCACTTCCATCGCCCAAACTCCTGTCAATTTGGTCAAAAGATGTCAAGGAGGGCTTGCAGGGAGAGGCAGATTACACTGCATGGGCTTAAAAAAGATCAGCACAGTCATAAAGAATCCGCATCCAGAATACATGAGGGAGGTGAAAACGGTATTCCTTCATCACTGCTCCACCCACCATTTCCAGGTAACCCTTGTGCGGGAGATGCCAGAAAAGATCATAGGAGGAGAAACACAGATTCTCGGGTTTGACATTGTAGTCCATGATGTCAAAGATGGGATCAGTGATGACATGCTTGCTGTTGAGGGCTGGTTCGAAGTAGAAAAGGACAGGCGACATTGAAGTCCAGGAAGTAGAGGTCAAAGGAGACATCGCTGAATAAGTCCTTTCATCTACCTGCTGAGTGGGTTCACAATATGAAGAGGAGGGCACCACATACCCAAATTCAGACTGGTCAAAGACATATTCACCATCTAGAGCAGTCTCACCACTGTTACTGCTGTTGTCTGCCTCATCACACAGAGCTCCTGCTCAGAGCAGAGGGCCTCCCAGGTTCCACTGCTTGCTTCACTAATCTCCCCTACATCTCCAGTGACTCCTCTGCCAACTTGCAAGCACCTCCGATGGCTTCTTATCCTGTGCTGCCTCTCCAGTCAACTTGGCCACCTCCACCACCACATTCTAAGGCTCCTGTATCTCCAATCAGACATGTTGGATCTTCAGGAGGTAAATTGAGAACTCCAAGGAGGTGTTCTAGGAGTCCTCCATTTTGGAGACCACTGTTCCCGGTTTTCAAAGATATCACTTCTCTTGTCACAGGCAAGATCTGCTTGTCGGTCACGATCCACACTTCAATCTTAATTATGTAGTCTTCATCTCATTTTTCAAGTTGTTCTGTGAGACAATATTGCCCAACTTGGTCTGACTCCACTTCAGTGAGAGTTTCTCCAATTGTTGGTTTTGCAATTTTCAATAAAACCTTAATAATGGCTGCTAAAAAACTCAAAATAACCATACATCAATTCAGGCACAAATGTCAGTGGTCTATGAGACCTTTCGCCACCATTCCTTTGCATGTCATTTGCTTCCTCTGGTTCCAGGTCTTTTGAAACCTGCTTTGCAGGATTTCTTCACTCCAGCTTCAGTGAAGTCTGCCCCAGCATTCTTAAAGTAAAAGCTGTAAAGCACAAGACCGCTTACTCATACAGGCAGATCCCCCTCCAGATTCCCTAACTGTTTCTGCTGCAGCAAAGTATCATCCAACCTCTCCGTCCTCATCAGTAACTCCTGAGAAGCAAAGTAAGAAAATGCAAGTTGTTGAAAAATTGTGGTAAGTCTGCAGCTGCTATGAAGACTGCTAGTGCTACTGCCTTATTTTGGCATTATGATAGAGCTCTATGGGAGACCCTAAGTTTTCAGGAGAAGATTCCTCATGATTACAGACCAGGTTTTTCAGAGGAATTTCAGGTGGTTATAGTCTCCAAACAAGTAATTGGTGTTGCAGCAGACTTGGCTGGTTTGCTGCCAATGGATACTGTTGTGGGCTGGCTTTGTTGTTGAAAGCTGAGGAACAACAGAGCGAATTTTTAATTTGCCATTACCTGGAACCACTGTTTGCAGCCCATGTAGACAGTATGCAGCACATCAAACTGAATTGGAGACACAAAGCTGTGTGGCCTGTGTAAAAGAAAGTACTGTAAACAGTAGTGCAAACCCTATAATAGGCATTGGCTGCACTAGAGGGTTCAGCCCCTCACTGATCACAAGAATACTAGCAATTGCAGCACCCTCAGAAGTCCTATCAGCCTTGCTAGCTTGTAAAAGAGAGAGATGGCCATCAAACACGACAGAAAGGCTGCCACAGAAAAGCCTACCAAGCAGTATTTGCCTACTTCCCCCTTTTCCATTCCCTCTCCTGTGTAAGGAAGCAAAAACAGCAAACTGGAGGAATGGAAGAAAATTACTGAATACCGATGGAGATAAATATTGTGCAACATGGCTAGTGTCCGAGGTTTCGTTTATCCCCTCCATGCATTGCTCTGAAGAAACCATAGCAATACCAATGAGCATTACTCCAACTGGAGGCTAGGACCCTTTTGATCAAATAGGCAGTGGAACTGTTCCCTCATTCTGCAAAAGGAAATTGAATTTACACCAGTTACTTTCTTGTTCGATGGAACCGAAGCAAGATTTTTGTCCCATTCTTGACTTGAGATAAGCAAATAAATACATAGAGAAAGAAAAGTTTTTATTGCTGGCACTTCATTAACTCTCCCCACAACTCCAAGGGGAATGGATATGTCCCTTAAAAGTTTGAGATGTTTATGCATGAAAGTAGGTATTTGAATATGTTATGTTATGTTATTATAGATTTATAATGCGCACGGATACTCTGGAGTGTCCCGGCGCGAGAACTACTGTGTGAGGGAAACTGAAGACCGTGTAGCATGGCATGGTGTTAATTAAAGAGCAAAGTTTTTAACTGCTTCTTAAACAGCCTGAGGTCTTGGGTGTTGCGTAGTTCGTAGGGGAGGGTATTCCAAGCCTTGGCTGCCTTAAAGGAGAGAGCTCCCCCAGTCCTAGCAAGGCGGAAGCGTGGTATAACTGCAAGACATTGCTCAGCGGAACGCGGTACGATGAGGCACATAGAAATCAAATCGCCTTCTAAGGTAGGGTGCCCCGATTTATAGAGGGCACCATGGGCCAGTGTGAGCGCCTTGAACAGGACACGCTGTCTCACTGAGAGCCAATGAAGGTCCTGAAGATGTTGTTTTGTGCTGGACCTACCAGGGATGCCCAGCAGCGCTCAAGCTGACGTTTTCTGGAGGGTCTGTAGCTTTTTTAACTGATAGTCTGGAAGACCACTATAAAAAGCATTGGCACAGTCTAAGCGAGATAAGATGAGGACGCGGGTCACCATTTGTTTTGCAGACCTGGGCAGTAATGGTAGGAATTTTCTGCGAGAATTCAAAGTACCAAATCACACAAGATCTAAGATTTCTGTTGGGCAATGTGCCCTTTCAGTATAAAGTCTTTCCTTTTTGTCTCAAGTCAGCTCCACAAACATTTCCAGTGTGTAGGGCAGTTGTTGCTGCACACCGTATGAATATAAACATTTTCTTTTATCTCTAATTGGACGATTAGCTAATAAAACCCCTCAGGCGGACCAACACCACTTCAACATAAAAGTCTCTGTCCTCAAGCACTTTGAGATCGAACCTCAGATGGCTTGCCAAATCTTATCACTTCTGGGCCTAGTGGCATGGCATCCTGTATATTTCTGGTATAAATTCCCGGTTACAGGTGAGAGTTTTACAGTAATGTCTGTTAGACCAGTGGTGCCAGCTCTCAGGCAGTTAGATGAACAAGGTAGTTCTCTCTCAGATTGCAATCAACTCTCTTCCTTTGTGTCAACCAATCAATCTTCTAAAGGGTGTTTCATCCAGACATGCCGCCTCAAACAATCATGGTAATGCATCTCTATTCAGTTTAGGAGTGCACATATTTTGGCTTGAAGCTTGGGCATTCTGGTCTGAGAGGGAGAACTTACCATATGAACTCGCTGGAGTTCATGACAACCCATCTGGCTCTTAAAGCCATTCCTGCTGTGCTGTGTCTTGTTCAAATGGACAGTACAACCCTGAACCATTACATCAGCAAGAAGGAAGGCACAAGATCCAAAGCTCTTGCTCGAGGTCAGACAATTTGGATATGGTTGAATACAATCAATGTGCACACCACACCACACCTTATGTCCAGTGCAGAAGTGGATTCTTTCAGCAGAGCATCTTGAGAGTATCACAGATGGGTTTTAAATGACCCAGAGCTAAACCACAAATAGGGATTTCCACAAATAGACATATGGGCAAATGCAGAAAACAAGAAATGCGCAAGTAACACATCCAGGTATTACCAGCCAGACACTCTTGAGTATGCGCTTTAGATCAGTTGGTTAAAGAAGATAGTGTATATATTTCCTTTATTCCTGCTAATTCCATCTTTAAGTGTCAAACTAACGAGAGACAGATCTTTGATGATCTTCATTGCTCAGGAGTGGCCATGCCTATGGTGTTATGTCGACCTACAACATCTTTAGAAACAACCATACTAGGACATGCCATGCAATGTGGACATCTGGTTCTGGTTTAAGGGTGAAATGCATTCCAACCTTCCATAATTGAACTTGGAAGCTTGACTTCTCAACACATGCAATATGGGCACACATTTCTTCCTTAAGATTACATGAACATTTTGAAGGAGGATACATATCAATCCACAGAACTATCTTACTCTTTGAAATGGAAGAGTTTCTGTATCTGGTGTAGGCATAAGAACATTGATCTAATCAGATGTCAAGAGGAAATAGTACTTCCCTCTCTTCTTGATTTGGCTAAAGCTGGGCTGCTGTTTTCTTTAATAAAGGTACATCTAGCAGCTATTACAGCTTACAAGTCTCTCTTTTCCAAGCTCTCAGTTGTAAAAGATGCCTTAAAAGGAATTTAGACATTTTTTTCACCTTTCAGGAGACCACCTCCTTGGGAGCTCAATGTTGTCCTTTCTAAACTATTGTGTTCATCTTTTTAGCTACTTTCCATATTTCTTGGAAGGCAGTTTTCGAAGCTGCCATAACCTCTGCTCATAAGGTTAGAGAAATTCATGCCCTCTGCAGTAAATCATTGTATATGGTCTTCCACAAAGAAAAGGTTGTAATAGAGACTCATCCTAGTTTCCTTTTCAAAGGTATACCATACTTGCATGTCAACCAAACTCGTTCCCTTTCAACCTTCTACAAGAATCCTTTCCTTCCAGCAGAAAGGGTTACATTCTCTGGATGTTAAAATAACAGAATGTATATTTGTAAAGTGCACATTCACCCAGAAGGGCCTCTTAGTGCTGAATAACAGATGTTTGTTGTTACCCAACTCAATGGTACTAATTTTTTCGACCTCAGGGCGATGAAACGCAGAGTAGACCCTCCGGGATTTGAACTTGTGGCTATGAGGTCAAACACAGGCCTCTACAGTGGACACATTAGTCCACTAAGCCACCAGATGTTAAGCGAGATCTAAACTTTGACCTCAATAAACACCCCAAAAATGCCAGGACAGTTCTAAACTTTTGTCTCAAATGCCCAAAAAAAACAGCTGATTCTCTCCCACCCTTTATGAGTCCAGGCACACCTGCAGATGGCTGGAAAAGAGATGGAGGAGCAGCAAGACCCCGGAAGACCACTCTGCCTTCAAAACTGCTGTTCCCACACAACACCACCTCATTAGAACAACGAAAAAAGCGACCTTACAAGATCGGATCAACAATTCGCCAGACCAAGCACAGAGACAGCAGACATCCCACCCTCCCAAGACCTCTGCAAGAACCTGGGCACCTTCTCCAACCGAAAGATTAAGGAGATATATGACCACTTTGATAGCCTCGATACCCAGGACTCTCCCACCCACAACCACTGCACCCAACCACACCGGGCCCCAGCAGACCCTCCTCGGCTGTACTCCCCTCACCGCTGACGACACCCTCAAGGTCATGAAAAGCATCCACTCCGAAGCACCCTCTGACCCATGCCAGCACCACATCTTCAACAGAGCTGGTACCACCATTGCCCCGAACTCTGCTGCACCATCAACTGCTCCATTGACCGTGCCATTTTCCCCGGAGACAGGAAACAGGCAGAGATCAACCCCTTGTTGAAGAGACCCTCTGCTGACCCAACGGACCTCAAGAACTTCAGACCCATCTCTCTTCTCCCTTTCCCAGCTAAGGTAATCGAGAAGGCCATCAGTGCCTGACTTTCTGAGTTCATCGAAGTGAACCACATCCTTGACCTCTTTCCAGTCCAGCTGCCGAAGCAACTACAGCACTGAGACCGCCCTCCTTTCCACCACAGATGTCTGCACCTTGCTTAACCAAGGCGAAACTGCAGCCCACATCCTCCTGGACCTCTCTGCCTCCTTCGCCACCACCTTCCCTAGCACCCTATGCACAAGACTCCACGTCGCCGGCATCCGCGACAAAGCCCTGGAATGGATCCGCTCCTTCCTCACAGGCTGAACACAGAGTCAGATTACCACTGTTCCACTCCGAACCCAGAGAGATCAGCTTTGGTGTGCCCCAGGATTCCTCCATGAGCCCCACTCTCTTGTACATCTACATGCCCCCACTCACAGTCATCATCAGAAACCACAGGTTCAATATAGTCTCCTACGCCGATGACACCCAGCTGATTCTCTCCCTCACCAACAAACTCAGTCGCCAGGACCAACTTCCACGACGTGAGGAAGGCTGTCGCTACCAGGGTCAAGAACAGCTACCTCAAGCTCAACTCAGAGAAGACCGAAGTCCTCATCATGGGCTCCAGCCCCTCCGCCATGGGATGACTCTTGGTGGCCCTCAGCACTTGGAACCACCTCCCCCCACACCTAGAGACCACACACGAAACCAAGGCATCATCCTGGACTTCTCGCTCACCATGGACCGCCAGATCAGTGCCATCTCATCATCCTGCTTCCACACGCTACGCCTGCTATGAAAGATCTTCAAGTAAATCCCCAATGAGTCCAGAAAAACAGTCACCCACGCACTCATCAGCAGCAGAATCAACTACAGCAATGCACTCTACGGCGGCCTCACTCAAATGCCTTGATAAACTGCAGGACATTCAGAACGCCTCTGCCAGACTTATCCTCGCCACAGCCACATCACCAGTCATCTAAGAGATCTCCACTGGCTCCCATTCAACAAAAGAATCACCTTCAAGCTCCTCACACACGCCTACAAAGTTCTACACGACGCGGGACCTGCGTACCTTAACACCGCCTTGCATTCCACACACCCAACAGAGACCTCCGTTTCCCCCAACTGGGCCTGGCTATCGTCCCACATATCCGCAAGACCACGGCCAGAGGAAGATCTTTCTCCTACCTCGCAGCAAAGATGTAGAACTCCCTGCCTCTCCAATTCACGCAATCATTGCCTCTGCCTCAATTCAGGATAGGACCTCAAGACCGGTCTCTTCGACTGAAACTCAGCAACTTCAGCGGACCTGATGCTTTTTTGCCCTCCCCATCACCCCCCTAGCGCCTTGAGACCCTCACGGGTGAGTAGTTGCACTTTACAAACCCCTGGTTGATAGATTGAATACAACCAAATACCTTAGGTTTGACCGCCTGTTTGTAAACCATGGCTCCCTTTGTATTGCATTAGCCACTTCATCACAGTCCATTTCCAAGTGGATTATTTCCTCTATTGTACTTTTCTTCAGTAGTGCCAACAAAACCTAGACTGCTAGACCCAAGCTAATATGACCTTAGATATGGCCTTTATAGCATCATAAAATAATGAATATATTCATTACTGATATGTAAACTGACTACCTGGAGGTCTGTAGATACCTTTATAAGACCATGTCTCGATATAGATTCCAGAGCAGATGCCAAGAGGGCCAACCCTCTCTGCAAATTTGTTTTGGTTAGCTTTCATTTTTCCTTTGCCTCTTCTCTGCATTTGTTGAAGATAGACTTATATACTCTTCAGTGCTTATGACTAATACTGAAGTTCCCTTGAAGAAGTTCTCTTCTAGGGGAATCATTAGTGTAGTCACAAGCTGCCTCCCCTCACCAGAGAAACTAATTATTCTCGGTTCAACCACGATCCTTAATCCTGACAAAAAAAGAAACTGCCACTTACAATGCATGATGGGATACTGATGATATGCCATTCCTTAAAACGAGAAGTATCAGTTTTCCCAGCCTTTCAGACTGCATTCTACTAGGCTACAATGTTCCTGTTTTCAGTCGCCTTTCTTTAAAAAAAAACATTTGTGAAAGTTACTTCTAACGTTTCTCACCTTTAAAATAATTTCTAGGCTGGAGCCGGAAGCTTTTTTACACCAGTGCTAATACACTGGTAAGTGGTGTTGTGCAGTTCTGTGTTGACTTCTTTCTGCCCAGTAAGTGATGGTGCGGAGCCGTAATAGATGCCAACACTGCGCAATGATGTCAGTTCTTTCTTTCCGCCCTCTCTGACATGTATCTAAACCTCCACTCTTCTTCCTTCATCAATTTGCAATCTTATTCAAAAACAATTTGTCTCGCAACTAATGTGCAAGAAAACAAAGTCCTCACTGAAGACCACAGGATTTAAGCGATGCAGAGACAGTCACAAACAAACATCTGTGACAGACCCCCACAAGGCATGCCTTTGATGTTGGACTTGTGCATGACTGTCGTTTGAAGAGTGTGGCTTCATGTACCCAAAAGCCATCCAGGACTCTGAAGTGAAGCTGCTCGATTCCACACACCAAAGAAACTACTGACGGTTGACCATGCGAAAAAGGCAAAATGGGGGTCGAGACCCATGCCACAGAAACATTGTGGCCGTCCCATCCAGAGCTTGAAACCACGTCCGCGGCAGATGGAGCGGCAAATTCTGAAAAATATACAGGAACCATGCGAGAATCCTCATTTTGTATAGAGCTATATGCCCGCTAACATTTAAGGGAAGAGGTTGCCACCTAATAAGATCGGATTTGGCCTTTTGGACTAGAGGTTGGAGATTAAGGGTCCAGTGAGTTCTGGATGTAACGAAACCCAAATTCCTAAATATTTCAAACTGAGCTGATGAAGAGAAACAAGTCTGCCAGTTAAATCAGTCTCTAGATGAGGCAGAGGAATCAGTACGGATTTAGAGGGGTTCATCTTAAGGCCGAGGCTGCCTCGAAGTATCTCAGCACATGAAGACAGCGAGGACCACTCGTGGCTGGATCCACAAGATATAGAAGGACATCATCCGCATAGAGTGCTATGCAGTCATCCTGGCCAGCACTCCCTCCCTTAAACTGTGCATCCGTAGGAATGAGTCAAGCCAATGGCTCAATTGGGAGAACAAAGAGGAATGGGGATAGGGGACAGCCCTGTCTAGTCCCTCGTCCTAAGGGGAAAGTTGCAGAGCGGACCCTGTAAATCTGGACTTGAGCATTAGGGTTGGAATAGAGAGCATGAAACATAACAAGAAATTGAGGTCCGATGCCGGCCTGTGTCAGCACTAGCTGAAGGTAGGGGCTACACCCTTGCATTCCCTTTTAACCTATGTATCTTTTGTCTACATCATAACAGCTTTCAGAGGACCAGCAGGTTATTCTTACTGCAGAAAGTGCAGGCTCTTTTGTCCACAGGGGACTAAGAGAGCATGCCGGCCTCAGACATGGGGACTGGAGTAATTCCTGCCACTTCTGGTGCCTAAGTAGGGCGGAGGCCTTCGTCCTATTTTAGATCTTCATCCTCTGAATATCTTACTGTGCAAGGGAACATTTTAAATGCTTGCATTGGCCCAGCTTCTGTATTGTAGTGTAAGTATTTTGTTACAAAAATAAAATGCGCTTTGGATAACACACATGGGCGTGCTATTAAGTGCTTATGACTCTAATTAAGATTTCCTTCAAGGAAAACTAGGATTACAGATAGGAGCTCTTCCCTCTTGCATAACACTATGTTTAAAAGTCATTGTTGTAGACAAAAATCATCTTCAAAACCTGTCTTCTTTGTCTTTAGCTGTAACTAACAACTTTCATTCCTATCTTGGATAGTTTACTAGAGTCATCTTTACTGTACCTAGAGCTGTGAGCAAATTTCTAATTGTCTCTCTTTACTTTCAGCTTGTTTTTTGGAAATCTCTATATCTACTTGTCATGGAAAGGAAAACCTCACATCTCAGGTTTGTGCTATTTGCTTGGCCCTTAAGATTATTGCTTGCTGTTAATGCATAACATTAATGCTTGCTGAAGAGGCAGAGTGTTTGCAAGAAAAAGAGCCCTGCAGTAAACACACATGTCTGGTTCAGGGAGATACATATATTATATGCAATTAAAGATTAGTGAGCCTGGTCAGCTATCTGAGAAATGGCAGGCTCATGTGTAAGGATATGATCTCTTTACTATTTCTATAAAAAACATTCAGTTGTTATCTTGGTAGGTTCGTATTGACAGCGCAGATGTTGCAGTACCATATGTTAGTAAAAGAAAAAGATCTTTAATAAGCCCTACAGGAAGAGGGGGTTTGCCTTCGCCACATGTTGTTTACCTTGAGTAGAGCATTTGATTGCGTGGAGGTTGTTTGCTTCTGCTGAAAAAGTGTACTTGTATTGCTCTTTTTGTCACGTGGAAAAACCTATGTTAAATATGGAGTTGGCTATGGTGACAAGCCAATGATCAAGACTATTGACCAGTTTTATGGTTATGAAAAGGTACAAAAAAGGCACTAGGTCTAGCTTATTTATTATGAAAAGCATATGGTAAAGGTTGATTGTTATTACACTGTTAAAGTCTTTATAGAGGTATTCTGTTACAGGAAAGCTTACAGATTACTGTAGTAGATAACGGTTTTGGTGTTGGTGCTCTGACAAACCATATGGGTACAAGATTTGCACTTTGAGCATTGTTAAAATCTTAAGCCTGACTCACCTTTTCTTACCTTTTCATATAGTCTAGTGTAGAGTAACCTTATCCTTTGGATCTTATTCCCACTAGTCCTAAATTTTGTGAGCAAAGCAAACATATATTGCCAGCTTAGGGTGTTGAATGCCCTCTTTAAATGTAGGGGTAGGCGAGTCAACTGGTACCATTGGAGGGAGGCAGCTTATTAAGTATAGCTTTGTAAGATGAAATCTCAGTGTGGGACATGTCCCTGCTTTGGCAGTGACACAATCAAGGCTTTGCTGGAGGTGCTGGTGGGAAGATAACCGGTCTCAAACACAGCTGCATCAAGAGAAGCTAGTTTCAGGGCTATGAAATCTGTATAGGTATTGTAGATTTCTGGTGGATACTTCTAACTGCAGATTCATCTCCTTTAAAAAAATCCCCAGTTGCCAGGCTGGAACTGGAGAACTTCAACAACAGTGCTTTCATAGCTGCCTGCGGCTCCGCAGAGGCAGCATACTTCCCCTGTCTGACCTGAATGGAGCCGTAACTAAGTGTTCCTCCTGTGCTCTGATGTCAGTTCCTTTCTTTTCACACCTTCCATCTGGGATCTGGAGGCCTGCTCCCAACTTCTTTTTTCTTATGATAGCTCTCAAATTTGCAAACAGAGTAATGTGAAATCTGGTCCCTTCTGAAAGCTACAGGCTTCAAACTTTGCTGATGAGTCCTCAGGAAAGGAGATGATGGTCATGGACCCCACCTTTTGGTGTTGGGGCTCTGGACACACCTCTAAATCATGCGACAGTCCCCCTTATGCACCTGAATGAGATGCTGGATCAGTAGACAAAGCCTTCTAATGCTGAACTCAAGAAGAGGTTGAAACTCCGGTCTTGCTCCAAGTCATGATCCCGGTCCCTTGGCCGTTCCTGTGAGTGATGCACTTCCTACTGGAAGTTTTCAGATAAGTCAAAGTTAGAGTCCAAATGAAAACATAAAAAGATGAGGCAGAATTTGACCCCCATTCAGTCATTCTAGCTAAAAAAAAAAAAGACGCAAGGGGTCAAGATGAGCATCACACTCCCTCAAAGACTTCTGTTTCAGAACCAATTCCCCAGCTGTTCCCAAAGCACACCAAGTTACCCAGGCTAGCACTGGGGCCCCAGAGCGGAACATAACTTCAAAGGTTTGTAAACTTAATTTAGGTCTTACTACTCTGATGGGTTGGCTCTTCAAAGCAGATCATCTACTGTCTGTGCGTTAAATTGGGAAGAGCCTCTCATTCACTGCTATATGCTTAAGACAATGCATCACTGTCAGCTCCTTTGTATCCGTTTCACAGTAGTGGATGCTTTCTTATGGACCCCAGATTAACATTGCAACGCTCCAATCTCCTTGCTTGTGTGATGGCATTGGAGCTATCTATCCAGATAATCTCTGCTGTGATGGTGGACGATTTCTCTTTCTGCGATGCTGTGGAGTTGCTGCAAGCGAATAGGGTCGTGTCCTGCGGTTCTTTATTGCTTTGCCTCGTTCCAGGCCTCTTTAGGCCCTGTAAGGAAGTAGGTGTGTTGACTTGATATAATTTTTAACTTTGCAGGAATATTTGAGTTTTAGTTCTCTAAGCTAGAAGGCGGCACTGCACAGTCCATGTATAATCTGGGAAGACAACCGCTTTGTTATTTTCTATCTCATACTGCAATGCCCTTCTGGTCACCTGTTGAATAGTGTCCCTATGATGAAAATTCTAGAGCTTTGCCACTATTGACCGGGTACTTTACCTACCTAGTTGAACTTTGTTAAAATGCTGGCAGGGGTTGTCACCCATTTTGCTGAGCAGCGCACCTATTTTGCACTTTATTCTGCTTTTTTGAACATTTGAAGACATTTGATTTAGTTTCTTAGAGTGATTGTCTTTGATGTTAATGTCGCCCATGTTGCCAAAAAGCATGCAGACTCAGTACTTACTTGCTTTTTTGCACATCATAAGTCACTCAATGTAGTTCCTTAGGGTGGCTGTCTCTGATGTTAACAGAATGAAAGTTTCAACTGTACTTTGCGTTGCTCTTTGAACTTTACTCTGTTCCTCTTGCTTAGCCAGATGAGGGAGGCATCTGGTTGGAGGCGTGTTCACTATCTGGCTTAGAAGCGTACAGCCTCGTACTTTACTTTGCTCTTTTACACACCTTAATTAATGTCACTCGACTCAGTCCCTTAGAATGGCTGTCTCTGACACTAATGATAGTAAGACTTAATGTAATTCAGTACGGACAATTCCACTTTATTATGATCAACTCTTTCATCTGCATGAGGGAGATCCCACCTTCACCTTATTAATTGCGCTGTTAAGCTGCTGGTGGGTACTGCACACATCTAGCTTAAAGGCATGCATGTTTTGCACTCTTCACTTTTCTTTGCGCACCTTAAGGCACCTAAATAGTGTTTTTAGTATGGTTGTCTCCGATGTTAATGATATGAAAGTTTTCATGAAATTTCGCGTTGAACATTATAGTTTACTCTATTTAAAAGCACATCTGTTACTCGGGGTAGCACTTGAGAATAGTATTTTTTCTGAGTCTAGACACAATGGATACAATAATTTGTGTTGTCTTTTATTGTTATAATAGTTTTTATGCACATATATGCCCTCATAGTTATATAATGTAAACATAGTTTGTATGAAAGTGCTACAGTATATTGACTGCATAAATGTACATTGGATCTTACTGTTGTATTGCATATACTCAAAAGAAATTGCAATGATTTTAATTAATCACACAAATTCATTTATTCAATCGGCTTGGGTTCGCTCTGTGGTGTGAGCCATAGAGGAAGAACCAGATGCTTGAATTCCACTGTAAAAAAGAGAGACAAGCCTTGGAAAAGAGACCACGCTGGCCAACTGCTCTCATCAAATTGTTGCATTGGTGTATTTGAGGGAGGCCAACAATGCAAATATTATTGCGCCCAGCACATCTTTAGGGTCTTCCACTCTCCCCTCCAGTAAAAGGGCCCTTTCATATGCTCTAGGTCTTGTATCTGTAGTTCAGGTGTGTTTGACTGTATCTCTTGTAATAAGGCCTCATTGTGTTGCAGTCTCTCAGTGAGTCTGCACTGGTCCTCTCTAAGTAAAAACAAGTACACTGCTACTGAGTTTACTTTATTCTCAATTGCATTTCTGGTCTCCTGTATGTCCTTGAGGATCTTATCCAACTTGTCTGCTGTAGCGGATGCCTGGCTAGGCAAGGCACCTGTTTCTTTTCTAAACGAAGGGCTCTCTAGGGAACTGGACTCTCCCTACTTCAGCACTTTAATGTCTGGGGATTTTTTGTTGATCTTGGCTTTGCTCATTTTCAGAGGGCAATGGGCCACTACTTGTCAGTGCTGTCTCCAGGCTCCTCCTCATGAAACTGCTTGATGGATTTCAGGATCAGCCTGCCTGCCTCCCTCATTCACATATCCCACAGCAGATCAAGTCTGGATAGTAACCTGCCCCTTAAGTGGGTGTGCTGTTAGCCAATCGTGGTGGCCTGCTGCTCCAGAAAGCCCCTGGTCCGAGCTCAACAGTTGCTTCTTCAAGTCCCTAACCAGATTTAGTTGTGGGAGTGCTATTCTGTCTGGGTAGTACCGGAGCAGAGGGCCGTACCTAGTCTGATTCCCACCTCCCCCAGTGCCTGCAGTGTGCCTTAAGTGCTGGAGGTGCGGCATCTGGTCCGGTCAAGCCTACCAAATTATAGGTTTCTTTTGTGCTTACTACGTCTTGTGTCATTTGCCCAGTTTTGCAGGCAGGGTTCAGATGCCTTTTATTCACCATCCTCTTTCCCTATGTTTGATAAGGAGCTTGTGGCGAGTAGGCTGATGGAGGGTGATACGGTGCAGGTTAGGAGCACTAGCAAAATGATGCTGCCATGCTGTAAGTTAAAGGGCAGAATGTTTTTTTGTTTTTGTGTTGGTGACCTAATGGGACTTGCTCTTGAATGATCCTTGTTAAAGCATCTTCGGAGGGGTTCTATATTGTTTTGACAACTGTCATTTCTTACATATTTGTAATTTTATGACTGAATGTCTGATGGTTGACTGCGCTGAATACAGTTGTCCTGATTTGGTATGATGAGAATTAAAGGATGAAGCCTATCAGCCTGATTGAGCCGTTGAAAAAAGTTATGTCAAAGGTCTGATTTTTTTATTGATTTTTTTAAATGAAAAGATATTGATTGTTGCAAAAAACATATGTTAAAGGCAATGGCACTCTAAGGACAGATCGTTATTACATCATGTTAAAGCATTTTGACAGGTATTTTGTTACATGGAATCTCACAGAATACCGTAGTAGGCAACGTTTTTTAGGTCGAGCCTTTAGCGGCAGTGCGCATGCGCTGCTCGCTTTGCGAAGCATGCTGTATTCAGTATGGCGTGGAAGCTCCGCCCACTCTTCATCCATCTTTTTCATTGGCTTAGGTCCTAAATGCTCCCTTCAGATTGGTTTTAGGCTGGCTAGTCCCTCCTAATGACGGCCTTGTCATCATTTGTATCCTTCCATGGCTACTGGCCCCTTTACTTTGAACACTATTTTCTTCCCATGGCTCCACCCCCCGCAGTCCGTGACTTCTCAGCCCCAGTGCCCCCTCGCACTCCCGTTTGTGCCTTCTGTCCCGCCCGCACTCCTCTTTCCAATGCAATGGGTCTGGCGTAAATGTGAGTCTTATTACATTGCAAATGTTTGTTTAGTGTTGGTTACCCTTTGACAAGCCCTGTGGGTAGATTTACACATCCATGATCCTCGTTAAACCCTCTTGGGCAGCGCTGTATATTTCTTACCAAGTGTATTTTTGCATTTATTTGTAATTCCATGAATGTATGCCTGATGTTTGCCAAGTAGGAATGTATATGCACAATACATTAGGCTGAAGTTGGTTATGGTGATAACCCAATGATGAAGGCTATAGGATGGTTAGGCACATTGTATAAGGTATGGCAGATGCCATAGGTCTGATCTTTTTGTTATGAAAAGTTATGACAAAAGCAGTAGGTCCGACTTATTCATTATGAAAAGCCAGTAAATGGTAAAGCTACTAAGTCTTGAAAGGTGAATTATTACACTACTTTACACCATTTGTGTCAGTTATTTTGGCATATGGAATCACACAAATTATTATTGTAGGAAATGGTTTTGCAGTTTGGTTATCCAATCTTACAATCTCAGGGGGTAGAACATCTTCTCTGTTTCTACGCTGTCAAGCACTGGATTCTTTGAAAAAATTGTTGAATTGCCTTCTTAATTTACTCAGGAATAAGCAAGTCCTTTTTAGCCGCAGTTCCTAGTGGGTTAGTGGTTGGGGTGGTCTAATGGAGGGGGGGCATGGGGAACGGTGGGTAGGGGGTAGGTGAGGGTGTAGTGGTGGTGCGGAGGGCAGATGAGGTCCTAGACCTTACACTGTATTCAAGTATATCAACAATTGGGTAGAGCCAAAGCCATTCTCAGAAGCTCTTTTTTTGTTGATCACATAAGGTCCATACACCACTTCAGTTTTGAGCGAGTCCTAAAACAAAAAAGGTTGAATGCTCTAAATCAATCTTAGCCTTGCATGTTTTACTAACGTCACTTAAAAGAACATTCTCTGTTCCACATTGTGCCTCTGTTCCGTCCTCAGAAGCAGAACGCAAACCTGTTTTCATTGCACTAACTGTGATCAGCCTCGTGGGGACGGTGCTGCTCTTCATCATCAGGAATCCGGACTCGTTCCGCCCGGCTGCAGAAGATGAAGTCTCGGAGGGCAGCCGAAGCGGGGAGGCCAGCAGTGTGAATGCGTAAGTGAACTCAATCCATCACTGCTTTCATTGCTGCATTGCCAATGGCCCCCTGATTACTATTTTGCATGTCCAACCTAATCTAGGTTCACATGTTGTGCATTATTCCTCCAATTGTGCTGACCAATGTCTGATCCACTATGACAGTGGTTCCCAAACTTTTTTGACCCGTGGCTCCCTTGACCTAATTGGCAGTTGGCCGTGGCTCCCCACCATTTTTTTACCAGTGGGCGGGTGGGGGGGATATAAGCCCACCCTCGGGAGAACTTCCTGTTGTCTTCCTTAAATTAATTTGGATGCAAAGAAGGTATTTAATCATATTTGTAACAAAATAAAAAGATAATAGTTGCAAAACGGGAAAACAAACATTTGTTTTATGTGCTGATACGTTTTCTCTCATCGAGAATGTAAATGCGGCGGGAACTCAGGCGTGGGAGGCTGTATTGAAGCCAGTGACCATACTGATGTTTCAGTAATATTTGAATGTATTCCCCTTTCAGGGACCATCCGAGAGTTCTACTGGGTTTGGTCTAGAATAGATTGGAAAAATGACGATGGCCCTGTCTGTAAACGCACATTTGAAGATGTTTTTTAAACAAAATACACTTTTTTTTATTTCATTGTAAATGCATATTTCAGATTGAATATATGGAATATGCATTTACAATTAAATTTAAAAAAAGTGTATTTTGTTTGAAAAACACCTTCAAATGTGCGTTTACAGACAGAGCCATCGTCATTTTTCTAATCTATTCTAGACCAAACCCAGTAGAACTCTTGGCTAATCTGGAGTTAAATTCCACCAAGTTAAGACGGAGCCACTCGGTGTTAGCATTGCATCCTGAAGGAAAAATGCACCCAACAGGCAAACTCGCAAGCCGAAATTAATTTATTACACCCCATTAAATGCTTGTGGTTGTGGGCTGGCCCTGAATGGCTTTCACTAAAATTCTTCATAATTGTGTACAATTGTGTCCGAGCATTGTATGTATGAAAGTTGCCTCATCTTGTTTAGCGCCATCATGAACTGTGCAGTGGGGGCAAATATTTGAACACGAAAGCACAGCAGCTGGGACTACTACAATTGTTACATAAACGTATTATGTACAGCTACGCTGCAGCAGGACTATGCAGTAGGCATGTGTATACTTATAAGACATGAATGTTGGTACACGATATATAACATGATGGTATGATATACAAAATTAAAAAAGCCAATAAAGTATGTTCCAAAAAAAAAAAAAAAGCACAGCAGCTGAATTTAAAGCAGCACTAATAATTATTTCAGACTCATAAAAAAAACGCCATGCATCTGGAACATTCAAAAGTGAATAACATTCTCCTAATATTATTAACCTAGAGATGCGGATTGCAACTCAGCAAGTACACAGTCACAGACTAAAGCAGTCATATGAATGCATCATTGCCGAGGTTGAGGAGCTTAAAACTGCTCAGTAAGTGACCTGACCTTCGATCTTGCCCTTCTTGATTTTATGCCGGGGCTACCAACATTCTACTCCCGTACTGTTCTACGGAACACACAGGAATCCCTCCCATCCCAGTACCAACACTTCAGCGGCCCTAGTGTTACTTAAAACGGACTTCACTTTCTTACTTACCTATTTCCTTGCGAGGCACGGCAGCAATAGCGCTCCTCAAACAATGGTCAGAGCTGCGTATGGCGTATGTATGCCAATAATGCAGGTGGCATTTGTACATTTCTAGCAATGTAGCTGCAATTTCCCACATCGTGCCGCGGCGCACCTGACAACTCATAACGGCGCACCAGGGCGCCGCGGCGCACAGTTTGGGAACCACTGCACTGTGACAATGATGAGCCCACAGTGCACTAGCATGTGAATATCACCCTTAGGCTCTCTTTTCTGCTGGTATATTCGGAAGCAAGCGTAGCAGCTGCTGACATTTTTTCAAGTTCAGAGCAAATTTATTTTCCTGAGCATAGCTTTGCTACATTACACCTTTCAAAAAAGTGCAATTTTAAACTTTTATTGGGTTAAACAGGTACTCGTGGACATAATGCTTAAATGTTTGTGCAACTGCACAACTGATATCTGAAATACTGCAGGCTGCCCTTCTGTAATGCTGTTGTAGTAGCTGTTACAGGAGTACCACCCACACATCTTCAGTCTCTGCTAATTGTTTAGGTCCCCAATGCAGAGCATTCAAACTGATAATTTCCCAATATTGTCAAGTGACCTTAGCCCAATTCTTAATTTTGTAGAAGTTCTAATTTAGTGAAGGCCAGATTCTTACATTTTGTCTTTCTTTTGTCTCCTGACATATGGGGTTCTGCCAATTTCTACTTTATGTGTGTGTTCTAATAATTGAAAATATTGATACTGTTAAACTCTTTCCTGCTCTAATCAGCAACTGGCACCGGGTTATTAGGATGGGCCAGAGATGTAACGTGTGTTAATATTACTGGCCAGTCTCCAAGAGGTACATATGGTTCTGACCATGAACTCGACTTTTTTTGTTTAGTCTGTGATCTTGACCACAACTCGACTACTGGCTCATGGTCACCCAATCATGCAATGAGATAATTACTTTTCTTATTTGGTTTAATATCTCCTTCCCAGTTTTCTGTGTGTGATGCAAGCTATATCCCTCCTCTTGGAGCTCCTGTAGCTTGTGGTCATATGAAGAGCTGGTTAGAGCTTCTAAGAAAAAGGAAAGTAGACCTGCGGATGGCATGTCCTTTTCCGGCGTAATGAGGTGAAATGGTGGATCTTGGAGTAGCATGGGGCCAGAGCAGATTCCGATACTGTTGGTAAACGTTGCTGTATCTTTGGAAAATTCACTGGGAAAAGTTTCAAGGTTATCTACTACCTTTCACCATTGCTTAACTTGCCAAACTGTGCCTATTATATCCAGGATTGAGGAACACAATAGAACTGTAATGAACCTGGTAAACATACAGGGAGTAAAAGAAATGCCGGAAAGTAGTGGTATAACCTTCTTTGTGGCTTCAAATGTGGGGACAAATAGCAGGTACCATTTCACCAGCTGTTCCCAGCTTAGAGTGATTTGGTACTAATGATTCTGGTCACTCTACTTAGAGCACGCTGATGGTTATCAGTGAATAAGTAGCTTCCCACAAGCACTCGGCACAGAAGAGCCAAGAATTACCAAAGGTGGGCACCCTGTTCTGTTGTCTGGGTTGTGTTTTTTTTGGTAGCCTGTCTTAGATGCTACAGTCGACACTATTTGTAGAGACTTCTCTTTGTTCTGAGCATCTTTGGACACTACATGCAGCTGGATTATGTAAAGCCTGGTTATCCGTGTCCCTTCCTGTTACCCATTGCGTAAACATTTGTGTTTTTTTAAAGAACAGTCCAAAGCATTAATATATATATATATATATATATATATATATATATATATATATATATATATATATTTACAAAAAAGATTACATTAAGACTGTGAATGAATTGATTGTATTCTAGCTACACAGCTGTTCAAATGAGCATATACACACCTAAATGAGACGACATACAAAAATGAATATTTGGATATGCTTTCCTCCATACTTTCATTGAAAAGTGTAGTATTTCTGTTTATCATCAGTCGCACTGTGGTTTGGTAATATAGGGAGTATATGGTGAGATTCCTATAAAGGCTAAGTCCATAGTGGTTACTCCAAGGCCCCCATAGTTTTCATATATCACCTTTTCTGCTGCTATTCTCCTACATCTGGAAATTGTAGAGCATAACCCATTTCTCTATTCCCTTGCAGTGTCTCATTTTTTGATCATTAGCCACAGTGAGAGTTTATTTCCGAGTAGGTTACCATCTTTAGGGATGCCTATGACAAACAGAAGTGTAAGTGGAATCCTGGCACCCAAAATTGCACTACCTTACCCCAGTAAGACTGTATCAATCTGCATCTACAGATGGTGTGTAGGAATAGGCCTTCCTTCTCTCTACAGTTTAGGCATCTGCCAGTCAGTGCTAGACCCATCTTGCATAGCCTGCTCCTACTATATCAGCTGGGTTAGGCATGGGCCCACTCTGATTGCCACTCCACTTGATTGCATGATGGCAGCCTCCCAGTTTACGTCTTCCAAGGGTCCTGATGATGAAAAGCAGCAGTGTCCCCATAAGGCTGATCAGTTAGTGCAATGAAAATAGGTTTGCGTTTGTCTCCATGCTGTGTGATTCTAGTATGTTGTAAGCAGCATATGCATTATTTACCAGAGTCTTGTGTGTGATAAAGGTTGTTCCCCAGTTCAGTTTCTCTGATGCTCTTTTTTCCTGATTCGCCATCTCTGGCAAGTTTTGCAACTCTTTGGCACAGGACACCATTGAATGTATTCAAATCTCGAAATGATGTTATTTCTTATTCATCCTGCATATATTTTTAGTGCACACTTCCTAGACACATCTCCTATTTAGGAGATGCCCATGTCATCCCACCTACAAAAGTCCGTCCGTCTGGGTAGACCCCCTACATGCTGCCCACTCATAGGGGCACCTCCTTTTCCTATTCCCATGCCAGCAAGTGAGTGTTGTAGTTTTATGCTATATCCTGACTGTGGAGTCTGTTGACAAACAGAGAGAGTGAGAGAAAACACTGGACTGGAGCTCACAGTGTGGCATGAAATAATCTCAGTCAAGGGATGTCACAACTCTATCTTGATGTTGCAGAGACAGGTAGGTCTGATTCGGCTGGACAATGGAGGACAGTGGTTCAATTTGACCAGCCAGTTGAACAATTATATGTACATATAGATTTAACTGGTTCTGGTAGCAGTTGTTGATTTTGTGAGCAGACCTGGAGTCCAGCGGAGATCACCTAATACACATTGGTCGGAAGCTACAACAAAAGGGAAAACAGTATATAAAGTATAGGACAAAGCTGAGGGAGGGCACTGAGAGGAAGGAAAACAAATAACTCGAGGGACGAATACTAGTGAGAACTATTATCCTGACTTTTTGCCTTTTGCCTCGTATTTTTCTGACCCTATTTTTGCTGGCTTTAGGACTCTGGTCACTTTACCCCTGCTGATCAGTGCTAAATGCATATGCTCTTTGGGTAAATTTTTGATTATGATTGATTATCCGTGATTGGCATACTTGATTTACTGGTAAGTCCCACGTAAAGTGCACTGTGCATGCCTATGACCCGTAAATCAAATGCTACTAGTGGGATGCAGCACTGATAGTGCCACCCATATGAGTAGACCTGCAACCGTGTCTCAGGCCGGCTATAGCATTGTCTGAGAGTGCAGTTTTAAACTGCCATGTCGTCATGGCAAGTGCACCCAATTGCCAGGCTTAACCTTCCCTGTAACTTTCAATTGGGAACAGATAGAGATTTGGAGTTTGGTCTCCCTGAGCTCAGGATTTAAAAACACATTGTTTAGTGAAGGTGTTTTTTAAATTGTGTGCTTGAAAATGGCACTTTTAGAAAGTGGGCATTTTATTGTTTAACCATCTTGTGCATCTGCCTACCCATGGAATCAACGTCTGGTTAAATCAATCAATCAATCAATCAATCAATCAATCAGGGGGATTGTAAGCGCACTACTCACCCGCGAGGGTCTCAAGGTGCTAGTGGGGGTGGGGGGCCCACAGATCTGCTTAGCCGAAGAGCCAGGTCCTGAGGGTCTTCCTGAAGGTGCTCAGGGAGGGGGCGCGTCTGATGTCCGCCAGGAGCTCGTTCCAGGTCTTGGGCGGCTTGTGTGGGAAGGATATTTTGCCTGCCCTGGTTCTGTGGATGCGCATGGTTAGTGGATTTGTCCCAATTAGTCTAGTATCCTGAGTATTGGCCAAATTTCCAGAAAATGGCAGCAGCTCTGCAGTCATTCGGAAAGGTCTGCTGCACACTGTCACCGGTATAGAGCAAGATTCTAGTCTCTTTATTTTTTTCCCTTTTAGACTCTCTGCTTTGTGGCACACATTTAACCCTTCAAGCCAGAGGCTGAATTGCTCATGCAAATAGTAGTGTCAAGAGCGGGGACCCCTGCTGAGTAACTCTCCCCAGCTTGAAAGTATCAAATAATACTCTGTATATTTTGACCACAGCCTTTGGGGACATATATAGGTAGACCCACAAGTCTCTGAATCTCGGACAAAATTCGAAGTGCTCCAGAGATCAATATTGCCCATCTTATTGAATCAAATACATTTTCAGCGTCCATTGAAAGAATGGTAGAACCTTTCTCCCCACTATTTTGACCAACCATTTGTGAAGTCTACGGAGGTTAGGTTTTGTGGTCTCCTGGGCATAAAACTAGTTTGGTCTTGTCGATTCAAAGTTGTTATGGTGTTTTGTAATCTATTTACCAAAACATTTATGAGTGTCTTTATCTTTATGTTGAGGAGTGATATTTGGGGGAGGAGGGGGTGAGGGGGTCAAGTTCACAGTGCTCTAGTGTGGGGAATGTTGTCCCTCTAGTGACATTCTTTCATGTCCAGGTGAAGCGGGCTATGTTAACAAACTATTGCACACTAAGGGGTCTGTGGATTTGAATTTGAATTGAATGCTGCTGTAATGAAGCCAGAGAAACACAAGAAATATGTTCACCCCTTCTTTGTTGATAATCTCCCCAACCCATCTTGCCTCTTCTTCCACTCTGGTGTGCCACACCAGTCAAGCTGCTTTATGTCTAGATTCATACTGTTTTTGCGTGCTTTTGCAGTGTGTTTTTGGTTCCTCATTGGTATCGTCCCTATAAGCAAGACGGGAAGTTCCAGCCATCTCATTTCATACTCCATTGTGGAGCACCCCAGACTCTCTCTGCCTTCATTATGTTTTCTTCTAGAGTATGCATTTTCTTTAATCTATTTTTTTTCTTCTGACCAAATCTACCTTGACTTGTGTCTCTTACCACTGCTTTGTGCGTCCCACAAAGTGTAATGCAGGATTGTACTGATCCAGCATTATCTTTAAAGTAATTATCCGCTGCTCCGTCAGAGCTGTTATGGGTTCTCTATCTTTGAGTTCCCATGTATCTAGGTAGGCTTCCCTTATGTAGCTTCATTCCGGATTATCGACATCGGTGCGGGGAGTGGTTGGAGGGGAACTGAAGGTAATCAAACATTTCTTGACCAAATATTCTACTTTCTCACTCTGGGGATTTGCAGCTTTTGGGGTAAAAAGGTAATCTGATCTTGAAAGTAAGCTAAGTGCCTCCAGAGGCCCCTAAGGAAAAGGAGTACTATCAATTGAAGACATGACCTACATCACTCGATTTCAAAACCTCTGCATTGAGCCAGCAGAGTGGGGGTGGCCACTGTACCAGTCATCCTGTCCATATTTTTTTCCCATAAAATCATTACACTCTCTAGCTATTTTATACTTGGAAGAAAGTTCCTACAAGAGTAGGGAGCTGACTTCACCAATCGCTCTTTTCTGAGGTTGTGGAAGGGCAGAAGCATTTAACACCTTTGCATCTCTTACCCCATGGCACTTTTACACCCACAGAACATCCATAGGTGATTGCCCACTTCTCCTCGATTAAGAATCGAGTATCTTCCACCCAAAATATCGGCACCTCATGAGTCTTAATGACCCCAGAGTTTATCAGAGGGCTATATTTTCATCTCGCAAGAGTTCTCCATTAATTACCCTTCAAGTGGGTTTTCTGTAGAAAAAGTGAATCTGGGCCTTTGTGTTTCTAGGATTGAGGAACCCTTTTCTTATGATTCTGTTCTTGAAGCTGTTTAAATTCGGCAATGATATTTTCAGCTGCTCCTCCTCCCTAAGTGTACCTGCCATGGGTCATTTCACTATGTGACGATAGATGTGTTTAATCTAACCTGCCATCGTTGTGATATATCATTTTTTTCTTTAACTTGAGAAAGCTTATAATAACCATTCAAAAACAATAAAGCCATACCCCCACCTCGCTCCTCCGTACAACAGATTTCAAACTTCCCTGCTCCCCAGTGTAAGAAATGTCTATCGTTCTCCTCCGCAGGCCCAATAGTGAGCTGTTACACTTCACTTGTTTCCATTTGTGTCATGGTGTGTGACATCAGTTGTAGACCTGTGGAAACCATTTCCCACTAGTCTGAGAGAACATATGTTGTATCTGAGTATATAACATAGTGGGCCTACATACAGAACCATCTTCACAAATCAAATACCAATCACGGGGCACTTAGGACTAATTTGTCCTCCCAGGCAAGCCCTTTTTTTGGTCATCCCTTTCTTCCATTCCTGCTCTGTATTACTCATAGGCATAGCTGCAGCTGGGGGATGAATACATCTCTCTTAGCCTTCTTCTGTTTCCTAGGATTAGGACCAAAGTGTCCTCGAGTTCTGGGATCAGTTTGAGTCTTTTTTGCCACCATTGACAGTCTCTTTTGTTTTGCCACCCTGTCGCATACTGCCTCAGGAGTTTCAAGAAGGAGGTTTTGAAGTTGAACGTCAGTTTGAGGTGGGCCAGGAAGAGCAGCATGTACACAAAACTCAACTCTCAACTTTAGTTTGACTTCCTCAAATCTCAATTGTTTGACTTTCTCTGCTTTATGCACCAGTTTGGTAGGTTCCAGTGAGAACATGTGTGATGTTTTCAATGTAATTTGTCCTTTTTATCAACTAAGTTTTAAGGCATTGTCTTTGTCCCTGTAGTTAAAGAAATTTGCTATAGTCCTTTCAATAAAGAAGCACGAGGATAAGTCCTCATCCTGTAGTAGTGTGCGGCGCTAATCTTCCAGGAATCATATGAGGTGTTTGTGCTAGGTTCCTCCAGTATGCCGATGATTCAGAGACCGATTGTGAATGCATGTCCTGCCATGAATTCCACGGGTTCTTCCACTGATAAGTGATCTGGTTTACTGAATTGTGTAGAATTTTAGTACCATCTTCTAGTTCAGAGATAACCTTCTGTTTTTGCAATTCACCCCACCAATTTCACAGATCCCTTCGTAGTAGGACCACAACCACTCCACTTTTGCTAATGTTTGCAAGGCAGTCCTTGTTTCCTTAATTATTTGCAGGGTCATCTCAGTGGATAAAGTGTGAGTTCCCACTATCTTTTCTTCACTGAATCTTCTATTGTCTTCGCTCGAGGGGTATTTTGTGTCTGTCAGTTTTCCTCTGATTGTGCAGTTGATTTCCTTTTTCCTTCCCCGTTCTGTCATAGGATTTTTGGCCTTGTTGACAGTTGCGAATGCTATTTATTTCCTTACAGTACATGTCATCCTTGTTGGCGGAATTCCCTCCACATGGACCTTAGTGATTGAGAAACCTACCAGTACCTCTATAGCACCAGACTAAGACTGTATGAGACTGGGACAGCCAGACGTCCTGAAGAAGACCGATGTGACCGACCATTTGAGGGCACGCTTAGGTCGAAACATGTTGATATTAGCAGTAAAGGAGGGGTGTTAGGGGTTCCTAATTTCCTACTTTAACACCACCATCCGTAATTCAATTTTAATCCTGACCTTGGAACCTATCAATAAAGTCTAATTGTGTATCCAGGAGCCAGTTTCAACTTCACTATTTTTGACTGCCCTTTTGTTCTGTTACAGTACCCAGTTTTGGTTTGTCTTTTCCCATTGTGAACATTGTTGTCACTTTGTTTTGTGTTGCACTTTGTCCTTGTATTTTATGTTTCCCCTCCCTATGCTCCGCCCTGAGCGTGGCTACGCCAGGGCGTCTCAGCAGACCCGATGATGAAGCATGTCACACACATTGTGTGTGAGTGAGGGCAGTTTTTCATAATACACAACTGTGTCACTGCTTGTACGCTTTGTTATATGTGTAAAATACCCCTCTTCATGTATATTACATTTACTTTAGGGGGTTCGGGGTGATAGAGTTGTGTGTAGACCCTCTCCCCTCCCATGTGTGAGAAAATAGACTTTTTGCTCCCATCCTTTTATTGAGAGTACTGGTTTGTCAGCAATACTCACTACTCAATTTACCACATAGTCTAAGCTAGAGACAGACCTGGAGCACCGCACTTCGAGTCGGCGGGCATCCACCGCCTACATTAGTCTCTCTGGTTGGCTGTTGCAGACTACAGCTGTGCAGTGCACACACCAGTCATTGCTCACAAGGCCCATGTTGAAGCCTTCATTTGTGCAGGTACTGATATCTTGTTTCCTGCTACTTCTCCTCCCCCTGCCCTGTGACATGCATGCTGCCCTCTACCGTGGATATCTCCAGCCTCCCTGACTGACCCTTAAAAGCTATCCGCAAACCTTACTGCTGGTCTGATTCACATTGTTTGCTGAATAGCTAAGACCTAACTTAGGGCTCCCATCACTCTCTACAGGTGGCAGTGCTTTTATAGTGGTAAACCCAGCTAATGCTTATGCTAGTGCTCAAGACCCACTCTATGATCCTTTTATGGCCTGCTACCAGCGCCTGCGTGGCACAGCCGCTCATGAGCTGTATTCTCAAATCTAAGAGCAGGGAAAGAATGGATCATGGCAGATTGGTTTTGGTTGTAGACAAGGCAAGAAAGACAGCGTCGAGTTGTTCTGGGCCTAACCTCGGAAGGGTGATGGCAGGCCAGGGTCTCTTTTGGGTGTCTGCAGAGAATGTCACGCATTTCTCCCACCTCCAGAATTAAACACAAGGCTTTCACCAAGCGAGGGAAGGACTGGCTGGCACTCATCCCCTAATTTCTGGCTGATGGAAGGACTGCATTCCCACTATCAGGTTGGACAAAGGTGAGGATATTTAAACTAGTGCTGCCATTTGGAGCCCTCTGTTCTGGTACTGCATGGGGACACAGATGTCACCCTCCCACCCAAGCAACATGGATAGAGAAGATTCAATGAGCCAGGCACTTAAGTTGTAACACAGCATGCAACTTACACGCCGATTCACTGCAACAACCCAACTGCATGACTCTAGGAACCCTCGCCAACAATGCGTCTCGACAACCGCCCATGGGAAATACCCTGAAATGACCTGAGGAGGGGTCGAATATTTATAGTGAACTTATAACTGCAAGGGCATGTATAGATAGGAAGTGATATGCCACATGGTTGCCCTCAGTGAATTAACTGGGTGAGTAAAGCATTGCCACTGGAAGTGGAAGTTCACCCAATCTGTCTGACTAAGGCATGGCTACAGGAAGTGGGCAGTTAACCTGGATGCCTTATTTACTGAACGTGACTGAAGTATGACTTCTGTATGATTGTGACTGTTGAAGCACTGTTAGTAGACGTGAAGTGTCACCCAGTGTGCTGACTGACTTTGGCATTGCTGCTGAAAGTGGATGACCACCCTGGCATGCCAACTGAAGGTTAGAGAATGTGCTAAGATTATGACACGTGGCATGCTTTTATTGTTCATGAATGAGTTGAACATGGCTAGCTGACGTGTACCTAAATTGCACTGCCACCTGGAATGCCTGACCTGATTTATTGTTGGATGCTACATGTATATATGGTTAGTCAGTGAAGATGGAAGTGCCTGGCAATGAATGATCATTGGGGGGGGCGGGTGGGTGGAACCCACAATGGATCTCTTGTAAGTTAAAGCAGCCGATAAACTGCAGCCTTTCCTCTGTCTAACTTGGAGATGTGTGGACTCTTTCATTGAGACTGGGTGGACCTTTACTAAGTGTTTCTGCTGAGCTGCTCCAACATTTATTCAGCAAGGAGGTCGGTATACGGTCCTTCGGGGACTGGCCCTGGTAAATATTGTCCCCATTCAGCAATCACCTCACATAAAACACCGGTTGCTTTGATTCGGTTCTAAAACCTGACTTCCATAGCTTCTTTGAAATGAACATGCTCATCATGATCTGTAATTTTAAATGTCTGCATGCCTCCCCACAGAAACAAAATTCTTGCCACTTGGGCCCAGCCAACTAATATTTAGATTTCTGGTAATTAATCAAAGTCAGGACTCTCCCGGAAAAATACAAGTGAATTTCTCATCCTTCACAGACCTACCGAAGGAATCCTTGATCGTAGGTCAGTGCAACCAGAGCTGAGTAAATACTTCATAAAGTTACTTATTAAATTATGTGCTGGGCATGTTTTGTACTTGCTATTCAAGGTGAACAATTATAGACGTCTTTGGCCCCTCTGTAAAATCTAACCATGAGTAAAACCAGGGCACTGCTGTGGTAAAACAAAATACTGGAACTCGTGTCGACGTCCTTCTGTGCGCACTCGCTTTACTGATGTGCTGTCCAAGATGCAAAAGATCTTTCTAAAATTGACACTACCAGAGCCTTTCATTTATTTGTAGATGATGTTGCCATTGGAGTCAGATTCCACAATTCCTACTCCATACTCCTTCGATGTACTTTGTTTAGAAAGAAGTGGGAGAAAGGTGCTTGCGCAGATGGAGAAGCCCTTCTGGGTACATTGACAATGGGTGCTGTAGTCCTAAATATTCTTCATCAGAATCCATTCATACCCTGATCACAGACCTATAATACAAAGTGATACAAGGGATTAAACAAATGCTGAAACATTACCCAACACAACAGAAGGTTTACTTTAGTTTCTCCTATGCCCGATGTCAGACCCCACAGAGACTGTTTTCAAGCAGAGAGAGAGGTTCACCTTTTTTCTGAGAGGTGCTGACCTTTTTAGTCCTTAGTCCCAGTTAGTCTAATCAAGCACCTGTTAAAAAATTAGGCACAAAGCATTAGGGAGCCCTCCAATCTAACATACGCTTAATGCAAAAATAGCTAGCAGCACAGCCAATAAAAAGCTATTTCTTTTTCTGCTGGCCCGAGCTTTTACTAGAAAAAGGTGAGCTGGAGCCTAATGCTAACTTAAATTAAATTAGTATCCGGTGGACCAAGCCAGGAAGGTAGTAGATCCCGTTAAACCTCAACATTGTTCACTGCTGCAATAATCCACAGTCTGAGTGGATGATATGTTTACTCACAGAGCCGTACTGGTCCAAAAGGTCTAGAGGAGCTCTGAGTTTGAATGTGTTAGTAGGAAAGCAGTTGTGCACATTATGATGTATGGCCTAGAACACATAGATAGTTGATATGGACCAAACCGAGAGAGCTGTAGCATTGTAGACCCACATTTCTCTTCTGGTCTGTGTTTCGTATACACACTGTTAAGGATTTGGCAGTCTTTGCAAACTATTATCAGTGTTAGAACTGTAAATGTCTCCATGCACAACTATTGTAGAACAAGAACTGTTGGCAGAGCACACTTTTTGGAATGTGTGACATTCATCAAGGATGTCTAGCTGCTGCTTTGTGGCTATGAGAGAGTGCTCTTTTGGAGAATGGTGTATGGGTGGGTGTGGTTCTACATTCTGAATTTTCCTAATCACTGTCTGCATTGGCCACCTATCCTTTTCTGGTCATCCCGTGTCCACTGTTACTCTCCTGGCTCATCATATGTCAGAGCAGCAGCAAGGCGTGTTAAATCATGAAGTGTTGGCACAGTACTTTTGGGGATCTGTGACTTCGTCTGCTAACGTATGAGCACCGCTCCCTTTTCTGTGAGGAACACTCCACTTTGTGACTGTGGGATAGCATGTTTTGGGGCGTCAGGTGCCCCAGTGGCTGTGCTTCTACATCGTTCATATTCCCGGCCACCACCTTAATAGGCCCTGCCATCTTCTAACCACCCCAGCTCAACAATTATTTAAATGCTGCATTAGGAAGTTTTTCTGTGATTCACACTCAAACTCTTTACCAATAATTTATTTACAAATGTCTACATTGCACACATATATAATGTTATAGAAACAAAACCCATTATCTTGTTCAACACATCGGTTTCCTGGCTTGAATCACTAAGTCTGACTCCGAGAGATTGTCATTGCTTGGTCTTATTTCCCAAGTTCTGTTTTTTTCTTTCTGCAGGCCTGTGCTGAGCAATATGGCCAAAGCTCTGGATGCCTTCAGTAAGTACACACTGATTTATCTTTTTTTTCTGTTGCCTCAAGCTACCTTAATTTCTTTCTCTTTGCCAGGCTGTGATTCCTCTCAAAGGGATTGGTTCTCTCCTCTTTTCTATTCCCTACCCACTCACTTTTTTGCTGTTTCCCCACTCCTGCCGATGCCTTGTCTTCACTGCCATCCTCTTCCTGCCCACCGCACAACCAGGTTTGATTCCCTAAAATGCACTATTACTCCACTAACATTTAAGTACAAGTGTTTTGGGGAGGATGGTTTTATTTACCTTGCTCTTTCCTCATTCCTCTCCCCTGACTTCTCTGTTTCCTCTCTACTGATCCTTCCTTATCTGTCCTTCTGCGGCTCCAGCCAACACTTTTATTTGGCTTCAGGGCTATATTAAGTCATGTAAAAGTAACATCAACATAGCTTTCTCAGAAATATATGGCACTATAACTCACCTCAGCATTCTGTTTATTCCCATTGCAGAGAGGTCTGTGAAACTGTTCATCACAAAAGAGATGCTACTTCTGAGTGTATCCATTGCCTACACAGGTAAGTGCTCTGCTGAAACAGTTGGGTGAAAACTTTAAAAGGCCTTGCTACCACGAGAATATAATTAAAACGTGTTTTTGGTAAAGGTGTGTAGTGGGGACTCGTGATCGAATAGCAGAGCCTTCTTCGGGGCAGAATTTCAATAGCAGTCCTGGCTCTGCAAAAGTGGTTGCAAGTCTTGGCTAAGATGCATTTGCAGACCTTTTGTGTTCCGGGTGCTCTGCTTAGTTGCTAGCTTTTGATCCAGAATGAAACTAATATGTTCCTCAATTTCTTTAAGAGGCATGAAACTCACAAAGATTCCCAAATTGAAAAAGGAAATCTCTTTAGTTAATGCGCCTTGCACAGCAGTTGCCTCTCATCCTGCAAGTTAACCAGTGACACCTCTGTTATATTCCTTAGGCCTGGAGCTGACCTTCTACTCTGGTGTGTATGGCACCTGCATTGGTGCCACAAACAGATTTGGGGTTGATGAAAAGAGCCTCATCGGCCTCTCCGGCATCTTCATTGGCATTGGAGAAATATTAGGTTTGTTCTCATGTTTGCTAAATTTATATTGTTCTGATCATTTCACTTCTTTGAAGCCCTCATTTTCAATCTAAACCTGTAGAATGCATGACTGAGCTAGACTGCTGGATATGCATGTATTAAAATATGGGCAACTGTCTTTTCTTGAGTTCGTATGTTGATAAGGGGTTTTGTTCCTTGTATGCATATATTCCCCACCCATTATAGCTTACATTTCTGAGATTCTATCTTTCCTGTCTACTATACTTTATGAAAAACCTACACATGATCTGATTGTGTTTCCTTTATGTAAAGGTTGCTGTGAGAAGTTGTGACATAACTGCTGCAATATTTTGGTGAACTGCTTTTCTCATCACCAGGTGGCGGCATCTTTGGGCTCCTGATGGGAAAGAGTACACGTTTTGGCCGCAACCCGGTTGTGCTGCTGGGCCTGATTGTGCACTTCCTGGCCTTCTATCTTATATTCTTTAATGTCCCCAATGATGCACCGATATCGTCAAGCGCTGGTACTGAGAGCAGAGCTTACATGGAACCCAGGTACGGAGTTCGTTGTGGTCTGTGTTCTTGTGTTATGAGGCGTGGTCTGTTTCTTCTTCCTGAAGAAGACTTCATTTTTCATTGCATCATGTAGCTTCTAGGAATATACTTGTCTTAGAAATATTCCTGTGTGGCAATTTCTTTCCACCTCCCCCACATACAGGAGGTGCATACTTAGACCTGCTTTGGGTTCTAGTGAGTATTTCAGCCCCCACAATTGAGCACATGTTGAAGAGAGTACTTTCAGTCCAGAGAAATACCTGTAGGTCCTACTATTGTGTATATTTTAAACGCCGGGCAATGGAGATGCGTGTTGCTCCCTACACTGTATTACAGACCGGGCCCTCAACATAAAGCAGTAAATCTTGCTCTGACATACATATGTTGATACGAATCAGTGTCCCAAGGTCCTTCAGATGTACTTATGTGACAGCCAGGGGTCTAAGTGGAGAGCAGTATTTCAGCATGCTGACACATTTTATATAAAATACAAAAAACAACAAACGTGAGTTGGAAAATTGTCCACTAATTCCAGACTTCTTTTTTTACTTCATTTCAACTTAGATAGTGTTTGACTGAACGCCATGGCCTGTCATAAAATAAAAACTAAGACTAACAGGTTAAAAGATGTAAATTGTGTATCCTTGTAAAGGGTACCATGGGTACCAAGGGCACTGTGGGCAGTAAAGGCCTCTAAGGGCTGCAGCACTTATTGTGCCACCCTTAGAGGCCCTGTACCTTTACACACACACACTGTCTTTGCAGGCTGTGTGTCTTGGTGCAGAACAAAATGAAGAGTCGACATGGCACACATCCCTGTGTGCCATGCGTACAACCCACTACCCTGACATAGATCAGTCACCCCTCTAGCTGGGTGCACTATCTCAGTGAGGAGGGTACAGGCACATGTGCTCTGTACCCTTACAGTGCCTAAGTCCATTCTTAGACATTGTAAGTGCAGTGCTGCTATTAAGAGGATATGGTGCATATACAGTACCATAATGGCTGCACTGAAAACTGAGAAGTTTGGTATCAAACTTTTAAGTACATTAAACCCACATTGATGCTGGTGTGGGATTTAATGAAAAATGCTCTCAGAGGGCATCGACCAGCTTCTGGTGGGCTCCTTGACTGGTACAAACCAGCCTGCCACCACAAGACCTGTTTCTGGACCCCTGGGGTGGGAGTCTTTGTTCCCTGAGCCCAGAAACAAAGCCTTTCCTGGGCGGAAGTGTTCACACCTCCCCCAGGCCAGGAACAGCCATCTGTGGCAGCGGAGCTTCAAAGGCTTTGCAGCCTTCGTAATGCGACCCCAGCCTCTCCTGCTATCGAGACCAGGCCTCCTTCCTGTCTCCCCTCCTTTTCGTCAGGAAGACAGACAGGAACATTTAGCCAGCCCAGAAGGTGTGCCCACCTCTGCCAACCCCACCCCTCTGGTGGGGGGAGGCGAGGTGAAGCCCAGTCTTCAGTGCCCGCCATCTTGCAGATGGCAGGCACTCTCCAATCAAGATTAGGGATTGTGCTCACTCCCCCAAGTGGGATGAGCACATCTAGTGTGTAGCCCATTGGCTACTGACCCCGAGACCCCTAAAATGCCCCCTAAATACAATATTTAGGTGGCAGCCCTGAAATAAGAAAGCAGACAACAAACCAGAAGAAGAAAAGAAGGACCGAACCACTGTGCCGAAGCTAAAAAGAGGAGGAAGCCTACTGACTTAGCCCCAGCCATACCGGTCTGTTCCCACCTCGAACCTGCAGAAGCGAAACTCCAGTGTGTCCTGCCGCCAGCAACCTCAAGAACCCAGAGGACCTGCCCTGCCTTACAAACCAAAGACTTTTTCTCCTGTAAACACCGGATTTGTTCACCAAACAGACTCCAGCTCCGGCAGGATCTGCAAGTCTGCACCACTCTGCACCCGATGCCCTCGGCCCGAGTTAGAGTGGCCCAACACCACAAGGAGGTCACCCCGGCAACCCTGACCGGAGATCCTGTGACCCCTGACCTGCCTCAAGCCGCCAGCCGAAGCCTGCAGCCTAAATCCGGAAGGTCCCCCCTACCGTGACCAGGAGCTGGTAAGGAGATCTGACCCTAAAAGGCACCCCTGCACCCGACGCCCCACGGCCTTGGCTGGCCCAACCGTCGGTGCCTAGCCAACCCCCAGCATCCCAGCTTACCTCGCCAAGTGGTGGTCGCACCCAGAAGACCTTTGAGAAACCCCATTGAAAGCTACAGGGCAGCTGAAGCCAAAACTGCACTCTGTACTCGGCTGCCCCAGTGCCGCTGAGGGTGCACCTTTTGTACTGGCTTGAACCCCCATTTGCCCTGAGCTTAAGTCCAGAAGCTTTGCTCCCACAACCCTGTGGCCTGCTAGTCAGCAGCCACCAACCGAAGGCCACCTATCCCCCTTTGGATAACATTGGGCCCGGCACTCTGCACCAGGCTGCACTAGTGCCGCTGAGAGTCTAACCTTTGGAGATGCCCGAGTCTAACCCAGAAACTCAACTCCCACACCCGAATACTTACCTTTGAACCGATAACCCTATGTTCGAGTCATATGGGCTGCAGATCACTAGTGCATAGATCGCCATCTGGTGGTGGGTCTGGATGATTACACTTTGTTGTCTTGGAAGAGTCTTTGTTTGGTAGATGACTCCTCCTGTAGAGCGTAGTGCGCATGGGTATCGACTCCATCTTCAGATTGTTTTTTTCCGCCATCGGGCTCGGATGTGTTTATCGTTCGGTCCTGTTACCGATCTCCTTTCGACTTCCAGTCCTACATCATACCATCGGTATCATCTTCGATCGTGATTCCGGTTACCCGCGTCGAAGAAAGGCTTGTGCTTCTCGATTACAGAGTTCGTTGGGGCCGTCGGGCCCAACTGCGCCATTGGGCCTTTGGCTCATGGAAAGAACACCCTTCAAGAAGTGCCCTCAGTGTGGGCACAAATTTCCCCACACTGATCTACATGAGGTGTGCTTGTCCCCAGAGCACGAGAGTTGAGATTGCCAGGCCTACGCTTCGTTCCGGTCCAAGAAAACCATCAGAGACCGTCGAGCTCGAAGAGTCATGGTGCAGTACTCTTCATCGACACCAGATCTCATCATAGACAACGCTCCAATTGATCTAGAGTCCAAAGAACAACAACAGGACAACATTGTTTCAGAAGCAGAGGTTTCAGCTTCCGGAGCCGAAGGACAATCGGAAGACTATCTTCTTCCAGCTGGTCAACAGGTCGTGAGTACAAGCGTCGACCCTATTCACACCCCCATACCGGGACAGGTTTTGGTTCCACCTCCAGGTCCAGGTGCACACTGACCAAAAACTTCAGACGCCAAGCCTTCTGGCTCAGCAACAAAGAATCCTAAAAAGCCTCTAGGCGACTCGGGCTCGAGTCAGTCTGTCGGTCCCGACAAGCAAAAGGTCCTCATTCCGAAACTAACCCCGGTACCGAAACAACCCTCGGTACCGAAACCGGTCGAGCCGAAAACAGTTCCCAAGCCTATCGAACTGAAGACAACTCCGGTACCTAATCAAGTCGACCCAAAGTCCACTTCACCACCGAAACACACTGCAGCACCAAAAACTGTCGACCCGAAACATTCTTCGGAACAGATAATTCTGGATCCGAAAACATCCGATCCGAACAAAAGGCACGACACCGCGAAAGATTCTGACCACAAGTCTTCGGAACCAAAACCAAGACCTACTCCAAAGACTGTAGTAGATACTGCAAAACCTTCAAAAGCAATTTGGCTCCAAGCAAGACCAGTTGGTGCCGGAAAAGGATAGTTCCACAGAAGAGCTTTTCCGCCCAGATCCAAAACAAGACTCTTCGTATTCATCCAAAAACTAGACATATAATTACAGTGCCTGAAAAGAGGAAGCTGGACCCTCCCAAAACACCTCCAGTTCCTCTCAAAAAACATGCTCAAACTTCCCCCATAAGAATTCCTTCACCACTGCCAGAGCTACCACTGGGCATTTCCCCTGCACACTCCCCAACCAACCACGCACAGCCCTGCACCAGAGGAGGATGAGGATAATTATTCAGAAGGGGTAGAAAATGAGCAACTTATAGATGACACAGATGACCCAGACAATATTCCTGGCCATCAGATGATCCCTGGGAAGATTATAACGCACCAGTTGCCCCAGATCTGCCACAAGATGACGCATACCCTTCTAGGCCATCTCCTCCAGATGATACTATAGGGTTTACGTAACTCATTCATAGGACAGCCACCTTTCATGGGGTAGATCCCACTGATCCAGTAGAGGAAGACTTCCTTATAGATACATTACTATCATCACATAAAACCACAACCACATTACCAATACTTAAAGGAGTGGTAAAATACGCACCGGAGGTATTCAAGGACCCCGTCAGAGCCAGGGTAATTAATCCCAGACTAGAAAAGAAGTTTAAAGCAGCTCCAACTGACCCAGCATACATCAAAGGCCAGTTGCCATTAGACTCATTAGTAGTCTCAAACGCTAGGAAAAGAGCTAACTCGCACACAACAGGGGATGCTCCACCCCATGATAAGGAGTCCAAGCTTTTAGATGCTTCAGGAAACGCACCATCGCACAAGCAGCCAATGTCTGGAGAATTGCTAACACTCAAGCCCTGTTAGCAAGATATTATCGAGCTCATTATGATGAGCTAGAAACACTTATGCAACATTTGCCAGAAAAATATAAAACCAGGGCTTCTGACTTCAATTCGTTGTGCTTTAGATGCTGCTGACACAGCCTCTAGAGCAATAAATACAGGCGTACTGTTCGTGGACATGCCTGGTTGCGCATCTCTGGGTTCAAACAGCCCAGTATCCTTAATCAACCTTTTGACCAGCAACATCTTTTTGGTCTTACAGTTGATAATGCACTAGAGAAAATGAAATAAGATACAGACACAGCTAAATCCATGGGGGCCTTACAAACTCAGACTCCCCGAGCGTCCTTTCGTCGCTCCTCTTACAGGGGCGCCTCCAAAGTTTTTCAAACAGACAGCGCCACCTCTTCTTACAAGGCGCCCACCTAATCCTCGCCCAATAGAGGTTATTACAGAGGAGGATATAGAGGTAACAACACTAAAGGTAGAGGCAGAGGAAACAACAACTGCAATGCCTCCACTCCTAAACAGTGACTTCCCTTCCCTCAGACCATTCCACTCCTGTCGGGGGGAGATTACAACAGTTCCTACCTGTCTGGAACTCCATCACCACAGACAGGTGGGTGAGACAAATAGTTCAGTCAGGTTATTGTTTGGAGCTCACTTCCACTCCTCCAACAATACCACCCAGACAGCGTCCCATGTCACAGGAGCATCTCACCTCCCAAAACAAGAGGTTGCATTGCTACTGCAAAAGAATGGAATAGAACCAGTCCCAGTACACAATCAAAGCACAGGAGCTTACTCCCTATACTTTCTTATCTTCAAAAAGGACGGCTCCCTCAGACTAGACCTGAGACCCCTAAATCTTTACATACAGTCCAACCACTTCCATATGGTCACATTACAGCAGGTCCTGCCTCTGTTAAAACAAGGCGACTTCCTTTCCACCCTAGATCTCAAGGACGCCTACTTCCACATTCCCATCCACCAAGCTCACAGAAAGTACCTTCGGTTTGTACTAGACGGTCAGCATTACCAGTTCAAAGTACTCCCTTTCGGAGTAACTACAGCACCTCGAGTTTTCACAAAGTGTCTAGCAGTAGTAGCAGCACACTTGAGAAGGGACAACATTCATGTCTTCCCATAACTGGTCGAATGGCTAATAAAATCCAAGTCATACCACCAGTGCGTGCAGCACACGCATCAGACCATCTGCCTGCTACACAAGCTAGGCTTCACAATAAATCAAAAGAAGTCACATCTCCAACCCTCCCTGTCTCAACTGTATCTGGGTGCCACAATAGATACCTCCAAAGCAATTGAATCCCCCAATCCAGCAAGGATGCAAAGTATGCACGCTCTTATACAACAATTCCAGCCACAACACTGACTGCCAGCTCGAGTGTTCATGCAATTAATTGGAATGATGGCATCTTGCATCTTCATAGTGCCACACGCAAGACTCCAAATGTGCCCCCTGCAAGAGTGCTTAGCAAGCCAATGAAACCAGGCTCAACAATAAATAAAAGATCTGGTGGTGGTGGACGACCGGACGCATCGCTCTCTGCAGTGGTGGAACACCAAAAACCTTTCCAAGGGCCTGTCGTTCATAGAGCCAGTTCCACAGGCGGTGCTAACCACAGACGCATCTCTCACAGGCTGGGGAGCGCATTTGAAAGAGCACACAGTACAGGGCACATGGACACCGCAACAAAAGCTACTCAACATAAACCATCTGGAGTTGCTAGCCATTTTTCTATCTCTAAAATCATTTCAGCATTACCTATCAGGCGAGGCTGTATTAGTCCGTGCCGACAATGACAGCATGTATTACATCCAAAAACCGGGAGGAACACACTCCTTACAGCTCTCCCGGCTGGCGCAGGGCATATGGAAGTGGGCCATTCCTCGAAAAATCTTTCTGTTAGCAGAGCATCTACCAGGAGTTCACAATCAAGTTGCAGATCTGTTAAGTTGTTAAAGACAACAGATACACGAGTGGGAACTTCATCCTCAAGTTCTTCTACCTTTCTTTCATAAGTAGGGCCAACCAGCGATAGATCTGTTCTCCACACACCTCAACTCCAAGTGCCCAAGCTTTGCCACCAGGTATCCACACCCATTGTCCAAAGGCAATGCAATATGGATGAGTCAAACAAATTTGTGTACGCTTTTCCGCCTCTCCCACTCATTCCGTTAGTGGTACGCAAGCTACAGCAACATTCCCTCAGATCGATTCTCATAACACCAACGTGGGCAAGACAACCATGGTACACCACACTACTAGAGCTCTCAGTAGTACCACATCAAAAATGAAAACTCTCTCCACATCTACTGACACAGAACCATGGAGAAATCATGCATACGGACCCCATGCAGCTCAACCTAGCAATTTGGCTCCTGAGGTCTTAGAATTTGGATACCTCAATCTTCCGCCTGATTGCATGAATGTTATAAAAGAAGCTAGAAGTTCCACCACTAGAGCATGCTATGCAGCCAAGTGGAAAAGATTTGTTGTGTATTGCACAAATAACAACATTAACCCACTAGACTTTTCTATCCAAAACATCATATGTTACCTGCTCCATCTACAAAGATGTAGTTTTGCATACTCCTCCATAAGGTTACATCTTGCTGCTGTAGAAGCTTACCTTCAAAACAGACAACATCTGTCATTATTTAGAGTACCCGCCATCAAAGCATTTATGGAAGGACTCACAAGAATAATTCCTCCCAGGGTACCACCCTCCCTTGTATGGAATCTAAATATTGTTCTCACTAGACTTATGGGTCCTCCATTTGAACCCTTGCATAAGTGTGAATTACAGTTCCTTACATGGAAAGTTGCTTTTTTAATTGCTATTCCCTCACTCAGAAGAGCAAGTGAGATCCGGGCATTAACAATTCAAGAACCATTCTTTTACAACTCCATCACAACAAAGTGGTTCTTAAAACAAACCCGACATTCCTTTCTAAAGTCATTTCACCGTTCCACCTCAATTAATCTATTGAGTTGCTAGTATTCTTCACTCAACCACAGACGGTTGCTGAAAGAGCTCTCCATACATTAGATGTCAAAAGAGTGTTCCTCTACTATATTGATAGGACAAATCCATTTTGGAAAATAAAACAATTGTTTGTGTCCTTTTCTCCTCCACATAAAGGTAATCCCATTTCGAAAGCTGGGATTGTTAAATGCATTCAAATTTTTACCAAAAAGCAAAATGCACTCTATCCATTCTCGCTAGGGCTCATTCCACCTGTAAACTAGGGGCATCTATGACATTTCTAGGAAATATTCCCTTAGATTATATCTGCAAAGCAGTTACATGGTTTACACCGCACACATTTACAAAGCACTACTGTGTAGATCTGCAAGCAAAACAACAAGCTACTGTGGGCCAGGCTATACTCAAGACATTATTTCAAACTACTGCAACAGATACTGGTGGTCGCCGCTAAGGGAGAGAACTGCTATGCAATCAATGAACTAGTGTGTGATCTGCAGCCCATATGCCTAGAACGGACAATGATACTTACCAGTATGCATCTGTTCTTGGCATGTAGGGCTGCAGAGCCACACACGCCCACCCGGCTACCTATATCTGTTCCAGTAATATTTTAATTAGATACACTAGACATGGACATCTTTTTCTGTACGCATACAACTCCATCATTTCCCCAATGGTGAAAAACAATCTGAAGATGGAGTCCATACCCGTGCGCACTACGCTCTACAGGAGGAGTCATCTACCACACAAAGACTCTTCCAAGACAACAACAAAGTGTAATCATCCGGGCCCACCACCAGATGGCGATCTATGCACTAGTGTGTGGCTCTGCAGTCCTACATGCCAAGAACAGATGCATACTGGTAAGTTGCATTTTGCTTCCCTTGAAAGGATAACATTGAAACTCAACGCCGAGAAGACAGAAGTCTTCGTCCTTGGAACCACCCCTTCGGCATGGTTGGCCATGGTGGCCGACCGCCCTCCGAAGCCCACCTACCCCCACAGACCACGCCAAGAATCTCTGCATCATACTCTACTCATCACTCACCATGAATCGACAGGTCAACGCCGTCACCTCCAGCTGCATCAACACCCTCTACATCCTCCGCAAGACCTTCAAATTGATTCCCCCATGAGTCAAAAAGACGGTCATCCATGCACTTATCACTAGCAGATTGGACTATGGAAGCACAATTTACGCAGGCATCAACAAGTCCCCACTCCACAGAGTCCAGATAATACAGAACGCTGCCGCCAGACTCGTTCTAGACAACCACAAGCACAAACACAACAGCCAGCACCTATGAAGACTCCACTGGCTCCCCGCGGAGAAAAGAGTCACCTTCAAGGTCCTCACCCATGCCTACAAATTCCTACACAACAACGGGCCAAAATGCCTCAACGATAGAATCAACTTCCACATACCCAAGAGAAACCTCCGATCTACCAACCTCGCTCTGGCGAAACCCCACGCATCCACAGAGCCAGAGCAGGCGGAAGACCATTCTCCCACATCGCAGCCAAGACCTGGAATGAGCTACCCGCAGACATCAGGCGCGCCCCTTCCCTGAACAACTTCAGGAAGACCCTCAAGACCTGGTTCTTCGGCTAAGCGGATCTGCTGACCCCCTACCCCCAGCGCCTTGAGACCCTCATGGGTGAGTAGCGCGTTTATAATCCCCTGATCGATAGACTGTTTTTCTGTGAAAAGTTTCTAAGTGTGGAGTTGGAAAATCTATGAAACCCTTTAAAATTGTAACTAAATAACAAATGTCCCAGTGCAGTATCCAGGTATAGTGCACTGTGTAAGAAAAGTAATCTGTAAAATAATGTTCTTGACATTCTACTAGAAAGCCAATACAAAGTATATGTACAGTATTTCAAAAGCATTGGATTACTAGTAGCTCTCCTGTAATCAAATCAAAGTGCATTTACATTTACAACTCAAACTGTTTACAAATTGCATTACTATTGTAAAGTATTTATTGCTTACCTGTCCCAGGCTTGCTTGGTACTAGAAAATAAAATAACTAAAAGAATATTTATTTGTATACAAAACCAATTGATCTGAAGTTCAGTCTTTGAGTGTTTGATATCATTTGCTGATTGAATGTGTACAACAAATGCTTAACACTACCCTCTGATAACGCCTTACTGCTCGACCACACTACCACAAATAGAGAGTAAGGTGCTATCTACTTTTACCTCTACCTACCTTTGGGGTTCCACTGAACTCTGTGCACACTATACCGCACTTTGGTATAGTATATACAGAGCCAGATTCCTACACTGTATTCTTAAATTCGGTTCTTAATTCTAATTCTTAAATATACATTGATGAATTACAGTGCACATAGCACCAACTGAAGCAGCAAATCCTGCATATCGGTGTGAGAACGTTTGAACTCCAACACAAAAGATTCCTGGACTCATTAGAGGCAAATGTGCACCAGGTCACTGAATGGTGGTCTTATGCATTGAATCATGAGAATAAATGGCACCAGTTTAAAGTAATGTGATCTAAGGGAGATTTAACGCGTATCATATTTTCTATGCAAGGTCACAGCCCATCATGCTGGCTGTGGATGCCTCCTCTGCAAGACCTTGAGAGGAAACAACTATCAGCACAATTTGACAATCTTATAATGTTGACCAACAAAAATAAGGTAACCTGGGGGTTCAGCTTTCTCCGCCATGAACCAGGGCTTCTAGTTTGAGAACCAATCCAATCAAACATCTATCTTTCATGATTTGGAGCCCAAAGCAGGAAGTTTTAATGTGTCTAAAAGTTCATCCACCAAACTGTAGTCTGACTTCAGTTATCTCATGCTGTTCAAACACTACAACTTCTTGTTCGTCCAACAGTTCCCCTGGTGTCATAAGCGTGCTTGGAGATTTTTTCTTAAATTGCCCCATGCCTAACCACTGCATGAAAGTAAAAGGTCTTCTGATGGATATTCTAACCAAATATTCCTTACTTTAAGAATATTCCAGGTGCCGGACTAAATCCTGAGAATTTTCTCAGTAATACTCCCGTATGTCGGTAGGTGGTGCAATCGGGCTTTGCATTGACTCTTTTTTGCCCCGGAAAAGCTGCATATATACGCCATCTCTGTCTGCTCACATAAGTTCCTTTCTTTCTGCACATTTGGATGCAGAGCTGGAGCTCCTCTTCCAATTTTGCCAGTTTTACGATGGCTTCTGAAATTGACAGATGATGCCTCCCCTAAACGATATTATTCAAACAGTGCTATGACTGCCGGAAACAAATGTTGGTCATGGAACTCATGACTTGTGCCTACTGATTGTGTAGGCAGAGCTACTGACACTAGTATAATGCTTGGAAAGTACGCCTGGATGCGATCAAACAGAGTTTCAGGTGATGTCCAGGCTTACCTTATGAAACGCAACAAGACTATAAACGGAGTGCTGAAACTTTTCAACCACTCACCCCCAGTCAAGAGATCTGGGTTGAATGCATCATTCTTTTGCTCACTAGGCCACCTCAGTTTGGCACCAGCCATATGCAAATTAGTCTTCACCATGCACCTCACTGGAACAGTCCGGTCCGAACTGCCAGGCAAGGTGCACCCTGGGCCGGAAACAAGCATCCTGGCACCCCCGAAACCAGTCCCAGGATGCTTGTTTCCGGTCTAGGGAGTACCTGGCCTGGCAGTTCGGGCTGGACTGTTCCATGGGGAGCAGGGTCAAGACTGCTTTGCATATGGCTGGGTCCAAACTGTACTGGGGCGGAATGTTTGACATTGTTCAGCAGTCCGCCCATCAGTTGTTCTTTTTGAAGGCTTACCTTATGAACCTGCCCTTTTATGGCTCCAGATTGTTTGGAAAGAACAAGAGAGCTGATTCAGCTCTCAAAACGATTTAAGGACTGTCAAGCCACAGCACGCTCTTTGTGACTCTGGTCTTCAGTCAAATAGTTCCTCCAACAGTTCAGGAAGTTTAGTAGTTGTTTCAGGGGAGCTAGCCCACTCTCAGCCCCAGCCTTACCAAACTGTGCAGCAGCACCAGACGTAGTCCTTTCAGGGAGAGATCATGGTAGCAGCCAAGACCATTTGCACAGGCAGGAACAGCTGTCCACGACCTCCTTTTCTTCTCCTATGGATGCTGCAAAGCCGCTTTAACTTGTCATCACAGTCCCATGCTCAAGCGGTACGAGGCAGTATGACATTTCCTCCTGAGCTGGAGAACCATCGCGTTGGACAGATGGTTCTTACAAATCATTCAAAAGGATGAATAGTCACCTTTTATTTCCTCGCTCAGATTTCATTTGGCCCAGCATCAGGGCTGCCTCTCTGACTCCATCCAGAACTTGCGAGTGAGGACTCGGGATCATCTTTGGTGGTAGACAAATGCCAACCTGTACTGCGGCAGGCTACTTACCTCCACCCATCCAAACTTACAAGTGTGACAGCTGCATCACTGTTCTTTAAGAAGGGGCAAGAGTTACCTGGAAGAGGTGGATATCAGAGGACTCTGGTCTCCGGCATTGAGTCAGCTCCACATCAGCTTTTTGGACTGTCAGGCAATCATCTGACCCTGAAAACCTTCCTGACATTTATTAAAGGGAGGCTGGTGCAGGTCCTCACGAAAACACTAATACCATGTGCTACTGCAACAAGCATAGTGGAGTGGATTCCTGGTTCATGTGCCGGGAGGCCCTACGCTTCTGGAAGGGGCTAGACCAGCAGAACATCTTTCTGGTAGCCAGGCATTTGACAGGGTCTCTGAATGTCATTGCAGATTAGCTAAACAGATGTTGGCAGGCAGATCACAAGTGGCATCTACACAGCAGGTGACAAGGGGCATCTTCGATCAATAGGGAGTTTGCAACTGGTGACAATGTGCAGTGTCATTTCTATGGTGCACTGTAGGTTCCTCCAGGAAAGTCACGAGGAGATGCATTCTGACTGTATTGGGACTGGGAGCCCTGTATACATTCCTGCCACTGCCGTTCCTGCCTAAAGACTGGGACAGAAGACTGTGCTGCCCAAAGCCTCTGAGCATGGGCATTTGCCCTCCGATCTGGTCAAAACCACGATGCGTCTCTTGCATCGCTATCATACCCCATGCCGGGTTCCACAAGTATCCCCTAAAATAGTGCTTCATGAGGCAGTGGTCTCAAGCAGAGGGTCACTGGGAAGATCTAGTGTTGGTAAAGGCCAAGCACTTGCAGCTTTCTGCATTGGTGGAAGCAGCAGACCTTTTTCACACCTGATTCTGCAGTTTGCTATTACCATGCATGCCTCTCTTACAGTCCTCAATGCCTAGATGTTGCAGGGTGTGTGGGGCTACAGAACAAGGGTCCCCACATCAATTACCTAGAAATGCAGGCCATACGCCTAGCCCTCAAAACTTTCTTCAAGGTCAAACTAGATATATTGTCCTCCTCAAGGCGAACAATACAACAGGCAAGTACTTCTTACAGAAACGGGATGAGACGCAATTTCCCCCAGCTCTCAGTTCTGGTGCAGGGAATTTGGCATTGGGCCATCCACTGCATCATACACCTCCTAGAGGAACATATCCTGAGGGTCGACTGGGACAGTCCAGACTTACTCAGCAGGACGTAGCAAAAAGTCCACAAGTGGGAGTTCCACCCGCCAACCCTACACAGGTACTTCCTTTGTTTGGACACTAGAAAAACTGAACTGATCGCCACCCTGAAAACAGAGAATGCCCAAACTTCACCTCCAGGTGCCCCGACCCACTATCCAAGGGCAATACAGTAAGAATATACTGGTGAGGGATGTTTGGTTATGCTTTTCCATCTCACCGCTCCTTCCACACGTGGAAGATGTAGCAAACCTCTCAAACCATGATCCTGTGAGCCCCCACGTAGGACAGACAACCCTGGTACTCGGTGCTCCTCGAGGTGTCTGTCAGGCCGCACTAGAAGCTGCCAACAGACTACCTTCTCACCAGAAACAAACATCAGATCAGACACCTAGGCCCCAGCCAACTCAGTCTAGTCATCGGGTGTATGAGGTCCTAAAATTCAACTACCTGCATCTTTTGTAGTAGTGCTGGGACATATTGCTTGAGTTCAGTAGGCCCAGTACATAATCTTGCTATGCAGCAAAATGGAAGAGATTAGTCCATTATTGCATCCCCAAACATCTCAATGCACTTAATCTCGCAGTCCAGGGTGTTTGTTATCTTCTCCGTCTACAGAAATAAGGCATTGCATACACTTCCATATGACTCCATGTGGCAGCAATAGCCACTTTCATTCAAAATAGGGAACACTCCTCACTTTTTCGCATCCCTGTGATTTAAAGCATCCATGGAGAGAAAGGATCATCTCTCCCAGGCCTAGACCCTGCTGTGGTGTGGAATCTTAATGTGGTCCTTATCAGGCTCATGGGTCCCCCTCCTCACCACCTTCCCCTTTGAGCCCCTATATTCTTGCCCGCTTTACTGAAATGAAGTTTTTTTTGTAGCCACGCTATGTCTCAGATGCATCAGTGAGTTGCAGGCCCTCACGCTGTAGGAACTCTTCTTTCAGGTACACAGGGACAGGGTCGTACTTGGAACCAACCCCAAATTTCTTCTTAATGTTGTATCCCCTGTTAGTTTCAACCAAACCATAGAGTTCCCAGTCTTCCCTGAACCATACTCAGTAGCAGAGAGATCCTCCACACCCTACATGTCAAACGGGTACTTATGTACCACATTGGCAGGACCAAGCCCTTTTGTAAAGCCAGCCAGTTGTTCGTAGTGTTTGTGAAACCCCATAAGAGCCAACCTATTTCTAAGGCTATTATTGCAGGAGGGATAGTCAAATGCATCCAAACTTGCTGTCACAAAACCAAAAGAGCACTTCCTGTTGCTCTTGGGGCACACTCCACACCAGTGGCCAGGAGTTCACTCCATTTTTTTCTTCTAAATTTGCCTTGAAAGATACCCGTAGATTAAAAATTACCTTAATTGTGCCAATGTCAGCTTTTTGTTATGGTTATCCCATTGGCAATAATCACATACACTCTTCTAGTACCAGAATTTTGTCATTGGTATTGCCCAAATACCATGGATGGCACATTTCAGAGGCATCGTTTTGTCACGGTTTGCTTCCCCCAATCCACCCAAATTTGCCATGGCTACTATTACTAAGGTAAAGAATTGACTCTGGCATTACAGCACCAGCATTTTGCCATAGGTGTCCCTTTATGTCAAGTATTTTCTCCTGTTGTGCTACAGTAATATTTCTTTATAGAGCACACGATTACCAAAAAGGCGACTTGGCGCTTGCGTCATATGAAAACCTGACAGTACGGAATATAAAAAACCTAAAGAGTTGCTAAACTAAGGTGCTGAAAACAAAAGTCTTAAGTTCCTTCATGAGCTTTAATAGATTAGGCTGATCTCTGAGATGACTGGGCAGTGAATTCTACCTATTGGAGTAGGAGAAACTTCTTCCTCTCCAATGGACTCTTTTTATTCTGGGTACACATACCTGCCTAGCATTGCTAGACCGTATTTAAGGGGCGCTGCCAGTATTTCAGGGTCTGCATTTTGCCATGGGTACCTACCTTATTCAAAGAATTAACTCCGTAGTATCTTCGAACGCATTTTGCCACAGGTGCTCCATGCTGAGGATTTCCTTCAGTATGCATGCACTGGCATTTTTCCACAAGGGCCATGCCAAAAATTGCTTCTCGTATGTCACAGCATGCATTTTGCCATGGTTGCCATTTCTTATGGTGTGAATTTTCTCTAAATGATTAGAATTATTTTCTAGGTCATTGTGAGAAAATACATGTTTTTCACTCCACACTTTAATGTTTATGTTGCTTATGTATGTATCTTATACATTTGTTTTGATTTATGTATACTATACACCTTTTTTTCTACCTTGTCTCACCCGTTTGCACTAGAAATGTGTGCTTGACCTGTTTCTTTAAGATAAACATCCTTTTGCTTAAAATAAATCCGAGAATGACACAGTTTGTTTTATTTACTTTTTACATGTGTTTGGCTTACAATGTATAAACATTTATTGTTGTCCTAACTGAGCAAGGGATACTAAATTGTGAATCATTTAGCTTTTAGAAGTGTGTTGTCGCAGAACCACTGTTGGTTTCATGCAGTTGTCCCGAGGTTCTGTACTATACTGGGTATCCCCATTGATTAATACTGGGAATCGATTCAAGCTGTAAGTTAATAATTTTTTCCTGACCCGATAAAGGGAAATATTCTAAAAAGAAAGCAAACCTATCCATACTGAAGAACCAGACTTGAAAGTAGGGAGCATTTTTCTTTAGCATTGTGTTTTTTAATTGATTTTCCATGGAATCTAAACTTTTCCCGCAACATTGTTTAACTACTTTTTACTTTCATGTGCTTTCCAGCATATCAAGTGACCATCAAGGGAGGTACCTTATGCTATTGTTTGAGGTTGTTACTCAGGTGGTAAAATATAAAACGTTTTTACAGAAGTTTCAATCGCTGTTTAGTAAAAGAATATACAGTATTTTACAGTGTGCATGAAAACAAACCAAGATACGAATGGGGAGGAATTTTAGAGAGTAAATGCTGCTCCAAAATGTGCATTAAGGTGCAGCTCTGTACTTTTATGTAATGTTGCACTTTTAAATGGTGAAAGTTGCAAGAGTGCTATATGCCCACATGTACTTACAAGTTCAGCATCTTTAATATTTTGCCCTGCAGGTCTACCTCATGGTAGTTCACTGAGAGATCTAATCTGAAAGAGACACGTTGGTGATAGATTCCTTACCTTAGAATATCGCCAGGCGTCAGACTGGATCCGGAAAGCTTTTTGCCAGCAGTACCCCTGTGCGTCGATAGGCGTCGTCGTATGGTTCCGCGTGCGTCGTTGGCGTCGTATTCGCCGAGATGACGTCACAGGATCTACTCGGACGCGCCCACGCTCGCTGACCTCAGTTCTTTCTTTTTCCGTGCCAGCAAGCGCAGATCCAGAGAGAGCGGTACCCTGTCAACTTGTTGACTTAGGGCCAGATGTAGGTAATTCCGATTTACCGACTCTTAAATACGACTCATACCGAATCGGTATTTAAGAGTCGGTAAATTGGAAGGAGGCAGATGTAGGTAAAAATTACCGAATCTGTTAGAGTCGGTATTTACCGATTCTGTAAATACCGATTCTGTATTTCCCATTGATTCCTATGGGCCTTGAAGCCCATAGGAATCAATGGGAAATACAGATTCGGTATTTACAGAATCGGTAAATACCGAATCCTGCAAGGGTGCAGGGGGTGTCACTTTGACACCCTCTAGCACCCCAAGTACAGGCTAGTGTGACATGTGGCACACATACATGCCCTAAGGGCATGTCTATGTGTCACATTGCACAGGTGTGCATGCACAGATGTGCATGCACACCTGAATTCGGTATTTTACCACCCAATAGGATTGGGTGGTAAAATACCGACTCTTAAGGGCCTGTGGCACTCTTAGGAGTGTCACCTACATATGGATTTACAGAATCGGTATGTTTACCGATTCGGTAAAATACCGAAGTGGTAAATTTACCGAATCGGTAAATATACAGATTCTGTAAATAACTACCCACCTACATCTCAAAAGCCAAATACCGGTCGGTACGGGCCGAATTCGGCCGTTACCGACCGGTATTTGGCTACCTACATCTGGCCCTAAGTGTTTATTTGATTAAATTGTAAGTGAAACTTACTCCTGGTGCATAGGGATGCCCAGTTTCAAGCTTTGCGAGGCCTGTTCGTGCACGATGTAGCTGACTGACCCGCACAGTGAGTGTCTCTTCTGCCTGGGACGTGACCATGACACTGAGTCGTGTTCCCACTGCCAAGCCATGTCCATGAATACTTTGAGGGAGCGGTCCCGAAAGTGGCTGGAGGCCCGGGAGTCGGCCCCACGTTGTTCCAGGTCCTCAATCAATCAATCAAGACATTTATAGAGCGCACTACTCACCCGTAGGGTCTCAAGGCGCTAGGGGGGGGGGGGGTGTCGTTACTGCTCGAACAGCCAGGTCTTGAGCTTCTTCCTGAAGGAGAGGTGGTCTTGGGTCAGGCGCAGGTCGGTCGGGAGGGAGTTCCAGGTCTTGGCGGCCAGGTAGGAGAAGGACCTTCCTCCTGTTGTCGCTCTACGGATGCGGGGGACGGCGGCGAGGGCGTGGCTGGTTGATCTGAGGTGGCGCTTGGGAGCGTAGAAGTTGATTCGGTTGTTGAGGTAGCTCGAGCCTTGATCGTGTAGGGCTTTGTGTGCGTGGGTTAGGAGACGGAAGGTGATTCTTTTGTTGACGGGGAGCCAGTGCAGGTCTCTCAGATGTCCGGAGATGTGGCTGTTTCGTGGGATGTCGAGGATGAGTCTGGCTGAGGCGTTCTGGATCCGCTGGAGTCTCTTCTGGAGCTTGGCGGTGGTTCCGGCGTAGAGGGCGTTGCCGTAGTCCAGTCGGCTGGTTACGAGGGCCTGGGTGACAGTCTTTCTGGTCTCGGTGGGGATCCACCAGAAGATCTTCCGTAGCATGCGCAGGATGTTGAAGCATGACGAGGAGACGGCGTTGACTTGTCTGGTCATGGAGAGGGAGGAGTCCAGGATGAAGCCCAGGTTGCGTGCGTGGTCCGTCGGTTTGGGTGCGGTGCCCAGGGCGGGGGGCCACCAGGAGTCGTCCCAGGCGGAGGGCGAGGAGCCCAGGATGAGGACCTCCGTCTTGTCAGAGTTCAGTTTCAAGCGGCTGGTCGTCATCCACTCGGCTACATCTTTCATCCCTTCGTGCAGGTTGGCTCTGGCGGCGGCGGGGTCGTTGGTCAGGGAGAGGATCAGCTGGGTGTCGTTGGCGTAGGAGATTATGTTGAGGTTGTGTTGGCGTGCGATGGCCGCGAGGGGGCTCATGTAGATGTTGAAGAGGGTGGGGCTCAGCGAGGATCCTTGAGGGACGCCGCAGATGACTTCGGTGGCCTCTGATTTGTACGGTGGTAGGCGGACTCTCTGTGTTCTTCCGTCGAGGAAGGAGGTAATCCATTTCAGTGCCTTCTCCTGGATTCCGATGTTGCCGAGGCGCTGCACTAGGGTGCGGTGGCAGACAGTGTCGAAAGCCGCGGATAGGTCCAGGAGGATGAGGGCCGCTGTTTCTCCGTTGTCCATCAGGGTTCGGATGTCATCGGTGGCAGCGATGAGGGCGGTCTCGGTGCTGTGGTTCGCTCGGAAGCCAGACTGTGAGGGGTCGAGGGATCCATTCGTCTCGAGGAAGGCGGCCAGCTGTTTGTTGACGGTCTTTTCGATGACTTTGGCCGGGAACGGGAGGAGCGAGATGGGACGGTAATTCTTGAGTTCGGTGGCGTCCGCTGTGGGTTTCTTGAGTAGAGCGCTGAGTTCGGCGTGCTTCCAGCTCTCAGGGAAGGTGGCGGTGTCGAAGGAGGTGTTGATAATGTCCCGTAGGTGGAGTGCGATGACAACGTCGGCCTTGTTGAAGACGTGGTGAGGGCAGGGGTCGGTCGGAGATCCGGAGTGGACGGAGTTCATTGTGCGGATGGTGTCTTCGGTGCTGATCGGGGTCCAGGCGCGGAGGGTGGTGGAGGGTGGCGTTGCTGCGGTTGTGGCGTGCGTCGGTTGGATGCTGAAGCTGTTGTGTATGTCTGCGATCTTGTTGTGGAAGTAGGAGGCGAGGGAGTTGCAGAGGTCTTGTGATGGGGTGATGTCGTTGTTTCCGGCGTTGGGGTTGGAGAGCTCTTTCACGATGTTGAAGAGTTCCTTGCAGTTGTGTGCGTTGTTGTCTAGCCGGTTCTTGTAAGTGTTTTTCTTGGTGGCGCGGATCAGTTGGTGGTGTTTCCGGGTGGCGAGCTTGAGGGTGGTCATGTTCTCCAGTGTTGGTTCGCTTCTCCATACTTTCTCGAGGGCTCGGCAGTTCTTCTTGGAGCTCTTGAGTTCGTCGGTGAACCATGGGGCTCTTCTGCTGCCGGGTCTGCTGGGCGGGGTCCTCAGAGGGGCGAGTTCGTCCGCGCAGTTGCTGATCCATTTCGTGAGGTTGTCGGCGGCCTGGCTGGGGTTCGCTGAGCCGGCAGGAGGTTGCTGGCTCAGGGAAGCGGTGAGCTGGTCAGCTGTGATCTTGTTCCAGCTTCTTCGGGCAACCTGTTGCTGGTGGTGGTGGATCGTCGTTCTATTGAAGGTGAAGTGGACACAGCTGTGGTCCGTCCAGTGGAGTCCAGTTGCGTGGCTGAAGGTGATGTCTTTGCTGGATGAGAAGATGGCGTCGAGTGTGTGTCCGGCGAGGTGGGTGGGGGTGGACACCAGCTGCTTGAGTCCGAGGTTGGCGAGGTTGTCGAGCAGGGTGATGGTGTTTCGGTCGCTGTTGTTCTCCAGGTGGAAGTTGAGGTCCCCGAGGAGGATGTAGTCGGCGGAGGGGAGGGCATGCGGGCTGATGAAGTCGGCGATGTCCTCGCTGAATCGTTTGCGTGGTCCCGGGGGTCGGTAGATCAGGGTGCCTCTGAGGGTGGTCTTCGGGTCGGTGTGGATCTGGAAGTGCAGGTGTTCGGCGGTGGTTAGGGTGTCGTCGGTGTTGGTCGTGATGCGGATGGTGTCCCTGTGGATGATGGCGATGCCTCCTCCCATCTGATTGGCGGTGCGGTCCCTCCGGGTGATCTTGTAGCCCTCTGGGATGGCGATGGCGATGTCGGGCGCTGAGGAGGCGTTCATCCAGGTCTCCGTGAGGAAGGCGATGTCAGGGGCTGTGGTGTCGAGGAGGTTCCAGAGTTCGATGGCGTGTCTGTGGACGGAGCGGGTGTTGAGCAGGATGCACTTGAGGTGGTTGCTGCTGGTGTTCGGCTTGGCGGGTGCTGGTGCAGGGCAGGTCCGGATGCAGGTGAACCTGCAGGCGTGGCAGCTGAAGGGTCCGTGGGTGTGCTTCGGGGCGGCTCGGTGACATCCTGGGATGCGGCCGGTGTTGAGTGCGGTGAGATCGGCGGCGTTGTAGGTTCGTCGGGTCGGCTTCCGTCGGTGGGGGCCAGGGGTCCTGGCACTGGGCGCGGTCCAGGCGCGGACGGGCGCAGACGGGCTTACCTTTGGCGCGCCTTCGGCGCACAATCGGCGCGCCCGCTGCGCGTCAACGCTGCGCGTTCGCACGGTCGCCATATATGGCGAAGTGCTCGGGGGGGGCGGAGCAGCTGGGAGGCGGGAGCGGGGAGGGTACAGAAGGAAAAAGGGGCGGGGTTAGCGGTGGTGGCGGGAAGCGGGGAGCGGGGAGGGAAGACGGAGGGCAGATACTGACAGCAACGGCAAAACAGGAAAAACAGGCAAAACAGGAAAAACAGGCAAAACAGAAGTACCACTTAAACAATATACCACAGTTCTAATAACGATGACACCAGGGAGAGAAGCGGCGAGCACGGACCACGCCGCTCGAAGGAGGGGGCGTGGTCACGCGGCGGCAGCCGGGCGGCGAGGCAGTAAGGCAGGGAGGAGCACGCAGCAGCTGGTGGCCGTGCGGCGCGGGGGTGTCCTAGAACTAGGTCACACTCACCTGCGTCGCACGGTCGCCATATATGGCCAAGTGCTCGGGGGGCGGAGCAGCTGGGAGGCGGGAGCAGGGAGGGTACAGAAGGAAAAAGGGGCGGGGTTAGCGGTGGTGGCGGGAAGCGGGGAGCGGGGAGGGAAGACGGAGGGCAGATACTGACAGCAACGGCAAAACAGGAAAAACAGGCAAAACAGAAGTACCACTTAAACAATATACCACAGTTCTAATAACGATGACACCAGGGAGAGAAGCGGCGAGCACGGACCACGCCGCTCGAAGGAGGGGGCGTGGTCACGCGGCGGCAGCCGGGCGGCGAGGCAGTAAGGCAGGGAGGAGCACGCAGCAGCTGGTGGCCGTGCGGCGCGGGGGTGTCCTAGAACTATCCTGGTCTCATGGGGGGTAGAGGGCCCGGTCGCGGAGGCGAAGCACAAAAACTCGAAGAAGCGTTGTTGCTCTTCGTCACCCCATCGCCGGTCACGGGTCGCGGCTGAGGGGGCAGGTGGCACTGCCCCTGCGGCTCCGCCGGAGCCGTTACCGTTGGCTTACCCACCTTTCCCAGGTCCATCTGCAACTCCAGCTGAACTGCAAGAGTTCGTGTCTGCCATGGCACGTGTCTTCAGCCCATGCGGCACTGTCTGATCGCTTTCGGGCCCCGTGGGCCCCACTGTTCCGCATTCCTCGACGTCGCCGGCTCTGGCCCCGATGTCGATGCCCAGAGACCTCCATGGCTCTGGCCGGGACTCCCCGTTCTTGCCGGTGGACCCCGTGCGGCCGCTACTGACATCGACTTCGCAGACGCCAATGCCGGCGGCGCCGGTGCCGGCGTCGACTTCTTTTCAGACTTCGACATAGTGCCAGAGGGATGCCTCCCGGCGCCGATTCCAATGCCAATGGGGGACGTTTACCCTTTTATTCACCCACGTCCTCGACCCCCCGTGCAGGAAGGGGAGGATTGGGAATGGTTTGAAGACCCTCTCGCAGCACAGTGCAAGTCCGTCCCAGACTGGGATGAGGAGGGGGAGGCCGGTGGCCCGGATTACACTCCGGCACCTGGTTCACCATCCCCTTCAGCTACTATGGAGGAGAGTGATTCCTTCTCCACGGTGCTACGTAGTAGGTGCGGCTGAAAGGCCTAAGGACTTGGCCGTGGCCCGAGAGTCCTTAAAACGCTCCAAAGGAAAACCTGTCAGATTAAGTCCAGATATCGGTGGGCGCTTCACAGCAATTGCAGTGGTGGCTCACGAATCAGCATTGGGTCAGCGGCAGATCACTCTCCCTTCCCCAACCAGAGCACACAGTGGTGACAGACACGTCCCTCTAGGGATGGGGTGGCCACATGGGAGAGGTGGAGATCAGAGGCCTCTGGTCTCCGGCGGAGTCCCAACTCCATATCAACCTTCTGGAGCTTCGGGCGATTCTTCTTGCACTGAAGGTGTTCCTCCCCTCTGTCAGGGGGAAGGTAGTGCAGGTGTTCACGGACAACACCACCGCCAAGTGGTATTGCAACAAACAGGGCAGAGTGGGGTCGTGAACCCTATGTCAGGAGGCCCTGTGCCTCTGGACATGGCTGGAGCGTCACAGCATTTCCTTGACGGTTCAACACCTGGCAGGTTCTTTGAACGCCAGGGTGGCCGAACTCAGCCGTCGGTGCCTGATGGATCACGAATGGCGTCTTCACTCAGAGGTGGCGCAAGGTCTCTTTCAACAGTGGGGAGAGCCTTGGTTAGATCTATTCGCCACCGAAGATAACGCGCAATGTCATCAGTTCTGCACGTTGGAATTTCCAAGGTGGCACTCGCTCTGCGACGCTTTTCGTCACGAGTGGAGTTGCAGTCTATTGTACGCCTTTCCGCCTATACCACTTCTGCCCAGAGTTCTGAAGAAGATCAGATGCGACCGGGCCCAAGTCATCCTGTGTCTCCGGACTGGGCTCGAAGAGTTTGGTATCCTGAGCTACTCAGTATGAGCCTGGATCCCCCGATCCGACTGCCTTCTGTCACAGCAACAGGTGACTGTTCTCCACCCGAACCTGCCCAGCCTCCACCTACATGCGTGGAGATTGAGCGGCGACAGTTGATTCCATTTGACTTGCCTCCCGAAGTCTGTGATGTCATTCTGGCAGCCAGGCGTCCCTCCACTAAATCGGTATACGCCTGCAGATGGAACAAATTTGTGGCATGGTGCACAGCCAAGACTGTGGATCCCCTTTCTGTCCCTCTTTCTGAGGTCCTTTTATTCCTTCTTTCTCTGGCCTGGCAGGGCTCTGCTCTCGGCACTATCAAGGGCTACCTTTCGGCCATTTCAGCCTTTCTGAGGCTTCTAGATCAAGTCCCCTGTTGTACAGGGGTTCTTATAAGGCATTACGCATATGCCTCCTCCTGTTCCTTTCATAATGCCTCAGTGGGACTTGAATCTTGTTTTGACCTATCTCATGTGCGCTCCCTTTAAGTTGCTTCAAAATTGTTCCTTACGTCTCCTGACTTTGAAAACTGCCTTCCTTTGCCAGGAGAGTGAGTGAGCTTCAGACTTTTTCTTGTAAGCCTCCCTTTCTGTCGGTTCATCCGGACAAGGTTGTGCTTCGCACTCGTCCTTCCTTCTTGCCTAAGGTGGTCTCTGCCTTCCACATCAGACAGACTATCACCTTGCCCACTTTCTTTCTGCCTCCGCATCCTTCTAGAGAAGAAGGAATGCTCCACCGTCTGGACCCAAAACGTGCGCTCTCCTTTTACCTGAATCGCACACAAGCATTCCGGGTGGATGACCAGCTCTTTGTTGGCTACGCAGGCGCCAAGAAAGGCAGGCAGTTCACAAAAGGACTATCTCCTGCTGGGTTGTCTTGTGTATTAAGGCCTGTTATTCTATGGCTAAAAAGGAAGCTCCGGTGGGGCTGCGCGCCCATTCTACCCGGGCAAAAGCAGCCACTACGGCATTGGGAAGTGGGGTCCCCCTGCAAGATATCTGTCAAGCTGCCACGGGGGCTTCACTGCACACCTTTACAAAGCATTATTGCCTTGACAGTCGGGTCCGGAGGGACGGCTTCTTTGGCCGTTCTGTTCTCTGTGACTTTCTGGTGTACTCTTATTTGCAGACCCACCACCGGGGTTGGAATTGCTGCGGTATCTTTTCTAAGGTAAGGAATCTATCACAAACGTGTCTCTTTCAGGTGCACAAGTTACTACTTGTGTAATGATATATCTGTAAGAGACATTAGTTAGTGATAGATTCCTTACCGCCCCACCCATCCTCCCCGTTCTGCAAACCGATTACTGGGGCATCCTTTTGGGCCCTAGTTTCTATGCACCAGTGGTCAGTTTCTTGCATGGCTCTGCGTTCCTGTCGCTGAAAGTTGTGTACAGAACTGACGTCAGCGTGTAGCTCCTGTGACGTCATCTCAGCGAATAAGACACCAACGACGTACGCGGAGCCGTACGATGACGCCTTTTGATTCGCTGGGGTACTGCTTATGAAAAACTTTCCGGATCCAGTCTGATCCCTGGGGATATTCTAAGGTAAGGAATCTATCACTAACTAATGTCTCTTACAGATATATCGTTACACAAGTCGTAACTTGTGCAACTGTGCTAATTACCAGCGTCCTGAAGTTTGTTCTGTTCTTACCTGCACTGTCAACCTGAGGCATGTTGCTGAAATGGCTCTTCTCTTTCCCCATTTAGTATATCCCTTGCCCTGTTCTGCAGCTTCCTGTTGGGTCTTGGAGACAGCTGCTTCAATACTCAGCTACTCAGCATTTTAGGGTTCCTGTATTCTGAGGAAAGTGCTCCGGCTTTTGCTGTTTTCAAGTTTGTTCAGGTAAAATTTATTGTTGTCCAGACTGTGCTTAAAATAGTATTTTTCTGTTATTCAGGTACATATTTTAGCCTTTGCCTCTTTCTCTGCTATACTTTTGAACACTCAGCTATTTTTTATTTCTTCTTTCCTGACATTTTTCACCTTTCAATAGCCCATTCAGTTTTTTTCCCTTTACTATCTTCAGACTCCCACTTTCTTTTGTGTTCCTCTTTTTACATACTTCTCTCTATTTAGCCCCTCATTGTATTTCTTCCACTTAAATCACTTCTATTTACTCTTTATTATTATCCTTCATTTTTCTTTACACATTTTGAGAGGTTCTGGGTTATTTCCTTCTCCTGTTTTATATAGTTGTTGCCTGAGGATTATTAAGTCTTAAATGTAGATGAATCTTATTGTTCTGCGTAATCAGTAAAATCATGACTCACAAAAAGAATATGTGGGCCCCTGCATCGCAGCATACTCCTGGTATTCCAAGTAGAGTGTATTTCTTCACACATCTAGTCTGAAAAACTTCCCTTTCCCACCATTTTATGGTGATATCTTCCTATATGTGCACCCAGCCGTTAACCTACACTTCAAACCACTGAACATTCACACAAACGTTGTACGTGTTGCAATACAGTACCTATTAAGAACTGTCTTTACTGAATTAGTGGTCTAGGCATAGCCTAGCGGCAGAAGCCTGTTTGCCTATTCTAGTGCCTATGAACTTACCTATTACAGCCCTATCTCACATTTAAATAACGTTTCTTTCTAAAGTTCTGCATCTTCACATTGCATGCAATCTCAAAGAATCCTCTGTATCCCTAAATCATACATGAAAGTCTCTCCTCACTTGCTACCATTGAACTTACTCTCACTTTCCATCCTCTGCATTCCCCTCTTTCTGAGCACTTCCTACTTTGTCAACTGCTTGTCTGCCTTAATATTTGTGTATTTCTGCTTGTTGCTCTTATTCAAAACCAACATTTTAAAAATCATAACCTCTTGTGAGAAAATCATACCAGCAACCTAAAAATATCGGATCTCCTCATCTGTTAATCCCGCCAACCGTCTTCTGGAACTCACCTACCCATCCCTCACTAATGATCACATATAACTCCTGTTAATTTAAACCATCACAAAGAAACTGGGGGGAATGCATAGAAATGTTTACTTCAGAGCACAAGACTAATCTCAATAACCACTGGATTAACTACTAAACTTGGATTCCGAATCGGCGTTTTTGCCTTTCCTAAATCAGGTCAGTGCTTTTTCACGGGTAGTAAGTGCTGTTTAAATGCACTTACAATACATATATAACCATCCTGGCTCACAATAATGCCAGAACACCCCCAGTCTATTGTAGTTAATTTCAGGCTACATAATGAATCTATAATGCTTGACAATTTTACACTTGCATAAGTCAAAACTGCTTAGGTTCATATCCATCGCCCAGTAGTGTACCAGTCAACAACAATAAACCACCCATCACCAGCTCAAAATGTATTGAATAACTGAAGTCATCTGCCTCATGCAGTTGTCCAACAGAGGACATTAATTTAGCCCAACACTGCTAGTCCCAACATGCTACCTACTATTTTATCTATTTATTTATTTGCGAGTTTCTACCGTGCTGGACTCGACTCCCGGAGGAGTATCTCCGCGCCTTTGACAGCCACAGCATAAATAGGAGGACAAGCAGCTGAGAAGCATTCTAACTTTGAAATAGGAAAGTTTTAAGTTGCTTTCTAAAAGGGAAGTGCTCTCTGCATTGTCTGAGAGACTTGGGGAGGCTGTTCCATAAGGAGGGTCCTGCCACAGATAAAGCTCTGGTCCCATGTCTGGCTTTCTTAGCCCTGGGTACACAGAGCAGGCCTTGCTCACTTGACCTAAGGGAGCGGGTAGGGACATAGGGGATGAATTTATTTGCCAAGTATGCTGGCCCAAGTCCATTTAGGCTTTTGTGTATTATGCAGCATATTTTAAATGTGGCCCTCTGTTCGACTGATAGCCAATGTAATTTCGCCAGCAGGGGTTTAGAAGGGGTTCGAGGAAGGGCGTTCAATACTAGGCGGGCAGCGGTGTTCTGAACCACCTGCAGTCTTGCCATTACTCCTTCATTTGCAGACAGTAGCAAGCCATTACAGTAATCTAGTCGGCTCAGGACCAGTGCCTGTACCAGAGTCCTTCTAATGGAGTCAGGAAGCAATGGGAACACTTTCCGTAGCAGGCCAATGATGTGGAAGCAGGAACCCACCACATGGTTGCCATGTTGTTTCAGTGAGAGCTCCTGATCCAATCGCACTCCCAGGTTTTTTACTACCTGTTTGGGCTCAGGGACTGGGCCAAGATCTAGTGGCCACCAGTCCGGAGTCCACAGGAGTTTGGCTTCACCGAACAGCATGACTTCAGTCTTTCCAACGTTGCATTGCAAGTAGTTAGACGACATCCAATGTGCCACCGCTTTCATTCCCTGTGAAAAGGAGTTCTTAACCTCGGTGGTAAGAGATTTAAAAGGAAAGAGGAGTTGGGTATCATCCGCGTATGATACCGGATGATACCCAACTATGACCACTTCTTTACATTTCACAATGACGATCAGAAATGGGAAGATATTAAGAAAGTCTATCTCAGCAGATCTCTCCACCCTTTTTCTCTCCAACTTATGTCTGCTCATGATCATAAACCTTAAAGAAAATGTCTCATAATTGACAACCAGTCAAGAAACAAGGTCAGTGGACTAGGATTATATATATATATACATATATATATATATATCAATCATAAACTGAGTAACAGAGCTGCTCAATGCTACCAGCTTACTGAAAAACCATAAACGTTGTCTCATAACACGATAACTGCACCTCTGTGGTCATCACGCGTGACATGGAAACACTTCCACATTGGTTTAAAACAGACAACATACTCGACCACACACACCCTTCATGGTGTAGCGTTCTACCCACGTTCAACACTTATAGCGTTCTATAAATGTTGCAATATATTAGTTCCCATGGGTTCAGAACGCACCTGCTAAAAATCCAAAGTCTCAATATCAGTTAATTGTGTGTGTTTGTGTACACAGCTTTTATTCAACCTTTATCACGTTTATTTCACTGCCCATGATGAGGGTTTAGGTCAAGATCATATTTAGTCCAATATTAACAAAGTTTATTTCATATTAATTACACCATGTTGTCATGCCGTTCTATTTGGAGTACATTTTGTAGGTTGAGCCTATCAGACTGCTCAAGCTGTCTGGCAGCAAAAGACCTATTGTCGACTTACCAAGATCTTACAGTGAACTTTAAGCCTGCCCATTGCTTTATTGTCCCTCTCTATTGCTTGCTTCTTATTCAATTGCTTGCCTTTACTATCTTGTGCTTGTCCCTCCACTAGAGCATATCCTCTTTGCTGTGTCCTTCCATTATTCACTTTTAAGAAACTTTTTTCACAATATTATATGTTTTACATCTGACGTGCTTCTCTCCCACCTCCCGTTCAGTGTTGCTCATCCGGGGGCTCTTCTCCGGCACTCTGTGTTGTTTTTTCTTGCCCAATTGCTTCTGTGGTGTTCTATCCCTCTTCTGCTTCACCATCCGGCCCTCTGTGTGCCACTTTTCCTCTTCCTCCCCCTACTTGCTCCTTTTATCATCCTATCCTCTAAACACCCATGTTCCTTTATTTTTTTATTTGTCAGTTTCAGGTTGAAAATCATAGTTTTTTAAATTTACTGATCCAGCTGGCATCCTCCATCGTAAATGAGTAAATCATTCCTTTCGCATTTGCATGTATTGTGATTCATGCACCCATCAGTAGATTGATGCAACTGCTGTTGTGCCTTTCTTAAAAAAATATATGTATATTTTAACAATGCTGCAGTTTGTCCTAGTGCTGTACATCACTTTCAAAAGCAATTGCCAAAGCCTAGAAGTCCTAAAGGACTGTTTCTTGTTTGTATGCTTGTTTGTCTTTCTTGCAGCACTCCGTGCGAGTGCACGTGTTGCCTTGCTCTCTCGCTCATGTGCTGTTCCTTGCTGAAAGCCCAACTTCCTGACTCTGTGTTGCTCCCTTTTCCCAGCTCATCTGGTGATTCTCCTTCCCCTCCCTGTCTTGTGTCCCGTTATCTGTATTGCTCTACCCCCCAGCTCAGCTTTTTCTTAATTCTCCCCAAAGCTCTTAATTGCTGCCCCCCTCCCTCGGTGCTCATGCTACTCCCCTCACCCTTCCGACACTGCTGCTTTTCCCTCCCACACTCTTTTACAAATGTTTGGAGGGCCGGTGTAGGAGGCCAGCTTAGTATATGGTGCACACTTAAAGGAGTGATGCACTTTGCACTAATCCAGGCAACTCTTATGGTGATTTTAGTGGTCTTTGAAAACCTTTGAGCTTTCAAAGGGGGAGCTGTGGATAGCAGCCTTCAGGCTTATCTTGAAGGAATGTAAAGCAGCTTGTTTGACCACATTTAAACAATAGTGTAGATTAGATGAGAAAGAACCACAGTGTTTATGAAAAATAAGAATATTTATTACACAATCGCTATCTCTTGGTATATCTCCTATCCGGAGATATCAATAATGCACATAAGAATACCTCAAAGAAATTAGGTCAGTAGCACAAATATACACTGGTCTCCGGGGGAGACCAAAACATATACTAAATAAGTGGAAGCGAACTGCAAAGAAGAACGGGACTTGGACCTAAGGACTTAGAAGAGCTTAGAGAACCAGGAACCACCCCAGGTAAATACCCAGGTACCCCATGGAGGCTGTGTGGAGAGTGGAAATACAGCCGTGTGTTCAATAGAAGTCAATGGAAAAGCTGCGGTTGCAGTAAAAAAAGAAAAGAGCCTTCCCAGAGGATCCCGAAGAAACCCTTTGGAGGACGGAAGGTTGGAGAGCCAACCCACCTGTGGATGCCCTAGGAACCAGGCAACCTGCACCAGGTACATCTGGTGCATAGGGGTGAAATGTTGTCAAAACCTCCAGTAGATGACAATGGGAGACTCAGGAAGCAATGTCTGTGAAGAAGTCCTGGGGAATCCAAGGGTGGATTTTTTTAAACAGGTGAACCTGCAATACAGAGTCTGTGCCACTCTGAGGTGACCAGGAGGCACAAAAGCACAATACCCACCTTGTCAGGGAATTCAGAAGACTTCAATAGGGACCTTGTCGCTGCAGCTGTGGGTATCCGGCAAAGCTGTGGAAGACCAGGAGCCGTGCACGAGCTGTCCCACGTTGTAAATCTGTGTATAGGTGGTCAGTGTCCGGCGGAGCACTGACAAGCCTTGGTAGCCGCAACTGGCGTGGAAGACAAAAGATGCTTGTTGGGCCCAGCAAGGTCCAAGAGACTCACCACGTGCAGGAGAGTCGGAGCAGGCCCGAGCGAGCAGGGGAGCCAACCAAAGCAGAAAACACTCAAGAAGACCCACAGGCCGAAGGGACAGGAATCGCAAGAGGGCCTCAAGTAGCTCACCAAAGATAGAGGCCCACAATGCAGGGAGGATGCTGTTCTTAGAGGGATGAAATGATGTAGCCTGGAGCTTCTTGTAGCCCGAAGATCTCTGCCGTGCAGAGCCAACAAGCCTTTTTATGGGTATTCTGAAATCTTCCCTGGGAATGCGTTCCGTCTACTGCTTACCATTGGCTTTGTAGTTTGTAACTCACCTTTTCTGGCTTTGTTTGTTGGCTTGATTTGTTTTAGGCTGTCCAGCAAGTCTTTGTCCCTCCGATGGAGCAAAGCTTGTTCACCATTCCTCCTTGTATTCTTCCACATGTCCTCACTTTTTGTAAACAGGCCTTTAAATTTTGTTCCTTTCTCGTCCCATTTGCTGTGTGTTCAAAGATGGAGGTCAAATGTCTGGCTTGGTGTTTACTTTTCTTTCTCTGCCTTCAAAGTGAGAGGATTTATGTGACATTCTTGCCGGTACTGGGAAAGGAAAGTAGTTTTGTTTGAGGCATGTATAGCTGTAGGTACACATGCTGTGCATAATCCTGCCATCTAGTGTTGGGCCTGGATATGTGCAAGGTATTTTTTCCGGAAGAAGTCTTTCGAGTCAGGATGTACAGTGACTCGTCCTTTTGCTGGTAATGTGCATGGTCATCCGCTCCATTTTTAGACTATTTTCTTTCCACTGTCTGGTTTGGACCTGTGCTCCGGTTTGATGGTGTTGTGGGGCAGTGTTCCGGTTTAGATGGCTCTCTCCTTCTGTCAGTATTGTTATTGATCGCGTTTCTTTCCCTTTCATTAGGGTCGACGATTCCTGGTTCGACTGGGTGGCTTTTTATCAACCTCAGGCCTGCGTGGGCCTTTGCCCTAAGGGGCCTTCTTCCGTCTCCAGGCACTTACCTGCCACCATGTCCTCATGTTGATGGAATGGATGCCTTTTTGCTACTGTTCTTGCTGACTCCTAAAATATCCTTGGACCAATCTCCATCATGTCTGCAATTTGTCTCTTTCCCCCGAGAACGACGTCTCTGCTTGCAACGCCTGCCACTTCTTCCATTTGAAGAAAACACTACGTGACCATCAAGCTCAACGTCTCAAGATGTCACGTGGAAGCGGAGATGACATCCCGGACCTTTTCTGCACCGATGACATTGAGTGGTACCCCCATCCACAAGTGTATGCAGCAGACAGACTTTTTTTCCCCCCCGACGACGGCTCTGCTTCTGAGATAAAAATCAAAGATTTTCAGTCAGCACCAGCCATGAGTACAATACGCCCACCACCTTGAAACCAGTACCATGCAGAACAACCCCTTCCAAAGGGTCGTCCAGCACCTTTGGAACACCAGAGACAGACTGCAGAGTTGCCACTGCCTATGGGTCGGGCCGGCACCAACCAACATCTTCAGACGTAATGCACAGTCCCAGCCCGGCACTGAACAAAGCATTGAGACTGACTTCTTTGACACCGGCCCCTGCACCCTGGAGCTGAGCGGACCGTCAAAGCCGAGATCACTGTCTGAGCCAAGACCATCAGTGCCCACCAGCAAGTTGAGTCATGGATTGGGGTAGGTCAAACCAATTCTTCCTTAACTCCAGGAAGAGAGCGACACCTGGCAGAAACATCTCATGAGACATCCCCAAATAGGCCGGATACTCACCCGCCCTCTGGGATCTATTGCTCAACCATCCAAGCAGCAACCGTCCTCCGAAGAAGCCTTGGACATGCCACCTCCACTGAAGTAGCACAAGAAAGTGGACAAGGCTACAAGCCCTTTTTTGTCACTATTCCTCCACCACCTCTGCAGCTCCAAAACACTCACCCCCTCCACACACTTCTCCAGTCAATCCTATGCCATATACACCTCAGGGGTTACATAATTCCGATCTGGGGTGGCAGGTGGGAGGGGATATCCTCAACACTCCACCTCAGGGCGATCCCTGGGACACATATGACACTGACTCACCACATATGACACTTACTCACCAGGGGAAACGTATCCTGGCTTGTACCCTGCCTGTCTCTCTCCTGCCAATTTCACCTCCTACCACAAAGGTGGATCTCCATACTAAGCCTTTAGAGGAGGATTTTCTTTTTGAGTGTTGTCCTCCTCCCACCGCTCTGCAAAGTACCTTCCCATGCAAAAAAGCATGTTCTGCTTCACCCGAACATTTTACATGACCCTGTATGCCCTAGAGTTAATACAACAACGGTGGACAAAAAATATAAAGCTTCCCCAACTTCTCTACATCCAGAGCCCTTTCACCCGACTCTTTAGTAGTTACTACCGCCTGTAAAAGTGCCAACTCTTAGAGTACTGGTAAATCACCTCCACCAGATAGAATAAACGAATAGATGCTACTGGTAAGAGGGTTGCTGCGCAATCTGCCAGCCATTGGCGGATTGCTAATTCCATTGAGCTGCTTTCTAGGTATGACTGTTCCCATTGGGATGAAATGGAGGAACTTCTCCAACTTCTCCCAGAGGAGCACAGAAAAGTGGTTATGAAATTGTCTCTGAAGTGTAACAGATTTCCAGTGCCACCAGCTGCTGCTAGATGCCACGGACACTGCTGCAAGGGGGGATGAACTCCAGTATCCTTTTGCTTAGGTATGGATGGCTCTGTAACTCCAGTTTTGAAGTGGAGGTCCAGCTTAATTTGCTCAATTTGCTCTTTGATGAGCAAACTATGTTTGGACCTCAGGTTGACTAATTTCTAGAAATGATAAAAAAGAGCATGAAAACAGCTAAAGCAATGGGTGCCCTTAAACCCCTACCCTTTGCAGCTCCTTCCAAGACCACCTCCCCTGAAACGTCCACCTATTACCAATGACCACACCCCAAACAGTCCTCTCCTAGAGGCTGTTTTCGAGGATCCTTTAGAGGGAACAACTTAACCCCTTCGATGCTGATGACGGCCCCCAGCCGTAATGCATCACGTGGCTCGTGTGCTGATGACGGCTGGGGGTCGTCATAAACCCGCCCACTCGCGATTCTGTCGCACAGGCGCAGAATCGCGGCCGCGCCCAAGGGGTTAAAGTCAGGGGTAAAGATGGCTCACCCAAAGGAGCTGCCACCACCACTAATCCCTGACTTAACTCTCCATCCCTCCCTGACCATCTAACACCAGCCAGGGGTCGCCTCCAAGGGTTCTTTTATGCTTGGTGGAACGTCACCTCTGACCAGTGGGTATTGGATGTTATCCAACATTGTTATTGTCTTGTGTTCACTTCCGCACCTCCCAAATTCCACCTCACAAACACATATTCCCCTCTACACCAAAGGCTACTCGGGGAACAGGTCCAAGCGCTCCTCCACAAAGGAGCCATAGAATCCGTCCCTTATCATCTATAGGGCACAGGAGTTTACTTGCTATACTTCCTGATCCCCAAAAAGGATGGTTCTCTCAGACCAATTTTGGATCTCAAGCCACTAAAAGAATACATTCTCTCAGCCTTTTCACATGGTTACTCTTCAGGATGTCATCCCGCTACTGCAACTAAGCGACTTCATGGCAGCACTCATCCTTAAGGATGCCTATTTCCACATTCCAATCCATCTGTCAGATTGGCAGCATCTCAGATTTATAGTCCGTGGATGCCTTTACCAATTCAAGGTGCCCCCCTTCAGTCACTAACTCATTCAGGGTATTCACCAAGTACCTCACAGTTGTGGCCCCCTCACCTGTGCAAACAGGGCACTCGCATCTTCCCCTATCTGGACGACTGGCTTTTTTTTTTTTTTTTTTGTCCTCATACATGCCACCAGATAATAAATTCTCTAGATGGGAACTCCTGAAGCCGTTCACACTGTCAATATTAGTTACTGCCCTGGAGTCAGCGTGGAGCAGACAGGAATTTCCCAGAGGTAGGCTGTTTCCTTGTCCTACTCCCGTTCTTTCCGATGGAGCGCCTCTTAGAACTGGGAGGACAGGACCCACACACCTCTGGCATAATCACTGGACCACCATTATGTATTAGACAACGCCACCAGTGCGGACCATACCCCTTCTGTGTTTGCCTCTTGACATGCCATGTCTAACTTGCTGACTAACATTATGTTTCTTAAACAGTCAGCGAACCTAGGCGGGGTTACAGACTTCCACTCTCTACAGATCTCTCTTCGAGCTACAGCCATCACATAAAATATAAATTGTGAGGAAAAACTATTAGCATTATATCCAGCTGACAATCCAAAAAAGACTAATCTTGGAGAGCAGGTAATAGGAGCAGACAGAACTTTTTCCAAAAAACCAGTGACGGCTTTCCAATAGTCAGTAATATCTGGACACTCTAAAAAGATATGTAGATCGTCTGCTGCAGGGAGTTTACATCTGGGGCAACCATAGTTCTTTAATGTAACCTTAGATAATTTTGCCGGGGTCCAGTATACCCTATAGGCAGTAAACAGTTGATTTCTTCTAAGGTTAGCAGGTTTTATTAAACTCTGAGACATGGAGAATGAATCTGCCCAGATCTTTTGAGTTTCTTCAGGACTATCTGCTATCACGTTGCCCCACAGACTCGCCAGCTCTAAATATAACGTGTCTTTTGCCCCCGTTAACCACCTATACCAGCAAGAGAGCTCTCGTTTCCAAAGTCCTTCCCTACAAACGGAATCAAGGATCCCAGTATCGTCATCAAACTCTAGTATCTCCCTAGACCACCAGGCAGAAAGTTGGTAAAATTTGAATCTTGTTAAAGACCCGTTGGTCAGGGACGCAAGAGAATCCCAGTTCATAAGGACTGAGTTAACACAGAGATCCCCCCATCTAGTTAAGCCAGCTGTTTTTAATGGCCGAGACAGTTGATCCTGCAAGCATTCTGGAGTCCCCGCAGAGTCCCAAATTGGAGTATGTGTATTATGATATGGAATCCCCAGAGCTCTCCGGACATATACCCAGTTCTTAAGTGCTGTCCGTAAGATCTTAAGTCGGACTTTTTTATAGAATTTCTCATCTCCAAATTTAAAGAGGAAGAACTCCTGGCCCTGTGGTTGGTCATGCAGCAATGCCTGAAAAAGGCGGCCCTGTGACGAAGAGTCCAGTTTATTTGCCAGTAGTCTAAAGTTTTTAATATGAAAGGCGTGACAATATGAGAGTAGGTCTGGTAAAGCTAGACCACCTATCCTCAACCCCCTCCCTAATTTCTTCCAGGCTATCCTAGGAGATTTTGAAGCCCATATAAAGGAACCGATCTTCCCTTGGAGGCTCTTGATGTCTTTCAGAGCAAAGGGTAAAGTGATGCTGTTAAAAAGAAAGGTTAATTTGGGGAGTATTGTCATTTTAATGAGGTTCACCCGTCCGTAAATATTCAGTGGCAGATTACCCCATCTTGTTAGTGTTTTTATGATCTCTTTTACAGCTATCTGCCAACTGAGTTTAGGAATATCATCCAGATTTTGAGTCAAGTGAATTCCTAGGTACCTCATTTTATGTTTAGCCCCCTGAATATCCGGGCTGTTGTTCCACCCCATTATTTCTGTTTTCTCCTTGTTAATTTGATAACCTGAAAACCTTCCAAACTCATCGGCAAGATGGAATAGCCTAGGAATTGCTTCCTCATGGTTGGAAGTATATAAGAGGAGATCATCAGCATACAAAGCTACTTTGAGCTCCAGGTCTGCCATCTTAAAAGGTTGAATAACCTGATCAGCTCTGATCGCACTGGCAAAAGGCTCTATATAAATGTCAAATAAAAGAGGAGACAGGGGGCAACCCTGCCTTGTTCCCCGGGAAATGTCAAACCAATCTGAGAGGCCTCCGTTAACCAGGACTTTGGCTCGTGGGTTCTGGTAAAGCGATTTAACTCCCTCAATAAAAACAGAAGGGAACCCGAAGCCGGCCATAGTGGCCCAAAGGTATAACCAGTTTACCTGGTCAAAGGCTTTGGCCGCATCGATCGCTATAATGGCTAGTGGCGACTTTCTCACCTCTGCAAAATCAACAGCTCCTATTGCTTGGAATGTTAGCTCGTTCAGCTGTCTCCCCGGAATAAACCCTCTTTGGTCTGGATGAATAATTGATTTTATAATTTTGGCTAGACGAGTAGACAGTATCCCAGAATAGAGCTTCAGATCAGAATTCAGGAGGGAGATAGGCCTATAAGATTCTATCTTTATGGGGTCTTTATTAGGCTTAGCTATAAGTGTGATCGTGGCCTCAGACCAGGACGGAGGAATCCCTTGACCAGAAATCAAAAGGCTGTTAAAGAGTGCGGTAAGTACAGGAATCAGTGCCTCAGCACAGACTGTATAAATCTCAGTCGGTAGCCCGTCTGGCCCAGGCGCTTTACCGCCGCTCATTTTCTTGAGTTGATCTCTCACTTCCCCCTCCGTGATCTCGCTTACCAGATAATTTTTATTTGTTTCTGAGATTTGGGGTAAATTCCTCTGGGACAGCCAGGTCTGGGCCTCATCTGACTCAAAGCCCGTGTCTTCATGATACAAGCCTTTCATAAATCCCCTTGCTTCCTCCCTGATAGCCCCGTCCTCCATAGTTGATATACCTGACTCTCTCTGGATTAACGCTTTAATGTTATTCCTGGATCTCTCGGTTTTTGACTTCCAAGCCAAAAGGGCCCCACATTTCTCTCCATACTCAAAATGCTTCAATTTACTGACTTCCCACCTCTCCTTGATGGTCTTTTCATCGGCTGCTTTAAGAGAGGTTTGTAGAACCAGGAGCTCTTTCTCGAGCTCTGGGATCCTCTCCCTATTTGAAACAGTAGCCATCTGTAACTCAGCATCCTTTTCTATTAATGCTCTCAGATCGTCTGACTTCTTCTTCTTGCTAATTTTCCTTTTATGCGCCATTAATGAACTCAATAGTCCACGAAGGAAAGCCTTAAAAGATTCCCAGATCATCTGGACAGAGGAGGAACCTATATTGAAGGAGAAAAATTCAGAGACCTTTTCTTTCACCTCTGCTTTTACTCTGTCATCTAGAAGCAGCGTCCTATCCAGTGTCCATCTAATATCAATGGGTCTAGATCTTAATTCAAAAACCAATTCAACGGCCGAATGGTCAGAAATCCCAACTGGAATATGGGAGACTGAGGTAATATCTGTTAACAGATGCTGATCTGTTAAAAAATAATCTATCCTGGAATACTGTCTATACTTCTTACTATAAAATGATTAGCCTCTTGTAGCACCATGTTTAGATCTCCAGACATCCAGCAAATTAAGATCTTTCATTATATTTCTCAGAGCCGAAATCGATTTTGTGGGAGCATGATATTTCACCTTAGAGGACCGGTCTACAATATGATCGAAAACCAAATTAAAATCCCCCCCTCGAATCACAGGGGCCGAAGTCTCAAGAAGCTCCGCCCCCAATTTCAAAAGGGGACCAGGATTATCCTCATTAGGGCCATAGAAAACGGCACAGGTATAATTAATCCCACAGATGGAAAAGGCCGCCACCAGCCATCTACCTGTCTGATCAGTGTCCCACTTTAGCAGCCTTATCCCTCTATTTGCCCTTGTGATTATCGCGACCCCCCTAGTTACCCCCTTCTGCCTCGAACACAATGTTTCCTGCACCCATCCCAGTCTACCAAAAACCATTTTACAAGTATTCGCCTCTAGGTGGGTTTCTTGTAGTAGAACAAAGTGAGCATCCGAGTTTCTTAAAAATTCGCAGACTCTGGCTTGTTTTCTCCCCTCTCCTAATCCGTTCACATTCCAGGAGAGGATTTTTATGCTTGTTGACCTACTCATGTCCAGGCACCTACTTCCCACCCATCTAAAGTTTTGAGTGAATAAGTTATTTTCTTTACATATGAGGACATGAGGACATTTTATCTCTTTTCCCTACCACCCACCCAACCCCCCCCTCGAGGAACCCTCCCTTCATACCTGACGATGAAACCGCCTTTAGGGCCCCAGGAGAGCTGCCCTGGCTATAATGGCGTGACTATTGTACCTTTAACTAATCCTACAGCGGCACGAGGTTACAGCTCATAGTATTCGAGAGGATGGTGCTGAAAAAACATATATGTGTTTTGTATTTTTTTTATTTATTTTTTTATTTGTTTTTTACATTCTCTCTATTTTTTTTTTCCTCCCTTTATCCTCTTGTTATAAGTCGCCTGGTTATGGCTCTCACCCTTGCCCCCACCCTTGCCCCAACTCCCGTGTTTACTCTTCTTACTTCGTACTCAACTTCAACCTACGTCTCCCCCAGTAAACTCTTTTCCCCTTTTAGATTACTCATTGTACTATTGTTTCTGCCTCATCAGTGCAAGGAGATCGTCCACTTCCTCAGGCTGGCTGTAATTATACATTTTATTCCGCCACATGATTTTTAGTAGGGCAGGAAATTTCATTTGGACATGGGCTCCATGTGATCTCAATTCGGGCATTCTAGAACCCAGTTCCCACGGCCTCTGGGCTGTTCTCCCACCAATGTCAGATCTAATTAAATATGGATTTGCCCGATAGTGCAGGACAGACTGAGATAAACACCTTCCCAAGATTAACTCCTTAACACTGTAAGTCTGAAAGTTCACCAAAATCTTCCTGGGAGCTTTTCTATCCGCATGTAATTTAAAGGGATCTCTATGCACTCTTTGGATTTCCATTTCCAGATTGATGTCGGGCGATCCTTTAGGACCCCTTCCCTTAAGAGCTTACAAACAAACCCCTTAATGTCCTCCAATTCTTCCCCTTCAGGTATCTTCAAAATTCTGAGATTGTTCCTTCGTGCTTGTGTTTCTAGTCTCTCCAGATCCATAGCAAGAGCTCTGTTCTGTTGTTTTAAAGTAACAATGTCTTTGGAGTTTCCTTGAACCGATTCAGATAAAGTAGTTACTTCAGCTTCCAAATTCCCAGTCCGGGTAATAACATCATCCAGTTTGGACTCCAGTAAGTTGAATCTATCATGAATGGCTTTCTGATTATTCTCGGAAATCTCAAATTTAGTCATTAAATCCCCCCTTAAAGACTGGAGGAGAGAGCCCAACCTATCTTCCCCCTAAAGTTCCATACTGCCCCTGATCCCCCTGGGCACGTATTAGGTCCTTTGACTTAGATGAAGCCGTACTGTGGCTTTGGACATTGCCCTCCGCCCCCGGTAATTGAAGGGTAGGAAGTGCTACAGTTAAAGGAGCCTGAAGCCCCTGTAGGGTTTCCGAAGCCTCCAGAGTACTTATGGCGTGTGTGGAGGAAGAAAGAGCTAACCAAAACTGACTGCCCAACCTGAGGCTCAGTGATCTGACCTTCCATCTGCTCCGCTCCTCCGTCCCCGTCCAGTAAGCCCTCAAGTGGTGCAAAGCTGTTTTCCACCGGGAGCGGAGGAGACCAGGTCGCCTGGGTCGCCATGACTGAGTCAGGCTGTGTTCTGGAAGCAGCTACCTGCTCCGTTACTTTAAAAAAGGTCTTCAAAGAAGGAGTATTTCTAAGGGGGGGTTGAGCTACTTTCGACCCCTTTACTTTTTTAATACACTCAGGCTTCTTTTTCCCCTTACAGGGAGTTAATGGCGTAGGCCGCTCTCTTTCTACCAGGTCCAGCACTCCCTTTGATCTCAGCTCCTGCTGTGATCTAAGTTGGTATCTATTCCTGCGTCTTCTAGGTGGGGAAAGTGGGACCGCAGGGGATACTCCCTTGCCCTGTACAGAGTTCCCAACACCAAGAGGAACTCCCAAGGTGAAAATAGGGACAGGACGAGCTGGAATTAAAGCAGATACTGCAGGGGTATCAGTCCACTTCAGCCGTGACACCAGTTTTCGAGCCTGCTCTATCTCCCCCCCCACACATATAATTCACCGGAGCAGCTGCTATTAACTCAGGATCCATGCACTCGTATTCACGACCTGGTCTCCCTTTACCACGCCTTGCAACGAATTTTCGCGTGGGTGAAGTAGATAAAAAAGGAGCATAGCAAATATCCTTGTGGAGCGACCCCCGGACCTGAAGATGTGCCAAAACCAAACGTGTTCGGACCCATAAACTCGTCCGGCGTTCTCGTGGCCGCCCCTCCTCCGTCTCTACCTCGATGAACATGCACGCCTACCTTGTCCCCGATGACCAGCAGCCCAGGTCCTAGCGCCGTACCTCCCGAGAGAAGCAGAAACTATAGTCGAACACCTCAGGAGAAACGAGATTGAAAAGAAAAGGGGAGGGAGCGATTAGATTTAAACCGTCTGGTTAAAGCTTTGTAGGCAGCGCCATCTCCCTCTTACCGTCTACAACAGCTAAATCATGCCTCTCGATTTTCGTCTTGAATTACCGCGTTCTCAGCCAGCAGCGAGCCGTCTCCTGGAGCCTCTGCGACCGGCGCTCAGCCTGCCGCCATGTTCCTCCTAGCTCCGCCTCCATCTGGACGACTGGCTGATCAAGAATGCCACTCATCAGAAATGCCATGAACACTGTCGGGTCACCATCAACCTACTTCACAAACTAAGTTTTACTATCAACGCATCAAAATCCCATCTCCAACCCCTCCAGATCCAACCTTATCTGGGGGCTATTCTCATTTCGGTGGTGGGGATGGCCTACCTAAATGCTGCCATGATACAATCTTTTAAGACTCTCATTCTTCTTTTTCAACCAGATCAAAAAATTACAGTCAGTACAGTTATGCGCCTCCTTGGCATGATGTCCTCATGTATCGTTATAGTACCCCATGCCAGGCTATACATGTGTCCATTACATGAGTGCTTAGTCCACCGATGATATCAAGTGGAGGGTCAGTGGTAAGCTTTAGTGTTGGTCAGTCATCAAACTTGTCACTGTCTACAGTGGTGAAACACCAACTTGTTGTAGGGACAGCCTTTTTTCGGCCCAGTTATGCAGAGTACCATTACAACAGACGCCTCCCTTATGGGATGGGGAATGCATTTACACAATCTGACTGTACAAGGCCAGTGAAAAACCAGTCACTGGGGCCTCTACATAATTACCTGGAACTACTTGCTGTTCACCTTGCGTTAAAAGGTTTTCTTTCTCAGCTAATTGGCAAGGTATTCCTCATCAAAATTGACAACATGACAATTATGCATTATCTTCAAAAGCGGGGAGCACCAGATCACCCCAGCTTTCTCACTTAGCTCAGAGCATCAGGAGGGTGGGCTCTCAGACACAAGATCTATCTGTTAGCCGAATGCTGCCGGGAGTGGACAGCAAATTTGTCGACCTACTCGGCAGGATGCAGCAACAAAAGTCCATGAGTGGGAACTCTGCCCACAAGCCCTTCTCCAGTACTTCCAGTGTTTGGGGCTGCCAGAGAGAGACCTCTTCGCCACAGCAGAAAACTCATAATGCCCAAACATTACCTCCAGGTTCCCACAGTCCAGGGGCAGTGCACTATGGATGAGTTGGTCAGGGGCATTTGCTTACATTTTTCCTCCTCCCCCACTACTTTGTTTGTGGTTCTGGAGCTTTGAACGCCATCACTCGCTTTTATCCTGGTGGTTCCTACATGGGCACGACAACCGTGGTTCACCACCCTCCTCGAACTGTCAGTGGTCCCCCAGGAGAGGGGAACAGGATGGACCTTATCATGTAGAACCATGGAGAAATCAGGCACCCGGATTCCATGTCTCTCAAACTTGCTATCTGGCTCCTGGCATCCTAGAATTTGGAATACTAATTCTTCCACCGAATGCATGAACGTTCTTAAAAAGGAGCGCAGGCCTACTACTCATGTCTGTTATGGTGACCAGTGAAAGAGATTTGTCTGCTATTGTCTTTCCAAACGTATTGACCCCTTAGCAGCCCAAGCACAAGAAATTGTCTGCTACCTGCTTGACTCACAAATTTGTGGTTCAGCTTTCACTTCCATAAACGTACACCTAGCAGCTGCTGCCGCCGACCTTCAGAACAGACATTACATTGCCCTCTTCACAATACCTGTCATTGAAGCCATCATGGAGGGCCTTAAGAGCCATTCCTCCTTTGGTCCTGCCAGCCCGACATGGAATCTTAACAATGACTAACAAGACTAATGGGCCCTCCATTAAAACCCCTCCACTCCTGCCCCCTCTATTTTTGCTTGAAAGATAACATTTCTGGTTGTAACCACTTCACTTAGACTCAGTGAGCTTCAGGCACTAACCTTGGAAGAACCTTTCTTCCAGTTACAGAGATAGGATTGCCCTTTGCACCAGCCCCAAGTTTCTCCCAAAGGTGGCCTCATACTTCCACCTTAATCAATCCATTGAACTTCTAGTTTTTCCTTCAACCTGACTCAGTGTGGAACAGCTCCATTCGTTAGATGTTAAACGAGCCTGCATGTATTATGTTGTCAGAACTAAATCTTTTTGAAAAACACAACAGCTTTTTGTTGCTTTCTCCAAACCCCATAAAGGGAAAGCCCTCTCTATTCAGGCATTGCTAGGTATATTGTTAAATGCATCCAGACATGCTATGCTAAAGCTAAAAGGAACTGGCCTATCCCTAAGATAGCGAAAGAGCATACACTGCACTCGAGCACTTTCGGAAGAGCCAGGCCACTGCCAGATCTCTCAGGCTTTCTTTGTCTGCCCGGTCTCGGCAGCAGTCCTTTCACCCCTGCCATGGATGTGGTTGAGGCACCTATGGTTGTTTGCTCTACCAGCCAGTAAAGCAACCTGCCCAGTCCTTTTATGGACAGGTCAGTGGATTCCATAAAGGATGCAGGAACCAGGCCCAGCAAGCTGTCCAGTGCTCCACCCCTTCGGCAGCCGCAGCCTCATAGCCCCTTTTAGTACACCTTCCATACCACACATCAATCTTGTTGGTGGCAGGCATTTACCTCCGCCAAATGGGTGCTTCAGATTCTGCGAAGGGAGTATTCTCTCCTATTTGTGGAAACCCCTTCGCCTTTTCAACCATCCCAAAAACGGCTGATGGAGGACCACACTACTTGCTCCGTAAGTAAGTGAGTTCTCATTTGGCCAAAGAAGGCATAGAGAGCGTGCCTGTGCCAGATGTAGGTCGATGTTACTATTCCCATTTCTTTATGGTGCCGAAAAAGGACCGAGGACTTCTTCTGATCCTAGTTCTGCACTCTCTCAATGCTAATCAGCAGAAAAAGCAATTCAAAATGCTCACCCTGGCGCAAGTCTTGTGTGCCCTGAACACTAGAGACTGGATGGCAGCAATAGATTTGCAGGACGCTTATTTTCACATCCCCGTCCTGCAAGCCCACATGCATTACATATGGTTTACGGTGAGCTACGAGCATTTTTAGTGCACTGTGATCCTTTTTGACCCTCTAGTGTTCACAAAAGTGATGGTAAAGGTTGCAGCTCATCTTTGGAGGTCGGGTTCCAGTCTTCCTCTGCCTCGATGACTGGCTGCTGAAGGGCTCACCCCAGTCAGTCATCACTCAACTCCAGACTATGATGAACCTCTTGCACTCGCTGCGTTTCACTATCAACATGCTAAAGTCACACCTCACTCCTCCTCAGATGCTCCCTTCCTTCGGAGCCATTCTCGATACAGTGCAGCTCCGCACCGACCCTCTGGAGCAGAGTCCAGGATATTTGGGCTATAATCATGATGCTTCAGCCATCAATTCTGGATTTCGATGAGACTGACCATGAGGCTGCTGTCTCTGATGGACTTCTGCATCCTGCTGGTAAAGCATGCCAGATGGCATATGCAAGCCCTGCAAGGAGTCTGAAGTCCCAGTGGACTCAGCAACAGAGGAACCTCTCTGACCTGGTCCAGATTTCAAAGGACTGTGCAATATCTGTAGTGGTGGCTGATGAACTGCAAATGAGTCAACGGCAGGCCCCCTCTCTCTGTTCGAGGCATGTGGGCTGCTGAATTCATATCTGTGCATAGATCGCCACCTAGTGTTGAGTCCGGATGATTGCACATTGTTGTCCTGGAAGAGTCTTCGAAGTATCACGAGATAGGTGGCTCCTCCCCTGGACTACAGTGCGCATGGGCATCCTCTCCATCCTCAGATTGTTTTTTTCCGCCATTGGGTTCGGATGTACTTTCCTTTACTCGAAGTTCGGAATCTAAAATAAACTTTTCTAAAAGGCCTTCGGTCTCGTCGGTATTGTTTACGATCGGTGCCGACAGCTTTATTTACAGTTTATTCAACTCGGGACGTCGGATTGGGCCGCGGGCCTTCTTGACGCCAAAGGGACCAGTCGTCGATGGAACGAATTCCATTCAAAAGATGCCCTCTTTGTAATTCGAAATACCCACATATAGATAAACACCCTGTATGTAACAAGGGTTTATCTCCAGAACATAATGAATCCGACTGTCTAGCCTGTGCCCAATTTCGATCCAAAAAGACACTTCGGACTCGACGGGCCGCTAGGCTAATCATGCAGAAACCAGCGCCAGAGCCGGAAAATATCTTCGACGATGAAGACACTCGTCGAAGCCGAAGAATCAGATCAACAGTCGGATCAAGATTCGGAGCATGACTCCAACTACTATGTCGACGAAGAAGAAGACATCGTCGAGGTAGGAGACGACGAACAAGGGATCGGAGCCGTCGAAGACGACTCCAGTGATGAAACGGGGCCAACCGTGAGTACGACGCCCCAAACATACACTTCTATGGTTCCACAGGCTCAGGTCGAGGCATCGCCAGAAGGCCTTAGCCAAGATCTCGAAACCCATTCTATAGCCCCGCGATACAGCTCGGCTAAGAATATTAGAAAAGAGCCATCGGGTCAACGTACTCCGAAATTGTTGATATCGAAACCAAAAGTTATGGAACCAAAAACAAAACCGAAAATAATCGACTACACTGTCTTCGGACCAAACTACGTCGATCCATCGGAGTCAATCCCAAAGAAGATCATCCATAAATACGGTCTTTGGACCAAACTATGTCGATCCATCGGAGTCGAACACAAGGGTCGTCGAGCCAAAGGCCAGCTCACCTATATCCACTCCAAAACAAAGGGCCGTCGAACCGATAAGATCGGCGCTGACAACACAAAAAAGGGACTCGATCCGAAGAAGGTTGTCGAACCCAAACAGAGAGTCGACAAACCAATGGCTGTGCAACCAAAAACGATTGAGCCGAAGAAAATCAACCCAAAGAAGGCCATTTAGCCGAGACCAAAAAGCATCGGTCCAAAACCACAGGTTACGAAGACGCTACAAGGTCAGAAAGGTGCTATCGAACCGACAAAAAACGTCGAAACGATAAAAACTTCGGCTCTGAAGAAACAGGCACAACCTAAAAAGACTGTTGTAACACAGAGGGATCTCGGACCAATCAAGTTTGGCCTACCAACTTCCTCTAAAACAAAGGCGGTCGACCCAAAAAGCGGTATCGAACCGAAACAAACAAAACCAAAGACATTGGCAAAAACGCCAAGAACTACTGAGCAGGAGATCTTATATCCAGACCCCTCATCAGAAGAACAGTCAAAACTTTACATTGACCCTAATTCTGGCAAAGTCACTCTCCACAAAAGTAAAATCAGACCAGAAACTGATAAAGAGACTTATATCATCCCACTCAAAAAGAAAAGGGACTGTTCTACTTCACCTATTATATTTGAGACTATTAAACCAACTAGGCCAGGCCCGTACACATATACACCCACACACTCAGATGAAGAGGTGGATGATGAATGTAATGAGGAATACAATTACCCAGTAGACCCTGACAAAGACAGTCAAGCTCAACCATGGGTTGACCCAGTACATCCTGGTGACTCTCAACCCATTCCAGATACACCTGCATACCCTGCTAGGCCTTCTCCTACAGAGGATACAGCTGTTTTTAATGCACTTAATAGAAAGGGCAGCCCTCCATCACAATGTAGAAATGCATGCAGACCCCATTGAGGAAGATTTCCTCTTTGACACCTTTGCCACATCAGAAAGATCTGTCAAAACACTACCCATGTTAAAAGGGGTACTTGAACATGCAGGTGACATATTTAAGGAAACAACTAGGGCACGGGTCATTAACCCCAGAATAGAGAGGAAATACAGGCCAGCACCAGTAGACCCCACATATATTAAGGGACAACTGCCTTTGGATTCTTTAGTGGAATCCAATGCACGAAAACGTGCAAACTCTCAAACAACTGGAGAAGCTCCACCTCCTGACAAAGAATCAAAGATCTTTGAGGCATCAGGGAAAAGGGTAGCTGCTCAAGCAGCTAGCATATGGCGAATATCTAATACGCAAGCCCTGTTAGCTAGGTACGACAGGGCACACTATGACACCTTAGAGACACTTCTCCAGTATTTACCTGAACCTTACAAGGAACAGGCTGAAGACCTAGTACAGGAGGGAAAGTTAATAACTAACGCCTCCATTAAATGTGCCCTAGACGTGGCAGATACAGCGGCCAGATCTGTTAACACCAGTGTTATGCTCAGGAGACATCCGTGGCTTCGCATTTCAGGTTTCAAAAATGAAGTCCAGTCTACTTTATTAAACCAGCCAGTAAATCCTGACTATTTATTTGGTCCAGTTGTAGATACAATCCTAGACAAAATGAAAAAGACACTGAGACGGCTAAGTCAATGGGAGCCTTACAGTCCCAACAACATAGAGGCTCCTTTCGTCGCTCCAATTACAGAGGTGCTGCAAGGGGTAACTCATCACAGCAGACCACAAACTACAAAGGGAATACGCAAACCACCTACAATAACAACAATAGAAGTGGATACCGCGGCAATAACAACAAAGGCAGAGGACGAGGGAATAATACCACCAGATCCTCTACCAACACAAAACAGTGACTTCTTAGCGCTACCCCCAGACCATACAACACCAGTCAGGGGACGATTACAGTATTTCCTACCAGTCTGGCAAAACATCACTACAGAGAAGTGGGTAAGGCAAATTAACCAGGATGGCTATTGCCTAGACCTAACCTCCACACCACCCAACATACCACCAAGACACCGTCCTATGTCTGTAGTACACCTAAACTTATTGCAGCAAGAAGTCATCAGCATGCTGCAAAAAGGTGCCATAGAACTTGTACCATTAGAACATCAAGGTACAGGGGTATACTCACTATACTTCCTCATCCCCAAAAAGGACGGGTCTCTCAGACCAATATTGGACCTCAGGCCCCTAAATCAATACATTTTATCAGAGCATTTTCATATGCTCACTCTACAACAAGTCTTACCACTGCTGCAACAAGGAGACTTCCTCGCAACTTTGTACCTCAAAGACGCATACTTCCATATACCGATACATCCTGTTCACAGGAAATATCTCAGGTTCACAATACTAAATCAACATTACCAATTCAAAGTCCTTCCATTTGGTGTAACAACAGCCCCGAGGGTGTTCACAAAATGCCTAGCGACAGTTGCTGCACATTTAAGAAGACAACATATTTACGTCTATCCGTACCTGGACGACTGGCTAATACAAGCAAAGTCGGCCCAGCAATGTGCCAGCCACATGTCCCAAACCATTCGCCTCCTGCACAGTCTAGGCTTCACGTTGAACTACCAAAAATCTCACCTTCAGCCATCCCATGTACAGCAGTACCTGGGAGCAACAATAGATACTCTAGTAGCAAAAGCATACCCAAACACTGCAAGAATCAACAGTATGCAGCTGCTGATCTAAAAGTTCAAGCCCCAACACTCGCTCTCTGCCCGAGTGTTTATGCAACTCATAGGCATGATGGCTTTGTGTATCTTCATAGTCCCTCACGCAAGACTACACATGCGTCCGCTACAAGAGTGCTTAGCACGGCAGTGGAACCAGGCTCAAGGACAATTGAAAGACCTAGTGTTGGTGACCAGTCGTGCATACAACTCTCTGCATTGGTGGAATCCACAAAACCTTTGCAAGGGACGACTGTTCCAAGAGCCTGTCCCACAAATAGTGTTGACAACGGACGCATCCCTGATAGGATGGGGAGCCCATGTCCTTCAGTACACAGTGCAGGGCCTATGGATAACACAACAAAAGAAAATGCACATCAACTTGCTAGAGATGATGGCAATTTTTCTGTCAATGAAAGCGTTCAAAGTACATTTATGCAACAAGACTGTGTTGATCCGTACGGACAACATGACAGAAATGTACTACATACAGAAACAGGGAGGAACACACTCTCCACAGCTATCACATCTAGCCCAAAGTATGTGGAAGTGGGCCATTCAAAGAAACAATTTTCTCATGGCGGAACACCTCCCAGGCAAGGACAACCAAATAGCGGATCTGCTCAGCAGACACAGCCAACAGATGCACGAGTGGGAGATTCATCCCACAGTGCTACAACCATACTTCCAACAGTGGGGACAACCAGAAATAGACCTGTTCGCCACAAGGGAAAACGCGAAATGCCAGTACTTTGCCGCCAGGTTTCCACATCCGCAGTCGCAGGGCAATGCGATATGGATGAACTGGTCAGGCAAATTTGCGTACGCTTTTCCCCCAGCACCGTTAATACCGCTAGTGGCACGCAAACTACGCCAGCATTCACTGACACTAATCCTGGTTGCTCCAACATGGGCGAGGAAACCATGGTACACAACTTTCCTAGAACTTTCCGTGGTGCCTCATCAAAGACTGCGGCTAACACCCACTCTTCTCACTCAGAGCCATGGAGACATACAGCACCCAGATCCGCAACAACTGAACCTTGCAATCTGGCTCCTGAAGTCTTAGAGTTTGGGTACCTAAACTTACCTCCTGACTGTATGAACATTATCAAAGAGGCAAGAAAACCTACTACCAGAGCTTGTTACGCTGCAAAGTGGAAGCGTTTTGTCATTTACTGTAATACAATGACATCAACCCACTAGATGCTTCAACGCAAAATATCATTTGCTATCTTTTGCACCTACATCGTTGCAATCTAGCTTATTCATCTATAAGAATAGACTTAGCTGCCATTGCAGCTTATCTTCAGAACAGACAGCATCTTTCGCTGTTTAGAGTATCTGCAATTAAAGCATTCATCGATCGAGGGACTCAAACGAATAATACCCCCAAAACACACACCTTCACCTGTCTGGAACCTAAACATCGTTTTAACCAGACTAATGGGACCACCATTTGAACTGTTGCATTCATGTGAATTACAATTTTTAACATGGAAGGTGGCTTTTCTTGTAGCAATTACTTCGCTTAGAAGAGTTAGCGAGCTGCAAGCCCTAACTATTCAAGAGCCATTCATCCAAATTCATGCAAATAGGGTAGTTCTTAGAACAAACCCTACATTTATGCCCAAAGTGGTATCCCATTTTCATATCAATCAGACAATAGAACTGCCAGTGTTCTTTCCAAATCCACTTTGCCATTGATAGAACTAAGGATTTTAGAAAGACTAAACAGTTGTTTGTTGCCTTTTCACCACAACACAAAGGCAACCCCATTTCAAAATCTGGGTTAGCCAGATGGATAGTTAGGTGCATTCAAATATGTTATCTAAAAGCAAAACACACTTTAACAGTTCCCTCAAGAGCTCATTCTACACGCAAACTAGGGGCATCCATGGCTTTCCTAGGAAACATTCCTCTAGATGAAATATGTAGAGCAGCCACATGGTCTACCATACATACTTTCACGAAACACTATTGTGTAGATGTACATTCCAAACAGCAAGCGGCTGTAGGACAGGCTGTTCTAAAAACTCTGTTTCAGACTGCTGCAGCTGGCACAGGTAGCCACCACTAAGGGAGAGACTGCTATACATTCTATGCATAGATATGAATTCAGCAGCCCACATGCCTCGAACAGAATATGCTACTTACCAGTATGCATCTGTTCTTGGCATGTAGGGCTGCTGACATTCATATCGCCCACCCTCCTCCCCGGTGCCTGTCGCAGCTGTAGCATTCATACTTACTTTCTTGCATGGACATCTCTTACTGTACCATACTCCATCTCTGCCACAATGGCAAAAAACAATCTGAGGATGGAGAGGATGCCCATGCGCACTGTAGTCCAGGGGAGGAGCCACCTATCTCGTGATACTTCGAAGACTCTTCCAGGACAACAGTGTGCAATCATCCGGACCCAACACTAGGCGGCGATCTATGCACAGATATGAATGTCAGCAGCCCTACATGCCAAGAACAGATGCATACTGGTAAGTAGCATATTCCTACCCACCCATAGCTGACAGTGGTAACTGATGCATCACTTCTGGGATGGGATGGCCATCTGGGAGAGGTGGAGATTAGAGTTCTTTGGTTCCGACAGAATATCATCTTCATATTGGCTTTATATTCATATTCTGGAGCTGAGAGCAATCTGCTTAGCATTGAAAGCCTTCATCCATCCATCAAGGGAAGGCTAGTTCAGGTGTTTACGTACAACACAACCAGCATGTTGTATTGCAACAAACCAGGTGGGGTGGGGTTCAGGACCCTGATCCAGTAGGCTGTGTGCTTCTCGACTTGGCTGGAGCACCAGGACATTTTACTGGTGGTAAGCACCTGGCAGGCCCCTTGAACGGCAGAGCAGACAACCTGAGCCATCTATACCTTGGAGATCACAAATGGCAACTACATGCAGAGATGGCCTGAGGTCTCTTCCAGGAATGGGGAGAACCTTTGCTCGATCTGTTAGCCACCGCTGTGACCATGCATGGCATACATTGTACTTCTATCCTTTAGACATTCCATTTTAGAATTCAATTTAGAATTGAAATCAGGGCTCCTGTACCCTATTCTGCTAATTCCAATCCTAAATTATCAAGAATTCATCCTAGTTGCTCCAGATTAGGCATTTAGAGTATCTTCTCCCGAACTCCTGAGCATGAGCATCGGTCTTCCAATCAGGGTGCCTCTTCGGGAGGTTCTCCAGTTGCAGTAGCAGGACAGGGCCCCTGCCCCCGAAACTGTACAGACTCCACCCTCATGCATGGAGATGGAGTGGCAGCAGTTGAGAGTTTTCAAACTTCCTCATGAGGGCTGTGATGTCATCTTGGCAGCCAGGTGTTCATCCACAAAATTTGTATATACCTGCTGTTGGGATAGGCTTGTGGCCTGGTGCTCCTCACATCTTGTAAACCTCCTTTCTGCATCACTGTTGGAGGTGCTGCTGTCTTTTATATCCCTAGCCCGGCAAGGCCTTTCTCTGGGCACTGTTCAGGGGTACTAGTTAGCTTTTTCGGCGTTCCTGCGGTGGCCAGACCACCCTTTCCTGTTCAAGTCACCTATTGTGACTTGTTTCCTCAAAGCTTTACTGCTTTGTTTCCGCCTAACCCCTTTGTGATTACCAAATGGGGCTGCAATCTGGTCCCCATATTTTTGATGTATTCTCTTTAAGCCTCTACACAGCTATCCTCTTTGGCTCTTGACTCGTCTTCGTAGTGCCCATCACTTCGGCCAAGAGGGTCAGCAAGCTTCAAGCTCTCAGTCCAGCCTCCTTGCACCAGCTTTTTCCATGAAAAGCTGGTCCTTCATGCGCGTGCCTACCTCTTGCTGAAGGGTATCATTATTCTTTCATGTTGGAAAGTATCACTCTGCCTACTTATTTCTCTCTGCTTCATCCTTTCAGGTAAGAGGAGAGATTCCATTGCCTGGACCCAAAGAGAGTTCTTTCATTCTACATTGATCACACCAAAGACCATCCAGTGGATGATCAGCTCGCCATCCAGATCACTGGAGCAAAAAAAGGCAAAGCTGTGCAGAAGCAGACCATCTCTAGATGGATTGGGCACTACATTAAGGTCTGCAACGCACTTGCTAAAAAGCAGGCTCCTGAGGGCTTTTCGGCCCATTTCACCAGTGCCAAGGCCACTACTTTTGCATTAGCATGCTGTTACCTGTCCTGGACCTCTGCCATGCAGTTACATGGGCATCACTCCTCACGTTCACAAAGCACTACTATTTGGACAGTCCGATCGTCAAGTTGAGCATTTTGCCTGTTCAGACCTCGAGGATTTTTTAGTTTGAGTCAATTTGCAGATCCACCTTATTGGATGTATTGTTTGGGTATCTGTTTTAAGGTGAAGAATCAGCAGTTAGAAGTCTATAGCAGAAGAACAAGCTAGCTTCAGTAAGGCTTTTTCTGGTCAAGACTCTAACCACAGATTCCTCACTGACCCTCGCATCATCCCCGGTCTGTGAACTGGGCTCTTCTTCCAAAAGATCCTATTAGATACTGAACACTGGTCAAAACACTGTTTTTTGCATGGCTGTATGTTTTTAGCGTGGAAATAGTCACTGATGTCGGCGTAGCACTTCTATGGGCACTGCAGCGTCGCTTCTGACGCAGGGCCAATCGACACCACCAACCGGTGTGCAATGTACTGCTCAAGATTTTCCGGATCGAGTATTCTTTGCTTACTTGAAAAGACTTTACCGCACTGTTGGAATAATAACCATTAGTTTCCAAGAAGCCAGATATGAACGGATCATTAGCCTTGTAGTCATGACATCAATAAATGGGTAGCAGAGACTTTAGCGTCTGCTTTGAACACATCAGTTTGGATCTGTGGCTCTGTTAGGTTTTTCATCACCAGCACCATTTTTGCTGGCAAAAATAGGCGATAGACATTGATTGTCCTGAATAGACTTCACTGGAGGATGTAACATGAACAGGGGTGTACTAAACATTGCTAAATAGTGTTTCTCCTGCAGCAGTGGAAACAGGATGGCTCTCTGAAAAGGTTCTCTGTGTCTTGAGTCCAAATCTTCCAGTGTTTCCAACTATTCTTTGGATATACTGCAACTTTTAAGTCATTCCATGGTATTGAGGTTCCATTATTTTCTCCTTCGCAGATCTCTGTGTGCTTCCCTCAAAAAGGCTAGCCTCATGATTAACAGAATTTAAGTCAAAATGCCTAATATGAATGCATGCTACTAAGGATCTGACAGGCCGGACCCATACCAGATTATCAGGATAACCACTGACAATGTAATCGAGTTGCAATTGGAGTCATTGTTTGCAAAATAATCTTACGTGGATATAAGGGAAAATGTGAGTAAGTGCGTTTTGACCCAAGTTCAACAGCAATGCGCCTTGGGTATTAATTTATTAGGAGAAATGCAGCCAAAATAGTAAATAGTATATAAAACTAAATGGTACTTGTTTCAGTCCAATGAAATAATCAGTTTAAGCCAGTACTCAAAAAGTAGAATTCATGGCCTTAAAATGTAAAATTATATATTTAAAAAAAACAGAGGAATGTATAAACTAAGAAATGTTTGAAGCAGACCCAACGTGCTTCGAATTTTCTAGAGTGAGCACAACGATCGTAGTCATTAAGTGGGCTTAATAGAACTCATTGAAAGGCTTTGTAGGTATTGCTTTCCAGAGATCAATGAAACTTGTATTGAAAGACTTTTAAATTATTTGTCAATACAGGTTCACAGACATGGTGTTGAACATTTTGATATATAAATAGGCAATGACCAAACATTCAAGGAATCTGTTTGTAGTATTTTCACTTGCTCAGCAAAGCTCACAGATGCCCGGGTAAGGAAATCCCCAAATGGCTGACCATGTGTCCCAGAGGATTGTAGTAGACCATAAAAGTCAGACCCTTCCAAGGACGGGGGAAATAACGCTATTTGAATATGCAAACCTGAACTGAATATTCACAGGACCTATCTCTAATCCTTTTAGTATTGCACCCCGGCTCTCTGAAACCCAGACTGTAGCGTGGAGACCCGGGCTTTGTATTTCTGGCTCTGACGGGGTAAGACCACCATCAGGGCCTGGGTTTGGCCTGACTTTTTAACCTTCAATATCATGTTCTTAACATTTTGTATTTATTCAACAGCTCGGGTGAGTACTGAGCTGAGTTTTTGAGTAGAACATTTTTTAGTTGATAGTTCTTGAGAATGCTTGGTGAACATGTAAAGGAGAACTAAGTACTAAATATTGCTGTGACAGTATCATTGAACCTGTGATTTGAACACCCTTGTGTGCTAACCTCTTTCTGTCTGCTTCCTTTTCAGTCTATTAGTGCGGCTGTGGCTTTCTTCTATAGCAACTACCTGCTCCTACAGTGGCAGCTGCTCATCATGGTGCTCTGTGGCTTCCTGGGCACCATCTCGTTCTTTGCAGTGGAGAGACATGCTGCGGCCCTCTCTTCAGGGGATCACCCCTACCACAGCATCTGAAGCCGATGGCGGTGGTGGCATGAGCACAGACTCCTTCCTAAAATGTTCGTGGAGAGGAAGTATTTTAAATAATGTTGGACGAGACGTAAATCTGTGGGGCGGAAGACAGGGCTGCATCTCTGCTTCTTAATCCCCATTCTGGGAAATAACTGTTAATCATGGATTGAAGTGGGATACCGACTACACGTTGGCAACAGGAATTAAAAGTGAACGTCCTCACAGAGGAGGTTTTATTCATACTCTCAAAAAGTACCTCAAGAGAAATAAGGCAGAAATAATCAAAATGCCTTTTCCATCAGTGTCTGAAAGCAATAGGTGATCGCCCTTTAATGAGACCACCCTGTGCACTGGAAATGCCTACATATTGGTCTACAACCCATGGACCATCTGCAAAATTAGTTATTTGTTTCAGCAGGTAGGAAGGTATTCATGTGTACATCTTCACTGCTGAGGGTTCATTAGTTACTTGTGTTTCATAGGCATGCTACTCTGTGACTGCCTCACTGGACCTGCTTCCTTTTGTTGTGTTTTCCTCTATTAACTGCTGTTGTGGCAAATATGATTTTTCATCTATGGATTTTACTTTCTGAAGATTGCATCTTCTGAAGTGCTGACAGTTCTCGAAGGTGTTCGGGGGTGCAAATGATTTATATTCACCGTGAGGCTTTTAGGAGTGTGGGAGATCTTCAGTTGGGCCTACAAAAGGCGTCATGTTCTTTTGTACAGCACAGACCTCTGTCTTCAGCACAGTCCTATTTGGTAGTGCAAATATTTTATTCAAACTAGTGGTACATTAATGCACTGGGCTTTTCCTCTGGCCTTTATTACACTGAATGCGAGTCTCGTTTATATTGCAGAAAGTGCTTTTATCATAGAAATTACTTACTGTTCTTACATATTCCTCTAGGGGTTCTAAGTAACCTTGACTTAAACATGCTACCCCTCCTTTTATTGAGCATCAGAGTTATACCCTTGTTGCTTTAACATAGAGGATCACCAAACCTTTGAACTTCTCCACAACATTACATTCCTTTATCGTTTGCCTATATTTTCACGCATATCTATTCTCTTTTGAGGAGGATCCAATATACATTACATTTCCTGTTGTAAGTATTTGCTTTTTTCTAAGGGAACTTTGTGTTGTTTTTAAAACTTCTATTTCCATCTTTTTGACGAAAAAGAAGTCATGGCATTGATAAGGCGACCTGGTTATGAAAATAGATTCTCTGCCTCACATGGAAAAAGTAAATAAGGGGTGTCCTTTTTTCCTTCCTGAAATGAAAGAAGAAAAGCTAAAGATCTTTTCAGTTAAGCTTCTTCATCATTTTGGACAATTACTTTTGCATTTTGAATTTGAATGTGCCATTCTCCACCATGGCACTCCTCATTTGGTATAACTGCCTTCTATTTAGCGAGTCCATTGGAAACCCATAATACTTTAAAAAATATTTACAATTGAAAAGAACATTGTAATAAATTCAAAATAAATGTAGCAGTTTCTTCCAGCAGCCTCACAGGGAATGAGACGCTGCCATTTTGAGGCCACCAGTCTATCAGGGTAGTTATCACACTGCCCTGGCCCAGTCTGTATTCTCTTTTCATGACCCTAGAAGATTTTCAGAACACTGAACTTTTGTTTTGGTCGTTTTCTTTCTGAAGACAGATATTTTCCGTTTGTTTTTTTCTCGACGTTTAGTTTTACTTTATTTGCAAAGTAGCTTTTTTCCTATAGAGAGAACAGTCTTTGAAAATGGTACCAAGTGTGTTAAGAAGGGGAGGCTTGGACAATTGTAAGTATCGCACAGGGGCGAGAATTAATACTTTAAAGAAGAAAAAGGTTGTTTCTTCAGGGGCAAGTGAATTCTCAGTCTCTTGTGGCACCTGGTGTTTTGGACAGATGCTTAGTGGGGCTCTCTGCAGCAGCTGGGAAACAAAAGGGAGAGACGGCTCATCCCTATTTAGTTTCTGTTGAGTGTGCTTTACATACCCAGGAGTGTCCCTGATTTGGTTGCCCACAGCATCAACTGTACCTTTTGGTGTCAAGACCATTGTTCACATTGGGACTATCATTGAATACACCAATCCCATCCAAAGGTTGTGCAAGATTGAAAATCTTAATTGGTGTGAGACCAGTTTAATTTGAGTTCCAGATGTTGGGAGGGTAGTCACCATTAGTAAGATGCTTGATATCAAGGACAAGTCCTTTATCTGTGATTTCTCTGTGAAGCTGGCTAAAGCCATCACCTACTGAGTAAAGTTCTTTTTTTTTGTGACATCACTGGGAAATTGGCAAAGAGGCTTAATTTTCAATTTTTCTATATCTGTCAGAACATGTCAATATTTTCTTTAAACTTGGCCATTAACCATGGCTCCTAATAGTATTCTCATTGAGGCAGAGTTTCACAGAATCAGCAGTGCAAGTATTGTGGTTAAGCCTCTGTACAATCTTTCACTCAAGAGGCAGGAGAGGAAACTCACTACACCTGAAAGCTAAAGGGCCGAAATGGCGACAAAGACCAGACCTGGATATGGTCTGCCAAGAAAGAGGAAAAGCGCAGTCACTGCTCTGGATATCCTAGTTTCAGAGTTTAGTTGTTATGAATCATGGTATTTAACGCCAAGGAGAGATCTAGTATTATAGCACCTGCCCTGTCTCTATCATCCGAAATAAGTTTGTGCTGCCTCTTTTCCACTTTGTCGATCCTGTCAACCTCCTCTTCGCTTGATTTACATTTTTTAATTCCATGCACCTCTGATCTATTTCACATTTTTATATTCATGTTTTGATTCAGTGTTACTAAACTAGATCTAGTGACCTATTACCAAAGTGGACATAAAGGATCTCCAGAAATTCTGTCCCGCCTTCTACAGAAACGTTGTTGGAAATGTTTATTACTGAAAACCATGAGCTCTACATTCGACCCAAGCTTTTATTTTAACCCGCTTTGAAGCAGCTACTGACTCTTCTGTGGCACTCTTTTAATATTTCTTGTTGACTGCCTCTGCATTGCATCCTGGTCTGTGCTCTGAAGTCCGCTGCCGTTCATCATTGACTATGAGGCTTTACCGATGCTGGTCTGAGGACTGTCCCTGTTACTGGGTATCATCTTTCCTGCTCAGTTGTTCTCTAGCAGCTGTGTCCATTCTATCCGATTTTCAAGATCATCTCTGTAATGCCACTAATCTATATTTCTCCCTTGACACATTACACTTTATTATTTTTTCATTTCTTTCGCTGTCAGTACTGTGAAGTCTTTAGAGCTGTGAACCCCCTTGCCCGCAGACTAACAATGCAAGCGTGCTGCTGCATTATCCAAAATGTAACCCGACAAACACGGAAGTCATAGTCTTTGGAGACCAGCATCATCTCTGAGCCTAAGACATAGTTCCTTCAGACCCTGGTGCTTGCCAAGCTTCCACACGCACTCAAGGACTGAAATGTGTTTTTACATCCGGATGCTCCTCTTTCATTGATTCAAGCATCTTATGGCATTTCCAGCAATTGTGCTTTTTTTCATGACAAACCGGAGTACTGAAGAAGCTTCTGCTTTCCGTACTTTTCCATAACAATTCTCTCTTTTTAACTCACTGATAAGAGTTGCAACTGGAATATTATAACAATCTGTACCTTTTTTCTAACTGCCAACTTTTCAGCAAAATTCGAAACAAGAATGTTGCAGCAAGACGTTTGACTAGAATGAGCATAATAAGTAGCTATCAGTGGTTTCATAGTCCCTATGTACCTACACTGGTTTCTGGTGAAATTTAAAGGGTCATCCATTGATAAACATGAGGTTCACATCCGGCATCTTCTTTGCCTGGCACAGTTTAAATTTTACTGCCCTAAATTCTATCATTGATTAACTTCAGTTACTAATTGTTCAATTACCATGTTGCATGCTTTATGACGAAAGCTTTTTCTATCCACCTTGCCTAGCAGTGGAATTTTGTCCTGATGTTCAATTGCGACATGTCTTGTTTTGCACATGCCAAACCTTACAGGGTCACTTTATTATAGACAAAATACTATACATTCTGGGTACAGTTTTAAGATTTAATGCCTCATATCCAACTGAGGAGTGTCATTTCAGTCATGGCTACACAAAGCTTGAATTGTTGTTTGTTTGCATTAGCTTGCTGTTCATGAACAGTTTATCAATCTTTTATTCAAAATGTAATATTTACATTATAAGAAATGTATACCTCCGTCTTTGGTAGGGCAGGTCTAGTATGTGTCTGTTTTCCTTAGTGCACTATTTTCGAGATTCAACAGAAATGGTCTGTTACCAAGCATGATGGTCTTGTGCTGCATCTATTGAAGAATTTATGGATCTTCTTCTTAAGGAGTTAGAACCCCAGCATCTGCAACTACTCCACTTTGTCTAGAAGTTATTAATCCAGCACACTCTTAACATAAGCAGAGCTGTGTGTTTCCATTTAATGAACCGAATTCACGACCCCTAACCGTGAGATTGTGACGTGTACCCTAATTCTTCAATGTTTCTCGTGTAAATTGTGCTTTTCTAACAAAAAAGAGGCAAGTTAGCCTATTATATAGTTGCTTGTCCATCTTCAAGGTGCAATTTTATTGTTTTTGATAATGTGAAAAAAAAGAATTAATTTCATGTGAATGAGCAATTTTAATTACTTTTCTATTCATTGTAAATATACATACTTTTGCTGTTTTTACTGAAATGGTTTTCGTTCCTCACTTACAATTTTTCTGTCAAATTATTCTGTTCTTCTACATCAGTCTGCTTATAGATAAGTTAACCCCTGTTTAGTTGCTTAAGAAACATCACTGGATGCTTATCCTTACAATATGATTCTGTGCCTTCTTTACTACAGACCTAGCTGCTTTGGCAACACTACCATATTTTTCTCTTGGTAAACCTAGCTTTTACCCAATATAAATTAGCCGCCATTTTCTGCGATCATTGCCTTTACCATGAGCCTTCTAGCGCAGATGAGCAACTGGATTGGTGTGAGCTCCAAGTACATTTGTGGTTAATCACTCCTATCTTGATAGTTTTCTTCTACTAAAGTGTTACTGTAGAGAATAACGTTTGCTCAGTAGAGAACGATACTGACTAGTAACACTAAATTAACGACGTGTATTCTGGAAATTAACATAATATGCGCTCTCTTGCAATCCAGTGTCCGGTCCAAAATATTCATCTTGTCTTTTTTTCCTCTGTGTCTTTATTTCTGCTTTAGTTATGACTCTACCATTTCACCTCGAACTCCGCAATGAAAAGGGAAATAAACTCCTGTAATAATAGTTGTTAAGGGTAGACCTCATCACCTATTGGCCAGTAAAGGAAATGTGAGGGCAATCTGATACAATCACCAAAATGGAAACTGTGTGGAATCTAACATTGTTCATAGTTTAAAATTAGAATATTGTCGTAGTGTTGCTACTTTTCTTTGTACGCTGAACTTCCTCAAATGTGTTAGTCTACAAAAGTTACCTTCGCCAGAGTACTGTTAGTGGAGATACCTTTCCACGCGATTTCCTACCATGAACACCACTATCCTTGGCTCCTGGAAGCTCTCTGGTTTAGAGTGCGAGTGCACGCACTTAGAATTACAGTATTACTACCTCTGTAAGATCATCCTGCTTTTCGAGGAGATTCTGGGGTCACAAAATGTAAATATAGGAGGAAATCCTCCTGTGGCTCTGTGGGCTGTAATTGTGAGGAGAAACAAAAAGAGCAGGTGCATTCGGAAAAAGGGGGGGCTAACATGTCTTTACCATTGATCATCTGTTTGAGTACTGTGTGACGGTTTTTCAAGAATACCGCTTTGTGATTGGGGATTTGTAAAGTCAAGAATGAAACGTATTGAATCTAACCCCTTACGCTGCGATTTAGGAAGAAGGGGATTACACAAGAAGACCCTTTTTATATTTTTGATATTTTATCCAGTGAAGCACAGGGAAACATTTGATTGTAATCAAGCATTTGAAAGAAAGGGCCAGAAAATACTTTTTTTTTTATTAAGAGGATGTGTAATAATTGATGGAGATTTTATACAAAATACGTATATATTTTTATTGATGTTTTATCCTTTGGCACCACTTTTATATAGTCAATAAAAATGTGATCCTTTTTTTCTGAAAGGGAAAGTGCTAAGGGTGGGATAGTATATGACATCATTTTCTGCACTAATGCAGTTTGTGGAAAGAGTGAACAGGTGCCATTTGTGAATACATTTTCTTGTCCATGTTAAAAATGTATTTGCTAGCTAAAGCAAGGATAGTTCACCTGAAAAAGGCCAAACCATCCAAGGCTTTGATTGCTGTACTGAAAAAAAGGCCTGTAACGTGCAAGCTCTTCCTATCTTATTATCACAAGGCTAGTTCTTCTATAATAGACCCAGGCATGTAAAAAATGGGTAACATGAGTTGATCTGGCATTCTGTAGTTCGAGTTGTAATAAACCAAGAAGGCTGAAAATGGGTGGTATTTTCCCCACTGATGTCAACCTAAATTTTATTAACAAGGATATCGGTCATTAAATAACAAACAAATACAATACAGTACATTATAGTGCACAGTTTCCAAGGCATACACTTGCAACACATTTTAATGTAATGGAATTAACAATCACTATCATACAGTTAAAATCTAGTTCATATTTTTCCGTCACATATAAATATTGTTTTATAGTAGCCTTACAAAAAAGAAAACTTCATTTTAATGAACTTTTATTTTGAATAAAGAATGATTACTTTATTTCCCTGTTGCATACAATTAAATGAGGACAACCACATCCAAAATGGCATTTAAAAATAGAGAAGTGACTGAAAGTGTTTTGAATTGCTTATATTAACATAGAAGGGTGTTATTAAGTGGAGAATATTCGTCAACATATATGAATAAAACTAGTTTTAGATATCCATACTTGAGTCCGAAAGAGAAAGCGTTGTTTTTTGCGAACAATATTTTAACACAACACTGCTATATTGTCCATGAAGGTAAATAGGTTTGAAGGGATTATTCTGTTAACTTTAAATCACATTATTATAAATATAACATTCAATTGGAAAACAAAAAGAAACATATAATTTTGAATTCAAATAGAAATAAAACATTTAAAATCTATAAAATCTTTCACATGCATGTGGTGTAAAATAAATTGCGCTTTAAAATGCATTTTAAGCCCTAGTCAAAGAAAGTGATGCAAGCTTTGAATGAGGAAATGAGTGGAAGAGAGTTTTGATGTGGCTGAGACCTTTATGGATAATACTTATTCACCTCGTAGACCACTGCAGGTATTAAATGGAAAAGGGGAATTAATGTCTCGGTTTAGGGCGAAAAGCAAATAAAGTATTTTCATATATTTTTAATATGGCTGTGCACACAAGGTTTACATTGGGTCTGTAGGGAAACGGTTGCCAAATATGTGAAATAACGAATCTACTGCTGCATGTGTTGTGAAACTGTGACCTGGCCTCTAGAAGCCTACTTAGGCAGGGAAATTGGTATGGGACCAAAATATACCTCCAGTATATGGCTCCACTGTGAATAAGCCTTCCTATCACTTTAATGGTCAGTCTGAGTAGCCCAGAAACTTGCACTTTTAAGATGTCTTTCACCTTAGTGAGAGGACAGATATTATGGTAGGTTTGCATGCCTCCTCCCTATACGCATCACGAAAAAAGGTCTGGATACATTTATGGACCAGTTCTAATGTGAGAAGGATACTGTTGCATTTCATATGAGCACACCAGCTTGAGGCAAAAAGCAGCCTAGTAATATGTGATTTCAAGGGGCTGGCCCCAGTTATCTATCTGCTTGTGCGGTGCAGTGCTGATACAGTACCTGAAATTAATAAAGAAAATCTCACCAGTATCATGTAACTGGTGGCAGTGGGGGAGGGTGCGGATGTGTGTGTGCATAGAGTCAGTGTTAGAATCTCTGCACTACCATTCCCTACCTACAATATTTTGCTGCTTTTTTTTATTGACCAGCTAGTCAAGAGGAGTGTATTTCCCTTACTTCTCAACCAGATGAAGGGATTTTCTGTTTTTGTATTGATTTCTTGTTTCCATCTTATGTTGAAATAAAACTACAAAAAGATCTAAACTGAATTTTCCGCTGGAATTGTTAGCATTAATTGCAAGATGATGTTAAAAATGCAGAAATATATTTGGTTCTGAGCACTCTAATCTTGTCTGCCTCCTCCTTTCGCACAAAATGACTTTATATGGTTTTCTATCTTGTATAGGTCACATCTAAAATCCAATGGCATTTCAGTGTATATAGCAGCTTAGCTTCATTATGCACTAATGATCACCTCAGGCTGGACTGTGCATAGAACAACAACTGCCCCATCAGAGGTCGGCCATGGATTCCAAAGGTCCTGGACAAAGTTATAGGAAAATAGATTGTTAAACTATGTGAGCTGTACCTGAGCTGTAACACAGTCCAAACAGTCCCATTCATATAAAGTAAACAGATTTCTGTGAGATAGCTTTTAAATCAAAGGTAGCCACTGCAAACAAAAGCTTTAACACACTAATGAGCTAGCTGCCATTAACAAATGTTGCTCTTGGGGGCCACTGAAACAAAGCAATGCCTTCTTATGTAATGGTTTTAAAACAGTAGCTGATGAATACATGTGTGGGTGTTCAGGCTAGTTCTCCAGGTACTAGTTGTGGTTTCAAGTGACAAGGGGCTCTCCACAACAGGATGTCCAGATGCAACTGACCCCTGGGTTTCCTCTGCCACAGCAGAAACTTCCTTAGTATATAGGGCTTTCTCACTCCCTAGACAAAGGGGAGATGTTTCAGACGGGCTATCAAAGAAAATGCCATGTTGCCACGTGTCATTCGTTTTCTTATAAGTGGAAACAGTTTACCCGGTCTTCTTTCACTTTGTGGGGCACACACAGAGAATCTTTATTCTAGGTGTGGTCCTTCAGTTCAGACACTATCATTCAGGTCTGGATATTCAAGACAAACCAGGAGTCTCCAGACAAAGGTAATTTTTATCTCTTTTCTTGAAAGCAAATCTGACTTGGTGGTGAACAATCAACATTTCTTATAAAGGGCCAGCAACTGTGATTTGAATGATTTCTAAACATATCAGAATAACATTCTCACACTATTTCTAGGCTTTACCACACCAACCTATTTCCCACCTGGTGCAATTTACAGCTAAAGGTATCCAAGAATTTTGTATGGGACAACAATTTCAAAGTGGTAGATCTGAGCCTCACTGCGATTCTAGTGCCTCTGTACCAATATTTCTTTTGTAAAGCCAGCCCACTATAGAGTGACAGAAACCCACATCTCTGCCTACAACAGGAGCTGTTTTACTCCAATTACCTGTGAGCCACAGGGTCATTTTGTGCAATAAACGTATTACGTTACCTGAAAGACTGAAATTGGACATCTTTATAAAAAGTCACCAAAGCGGGCTTTATAATAAGAATGTTTGTTTATTAATGATTTTTAAATCTCTCAATTACTATATGCAACCTTTCAACATGTTTCCTAACTGGAGTTAATAAAAATAGGTTTTAGGAAACTTCATAGTTTAAAAAAACTATGCAGGAACCTGCAGTATGCACCAGGAACACCAGGAACCTGCAGTATGCGCCAAAGAGCTGCATTGCAGAAAGGTGTAAAAAGGGGCTTGGCCTCTGAACACCTCTCTGCAACTCCGCTCCCTGGCCCATACTGCAGCTTCCTGGTGGGCTAGTTGGCCCCAGGGACCCTCAGGATTAAAGAGGAATTCATTCCCCGACTTAAAACGCGCCACAGGGCTTGTTTGCACACGTCACCTCAGACTCCACCCTCTCCCTTCACCACTGTGCAAACGCGCCAACTAGCCCTCCAGGTACCTCCAGTATGCGCCAGGGAGGTGCGTTGTAGAGAGGTGTTCAGAGGCCACGCCCCTTTTCCCACCTCTCTGCAATGCAGCTCTGTGGCGCATACTGGAGTTACCTCATGGGCTGGTTGGACCCCAGGGACCCTCAGGATTCAAGGGAACTTGATCTCCCAACTTACAACGCACAACGGAGCGCCTTTGCACAGTGGTGAAGGGAGGGGGCAGGGCCTGAGATGACGTGTGAAAACACGCCCTGTGGTGCGTTTTAAGTTGGGGAATTAATTAATTTTCAATTCTGAGGGTCCCTGGGGTCCAACAACCCTACCAGGTACCTCCAGTAAGCGCCACAGTGCTGCGTTGCAGAGAGGTAGGTCAAGTCACGCCCCTTTTTACACCTCTCTACAACGCAGCTCTGTGGCCTTTACTGGCAGTACCTGGTTAGCTAGTTGGACACCAGGGACCGTCCGGATTCAAGGGGACTTAATCTTTGAACTTAAAACGGCCACAGGGCGTGTTTGCACATGTCACCTCAGGCCTCCCCGCCCCCCTTTCTTCACCACTGTGCAAATACACCCGTAGTGCGTTTTAAGAGGTAGTTTTAATCCCACTGCCCTATTATGTACTAGGGCCTTACAGAGGAGGTCATGCTAATCACAGGGACAGGGTTACCCCAACGCATAGTGTTAGTGTATGTAGGTGTTTTCACTGTATTCTTTTAGCATAGCACTGGCTCTAGGCCTGGTTAGTCAGTCAGTTACCACCAGTACCTGTCTGAAAAAGTTGTGGCACAGGCTGATTTTAGAACAAGACCTCTTTCTGCTCCTCTGTTGGTTCTTTCTGCACATGTCTTGCTTCTTCCTGCTCTTTTCTTCGTGGACTTCTGTTGCTTCTTTCTACATTTATTTTGCTTCTTTCTGTGTGTTTTTTCTTCTTTCCTTCTACCTCTGTAGGCATAGTTAGAAACTATCATTTGAAAAACCTTTGAAATTCACTGAAAAAAGCATAGGTTTCAGGCACGTTATAGTTAGAAATTAGCATTTAAAAAACATTTGAAATTCACTGAAAAAAACCATAGGTTTCAGGCACGTTATAGTTCGAAATTAGCATTTAAAAATACCTTAGAAATTCACTGAAAAAAACATAGGTTTAAGGCCGGTTATAGTTAGTTGGACATTTCACTCTTACAAAACCATAGAAATTCCTCCATTATAGTTAGTTCTGCTAACTATAACTCACACCCCCGCAATGCACTGCTGATGACGTCACATATTACATCACTCATGCCATGGTCAGTGACATCACTGATGACATCACTGATGACATCATCCAGTGACTGTGTGTTTCTGTAAAGTTTAAGTATGTTTAATATATAGGGAAAGGCGTATTGAAGAAGGAGTGGGTGTATAAGTGTCTGAATGGATGATTTAGTAGGTGCGTGACTGACTATAAGTGAGTGATTAAACGTATCTGACTGAGTGCATGGGTTAGTGACTAAACTGTGTGAATGTCTGTATCCGTCTGTCTGCTGGTGTGTAACCGGTGCAACAACACAGGCTGCAATGGCAGGCCTGAGACATGTTTAAAGGGCTACTTGAGTGGGTGACACAATGAGTGCTGCAGGTCCACGAGTAGTATTTATTTCACAGGCCCTGGGTACATGTAGTACCACTTTACTAGGGACTTATAAGTAAATGAAATATGCCAATTGAGTGTAAGCCAATTTACCATGTTTAAAGGAGGGACCACAAACCCTATAGCAATTGTTAGCAGTGCTAAAGAGTGCCGAGTCCTAAAGCCAGCGAAAAACGGGAGGTTGGAAGGCAAAACGTTGAAGGGGGACCACACCAACAATGTGCAGTCCAGCATATTTCCTTATCCCAAAATAAGACGATGCATCGCAGCAAAAACATGATCTTTGAGTGATTAATTGCTAGATCACATGCAATCACTTTACGATGAACAGCATACAAAATCATCCCACTCCTTCAAGTAATTCTAGTTGCATTTATATAGCGCTCACTACCCCTGATGAGGCGTCAAAGCACTTTTCAGCAAGTAGCGCGCTACTCCAGAACCTAAAAAGAATTAGTGGTGAATTAGTACTTCAAGGACTGCTACGTCCCCATACCTATCCTCAGGTTTGTGCTAAATGGATTCCATTATCAATTCACAGTACTACCATTACCACAGCCCCATAGCCACATTCACGTCTTTCTGTACTTAGGAACCAAATTAGGCACCAAATTGAGCTTTACAACAAATGTGAATGTTAGAAAGGGGGGTCTCTAATTGGCAGAGGGGATGCACCTTTGTCCAAGTAGGGACCCTTCATTCTAGTCCGGGTAAGGGGATCACACACTTCAGATAACCCCTGCTCATTCCCTTAGTAGCTTGGCATGCTTATCCCAAAGGTAATGTGTAAAGTATTTGCACTGTATTGAAAATAGGGGGATGGTGGGGCTTTTTCCACTCTCAAGGAGTGGGAGGTCCAGCATAAACAGGAGCTCCTGTCAAAGTGTCAATGAAGAGATGTTATGCTGTTCCTCAAGTAGGAGGAGGTTAAGAGTCAACCAAAGGCTGGAAACCACTGAGTCCCATAGAGATCTACAGTTGGAAATCCATTTGTTGGATTTTAATGCCCTCACACACCCTTTCAGGTGTCATGCTTCATCATATGGGATGCTGCTCGTTGGGTTGGCGGTGCAATACCCAACGGGCTCCCCTCAAAAAGGGGCACTTTGTCGGAGATCTTTTATCCAACAGCTGTATGGTGAAGCGTGGTTGTGGGGCCAGCGGAGTGTAGATGTGATAGTGAGTTTAAAATAGGGCTGGGAGTACCTGAAATAGATTATTTTATTCTGGGGGTCTCCTACCCTAATTAAAAACAGTGAAACCGGCACTCATTGGAGTATAATGTCTCCTACATGTGTGTCAGTTTGTGAAAGATAAAGGTCAAACCGGCACTCATTGGAGTATGATGTCTCCTATAAATATAACATTTTATAGTGCAGATAGTTTCAGTTCCCTTGGTCCTGAAGAATCGCGAGTTAATTGACACAAGCACGAGAAACATGTTGACCTTTATCTTTCACAAACTGACACACAAGTAGGAGACATTATACTCCAATGAGTGTCGGTTTGACCTTTATCTTTCACAAACATGAGACTGATCTAAAACTGGAAGTGCTCCTAATCTGTGATATCAAATATACCTGGAAAAGAACTAGTTTGTCTTTGTTTGGTAAAAAGAGGTACCGTAATCCAGACCAACTCGGAGAAAGTCTTTGCTCTTTAAAAATTGAGGCTAGTGGTTACTAAAAAGTGAAAGCAAGCGGTAAGTGCAACGTGTTTGTCATGTAGTTCCCACTAATCCGTAGGATCTGCAGGTTTGTTGGACATCATAAACTTTGGGTAAGGTGCCTAAACGGATTCAAAGCATACCCGCAGGATATGTTGGCCTAGAGACCAGCTAGCTCACAGTGCCACCATAAACCCCCCTAACCCAAGCAATACATTACTCATCCTAGTGCATCAATATTACCCGTGATCATTCTGTAGATCAGTCAAAGTATCATTCTGAAAGAGGGCTAGCATAAGGTCAGCCTCTGAAAGAAAGCCCAAGAAGAGGGAAGTATAAAGCAAATAGTCTGCCTCCAAAGAAATAATCCAAAGGACTAAATATAATCAGTGAACAGACTGACATAGAATCTGTTCCCAAAGAAAACCCAGAATAGATTGGCTCTCATCAAAAATAACAATTTATATAAAAATGTAAATTGATACTTGTATAGCGCACTGCTCACCCGCAAGGGTTTCAAGGCGCTTGTACGAATACCGCTGTGGAACCCATCCTGGCTTTCCCTGTGAGGTGTCCACTCCTGGGCACCCCCAAGGTGGAGGCCAGGCACCCTTCGCGTTGTGGGGGGCCGTTGTGGAGATTAAGCAAGCTATTGCCCAGAGTTGCAGAGTGGGACTCCATGATTGGAATAGGCCCCGAGGCAAGAATTATCAGGTCCATGGAATTTTTGAGCTCAAGACCCGCCGAGGCGGGGAATTGAACCCTGGTCCCGGGCTAGACCTATGCATCAGGGTCTGCCGCTCTAACCATTGAGCCACACTTCTGCACCATTGAGCCACATATAAGATTTCAGAGTACAGAAACCACATGTTTCGAGACCCTGTAATATCCCCCACAAAGCTGGGTAAAACATTTTGGGGCTCTATACCTCCCGCCTGATGGGGAACTAAATGTTAGGCTGACCTCCCCAATAGTTTCCGACCCCCACACCTATAACCTCTTCACACCTTTAGAGATCGAAAAGGTAATTGGGTGGGTAGCCCCCCGCAAGGCAGCCGGTCCAGATGGCCTTCCAGGGGACCTTATGCGGGCACACCCAGTGGAGTGGGGAAGGGTTATTGCAGCTCTCCTTAATGACATTATGATGGGAGGGCCAGTGCCCGAATCATGGAGGGGGGCGGTGGTGGTCCCTATTTACAAAAAAGGATGTAGAGAAACCCCGGGGAACTACCGCCCAATAAGCCTGATAGACTCCACCCAAAAGATAGCAGGCAAAGCTATACTTGGTAGGATTCTCCACTGGGCGGAGGAAAATAAAATATTATCAGACTTCCAGGCAGGTTTTCGGGCAGGAATGGGGACAATAGAGCAGGTGTTCAGGTTGGCTCTTCTGGGGTGGAAGGTGGTGGAGCTAGGCAAGGGCAGTCTATATTTGGCCTTTATAGACCTAAGGACTGCCTTTGACCTAGTTCCCCGGGAGGAGTTATGGAGGGTGCTCCATGGGTTGGGACTCCCTCCTTACATTTTGTCTCTCCTCATTAGCCTCCATGCCCACACATTTGCCCAGGTCCGCTGGGGAAGAAACGGAGAGCTAACAGAGAAAATACCAGTGTCTAGGGGTGTGAGGCAGGGATGCGTTCTGGCGCCCACCCTTTTCTCACTATATGTGAATGGGGTGGTGGAATATCTCCAGCAAGAACCAGCCGACGCGCCCTGTCTCGGAGGAGTGCGGATCCCAACACTGCTTTTCGCGGATGACACGCTCCTGATCTCCAAGACTCCGCAAGGCCTCCAGAAATTGTTAACTCGCTTTCAGAATTTCTGTATCGCAAAGGGACTAGTAATCAACGTGGATAAAACCAAGTTCCTTGTCCTAAATCCTCCAAGGAAACTGGGCCGCCCTCCTATTCTTAACTCTGTTCCCTTGGAGAAAGTATCCGAATTTGACTATCTCGGAATTCGGATTACGGATAGCATGAACTGGTCACCTCACATTGCTAAGATGGTCCTCAACCACAAGAGGGTAGGAGGAGCCCTCCTGAGGGAATTCCGGGCATCATCCAGGAGGACGCTTACCCCAGTATTTGACATTTACAAGGCTAAGGTAGTAACATCAGCCTTGTATGGGGCCGAACTGTGGGGGCATTGCTGTCTGGACTCCTGGCAACAGTTGAGAGCAAGCTCCTAAAATCCATAATCTCTATCCCGCCAAGTACCCCTACAGTACCGGTGCTGTTGGACACAGGCTGTGAGAACATTAAAGATCAAGCCCTGCTTCGCCCACTCCTTCTATGGGCACGCATCTGGAGGGGTGAAGAGTTAAAATCATACTCTGATGGGTTGGCGGAAAAACTTCTGGAGAAAATCGGACTGGGGGACTGTTGGGCATCAAAATCGGCTCCACCAAAAGAGGTGTTGAAGAAACTTTACTGATCTTGGGTTGCGGAACAGCTAGTTATAAACCCAGAACATTGCAAGTCCACTGCTGCTTTTTTAACAGTAAAGGATGCTGTAGTTTTTGAGCCTTATCTGGACCTAATAACTCTTCCAGCTGATCGAGCACTATACTTTAAATTTAGAGTGGGCTCGCTTCCACTTGGGGCATTGGTATCAAAGTGAAAATCAGGTGCTCGCACGTCCCCCTATTGTGCATGCTGCCCTACCAGGATTGAGTCCATTTCACACATCCTATTTGAATGCTCGGATTATGCAAAGCCCAGGAGCTATTGGCTTAAACCCCTTTGTCGGAATATGGGCACACGTAGTTACCTAGTAGCCCTGCGCATTTTAATGACGGATACCTCCCCTCCTATTGTATGTGGTATAGCCAAATTTTTAAAACAGTTTTGGTTGATCCGATGCAAGAGACTGTCAGTAGCGGTTTAATTCATTTTAGCTAATTTATTCTTGGCATTTTAATGTCCTTTTATCTTTTTAAAATGTGCATTTAATATTGCTGTGCCTTTTTTTTTAAAATGATGTTGTTTTTGTAGACTTGTAAATGGCTCTATTATGTGTACGCTTACAGGATATCTTGCATATCGAATAAAAGCTATCAATCAATCAATCAAAAAAAAACATGTATTTCATGGAATGATTTGACAAGACCGGGTTGAACTAGCAATGTTGCAAACACACAAAGCAATCTATATTCGTGTAAACACGATACTGCTATAGATACCTGCTTTCTAAAGCATTTAATTGGTTAGGCTATACATAACTAAGGAAACTGATTGGCATTTTATGTAACACAACAATACAGGGGCTCGTTCAGCTAGTGAATTACCTACACAGAACACCAGCAGGAAATCTCAGAAAGTTACAGGCTAGAGAAATGTCCTAAACATTGCTTCTTCGAGTGAGCACATATTTTACAATTTAAATTCACGAAAACAATACCGTTGACCCTTCTTTTTCGATGATTCGCCGGAAATGGAAAGATACCCAAGTTCACAGGGAGAGAAAGACATGTTCACATAATGACAACTTGCAATAATTTGTTTGTTCTGCAATTAATAGCTTTTATACTGCTTCCTGCACCCCCCCCCCCCCTGTGATATCAATCAGATTCAAAGCTTTCTTTGTCCTATCTAACGCTGTCTCCCGTTTATAAATTCCTCCTGGACCAAGAGCACCAATTGAGGCATCAACATCTTGAGTATCGTTGTTAAGATCTTCCTCAACAACTTGACATTGGTGAATACTTGTGAACTTGGCCTGTAAGAGCTACACTAAAGTGGGTCTTAACCTGGTTTTGGCACTGTTGGTGTTATTGCATCTTCTTTCTTTGAAGGAGTAACCAATCCAGTATGACACACCAATTTATTTTAAACTCCTCCATATTGGGATTCGGAGCAGATTGTGCCCAATTGATATGCTCATTCAACATGGAAGTATAAGGTTAATTTTGTATAGAGATTTAATATAGAATAGTGATACATAATGTGCCCTTCTCTTGTTTTTTCCGCCAGAGTGGCGTTCAGAACTGGTGGGGGCCAGTTGCTGAGTACAGCAAGTGGCCTGGAGAAGCTAACAAAGGCGGCATGCCTTTGAAGCTCCCCATGCCCATCCTGGGGTAGGAGGCCTAGCACCTCGCCCCAGGATGTGCATTGTTGCAGGCCCACAAGAGCAGATGACTCTCTTCCCAGGGGTCCAGGAACATGTCTGCTGGGTGGCAGCCTAAGCAGCCTCTCAGTCAGGACGCTGGTTGTGGGTTAGTTTCAGGGGGCAACCCTAAGTTGCCCTCTGGCGTGCATTGTACATTAAATCCCACACTGGCATAAATGTGGATTTAATGTGCTGAGAAGTTTGATACCAAACTTCTCAGTCTTCAGTGTAACCATCATGGTGCAGTGGAGTTCGCGATGACGACCTCCCAGCACCATATACTCTTAATGGCAGCACTGCACTTATAGTGCCCAGGAAGGGACCTGGGCACTGTAGGGGTACATGGCTCATGCCCTTGTACCCACACGACTGGTATAGGACACCAAGCTAGAGGGGTGACTGAGGTATGCCAGGGCAGTGTGTTGTGGGCATGGCTCACAGGGATGTGTGCCATGTTGACTCTGTGGTTTGTTCCCCACCAAAACACTCAGCTTGCAAAGGCAGTGTGTGTGTGTCAGGGTACAGGGCTTCTAAGGGTGGCACAATAAGTGCTGCAGCCCTTAGGGACATTCTCTGGTAACAATGCCCTGGGTACCTAGGGTACTATTTACCAGGGCTGACATGTGGCCAGAGATGCCAATTGGGTTTAGGTTTCAATACAGTTTTAGGGAAGGAACACAGGCCCTGGGCACCTGATTGGCAGGAGCCCAGGGCACACTCAGTCTAAGTACATCAGCAGTTCAGCAAAAAGTGGGGGCATACCATGCAAGAAAGATGGCACGTTTTCACACACTCTCTCACCTAACACTTTAAAATAAATGTATAGCACACATTTGCAATAGATCTGCATTTGCAAAAGTTTAAGCTATTGGCATTGTATATGACAATGCTTTTTATGTATATGTTTTAAAAACAACACATTAATAAAAGGCATTGTTTTTTACAATGCCAATAGCTCAAACTCTCATAAATACGAGACCTATTGCATTGCAAATGCTTGTTGTGTAAATTAGAGAGTTTTGCAGTGTTAGTCTGTGCCTTTTCTATAAATAATACATTGTAAATAGCCGGGGTAGGGGGCATGGATCAACACTGCTCATATCATTTAGGTACACGGATGATACCTCATATAGCTTATTGTATTCAAACGAACAATATTTTTAGCTCAAACAGCAAGACCTGTAACTCTGGGGCTGCCCACGAAAGGCTGTGACTCTAGGCCAAAGCCCACTTTTTTCTATGCCTTTCAACCCCACTGGATATAGCTGTGGTGCTTGCTATTCCTCTCGTTATTGTTAGATTGTGATATGCATTTTTCAACTTTTTTTGTAGGCTTAGAGATTAAAAGGGTAATATATATATATAAATATTTTGTTTTGATTGGTATTTACAGATTACAAGGTACATTACAATACAATATGACATATAACACAAATTAAGCATAATTCATGTGCTAGTCGCTCTCGAGATGTGGAGGAAGGGAAAAAATTATAGCAGAGAACAAATTCATAAGTCTCACCAGAAGAGGGCGCGCTTGCATTTCTGTTATTTCGAGTTGCAGTCCATCTTTTGTGTACACTAGCGTTGTTGTGTTGTTTGAAGTTTGAATCTCCATCAGGGCGCCACTTATTTCCCTCACCCATGTCTCGGTTGCTGATTTCCAATTCAATAGAGCTGATATCTTAGGAATCCCTGGTGCCTCCTGTCTTTTTTAAACTGTGAATGTTTCGACGCAATTTGTCTCCCCTGTTCGTCGCTTGCTGAGTTTCTTAGAATATATCAAAATTTGATAAGGAGTAGTGAAAAAAGAAAGCCAGTTGCTGTTAGTTTTGAGAAGACCATGCAGCGTCTGGATGCAGAAAGGCGTTTTCGGCAGCCCCCTGAGAACAACAGAGCAGTTGTGAGGTCTGAAATTGTCACCCTCGTTTAATCGGCACGCGGGTACACGAATTTAACGTTTCAGCGCCTACTTTGCTTTTCTATTCACTTGCTACATGCCAGAAGACCCGAGTAACGCGGGAGACTCAATTTTAAAGCCAAAAGTGGCTTACATTTAGCTATCTTCCGCCTAGGTTTTTCTCCCCTTCAATGAAAGTCAATGGGTAAAGTAAATACCCCCTGTTTATTTTTTTAAAATAAATCTCCCTCTGTCATGTTAACAAATGTAGGCATGTATAATGAGGTCACAGGGTTCACGTGCAGTGGCTGCCGGTGACACTTGGAAGTGGTGAGGTGTTAAAGTTTGGGATGAGTCCTCTGTGGCGAGCGCGCTTTATTAGCGAGCCCGACCTTCAAGGGTGCTGTCGCCCAGAGGCAACATTTTGAAAAAAAAGAGTGGGCAAATGGTGCATCTCCAAGCAACTTTATAAATGAATTGTCTGACTACTACAGGTTAGTCTTTACCTCGTGTGGACACATGTGGCCAGTGGATAATGTGTCCAGATGTCCAGCATGGGAAGCACGGGATCACTGCGTGTGCTAGGTCCTGATCCAAAAGACGAGCAGGCCAGGGTTCTTGTTACCTTGTGAAGTTTATCTAAATATCACAATCTGAAAGAGACACGTTAGTATTAGATTCCTTACCTTAGAATATCCCCAGGCGTCAGACTGGATCCGGAAACTTTTGCGTAGCAGTACCCTTGCGCGTCGGTAGGCGTCGTCTGCGGCTCCGCCTCCGTCATCGGCGTCGTGGGCGCCGTGATGACGTCGTCGGAGTACTTAGACGCCGCCTCCGTGTGCTGACGTCAGTTCTTCTTTTTTCCGCGCCAGCAAGCGCAGATCTGGAAAAAGCAGTAACCCGTAGTCAATTTTTGACTAACTTTTTGGATCATTTTGATAATTTCTCGAAGTCTATGACTCCGATCGGTGCCGTACGGATGCCTGGCTTTAAACACTGCGAGGATTGCGACCGCACGATGTCGGTCACGGATCCTCACCACCTGTGTCTAACTTGTCTAGGCGTCGACCACGACGACAAGGCCTGCTCCGACTGCCGGGCCCTCTCTTCGAAAGCCAGGTGGGAGCGGTCCCGCAGGCGACTCGAACTCCGGCAGTCGGTCCCGCGCCGCGAGAGGTCTCGGTCCCACGGGAGGTCGAGGGACAGGTCGCGGGCTCGGAGCCACCACAGTTCCGAGAGTAGGCCGCACTCCTCCGGGTCGAAGTCGTCGTCAGGTAAGAAGCACAGGAAGTCCAAGAGGCATCATCGCTCTTCGGACTCCCCCCGACGCTCGCGCGATGCGGCCGGGGTTTCGGGTGACGCCACCCACGCGGCTCCGTTGGAGTCGCGGGCGCAGCGTCCAGCTCCACACCCTACGGTCCCTGGGCTAGACGCGACGCCGGAGGAGATCGAGCGCTTCCTCATGGCCATGAGAAAACTCTCTCCTCCGACGGGCTCCGCGGCGCCTTCGGGCCCAGCGGACCCGTCTGGGGCCTCTAGCGGGTCGGGGGCTTCGGCACGCCGCCGTCGGGTGCTTCGCCGACGCCTTCGGGCCCGGCGCCGCAGGGCCCCCCAATCATGACGCCGCCGGTGCCTTCGGGCCCGGCGCCGCAGGGTCCAGCGGTCCCGGCGCCGCCGGCGCCTTCGGGCCCGGCGCCGCGGGACCCCCCTAGACCTTCTTCGGGCTCTGGATCGTCGCCGGTGGACCTTACGACCTCCCCGGCGTCGGACCATCAGGTGTCGCCTCCGGCACCGTCCTCGGGCGGCGCCGTCCCCGATACCTCCTTCGTTCCCGTTCCGACGTCGGGACGGCCCCGATGGGCGCCGCTCCAGACGTCGTTTGGAGAGTTTCACTTCTATGAACAGGCCCCATTGGTTGAAAACCCTGAGTATCAGGAGATGGGGGATGAAGGGGATTGGGAGGGGTCTGAGGACCCTCTGACCCGAGAGTGTCAGTCTCATGAGGACTGGGCAGGAGACCTTGGGGAGGCCAGTGGTCTGGACACCTCTCCAGACACTGGTTTTGTCTCCCCTCCTTCCGTGGCTTCGGAGGAAGGGGCAACCTACAGTGTGGTGTTGATGAGGGCTGCCAAGGCCTTGGGCCTTGAGCTCCCCGTCGCGGCCGTGAGGACTGACCTCCTCACTGAGGTCCTTAAACCGCAGTCTAGCTCGGCCATGCCTCTGCTGCCCTTTGAGGCCTTGACCGACGTTCTTCTGGGCACTTGGTCCAAGCCCGCTACGGGTTCGCCCATAGATAGGAACGTGGCCAGACGCCACCGCCCAGCCCCGGGCGACCCATGTTTCCTGTCTACCCATCCCACCCCCGAGAGCCTGGTCATCCAGGCCTCCAATTCCCAAACCGCATTCCCGTCGGCGCCGCCGGACAGGGAATCCAAAAGGTACGAGCAGTACGGTAAAAAGATCTTCTCGTCCCTTAGTCTGGGTCTGCGGTCTTCCAATACCGCATGCCTCTTGGGCCGCTACACCCACTCTCTGTGGGATACGGTTGCGGAAGTGCTGCCAGAGTGTCCGTTGGAGGTACGGGCCAAGTTCGGCCAAGCCCTTGTGGAGGGCCGGGATGCAGCCAAATATTCTATCCGGTGTGGGCTGGATACCACCGACTCACTAGGTAGAGCGATGGCAACGACGGTGGCGGTCAGACGCCACGCCTGGTTAAGGTCCGCCAACTTTAAGGCCGATGTCCAAAACACTCTGATGGACATGCCGTTTGATGGCCGTCGCCTCTTTGGCGACAAGGCAGACCATGCGCTTGAGCGCTTTAAGGACTCCAGGGCTACGGCCAAGTCCTTGGGCCTCTCGGCCCCGCGCCAGCAATCGGCTGCCTTTCACTCCTTTCGTGGCCACGGAAGGGGTGTACCCACACGTGCTGCCAGCCACGCTCCGCAAGGTAATACCCAACGCGGTGGTGGCCGTGGGAACCGCCGTCCCGGCGGTCGGGGACAACGGCGAGGTCAGTCCACACCTTCCCCCGCAGCATCCGCCTCAAAACCCTCCTAGTCCGTGCTTTCAGGCCCATGTGACGCCAGTGGGGGGGCAGGGTTCGCCATCACCACCTCCACTGGCGCACTGTCACTTGGGACAGGTGGGTGCTGCAAATCGTCCGAAGGGGCTACTCCCTCCCCTTCGAGGCGACTCCTCCAGCCATGCCACCGCAGAACCACCGTGTATCGGGGGATCATTTGCGACTTCTGCATGAGGAGGTTACGGCCCTCTTGGCCAAGGGGGCCATCGAGCGCATTCCTGGGCCAGAAGTAGGATGTGGTTGCTACTCCCACTACTTTCTGGTACCCAAGAAGGGCAAGGGGGGCCTACGCCCTATCTTGGACCTAAGGAACGTCAACGGCTTCCTCCGGAAGGAGAAGTTCAAAATGCTGACACTGGCTCAGGTCCTAGCTGCCCTGGACCCAGGAGACTGGATGGTAGCGTTGGACTTGCAGGACGCTTATTTCCACATCCCCGTCCTGCCGGCCCACCGGCGCTACCTGCGCTTCACGGTTAGCCACGAGCACTTTCAGTATACCGTGCTCCCCTTCGGCCTTACCAGCGCCCCACGGGTGTTCAACAAGGTGATGGCGGTGGTCGCAGCTCATCTGCGCAGGTTAGGGGTTTCAGTCTTCCCCTACCTCGACGACTGGTTGTTGAAGGCGGGCTCGCCCCAGACAGTAGTCAGCCACCTCCAGACTACGGCAGATCTCCTGCACAGGCTGGGGTTCTCCATCAATGTGCCGAAGTCACACCTGTGCCCCTCTCAGAAGCTCCTTTTCATCGGAGCGGTTCTCTACTCTGCGCTGTTTCGGGTTTATCCACCCGAACAGCGGGTCCGGGATATTCAGGCTCTGATTCCCATCTTTCAGCCGTTATCCCGGGTCTCGGTCAGGTTGACGCTGCGGCTTCTGGGGCTGATGGCCTCCTGCATCCTACTGGTGCATCACGCCAGGTGGCGGATGCGGGCTCTGCAGTGGGACCTGAAGTTTCAGTGGGCCCAGCATCAGGGCAACCTGTCCGACCACGTCCTGATCTCGGAGGGCACTGCGAGACAGCTGCAGTGGTGGCTCACAGACCGCGATTGGGTCAGCGGCAGATCCCTCTCCCTTCCCCAACCGGAGCACGTGGTTGTGACGGACGCGTCCCTCCAAGGCTGGGGTGGCCATATGGGAGAGGCGGAGATCAGAGGCCTCTGGTCTCCGGCGGAGGCCCGGCTCCACATCAACCTGTTGGAGTTACGGGCGATTCGTCTAGCGCTGAAGGCATTCCTCCCCTCTGTCAGGGGGAGTGTAGTGCAGGTGTTCACGGACAACGGATGTATGACGTTACAACGCATACTTTTACCACGCATACCTTTACAACGCGGTTTTTACATCGCAAACCTTTACAACGCATAGCGCTTAGAGGTGCTGGATAGTGGTAAGTATAATTTTCTATTCCAACTCCAGTCCCCGTGGACACTAGGGAAGGTGTTGGATAGAAAATTAAACTTATTCCCTATCCTAGAGCGCCCCCCAGCGCAATGCGTTGTAATGGTATGTGTGGTAATGCCTGCGTTGTAATGGTAGTGCGTTGTAAAAGTTTCGTTGTAAACGTTGTTCACCCGCACAACACCACCGCCATGTGGTACTGCAACAAACAGGGCGGGGTGGGGTCGTGGACCCTTTGCCTGGAGGCTCTGCGCCTCTGGCAATGGCTGGAACGCCAGGGCGTGACCCTGGTGGCTCAACACCTGGCAGGTTCTCTGAACGCCAGGGCGGACGAGCTCAGCCGTCGGTGCATGATGGATCACGAATGGCGTCTGAACTCGACGTTGCGCAAGGCCTCTTTCAGCAATGGGGAGAGGCTTGGTTAGATCTATTCCCCACCGAAGAGAACGCGCAATGTCATCAGTTCTGCGCGTTGGAATTTCCAAGGCGGCACTCGCTCGGAGACGCTTTTCGTCGCGAGTGGAGTTGCGGTCTGTTGTACGCCTTTCCGCCTATACCACTTCTGCCCAGAGTGCTGAAGAAGATCAAGCGCGACCGGGCCCAAGTCATCCTTGTGGCTACGGACTGGGCACGAAGGTACTGGTATCCAGAGCTACTCAGTATGTCAGTCGATCCCCCGGTTTGTCTGCCTCTTCAGGAGGACCTTCTGTCGCAGCAGCAGGGGACGGTCCTCCACCCAAACCTGTCCTGTCTCTACCGCCATGCTTGGAGATTGAGCGGCGACAGTTGAGGCCATTTGACTTGCCTCCTGAAGTCTGTAACGTCATTCTGGCAGCCAGGCGTCCCTCCACAATACCGGCAGGTGGAACAGATTTGTGGCATGGTGCACAGCAAAGGCTGTGGATCCTCTTGCTGCCCCTCTTTTGGAGGTTCTTCTCTTCCTTCTTTCTCTTGCCCAGCAGGGCTCTGCTCTGCGCACTATCAAGGGCTACCTTGCTGCCCTTTCAGCCTTTCTGAGACTGCCTGATCAACCTTCTTTGTTCAAGTCCCCTATTGTAAGTAGATTTCTAAAAGGCATCACACACACATTCCCTCCTGTTCCGTTTGTGATGCCTCAGTGGGACTTGAACCTGGTTCTTACGTTTCTGATGTGCGCTCCTTTTGAGCCACTTCACAACTGTCCTCTCCGCCTTCTTACTCTGAAGACAGCATTCCTGGTTGCCATCACCTCTGCCAGGAGAGTGAGTGAGCTCCAGGCTCTTTCTTGTACTCCACCTTTCCTTTCTGTCCATCCGCACAAAGTGGTGTTGCGTACTAAGCCATCTTTCCTGCCCAAGGTTGTCACGGCCTTCCACATTGGGCAGTCTATCACCTTGCCAACCTTCTTCCCGCCACCGCATCCCTCTAAAGAGGAAGAGCGGCTCCACCATCTGGACCCAAAACGTGCGCTCTCATTTTACTTGGATCGCACACGCCAGTTCCGGGTGGATGACCAACTCTTTGTTGGTTACGTGGGCGCTAAGAAGGGGAAAGCGGTGCACAAGAGGACCATTTCCCGGTGGATCATCTTGTGTATCCAGGCATGCTACTCCTTGGCTAGGAAGGAGCCCCCTGTTGGCTTACGGGCTCACTCCACCCGAGCCACGGCGACTACAACTGCCCTGGGCCGGGGAGTGCCCTTACAAGACATCTGTCAGGCAGCTACGTGGGCCTCACTGCACACGTTTGCAAGACACTACTGCCTCGACAGCCAAGTCCGGAGGGATGGCTTCTACGGCCATTCTGTCCTCCAGGACTTTCTGGTGTGATTATTGGTTCGCAGACCCACCACCGGGGTTGGTATTGCTGGGGTATCTATTCTAAGGTAAGGAATCTAATACTAACGTGTCTCTTTCAGATGCACAAGTTACTACTTGTGTAACGATATATCTGTAAGAGACATTAGTTAGTATTAGATTCCTTACCGACCCACCCATCCTCCCCGGTCTGCGAACCGATATCTAGGGTTAGGGTACCCCCTTTCAGGGCCCTAGTTTCAATGGCACCATGGTTTTTAACATGGCTCTGCGTTTCTGGCGCGGAAAAGCTGTGTCTAAGAACTGACGTCAGCACGCGGAGGCGGCGTCTAAGTACTCCGACAACATCATCACGGCGCCGACGACGGACGCGGAGCCGCAGACGATGCCAACCGACGTGCAAGGGTACTGCTACGCAAAAGTTTCCGGATCCAGTCTGACGCCTGGGGATATTCTAAGGTAAGGTATCTAATACTAACTATTGTCTCTTACAGATATATCGTTACACAAGTAGTAACTTGTGCATCAAGGGCAAAGGGAGAGACATTTGATCACAGCAGACAGTTATCTGCTGTATGAGATTAAAACTGGCCTCATCTCCCCCAACATTACTGCCACAAACATGGATTGATTTGTTATGACTGTAAAAACGTTAAGGCAATGCAAGTCATCGATTTGGTTCCTCTCTTGTTTCAAGTTTTACTTAATCTTGCCTCCCTCAGGAGTTAGCTATTTAATCATGTTGTTTCTTCCTGTATTTTTTTCTGTGCATACCTTGAGGTGTGCAGGGGTTTTTGAGGGGCTTTGATAAGAGGTCTGACACTGAAGCCAAAGCAAAGGGCCTGTCAGTGGGTTGGCCTCTCTGCACAATGGTCATGTATTCCAGTTGTAAATGCATAGATGGGAAACTATTTACAGGGCAAAAGCAGAAGTAAATAAACTGTTTAAATGTGAGTGAGTGCAGTGTATGTTTGGAAGTTGTGAAGTGAGGGCAATGCAAGGAAGTGCATTCGGGGAAGAGTGAAAAGTGGGTGCTGAAGAGGAAAGAGAGGTGGTTGAAGATGTGCCGATGGACGAGATGTGCAGAGAAAAAGGACATATATATCTAATATAAATCGCACATAACTGACGGCCACAGCTCCATCCCTGGGCCTCAATAATATTGACATTTCCAAATTCAAATATTTTGAAGGTTAATTATTCAGAACAAATCCTTGTTGTTACTCATTTATGTCAAGCATCTAACAACCATTGATAAAGCCAATCATACTGGCAGGTGTAGGACAGTTGGTGTGTTATATATCTGGATGCAATTACATCTCAGAGAGCAGCCAAAATACTGGTCGGGTAGCACACTACGGGAATCCCGGAAATGTATTTTAGATGAGATGTTCCCTTTTAGAGAGTCAACACATTTTACATCCCACTGAAAGACCTTTCTTCACAAATTATTATATGACTGATTGTATTCAGCAGCTGTGGGTCCTCCTTGAAGCTTGGTTAGAACATTCTCTTTCAAAGTTGGTGCTGCATGCATACAAGACACTGGGCAAGCACACACTTTAAAAGGCTGACATTCTTGCGTTGTACAATTTGTAAATTACAGTAACTGTTGAACATATTAATGCAGTAAGATATAGGGTAGATTTTAATGAGCTTAATATTTCAAAACTATACCAGCCTGGACCCCACATTGGTCTATTAAGCTTGCCGACGTCCCTCACTATATAAAAGTCATATCAAATGTTTACGCTCTCACCCCTTTCAAATGTCGCAAGCTGCCACTGTAAATGTAGGAGCCTTCTGTTCTCTTTAGAAGAACCTGCCTGATATTTTCTTCATGCACTGGCATTTATGACATCAATAAAGATCAAGCTGCACAGCACATCTGCAAACTCCCTGGCCTGGTCACAAGAGCAGACTAGTGTGCATCAAAGGAAAGGCTGGGGCATCTTGGGATTTCCTGTCCAAACGTTTACACTACAGCAGACTGTAGCCCGAGGCCATACATAGTTTCCATTGCCAATCTGCTCTTTTACCAGGCCCAGTGTTCATTCTCTGACAAATGACTTACATTTAATGGTTGCTTTTGGAAGGGGCTAAAAAGGCAAAGGCCTTGCCTTTGATATGCAACTAGAGTGAAGCAAACAAAGACGCCAGGACTCAGTGCTGTACCAGTCATCTTCATGGAGAGCAAAGTTCGGTACAAATCTCACTTTGATGTGGCAGCAGCTGATCGTCTTTTACTTTTCTGTTTTTAATCAGTTATCCATCAGTACTAAAATTTCTTCTTTTAACTTGGTACTCAGTCCCAAAGTGGGGCACTTGCACCAGCCACTTTTCAATGAAGCATGGCTCAACCTCTGACTGTTCTACAGTCCTCACCAGTGAAACCATAGGGTGAATGATGCGGGGTTGAATGGTAGCGCTGGACAGATAGGCCCGCCTGAATTAAATACAGTGTCACGATCTGATTTATACCTCAATATTTTAGGATGAAGACTTATCAGGCCCTGCACAAACTCTGACCCATTGATGTCGGTAACCCAACCAACATAAAAGTTACTAATTTCTAAAAAGTTAGAGGCCAATGAGGAGTTTATCCTCACAATCACGAATATGACAGTTTATCATATTTATTAATACCAAGTCATTTCATTAAACAAATACCATTGTTATCAGGGAGAACAACTAAATATTTACAGTCCATTCATTGAGCAAGTTATAATCATCCTGTCCCAACCAAAACGTCAACAGATTGATAAGCATTCAAAATAATGGATAATTGTTGCTGAGCCATCTGAACTTCAACTTTATAGCCCAAAATGTTGAAATTCATTATTAACTCTCATGAGTATTCCTTTATATTGTTTTTCATGGGATTGTAGGTGTAATTTGCATGGTCCAAGATTGAGACACACCGATATAACTACTCTACAACTTCAAAGCTTCATTGTCCTTTGGTTGAGATTGTTTTTGAGCTACGTTGTTAATGCAATTTGAGGTAGGAATGTTTTTTGGATGTGTTTGTGAAAACCCCTGGCGAAATTAGCATACCAGCAGCTTATGAGTCCAGATTGGCTGTGCAAATGAGGATAAAATCTAGTCTGGCTATCTTTGCCCCTCTCTTCCGGAGAAAAGACAGTATCAGTATTGTACAAATAATATTTAGAGGGTCAACAAGTAATTAAGAATTATTTTTTCCAATTGGGGTAGATTGACTATAATTCAAGCCCTTTATAAGAATATTGTTTACATTTACAGCCCTGAAGAAGCATCTGTCGCACCGCGAAACACGTATCGGCTGTGGTTACAATAATCCTTCGAAGAACAATAAACAGGAATACTCCCGAGAGTTAACAATGCTTGTCAACATCTTTAGGCTATGAAGTTGAGATGGTCCAGCAACAATCATCCATTATTTTGAATGTTCATTAATGTGTTGATGTTATGATTGGAACATGGTTATTATAACTCGTTCTATGAATGGACTGTAAATTTTAGATTTTTCTCATTAATACTAATCATAATAATAATAAGAATGTTTTTTTCTAATGAAATGACTTGGTATTAATAAATATGCTAAACTGTCGTGCAATAATTGTGAGAATACTTTTTAAGTTCTCTATTGAACTCTAACATTTTAGATATGATGATTCATACTTAATGCAGTATGCCACAGTCAGTATAGTACAATCAGTTTATACGTACTTGTTCGGTATAGATTGAAATTCCACAAACATTACTGGGGGCCTCAACAACTGGATTGCCTGGAAAGTATTTCCTGCTGTGGTGCCACCTGTGTGTAAGAGAGGAATATGGCATGATAGAAAAAACAGAAAACGTGTAAAATATGATGGAAAAGGCAAAGGCTGTTTAAAATGGATGCTTCAAGAGCTTGTATTCTGTGCCTGCTGTGGTTTACTAGCCATTCAATGTAATTACCATAGATTAGCCACACAGAAAGCAAGGAGAGATGTAGAACTTCTCAGTGACTCTGGATATGAAAAGGAAAATCCTTTCATACTAGTGAAACCTAGGTACACTGAACAGGGAGTGTTTCACAGAACGTAAGGATAGAACAGGATAGTAAAGCGACACCAAATCCTGAATATACTGTTGTCCAGTTCCTGCTTTAGTCTTGAACATGAAGCACAAGGCTTAGAACTTGATTCGGTTCGGAATTGCCAGCCAATGAAGCTCGCAAAGAAGTTTGGAGACTGAGGATTTCTTTGGAAGTTGTTAAAGCAACCTTGCAGCTGCATTCTGAACTAATAACAGCCAGCGGGTATTAGCTTTATCGGCTCCCAAATGCAGCACATTGCCATAGTCCAGTTTGGCTATAATCGAAGCCTAGATCACAGTCTTTTGAGCAGGGATCATCCAAATGATCTTTTTTTAGCCATTTGAGGAATGCAAAACAGGTGGCAGTCACCTTAGCCACCTGAGGCTTCAAAGACAATTTGTCATCCTGAAGGAATCACAGATTTTTAACTTTCTGCGATGGAATGGACAGGGTCCCCGGAGAGTCAGGCGAGTGATGAGGGCACAAGAGAGAGGAGTTTTCCCCCAGAATCATGACCTCAGTCTTATCGCCATTGAGCCTGAGAGAGAAGTGGTGACTCAGGCCCAAGCTCAAATCTGAGAGTCCATGGTTCTGTTCAGAAGACAAAGTAAATATTATCTGTGTGTCATTGGCGTAGGCAAAAAAGTGTCAGACCACACCTCTCCATTTCATCTGCTAAAGGGTGGACGTAAATATTAAACAATGGAGGGTTCACCACTGAACCTTGGGGACTCGTGACCTGGCAGTGGAGAAAAAAACATGAAACGTACGATCAATTAGAAATGATCTAAGCCAAGCCAGGGCTAGGCCCTCGAGGTCTAGGGCTGCCAGATTCTCCTAAAAATTGAGTTAGACACAGTATTAAAGGCTGTGCTGAGGTCTAACAAAATGAGCGCAGCTGGTTCGCCCTCACCAAGGTGCTGCCTCCAGCACTCAGTAACGCACAAAAGGGCGGATTCCATACTGTGCACAGCCCTAAATCCAGACTAAGAGTAATGAAGAAAATTCAGAGCCTCCAGAAACGAGGTGAGCTGGCCATTAATATGTTTTTCTAAAATGCACTTTTATAAAGTGATTGCTAAACTGATGGGACGCCGCATGCGGTGTTTATCATGAGCAGAGAGGAGTTGAGTTCTCTACAAGGGCAATTTGGCTTCAGAATGGAGTTGCTCACAGGTCAACTCACCCACATTCTGTTGGGGCCTCGTTTAAATACTTTTACTTCTGGTACACCTGCATGAACGAAAAAATGCTCAATAATTCAATGGAGTGAGTCATCCGTTTTCCAAAATAGTCATAACTGAAACTGCCTGCCAAGCGAAATTGCGATTGCGAAGAGAGGCAAACTAACACACAACTCTTCAACCAGTGACCACAATCATAGTAAAAAAAACACTCAATTGACTGAACGTAATTTCATTTTCTATTTATTTAGCCTCTTATTTTTTGCACTGTGTCTCCGACTGCAAGTGCTGCTGCCCCCTTGGCGAGGCCAGGCCTGGAACATGCACAAGTGAGATGTGACAACGAGGTCAGAAGGAAGAACCCCTCTCTCATCTTCGACTCCACCACTTTGCTTTCTCATCATGTGCAGTGTGCAACTGCAATGCTGTACTGGTGGAGACAACTGTGCACGATGATGGAAGAGACGAGACACAAAGAGAGCAAGAGCAGAAATGGGCATTCACTGCGTGGCTTCATGGTAAAGCCATACAGTGATTGGTCATGATCTCTGTTGACCTGAATTGAACCTCCCACCCCCATGCTGCTTCGTGTGCACCAGAGGCCTAGTAACTGCGTCTCCTGAGCCAATCCAAACATTGCCCTTTTGCTATTATGTTACCAACACAGCATGAGAGCAGCACCAGGACTGGATTGGGCAGGTGAAGTTAGTGCTCATCAGGAGACAGGGGTTGAAAGTTTAATGGCCCCAAGCTCACAAATTTAACTGGTTGAGAGAGGCTTCTAGTGCATATGTCAGGCTGGCCACAGAAAGGGAGCCATCCAACCCAACATCCAAACTTTCAAGAGTGAGTGACTACTGTGACGCAAGGTGAACCGGACCATGTTTAGTGTATGCCGTCACTGTGTCTACTTTACTGCCAACTATTTTTAAGCCCCGCCCACCCTCCTCAGGAACTTAAAGTAAGAGGCCCACGGCTGAAAAAAAGCTGACTGCCGTGGCCAGGATAAAACCCTTATTGAATATTTACATTTAGTACTGGCATACTTGCAATGGGCGAGGGGGCGCAAATAAGGCCCAGGGGTCTACAAATATAGGGGGGAAATACCCCACTACCCTAAAAGTGTCCGGGTTTGCTCCGCAGGATTTGTTTGATGCTAATAAGGGTCCACCTCCAGACGTTACCAACACCCTGAGTATAAATATACAGGGTGTTCGAACCATCAGGCGAGGGATAAAAGGAAGGAAAGGGTGGGAACGGCTGGGAAGGAGATCTGAAATGACAAAAGATACAGGTAAGACAAAACACTCAAATAACAGACTACTCTCAATAATTCTCGCTACAAATAGTTATACCTGGCAATAAACTGATAGGACCCTCTTCTAGCTCGAGACCTCCCTGTAAAACAAGAGCAAGTTAGGAGGACATCAGAAGAGAATAACATTCGACTTCATATACCATAGCTCTATATGGGATAGTAACCATGAGCCTACCATAGACTCCAACCGGACCCAACGTAAATCAAGATGCCATTGTCTTTCCCAAACAATATATCAAAAAGGGGACTGAAACATAAAAGACCCTTAATGCTCCTTAAAGGTCATGTGCCAGCATATGCAAAGAAGGCCTGTGTCCATACTTGACGAGCGTGTTCAGAAACGTATATGAAATCCCAATTGCGTAAATAGAAATAAAGCAACCCTAACTGGAAGCGCGTAGTTGCGACCACTACCGCACTCCAGCAAAGAACCAAAAAACGGGGATGAATGCCAACCGGCAACACGTGGTAACCCACCACAGTGCTCCGGTCTAATAACTCCAAATGATAATGTACTCAAAAGGAAGCGTGTAGTTGTGAACACCACTACGCTCCTTTAAATCCACAAGATAATCCATACACTTATGCGACAGCATAACTCATTTCCATGCTCTAGCAAAAAGTTGTCCATGAAACGGAAACAGCAGCGCGTAGCCAAAACTACCGCGTTCTGCTCCAAAAGCCTCACAACAGGCCAAACGCAATCCAAACGAACTAAGAGAGCAGGAAACGGTAACGTGTAGACAAGCCACTACGCTCCGCTCCACACTCGGGGTAGTTACTCACGGAAGCAGAACGAACGAACACAGCACCAAACACGTCCTTCGTGCTCCGAGGACGCTCCTCCTTCCTTGAACTCCGACAGGAAACAAACAGAATTACGCGCATCCGCCGATGCGCGAGGCTCAATTAAATACATCCTGCCCCACTGCCCCCTGGGACACGTAGTTCTACACATTAGGCAGGCGCGATATGTCCCGAACCTCACATTATGTCCTCCCTCCTGGCGCCTCATAGGCCCAGGCTTGGAGGGAAACCTGCGATGGAAAGAACGAACAGCAGCGGGGGCATGCACATCCTGGACCTGTACCCATGAGTCATCCTCTGCCGAGTACCCTCTCCATGACACAAGATACCACAGCACACCTCGCCGAACCCGGGAGTCCTTAATGCTGCGCACCTCATACTCCACTCCCCCATCACAGAGGACCGAAGGCGGGGCACGGTTCCAGGCAGAGAAAGCAGGCTTCAAGAGACTGCAATGAAATACAGGATGGATTCTCAATGTACCCGGCAGCTTCAGCTTATAAGCCACAGGGTTAATCTTTTTCAGAACCAGATAAGGGCCAATGTACCTAGGGTGAAAAACACTACGCAATTTGAAGCAGATATTCCTAGGAGTTCAATTTGATGCGGCCCTCTCTTTCGATGAGCATGTCAGAATCACAGCTGGTCGTTGCTTCGGCCTCATCAAATCCCTTAAGAAATTCTTCGATTTCCTCCCCATTGCAGCTAGGAAATCTGTCGTGGTCGCTCTAATACTCTCACGACTCGACTACTGCAATGGGTTGATGGCGGGAGTAAAAAGGGCCACTCTGAAGAAATTGCAGAGTGTTCAACATGCTGCGGCAAGACTAGTCCAAAAAAACTACCCAGGAAATCCTCAGCTTCCGCAGCACTAAATACTCTTCATTGGTTGCCACTGCATAAGAGGATTCTTTATAAACTTCTATTAACAGTTTTTAAAGCGTTGAAAAACACAGGGCCAAAGTATCTTGCCAAGCGTTTTGTGCACTACGACCCAGTACGCTGCCTTAGATCCTCTAGTGGCAACCTCACCAAAATCCCGAGGTATAAATATAAAACTAGGGGAGGAAAAACTTTCACAGTCTTGGCAGCAAGGGCATGGAACAACTTGCCACTAAATCTAAGACTTATCGATTCTGAAAGTATATTCAGGAAACACCTGAAAACATGGATTTACCAGCAATCTGACAGTTTTGTGATGGCAGCTATCTAGATGTTCCACCAATCTCATACACACGCTTAGCGCCAAGATGCTCCTTTCGGAGCGATAGGTCGCGCTCTATAAATACCCACAAATAAATAAATAAATAGTGGAAAGCCACACCTTGTCCCCCACCTGGTAGTCTGGCCCAGAACGCCGGTGGTTGTCTTCCCATCTTTTATAGTCATTTTTGGCTTTTACCAGATGTGCTCTGATTTGTTTGTGGACAGCGTGTATATGCCTAACGTGCACCAGAACAGACGGGTGATTCTCAACCGCCTCAGGTATTTGTACAGGAAATATTTTCGCATCAAATCCGTACGTCGCACAGAAAGGTGACACTCCCAAGGAACTGTGCCAAGCATTGTTTTAAGACACTTCCGCTAACCACAACAAAGACACCCATGAATCCTGAGCCTTCTCAGCATAGCAACGGAGAAACTGTTTCAGAGTTTGATTGAGTCTTTCTGTCTGCCCATCAGTTTGTGGGTGGAAGCTGGTAGAAAGTGCGGAAGTGATATGAAGCGCCTGACACCACCCTTTCCAAAATCTGGCAGTGAATTGTGGACCCCTATCTGATACAATCACCTCAGGTATTCCATGTAGTCGTATAACATTACTCAACAACAGCTGAGCCGTTTGACCTGCAGTCGGTAGATTGATGCAGGGCACAAAGTGTCCCATTTTGGTGAGGCTATCGACAACCACCAGAATAGCCGAAAACCCCTGATCAGTGGGCAACCCAGTTACAAAATCCAGACTGATATTCTGCCATGGTTTTCGGCGGGTAGGCATAAGTACAAGTTTCCCCTTCTTTTTTCCTGTTTCATTCTTGGCTCTGGCACAGATTTCACAATGAGACACCCAGGAAGTGATGTCTGAACGCATAGTGGTCCACCAAAAGTATCTTTGCACCAGGTGGAATGTCTTATGCATCCCTGGATGCCCGGCCATGGGAGCCACATGGCACCAGGTAAACGCTCATTTCTGTAAACCAACCGTGGGTAGGAACAGTTTGTTGTTATGGAACGGCAATCCCTGTTTCATCGTGCGACCCCCCCCTCCCTTGCCACCCATGCCAGCCATTGGGCAGGGGTTTTATGTCTCTTGATTTGACCCAAAAACTCCTCTGTTTGTACCACACATATCACCTTAGCAGGTTCTATGATGGCGTCTAGTGTTTGATCAGGAGTTTCCTCCACGTTCAAATGTCTGGAAAGAGAGTCCGCCTTCCTGTTTTCCACACCGGGTCTGAAAGTTATAACAAAATCGTACTCTGCAAAGAAGAGCATCCATCTCATCTGTCTTTGAGAGAGATGCCTTGCTGTCCTCATATACTGTAAATTTCGATGATCAGAGTATCGGATAAACAGCCCCCCACAGGTACTGCCTCCACTCCTGAAAAGCCCTTTTTATGGCTAACAACTCTTTTTCGGCCACATTGTAATTTCTTTCCGATACACTGAGTTTCTTAGATAGATAGGCAACAGGATGCAATTGTCCAGTGGCAGAGTCTCTCTGCGACAGGATGGCACCAATGGCTTCGTTTGAGGCATCAGCCTCTACCACAAATGGGAATTCTGGTTTGGGATGTGACAACACCAGAGCCGTAGTGAAAGCACATTTCAGATAGTCGAAAGCAGCCTCGGCCTCCTCTGTCCAATGAAAAGGCACTCCTTTTCTGAGCAGGCGTGTCAAGGGAACCGCCACCTTGGAGAAATTACAGATAAACCGGCGATAATAATTGGCAAATCTCAGAAAACATTGGACTTCTTTCATAGTCTTAGGGATAGGCCAGGATTGGACTGCCTGCACTTTCCTCTCGGACATTTGCAGACCTGCTGGTGAGAGCATTACTCCCAAGAACTCCACTTCTGTCACCCCAAACTCGCATTTGCTTAGCTTGCAATACAAACTATGGTCTTGTAGTGTTTGTAGAACCTTCTGTGCTTGAACAGCGTGTCTTTCTACTTCTTCTGAGTAGATCAAGATATCATCGATATAGACGACTACACATAAGTCCACATATTCTTTTAATACATCGTTTAGGAAGTATTGAAAAGCCGCTGGGGCATTGCACAGGCATGACTAAGTACTCATAAAGCCCATAGTGTGTTTTAAAAGCCGTTTTCCACTCGTCCCCTGCTCGTACTCTGACCAAGTGGTAGGCCCCTCTCAAATACAGTCTGGTGTATATTCTGGCCTTTCTTACTTGGTCAAGCAAGACTGAGATGAGAGGCAAAGGGTATCTATTACGGACCGTATTCTTACTTTGCATGCGGTAGTCCACACATGCTCGCAAGTCACCATTTGCTTTCCCAATGAAAAACAAAGGCGACGCAGCTGGTGACCTGGAAGGTCGTATGAATCTTATTTACACATAGTGATCAAGATACTCCTTTAGGTGCTTTGTTTCTGGAATAGACAGGGCACACACTCTGCAGGACGGAGGTCTATCCTGCAGTCATATTTCCTATGTGGGGGCAACTGCTCAGCCTTTGTTTCACTGAATACATCTCGATATGCATGATACTCAATAGGCAATATCACCTCCTTTTCCGCTGCCTTAGCTACAACATAGGGTATCAATGATGGAGCTGATGTCCTCGTGTCAAAGGAGGTTATATGAGTTCGGCACTCTTCAGACAAAAATTGGATAGATTTGTCTGCCCAATTGATCGTAGGATTGTGGTGACTCAACCATGGCATTCCTAAAATGATTTCGTACTGTGGGGCTTCAATTATGTTCAATGCCAATTTGTCCCTGTGCTCCCCCTGAGTAATGGGAACGGTGAGACTCACTGCCTCAGTTTGTTCCGTAATAAGTCCTGATTTCAAGGGTTTACCATCCACTGCAACCACCTTCTCGGGATTCTCTCTTGTCACTCTCTTGAGCACTAGACTGGTTACTAGCCCATTATCAATGAAATTGCCTGTAGCCCCAGAGTCGATCATAACCAAAACTTGCTGATCTACTTGGTCGCTCTCTAATCGCATAGGGATAACAATATGGGATTCAGTTTCACTAATTGCCATGATCGTTAATGAAGGGATCTTCCATGTCTTTTCCTTAACTAACTGCTCCCCTCTTTCATCTACCAGTGACATGGTTGACAGAGCTATTCTTTTATTCCTGGACCAACCTCCCGTACTCTTTGGTTTAGTAGGACATTCTCGGATGTATTGTCCTTTTTTACCGCAGTACATACAGAGTCCCTGCACTCTACGACTCTCTCTTTCCTCTTTGGATAAAGGGGCTCTAACAGCGTTTACTTCCATGGGTTCACCTCCAGATTCGAGGTTCGATATGGGTTTGCGAGACGGCGCTTCCGCTCTGAGATAACCTCTATCCCATTTGCGTCGATCACCACTTCTCTCTAGCAGCCTCCCATCTAATCTTAGAGTCAAATTGATCATGTCAACACAGTTAGTAGGTTGGGGATCGATCTGAGCGATGACATCTTTCAGACCATCCCTTAAACCTTGATAGAACAAGGACATGTGTTTTTCTTCGGGCCATGAAGTTTCAGCCACTAATCGATTAAAGGTGGTAAGATACATTAAAAGATCGCTCCTACCCTGTTCCAGCAACTCCTTATCTGCACTAAAGGTAGTGGCTCTCCTGTCAAACACTCTCTCAAATTCTGTTCTAAAGGCGGCCCAATCAGATAACATCGCATCATTATTCCTTACCAGAGGTACAGCCCAATTAGCCGCAACAGCCACCAGATACGAGATGGCAAATGCCACTCTAGAGTGATTGTTAGGAAACGATGCAGGCTTACAAGAAAAGTGTAACATTATTTGTGTCAGAAAAATCTGGGTCTTTTGTGGTTCCCCAGAGTACCTCTCTGGACTGGTTAACGGTATGGGAGGAGGCACTGTAACCTGTATCTGTTGATTTGATGCCGTGGCATCAAATGGATTCCTGGACAACTTATCGACCTTATCCCTTAAAGCAGCAGCCTCTGTCTTAGAAGAGGCCAGCTCTTGTTGAACCAACATCAAGGCCTGGAGGACATCGTCCATGGTGGCCATTACTAGAATCACCCAAACCGGGCGGAGCAATAATTCGTGGGCGCGTAATTCTGTCCGGGTTTGCTCCGCAGGATTTGTTTGATGCTAATAGGGGTCCACCTCCAGACGTTACCAACACCCTGAGTATAAATATACAGGGTGTTCGAACCATCAGGCGAGGGATAAAAGGAAGGAAAGGGTGGGAATGGCTGGGAAGGAGATCACAAATGACAAAAGATACAGGTACGACAAAACACTCAAATAACAGACTACTCTCAATAATTCTCGCTACAAATAGTTATACCTGGCAATAAACTGATAGGACCCTCTTCTAGCTCGAGACCTCCCTGTAAAACAAGAGCAAGTTAGGAGGACATCAGAAGAGAATAACATTCGACTTCATATACCGTAGCTCTATATGGGATAGTAACCATGAGCCTACCATAGACTCCAACCGGATCCAACGTAAATCAAGATGTCATTGTCTTTCCCAAACAATATATCAAAAAGGGGACTGAACCATAAAACACCCTTAATGCTCCTTAAAAGTCATGTGTCAGCATATGCAAAGAAGGCCCGTGTCCATACTTGACGAGCGTGTTCAGAAACGTATATGAAATCCCAATTGCGTAAATAGAAATAAAGCAACCCTAACTGGAAGCGCGTAGTTGCGACCACTACCGCGCTCCAGCAAAGAACCAAAAAACGGGATGAATGCCAACCGGCAACACGTGGTAACCCACCACAGTGCTCCAGTCTAATAACTCCAAATGATAATGTACTCAAAAGGAAGCATGTAGTTGTGAACACCATTACGCTCCTTTAAATCCACAAGACAATCCATACAGTTATGCGACAGTATAACGCATTTCCATGCTCTAGCCAAAAGTTGTCCATGAAACGGAAACAGCAGCGCGTAGCCGAAACTACCGCGTTCTGCTCCAAAAGCCTCACAACAGGCCAAACGCAATCCAAGCGAACTAAGAGAGCAGGAAACGTTAACGTGTAGACAAGCCACTACGCTCCGCTCCACACTCGGGGTAGTTACTCACAGAAGCAGAACGAACAAACACAGCACCAAACACGTCCTTCGTGCTCCGAGGACGCTCCTCCTTCCTTGAACTCCAACAGGAAACAAACAGAATTACGCGCATCCGCCGATGCGCGATGCTCAATTAAATACATCCTGCCCCACTGCCCCCTGGGACACGTAGTTCTACACATTAGGCAGGCGCAATATGTCCCGAACCTCACAAAAAGAGGAACTTCCCCAGTCCAGGTGCCACCAGTCAATACTCACACAAAAAGTGGGAATAGAGGTGGGCACACCAGCAAATTGATAGTGGGAGCTGAACAAAGGGTCTAACTTGGCTTTAAGAAACCGAGCCATCAAAATAATTGCCACACAAACCGTGCAAAAATGTCGGAAAAAATATAACAAAAGACTCTTCAAAGACAAACCGGCATATTCCTTTAACATGTGGAAGCATTTCCCCTCAGTATGTTAAATTACATCTTTGGATTGCACAATAGTTTCTAAGCATGAACTTAGAAACATTGAAGAACTGCTTCAGCCTCTCTCCCCACAGGGCCCTGACAAAGATGTCAAGAGTACTCTAAGAGATAAGGTAGTTGTCATGTGGCCTCTATAAATAGCCTTACATCGTATTATAGAAGAAGCAACATTATGGTCTGTTAACGCATATAGAACGTTTTTCATACAGCACAAATCCTGAACTGAGTTATTTGAAGGCGCTCTCTAATGTGATAATCAGGAATGGAGGTACATTTTCTCATGTATGGATCAAAGCTAACTAGCCAGCTAACCAATATGTAGACATTGAAGCTACTTGCACCCATACTGGGCTGTCCGATATATACACTGACACCCCATACCACGTGGTGTCTTTTGCAAGCCAAAAATATCTTGATATGTCAGTGAACCTGTAAACATGAGAAGGAACTTGGTGGGAGGCTGCAATAACAAAGACTCCAACATTAAATCTCCCCTCCAGCAGAGCTTCCAAAATAAACTGAAAGAAGATGATTTAGCACTGATAGAGACTGCAAAGTCTAGTGAAAAATACAGAGACAAAACACAGTCCATTTAACCTTCAATATTACTTGCAACCTATACAGCAAGACGTCAGCAGCGTAGGTGAGAGAGTGGCCCAAACAGAGACATGCACCTACAAACAAGTGCAGAAAAGTGAAGCTCTACAACAATGAATCCTCCAACTTGAAGATCAACATATCTTCCCACAATAAAAGTATGAGGACCTTGAAAACAGGTTCTGTTGCAACAATATTCATATACGAGGTGCCCCCACCAGCATTGCCAAAGTTGACCTACATAAATGTCTCAGAACACTTCAACTGCATCTTTGAGAGAACCAACGGTGAGCTTTTAGCTATGGACAAAGCCCATAGATTAATCCCCCTGCACAGAGCTTGGAACCAAGCAGCTGATGTCCTGGTATATATATACACCACTTTCAGAGAGAAAGAAGCAATTATGACTAAGGCACAGCAAGGGGTTGCCCTCTCCTTAAATGGGGCATTTATGATGTCAGAGGTCTTAACAAATCTTCCAAGCAATTGAGCTTCTTGGGTGAACTTAAGATGGCAAGTGCTGAGATGTGCCTGCTTCAGGAGATCTACCTTCTTGGGGTAGACAAAATTAGTTTGAAGTCTTGTGTCTTACAACTCAAGTACCATGCATCCTCTCGCACTAAGACAGCTGGAGTAGTGATCCTTCTCAACAGCGCTGCCTCCTTCTTGGAGCATGATTATAAATCCGATGAGGGCAAAAGATGGGTGGCAGTTTCCCAATCAGTTTGGCTTCTCTGAATGTCCTGAATTCGAGACGAGAGAAATTCTTGAGGGACATCCTACAAACTATCACAGCCTTCATCAAAGGTCCCTCGGTAATTGAAGGGGATCCTTAACACAGCTCATGATAGCTCATAGCAATGCCACAAGGGGACCCCCCAAATTATCACCAGTAGGGTGGAGCTGGCTCACAAATTTGTGCCTGGCAGAGGCATGCTGCAACTCCTCATATGAGAGTTGGTCCTTTATCTCTCACCCTGTGTTGCGTGGAAGATGTGGTGACATGTCATCAGGGCTCCTGGTGCCTAAATGACTTCCTTCTCCAAGATTCAATAGTCTTAGCTCCCAGAAAACCTGGCCCTCAATGATATAGAAGAGCTGGACAGAAAAAAAGTATGGGGCGTTATTAAAGCAGTCATAAGTGTTGCCTTTATGCAAGAGGCAACCCAGCTTAAACTTATGCACAAACTGACCAGGATCTATTTACATGCAGACCTAGCAGAAATCAACCAGCAACTTAAAAGGTCATCCTCTAATAAAACTTGGTGGAAGGTTCTGGTGATCAGAGGCCAACGTTTCACCCTCCAATAAGACAGAGTGCACTATATTCTTGCTATACGTGTAACTCGCTTTTCCAAGGGAGGGAACGAATCTGGCACCAGGGGAGAGGAGTTGGCCTAACGGCTAGGGCGCTCGACCTCGGACCTGGGGATCTGGGTTCGAGTTTCGGTAACGACGCCAAAACCTCCTGTGATTCTGGGCAAATCACTTAATCTCCCCGTGCCTAAAATGAAAGTGTGTCCTCATGTAACGTAACTGGAAAAAATGTAAAGTGCTCTGATACCTGATTCGGTTCGGGTCTAGTTCGCGCTATATAAAACTCTGCAAAAAAAATAATTTTTTTAGCACATTAACTAAGAAGCATCCAAGCACCCAGACACATTGGTGAGGCTACAGACTCCACCAGCACCACTCACATAACCATTGGGGGCAAACGTTAGGCATTTATATGTAGAAGATCATAGTCCTCAGGAAGTGCGAGCTGCATATTTAGACTGTCACAATACCTAAACTCTCACTCGAATCCTCCACCATGTTAGACAGGCCCATCACAGTAGCAGTGATCCTTAGGGCCATAAGGCACCTCAAACTCTCAAAAGCTCAGGGGCCCATATGGATTTACCACACTTTTCTATAAGCACTGTGCTCCCCAGCTCCTTCCTGTATAACTGCCCTCTTTAATGACCCGAACACATACAAGGGTTGGGAAACAACCTTTACCACTCAGTCTTTACCAAGCAGTGCAATTGCCACACAGTCTTTACCACACATTTGCCTTAACAACACATGCCGTTCCCACGCATAAGTCTTTACCACAAATTCCTTTCAAACGCATGCCTTTACCAGACAATTTTGGTAAGTATATGTAAGTATGGGTAAGTGTTTTTTAAATTTTAATTGAATGTGTATAGGTTTACATATATTACCTATTGGTGGCCGCCACTAGTTAGTTATAGTTAGGACCTTGTTTCCATAGACACATTTTTTTTTTTTTTGCTAATAACTTTGGCGCTGTTTGACGAATCTTCATGAAAGTTTCAAAACTTGTTTGATACTCATGTCATCTGCTGTCTTACAAGTTTCAGTGAGATTTGTCACGCAGGGGCTGAGAAAAGGGGGGGTGGTCCCAAAACGTGTTTTCCCAATGCAATATCCCCTAGGGATGTTGAAAATGACTATTGCTTAGAGGAATTACACCAATTGTGGCAGAAAATGACATCTTCCACTTACGCCACTACTTTTCCTCCTGGCCATGGAGCCACTAGCTGCCACTATGCACAATTCGGCCAATGTCACGGAGGTTCGACTTTCGATAGGCGAATCCAAATTGCATTTATATGCAGACGGTATTCTGCTAACCCTCACGGATCTGCCCCTCTCACTACCATCTCTACTGAAGGTCATTGATGACTTTTCCTCTCTATCCAGGTATAAGAACAATTGGGGCAAAGCGAAGCACTCCCCATTTCGGACAGGGCCACAAAGGCGGCCATACATGGGTTCCCATTCCGCTGGCAACAATCGCGCCTTATATATTTAGGAGTTCTTGTTAATAAAGGCCTAGCAGGCATGATTCAGGATAACCTCAACCCGCTGATTACCCAGATGCACCGGGATTTTTGAGAAATGGAAGGCATTGGGATTCTCACTATGGGGTAGAGTGCAAGCAGTTCGCATGGTAACGCTACTGTGCTTCAATTATATTCTGGGTATGCTACCGATGCAGGTACCCATGCGACAAATAGACTCCAAGATCAGGTCACTTGTGTGGGGTTCCTCGAAGCCTCGCATAGCCATGTTCAAGGTACATGCCCACGGGGGTCTGGGCCTTCCCTCGGTAGAACTTTACGCTTTGGCTCTACATCTCTCCCAGATGGCTTGCTTCTTACCAGACTCTCCGGACCCGCCGCAATGGGTACCATTGGAGTGCCACCTGCTCTCGGCTGAGGCAGGCATTTCTATCTTATACATGACAGAGCGCAAGAACCGTGGTAGTAAGCACCCAATTCTATCCGCCACACACACGGCCTGGCACCAGGAACATAAACTACTGAGAACACCCCGTCGTCTGCATGAAAAGGCTCTCCTTTGGGGGGAATAATGTCATACACATAGGAGGCAAGGGTTTGATGTGGTGTGTATGGCAGGCAGTAGGCATCTGTACAATCGACCAGCTTATCTGCAATAGCTCTTTGAAATCGATGGCCCGGCTGAGGGAGGAGTTTGGTCTCCCAGCGACACAGTCCTGGAGACACACCCAACTACACCACTGTCTGAGGCAGTGTCTGGGGCCCCCACCGTGGTACCTGCCCACATCGCCGGTGTTATCATTCCTCCTTACTTGAGGGTAGTTTAAGGGGCTGATGTCCGGCCTCTACGGGGTACTCTTGTTGGACCGTTTTTTGACCCCCCTGTCACAGACACTACATACCTGATGGCAAGCACGTCTAGTGATTACATATGAGGAAGTCGAATTGACTTATAACTTGGAGGGCCTGGACAAGGGCGCAAGAGAGGCACGGATAAAATTCTGTCTCTTCAAAGTTCTGCAAGGCTGGTATTGGACAACCACGAAACTCCACAAAGCGGGCCTCCTTCCACATGCCAGTTGCTGGAGATGTCCCAACTCTCGCTGTGATATAACTCACATCATCTGTGAGTGCCCCTCAGTGCAAGCCTTTTGGGAGTACATGGGTCGGACCCTGAGTGTTTCCATGCCACTCCATCTACCGTTCTCATCCCGAGGTTCTTATTGACGCATATTGCGTCAGTGGAGGGCCCCGGCCCCTCCAACATAAGAATCATGGCTGACAGCTATGACCCAAGCAGCTTCACGCGAGAAGATCATATACAACTTACAGGATCAATTAGACATCTTCCTAGAGACATGGACACCCTTTTTACATACAGAGGTGCTGGACACTGATACAGATATGCCAGCAGGTGGCACCGGATGTCTGAATATATGACATGATACCCCTGCTCTGGACCCCGTACCCATCCCTCTCAATTTCACTCTTTTATTCATACTTCTTTATTCTTCATAACTCTTATTATTATTATCTCTATTATCGTTCTTATTATTATTATTAATGTTAGGTGGTGTAATTTCCAGCAGCTCCCTGCGTGCAGCAGCAATGCCGGTTCCCACAGGAGGCGGGGAGCCGGCTGGGAAGGGGGGCCTTGAGGTCCCGTCCCCCCGCGGTCTAAGGAAAAGGTCAGATGGGAGCAGAAAGAGGCAGAATTAAGGTCAGAAATTAGCAGAAGGAGGCGAAATAAAGCTGAAAAACAAGCATAAAGATGGAGAATAAAGGTCAGCAATGAGCAGAAAGAGGCAAAATATAGGTGAGAAACGGGCAGAAAGAGCCAGAACAAAGGTCCGAAACAAGCACAAAGAGGCAAAATGAAGGTTCTCAAGGAGCAGAAAGAAACAAAATAAAAGTGATAAACCACTAAAAGAGGCATAATAAAGGTCAGCAGTGAGCAGAAAAAGGCAAAATAAAGGTGATAAACAAACAGCAAGAAGCAGAATAAAGGTCAGAAATGAGCAGAAAGGCATAATAAAGGTGAAAAACATGAAGCAAGAGGCAGAATAAAGGTCAGAAACGAGCAGAAAGAGGCAAAATAAAGTTTGACAGCGAGCAGAAAGAGGCAAAATAAATGTGAGAAATGAACAGAAAGCGGCAGAATAAAGGTCAGCAACGAGCAGAAAGAGGCAAGATAAAGGTGAGAAACTAGCAGAAAGAGACAGAATAAAGGTAATTAACCAGCAGAAGGAGGCGAAATAAAGGTGAGAAACAAGCAGCAAGAGGCAGAATAAAGATTAATAACAAATAGAACGAGGCAGACTAAAGGTCAGAAGGAAGTCAAAAGAGGCACAATAATGGTCAGAAAGATGCAAAATAGAAATCAGAAACCAGCGGTAACAGGCAGAGTAAAGGTTAGAATTGAGCAGCAAGAGGAAGAATAAAGGTCAGGAGCAAGCAGAAAGAGGCAAAATAAAGGGCAGAACAAGCAGAAAGAGGCAAAATAGAGGGCAGGAGGGAGCAGAGAAGAGGCAGAAAAAATTTGCAGAAAATGGGCGGAGGAGGCACAAAACCGAAGGCAGTAGAGGTTAGGGGACTGCAGGCAAGCTGGACAGCAGGGCCATCACAGGGGGAGCTGGCATGAGGACCTGCTCCCATGTAATCCCTATTTTTTCATCTCGCACCCACTGACAGACCCACTAATATACTCACGCACCCTCTCACAGACCCACTCATACACTCACGTACCCACTCACCAATCCACTCACACTCACAGACCCACTCATACACGTGCACACACTCACAGACCCCCTGATACACTCACATACCTACTCAGAGACTCATGCACCCACTGGCAGACACACTCAAACACATATGCACCCACTCACAGATCCAATTAAACACTAATTTACCCACTCACAGACCCACTGAGACTCACGCATACATTCACAGACCTACTCAAAGACTCACACACTCATGCACACACTCACAGATCCATAATCCAGTCCCGTACCCACTCACAGACACACTCCGAGACTCTTGCATGCTCTCACAGACCCATTCAGAACACTCAGCCCCCACTCACAGTCTCACTCAGACACTCAATTTCCATTCACAGACCTACTCACAGATCCAGTGAGACTCATACACCCACGGATTGACCCACTCAGACACTCACAGATGCACTCAGAGCCTCAAACAAGCACTCACAGACCCACTCAGACACTCACACACCGATTACCTCACCCACTTAGAGTCTAATCCATCCACTCACAGACCTTCAAAAACATTAATACACCCACTGACAGATCTAATTAGAGACTCATGCACTGACTCACAGATCCATTCACTCATGCACCCACTCATAAACCCACTCAGACTAATGCATCCAGTCACATATCACTTAGACACTCTTGCACCCATTCACAAACCAACTCAGACGCTCCTACACCCACTTACATAGCCATGTGCACACCCATACAGTCACTCACACACCCGCTCAGACCCATTTACCCACTCACATACCCACAAACCCACTTACACACCCACTCAGAGACCCATACAGCCATTCACACACACCCACTCACCTACCTATCTCTCACTACTCACACACAGCCTCTCAAAGGTTACAATTTAAAGTTCGGAAATACATTTAATAAAACAATGAAATTCAATGAAAAAAACAAAGGTTACAGAGATTTATAGCTAGGAAAATAGAATTTTAAAAAACATTGAAATTCACTGAAAAAACAAAGGTCACAGGGACGTTATAGTTAGGAAATAAAATTGAAAAATCTTAGAAATTCACTGAAAAAAACAAAGGTTACAGGGACTTTATAGTTAAGCTCAGATTTCACTAATGCAAAACCACTGAAAATCAGCAGTTATAGTTACCTGAGCTAAATATAACTCATGCCCCCACAATGCACTGCTTATTACCTCACATATTACATCACTCATAACATGGTCAATGACATCAATGATGACCTCATTGATGACATCTTAAATAACATCACTGATGCCATCATCCACAGAACCACACACCTACCTACTCACACCACCACTCATAAAGCCAGTCACACATCTACACAACCACCTACATATCCAATCACAGACCATACAAATACTGACACACACACACTCACTTACACAACCACTCACTCACCCATGCAGCCACTCACACAGCTACTCCCAGACCCATACAGCTGCTCCCAGACCAAAACAGCCACTCACACCGTCACTCACAAACCCATACAGCTATTCATACACCCTCTCACTGATCCATACAGCCATTCACACAGCCACTCACTCACCCATACAGCTACAACCAGAGCTACCCACTCACTCATACAGCTACTTGCACATTCATTCACTCATCAAAACATTCATATCCATGCACACAAATACAATAACTCATGTCCCCCTCAGTTCTCTATACAGCCACTCACACAAATACATGCTGTGCAAAACAGACTTTCACACACCCACTCACTTACACATTCACCAAGTGAAACAGCCACTCTCTTACATCTACTTACATACTCATTCCTTTACCCATAGATCCATTCACACAGCCACTCAGTTACCCATATAGCCACTCACAAACATACTCATCCACCCATAGAACCACTCACAGAGCCACCATAATCACTGATACAGCCAGTCACACACACATACATATACACTCACCCACCCATATAGCCACTCACCCATACAGATACTCATACACCCACTAAGTCATCTGTACAACCACTCGCACACCCACTCACACACCCATACAGCCACTCAGACACCCACTCCAGACATGATACAGACATTCACAGTGACACTCTGATGACATATTTATTGGAAACAGGATCACTCATTGGTAGTACAAAATATAGTAATTTAACTTATGCAGTAGCTTAGTATATATCTTTAACTCTCAGAAACTTTTACAAACCACTTATACTCAATGGATGATGTCATTTGAGATGTCATCAATGATGTCATGAGTGATGTCGCTGACCATGTCCTGAGTGATGTGATATGTTTGGTTATAAGCAGTGCATTGCGGGGACCCGAGTTATAGTTAGCTTCTAACTATACCTGCTGAATTGTTCTGGTTTTGTGAAACTTGAGCCTAACTATACTGTCTCTGTAACCTTTAGTATTATCAATGAATTTCCAAAGGTTTTTTAAATTCTATTTCCTAACTATAGCGTCCCTTTTTATATATATATATATATATATATATATATATATATATATATATATATATATATATATATATATATATATATATATCAGTTCCAACAAAGAGTTTGGCATTAAGCTGCAGGGGCCTCTATCAGCGGCGGGCCGTGGACGGGATTGCCACTCCCTACATACCAGACACACACGTTCACGGTTCCCAAGAACGGAGTCCAGGCCAGCATTAGTTTTCAAAACCGGATTTATTCCAAAGCTTTGGAATAAATCCGGTTTTGAAAACTAATGCTGGCCTGGACTCCGTTCTTGGGAACCGTGAACGTGTGTGTCTGATATATATATATATATATATATATATATATTCACTGAAAAAACCATAGGTTATAGATTATATATAGTTAGGAATTAGCATTTACAAAACCTTGAAAATTCACTGAAAAAACCATAGGTTATAGACCATATATAGTTAGGAATTAGCATTTAAAAAACCTTTTTTTACTCACACAAAACCATTGAAATTCCATATATAGTTAGTTGCACTAACTATATATCGCGCACCCGCAATCCACTGCTGATGATGTCACATATTACATCATTCATGACATGGTCAGTGACATCACTGATGACATCACTGATGACATCTCAAATGACATCACTGATGACATCACTGATGACATCTCAAATGACATCACTGATAACATCTCAAATGACATCACTGATGACATCACTGATGACATCTCAAATGACATCACTGATGACATCACTGATGACATCATCCAGTGACTGTGTGTTTCTGTAAAGTTTAAATATGTCTTAAATATTGAAGAATGAGTGGATGTATAAGTGTCTGGACGAAGGATTTAGTAGGTGCATGACTGACTGTATGAGTGAGTGATTAAATGTGTCTCACTGAGTGCACGGGTTAGTGACTAAACTGTCTTAATTTGTGCATCATTATGTTTGTTGTTCTGTAAACTGCTGCATGTGTTGATCAGTAACTATATGAGTAAGTATATGGGTTATTGATTGGTTGCTCAAGTATTTGTATGGGAGACTGAGTGTGTGTGTGGGTGCCTGGGAGGTGTATGACTCTGTGCATAGATGTGTGAGCAGTTGATTCACTAGATGTATAGGTTCAAAAGTGCATGTGGAAACAGCTGTATGGGTGGTTGACTGTGTGCATGAGTGCATTGGTGAGTGAATGGATATCTCAGTGCTACATGTCAAAGTAAGTACATATGTAAAACACAGTACATGTGAGAGTTGGCATATATAAATAACTGTGCATGAGAGCCACTGAATGTGTGAGTACCTGTATGGATCATTGTGAACTTGTATCAGGGATTGTATAAGAGAGTAAATATGTGTTAGTATATGCTTGAATAAGTAAGGTGTGTATAACTGTATAGTTGAGGAAATGGAGGTGAGATTGTTTCTTTGCATGACTGACTAGGTGTGTGAGTAACTCCATGGATGAGTGACAGTGTGTGAGTTTCTGTATACACTGAGTGTATCTAAGGTTATATTAGAGTCTGAAGAGGTTTATCGTATTAGCACAAGAATAATGTCAAATGAGATGTCATCAGTGATGTCATCAGTGATGTCATTTGAGATGTCATCAGTGATGTCATCAGTGATGTCACTGACCATGTCATGAATGATGTAATATGTGACATCATCAGCAGTGGATTGCGGGTGCGCGATATATAGTTAGTGCAACTAACTATATATGGAATTTCAATGGTTTTGTGTGAGTAAAATAAGGTTTTTTAAATGCTAATTCCTAACTATATATGGTCTATAACCTATGGTTTTTTCAGTGAATTTTCAAGGTTTTGTAAATGCTAATTCCTAACTATATATAATCTATAACCTATGGTTTTTTCAGTGAATTTCAATGGTTTTTTAATAGCAAATATCTGTAGCTGTAAAATGTATTCTTCTTTAAATCCCAAAATATATTTTATATGTTTATGAATAACTTTTTTTTTAAAAAATTTTTTTTCTTCGTTCCCGCTTCGCGAATCGGGAAGCTTCCCGTTAGCTGACCTTGATGCCGCGAAATAGACCGCGAGCTGGTAAACGTTTCTTTACCGCAACTGCCGCGTTAGAAAACAACATCGTGACGCCTCCCGTCCGCATGACGTTTCGCGTTCTCGCGTGATACGTCATATGGCGTACTACGTTAGCGAACTGGTACACTTACCGAGTCGCAAAGCACAGGTTTCTGGAAGCAAACCGGGAGGCCCTGCAAAGCGTGTAACGTAAACACAGCAGATCATGTGACTTGGTAATAACACTTTTCATTGGTTCATTTCACTTTTGGTTTCCTAATGATGTAAGACTAGGTCATATAATCTAAAATGAACACTTTTCATTGGTTGAGAACTATTGTTTTTCCCAAATGATGAAAATCCCTCTTTCTTTCCTCACTCTGACTTTCATTATTGTGAGAGAAAGACCCTTTGTTACCAGTGAGCAATGGCTTCTTTAGTAGCTTCAGCTGGTGCTTCCCCACCACCTCCACCACATCCAAGGAAGAGTGGACCGATGTGTGAATGTGTTCACTGTATGCAACAACTTTGACACTTACAGAAGCCTCACCTTCTCCATGCCTCCTACACAGTTCTACATGTACATCATAAATGCAAACAGAACAGAATTAATTATACATGTTAAATGGTTTATTTTTGCTGTTCTCAGAATGTATCAAATTTCACTAAAAACAGTGACTTGAAGGTATTCATCATATAACAGCGGGGAAAAAAAACACAATCAAAATGATTGTGTTTAAAAAACCCATACAACATAAAGCAGAATTCAGAACTCCTTAAAGTTAACTTACTTTCCATGACGGCCAAGGATGTCCTATGAACAGCTTACACTCTGTTGTGCTGTTATTACTTTCAACCCGCCACTTTCTGAAAGAAAACCTCCATCGTTTTCAAAAACATGTTACATACAATAAATGACTTCTTGCTCTCTACCACAAGTTTCCACAAGGCCAAATCTTCTCAGACCCATTTATAACTCTTGGATTTCTTGTAAGCCAATCCCGTCTTTTCGCATTTCCGCAACTTTCAGAATTAAAATGTTGAAGATCATTTACACAATCCTGGACTAGTAATATCTTCCCCTTCTTGCTCAATCATGTTCTACATTTCCTATCACACTGATACTGCTTACTATGAAGCAGACTTACACTACCTTTATGACTAGTACAATTATTTAATTCTCTACATCACTTTTAATCACAAAGCAATGTAAAACAGTAGACAGCATTGCAGACTTACATTCCCTCTACTCCATGTTTTGATTGGCTGCTTCAATTAGCTTATAAAAAGAAATAGTTTTTCTGAACTCATTCAAAGTGCACGTATTTCTCCATCACGTCCAGTGTTATGGTAAGAAGTTATGTCTCTGTACTACACTTATCCTCAAGGCCAAATAGTGTAGGAGCCATGAGAACTTCTTGAAATTCCTCAGAGCACATCCCGAGATTCTTTCCCTAAAATTTTGGTTTTAAAAACACCAGGTAAGAGTTTTTAAGGTCATATGGCAATTTTTTTTTGAAAATTAAAACAGAATCATTGCAGAATGACCAGCCATTTCTACACTTTAAATAAGCTGTATAATGTCCTGATGTTATTGAAGGACCATCATGATATATAATTGCTACAGTTACAAAAGTCCTTCCTGGTATTGACAACTGTGAAGCCACAAAATTTTTAATTAAAGTTGTCAATTTTGTTCCATCAGGCCTACATAGTTGGAACATTAAAATGACATACTGGCCATATGTTCGTATAAATAATGTGGACATCATTTCAGATTTACATTGGCTACACTCCATGTTGTGATCAGCTGCTTTTACTAGCTTATTAAAAGAGACTGATTTACTGTCTGGCAAAGTTAAATATATAAATCTTTCTGAGTCTACACTAGTAGTACTTGATACCCTACAGTTCTCGCAGTCATGCTGCCATTGATAAGAAAGCCCAAACAGGTGATCTACATCTACACCTTCATCATGCAATACATCAAGCATATACATTAAAAACTCCTGACAATCTTGCTGACTATTTTGAGAGAATTGTGTTTGGCCTGAACATCTGTCTAACAGATTTCGAATTTCAGACACACTTTCTATGTTTGTTCTATCAGTGCTACATTTCTCTAACACAGAATTTAACAAACTGCAAAATCTTTGATCAGAATTGACCACAATCTCTTCTTTTACATTTTCTAGAGAAAACAAAACATTAACCACTACATTAGCATAGCAGTTGACACCAGAACTGTTTTCAAATTGAAAACCAACAACATCTTCAACAGAATCCTTTTTGTTTCTGCTTATAATTTCAGGTTCATCGACTTTTCGTCTTTTTGCTACAACCTCCCCAGTATTGGTCACATTTCTTCGTTTCCGGCCTACCACACGTTTCTCAAACAAAGGATACTGAGGCAAATGTGGCGCATACTCTCTTCTCAACCTATTGTATTCCTTAACACAATCTAGATCCGCACAAATGTTTGTGACATCACACTCAATCAAGTACAATCCCGATAAAGTCCTAACTCGTGACAATGCCACATATGCCATACCCTCCTTGAACACAGAACTGCCAATATTCACCAATGCACAGTCTACACTTAAACCTTGCGATTTATGGATTGTCACCGCATATGCCAAGCAAACAGGAAACTGCTTACGACGAACATATAAGTCTTTTACAAGCAAAAATCTAGCAGAACAACGAGCAATTAGCTGTACTTCCTCAATGCCATCAAATTAAATTTTTAAAAATTCAATTCCATCTCTATTTCTGTATTTCACAAAATCAACAACATTACCCATTGATCCATTTACCAGACCTCTTTCAACATGTAAATTCCTTCTTAAAATTATACGGCAGTTCAAGCACACATTCAGAGTCTTTTCAAAACCCGCAGTTTTAGATATACTCTTCTCTAATGAATCCAATTTTGTTTTCAGATTCTCAGACAAAATAATTGTTGATCCCATATGCTCTACTCTGTCAATAGCTTCCAGTTTCACAATCTCTTGCTTTTCTAAATGCAACATTTTGTTGTTGAATTTGGCACATTCTGCAAGAGTTGGCATCAAACATATTCCAGATTTTTTCTCAGTAACTTTCTGAAAAATATTCTCAGGCACAACATCTTCGTCTGGATATAAATTTGTCAGTAATCGTGCATGTAAAGCTTCTTTCCCATGCTCGGTCACTTTCCCAATTCTAACATCTTGTAGAATAGTCTTGTAAACTTCATCCTTTGCCTGACGCATATTTTCATGCAGTTCAGCATAATTGAAGTTTAACCATATATTGACGTTGCCAATGCTCCCTAAGCACTTCCTGGTATCTTCATGCGTGAGCATTTTGAACACAGGTTGCCCTTTCACTGGTGTCAGCTGCAGAAGATCTCCGAAAACAATGATGTGTTTGCCACCAAATAACACATCATACTCTGTTTTGAGAACTTCTTGCATTCTCAAATGCACAAAGGCAAGCATGACATTGGAAACCATGCTTACTTCATCAATGATAAGAAGTTTCATTTTCCTCAAGACTCTTGAAACTTCAAAACAAGCATCTCCAGATAGCTTGTGATATTCTAATTTGTTGTCATGCTCCACTGGCAGCATCAGTAAACGATGTAAAGTAATCCCTTTAATGTTATGTGCTGCCAGTCCAGTTGGAGCGGTGACAACACAAGACAGCGATGACTCTGTCCTTTCCTGCAAATAACACGAAATTGCTTTAATAAGGAAACTTTTTCCAGTTCCCGCTTCTCCACTCACATACAGTCGGACAGGCTTCAACGACGTACATGAGCACTCTTTCTTGTCATGACGTAATCCATGATCAATTTGCATGGTAAGTTCGTCATATATTTTCCTCTGCTCAACGTTGAGTTGTCTTTCCAACTCTTCTAAGTTAACCGCATCCTCCTGAGCATGTGCCATGGCTCTTTCCACTTCATTCATAGCAGTGGCAGCTTCATTTTCGATAAGAGGTCCTCCTAGTGGATCCTGACTCAATGAAGCAGAACTCTGACTGTCCTGAGAACTGTCTCTGGCAATCTCGGCTGCAATCGTTGCTTCCTGCTCAATTTCCACATTCAACATTTCTACATATTTAGGAAAAGCAGGACATTCTATGGTCTCCTTGGCAGCATTGAATGAGTCTTCGTAACAAAGGAAATCTCCAAGCAGTTCCACTTCTGCACGCCAAGGCTTAAAAAGTTGCAAAAGTGCTAAATAGAAAAACTCCTTTTTTTCAGGAGATTCGCCACTCAATTTTCGATGGTTTATCAAGTGGCATTTTCTTTGCTTGACCAGACATCCCTCACTTCCTATTACAGCATACACTCCTTTCTCAGTATCTTCTTTGATGTTCCTCTTGAATATGTAATTTTGCAGAACCTCATACAGACAAACATTCTCGAGATGACTGCTTCGATTTGGATAATATGTATCCAACATGTTGCTCTTCAAAATGTCGGTACTGTTTGGCTCCTTTTCCGCCAAATACTCAATTTCCCGCACAGGTTTCAGAACTCGATTACGCGTTGCAGCAAGACCAACACTCGCCCAAACGATACTCCTGGACTTGGCATAGAGACTTGCTGAAGACAACCGATCAGAACATTCGTAAGCTCCGATTTCTCGATGCGACAACATCTTCAGACTGAAACTGTACAACTTCTTGCTGAGGCTCTTTTCATGGGAAATGTCCTCCCACATATCCTTCAATTCTGTCTTCTCTTTTTTGGTGATGTATGATGTCACATACCGAGCCACAGCCATACAGTTATCAGCCACAAACTGTATATCCATGTTAGCATTCCACATGGACAAAATCACCGGGTTGTAGTCGTTGATGTACTTAGACTCTTCGTTCCTCTTCAAATTGTATGTGTTTTTAGGTGATTTCTTCATCACATTATGTCGCAGCGAAGACATCAAACTGTTCACTCTTCCTTTATAAATCACCGGTCGTGGAAAGCCGAAACGACATTTGGTGTAGAACTTGTCTTTGTTCCGGAATTTACGACGACAGTACTTTCCACATCGATGGCTTTGGAAACGTAGAACTTTTTCTCTTAGGCTTTTTTTCTCCTTTGCGTTTGGAACAGCACACGTAGAATACTGTTCTATGAAACTCATCACTGAGTCTTCTGCATCCGTTCCAAATTTAGGTGCATCCTTGATCCACAGCAACATGTGAATATGAGGAGCACCTCTTGCTTGGTACTCCTTCCTCCAGAAGAAATCCAACACCTCTCCAAGAGGTGGATTCTTCTTATTCATGATGAAAGACATCATACCTTCAAATCTATGATTGAAGTACCTACATACATTGACTGGATCCAAAGAGCACAGTTCTCCGGGTGTCTTGAATTCGATGTTTTCTACGTTAGCATTTGCCTCTCGTAGAAATTCAAGTAAGTCTTCCCAGCCATACTCAGCACAGCTCAAAGTGAGGAACCATGTGGGAGTTCCTAAGTTCCTCAGCATACATTTTAAATCACCATGACGATGGTACCAGTACTCATTAGTACCACGCTGACACGCCATGAGATTAATCAGGTGAGAATCCAAAATACTGTCTTGGACATTGACTTTATCCATAAAGTCACTTGGCGAGATGTTTTGCATGTGTATACCACTTTTCAAGATGTGGTTCACTGCATATGACAGTCCAGACAGATCGCTTTCAAACAGGAGATGAAACAAATAAGGAATGCATTGTCGAAACCTAGGATCTCCTGCATACAATCGCAAAGTCCGGTATTCAGAAGCAGGAATTTGATGAGGTCGCTCATCATATCTTCCTCCCTGACCTGTTGGAAAAAGCTGTGGGAAACACCAAGCTTCCAAACTTTCCTCCCAAACACTAATGGGACTCCCTTTCGCTTGTTTCATTTGAAACAACTCAATAGCATTCCCCATGCCTTCCTTGGAATGCAAAGGATGAACACTATAATGTTCATATATTTCTTCACTAGTACAGGGTTCTACTTTCTCAATTTGACCAGCACACAAATCGCTATCCTCTTCCTCACTTACTTCCTCTTCTGCAACATATACATTTTTATAGTATTTATTATTTTTTTTCAAATACAATGTTGCCCTTTTCACTTTCCTAACATCTACTAAATCTTGCCATATTTTCTTATTCTTTGTCGGAACCCCATTAACTAAGATAACAAGAGGTTCCTCTTCCACTTTTTCTACTCCAATTGTGTTAATGTTTTTCTTCAAATCTAGAGGCAAATAAACAACTCTTCCCTTTAATCCTCTCTGTAAATCTGATGGAGGCAATTTCCCTGTCTTTGGCTCCATTCTTACAATAGCCTGAAAGGGATGGATACTTTGAATCAAAATAGATTCATAAGTATTTAAATCCTTCAATTCAGAAGGAATCTCAACCAATTCCAGATTATTATGAACTGCTCTAGCAGGCATCTGGTTTTGATTTAATTTGTTACAACAATAAGTACACACACGTTGATCCAATCCCAAATCAAAACAATTTTCTACCATCAAGTATGTTGTAAAATCCTTCCATTCACTATTATTTTCCCTTTCACTTTTTCCATATAAATCCACTAACTTAGTCTGATTCTTATAATAAGTGCGTCGACAACACACACAAGTGAAATTTGGCCTCTCACTTGATTTCACCTCAAACGTCGCAATTTCCCTCTGGAAATTATCTGTACTGGAAACCTGTACACTATCTTCCACATTACTCTCTTCTTCTTGGTCAATTTCAACATTCTCCTCTTTACTTCCAAAGTAACAAAACTCAATTTCTTCACATATATTCTTCACATCTATTTCAGAACCATGCAAAAGAGCAGCACATAATTGTTTAAGCATAATTGCTGGACTCTTAGCATAATACAACATTCTAACTAATTTCCTCACTTTATTATGATGCACTGCTAGCATCCTGAAATGATGAAAAACACTCTGGCATACTCTCCTGGAAAGACAAGCCAGTGAATGACCATGCAAACCTATCACTTCTCTCACTCTGCAAGGATCTAATTCTTGCAACAACTTCATTTTCTGCTTCAAACTTTTCTTATTAAATGACCGTATAAAATCACAAAGCAAATTGATGGAATCCTGTCGTACACTGCAAATACTACTACACTTCCAGGTGTACACAGGACCCTTAGGACGTCTCCCTAAAACCTCATTACCTAACACCTCTTCTATCTCTGTTCTCACAACTTTTTCTTTTTCAACTGGACAACCATCTTTCACTTCATAAGCTCGACCACTGGTGTCAACTGCATGCACCAAATCATTATCCTGGAAATAACTCTCCTCATTAAAAAATGCCTCAGAGCTTGAACTATGCATCCATTCTCCAGAAAAAACTTCACAAAAATTACTACGATTAACTATTCTCTTCCATCTACTATTTCTTTTGAAATCATAAATTACCTTGTTTAGCTTCCTAATTCTATTGATTGTCAAAATAAATAACTTACGTTTAATTTCAAATGCCTGATCAATAACTTTCTCAACTATTTTTTTTCTCTTATAAAAAACCACTTTCTGCTGACCTTTCTTAATATTTTTTAACAAATTCCCAATTATCCTGTTGCGGAACATTCGTTTACGAATATCCCTAAACTGTTGTTTCCTTCTACTTTCATGCATAGAGTTATCTCTTACTCTAGCAGTAACATTTCTCATTGGCCTTTCCTTACCATTTGAATTCTTTCTCCTTTTCTGGACTGAAACATTTTCTGTAGTAATATTTTTTTTACTACACATATTTCTTATGACTGTTTTTGGACTCTTACCCGGTGCTTTCTTGGTGACTTGACAAATCTTTTTGTTAGAGGACTGCTGCATTATTCCATGGTCCTGCTGTCTTTGACGTTTTGCAGCCTTTCTTACTCTTTCTTTGCTAGGCATCCTAAAATCTTGAAATAATCTGCAGTTCAATCTGTGGTAAAATATAATAAAAAATGTTATTAACCACTATTACCCAACAGTAAATTAATAACAGTCATCAAAAACTTAACACACTACTTAAGTATATAATATACTGAAGCCTATCTCCAATTTTTCACTGAACAGGACTCATCTCTTCTTAACCTTGGATAAACCTCACCTACTCTGTGTCCCCTGCACATAATTAAATGTAAAGGGGCAGATTTATATTAACTAGCACATCCCCAGGGATGCACCAGTTAACGTGCACCGCTGCTCTGCCACCCACGGTGTGCCGCATTTACAATCAGATAGGACAAAGCTACATCAAAACCCTGCGCCTGCTTGAAGCAGGCATAGATCTTGACGCAGGTAGGCTGAAAGCTAAAGCAACAACTAAGTGTCGTGTGCAGAAGTTACAAAAAAGGAAAAATGGCGTTTAAACCAGTAATGAGACCATGCTAACGTAACACAGAGTAAAAATATCCAGGATCTACATCAGTTTGGGGTTCACGAACCTGGCAGGTACAAGGCACTGAGGCTTTCCACCGTGCATGTCTCATCCCAAATCATATGTTGTTTGTGAATGAAACAATTTCCCAGACCAAATGCTTTGGATTGGCTACTTCTAAAAAATTAAACACCCCTACTATCCCGGAGTTAGAGGAATATGATGGTTGGAGTAATTTTACTCGTTGTCCATTAAAGATTTACAGGCCCTACTCCGTAATTCTTCCTTTAACATTTCCAGTATAAATCCAAAAGGTTGACTGCTTTGGCAACGTGCCTTATCCACGGTTTAATAACGCTGCCTTTTGCTTTATATAAGTTTTCAAATTGTATGAAATATATACCAATAGGTCGTTATTAACCTTTAGGTAGTGGTTTTCTTCATGAGGTCTGGTCGCTTCCATACACATACAGATTTTCAAAGATGATCAAGAACTTTATCTGAATGGAGAGGAATGCACTGAGACGCCAGATCATTCACTAATGTGTAGGCACATACAGTTACACGGTTCATGCAACAAACACCGACCAAATATGGCTTGCGTGTTGCAAGGCACACCAGTTCCTGCTATCATCCCCACGTTCAAGTTCTTGGAAAATGGTAGTTATTTGATGCTCAATAATGAAGATTGTTCTAGGTTAATTAAAAGTATTCATTTTATCGTAACAGTAAATGAACGGGTTATTTGCTGCAGAAATGTTCTATTTCCTCCCACACATGAACATAGGGAGTTTTCAATCTGGCCACAAATACCAACCTTGGGAGCACATTTCAACGGCATGCCAAGAATAAGAGCTCTTTTGTCTCAGAGAGAGGTGGCCTTGAGTTCGGCCCGTGAAACTTTCGTGCTTCACACAGCGAACACCCGTACAGAGGTGCAGACCCTTTTAAATACAGATTCGCCTTTCCATTTCAGCAAGATGGTTCGGACTATCTCTAACGCGTCCTCCACAAAGGGCCTGGCGCACTTTTTTAAAGTTGTTACCAGTGGTCTCGTGACTTCATTTGAGAAAATCTTTGGAGTCATCCCTGCTTTCTTTCATTCTATTTTTTCCACTCTGCTTCGTGGATTCCCATTTTTACTTGCATTACCAGCGGACGCTCTTGTGCTTTTTTACATTTTTAAATATGGATGTCCCTCCTGTGCAAGCTCCCGCCCTGCAGCTGCTGACACTGTTCCGCAATCGCATGCTAGAATATTATGGCACAATGCCGTTGGCGATATTAAGCACGGCATATGGATTATCTTTTCGATTCTCCTACCTCACCTGTGTCCAGCCTGTATTTCACTGCCTGACCTGTGATTTCGATTGGGCCATTGATTTGTGTCTCTGCGGACCGGTTTCTCCTGACGTCGACTTTAATCAGCTGATGACTCCTATCATTACTCACGAGTTGGTTTGTCCTGGCGAAAGGATTATGGCTGTGGCATTGATGCATGGACTAATTGGTCCCTGGAATTTACTGGCGGCAACACAGTCTTTCTTGGAACAGAGCTTTCTTGAAAACCCACCGAGCTGTCCTCTGATGTTGATAGAGGATCCGGTGCTGGGAGAGCACTTATGTTCTTTTCCGCTTTTAAATTGGATGGCTGAACTCTTTTCGGATGAAGATGGTGACTTCCTATTGGAGGCTGTTGCAGCTTATTTTGCATACACAGTTATGTCATAGACCTTTTTCATGTTTGATATGCCGAGTACTAGCATTTCATTGACAATTCATTAACTTATTTGTCAAGTTTTTATTATTTAGCTTGCCTATTGGCTTAAGACTCGATAAAGTACTTGGCTGTTTTATTTTTCTTTAGCATTAAATTTTCCTAGTTTTTAATGTTTTACCTTGCGGACCGTCCACATATAAAGTTGCAATCTGCTCTCATGAGATGGCACTTCTATTATCTTATTCAGTTCGTTTCCGGATCATGGGGAGGTGTCATCTAGGTCCTGGATATCTTTACACCGTGTTAAGTTAGCATGGACTCATTACCGGTTTAAACGCCATTTTTTCCTTTTTTGCAACTTCTGCACACGACACTTAGTTTTTGCTTTAGCTTTCAACCTAATAGTTCATCGTGATTTACATGAGAATAATATGTTATTGCTCTACTATCTGCTTTACTTCTTAAACTATATCTGTACAGCGAGTGCTGAAGTTTCAAGAACAACACGATACAGAATTGTTATGAGGTCTGATCTCCACGACTTCATACTCATAACATAAGTGCAGCTTCTCCCAATTCTGAGCATGAGGCGGGTTTTATATTGCTTTGCCGAACACACATACACAACACTTGATGCGGTTCACATGAAGAGAGAGCTGGTGTATACTGATGTGATTCCTTCAAATCTAAGACACTAAAGTATCGGCACGCCCTAAACCAACACAAAGAGACCTTCTTAGCAAATAATATATTATGTGTATTAGGGAGGGTGAGATATAAGCAGCCGCGGGCCGTGGAGGGAGTTACGGTGGGGCAGGGAGGCGGGGAGGGGGAGGGGCGGGGTGGACCCTCTCCACCCTGCCCCTCCCTCTTCCCGCCTCCCTGCCCCACCGTAACTCCCTCCACGGCCCGCGGCTGCTTATAAGTGTTGCTAACTCTTATTCATTTACAGCATGTTAACATACTGTCACCATTCGCTTTTTATGTACTATTGACTATGCTGGTAATTTTGCTACTGATAATATGTGTACTTGTATAATCTAAGATACTACGCCTGAAAAGACGGCATTAGTAAATAAACATTTCAAATACACATGTGTTCTTCTTAACTCCATGTTCTGGTTTCTAAGAAATATATAACGACCGACTGTTCATGAGTTCCACGTATCCTGAGGTACTATAAGTTCATATTCTGGATTGTCTAAACATTGAGAGTTTGTTATATCCAATGTGACACTGTACCTAGCTTGCTAAGGGGTTTTGATTACTAAGGTGAGTTTTGGGACACCCTAATTCGCCGAGGTTCCAATCCTCTGTCCACAGTTCTGTGTCAGAACAGAAACCCTGCGACAGGGCCACCCCTCAGCCTTACTGGAGCTTCATCACACTTGCGATACAACTCCAGCAATGCGCCAACTTTACGGCACAAATACGTCATGCATCTGTGCTGTTTTTGCCCCATGATGCGCCGCATTGTAAATGCAGCACACCATAGGTGACGGAACAGCGGCACAGAATGACTAACACATCCCTGGTGATGCGCCAGTCATCATAAATCTATCCCTATGCTTCTTATCTTGTTAGAGATGAACCGCCATATGTATCATCAAAGTTTTTTGCATTTCCTAAATAGCGAACTTTAAGGAATAAATAGCGATTCTTTACCATTCCTAGTTTGCGATGACCTATTTGCTAATTACAAATTACCCATTCATTTCCATGCAGCAGGAGGCCCACAGGAATGAAGGTGCAATTTGCGATTAGCAATTACCTCATCGCAAATTACGAATTTTTCCGATGGTGCAGGGGTGTCTCAAGAACACCCTGCTGCACCCCTGAAAAATAAATTTGGGGTCATATGGTGCACATAAATTTTGAAAACATTCCTTTACCTCAAAAACGATTTTCAACTCATAATTTGAAAACACTGCACATGGGGAAATGACTTAAAATGTCCTTAAGACACATAAAAGCATTTTTTGATTGCCTTTGCAGCATGTTTCAGTCACCTTTAACATGCCTATGTAACGGAAACATTCAAAATCTAAATTTGCCATGCACAGGTGGGAGCATATTTACAAGCAATTTGCTCCACAGACAAACTTCTTACATTGAAATGGGAAAAATAACATCAGAGACTCTCAATTACCTTATAAAGAAGCAGACACCATTATGTCCTTCTCATCAATATTAAAACCATTGCTTTTTCTCAAAAACGATTTACCAGTCATAATTTGAAAACACTCCACAGCTCCTATGCACATAAAAGCCCTGTCAGTACTAATACTTCACATTTTCTCCAATTACAATTTCTCAAAGAAACAAAATCGATTTGTGAAACACTTGAGACAAAGCAACATTTGAAAAACACAACTTTCTTCATAATTTTCTCCTTAAAGCACACTATTTTCTATCTAAATTAAAGAAATCTTTTCTCACCTTAGCAAATACTTTGAGTTTCAAAACAATCTCAGAAACACACCAATTTGTCTTCAGCAGAGCAAAAGGTATGCACTCCAGAGTCTGCAGCTATCAAAAGCAGAGAAATGCTGTAATTCCTCACACATATCTCTCATGTCACCCAATCAAAACTCTTCCCTCACTTTTTTTCAAAGCAAAACCCTTCCCCTCTCTGCCCCCTCTCTGCTTTTTCTGCATAGCAACCACCTCTTGCAAGACCTCTCACACAACAATGTTGCAATTGAACTCTGAACTCTCAGTGCACCTGCATATCCAGAGCATTCTTTCATTTAATGATTTTTTCTTCGCCACTCAAAATACATCTTTCAACGAACTCATCCATGCACACTAACTTTCTGTTTTCAGCAATCAAAATCCACCAATCACTCTTACTGCTTCATTAACACAGAAACTCCTCAGTTTTTTTCATTTTACACTCTCATTTTTTCAACTGCCATTTCATTGCCACACTTCATCTGACTGCAGCAGAACCTTCTCTCACCGTGTTTTCTGTCTGGATTGTTGGACATAGTTACATCTATTGGGCTCAAAGGTACGCTGAAAACAGGAATTTACCTAACCTCAATTTACAAGATGTGGAAATTAAGTGGTTTGGCCACAGAGGATTAAAATGTCACCAATTGATACCATTGGTGAAAACCTTTATGCATTTGCCAAAACCTGACCTGTTAATTGTGCACTGTGGAGGTAATGATTTGGGCACTTTGACTGGGGTAGGTCTGGAAATGCTTTTAAAGGACACCTTTGAGCAATTGATGGCACTTTTTCCTCAGACTGCCTTGGTATATTCAAATATATGCCAAAGACAGAAATGGAGGTGGTCGAACCAATTTTGTCCACAAATTGAGAAATCGAGGAAGCATGTAAACAAATCTGTTTCAGCTTACATGAGAGACCATGGAATGGGCTCCCTGTACAACAATAACTTGCGTTACTACATGCAAGATATCTACAGAGGAGATGGAGTTCACTTCTCAGATGAGGGCAACAGAGTTTTCACTCTGAATTTAAGACTGTGCATTGGTACCTACTTATAAGTACCTAAATGTACCATAAACCCAAAAGCTCTTCTCAGAGCTACCCTACATCTGATCACTCACAATTATTATTTTACTCTAACTTTTTTCACTAATTTTCAAGAAAGTACGCTCCCCAGAACGCTTCCCGGTTCGCGAACCGGGCGCACTCCACGCAAAAAAACTAAAAAAACGGTATATTTTTTTTTTGCCCTGCGAGACCCTTTCAAAGCCTCCACATCAAACCTAGGGGGTCAGGGACGATCTACTATGCCCCCATATGGTCATTTGCCCCTTCGCTTTGGCCTCCTCTTGTCTCTCGATCCTACCGAGAGACAAGATGGCGGCCGCTACGGACTGTTTGGAATGTTTACAGACGCCGAAAAACCAATCAGCTTCGCAAACCTCCGTAACGCGAAAAGTACGCGAAGCGGAGCGCTGTTACAGATATATATCTTTTTTTGAACGTTAATTTCTCAAAATCCACTGGAGCACATATATTGAGACCTAGCAAAGGCACATCGGGCTACCAGTCCCTACAATTTTGCCAAGTTTCGTGCAAATCCATTCAGCCGTTCGATTATTATTATTATTTTTTTTTTTGCCCCGCGGGGCCCTTTTAAAACCTCCACATCAAACCTAGGGGGTCAGCGACAATGTACTATGCCCCCTTATGGTCATTTGCCCCTTCGCTTTGGCCTCCTCTTGTCTCTCGATCCTACCGAGAGACAAGATGGCGGCCGCTACGGACTGTTTGGAATGTTGACAGACGCCGGAGAACCAATCAGCTTCGCTTCACAAAGCTCCGTTGCGCGAAAAGTACGCGTCCTGGAGCGCTGCCCGGTCCGCTGTTACAGATATATATCTTTTTTTAAACGTTAATTTCTCAAAATCCACTGGAGCACATATATTGAGACCTACAAAAGGCACATCGGGCTACCAGTCCCTACAATTTTGCCAAGTTTCGTGCAAATCCATTCAGCCGTTCGGGCTAAAAGTGAGGCCAACCGCCCTATGGAAATTAACATGGGAAAAACGCGTTTTGGGACCCCCCTTTTTTCTCGGCCCCCCCTTGACGAACCCCCCCAAAATTTTAAGGGGCTGCTCAGAAACAAAATGTGCCATTTTCCTGAACATTTCAGCCAATTCCGTCCACAAACGCCAAAGTTATTAGACATAGAATTTTCAAAAATCCCATAGAGAAAAAATCCTAACTATATATACCTACTGGCGACCGCCAGTAGGTAATATATATATATGTATATATATATATCTCAAGCACTATAATTATTCTGACAAACACAAAACTTAGCGAAGAGGAAACAAAAACCTTGTTCCTTGGATTATCATATAGCCCACAATCAAACTTTGACTATGCTAACACCAGGGTTAACGTATACAAATTTGTACGCAAACTGAAACTTCGTAAATATCATGCAATGCGAGGGCCCAATGTAGAGTCTCAAAGGCCGGTACATGTATCACTAGTAAATGATCCTGATGGATTGTCAATACAAGATGTGCCATTATTAAATGATTTGGAGGAATTACACGATGAAAATAATGTAATCACACAAGAACCCTAATTGAGTGGGGTGGAAGGAAGAGAAATTGCCCGCACTCCTTTCAAACCCAAATCTACCTTTTGCCCCATAATGCTGAGAGATAATTTGGACCAATTCAGTGAGAAGGTCACGAAGGAGCTAAAGACACTCTACTATAAAACAATGCACTCAGCAAGGAAATTTAATTACCAGAATAATGAATACCATAAACTGGTGAAAAAGCTGCAAGCACAACAGAAAGTTATAATTCGCCAGTCGGATAAAGGGGGCAATATTGTTTTATGGCCACATGACATGTACATGACAGAATAACTAGCCCAACTCAATAATAGAGACTGCTACAGACGAAGTAAACAACTACAAGTGACTACAGCACGCAATGAGTTTTATGGAAACTGATAGCATGGAAATCAGCTGGTTTACTTTCTAAAGATGAATTTAAATTTTTAAAAAACCATCACCCAAAACTTCCAGCAAACTATTTTATCCCAAAGGTCCATAAATGCATTTGAACTCCCCCCGGTAGGCCAATTATATCGGCCTGTGGTGGGTTACTGGAGAACACATCACGTTATGTGGACTGCTTCCTACAGAGCCACGTTAAAAATCTTCCCTCATATATAAAAGACACCAGTGACTTTTTGAGGAAATTGAGTGGAATAAATTGGGAAGCGGACCATCTCCTTGTAACACTTGATGTCACAACATTGTATACAAGCATCAACCACCGTGATGGCGTCAGGGCTGTGGAGTTTTATCTGAACACTAGATATGAGGATATGAATTTGCACAACAAAATGTTATCTACCATGATTTTAACCTGTCTCGAAAATAATTTCTTTTTATTTAATAATCTGATTTTTAACCAAGTCAGGGGAGTGGCTATGGGGGCCTGTTTTTCGCCCAGTTATGCGTGCCTACATATGGGCTACTGGGAGGAACAGGTCCTCAGAAAAGAATATTCGGAAATTTTAAAGAGTCAGGTTTTATGTTGGTACAGATCCATTGATGACATTTTTTTAATCTGGAAGGGAGCTGAAGAAAGTGCTCAAAGTTTTGTGAAATGTATTAATTGTAATTCTTTTAACTTGGGTTTTACAGCACAAATGAGCAGGAACACCATTAACTTTTTAGATGTGGAAGTTTACATTTTAAACAATCTGGTGAATACTAAATTACATAGAAAGACAACAGCTGGAAATACAATCTTACATGCTAGCAGTCACCATCCTGTTCACTTAATCAAGAGCATCCCTTATGGGGAGATGCTACGAATACGCAGGATATGTAGTGACGACAATGACTGCAAGATAGCACAACTAGCAAGTAAGAATAGATTCCTGGACAGGGGTTATTCTGAAATAGTGCTGGATACTGCTATGAAGAAAACAATGGGTCTCGATCAAAAACAAACACTCATGGAGCATACAAAATCACAGGTTACACAAGATGAACCCTCCGCTACATTGATTTTAACATACAGTTTGCAACACAAAGCCATACGTAAAATCATTAATAAGAATTGGTCATTGGTAAAAAGTGACCCAGTGTTAAACAATCAATCCATCCGGTCACCATGCATAACTTTTAGGGAGGCTCAATCAATGAGCAATGCTTTGGTTAAGAGTAGTCCGGAGGTATTGATATCTAAAACCTGGTTAAGCCCCAAGAATGGCTTCACATGCTGTAAAATATGTAAACATGTAAATATGGGGTGAACACAGCAAGCTACAGCACACCATTCAAACCCAATCCAGTCCCAATCAATAAGAGTCTGAACTGCAAAACTGAATATGCAGTTTATGTATTGGAATGTACATGTAAGTTACGATACATATGGAGCACTAAATTACAAGTACATAAGCAAGTGCTCCAGCATCTGAGAGCTATCACTAATAATGACGTAACGTACCCGGTTGCACGACATTTTAAAGAACACCATGGCAGCAAACTTGATGATCTGAAATATTTTGTCATTGATACCATCTTGCCCCAGAAACGGGGGTGGGGGAACCGGGAAGCCCTATTACATAGGCTGGAACCCCGATACATTTTGGAACTGGATAGTAAGATACCTCAGGGTTTGAATTTTAGTGAAGATTTTTATACATGCTTGTAATCTGTACTGTACTTCTATATTGGATTTAGATGAGATAACAACTGTTCATATCCAATCGCTGCCTGCCAAAATGAATGTTTCTTTTATCTTCCTATTTTTTCTGTTTGCACATTTGCACATTGGTGGGTCACGGCTGTGACCACCTGACTATCACGAGATTTTTTTAGCACAAGCACTTTAGGCCATTTACATTCATGGAAACCATCAATAATTATGGCCCACATGGGCAATATTACACAGAGTATAATATTTACATCCTTCCCGTCTTGCGATTTTGCACATAATTTATGAACCAGAACAATTAAGTAATGGTATATGGTTGTTGCTATGAACTAAGAGGTTTTAAAAGAACTCACTACGATGGTCCTTTTTAAAAATGCTTTTATCATATTTAATGTCTAAGTATTTATGAAATTGTTGATAACACTTATTTATTAACTTTCATTATAAATAGCATTATAACCAAGGGATCAATAGTGCACTCTGTTTTCCACTGTGTAAATAATGAAGTATGTTTTTCATGTTTATGCCTATTGCGTGGTTAGCTTTGCACTTGCACTGTCACTTTAAAATGGGAGGCACTCCTCATGTGCGTCATGTGATCAAGGGCACTGTGTTGCCCGAAACGCGTAATGGCGGTGGTGCAGGGCGTTATTTCAATAAATTAGTATTGCATCGATTTTGGGTCTGCGTCCGTTTGTTCGAGTGAAGAAAAGAAGTCACGAGAAGGGAGTGATTAAGCATATATATATGTATATATGTATATATATATATGTATGTATATATATATATATATATATTACAAATGAAAAGTGCTCGAAAGATGAAGGAGCCTCACACAACGTCAATTCCACCTTATTTCAGCAGACAGCAGGGTGCAAAATGTGTCCTCCCAGCACATATATTTCACCCTAATTGTCGTACACGTTTCAGGACTCTTCCCTTGTTCACTGGCTTGGTGCGGAAAGGAAGCAGCACAATGTAATCTCACTCGCATTTTGATAAAAACGTCCTGCCCCAGTGGGCGTATGCTGGCTAGGCATCTTGGTTGTTGTAGTTTTCTCCCTAATGTTCAGATGTCAGTGCCGCTTTCATTGTCCAAATCTTTACTTTTAAAATACCGCAGTAGATTAACTGTTACTGGCAAAATCTGAACCCGGCTTCATTTGTGTCTCACCAAAATTTGCAACGTCGTTCCTTCATGCTCTAATATTTCTTCCCAATAGCGGGTACCTGCAGAGATCACAGTGGGGCTTCCTTCCAGGCCAGAGAAGGCCCACATATCCCAAATGAAAAATGCTAAAAAGATGAAGGAGCCTCACACAACGTCAATTCCGCCTTTTTATTTCAGCAGACAGCAGGATGCAAAATTCGTCCTCCCAGTACATATATATCACCATTATTGCCATATGCATTTCAGGACTCTTCCCTTGTTCACTGGCTTGGTGGGGATAGGAAGCAGCACAATGTAATCTCACTCTCATTTTGATTAAAAAGTCCAGCCCCAGTGGGCGTATGCTGGCTAGATATCTGAACATTAGGGCGAAAACTACAACAACCAAGATGCCTAGCCAGCATACGCCCACTGGGGCGGGCCTTTTTAATCAAAATGCGAGTGAGATTACGTTGTGCGCCGACACGAAAGCGACCAGCTACTGGGTCGGAGGACCCGTTGAAGATCGATTTTCACGCGGTGAGTCAGACGGCACATGCATAGGTGGGGAGGTATGAAGATTGGCGTTTACACTTTGTAGCCAATAACTCTTTGTGCTACACGACCACATAAATACCTGCATTTTTCAGCATGTCTGCGGAAACTGTCCGCGAACGTGAGGCAGCAGCTGACGAGTTATTCGGTAATCTGCCAGTGATATCGGCAGGTCCTACAAATCCTTCCGGCAGCACCAACAGCGCGGAAAGTAAAATAAAAACATTGCTAAAAGACTTGGAAAAAAGAAAAGGCTTGAAATCACTAAATGGTGGGAACATAGGTCCGTAACCAAATATGCAGAGGAGGGGGGAGTCCCCCGAGGGCTGCAAATCTTACTTGCTCCCAGCTTCAACAAGCCCAACCCCTCCATGTTGAAAGAGTGGGGGGAGAGTAACCTTGCGGCTTCTATAAACTTAGTCCACATCTTGATAAAATATGCAGCCATCAATCGTGTGGGGATTTTAGAGGAAATTGACAGGCTAAACGGAGAAATCGACAAGGTGGAAGAATCTGATGTCATTAAAAAAATGAAAGATGCGATCAACGAGAGACTACGTAAACATGAGGAGAAAATAAAAATCAGAAAAGCGCATAAATTTGCGCGTGACCAAGTAGACTACAACAATGGTCAAATCTTTACTTGTGCCCGAAAATACAATACTGCTAAAAGACAACAATATAGCAACAAAGGCAAAAAAACAATTCCTCAATCATCATTAACATCTAACACAACGCAGAATACCAATGATGAATTTTCCTGTGTTGAAACGATCTCTTTGACTAGTGAGTCCAGTTTGGAATCAGACTCCACCAAGCAGCAAGCACCGACAAAATTAAACCTGGAGGAAGAACTCGATTTTTTAGTCGAAGAGAGACTGCAAACATTAAGACGAAGGCAGCAAAAGAGGCCAACAGGAAAAGAAGGAATAAACAGAGATGAGACAGGAGAAGAAAGTGCAAACAAAAGTCAGAAAAAGAAAAAAGCTCAATGGCAGAGGAAATGGAAGTAATGGGTAAATCTGTCATCAACCTGTCTTCTGTCGTCCTAACTAAAGCGGAAGAACAATTACTAGCTCTTGGACTTAAGTATTGTCCTAGTCATTGTTTCAATTGCGCCACCACACTATAGATATTTTTTGCTTCATCAGGAACTTAAAACTTAAAGAATTCTTCGCAATGAAAACAGGTAAAGGCACAGTTGATTCTGATATTTGTACTACTGAAACCGATGTTGAAGGAAGAACATTAAGAGCCTCGGATGTATCTACCCTACTAACTATGCACGATCTCAATAAGACCACGGGATCTCAACCCTCAGGTCCTGGCTCGGATTTAACAACACAAATAAGGCTGTGCAAAATCAATATGTCACACAAAGGCGCTGGGATCAGCCCATTCAAAGCTAAGTCAAGTTTCATGCCAATGATGCCCAAGGACACAGTGGATATCTTCCATGATTGTGTTACTAATGATATTAAAAAAAACTGTATCATCAAACAAAATGCAATGAAAAGAAACAAAATCCAGTACAAGAAACAGGAATATGCTAACCTCATGAGAAAATTGAGTGAAAACAATGAGATTGTGATAAAAAAATCGGACAAAGGTGGAAACCTGGTCATTTGGCCAAAAAGTGATTACGTGAAAGAAGCCAACAGATAATTGAGTGATTGCAATTGTTATGAAAAATCGACAGATAAGGAATATGCTAAAGCTAAAGAGACTCTTCACAAACAGCTATAACAATGGAGAAGGGAAGGACTGATTTCATTGGATGAATTTAAATTTATGAATAATGAGTTTCCGGTCTTCCCGGTGCTATATCTGATCCCTAAAATTCACAAGGGCACAAAGCCTATACCAGGAAGACCAATTATATTGGCCATAAAAAGCGCTGGTGAACAAGTGGGCCAATACATTGATTTCTTTTTACAGGATATAGTTAAAGATCTGCCCAGCTATGTAAAGATCTATGTTGGAATAATGATATGTTGTTAATTACTCTAGATGTGAGTCTCTTTATACGAGCTTAGACCACCACAAAGGCTTGTCCGCAGTTAAATATTTTTGGGACAAAAAGTCATGCAAATATCATGAGCATAATAAGGGGATTTTAAATCTCATTGAATGGTGTTTAAACGATAATTTCTTTCTCAATATTCTTAAGTCCAGCACTCTTCAAAAAAGTAATAGTAATCTATATCACACAAAATTATTTCAATTTATTCAATGGTTGATATAACTAAATCTTGGCAAATGATGAATCTTCAGTGGAGTAGTAGTAAATTCTTTATTTATTCCCAAAAATCTTTTTTCAATAAAAACAGACTGTAGCCAATGCCAACGCGTTACGTCCGACAAGGACTTCTTCAGGGCTACAAATGATACATATATACATTATTTACACACTGAACATATCAAATAATCTACCTACACAAATTTTACATAAAATACAATATTTACAAACTTTTTACATAATTTCCACCTACCACATAGTTATTGAAAAATGTTTACAATTCCACTGAAGGATTCATTGTAAAAATGTTTTCAATAACTATGTGGTAGGTGGAAATTATGTAAAAAGTTTGTAAATATTGTATTTTTATGTAAAATTTGTGTAGATAGATTATTTGATATGTGCAGTGTGTAAATAATGTATATATGTATCATTTGTAGCCCTGAAGAAGTCCTTGTCGGACGAAACGCTTTGGCATCGGCTACAGTCTGTTTTTATTGAAGAAAGATTTTTTGGAATAAATAAAGAATTTACTACTACTCCACTGAAGATTCATCATTTGCCAAGATTTAGTTATATCAATAATTGAATAAATTGAAATAATTTTGTGTGACATAGATTACTATTACTAGGACACAGTGGATATCTTCCATGATTGTGTTACTAATGATATTAAAAAACTGTATCATCAAACAAAATGCAATGAAAAGAAACAAAATCCAGTACAAGAAACAGGAATATGCTAACCTCATGAGAAAATTGAGTGAAAACAATGAGATTGTGATAAAAAATCGGACAAAGGTGGAAACCTGGTCATTTGGCCAAAAAGTGATTACGTGAAAGAAGCCAACAGACAATTGAGTGATTGCAATTGTTATGAAAAATCGACAGATAAGGAATATGCTAAAGCTAAAGAGACTCTTCACAAACAGCTATCACAATGGAGAAGGGAAGGACTGATTTCATTGGATGAATTTAAATTTATGAATAATGAGTTTCCGGTCTTCCCGGTGCTATATCTGATCCCTAAAATTCACAAGGGCACAAAGCCTATACCAGGAAGACCAATTATATTGGCCATAAAAAGCGCTGGTGAACAAGTGGGCCAATACATTGATTTCTTTTTACAGGATATAGTTAAAGATCTGCCCAGCTATGTAAAGATCTATGTTGGAATAATGATATGTTGTTAATTACTCTAGATGTGAGTCTCTTTATACGAGCTTAGACCACCACAAAGGCTTGTCCGCAGTTAAATATTTTTGGGACAAAAAGTCATGCAAATATCATGAGCATAATAAGGGGATTTTAAATCTCATTGAATGGTGTTTAAACGATAATTTCTTTCTCAATATTCTTAAGTCCAGCACTCTTCAAAAAAGTAATAGTAATCTATATCACACAAAATTATTTCAATTTATTCAATGATTGATATAACTAAATCTTGGCAAATGATGAATCTTCAGTGGAGTAGTAGTAAATTCTTTATTTATTCCCAAAAATCTTTCTTCAATAAAAACAGACTGTAGCCAATGCCAACGCGTTACGTCCGACAAGGACTTCTTCAGGGCTACAAATGATACATATATACATTATTTACACACTGAACATATCAAATAATCTACCTACACAAATTTTACATAAAATACAATATTTACAAACTTTTTACATAATTTCCACCTACCACATAGTTATTGAAAACATTTTTACAATTCCACTGAAGCATTCATTGTAAAAATGTTTTCAATAACTATGTGGTAGGTGGAAATTATGTAAAAAGTTTGTAAATATTGTATTTTTATGTAAAATTTGTGTAGATAGATTATTTGATATGTGCAGTGTGTAAATAATGTATATATGTATCATTTGTAGCCCTGAAGAAGTCCTTGTCGGACGAAACGCTTTGGCATCGGCTACAGTCTGTTTTTATTGAAGAAAGATTTTTTGGAATAAATAAAGAATTTACTACTACTCCACTGAAGATTCATCATTTGCCAAGATTTAGTTATATCAATAATTGAATAAATTGAAATAATTTTGTGTGATATAGATTACTATTACTTTTTTGAAGAGTGCTGGACTTAAGAATATTATGTTTTGTTTGAGACTTGTTAGTCTTAGGAGATCTAGGGGTTTTGGATCTCTAGTCCCTTGCACCAAAAGCTTCAGATAGGACGTGATACTAATGGATAGGTGCAATTGTATATAGCCCCAAGCCCAAAGATTCCGTGTGTGCGAAATCATTTCTTTCTCTTTGGGAAGCAGTTGTTCAGACAACTCAGAGGTTTGGCGATGGGAACCTGTTTCTCCCCCAGTTACGCGTGCTTGCACGTGGGCTGGTGGGAGGAACAGGACCTGAAACAGGAACACAGGGCAAGGGTCAATGAAAAGATAGTATGCTATCTCAGATATATACATGACATTTTTATTTTGTGGCAAGAAGATGAGAAGGAAGCCGTGACTTTTATTGAGGCTATCAATAATAACTCCCTAAATCTCCATTTCACATCACACATCAATAAATCCAGTATCGAATTTCTAGATGTGAGAGTCTATATTAGAAACTAGCTGTACCCGGCCACGTGTTGCTGTGGCACAGTCTGGTTAAATGGAAGAGAATGAGAAGAGTAAGCGCATGTTTCTAATATGTTTAATTTCACAATGCTTGTGGGTATACAATATGTTTTTGTGACTATTGTCTGTATGCGTCCCTTTTAGTTGTTGCACAGCAAGCAAATCGATAGGGTCTGTTCGGCCTTTCGATTAAAAACACGTGCGTATTGTACATGTGCGTATTCAAATCCAATGTTGTGTATCTATAAACATGAGCTAATGTTGCAAAGTCAACCAACTCCTCCCCCCTCCCTCCACCCACTTCCTGGTCTGCCATCCTGACACCAACTGTCCATCCTTATATATGTTGACTATTGTCTCTATGCATCCTTTCTTAATGTTGCAAAGTGAACCTACTCCTACCCCCTTCCTCCACCCACTTCCCGGTCTGCCATCCTGAGACCAACTGTCCATCCTAATATATGCAGACTATGGTCTCTATGCGTCCCTTGTAGTTGTTGTGCAGCAACCAAATCGATAGGGTCTGTTCGGCCTTTCGATTAAAAACACTGGCTTATTGGACGAGCGCGTATTCGAATCCAACGTTGTGTATATATAAACATGCGCCTAATCGAATCCAACGTTGTGTCAAAATTTCAAAGCAATCTGTGAAAAACTTTCGGAGATTTAAGATTTTGAACAAACGAACATTGACATTTTTATGTGTGTGTTCGGGCTTTCGATTAAAAACACGCGCATTTTGGAATCCAACGTTGTGTATATAAAAACACGCGCGTATTCGAATCCAACGTTGTGTCAAAATTTCAAAGCAATCGGTGAAGAACTTTCGGAGATTTGTGATTTTGAACAAATAAACATTTATATTTTTATTTATATAGATGAAAGAATCGAAACCACCCTGTTTAGAAAACCTACCGCTGGGAATACAACGCTTCAGGCGACTAGTGCGCATCCTAAACACCTAATAGCCAGTATCCTCTAAGGTGAAATACTGAGACTGAAAAGAATATGTAGTCTGACTTCGGATTTTGACCTCTGCCTAAGGGAAATGACAAATAGATTAAAAGCCCGTGGTTACACGGACACTGTGCTAAAAGAAGCTATTGCCAAACCTAGATCACGACCAAGGGAGAGCCTGTTTAAGACAAATGCCATTGTCAATCCTAGTGTAGGAGAAAAAGTGGCTACAGGTGATGAAACTTCCAACAATAAAGGTCCAAGATTGATCACCACATACAGCAGTGAGGAAACGAAGATCAGGGCTATAGTTAAGAAAAACTGGCCCATAGTACTGACGGTGCATGTAAGGATTCTGCAGCATCTTCGCGCAATTTTGCACGGCAACCCTGCCTACCCTGTAGCACGTCATTTTAAGAGGATACATAATAATGATGTGACATGACTTAAATATTTTGTGGTGGGTTCAGTTCCCAAATCCTGACAAGGGGGAAATCGTGAACGTCAGTTGAGACAACTTGAAACTAAAATGATTCTGGAATTTGACAGTAAATGGCCTAACGGGTTGAACAATACAGAGGACATGTACAATTTTCTTTGAAGCATTTAGTTCCCCGTTATATTGAGTTTGGTACATTTACCATTTAGTACTTGAAACCACCATTATGTGATTTCTATGAATTGTATATAGCCCTGTTTACTCCTCCGTCTTAGCAGTAGGTCTCACATTAATATGAAAAAAATCTTATTTATTTCCTTTCTTTAAGGTAATATATGAATAACTCATATGCCTATATGTAAAAACAAGCCATTTTATCACTTTTTGAACTTTTTATCCCTTATCACGATTTTTAGAAATGTTATTAATATGATTTTAACAATACTATCCAGAAATGTTTTTTATTGTTAGTAATATTTATACATTTATCTAATCATATGGATAGCACTTTATTCAAATGACATTTGCACATTTGCACAGTTTTGCACAGTTAACTGATTGTTGCTTTGATTTAGTTGTGCACTACAGTGGGTCCTCCACACTACAGCATACTGTCATCCTAATTCTAAAATATGAAATTGTTTTTACATACTAGCACAATTCATTTTTTAGTGGTTATTTAAAAGAATTTACCCAGTTACAGCATATCTTAGAAATGTACATATGTTATATCTTAGAAGGCATTGTTTTAGTTTACAAGGTATAAGCTTCGAAAAAAATAATAAATAAGTATTTGTTCAAATAATGTTGGGCCTTTATAAAATGCCTTCAAAAGGGGAGAGAGAAAAATATAATCTTGATTGTATGTATTTTTTCTAGAAACTCTCTGTCAGTTGTGTATTTATACAGATAGAACAATTAAAAGAACCAGTGCCAATATGCTAATATGTTAAAATGATGAACAAATGTAATCGAACATTTAATATTTTACATTAATTGTAAGCCATTAAGAAATAGAGATTTATCTCTGTTACTTTTAAAACATCAATGTGGTGCTCCGTTAAAAGTAAGGCAGTATGTTTTCACTTTTTATGGGTATGAGACTGAGATGTGAAGGAGGTGTGTGTGCGCTTTAAGCATTTATAAACAATCGCTTTGGCTGTGGCCTGTATGTGAACAAGGGCTTCCGAGCCCGAAACACGTCATGCGCTGAAAACTTGGTCTAGAAATAAACATCTCGCCTAAGATTCCTGTGGTCCGTCTCCTTCTCCGCCATTTGGAGGTTGTAGGAGAATACGTTTGCTGGATATATATATTTGTAAGCGGTGGCCTCAACCGCGGAAGATGCACCGCCCGCTGGGAATATCAGAGCGGGTCTGCTGGGACTGACATCGGACAGCCGGGAAGCAGCGTGAGAGAACTGCATCAAATGAACTGGATGCGATGCCTGTAACCCACTGGAGGGTATTAAACAATGAACATAGGCATTATAATTAATTGAGAATACGGACTCCACCGAAGGAGAACTAATTAACTACAGCTCCCAGCATGCACTCACCAGGGAGCGCATGCGCTATGGACAAATAGGGCTGTAGTGTTTCCGATTCTCAATGTCGGCCATCCCATGAAGAAGAAGCGAGATGCTTCGAAACGCGTCGGGACAATTTCAGAAAATAACAGGCATGGCACACAGTTCGCAATAAAGAAGGTTGTACCTGTTCTCTTTGGGAGTGGCGTCTTCATGTCAGAGGCATCTTGTGAGGAGATTTGTAAGCGGTGGCCTCAACCGCGGAAGATGCACCGCCCGCTGGGAATATCAGAGCGGGTCTGCTGGGACTGACATCGGACAGCCGGGAAGCAGCGTGAGAGAACTGCATCAAATGAACTGGATGCGATGCCTGTAACCCACTGGAGGGTATTAAACAATGAACATAGGCATTATAATTAATTGAGAATACGGACTCCACCGAAGGAGAACTAATTAACTACAGCTCCCAGCATGCACTCACCAGGGAGCGCATGCGCTATGGACAAATAGGGCTGTAGTGTTTCCGATTCTCAATGTCGGCCATCCCATGAAGAAGAAGCGAGATGCTTCGAAACGCGTCGGGACAATTTCAGAAAATAACAGGCATGGCACACAGTTCGCAATAAAGAAGGTTGTACCTGTTCTCTTTGGGAGTGGCGTCTTCATGTCAGAGGCATCTTGTGAGGAGATTTGTAAGCGGTGGCCTCAACCGCGGAAGATGCACCGCCCGCTGGGAATATCAGAGCGGGTCTGCTGGGACTGACATCGGACAGCCGGGAAGCAGCGTGAGAGAACTGCATCAAATGAACTGGATGCGATGCCTGTAACCCACTGGAGGGTATTAAACAATGAACATAGGCATTATAATTAATTGAGAATACGGACTCCACCGAAGGAGAACTAATTAACTACAGCTCCCAGCATGCACTCACCAGGGAGCGCATGCGCTATGGACAAATAGGGCTGTAGTGTTTCCGATTCTCAATGTCGGCCATCCCATGAAGAAGAAGCGAGATGCTTCGAAACGCGTCGGGACAATTTCAGAAAATAACAGGCATGGCACACAGTTCGCAATAAAGAAGGTTGTACCTGTTCTCTTTGGGAGTGGCGTCTTCATGTCAGAGGCATCTTGTGAGGAGATTTGTAAGCGGTGGCCTCAACCGCGGAAGATGCACCGCCCGCTGGGAATATCAGAGCGGGTCTGCTGGGACTGACATCGGACAGCCGGAAAGCAGCGTGAGAGAACTGCATCAAATGAACTGGATGCGATGCCTGTAACCCACTGGAGGGTATTAAACAATGAACATAGGCATTATAATTAATTGAGAATACGGACTCCACCGAAGGAGAACTAATTAACTACAGCTCCCAGCATGCACTCACCAGGGAGCGCATGCGCTATGGACAAATAGGGCTGTAGTGTTTCCGATTCTCAATGCCGGCCATCCCATGAAGAAGAAGCGAGATGCTTCGAAACGCGTCGGGACAATTTCAGAAAATAACAGGCATGGCACACAGTTCGCAATAAAGAAGGTTGTACCTGTTCTCTTTGGGAGTGGCGTCTTCATGTCAGAGGCATCTTGTGAGGAGATTTGTAAGCGGTGGCCTCAACCGCGGAAGATGCACCGCCCGCTGGGAATATCAGAGCGGGTCTGCTGGGACTGACATCGGACAGCCGGGAAGCAGCGTGAGAGAACTGCATCAAATGAACTGGATGCGATGCCTGTAACCCACTGGAGGGTATTAAACAATGAACATAGGCATTATAATTAATTGAGAATACGGATTCCACCGAAGGAGAACTAATTAACTACAGCTCCCAGCATGCACTCACCAGGGAGCGCATGCGCTATGGACAAATAGGGCTGTAGTGTTTCCGATTCTCAATGTCGGCCATCCCATGAAGAAGAAGCGAGATGCTTCGAAACGCGTCGGGACAATTTCAGAAAATAACAGGCATGGCACACAGTTCGCAATAAAGAAGGTTGTACCTGTTCTCTTTGGGAGTGGCGTCTTCATGTCAGAGGCATCTTGTGAGGAGATTTGTAAGCGGTGGCCTCAACCGCGGAAGATGCACCGCCCGCTGGGAATATCAGAGCGGGTCTGCTGGGACTGACATCGGACAGCCGGGAAGCAGCGTGAGAGAACTGCATCAAATGAACTGGATGCGATGCCTGTAACCCACTGGAGGGTATTAAACAATGAACATAGGCATTATAATTAATTGAGAATACGGACTCCACCGAAGGAGAACTAATTAACTACAGCTCCCAGCATGCACTCACCAGGGAGCGCATGCGCTATGGACAAATAGGGCTGTAGTGTTTCCGATTCTCAATGTCGGCCATCCCATGAAGAAGAAGCGAGATGCTTCGAAACGCGTCGGGACAATTTCAGAAAATAACAGGCATGGCACACAGTTCGCAATAAAGAAGGTTGTACCTGTTCTCTTTGGGAGTGGCGTCTTCATGTCAGAGGCATCTTGTGAGGATATATATATATATATATATATATATACGCTCCAAAGTGCACCTTGACTCTGCACTCCCGGGCGGGTGCCCAGACGCGGCGGTGCTTGCCGCGAAATAAATTACGCTGCCAATTCCGTCAGTTAACAACAGAAACTAGGGCACACAAGAAGCCACCATCAAGGTTGTTTATTCAGCAGATGGTAAAAGAAACAAACGCGTTTCGGATATCCTCCTTCGTCAGTGTTACAGTGATTACTAATCAGACACCATTTTAAACATTACCGCGTTACTTGGAAAGCAACAGCGACGACGGGTTCACTCAACAGGACCCTTTGTGATATCGGCCGCCATCTTGGAACGGTCAATGTTAAGATATATCCATGTACAAAAAGTCATGATTCATAAGAACTGGTAGTGAAAAAAGATATAAATATCTACACATTTTCTTTTGGAACCCATCCAGTATGATGGATATGAACAGAAATTGTGAAAAATCTTGCAGTGGATCGGCATAAGTCCACATATTAATGGAGCGGGGTATCAAATGTAATTACTCGAAAGATATCTTTTAGAGAGACATTCTCAACTCAGGTGCTCCCCATAAGCCCCACAAGTGGACAACAAAAATAATAATTTAGCCGTGTATCGGCATAACCGATCTCTGTTCATAAACACCCTGGTGGGAAAATGTCCATGTTGTCATTGTATGATCCTTACAACAATAAATTCAACAATGCCAGCAAATTTCAAAACATGGATACAAAAGGAGCATGTTGACCTCATAAATACATTATGCAATGCGTCGTAGTTAGCTATTCATGCAGAGAGAAAACTGGATAAGATTACCGGCATAATCCAAGCATTGGAAGTGGAGCTAGCAAAGTTCCCAACTACAGAAGAAAATAAAGAACAAATTGAAACCATGGAAAAGAAAGTATCTAAACATGAATCGGAGGTGGAAAAAAGAAAAGCACATAAATTTACCAGGAATAGATTGGATTACGCTAACGGGCGTATCTACACAGTTGCCCTTAAATATGACACATTAAGAAGTAGGGTGGTAATGGACAAATGTGCAGGAACAACCATGACGGCAACAACAATAGATAATATGGATAGCTCAGAAATCAATTCAGCTGATGAAGATGCGAGCTCAATGCGGTTGGATTTTCGCGGGGAAATGCAGTTAGTGCAAATGATAACGCGACAAAGAGGAAGAGGGAGAGGCTACGTGTGGGGGAGAGGACAACCAAAACCACCAGAAGGAGCAGAATAAGTAAAATCAAAGAGAGGAAAAGGAAAACAAAAGTAATGCTCAAAAAAAGTGGAGCGAAACTAGATAACAACCTGGTCATTAATATATCAGACAGACCTTTAACAGAACCTCAATTGAAGCTATTAAATAGGGGGCTGTCCTACTGCCCAAATAAAGAGATGGACATCGCAAATGCCCGAATAGACCTCTATAAATTCTGCAGAAAAATCAAACTTAAAAAATACTTCTTAGAAAAGAAGCCCACAAGAGAAAATCTTCAAAAAGAAACCACAGATCCAACTATAATCACCCGAAGGGATCTACCAGCTTTTAAAGCGTTAACCACCATGGGAAATGATGAAACAACATGTGCAGCAGATAACCAAAATTCAATAACATCTGACATTGAGTTCTGCAACGAAATGGGAATAACCACAAACAAGGGACGAGAGAGTGGACTTAAGAAACAGTCTAGATTTTGTCCACAATTACAACCCAGAAATAAAATCGACTTATTCCAGGAGATCATGGTAGAGGAAATAACGAAAATTGCAGCAGGATTGGCTGATAACAAACATCAAAACAAAAGTCGAAATAAGAATACCAATGCAAAAGGGAAAAATTGGAACCTCACACCAAAGGATTATCAAGCGATAACTGAACTAAAAAATGACCCTCAATAATAATCAAAGCCTCTGACAAGGGGGGCAACATCGTGGTCCAAAACGTTGCAGACTATGTAGAAGAGGCAAAGCGGCAACTAGGAAACACAGATCACTATGAACTCTTGAAAGAGAATCCTACTGAACCATGGACAGAGGAATATCACACTCTACTGACCGGCTGGAAAGAAAGAGGCTTGATAGACTTTGATGAATACATTTACTTAAAAACAGACAACCCATTACGGCTACTATTTACTTTCTGCCGAAAGTTCACAAGTCTATCAACAAGCCACCCGGCAGACCCAGTGTGAGCTCAATTGGGTCATTGTTGGAGACCACATCAAGATTCATAGACATCTTTTTAATGAACTATGTGACCGCACTACCTTCGTATTTACGTGACACCATGGATTTCCTGAACAAATTGAATAGCATAACTTGGAACATGGGATATCTAATGGCAACAATAGATGTCACATCATTGTACACATCCATACGACATCAGGATGGAATAGATGCTGTTCAGGAATTTCTCAACCAAAGATCGGTGAACTTTCTGGAACACTCCGCAATGTTAATTGAGATGCTGACTTACTGTCTGAGACATAATGTTTTCCTCTTCCAAAGCAATCTATACCTGCAGAAGCAGGGGACAGCAATGGGCACATCTTTTGCCCCAACATATGCAACCTTAATGATGGCTGTATGGGAAACTGGGATCTTACTAGAAGAAAACAAAAAACATTCAAAAATAAAAACTTGGTGTCGATTTATCGACGACCTATTCGTCATTTGGGACGGAAATCAAACTGAACTACAGAACTTCATCAATTCCCTTGAGATAAATAACTACAATCTGCACTTCACATCAACAATCAGCAATACGAACATCACATTTTTAGATGTGGAAGTTGGTGTAAGAAACAACAAATTATGCACCAAAATGCACCGGAAACCGACGTCCTGCAACAGCATCCTTCACGCCAACAGTGGTCATCCACCCCAATTAAAATGGAGCATACCATACGGCGAAATGTTGAGGGCGAAGAGAAACTGCTCGGAAGAAGAGGATGTAACAGCGGAAATTGAGAGGATGTTCAATCGATTCCTGGAAAGAGGATATCCGATGGAGGTATTACTAACAGCGAAATCCCAAATGAATATGAAGAAAAGATCTGATCTTCTAATCCCAGTGGGACATCAAGAATATAGACTGCCGGAGGGTGTAACCAAAAATGTACAAAAAGAAGACTCAGAAAATAAAACGCGTCTCATTTTGGATTTCAACAATCAGAGTCAGATGTTAAAGGGTGTCTTCAAGAGAAACTGGGAGATCCTTTTGTTGGATGAAACTTTATGTGAACACTTAACATCTTACCCCAGTATCACCTACAGAAAAACATCATCTCTAAGGGACATCCTAACCCAAAGTCATCTGGAGCTCAAACAACAGATAAATAACAAAAAAACATCGTGGCTGAGCACCCCAGTATTTTGGAAGTGTGTGAAATGTAAGGCCTGTGAACATGCTCAAAACATCAAGGAGTATAAATTACAAAATGGAAAGACTGAAAAGATCATGGATCACATCACCTGTGAATCAAAACATGTAATCTACAGACTCAAGTGTCCGTGTGAAAAATACTATGTGGGGAGCACAATTAAAAAAACTAAAGTTGCGTATTCTCCAACATCTACGTGCCATAAAGAACAAGGATCCAAACTATCCCATGGTGAACATTTCAATGAATATCACCAAGGAGATTGCTCTCAATTAACATATTCTGGGATCAGACTTGTGAAAATATCTGAAAGAGGGGGGATCTAACCTTGAAATTGCGGAGAATGGAAAGCCCAATGATCCTTGGAATGGGCACAGAATACCCACATGGACACAATTTGGAGGCTGAACTACATGTACACCTCTAGAAAACTGGACAATATAAATAAAACAACCATCAAACAGAATCTGGACATTAACCTCTGTGTAAATAAGATGTAAATAATGTAATGAAAATGAAATCGAATTCCATCACCATGAAAACAGTATTATATGACCACCTGGACCTGCTTCAGAACGGTTGCTCCACCACGCTCCTCCTGTTCATCAGCTGATACGCTCCCTGGTATCGTTATAGCGCGCTTTACACAGGACTGCTGTTACCTTGCATTATAGCGCCTCACACGCATAGCTCCACTGTCAATATCTGCCTCATTCAGCGCGACCTCGCTCAGGCTGTTGGAAACATTCTAGGCTTGTCTGTGCATTTGATTTTAGAGCACTGCTCACGCGATCGTTTGTAATTGTGTTTCATTTAAACTGCGCATTTGCTCTGATTGTGCTGCTCACTCGTCGTATTTCTGTTGTTGCTGCCCCTGACTGCCTTTTCCTCTGACCCTCCATTTTGTTGTTGTTGATATCCCCTGGCCCGCCCCTCAGCCACACTACCGCCTCCCTGCTGCCCCTCCCACCCACGTTCGTCGAGCCTTCCTCTCTCCCAGCCTAACTGTGACCACCTGGACCTGCTTCAGAACGGTCGCTCCACCACGCTCCTCCTGTTCATCAGCTGATACGCTCCCTGGTATCGTTATAGCGCGCTTTACACAGGACTGCTGTTACCTTGCATTATAGCGCCTCACACGCATAGCGCCACTGTCAATATCTGCCTCATTCAGCGCGACCTCGCTCAGGCTGTTGGAATCATTCTAGGCTTGTCTGTGCATTTGATTTTAGAGCACTGCTCACGCGATCGTTTGTAATTGTGTTTCATTTAAACTGCGCATTTGCTCTGATTGTGCTGCTCACTCGTCGTATTTCTGTTGTTGCTGCCCCTGACTGCCTTTTCCTCTGACCCTCCATTTTGTTGTTGTTGATATCCCCTGGCCCGCCCCTCAGCCACACTACCGCCTCCCTGCTGCCCCTCCCACGCTCCGCCCCCTCCACTCTCCTTATATGGCTCATGTCCCAACGCGCAGCGTCCACGCGCTACGGCCGCGCCGAAGGTGCGCCAAAGGTAAGCCCGTCTACGCCCGTCCGCGCCTGGACCGCGCCAAGTGCCAGACCCCCTGGTTCCCGTAATGCCCAGCCCACTCGCTTCACCTACGATGCCACCACCCTCCTAGCCCTTAACCCCGGCCGATCCCCCAACTGCGCCCAAGCCGCTCCTGGACACACCCATGGACCCTTCTCTTGCAACTCCTGCAAGTTCGACAGCACCAAAACCAACTTCTCATCCGCCAACACCATACAGAGACCTAACACCAACCACCTTAAATGCATCCTGCTCAACACCCGCTCAGTCCACAGACACGCCATCGACCTCTGGAATCTACTAGACACCATCTCACCAGACGTCGCCTTCCTAACAGAAACTTGGATGAATGCCTCTTCAGCCCCAGACATCACCATTGCCATCCCGGAAGGATACAAGATCATCCGCAAGGACCGCATCAAACAAACAGGAGGAGGCATCACTATCGTCCATAAGAATTCCATCCGCATCTCAACCAGCTCTGACGCCAACCTTGCCAACGCCGAACACCTCCACTTCCAGATCCACACCGACCCCAAGACCACACTCAGAGGCACCCTCCTCTACCGACCTCCAGGACCCCGTGCACAATTCAGGGACGACATCACTGACTTTATCACCCCACACGCCCTCCCCTCCGAGGACTACATTCTATTGGGAGACTTCAATTTTCACCTGGAAAAGAGCAATGACAGCAGCACCACCACCCTTCTGGACAATCTCGCCAACCTCGGACTCAAACAACTTGTCACTACCCCCACCCACATCGCAGGTCACACACTCGACCCTATCTTCACCTCCAGCAAACATGTCTCCTTCCGTCACACCACAGCTCTCCATTGGACGGACCATAGCTGCGTTCACTTTATCTACAAGAAGACCACAACCCACAACCATCCTCAACCTACTATGCGAAGAAACTGGAACAAAATCACCATCGATCAGATCTCTTCATCACTTCTTCAAAAACCCCTTGCCCACTCCTCAAACCCCGACCAAGCAGCAATTAACCTCTCCCAATGGCTATCCAACAGCGCCGACATCCTAGCACCGTTGAAAAAACGTCAAATCAAACTAGGCAGCAAAAACGCCTCCTGGTTCAACGATGATCTTAAGAAATCGAAGAAACTCTGTCGCTCCCTTGAGAAGGCCTGGAAAAAAGACCCAAACACCAGCACCAGGGACGCTTTCAAAAACGCCACCCGCATACACCACCAACTCATCCGGTCTGCCAAGAAAACCGCATTCAAAGACCGACTAGATAACAACGCCCACAACAGCAAGGAATTATTCAACATCGTCAAAGAATTTACCAACCCATCAGCCAACTCCAACGACATCACCCCCTCCCAAGCCCTCTGCGACTCCCTAGCTTCCTTCTTCCACAACAAAATCGCAGACATCCATAACAGCTTCGACAACCGACCCGGAGACCAACCCACCCAACCTTCTGCAGAACCTTCACCCCACTTGAACATCCTTAACCACTGGAACACAATCTCCACTGAGGACACCATCCGCCTGATGAACTCCATCCACTCCGGATCCCCCACAGACCCTTGTCCTCACCACATCTTCAACAAAGCAGACTCCATCATAGCACCACACCTACGAGATGTCATCAACTGCTCCCTCAACTCCGCCACCTTCCCGGAAAGCTGGAAACACGCAGAACTTAGCGCACTTCTGAAAAAACCCACAGCTGACCCCACCGAACTCAAAAACTACCGCCCCATCTCGCTTCTTCCATTCCCGGCCAAAGTCATCGAGAAAGCTGTCAACAACCAGCTCGCCACCTTCCTCGAAGCCAACAAATCCCTCGACTCCTCACAGTCTGACTTCCGAGCCAAACACAGCACCGAGACCGCACTTATCGCAGCAACAGACGACATTCAAACTCTACTGGACAATGGAGACACAGTCGCCCTCATCCTCCTCGACCTCTCCGCTGCCTTCGACACAGTCTGTCATAGCACCCTCCTGCAACGCCTCAGAAATGTCGGAATCCAAGGAAAAGCACTGGAATAGATCACCTCGTTCCTTACCGGAAGAACCCAGAGAGTCCGCCTCCCACCATTCAAGTCAGCGGCCTCTGAAGTCATCTGCGGGGTGCCACAAGGATCGTCACTCAGCCCCACCCTCTTCAACGTATACATGAGTCCCCTCGTGACCATTGCACGCCAACACAACCTCAATATCATCTCCTACGCTGACGACACTCAACTGATCCTTTCACTCACCAAAGACCCTAACACCGCCAAAACCAATTTACACGAAGGAATGAAAGAAGTAGCCGAGTGGATGAAGCACAGCCGTCTGAAACTGAACTCAGACAAAACAGAAGTCCTCATCTTAGGCACCTCCCCCTCCGCCTGGGATGACTCTTGGTGGCCAGAGGCCCTTGGAAAAGCACCCATCCCGACGGATCACGCACGGAACCTGGGCGTCATCCTGGACTCCTCACTCTCGATGACCAGACAAGTCAACGCCGTTTCATCATCCTGCTTCAACATCCTTCGCATGCTCAAAAAAACATTTCGCTGGATCCCCACCGAAACTAGAAAAACGGTCACCCACGCACTGGTCACAAGCCGCCTGGACTACGGAAACTCCCTATACGCCGGTACCACCGCAAAACTCCAGAAAAAACTCCAACGCATCCAGAACGCATCAGCCAGACTCATACTAGACATCCCGCGTAAAGAACACATCTCTGGTCACCTGAAAAACCTCCACTGGCTTCCCGTAAATAAAAGGATTACCTTCCGCCTCCTAACCCACGCACACAAAGCACTTTACGAACTTGGACCCGAATGCCTCAACACACGACTGTCCTTCTACTCTCCCTCCCGTCAGCTACGATCCTCCAACCAAGCCCTCGCCATTGTACCTCGCATCAACAAAACTACGATGGGTGGTAGATCCTTCTCCTACCTGGCAGCTAAAACCTGGAACTCACTTCCCACCCACCTTCGCCTTACTCAGAACCACCTAGCATTCAGAAAGCAACTCAAAACTTGGATATTCGACAAGTAATTCCCCACCCTTTCTCAAGCGCCTTGAGACCCTATGGGCATGTAGCGCGCTATATAAATCTTGACTTGACTTGACTTGACTTGATAAGGAAAGAAAGAAAAACAGAAAAACAAAGATAGGTACTAATAAAGGAGGATGGAAGATATGAACTAAAACTGTACACAAGGGAAAATGATTGAAAATATGAAATACAATTGGGGCTCTGACAGAAACTGTCAAGGGATATGATACAGTACTTTACAGACATATCACCTTGAAATGAGCAAAAGTAGAACACAGAATTACTTTATACGGACTGAAATGAACGTATTAATGAATTTTAATGACTGTTTAAATCCGGTTGAGGAATAAGTCATTTTCGCTCTGTCTTTCTGCTCGGCCCCGTTTCCTCTCTTACTCCCCCTTTTTCTTTTGAAAAAATGTACAGTTTTTTATGCACACCTTGATACACCTTCCCCCCCCCTTTTTTTATTCTTCCTCCCCAAAACATCCCTACTCTTCCTTGTGAATTGAATTGGCACTTTGCACTTTGAACTTTATTAATGTGATAATATGCACAAAAAAAGAAAAAAAGGAAAAAAAAGAAAAAAAGTACTTTACATGTATAGTAAAATAAGCAAATGAAGCCAAAATCATGTAAAAAAAATGGCGATCAGTTGGTGCCTAAAATTGTGAATGAAGTCGGTAGTCTAGTTGTTTTTAACTATGGAAATCAATGATGGTTTGAGCATTGAAGCACTTTTAAAAAAACGTTCTAGACAGCCAGGACTCTATGGTCCAGTTAAAGACTGATTGCAGTCGAAACGCGTAGGCCGTCCATTTTTGCACTTTTTTACACATGGTGTATTTAAAATAAACTAATTAAATTATCTTACTGTTGTGGTGCCGTGACTTCAGTCGTGAAATCGGAGGACGTGAAGACTCGAAGAGATATATATATATATATATATATATATTGGGAATAACTTTGGCGCCGGCTGATGAATCTTCGCGAAGTTCTCAAAGAAGATGGCCCGCTCTGCTCCGCTCCTTCCCTGAAAGTTTTGGGGGGATTCGTCAAGTGGGGGCTGAGAAAAATGGGGGGGTCCCAAAACGTGTTTTCCCCATGTTATTTTCCATAGGACGATTAGACACGGCTACAGCCCGAACGGCTGAACGGAATTACAAGAAATTTGGCAAAATGGTAGAGTCTGATTCGAAGATCACGCTTTTGCTCAAATGGTGTAAATCCATCAAGTAGTTCCTGAGAAAATCAAAAGAAAAAAATATATATATCTATAAGCGCACACCGTGCGCGAATCGGGTGTGCGTGAGCGGAATTCTGATTTGCTGTTAGACGTCTGTCAACATTCCAATCGGTGGAAACCAGGAAGTGTTGGTCGCCAATTTGTCACTCCGAGGCAGAAGAGAGCCCAAAACAAAAGTGAAGAACGTGAAAAGGGGACAGGGTAGAGACTCCCTGACCCCCTAGGCCTTCTCAGGGGTCCCTGAAAGACCCCGAAGGCCCCCAAAAAAGTATTTTTTTTAAATTGCGTGGTGCGCGCACGTTGCACGCAGCACCGGGGCAGAAGAGAGTCAAAAACAAAAGTGGAGAACGTGAAAAGGGGGCAGGGTAGAGACTCCCTGACCCCCTAGGCCTTCTCAGGGGGTCCCTGAAGGACCCCAAAGGGCAATTTTTTTTTTTAAAAAATAAAAAAATCACGAGGTGCGCGCACGTTGCACGCACCCTCGAGGCAGAAGCGAGTCAAAAACAAAAGTGGAGAACGTGAAAAGGCGGCAGGGTAGAGACTTCTTGACCCCCTAGGCCTTCTCATGGGGTCCCTGAAGGACCCCGAAGGGCAAACATTTTTTTTTTTAAAAATCGTGAGGTGCGCGCACGTTGCACGCACCCTCGAGGCAGAAGCGAGTCAAAAACAAAAGTGGAGAACGTAAAAAGGGGGAAGGTTTGAGACTCCCTGACCCCCTAGGCCTTCTCAGGGGGTCCCTGAAGGACCCTAGAGGGCAAAAAAACATTTTTCTTTTTTTTAAAAATCCCGAGGTGCGCGCACGTTGCGCGCACGTTGCGCGCACGTCAGAAAAAAAATAAAAAAATATACAGTTAAATAACAAGTTTTAGTGTTCAGATGTTGGTTGGCTCTAAAAAGAGCCGTTGTGTTCATTGAGTGTTTTTTGTACCTACAAGTAAGTACCGATGCAGAGTCTAAAGTTCAAGAAGAAGACTCTGTTTCCCTCATCTATGAAATGTACACTGTCTCTTCTATAAATGCCTTGCCTGTTGTAACGCAAGTTGTTGTGGTATATAGAACCCATACCATAGTCTCTAAGGAAAGCAGAAACAGACTTATTCACATGTTTCCTTGCTTTCTCAATCTGTGGACAATATTGGTTGGACCAGTTCCATTTTCGCCTTTGGCATATATTAGAATATACAAAGGCAGTTTGTGGAAAAAGTGACATCAATTGCCCAAAGGTGTCCTTTAAAAGCATTTCCAGACCTACCCCAGTCAAAGCGCCTAGGTCATTGCCACCACACTGCACAATTATGAGGTCAGGGTGTGGGAGATGCAAAAAGGATTTTACCAATGGCATCAATTGGTGACATCTTAATCCTCTCTGGCCAATCCATATAATATCCACATTTGGTAAATCAAGGTTGAGAAAGCATCTATTTGCTGCATACCTTTCACTCCAGAAAATATAGCTGTGTCCTACAATCCACACTCTAAGCATCTTGAAGGGAGATCTGGTTGTACTCAGATGGGCTCTGGAAATGAAATGGCAGTTTGAAAAGTAGGTGTTTAGAAAAAAATGTGTTTGAGATTCTGTGCACTTGAAAAAAAAAAGAAATGTTTGGTGGTTTCTGAAAATTCAACATTGAAAACTAGGGTGCATGCTACTGGTTTTTTTTTAAGGAGAAATGCTAATGGTTGAGAAAAAGTCATTGAAAGGAACATTGCACAGGATACGCGGGTGGATTGAAAAGTCAAACACCCTTGCTGGTTTGGTTTGCAGATGAACTTTTCACCTGTGTGTTCAGTTAGGTGTTCTATGGAGTGTTACCATGGTAAGAGGCAGAGAGAGCAGTGGGGGAAGGTTGAGTATTATGTGAGATTGAAAGTGTTGCAATGCAGAACCAATTAAAATGTTAGTTTGGTTTTGAATTCGTGTGGGAATATATTTCATTGGTTATCTACAAGAATATGTGTGTAAAATGAGAGGGAAGCTATGTCATTCTATGGTTTCAGTGACTGGTGCACAATTGAGAGATTCTGCTTAAGAAAATCTAGTATGTGATTGACACTGTTCAAAAACTACAAAAGCATTTTTAAAGGTGAGTTGTTAATTTGTAAGGGGATCTATGTTGTGCACTTTAAAATATTAAGAAAAATGTGTTATAATGTGGAAGCAGGAGTTTATTTGCATAGAGTCTGATTCTGAATTTGTCTGCTTTGGGAAAAACATTGTCATAGGAGCATTTGGTATGAACACCTTCAATGCTACAGTGTATTTTTCTCCTACGCTGAAGATCCTAATTTCCCATTGTTCATGACAAGGCCAGCTCGTCATAAGCACAGCTCCAGTGGACCTGCATGACGAGCTGACCTTGTCATTAGCATCGAAGAGGTTAATGTGTTTGAGGAGATATTTATTTGCAGTACAGGGCTGTTGTTAAAAATGTAGAGTGTGTACATGAAGTGGTCTAACCACTTACACACTTGTATATCAGGGTTAGAATTCTCAGATAGTTTCCTTGCAGTCTAGTAAACATTCTGGGTGTGCTGCACAGATGCCATAGAACATCTTTCAGTAGCATGTGACAGAATAATTGGCTTAATTGATGTGTTTAAACATATGGGAATACATGTAATCATGGAGTGAGTCAGGCTTTAGGACATGTAGTGCTAGAAATTCCTATGTAGCATGTGTGTGCTGTAGAAATGCCATAGCAACTCTCTCTTTAGCATGTAGTAATCATTTCAGTGAATTTTCATTTCTACATTCTCAGTCCCACCTTGACCCCCTACACTGCCTGAACAGCACTGCACTATCTTAAACCCTGAAACACCATGCCTAGCAAAACCTGCTAAACTCTTTCAACACTATTGCACTGCTTTAAATCTAGAATCACCATCCTCAGCGAATGCCCCTATAATGTTGAAACACCACTGCACTGCCTTAAACTCTAAAACAGCACTCCCTGCATGATCTCCTACACTGCCCGAACACTGCTGCTGTGCCTTAAAGTCTGAAAGAACACCTCCTGCTATACCCCCTACACTGGTTGAATACTAGTGTAGTTTTCTAAACCCTGAAACAGCACTCCCAGCAAGGCCCCCTTTCACTGTAGTAATCATTTTACTGAATTGCAAGGGATACTGTCGTGTGTCTAAGATCACACTGTGAGTTAGTATTAATTTCAAAAAAGTGTGGCAGAATAATTTGCTTAGGTGATGTGTTTAAAAATATGGGAATACATGTACTCATGGAGTGAGTCAGGCTTTAGGACATTTAGTGCTAGAAATTCCTATGTAGCATGTTTGTCAGGCCTCTTAATTCCCAAATAGTCTCCATGCTGTGTAATAGAGATCCTGGGTGTGCTGTAGAAATGCCATAGCAACTCTCTCTGTAGCATGTAGTAATCATTTCAGTGAATTTTCATTTCTACATTCTCAGTCCCACCTTGACCGCCTACACTGCCTGAACACCACTGCACTGTCCTAAACCCTTAAACACCATCCCTAGCAAAACCTGCTAAACTCTTTCAACACTACTGCACTGCTTTAAATCCAGAATCACCATCCTCAGCGAATGCCCCTATAATGTTGAAACACCACTGCACTGCCCTAAACCCTGAAACAGCACTCCCTGAATGATCTCCTACAGTGCCCGAACACTGCTGCGGTGCCTTAAAGTCTGAAAGAACACCTCCTACTATACCCCCTACACTGGGTGAATACTAGTGTAGTTTTCTAAACCCTGAAACAGCACTCCCAGCAAGACCCTCTTTCACTGTAGTAATAATTTCACTGAATTGCAAGGGATACTGCCATGTGTCTAAGATCACACCGTGAACTCAGAAATATCAGTCCCACTTTGACCCCCTACACTGCCTGAACACTACTGCACTGTCCTAAACCCTGAAATCACAACTGCATTGCTCTAAACTCAGAAATATCAGTCCCACCTTGACCCCCTACACTGCCTGAACACCACTGCACTGTCCTAAAGCCTGAAACACCATCCCTAGCAAAACCTGCTAAACTGTTTCAACACTACTGCACTGCTCTAAACCCTGCAACAGCACTCCCAGCAAGACCCTCTTTCACTGTAGTAATCATTTTACTGAATTACTTACAAGGGATACTGTCATGTGTCTTAGATCACACTGTGAGTCAATATTCATTTCTGTAAAATGTGGCAGAATAATTTGCTTAGTTGATGTGTTTAAAAATATGGGAATACATGTACTCATGAAGTGAGTTAGGCTTTGGGACATGCAGAGCGTTATAGTCCTAGCCCTTGCATGATACCATACACTGCCCAAACACAACTGCATTGCTCTAAACTCAGAAATATCAGTCCCACCTTGACCCTCTACACTGCCTGAACACCACTGCACTGTCCTAGAGCCTGAAACACCATCCCTAGCAAAATCTGCTAAACTCTTTCAACACTACTGCACTACTCTAAACCCTGAAACAGCATTCCCAGCAAGACCCCCTTTACTGTAGTAATCATTTTACTGAATTGCAAGGGATACTGTCATGTGTCTAAGATCACAGTGTGAGTCAGTATTCATTTCTGTAAAATTTGGCAGAATAATTTGCTTAGTTGATGTGTTTAAAAATATGGGAATACATGTACTCATGAAGTGAGTTAGGCTTTAGGACATGCAGTGCTTTATACTCCTAGTCCTTGTATGATACCATACATTACCCAAACACAACTGTTTTTCTCTAAACTCGGAAATATCAATCCCACTATGACCCCTACACTGCTTGAACACTACTGCACTGTCCTAAACCCTGAAACACCATCCCTAGCAAAACCTGTTAAACTCTTTCAACACTACTGCACTGCTCTAAACCCTGAAACAGCACTCCCAGCAAGACCCCCTTTCACTGTAGTAATCATTTTACTGAATTGCAAGGGATACTGTCATGTGTCTAAGATCACAGTGTGAGTCAGTATTCATTTCAGAAAAATGTGGCAGAATAATTTGCTTAGTTGATGTGTTTAAAAATATGGAAATACATGTACTCATGAAGTGAGTTAGGCTTTGGGACATGCAGTGCTTTATAGTCTTAACCATTGCATGATACCATACACTGCCCAAACACAACTGCATTGCTCTAAACTCAGAAATATCAGCCCCACCTTGATCTCCTACACTGCCTGAACACCACTGCACTGACCTAAACCCTGAAACAGCACTCCCTGCATGATCTCCAACACTGCCCGAACACTGCTGCTGTGCCTTAAACTCTCAAAGAACACCCCCTGCTATACCCCCTACACTGGGTGAATACTACTGTAGTTTTCTAAACCCTGAAACAGCACTCCCAGCAAGACCCCTTTCACTGTAGTAATCATTTTATAGAATTGCAAGGGATACTGTCATGTGTCTAAGATCATACTGTGAGTTCGTATTCATATCAGAAAAATGTGGCAGAATAATTTGCTTAGTTGTTGTGTTTAAAAATATGGGAATACATGTACTCATGAGAGTCAGGCTTTAGGACATGTAGTGTTAGAAAGTCCTATGCAGCATGTGTGTCAGGTCTCTTAATTTCCAAATAGTCTCCATGCTGTATAATAAAGATCTTGGGTGTGCTGTAGAAATGCCATAGCAACTCTCTCTGTAGCATGTAGTAATCATTTCAGTGAATTTTCATTTCTACATTCTCAGTCCCACCTTGACCCCTTATATTGCCTGAACACCACTGCACTGTCCTAAACCCTGAAACATCATCCCTAGCAAAACTTGCTAAACTCTTTCAACACTACTGCACTGCTCTAAACCCTGAAACAGCACTCCCAGCAAGGCCCCCTTTCACTGTAGTAATCATTTTACTGAATTGCAAGGGATACTGTCGTGTGTCTAAGATCACACTGTGAGTTAGTATTAATTTCAAAAAAGTGTGGCAGAATAATTTGCTTAGGTGATGTGTTTAAAAATATGGGAATACATGTACTCATGGAGTGAGTCAGGCTTTAGGACATTTAGTGCTAGAAATTCCTATGTAGCATGTTTGTCAGGCCTCTTAATTCCCAAATAGTCTCCATGCTGTATAATAAAGATCCTGGGTGTTCTGTAGAAATCCCATAGCAACTCTCTCTGTAGCATGTAGTAATCATTTCAGTGAATTTTCATTTCTACATTCTCAGTCCCACCTTGACCCCCTACACTACCTGAACAGCACAGCACTGTCTTAAACCCTGAAACATCATCCCTAGCAAAACCTGCTAAACTCTTTCAACACTATTGTACTGCTTTAAATCCTGAATCAACATCCTCAGCAAATGCCCCTATAATGTTGAAACACCACTGCACTGCCTTAAACCCTGAAACAGCACTCCCTGCATGATCTCCTACACTGCCTGAGCACTGCTGCTGTGCCTTAAAGTCTGAAAGAACACCTAATGCTATACCCCCTACACTGGTTGAATACTAGTGTAGTTTTCTAAACCCTGAAACAACACTCCCAACAAGACCCCCTTTCACCGTAGTAATCATTTTACTGAATTGCAAGGGATACTGCCATGTGTCTAAGATCACACTGTGAGTTAGTATTCATTTCAGAAATTTGTGGCAGAATAATTTGCTTAGTTGATGTGTTTAAAAATATGGGAATACATGTACTCATGGAGTGAGTCAGGCTTTAGGACATGTAGTGCTAGAAAGTTCTATGCAGCATGTGTGTCAGGCCTCTTAATTCCCAAATAATCTCCATGCTGTGCAATAGAGATCCTGGGTGTGCTGTAGAAATGCCATAGCAACTCTCTCTGTAGCATGTAGTAATCATTTCAGTGAATTTTCATTTCTACATTCTCAGTCCCACCTTGACCGCCTACACTGCCTGAGCACCACTGCACTGTCCTAAACCCTTAAACACCATCCCTAGCAAAACCTGCTAAACTCTTTCAACACTACTGCACTGCTTTAAATCCAGAATCACCATCCTCAGCGAATGCCCCTATAATGTTGAAACACCACTGCACTGCCCTAAACCCTGAAACAGCACTCCCTGAATGATCTCCTACAGTGCCCGAACACTGCTGCTGTGCCTTAAAGTCTGAAAGAACACCTCCTGCTATACCCCCTACACTGGGTGAATACTAGTGTAGTTTTCCAAACCCTGAAACAGCACTCCCAGCAAGACCCTCTTTCACTGTAGTAATAATTTCACTGAATTGCAAGGGATACTGTCATGTGTCTAAGATCACACCGTGAACTCAGAAATATCAGTCCCACTTTGACCCCCTGCACTGCCTGAACACTACTGCACTGTCCTAAACCCTGAAATCACAACTGCATTGCTCTAAACTCAGAAATATCAGTCCCACCTTGACCCCCTACACTGCCTGAACACCACTGCACTGTCCTAAAGCCTGAAACACCATCCCTAGCAAAACCTGCTAAACTCTTTCAATACTACTGCACTGCTCTAAACCCTGCAACAGCACTCCCAGCAAGACCCTCTTTCACTGTAGTAATCATTTTACTGAATTACAAGGGATACTGTCATGTGTCTTAGATCACACTGTGAGTTAGTATTCATTTAAAAAAATTGTGGCAGAATAATTTGCTTAGTTGATGTGTTTAAAAATATGGGAATACATGTACTCATGAAGTGAGTTAGGCTTTGGGACATGCAGAGCGTTATAGTCCTAGCCCTTGCATGATACCATACAATGCCCAAACACAACTGCATTGCTCTAAACTCAGAAATATCAGTCCCACCTTGACCCCCTATACTGCCTGAACACCACTGCACTGTCCTAGAGCCTGAAACACCATCCCTAGCAAAATCTGCTAAACTCTTTCAACACTACTGCACTGCTCTAAACCCTGAAACAGCATTCCCAGCAAGACCCCCTTTTACTGTAGTAATCATTTTACTGAATTGCAAGGGATACTGTCATGTGTCTAAGATCACAGTGTGAGTCAATATTCATTTCTGTAAAATGTGGCAGAATAATTTGCTTAGTTGATGTGTTTAAAAATATGGGAATACATGTACTCATGAAGTGAGTTAGGCTTTAGGACATGCAGTGCGTTATACTCCTAGGCCTTGTATGATACCATACATTGCCCAAACACAACTGTTTTGCTCTAAACTCAGAAATATCAATCCCACCATGACCCCCTACACTGCTTGAACACTACTGCACTGTCCTAAACCCTGAAATACCATCCCTATCAAAATCTGCTAAACTCTTTCAACACTACTGCACTGCTCTAAACCCTGAAACAGCATTCCCAGCAAGACCCCCTTTTACTGTAGTAATCATTTTACTGAATTGCAAGGGATACTGTCATGTGTCTAAGATCACAGTGTGAGTCAGTATTCATTTCTGTAAAATGTGGCAGAATAATTTGCTTAGTTGATGTGTTTAAAAATATGGGAATACATGTACTCATGAAGTGAGTTAGGCTTTAGGACATGCAGTGCTTTATACTCCTAGTCCTTGTATGATACCATACATTGCCCAAACACAACTGTTTTGCTCTAAATTCGGAAATATCAATCCCACTATGACCCCCTACACTGCTTGAACACTACTGCACTGTCCTAAACCCTGAAATACCATCCCTAGCAAAACCTGCTATACTCTTTCAACACTACTGCACTGCTCTAAACCCTGAAACAGCACTCCCAGCAAGACCCCCTTTCACTGTAGTAATCATTTTACTGAATTGCAAGGGATACTGTCATGTGTCTAAGATCACAGTATGAGTCAGTATTCATTTTTGTAAAATGTGGCAGAATAATTTGTTTAGTTGATGTGTTTAACCCCTTCCATGCTGGGCCGATTCCGCCGCTGTGCGGTAAACAAAAGAACAGGGCGGGCCGTGACGAACCCCAGCTGTCATCAGCACACGAGCACCGTGGAGCGTGACGGCTGGGGTTCGTCATCAGCATGGAAGGGGTTAAAAATATCGGAATACATGTACTCATGAAGTGAGTTAGGCTTTAGGACATGCAGTGCTTTATACTCCTAGTCCTTGTATGATACCATACATTGCCAAAACACAACTGTTTTGCTCTAAACTCAGAAATATCAATCCCACCATGACCCCCTACACTGCTTGAACACTACTGCACTGTCCTAAACCCTGAAATACCATCCCTAGCAAAATCTGATAAACTCTTTCAACACTACTGCACTGCTCTAAACCCTAAAACAGCATTCCCAGCAAGACCCCCTTTTACTGTAGTAATCATTTTACTGAATTGCAAGGGATACTGTCATGTGTCTAAGATCACAGTGTGAGTCAGTATTAATTTCTGTAAAATGTGGCAGAATAATTTGCTTAGTTGATGTGTTTAAAAATATGGGAATACATGTACTCATGAAGTGAGTTAGGCTTTAGGACATGCAGTGCTTTATACTCCTAGTCCTTGTATGATACCATACATTGCCCAAACACAACTGTTTTGCTCTAAACTCGGAAATATCAATCCCACTATGACCCCCTACACTGCTTGAACACTACTGCACTGTCCTAAACCCTGAAATACCATCCCTAGCAAAACCGGCTATACTCTTTCAACACTACTGCACTGCTCTAAACCCTGAAACAGCACTCCCAGCAAGACCCCCTTTCACTGTAGTAATCATTTTACTGAATTGCAAGGGATACTGTCATGTGTCTAAGATCACAGTATGAGTCAGTATTCATTTTTGTAAAATGTGGCAGAATAATTTGTTTAGTTGATGTGTTTAACCCCTTCCATGCTGGGCCGATTCCGCCGCTGTGCGGTAAACAAAAGAACAGGGCGGGGCCGTGACGAACCCCAGCTGTCATCAGCACACGAGCACCGTGGAGCGTGACGGCTGGGGTTCGTCATCAGCATGGAAGGGGTTAAAAATATCGGAATACATGTACTCATGAAGTGAGTTAGGCTTTAGGACATGCAGTGCTTTATACTCCTAGTCCGTGCATGATACCATACACTGCCCAAACACAACTGTTTTGCTCTAAAATCAGGAATATCAATCCCACCATGACCCCCTACACTGATTGAACACAACTTCACTGTCCTAAACCCTGAAACACCATCCCTAGCAAAACCTGTTAAACTCTTTCAACACTACTGCACTGCTCTAAACCCTGAAACAGCACTTCCAGCAAGACCCCCTTTCACTGTAGTAATCATTTTACTGAATTGCAAGGGATACTGTCATGTGTCTAAGATCACAGTGTGAGTCAGTATTCATTTCAGAAAAATGTGGCAGAATAATTTGCTTAGTTGATGTGTTTAAAATATGGGAATACATGTACTCATGAAGTGAGTCAGGCTTTAGGACATGTAGTGTTATAAAGTCCTATGCAGCATGTGTGTCAGGTCTCTTAATTTCCAAATAGTCTCCATGCTGTATAATAAAGATCTTGGGTGTGCTGTAGAAATGCCATAGCAACTCTCTCTGTAAATGATAAAAAGAAGTGTTTATATTTTTCTGCAAGGTACAGCAAGATAATAACATGTATTATGGATCTAAATCAGAACAACATTGAAGTCACTTTTGAAATTTCTAACACTCTGATAGAGGACTTAAATGTACCTTTTGTGGACAGCAGCAATGAAGAACAACCTATTGGTGCAAGAGATATAACCTGTGATTTTTTGGATGAAAGTTTGGACAATGACTTCATTGAAGCATTAGATGATATTGAGTTTAATGTCACAAATGTTGAAGTTGATGAAGAAGCGAATGAAATTTCTGATGAAATCGTGCAAGATATCCTATTACAATATGAAATGTTACAAGAATACATTCATGATTAAAAATTAAAAATGATTTGAGAGAGTCTTTTTGTATAATTGTAATCTTTGAGCTAGTAGCCAACAGTGCCTGAGCACCACTGCACTGTCCTAAACCCTGAAATACCATCCCTTGCAAAACCTGCTAAACTCTTTCAACACTACTGCACTGCTGTAAACCCTGAAACATCATTTTCAGAAAATGCCCCTATAATGTTCAAACACCACTGCACTGTCCTAAACCCCGAAACAGCACTCCCTGCATGATCTCCCTCACTGCCCGAACACTGCTGCTGTGCCTTAAAATTACTTATGGAGTGAACCAGACTTTACAACATATAGTGCTTCTAATTGCTATTTAGTATGCTAGTAGTGCTCTATAATTGTAAAAACAAATGTAACATGTTTTTTTTTCTTCACAACAGATTTTAATTATCTACAGAAAAAAAAACAATATGCCATGAAAGAGTGAGAAAATAATCAGATATAAACAGGCTTACTTTTCCAAGACAAAGAAGTACAAGATTTATCTTAACAGCAATGTGTGGAAAAAACAAAGAAAGCTCCTGGTAAGTCAACAAAGGATTTTATAAGGAAAATAACAGAAAGTAAAAAAGTGTGGAGAATCAGGAAAAAAAATGTATCTGTAACTACAAAGAAAAAACAGACAAAAAAGAAAAATGATGGCAAACTATGTGGTAAAGATATTGTGTACAGTAATAGACGAAAAAATCAGTTTGTTGAAATTCGCAAGCAAATGTTTTATAACAGAGTTGTTTTAAATTTATTAAAAAATATAAAGAATTGTAAAAGAAAAACAGCTTTTTATAAGAAAAAAAACATTTTGAGACAATTGTTGAGAAGGCTTTTGAGTTTAAAAAAAGTTGTTCCTTTTAGTAATCAGTAGGATTCAAACACTACATAAGCCAATCAATGATATGAAGGCCAAAAGTAAGTTGAAAAGACTAATTAATATAACTCATTTTTGTAATGTTTTTTCTGGAGAATGGAAACATAGTTCAAGTTGTGAGTTTTTAAATGAAGAGAGTTACCTTCAGAGTAATGACTTGTTGCATGCAGTTGACACCAGTGGTCGAGCTTATGAGGTTAAGAATGGTTGTCCGATTGAAAAAGAGAAAATTGTCCCTAGAAATGCAGAAGAGGTGTTAGCTGATGAAGTTTTAGGGAGACGTCCTAAGGCTCCAGTGTACACTTGGAATTGTAGTAGTATTTGTAGTGTACGACAGGATTCAATAGATTTTTTTACGCAATTTCTTACGTAAGTATAGTAAGAAAAGTGTTAAACAAAAGTTTAAGATGTTGCAAGAATTAGATCCTTGCAAAGTGAGAGAAAAAACGGGTTTGCAAGGTCATTCTCTGGCTTGTCTTTCCAAAAAAGTATGTCAGAGTGTTTTTCACCATTTCAGGATGATAGCAGTATATCATACTCAAGTGAGGAAATTAGTGAGAAGGTTGTATTATGCAAAACGTCCAGCACTTAAGCTAAAACAGTTAAACAGTGCTCTTTTGCATGGATCTGTATTAGATGTAATCAACATTTGTGGAGAAATTGAGGTTAGTTACTTTTGTCCTGAAGAAGACAGTGCAGAAACAGATACATTAATAGAAGGAAATGTGGAAGAAAATGTACAGAATTTTAGTACAGAAAATTTTGAGCAAGAAATTACAAGGTTTAAGGTAATTTCAAGTGAAATGCCAAACTTTTCTTGTATTTGTTGTAGAAGAATTCATTATAAAAATCAGACCAGGTTAGTTGATCTATATTTAAAAAGTGAAAAGGAGAATAATAATGAGTGGAAAGAATTAGCAACTTATTTGTTGGTAGAGAATTGTTTTGATTTGGGTTCTGATCAACGTATTTGTAAATATTGTTATAACAAATTAAATGAAAACAAAATGCCTGCTAGAGCTGTACATAATAATCATGAGTTGGTAAATATTCCTTCTGAACTGATGGATTTAAATACTTGTGAGTCTATTCTTATTCAATTTGTGCATCCATTTCAGGCTATTGTTCGTATGGAGCCTAAGACATGGAGAATGCCTCCTTCAGATTTACAGAGAGGATTAAAGGGAAGAGTTGTATATTTGCCTCTATATTTAAAGAAAAATATTGAAACAATTGGTGTAGAAAATGTGGAAGAGGAACCTCTAGTTATTCTAGTTAATGGCGTTCCTACGAAGAGTAAAAAAAATCTGTCAAGAATTAGTGGATGTTAGGAAAGTGAAAAAGGCAACGTTGTATTTAGTAAACAATAATCAATACTATAAAAATGTATATGTAGGAGAAGAGGAAACAACTGTAGAAGAGGACAGTGATTTGTCAACTGCACAAATTGAAAAAGTGGATGTGTCCAGAACTGAAGAAATTTATGAATATTATAGTGGGCATCCACTTCACTCTAAAGATGTGATGGGGAATACTATTGAGTTATTCCAAATGAAAGAAGCAAAAGGAAGTCCCATTAGTGTATGGGAAGAAAGCTTGGAAGCTGGTTGTTTCCCTCAGTTATTTCCAACAGGCAAAGGTGGACGATATGATGAACGACATGTGCAGATTCCTGCATCTGAATACCGGACATCAAGATTATATGCAGAAGATCCAAGGTTTTGCCAATGTATTCCATATTTGTTTCATCTTCTATATGAGAGTGACTTGTCTGGACTTTCTTATGCAGTGAACCATATACTAAAAAGTGGAGTACATCTGCAAAATGTGTCGGCAAAGGACTTTATGGATAAAGTCCAACAGAAAGATACTGTTTTGGAATCACAGCTAATTAATCCCATGGCATGTCAGCGTGGTACTAATGAGTATTGGTACCGTCGTCATGGGGAATTGAAATGTATGCTAAGAAACTTAGGAACTCCTACATGGTTCCTTACTCTAAGCTGTGCAGAGTATGCTTGGGAAGATTTACTTCAATTTCTTCGAGAGGCAAATGCAAACATAGAAAATATAGAATACAAGACACCTGGAGAACTGTGCTCTTTGGATCCAGTTAATGTATGCAGGTATTTCAATCATAGATTTGAAGCTATAATGTCTTTTATCACAAACAAAAAAAATCCTCCTTTTGGAGAGGTTCTGGATTTCTTGTGGAGAAAGGAGTATCAAGCAAGAGGTGCTCCTCACATACATATGCTGCTATGGATCAAAGATGCCCCCAAATTTGGAACAGATTCAGATGACACAGTGATGAGTTTTATTGAAAAATATTCTACATGTGCTGTACCAAAAAGTACAGAACAAAAGAATTTAAGACATCAAGTCTTGCGGTTTCAAACCCGTCATTGTGGAAAATACTGTCATCGAAAGTACAAATCTAAGGATAAGTTTTACACAAAATGTCGTTTTGGATTTCCACGTCCAGTAATATCAAAAGGAAGAGTGAACAATTTTATGTCATCTTTGCGACATACTGTCACAAGAAAATCACCGAAAAATACCTACAACTTAAGAAGAAATGAAGAGTCAAAATACATAAATGACTATAACCCAGTCATTTTGTCCATGTGGAATGCTAACATGGATATTCAATATGTTGCAGAAAACTCCATTGCTGTGGCTCGATATGTAACGTCTTACATTACTAAATATGAAAAGACGGAACTAAAGGAAATGTAGGAAGAAATTTCTAATGAAAAGAGCCTAAGTAAGAAATTGTACAGCTATAGTTCGAAGATGTTGTCTCATCGAGAAATCGGAGCATATGAATGTTCAGATCGCTTATCAACTGCAAGTCTATATTCCAAATCTAGAACAATCATTTGGGTGAGTTTAGGTCTTGCAAGAACACGAAACCGAGTCTTGAAATCTGTAGAAGAAATTGAGTATTTAGCAGAGAGAGTACCAGACAGTACCGATATTTTGAAGACAAATATGTTGGATACATACTATCCAAATAGAAGTAATCATCTTGAGAACGTTTGTCTCTATGAAGTACTGCAAAGCTATACTTGTAAGAGGAATATTACAGAAGATATCAATAAAGGAGTATTTGCTGTGATTGGATATGAAGGATGTTTAGTGAAACAAAGAAAAGGACATTTTATAATAACCGAAAACTGAGTTGTGAAACTCCTGACAAAAGGGAATTTTACTATTTAGCTCTTTTGCAACTCTTTAAGCCATGGCGAACAGAACTGGAACTACTTGGAGATTTTGACAGTTATGAAGATTCATTCAACGCAACTAAAACTACTATAGAATGTCCTGTTTTTACTAATTATCTGAAAATGTTGAACGACGAAATACAGCAAGAAGCTACAATTGCAGCAGAGATAGCTAGAGACAGTTCTCAAGACAGTCAAAGTTCTGCTTCGTAGATTCAGGATCCACTAGGAGTACCAATTATCCAAAATGTAGCAGCAACTGCCATGGATGAGGTGGACACAGCAATGCAACAAGCTCAAGAGGATGTAATAAACTTAGAAGAATTGGAAAAACAACTAAATGTTGAGCAAAAACAAATATATGATCAAGTGACAGAGCAGATTGAGCATGGTTTATATCATGAGAAAAAAGAGTGCTCATGTACGTCATTTAAACCTGTCCGACTGTACGCGAGTGGAGAAGCAGGAACTGGAAAACGTTTTCTAATTAAAGGAATTGCAACTTATCTACTGAAAAGAACTGAGTCGTCACTCTCTTGTGTTGTTACTGCTCCAACTGGGTTGGCAGCACATAACATTAAAGGGATTACTTTACATCGTTTATTGATGCTGCCAGTAGAGCATGAAAATAAATTAGAATACCACAAGCTATCTGGAGAAGCTTGTTGTGAAGTTTCTAGAGTCTTGAAAAAAATGAAACTTCTCATTATTGATGAGGTAAGCATGGTATCAAGTTTAATGCTTGCCTTTGTGCATTTAAGAATGCAACAAATCATTAAAACAGAGTATGATGTGTTATTTGGAGGCAAACACGTCATAGTTTTTGGAGATCTACTACAACTAACTCCTGTGAAAGGACAACCAGTATTTAAAACAGTTACACATGAAGACACCTGAAAGTGCCTGGGAAGCATTGGAAATGTTAATATTTGGTCATATTTCGAATATTCAGAACTCATTACAAATATGCGACAGGCAAAGGAGGCTGATTATAAAAGTATTCTTGAAGACATAAGAATTGGAAAAGTGAGTGAACGTGGCAAAGAAGCTTTACAGGCACGATTACTTACAAATTTGTTTCCAAACGAAAATATTCACCCAGAAAATATATATAGAAAAATTGCCGAAAACAAATCAGTCATATGCTTGATGCCAACTCTGCAAGAATGTACAATATTCAATGAAAAAATGTTAAAGTTAGAAAATCAAGAAATTATAAAACTGGAAGCTATTGATAGAATAGAGCATGAAGGAGCTACTATTATTTTGTCAGAAAAGTTGAAGTCAAAATTGGATTCTTTAGGGCGTGGCTAGCAGCCAAGCATGGCGGCAGCGTGAAGCGGGAGCTCCCAACGGCATAACGGCCTTTAGTAAAATCCGATAACTTCATCCGACACACCGCCCACCCGAAGTAGCGGTATCAGCTCAGGAACCCAAGCGGCACCACCCAATCCAACCCCGGCGAAAATCGTGGGCCGGGAACTACACCATCCCGCGCTGGGCCTGCGACTGCAAGGAAGCATCGGCCTAGCGAGACTGCCGAGCCCCGGCGGAAGCGCGACCTGACCGGCCTGAATTCGGAGGCGACCACCGCCCCCCGACCGGGGCGAAGCGGAAGACGCCCCAACACCAAAAGTAACAGTAGGAGCCCCCGAGGAGCCGGCGGGGACTGTGCAGGCGGAAACGGCTACCGGAGACTGCGAAATCCCGCTAAGGAACCACTGCGGTGGATGACTCGTGCAAGTCTCCGAGCGGAGGGCGGCGACTCGAGTTTCCATCGGGCGCCCCGTCGGAGGTGAGGCCTGGTCGGCGCGAGTGGCACGGGAAGAGTACTGCCGCACCAGGAGTGAAGAGGCCCCCTCGCCGCGGCAGCGGCGATCAAGCCCGCACGCGAGGCAGACTTTCAGCGGTACAAGTAAGTGCCCCGGGATCCCGCAAGGCAGACAAGCACATGGGAAAGAGCGCCTGAGGAGCAAATAGCAGCGTCGGCCAGACCCGGGGACGGGGCGACAAGGGAAGCCCCGGCAGGCAAACCTCCGGTTGGACCTTGGGCAGGCTCCTAGCACTGGCACCATAAGAATCCCGCCTGCCGGGCTGGCAGTGGCACAGAACAGGCACTGAGCGATCCCGGTCGGCAAAGCGAGAGGAGCAGTGGGGTCATTGCTGCATAAGGATCAGTGGGAAGCGGACCACGAAGCTACGCATTAGACGCAGGAGAACTGCATAGCGGACCAACATCCCCCCGATACAGACAAGCGCCCTACTGATCAGAGACATACCATAGAGATCCTACACGACTAGTGACGGGGCGAAGGCACATAGGCGGATTCGCCGAGGCTGGCACATTGGAAGCCGGATCAGACACGGTGGGCTGGATACCCCTGCCGACGAGCGTCAGGCTCCTCAGTGTAGGGAACACTTCGAGATCCGAGACATAGCAGAGCATATACCGAACTGCATTCCCCTGACCCACGAAGAAGGTGCACTACCCCTCACCACGTGGGGACCGCGGTGCTGACCGGGACAGGGTACAAAATCCGCAAACCTCGAGCCATGGCAGGCAAAGGGACCAGGAGTGGTTCGACGCAGGCTAGACTAGATAAATTTGCCTATAGCCAGCACGGGCAGTCACAAGTCACTGGGCGACATTCCGCAGGAGCTACTCCAGACACGGAGGGGACCAAGAAGGTGACACTTGAAGACATAATGAAGACCCTCTCGGAAGTGCAAACGACAGTGGGTTCCATCTCTTCTGAGGTTACTCTGCTGCGAGCGGACTTTCAGAAAATGACCAAAAGGGTGTCTCAGGTTGAGGTGGTTACGAAATCGCTTGTTGAGGACACTTCGGAACTGCAAATGGCGATGGAACGCATGGAGAAAGTCACCAAGATGCTACAAGAAAAGCTGGACGACCAAGAAGGGTGCTCCCGAAGAAATAACATACGTATCCTTGGTCTTCCGGAAACAGAAGGAAAAGGGGCCATGGACCTGTACGTCGAGGACCTCATAAAAAATAAACTGCAACCTAAAGGCCTATCGCACTTCTTCTCAGTAGAAAGGGCGCACAGGGTGCCTGGCGGAACGCCCAAACCAGGAGCAACACCGCGGCCTGTACTGGCTAGACTTTTTAATTTTAGAGACAGGGATGCAATCCTGCAAGCGGCGAGAGTTTCACCACCTGTCAAGCTCCAGCTTTCCGGACTACACAGCGGAAGTGGCCAGACGCGGGAAATCCTTTACTGAAGTGAAAAAAGCGCTGCGAGACAGAGGCCTGCCGTACTCGATGCTGTTTCCGGCCAAATTACGGATTGTGGCCGATGGGAAGACTTGGTTTTTTGACAAGCCAGAAGTGGCACAGGACTGGCTTAATGGATGGAGACAGGTGGGACAACAACAACGTCTCCACAGAGATCGACCGAACCATCGCAACGGCAAACACACAGGTGAACCGACCAGCAGTACAACACACCAAGATGATACTGCGAATGTGGGGCCCGACGTGGGACAGGACCCGCTTGACTCTGGGCAGCCGGCCCTGGCATAAGGGTGGACTACTTCTGTGTCAGACCGAGTACGATACGAGGGAACCTGGAACTGGTGAAGCTGAGTAGGGTGGGCAAGAGCCGATGCCTGTGGGGGACTCACCAACCCCACGAGCAAGTAAGATAGTTGGGAATGGGACAAAGCACTCTGCCAAGTTGGGGAAGCGGGTGGGGGAAAGTCCGTGGAGCAGGGGAGCAGGGAGGGGGGTTGGAAGGGGAGTTATAATGTTAATGTTACTGCTAATAGTCATCACTCATGCTCCATGGTACACGACCACGCCAAATGCCAAACTATTCATGTGCACCAACAAACGGCGCTGCATCTGCACTGCGCATGGCGACCGGTCGCCCGAAACACTGCTTACACGAACCAATGGCCCAACAGTTATGCGATGCACCCGCTGAGGGCGCCCCTACGACGACTGATGTGCCCCCCCTGCGCATGCTTACCTGGAATGTTAGAGGCTTGGGGGATAAAATCAAGAGGGGTCTGGTTCTGCAGGCCATTAAACGCCAGGGACCTGATCTAGTGCTGATCCAAGAGACACACCTCGCAGGGACGACATGTAAAGCGCTTGATAGACGTGGGTATGTGATGGCAGTGCATGCGGAATTCACAACAGGTTCCAGAGGGACGGGGATACTAATGAAAAAAAATCACCTTTTTTGGTGGAACGCCGCAAGACGGATGATCTGGGTCGTTTCGCAGCAGTGCATGGCCAATGGGAGGGGAGGCCTCTCAATGTGGTCTCCGTGTACATCCCCCCGGCACTTCACTCTACGGCATTGCCTGCACTTGGTAAATTCCTCCTAGACCTCCCAGTGGGTGATACGATCATAGGGGGGGATTTTAATGCAATAATGGACCCCACATTAGACACCTTCCCCATGAGAGACCGCCCCAGGGGGACTGCAACGCTCCCTGGCTTTCTGGAGGCAATAGGCCTTCTGGACGTATGGCGACAGCTGACCCCAGTGGCGACCCAATACACGTACTACTCCGCTGCACATAATAGCCTTTCACGGATTGACTATTTTTTGTTTCTGGAGGTTGGGCTGGGGTCAGTGGATAAGATAGACATCCTGCCTAGAGGCGTTTCTGACCATTCACCAATATCTCTATTGCTCACTACCAAAGAAAGGAAATGCGCTAGGATATACCCAATATACCCAAACTATTTGAAGATCCCTAAGATCAGGAAGAAACTCAAATTAGCCACCACACACTACTTTAAAGAGAACGCTGGGACGGTATACTCGCCCTCGGTCCTGTGGGAAGCATATAAAACGGTCCTCCGAGGTGAGGCAATAGCAGCGATAACGGGGCACAAACGAGACTCCCGGCGTGAGCTCACAGAGCTGGAACTGGCACTCCACAGCGCGAACACTACTCATATGTCAGATCCCACCCCAGAAACGACACACTTACTGCAGCTCCGACAACAGCAGTACCAGGCCCACCTCAAAACAACCGTCAAAGGCTGTATCGCAAACACAGCACATAGAGTATATGATGTAGGTGATAAAGCCGGGAAAATGCTGGCGTGGTTGGACAGGAGAGGGGGCAGTACCAGAGGTATACAGAGACTTTACACACATGACGGTCAGCTGCAGACACATCCTGAGCAAATAGTGTGCACCCTGGCACGTCATTTTCAAGAGATATACACCCCGGAACGGGACGTCACTGCACAAGCGGCGGCGACTTCGCTCGACAACATTGCCATCCCCAAGCTCACACAGGAGGCACAGCAGGAGCTAGAGATTGACCTAACGGAAGATGAAATTCAATTGGCGATACAGGCATTGCAACCCGGTAAGGCGTTGGGTCCCAATGGGCTACCCGTGGAATGGTATAAAACAATGGCTACCGTGCTCAGTAAACCACTGCTAGACGTGTATACGGAAAGCCTGGAAAGGGCGGAACTACCGGTTGACCAGCGTACAGCCACGATTGTTGCCCTACCAAAACCGAACAAGCCTCCGACTGCATGTACCTCATACCGCCCAATATCCCTGCTTAATGTGGAAGCCAAAATTTTGGCGAAACTCCTAGCCAGCCGTCTGACACAACACCTACACACACTGATACACCCTGATCAGTCAGGCTTTATGCCTCACAGGAGTACAGCGCTAAATCTCAGACGGGTCCATGGGGTGATGGCACGTGCGCACCTTCTTTCGGAACAGGCAGTGATCCTCTCACTTGATGCCAAAATGGCGTTCGATCTAGTAGAATGGGAATATCTATTTACGGTGCTTACACGTATGGGCTTTGGACCGAAATATATTGCGTGGGTGCGGCTACTATACACGACACCAGTAGCGGAAGTAGTGGCGAATGGCCACATTTCACCGCCGTTCCTGCTGAAACGGGGGACCAGACAGGGGTGCCCTTTGTCACCCCTGCTCTTTGCCTTGGTGCTGGAGCTGCTGGCGATCCTGATTAGAACGACGCCACTGTTTCGGGGTATCACATGGGAAGAAGGCTGGGAAGATAAAATCTCCCTATACGCGGACGATATGCTCATCTACATGGTTGACCCTAACAACGGGATCCCTGCCCTATTACACCTCTGTAACACGCATGGGAAGTCGTCAGGCTATACCCTGAACTGGTCCAAGTCAGTCATATACGTGCTTAAAGACCCGGAGCCATTGTTGCAAGAGGAATGCCCCCTGGCATTGACTACACCCTCCTTTAAATACTTGGGGATTATAATCACAAATACGGCCGCAGACTTCTTCGAAAAAAATTTAAAGCCATACAGACGGTAAACACTGGGCGACCTTGCCCCTGACCCTCCTTGGGCGGGCGGCTCTATATAAAATGATGGCGCTTCCCAGGTTCCTTTATGTGCTGGAAAATACCCCATATATGGTTTGCCCCTGACCCTCCTTGGGCGGGCGGCTCTATATAAAATGATGGCGCTTCCCAGGTTCCTTTATGTGCTGGAAAATACCCCATATATGGTTGCACCGCAGTATTTTAAACGAGTTGCAGCGCTGGTCTCCAGCCTACTCTGGAATAACGGACCGGCGCGTATAGCTTATGATAAATTGATAAAAAGTTGGTATGAGGGAGGGATTGCACTACCCAACGTTCAATTATACTACTGGGCTGCCCAACTTAAAATAATTAATCAGTGGATCCACGCCCCGCGAGATGACCCAGCCTACAAGGCGGAATGGTCTCAACTGGGGACGGACTGCATGCTTTCCGTTTTATACAACAAATCGCAAGTCAAAAAGATGCTGTGCCCGACGCAGCACACAGCGGCCCTGTGGCACGTAGCACAAACGCGACTGGGCTGGAAAGGGAAAACCACCCAACTGACGCCACTATGGGACACAAAATCATTGGGGAACCTCAGATCATGCAAAGGGTTTACACAGTGGGACTACATAGGAATCTCCACGGTGGGGGACCTATGGGACAAGGACACAGTGATTGCGTTTCCACAACTCCAACAACAGTACGGCCTAGGCCCCACCGAGACGTTCAGATACGTGTAGATACGTCACGCACTGCTCCAGGCAATCCCAGCAGACACTGAAATACCAGAGTCCTCGCCCCTGGAGGATAGACTACTGACGGAATTTATGCAACAGAGTGCGACTTCTCTCACATACAAAAAACTGGTTAACAACCTGGAGGACCCTACACTTAAACTTAGAGGGAAATGGGTGGGAGAGATAGGAGAGGTAGATGATTCGGAGTGGAATGAAGCGCTTGCCTCCCCGAGAGAAGTAGGCATTTCGGCAAAGTTCAGATTAGTGCAACTCAAAATTCTGCACCGTATTTACTACACTAGAACACTACTTCACAAGATACAGAGGGCCCCACACCCCTTCTGCCTTAGGGGATGCGGGGAGGAGGGGACACTATTTCACACGATATGGGAATGTCCACAGATACAAGAATTCTGTAAACAAATTATGCGCACTGTCTCCCAGGCCCTTACAATCTCCATTCTACCTGAACCCCGCAAATGCCTGTTGAACATCTGGGACCCCAATGATCTGGATAGATATGGACTGATATGGGCCACACTGGCCATGACAGTGGCTAAACGAGACATTGCACAGAAGTGGGGTGCTCCGGAGCTGCCTACAGCGAATAGATGGACAAAAAATATGGACATACTGATGGTGACGGAAAGGGCGGTGTATGTGCTCAGGGCTTGCCCCCGTAAGTGGAACAAGATCTGGGCAGCATGGAATACATATAGGGGGGATATCTGTGAACCCTTGCCAGAAGACGAGGATCTAGACTCCGAAGGGGAGGATGAGTAGGGGGGTGGACGATTGGTTGCTAGATTACTATATGAACGAGATGTCGCTTTACTGCAGCTTTACTGGGACACAAACTGTAGACATGTGAGTTGGCTGGTGGTTTGATATGGGCGTGAGAGGCATACTGGAAAGTGATGACACCTGTTAGGTTTTTCTGCCTTTTTTTATTTTTTGTTATCTTCTTCGCAAACTAGTATATATGTTCTGAAGGTTAGAGTGGTGCGACGTGTACAATGGGAGACAGCTACCTTATGCTCCAACAATTGCATTACGGACAACTGGTAGTAACCATACCTGTCACTGTTGGGACTGAACTTAGCGTATATCAGACTACACATTTAATATACTGATCTACTGATAAGAAACTGCATGGAGAACAAGATTGAAACTTGACTGAAATATTGTGTATGTAACTTCTGCCTTCATGTCAATAAAGTTTAAAAAAAAAATTGGATTCTTTAGAGAAATCAATATCTAAAACTGCTGGTTTAGAAAAGAATCTATATGCATGTATAAATTGTCGGATCATTTTATGACGTAATTTACATGTGGAAAGAGGTTTAGTAAATGGAGCAATGGGTAATGTTGTTGATTTTGTGAATTACCCAAATAAAGATGTCATTGAATTTTTGAAAATCAAATTTGATGAAATTGAAGAAGTACAACAAGTGAGTCGTTGTTCAGCTCGATTTTTGCTTGTAAAAGATTTATATGTCCGCCGAAAACAATTTCCTGTTTGTTTGGCATATGCGGTGACTATTCATAAATCTCAAGGTTTAAGTGTAGGTAGTGCTTTGGTGAATATTGGAAGTACTGTGTTTAAAGAGGTTATGGCATATGTTGCTTTATCTCGAGTCAGAACTTTATCTGGATTATACTTGATTGATTTTGATGAGACAAAGATTAGTGCAGATGTAAATTGTGTAAAAGAGTATAATATGTTAAGAAGAGAACATGCTCCCAATTTACCTCAATATCCAGTATTTGAAAAGCGTGTGGTAAGTCGAAAAAGAAGATATGAGAAAAATTGTAGCGAGGTTGCAGAGAAAAGAAAAAAACTAGATCAACCAGTGATAGTAACCAAAAAGAAAAAAGGATTTTATTGAAGAGGTTGTTGGTTTTCAGTTTGAAAACAGTTCTGGTGTCAACTGCTATGCTAACGTAGTGGTTAATGTTGTTTTTTTTCTTGAAACTTTACTGCAACAAATTGTTGAAAATCGGGACAAAATATTTTATTGTTTGTTGAATTCTGTGTTTGAGAAATGTAGTAGTGATAAAACTAAAATAGAAAGTGTTTCTGATATTCGAAATGTTTTAGACATATGTTCTGGTTTAAATCAATTTTCACAGAATATTCAGCAAGATTGTCAGGAATTTCTAATGTATATGCTTGTTGTATTGCAAGATGAAGGTATAGATATTGAAAATCTTTTTGGCCTTTCTTATAAATGGCAACATGACTGTGACAATTTTTCGTTTTCAAGTAGTTTTAAAATAAACACTGAAAGATTTATATATTTTACTTTACCAGACTGCAAATCAGTGTCTTTTAATAATCTAGTTAGAGACGCAAATCAAAACATGGTCTGTACCCAATGTAACTTACAAATGTTATCAACATTATTTATACAAAGATATGGACAGTATGTAATTTTAATGCTGCAACGATGCAGACCTGATGGAAGAAAACTGACAACTTTAATTAAAAAAAATTGTGGCTTCTCAACTATCAATATCAGGAAGAACTTTTGTAACTGTAGCAAATATTTTCCATGATGGTCCTTCTACAACATCAGGACATTACACAGCTTATTTAAAATGTACAAAAGGCTGGACTCATTGTAGTGATACTCAATTGATTTTTAAACAACGTTTGCCTTATGACTTACCAAATTCTTACCTAGTGTTTTTACAACCAAAATTTTAGGGGAAAATAATTGGCCTGGGAAAATTACTGCTGTTAAGAAAGGGTAGTCTGGTGTTGAAAAGTACTTTGTGAGTGAAGGTGATGAGGTTCAAAAAATTCTTGTAGTTGACGTAGAGGTAGTGTAAGTGTACCAGCTAGTGGGTGATGTGGCTATCACAGGAGATGTTTATCATCAGTGAGGCAGAGGTGTTTTAGATTTATTGTGGTTGTTGGTGAAATTTTTTATTCCCTTGTAGAGGTTTCTTTTAATGGTATACAGCTCCTTGGTAAGATAAAGGATGAGCAGAGTGTCCTCGGCATACCAGATGATGTTGAGATTCTAGTTGCTTAAGGTTCTATGTACATGATAAATAGCATCGGGTGAAAGTATAACCATTGATAGATGGTACAAAAGATGTTGGTGCTTTTGATTCAGAAGGTTGGGAAACGGACGCTTAAGAGTACTATTAAGTATCTTCCAAACTAAGGATTTCACACATACTATTTGGCCATGAGGAATGGTATTTGAAACAAAAAATGACTATTTCAGGTAAATGTTGTTAGCATCACTTCCTTTTGCTGACTCTCCTTCCTTTATTCCCTCCCTCACACCCCTTTCCTCCATCCGTCTTTAAGTCTCTTCCTCTGTCTCAGTCACTATAACTGCCTCACTCCCTCACAGTCCCTCACTCTCACTCTCCCTCTCTTTCTCTCTCTCACTGTCTCCCTCTCTCTCCACCAATCTTCCTTTTCTTTCCTCTCTCTTTCCATAAATTCGTCTCTCTCACTCACTACTTTTTCCTCTATCTTAATATGCTTCTTTTTCCCTCAATCCCTTACCCTTACTCTCACATCCCTTCCCTCACTGTCCCAGCCCTTCACTCAATCTCACTCCTCTTCCCCTACTTCATATTCTCCTCTCTGTGCATCACTTCCATTCCCTTTCTCCTGCTCCCATTCCCTCACTCCCCCTCACTCTTTCCCTCACTCCATCCGTCAGTCCCCTTCCCTTATTCCCCTTTCCTCATTCACTTTTGCTAACTCCCCTTCCTTTAGTCCCTCACTCCCCTTCACTCCATTTCTCTCTCCCTCTCTCCCTCTGTCTTACTCAGTCTAACCACCTCACTCCCTCTCGGTCATTCACTCTCCCTCTCTTTCTCTCTCACTCTCTTCCTCTCTCTCTCTCCCTCACCCTTCCTGTCTTTCCCTTTCTGTTTCCTTCACTCCTACTTTATCCCTCAGTCCCCTTTCCTCTCTCTTAATCTCCTTCCTTCTCTTTCATTCCCCTTTCGTCACCCTCATACCCCTTATCTCACTGCCTTTCACTCACCCTCAGTACTTTTCCCTCGCTCCCCTTCCCTCACTCCCTTTCCTTCATTCCTCTTTCCTCACTCCCTCACTCCATCTCACTTACTCGCCTTCGTTCACTCCCTCCCTCACTTTTTTTTACTCCATGTTTCTCTCCCTGTCTCCCTCTGTCTCACTCACTCTAACTGCCTAACTCCCTCTCAGTCCCTTGCTCTCCCTCTCTCTCACTCTTTCCCTCTCTCTCCCTTACCCTTAATCTTCTTTCCTCTGTCTTTCTACCACTCATCCACTCTCCCTCACTCACTTTCCTTCTCTCTTAATTTTATTTCTTCTCGCTCATACCCCTTCCCTAACTGTCACTGCCCTTCACTCACCGTCACTCCCCTTCCTCCACTACACTTCCTCCTGTCTGTATCTCACACCCCTTCCCATTCCAGCTCTCTTTCCCTCACTCCCCCTCACTCCCCTTCCCTCATTGAAATCCTGACTCCCCTTCTCTCACTCCCTCCATCCCCTCACTCCACTTCTCTCTCCCTCACTCCCCATCTCTCACTTTCCCTTACCCCTTCCCTCACCGTCACTCCACGTCTCTTACCTTCACTCACTTTACCCTGCTCTACTTCTCCCTCTACGTCTCTTACTCCCCTTCCCTGTCTCCGTCCCCTGCTCCCCTTTTCTCCCTCCCTCCCCCTCCCTCACTTTCCTTTCCTTACTGCCCTTCCCTTACTCTTTCACTCCCCTTAAGTCACTCCCCACTGTTGAAAATTAGTACGGTTTGGTGAACATTATCTGCGCCATCTTGCCTCTTCCCCTGATGCCACACTTTTGTCGTGCGCACCCGCCATTTTAAGATGCCCTGTTCAGAGCGAACCCTTTTGCATGCCGCTGGCCCCTGATATAGCCCTTCGCCCTCACTAAGCCTGCACGCTGACCAACCCCCTGCTTGCACCTGCCTTGAATCATAAACCCCTCTTCGGCGCTGCTCTGCCCCAGGCCCTCATCCTGTTCCCAGCGCGACACCTCCCTTCTTCCCTTTCACGATCCCCGGCCCTTAGATGCAAACCCCCCCCTTTTTTCCCCGTGTGCCCGTTTGTCTTCCCCGTTCCCAGGCCGACACCCAGCACTGCCGATACCATTCCTTGCCCCTCCCCGTACAATAGAAAGCTTCCCCCACCAAAGGATCCCCGGGTTGATCAAAGCCCCCACTCCATGAGATCCGATCAAACCCCCCACATTCCGTGAATCGGCGGAATATCCAGCTGCGCGATACTCATCACCTGTTGTGACTAGGGTGGGGACTTCAACTGTAAATGAGTGTGGGAACGGGCCCAAAGGGGAGTTCCGGGAATGTCTTTTCCATACATCAAAGCTTTAACATGAATATGTAATCTGCAATAAAGTCATAAAACAGTGTATAAGAGGCCAGGCCTCAGAAATGTAGCTAGAGCACCTCAGAACGATACCTTCTGCCCGTTTTGTTGTGTTCTCCTCCGGAGAGAATAAAAAACCTTGTTTCCTGCTTTCCAGTCTCCAGCGCCTGCCTCTTCATTGATTAAATAACTAGAGGGTCACAGAGGCAATACCGCCGGGCAAATACCGATTGTCCCCGACCCGTCTCAGGTTTAACAATTGGCGTCCCAAGCGTGGGGCCCATCAGCGACTCGTGGATCCAGTGGGAGAGGTCCCGACGACAGAGTGAACGACTGCAACGATCGGGAGAGCTCTTGCCCAATAGACCCTCGTCTGGCAGCCGATCATCCGGACTTCACTAGTTCCGAACAGACCTCTCTCGAGTGATCTACGGTCCTGACTGGGAACCATTAGGAGTGCTGTGAGAAATACGAGAAAAAGAGGACGAACGGGCGCTGGATTCGGAAGACAAGAAACTGTCCACATGGTCCGGGTAAGGTCGTGTAATCACGACAAGTTGCGAAATGATTGCTTGATTGTTTGATTGCTTGATTATTTATAAAATACTAGTATTACTCTTTGTTTGACCTATTTGGAGATTCACTGTCTGCACACGGAGAAACAGTAGGCTCCTTCTCTTTTGCAAACGGTGAAGGATAGGTAACGTAACCGTCGCGCCTATCTTTCTCCCCCACTGACTCTATTATTTCTTAACGGTTTTTGGGAGACTCCCCACTCCCTCACTGATTAAACTGGGTTCTTTAACCCCGAACTACTGTTCAACAGATTGTCTTCTGGAGATTCTCTGTCCGCAAACCGGAAACAACAGCTTCCTCTTTGCGGTTAGTGAAAGGGTAGAGGACGCAGACTTTTGCGCCCTACTTACTCTCCCCATTGTCCTTTTTCTATCCTATTTATTTATTTATTAATTGCTTGATTGTTCCGCGCTCTTGGTTACTCTTTTTTATTTTTGTTCATGAGGTATTCACTGCCTGCAAACAACGTAGAATAGGAATATTCTGTCTAGTCTTTGCACCTAGTGATAAGATAGGCACTGCTGACTTATTAGTCCCTCGTTACGAGCCGTCATGTCTGTCTTCTCCCCATTGATTGATAATTGGTTCAGCCCGGACCGTGTATTAGAGGTGGACCATATAGCTCCACTAGAAGGCACCCCTAATAAGGACATGTTCATAAACTATGGATTAGTTACCATAGCCTATAATAAATTGTGGCACAGGTATACCAAAGAAAGTCAAGACAAACAGTGGCCACTGGCAGGATCCTTTGACCTTGATAAAATAGAAACGTTAGAAATAGCCCTTCGAAATAATAAGACAACGCCTATTATGCTCGACAGTCTCGGTATGTGGCGCAGAGAGGCTATGCAACGACAGAGAAAAGACGAGGACAAACCAAGTAGAGAAATATACCGACAGGACAACCCCAGGACACCGCTACCCACAAGTTATCCCCCGACACTACGCAAAAGACGACCAGACTTAGGGCCAGACCAATGCGCTTTTTGTAGATATGTCGGACACTGGAAAGCCCAATGCCCGACTCTACTGATCGTGAGTAAAGGCAAAGGGCCGACAGGAACGACAGATCGGCAGTATGAGAAAAAGCGCGAGACAAAGAAGAACCCGACTTACATAGACAGACCAGATAGAACCACCACATTTGATTATGCCCGATGGCACAGATTTCGCCAGGACAATTTCAGCGGCATGCTCAAGTTCTCCTAGGTCGGGCAACGTCAAGACGGGAACCCAGCCTCGCTTTAAAATTCACAGACGGAAAGAGATAATTATGACCAATAACTGTTTTATATTCGTCTTGGGTCTTTGTATGTCGTACTTGTACTGCCCCCCCCGTCTGAGTTTGTGTGTATGTAATGTACGAATCTGCGTCATCCCTCTACACGTGTTTCTGTGTTACTCAACCTCTGTTAAGCAGAAACTTAGCATAAAAGCAACCTGGAAAGAAAGAAATGGTACAACAAAATCCGTAGACCATTGATGAACTTGAACTTTTAATTTAACACAGCAAACAAGAAATAATAACGGTAACTGTAGAAAATGAAAGTCAAACAGAACATTCGCCCCCCCCATTCTGGAACCTTCCAAAGTAGGGCAGGGTTACGGCTACGCCCAACCAGCGACAACCCATATAAGGCGGGCCCCGCTGCCAACTCTTGGTCAGGAAATCTTAACATATGGGGAAGCCGGAGGAGAGGCAGGGGCCAGCGGAGTCCAGCCGCAACGGCCCTAGGTAGTTGCAGGCAATCCCGCCACATGCCTCCTCGGCTCAGCCGCAACGGGCCTGGATAGACTTAAGTAGTCCCGCCACATGTCCAGAGAAGAGCGAGGCACCTCTTCCTTTTCTCCTCCGCAACAGCCGCAGCAACTCTGGGCGGCGGGATGCCCTGTCCATACCTCTGCAGGAATGCGTCCAGGTCGGGCTGGGAGGGAGAGGCGACGCGGACGAGCCCCCCCCACCTCCACAGATAGGAGGCTTCCCAGCCCCGGCCCAACGCCAAACTCCTCCAGCCAAGCGGCGACGCCAATACTTGCGCAGCACCGAATGTACAATGGTGCCCATATTTTCGGAACACCGAACCTGCAATGACTGCACCGATACTCGTGCCGCGCCGAATGCGCGCCACAGGTGGCCAGACCCCCACAGCACTGAGCACAAGACTTGGGGAACACCGGATGTGGAGAGACCTTCATGCGGGTCGATGAAAAAGAGCAGCACAGAGTGCACCGGGAGAAGGAGACGGCGCGAACGAGTCTCCCTCGCCCCCCCCAGGTGGGGGCATCACAGCTGCACCCCAGCCGAACGTCCCGCTTTCACACAACAGGGACCTCTTCCTTTCACTCCGAAGGATCTCTTCCACTCTTGCAAACTCGACGAGAGTGGCCCCTGTAGGGCCTCAAAATGGCGTCTGGGTCCGCTGGAAGGCGGGCCCCGGCCACTAGAGTAACTTTGACCAGCAATATAACTCGGACATTTGCCCACTGGGGCACGAGCCCCCATCTCCGACAGCATCTCCGCAGCCTTGAAGATCCTACAAAAGTCCCCGGCGGAACCTTCGGCCTCTGCAGGTTTCCGGTAAGGGACGGCTGCCTTGACCACCAACGAAATAAACATGACATTGCCACTCCTTCTGTTAGCATGAATTCTAGAACTGCCGAAAAGGACTCTGGTCCAAACTGCCAGTAATGGGAAACATTTCCCCCTGATGCTGCTTCCGGACTGAGCCGGCCCCGCCCAAAATGGCGCCGGTATCAAGAGGGACTTGCGAACACCTCGTGGTGTTCCTTCGCACTAATATAAACTTGATGTTCTGAGACTTTATATGATCCTTTGTACACTTGGCTAGAAAAGACCAGGAGAGCTCACTCGACGAACAGTATGAAAGGATCCCGTTAAAAATGTTGATTACAAATGTACAATGTATTATATTTCTATAGCTGATGTATAACCTCATCTACGACGCACACATACAGTATGCATATAGGAAATCTGATTGCAACTATTATGATTATGCTTCTAAATTATGAAATAAATGCCCCCGAAGCCCCAGCCAATTAATAGACGTTTTAGTTTCCTGCAAATGAATGAACAAAACTTTCCAATGTATTTATTTCCGCAAGACGACACTCCCACTGTACGCGCTTTAACCATTGCCATGTCCGACCAAATACGACTGCACCCTCATCATCCACGTACTGAAATGATTCCGAGAAATAAAGGTTTTCGAAACTATGGACGGGTATTGCATGCTTTATTTTAAAAAAAAAATGTGGGATCGGTGGGAAAGTTCTTTTCTGTGCACCCTACTCTGCTCTCTCTTTAAGGTTGAAAGAAGATGGTTGCCCAGCCCTGGAGGACGGATCGGATCGACAACACGACACTCTGCCTTCAAAGTACGCGACTGACTCATGAACTCTCGCGTGGAGGAAGACCTTGACTTCCAAGGATGGGTAAAACGAACGGTGTAAATAAGGGAATGTAAAAGGAGGGTGAAATGAAATGATGTAAACGTTATAAAGTACAACGTTCCAAGGTATCAGGGAACGGAGCTGACCCAAGAACCGAAGAACCTTAGAACGCCACAGCGTTGAAGGAGGTTTAAGGATCCCGATAGTGAGATACGTCCTTTGACTAGATACCTCGCACTAGGCACCTCTGGTTTCCTTTTCACGTTCCCCGCACACGACCTATGTGGACACACTGCCCCCCCCCCCCCCGACTCCAGAAACCATATCCCCGGGGACTCTGCCCCGAGGAGGGAAGACGAGTAAGAGGTGAGTAAAGGACTCTCGAATACATGTATTTAAATATGCGCGAATGCTGTTCCCTCCCCTCCCCCTTTTTTCCTCCCTCTGCAGGTTACATCAGAAATTACAGCCGAGGTGTGGCGAAGATCTGAAGCCTTGCCATGTCTAATACACGAAGCAGACTAGCGCCGCAAGGTGGTGCCTAAGCACGCCTGCAAACTACTCACGTATCGAACAAACCCGAAAAATTAGCACGACCTGATAAAAAGTGATCACCCTTAAACCAGACCGGACGAATGAACCCACGTCACGTATGATGCGAAACTATGAGAGAATGTGTGTGTGTGACCGAGGCGCTGACCCAACTGGTCGAAGGACCGAGAATGCGAGAAAATGCGACAAAGTGGTACCTCCTCTCTTCTTTCCTTTTCTCAAGGCACGTCCCCTCTACCCTGTCTAATACTCAAACTGCATGATTACAAGATCCTAACGCAGACCCGTGAATGTCCTTTACTGTGTAATGCACTAAATAGCCTTTTTTTGAATACACTGCCACCCTCTCTGTTGCACGTGTACTATTTAGCCTGCCGTTGCACTCTCTCTCTCTCTCTCTCTCTCTCTCTCTCTCTCTCTCTCTCTCTCTCTCTCTCTCTCTCTCTCTCTCTCTCTCTCTCTCTCTCTCTCTCTCTCTCTCTCTCTCTGCCTCTCTCCCCTTCTATTTTTGCACTCCCACTCTTCCGAGCGATTAGCCCCGAAATTGGCAGACTGCCACCCCTAGCGCACCACCTAATTGGCTTCAAATACCGTCAGTATTTGCACAAAACTTGTCTTTAATACAATCACCCTGAGACCGTGTCATTACCTCTCCTTTTCCGCTAGAAGTCAATGAACCGAGGTTGGGCCGTAAGGGAAAGGACAGGTAAGACGACAGAGGTTCCCTAATCTGGCCCGTAATAAGGGAACTACATGTCAACGGCTCCTATGGTATAAAACAAGGACCTCAGAATACGCGACCCTCCCCGCCCCGAATTGTCGCAATACCCAAACAGGAAAAATGATCAACCCTGTTACATCCCCTGTATCAGCCGCTCCAAACTGGAGTTATGAAACTACCCCTCATTCCTGGTTGTGAGGAATGGGTCGCTTTACGCCCATACCACAAGTTTCTATGTCCCTAGTTGTCTCCCATAAAACCCCTGTCTTTTCTGATTAAGTACTCAGGCCGTAGGAAGCTACGTAGGAACCAGAATGATGTTTTACAAGGTTAAAAGACTAGAAAAGCCCTAGAGAACGGCATAACTTTGTCAAGCCCGTCTTACGAAGGTGGGTCTCCATCAGATAAACTGTCGAAACTGTAATAAGTAATTATGAAGGAAAGCCATAATACCTCCAACAGGCCCGTCATCGGTCATATATATGTTAGTTGTGGACCCTAAAATAACGGACGTTTTCATTTCTATCTGAAGCTGGGAGAGAAATAGACTTTTGTGATTTCCTTCCTCTGCAAATTCTCTAAAGACTGTCTTTTCACACTCGTTTAAGGGTACGGCTGTCAGGAGAGAGAAGGACCGGATGTGGGAGCACGAGGCCTGACTGCAGACTATGGAACACCTACGACATGGGCCAAGGCGAGACCGCGACAGAACAGAGCTACAGGACGAGGCACTACCTCCAGCAAAGTGAGAAGAAAGGGCTAAACTGATGCCCCCGCTCTATGTTCGAATGTGTGCCGAAAGGTCCCCGCTCTCCAGACTCGGTCATGAGCCCGCCCATCTGAAGTCTCTCGTTCCCCTAGTTTGTTCCTAATTTGGCCTTGCTCCATCCCCCTTTTTCTCCGACCTACCCTATGGACTGTTTTGTACGCTCTTCTTCCATCTGAACTTTCTGACAATCACCTCAAAGGACACAGGGCGAAAAGGACCTTTCCGACCAGAAACGCGAGGAAAGGGTTGTGCCCTGCAACGCAGAACTTAGAATAGAGCTGGACTTGTAGCTCCACCGCCGGTGCTCCACAGCGCCAACGAAAGACAACAAAGAATAATGAGAACTCGTTAACTTCGAACATTTGACATCCTCAATCACTGTTTCTGCTATGCCTCATTTCTCTCCCAGCCGCCATTGTATTGATCATGCTCCAATCCGAATCTGATATATGTAATAACCTACCAGTTCACGTTATGAAATGTACTTGCTGCTCTCGCTACAGAATCGTTTTTGTATTACATTTCTATGACTTTCCTGCTAAAACAAATTGATCAAAGTTTATCAAATAGGTCCACCTCCTAAAACTAGAAATGTTAAAATGCATTGTTTACAACTCTTTTCATCTAGGGTTCCTACCGTTTTCTTTCTCATGCCCACCACAATAGAACCGAGGAGAAAATGAACCAGCAAGATGTCTTGAATATGTTAAAGGGAGGACTGTTGAAAATTAGTACGGTTTGGTGAACATTATCTGCGCCATCTTGCCTCTTCCCCTGATGCCACACTTTTGTCGTGCGCACCCGCCATTTTAAGATGCCCTGTTCAGAGCGAACCCTTTTGCATGCCGCTGGCCCCTGATATAGCCCTTCGCCCTCACTAAGCCTGCACGCTGACCAACCCCCTGCTTGCACCTGCCTTGAATCATAAACCCCTCTTCGGCGCTGCTCTGCCCCAGGCCCTCATCCTGTTCCCAGCGCGACACCTCCCTTCTTCCCTTTCACGATCCCCGGCCCTTAGATGCAAACCCCCCCCTTTTTTCCCCGTGTGCCCGTTTGTCTTCCCCGTTCCCAGGCCGACACCCAGCACTGCCGATACCATTCCTTGCCCCTCCCCGTACAATAGAAAGCTTCCCCCACCAAAGGATCCCCGGGTTGATCAAAGCCCCCACTCCATGAGATCCGATCAAACCCCCCACATTCCGTGAATCGGCGGAATATCCAGCTGCGCGATACTCATCACCTGTTGTGACTAGGGTGGGGACTTCAACTGTAAATGAGTGTGGGAACGGGCCCAAAGGGGAGTTCCGGGAATGTCTTTTCCATACATCAAAGCTTTAACATGAATATGTAATCTGCAATAAAGTCATAAAACAGTGTATAAGAGGCCAGGCCTCAGAAATGTAGCTAGAGCACCTCAGAACGATACCTTCTGCCCGTTTTGTTGTGTTCTCCTCCGGAGAGAATAAAAAACCTTGTTTCCTGCTTTCCAGTCTCCAGCGCCTGCCTCTTCATTGATTAAATAACTAGAGGGTCACAGAGGCAATACCGCCGGGCAAATACCGATTGTCCCCGACCCGTCTCAGGTTTAACACCTACCCCCCTTGTTTCAATCACTCTTGGACTCCCTTTTCCTCACTCACCATACTACTCTTTCCTCACTCATTCCCACAGTCTCTTCCTCCCCTTCACTCAGTCATTTCAGTCATTCATTTATACACTACACATTAATTCAAAAAAAGTATGACACAGTATATAAGAAATATAGCTCTTCTTTGAGAAGTGAAGTTAGTTCTTACAAGAACTGTTTTTTTTTGTCTGGTTTTGTTTGAATTATTTTTTTTCAACAATTTTATATTTTTTGGGGATTTTTTGTAACAAAAAAACAAACAGGTAACCAAAAACTGCTCAACAGGAACAAAAATAATTAAAGAAAAAAATTAATTGTGGGGGCATGTGTGCTGCCTAATCTTTAGCACAATCAAGTCTGCTCTGCTCTCCATAACACAATATTTCATTGCAAAAGTTGCATCGTATGTGCACGTCCGCAAAATCCGGCCGGATGTCTAGAGCACTTGTAGATGGAGATGGTGCCGATGAAGATGTACTGGGGTCAGCAGCTGCAGGATTGTTCCTCAAATGCTGAGTTGATGCCCGAGCATAGCTGTTGGGATGAACATTCTTTAGATGACGCATCATAGTATGGATACTAAAGGAATAATGTTTCGTGGGATCACCTCTCGATAGAACGGAGCCACAGATGTTGCAAGTTACCTTTGGGGCATTCACCTTTTTTTGCCCTTCTGGGTATGAATTTTTTTTCCAAATAAAAGACTCTTTTATTTTCTTCACCTTTGGTTGTTCAGGTAAATAGTCGACTTCAGAGTCTGAAGATTCCTGTGGCTGCTGTTGTTCTGCCATTTTCAAATCTTGAAGAAAACACTGAAGATGCTTCTCTCAAAGAAGTGAAACAGATTGTGAGGGAAGTGGGTGGGGTTGTTGAAGATTTGGAAAAGAAACTACTATAAACCAATCAAAAGTGTTGTTTTCAAGTCACATGACTGTACGTGCGCGCACGGGTGCGAGCACGGTGCGCGACCGTCACATATGAATGACTTTTTACCTGATTTTCATAAATGCTTTTAAAAATGTGAAAAGGAGGCAGGGTAGAGACTCCCTGACCCCATAGGCCTTCTCATAGGGTCCCTGAAGGACCCCAAAGGGCAAAAAAACATTTTAAAAAATAAATAAATTTGCGAGGTGCACGCACCCTCGAGGCAGAAGTGAGTCAAAAACAAAAGTGGAGAACATGAAAAGGGGGCAGGGTAGAGACTCCCTGACCCCCTAGGCCTTCTCAGGGGTCCCTGAAGCACCCCGAAGGGCAAAATAAACATTTTTTTTTTTAATCGCGAGGTGCGCGCACGTTGCACACACCCTCGAGGCAGAAGTGAGTCAAAAACAAAAGTGGAGAACGTGAAAAGGGGGCAGGGTAGAGACTCCCTGACCCCCTAGGCCTTCTCAGGGGGTCCCTGAAGGACCCCGAAGGGCAAAAAAAATAAAATAAAAAAATCGCGAGGTGCGCGCACTTTGCGCCCACGTCAGAAAAATAAAATACAGTTAAATAACAAGTTTGAGTGTTTAGATGTTGGTTGGCTCTAAAAAGAGCCGCTGTGTTCATTGAGTGTTTTTGTACGTACAAGTAAGTACCGATGTAGAGTCTAAAGTTCAAGAGGAAGACTCTGTTCCCCTCATCTGTGAAATGTACAGCGTCTCCTCTATAAATGCCTTGGAAGTTGTAACGCAAGTTGTTGTGGTATATAGAACCCATACCATATTCTCTGAGGAAAGCAGAAACAGACTTATTCACATGTTTCCTTGCTTTCTCAATCTGTGGACAATATTGGTTGGACCAGTTCCATTTTTGCCTTTGGCATATATTACAATATACAAAGGAAGTTTGTGGAAAATAAATATATAATAAATATAATAATTGATACATTTTAAAATTAGCATTTTAAAAACCTTTGAAATTCACTTAAAAAACCATAGGTTTCACACACGTTATAGATAGGAATTAGCATTTAAAAAACCTTGCAACTATTGGTATCTCCATTTTTAAGAAAATGTTAGTTTCTATTTTTGAATGTGTGTGTCAAATGTGTGTGTCAAAGGTTATTTTACGCTGAGAGGAGGTCTGCCACTTTGTCACAAGGATGATGTCATCAGTGATGTCACTTGAGATGTCCTCAGTGATGTCATGAGTGATGTCACTGACCATGTCATGAGTGATGTAATATGTGACATCATCAGCAGTGCATTGCGGTCGCGCGAGTTATAGTTAGCTAAACTAACTATAACGGGGGAATTTCAAAGGTTTTGTATGAGTGAAATGTCCAGCTAACTATAACATGTGTGAAACCTATGGTTTTTTCAGTAAATTTGCAAGGTTTTTTAAATGCTAATTCCTAACTATAACGTGTGTGAAACCTATGGTTTTTTCAGTGAATATATATATATATATATATATATATATATATATATATATATATATATATATATTTATATATATATATATATATATATATATATATATAACATGCAAATTAATTTAAAGATATGATATAGTTTTTGAAGTGCAATGCAAGGAATATTTGGATAATGAGTGTAGAACTGTATTAGTACCATGATATCAACTGTGATACCCGAGTAAAAATAATGATTGCAGATTAATTTACAAATATAAAAATAAAGTTTTAGCAGTGGGATGCAAGGGATATATGGGTAATGGGTGGGGAAGTGTATTAATACTCAGGTGCCAGCTGTGACGCCTGTGTATTAATTATGTATTAATGAAATAAATATGTTAATAAAGATTTAGGAGAGAGATGTAAGAGATATAAGGGTAATGGTTGAGGAAGTGTATGGATGCTCATATATCAACTGTGATACCTGAATATTAATCATGTAATCCATGTAAAAAGTATTTTAATAGTTTTTAAATAATTAGTATATATAGATTGAAAAATATCAAAATTACGTTTTAGGAGTGAGAGATAAGGGATATAGGGATAATGGGTGGGGAAGTGCATTAACACTTTACTAATACTTATAATTTCCTGAAGTTTATTCTATGAAAATGACATTTTTATTTTAAAAAGTAAAATTTAATTATTAAACTAATTTTAAAGAAATATTAGACAACATTTATGGAATTCAGAAAATCTAATTTAACAAGATGATAACATTAAGGTAAAAAGTGTTTTAAACCATAATAAATAACAATTTATATGTTTCCAAAACTAGATTTAATTTTTAAAAATCATATACATTTTGTTATATACAGTATTTAATTTATAATGTTTTCAACATTACCAGACTTTTTTAAAAAACGCAATAAACATATTCAAATTTTTTAAAAAATATTTCCCCATACTTTTCCATTCATTTTAATAAAAGAAAATGTCCTTTTTTATTTCTGAATTTTCAGGTTCACGCCTGTAGTTTTCATCATTATCTACAGTTGGTGGAGCGTTGTGGTCAAGATCGGATGGAAAGAGAGCTGCACTCAGGTAAGAAGAATCTAATTTAATTTTGTAAACATATAGGCTACTACTTTTATTGCCAAGAGAGCTAGAAGGAGGTAGTTAAGAGTTTGATTGTAAAAGAAAGTTTGTATTGTGTTTTTTTAACCAGTTTCACGTCCTCATTCAAGATGTTTTCGTATGCCCATAGTGGGACAGTAGTTTTGTTTTTATAATATAGGTTTGAAGAAGAAAATAAAAGTTGATGTTCCTTCTTCAAACCTATTTTATAAAAAATTTACTTTAAAAAATAAAAAATTGGTTGCTGTTGTAAACCATTTTCTTGACTCCAGGAAGTAAGAATTAATTCCGTGCATAATCTATAAAGGGACTGTATTTGGATTTTTGTTTTTGAACTTTTTTAAAAATATCTACAAATACATTTTTATAACTAATATAAGGCTTTATTGGATTTTGATGCCCTTCATGGATGGCAAAGAAGGTGAAGTAAGGGATGGAATTTTTTATTTAAATGTTCTTCGAAAAGAAAAGGTTTGGGTTTTTGGTTCGGATTGTTCTTTTTTTCCTTGGATTATTGGTAATGTTTGGTGAGACGAGTTAAGAAACATCACCAAGATTTGAAAAAAGAAGACTTCTGCGGGTAGGTTTTATACTTCAAAATGTAATAAAAAATGAATTTTGAGAAAGGCCAATTTAATAAATTGAAAGAGTAAAAACAGGAGAGTAATCATCAGAGGTTGTTTTTAATTTTAATAGTGTAGAATTTACGCAAGATTGTCTAGGTACTCTGTAGCACCTATCAACAAAATCTTACTCAATATTCTCTCTGACATAATTCTTTTTTTAGAAATTCTGGGATTCAGCAATACCTGAACATGACATTCTCATTTCTTGGAAACTTTGTTCTTTTTTTCAAAATTTCCAGGGAATGGTATAGGTTATATTGTGCTTTCCAGTATTGCTGTTAAAAGAGTTATGCATCCTTCTTGTAAATTCGTGGGTTTTATACCTCCCTCTAAACAGGTTGAGTAACAGTATCACCACTCAATTGGAATACGTGGTTTCCATCTGCGACCCGACCTGCTTAGATGGCCAATCCACGTATCCTCAAAGTAATTTTGAAGTGGTGCCACTTTGTCCTCATTTTAGGTGAAAACATTCTGAAAATTGAGGTGTAGAATTCGTCCATTCAGGAGGAACAAACCACAGCGCTGTTAGTTTCTTAAGTTCATATTGTAGTGTACTGCTTGTCATTTATTCCTCAACTAAGGACCTTTTTTAAAATTTTATTCTAATATGCCTGAGAAAAGTAAAAAAAAAATCCTTGAATTTGGCTAAATTGTATTAATAGTATTTAGCATTTGTAATTTGAAGTCAAACATTATTTTCCTAGGACTTTTGGTAATTATTTTGGGTTTTTATAACTGTTAAAAATTGAGTATATGTTTAGGAATTTCACTACTTGTCTGGTTTTTCATTGTTCCATTCTTCTCAAATTAGGGATTGTGGGCATTCAGTGCTTAATTTGAGCCGGTGCTTTCCGGTGCTCAACACCAGCACTTAACTGCTTTCCAGTGCTCTGCACCGGCACCTAATTGTCAACACCATACTTGGAACAGTCTACCACATGGTGGCGCTGCTCATCTAATTTAGAGATGAGCAGAACAACGGTTGTTTAGGAATAAACAATATACGTTAAAATTGCTAATACCTGCCTCCCCAGCCATTCCTTAAACTTAGGGGATTTGGAATAATCTGAACGGTCGCATTTACATGCGAGAGAGATGGTTAGTAGTTGTTTTGGCAGCAATGACAAGTGTGATGGGTGGTGCAAGCTGTACTGGCTTCCTGGTCAGAGCCCTGGCACTTAATATTTGACAAATTAAGCACTGCATATTACTTGCAATATGCATGGGAATGTTTGGGGATACCATCCTCAAAACTGAGCTTCAGGGTTCATTGGAGGTGGCAACTAGGGTTTTAATATTCTGTAAATTTTCTCTAACCTCAATCTCCATTACAGAGTCAGAGTGGTTATGTTCAGTGATTCTTTCAACCGTTTTACCAAGGATAACCAATCTGCCATTGCAAAGGGATGAGAAATACTCAACACACCTCCAATCACACCGAGGTTCAGTTAATCTCTCCTTACAATAAAGGTAACCATTGTATTTCAGAAGTCAGTTTACTCGGCATGACAGCACAAATGCAGCTTGTCTATCTTCTATTTTCCATTGTACCTATGGTTTTAAAAAAATAATATGTATTAGTTTCAGTTACCTGTTTGTATTAGAATGTCATTGATTATTTGCTGGAAAAAACATGTTTCCTGAAATCTAAAGAGAGGAGTTTAAAATTTTGTTTTTTTAAGGTTATGAAGATTTTGTTTGTTCTGTTGGAGATTTGTTTTTTACTTTGGTTTCTGTTTTCCTTGACCAAATGGTTTCCTGAAATTCTGTTATGAGTTAAAGATGAAAAAATGTATTGGGTAAAAATTTATTTTCCGATTGGGCTGCAAGGAATTTAGTTGGTTAATCTGTTCTTGATGGATAGAAAATGTAAGTTAAAGTAATGGTTGTTTAATTATAGAATTGTTTTTACCTGTATTTCCTTAAAGTTGTTGTAATCAGTTTTTTCCCTGGGTTTTCTTTAGTGTGAAAATAATTGTGAACTAAATGTGAGAAAATAATATATGGACAGCATGTTAAATGAGATCAAAAGTGTATATTTCAGTTTTTTTTTTTCAAAGTAATTCTTATTGTTCAATACTAGTTGTAAAAAATGTAAATCAGCCCCTTAGTCACTGTCCAACACCTTCCTTCAGAGAACTCTTAGCGAAGTAGGAATAGTAAATGTGCTCACCCCTTCCCCCAGCCACTGTTGAGCACCTTCTCTGATGTAACATTTGGCACAGTAGGTTTATTAAACTTGCTCCTCCAGCCACTGTCCAACACCTTCCTTGAGGTAAAACTTGGCCGAGTAGGAATAGTACATTTACCCCCAAACCAATGTCCAGCCCCTTCCCCTAGGTACCTCTTGCGGTTGTAGTAATAGTAAATTTGACCCCAGCCACTGTCCAGCACCTTCTCTGAGGTAACACTTGGCGCTATAGTAATAGTAAATTTGCCCCAACCACTGTTCAGCACCTTCCTTAAGGTAACACATGACGGAGTAGGAATAGTAAATTTGCCCCCAAGCCAGTGTGCAGCACTTTCCCGCAGGTAACATTTGGAAGAGTAGGAATAATACATTTTCCCCATTAGCCAGTGTCCAGAACCTCCCTCAGGTAATAATTGGTGGGGTAGGAATAGTAAATGTGTCCCTCCACCCCCTCCCACAGCCACTGTCCAGTACCTTCCCTGGTTTGGGAATAGTAATATTGTTCACATAGTTACTTTATGGCATCTTCTTTCAATACAGCCGGGTCTGGTGGCTCAGTGGACTACTGCAGGGGCCTGTGTTCGACCTCATGGTCACAGGTTCAAATCCCGGCGGGTCCACTCAGCCTTTCATCCATCTGAGATTGATAAAAGGAGTACCATTGAGTTGGGTAACAACAAACATCAGTTATTCAGCACCAAGATACCGGTAGTGGTGAACGTGTGCTTTACAAATACTTATGTTATACATCTTGTTTGGGAAAAATGATAGAAAATTACTCTTTATTTATGATACTGCAAGTTTCCATTTTACTATTTGGAATGAAATGTTTAAATCTATTATCACTTACAGTTTTCACAAATTTCTACTTGTTGACAAATTGAAATATTCCAACAGTTCGTACACTCCATGGAAAGTAAATTCTTAACATGTTCAAAAAATGTATTAAAATGTATTCACTGTAATATGATTTTCTCCTTTAATATCTATGACGTTTTTATTCATACATACTGTGACAGCTACATGGCACTGTTTCAGGGAGTCCTGCTGTCTGCCGTGTGTGATCAATTCAGAAGGTAGCGTACCACTGATCACAAAATGGTGGATGCCTGTTTTAATATGTTTAGTAAGGTTTATTGCAATTTTCGGTAAAATAACTGGTGTAATTTGTGTTTTTTTGTAAACAAATACGTGGCTCAAAGTATAGTTATTTTATAACTGTTTTTTAACATGGATTTTACCTTCCTCAGAGACATCATCCACCATCTTGGTTGTGTAGAAATGGAAACCATATTACTTTCATTTCTGTGTTGTTTATTTTTAGGTTAAAAACATTTGCATACTATTGCAATGTCTTGTTTTGTTTTGCTTCGTGTTGTTTTCTGTTGCAAACATATGCACTACGTCACAGTGCTTTTTAAGGTTGTAAAAATATTATTTTATATTTAAATATATTTGGCTAAAAATATATATTTTTTGCCATACTTAATTGTCATATTTTACATCTCAATTAAGCCTGGTAAAGGTTTCTGGGGTAAAAGGTAAATGCATGCTAGTAAAGGTATGTGTAGTAATGGTTACTTTAATGCCGTGGTTCCCAAACTGTGCGCCGCGGCTTCCCGGTGTGCCGTTAATAGCAGCCAGGGGCGCCGTGCCCGTCTTTGGAATGTGCAAACCACCTGTAAAATCCGGCCTTCCGCACGTACGTGTTCACAAAGCCTCTGCATACACAGGATGACTGTCAAGAGTTATTGCTGCCTGTTTTGCCGCGCCTCTGGGGACCCTCTTCACAAGTTACTTGATTGACAAACTGCAAAGACAAACTCTTAATCACCAAGCCCGTGTATTTTTAAAGAGGCAATTATATTTACTGCTTTCCAGGGGAGAGAAATTAAAAATGAAAATATGACAGGGTAAATAGGTTAACTGTAAAAATATCCAAAATGTTGACCATATAAAAAGACTCTTATATTTCTCTACATTTGTTTTTAAGAGGTACTTGTTATTTGGGCTAAAAGGCAGCGCAGAGTCTTGTCCAGTTCACCCGGTAAAAGTAAACATAACACAACCAGTCTTACTAGGTCCTGGTATGTTACCTTCCGCTAAAAGCTAAGCTCAATGCTGACATGTGCCTATTTTGTTTGAATGTTTAACATACAAGTGATATATAAAAAGAGGAGGGCAAGGGTGTTGATTCGGTATTTCCGCTCCAAAATAAAATTCTTATTGTTGTTAATAATTGTGCAATTTTTGGAAATACTGATATTTGGACATTTACCTTGAAAAATTGGGATTTACTTCAGGAATTGCTCTTATTGCGGCGCACACAATTGTGTAGCAATTCTCCATTTTCATCCAATTTCGAACCCAGAGACTTCACCATTTTTAGCGCGTAGAAATGCTGGGGGATGGGTAAACACCAACAGGAGCTTATTCTGTGTAAATTGTAATCTCCATTCAGCCGGTAACTTGTGATGGCCGAATCCTGATTAGCACAGCAGAGAAAAACAGGAGCATCTTTTACTCCTCCATGCACTGACATGAAGACAGGCACAGCAGCCCCAGCTATTTAGCACTCTGATCCCTCACACACCCAGCACCTCTCTGGCGTTGCAGCACTTCATGCCCTCACCTGCCCAGGTTCTGTCTGGGCCTCTGGTGCTGCAGCACTCCTATCCCTCGACCCGGGGTGGCCCTGGTCTGACTGACGCTATGGCACCCCTAGTTCTCACCCCAGCCATCATCTCTCTACCACTGGAGCAACCTAACCAGACCTAAAACCGGACCCTCAACATCTCTATCGCTGCAGAACCCCTGATAAAATGCCCACACAGGCTGGAACCTCTTGCACTGCTACATCCTCACCTGAACTCTCATCCGGGCCAGGAATTCTCCAGCGCTGCAGTCCCCTAGAAATCATCTTGTGCGGCACCTCCCAGGCACTGAAGCACCATGAACTTTCACCCAAGCCAGCACCTCCCTATATCACTTTAGCAACCCTAATCATCACCTTATGCGGGTCCTATCTAGCACTGCAGAACTCCAAACCCTCACCCAGGTCAGCAGTTCTCAGGCAGTGCAGCACCCAAAACCATCACCTAAGCCTGCACTGCTGTACACAGCCTCAGCACTCTGAGGTTCCACCTAATCCAGCACAGCAGAATCTCTCTTCTCCAGTATTTCAGCAGCCATAGCCACCATCAAGGGTGGCACCTCTCTGGCTTGGCAGTATTCTGAGCTTCGACATCTAGCACCCCTCTAGTGCCCCAACACATCTGGATACTGCTGCCCTTCTGGCAGAAAACTGGAAGTACTCCCGAGGTCAAGCATACCCCCACTGCCCCCCCTCCCAGGCTCCCCTCCCCCACTGGTAAAGAAAAAGTGTCATGATGGGGAGCCACGACCAACTGGCTATTTTTTCAAGGGAGCCACAGGTCAAGAAAGTTTGGGAACCACTGCTTTAATGTAATCCTATAGTTCGTGGTAAAGGCCTCTGTGGTAAATACATTCATGGTTAGGGTATAAGCATTGTAAAGACTGCATGGTAAAGGCATGCATTGTCCTGTCGTACATCTGCAAGGGTACCTCGTTGAGTATGACTGAAGCCTGTATCACACTAAATTAGGTAAGGGCCCGCTTCTGTGCCCATGCTATAGGTCTTTCTCCTTACCCATCCTCTTTGCTGAAGTACTAACTAATCGGCGAGTTAATCTGATGCCTGACCTAATTCATCCTGACCAGGGAAGATTTTTTTCCTGAGTGGAGCAATAGGCATCATGGCTAAACAAGTCCTACACTTTATTGATATTGCTAGGAAAAAGGGTAAGGCAGTGGTCCTCCTGTCACTAGACACAGAAAAGCATTTCACAAGGTGGGCTTGGGCATGAAGTTCCATGTCCTGAGGAAATTTGGTTTGGCCCTTTGGTTTCTGGCTAGAAGACCACCCTCTATTGCAACCCCCAGGTGAGAGTTAGGGTTAGGGTCAACCTCAGTTCTGGTACATATACATAGAGGCACTCATCATGGCTTCCACTTCTCCCTAATTCTCTTTGACCTTTTCCTAGAGCCCATCCTTCAGAAAAGTAGAGACCACACCCAGATACATGCCATCTCATTTTGCCTAAACACCTTAAAATGGTCTGCCTTCACATATTACATAGTCCTCATCCAAAACTCATCAATTACTTCAAGCGCTCACACCTTTCCTTAAGGAATTCTCATTGGTGGACGGCCTCCAGATTAATATGACTGAATCAGAGGTTTTGGTGTTAAATAGTGGGGACGGGCTTCCTGATAAAGTTGCTGAAACACAAGACTCCATTCTGATAGTTGGTCTACACTATTAAACATTTGGGGATCCAGCTGACTCCCATTCTCCTAACTTGTGCCAAGACTAATTTTGAGCTCCTTCTATGTGAGACTAAATCAACTCTGCATAGAAAATCTATACACTCTTCTGAAAGGGTCACATAGTTGTGTTCAAAATGACACTGCTGCCCTGTCTCTTATGGATGTATGACGTTACAACGCATACTTTTACCACGCCTACCATTACCACGCATTTTTTACAACGCAGGATCCATGACAACGCATACCATTACCACGCATGTATTTACAACGCATATACCTTTACAACGCATACAATTACAACGTAAGTATTGGTAAGTATATAATATTTTTTAATATTTAATTTAATTAAAATTAATATAATGTAATTTAATTAAATTTAATTTAATTTAATTAATTTAATTTAATTTGATGTAATTTAATTTAATTTAATTTAATGTAATTTAAATTTAATTATATTTAATTTTTACACTGTACCCTTTTACCCAAAAACCCAAAACTGACCCTGAACCCTAAAAATACCCTTTTACCCAAAAACCCAAAACTGACCCTGAACCCTAAAAATACCCCTTTACCCAAAAACCCAAAACTGACCCTGAACCCTAAAAATACCCCTTTACCCCAAAACCCAAAACTGACCCTGAACCCTAAAAATACCCCTTTACCCAAAAACCCAAAACTGACCCTGAACCCTAAAAATACCCCTTTACCCAAAAACTAAAAACTGACCCTGAACCCTAAAAATACCCCTTTACCCAAAAACTGAAAACTGACCCTGAACCCTAAAAATACCCCTTTACCCAAAAACTGAAAACTGACCCTGAACCCTAAAAATACCCCTTTACCCAAAAACTGAAAACTGACCCTGAACCCTAAAAATACCCCTTTACCCAAAAACTGAAAACTGACCCTGAACCCTAAAAATACCCCTTTATCCAAAAACTGAAAACTGACCCTAAACCCTAAAAATACCCCTTTACCCAGAAACTGAAAACTGACCCTAAACCCTAAAAATACCCCTTTACCCAAAAACCCAAAACTGACCCTGAACCCAAAAAATACCCCTTTACAAAAAAAACCAAATATTATTTTTAATAAAATAATATACTTACCAATACTTACGTTGTAATGGTATGCGTTGTAAAAGTACCTGCGTTGTAAATACATGCGTGGTAATGGTATGCGTTGTCATGGATCCTGCGTTGTAAAAAATGCGTGGTAATGGTAGGTCGTGGTAAAAGTTGCGTTGTAAAGGTTGTATACCGTCTCGGATATGTCTTTCAGGCCTTGTCTTTACCCTGGAGGAACAAAGATATTTGATTGAATGGTTCAAGAGGGAATGGATAAACTGTGGTGCTATGTGGACCAGCATGTGGCTGCCAGATGCCTGGTGGACATCCCATGGTTCCCTGAAAACATAAGAGGTTGACCTCTTTATATTTCCCCAGTTACTAGGGCTACATTTGGGTTCTGGGACCCTATCACATGCAGGAGGGGGTTAACCACGTTACCCTCTCCTAATGCTGATAATATGCAACTTGGATTTTTCAATGGTAATTGCGACTCATGACTTTGAGATCTGGAGACCATAGGAGTGCTTTTGCCTCAGGGGCTGCTACGCTAAAGAAACCGCAAAGTCTTTTGAGGAAATCAAACCTCTTTGAGGCTGAAGGCTTCCATTAGCCACATATTTGGCACAAGGTAGTCACACCATTTGAAAAGTTCCTCCAACACTTCACGTCCATTAGATGTTTAGCGGTCTATTTACAAGCCCCTTGCACCGCCAGGGTATCACTTTTAAAATGGGAAAAAGTGACATACCAGGACGCAAGGGGCTTGTTAATAAGCCCCTAGTCTCTAAGATCTACAGCATTTCTAGGTGCAGTAATTAAACGAATTTGATGATTGCTCTTCCTGGCACACCATCAGAGCCCGTGGCAAAACAAAACTTGAAGTAGCCCCGTTCAAAGTGCATGGAGGTGGCACAGGCAGGAGCTCTCTCAGGGGCCTGCGGCCCGTGCACAGTGCCAGAGAGGGACCCCTGGAGATTGCCACCACCCGCGCTGCAGGGACTGCGGGGGTTAATGTTACACCACTGCATCATATGGTATGCACCTTCTTGACTCCATAACAGATAAAATGATCTCTCACCTCTATTTGGTGGCCAAACATACTATGCTATCATTTTAGGAGGAACACACCTACATATGAACTCTGGCTACATAAACTCTGGGGCCTACTGGAGCATGAGAAATTAGAGTACAACCTAGGGGATACATTTAAATTTTTCACCTGGTTATGGGCCCGGTCCTATATTAGTTAAACAAGGACAACAGAGCCCTTACTTGCCCACAATCTCCGAGGACTTTGGGGATGGTCGATCACACTATTGAATCCCGGTTTGGAATGCCTATGGCTTTGGAGGATTGATATGTGATGGAACTCTTAATTGTATTGATGAGTGGTCCGGAGTAATGTTCTGGAGAAGTGTTGGGGGGTTTCTTATTATTGGATTCTACCATCAGAAGTTGACTTGTTTTGCTTAGTTGTACTATTCAGGTTATTAAGATTTTTTAGTTACTAAAAAAAATGTGACACATTGCTTGTTAGTGGATACATCTTTGCAAAGGTTGACTAGTCACCTTGTGGTATATAAATAAATAATACCGGATCTATTTTTGACTGGATATAGTAATAACAGGTAGCTCAATAAATAAGAGTCAAGATTCGAGGTAGTAGGAGTTTGCAGGTTTAATACAGCATAAGGACAGGAACAGGACAACCTGCACAGGACTGGGATGGCAGCGCTGCCGGGGACAGGATCGGAATCGGCGGATCGGCGTAACATTTAATAACAGTGCACAAGCATATATACTAAAACAGTTGCATTACAATACATACAATAGGCGGAGCCGTGGGTGTGGTCAATAGCAGTCGCGAAAGATAAGGGTGAAAGTAGGTGTAACAAGAGGCGTGAACATAGACATGTGATGTAAACGTAACAGAATATGTCATAAATGGGGCGGAAACATGGAGGGGGCTACCTGAGGAGCTGGGACCTCTAACCTAGTGGTGCGCGTAAACTGACAATGACGTGTTACTAGGAGAAGCTGGGGGCTATGACTTCTGCGCTAGGAGCAGAGACTGAAGTCTGGAGAGTCAGGGCGACATGTACCTAAACACTATCTAGTATCTGATGTTTAGAGAACATGTTGATAGAATCCAAAAGTTATCGGGGTAAAGGCTAACAGACACTATGACTGGTGCATGCATTATTCTACATGTAGTGCGTGTTGAAGAATATTAAATGACCATTAATACAGTATTTCTCTTACATGGAGACGTAAAGGCTAGACGATGACGGAAACTATTGATGCGATTCAGTAGCTTAGGAATGCAGAGAAGGAGGGCTGGACTGATAACTAGAATCATAACATACTCTTGGCAGACTGGCAGGCAGAGCCAGGCCGAGCCGGGCACTGTGAGGCAGGAAGTAAGTGAAGGGTCAGGGATACAGGTGGGGGCTGTATCGCTCCTCAGCGAGGGCTCAGGAGACAGGAGCTGAATCTGGTGTCCGGGCCCTTTTGAGGCCTAGAAACGGGGACTTTTCAATGAAATAACGTGCACACTGTAAAACGTGGCAACTTAACTTTACATAGGCCTGATGCTCGTTGTATTCACGAAAACTAGGAACTGGCATACTAGAGATGGACACAACTGTAATTGCGTCTTTAATCAAACATGGGGAATACATATGCATATTAATCATGCACATACAGCATAGGATGGGGAACACGTAGGGACACAGAACATGGCAAAATTTACTTTTCCACATTCCCTCCTTGTCACTACGTTTCCATCAGGAAACATCAATATTCATGATACCATCTATTATTTCATACAGTATCATTTGCTCGTCTCGAATTTTCTTGGAACGGGATCTAGGACGGGACTTGGGACTAGGAATACAAGAGGTAGCACAAATGCCGCAAATCGCAGGGCCACATTGTATACAGAGGCAGCAACTGAATGTGATCGCTACTGCAATACCTAGAAAGGACAACACTTTCCATCCCCAGGCGGAAATTATATTCCAGAACCAACCGGACCATGTCCAGGTGCCTGGATTTTGGTGTAACAGATGGGCAATTTTATGGAGTCTGGTTATAGCTGAATAAACAGACGGCGCGTTATTAGGAATGAAAATGCAGCAACTAGATCCGATGACTCTACATGCCCCGCCCCTATCGGCCAGTATGACGTCAAGGACGAGACGATTCTGGAGCACGACAATTCTCATAAAAGATTGCTCTTCGGTTAAGTTACCTAGAGCAGAGGTAGTCTCAATCACTACTGCTTCAAGGGTTCTGGTTAATCTACGTATCAGTTTACTATTCACGACAGTACCTAAGTAGGGGAAGACACCTTTATTGATATCTATGTATTGTTCTAGAGCAGTTTCAGTATAATCGACAATCGGGAGGTCTCTCTTGTGTCTAGTATGTACTAGGTGGGAATTCCTATGATAGTCAGGTGGGGCTAGAAAAACTGGTGGCAGAAGGAATGCAATGTAACAGGTTCCCTCCCAATCGAGGGGCAGACGAACATATGCGGTCTGACCACAAACAAAATAAGAATGACGTGAAGCTTTGAAAATAGATTTCCTGCTGTCACTATACCTGACAATAGTAGTACAATCACTATGTCCTACATGTACGGAACCATTATTTCTGACACATAATTCGCCTTTGACTGGTAATACTGACATAGCAGGTAAGACTGGAGTAGTATCAGACTGAACATTCAAGACCATAAAATTCGAAGAATAATTACCCAAATTATAAACTTCATTTTCTAGATCTAACCCTGTTCTGTGGGGAAGACCTTGCTTGCCTGGAAAACATGTACTGTTCAGGAAGGACATATCATTTGAGGATAATGTTAACGTGGACCATGCTCCACACGAACCAGTATGTGAAAATGGATAAGGAAAGAGTGGCAGAACTCCCTTCGGTGTCTGGAAAGGGGGGAGTCGACCACATACCCAACAATTTGTGGCATTGCTGGTCTGGTGTGAATAATGTAACATGCGGATAAAGGAATTATTTCGCATAGCAAGACGATAAGATAGTTCATGAGGAGGCAGATCACTAAACGTGTGTTCTACTGTAGTATTAGAAGACTTATTTACATGAGAAATTGGAAAACATAAATAAAATGCATAACTCGTGCAGGTAATCATAAGGCTGAGATATAGCAGGAAACATAAAATAATAATGCAACTTTTAGAGTTCTCACTAACTCTCTCTCTATGGGGGTCTATTTTATACATGTCAGAAACCGGTCTAACCGTTTCACCTAGGGGAGGACTTAGACAATCAAACTGGCTGACTTACTTTACTAGACCTTAATTTCTTCTTATACTCCTGTTGCGGAGTTTTCTCTAACAGGGAGGGTTTTGTATCATTGTCTTTTTCGGGACAGTCCTTGAGAATAGTACTTTGGCAGTCTTTAAAATCCTCGGAAATGTTCTTGGAAACAGTCTTTAGTCCATAAAATTTCTTTACGTGAGACAGATGGACCCACCCCTTCCTGCCTTCCAGCTTGACGGCAGTACGGGTGGCCAGGAGGACCTGCTTTGGCTCCTTCCAGCGAGGCTCCAGCGGACTTGAACGATCAAAGTTCCTTACAAGAACCAGACTTCCGGGAACGATTTCATGCGGTGCCACCTCGGTATTGTCTGGAAATGCGGCGGCAACCTGTGAACGACAAGAGTGTAGGGCAGACATCAAGGAAGCTATTTTACTTGAAACATCTGTAATACTTCGGGGTCTAGGTGTACCCCACATATTTGGGGGGCGGCCAAAAACGACCTCGTACGGGGACAGACCTGATCTGGAATGTGCGACCATGCGCATATAAAACAGAGCGACTGGCAGAGCTACCAGCCAGTCTACACCTTTTTCTTTACAAACTTTGGCGATACGGATTTTCAGGGTCTGGTTATGTCTCTCTACCAGACCGGCTGCTTCAGGATGGCGTACACAATGGAACTTCCACTGGTATCCTAACAACAGGGAAACGTGTTTCATCAGTTCAGATGAGAATGGCTGGCCGTTATCAGAATATACGACCCTTGGGAGTCCATAGCGGGGGAAGAATTCACGAACCAACTGCTTGGCAGTGGTCGCGGCTGTGTAATCTGGGACTGGATATGCTTCTGTCCACCTGGACAAAGCGCATACAACTACAAGGACATACTTGAAACCTCGACATCGCTCCATCTGAATATAATCCATCTGGAGGACTTCAAAAGGGTGGTCAGGGGGCTGGAATCCACCTTGTTCCACCGGAACACTTTTACCTGGATTGAACTGGCAACATATCATACAGGTACGGACTTTCTGCTTGGCTGCAGCTCGTAAATGCTTGTTGAACCAAATGTTCTGGATACTGTCTAACATAGCTTTTTCTCCTAAATGTGCTGGACTATGTGCGGTATTGATAATGACTTGAACCATAGAGTCGGGGAGAAACCATGTGGCTTTACCCTTCGTTACCCATCCCTGATCTGTCTGGACCCCTCCTTGTTCGGACCATTTCTTGATTTCATCGGGAGTAGCATGTAACTGGATAACTATGACATCTTGAGTGGGGTCCTTAACTGTCATACAAGTAGTCTGTTCTAGAATGGATGTCGGTGTCTTGTTAACTGGTATATCTGGTGTCTGTGCTGTAAGCTTGGCTGTGCGATCTGCTAGATCATTACCCTGGGAAATAGTGTCAGTAACCTTCGTGTGTGCTTTGCACTTCATGATAGCGATAGATGTCGGTAAATGTATAGCATCTAACAGAGCTTGAATAAGGAGACCATGCTGAATCTTGGTTCCATGAGAAGTCATGAAACCTCTCTCCTGCCAGAGCACTCCAAAGTCGTGTACGACTCCAAATGCGTAGCGTGAATCTGTATAAACATTGACTTTCAGGTTCTTGGCGTGTATGCAGGCTTGTGTCAGAGCAACTAGCTCTGCTGCTTGAGCAGACAGGGTGTCAATACGGTGTGTTTCTATAACTTCAGTGTCAGTAGTCACTGCATACGCGGCTACTAGTTCTCCTGTACTTGTTCTCATACATGAACCATCCACATAAAGTGTCAGGTCAGGATCTGGTAATGGAATGTCTGTCAGATCTTGTCTTGGCTTAGTCATAGTATTAACTACTTCCACACAGTCGTGTGTGGCAGGATTTGAATTAACTGACGGTAACAGTGTAGCAGGATTTAGAACGTTGCAGCGTCTGATTTCTATGTGTGGCTGGAACAGTGTCAGTTCATAACCTGTCAAACGTGCAATTGTCAAGTGTTGAGTCTGTGTTCGGTTTAAAAGAACTTCCACGGAGTGTGGAACTTGTACTGTCAGAGAGTGTCCTAATACTATGGAATCACTTTGTCTGATAGCTAGTGCTGTGGCTGCAACTGACTTGAGGCACGCAGGCAGAGCCTGGGCTACAGGATCTAATGTGCTCGAAAAATAAGCACAAGGCTTGTATTGTCCTGCTTGATCTTGTGTGAGAACAGATAATGCTGTACCATCACGTTCTGTAACAAAAAGTGTAAAAGGCTTACTGTAGTTCGGTGTAGCTAGAACAGGAGCTTGGCATAGAGCTTTCTTTAGCTCATTGAAACTAAGAGTATGTTCAGATGTCCAAGGGAGGACAGTCGATACGGCTGCCTCCTGTGTCGTCAACTGTATCAGTGGCTTGGCTAGAAATGCATACTGAGGAATCCATTGTCTGCAATAAGAAGTAAGGCCGATAAAAGCACGTACCTCCTTCTGTGTCTTGGGCTGAGGAAGACTCGCTATTAACTGGATACGGTCTGGTGTCAACTGCCTACCCCACTTGGACAGTAAGTGGCCTAAGTAGATCACTTGCTGGACACAGAATTGAAGCTTCGAAGGGGACACCTTGTGCCCCATCTCGGCTAGGAAATACAAGACTGTAAGTGATGCTCGCTCGCAAGCACGTTCAGAACGGGCTGTAATCAGTAGATCATCGACATACTGGAGCAGGGCAGTGTCAGTTGGCATGTGAATGTTGTCTAGTTGTCTCTTAAGTGCTTGACTGTAAATACTAGGACTTTCTGTGAAACCTTGAGGAGCTCGTTTGAATTTATAGCTCCTTCCATTTAAGCAAAAACCGAAAAGGTACTGGCTGTCTGGATGAATGGGGACACTGAAAAATGCGTTTTTGAGGTCTATGACTGTGAAAAATGTGGCTTCGGAATCAATGGCTGTCAATAGGGAAGAGATATCTGGGACAACTGGGTACTGGGGAATAATACATTTATTGAGTTCTCGAAGGTCAATCACTAATCGATATACTGGGGGTGCATTTGGATCAGTACGTTTCATGACTGGAATAATCGGAGAATTACATACATTGGAGTCAGTCTCTACAACTACTCCTTGAGCAATGAGCTCGTCAATTATTTTGGATAAGGCTGCTACAGCCTCAGGTGGCAATCTGTACTGTCTGATTCGTGGTAACACTACACCTGGTTTGAGAGTCACACGATGGGGTGTGATTTGCATGAAACCAACATCAGTTGGACCTTGCGCCCATAGATGCTGCGGAACATTTGACAATCTCGGATCAAAATCTCGTAATACATAGTGACCCTTGAAGTCACGTAAAAACAAACGTATTCCCTCTGGGGAACAGCAAATAACTGCACCTAATTCTTTCAGTGTCTTAATGCCTAACAAATTTTCTGGACATGACTTCGTAAGCAATAGATCAGTAGTACGGGACAATGGACCTACGTCTAGAGTAACTGGCTTAGATATCTCGTTTACAATAGGCTTTCCTGAAAATCCAAGGGAAACATTTCTAGAGCCTGAGAGCGGAGCCCCTGGAACTTCGGCGTGACTTATGGTAGTCCTACTTGCCCCTGTATCAATCAGAAACTTTCTGTCTTTCCCTAATACTTGACTATGAATATAGGGACCTTCTTGATCTACAGGAATCTCGATGAGAGGCAAGCCTACCTCCCTCTCTAGGCTGTTTCATGAATACTGTTGGTACTCTGGATACTCTGCCTGAGCATACTGGTACATCTGCTGTGTAACATGCTGTGTTGCAGCAATAGGCTGCGGTGCTGGAACTGTCTGTTGTGCATTCTGTGGCTGAGAAGTCTGTGAAACTTGTTCTTGTCTAGGCGGACGTGGTCTTTCTTTAGTTTTACCGGTAGCTATATTATGTTTCAGAACTGCACACTCGTTTATAAAATGACCTGGCTGTTTACAATAATTACATGTCCCTTTAACGGGAGCTGCAGGATGACTGGCTTGATTCGGACCCCTCTTCTGACTGTCTTGTGGAACAGATTGTGCAACTAGTACTTTCATTTTCGTGTCTTTCATACGTCTTCTCTCGTGATCTTGCTCTTCTCTGATTCTATTCTGGTGGTACTGGAGCATCTGTAACATCTGGGACGGGGTACTAGCTTGCCATGTACTTTCGACTTTTAAAACTCGATTCTTAACTTGTGGACTTGAATTCTCGACTAATTTAGTAACAAAAAGATGAGGGTATGACTCGCTACTCGTCTTCAAGCCACTGTTTATAATGAAACATTTTTCAAATCTAGAATAAAAATCACTAGTGTCTTCGTCTTGTTTCTGTTTACAGGCTGAGATTGCATCCCAGTCTTCCTTTTTAGTAGCTAATAATCTGGGCAAAACTTGTATTAACAGTTCTGGTAATTCTTTACATTTCTCTCCAAGACCAGTACCTGGTACTCGTATCTTATCTTCGGCTTCTAGAACTGCCCAATCGATCTTTTTCTCTCCCACCTCCCATTCTTTTTCCTTGAGTTTTTCGTATACCCCTGCGGGCAACAGGACCTTTAGCATTTTAATAATATCTGGATACGTATATTCTCCCATACGGAGCATGTCTTTTAATTCTCGGTGGAACCCTGCTGGATCTTTGTCGTGACAGGGAATTAATTTCTTCATCTCTAAGAGTTCCATCTTTGTAATCGGGGTGTAAACAAATACTCGTTGCATTTCACCATCTGCTGTCCTGACTGGGTGTACTTCTCGTAACGGATTCTGTCTATCTATGTAAAATGGTTTACTTTCTGGAGGTGAGACATGAACAAAATGCGGGTTCAAAAACATACTATATTTATGACGCTGTTCTAGAATGACACTAATTAAATCGGTACCTAAACCTTTCCATCTATACTGGAGTAACTCGTTCAGGACATCATGTAACGGACCTGGATCAGAATGTTGACCCTCATACAATGTGATGAGGTGCTGAATCATATACATACCCACCAGTCGCTGTTCGGCTGGGGGCAGTTTCAGAAACATTTGTGCCACTATTTCGTCTGGAAAAGTGGTAGAATCAGTAGTCCATCGGACTGCTGATCGGGCTAGTTCTTGTTCATGCATAGTACTTAACTCACTATAACCAATTCGTGATTTCAAAATGTGATCGGTAGCTTGAAATACTTGTTCTAGAGAACCTTGTTCTGGTGCTGGGAGATGAACAGTTTTCTTGTGTTCTAGGCGTAAATGTCGGTCTAGAATTCTAGATTTACCTACATACGCTATTCTGGCGGTATTCTCGTCGTCTACCTCTTCAGTAGAAGAGTCATTTTCTTTCTCGCTTACTTGTGCTTCTTTGCGTTGTTCGTGTAACCTTATTATTTCTTTACGTATTTTCTTGTACATACTCTCTATACTATTGAGTGTCTTGTGCTTACCCTCGGCTATATTATCACTCCACCTTGTCAGGGTTCTCATTTCTGTCGGATCTTTGGACGGGTAATCTTGTTCCCTTATTAAACAATTAATCAGAAACTTTAATAACATCAACTGGATCTCAGCTTTTCTGAGAGACATGACTTCACCAATACTTTCTGAATCTTGTCCTGTACGAATGAAACGATATATTCTGTCTAGATCTTCTTTCATGTTCGGTAGGGTGACCAAATACTCGGACACCTGTCTTATACGTATGGAATATAGAACCATACTATCCTCGCCTGGAACTGGATCATAACCGCATTCAGTAAGAGCTCGCCTGATTTCTGCAACGGACTTATATTTGGGCGTACGCTGTAACGCACGTTCATGTAACTCGATTGTTCCTAGACGTCTACTTGGCGGCGGGGTACCAGGAGGACCTCCTCCTGCGGCCCCTATACTGGAATCATCGACTGATACTCTTCGTGCTGGCAGAGTGACTGATGTGGCGGGGATTTGTACTACTGGCTGGACCGGGGGTACCGTAGCAGGTACTGCAAGAGGTGCCCCGGTGACTGAAGGAGCAGGATTTACATTATTTACAGGAGCTGGTGGAACAGGATTTGCATATTCTGGGACTGTGTCGTCCAAATAGGACGAGAGAAAAATATCAGCTGCGGTCTGTTTGTGACGTAGCTTGGTCGGAACTAAGGGTGGCGGAAAATTACTGGATGCCTCCGGGGTTGCTTTTGGCAAGCCCTCAGCAAGAAGAGGGTACATACCCCTAATAAGGGCATTCCTCTGTCTGTCTGACTGTTCGGTTTTAACTCGTTCACCTATCTCGATTAGTTCCCTTTCTTGGGCTCTTTCCATGGATTCTCTACTTAATTCTGACTTTCTGATTTCTTTTTCGGTTCTCTTATGAGATTCTTTGCGCCATAACTCGATGGCATCTTTCTGTGACTGTCTGGCTTTCTTTTTCCATAATACTTCTTCTACTCGCATGATGCACTCGGCATCCCACGTACCTGATACGGGCCATCTATACTTTTCCTCTAACTCTTTGGTGTACTCCACCCATAAATCTAGATACAATATGGCACTTATGCCATGCTTTTGATACATAAAATGACCTGGACTGTCCCTAGGCGGGACAGGAACTGCTTCTTCTAACAGACCTTTTCTAGTTTTTAACTGACGTAGTTTGGAAAACAAAGGCATGACTGGACTGTAATCTAGACACAATACAATACACAATGAACACGATAATTACACCACTTTCATTCCACGACATTAAAATACATGAATGACATTTTAAAATAACAGTCTTGACAAAATACTACCTGGAATACTGAAAACAGGATACATGAATTTTCTCGAGAACAGAACTGACTAGAACAGAAACTAGATGCACTGCTAAAACAGTACGAACTTACCGGTCTCCTAAAGAGACACGTCAGGACCCGCATCCACCGGAGTGGACGCTTCGTGTTGGGTCTGTGTACCACCTAAACCCACGGACCAGAGTCAATTAGATTGACCCTGTCTAGATACTACCCCAGCAACGGTACTCACCGGGCAGCAAGAACGGAAGGCCTCGGACTGGACTGGACTGCTTCGACGCCGGACGGACGAACTTCGGACTTCAGTTACGGGTGGGCCTCCAGATACCTCGGACCTTGGACTCTCGGCTTGGGCTCTGGTCGGGACTCGCCGCGTTCCTCCACCGCCTCGTCTGGATGCTGGACCGCAACCTCCGTCTCCTCCGTGGGCCTGAGGGATACTTGAAGCAGAAATATCTGCCGGTGCGCAGAAGAGTTCCGTCACGGCTGCAGAGGGTCAGGGGGCATACGTGGCTTCACCGGCGCGTGGGGAAAGGGCAAGTCCCTGTTCGCGCGCCATTATGTGGTATATAAATAAATAATACCGGATCTATTTTTGACTGGATATAGTAATAACAGGTAGCTCAATAAATAAGAGTCAAGATTCGAGGTAGTAGGAGTTTGCAGGTTTAATACAGCATAAGGACAGGAACAGGACAACCTGCACAGGACTGGGATGGCAGCGCTGCCGGGGACAGGATCGGAATCGGCGGATCGGCGTAACATTTAATAACAGTGCACAAGCATATATACTAAAACAGTTGCATTACAATACATACAATAGGCGGAGCAGTGGGTGTGGTCAATAGCAGTCGCGAAAGATAAGGGTGAAAGTAGGTGTAACAAGAGGCGTGAACATAGACATGTGATGTAAACGTAACAGAATATGTCATAAATGGGGCGGAAACATGGAGGGGGCTACCTGAGGAGCCGGGACCTCTAACCTAGTGGTGCGCGTAAACTGACAATGACGTGTTACTAGGAGAAGCTGGGGGCTATGACTTCTGCGCTAGGAGCAGAGACTGAAGTCTGGAGAGTCAGGGCGACATGTACCTAAACACTATCTAGTATCCGATGTTTAGAGAACATGTTGATAGAATCCAAAAGTTATCGGGGTAAAGGCTAACAGACACTATGACTGGTGCATGCATTATTCTACATGTAGTGCGTGTTGAAGAATATTAAATGACCATTAATACAGTATTTCTCTTACATGGAGACGTAAAGGCTAGACGATGACGGAAACTATTGATGCGATTCAGTAGCTTAGGAATGCAGAGAAGGAGGGCTGGACTGATAACTAGAATCATAACATACTCTTGGCAGACTGGCAGGCAGAGCCAGGCCGAGCCGGGCACTGTGAGGCAGGAAGTAAGTGAAGGGTCAGGGATACAGGTGGGGGCTGTATCGCTCCTCAGCGAGGGCTCAGGAGACAGGAGCTGAATCTGGTGTCCGGGCCCTTTTGAGGCCTAGAAACGGGGACTTTTCAATGAAATAACGTGCACACTGTAAAACGTGGCAACTTAACTTTACATAGGCCTGATGCTCGTTGTATTCACGAAAACTAGGAACTGGCATACTAGAGATGGACACAACTGTAATTGCGTCTTTAATCAAACATGGGGAATACATATGCATATTAATCATGCACATACAGCATAGGATGGGGAACACGTAGGGACACAGAACATGGCAAAATTTACTTTTCCACAACCTTTCAATTGCTTATTGCTATACATGCGGTGTTATTTGGTTACTAATTAGGTGAAGCCTTAGCCAAGGAGGTGTTAACTTGTAAAAATGTCAAATTAATGAATTAATACTACATTTAAATATGCTGCATCATGCCGCATAATTTAGTCAGTAATGCCACATAATCTGGTCCTCCGCTGATGAATAATTCCTGTGCTCTGGGCATATAGAATACGATTTGCTAGAGCAAATGCAGTCCTCCACACCGGAGGTGTTGCAAGGGTGACACTGTTTGGGTTTTAAATGACAGGCATGATTTTGATGCAGGAGCCTTCTCACAACATCAGATCCTGATTGTTAATGCACGTGTTATACTAATGATAGCGGTTTCCTTACTTCACAATATGTGCATTCAAAGTGTTTAGCCTTACAGGTGTCCAACGCCTTGTTTGACACCTTCAACCAATGAACAGTGCATGCATTCTCTGACTAGTGGACCCATATCAAACATGCATTCACATATCAAATAGGTCTCGCCTTTGGGACCTTATAAGTCTTTAGCCATGCAACACTTTAATTTTGAGTTATATTTTATTGTATTTTAATTGCATTTATACAGCGCTTACCACCCCAGACAGGCGTCCAAGCACTTTTTCAGCGAGTAGCACGCTACTCCGGACCCCAAAATGGATTAGTGGTGAATTAGTATAGTGAAATATGAGATTAATTTGAGCAGTGGATAGGTTTGTCTGTTACTTGGATTGAGAAGGTTAGGGGAGGGATAGAAGAGGAAAAGGTTTGCATTAATATAGCGCTTGCTACTGCTGACGAGGTGTTAAAGCACTTTTCAGCAAGCAGCACGTTACTCCAGAACCAGAAAAGGATTAGTGGTGAATTGGTCTAGGAAAATATGAAATTAATTTGAGCGGTGGACAGGTTAGTCTGTTATTGCGATTGAAAAGGATAGTGGAGGGATGGAGGAAGGGTTTGCATTTCTATAGCGCTTGCCCCCCCCTGATGAGGTGTAGCAGCACTTTTCAGTGAGTAGCAGGCTACTCTGGAACCCAAAAAGGAATTGTGGTGAATTAATTTGAGTGGTGAACATATTAGGTTGTTATTTGATTTACAAAAGGTATAGTGGAGGGAGAGAAGAAGGAAGAATCTAGAATTTTTAGTTTATAGCAGTAGGAGGGGGTTTGATGTGAGTAAAATGGAGGTGAGTATCACGGTATGCAGTCAATCCAATCTGTGCATTTCTGGCATCAAAACAAACTACAGCGTTACAGAAATAATGCAGGGCCGAAATAAAATATCCAACAATAGATGACATTATGTAGCCAATACTGAACATCAGCCCACAAGCAAAAGAATCTGACAAGCCAGAGCACGTCTCAGATCAAGCTCAACAGCATCCTCGTGTACACCTGTTTCATCCGCACACAAGAATGTACCACCAGGGAGCCTGCTTTACTGCAGCAACAGAACACCCCACCCGAGAGCGACATAAATATATATATACAAAAATAGACTACTCTCTAAAAAAACAAATAATCATCTTCCACGAGGCGGGACCCTGGAGTACAACCTGAAATGAAATCCTTTCTGCTGGTGCAACAGAGCATCCCTAATAAGTATGGCTGTACAGGGCACAAAGAACATCCCGCGACAGGCCGACGACCAAAGGAGGCTATATCCAACTCTTACATCTGCATCATCATAACTAGAACTAGGCACAACTGCATCTGGACTGGAAATAATATTTGAATAGCAGTAAAATGTGCCAACACACCCTACTCTGAGCCCACATACAAGAAAGGACGGTGTTTAACCCGTTCTACCCTCTCACCCTAGTGGGCAAGGGGTTAGCACAAGCTCGCAGAGGAAAGGGCTTCACAGTCACAGGTCAAATTGGAGGACAGAACAGGACCATAATTGCATTAACCAACAATGCCATAATACCCAGTGTCGCGAGCAAGTTTCAATGTTTTGGAGACTTCTTCGTAACAAATGACTGCTGATTTATTGCTCACTTTCACCATTGATATTGTTATTATATTACAAAGTTTTGACATGTGCTATCCTCTACTGGAATGGTTTCTGTGCAAAGGGCAAAATTATATGTGCTGTCCAGAGGGTGCCTCTAAAGTATCCCGCACCCACAGTAAAAGGTATATCCTGTCGGCCATGGGCTGCAAACGAAATGTACCCACCCCCCCAAGTAAATGGGGATTACAATTATGCTACAAAACATTGGCGACAGCAGGCTGTAAACTTGATTTTTTCTTACAAACACACCCCACGCCCAGAACTGCAAGGGGGTGCCCCTTACCCAGTCCACCCTGCTCTTGTACTGCATCCTTAGTATGTGTGCCCAATTGCTATGGCGCAACAGTTTTCAGGCACCCATCTCATATGCTAGGGGTCTGTGGCCGGTGTGAAGGCTACCCCCGCTTGGGGTTCCCTGGGAGCACGGGCGCGCTTCAGAAGCTGAGCTCAGGTTGTGCATGGTGTAGACCGCGCACACTCTGCAGGAGACACTGCGTGGGACACTGTATACATTTCTTTCACTAGTGGTGGGGGGGTGCTGCAGAAGGGCGATATGATGATAAAAGAAAGGCACATGGCCACCATGCTAAAAGCAGTGCAGCGGCAGTGCGCCTTTCTATTATCAACATGGTGCCTGTGAAAGAAAAGTGCAGGGGCCATGAGTCTTTCTATTATAAGCAAGGAACCCGCTTTATGGCCGCCGCCCTCTTGAAGCATGAAAGGCGGGGGCAATGAAGCGGGTCCGTGCACCCCAACTCCGGAACGTCATCAACAACTCCTTCGCATCTGCCACATTTCCAGACAGCTGGAAACATGCGGAGCTCAGCGCCCTCCTGAACAAACCCACCGCGGACCCCACGAACCTCAAGAACTTCTGCCCCATCTCGCTCCTCGTTTTCCCGTCATCGAGAAGACCGTCAAAAAACAGCTAACCACCTTCCTCGAGACAAACGGATCCCTTGACCCATCGCAGTCTGGCTTCCGAGCAAACCACAGCGCCAAGACGGCCCTCATCGCAGCTACCGACAACATCAGGACCCTGCTTGACAACGGGGAAACTGCTGCCCTCATCCTCCTCGACCTATCAGCCGCATTCGACACAGTCTGCCACCGCACCCTAACAACTCGCCTCCACCACGCCGGGATCCAAGGAAAAGCTCTGAAATGGATCTCCTCCTGCCTCTCCGACAGAACTCAGAGAGTCCGCCTCCCCCTTCCGCTCAGCGGGCACCAAGATCATCTGCGGCGTTCCTCAAGGCTCCTCGCTCAGCCCCACCCTCTTCAACATCTACATGAGCCCCCTCGCAGCCATCGCATGCCAACACAATCTGAACATCATCTCCTACGCTGACGACACCCAGCTGATCCTCTCCCTCACCAACGACCCCGCCACCCCCAGAGGCAACCTCCATGAAGGAATGAAAGACGTCGCGGAATGGATGAAGCTCAGCCGTCTGAAACTGAACTCAGACAAGACGGAAGTCCTCATCCTCGGACCATCACCCTCCGCCTGGGACGACTCCTGGTGGCCCACCGCACTGGGCACTGCCCCAAAGACCACGGACCACGCTCGCAACCTGGGCTTCATCCTGGACTCCTCCCTCCTGACCAAGCAAGTCAACGCCATCTCGTCATCCTGTTTCAACACCCTGCGCATGTTCCGAAAGATCTTCCGGTGGATCCCCACCGAATCCAGAAAGACGGTCACCCAGGCCTTCATCACCAGCCAACTGGACTACGGGAACTCCCTCTACGCTGGAACCACAGCCAAACTACAGAAAAGATTGCAGCGCATACAGAACGCCTCTGCACGACTCATCCTGGACATCCCCCGTCACAGCCACATCTCTGCCCACCTGAGAGACCTGCACTGGCTCCCCGTCAGCAAGAGGATCACATTCCGGCTCCTCACCCACGCACACAAGGCTCTCCACGACATGGGCCCCAAATACCTCAACAACCGCCTCACGTTCTACATACCCACCCGCCAGCCTCGCCCTCGCCACCGTCCCTCGGATTCGCAGAACCACCACTGGAGGAAGATCCTTCTCCTACCTGGCAGCCAAGACATGGAACTCCCTCCCCTCCCACCTGCGGCTGACCCAGGACCATCTCTCCTTCAGGAAGCAACTCAAGACCTGGCTCTTCGAGCAGTAGCAGCACCCAACTCCCCCCCCCCCTCTCAGCGCCTTGAGACCCTAGCGGGTGAGTGGTGCGCTTCATAAATGCAATAATTGATGGATTGATTGATTGATAAATTAAATGCGTGCTGCCTGAAGTGGGCTCCACATTGTTACAAACACGGGTGCAGCAACAGAGAACAAACCGTGAGTGTAACAAACAAGGACAAGCCCTCAGATGACAAACCCCATTGTGGCTTTCCCTGTTCTGACTGGCCCGAGCCTTCTCTGCAGTTGGTGATCCGATCTGTAGAAGGCGAGCCTCTTGAGCTGCTGCAGGGTGTGAGCATCTAGAAGGGCAGCCATTAAAACAAACATCGCTGTGTGCCAGCCAGCGGTGAAAAGTGTGCGGTGAGAAAAAGTAGTGCAGTTTAAGAAAACATAAGGCCTATATTGATAGGATACATGTAGCAGGGTCAGTCGCCAGGGTAGGAAGGGAACACTCACAAGGTGGAACAAATACACCAACAAAAACTATTAAATTAGTAAAGATAGACCAAGCAACCTATGAAAAGCGGTAGGTGTGTCGTGGGTGTGTTCCATCTTCATAGACGGGATACTGCATGCCTCACAGAGCAGCACATGAGCGCTGCCTCTAGACTCGACCTTAAAAGGGTGGCAAAGTCCAAGAATAAAGAATGTTGCTTCCTAAAGTTCATTTATCTATGAATGGTTCACACATGACGCAGACATACTACTTAGCAGCTCTGGAGTTAATAAATCTGGTTTACAAGAAAATCAACTGTTGCTTTGTGTCTTTTCCTTATAGACTCAGCCCAGTGTGTGGGTAATTTACCCAGTTCCAGATGGTTTTTGTGTCCCAAATTCTGTGGATAGGACTCAAGGGATATTTATAAAAGTATATAGGATGGCCTCACACACCCCCTAGGTGTTGTGCTTCATTACTTGCCATCCTGCACTAGCTAGAGAATTCTTTTGTGGCAGGTGGGCCATAGTCATATGCTGGGGGAATGTACAGGGTTGATCAAGGTTTGGAGGAAGGGATCCTTAACTAATGCTTTAACAGTTTGCATTTGTCAGTAATTTCAAGTAAATTAAATGGCGCCAAACACAGCTGTGTGCATCCTTCATTGTAACTGTAATTGCGAATTGCATTTATTTAGCGCTTACTACCCCTGACGAGGCGTCGAATCACTTTTCTGCAAGTAGCAGGCAACTCCAAAACCTATAAAGGATTAGTGGTGAATTAGTAAAGGAAAATAGGAAATTATTTAAGCGGTGGACATGTGAGTGTTATTTGGGTTGAAAGGGAAAGTGAAGGGATAGAAAAGGGAGGGCCTTGCGTTTATATAGTGCCTAGTATCCCCTGATGAGGCGTCAAAGCGCTTTTCGGTGAGTAGCAGGCAAGGCGTAGTGCACTGGGCCACAGTGTATAAGGAGACACTCTGCGGCCTGCAACGTTTGCTTTTCTTTTTTTCTCTCTTCTCAGCTTTCTCCGATGTTCATTCGTGTGTGGTGAGCTATCTTTCCGGAACATGAAGCATGAAAGAAAAGCCAAACTGAAAAATGGATTTGATTTCTCCCTCCACCCCTCTACTGTCTCTGCCCTCATTGTGAGTTATAGACTGAGATTTTTCCTCGCTGAATCCCTGTCTCTTCCAGTCCACTCCCCTGGAACATAACATCTGCCACCGTCCCCGGCCTGGCCTGGCTGCAGCTGCAGTGCCTCTGTCGAGTCCGACGGCCACTGGGCCTGCACAGTTGGGAGCCAAGCCCAATTAAGCCGAGGGCATCCGCATCTGTGTTTACCAGTTTAGCAGCAGATGTTTAAGGCGCACTGTAGTCCGTAATGAAAATCTATGCATCCCATGTAGTATCAGGTATTTTTAGCTCGTCTGGTACCGGCTGCTCATATTTTATTACATCTGCACCCGAAAAGCCTGAACATAGTAGTGTCTCTTATTTCTCCCCGTCTTTTGTACTTTCCCAATAAACCTGTGCATATCGGTGGCTAATGGTTATAGTACATTGAAAGGTCTAGACCTGGGCAGACACCCATGTTAGTCAAGGTTTTTCATTACCTGTACACTCAAACTCTGTTCTTGGCCACATCGCTTCTAATTGTCTCATTTTCCTTACTCTCCACATATGAAGCTGAAATAAATTGCAAACAGAGCCACACAAAGGAAAGTCTCAATGATATGTGGTTCAACAGGCTGCAATGCTGCCAGAAGCTAAACTGTCTCTTGGTTCACCCATGGCAGGATCACTTGTGGGGATATTCATCACAACAAATGTAAATGCCTTTTCTGAAAAGTACACTCATACCATATTCAATCCCGGCTTCCCAGCTTAGCCAAACTGTGTGGTCCTGGGTTAGAGGTGGGAGAGCCAACAAATTAACAAGGGAAGCAGAGCCAAAGGTCTGGCTTGGCTCTAAGAGTCTGTGCATGAGCCGAGCCATAAAAATCTCTTCCATGCAATTTGTGCAACAAACAATATGCAAATATAAAGTCTCTTCAACATTTAGAAAACTGTATTTCTGTAGCATGCAGCAGTGTTTCCCCTTAAACATCAGACACCACTGAATAGCACAATTATTAATCAATAGTTTTTGAACAGGAACTTAGAAATATTTATGCCCCTTCATCCACAGACAATGATATTAGTAAACTAAGAGACAAGTCTGTTGTGATGTGCACCCTAGATGTGGCATACCTTCTTAATTTCTTCACTGTGGCTCCTTTTCTGTGATCATCACATTATTTTAAAAACATATGATAGTCCACAATGTCAAAATACAGTTCTGTTTTCATCAATACACCATTGTTATTGTTAGTTGAAAAATTACACCTAATCAGTACATTACTTGCAGTCAAGTTACTGTACTAGTGGTATACTCAACCAAGGCACCTACCAAATTTTGGACTTGTGCTATAAACTATTTTCTCTTTTGGTGGATCAGTTACGAAATGTTCAAGCTATTTTTTCCAAGTGTTGTCTCAACAGGTCCCAAAAAGCTCTTGGGCTTGACCTAATGGGTAAGATGGCTCCATAGGTATCTACAGAGTCATTACAGAGGGCAGAAACTTTGACCCACAGTTTACACTTAGGTAGCAGTCCTCTCATCCATATGGTGGCTATTTAACATTTAGCTAATATTCAAAACAGCAATACCAACTTCCTGTACCCCCTTACAACATACCGCCACAGAGCCATTACAAGAGCAATATCTGCAGAAGCCAAAGGCACCCAGACACTGCCTGTTTCGGTGCATGAAACTAGCATGAGAGTGCATGCATCTTCCACGTCTAATGTTTTTCTTTGGATTAATTTTATTCAATATGATTGGAGTGAAAAATAATTGGTACAGGAACTTGAAATGTATCAGCCTGTGTCTGAAGTTCAGAAAAATAGACTTGGCTTGTACACAGCTGTGAAACAATATTTTATCCTGCAAGTCATTGCCCAGATCCTTCTCCAATGTAGCTGTTGAACTGTGATTCAAAACATATTTATTGCTCCTAAACACCTTGGTGCAGATTTACAAGCCCCTTGCGTCTCCTTTACGCCGCAAGATGTGCCATGCTGTGGGGTATTTAACACGTGACACATCTGTGAGGTGCATAAGCTAGTTGGGACAGGCAATTCTGTCACGTAGGATGTGTGAACTGTTTTCAAGAACAATGAAGTTTCATTCTCTTTTATCCAAATAATCATTCCTCAAGTCATTTCTTGATATTCCAAAATTAAAGATTTATTGATACTTCGTATTCCCTTATAATCATTTTCCAGAAATTCATCAATATATAATTTCGCTCAAATGTCTTTCATTCTACCCAATGCATTTCGGGTCTAATTGTTGACCCTTCTTCAGGGGTCTGTGAGGAAAGAAACGGAAACATAATGAGCTAGTCTTAGCTTAGTGTTAACAACTTATTATCCAGCATAAATATTGCTACAAAAAAACCTCAATGTAGTATCTAAAGGTTTATACCATCATCCATTCTGTGAAAATAGTTTCATATTTGTAATGTCTTATTACTTGTCACCATGGAAGTGTGTTGGTAAAAACATTGTTTGAATTGGTTTTAAAGCTTTCCCGAGTGATGGACCCGATATAGCTATTCAACAAAGGATATGATACGGGGGTAGTGAAATCGGTACAGGCATTGACAGAAAAAAAGAACCATCGGAGACAGAGTGGTCAAATGAAGGATAGAGTGCGGGAGAGTTGAATGGTGGCAAACTTACTGAATTAAAAGACGCGCCGGTCGCATGAAAGATGCTACCGATATTTCCGGGTGTCTTCTCTGCAGGGTTCAGATGACACATCCCGGCCAATGGTGGCCGTTATATTGTGTTTACCGAGCGAGAGCGCAGTAGGTGATCAGTGATTGGCTGCTCGGATATCACGTGTTCGTGTTGGGTGGATCTTAAACCGCAAGCTGTACTAAAATATACATTCTTGACACGTGAAAAATGCAAGAAGCATTTTAAATGTTGATGCCGCTTATTGCTCGTAATGATAAAAATATTGCCAAGGCTGAATGGGTAAAGTCAAGTAATCGCACTGATCGGAGTTGAAATGTTAACGCGGAAGTCGGGTTGTGTGACCTAGCTAAGAGGTGGTAAACTGAATCACATGCCCACGCAATTTGGACCATAATTTCGGTAGGACGATTAAGTGATCTGTCGGGTGAATGCATACGATCTTACGATCGTAGCGTACAACTGTGCATGTGGTAAAGTGAAGATAAAGAAAGGTGGAAAAAGGTGGCAGCCATGTTGGTTGAGTACATATTCGGATATGTAATAGAATGTCTGTCTTGTGGGACATACGTTATAGCAATATCATATGGCGACTGTAAAAGCATAATCATAGGAATAATGTTACATATTGTATGCAAAAGCAAGGCATTTACAGGAAGCAAGATAGTTCTATTCTGTCATTCAACCATTGGGGGTACATGGTACATAATTTCCTTATCCAGTAATATTCAGTCCTTAAATGTTGTTTATGAGGATCATTCTCACGCTGTAAGGTCATAGTAGCTTCCAATAGGGTAAACCTTAGTTGAGCTATGTTGTGTCCTGTTTCAGTCCAGTGCATAGCTATTGTTGAGTTAGGATTCTTCTGACGGATATTACTTTTGTACTCAGTCATTCTTATTTTTACTTTCCTTTCTGTTTGTCCTACATAGATTTTTCCACATGGACACTTGATTGCATAAACGTAATTTTTGGTGTCACGTGTACTCGAGTGTAATAAAGAGATCCTCTGTCCTGTCATCGGGTGGGTAAATATATTACCTAAGATAACATTGTTACAGTGGATGCAATGTTCGGATCTTTGCATTCCTTTGTATTTTGTCGTATCCTTCTTCATTTTTTGGTTAGTAAGTAATTCCTTTATATTCTTAGATCTGCTATAGGCAAAGGTGAAGTCCTCCGAAAATAGTGTTTTTAAATCGGGTTCTTGTGTTATCAATGGCCAGTGTTTCCTCATGATTTTCGCAATTTTGTTTGCTTGCGTTGAGTATTTTAGTACACAGACTGTTAACTTAGTATCTGCTTTGGATTTACTTTTTAGTAGGGAATCTCTGGTCATTCTCATCACTTTTGAATCCTCTAAAATCTTACGTGGGTATCCTCTTTTTAAATATTTGTTGATCTGTTTGTCAATCGTGATGGAAGTATCGTTAGGATCCGAGGTAATTCTTTTTTGTCTGAATAATTGAGACAGAGGTAAATGTTTTTTTAAAGAGCCTTGGTGAAAGCTATTGAAATGTAAGCAGGTGTTGCGATCTGTACTTTTCGTGTAAACATTGGTTTTTATCTTCTTGTTTTCTATTGTGATCAGTACATCTAGGAATGTTAATTGCCTGTCCCAACTAGCTTATACTTCTACTAGCGCTTCCAGACAAAGCGCGTGGATGAAGTAGCACACTGAACAATTGGAAAAATACTAGGTATATACACTGAATAAAACGAGTGCATCGAGGAACTCGAATTTTTATCGCATGGGGGAAGCGTCAAGTTATAAAGCCCTGCCCCAGAAGGATACCTTCCTGCGCAGGGTGGGGGGGGGGCATTCAGGCGCAGGAACGCCTTCTAAAAGTGGCTGAGTGGAATGTACAAGATTTCACACAGTCACTTTTGAGCCCATGCTGCGTCAAAACCCTATGCCTGCTTGAAGCAGGCGTAAGGATTGAGGCAGCATTGTAAAAATGGGCCCCCCAGAGCATTGCTGGAGCTGCATCGCATTTGCGGCGCAACTCCAGCAATGCGCTGCCTTTATGGCATGACGCATCTGTGCCGTTTTTGCCCCATTGTAAATTCAGCGCATCTATGGTGGCGCAGGCGCCGCGTGGGGCACAATAACTGGCGCAATCCTGCTGATATGCAGGGATGCGCATGTTATTGTAAATCAGCCCCCTTGTACGGCTTTGAAACTCAGTTCCTGATCCATTTATAATGATAATGGCTTATAGCGGAGGCACACGACTTACCTCAGTCATTAATAAAATGATCAGGGCCAAAGTGTTGTAGTTCACTAACTCTAATAAAGACCACTAATTGCACTGATATATTCGAATGTACTCATATGAAACAAACCAATATTCACTTTTCAATGTAAAAGTTTGTATCTCAAGTATTAACTAAAAAAAAGAGGTAGTCATTGACACCTGCAGCAGCATGGAAAGTCTAGTCTGAGATCTGTTCTCAGCCTCCACAACACTACTTTGTCAGAGAAGATGCCACCTCCCTATCTACTTTATTCTTTGTCACGAGAGAGAATACCTTTCTCTGTCCACAGCTTACTAACAGTTTGTATTACTGCAACTCAAGAAGAAAAATCTGAGTCCCCAGTCTTCCATCTGTCCTAAAGGGTCCAGTGGAAACCAGTTCTTTGGTTTTGTATAACATAATTGCATTTGATTTAATTGCAAGCATGCAGAGTGATTTCTTAAAGTTTTTGGAACATCTAACTAGAAAAGAGGATTTCTTTTTTCAGTCAGCCATTACTAGACAGCACTAGAACCATGCTGTTTAAGGGAAGAGTTCATCTTTCAACAACTCTTCAAAGATGTTGATGCTTGTAGGAAAGTGGATATCTGACTATGGTTACCCCCAAACTTTTTGCCTGGTGTTTAGCTGGTTTTTGACATAGTTGGCCTGGGATCCTGCTATTCAGGGCCCCAGGCTAATTGCTCTCTCCTTAAAATGGACTCCATGTACCTTAGGTACATACACAATTGGAATTGGCTCACCTTATTGGCCCCTGTAACAGTGTACCCAGGTACCCAGGGCATAGGTGCTTCCAAGGCCTACCAGGGGCTGCAGCATGTATTATGCCACCCCTGGCCTGGCCTCCATATTTTGACACAACTGGCTGATCACTCAGCTGGGGTAAGTCGGTGTAACCACCCCTTACTTAGGTGTAGTATGCCTATACCTAACCTAAAATGGACACATATGTTCCTATCAGTCACTCCTATGGAAGGCCTCATCAATACTGGAGGCAGAGTGCTTGGAAATATGTGAGATGGTGCTCTGGCATGAGCTGTAGCATTCCACCCTTCTAGAGGGACACGACATGTACCTAGCCTGAACCCCGGTTAAAGTTAAACAGAGCCTCAGCATCACAAAATGGATGCTGCCACCACAGACACAAGTCTGACCTCCTGCTGCTGGGAGTCCTTCCAGCGAGGGCAGCTTGGACAAAGGGTTTCCTGCCTGGGGAGGTGCTAGCACCACTCCAGACAGGATTTTGTGTATTGGGTAGGACAGGGCTGAATAGAATCAGACATGCCTGGGGCACACAAGGTGTCCCTGTGCATAGGCCAGTTCAAACAGGTGTTGGGGCTTTCCAGCCCCAGTCCTGGCGCGAAACTGGACAAAGGAAAGCGGGTGTAACAACCCCCTTCCTGGTTCCACCGAGAGGAGGGACCTAGTAGGTGATCCGGCCCCCCAGATACGAATAAGAGTGGGAGCTGTGTCCTGAGACTTCAGATCATCCTGAATCAACTTGAAATACAGAAGAAGACTGGACTTCGACATTCTGCTGCACAGAAGACGGAAGAGAATCTCCCTAGTGGCCAAGGAGTGACCACCCTGTGAACACAGGCACCAACCAGCAACTCGACGTATGCTTTGCCGCCGCCTTCCGCCGGAGCCCGAGCCCAGAGCCTGACAAGACCCAGACTCCCAGACTTCTCACCGCCCGATCCACAGTCCCTGCAAAGAAGGGACCCGTGGAGGCACCGAGAGACGTGGGACCGGACCTCTTGGAAGACCCCCGAAACGCTGACTGCGCAGCATCAGAGGCACCCCCGATGCTGTGCTTTGGGGTTTGAGAAGCCCCAACCTCGAGCAGCCCTTGCACCGAAGATCAGCCCCCAGCATCTCCATGATCTGCGTGGGGCCCTTTTGCACTGTGCCACTTGACGCGCCATCCCGTCCACTTGCCACGTGGCTAGCGGCCATCTTGGTGACGAAACCTTCAACTTACACTGCGGGTCTGGTTGCTCCAGACTTGCCCTCGCTCCTGTAAAAAGGAGCCTCTGCTCTGACCTTGCTGGTCCGAGTAACAAGCCTTTTTTGATTCCTGCGTGGCTTGCATTAGCCAAGGCCTGTTTGCTCCAATCAAGTTGCCGACACCGCCAACAGTGAGAAGCCTGCGTGGGACAGCTCGTGACCGACTCCTGGACGTCCTTGACCCCTCATGTCCACGTGGCTGCAGAGAGAAGCTACACAACATCACCTGTTTGCACCCGACATTGCCTGGTTCCAGTCTGGTTCCACGGTAGTCACTGGCTAGTGACTTTGAACATTGTCCCCTCTGCTTTCAGGTCTTCACCTCTTCAGATCCACCCTTGGATCCATCGGAACTCTTCACATCGAGCCGCCTGCAGCATCTTCAACTCCAAGCACCATCGACCTGCGTGACGAAACCCGACACTACTTCGACCCTGTGCACCCGCTTCCTGTGGGTGAGGTAACTCAGCAACGCCGGTGTTCCCACACTGGTACACACCTCTAGTGTCTGTGTCTAAAGTTTCATCCTTCTAGGTCACTCGGAAGGTTCCTTAATAACTAACTTTGTAACTTTTACGCACCATTGACATTGCATTGGTAAAGCGTGCACTTTCCGCACTGCACCCGAGTCCCGCGGGCCTTTCCCGACTTCTTCACTGCTAGTCCCGAACAGCTCCAGCGATTCCCCAGGCCCTAGGCCTCTTCACTTTCCCCATAGTGGTTCTTATACCACTATTTTAGTATATGGTTTAGGTGGCCCCTAGGGCTCATCCATAATTGTGCAACTTTTGTGTATTTAAACTGTGTTTTGTTTTAACGCATTTGCTTCTGTGCTCATAAAGAGTATCAGGGATATTTGTAGAAATAAATCTATATATATTTTCAATATATATCTGTGTGGTGTCCTTTCATTTGGTATTCAAGGGATTGTGTATGGTAAAACAGCTTGCTTCACATGCCTTTACAGAGTTTAGCCTAAGACTGCTTAGTCCATGCTACCCCTAGGATAGCTTGTCTATAAGGTTGACTTTACAACCTGCACCATAAGGGTTGCTTGGCATGGTACAAGGTGATCACTAGAACTAGTGAGCATCATATACCAGGCCAACTTCTCACATTGGTGGCAGCGGTGGGATTTGAGCTTGCTGTTGTTTTACCATTACAATCTTTGAAAATATCATTTGAAAGATCATACAGGTACCTGATAGGTACACTAAAACAAGACTAGATATACGTAAGTTCTACTGAACTTAGTTGTTGTAGAGGATAGGGAGTAGCACACCCTGACTACAACTACTAGATAGGTTTTGTAGGAATACACAAGTGTAGGTAGATTGCAACACATCCACCACACTAGAGCAATGTCTGGAGCAGAGGGATCCACTGGAACCACCTCTGTTGAGAGTGACCCTCCAAGGGCACCATCCAAATTTGATATCTTTCCATTTAAGGAACTGAGGCAACTGTGTTCCATGAGAGGAATCAAAACAGGTCCTACTCCTACAGCAGGACACCTCAGAGAGCTGTTAGACCAGTCTGAGGCTCTAAAGAACTCCAAACCAGGCCCCTCAGGGACTGGAGATGGAGGATCTCCCACTGAAGATGATAACCCTGATGCCCCTGCCCCTGTCATCCAGATAGATGAGGAAGACCAGACCCCTGGGAATTCTCAGCCTGAGGAAGAAGAAGAGGGGGAGGAGGTGGAAGAAAGTGATTATGAAGATGGTAGAGATAGCCAGGTGTTAGTCAGCAGGCGTAACCAGGCTAACTTAAGCTTATTTGGGACTGAAGGTGGGTCCAACCCATTCAGACCCCCAAATGCACTTAACCAGGAGCATAGGAGGAGGAGGAATCACTCAGGTGAGTCCAATACTTCCCATGTTTCTAGGGGTTCTCATGGCAACTCCAGAAGGGAGTTGACTAGCCCTCAGAGAAGGGAACATGAGGCCAAAATGAGAGAGGCTGAACTTAGGATCCAGAGACAAGAGTTAGAAGTTGCCCTGGCCAAAGAGAAACTTGCTAGAGCAAGGCAGCCTAGAGAGAGTGGATTAGAATCCACTGGTGGCAGCACTATCCCTAAGGATAAAGACAGGTCCTATGACAATAGAAACCTGAGTAAGATTGTGCCCCCCTACAAAGTTGGGGATGATATCCACAAATGGATAACTGCACTTGAGAGAGCTTGCAAAGTACAGCAGGTCCCTCGGGAGCAGTGGGCAGCAATCTTGTGGCTCTCCTTTGTAGGTAGAGGCAGAGACAGACTCCTCACAGTTAGTGATGGGGATTCTAGAAACTACCTGGTCCTGAAGAGTGCTCTGATTGATGGGTTAGGCTTAACCACTGAACAGTACAGGTTAATGTTCAGAGATACCCAGAAGACACAGACTCAGGACTGGTCTGAATTTGTTGAATGTGCCACTAAGGCTCTGGAGGGCTGGTTGCTGGGAAGTAAGGTTACTGACTATACAGGATTGTATAATTTAATTGTGAGAGAGCAAATCTTAAGTAATTGTCAAAATCAGCTTCTACATCAGCACCTGGTTGACTCTGATCTGACCTCCCCACAAGAATTGGGTAGGAGGGCAGACAAATGGGTCAGAACCAGGATCAGGCCTAAGAACCAGGGTGGTGACCAAAAGAAAGAGCCTACCAAGCCTCAAGAGAAGGGTGGGGATAAAAGTAAGGAAAAGACTTCCCCAGGGCCCCAAAACTCCAAGGATGGGGGTGGGTCCCAAGACACTTCTTCAACCCAGAAAAAGCCTTATTGTCATGTCTGTAAACAGGTTGGGCATTACAAAACAGACAGCTGTTGTCCCAAGAATGGCAATAAAGAGAATATACCTCCAAAGCCAGCTCCAACACCTCCTGTTACTGTCAGCAGTAATCCCCCAGGAAGTGGGAGCACACCCAGGAATCTGGGTGGGTTTACTTTTGGAGGACAGGTGGATTCTGGCCTAACCAGGTCCCCTACCTCAGATACTCTTGTCTATGAGACTGGCATGGGGTTTGCCAATTTCACTGCTTGCCCAAACACTTTGAGCAAGTATAGACAGGAGCCCCTCATCAATGGCTTGAAAGTTGAGGCCTTTAGAGACACAGGGGCTAGCATCACCATGTTGGCTGAATGTCTAGTCCCCTCAAGGCAACTTTTACCTGATGCCACATATCAGGTGACAAACATTGATGGAATAGAAACCAATCACCCCATGGCAGTAGTAAATCTTAGCTGGGGAGGTGTCACTGGCCCAAAGAGAGTGGCAGTGTCATCAAACTTGCCTGTAGATTGTCTACTGGGGAATGATTTAGAAATCTCAGCCTGGGCTGAGGTGGAACAAGAAACCCATTCTAAAATGGTAAATCTCCATGGAAAGGTTAGTGGGGCCGTGATGGCTACAGCCCCAATCCAAGATGTCCTTCCTGAAAAGGTTGGTAGGGCTGAGCAAACCTCAGCCCCATCTTTAGCTAACTTCCCTCCCGAAAAGATTAGCAGGGCTGTGATGGTAACAGCCCATACCCAAACTGAGTCTCCTCCTGAAAAGGTTGGTGGGGCTGTGATGGCCACAGCCCAAACTCAAACTGATACATGTGTTGTGAAGCCTGAAAAGATGGATCACTCCACACAAACAGAGAGCATTGAGGAGGAAGAGAAATCTCCCTCCCACCAGACTTTAGGAAAGGATCAGCCTCCTCAGGGAACTGATCTTACCCCTGATGAAGGAACTGTCCCAGAGGTTGTTAGGTCTGGCCTGACAGAGCCTCTGATGACAGTGGACCCTTCTCAGGTGGGACCCAGTCTGGAGCAGGTATCCTGCCCCTCTCTACCTTGCCTTACTCAGCCCAGGGCTGCAGAGGACAAGAAGGACAGTGAGCCCCAAAGGGCCCCCTGTCAAATAAAGCACCCCCATCAACAGATTAGGGGCACCAAAACTAGTAGCCCTAGTGAGGTGAAAACTTTAAAAACTCCTGAGGGAGCCCCCTTAAAAGTAGTTAGGGACCTCCCACAGATGGATTCTGTTGGGCACAGCCAAACCTGGGACCCCAAGGCCCCAAACCTGACCTGTCCCTCCAGTAAGCCAACAAGAGGGACCCAGCCTCCAGCTTTAGGTAGCCAGAGGTTGACCCTGAGAGCACAGTGCAACTCAGTCAAAGAAAGAAAGGCACACATGGTGGAGAGTGATTGGAGGAAGCTGAGTCCTACAGAGGAATCTCACTTCAGTACTCCATCCCAACACCAGCCTTTAACTTTGCAAAGACACACCACAGGTAGAGATTCCCTATGGTGGAGACCCTCAGATACCCTTAGGGTGAGGGATTGCTTAGTGGACCATGAGACAGGGGGTAACCAAGCCAGAGCTGGTACTTCGTTATATGGCCACTTAGGCAATATAGGCTTACCTGGTCAAGGATAGCCTTATCTCCTTTCGTTTGGGGGGGGGGTTATGTAGGAAGGTGGATATCGGACTATGGTTACCCCAAACTTTTTGCCTGGTGTTTAGCTGGTTTTTGACATAGTTGGCCTGGGATCCTGCTATTCAGGGCCCCAGGCTAATTGCTCTCTCCTTAAAATGGACTCCATGTACCTTAGGTACATACACAATTGGAATTGGCTCACCTTATTGGCCCCTGTAACAGTGTACCCAGGTACCAAGGGCATAGGTGCTTCCAAGGCCTACCAGGGGCTGCAGCATGTATTATGCCACCCCTGGCCTGGCCTCCATATTTTGACACAACTGGCTGATCACTCAGCTGGGGTAAGTCGGTGTAACCACCCCTTACTTAGGTGTAGTATGCCTATAACTAACCTAAAATGGACACATATGTTCCTATCAGTCACTCCTATGGAAGGCCTCATCAATCCTGGAGGCAGAGTGCTTGGAAATATGTGAGATGGTGCTCTGGCATGAGCTGAGCCTGTCTGCAGCTTTCGGAACCATGTCCTTTAGCTGTTTCATGATATTGCCATACCATATACTCTTAAGTGCATTATGAACCTCGCGGTTAAATGCTATCTTGGGTTTGGCTTTATCAAAACATGTCGAGTAAGGTGTCATACGAATTGGAATACTACCCCCTTGCCAGTTCTGGCGATGGGGGTAGCATTTCACCCTTCTAGAGGGACACGACATGTACCTAGCCTGAACCCCGGTTAAAGTTAAACAGAGCCTCAGCATCACAAAATGGATGCTGCCACCACAGACACAAGTCTGACCTCCTGCTGCTGGGAGTCCTTCCAGCGAGGGCAGCTTGGACAAAGGGTTTCCTGCCTGGGGAGGTGCTAGCACCACTCCAGACAGGATTTGTGTATTGGGTAGGACAGGGCTGAATAGAATCAGACATGCCTGGGGCACACAAGGTGTCCCTGTGCATAGGCCAGTTCAAACCGGTGCTGGGGCTTTCCAGCCCCAGTCCTGGCGCGAAACTGGACAAAGGAAAGGGGGTGTAACCACCCCCCTTCCTGGTTCCACCCAGAGGAGGGACCTAGTAGGTGATCCGGCCCCCCAGATTCGAATAAGAGTGGGAGCTGTGTCCTGAGACTTCAGATCATCCTGAATCAACTTGAAATACAGAAGAAGACTGGACTTCGACATTCTGCTGCACAGAAGACGGAAGAGAATCTCCCTTGTGGCCAAGGAGTGACCATCCTGTGAACACAGGCACCAACCAGCAACTCGACGTCTGCTTTGCCGCCGCCTCCCGCCTCCCGCCTCCCGCCGGAGCCCAGAGCCTGACAAGACCCAGACTCCCAGACTTCTCACCGACCGATCCACAGTCCCTGCAAAGAAGGGACCCGTGGAGGCACCGAGAGACGTGGGACCGGACCTCTTGGAAGACCCCCGAAACGCTGACTGCGCAGCATCAAAAGCACCCTCGACGCTGTGCTTTGGGGTTTGAGAAGCCCCAACCTCGAGCAGCCCTTGCACCGAAGATCAGCCCTCCAGCATCTCCACGATCTGCGTGGGGCCCTTTTGCACTGTGCCACTCGACGCGCCATCCCGTCCACTTGCCACGTGGCTAGCGGCCATCTTGGCGACGAAACCTTCAACTTACACTGCGGGTCTGGTTGCTCCAGACTTGCCCTCGCTCCTGTAAAAAGGAGCCCCTGCTCTGACCTTGCTGGTCCGAGTAACAAGCCTTTTTCGATTCCTGCGTGGCTTGCACCACAGACACAAGTCTGACCTCCTGCTGCTGGGAGTCCTTCCAGCGAGGGCAGCTTGGACAAAGGGTTTCCTGCCTGGGGAGGTGCTAGCACCACTCCAGACAGGATTTTGTGTATTGGGTAGGACAGGGCTGAATAGAATCAGACATGCCTGGGGCACACAAGGTGTCCCTGTGCATAGGCCAGTTCAAACCGGTGCTGGGGCTTTCCAGCCCCAGTCCTGGCGCGAAACTGGACTAAGGAAAGGGGGTGTAACCACCCCCCTTCCTGGTTCCACCCAGAGGAGGGACCTAGTAGGTGATCCGGCCCCCCAGATTCGAATAAGAGTGGGAGCTGTGTCCTGAGACTTCAGATCATCCTGAATCAACTTGAAATACAGAAGAAGACTGGACTTCGACATTCTGCTGCACAGAAGACGGAAGAGAATCTCCCTTGTGGCCAAGGAGTGACCACCCTGTGAACACAGGCACCAACCAGCAACTCGACGTCTGCTTTGCCGCCGCCTCCCGCCGGAGCCCGAGCCCAGAGCCTGACAAGACCCAGACTCCCAGACTTTTCACCGCCCGATCCACAGTCCCTGCAAAGAAGGGACCCGTGGAGGCACCGAGAGACGTGGGACCGGACCTCTTGGAAAACCCCCGAAACGCTGACTGCGCAGCATCAGAGGCACCCTCGATGCTGTGCTTTGGGGTTTGAGAAGCCCCAACCTCGAGCAGCCCTTGCACCGAAGATCAGCCCCCCAGCATCTCCACGATCTGCGTGGGGCCCTTTTGCACTGTGCCACTCGACGCGCCATCCCGTCCACTTGCCACGTGGCTAGCGGCCATCTTGGCGACGAAACCTTCAACTTACACTGCGGGTCTGGTTGCTCCAGACTTGCCCTCGCTCCTGTAAAAAGGAGCCCCTGCTCTGACCTTGCTGGTCCGAGTAACAAGCCTTTTTCGATTCCTGCGTGGCTTGCATTAGCCAAGGCCTGTTTGCTCCAATCAAGTTGCCGACACCGCCAACAGCGAGAAGCCTGCGTGGGACAGCTCGTGACCGACTCCTGGACGTCCTCGACCCCTCGTGTCCACGTGGCTGCAGAGAGAAGCTACACGACATCACCTGTTTGCACCCGACATTGCCTGGTTCCAGTCTGGTTCCACGGTAGTCACTGGCTAGTGACTTTGAACATTGTCCCCTCTGCTTTCAGGTCTTCACCTCTTCATATCCACCCTTGGATCCACCGGAACTCTTCACATCGAGCCGCCTGCAGCATCTTCAGCTCCAAGCACCATCGACCTGCGTGACGAAACCTGACACTACTTCGACCCTGTGCACCCGCTTCCTGTGGGTGAGGTAACTCAGCAACGCCGGTGTTCCCACACTGGTACACACCTCTAGTGTCTGTGTCTAAAGTTTCATCCTTCTAGGTCACTCGGAAGGTTCCTTAATAACTAACTTTGTAACTTTTACGCACCATTGACATTGCATTGGTAAAGCGTGCACTTTCCGCACTGCACCCGAGTCCCGCGGGCCTTTCCCGACTTCTTCACTGCTAGTCCCGAACAGCTCCAGCGATTCCCCAGGCCCTAGGCCTCTTCACTTTCCCCATAGTGGTTCTTATACCACTATTTTAGTATATGGTTTAGGTGGCCCCTAGGGCTCATCCATAATTGTGCAACTTTTGTGTATTTAAACTGTGTTTTGTTTTAACGCATTTGCTTCTGTGCTCATAAAGAGTATCAGGGATATTTGTAGAAATAAATCTATATATATTTTCAATATATATCTGTGTGGTGTCCTTTCATTTGGTATTCAAGGGATTGTGTATGGTAAAACAGCTTGCTTCACATGCCTTTACAGAGTTTAGCCTAAGACTGCTTAGTCCATGCTACCCCTAGGATAGCTTGTCTATAAGGTTGACTTTACAACCTGCACCATAAGGGTTGCTTGGCATGGTACAAGGTGATCACTAGAACTAGTGAGCATCATATACCAGGCCAACTTCTCACAATGCTCTTATCCTCATCCGCCATCTCAACTCCAATAATCTTTTCAATAAATGCATTTGAATTGCTCCTGCTTTCTGAGTTGTCTCAGGCAGCAACCTATCTTGTCTTCAGAAATGTCAAGGTTGCTGGGTGAAGTTCCCAGTATAAAAAAACTAATGTAGTTTATGCTTTCCTTGCTGACAGCAAATGCAGCAACCAAGATTATGTTTTCCAAAATGAAATTAACGTGGACTGGCACATGAAATATGTGCACTATCGAACTTGGGGAATCAGAACTTCAGATCTAGGCTAATTTTAAATATTCTATTAATTTGCTCTTGGGAACAAACAACATCTTAAGTTTCCAAGCTCTGATAAAAAGTACAACTTTAAAAAAACTAGGATTATTAGTGCTACTGCTAACTCCAAGTCCATGTTCTGCAACAGAGAACTGCTCTTGACACTATCATTCATGGTGCGGACAGTACTTTACTTCATTTGTAAAAAAAAAGATACGTGCTGGGGCTCTTGCCAAGAGATCACTGCAGGATCCAACCCCCATTACACCTGCCAGCGCTGCAAACAACATTTCTATCACAACTACTGCCATCACATCATCAAGTGTGACAACGTAGACTATTCCAGGGCCCCAAAGATATAAGAATGGCTTCAGCGGCAAGAATCAGTCATTTTTAATGCTTATCCAATTAATAAACAACTGTAGTTGTGCTCATCTCTAAATTAGACAAACAGCGCTACCAGATGCAGACTGTCATAAGTACCAATGCAATTAAGTGCTGGTGCTGAGCACCAGAAACCATCAGCTCAAATTAAGCACTGACCATGCAGAGCTAGAACTCTGAATTGTCCTTGATGGGGGCTGACACATTTTGATTAGTGTGTATATGATTTCCAATTTTTAAAATACTTAAATAAGTCCAAGTTCAAGTGAATGTTTGCTCAATGCAGCTATATTATACAAACCTAAAAACATAAACCTATTTTGCCTTGTACTTAAGTCAGGCTTCTGTTTTTATAATTGTGTGACTTCCTCTTTTGTGTTTGTAATATTGACCTTTTGTCGTTACATTTTTTTCCTGAATTTTGACCCTTTGTCCTGAATTTTTACAGTCACTCTCCAGAATTTGCAATCTTGCAAAGTAGTCACCCTCAGGGCTGGACTGGCTACCGGGCTTTCCTTAATAAACAATGCAAAACAAATGTTTTTAAAAGTGGGGGCGGAGCTAGCTCGCGACGAAAATGGCCGCTTGAGCTTGGCTCTCCGCCACGTCGTACAACAATCCTGAATAAATCCTGCAGTAAACCGGAAACCCAGCTCCCCAACATCGAGGATCAGTGGTCGGAAGGTGTGCAGAAGCCCCGGAGCCGCTCAGAGAGGTGGACGGTGAAGCACAAAGTAGGAACGAGTGCGACGTATGGAGGCAGCTGGTAGGCCGCAAAGCATCGGGCTCAAGTGCTGGCTGCCTGGGTGAGGCATCACGCGACGTGCGGCAAGTGTGGAGGCCTGGCGGCGCGCGTTGAAAGGGGCGCCCGAGTGGCAGGTCTGGAATCGGCGACAGTAGGCATTAGTGGTGGCGTGCAGTAAGGAAGAGACTGGTGGACCCACGGAGACTCCTGAATAGCGACGGAGCTCGGAGAAGACTTTGAGGTCACCTGTAAAGACCTCGCAGAGGAGAGCAACTGCCACAGCAACTATTCGGACGTGAAATGCCCGGCGGAATACTCAGTAGCAAACATATAGGGCGGAGTACCACAGCCTGACTGGAGTAATAGAGGGCGTGTGAGGAACCATAACAGGAGGGGAGACTCTGGACCTATTCTCGCGAGTGTGCGGGCGGCAGAGAGACTCCAGAGGGCTCTGATCACCTCGGGTGCTTACTGCTGGTAAGGGGCACCTCAGAGACATCAGTGAGCCTTGGCAGAGGGGCACAGAAGTTGTGCAATACTGCGCAGGGACACTACGAAAGTAAGGCTGTGCGTAGCGGACGCTGGTTCCCCCAGCTGGAGGATTGGGCTGCGCTACCGAAGAGAGGACTACCTACCTAGACTCCCTACCCACATACCACCGGAAGGTGCAGATAGAAAGGTGGCGGTCGATACGGAGGCAGCCCAGGCCTCAGCTCACTTAAGACCTGGAGAGTTGAGAAGCACGCAGCTGCAGACAACGACCGTGGTATAGTGGAAAGGAGTAGCAGTGGCACATAAATACTCAATTTGAACGCACATAACTCGAAGGCATGACAAAGCAGGTGTGTGTTGTTGGCGGAAAGGGCAGCGTCGCCACAGAAATGGGCAGGGGAGGCAAGACCCAATCTAATCTATTGTTCGAGCAGAAGCGCTCAAAGTCCCATGATGGAGCTTCTGGAGACGACTCCAGATCGCTACCCCCAGCAAGTGATGACCCAGACTCGGACATTCGCACCATGCTTAGGTCCATGGAGAAAACTTTGCAGAGTGGCATAGCATCACTGGGCAAAAAAAATGGACGCACTTTCATACACGATGGATAGAATGGCGGAGTGTATTGATAAACTCGCAGAAAGGTTGGATATGTCAGAAAGGCGAATAACGGAGTTGGAAAAAGCGCATACCACCCTAGATGCAGATCACAAACAGTTGGGGAAAGTGATGCGAGTCCTGCAGGAAAAGACGGAGGACTTGGAGGCGCTCTCTCAAATATGCAATCTGCGGATTACAGGCCTGCCGGAAACCACGTCCACCGGTAATATAGAGCAGTTTGTGGAGAAGCTGTTGGTGACTCTGCTAGGAGAGGGAGTCTTCTCCGCGATGTTTGTTGTTGAGAGAGCGCATCGATCTCTGGGACCTAAACCACCTGTAGGTGCCCCGCCTAGGCCGATAATCGCAAAGCTACTTAATTATCATGACCGGGATGTGGCGCTAAGCATAGCAAGAGAAAAAAAAACCTTACGGTATGAGGGCTATGAGTTGTCGCTGTATCCAGATTTCACAGCCCAAGTCCAGGAGGCATGTTGACACTTTGTACCACTAAAAAAGCAGCTCAGAGATATGGGAGTTGACTATGCCATGATGTATCCTGCGAAGCTTAGGGTGAACAGACAAGGGCGCTCACATATATTTACTAATCCCAAGTCACTGCAGAAGGCCATCAAACGTTGGGCGGCGGAACATTGAAGCAGTCCGGAAAGCAGGCTCCTAGACGTAGTGACCGGAGGTCCACTGGACGAACAGGACTGAGACCAAGTGACTCTGCACACAAGATGAGTAACGTGGGAGGGGGGGAAATCGGGATGGGAGCTCAGAGTTTGGGGCCTAAAGAAGTGTCAGCATTGAATATGCGGACTGGAAAGCGAAATGGGGTTTTTGAGTCTATAGCATGAGAAACATTGTAGTTTTAACTATACTAAAGACTCTATGTAACAGGGTGGGGAATTATGCCCTAGATGATGGAGTGGAGTAACAAGGCTTTTCACAATGAGAAATGAAGATAAGTGACAGCTGGTGGGGATAGATGTTCAAGTTATATTTTTGATGGGGGATGGGTAACGGGACTTACTGCAGCCTACGGTAACCGACGCTAGTGCGGCTGGCATGGCTTGGTTTCTCGCTGTTGGGTACTACTACTTATCCACGCAGCTACCTCTGCCTCAGAGTGCCTTGCACACCGGTTGCGACTTGAGGAGGGAACGGGAGGGAGGACAGGGGGAATACTTTGGGTAATAGTGCGGCCAAGTTGGGGGTGGTCAGCTGTGGGAGGGAAATGGGAGGGCAAAGGGCAGAATTTCTGATTTCGGGAGGTGGGGGTGGGGGGGAGGGGTCTTTTTGGAAAGGAATGGTTATCTTACGGTTTACAGCACGTTATGTACATGTACACAGTACACAAGTGGCTATAAAAAGGTTACAGAAGATTACAGGCTCATGGGCAATGGGCGACTCACTTTGGCCAAGTACACTGAAGGCAGCATATTGCACAGGTACAATTCAATTACATGGCAGGAAATAACGGGAGAGTAGAACAGAAACTGGTAGATAGCTTGAGTGCCTTGACTTGGAATGTTAGGGGACTTAACGATCATCACAAGGTTCGGAAGGTGCTCAATTTCCTACATAGGCACAGTGTTGACGTGGCACTTTTACAAGAGACACACCTTCCACAAGCGGGTGCGATCTGAGAAGTTAAGGTCTTCTAGGGAACATTAATACCGCAGGGTTTACGACACACGCCAGAGGGGGGATGACATGGGTAAATACCAAATCAGCTTACACATTATATTTGTTGCAATCGGACCCTAATGGACGGTATGTCATTTTGAGATGTAGGGGCAGAGGGCTGGACTTGCTGATGGTCAATGCATATGGTCCTAACTATGACTGCCCTGACTTTTTCTCACAGTTAGCTTCCACTGCACAAAGACTACAGGGTGCATCGATTCTTCAACATGGTCAGGGATCCAGGTTTAGACCAATCGGTGGGCCCACACAGGAAACCATCAGCCGCTGCGAGAGAGTTGGAAAGGGTGATGACATGCATGGACCTATAAGATGGATGGCGGGCACGTAACCAGCTCCCTGGGGGCTTCACACACTACTCAGCATACCATAATATACACACGCGTATAGATTTCTGGTTGACTTCCACAGTGTTGTCGGAGAACATACGAGTCTGTAAGGTACTGCCGCGCACACTCTCGGATCACTCACCGGTACTGATGACATTGGCTACCCCCAAGAAAACAATACCCCCATTTAACTGGCGCTTTCTGCCGTACTCTCTGCTGGACCCGGTCTTTAAGGGAGAAATAGCGGAAGCTATAGAAACCTTCTTTGAGGTTAACGTAGGATCAGTAGATAGTTTCCAGATGGTTTGGGAGGCCTTCAAGGTTTATATACACGGAATTGCAATGACCAAACATTCTGGGGTATTGAAGGCCATATGACAGAGATTGGCGGCCCTAGAGTAGACCCGCACATTCAAACTAGGACTCCATACACAACGAGACGCTGTCTCTAAAACGTGGAACGTGAGCGCAGAGAGATCCTTACACCCGCTGAAGAACCTCACAGGTCTCTCGCAGTAAGCATCGGTAGGATTTTATACAGTCACCCGGCCAGTAAAGAATACGCAGATGTCACGTTGATGTACAATTAATTATACATAAAGAAGGAGTCGTGTGACCCCACATTTGTGACCCCTGACGAAGGGGCGTCAGCCCCGAAATGCATTGGGTTTTTGTACTACACTGTTTATCGTTTTATTGTTTTATTGTGCATATCTATTATTAATTTCCCATTGTGATCAACCACATCAGGAGAATGTGGATTGTTGCTTGTGAACAAAATTATGTTTTGAAAACAATGTAAACTTTGTGATGCTTTTCCTTGAACAATTTGATAAAATTGATCTAAAAGTAATATTGGAGAATTTGAATTTTTCGTAGTGCGCACTAGAGTCCTGGTTGCCGTAGGACCCAGGCCATAATTTTATTTGGGCCCTAGGGTAGAAGCTAAAACAATTGGAGGATCAGCAAGGGATGGATGGGGAAGGAGGGCGGGAGGACGAAATAAAGGTTCTATTAGAAGAATACCATGAGGCTGCGGACAGTGAGATAAACACCTAGGTAAATACGCTACAGCTCCCTCCTACGGGGAGGGGGAACGGCCGGGCTCTATATTTGCTCAGATCCCGTAAGCAAAATGAGGGAAGACACTGATAATACAGGTGAGATCTGCGGAGGGAGACTTGCTTACGGAAGAGGTAGACATTGCAGAAAGATTCTGACAATATTATGCAGAACTTTATGCATCAAGGTCAGAGGACATGGAAGAGGAACTGCAGGACTACCTAGAACATATAGTACTGCCCTCTCTATCGGATGTGCACAGAGAGTTCCTAATGCTACCAATAGAAAAAACAGTGCGCCGGGGCGGATGGCCTCACGGCTAACTTTTATAAGGCCTACATAGATATCTTACTACCTCAGTTGGCCACGCTCTTTGATGATCTATGTGTAGAGGGTACCATGCCGAGATCCATGAGGGAAGCGATCCTAGTGGCGATCCCTAAGCCAGGGAAGACGCCGGATGAGTGTAGTTCACATCGTCCATTGTCGCTTTTAAATGTGGACACAAAAAGTTTTGCAAAGATCCTGGCCAATCGCTTGGCCCTCCTCTCTCAGATATTGGTGGCTCCAGAACAGGCAGGGTTTATACCAAACAGAAACTTCACGTACTATATTCGTACTGTGTTTGGCATCATGCAACATGTGAGGCAAGATGTTAAAGCTGTGGCAGGCTTTCTAAATATGGAAAAGGTCTTTGACTCGGTGGAATGGGTGTTCATGCATAGGGTTCTGACAAGGATGGGGTTGGGGCCAGTTTTTTGGCACATTGTACCACAGGCCCACTGCTAAGGTACATATAGGTAACTTAGTCACAGACAGCTTCACCATCACTAGAGGCACAAGACAGGGCTGCCCACTATCGCCAATGCTATATGCCCTGGATGCGGAGCCCCTGGCATGTGCTTTGAGGGAATATCACAGTCATTAGGGGATCAGCTTCCCGACATATAATATAGTGATATCCACATACGCAGACAACACGCTGCTGTACGTGCGGCATCCTGAACAAAATCTGACAGTGGTGCTTTGAGAAGTGGTGCATTTGGGGCTTTATCGGGCCTAAAAGTTAACTGGGCCAAGTCCATAGTCTTTCCACTGACCCCGGTCACCGAAGAATTCGAGATGGAATATCCACTACAATGGACCACGGACTCAGTCCGATACTTGGGGCTTAAATTACATACAGACTCAGAGACGATATTGCGGGAGAACTACGGCAAAGCCATAGATAAACTAGAGGATGACGTGGAGGCATGGTGCAAGCTCCCTCTGTTTCTGATGGGAAGGATATCAATTATGAAGATAGTGGTTCTACCTCGGATGCTGTTTCTATTCGCTAATACACCAATAGTGCTATCACGCGCCTTTTTTCAAAGACTTACACAGTTGATGCTAAAGCTAGCGTGGCGGTAAGCAGGCGAGGGTCAAATGGCGTGTTCTTATACTGCCTTACAGTATGGGAGGCTTGGAAGCACAGGATTTTGAGCTATATTATAGGGTGGCACAGTGCTCACATCTACATGCTTGGATACACGACGAGGCGGGAATACTATACCTACGTATTGAAACATTGTTTGCCGCTCCACACTCGCCTCCGGCGACAATATTCGAAGATCCAGACCGTAGAACCGGCTACCTTGACTCAATGAACGCTACCAGACATGCATGGCACTGCCTGTTACAACAACAGGCGGGAGCATTACTATACACACCGTCCATGCCCATAGAGTGGGCTCGTTGGCTGGCTCCATGTAGGGACAGAGGAGTCATTAGAGCTCTGCAAGCACTGAATATAAGGGCCGCGGGAGACCTCTTTCACGAAGGAGTTGCTAAAACATGGGAACAGGCAGTGGAGGGGGCAGAAGCAGCCATACAATTACAGCGATTCCAGTTTTACAGGGTGCGATGGGCTATGCTAGAGCAGTTCGGAGAGGAGATGCAGGAGCCTCTGGAAATCCCCGAGCTAACGTATGTCATTAAATCCAGCTCCCCTTGTAAGATAGTAACTAATATTTATAGGATAGCGACGATGCATAGGGTACATGAATGCACGGCAGCCAGGCTGGCCTGGCAAAGGGACTTGCAAACAACAATAGACAAGAATATGTGGCAGTACTGCTGCTCGAATACACGGCACGTTTCACTTCACGGGAAGCACAGGCTTATTCATTTTACATTTCTTAATAGAGTGTACTACACGCCAGAACGGTTATGTAGATATGGACTTAGAGAAGAGGCGAATTGTGAGCGGTGCCGAGCACAGACAGCGGATTTCATACACCTAGCTTGGTACTGCCCTCGAATACTGACATACTGAGAAGAGGTTTTTACAGAACTGGGGAGGATAGTGGAGATGGAACTGGCTCCGGATCCAGCGCTGGCATTATTGGGATTTACCAAACTGCTGCCTAAAGCTGTACGCAGACTTATAGATATGGGACTTTTAATAGCAAAAAGGGTAGTGGCACTGTGCTGGATGAGGGGCCTGGTACCAACAGTGCAAAGATGGTCGCATGACATGCTATACTATTGTGCACAGACGGAGAATTATAGTGAACTGCTCCCTCCGCGTAGCAGGCCAAAACATTTTTGGGGATTGTATAGGACATTTAAACAAGGGGAGACTGGGGAGGTGGGTGAGGGCACGGAAGCGCATGCAGGGGAAGCAGGTCAGAGTAATGAGGAGATGGCAGAGGGTTAAGATGGCGGAAGTGGTGATAGAACGCCCCTTAATAGGAAACGGTAACATCAGCCCAGGGAAAGGTGTACAATGGGAATGTGAAATAATGGCCACAAGGGCCGGACGATATTGCAATTGGTGGAAGTTGCTGCCTGCCCAAACTGGGTTGTTGCCTCAAAAGCTGTGTAAGCAAAAGGCTTTAGGGAAATATTTTCACTGAGGGATTGTAAAATAGTGACACATGGCGAATACTTGCTGGAAAGTTGTTCTGTACTGTACCTGTACAATAAAACAAATAAATAAAAAATAAAAAAAATGTTTTTAAAAGTATGCTTTAAAGCATTTTGTTTTGCATTGTTCATTTAGAAGCGCCAGCAGCTCCCCAGCAACAAAATCAGCCCCTCAGCAGTGAACCTGGACCCCACCCTGGCACCCCAGCAAAAAACACCTGGTAGCCACTGTGGCCCTGGTCACCCTTCTACCATAGAAACATACCATACTGTTCACACATATTGCAACAGTGTCTGCTTTAATTTTAATTTTATCAATATTGCTTCTTTGAAACGCAGTATTTTATGAGAATTTCTGCAGCATCGAGAGCTAATTGCGCCCCCTTCTTCCTGTATTGCTGAAGCTGTGATCGATGGGCAACAAACACTGAGCTGGGCATCGAGCAGTTTCTTACCTCAGATTGACCCCAATGACACCAAACATGTTTAGCACATGCGGGGGTGCAGGAACGAGACATTTACGACCTTCGAGAGAAGGGCAGAGGTCCAGAGAATGCATCGCTTATCTGTGGCCACGTGCCCTGGGTTCGTCGTACCTCAGCAGGACATTCATCAATAGGGCTCTGACTGCTCCTCACACAGGTACCTTCTGGTACTATAGCAGAATCCACCCACCCAGCAGCCATTGCGAGCTGTGTGTGGTGTACAGCATCAATGGTACAAGCAGAGGAGGCGACCATTCCCTCTTCATCTGCTTCCCCTCTTACTTCAGGGCAACATGTGCAACAAACCCATATCAGCAGGGACTGTGCTGTGTGGAGCATTTGAACACTTTCGCAGTTGCTGAGCCAGAAAGGAGCGCTTGAGCAGACCCAAACTCATGGACATGTACTGGCTACGGCAATCTGCAAATCAGCCCTGAGAAGGGTGGTTAGGTAAACCTGTTCTAATAATGACAACAGTAGGGGCCGTTGCCACTTGGAATTGTTGCCATTACAAGCATTGGTGGGGTTGATGGCAACACTCCCAGAATCACTGTGTCTCTTACTTAATAATGGAATACCTTTGCTTTGTTTTAGTGACTTTAAGATTGGTGAGGGATGCTTGCCCACTTATTCAAATCTCCCATCACGAGAAGGATAGTCACTAGGCCTGTGTGTGTGGGGGGGGGGGGTTGGAGGGGGGGGGTCCTGATTTCACCAACATCTGTGGCTTTTTTGTGTTCGTGCAGCATTAGGGTGGTGTCCGCCTACAGCATTCCGTTTTGTCCTGAACGGATTGGTGATGCTCCAAAGATAGTATGTTTAATGAGATAGTTTCGCTTCATGAAGGATGCCATCTCAACTTAGAAGATCGATAGCCTTAGTTGGGATCAACACATATGTCTTATGTCTTCAGCATCTGGGAGGATGCATGGGCTGGCAGGTTCACAGAACTAGAGTCACTTTTATATATTCTCTGCTGTTAGGTCAGACAGAGTAGGATTTGCTTGTAATAAGGGATCAGCAAGGGGTCAAAGGGATGTGAGATACTTGCCAAGGGTCTCATATTCAGGGGTGTCTGGAATAGGTTGCATACCAGGCTACATGTCCAATGTAGTAAGAAAGACCCTTTTGACATCCCATCCATTTCCTGTATTGCCACATAGTAGTTTTCCAGCCTGGTAACCCACAGGCTCCCTCCACAGGCAGCACCCAAAATGCCTTCCCACAAATGACTTTGGTCCCAGCACACCATCCATCCCCAGCAGCAGTCTCTTAGAAAAATAAACTGAGCTGAGTATCAGAAGAGGATACAGCTTCCACAGATAGTGTTGAAGAGCAATGACGGGTCACAGCTAGCAAAGCCACCTGCATAAATCACTATTCAACTGGTGGGAGTCAGAATGCCCTGGAACAGCCATTGTACTGCATCTCTGAAGGGCCAGGTGCAACTAAAGATGAAGAAACAGGCAGAAAGAAGAAACCAGCACTGACATGGCTCAGAGAATGAGTAGAAAGGGGGAAAAGGAATACAAACAGGTGTAGCTTAGAGAAGAATAAAGGCTAGGTTTGGGGGCACAATGGGGAGGGCGATAAAGAGGAGTCATGTGAAACTACCGCTCGGTCACCCACCCCTCCTTTCTCAGGAGATTCTTTCAGAGAGCTGTACCACTGCAACTCCACAAGATTATTATAAAAACCTTCAGATCTGCCAGTTAAGCCAAAGTCGCCCTTTCAATGACAGCCATATGACCTTTCTCCTAATCCTCTTGTTCTTCTTATACACACCACCTCCTTAATATTTATGATCTTATCAAGAACAAACCATAGCTATGTCTCTATCCTTTATAGCAAATAACAAGCAATCCATTTAAAGTTATTCTAATAAATTACCCATCTTTCTAACAATTGCGGATTCCACATGCCTCCAATCTCACCCCAATTATAGTTGAGTATTACAGGAATCCCTTAGTTATACCATTAGCCTACAAATGTGTCACACCACACCAGTAAGCTGATCGCACCAGCTAACTCTCGAGGACCCTGCTGCAGCTGAGATCCTGTACCCCAGACGCTGCCTTGACACATTCAACCATGGCCATTGCTGCACCAAGTAGACACAAGCAGCAAAGGTTGCCTTCTGGCTTCTTCTTTGATGCTGAGGGGATTTAGGAAGGGCAGAGAGTGGAAGAGACAGAAATAAGCTGGTCCCTTTGGCACATTTACTTTCTGCTCCTGCAGCTGGATTCGTGATCAGAGACGTCAGTGGAAGCATAAACAATGCCAGGGTAACCACGAGCAATCTTCCTCTGTCTTCTTACGAACAACAAAACCTCTGTGTATCGTAAAAAAATAAAATAATAAAGATATAGGTGTTTACTTACTTTCTCAACGAATAGTATTGTCCCTGTTTTGTCTCTAGTTTAGCATCTCGATACCGCCTGGTTTGCTGTCTGCACTATAAAAATCCTACTGCATCATCATCCCCTTCATCAGGGCGGAACGTAGGAGCATACTTTCTGTCATCCTGGGCTGCTCCCATCGGCTGATCTGTACAGACTAGATGGATGAATGGGCCATGCATTCTCAGAGCTCACTGTGTCCTCATTTTTAAATGACTGTCATGCATCTATAACTAACACACCGCCAGAAAAACTGTCATAATTCAGGTCATCAGATGAAAGATTAATAAGCGCTTGCTTTTTAAATACCTACCAATAGAGTAAATAAATAAAACTCGTTTGAAATAGAAGGAAAAAAGTACAACAAGGCAAAGGTGCCATCCTGAGGGAATACAGGTGCCATCCTGCGAGACTACAGGTTCAGGCTCAGTGTCGTAGCAAGAGAGCCAAGGCCCTAGTGCAACACAGGAAAACATACCCACTTGGGCAGTAAATAAATACCAGTCATATTTGAGGTGCAGTTGGCCTTCAGATGTTTAAGTCCTGGTAACACTGTACCTGCTGCAATAATCACAACTATATCTGTGGGACACCACATTCTTGTTACCCAAGCCATTCTCAATGAAAGTACTTTTTCATGGCCTTCCATATCCCCTAGCTGTGTGATGCTTTTGGCCTGACAGCTAACCTCTGCCAACTCCACATGTGGGCCCAGTGATCAAGGAGTGATCAAGGAGTCAGCAACAGATTCCACGACTGCATGCAAGCTGTTTCCACTTGGATGAGTAGGAACCGTCTTAAGTTGAATGCAGATAAAACCAAAGTCATATTCTTTGGAGCGCAAACCCACTTTTAGACGCCTTCATGTTGGCAAGTAGATATGAGCAATCTGCCCTCTCCCGCCACTAAAGCTCGGAATCTGGGAGTTTTGATTGAGCACAAATTGACCTACAATAATCATGTCAATGATTTCTCTTCTTCAACATTCTATACTTTAAGGATGTTAAAAAAAACTTCCCTTTTATTCCGTCCATCTGCAAAACATTCTAATTGTATCACTTGTCACCTCTAAATTAGACTACTGCAACAGTCTATTTATCACAGCCCCCCAGTACACTCTTAACAGGCTTCAGATTTAGCAAAATGCAGTAGCTAGGCTTCTACTAAAATGACCCAAATATCACTCCGTTTTTTTAACCATTAAGAATTTGCATTGGCTCCCAATTAGACAGAGATGCACTTTTAGACCCGGCGTATTTGCAGCATAGCTTCAAGTGGTATAACCCAGTTAGAACCTTGAGATCAGCTTTGGCCAAACATTGTTGTTCCCAGATTCCTACTGTCCACTTTGGGTGGGGGAGGGGATACTGGGCAGGAGTTTTTTTCTGGGGACTGCAAAAGCCTGCAACCCCCTACCCTCTGCAATCAAAAATGCCCGTAATCTGCGGAAGTTTAGGAAACAGCTAAAATCCTGGCTTTTTAACTCCGGCTAACTTCGCTACACTTGTATTTCTTCATCACTCTACACCAGCGCCAAGACACCTGCGGGTATTCGTGCGCTTTATAAGACTCATTAACATTAACATCACACTGACATTGGTTTTGTGGAAGCTTGCAAGACCCAACCTCCCTACCCAACCTACCCCCGTATCGAATAATCTACAAGGGGCAAACAACTATTTACATGTTCAAAACACACAAGAGCGCCAAGAGGCCAAGGAAATGGAAAAACAGCAGAATGCAGGACTAATGCAACATGATATAAGATATAACATGACTAACCCCTCAGTGCATAACTCAGTCAGGTCTCGTTGGCAATTGCTTGCTTGTCCATGGTTTTCAACCAGTAGCCTTTATCAGGTCTTTTCTCAATGTTATGTCATCAAATAATGAAGGCCAAATGTGAACAATTTGTATTTATTTTCTGAGCTCACTCAAGATTTCCACCTTTGCCATTTTCCTCCTCCTTAAATGTATAGTTCAGTTTACATTTTTCGATGTTCTGATGCACTAAAGATCATTGAGTTTAATTTGCGCTCCGATTAACAGAACTAACTTAAGGCAAAATACTAAACTTACTAACATTTACTCATTTTGGTATTCACAGAAGGCACTTACTCATTTTGATATTCACAGAAGGCACATACTCATTGATGAGCAAGTGCCTTTTGTGAACACCAAAATGGCAGTAAGTTTAGGATTTTGTCTTAAGTTAGTTCTGTGAATCGGGCCCACCATGTGGGTCAAGCTCCCCACACCATGTGCCTCAAGCCCTTCACACTGTCTGTGCATCAAGCCTCACAGCTAACCACACAGCCTAAATATCTCAAGCTTGGCATAATATCTGCTCGTGCCTCCAGATTCCATCTTTTGCAGCATTCCAGAAAAAGCTGCAGACTTCAGAATTCACATGTAGCCTATTTATTAAGCCAGGTGCCAGATAAAGATCGGATGTAGGTAAATGATGCCCTACCTTTTTTTAATACAATCTTTATTTGGATATAAAAAATAACATCCTTAAAAGAGACACCAACAACGATGCACAATGTAAAAGAGAAATTTAAAAACTAGCAGCACATAAGCAGCGACAGGTAGGTACTGGTCCAAAACGTTATACATCTCCCCTTTGTAAGCAATCCAAATGGTGTTAAACTAGCTTTAGTAGGGAAAAAAGTTGTTGTACCAGTAATTGGCAGTAATGAGCTCGTGAACCAACAACTGCTAACAATATTTACAAATATTAAAAAATGAATACAAATAGAAATAGCAGCAACAGTTCAATAGCAACAGGTTCTAGGAAAATGCAATGGTAAAAAGGGTTTTTTAACAGTTTAAAAATCTTGCAATTTGATTTAGGTTATCGACAGGAGGCGGTATACATGGCGAATGTAGATTGTGAGGCCTATGTTTAAGGCTGTGTTTTCTGGGCTTAGGGCCGCGATGCCCTACCTGTAGCCAGGTATTTACCTGCGTATCCCCCTCATCAGCTGTCACTCCTGCCTCTCCAGACCCTGAATGATGTTCTCCACATTCTATTCTTACTACACTTCAACATTCCACTCACATCACAGAGCCGGCCAAACAATGACTCCTAATGCACAGGTTTATGACACAGCACATCCCATTTCCTCGTAAGTATAACAACATAAGAGCCAACATATATTTGTTGGAAGGCAGGGTCTTTATACAAGACTCTGCAGCCAATCAGGTAGGAGTTAAGTTCTTTATTTAATGTTACAACCACAGCCTGATAGGCTTGGTAAGAGTCCTTTCTACCTCCAACTGTAATTCCCAGGCTCCCCCCCTGCACACAGACCCCCGTCATTCAATGCATCATCACAATCTCACAGCACCTGCACTCAACACTCTACAGCATACTCCCTTAGACCATGCACCTACTCACCGATCAGGTCACTACATTATCCCCTCTCCTTACATACAGGACAAACTAGACATGCCATGTCACTACATCATCCGGACCCTCAGGCCCTGATAGAGCTCAATTCTCCCCCCCCCCCCGCTTGCCATAAGCACATTCTCCCCCCACACACACACAAGTGCAGCAGAGCATTACACTATGCCCAACACCCACGTGCTCTAGCTGACCAAATCAACGTGACCATGTGCCAGATTGTAGAAAGCATCTAAATCTGCACGAAGCACTATGCAATCTACAAACTGTAAAAGGCATTAAACGGAATGTCTCCTGCACAATGAACACAGCCTCCAGTACTTGTAGAGTGAAAGTTCTGAAAACACAACATTCAAACACCAGTGCAGTCCAGTACTTTCCCCCCAACACCAGTACACATAAGTATAGTGAAACAGAGCCTTAAGGTGCCAGGTCAGAGGAGCACCCACAAACTACACCCTCACTTACATCCACTGAAGCCATGTCAGATATTCTCATCAAAACACACTAACAGACTCCAGTGCATGCAATCACATGCAAAACCAAGGCAACAACCAATGTACTCTGCCTCCAATACAACACACCAGCCAGATCCTCCTGATCCAGAGCACATATAGGTGAAAAGACACTATAAAATAGAAAGACACACTACACCTCACACTGATGTACTCTGGCTCCAGTACTACATACCTGTTGAAAACTTCCTATGTTTACACAGTGATGGCTGGTACCAGAGCACACTCAAGCAGAACTTGTGGCTTCCGGCTACAACATATGGGTTATTATACTTTCCCACATTTGTTCTCGCAACAGGCTATCAATGGGCTCACAGGTCTTCAAAAAACGCAGGGCCTCATTTACAAAATAATTACTCAGCGCTGCACCGCAAGACATTTTACGGCGCCAAGCTGTGGCATTTTAAAAGCACAGGGATGCGTCATAATAACAATATGATGCATCCGTGTGCTTTACCCTGTGCTGGCACACAATTGTCTGCCATGCGCCACATGACGCAAGGGTGCCTGCATTGCAGGGATGATTGTTTTTGTGCAGGAAGAGACAGCTTCCTGCACAAAAACAATCATTGATGCCATTTTATTCTTTCAATGTGTGCTGTAGAATGCAGCATGCATGGAAAAAGGAAAAATTGAGGAGAAATAAAAGTATTTCTCTCCGTTGCGCCACTCCCACGCCTCCCTTGGGAGTCATAGGATTCTGATGCATTCCCAGCTTTACAAAACTTTGTAAATCAGGGAATGTGTCAGCAGAGACAGCAGCACCCATGGAACGCCCCTTTTACGCAGAGTAATGTGTGAAAAGGGTCCATATTTACAAGGCCATGAAATTTCATGCATGGTGACTTTACGTGGTCTTTTATATGGGCGGGCACACTGCGCTGCTGCTGTGTCGAAAAAAGAGACGCACCGGCAGCACAATGGCCTTGTAAATGAGGCCCCCAGTTTGCCAGGTGTGCTTCTGGACAGTGGTGGGGTAGTCTGTGAGTCCTTGGAACATATAAATATAAAAGGAGCAGCCCTGTCGCATTTAGCCGGCTCCTGAAGAAAGGAATACCATACGTCCTCAAATATAGACCGTTGATAATTTAATTCATGCCAGCATCACTATAGCTGCGGATCAGTCCAGGACAGACAGTGGCTGCCTTGATTTCCACTTTTACAGAATGCACAGCTTGGTGCTCCCCAGAGAGGAGTCTAGTCTTCTCTTGCTGTTCGAGTTTATTTCTGAATCTCGTCTGCGTCATGCAGCAGGGCAAGCTTCATTGATGGTGTAATAGCACACATATGGGATTTGCGGATTTCTTTCCAGACCGCTCCCCAAAGTGGTTCCACAACAGGGAAGGATCATAAGTTGTGGACAATGTCACCTCTGGGATGGCCGCTTCGCTAGCAGTTCATTGATAGAGTCTGGATCGTCTTGTGCAGTTTTGTCGGGGTGTAATGCAATTGGTGAAGCGCTTTGAAGTGACTACATTTCAGCCATGCTTCACGCAGGCTCTTGTTAGAGAAGAGCAGTTGAGCTCAGTCATCTTCCACTTAGAACTTCTGCGTATATTTCGACCACAGGCAGAGGAGTTGGTTTCATGTAGGTTTGTAGCTCTCCATTGATGATGCTGCATATTCTTAAAATTCACTTTTTGTAAATGCCCCATTTTCCAAGAAAATTATGCCTAGTAGAGGTACCAAGCTCATGGGATCGGATATCTAACCTGGCATCTAAACATCCTTTCACCTGCAGTATTTCAGTGCTGTACCGTCGAGAGTCTACATTCTTCCAGGTAGAGTATTCAAGCTTTTGATATTTCCTTATGCCTCACATGGTGCAGTCCCGAATTCACTGGAGGTCCAAGGCTCCCACAGAATGGGATCTACATCAATGCGCAGTTACACATTGTACCTGATGGGTGCTTCCTTGTGTAAGAAAAAGACACACAATTGATGGACGGAATGCAGAACAAATCAAAACATTCTCCCCCAGTCAAGAGATCTGGGTTAAATCCATCGTTCTTTTGCTCACCATGCCACCCCAGTTTAGACCTGGCCATATGCAAATCTGTCTTGACCCTGTGCCTCATGGGAACAGTCCAGCCCGAACTGCCAAGCCAGGTCCTCCCTGGACTGGAAACAGGCATCCTAGGACCGGTTTCAGGGTTTCCCCCCTCTTCAGCCAGGATAGCTTGAATCCAGTGGCACAGTGAGCCCGGTACCTACGTCTAGGCATACCCGGCGCACTTAGGGTGAGAAAGCAAAAGACACCCAATTGATGGACGGAATGCAGAACAAATCAAAACATTCTCCCCCAGTCAAGAGATATGGGTTAAATCCATCATTCTTTTGCTCTCCCTGCCACCTCAGTTTAGACCTGGCCATATGCAAATCAGTCTTGACCCTGTGCCTCATGGGAACAGTCCAGCCCAAACTGCCAAGCCAGGTCCTCCCTGGACCAGAAACAAACATCCTAGGACCGGTTTCGGGGTTTCACCCCTCTTCAGCCAGGATAGCTTGAATCCAGAGGCACAGTGAGCCCGGGACCTACGTCTAGGCATACCTGGTGCACTTAGAGCGAGAAAGCAAAAGACACACAATTGATGGACAGAATGCAGAGCAAATCAAAACATTCTCCCCCAGGCAAGAGATCTGGGTTAAATCCAAAGTGGTGTGGTGAGCAAAAGAATTATGGATTAAACCAAGATCCTTGTGACTGGGTGTGAATGTTTGCATTGTCCAGCATTCTGTCCATCAACTGTTTCTTTTGCATATGTCGCCCTTAGTGGGAAGGGTATGCCCAGACGTGGGTCCCGTGCTCACTACACTACTGGATTCAAGCTAGCCTGGCTGAAGAAGGGTGACGCCCTGAAACCGGTCCCATGATGCTTTATCCGGTCCAGGGAGGACCTGGCTTGGCAGTTCCGGCTGGACTGTTCCCACAAGGAACAGGGTCAAGACTGATTTGCATATGGATGAGTCCAAACTGGAATGGTGTAGTGAGCAAAAGAACGATGGATTAAACCCAGATCCTTGTGACTGGGGGTGAATGTTTGCATTGTCCAGCATTCCGTCCATCAACTGTTTCTTTTCCTTGTGTAAAAAGCCATCTTGCTTGAAAGAGCAGTGGTGCACTCTCCAGAGGGGTATAGAGCCTTGTAGCATTGGGTTATATGGGTCTCTGGTTTCCTCGTGCCATCTATATGTGACTTGGTTATCTACTACGCTTTTCTGAAGGTGGCGTTCAATAAAGACACAGTCAGGGGTATCAGTCATGGTGTGGAAGTGGAGAGCTTGTTGTGGTAGCTGGTGGACCATTCAATAATGCTCCAGCTTAGGATGCCTCCAGATGTGGTCTCTACCTGAACTATAGATATTTTTAGTCTAGGTTGGTGCATGCATTTTAATCTCTGTGCCAACAGACTGGAGCAGAGTGCAGGGCGACATGCCAAACACATATTTAAATGTTGGGACCACCGCTATCTTAATAGTTTGTATCCGGCCCCAGAGTGATAGTCGTAGTTGCTTCCGTGGTGCAAAGTGACGCTGCAATTGGTCCAGGAGGACTGTCAAATTGTCTCACACCAGCTGTGTAAGATTGCCACTAACCACCATTCCCTGGTATTTCACTCAGCAGGGCAGCCATTTAGAGAGTAATCCACTCAGGGATCCTGTCGTTGTGAATCTTGTCATGGGGATGGCTTCAGTCTTCATCCAGTTAATTTTGTAACTGGAAAAAACTGCATGGTCTTGGACTGCCGGCCACCTCCCCCCTTTAACACTGACTGAATTACCCAATTCAACCAGACAACACATGGGGGTCTTTGGAAGTCAAGGGGGGGTACAGGGCCCCCCCCTGGCCGTATTTATTAAAATATAAAACAAAATCAAAAATTTTAATCAAATAAACATTTCTGACAATTATTAAAATGCACACTTTTCAGAAGATTAGATTGACATCCGTTTCGACATGGTATGATGGGCTAACCTTAACAAATAGCTAGTACAGCGTGTTTCCTAACGTAATCTAATCATCCTGAAAATTAAACTGCATTCTAATATTTTTAATAAAGTCCTACGGCAAGGTCGCCAACCGGTGTCAGATCCTTTTACAGCTGCGCTCTCACGTTGAAGATGCGCATGCGCAACCCAGGGCACGTTACACCCACGTGCGCTCCCTGAACTCCATTTAACCATAACAGGAGGGCCCAGACACTCGCGCACCTTAGTGACGTCATAGTGTTGTGAGGGGTGGCTACCAGCCTGAGGAAAGCGTAGACTCCCTCCCCCGCACCCTTTAAAACGGGATATCATATCCTGCCCCTGAAGTTCTGAGAGAGACCAATGGCCCCTCCCGCGGGCGGCCCCTTTCGTGAATGGGTCCGCCCCCCCGTAAGGACCTTAAAATGCTGCTCACCGATTAATGACCTTACCGCCACAGGCCAGGTAGTTGACCGACTATCTGGCCCCCCCCCAACCTAGGTCATATCTTCCTAATCAAGAAACCCTCTACCCCTGCTAGTTTGTTCCCTATCCTTAGGACATTCCTTGACTGTCAGCTGGACCCCCCACCCTGAGTAGAGACAACCCCTCCAATAATTGTCCCCTCTTCATTATCAGCCGACTGGCAATTACTGTGTTTGAACTAATTTCTCAAACCAAGTGCTGATCCTCTTTATCGAGTGATTCTTCACCGAGTGACTCCGTGCACTCGCCTAGTCCCCCCCCCCCTTGTACGTGCAGCCTGGGGAAAAAACTGCCCCCTTATGGTGCAGTCTGAGTCCTACCATCGTTACCCCATGTCCTATAATGCATGAGGGTGTGGGGGCACGCCTAACGAGGATCCCTGCAGATGCTGTGACCGGAGGTATCCTGGTACTATCATTCTACCCCTCCCACTGGCATACTGTACAGTCTGCTAACCATCCACACCTAGCCACTACGCTCTGGAAAGTGTTAAGTGTATGGTACTACTTTTACTATGGAAGTCACCGCTTCCTGAACAGGGGAAATGAGGCGTTGCATAGGCCTATCATTCCCGGGGTTGCCGAGGCCAGGACTGCATACCCTTGTGTACTGTCCCATCTCTACCGTTGTCACTACCAACTGGTGATCAATGCATATACCATGCTGACACTGGTGGCCCTGCGTGCACAGGCGCCATTACTGTAGGTATACAATTTCCTGTTAAGGCAAATACTGCCATTTTTTGTGAAGCAACATTCTGCTACCAATTAAGGGCTTACACACCAAAACAATCAACTCTGTGTTGGCACCTCCTGCGTCTTTTGATCGCTCGCCCATCCCACTTGCGTTGTTGCTTGCCATCCTCTACCTGACGTAAGCATCCCTTGGGCTGTCCACCTGTAGCAGCTGTTGTGATGTGGAGCACTCCAGATATCCACCGTGGACCCGGCCATACATAAATGGAAAAGATAAACACAAACCATTAGTGTTTCTGGCGATAACTGCTGTACACGTGCTAGTCTTACATTGCCATCACTTGCTAAGTTTAGATAAGACGCCAGACACATACTCATTAACACTCCCAACTGCAAGTGCTCAGCACAGCCTCAGTTTGTGTCCCATGTAATGTGTTTCAATTAGTGTTACGGAGAGTGCCTTGTAGAATGACCTTCATTAGAGAATAATATCCAGTGTGCAGTACAATGACCCAGTGCATGGGGCCCACCGTGATTACCATAGCGCCCTCATGACTCCTCAAGGACGATACACAGTGTGAAGTGCGGTGCCACGGCACATACATGGTTACTACCATTCTGTAGCAGACCAGGACATCACCACCTATTCCTGGTTTTCTACCCACGTCTTTTGGCGATAGGATCTAGGTTTGAAAGGGACAGTCTGCTTGCCAGTGCGGCATCTAAATCTTCAAGCATAGGATCCGCCCTAACCATAGGATCTATGTGTGAAAAAGGACAGTCTGTTTGACAGTGCAGCATCAAAGTCTTTACCCAAAAGGATTAGCACAGCCCTAACTATGCGAGGCTGTAAAAATTGGCACAAGAGCCACTTTAGCTCCCCACTTTGACTTCTGGTAAATACCATCCCAGTCAACCAGACATGATCGCAAGCATCCCCAGAATCTTAGTACTAACATGAGATGACCTGTGAGATAAAGGATTTTCCTTCGCGTGGGCCCCCATGTGTCACTACTTTGGGTTCTTCCTAATGGCCCCCCGTTCTAAAGGCTGCAGGCCTTGTCAGGATGCCTGCCGTGGTCCGTATACCACTTACTTGATATATGGTCCGGTACGCCCCTAGGGCACTACGTATACTGTGCTAAGTTACTGCGTGTTAAATAAGTTTACTGACTGTAATTCTTTGCCTCATAGCCTCCTAATGGGACCAGAGGGATGTGTTTAGAATAAATACCTATATTTAATATCCACCTCGTGTGGTACAACTTTCATTCCCTCACTTGAGAGATTTTATACTGGTAAAACCAAGCTGCTTTTACCTCCCTACCAGCCTTAGCCTGACGGCTGGTCTCCACAGTTACCACTAGGATAGCTTTACTAATAAGGTTGTCTTTAACCTGCCCTCCATAAGGGTCGTTTGGACTGGTGTAATGTGCCCCCTAGAATAGTGGGCAGCGTATGTCAGGGAAACCTTCCCACACTATGCTCACATAATTTGTCTCCCTGATCTGGCTGGATCAATGTTTAAGGCCTTCTGAACCGTCTACAAATCATCTCACGGAAAAGGAGAAACACTACAACAAAATGTAAGAAATGCAGGCAAAACAGTGGTAACGCCTCGGATTCCCACTCAGGTTTCAATAAGAAATCCACTTGAGGACGCCCTTTTCTGGTCCCAGTGGCTAAGCCCTGGAAGTCATCGCCACCTAAGATTCGTTGCATTCAGTAATGCATAGAGTTCAGAAGAGAAGAGTTGCTAGGATAGCTTACTCATAAGGTTGTCTTTAACCTACCATCAATAAGGGTCTTTAGACTGGAGCACTGTGCCCCCTAGAATATTGGGCAGCATATGTCAGGAATCCCTCTCGCACTATGCTCACATAACTTGGCTCCCTGACCTGGCTAGAACAATGTTTAAGGCCTTCTGAACCACCTACAAATCATCTCAAGGAAAAGGAGGAACACTGACAAACAAACTGTGAGCAGTGCAGACAACAAGAGTGGCAACACCTCAGATTCTCAGTCAGGTTTCAATAAGAAATCCACTTGATGACTCCCTTTTTGGTCCCAGTGGCCAAGGCCTGGAAGTCATAGTCCCCTAAGACTCGTTGCATTCAGTACTGCATAAAGTTCAGAATAGAAGAGTTGGACGTTCATGGGATAACCACATGACGCACCCCCCCTAAGAATGAGCAACATTCGACTCTTAATACCAGAGCCACGGCAGAATGCTAATCTAATCCCTATGTTAGGCTTTCTGCCCCGAGTTGCAACAGAACATGGTTGACGTCTGTGCTTGGCAGAGAAACAGAACTTTACTAGGCAATGTCTTTTTCCTGAATGTGTCACCTGTCCTATTTGACTAAACGAGCACATCACAGTCTGTTTTACTGGTATCTGTTAAGGAAATTGGTTTACTGGCACCAATAAGCAACCCGAAGGCCAGTTCATAATGACTTCCCTAGTGGGAAGTTGCTAAAGGTGTCAGTGTGCATACCGCACGTTCCATATACAAACACTTCTTGGACCAGGTCATGATCGAGTTCATACCTGCACTTTCTTTCTCCTAGCGCTGAACTATGAAGCAAGATGTTTCGGATTTTTCAGGACGGCTGCCTTGGCCCTGTACTCCGAAATATACATTTTGTGACATAAATTTTTTGGACCATCTGACGTCCACTTTCAATCGTGCAAGGGAAGAGTTTCTGCTTCTCAGTGCAAGCATGGGGTCTCCCCCTCACGAGAATAGAGGTAGAGGCCTCGTGTCACCTGAGACACCTTCAGCCACTCCTGGCTTTTTCCCCAACCTCAAAATTGCATCCTGGGAAAATGTTCCCAGCTCAAACCTGCACAAGCTAACGGTCTAAAACAAAACCTATGTCCCACTTGGCACTTACAGTTCATTCTGCGTATAATATCACCCACGTGCTGCTTGTCAGGTACGAAAACTGTGCAGATTGGCACCCTTTACAGTTTATTCAAATGAAACCTCGCACAAAACTGTTCTTGTTGCTCCTCCCTGAAATACCCAGCACTCCTCTGCGAACCACGTGTGGTAAAATAATCACAAACCAACACTTTGAGCTAAATGATAAACCGAGAGCTTCATTACTTCAATAAACCAAAGTTAAAAGTACGTAACACATTTGAAATTTACGTTGGAGGCGCCTCTCCTTCCATTTTCCACTTTAAATTCCACCCCGTCCATGTTTGCTCTCAGAGTCCCTACTCTCCCCTGGTTAGACGAGCATTATTGGCAGCAGCTCCCAGTCTCAGCTTGTGGCCATTTTGAAACTATTAGAAAGCGATAGCGGGGCACCATGGCAGCAACAGTCTACACAGATATCAATCTAATTACTCATTCAAATGGACATGTTCTGGATATTGCAAATGAGGTCCCAGATCGGTGCACACCGAATTATAGCGAGCTGCAGTGAAATTTCTCACAACGGTTACATTGCTAAGCACTTGTAGACGTTCCTATGCTCAAATTTGCAATGAAGGTTGTAACTTGACTTGAAGATACAAAGCTTGTTACGCAAGTATGCATTGTTAAACATTTTGCCTTGGAATGACGTTATCTACTCAGCAGCCCTTGACATACGCTAATGCATGCTGCCTAATTTCACCACGTTAAACAATGCACAGCACTTTTCCCTAATATTCCTGGCGCAGTTTCCATGAAAATTGCATTTGATCTTAAAATCAGCGCTAACTACACGCTTCTATGATTTGTAAATTGTATATAAAACAGCGTCCCATTCAGTACAGAACGAAACGTTTACCACTGCATATTGCTGTTCCACCCTCCCACGGTTTACTTGTAGATAAGGCATGCTCTCTGGGCATTACTAAAGCATTATAGCCCATCGCAAAAGTGCTACTGTAGCTTTTCATAACACTTATTGGGTGCATAGGATAAGGTCCTCGACTGTGTTCAGTTTTTTAGTAATTCTGCACTCCCACATAATTATAAACTGTTTTGTAGACTCTAACACCGCATAAAACCGTGCTACTGTAGCTTTTCATAACGCTTATTGGGTGCATAGGCTAAGGTCCTCGACTGTGTTCAGTTTTTTAGTAATTCTGCACTCCCACATAATTATAAACTGTTTTGTAGACTCTAACACCGCATAAAACCGTGCTAAACATTTAAGTAATTCATTAAATATATGCTCAATCTTTTCATGGCACGAATATTTTAAAATAACTAAACAACGATGTTAGAACTGCAGTTCTGCCGGTCTCCTTTCTAGAAGGGCTGTTGTGTGTGTGAACGCCTGTCACCAACTTACTCATAATCATAAAAACATGCGAGAGAGACAATTGTGCGACCAAATCAATTGTATCCTTATTTGCCCCTAGGCCATGGAAGAACTAACAATGGTGCCGACAGCGCAGTGCTCAAATGAGACATTGCTGGGAACTGTACCCTATGATACACCCATACATTCCGGGCTGCAGAGGAAGCTTTAGCGGCGCCCTCTCCGCACGGCCCCGGCACTAGTATTGTAAAAAAACCCCGGTATGTGCCCAAGAAAACAAACGTGCGCCATGGAAGTAAGCCCTCGCAGGTATCAGCGCACCGCACAACAACCACTCTAATGATGGCAGCCTTCAATTGTAGCGTGCCCCCTCGAAGTAACTTAACTTCAAAATGTTCCTGTATCCTCGAGGACGACGCCGCTGCTCTCCCTCGGACCGAAGACCTGAAACCGATTCACCCGCACTTCACAGCACTTCACCCTCGCGCGCCATGATTCACCCGCAGCCTCGGGCCACTTCACCCACGTTGTCCGCTCCTTCACACGATCTAGCTCCTCCGCCATTCCGGGTGACTTGCTAGCCTCGCTCCCTAGTAGGAGACTGCACACCTGCAGAGGGGACAAAATGAAAAGAAATTACGGGCCGCTGGGGGGGCCCGGGTGCTGCAGCATGTTCCGTAGGGCAAAACAATCCACCACAGTTGTCGCCCCGATGCACGTCGCTCCACGTTGCCCGCTACTTCCCAGGATCTAGCTCCAGCTGAGACTGCAAAACCTGCAGAAAGGACAAAATTAGAAGAAAATTACACGGCCCCACGGTGGGGCGAGGAGCGAGCCTGGGAGCGCGGGCACAAAGAGGCCGCTTCCCGCGCTCCCCAGGCTTTTAACCCTTTCGCTGCCACGACCCCGCCCCCTCGCCCCGGAAGCACACCAGTACTTCCGGGGCGAGGGCGCGGGGCAAGCGGCCCCGAAAGGGACGGGGTGTGGGAGGGGCCGGGCCCCGCCATGCTTGCGTGGGGGCCTATTGGCCCCCCCTTGTATAGAACTTTGTCACGGCGGACGTGAGAGCTGGCAGGGAGGAGTCCGGTGATGTGAGTTAAGAGGATGTCATCTGCATATGGCATAAGATTCGACTCTTCGTCAGCTGAAGTGATTCTGGGAATGTGGTGATGCTCTCTGATGGGAATTGGCTTTCTCAATCCTTTTACTTTTTACAGTCATTAATCTGGCTTTGGTCGACCTTAGACCTCAGATCATAATATATGTTTTGGTAATGTTTGTGTCACGGTCCAAATCATTCAAGAAAGTGACAAAAGTATCAGAAGGCATTTTAAGGCAATTTGCATTGAGTTTCAAAACAGCGTTGTGTGCGTAGAGTCGAGAGGAATTCCTCTCTTCCCAATATGAGGGGTACTAGATAGAGGTTCAGCTTAACAAGGTATAACATACAAAGCATGGGAGCAAGCACACATCCTGTAGACAGTTTAAACGTTTCTGTAAATTCACCCTAGGACCCATAAATTATCTCTGGAATATAATGAAAATCCGACAGAACCAGGTAAAGCAGTACTCATATTACCATCGCTTTGACTAGGATAAATGGCCTTGGTGAGTTGGAAAGCACTTATTGCTGCTCAGCCTATGCATGCCATGTTGAGCACCATAAGTTATGCATTATGGTTTTAAAGAGGGCATGGTAGCTGCCAAACAATGTTTACATTTGATCATACTAATAGCTTAATATACAATTGTTACCCAGGGTCCATTGCTTTTAGCCTTTAGGGAAGTAAGGTTTTTTAAAGCCGTTAGCCATGAGTGACAACAAGACAGAGTTCTCTGTGTAGAGTTGAGCTGATATTACTCTCTTCCGTATATGAGAGATGCTATATAGGGGTTCAGCTTATTAAGGTATAACATAAAAAAACTATGGGAGCAAGGGATCATCCCTGTTGAATCCCTCTTGCCAGTGTAAAGGTTTCTGTGCATTCACCTTCATACATATACCTTACTCTAGAAAATTATTCTGTCTGTAACTTAACTAAACATTTAATAAGTGCAGGACCAATGCCCATGAAAGCCTAAATGAACCATAATGTTGTTCTATTGACACAATCAAATGCAGAACTCAGGTCCCTAAAGGCATAATGCAATGAACCCTGGGTAGAAATATTTATGTGCAAATGAACACATTGTTTGATAGCTACCAGGACATCTCAGCGTAATGCTTAATAATAAAGTTCCAAGGGACAATTCAGTCTGAGGTGTGCATTACATGGATGGCAAATGTAAATCATGTATGTCATGGGTGTCTGAAGCAGGTTATGGTAGGCCCTCTCCATGCCGGATTTTTAACACATAAAATAAACTTAAATGGAAACAGTGGCGGCAAGTATCTCGGAAGAGTGGCAGACGATGGGGAAGGATGACACAGACAAACAATAAAAAAGACAACTTACCTGCCGCATCACTGCATCGCCACATCACGCTCTTCCAGGCTTCTTTTCTCCACAACCATAGGCTCCACTGGCCAATCCTGACTCAGCTCTCATGCTTGGCCTGAGCGTCGATGATTTGCGCTTAGGGTGACCAACTGGCATGGGTGCAAATTCAGGACGGTGAGTGTAAAAATCCAGGACAAAGAGTCAAAATTCAGGACAAAATTCAGGACAGAAAGTCAAAATTCAGGATAAAAATTCCAGACAAAAGGTACGTTTTACAGACACGTCAGAGGAGGTCACGCAATAGTATATAAGTAAGTAAATACTTAACATAAACTGCTCGGCATTGTTGGATTAAAAATAAAATCAAACAGCCCTGGGCACACGGAGCAAGTACTAAAATCTACAGAACTCCTAAACTGGATGTGCTGCCAATGTTGAACCCCAACAGATCTTTAGTTGCTAGACTGGAACCATCTCAGCAACAACGCCACAACACATTGCCTGAGCATCACATTGTGCCACGCCGCTTTCTTGCATACAGTGCACCAACACATCATCCAAACACATGCTAGATCAGACAACACACCTCACCATTCAATATCACACCACAACATATCCCTCTATATGTATTTATAAGACATTATTGTAAATTAAATTCTCTCTTGGTATGAGAAGAAGGCTGACAAAGAGACAGAGCTGGTGGAATGAGTCCAGTTAGAGGAGAAGTTGACTATTCCTGAGAACTAAGAGTCTTAACTCCTAGATGAAAGGATAAAAGACTAGGGATCCATCTGCTTTCATGAGAAAGAATGTTTCATAATCTTTAAGCTAAAAAGCTGCATATTTTACAGCTCTTTTTGAACTTCAAGAAGTGAAGAAGCGAGTACTAGATCTCAGGTAGCCCAAACTGGAATGCTAGCCTGTAGTTTATAGGTGATCATCCATGTAGACAGTTAAATGTAAAACTAACGTGTTAGAGATACTTCTCATCATCACAGGATACTAGTGCAAGTAGGAGACATTTTCATGTTTCACCATCAGAGTTGAGAGTTGTAGAGTGTTGCACATGCCTGTTCACTGATGCTCTGACAGCCTCCAAACAAATCTTTTGCATAGTTCTCAACAGCAAATTATGTTGGCCTGTGAATACTCATGTTTTTAGGAGACATGGATGAATGAACCTGGACTCAACCACTCACCAAATATAGACATCACAACTTACTTCATCATTTCACATTGATCCCAAGTACTGAGTCTATTTTGGGGTATGTAGTAAGAATGCCAAATGTATTAGGGTGAGATCCCATTTTGCCAAATGTTGATAGAATTTGGTTTGGACCCAACAATAAGATGTGTTTGAGAGCCCTTCATGTTTAGGGGGGTTCTTCCATGTCATCAGCTCCTCCAGAATCTCAAACCATGTGGTAACGTGCACCTGGGGGCTGCTGATATGTTAGTAAATTTGCATATTTTAAGCATAAAATGGTTCTGGGTGTCCCAGTATCTAATAAAAACGAATTCATCAATAGGTTAAAAGGAAATGGAAGCAAAGGGCACTCTGCATTACTTGACATTCCATTATATCATATATGTATCAGAACAAAACACCACTTCACAGCGCATCACACCCAACCATACTTTACAATACTCATTTACCTTATTGGACAACAAACTGACCACACATCACTTGAGTTGGGGGCATAGAACATTGACGATAACAGGAAAGGAGGGGCAGTGTTGCTAGTTATGCTGCATGGCGTAGGGAGCTCTGGGACAGTGACACGCCTGCCTAAGTAGGCATAGTAACAGGGTAAAAAGAAATAGGGGAAGGAATTTGCAGGAACATGAAAGGACAGGCCCCATCAGATGTGGTGGCCGGGGAAGGATGACCCTGTGTGGCTGCAGAGCTGGGCAAATAACCAGGGCCGGACTGGGAACCACAACCGGCCCTGGCAAAGTGCTCGGCCGGCCCCCCCTCCCCTCTCGAAGAGGGGCGGCCAAGCACTTTGCCGGGGCCGGTTTTCGGCCGATTTTGTTACAGGGCCGATTTTGCCGCTATGCTGCAAAAACGGCCCTGTAACAAAAACGGCCCCCAGGGGCCCAAAACTGGCCCCCAACCGTGCGGCGCACCGGGGGATTGCCTGGTGCCCGCTATGGCCAGTCTGGGCCTGCAAATAACAGAGCAGGGTACAAGAACTTGAAGGGTGGCCCTGGGACAATACACCAAGGCGAGCTTGTTGGAATGACAACAGACAAACCTAAACCTGCATGCAAAATCTTGGTCAGTCATAATATTAAACAAAGTCCCACCTTTACCACCGATATCCCCCAAATTGACTTATAAAGTCCATTACTTGTTTACGTTTCTGATTTAAATCCATCACTATTACTCCAAAATTATAACATTACCAATCTTAACATTAAGTGGACTTAAAGCTTTGTTGAAAAGTAGCGAGTGCAATCTTCCAATAAAATCCTTACATTTTTTTCACTATTGCTTGTTGTGAACTCCAACCTTTCTTTGGTGGTGACTATTTATGGATCATCGTTGAGTTGGTGTATCATTGCAACATCGTGAAAAAATCTGTAGAAACCACCTCATAAGGAGACAGGCCTCTGTGTCTCGTAATAAGGAAAAGGAGTGCTGCATGCCGAAAAAACAGCCGCCTGGCACTGGCAGCAGGGAAGGTGCCACCCACTCAGTGAACAACATAGGCATTTCACACAGGGCCTCAAGTTCCCCACAGTACTCTGATAGGGGAACGCTCCTCTGTTATAATCCACTCGCTCCAAGGCACTCACTTGCCTGGACATGGTATGTTTTAGGCAGACGGCCCAAAGTCATTCTATATGTGATAATCAGCCTTCATCAGAATGACAATGGGCCGTCCACACCCTGTGCGAGCTCGGGGAGGGGCTGCTGCATCCTGCAGAGTTAAAAAAAATAAGTGCGAGCTGGCCCCAATTGTGAGAAGCTTTAACTCCTGGGGCTTCTCACAAGGGAACAGCACAGCCTTCTGCAATGCTCAGAATTACGGACAAAAGGCGTCCGTCCGTAAAAGGAATGATGGCGGACAACGGACAACATACCAAAATGACGGGCGGTCCGTGAAATTTATGGACGGTTGGTCACCCTATTTGCGCTCCCAATGAGACTGGGAGCCTTTGCTTGCTCTCTCCAACCTGGCAAGGCAGCTTGAGTTGGAGAGAGCTTCTCGGCACATGACGATTTGACTGGCCTAAAACGGCCGGGCAAACCCTCATGCGCAGTGATACCAGTGCTAAACACCTCCTCTAGTGCCTGCCCACCATTCGGCCCACCCCAAAACTTGGCGACAGGAGAAAAAAAGTGATAATAAACTTAGTTCATGATCGTTTTATTTTTCGTATTTAAGGTCCCTGTTGGGGATGGCAGGCGATCCTCCGCAAGAGAGGAGGAGCTGCCACTGAATGGAAATAATCTAAATGCTACTCAAGTACAGAAAAAGTGGTTATCCTGAAAATTACGACTTATGCTGGACTCTTGTGGTGTAACATATTACATTTTAAGTATTCAGGAAGGTAGGAATATGTCACACAAATAAGTGAATAAACTGAAATTCTCTTCCCAGAGAAGGCATACCGATTTCCTGGGCAGGCAACCAGTTATGTCTGGAGAAAAACCAAACAAAATTGTGTATGAGCAGAGTGACTGTGTTTTTATTTGTATGTGGGGCTTAGTAGATCTTTCTGTGTGCATATTGGTTGTTATGGGAAGAGCTTATATATGCGTACAACCTAGCCCCAGCCTATGATTAATAATGATGCTGTTATGAATCATTGCAGCCAAAAGTAGGGCATGATCTAACGAGGCTCTGACTGCCTGTCCCATTATCTGCTGCTGATCCTTTGCTGGAAACTGCATCGACAGGTCTAGCTTGCCCCATTCGGCTCCTGCAGTACCCTGATGCTGTTCCCTCCTGCCTCCCCTGCTACGGTAAAAGGAGGTGGGGGAGCTGCCCGGCATGCTGCGGGGTGACATGGCCTGTGGGAGTGAGCCTAGCAGATTTACCTAGCTCTAGGCTTTGGGCTGCATCGCCTGCCACCATCATTGAGCTGGGCCTGGGGCCCTTTGGACACGTGAGTGCTCCACTAGCTGGGGCACCGCCTACTGCTGCGAACAGGGCCGGACTGGCTACCGAGCAGTTGTGTGTGCTGCCGAGCTGGGGGCAAATTTCTCTGTGGTGGGGGCTTATTTCGTTGATGGGGACCTGCGTGTGCATTGATATAAAAAAAGCAAAACGAATTTAGTTTTTCACACGCAGGTCCCTATCAACGAAATCAGCCCCCAGCTCGGCAGCACACACAACTGCCCGGTAGCCAGTCCCGCCCTGGCTGCGAAGAAGAGCGGCATAGTGAGCAGGTCTCCCTGTTTGGCTGAGGTGGGCATGGCACTGACCTGGTTGCGGTGGCCTGTGCAAGGCCAGGGGGGAGCTACGAGGTGGAGGGGGATTGTTCCTCTCCCCTGGCTGCACGTTACTTTTGAGACCCCGGGGGCTGTGTTGGGCTCAGGTTTGTGTTGCACTGTTCTCCCCAGGTGTTGGCCGGAGCTGGGGGCTACTGAGCTGCAATGGGACCCGCCCCAAGCAAACTACTGCCTGGTGAGTGAGAGGGGGCATTATGGTGGGGTCAGGTCCAGGCCCCCTGCTCGTGAAGACATGCATGGTGATTTATGTGGGCTGCAGCATGCGGTGGGCCTGTAGAAACCTGATCTTGCAAGACCCTGGTGCATGATGGGAGTTGGACTGGCCGTATAGCTTGATCGGGCCTGGCAGACATACCTATCTTTGGGCTATTGGCCTCATCACCTGCAGCCATCACTGACCGGGGCCTGGGGACCTTTGGATACATGAACACTGCACCAGCTGGGGCTTCTGCCTGCTACCTTGTAGAGGAGCAGCATAGTGGGCAGTCTCCCGATTGAGCTGAGGTGGGCACTGCCTGGACCTAGTTGTGCCGGCCTATGCGCGATGAAAGAGTATCGTTCTTCTCCCATGGCTGTGTACCAAATTAAAAACCTGAGGGCCATGTCAGGTCCAGGTTTGTGTTGCACGGGAGGAGGCGGTGACGGGGCGAGCCACCCCGTGAAGTGTGAAGGGCTCCTACCGGTGATGGCTGGAGCTGGGAGCTGTAGAGCTGCGATGAGAGCTGGCCCGGGCAGATTACAGCCCGGCGAGTTAGCAGGGGCCTGAGGGTGGGGTCGGGCCCAGGCCCCCTGCTTGCGACTCAATGTACTGGGCTTTTTTTGGGCTGCAGCATGTGGCAGACCTGTGGAACACTGGCCTAACGAGGAAATGGTAATAACACGGTTGGACAGGCCGCATAGTCTGAGACTACCCTCCACTGGCCACGCAACCTTCTCTGTGGCGCAGGGCTTTCAGCTCCTGTCCGACAAACAGGTAGGGGCACAAGGGTGCTGGCCGGCCCAGGCCCCCATCCCGTCCACGTACACATAGCAGTTTGGGGAGATTGGGGTGTGTGGTGACATAATGAGGCCTTATCTTATCTGAGCCCTGGCAGTCAGTAACAGTAGTGCAGGCCACGTGACTTAGGGCTGTCCGCGTCTGTGCTGCACAAACTCTTTTGCAGCGTGGGCCCTTCTGGCCCCCTGCAGCTGGCTCGACTGCTGGTGTGGGGCACAGATTGCAACAGAGACCTTCATTGGACGCATTGCTGGTAATCACCCCTGCCCAGGACCTGACAGTTCTCTTCAGATCTCATTGACCTTACTGGGCAACTGTGTATTGGCACCACACCCTTGCCATGTCACTTACTGTGATGTGGGAGCACTCTCTTCCCCTTGCCCCATTTCTCATTTATAGCACCCCCAACATTGAATGTCGCCCCTGCTGTGGCCTTTGCATCAGGCAAGGAGGGGGCAGTGACTTCTGCTGCTGACCAAAAGGCCGGGATTTCTGAGCTGCTGGAACAAAGCTGTTGTACTTGCTCGTGCACCCACCTTCTCCCCCTTGGTGTGGATTCACCAGACACGGGTTTTCCTGATGTCCACAGCCAAGCGGCTATTCATGGGTCGCCTTCACTCGACTGGGCCACAGGTTCCCACACCTACTCAGTCAACCACACACCAGTGATATGTAGTATGCCCAGTATCTTAGGATCACCTCCCTGAAGTGTCACTGGGCACTAAGCTGGACACAGCCTTGCAGGAGGTGGAGAAGATAGGCACCACACTCGAGCTGAGGCGCACATCGTTGGAAGGCAGGATCGACAAGCTTACAGCGGACTTTACCCTTCTCCATGCAGACCACCGCAAACTTACTGCTAAGATACGGGATGCTGAGCTCACATTGTCTGAACTTCAACCCCTTACTCAAGACCACACCGCTTTGCTCCAGTCTTTTAGTTGATCAGGTTCACACCCTGGAGCATAAGGTAGAGGATGCTAAGGGCCGTACCCACAGGAACAATGTCCGAGGGGTGGGACTGCTGGAGGGGGAGGAAGGCCTGGATGCTGTCACTGTTGCTGAGAAATGGTTTTGTGCACTCCTGCCTGATGCTGAGTTCACAGGCTTCTTTTCAATTGGGCAGACTCACTGAGTCCCAACACAGAGGATGCCACCTGGCACTGGTCATAGGCCGTTCTTATTCCACCTGCTAAATTACAGGGCCTGCAACACCATCCAGTGTAAAATGTGCAAGCTTCCAGAAATCAAAGTGAACAATGCCTTGATAATGTTCTTCCCAGAGTACACAGTTTCAGTTCAAAAGCAAAGAAACTCCTTTCAAGCAGTCAGGAGACAGCAGCGCGAGATTGAAAGGTGCTACTCATTACTGTTCCCTGCCCGCCTTCGAATAGCATTTGAAGGGCGTACCCACTTCCTTGACTCTTCTGAAGAGGCCTGGGACTGCCTCGCGGCCTCCCTCCACCAGAGTTGCTGAAAAGAGGCCCCCGCAAAAGCCGCGCCGACAAGGTAGGAGAAATCGGGCAGGCCAGCCCCCTTCCCCTCCCCCTCTGAAGACAGTCCCAAATCTAGAGCAAATGTTGACGGAGCGCTGGCAGGCCCTACAAGGCATCCACAATGCTTGAATGCGCCGAGATGATGACTCCACAAAATCCCTTAGCCCCAACAGACAAGTACACAACAGACCCTCCACACACCATCGACCATGACTCCCAGCTAGCCTGGGCCAGCGTGAGCGTCGATGACAACATCAAGACCATGAGCACAATCCACACCAGCTCTCCGTCAGACCCATTCCAGCACCACGTCTTCAACAAAGCAAGCAGCTCCATCGCACCCCACCTGCACAACGTCATCAATCTTACCCTCAAGATCGCAACTTTCCCAGAGAGCTGGAAACACATTGAGATTAACGCCCTACTCAAAAAACCTATGGCAGACCCAAGAGACCTCAAGAACTTCTGGCCCATCTCTCTGCTCCCCTTCCCACCCAAGTTCATTGAGAAAATCGTCAACAGACTGCGAACCCGATACCTCGAAGAAAACAGAATCCTGGACCCTTCCCAGTCAGGGTTCCGCAGCAACCACAGCACCGAGACTGCCCTCATCGCCACCACCGACGACATCGGGACCTTGCTGGACAACGGTGAGACTGCAGCACTCATCTCCTAGACCTCTCCGCCGCCTTTGACACTGTCTGCCACCACACTCTACGCGCACGCCTCCACGCCGCAGGGATCTGAGACAAGGCTCTGGAGTGAACGACCTCCTTCCTACGCCGATGTCACTCAACTGGTCCTCTCCCTCACCAAGGACCCCATCACCGCACAAGCCAACCTCCACGAAGGAATGAAGGCCGTCGCCGACTAGATGAAGATCAGCCGTCTGAAGCTGAACTCGGACAAGACGGAGGTCCTCATCCTCGGCTACAACCCTTCAGCCTGGGATGACTCCTGGTGGCCGACGGCACTGGGGGCAGCCCCGACACCCACCAACCATGCTCACAACCTGGGAATCATCCTCGACTCAACGCTCTCAATCACCAAGCAAGTCAACACCATCTCCTCCTCCTGCTTCAACACCCTCCGCATGCTCCGCAAGATCTACAGATGGATCCCGACAAAGAAAGACAGTCACTCAGGACCTCATCAGCAGCAGACTCGACTACGGAAACGCCCTCTAAGCGGGAGCCCCGACCAAGCTCATCAAACGACTACAACACATCTAAAACTTCTCGGCACGACTAATCCTCTACGTACCATGACATTGCCACATCACCCCCCAATTGAGAAACCTGCACTGGCTCCCCTGTCTGACAACATAACCACTCTTTGCTTATGACATCACCTTTACCATGTACTTCACATTAAAAACATGAACTTTAGTCCCCATAAAAGAAACAACAATTAGTAAATACTGTTCTGATGCACTTACACCTCTTCATCTCCAAGGGACGCCCTCTCCAGACATCCCCTACTCAGCCCTTCAGTCCATGAAGCACTTTTCAATTCACCCTTAGCTGAAGAACAAGAGTTCCAGCCTAGAAGGTGTTAAATGTAGGGTGAGCCCTTGAGGGGTTATTATTTCCAATCCCCAAGACACTAGGGTGGGACTTTTCTCTTCATGCAAGGGGGAGACTGCGCTTCTCCAGCAGCTCCCCCAGCAGGCTGCACATTCATGTGGTGGTGACCCCGTCCTCCTCGGGCCACCACAAGCAAAGAACACACTGTTTTGACCCTAGAGGCCGGGCCTGGTCTGCAAGGCATTATGGGTAGGCCCGCATATGGAAGCAGCGGCTCTCCCGCTGTGCCAGGGAGAGCCGTGATCATCTTTCTGGTGCTCTGCGCCGCCTCCTGGGCCTCGGTGGAGGCCTGGTCCCACCCGGATACCCAGGTAAGAGGATGCGGCTCGGGGAGCCCACCCCGAGCCGCTCTGCCAGTTATTGGGGGGGCCTGCCCCACCAGGGCCCCTGACTCCATTGTTCCGGGGGTCCCGGTCCCACCCGGGACCCCCACTTGCCTCTATGTTGGAGGGCAGCCTGGGGAGCCCACCCCCACCTGCCCCCGCATGGCCAGCACCCTCGTGCTCTGCCGCGGGAGCTGGCTGTGCACTTCTGGTCTGCCCGCTCTGGCGGGCAGGCGCGGACTCCCGCTGTCCCGTCGGGACCTTGGGGGAGTGCGGCGGCATTCCCGCAGCCTTCTCGTCGTCGTCTGGGCCCGGGGATGGGGTTCTGGGCCCCTGGATATCTTCGGGGGGGGGGGCGATGGCGCTCCCCCCTCCTCCACCTTCAGAGGGGGCCAGGGTGGGCTCCTGGCCCCCGGTTGGGCATTTTCGCGGGGAGCACGACGGCGTTCCCCGGCTTGACTTCGGGGCACGGGGCACGGGGATGGGGTCCCGGGCCCCCTCCAGTCTTCTTCGGGGGGGGCGTGACGGCGCCTCCCACCCCCACCTCCTCACACCGGGCCTGGAGTTGGGCTCCCGGGCCCCTCCTCCTCACACTCTCCAGGCGGAGCGCGATGGCGCACCCCGGCTTAGTTTTCAGCGGGGGCGAGGGTGGGCTCCTGGCACCCCGCGGGGGCATCTTCACGGGGTGTGAGACGGCGCAACCCAGCTTTACTTCTTAGGGGGGCAGCCCCCGAGACCTGACCCACCCTGGGGGCCCATTACAGACCGGTGGTGGAGCCCCACGTGCTTCGTTGCTGGCCTCATGAAAGGTCAAAGGTCGCCTACCTTCCAGGGGCCATATCTCAGCCCCTGGGGGTTCAATCTTCTCCATTTTCGACTCTTCTTGCTCCTGGTGGTGCCCCCAGCCACTGGGAGCGCTCTCCTCTGCTCTCAGGGTCTCCAAGAGGGTCCCATTCTGCAGGGAGCGATCTTCACTGGCTCCCTGTGCCTCTCTTCTCCCTGCGCAGAGGCACCTGCTTCTGCACACTGCTCCTGGGCGCTTCTTCTGGTGCTGTTAGGGGCCTTTGAAGCAGTCGGGGGGGTCCTCCCCCAACTGCCCATTGCCAGGCTCCTGCACCTTCTGCCTCAGCAGACCACACCCCAGAGAGAGTTTCTCTTCCTGTGCAAGTACTTTTTAAAAGTTGTGCAGGGTGCTGGCAGGAAGTCTCTGTGTGTCCTATCAAACAGCGACACATCACTTCCCTACCCCTGCTGCCTCCTTCTTGTCCAGCCTCTGGGTTGTTCAAAATGGAGTCGTCCAGTGTCGCTGGCCACATGGCCTCTGAAACCCAACTCCTCCCCCCCTCACTGCCTTCCCTCCTTGGTGCAGCCTGGTGCCTGGCACCCAGTGACAGCTGCTAAGGGATGAGCCTGTAGCCCGAGCCATCTTCTTTGTGGAGAGGAGGCCTTAGCTTGTGGAAGAAAGGTTAGCAATCCATCCAGCTGAGGTCAACTCTCAGCCTGGGTCTGGTCATGGCTGGCTCAGAGAAATATGACAGTTCTGTATGACCCAAAAGCAGTACAAATAGGACTTAGGACTCTGCAAAATACTTCTTTTCACATCCACTATACTGGACCTTAGTGCGTGTCTGGAATCTGTAGGCCTTGTGGAAGCTACTCTAGCCATGGGTTCCACCTCCCCATAAGAGAATAATGAAGTGAAAAACACAGTAAAACACACTGACTTTCCCTGGCATGTTTCCTTCCAGTGTATAAAGCCTATTCCATGTCACCACCCAATTCTGCATAAGTCCTGCCACACCATTCACTCTGTAGCTGCTCCTGCACTGCGCATGCCAGGAATCGCCCCTGAGCAGCCCCTACACGTGTACACACGCATGTACACATGTTTCTACATGTAACCAGCGAGGTTCCCCATACTCCAGCTGCTGCGCAGCGGCCTAGTCAAGCCAGGGGGACACCAGTAAACTCTCCATGCAGTCTCCTTCATTATGAGTTCACTGTGGGTGAGTACCAGATTATGAGGCTCCCCCACAGTAATAGCTCAACAATTAGGTGCTCAAAAAGCAAAAAATCAGGGTGGCCCTCAGTGTCAGAACCACCTTCTAACAATATGGGTGAGACGGAGGACCTCATTCATAGCAGAGGATGTAGAGGCAGACACAGAAGGCAGGTATGTGTTCACTAAGGGTCACCTGGATGGTAGACGGGTTCTCCTGGGTGCAATATATGCCCCTAACACAGATCAGGCAGCATACTTGCGCGTGCTATCTGGCGTTTGATCTCGCTGGAGTGGAATTCCCTGGCTTCTAGGCAGAGACTTTAACTCAGTTCTCAAGACCGCCCAGATCGCTCCTTTCCTCCACTGCCATGTACTGAGACTGTGTCTAATGTTCATGTGCCGAATGATTGGCTACAGCATTAGTCTCTGGTGGACCTATTAACAGGCCTCAATCCGACTTTGTGGGTCTAGTTCTTTTATTCTGCTCCACATAATCTAGATGTACTACTTGACTGCATAGTAGGGTCAACTGCTCTTCTCTCCACAATTCAGCGTGTTGACTACTTGAGTCACACACACTCTGACCACACCCTCAGCTCCTGACATTGACATGAAACATGGAAGTTCTTGCCATCTCTACGTGACGCCTCCAACCGATGGCACTGGAAGATCCAGCATTTCGGGAGTCCCTTTGTGTTGTCACAGCAAAATATTTCAATCTCAATGCCGGCTAAGAATCTGACAAGCTGGTTGAATGGGATACCTTTAAGGTCTATAACAACAAATGAAATACGCTGTTCCCTGGGGAGAAAGAAGGAAGAGGAGTAGTAACCAAGCCAAGTCCACCGGTTAGGCGGGAAGGGGAAGGGGGGATTCCCCTTCTGGAACTAAAACCCTCACACACCCAGCAAGCTAGGTGTCATGCTTCATCATTTGGGTTCTGCTCCTCGTCAAACTGGCGCTGCAATGTTTGACGGGCTCCCTTAAAGGGGCTCTTTACCGGAGATCTTCTGTTCCTGCCAATTGGTGCATGTGGGTAGGAGGGTTTTAGGGAAAGTGTAGACGTGTATGTGATAGTTGGAGTTAAAAAAAGTCAGTAAATCCACGTGAATATTTAATGGTGTGGTTCACTACTTTAATTAAAACAGTGAGTAGAGTGGGACACGCTAGTGCAATGATCCAGCGGTGTCTAACGCTACTTGGAGGTCAACATATTTCATGCTAAGAGGAGCAATTCGTCAGGACCTAAATATCAAATGGTGAGTGCTACACATCAAGGGAAGGGGGATACTACCTTCCACTTGGGAAATTCAGTGCAGGCCAGGTGGTCCTGCAATCTCTAAGTGGGACCCTACTTAGGAAAGATGAAGGCTGCAACGGTCATCTCCTGAGTGCTTGATGTCCTCAAGTTGAGGAACCTGTCCGCAGTCCGGACTTGTCTGTGGAACCTACCCGCACATCAGGGGAAGGAGGAGAAGGACCGGAGCCGAACCCTATTCTCTCCTTACACGCCCAAGATTGTCGGCTCCTCCACACACAGCATGACATAACCGCTGAACTGGCACGCCATTATTCTTTGCTATATAAATCCAATGTTGCACCTAGCTTGGAACGCATGGCTGAATTTTTCTCCATCATAAATCTACCCATTATTTCTCCCATTCAACGAGAAGAGCTAGAAGAGCCTGTTTTGCTCTCTGAAATCCACGAGGCCATTCGGTCCTTGGCATCTGGCCTGCCTGCTGAATACTATAAAGCATATGCCTTGGTCATGACTCCGCGCCTCTACGCTCTATTCACAGGCGCTCTGGCCTCCATTCCTCCAACATAGCAACGGGAGGTGCTCTTTATTTCCCTTCCGAAGCCAGATAGGGACCTCACTACCCTAGGCTCATACAGTCATTTGGCCCTACTCAACATGTACTACAAATTATTGGCAAAAATTATCGCTGATAGGCTAGCGCCTCTAGTTTTATAATTGGTGCACTCAGATCAAAACAAGTTTGTCCTGGCTTGGAACACCTCCCTTAATCTGCGGTGTTTTTTCTGTGTTGCTGCCTGTTCCACACTTCGCTGGCCTTCTTCGAGCTGGCTTGTGCTTGACCTGGGGAAGTCTTTTGACTCCCTGGAATGGCACTTCCTCTTTGCCCCCATGCTTCGTTACGGACTTGGACCCCGGTTCATTTGTCTGGTGCGCTTGCTTTACACTGCAACCATGGCCAGGGTGAAGACAGACTCCTACATATCTAAGCCAATTCCGGGATGTCACAGCACCCATCAAGGATGCTTTCTATCCCCTCTGCTTTTTTGCCTGGCCATAGAACCTCTGGTGGCCGTTCTTCATGTACGGGGTATCGATTGGGCACATAATATCTCTCTACGCAAATGACCTTCTTCTCTACCTCCAAGATCTGAGGTTGACTCCTGCTGCTCTGGCCCACACACTTGCCGTCTTCGCTGCTATCTCTTCCCTGAAAGTAAACTGGGCAAAGTCCTGTTTGTGTCTACATGCCCTGATGCTCTGCAGAGCTCCCATTGCGTGGCAACCTAGCTCATTCCGATATCTTGGGATCAGAATCTATCACGAACCTGCCGATCTGCTTGATGGTAACCTTGGCAGGGCTACAACTTCTATTCGATCCCACATGGCCTTTTGGCACACTCTTCTCCTGTCAGTCATGGGTTCGTAGCACTGCTGAATAGTGGTCCTGCCGCAACTATTATATTTTTTCACAAACTTGCCACATTATATCGCACCCCCCCTTCCTTTGTGCATTCGAGCTCATCGTAAGGGAGTTTACTTGGAATGGCTCCCGTTGTCAAGTGGCGTTGACTGAAATATATTTGCCCATGGATCAGGGCTGTCTGGCTGTTCCTAACATTGAACAATATTATTTTGCCTTCTGTTAGAAATGGGGGTCTCTAGTTGGTAGAGGTAGGTACCTTTGACCAAATTGGGACCCTTGTTTCTAGTCAGGGTAAAGGCAATACACACTTTAGATAACCCTTGCTCACCCCTGGGTAGCTTGGCACGAGTAGACAGACTTATCCCAAAGGCAATGTGTAAAGTATCTGTACTCAAAACACACAGTAATACAGTGATTACACCACACCAGTTTAGCAAATTAAAGTATCTTTATATAAACTCAACAAGACCAAAACAACAAACATCCAATATACATGTAATAAGTGTACGACTTTAAAAAGGTTTCAAACAACTTGGTCCATAGAAAACTATGGCAGCGTGATTTCTCACAAAGTACCTGTAAATGCGCCAAACAGCTGCAGAGACGCTAAGCGTTGAGAAACAAAGAGATGCATCAGTTCCTGAGACCATGGGGAAGTGATGCGACAGTTCTGCTGCACGTAGGAAAGTGATGTGTCAAATCCGGTCTGCAGGAGCAAGTGATGCGTCGACTCCAATACGGTTCTGGTCTGCGGGTGATGCATCGGGAATACTTGCCGCACAGTTGCGATGGTGGAAATCTGGGATGTGTTGGCGATTAATGCGGCAGCATCGAGCTGCGCTGCAGCTGTTTCTTCAGCCGCGATCCCTCAATATGTCGGTTCTTGCAGTGGCGCCAGGCAATGTATCAGTTTCGGAAGTAGTGCTGCGATGCGTGGAGATTTTTCTCACACAGAGGTGCTGCGTTGGACAAACAGCTGCATGAAGAATGATGCATTGATTTTCATAGTTCTTCAGGTTGCTTCCAGCTCCCAGCATTAAGCACAACTTACAGAGGCCCAGAACTGGAACAGGCACCTCTTGGCAGGGCAGAAGTATCAGCAGCAAAGGTCAGGGGAGCCGGTGGTGAAGACTTTGTGTCCCTGAGACTTCAGAATAGGAGGCTAGAAATCTTCTTCAAGCAGGTTCAAAGCAAGTTCCAGTCTTTGTCCTTTCCTTGGCAGAAATAGCAACTGCTTGCCAACCCCACAGCTCTTCTCCTTGGCAAAGGTTCCTCTTGAGTCCAGAAGTAATCTAAAGTTCTGGGGTTTTAGGTCTAATACTTATTTCCCAAAATTTATTTGTTCTCTTTGTGCAAGGGTCTCTGAGCCCAGTCCAAACCAGATCTGCCCTCACTGGTGCAGTATGACCACAGGGGCTGGAGACAGCATTTTTCAAGGGAGACAGACCCTACTCAGGTGCAAGGACATTTTCTCACACTACTCTAAATTCAGCCAAGGTCTAGTCAGCCCAGCTCTGAGTCATCTAGGAAGGCCAAGCACACCTCACCCCCTCCCGTGGCTATCAATTGTGAATGCTCATCCCCAGCCCCTGTCACTCCGAAACAGTCATACACAAACAGGCAGAGGCACACAGAATGGTTAAACAAGAAAATGGCTACTTTCTAAACGTGGCCTTTTCAAACAAACAGTTCAAAAAGCATCTTTACAAAAAAATGTGTTATTAAATTCTGAGTTCATAGGGCCTAAACTTTATTTCTCAATCTGGTCACAATGGGAAGTTATACTTGTAAGATGTTACAAAGCATTTCCCATTATATCCTATGGGGCTAGATAGCCTTTCAACAGTGAAAAACGAAATTGGCAGTATTTCACTCTCAGGACATGTCCTACCTTTAACATACACTGCACCCTGCCCAGGGACGTACCTTGAGCCTACCATAGGGATGCCTTATATGTAAGAAAATGGAAGGTTAGGGCCTGGCAAGTGGGTGCACTTGCCAAGTCGTCATGGCAGTTAACAACTGCGCACAGACACTGAAGCAGCAGGTCTGAGATACCTTTTCAGGGCCACTCTTGTGGGAGGCACAATCAGTGCATTTGATTTACAGGCCTTGGCACACTTCTGTGTACTTTACTAGGGACTTACCAGTAAATCAAATATGCCAATTAGGGAGAACCAATTGTAATTACAATTTATACAGGGAGCACTTGCACTTTGACACTGATCAGCAGTGGCAAAGTGCCCAAAGTGTCTGAGCCAGTAAAAACGTAAACCAGCACAGCAACAAAAATATTGGAGGTAGAGGCAAAAAGTCAGGGTAAACCACGCCAAAGATAGCAAGTCTAACACATCCCAACTCTAATGGGTGGCCAGTTGGCTGGCGGGATTGCATCTTAACTGGACAGCCAGCACTCCCCTCCTTGGACGCTCTAGGAGCTGCTCAGGTTGTTTCATCTTTGCACTCATGGCCGTCTGCTGGACTCCCTACTGCTTGAAGTCACTTACTGTTCGTAGCGCAGAAGTTTGTACCTTACATGACTGACAACTCCTTACGCACCAGCTCTACCCTCATTGGGTAACCCCCGCGGTCTGTCACTTCGTCTGCTGAGCTGTTCCTTTGGTGCGAACCTGGCTTCACACACTAGATGATCACAAACAAGAAGGAATCCTGATACTCTATGATACATTGATATAGGAAGATGGGCTGCACACTGGACAGTTTTTATTATATACCTCCATGCTCTGCTCTTGGACGCCGATGGGGACACATGTCATGCGAGGACCAGACCCACCTTACTGTTCAGTACTTGCATGTGATGGGAACGGGTAGGCATCTCACCGAATAGTTTGCTGCTTTGCTGCGTCAACATACAGCAGTGTAGCTCATCTCCTTGAGACAATGCTGGGAGACAGATTTGACCCACCCCTGCCCAGGCACAGAATGGAATGCAATCTTAGAAAGCCCCACAAGGGTTTCCTGAAATGCCTGTGTTTTGCTTAATCCAGTATTACATTATGCAAAGAGCATACCACCCCCAGAAAAGATGAACCGATATTTCCTCTGCACTGATGCGGTCTGCCCTAGATGTCATGATGTTACTGCAGATCTGCTGCTCATGATGTGGTCCTGTCCCCACCTTACATCATATTGGTGATTCATCTCAGCCTCCCTGGCTTCTATCGCTGAGCGCACCATAGCACATACCTTGGAGGAGTGCATATTGCACCTCTTTCCTACAAGTAAACAACTGATATGCTTTTTGGACTTTGGGCTGCTGGTGGCTAAGCGACTGATCAAAAGACGTTGCAAATAATCTGACCCGCCTCAGCTAGCCTGGCGCAGTTCACTACTGGTATGGGCCACGGCCGAGAGCATAGCCCTGCACAAAGAATAGAACTCATGTCCCAGAAATTCCCCATTGAGACTTACTGGGATGCGATGCTGAATCACTTTCAGGAGGAATCACCTGTCAGACTGTAGTCTCTTGAGTGGTATGGACTCAACGATGGAGAGGGGTGGGAGATGTAGCGGGGAACTCCCCACCCGCAACATGTACACTCTGGGTGACACTCAGGAAGGAGTGTAAACCTCATGCACCTCATCTGATGGACATGGTCAGTGGGCATCTTCAGTACACAATGTTTATTCTACCAATGTAGGGGTGGGCTAAGTTTGACCTGTTATTTATGATTTGTCCCACCTCCGTTCCCTCCCGCCTCCAGATTCTTATAGCGTTGATGGAAGAGAGGTTGTGTTGCCCTCACGCACAAGTTACTCCTAGTGCTCCGCCTTTGGAAGGCCACTTCTCTCTGTAATACAATGATGCACCTTCCAATCTCATTCTCCTGGGCTGTCCCACACCCGCGCCATAACATTGCCTTTTCCCTTAGGTATTACCTGCTGGACAGGTGCAGGGATTGCTAAATGATAGCCTATACATTGTCAAGGACAACAGTGGGTGACGACAGGGTCACTTCTCTTTTACTGTTATGGCTTATTTTAAATCATGGCTGAATTTATGAAACTGTATAGACATCTCAACTTAAACACGAGTGTCACTGCCCTGACCAACCAGCACCTTGAGGACCTCACCCCCATACACAGTTCCATGACGCCGCGCATCGCTTCACTAGAACTCCAGCTCGAAACCATTTCCCGGGGCCTGAACGAAATCCTCACCAATCTCGACAAGGCCCGAAGACCCCAACAATACCCCACTAGGTCTCCCCCTACATATAACTCCCTCCTAAACCAGTGCCCCATTAGGCCCGCTGCTTTCCCCATGACACAAGTACAGAGACCCTCTAGAAGGGAGAAGGAAGACCAGTCACAAAAAATCCTCAGAAACACAGACCGCGACACTAGAGCTCAAACTCAGTCAAATACTGACATCGAGCCCATCTCCTCTAGACCTATGAGGACTGAAGCAGTGATGTCTGACAAAGAAGCAGCTGACTTAGCCTTCTCATATGACACACCCACCTTTGACTCCCCTAAATCCAAAATCCAAGTGATCACCGGTCTTGGAAGAGACCCTCCGTGCACTAAACTCCCCAGAACATCTTTCCTCACCACCCTGCGCAGAGCTCCCAAGGAAACGATCCCTAGCACTATAGAGTTTACCACCAACTGCATGCTCATCAACTGTAGATCTGCATCCATGCATGCAACCGAACTAGCAGAAGCCATTCTCTCACAGGACGTTGACATTGCATTCATCACAGAGACCTGGCTCAATGAGCACTCCTCACCATGCCTAGACATGCTTACCCCCCCATGTTTTTCCATTATCAACAAAAACAGAAAAGATCAACGAGGGAGTGGAGTTGCCATCATCCATAAAGATAACATCTCCATCATGGAAATAGACTCATGCAAATACAAGACCTTTGAATGCCTTACCGCAAACATAAAGACCAAAGATAAGGGACCAATGCTTTGTCACCTTCTGTACCGTCCACTAGGCAACACCTCCGCTTTTGGGAAACAACTATCAGACCTGATTGCTCACTGTGCTCTTGAAGACTCCAACTCATTAATTCTTGGTGACCTTAACCTGCTGTCAGGAGCCCCAATCAATCCTTAGGTGGGAGCTGGAAAAGACAAACATTGGATTCCACCTTCCTACCTGAATAAAAATGCCCACAGTGGAAGAAGCGAAACCTGTGCTGGCGATCTTCGCTTTGTGTGCTATTGCGCAGACTTCAGCATTCCGCCATGATGGAGAGAGTTCAGACCCACTCACTATAGTGGTTGGCGGTCTAGTTGTTCTACTTGGATTCGGCAGAGACGGTAATGCACATGCGAGGCCAGCGCGCTGCGCACTTCAACTGTGTAACAATCCTGACAGGAGCTTCTGCTTAACGCTCGCTGTCAACTGTCAAAGTTTCCTCACAGAACTTGAAGAATTTGGTCTGCGCTGACATTCCCTGAAGGGAAGTATTAATATTGAGCCTTGTTGTTTGTGTTTACAGTAAAGTACAATTAATAAAAGATTTTTTCCTCAGGAGTTAAACTCGACGAGAACCAAAAGAGAACTAGAACCGGATTATAGGGGCTGAGTGAGTAAGGACTGAGTTACCAGGAGTATCTTCTGTCAAGAGAAGAGCTCAATTCTTCAAGTAAGCGATTACTATTGATGTAAATTATCCTTTGCTGAGTCTTCATTGGAATTCAGCGTTCTTTGAGTTGCAGCATATTTCATGAGAGCCTTTGAAGTAGTACAAGCCTTTCGGAGTGTAAGTGAATTGTTGAGTAATCGCAGTCTGGAATGTTTGCTCAGAGACTGTAGGAATAGACTTAAAAGACTGCCTACTCACTGTGGATAAATTGTGATTCCTTGATTAAAAGACGGAGAAGATTCTTGAGACAGAACTATTAGACAGTGAAAAAGCTACAAGGAGATACTGAATGGCTGAGAAAACTAGAAATTCTTAACAAAATACAAGGGCCATTCAGGTTCTTCTAATTGATCAGATTTTACAATAGAGAAGATAATCTACAGCCAAAATTCTTTAGAGAGTCGCTAGCTTCTAATTAGGCACAGGTGAGACCAACTTCAGTAGCGTAGATTAATAAGTTCATAGAGACATTATAGTATTAGACGGTTACAAATGCTTTGTCATTTTACAGGGTATCCTGACGAATTACCAGAAGAAGAAGCCTGTGTCTGGAGGCGTGTCTCTCTTGTTTTGTCTTCCACTTCCCCTTTCCCCCAGGACTAAGCTCAGAGGCTGCTTAATAAGTAGCGGTCGCATCTGTTCCCGAGGGGACCGCATCAAAGAGTATCCTTTTCTGACACCGGCGATGGAATGAAACACATAATCCGCTAATCCAAACGCTATCCAATCTTCTCAGTGACCATAATCTTACACAACACTGCACAGAGGAGACGCATTACAAAGGAGCCACCCTAGATGCCATTATCGGCAAACGAGACGCAATCTCGATCGAACACGTACTCCCCGTGGACTGGTCGGACCACCACATGATCCTATTCCATATTAACCAACATATTCTCTCTCAACCACCGTTGCAAGACCCCCCCCAAGTGGGTCAGAAACCTCTCTCAGATTCCCATGGAAGTCCTCGAAGAAAAGAAAAGCACACTCCTGCCCTGCCCCAATGGCCACCTCTCCACTGCCGATCTCACTACTCGGTACAATCCGAACCTGAGACTATGCTGGACCAATTCGCTCCCCGATAACTGAAAAAAAGGCAGAGCCATTCCATCCAGGTCTTGGTTCAACACGGACTCTAATACTGAAAGGAGAAACCTAAGTGCCATAGAAAGAAGCTGGAGGAAGAACCCCTGCTCCTCTCTCCGCGAAGAACTCAAAACAGCCCGTAGGGAATACAACAATCACATCAAAAACAAGAAATCTGCTTTTTTTGCTCTGCGCTGGATAGCGCAAACAATAGACCCAGAGAACTCTACAGCATCATTAGACAACAAACCTCCAAACCGGTGGCCTCCTCAATGCAGGTATCCAACGAACTTCGAGACAACTTCGCCAACTTCTTTAATGACAAGATCACTAAGATCGATCTCTCCCTGGACATCATTAACACTCGACCCACCAAGAGCACTATGCCCGGGACAGTCGTAGTAGCTAATGGCTCCACCTCCAATTCTTGGCTAAGTTTCCGCCCCATCCAAGATCATGAGATAGTCACACTGGTCTCCACTTCCAAACCCTCTTCCCATGTCCTTGACTTCATCCCACCCCTACTAACCAAAAAACTGAAGCTCTCCCTAGCACCACTTTGGTGCACAATAATAAACAGCTCCATGGAAAATGGAGTCAATCCAGACTGCCTTAAAGTAGGTCAAGTAACACCCTTGCTGAAAAAACCTGGCCCTGACACAACAGATCTGAATAACTTTAGACCGGTATCTAACCTTCCCCTTCTATCCAAAATTCTAGAGAAATGCGTTCTCCAACAGCTTACCCAACACCTGGATAACATCAATTTCTTGGACTCTCACCAATCTGGCTTCAGAAAAGGCTGCAGCACTGAAACCGCGATACTCAACATCATAGACGAAATCCACCGCTCACTTGACTCTGATCAATGCTGCCTCCTCATTCTCCTTGACCTATCGGCAGCATTTGACACAGTAGACCATAAACTCCTCACCAGGGCTCTCCAAGAAAGAACCGGTCTTGGTGAAGTGGTCCTCCAATGGTTATCCTCATTCCTAAACAATCGCACTCAAAAAATAAAAATCAAAAACTTTACTTCTGACTCTCACCCTATCAACAAAGGAGTCCCTCAAGGCTCAGTACTCTCCCCGCAACTTTTTAACATCTACATGGAGCCCCTCACCAAACTACTCAGAGCAGCCAACATCTGCTTCCATCTCTACGCAGACGATACTCAGATATATCTGGAAACCTCCTCCCACAGTGACATTCAAAGACTCAATGACGTACTGAATAATGATCAACACTGGCTGTCTTCGAATCATCTTAAACTAAACCCCGACAAAACCGAGATTCTTCTCATCTCGAACAAAGAGGAGAACCCTCAAATCGCGGAATGACTCAAAGCCGTAGATGCGCTCAACGGGAATCTCACCCTTGCTGACTCAGTCAAATCACTTGGTATCACACTAGACCGGAAACTAAACATGTCCAGACACATCAAGAATTTGGCTAAGAGCGCCTTCCTTAACCTCAAACTTTTGTACAAAATAAAACCCTTCATCCCGCCTGGTGATCTCAAACAGGCCACTCAAACCCTGGTACTGTCAAGGCTGGACTACGGGAATTCAGTCCTCTCAGGAATTGCAAAGTCACACCTAGCTCCCATCAAAACAACTCTGAATGCGGCAGCCAGAATGGTCACCGGAATCAAGAAATTTGACCACATCTCTCCGGCTCTCAGTGAATTTAAATGGCTCCCAGTTGAAATGAGGATCAGCTTCAGAATAGCGTGCCTCACTCATAAAGCCCTACATACAGGCAAATCCGAATACCTGGCAGCCAAACTCAAAAAAGCCGGTCAGGCCAGGAACCTTAGAAGCTCAAACTCCCTCCTTCTCATCCAGCTAAAAACTCGAAAAACAAAAACTGCGACTCGTTCCTTTGCCGGAAGCGCGCCAAAAATCTGGAAATCCATTCCCCCCCACATCAGAACCATCCCCTCCTTTGTAAAATTCAAAAGCCAACTCAAAATCCTGTTCCTCAACCGTGCCCCAGGGAGTCGATAGGAGCTCTCAGAGTGGAGGGACAGACTCTTATTTTACACTCCATCACCACCTCTGCAAGAATACGAAGCAGATGTTCCCTCGACTACGAAGCCGATCCCTCAACATCGACTTGCATTTGTCACTTTCCTGTATATTTTGTTTTCTTCGCAATGTACCCTCTGTAAAGCGCTCCGATACCCTCGAGTCAGGCTAGCGCTATAAAAAACTACTAAATAAATAAATAAACAAACAATAAATAAATCAGAATGTATGAATCTGATGCCACTGTCAGCGGGGCTTTACCTTGTGTACCACCCGTCTGCATTTTATCGCAGGTGTTATCATACAGATGTGATATTCACTCTGCGATATGTAACTGCTGCACAGCAGTCCTATACTGGCACTAACCCCTAAAATTTAGCACGTCATATGGGTTCCTTGGGGTGTACCCGCTACTGTGACCGAATTATGATATGGGCATAGCATGCAAATCCCAATACCCTGCTTGTAACGTGCTCTACTGGCTGCTGTAAAATCTGTCATTTGCTCTGCCATTGTAAAGTTTGAACGAAAATCAGAACACTTTAATAAACAGATTCAAACAAAAAAATGAATCATTGCAGGCATATTGGGTTATACCTGGACATCTTCTGGTTTTCCATTGTCACTTGGAAATTCTGTCTGGACTTTTGACACTGTATTTTGTTCTTTCTGGCTAGGTCTAGACATATTATGTTTGTGCCTAGGTAAACTATGGTTGCAATATGATGGCAGAGCCAAGGGTACATGAGCCTGTTCCCTAGCATTTGAAGTTATGTTTAAGAGGATGATGGATGCAGCTGGTTAATTATGGCTCTAATCCTAGTCTATACTGATGGCTTTTTATGGTTGCTTCCATGAAACACAGACACAACAGCCTAGTCATTATGTGGCTGCTAACTAAAGTACACTTATATATACTATTGTATATTTTTGTTGTGTTTCATTATCAGTATTGTAGGGTTTTCTTTCATTTCAGTGACTTTTGTTAATGACACCAGAGGCAATACTGTGTGACACCACTTCCTCTGACATCATCAGTGGCAAAAATCAAATGATGACATTTCTTGTGAAGTCATTGGGGTCAAAGAGCATTTGATGTCACTTCCCCTTCTCTATTTTGGTGAATCGACGTCCAAGCTTAACTGCCATCGACTACTCTTTCTATATATTTGCTTAGACCCATTTCCTTTTTCGAATGTGCCACAAGATGGCACCCTTACATTTCTTTTCGTTTTCATTTTGTTCCAGGGCTGCAGGATAAAAACAAAATGCTTTCCGTTTGTACCTGACGGTGCTCTGTTTGAAATGTAATGTCTCACAGTTGCTTCTGCCGCTGACATCCAGCTTGTTCCTCTTGTTGTTTTGAAATACTGAATGTTTCCAGGCTATTTTTTCGCCCTTGGGTTTCTCTGAATATTTGAAGGTTTGAGGAAACGAGTGGGCAAAGAAAGTTGCTTAGTTTTGAGTGAATTGCACTGCACAGCGCCTTGCCATAGTAGAGCACTGTAGTCACACCTCCCGAGAACAGCAGAACCTGGGGCCTATTTACAAGCCCGAAGTGCCACTGGACCGTCACTTTTTATGACGCTCCAGTGGCACTGTGTGCTGGCTCATACACAGCCTTGTAAATATGGCCCTCTTTCATGCAGTACTCTGCATCAAAGGGGCGTGTCATAGGTGTTACTGTGGATGTTCCCACGCAACACCCATGGCTTTTTGACACTGTCCCAGATTCACGACGATTCGTAAATCTGAAGCAGCACCAAAAACTAATGTCTTTCCAGGGGAGGCATTAAAGTGACACAACGAGGAGAAATGCATTTATTTCTCCAAATGTTTTGCTCTTTCTGTGTGTGCTGCATTTGGCAGTACACATAGAAGGAACAAACCACTATTAATGATTGTTTTTGTGTAGGTAGGTGTGGCTTCCTGCACAAACACAATCATCCCTACAACTCAGGCACCTTTGCATGCACCATGGTGCAAGGGTGCCTGAACAGGTGCATGGTTGCTGTTTGTGCACAGGCGCAGAGGTGAGCACAGGGGTACACTTATTCTTGTCAATATGGTGCATCCCTGCGTTTTTTAAATGATGCAGCTTGGTGCAGCAAAATTGCTTGTGGCGCCGCGCTGTGCCATTTCACCATAAATATGCCCCAGTGACTGGATGAGACACAGAGAAGACTATGTGGGAAATATGGGGAACTTCTGGCAATCCATGCTTCTGAAATGCTGGCAGAATGGCTTCTGAAAAGTTGGTAGAGATGGGGATGTGTCATCTACATGTCAGATCAGTGTCTCTGAAAGTTTAGAACGGCTCGGACAGAGCCTGTCACATGTCTGAGCCAATCCTCTGATTGGCCGGTATTATTGAGGAAGAGTCAGTCACGTCTGATTTTCACAATACATAGTCAGGCTGCTAGAGGTACACTAAATGTAATAATGACTTTTTTTTACCTAGAGTGCTTCACGACACGGTATTTTCTACATTTTGAAACTGTCACACAATTTAATGATACTCAATTAACTGGCTTCATCAGGATGGAATACTAATTTAGCCTGTAGATAATACAGAATATCAACAGCGAATGTCAACTCACTGAGCCATCTTGCAAGATTAATCTTTCCTTAAGACATCGAACAAATGCTAAGATCCCTGCACTGATCTCAGGAGAGCAGAGCTTCTTGTTGTAGGCCCTCTACACCATGCATATTATGACTATGTTCCTGGTACCCTCAGTCTCAAGCTATGACATACCTAAACGAAACTTGAAATATTAACAAACAAACAGAGCCCTACAGTCAGAATACAGGAAAGACCCAGAGGCAGAAGGATTTTCAAGCAAAGACTGGAAACCCTACTTGAAGTTAGACCATTCATTTTTCTTTTTTTTTCTTTGGGTCATTATTGTGAATCTTCAAGATTTTTGAACTTCAAGAGCTTTTAGTGCACGCGAAACCCAATCCTGCAATAAAATTGAAAGAGCTACTTGCCCTTTAGTAAACCCAAATATTTGGATCACTGGTGTGTGAGGCAAGTAATTTGAGTGGTCATATAACAACTTGACTAGAACATTACTGACAGACCGACCAGGGTTTGCCAATGTTGAAGATATTAGTGAGTTTGAACGCTAATACATTGAAAAGGGATGATATTAAGTAGGGCATTAGGACCCGTGCTGAATTTGAGCGGGTGGTTGGAAGTGGGGCCTGCCAGCACTCATTTTTGGGGAACAATGCTTATATTTCATTCACAAGACTCTGACCTAGAACAAGAGAAAGGATGTTCTGCTAAGCCACTCACCTGCACAGCACTGATGAACTCTATGCTAGAAACATGGAAACAGCATTACTCCAGTTCTGCATATAGTCGGTGTTTATGTAGGTATTGCAGGACAGCCCTTACATTATTGACATGGTCAGTCTCATTCTGGGAATAGATGAGAACATTTTCTATATAGACAATTATTGTTACATCAAGGAATTCTTGAAGGACCTCGTTAATAAAGAACTGGAATGCTGACAGCACATTACAGATTCTGAAAGGCATGCCTATATATTCAAACAAACCAAATTTGGTTTGGAACACAATCTTCTACTCATCACCCTCCTGGACTCTGATTAGATGGTATGCCCTGCAAAGATCCAATCTGGTGTACACAGTAGAATGACATACTTGATCCAGTAGCACTGTTATTAGAGGGAGTGGATACTTCGTTTTAATAGTTGCCTTATTCAGGACAGTAAAATCAATGCAGAAACGTAATTCTTCATTCTTTTTTGGAATGAAAAACAGCGGGGATGAAACCGGTGAAGTAGAATGTCAGATAAAGCACTTAGCCAGTAAGTCATTTAAGTATTGACAAAGGTCTTTTGTTTCCGTTTTTGACAGAGGGTAAACCCGGGTGCTAGATAACATGGTCCCTCGAATCAGACCGATACAACAATTGTAAGCCCAGTGAGGTGGCAATTTTGACCCTTCTTGTTCGTTATAGACATCTTGAAAATCCTGATAATACTTATGTAAAGAAGAGCTTAGAGTTAAGTGATTCAGACTACAGTGCAAGTGTGTAGTTAAATCACGGGCTACATGGTAATATGGATGTAGACAATAACTGGAATCTAGTATATTCTTCTGTAGAGCCCAATCGATCTTGGGGTTGTGCTGCTGCAACCACAGAACTCTTAGAAACATGAGTGTCAATCAAGTCAAACAATATTTTCTGTATGTCCCTTCGTACAGACTTCTAACAAAGGTTCAGTTTAAAAAATATTATGGCCTGATGAAAGGGCTGACCCATGGACTGCCCTTCTTACTGTTTCAGGCACTGGCTTTTGGTCCTTTGAAATTCCCCGCTCAGCTGCTGATGTAGGGTTTAAAAAGTTATTGGTAACTCCTGAGTCCAACAATATTGAAAAAATATGTTTATTTTGTGGATCAAAAATCAAGGTCACAGTTATGGTGAGGTGTCTAGGGATTTTGGCCACAGTGTTCAACAGGAGTTATGAGATCATTGGTTGAAAATGCTCTGTCAAATTGATCTAATTTCTCAAAGAGTTAACTAGTTTTCCAGCGCAGGGGTCTCAAGCTCTACTAAAGATGAGGTCTTTTTGGTTCCTTTCAGTTTTACTAAACTATCTTTGGCAAAATGCCCAACTTCCCACAAAATAGACATTATTTCAGTTTTCTTCAGTAATCATTCTCAGTCTGAGTTAAGGGAGGCTGAAGCTCTTCATTCTCCATTGGTTGATGAATCTCTACTTTATCAACAGGTTCTTTTTTTCTCAGATTTAATCCAAGTAGTTTAGGATTCGCTCGAGGGTGTTCACCTTTTCTTTCACGAATGCAATGATCTAGCTTAAGCACCAAGTTGATAAAATCAGAAGACTCTTCTAGGGATGGTCATCAGTCTGGGCCAAAATAAATTTTCGATTGTCTCTCAGACCCCTGTAAAAGAGGGAGGTTCTTTTCTCCTTAGGCCAGCTGACCTGCCTGAAGTGAAAGAAAAGGACAGGGAGAGTAGGGTGGTGTATGAACGAGGCATGAGATGGAATTAAGACAATACAGCCTTGGTATCCTGCAACCCTGACATTCAGCAGCTCTGGCTACAGGTTTTTGAGAAAATCTTTGGACACTGGCATTCTCATTTTATAAATTATACAATGATTAGGACCCTGCCAGAGAGATGAGTTTTTGACTTTGGACACCACTGCCTGTGACCACCTGGGGCAGGAAGTGATGCAAGGAGAAGTCCCTAGAGTACAAAGCGGCGAAAGGAAAATACGGTGAGAGCAAGCTAGCACACAAGTAGGAGAAAAAGGTATCAGATTGGGGCATTGTATTAAAGCATGAGTTATTTTGAAAACATGTCTGTGTGTCAGCTTGTCCCAGGTATGCACAAAACTACACCGCCGTTTGTTCATGCAAGACCTGAACAATCACATGTTACCCTTTCTCCAGAATCAAATACACAACTGGATGCAATGGCAGCCGTTTTTCTTTGATATGAACAAAGATTTATCCAAACTCAAACAAAACTATCGGCCTCATTTAGAGTTTGGCGAACGCAGTATCTACAGTCAGCATGGAGGAGTACTTCACTTACACCATGGCCACCTGCTCCGCCTGCCAAATTTAGAGATGTCTGCCGGCCCAGTAGATATCACTTGTATTGGGAGGAACCACCATTGGGGTAATTTACAAGTTTTCACTGCCCCTTACAGACAAGTTTTACCTAGCAGAGACAGACAATGAAGATTAGTCATCTGACCACCCACTATATAATAGGCTGGTGGGCGGTCTACAGGCCAAACCTCTGATGGCCCTTACTCTGTCGAGCCAAAGGAGGTGTATGTCAGATTGACAGCATGGGGAGTTAAAAAAATATGAGTTTTTCTTAAATAACTGCAAATTTCAACATATGTTTGTGCTATATTGCTAATATTTCCATGAAGGTGTTATGCTTTATTACAGTTGCCTGTGTAATATAGTGAAACCTAACAAGCCGCAAAGTAGGAGTGCACATTTGTTGGTTACATGTATGTGAAAATATCTCAGTTACAGTTCCAATTATTGCTAAAATACAAAGTAAATATTAATAGATACTGATAAGATGGATAAAAAACAAATACGGATAAAATCAGATGGAAATGTTTAAAAAAATCAATACCAAATAACTGGGAAATCTAATCAGAATCTATCCATTCTCCCCCAAACACAGAGAATATGATCTACCTGGGAAAGCCTCTTAAAGATCCTAATAAAAAAATCTGCCTCTCTTGCCCCATACAGTGAAAAGTGTGCGTGCCTATGTTCTCGCCCACTGGATTAATGAAATACAATTTTTTCTAGGTTTACAGGATTGCTGAATAGCTAGTTTGCAGCAACTCTAAAATATGTCTTTGAGAGTGTTGGGGTCCCTGGGACCACTGCCTGTCCTTAAACTTTTTTTTGAGACACAGTCACTAAGTGGAAGGGGACCCCTTCCAAATTGTGACTGCATTACCACCCTCTTGAAGAGGGTGGTAATTTCCAAGTGTTTTGTGACCGCAATTGCGGTCACAAAACATTTGTACATTGATTTGCGGACGCAATTAGGAGGGGAACACCCCTTCCTAATTGCGACTCGCAATTCCTAAATAGCGAGTAGCAAATAAATTGTGACTCGCTGTTTAGGAATTGTACATGGCCCTGGGTCATTTTGCATGCGCAGATGGGTTGCAACCCTGTTGCGCATGCAAAACAGGGTCATACATCTGGCCCTAAGTCACACAGATCTTGAACAGGAGGCCAATAAATCAAAGATTTTTGTTGAAGATCCTCTACCTTGTTCATAGAGCCTTTTATAAATCTGTCCCGTCTCCCGCCCTAGCATGGTGGTGCTCTATTTCTTGGTTAGACATTTCTGGTCAAGTGCTGCTCTCCGGGTGATCGTGGATTTCCCAGCCTTTTAGTGCAGTGTCAGATTGCATTTAGGGTCACAATCACAGCCTCTCTACCGCTCACTTTCTGTGTCAGTGTATGGCGGGGTGGGTTGACCTGAATGTACAGTCTATTGAGCCTACTTTGTGATGTCTACTTTTTTTTGTTTGGTTCCATTAACCATCACCAAGATACGTTGCAGAACATGAGGTAAATAAACAAAGAAAATAATGATAATAATTGTCAATGCGATTCTGCTAAACCCACAACCCAACTCAATCTGTTATACAAATGTCAGTGGGTCATCCTGTTGGAATGCGAGAAACTACAACATTTAATTGCAGCTTACTCAGACACACATCACACAAAACTAAGACACACAAAATTAGGATCATAACCATCATAGCATTTCTATAACATACTGAGGGGCATCGTTTCTATTATTTCACACAATGCAATGCAACAAGGGAACTTGCTGTATTGTGTTGCGTGAAATGGAGAGAACAGAAGTGCTACATATTTACAAAGATATGGAGCATTTCTGCTTTATTCTTATGCACTAATGCAGGCTCCCTTGCATCATAGTGCCTGTCTTATGGGTAGGATTATTTTTGGGGATACCTTCGTACACAAGAGGCATTTTCCTTTTTCTATATGTAATGCCAAATGCATCACGGATAGAAAGAGGAAATAAAGATGCCAAAAAAGATTGTTCTTCTAGTAATAGTATCCCGTTAGGGATACCGATTTGATGCAATCCTAAGTGTACAAGCCTTTGTAAATCTAGCACTGCATCAAATGCACGGGTGGATGCCAAGGAACACCCATGCTTCACCCACGGCACCAGCTAGAAATGGAACGTTTCGCAGAGCAAGCTGCTCATTGTGTTATATTTCTATACAAAGCCACTCAAATTGCCTCTTGTGTGGCTTTGCAAATTTTAGTGAAGCCTCCTACATTGTCCTTGCCTCGCCTTGTGTGATGCAAGGACAACACAAAGGCTTAGTATATCTGGGCCTAAATGTGAGATCACTATGAACATCGATGCCGTAAATCAATCCAACATTAACAAACCAGGAAAAAAGAGGCTTTAAAGTAAAAAAAATGGAGTGCCAAATCCTCTGGTAAGGAGTTCAAAACCTGAATCTAAAGGTACAAACGGACTGAGCTCTGGGAACTTCCAGTAGATGGGAAAATGTATCCATATGACTAAGATGAGCACAGCGCAACAAAGCCAAGGCGGGGATTTAAAAGGTCCGTGAAGTATCTTCGAACTGGAGTCTCCCTGCCACATTCAAGAACCCAATGCATTCTGCAGTAGGGCCTTTGCCATATGAAGCCATGGTCATTTCTCTCATGAGGGTGTGGGGCATAGTTGCTGTTTAAAACTGGGACTCATTTAGGGTACAACCTGTGTTCTCCAAAAATTCACCTGCACAAATATCTTCTTCATAATATTGTCTAGGAGCATAACATTAAGGTAAGTAGATGTGAAGTTAAGAATAGTAAACTTATACGTCCCTAAATGTGCTTACCTTACCAATGTGTTGATGGTTGATATTTTGGAGTAGTTATATATGTAGGTGCATATTACTGATATAGATATTGTGACATACAAATGTTCAGCCGGGCAGCAATTCTTCTGGTGGAAGGGGTTTGATGGATGCCTGGTGGAATGCTTCCTGCAGCTTTTCACTTTCCTCTTCTTCTAAACACTCTCTGAAGTCTTTCAAATTGTCCTTATTATTCTCCTCCTCTTGTGGTTGTCGATTGACCTATAACCACTTGTTAGCTGTGGTGTCTCTGCAGCATTGGAAGGCCGACATCTGTGGTGGGCCATGCTCGGGAGATGTCGGGAAGCTTTAGGGTGATGCTGGTAGTGGGTGCTCCAGTGTTTCCCAGCTGCAGCTCTGCAAGTTTGAAACAACTGACTAGCCCGCCTCCCTGGTTTTTATACTAGTCTAGGCCCATACATGTGGTGCCTGGTGCAAGGAAGCATCAACAACATTGGGGATACTTCACTCTGATAATGACATTGGTCCCCAAAAGCAGCATTTCCCTTACACCAGCAACACATTGCTGCATCGGTGCGATCTCACAAGGAAAACTGCCCAGCAGCATTCCAAAACTAAGGGGCCCTAGTGCAAGGAAGGAAATGCCCCCCCTTCCCCCGGCTGCAGTTTGAATGCAAAATACACCATAAATCAAGATTCTAGGCCCCAGAGCCACTGCACTTGTTGCACAAATAGATGCTATAATGCTGGGCATATTCACGTTCCATTCTTTCCTGTGTCGAGTGTATCTTCCTACTCTGTAGGGCGTACAGCAAGCACATTACAGATGTTTAACCAGGGCTTCCTGCTGCTCCTGTTGCTGATCTGCCACACGCACTGTCCTGTGAGAAGCCATATAGGGCCCTGGTGCTTGTCCAAACCCACCAGCTTTGTGTTTTTGCAGATGATCACAGCATCCACATTAACGTGATGGAATCACTAAACTCAGCATCATGGTAGTGGTGACCATGAGGGGTCCAGGGCAGGTACAGATGCTGACAGCAGGCGCAACGAGCATTCCAGATTGTGCATTAAAAATGCAGCATGTATCATACAGCAAGAAGCAGAACTATAACCTGGCAAGTCACAACTCTAAAAGCGAGGAAATCTGCAACAAGGTACTCTGCTGCACAGCACAGGTTCTCACTCCTTTCTGTGCAACCTAACCATCCTAGCAGTGTCTTCATTGTGTCGCTTTGGTTCATTGTTCGGGGATCCTACCACCAAGTATGTGTTTATTGTTATTAATTTGTAAAGGAGCGGTTAAACAGTGAAGTTAGAAGTGTGGACAGGAAGATGCACTTACAGGTCATCCCCATGTGTGTTCAGGGCAGGAATGAATGTAGCAACTCAATGTATAAGTTCTAATAAATGTGCTTCTTCCTTGTTATTGGGTACAGAAACCCAACTGATGTAAACCATGTAGCGGGAATTTCGTTCTCCTACAGAACTGTGCATAGAGATCTGGAACCTCGGCGAATTAGGGTGGCCCAAAACTCACCTCAGTACCCAAAATCCCCTTACCAGACTAGCTACAGTGTCTCATTGGTCATAACAAACTCCCAATGTTTAGACAAACCAGAACATGAACTTACGATACCTCAGGTCACGTGGAACACATGAGCACTCTTTCGTTATACAATCATTTCAAACCAGAACGTGGAGTAAATGAGGACACGTGCACATTTGAAATATTTATTTACTAATGCCGTTTTCTCAAACGCAGTATCTTAGATAATACAAGGAAACATATTATCAGAAGCAAAGTTATCAGCATAGTTACTAGTCCATAAAAAGCAAATGGTGACAGCATACTAAAATGCTGTAATGAATAAGGGTTAACAACACCTAATTCTCACCCTCCCTAACTAGCATATTATATTAATGTCTAAGAAGGTCTCTTTGGGTTTTTAGCAGGGCGGCCCCATACCTCAAGATCCTAGTATGAAGAGATCACATCAGCTTCCACCAGCTCTCTCTGCATGCGAACCGCATCAAGTGTGTATGTGTGCTCTAAGCAAAGCAATATAAAACGCGCCTAAAGCCAGAATTTGGCAGGAGCTGCACTTATGTTATGTCTATGAAGGTGCGGAGATCAGACCTCACAACAAATTGTGTCGAGTTATCCTTGAAGCTTCAGCACTCTCTGTACTGACATAGTTTACTAAGCACAGCTGATATCAGAGCAATAACATATTATTCTCATGTAAATCAAAACGCTCTTGTAGGTTGAAAGCTAAATCAACAATTAAGTGTCGTGTGCAGAAGCAGCAAAAGGAAAAATGGCATTTAAACATTTAATAAGCTCATGCTAACTTAACACAGTATATAGATAAGCAGTAACTATATGACACCCCCCCATGATCCGAGCACGGTTAAGATAAGATAAGATAAGGGCCTCTTCATGAAAGCAGAGTTCAAGAACGATGAGCAATGTTATAATTTAAAAAGTGATGTAAAAATTTTCATCCAAAAAATCCAAAATGCTAATACAGTGTTTACTTGCACAAGCAAATAGTTTGGGGAGGTGAAAAATGCAAGCAAAATTTGCAAAAAGTTATTTCAGTAGAAAATAAGGGGCCGTTATCCGAAAATCGGAAAGCTTTTAGGGCAAGACCGAATATGCAAAATATGCAGCAACAGCCTCCAAAACGAAATCACCGTCTTCATCCGAAAACAGTTCAGCCATCCAATTTAACAACGGGAAAGAACAGACGTGCTCTTCTAGGACCGGAGCCTCTAGCACCATCAGAGGACAACTCGGTGGGTTCTTAAGAAAGCTATGCTCCAAGAAGTCGAGCGCTGCTTCGAGAATGTTCCAATGACCCATTAGTCCATGCATCGCTGCCAAAGCCATAATCCTTTCGCCAGAACAAACCAACTCGTGAGTAACGACGGGACTCATCAGCTGATTAAAATCGACGTCAGGAGATACCGTCTTGCAGAGACACAAATCAAGGGCCCAGTCAAAGTCACAGCTCAGGCAATGAAACACAGGCTGGACACATGTAAAATAGGAAAATCGAAACCATAATCCATATGCCGTGCTCAAAGTCGCAAGCGGCAAAGTGCCATAGTATTCAAGCATTCTGTTGCGAAACAGAGCCAGGAGGGGGTGCGCGGCTTCTTGCACAGGAAGGGCATCCATGCTTAATGACACAAAAGATCACCAGAACGCCTGCCGCTAGTGCCAGTAAAACGGGGAATCCACCAAACAGGCTTGAAAAAATAGAATGGAAGAAAGCAGGAATGACCCCAAATATTTTCTCAAATGAAGTCTCTAGACCGCTGCTAACTATTTTGGAAAAATGAGCCAGGCCGGTCGTGGAGGACGCGTTAAAGATTGAATGGACCAGCTCGCTGAAATGCAGCGGCAAGTCTGTATTTAAAAGGGCCTGAACTTCTGTGCGAGTGTTAGCTACGTGAAGCACAAATGTTTCTCGAGCTGAACTCAAGGCCACTTCTTTTTGGGACAAAGGAGCTCTTATTCTACTCATGCCACTGAACTCCGCTGTCAAGGTTGGGATGCGCGGCCAGATGGAAACATCCCCGTTCCCATGCGTGGGTGGGTAAAGCACATTTTTGCAGCAAACCACACGTTCAGATACGGTCACCACATAAGCAACACCTTTAATTAACCCACAACAATCCTCATTATTTAAAAGTAAATAACTTCCGTTCGCCAGTAAGGTAAAAGTGGGAACGATAGCGGGAACTGGTGTGCCTTTCAAAACACAGGCTAAATTTGGCCGGCCCTGATTACAAGAATCGTGCAATTGAATGTGTCTACACATTAAGGAGTGATCCGGAGTCTTAGTACACTCCTCCCCATTCAGATAAACTTCTTGTCCATCTTTTAAACATCTATAAGTAAATAGGAGGGACCAGACTTCATGAAGAAATGCATTACCTAATGGTTCATATCGACCTTTAGCAACATATCGCATGCAATTTGTGAATTTATATAAAGCCAACGGCAATGTTATCAAACCATGGATAAGCCACGTTGCAGCAGTGGCTTCTGCCACAGAGAAAGGCAAGGATTCCAACCTTTCAATATGTAACATTGAAAAAGATGCATCGCGCATGGAAAGCAAGCGCTGCTTGTCAGTTAAATTAAAGGGGGCAAAGAGAGAGGAGACATTCATGTAGGTCCATGGCACCTTGCCAGACTTCAGTGTTTGCAGGGTCCACGCAAATTGCATGATAGAACGCAATTGATTTTGACCATGGTACAATACAGATACTTCATCCTGCACAATATCCACAACAGAGGACACAATATTATCTAACGTGTAAATGCGGGAAGAAAGCATGTTAATACTATTATCTACCACCGCAAGCACTTTTTCTAAATTAGCTTGATCAATAGCTCTAAGGTGTGTCGCCGCCTCAATCTGTGATGTCTTCCAGATTTCATTGTAAATAGCATATATCCACCGTTTAGATCTACCACTAGCCGGGCCTTTTATGAAATCATTTAAATCCACATCCTCATTCAGCTTCGATAGATGTAATTTAACTGCAGCCAATGTAGATTGTTTCAGTCAAGTTTGACATAATTTGTCTACTGAGTAAGTCGTGACAGTATGGTCAGTGTCAAAACGTGGATCAGGTCTGACTTGTTTAAAGCCATCAGATAAACCCAGAAAACGGTGCTGACATGAATCAGCACTTTTGTGCCACATCAGCCAACCTTTTGGATCCAAACTGGATATGTTAAAGGAAGAGTTAAGCAAAAGGGTCTGCAAGTCCCTAATTGAAAACTGAGTATAATTACTCCAGCCAGAATATTCTTCCAACTCAGGGATGGTAGGTGTATTTAATTTTTTTAGAAGTAGCCAATCCAAAGCATGTTGTCTGTGAAATAGAGGAATTCAAAAACAACATTTGATTCGGGATGAGACATGCTCGGTGCAAAGCCTCTGTGCCTTGTACCTGCCAGCTTTTAGAACCCCAAACTGATTTAAGGTCAATACATTCCTTCCATAATTCGTAGCCGCCAATTGCCAGCTGATCAAGAAAGGTCTTCTAGTATAATCATTTAGTATCGTTAAGTCTAACCTTGGACATTGGCTTTTGTGTCATTTTAAAATAAAAGGACCCGGGATTGGACTGATTGAAGTCAGTAAAGTAAGAGTTAAGCAAAAAGGTCTGCAAGTCCCTAATTGAAAACTGAGTATAATTACTCCAGCCAGAATATTCTTCCAACTCAGGGATGGTAGGTGTATTTAATTTTTTAGAAGTAGCCAATCCAAAGCATGTTGTCTGTGAAATAGAGGAATTCAAAAACAACATTTGATTCGGGATGAGACATGCTCGGTGCAAAGCCTCTGTGCCTTGTACCTGCCAGCTTTTAGAACCCCAAACTGATTTAAGGTCAATAGATTCCTTCCATAATTCGTAGCCGCCAATTGCCAGCTGATCAAGAAAGGTCTTCTAGTATAATCATTTAGTATCGGTAAGTCTAACCTTGGACATTGGCTTTTGTGTCATTTTAAAATAAAAGTACCCGGGATTGGACTGATTGAAGTCAGTAAAGTAAGTGTACTTTTTCAAAAAAGTACTGGAACTGCCTTGTTTAGGAGCTGGGCAATGCTCCCATTGTGTATAATTTACAGTATTCCTTCTTGAATTAGTTTTATGTAAGAAGTGATTGCCAAAATGTTGAAAGCAAAACAAATCACCATAATTAGCAGATTCTAAGTACAAATCTTCCGCATCAAAGGCAGCATAGTATTTCAAATCAGAAAACAAAGACTCTACGGCCTGAACATCCCAATAATCAGAACGTATGTTTTGTTTCACCACATCTCCCATGTTAACCCAAAGCACATTAGGGACATTAACAACCTCTGTAGGGCCATGAATTTGAAATCTAACCGCATCCCACACTATCCCATCAAGGACAGGCCAAGCAGTGATGTTAACAAATGTCAAATCTCTTTTCAGTCTGTATGCAGAATGCGATGAGGAAAGCTGGGCCAAAGTTCCATTGAGATGTCGAATGCATGTTCTTTCCTCGACATAGTGTCCATTGACAATTCGGAAAAAATAAAACACAAAACCAATTAACATAAAAAGGTAAATTGAAAAAAGCACCAGCCAAATATATGTCCAAGGGGGAATCCAATTTTTTTTAAAAAATAAACTGGCATAAACTGCAAACAGTGAGGGTTTCTTCGATGCATTGGAAACAGAGTCAAATGAAAATCTGGATTCTGTGGCCAAACGTGTCTGCAGATCTGGCATAGATAAGTCAGTGGGGTAAGTGTAGTCAATTTCATCATGGTCTGCACCTGGCAAAGTACTTAATAAAGGACTGGAAATTGCAGGCAATTCGATGGCCACCGTAGGTTCAGGATTAGAAGTAGTGGTCAAAACAGAATTTCTCACAATGGAAGGACAGGAAACTGCCGGAGTCATACTAAGAAGAATCGGCCACTCTATGTATCTTGACATTGTCAATTGAGATAAACCTGTTTTCCTTACGACCTGGAAGCGGAGGTAAAATTACTGTTCTTGTGCCCTTCACTCCAAGAACCGGAACTCGATAGGAAGGTCCAAATTCTTTCTTGTTATCGATCTTTTCGCGAACCAGTTCTCCAACTTGGGGTAGCCAGCCAACTACCGGGATCTGCAACGCATCATCCGATGTGGAGGGCAAATGTTCCTTTGCAAGACTGTCTCTGGTCTTTTGTAGATCCTGTAAAACATTGCAATGTTCATCTACGTCAAAGGTTGTGGCGCGAACCACGCAGTCTAGACCATCAAGGTCAGGGACGTACATCTTGATGCCAAACAGCATTTCGTAGGGGGTCCGCCCACCCAGAGACCTTCTAGGGAGATTATTAAGTGCACGCTGCACGCCATTGAGGTGGGCCAGCCAGTTTCTGCCAGTGCCTATAACTCGAGCTGTCAAAGATTGCTTTAAATCACGGTTCATTCGCTCCACTACACTATTACCCTCAGGTCTGTAGGGAGACGAAAACTTGACTTGGACCCCCATCGAAGTCATGGCATCCTTATACGCCTTAGAGGCGAAAGCCGAACCCTGATCCGAATGGAAGGTACCACAGCCAAAAATCCCTACAAAGACACGCAAATCTCTTATGACAGTCCGTGAATCAGCGCTGCGATGGGGCCAAACCCACACAAAGCGTGTGCATGAATCAACTGCTACTAAGATGTACTTATACACAGTATCAGAGGAAAAAGGACCGCAGTGATCTAAATAAACACAACCTAGTGGTTTATTAGAAATGTACAACTGTGTCTGAGGCGGACGCGCAGCAGTCGAAGGTTTAATCTGCTGGCAAATGTCACATTGAAGGACATAGTCTCGCGTCTGTTTGTACAGTCCCCGCCACCAGAAACGTTGTTGTAATTGAGCTACAGTGGCTGAGACGCCCGCATGCGCAGACGCCACACCTTCATGTGCCGCTGTAATCAGACTAGCTCTGCCATCCGAGTTGGGAATAAAGCTGATTTTGCTGCTTCATCAGCAAGCGAGTTACCGACAGCGTGAACTCCCACACGCTGATGGCCGAGAGTATGAATCACAAAAACGAGAGGCAGCTTAGCCTTAAGCTCAGCCACTCGAACCCAGATCATCTTGTGTTTTATTGTGCTACCCTTGGAATCACGAAAATCATTCTGAATCCAAAAGAACAAGTTTTCATTGTAAGACTGGACACAGTAGTAAGAATCACTCACAATAAGAGTAGTCACACTAGGATCAGCGTACTCCAACGCTAGTAAAAGAGCACGAAGCTCTGCCAATTGTGCAGTGCAGTCCCCTAGAGTCTGCGTGTGCACAACTCTGGACTTGAACTCATCGTTCACCATGGCACCGACCACAATGGCGCATGCGGAAACGTAGGCGTGTTTAGAGCCATGCGCAACCTGCACCGAACCATCAGTGTAAATGATGCAATGGAAGTTCTCCAAAGGTCGCATAGCTAGAGGAGCAGGATGAACGAATTCATACTGCAAGTACTCCTGCGACCGTAATGAGGCGTCATCCGTGGACGTCAAGGAAGCAGCCCATTGAATCCACCGAGGGTGCAAAGCTTTAGAATTTGGTACACTGGCTTTCGTAACTGCCTCCAAATGAGGACAGGGTGTAACAACCAACATGCGTTTCCCCTGTGACAGAGCTCGTTCCTTAAGAATCGCCATCTGCACAGCCGTTAAAACTTTCTCCACAGTGGAAAACTGCATTTCAGCCGAAGTGTACAAGTGTGACTTGTAAGCAATAGGTACTGTGTCTCCTTCATTAAAAGTCAGGTACGTGAAACCCACCGTCCCAGGAATAATTCTTATCACCAGGTTAGTGTGGTTATCACGAGTCAGCAGAAATTTAGAAGCTAGCAGATCAGCCTGCAAGGATTGCAAGATGGCCGAGTGCTCAGGCAGCCAGCATGACTTGGAAAAAGTTGGTTGTATCAAAGCATACAAAGGCTTGATACGCTGGGCATATTCCGGAATGTATGTCCTCCCGAAATTTAAAAAGCCCAGTAAAGACTGTAATTTTTTCAGTGCCGTAGGAGCGCGCAACTGTGCGCATTTCTCCAAGAAGTGAGGAGCCAAACCTCTACCTTCATTGTTGAGCTCATAGCCCAGGAACAACACTGTGTACTCCGCAATGTGCGATTTTGCAAAGTTAAATTTGTAACCCATGTCTGCAAAGGTACAAATTATGGAATTCACTCGACACAGATGCTCCCAAATCTCGTCGTCTGTGAGATATATGTCATCCACATATGAGCAAGCATCTGGGTCGATCCTCTCTAAGAGAGACACGATACGGGGCGGTGAAAATCCCAGGACTAATCTTATAGCCCATTGGGAGACGCCGAAATTGTTTTTGGACACCGCCACAACTAAAGCTGGTCCATTGGGAACTAAGACCATCTAATCTATGGGCATAAAAACCGTTGGAAATGTCAAGCATTGTTTTAAAACGCTTACGCACTAGACTATCCACTAGGGCAGAGCCGTGAGTATTCTGTACTGCACAGTTACGGCAATGCGAGTTTAAATGCCGGTAATCCAATACCAAACGATATGAACCGTCAGGCTTGGTCACAGTAAAAAGAGGGTTATTCATCGGTGACACACATGTTTCAATAACTCCCTGATATTCCAATTGTTCAAGGATTGCCGCGACGGAAGCCTTGGCTTCACGTCGAATGGGATAATGAGGCTGAGGCTGAGGCTGAGACCGTAAAGGAATCTCGTGGCAAGGGGACAATTTATCCCAACCACATTGGTTGCAGTACAGAGCTGGCGCTAGAGCCCTAGCCCACTCTTCTGCAAAATGCTGCGCATGCTCTTTCGAGACAGTGTTCGCGAAACTCGGGAAGATTACCTCCTCCCCTCGCGGCGCTGCGAGCACAAAAGGTGGGGGCCAGTCAGCCTCTGAAAGCAAAATGTCATACGTAGACGAAAGATTCTCCCAAAATACCCCTTTGATGGTACGTTGTATGTCACCTTCTATTAACAGGACAATTTCATAAAGTCTATCACGGGGAGCAACTCTTGTATCAGCTGTTTCTATAACAACATAAATATCAGTCGCTGTCACCTTCAGTAGTGGACGCAGGGCCTCTCTCACAATATTAATCTCCGCCGCGCAGTCCAGCAAAGTCAGAGCCCGTGTCAGATTCCGAAGCCGCGTTCTCACTATCTGTGGCATATTTCGCAAACTGTGGTCTCTTCGGCGTTGAGCCGTCCTGCTGTCCCATGACGTCTGTTTGGCGGGGCTGGTCACGTCCTTGCTGGCCACCCCGACCCCTTCCGCCTCCTCCACCACCGGTCTTCGGGGCCGATGAGTCCTGAAAGGAACGAGGAGAGCGTTGATCAGAAACCTGAAATCGATCAGGCGATTTAATCGTCGCGCGATCGCGCAAGTCATAAACACGTTCTGTCTGCACAGGCATCTGAGACGCAGGGTGAGACTCCTGTTTTTGTTGCTGTTGCTGTTGCTTACCCTGTTTCTGTTTCTTAGGCCAATTTTGTTTTTTGGACTGGGGCTGAACTTCCGTTTCTGAAGTCTGCCCTTGGGGTTGCTTCTTCTCTTTTACAGAAAAAGACTTTAGACCCTTGCTATTGCGACCCACTTTTCTATAAGCAGACACAATAATCCTCGCTAACTGCCTGGGTTTATCGGCATCGGGAATCGCCTCCAAAGCGTTAGCTACTTGAAAGTTCACCGCAACCCCCTTGACATTAGCAAGAATGATATCGCAAACTATATCAAAGGAGCCACACAGGCGCATACCCAATTCAACCGCTGTCTCCGGTCCGTGATCATCTTGAACACGTTTAATGATCGCAGGCAGGACAGCCATAGACGGAGTGCCGAAACACCTCTCATAGACCGCCGCAAATGTCCTTCCCCAAGTTTCACAGTCAACGAGTTCGGGGGCCAAATCCTTCGGTAAACTAATCGTTAAGATTCTATGTTTATCACCAGGAGTTGTATTAGGAAATACTGCTTCCAGCTGGTCAAATTTCTCGGCAAGCCAGAAAGGAAAATCATCCTTTTCCTGGGGACGCTTACCCATCACTGCATTGACCATCACAGGACTGAGCTTCAAACCGCCCTGTCCCGCTGGAAGAGGCGGACCCCCCGGGGGCCCACCCGGGAGATGATGACCTATGTATTGCACTAACGCACGAATCACGGCAATAGAAACTACATGCAGTCGACGAACCTCCGCTAAGGTACAATTGCCGTGTTGAGGATGAGGAGTAAATCCAGCCAAAACAGGCCAATTTGCGCCTGGAATGGACAAAGGACCTAACCTCGGAGCGGCTAAAGAATGGGGTAGGGCGCCACCAAACCAAACGCGATGCTGCCAATGATCAATAGGTACTTCCAGTGCCCTGTACGGGGTATATTCATTCGGCACAGGTGAGGGAGTGTAAGTGTGGAACACACCAGAATTTGCGTCCACAGACGGAAATGTCACCCACGAATAAAAGAGTTCGTACGGGTAAGCTGCTTCCGCACTCACCACCAAAATCACAGCCAAGCCATCAACGGGAACATTGTAAGTTTGCAAATGATTGCGCACCGCAATGCGACTAGGATGCGGAATGTCGACAGGCTGAGCCATGAATGCACAGGAACGTAGAAAAACAAAGTAAACTTTGTAGCACAACTGGGTAGTAATTCAAGGAAACCGTTTTAGAGAGATTCAAGCTTGAAAAGACCTATTTAAAAAATAGGTAGGTTTGTCCGACACCACCGTTTTCCGGAAACGACAGTGAAGGGGTTAAGGTTTGAATGATATACTACTCGAGTGTCATGATATAAGACCACCAACGAATGGGTGCCATGTAGCGGGAATTCCGTTCTCCTACAGAACTGTGCATAGAGATCTGGAACCTCGGCGAATTAGGGTGGCCCAAAACTCACCTTAGTACCCAAAATCCCCTTACCAGACTAGCTACAGTGTCTCATTGGTCATAACAAACTCCCAATGTTTAGACAAACCACAAAATGAACTTACGATACCTCATGTCACGTGGAACACATGAGCACTCTTTCGTTATACAATCATTTCAAACCAGAACGTGGAGTAAATGAGGACACGTGCACATTTGAAATATTTATTTACTAATGCCGTTTTCTCAAACGCAGTATCTTAGATAATACAAGGAAACATATTATCAGAAGCAAAGTTATCAGCATAGTCACTAGTCCATAAAAAGCAAATGGTGACAGCATACTAAAATGCTGTAATGAATAAGGGTTAACAACACCTAATTCTCACCCTCCCTAACTAGCATATTATATTAATGTCTAAGAAGGTCTCTTTAGGTTTTTAGCAGGGCGGCCCCATACCTCAAGATCCTAGTATGAAGAGATCACATCAGCTTCCACCAGCTCTCTCTGCATGCGAACCGCATCAAGTGTGTATGTGTGCTCTAAGCAAAGCAATATAGAACGCGCCTAAAGCCAGAATTTGGCAGGAGCTGCACTTATGTTATGTCTATGAAGGTGCGGAGATCAGACCTAACAACAAATTGTGTCGAGTTATCCTTGAAGCTTCAGCACTCTCTGTACAGACATAGTTTACTAAGCAAAGCTGATATCAGAGCAATAACATATTATTCTAATGTAAATCACAACGCTCTTGTAGGTTGAAAGCTAAATCAACAATTAAGTGTCGTGTGCAGAAGCAGCAAAAGGAAAAATGGCGTTTAAAAATTTAATAAGCTCGGGGGCGTGGCTTGGACGGCAGGTGGAATGGCCGCCTAATCCGAGTGCTCCGCGGAAAGGGAGAGCGAGTTCTCTGTTACCTCTGCTCCCAGTGCCGCGATTCGTTCCAGATTCAAGGTACTTGCACCGGAACCCTTGCTGCACCCATCGATGCCTTGAAATCTGCCTGGGTCCGCTTTTTGGGGACTTTGCTGGACTTCGGGCGGCCGTGCGATCTCCACTCCGGGCTTTGCCTAAAATGGCGGCGCCCGGTCGCGGCTACATTGCCTGATCCCCGCGAGCGCTGACAGTGCTCTTGAGGTCAACAGAAGACCTCCGCCGGCAGTAAAGGCACCACATCTACCGAGAATCCTCCTCTCGTGTGCAAATGCCGTCGGAGGTTGGTAGGTGATCGGCCCGACAGACATCATCCGGCTCCACGCGCCTGACCCTAAAATGGCGGCGGCGACGACAGCGATCCCCACGAAGTTTACACGCTCCGACTCACGGTGAACTGCTGGGTCCATTATAAGCCCCTCCATTGCCACCCAGTGCCTTATTCTCCTACCAAGTGAAGGTATGTGCAGCCCCACCCTGTCCCGCCACTCCTGACTGCGAATGCCTGTGCCTGGGGCAATAAGTCCACCACGTGGTAATTCCTGGCGTGCCTCACTGCCTCATAACTGCATTACCACCTAAGAAGAGAATCTCACCCGTGGACTAAGCAAGCGGCACACCTCATCTAATAAGTAACGATCGGACACTGCGCCTACAAGTTCCTCAGCGGGCTTCCTGCTCTCCCGTAAGCCTGTAGCCAGTGTCCTACAACCCTTGGAGCCTGGTCCCATCCACTCAAGAGAACCCAGGCGCATTAGTAATCCTGCAGCCGACTCTTGTCGCATGGGTGCCCAGCCTCATCAGCCAGAAGTGTCCTCCTACAGCAGTTAAGGTCTAGCTGGCTCCCAGCAAACGCGAACATACACCGGACGCTTTAGTAATCCTGCAGCCGACTCCTTTCGAGTGGGTGCCCTGCCTCGTCAACCAGCAGTGTCCTCCTTCAGCATTTAAGGTCTAGCTGGTTCCCAACGAACGCGATCATATACCAGGCAGAAATGGCGAATAGAGAAGACAGAAATAATCCTAAAAAGGCGAAACCAGACTCACTTTTGGACTCACCCATCAAATATAAAGCCGATATGGCAGCCAATATGGAAATGATTCTCAGGAAGCTGGCAGACCTACATGAACTTTCTAAATCCACCAAATCCAATACCGACTCTATGCAACTTGAGCTCACTGCGATCAGAGCTGATATAAATGTAATTAACACGGGCCTGGGCGCGGCTGAACAACGAATAAGCGACATGGAGGACATCTCTAAACAATCAGTCTCCAGAATCCAATGTCTAGAAAAGACCACGGAAGAGCTGAAACGTCATAACACGGAATTGGAGGATAGGAACAGAAGAGGTAACATCAAGATCTTTGGGGTTCCGGAGAATTCCGAAAAGGATGCAGACTCCTGCGTGGCCTTCCTTGAATCGTGGATTCCCATGATCACCAAATTGGACTTCCCACACGGCCTTGAATTGGATAGGGCGCACAGGATCCCCACCTTCACTACCAAGAGTTCCAATGCTCCCAGACCATTGATCTGCAAACCGCTTATATTTCAGCACGTTGAGATGATCCTCCAATTCGCAAGAAGAAACCACTCCATCTCATGGGAAGGCCATAGAATCATCTTCACACAAGACTACTCAAGAGACACGGTGGCAATCCGCAAAGGTTTCCTGGAGCTCAGAGACAAGCTAAGATCCAAAAGCATCTCTTTCTCCTTTGCTGGTCCGGCGAAATTCAGGGCTGTATTCAACGGCCACCCGAGATACTTCACAGACCCCAAAGTCCTTGCTGATCTTCTGGAAGACCGTCGCGAACAAGAAATGGACTTAGCGTCTGGCCTCTCGAACAAGAGGAAAACGTGATCTCATTCTCAATCTGGCTCACTTTCAAATTGTCACTGTCATCCTAACCTCAATTCTACCTTCAATACCCGTATTCTGTAATTGTAGCCCTTCGCCGCAATGTTCGCCCTCTTGCATAATGTGCCTATTTGTTCTGAATGGGGTGCCACTGTTTCCTTTGCTGGACACTCTCCTGCGGATGCAGGTACCCACAACTGTACTGTGAGTAGGCCTCGAGCCCCAATATACTGTCGTACTATTGTTGTTCTATTCAGGCTTGTTGTATGTTCCGCCCTAAGGTCAATGTTTTCCCTTAAAGTTTGCCTCTCTGCGGTGGTTGTTGCCGCAGTTTTAATGCAAGTAGGCCTGTGCCCCGATATAGCGTTGTACTACTGTTGCTCTTTATTGCCCTTTGTTGCTCATTCTTGCTCGTCGGCACTGATAGTTCTATGTGCTATCGTTTAATCGTTTCGCCTTACCGCGAAATGCCTTTGCTCTCTAATCACCGCCTATGTTCACTGTTATAATTAATGGGTCTTTCCCTCTAGCGTCACTGCAGTTTGTACTGGTTAAAATTGTGTAAAAGATACCGTGTTTATTACTTCCACTACATTATCAAGGTCTAGGGAAGCTACTAACTACCACCTGTGTATCCCTGACTTCCGCCTTGCACGGGACTGTCGTCGCACTCCCGATGTACGTATATGGGGGGAGGGGGGGGTGGGACAGGGGGAGGGGGTTGGGGGAGGGGGGGCAGGGAGGGGAGAAAATGGAGCTAAAAGAGTTCAAAGATCCTTAGACGTTTTTTCTGTTCTGTACTGTTTTTTACTTATGTTTACCCATTCCACATGTGTCCGGTGTATTTCGTTGCAGTCCATAGTAACTTCACACGAAGGCCCACACACTGCCCGCGCTGAGCAGCTTGGGGAGCTGTCCATTGTCTTCCTTAGATCACAGCGCACTGTCTCAGCGATGCTCCTCAACCCCAATGGCTAAGACAAAATTGCTAGCCGATGATCTCACGATAATCTCTCTTAATGTTAAGGGCCTCAACCATCCGGTAAAAAGGAGGAAAGTTCTCGAGTATATTACCAAATCTAAGGGGGACATTATATTACTTCAAGAAACCAAATTGTCCGAGGATGATCTACGCTTTCTGAACATCCATTGGGCGTCACACATCCTGTCTTCACCAGCAAATCACAAAAAAGGGAGGGTAATCACTCTCTTAGCGAAAAAAGCTAACCTTACTCTAGTCTCACACTCCCACGACGAAGTAGGTAGACCTTCCATTACAAATCTCCTAAGGGAAGACGACCCCATTCATGTAGTAAATATCTACGGCCCAAATGCAGACGACCCGGAATTCTGGGACTCTGTCTCCCGCTCATTAGAACCTATCCCTACAGAGGACCTATTGATTGTGGGAGGTGACTTTAATCTCCCCCTTGACCCGATTCTGGATAGGCAATCCAAGTGTGCCTTCCACCCCTCCCGCTCGCATGATGCCCTCCTTTGCCTCTGTGACAGATACCATCTGAAAGACTCATGGCGCCTCCAAAATCCAGACGGTAGGGATTATACATTTAACTGTGCTCCACACAACTCCTATTCACGTATCAACTTCATTTTGATCTCAAGCCCCTTCACACATCTTATAGAGGAGACAGAAATAGCACCCAAATTAGTCTCTGATCACGCCTGTATCCGCACCAAACTGGCTGGTTCCAGATCGATTCTCCCACCCAATAGATGGCGCTTTAACGATGAGACACTTTCAGACCCCACGAACAAATTAATAATCACGAACGCCATTGAGGAATATCTATCCATAAACGACACCCCCGACACTACACCCAATACCTTGTGGGATGCTCTGAAAGCCACAATTCGCGGGGTCATCATCACCATCAGGGCCAGGACAAACAAGGCGCTTAATAAAGAACTAGAGTCTCTGGAACACCAGATTGGTGCACAGGAAGCCCAACACAAATCCAACCCGCTTGATACTATAGTATTAGATACGTTAACCAAGAAAAAATACGAATACAACACCATCACCAGGAAACGGGCGGGGGTATGGATTAATCGCTTCAAGGCCCTAAAACTGTGTGAGGGCAACAGAGCTGGGAAATTGTTGGCCTCCTACCTCAAACATAAACAGAAATTGACCACCATATCGTCCATTAAAGATACCAGAAACTTCACACACACTAAACAGTCTAACATCCTTGACACTTTCAAAACATTCTACGAAGATCTTTACATGAATGACAAAATATTAGACGAATCAGCCTGCGCGGACTACCTCAATTCACTCCACCTTCCCAAACTTTTTGAATCTGACAGGTCTCACCTGGGCGCCCCAATCTCTAGTGCAGAAATCAAAGCAGCAATCAACACCCTGAAGAATAATAAGGCCCCCGGTCCAGACGGCTTCACTGCACCCTTCTATAAGGCCTTCACAGACCAAATTAGCCCTCCGCTCCTTAAACTTTACAATTCTACTGCAGCCAGTGGCGGTGGTTCTCTTCAATGAGTGAGGCCACGATTATAGTACTACCAAAAGAAGGGAAGGACCCGCTACTCACTAAAAATTATCGTCCCATATCCTGGATAAATCTTGATTGCAAAATATATGCTAAAATCTTGGCGACCAGACTAAACTCCGTCCTCCACAAATTAATCAGCCCCTCGCAGGTTGGCTTCCTAAAAAACCGGATGTCTAATGACAACACGAGACTATTATGTCATATTCTAGAAAAGGCAAAGTCCTCTTCCGCACCAATGGTAGCGATAGCCTTGGATGCGGAAAAGGCCTTCGACAAGGTCTCGTGGTCCTTCCTACGACAGTGCATGCATTCTTTCAACCTTGGCGACCCCTTTACAAGGATGGTGATGGCCCTCTACTCCGCCCCTTCTGCCAGGATAGCTATAAACGGCACCCTTTCGGACCCTTTCCGCCTATACCAAGGAACCAGACAGGGTTGCCCTCTTTCACCAGCTCTCTTTCTACTAGCCCTTGAGCCCTTCCTTACAGATATCAAAAATAACGGGGACATTGCGGGTATCTCCTTTGGAGACACGCGAGTCAAGTTAGCAGCGTATGCAGACGACATCCTGATCGCTACGGAAAACCCTGCTAACTCCATCGCTGCTCTAATGACCTCAATAGACAAATACTCCTCCCTATCCGGCTACAAATTAAATAGAGATAAATCCAAAGTAAAACCTCTTAATGTCCACACTCCTAGAGAAGTACTGGGCGACTCCGGCCTACTCTGGCAAACAGGTGTGATTAAATATTTGGGGATTGACTTCACAGATGAGCTACTGAGTACCCTTAAACATAACGAAAACAAAACCCTGGACAAAATCAAAAGTCTGTTGGACGGATGGTCACCCCGTTTCATCACCTGGTGGGGCCATATTGAAACCATAAAAATGATGATATCCCCCCTGGTTAACTACTTCATCACGATGCTCCCACTCATGCTCTCCAAAGAGTTTCATAACAAGGCAGATAAAACCATCTCGGCCTTTCTTTGGCAGGGCAAAAAAGCCAGAATCAGTTTTAAAAAACTTCGATTGGATAAAAAATTAGGAGGAGTCAATCTGGCGGATTACAAAATCTACCGAATTGCCTTTTTAGCAAAGCAGGGGTCGCACTGGATATCCTCTCAGACTGATTATACCCCAGTGTGGCTCTCTGTGGAAAGGTCAATTCTGAATGGTCTCAACCCCTGCGCCCTACTTACCATCAAACTCCGCCCCAGCCTAGGACCGGGCCCTATCTTCAAGAATACTAAATTGGCTCTTCTAAAAGTAAGTAGTCACCTGCCGCAACAATTTCGACACTCATATTGGGAGTCACTATGGCACAATGCCGCCGTTACATACAAAGGGAAAACTCTAAACTACCCCTCCTGGATAGACAGCGGTATCTTATTCCCCCACCAACTCGTCGAAAACTCACTTCCACTAACCTTTAAGGAAATTCAGGATAGGTTCCGACTACACAATGTTGAATTTTACAACTTCTTACACATTAAAGTAGCACTAGCGAAAGCTAACTTGAGGGCTGTCACCCCCTCCCTCCCAGGCTTACTCACCTCCCTTAACAAATTGGGTCACCAAGTCTCTAGACTATATAAATTAATGCGGCCACAATCGTCCTCCTTAAATGAACCCCTCCAACGCTACTGGGATTTATTCTCCTCCACACCTAACTCAGACACAGTCTGGGCCAGTACTTGGGAGTCCACCACTCGCCACAAAATATGCCCTACACTCTCACAGACCAAGTTCTGGCTTCTACATAAGGCCTTCTGGACACCTAGGAGGTTGTTTCTCCATAAAATCAAGTCCGATGACACGTGTTGGAATTGTACAGGTGAGGGTGGAGACCTGGAACACCTAATCTTCAGATGCCCCTGTGTTACCTCCTATTGGGACAGAATCTTTGATTTTATACATAAAGTCCTCCATATCACCCTACCAAGAGAATTCTCAACGCTGGTTCTAGGTTTTGCCAAAGCCGTCACACTCAATGATGATGACAAAGCCCTACTGGACCTGTTGCTGACGGCTGCGGTTAAAATCATACTAAATAACTGGAAAAGCACTAACAAAGCTTCTTTTCCCCACTGGTTGAACTGGGTCTCTCACTTGCGAGGCGCTGACAACATATCCTTAACCTCTACCCCATGGCGACCGCCGCTCAGGAAAATCTGGTCCTCACTAGACGATCACTTTGACTTATACAAACCCCCTTGAAACTTGATTACTTCGCACTCATAGCGTTTCATACTGTAGAGTTCACTGTCTGTGCCTCTGTACGGCTGTCATTCTAAGTTATGTACGTTCATCGTCAAAGTTTGAAAATTCCAACTTTCCTATGTACTATATGTTTGGTTTACGCAAATGCATAACTCATGATGCTTCTGCTCTAATGGGGGGGTGCCAATATCTCTCCAGGTCATGTTATACATTCCGTCGTGTTACCTTGGATGCAACTCTCCTCTATCGGCCTGCTGGACATTATATGTGGAACCTTGTTTGCTTTACTGGTCTCGATTCGTTTTGCTTTTACTATAGCTTATATTACCTTACCTTACCTTATATTACCTAATCTTATGATTTTCTTACTGTACTTAATTTTATTGAAAATGACTATTTTTGTACTGATGTATCTCTTTGAAACTCCAAATAAAAAAACTTTGAACACAAAAAAAAAACATTTAATAAGCTCATGCTAACTTAACACAGTATATAAATAAGCAGTAACTATATGACAACCATACTTCAAACAAAGACTCAGATTCCGGCTGGGTTCAATACTCTTATCTCACATCCGGCTGGATTCAGTACTCTGATGTAACATCCTGCTGGATTCAATGATGTGATCTCGCATCCGACTGGATTCAATGCTATGATCTCACATCCGGCTAGATTCAATACTATGGCTTCATCTGGCTGGATTTAATACACGTATCCACATCCATCTGGATTCAATAGTCTGGTTTCACAACAGGGGTCTTTCATCTTTCATGTAGATTACACTCATAACTGTAAAAATGGCCTCAGGACATAATGATCAAATGTATCAAGTACTGTGGCTACATTTATGAAACATATGCCAGCCATTCGATAATAACATACATTAGACGTCACTTACTCAGATATGGGATCTGTCAATCTTAAACAATTAGGGACAGATTTATGAGCCCTTTGCGCCTCCTTGCGCCACCACTGCGTCACTTTTTTTGACGCAACAGCGGCGCAAACAATGCGGCCTATTTACAATGTGATGCATCTAGGGAGATGCGTCACGTTGTGAAGCCCTGCGTCACATTATACCTGCGTCAGGTATAATGTATGCAGGGAGGACGTTGCCATGCAGGAAGGCCTCAGAAAAGTGGCGCAATTAAATCTACAAGATCTCACTGCGCCATTTTTAGGACGCCACTGCGTCAAAACTTTATGCCTGCTTGAAGCAGGCGTAAGGAGTGACACAGTAGAGTAAGTATAGGCCTCAAAATACATAGCTGGAGTTGCGTCTTGCTTGTGACAGGACTCCAGCAGTGAGTGACTTTTGGCCCAACAGATGCGTCAGAATTTCTGACGCATCTGTTAATCCTTGCGCCATGGAGCACTGTATTGTAAATACAGCACATCCATGGTGGCGCAAGGGCATTTGCCGCTGGCGCAAGGAAACTGACCATTCTATGCAGATGAGGTAGTTCCTTGTAAATCTGCCCCAGGGTGTTTACATCTCCTGCTGTGGATATTTCCATATCATCCGGATCGCCCCTAATGTTGAATTTAGGAAAGAGCTGAAGGTACAATACATTGACCTCCTGAGGCGGAATTCGGGAGAGTCGCTCCTCGGTTTTTTTAAAAATTGTGAACTACTGTGATTTTAAAACAGCTTTTACTTATTTGAGTGTAATTTTGTGATCTGCTACAAAACCTACCTCTCTCGCCTGGGCACCCCCGCGCAGCTGCAGGAACGCTGCCAGGGACACTTCCTGGTATTGACGCCCCCCCCCTGGGACACTCAGGCCACGCCCACCACCTGTCAGGCCACGCCCCTTTTTTACGAGCGGATAAAAAGCGCGCCAAGAAAAGCGCGAGCCTGAATACATTGACCTCCTGAGGCGGAAGCCGGGAGAGTCGCTCCTCGTTTTTTTAAAAATTGTGTAACTACTGTGATTTTAAAACAGCTTTTACTTATTTGAGTGTCATTTTGTGATCTGCTACAAAACCTACCTCTCTCCCCTGGGCACCCCCGCGCAGCTGCAGGAACGCTGCCACGGGACACTTCCTGGTATTGACACACCCCCCCTGGGACACTCAGGCCACGCCCACCACCTGTCAGGCCATGCCCCTTTTTTTACGAGCGGATAAAAAGCGCGCCAAGAAAAGCGCGAGCCTGAATACATTGACCTCCTGAGGCGGAAGCCGGGAGAGTCGCTCCTCGTTGTTTTAAAAATTGTGTAACTACTGTGATTTTAAAACAGCTTTTACTTATTTGAGTGTAATTTTGTGATCTGCTATAAAACCTAACTCTCTCCCCTGGACACCCCCGCACAGCTGCAGGAACGCTGCCGCGGGACACTTCCTGGTATTGACGCCCCCCCCCTGGGACACTCAGGCCACGCCCACCACCTGTCAGGCCACGCCCCCTTTTTTTACGAGCGGATAAAAAGCGCGCCAAGAAAAGCGCGAGCCTGAATACATTGACCTCCTGAGGCGGAAGCCGGGAGAGTCGCTCCTCGTTTTTTAAAAAATTGTGTAACTACTGTGATTTTAAAACAGCTTTTACTTATTTGAGTGTAATTTTGTGATCTGCTACAAAACCTACCTCTCTCCCCTGGGCACGCCGCGCAGCTGCAGGAACGCTGCCACGGGACACTTCCTGGTATTGACGCCCCCCCCCGGGACACTCAGGCCACGCCCACCACCTGTCAGGCCACGCCCCTACCCCACCTCCTATTTAGTATGTGCTTCCACCGGAGGCGCAGCGGACGAGCGCAGCGGGCGTGCCTAAGGCAAGCCCGTCTGCGCCCATCCGCGACCAGACTGCGGCCGGGGCCAGGCACGCTGCCGGTAAAGGGGCGCGCAGAGGAAGGATTGTTTGGTCAGGAGAGGACCTATGGGCTTTTAATACCACATCTGAGTGCTGCACTCACGAGATAGACCCTCAGACCTTTGCGCCCCCTCATACCTGTGGGACATGTGGGGTATCTCTCGGTCCTAGAGACACGGTGAGGCTCCCCAAACCCAAACCATCAACTCACAAAGGCCTCAGAGCAGGCCTGCTGAACTGCAGATCCCTAGTTAAACATACAGACGATGTCTGGCTTTTACTAGAAGAGCAGGAGTGGGACGTTCTGTTTTTAACAGAAACTTGGATCAAGGAGGATAACATGACCGCCATTGCGCTAGCTGTCCCGCTGGGATTTAAAATATGTCTTACTAATCGCTCAGGCGCTAAAAGAGGTGGAGGTGTAGCTATCATCTTTAAAGAACAGCTAATATTAACCTCTTCGGCCCCTACCATGATTCAGGGAATTGAGGGCCTTCACTTCTGTTTTCAGGTGAGCCCTCAGCTATCTTTAGCAGGATTAGTGATCTACCGCCCTCCAGGCGGTGAGGATCCCAATTTAGTTGCTCTGCTAGATACGATTGTTCAGAGCTCCCTCCTCCACCCTCAATTCATCGTGGTCGGAGATTTTAACATTCATATGGACAAAACGGACTGTGCTGTTGCAGAACTGCTCAGATCCACACTAATTACGGCCATGCTGAGGCTGATTAATGACGGACCCACGCATAGAGCGGGCCACACGCTCAATCTCATCTTTTCTAATATTAAGGATGTGCAGCCAGAGGCACCACTACCACTAACATGGTCAGACCACTCATTGATTCCATTTAATCTGAATTTGGCATGTGATAGTCCGGCTTCAAGCAAATGCTCTTTCTTGAAGAGAAAATGGAATAAACTTGTCCCCGATATTATGGGCCCTGTCCTGGTGCAGAACACTCCATCTCTCACCGCCAATGCGAACATAGACGCACAGCTGCTCAATGACTGGGTCGGGAATATGGTTTATTCCATTGCACCGGCCTCACGAGCTCTATCGAAGAGGGACTCCCCCTCCGCCCCCTGGTTCTCTCAGGACCTTAGAAAGGAGAAAGCAGCCTGTAAAAAGCTGGAGAGACTATGGAGAATAAATTACGGGCTGGCAGAAAAAGCCAAATATAAGGAAGCATCCAAAAAACTAAAAAAAGCTATTAGGAAAACAAAAAAACAATTTTATGCGGAATCTATCCAACAGGCAGAGCAGTCAAGCAAACAGATCTTTAAGGTGGTACAGTCCTTTTTTAAACCCAAATGCATCGAGAGGGAGGTCCCCCCATCACCTACTATATGCGAAAACATTTCTGATTTCTTCGACTAAAAAATTAAAAAAGTTTACGAATCCTTTAGGCCAGAAACAAAAACAGTGAAATCGGACCTAGCGACTAAAGATGTGATGGGTGAAACCCTTACTCAATTCAAGATTATACCTCTGAGTGAGGTGAAACAAGAACTTACCCGATGCAAATCCGGCTCCCCGGACGACCCATGCCCAGCCAAACTATGGGGCACCATAGCTGATTTTGTGGCCCCCACAGTACAACAAATCTGGAACTCCTCCACCGCTTCGGGGATATTCCCGAACATTTGGAAACATGCAACCCTCCTCCCGCTTAAAAAAAAAACCTAATGGGGATCCAGAAGACCTCAGCAATCTTCGCCCGATCTCGTTGTTAGCTGCCCCGGGAAAAATGTTCGAGAAATTAATACAGCGCCAGCTGAGTAAATTCATCGAAGCAAACAAGATTCTTCATGAGACGCAATCAGGCTTTCGTTCCGGCTTTAGTACGGAGACAGCACTAATTGAGGTGGCAGAGTCAGTAAGGTGGTCGATGGATGCAGGAAACTCAGCGATGCTGGTACTCCTGGACCTGTCGGCCGCCTTCGACACGGTTGACCACGCCAGACTCCTGATGCGACTGGCCGAGATAGGCATCCGTGACAAAGCACTGGGGTGGATACATTCATATCTGTCCCAGAGAACACAGAAGGTGGCACTAGGGACGGTCTCTTCAGCACCCAAAATCCTCAGTTGTGGAGTCCCGCAAGGGTCGGCACTCAGCCCCCTCTTGTTCAACATCTACCTTGCTCCTCTCTTTACGTTGATTGCCAACTGGGGTGTCAAGGCAATCTTTATGCCGATGACACCCAGTTGGTATTTCCGTACTCAGAGGTGTCACAGGAGGCCTTCTCGAACTTTAAGGGCTGTCTCCAAGACATAACCTGTTGGATGAATACGAACAAATTAAAACTAAACGCCAATAAGACTGAAGTGATCTTTTTTGGAAAAGGCCCCCCCCTCCCTCAGAATTGTGGTGGCCAACGGAGATAGGCCAAGCCCCCTCACCCAGCCGCACGGTAAAAAATCTTGGAGTAAGATGGGATGATAGTCTGTCCTTTGCCTCGCATATTCAACAAGTAGCCGGCTGTTGTCTGAGTAAGCTGAGGAACCTCCGTAAGATTCTGAGACTTCTCCCGGAGAGTTGCCGGAAAACTGTAATCCATGCCACAGTTACATCTAGGCTGGACTACGCCAACGGACTCTATCTGGGCCTACCAAAATATCTGATTCAAAAACTTCAGGGGGTTCAAAATGCGGCTGCGAGACTGCTGTTGAGAATCCCTTTTAAGCAGTCAGTCTCTCCGCATCTGCGATCACTGCACTGGTTACCGGTTGCCAGCAGAATCAAATTTAAGGCACTTACGCTGGCCTTCAGATCTCTGTTTGGCACCTGCCCGGAGTACTTGAAAACCGGCTCCCGAGATACTCCCAAGCCCGCGCGCTTCGTTCCAACTTCCGCGTTCAACTGGCTGGCCCACGAACAAAAAGAGCTCGATTAGGAGGTCGAACTTTTTCGGCAAATGTTGCAACATTGTGGAACGCCCTGCCCCTAGCAGTTCAGCAAGCCCCCTCTGAACCTTGCTTCAAGAAGTTGCTAAAGACTTGGCTCTTCACTCAGCCTCGCTAAAACTACCACTCTTCTTTCCTCTAGGTCAGCTGTGTTCTTCTAGCGCCGGGACACCTCCTAGTGAGGTAGCTGTTCGCGCTTTACAAAATGCTGTATTATTATTATTATTACACCTCTTTAAACCACACATCTCAACACAGGAAATATTCCACCTCCCCTCACAGAAACATCAACCCTGCCTACATTTTTCTTTGATTGTGTCTTTGCCTTCGACCTTGTACAGCTCTCTGCGGACTTTAGCCTACCTTTGCGCTATAACAATAAAACATGCAGACACACATACTTTCAACAGAAAGCCAACATATCGTAGACATTGAGAGTGTGATCTTTCACTCGTGTCATGTGTTATTTTCTCTAGTTCTACAAATAAAATGCACGTTTGCTTGCATCCATGGAGGAGAGAGACCCGTGTACTCGTTTGAGCCGTCCAGAAATGTATTTCACGACTAGAGGACACGCTTACCTTTTAGTATTTCTCCTTTAATTCCACATTTTCTGGTGGAAAATGCAATGTCTTCAGTTTACACCTGCCGATGTGCTTTACTTTGAAGTTTGATTCTCCATCAGGGAGCCCCTCAGTTTGCTCACCCTTGCCTCTGCATCTGACTTCCAATTAATGGAGCTAGTGTCTTAGAAGGACTGGGCTCCTCCTGTTCCTTTGAAAACGTGAATGCTTCCAGGCAATTTCCTCTCTGCTGTACTTCGCCTGCTGAGTCTCAGTGAATGCATCAACTTTTTATGAACAGGGGTGGAAGAGAAAGCAAGCTGGTTTTGGTAGTAAGTGAACAACACAATGCCAAGTGACTGCAAACTGGGACACACCGCTGAGAAGAGCAGAACAGGTGGGTGGGAGGATGAGAAGCAGGCTGGACCATAGGGAAAGAGGGCAGAAACCTGGCTGGCGCCTCTGAAAGGTTGGCATGTGTCGGTGCGTGGCAGAAGCATGTATGAGGCTAGTGACTCTGGCTTAACACAAAGCTTTTCAGTCATGTATCAAAGCCATTACCGTTAGGCCCTAATGTGAAACTGAATATAGACCTCCCTAATCACATACGTTAAGCATCAACAGCCTGAAGTCCTCATGCACAAGTCCAACTAAGGTCAGTCCTTTAACCGCCTGACTCGGGCTGCTGACCACTACATCTAAAGAAACCTGAGCTCACAGCAGGGACGCCTAAAGCCCAGCAAACAAATTCAAACAGCGTCGAGTCAGAGGAAAGAAGATTTCATGCAGAGATGTTGGGCCAGACTTGAAATGGGACCCTCTTTTTATTGTTCATTTTCTCTGGGTAATTACTCGTCTTTAGAAAAGCCAAGGACTTCAGTGCTTGCCAATCCAGTGAAGAGAGTGCAGTGAACTGTCTGTGGGCGCTATACAATAATGGCAAATGTTTGAATGCATTGGTGTCTGACGTCAAATGATTTGATTGATGAGGTGAGGGCTCTGATAGACCACTACTCTGTCACAGGCTAGAGCTGTCGCCTTTTGGTCATGTCATGTATCTCTGTGAGGCAGATGTTTCCTCTAATATCAAAAGGTCCATCGAAACCTAAACTTTGAAGGCCCCCCCTTTGGATTTTGGCTTCCTAGTGATATAAAAGACTAATGCCTTACTATGGTGTGCTTCTTTAAGAAGAGAGTACTGCGTCAATTCCGTATTCCATATTCTGTCATGGTGATTCAAGGTACAGACACATACCTAGAGGTCGCTGTGCTGTTAGAATCAAGTTTTAGTCGTAGGTTTCGTACATAACATGACGCCACAATGCCCTTAGTACATTTTGAGTACAGCCCACATATTTATAATATAGCCCAGGTGTCTCACCCCTTATTGTGTATAACATGAGGCTTTTTCAAGGATGTAAGTTAAAGTAAACATACTAATAATTCAATTCTTTCACAAAAACTAAGGAGCTCATTAAAAGACCCTTGCACCACCAGTGCGTCTCTTCCAATATGGGAAAAGTGACAAACCAGTGGCACAAGGGGCTTGCAAATAAACCTGAGTAACTTGTTAAACACCCTTTTAGGTGGCACAGCCGCAGTGAACACACTTGCAGGGGCATATTTACAAGGGCATTGAGCCACCGGAGCGTCACTTTTAATATGGGAAAAAGTGACGCACTGCGAGCCGCGCAAGGGATTTGCTGTGCACACATATCAGTGGCACAGCGGCTGTGAACACACTCATCGTTTTTAGAGGTGGTGGAGGGAAGAGTGCCAAGCCTTGTCTCAAGCTATGGGTTAGATACTAGGAAATTTGATACCATGGAGTTATTTGGTTGATGAGCCATGCATGCTGATGCATGCAGTGGGAAGCGGTGGGGTTACGGGTCATAGTGCAAGCAATGGAATTAGGCTCCTCCGGCTGGAATTAGCGTCCAGCACTCTTCTGGGACTGGTGTCACTGTACCTGCTACACTAATTTCTGGGTCTTCAAGTTCCTCATTCTACTCCTCTTTCCTTCTTGCCTCCCTCTCTTCATACAGCTCTCCTCACATCTCCTTCATCCATTTAATGCTTTCCCTCTACCATGTCCTGCAGTCTCTCTCTTCCCCTCTGAATGGCATCAACAAGTGCAGGGTAGACTGGGCCCCTCCCACCTCAGGGCCCAGGACCATTGCACATGATGCAACAAGGGCTTTAATTGGGCCGGGTCTGAGCACCAGCAGTTTTTTTTAAGCGGGCCTCGAAACGGGTCTCTATCGGGCTCTGCTTTGTGCCCTGGCACAGGCGGTCCGTTTTTTTACAGACTGCAGTGACAACAGACACATCGATGTGGGCTGCTCACACTGCTCCCTTCTCACTAGTGGGGAAGTAAGATATAACTACATGTCAGGTGAGTGCTGTAGGGGAAGGAAAATCCTTTAAAGGGTCATTTTCTCTCTGGATTTCCCTTCTCTTTTTGAATCTGAGGAGCAGCAACATTAAGTGGAAGTGTTTTCAATATTATATACAAGCCGTAGTTGTTGCTTATTTATCTTATGCAACTAACAACCATTGACAAAGCCAATAGTCCTGATCTGGAGGTATGATGTGACTTGTTGTATCATATACCAGGACGCAATGACAGGAACAGCAAAATACAAGTCGGGAGGCACACTGTGCCAAACAGAGATTTTTATCTTACATGTTTTTAAACCACACCCTTGATTACATTGACCACGCCCCTTTGAGAGCCCCCCAGTTTTTTCATCCCACATAAAGTCCTGGATGCACCGATAGCAGCTGCGCCCCTGGCTACATGCTTTAGAACCAGTGGTCGAAGTGGGCGGGAACGGCAGGGCACGGCGTGCCCCTACTTCTTTAATTCTGTAGATTCTGTTCCCCTACTTCTTTATTATGAACATGCGTCCCTGGATGTCAGAAATATTCTGTTCGTGGACGGGCGGGGAGCAGAGAAGGAAAAGGTCTCTGTCTCTTACTTCCTGCCCAGACAAGACAAGGAAGGTGTCTGCTTCTGCTCTGCCGCTGGCAGCTGCCCCCTCTTTCTTACTCCTATTCCCTCTCGTTCTGTCTAACTCCTTCTCACTTTTCCGAAAATCATGAATCAAGAAATGATTCTCACCATCTCTTCCTGTCGTCCATTTGTACCCCTGTGAAATGGATGCAAAAAAGAAAACCACTTTTGCTGGAAATGCCGTTTTGACATTTTTCTATTCCAAAGTGCAGCCTCGGAAATAAAATGTTCAAACTCTGAAAAATAATTAAATAAAGCAAGATGGAGTGTTCTTAAAGTGGCCAGATTATTTTTTTCAAACCCCTACACATTAGCGCCACTTTACAGAGTTTGCCAGTAAAGCGCTACTTTTGTTTTCTTGACTTTCTTTGAATAGCATTGTTTTCCTCCAGTACCTCCTACCTGGAGGCAGGGCCGGCGCTAGGCATGGGCAGTGTGGGCAGCTGCCCAGGGCCTGGCACTCTGTCTGCCAGGATAGGGCCCCCCACAATGGCAATTAACACCCCACTGGTCCTCGTGTATGTCTGCCGATCAGAGTGAAAGAAATGCTTCACAAACGGGCTCATGGGAGGGCCCCCCCTCCTGGGGCCACTAAGGGATGGTGTGGGAAGGCCTAGGGGAGGGTACACCTCTCAGGCAGCCAGTTCAGAGACTCTGCAGGGCGGCCATTGTCAGCACTTTAGCCCACACAGGTTTAACTCAGCCCCCAAGTATTTCTCACACCTTCAGTTCGAAATGGGCTGTACAAGAGTTGCTTGGGTTGGCTGAGAAGAGGAGCTGCGGCCCAAGTGGAGTCTGCACAAAGCAGCTTCCCCGAGATCAGAAGGTGTCACTTATGTAGATTTCAGGGGCCTCCCACATTCCCTTTTGCCCAGGGCCCTGAAAATCCTAGGACCGGCCCTGCCTGGAAGTACTGCAATACCTGGTTGATGGGTGGATTGGAAAACGAAATGTGTACGGCGGCTTTGTGTTCACAAATGTGGTCTTTTGAAACCATACTGCTTACGTTTTGTAAGCATATAAGCAGTGGACATTGAAATGGGTCCTTTCTGGGCCCTGTAGTTATGTCCTTAACTTTTCAGGCAAAAATACTTGTTGATTTCTGAATAATGACTGTAAAAGCATTACGTTCACCATGTTCCTGCTTACATATTACATGCTTTATTAAATCTTCATTCCTTATGAGTGTTTGCTTTTCCAGGATGTTCTTACCTTTTCTTTTAGGCAGCATATTGCTCTTTCCTAGTGTGTAATTTGAATTGAGTTGCATCCAGTTATTTATAGCAGGTCAAATTGGATTGTAGCTGAAGGCAGTATGAGTTTCTCTCAGTGGGGCAATATGGTGTTTAGTGAGAGAGCAGATGTAGCACTGGGGCAGAGCTGCTAAATTTAGAACTGGGGAACCAGGTTTTGCCTTTATGAACAGTCCCCCAGACCACTCTCCTGAGGGAGCACATTCCCATGCCAGACCTTAAAAGGCACCAGAAAAGCCCTGGTGTGTTAGCACCAGCAGGTGGACCCTAGCAGTGGCAAGTGTGGGTTCACCTTGAAGGCTTGCCCACCACAATCCATACTGAAGTTCACCTCCAGTCTTGCGGGCAGGCCTACGAAGTAGCAGACCCTAGAGCAACAGTAACTCTGTCACTGAGGTCACGGGACCCCTGAGAAGAGCTGGCTATAGGGCGGTGCGACTGGCGTGACCGCAACGGGCGCTGACTTTGAGTGGGGGCGTCGTATATTATCATTTTAAAAGCACTTGCTGCCTCCCTCCTGGCCGATTCAGAAAAGGGGGTGGTGATGGTGAGCATCTGAGTTAAACAGAACACTCATACCCAGTCAAAAGATCAGGGCTTGATCCATCACCGTTTTTTAGCTCACTGCACCATCCCAGTTCAGAACCTGGCTACATGCAAATTAGTCTGTCCCTGGCCCAGTGCATCATGGGAACAGGGCAGACCAAACTACCAAGCCAATTCTTTACTGGAAAGGAAACAAGCTTCCGGGGACCGGTTTCTGGCATTGCAGCAGTCTTCGGCCCGGCTTGCTTGAATCCTGATGATGCAGTGAGCAAGGGACTCATGTCTGAGCATACCCTGCCACTCCTATAGTGGCCAAAACGATTCAGAAAAGGGGGTGGCTATTTTCGGCAATAATAAAAATGTCATGATAACTCTGATGAATAAACTTCTTCCTAGAGTGAGATCAGAGATTTGTCTAGTGGAAGTTTTGACTCATGGAAAGATAGCGCAGATGATTAATGTGCCTGCTGCAAAGAAAATGTACCAGGCCCATCACAAAGTGCACATATTGTAAATAGGTCAGTGGGTTACTGCTTTTTTCAGTGAGATCCTTTTGCTACTTGCAGTTTATAAGTTAAAATCCTAACAAAGAACAGTGAGCTATTAACTTTCATCTAAGAGCTGCATACAAACTGAAAGGAATAAACTAGAGCGTTATGTTTTTTTTCCCTAAGCCTTTGATTATCCTAATGTTGCAAAAAGTGTTATTTTTTATACAAATCTATAATGATTTTTAAAGAGAACCCCCAATCATGGTATTAAGTTTTAAATTCTGAGTTTGTGTTTCTCCAGGCCAATCACTATTAAACTATACTGTCTACTAGTATGGTTATTATGTGACTCCTACACCTTGTAGTCCTTTGTCTTATGTAACATTTCCTATACAGTCATTTACACACGTAAAATTGATTGTCTCTGTGTATATTGCTGACGACAGAAACTCCATGGCTCGGAAACAAATGGCTCGTGCTTCCAGTTTTAAGCATTTTTGGGACATTCTGTGATTAAAATAAATTCACAAAGTGGAATATGTTTCTAATGTCAATAGCTCATATTAATCGTTAAATAATCATGTGTTTCCATTGGTTGAATTACATAACATAATAAGCTGTAACTGGTCAGTGAAATGCAGGGGCGGCTGGTGACATTTGAAAGTGGTGACGCGTAAACTAATTTGCATATTGCACCGCAGCGAGCGCAGCGAGCGAGCGCAGCGAGCGAGCTCGAACCACCTTGCATCCATCCATACATCATTCATGCATCCACCCATCCATCCACCCACCCACCCATCCATCCACCAATTCTGCATCCATCCTGCATCCATCATTCATTCATGCATCCACCCATCCATCCAGCATCCATCATTCATTCATGCATTCACCCATCCATCCATCCTGCATCCATCATTCATTCATGCATCCACCCATCCATCCATCCACCCATCCATCCATCCTGCATCCATCATTCATTCATGCATCCACCCATCCATCCATCCACCCATCCATCCTGCATCCATCCATCCATCATTCATTCATGCATCTATCCATCCATCCATCCATCCATCCACCCATCCACCCATCCACCCATCCTGCATCCATTCCTGCATCCATTCCTGTGTCCACCCATCCATCCACCCATCCTGCATCCATCATTCATTCATGCACCCATCCATCCATCCACCCATCCATCCTGCATCCATCATTCATTCATCCACCCATCCATCCATACATCAACCCATCCAGCATCCATCCATCATTCATTCATGCATGCATCCATCCACCCACCCACCCACCCACCCACCCACCCACCCATCCATCATCCATTCCTGCATCCATTCCTGCATCCATTCATGCATCCACCCATCCATCCATCCATCCATCCTGCATCCATCATTCATTCATGCACCCATCCATCCACCCTGCATCCATCCTGCATCCATCATTCATTCATTCATCCACCCATCCTGCATCCATCATTCATTCATGCATCCACCCATCCATTCATCCACCCATCATTCATCCATTCATGTGTCCACCCATCCACCCATCCATCCACCCATCCTGCATCCATCATTCATTCATGCACCCATCCATCCGCCCATCCATCCTGCATCCATCATTCATTCATGCACCCATCCATCCATCCACCCATCCATCCTGCATCCATCATTCATTCATCCACCCATCCGTCCACCCATCCAGCATCCATCATTCATTCAATCATGCATCCATTCATCCACCCATCCATCCACCCACCCACCCATCCACCCATCCATTATCCATCCTGCATCCGTTCCTGCATCCACCCATCCATCATTCATTCATTCATGCACCCATCCATCCACCCTGCATCCATCCTGCATCCATCATTCATTCATCCACCCATCCTGCATCCATCCTGCATCCATCATTCATTCATGGATCCACCCATCCATTCATCCACCCATCATTCATCCATCATCCATCCATCCATCCACCCATCCTGCATCCATCATTCATTCATGCACCCATCCACCCTGCATCCATCCTGCATCCATCATTCATTCATCTACCCATCCTGCATCTATCCTGCATCCATCATTCATTCATCCACCCATCCATTCATCCACCCATCATTCATCCTGCATCCATTCATGCATCCACCCATCCTGCATCCATCATTCATGTATTTTTATGACCATATAACTTGCACACAGCTTGTCAGTGTTTAATACCAGTCTCGAACCTTGTACTCCAGCACCAATGATACATGATTAATATTAATTGTTTTTAAAAACATGTATTTATGCGACACCAATTTCACACCTTAGTCGGAACATCATTTTTATTTGTTTTTTAAAATATCTATTAATTTAACACCAAAGTAAGTCATGTATACATTTTTATGGTTCGATAAGAGGCTCGAACCTGGTTTCCCAGCACCAAAGTCGGCCGTGCTATCCGTCAGGGGTTATGTAACCGGGCTATGTAGTGACCAGCCAATCCTGCGCCAGGATTGGCTGGGGGGGGCACCATGACTCCTCGCCCAGTCGCCCTGTGTAACCCCGGGGGCTGCGGCCCGCCCCCTGGTCCTCTCTCTAAGGGGGAATTCACAAGAAAACGATCTGCGCATGCGCGGGCATGTTTGTGCCCAAAAATACACTTGCGCAGCAGCCCGATCCCCCCCCCCCCCTTGCGCACTCCGGGAAGGTCGGGTGTCTCCCGGTTTCCCGGCCGGCAGATAGCGCGATTTTTTTAAATAATTGTGTTTTGCTTCTAGTGACGACGTGGTGGGTCCATGGGGCTTAGTGGGGCTTCGCCCCTACGCCCCAATGGACGCACCGCGCCTGGTGAAATGCCACACAAATGCTAAAGATTGGGATGTTTTGCGCATCCTGGCCACACCTCTAACTCCGCCCACTGATCCAATCCTCAGGTTATTCCCGCCCTCTGATTCTCCGCCCACAGTTCCCCTACTTTTTTCCCCCCACTTCGACCACTGTTTAGAACGCACCTGATACACTAACAACTGATCACAACTAATACCCCAAACCAACCTGTGCTTTCTGCTGAAGATGAGCAACAACCCAGAAATGCAAGCACTGGCCGTACTACGGTGGTGACACGCGTTTAACTTGCGAGTAGCGGCCTCTGCTACAGCCTGGCCTTATTAGTGCACGCCAGTGCCACGCTCCTCTTGTTGGAACTAGTTTTCTGGCAAGACGAGACTGCCTGTTTCGGCGAGTTTAACCGGTCTGTGTGCATTCACCTCATCATTCAAGCATCCCTTGAAGAAGCAGCTGCGCCCTCTTCCTTCAAGAGTCGAGTTCCCGGTATAAGAACTGCAGCCATTCTCCTGTCAAGCTGAAAGCCTTGAATAGGTGGAATGCAGCAATAAACGAAAGCACGAAAGCAAGCAGAAGCTGCTCAAAGTGCCCGTGGCTCCTTTATTTCAACGAGCAGCTCTCCGAGGCCACATGGGCCACTCGGAGACTGACTGGCTGTAGAGCAGAAGTAACGGAAGTGTTTTTAAAAATCACGAAACGAGTCCTACAGTGCATGTTGGTTCTACAGCATATATTTGTGATAAATTAAAGGGATGCAAAAAAGTCCATGAGGTCTGTGGTAACTTGCATTGATTTGCCAGGCTTCTGGAGTGGTTTCCAGGCTGCACCGACGCTACAGATAAAATGGGCTAATAACATTTTTGATTGTTGTTTTGCTTTTAATAAATCATATGTACGCTTTCCAGGTATGAATACGTGAATGAGCTTAGAAATAACTCGAAGGGACAATGTTTAACAGACCCATAGCTTTGAGTAATAATAATTTTTAATTGTTTATGCAGAGTAAACAAAATGTGCTTGAATTCTTGTGCAAACAGTGATCAGTTTGTGGTCAATGCCTTTGATTTCAGCGTATGCTTCTTATTCAGCTTCAAAGCATATTCTTACCTGCTGAAAGTTGGAAGGGTTGGTTAATGGTCTGTAGTTTCCCTTTTTCCTTGCAGTTACAAGATACACATGTAAGTCTTCCTGGCAATTCTGCAGCTAAAGATCCAACACCCTGAGGCCACATTACAAGTGTATAAGATCCAATGTTTTCAAAGGCAGGCAGCTGCAGCGGAGGCCTGTTAAGGCGTTGGCAGAGTGGGTCATTGCCCTGGGCCTCTCTCGTCCAATGATTCCCTGAGAGGCTGAACAGTCAGTGATGAAATAGGGAGTCTCTGTGGGGACCACTTTATGAAAATGTTTTCATCTTTGCTGGTCTGTGCTTTTATTTAACAGTTAACTGCATTAATCTTAATAATGTATTGCAGCCATTCGTTTTAAAGTTCTGTCCTGTGAACGGAAATTAATATCTGGTCCACCAAAGTTAAGTTTCACTGTATAAACTGGAGCTGTGAAAGAGACCAAGGCCGCCTTGTACAGGGCACCTGGGATTGGACATCTAAGAGGTTGGTGGTATCTGACAGACACACAGCAGTGGCAGCTAACTCCTATTAGCATCCTTGCTCCACCTCCTTTGATGTCTTCCCCTTATTACATCAATAATGAATATTAACCCAGTTTCACTATTAGGATAATAAAGAAATGTCAGCCCTTGCTGCGAAGGGACAAGCATCATTGTCAATCAGACAGTGAATTTGTCTGACCAGGCTCATGGGCAAAGAGACACCATCACCAGCCATCAATCAGAGAGACTGGACAGAGCCTCTGACGTGCCAGGCCTGGCTTTAGGTGCCTCACATGCATAGGCGCCTCCCCACTCGAGACGCTCTGCGTGTGCCCCGGGTGCTTTAATGCTAAGCCCTGCAACGCCCGGGGCTATGTCTCAATAAGGCTGCCACCTCACCATCTTCCATATTTTTACAGGACAGGCTCACCTGCCTCCCAGGCCTAATCCCACATGCGACGAGATGGGGAGGGTCAGGTAAAAAATCAAGAAGTGATAAACTAAAGTAATCGCAGTGGAGACAGACGTCAGCTTTCAGGTTCCTTCCTCAGAGCCTGAACCTGGAAGTAAATGTGTACAATCCTGAGGGTCCATGCCCCGGCAGCTTAGGAGCTGAAGAGGACCAGTGCAGGCAGCTGAAGTATATATAGTGTGTTGGTGTATTTATGTATGAGAAAGCATCAGGGCTGGACTGGCTACCGGGCGTTTCTGTGTGTTGCCAAGCTGGGGGCTAATTTCTCTGTGGTGGGGGCTTATTTCGTTGATGGGGACCTGTGTGCGCTTTGAAATAAAAAAAGCAAAGCAAATTTCGTTTTGCACACGCAGGTCCCCATCGACAAAATCAGCCCCCAGCTCGGCAGCACACACAACTGCCAGGTAGCCAGTCCAGCCCTGGAAAGCATGTGTGTGCGTGCGAGAACGAGAAAGCCTGTGTGTGCGTGAGCCTGTGAGCATATTTGTTAGTGAAAATGACAACAATCTGACGGTGAACAGCCTTTACAACAAAACTTTTACAACACACTACCTTTACAACACAACTTTTACAACGCAAACTATTACAACGCATTGCTCTGGGGGGCGCTCTAGGATAGGGAATAGGTTAATTTACTATCCAATAACCTTCCCTAGTGTCCACGGGGACTGGAGTTGGAATAGTAAATTAAACTATTCACTATCCAGCACCCCAAAGCACTATGCGTTGTAATGGACTGCGGTGTAATACTTACGTTGTAAAGGCATGCGATGTAAATGCATGCATTGTAATGTCATACATCCCATTCTGACAGTGGCATATGTTATGTAAATCCTGGCATAAGTGGGTACAGCCATTTCCTATTGGGTGTACCCATTCATATACAGGGGGCATCTACTGCACATTTTGAGAAAAGGATCAAAGGGAGCAGCAGGTTACATTGGCTTGGCATACCAATCACTTTTGAGCCTGTGTGTGTGAAATTGTACCCCCTTTTTAGGTCTCACCTGAGCCAGCGTATGCGTTGCTCTGGCGAGACATTTAGTAAGTGGGCTTTTAAAAGTCCTACCACCTGCTTTTGCTGGCCTCAAGCTTGCGGTTACGTGCGCTTGCACGTGCACAGGCGCCATCTGGCTTTCTGTCATGGCTCATTAAACCTTACAGCATGTGAATCACTTTTATTTCCATGCTCCTCCACCCCCTTTCTCTCTGCTCTCACTACCCCCTCCCTTCTGCCACTCCCTCCTCGTCAGCTTCATGGCAGACTCCGCTGTCTACTACAAGGATCATTTCAAATCGGACATTGATAACGCGCACAAAGTAAACATTACTAAAAACCTTAGGAAATATTGATAAGCCCTGTGGAAATTCCATTTCAGTGTTAGCCGAGGTCACCCAGACTGAGAAAAATTGCCTACATAGTAACATCATTACTTAAAAGTCGTACTCTTTACATAGCAGACAAACATGTTCATGAAAACATCTGGAAATATTTAGGGGGGCGATGTAAACATTATTCATGCACTCTGATAAAAAATGACAGATCCATTCCCAAAAGACGAACATATTACAGCACATAAGAAAACATTACACTAACAGCTCTGCAACTATTTACGCATGGGGTGAAAAGTTCTCCACATTACACGTTGTGGAAAAAACATGTGTACTTAGGAGCAGGATAAACATTACCTATAACAAGCAAGGATAGAGGCACCCTCCAACCCAGTTCTCTGCTCTCGCTACCCCCTCCCTTCTACCCCTCCCTCCTCGTCAGTCACCGGGCGGGCTATTTCAGATTGTTTCCCTACTTGCTAAATCTTGCACCCGACTACCCTGTCAGCACGCCATTGCACACCTGCCCAGATGCACGTACACAGCACGCACACCACCAGGCTCTTCATTTCACTGTTGTGCACAACCGTAATAGACACAACCCCTAGACCTTCCCCCTCCCTAGCAGAGCCAACCTCCGAGATTCCTGCCGTCAGACACAAGTGCCTCCAGGAAAGCCCTTTAGAGCTTTACTGCCCGTACACTAACTTACACACGGAGTCCTACATGCCACACCCCTGCATGCCCCTCGGTGTGGCTACAGCTGCATGATGAAAGCCGCTCTTGATTATATCCTAGGAAAGAACAAACAAGACAGACCACAAGTATGAGCATCAGTACAACTTGATGTCTCATAGTGTGCCACTACTGTGTGCACATCAATTACATGAAAAATAAATAATAAACAGGCATACGACACATGTAATTCAATACAGGTGCCTGAATAGACCCCTGATCCTGGGTGGAGTGCCTCTCCAAGTCTCATGACAGTGTGAATACAATTCCAGGGTTAGTAGGGTTGTTACATGTACTCAAGAACCTCACCACATGATGGATGTCCCACACGGAATGGACCCACTGGAATTATGTGGCAGAGCTCACTCTCAAGGTACACTATACTAAAAGAGTGCTTACTTAGCACTACTAATGAAGGTCCTCCAATAGCAAGGACCATGGACGCGGGCATATTTCCAGACTACAAAAATAATAGGAGTTGGATAGGCATATGTCAATCAATCAATCAATCAGTACACTTGTAAAGCGCGCTACTCACCCGTGAGGTTCTCAAAGCGCGGGGGGGCGGTTCGCTACTGCTCGGAGAGCCAGGCCTTGAGGTGTTTCCTGAATGTGAGGTGGTCCTGTGTCAGATGTAGGTGGGCGGGGAGGGAGTTCCACGTCTTGGCCGCCAGGTAGGAGAATGATCTTCCTCCGGCGGTGGTTCTGCGGATCCGTGGGACGGTGGTGAGGGCGAGGCAGAGTTTGCGTTTTGGAGTGTAGAACGTGAGGCGGTTGTTGAGGTATTCGGGGTCTATGTCGTGGAGCGCTTTGTGTGCGTGGGTGAGGAGCCTGAACGTGATCCTTTTGCTGACGGGAGCCAGTGCAGGTCTCTCAGGTGGGCTGATATGTGGCTGTGGCAGGGGATGTCGAGAATGAGTCGTGCGGATGCGTTCCGTATGCGTTGGAGTCTTTTCTGAAGTTTGATTGTGGTTCTTGCGTATAGGGCGTTCCCGTAGTCAAGTCGGTTGGTGACGAGGGCCTGGGTGACCGTCTTTCTAGTTTCGGTAGGGATCCACTGGAAGATCTTACGGAGCATGCGCATGGTGTTGAAGCATGAAGATGAGATGGCGTTGACTTGCTTGGTCATCGTGAGAGAGGAGTCCAGGATGAATCCCAGGTTGCGTGCGTGGTCAGTGGGTGTCGGTGCCGTGCCTAGTTCTGCGGGCCACCAGGAGTCGTCCCAGGCGGATGGGGATGGTCCGAGGATGAGGACCTCCGTCTTGTCTGAGTTCAGTTTCAGACGGCTGAGTTTCATCCATTCCGTGACGTTTTTCATTCCTTCCTGGAGGTTGAGTTTGTCGGCGGCTGGGTCTTTGGTGAGGGAGGGTATCAGCTGGGTGTCATCGGCGTATGAGACGATGTTGAGGTTGTGTTTGCGTGCGATGGTGGCGAGGGGGCTCATGTAGATATTGAAGAGGGTTGGGCTGACTGATGAGCCTTGGGGTACGCCGTAGATGATCTCCGTGGCCGCGGAGCCGTAGGGAGGGAGGCAGACTCGCTGGGTTCTGTCAGAGAGGAAAGAGGTGATCCAGTCCAGGGCTTTGCCTTGGATCCCGGCGTTGTGGAGGTGGGTTATTAGGGTGCGATGGCAGACTGTATCAAAGGCGGCTGAGAGGTCCAGGAGAATGAGGGCGGTGGTTTCTCCGTTGTCGAGTAGGGTCCTGATGTCGTCGGTGGCTGCGATGAGGGCGGTCTCGGTGCTGTGGTTGTCTCGGAATCCGGACTGAGATGGGTCGAGTGACCCATTGGCTTCGAGGAATGCGGTCAGCTGCATATTGGCAATCTTCTCAATCCCTTTTGCCGGGAAGGGAAGAAGAGAGATGGGGTGGAAGTTTTTGAGGTCTTTGGGGTCCGCTGTGGGTTTCTTCAGTAGGGTGTTGATCTCTGTGTGCTTCCAGCTCTCTGGGAAGGTGGCGGACGCGAGGGAGTTGTTTATGAAGTTCCGTAGGTGGGGAGCGATGATGGTGTCGGCTTTGTTGAAGATGTGGTGAGGGCATGGGTCGAAAGGAGAGCCGGTGTGGATGGTGTTCATAGCGTGGGCGGTGTCTTCGGTGCTGATGGGAGTCCAAGCGCTGAGGGTGGCTGGGGGCGGAGTCTGGGCGCCGAAGCTGTTTTGAATGTCAGCGATCTTGCGGTGGAAGAACATGGCGAGGGAGTTGCAGAGGTCTTGTGACGGTGTGATGTCGTTGCTGTTGGCGTTGGGATTGGAGAGCTCTTTTACAATGCTGAAGAGTTCCTTGCTGTGTGTGTGTTTTTGTCCAGCCGTTCTTTGAAGGATGTCTTTTTGGTGGTGCGGATCAACTGGTGATGTTTGCGGGTGGCGTTCTTGAGGGCTGTCATGTTGTCTGTCGTCTGTTCGCGGCGCCAGGTTTTCTCGAGGGACCTGCAGGATTTCTGTGATTCTGTGAGGTCGTCGGTGAACCATGTTGTTTTCCTGTTGCCGGGCTTGCCTGGAGGGTTCTTCAGTGGTGCAAGGGCGTCGGCGCAGTTGACTATCCACTGTGTGAGGTTGCAGGCTGCGTCGTCGGTGTCAGTGGTGGTGATGGGTGGGTTCTGGCTCAGTGATGTGGTTAGCTGGTCTGCAGTGATTTTGTTCCAGCATCTACGGGGGATCTGTTGCGGGCGGTGGTGGGATGTGGTCTTCTTGAAGGTGAAGTGGATGCAGCTGTGGTTGGTCCAGTGTAGTCCGGTGGAGTGGCTGAAGGCAACGTGGCTGCTGGCAGAGTAGATGGGGTCGAGCGTGTGGCCGGCTTGGTGGGTGGGGGTGTTCACCAATTGCTTGAGTCCGAGGTTGTCGAGGTTGTCGAGCAGGGTGGTGGTGTTGTTGTCATTGTTGTTCTCCAGGTGGAAGTTCAGGTCCCCTAGGAGGATGTAGTCTGATGAGGCGAGGGCGTGTGGGCTGATGAAGTCGGCGATGGCTTCACTGAATTGTGTGCGTGGGCCCGGGGGTCTGTAGATGAGGGTTCCTCTGAGGGTGGTCTTGGGGTCGGTGTGGATCTCGAAGTGTAGGTGTTCGGTGGTGAGGGCATCTTCGGAGTTGGTCATGACGTTGATGGTGTTCCTGTAGATGATGGCGATTCCTCCTCCGGTTTGGTTGACGCTGTCCTTTCGGGTGATCTTGTAGCCATCCGGGATGGTAATGTCTATGTAGGGGGTTGAGGAGGCATTCATCCAGGTTTCTGTGAGGAAGGCGACATCTGGTGCTGTTGTGTCGAGGAGGTCCCAGAGTTCGACAGCGTGCTTGTGGACGGAGCGGGTGTTGAGCAGGATACACTTGAATTGGTTGTTGTTGTTGCCTGGTCTGGGTGGTGGGACGAAGGTTCGGACGCAGTTGAATTTGCAGGTTTGGCAGGTGAAGGGTCTGTGGGTGCGCTTCGGGGTGGCTTGCTAGTAGGCGGCTGGTCGGCCGGTGTTGAGTGCGTGGAGGATCGCGGTGTCGTATCTCAGTCGGGTTACTAGGTTTCGGCGGGGGCCAGGGGTTCTGGCACTGGGCGTGGTCCAGGCGCGGACGGGTGCAGACGGGCTTGCCTTTGGCGCGCCAGCGGTGTGTCTGCTGCGCGGCCTCCATAAGGAGGGCTAAGGGAGGGAGGAGCAGCTGGGAGGCGGGAGCGGGGTGGCAAAAGGGGCACCAGGGGGGGCGGGGCCGCAGGGTGGCAGCGGCGGGAAATGTGAGGGAGGGGAGCGGGTTGGGGGCAGGGGGAGGGTGCGGGCACTAGGGGCAATGGGAAAACAAAGCCGGCAGAAAAAAAGGCACAGAACAAAACAGAAAAAGAGACTGGGCAGAGGAGATGGCTTGCGGCAATCACAGGAGGCACAGCGGGCAGCGGCGGCACAAGGGGGCATGTGGCGGCTGAGGGGGCGACCTACATGGTGACAGGGTCATATGTCAACACAGGTGCCCAGTTAAGGTTAAACTGAGCAAACTACTCACAACATCCAATTCCCTCAAAAGCGATTTACTTACTATTTAGCTGGGGTGCTACCTCTTCTTAACCTACCCCGGCCACACGTCTGCCAGTAAGAAACTGATCAAGGCAACCGCAAGTCTAATAACGTGGTGGGGACAAGTGTGGGGAGGTTTCCCTTTCCGGGATGTACTCTTAGATTGAAACAAAGTGTGCATCCGTGGAGGCAAGAATGTAGGGCGCATGTGTCTACACGGGGAAAACTGTTCCCCAGTGCCTGCGTATAGGCTTCCAAGTTTAGCAATATGCTACTGTGAATGATCCTCAGGCTGAACTTGATGTCACCAGAAATGCCCATAATGTAAAAATGCCAGCTGTAAATTATTGAACAAACTTGCGCTCCACACCCAGACTCTGCCCCATGCTGTGGAAAGACGGAAGAGGGGCTGTGAAACAAATGCCTATGTGTACCATGTAGATAAAATGGTTCACTCCTATCGAGTGAACTATAACCTATAAATGCCCTTTTAGCCCCTACACCATTAAGGTCATATTCAAAGAAAGAAGGGGGGGCACTATTCCGGAATAACGCCATAAAAAGAAATTAGAGGCGGAATCCTGATGCAACACCTTCTACCGGTGTGATGATGCCTCGTATGCCTGAAGAAAATAAAGAAAGAGGACAGAAATATTCAGGTCCCATGGCTGAACCGCCGTACTCAATCTATATAACACAAGAAGAAGGGGGGGATCTAGGAGCTATTAAAGGTCCAGTGTCCGCGCTCCTTATGTCAACGTTTAAACCACAAAGAGGACACTGTTCCTATCGTCGGGTGAAAACAGTCATCCAAGCGTGAGGGTGCAAACAGTCACCCGTGCTTTTAAAGAGGAGGAAAACAGAATGGTCAAAAGAAAAAATAAAGAAGAAAAAAAGAAAAAATCCTAGGTTAAAGGGGACCGACCAGAAAAATGGAAGATCACTTCTGGTCCTCTGATACCCTCACACACCCCAAAGGGTGTCATGCTTCATCATCGGGCAGTTGCTCCTCGTAGGGCCGGCACTGCAATCCCATACGGGTCCCCCGAAGGATCACTTTGGTGGAGATCTTTTCAAGGACTGACAGATGGTGCGTGCGGGTGTGGGGGGTGTGCGTCCAAAGAGGGATAAAAAATGCGTGCAATAAGGTGAAAAAGTTAATTAGGGGTGAACATGCAGCGAGAGATAAAATGTCTACCCCCTAACAAACCAAAAATTAAAATTGATCATGCCCCAAAAGCACATTGTGCCTGGGTGTCAAAAGGTCATGGGTCAACTTGTGTCGCGCCTGCGTCGCCATAAGGGTTGTTGGCTCTTCTTCAGGACCAGAGCAATATAAATTAAAGTGCACGTGAAAACAGAATAAACTGGATTAAAATACCCTCTATATCAATCAGGGCAGGCAGTGACCTGTATACCCTCGGAGTGGCTACAGCTGCATGATGAAAGCCGCTCCTGATTATATCCTAGGAATGAACAAACAAGACAGACCACAAGTATGAGCATCAGTACAACTTGATGTCTCACTAGTGTGCCACTACTTTGTGCACATTAATTACATGAAAAATAAATAATATAAAATAAATAATAAACAGGCATACGAGACATGTAAATCAATTCAGGTGCCTAATAGACCCCTGACACTGGGCGGAGAGACTCTCCAAGTCTCATGACATAATAAAGTGGTCAGAATTCGTGGATCATACGTTTTCACGAAATATTGCTAAGTTAGTATCAGTAGCCTAATATTTGGAGACATTTGTGATGAGGTGAACATTTTATAAGTACAGGGCCAATTACACTGGCGAAAATTGTAAACACAATTAAACCAATGCAACCATGAAGCAGAAATCAACACTTTTCTCACATTCAGAACTAAAGCACGAATATGGATCCGAGACGTGGATGGTGCACAAAATGGCCACTTTTGAAGCGTATTAACACAGGCACTGAAAACAAACAAATTAATAAAAACAGGAATCAAACAAAGCACACAAGAAATAAACAACATTTCTGATGTATGCAGAAACAGGCCCGACTGTAGCTAGCGATAGCTGGTGGTCACACTTACGGTGCTCCTGCTGGGAACAGGTGACCTGATTTTGTGGGGATGGGGACGGTGGAGGCGAGGGTGGGGACTGCGGATGAGGAGGAGGTGGAGATGGTGGTCAGGCTACGAGGCCTGGGTGAAGCATCGAGACAGGAGCTGCTGTGCTGGGCCCGGTGCAGCCGTTTCTGGACTGTCTCTTGGTCAGAACAGATGTGCCTGTGAGGCCTGCTGTACTGGGTCTGTGCTAGATCTGTGGCCAAATAGGGCCTTAGTGGTGCTCCTGGGTGGGGATAGGGTTGGAGGTGAAAGGGGGCAGAATGGGTCTCTGCAGCTGGTGTTGTGACCTTGAGAGAGCGCAAATCGAGGAAAAAAAAATTAGAAGTGCACCATATTTACAAGCACGTTGCATTAGTTTAGTAAAGATTACATAAGAGTGTCGAATTTATAGGGTGAAAATACATAAGAGTGTTTAATTAAAATAGAATGCATATATCTGTGTGAAAAGCTAATGTAGAAGTGTAAAGATGTTAGAATGATGTTGAAATCCCATGTTATGTGGCTGTTGTAGAGGAGAATGTAATACTGCTAAACGTAGAAATGTGTAGGCCACATGGCAGTTCACAGAGAATGAAAGGGGTTGTTACACTCTCACATGATGTGGATTTTAATGTTGTTGTAATTCAAAGTATTATTGATCATAGAACTGAAATATATGTTTTATAGAAGTGTTTCATATAACCATTGTGTGTAATGAGTTAGAATACTGTTTAGACTAAGAAATTAAAGGTTTACAGAGTGCACAGGCCCGTTTCATGTAATTCTAATAGGTCTGAATAGATCAGTTCATTTCTTTTGATCTGCATGTGTTAGTTCGAGGAATGTCATGTTAAGCTTAAATTGCAGAGACTGCTCGATGGTTTACGACTTAGAAGATATGGTGGAGGCCGGAATTTGGGGCCCACTGTACCAGTGTCTGTTTGCAGGTGCGAGGAGGTTCCAATCAAGAGAGTGATGAATAGGGTTTTGTTCAGAGAGCCAGGCACAGGCCTGGAGGAGGCTTCAGGAATTTCCTGGGGGGTACCGTCCTGCCGGAGAAGAGCCTGAGAAGCAAGGTCAACGCTAACGATGGGCCCAGAGGAGTATCAGCATGGAAAATGCCAGAACTGACACCAGGTGAGGGGCGTCTCTAAAGGGCGTTTCTATTGTAAATGTGATTTTTGTATTAGGGACAGCACCCCTGGGTGGAGTTAGAGCAGATGGTCTGAGGAACCCAAGAGAGCGGATGGGTAGGCAGATAGGAGAACTGCGAGACACCGATTTACAAGGAAGACTAAGGGAAGTGAGTGATCTTCTTTGGAAGTAACCACGGCTGACGCCTTTTTAGGTTAAGATTCTACTAAGTAGGGATGTCACTTAGTCTAGTGTAGGGACAGTCTAATCTGGATTTTCTTCCTGTAAATAGTAAAGTAAAAAATGACTCATAAGCTACAGCTTGTGTCTATTCTTGCAACTCTGATGATTTTTGAATTGGTTTTGGTGATATTCTTCTGCCGACTAAGAGCATTTAGAAAATTTATGTTTGTATTGATACCAGTATATCTTTTGAACCTTATATTGAGATGTTTGTATCTCCAGTTAACTTTGGCTTTATAATAAACTTTTAAAACTTATTCGTAGTAAGTGGTTCTTTAGAGTGGTGTAAGTCCTTAATTGATTGACCTAGTAGGTGATTGCCTTTTACTCTATGACAGGTATCAACGGTTCAGTCGACCTGAGTTGGGATCTAGACCTATAGAAATAGATCAGAAATCCCGCTGTAACAGTTGGTAGCAGAGGATGGTTACCTTCTAGAGGAAGGTGATCTAGACTAGGTTAAGATTACCCCAAGGTCTCTAGAGATCGAGAGATGAGCAGCGGAAAAATCGCCTGCCGAAGAAGGTGCTGACGGTGCGAGAGAAAAGCAGCAGGGTCGGACGAGAGTGAGTATAACAAGGGTCATGCATTGACAGATTGCGGTGTTTTGTGTTGTATCTGTATTGTAATGTCATGCGGAGTTGAATGCCTGTAGTGTGAGTGAGAGAGGGGTGTGAGCGCGCGTTACCTGGCTGGGGGAAAATCTTAAGTTCGGGGAAGAGCTTAAGTGGTTCGGGTGTATCGAACATCCAGAGTAGTTGTCGACCAGAGTAAAGGGGGTCATGAGGTACCATTGATCGCCCGCAGGACTGAGATAGGGGGAACGCAAGAGTGAGTGTGTGGGTAACGGACGCAGGTCGAAAGTTACCGTGTGTAAGTAACCTATCAGTTAAGGCGATTGTCTGGACGTACACGGAAAGACATTTCGTCAGTTAAGGTGACAATTACAGTTAGACTGTGGGCGTACAGTCAAGGAAAGTGATCGCTTGGTCGGAAGTAATCATTTTTCAGAGTATGAATGGGACGCATGCATGACCGGGAGACGAGCGGAGAAAGGAGGGGAACTGCTGCGAAGGGGGACGAGTGACGTCAGCGAGAGCCGCGCTGAGATAGGCTAGTTGGTGTGAAGCCGCGCTGAGATAGGCCGGTTGGTGTGACGTCAGCGAAAGCCGCGCTGTGATAGGCCAGTTAGCGAGAACCGCGCTGAGATTGGTGGATTGTCATCAGGAAGTAAACGAACGCGGAGAAATTGAAATTTTGTAGATTTTGAACATGAAGTGTTTTAAATGTTTGAGAGCGATCTTTAAGAGAAAAAGAAGAGAATCTTATTACGGGGAAGAGGCACCGCCAGAGGGTACACCAGCTCACTATATGGCAACGAATGTTGGGTTGCATACTATACTGTGGCTTGGTACTTGGAGTAAGATTACAGAAGGGAATGAGGAACTGACTTTTCCGAAATACGGAACGTTTAGACTAGAAGTGTTGCATCAGCTGAAAGCAGTTATGTCCTCATTGAGACCTTTGCCTAGACCAACACAGTTTGAGGCCCTTAATGCATGGATTAGGGCGGCGCACGACAGGAATCCGAACAGGCGCCAAGAAAGGGTAAGGCGATCAGTAAGGGCAGTGCAAGATGCCAAATGGGATGCGGAAGCCAAGAAATGGAGGGTACAGACGATTGAAGTGGATAAGTTGTACCCAGTGAGAGAGGTTACAGGAGAAAAAAGACCCATAGAAGAGGATGACGAGAGCGAGTCGGAGGATGGCCTAATAAATAGGTTGTTGATAGATAGACCGCCCCCGGACAATAGGGAGATAGAAGGTACTGAACTCCCAAGGGAAGATAGGGTTGACATAGAAGAGAACAGGCCACTCCCTATAACGAATTGGGTACCTACCAAAGGTGAGGAGACACCTCAACATAGTCCTGTACAGAGAGTAGTCGGAAGGGTTGTGGTGCAGAAGATGCCAGCAACAGAGAGGGTTGAGTCTTATGGATTGCCAGATGCTCTTCAAGTACCCGTTACCATAGGTCCTATAGTGTCGGTTTATCACCGAGAGAAAGGGAGAGAGGAAGAACAGGTACGGCTAGACAGAGAAAGAGTTGAGATGGAAAGGAGGAATAACACGACAAATGCCTGGAGGAAATTGCCAGGACCGATAACGTGGAGCACCCCATTGGATTCAGCAGTGGATCCCGTAGCAGAGCAGGGGGGTCAGAGAGGACCGATGGACCTGAGGGGACCACGGCCGAAATCCTATAAAGAGTTGAGGGCTGACTTGAAGGAATGGGATAGGTCCACAGAAGCACCGAGCAACAGGTCAAAAGCAGAAGCTGGATGGGGAAGTCGAGGCAACGGGACATTATCTCACTGCGGGGCTAGCGAAAGCAGTCAAGAGTGGGACGGTAAAAGTCAGGAGAGTAGAGGAGTTACACGTCATATTGACGGTGGAAATGGGCAGGAGCAAAAAGGTAGAAGTGCGGAGTGTGGAGAGACGTCTCGTCTCATTCAAAGTGAGGGAGACCAAAGGACACAAGAGTACAGGGATAGGTTTAAGTGCACTCTCCACGCACCTGATGATAACGTACAGTACTGGAATTGTGGGAACATGGGGAACCGCGAAGGATCTTTCCATGCGTCGAGTGACCAGAGATCACAGACAAATTGCGAAAGCATGGGGAATAATGGAATGTCTTACCATGCACCGAGAGAAACCAGGCAGAATGGGAAATGTGGGACTATGGGAAATAGAGAAGTGTTTCACTATACACCCAGAGAGGATGGAACTGCATGGGACCTGGAGCGATGGGAGCATGGGAGGACTCCCCATAACACGCCTGAGCCCAGACGTAGGACTCAGAGCTGTGATGGGAGAGATGTAAATGGACTCTCTAGAGATAGCATACTGAAAGCTGTGATAAAAGCCAAAAGACTCGATGTGACCAGCTTAAAATCTGACCTGGACGAGATAATTGATGGTGTGTTGCCTTTAGAAAGGATTGACATGTACGAACAAGATGAGCTGCTGTTTATAGCAAAGGATGTTACTCGGAAGGCAAGAACAACTCATGAGAAACTGTCTGAACTGGCAGACAAGTATATGGTAGATTTGTCCAGAACAAAGGCATTGCAGGGTAACCATAGGTTGCATTATTCAGATCAGGACTTAGATGAGAGGAGGACAACTGGATTAAAAACACACATAAGGGAACTGATCACAGGAATAAGAGCATGGAGAGATCTGGACAAATGGGAAGAGAGGTGGTCCAAAAAGGGAACTGTTAGGCGGAGCGCAAATGTGATGTCTCCGGAGGGAAGGCTACTGCAGATGGAGGCATTCCCTTTGCGAGAAATAGCGAATGGGAGTTATGTACACGTGCCCTGGAGTAGGGGAGATTTGGCTGCATTCACCAACTCATTTCCGAAGTTAAGGGAAAATCCCGTAGAGTGGTACAAGCAGGTAGAGAGGTTTGTCAAGATTTCAAAAGTATTGTGGATTGATTTGAACACCCTATTTGACATTGTGGTCCCAGGAGACTTGTGGATAGCATGCAAGGTTAGTGTCGAATGGCCAACTGCAGAACCAGAAAGGGATGCTCGTACTAATGGACCGTCAGAAACAGTAATGTTAAAATATGATAGGGTGATGACATGGCTGAAGGAGAAGGTGCCACCACAAGATATAGATTGGGTAAAAATAGACCGAACAAGACAGGAACCCAAGGAGACAGTTCATGAGTTTTATGAGCGATTGCTGAAAACGTTCAAACAATACAGTGGATTAGATGTAATGGATCCCAAGGATATAGGACAGTTTGTATCGAAGTTCGTTTTGGGGTTGAGACCTGATATTTGTTTGATGATTCAGCAACATTTAATTTGTTGGCAAAACAAACCATTGGATGAAATTTTGAGATACGCAAGGTATTGCAGTGATGAAATAGATTCCAAAGCAAAGAAATTAAAGGAGAAACTGATGATGGTGCAGATGCAGTCGGCTGGAAAGGGTGGACAGCAGCAACAGGGAACAGGGACGATGGGAAGGAAATCAAATAGTCAGAATAAGGACAACGAGGAAAACCCGAGACCTAGAATAGACATTGCTACATTGAAAAAAACAACAAAGTGTCACCAGTGTCACCAGGTGGGACATTGGAAACGCGAGTGTCCCTATAACCCTGAAAACGGAGAGCTAGAAGTGGAGGAGGAGGAAGTTCGAGTAGTTCCAGTTCAAGGGGTGACAGTGCCAAAGAGTAAGGTGGCCAAAGGGGGGACTTCGGCTCCACGAGCTCAGTTCCCGCAGCCACCCAAGCTTACGACAGGGGAAAAGATCTATAGACAAATGCCTCTTTTTATAGACGAAGAAGAGTGTTACTACGTTGATCCATTGACGGGACGACGCGTAAGTAGAGAGGAGGACTGTACCCTCGGGGCAGTTCTAGAGGTGGATCAAAGAGGACCGTTTGTTGAGGCTGACGTGGCAGGGTGTCCTACAACATTCTTAGTAGATAACGGAGCTACTCGATCAACTTTGAGATCGGCAGTGGTTCCAGATCTACCAATGTCGGGGGAAACATTTCAAGTGGTAGGAGTTGCAAATAGGAGAATGACTAACCCTTTGATGGAACCAGTGCTAGTGAGAATAGGAAACCACAACTATGAACATCAGTTTGTAGTATGTGATTCTAGTCCTGTGTGTCTGTTAGGAAGAGACTTATTGTGCAAACTGAACTGCACAATATACTGCACACCTCAGGGAGTAGAGGTACAGACTACAGACGAGGATGCTACCTTTAAAGTTGCAAATTCGAGAGTATGCGTAGAACTGTATCCTACCCTGACTGTGGAGGACCTTCCTCGGGACTTACGAGATACAGTGTCATCAGAGGTATGGGATTATACTGGAGAAGAGATAGGATTGATCAAAGGAGTAGAACCAGTGAAGATCATGGTAAAACCAAATGTTGAATATCCAAGAACGCCACAATACAAATTGACCCCGGAGACGATTGCAGGAATAAAACCCGTAATCGACTCTATGATTCAACAGGGAATACTGAAGGAAATCGTGGGTAGTCCATGCAACTCCCCGATTATGGGTTTGCAGAAACCTAGTGGGAAATTTAGAATAGTGCAAGATCTTCGAAAGATTAATAACATAGTTGTTTCATGTTGTCCAGTGGTACCGAATCCATCAGTGATATTGTTTCAGATACCATTCCAAGCTGAGTGGTTCACCGTGATAGATCTTTGTCAGGCTTTCTTTTCAATTCCATTAGATGAGGAAAGCCAGTATCTTTTCGCTTTTAAGCTGGAAAATCGTGTCCTAACATGGTGTCGTATCCCACAAGGGTATACAGAAAGCCCATCAATTTTCAACCAGCTATTGAAGAAAAACCTTGAAAGTCTAGTACTGCCACAGAACTCGGTTCTGGTCCAGTACATAGACGACCTACTTGTTGCGTCAGGAACGGAAGAAGCTTGTAAGATTGATACCATCGCCTTGCTGAACCATTTAGCTGAAAATGGGCATAAAGTATCTCCGAGCAAATTGCAGTACTGTCTGACAGAAGTACAGTACTTGGGTCACCGGATAGAAAAAGGAAAGCGCAAGGTGTCACCAGATAGGATAGAGGCGATAATGAAGATGAACGCGCCTACGACACAGAGAGAAGTCAGGATGTTCCTAGGAATGGTTGCTTATTGCCGACAGTGGATAGCTAACTTTTCCCTGAAAGCAAAACCCTTACAAAAACTGACGCACAAGGAGGTGAGTGATCCGGTACCATGGGACAAGGATTGTTTGATGTCGTTCCTACAGCTGAGAGAGGACTTGTGCCGTGCTCCAGCTTTGGGGATGCCTGATTACGAAAAACCATTTTCACTTTACTGCTGCGAAAGAGAGGGTTGTGCTTTGTCAGTTTTAGTACAAACTCATGGAAATGCCCGTAGACCAGTTGCATACTTTTCGGCTACTTTAGATCCGGTAGCCGCAGCGTTGCCCGAATGTCTCAAATCCGTTGCTTCAACAGGTGTCAGCATTGAACGGTGTGAAAATATCGTTATGGGACACCAATTAGTGGTGTATGTACCTCATTCTGTAGAACTGTTAATGACCAGGACCAAGACACAGCACTTAACCAATAATAGGCTCACGCGCTACGAGCAAGTTATTCTTGCTGCGGAGAACGTGACCATTAAGAGGTGCTCTGTTTTGAATCCTGCTACATTGATGCCACTTCCTAATGATATAGAAGGCGAAGAATGTGAAGATCACGATTGCCTTGATGTGACTGAACTATGCACCAAGCCAAGACCAGATATTGTGGATGAGCCGTTGACTGACCCTGATGAAATTTTCTTTGTTGATGGCTCATGTTTAAGAGACGATACTGGTCGGTTGAGAGCAGCTTATGCTGTTTGCACCATTACTGGAGTTGTGGAAGCCGCTTGCCTGGAAGGAGTACACTCCGCTCAGGTAGCCGAAATCATTGCATTGACACGTGCCTGTTTAGCAGGTAGCAAAATTAGAGTCACCATTTATACCGATAGCCAATATGGTTTCGGTGTAGTTCATGATTTTGGGCAATTGTGGTCTCAGAGAGGTTACATGACCTCCTCTGGTTCGCCTATTCGAAATGGGGAATTTGTGCGACTGTTGTTAGAAGCATTACAAGGTCCAGCAGCAATTGCGATCGTTAAATGTGTAGCCCACACCAAAAATACAGATTTTGTGTCGCAAGGTAATCGATATGCAGACGAAGTTGCTCGCTACTGTGCGGAGCAAGGATATTCTTTCACAGAAGTGGAAGTAGGTGGGACTCAGGAAAAGACAGAGTTAAACATGATGCTAGAAACAGTTGATACTTGGGATGATTTAAAAGACATGCAAGAGAAAGCACTAGATTCTGAGAAAAAGGCATGGGAAACAGCAGGTTGTGTGAAAAGTGAAATGGATTTGTGGGTTTCAGCAGATGGAAGGGCAGTATTACCTGATGAACTAGTGAGTCCAATGGCACGACAGATACATGGTCCAGTACACTTAGGAAGAGATGCCATGCTGAGGTTATTTAGGCAGACTTGGTATAATCCTAGGTTTAGGATTGCAGCTGAAGCAGTGTGTCGGAGATGTGTCACATGCCAGCAATTGAACGTAGGGAAAAGAACACCAGTTACAATGAGTCACATTGGGAGGTCTGGGGGGCCTTTCAACAGAATGCAATTAGACTTTATTGAGATGCCAAAAAGCCACCGCCTCAGGTATGTTCTGGTGGTTGTATGCATATTTTCCAGATGGGTCGAAGCATACCCTACACGCAGGTGCGATACACTCACAGTAGCAAAGTTGTTGCTTAGAGAGTTGATCCCGCGCTTTGGGGTGCCGACCTCCTTGGAATCAGACAGAGGAACTCATTTCAACAGCGAAGTTGTGAAGATGCTTTGCTCTGCATTAAACATTGATCAGAAGTTGCACTGTAGCTATCGACCAGAGGCTTCAGGTATTGTGGAGCAGATAAACGGAACTCTAAAGTCCCGAATAGCCAAAGTATGTTCATCGACGTCTTTAAGCTGGCCTGATGCTCTGCCCTTGGTACTCATGAGTATGCGTAGCACACCAGACAGGAGGACAGGTCTCTCTCCACATGAGGTTTTAATGGGGAGGGCCATGAGACTTCCGTCTGTTCCAACTACAGCTTTGTTGAATATTACAGATGACCTGATCTTGGATTATTGCAAGGGACTTTCTGATGTCATTCATTCTGTGTCTCTTCAGGTGCAGACTGCTGAAGTTCCATCTTCAAGAGACCTATGTCACGACTTGTGCCCTGGTGACTGGGTCCTGGTGAAAAAACACGTCCGGAAGAACTGCCTAGACGTGCGTTGGAAAGGGGCCGTGCCAAATAATCCTGACAACGAATACTGCTGTAAAGTGTGGAGGGCTGCCAAACTGGATTCATGCTTCCCATACTCGAAGAGTTCCAGCACCCTTAGAAGAAACAGCTCCTCTCACAGATGAAAATCCAGCTGTGGACGGCGAACCACTAGAGGGGATCAGTCAAGCTGTGGGGGTGTCGGAAGAAGTTCGGAGCGCTACAGATCCAGAAGAAGAAAGACAGGACGACAGTGAAACTGAAGTTGCCACCGAAGGAGAAAGTTGCTGTGAATACGGCTCAGACACAGATCAAGACAAGAGTGATCAAGAATCGAGTGTGAGGACAAGAAATAGGAGAACAAGGCGTGGAGAAGCTAGTTGGCCTGAAAGAAAGAAGAGGCCGAGCTTGAAGCCAACTCCGGAGAGAACTCTTGCTCCTATATCTGAAGACTCAGATCTGGACGAAGGTGCACAAAGACAGGAACAGGAAGGTCCGAGAAGATCGAGGAGGGTGCGAGTGCCCTGCAGAAGATACGCTACTCCTGAGTGGACCTACCTAGCAGCAGATGTCCAGTGCACGGAGACCCGGGAGGGTGAGGGAAGTGACATTGATCAGTACTGACCCAATCATAACATTGGAAGTAGTGTTGTTGATACTCGGAGTGGAGGTCGAAGGGTTGCTGACACTCACTATTCCTAATCCTCCTTATCTGAGCAGGATAAGAGAACTGGTTTTAAACGGAATAGAATTTCCGACTTTTTGTTCAATGAGGCCAACACCCGAGGAGATCATTCTTCGTTTGGAAATATTAGAATACGTGATTAGAGCCGCTGGAACACGTATCATTCCAGATTGTTAAAGACTTTGTAAATAAACAGATTAAAAGATGACCTAGCGCCAAGTGGAAGAAGAAGAAATTTAGGGACTCCCCATTTAGTGGACGGAGAAGGGCTAGGGTTGTCTGTTGCTATAGAACTCAGAGACTGATCTTGCGGAAGGGATTATCAGCTTCCAGGTGTGGTTCGGAAAGGCTGAATAAGCAAAGAAAAGAGACTTTGTGTTGTGAAAGAAAATCAGAACTACACTGTCTTGAGATCATGGAGGCCGGCAACCCAAACCGCAGGACAAAATGCATAGTAGGCACACTTTTAGTGGGAGTAATTTTTCTTATAGTTTTAGTAGTTACTATATCATATGTAGTGGGACATGAAAATGAAGAAAAGGCTACAAAGGAAGCAAAAATTGTATCGATACAGAAACCTACTACTGCTGGTCAAAGGGGGGACAATACAGAGAAAGATAAAGCTTTACTAGCAGCAGAGACTCGTAGGTTGCATATGGATGAATCACAGGGAAATTTCAAATCAAATGCATATGCTAAATTGCTTTATGAATATATTGATGCTATGGAGGCAAAAGATTGCTACGTGTGCATGCAATTGCCAGCCTCTGTAGACGAAGGTATTAGATATCATCATCTTCCATTGACTTATGGAATCACATGTAGTTTGTTGCTTAGTATATTCTATGAACGTGATGGTTTTGAATATTATTTTTCAAAATTTGATGCTGTTTTACCAGAAGTTCCAAACTACAAGCACATGAACAAGTGGGATTATTATAAGAGTGAAGATAGACTAAAGAAATTTTTCATTCCTTGGAAAACGTTAGATACTTCACATGCCCGAAGAAATAATTTGACTTGTAAAGTGTCGGAAATTGAGAAAAGGTTTATAGGGCAGGTGGATGATCGGTACAGGAGACAGAAGATCTTAAAAGCTTCAGGCCAATGGAAAACAGATTGGACAGAGAAAGAAAGGTCACACCAAAGAAAGGGTAGTAATGGTCCAATAGCATTAGATCGAGAGAAAAAAGGGAAATTGTGTATATATAGGGGTAAAACCTATGATGAGAATGTGTTTGTGGGAGAAGTAAATTGTGAACATGCTTTCCAATTAGAATATTATACCAAGGATTTCTTGAAGGGAATGCAGGTGATCCCGAATGTATATTTTGTTTGTGGAAGAAATGCATACGTGAAACTACCGGATAATTGGTATGGATCATGTTACTTAGCAATTGTCTTCCCCAAAATATACCATGCTAAGGATTTAGAAATTATAGAGGGAGGAACTCAAGCTAGAGGAAGAAGGGATGTAAGCGATGAGGAGGTAGTTGGAGATGTATTTGGTGCTATGTTTCCTCTTTTAGGGATAGTAATGAATGATGTCAAGATCAGAAGATTGGCAACAGTTGTGGATAGTTTGTCCACCAGTACTGCTAGATCATTAATGCTGGTGGAGGGAGAGATGCAATCGATAAGGGCAATGGTTCTTCAGAACCGACTTGCTCTAGACATTCTGTTAGCCAAAGAGGGAGGAGTCTGTAAGGCTTTGAAGGTTCAGGAATGTTGTACTTACATTCCAGACAATTCAAAACCTCTAGAAAAGTATATACGGAACATCACTGAAATTCATCATGAGATTGAGGATTTGACACAGGTAAATGTGTGGGAAAAAGTAGGTCATGGAATGGGTAAAGTTGGAGGTTGGTTTGCCAACCTAGGAAAGGGTTTCATTTGGTACATACTGAAACCTATCATCATAATAGTGGTTTGTATACTCACTTTGTGGGGATTGGTGCGGCTGTACCAATGGTATAGATCAAATAGGTTGCAGAGATCCATGAGAGAGCAGGGGAGGAGATTAGCTGTGATGCAGGATAATCAGTACAGGAGTCTGAAGGCTCTAGAGATGATGAAACGAGAGAGTACTGCAACGAGTGCAGTTTGATTCAATGCATACCTCAGGGATGGTGTTGTGATGGTGATGACTACTGAAAGTCATCAAAGGGGGGAACTGAGAGAGCGCAAATCGGGAAAAAAAATTAGAAGTGCACCATATTTACAAGCACGTTGCATTAGTTTAGTAAAGATTACATAAGAGTGTCGAATTTATAGGGTGAAAATACATAAGAGTGTTTAATTAAAATAGAATGCATATATCTGTGTGAAAAGCTAATGTAGAAGTGTAAAGATGTTAGAATGATGTTGAAATCCCATGTTATGTGGCTGTTGTAGAGGAGAATGTAATACTGCTAAACGTAGAAATGTGTAGGCCACATGGCAGTTCACAGAGAATGAAAGGGGTTGTTACACTCTCACATGATGTGGATTTTAATGTTGTTGTAATTCAAAGTATTATTGATCATAGAACTAAAATATATGTTTTATCAATCAATCAATCAATCATGGACATTTATATAGCGCACTAACTTACCCGGAGGGTCTCAAGGCGCTTGGGGGGGGGGGGGGGTACTGCTACTGCTCGAAAAGCCAGGTCTTGAGCTTCTTCCTGAAGGAAAGGTGGTCTTGGGTCAGGCGCAGGTTGGTCGGGAGGGAGTTCCAGGTCTTGGCGGCCAGGTGGGAGAAGGACCTTCCTCCTGTTGTCGATCTTCGGATGCGGGGGACGGCGGCGAGGGCGTGACTGGCTGATCGGAGGTGGCGTTTGGGAGCGTAGAAGTTGATGCGGTTGTTGAGGTAGCTCGGGCCTTGGTCGTGTAGGGCTTTGTGTGCGTGGGTGAGGAGACGGAAGGTGATTCTCTTGTTGACGGGGAGCCAGTGCAGGTCTCTCAGATGTCCGGAGATGTGGCTGCGTCGGGGGATGTCGAGGATGAGTCTGGCTGAGGCGTTCTGGATCCGCTGGAGTCTCTTCTGGAGCTTGGCGGTGGTTCCGGCGTAGAGGGCGTTGCCGTAGTCCAGTCGGCTGGTGACGAGGGCCTGGGTGACCGTCTTCCTGGTCTCGGTGGGGATCCACCGGAAGATCTTTCGTAGCATGCGCAGGATGTTGAAGCATGACGAGGAGACGGCGTTGACTTGTCTGGTCATGGAGAGGGAGGAGTCCAGGATGAAGCCCAGGTTGCGTGCGTGGTCTGTCGGTGTGGGTGCGGAGCCCAGGGCGGGGGGCCACCAGGAGTCGTCCCAGGCGGAGGGCGAGGAGCCCAGGATGAGGACTTCCGTCTTGTCTGAGTTGAGTTTCAAGCGGCTGGTCGTCATCCATTCGGCTACGGCTTTCATCCCTTCGTGAAGGTTGGCTCTGGAAGCGGCGGGGTCGTTGGTCAGTGAGAGGATCAGCTGGGTGTCATCGGCGTAGGAGATGATGTTCAGGTTGTGTTGGCGTGCGATGGGCTCGAGGGGGCTCATGTAGACGTTGAAGAGGGTGGGGCTCAGCGAGGATCCTTGAGGGACGCCGCAGATGACTTCGGTGGCCTCTGACTTGTACGGTGGTAGACGGACTCTCTGTGTTCTTCCGTCGAGGAAGGAGACAATCCATTCCAGTGCCTTCTCTTGAATTCCGACGTTACTGAGGCGTTGCACTAGGGTGCGGTGGCAGACAGTGTCGAATGCGGCGGAGAGGTCTAGGAGGATGAGGGCCGCTGTTTCTCCGTTGTCCATCAGGGCTCGGATGTCATCGGTGGCAGCGATGAGGGCGGTCTCGGTGCTGTGGTTGGCTCGGAAGCCAGACTGTGACGGGTCGAGGGATCCATTAGTCTCGAGGAAGGTGGCCAGCTGTTTGTTGACGGTCTTCTCGATGACTTTGGCTGGAAACGGGAGGAGCGAGATGGGGCGGTAGTTCTTGAGTTCGGTGGGGTCCGCTGTTGGTTTCTTTAGTAGAGCGCTGAGTTCGGCGTGCTTCCAGCTCTCCGGGAAGGTGGCGGTGTCGAAGGAGGTGTTGATGATGTCCCGCAGGTGGGGTGCGATGACAGTGTCGGCCTTGTTGAAGACGTGGTGAGGGCAGGGGTCGGTTGGCGATCCGGAGTGGATGGAGTTCATCATGCGGACGGTGTCATCGGTGCTGATCGGAGTCCAGGCGCGGAGGGTGGTGGTGGGTGGCGTTGCTGCGGTCGTTGTGTGCGATGGTTGACTGCTGAAACTGTTGTGTATGTCCGCGATCTTGTTGTGGAAGTAGGAGGCGAGGGAGTTGCAGAGGTCTTGCGATGGGGTGATGTCGTTGTTTCCTGCGTTGGGGTTGGAGAGCTCTTTCACGATGTTGAAGAGTTCCTTGCAGTTGTGTGCGTTGTTGTCCAGTCTGTCCTTGAATGCAGTTTTCTTGGTGGCGCGGATCAGTTGGTGGTGCTTCCGGGTGGCAAGCTTGAGGGTGGTCATGTTGTCCGGTGTTGGTTCCCTTCTCCAGACTTTCTCGAGGGCTCGGCAGTTCTTCTTGGAGCTCTTGAGTTCGTCGGTGAACCATGGGGCTTTCTTGCTGCTGGGTCTGCTGGGCGGGGTCCTCAAAGGGGCGAGTTCGTCCGCGCAGTTGCTGATCCACTTCGTGAGGTTGTCGGCGGCCTGGCTGGGGTTCGCTGAGCTGGCGGGAGGGTGCTGCCTCAGGGAGGCGGCGAGCTGGTCGGCTGTGATCTTGTTCCAGCTTCTTCGGGCAACCTGTTGCTGGTGGTGGTGGGTCGTCGTTCTTCTGAAGGTGAAGTGGACGCAGCTGTGGTCCGTCCAGTGGAGTCCTGTGGCGTGGCTGAAGGCGATGTCTTTGCTTGATGAGAAGACGGCGTCGAGTGTGTGTCCGGCGAGGTGGGTGGGGGTGGTCACCAGTTGCTTGAGTCCCAGGTTTGCGAGGTTTTCCAGCGCGGTGGTGGTGTTGCGGTCGTCGTTGTTCTCCAGGTGGAAGTTGAGGTCCCCGAGGAGGATGTAGTCGGCTGAGGGGAGGGCGAGCGGGCTGATGAAGTCGGCGATGTCCTCGCTGAATTGTGTGCGTGGTCCCGGGGGTCTGTAGATGAGGGTGCCTCTGAGGGTGGTCTTGGGGTTGATGTGGACCTGGAAGTGCAGGTGTTCGGCGGGTGCGATGGTGTCGTCGGTGTTGGTCGTGATGCGGATGGTGGTCCTGTGGATGATGGCGATGCCTCCTCCTGTCGGGTTGACGCGGTCTCTCCGGATGATCTTGTAGCCGTCCGGGATGGCGATGGCGATGTCGGGTGCTGAGGAGGCGTTCATCCAGGTTTCCGTGAGGAAGGCGACGTCTGGGGCTGTGGTGTCGAGCAGGTTCCAGAGCTCGACGGCGTGTCTGTGGACGGAGCGGGTGTTGAGCAGGATGCACTTCAGGTGGCTGCTGCTGGAGTTCGGCTTGGTGGGTGCTGGTGCAGTGCAGGTCTGGGTGCAGGAGAACTTGCAGGCCTGGCAGATGAAGGGTCCGTGGGTGCGTCTCGGGGTGGCTCGGTAGCATCCAGGGGTTCGGCCGGCGTTGAGTGCGTTGAGGGTGGCGGTGTCGTATGTCTGGTGGGTGGGCTGGGGTCTGCGGGGGCCAGGGGTCCTGGCACTGGGCGCGGTCCAGGCGCGGACGGGCGCAGACGGGCTTACCTTTGGCGCACCTCCGGCGCTCATTCGGTGCTCCCGCTGCGCGCGTCCGCTGCGCGGTTGCTCTGGGGGCGTCATAAGAGGGGAGCAGTGAGGGCGGGTCCGCTGGGAGGCGGGAAGGGGTTAACCAATCGTGTGGCGGGGCCGCAGTCAGGAGGCGCGGGAACGGGACCGGCAGAGCGGGCGGCCCAGCGGCGGCTGGGGCGCTGCTGGCGGCGTCGGCGAAGAACTCTCAGCAGGTAAGCAGGGCTGCAGTGGCAGGCGCGGAGCAGGGGGGCGACCAGGCCAGAGGCGCAGTGGTCGCTCCCTAGAGTCAGGCGAGGTCCCCTTAAGAGGGGAGCAGTGAGGGCGGGTCCGCTGGGAGGCGGGAAGGGGTTAACCAATCGTGTGGCGGGGGGGCGGGGCCGCAGGCAGGAGGCGCGGGAACGGGACCGGCAGAGCGGGCGGCCCAGCGGCGGCTGGGGCGCTGCTGGCGGCGTCGGCGAAGAACTCTCAGCAGGTAAGCAGGGCTGCAGTGGCAGGCGCGGAGCAGGGGGGCGACCAGGCCAGAGGCGCAGTGGTCGCTCCCTAGAGTCAGGCGAGGTCCCCTTAAGAGGGGAGCAGTGAGGGCGGGTCCGCTGGGAGGCGGGAAGGGGTTAACCAATGGTGTGGCGGGGGGGCGGGGCCGCAGGCAGGAGGCGCGGGAACGGGACCGGCAGAGCGGGCGGCCCAGCGGCGGCTGGGGCGCTGCTGGCGGCGTCGGCGAAGAACTCTCAGCAGGTAAGCAGGGCTGCAGTGGCAGGCGCGGAGCAGGGGGGCGACCAGGCCAGAGGCCAGAAGTGTTTCATATAACCATTGTGTGTAATGAGTTAGAATACTGTTTAGACTACGAAATTAAAGGTTTACAGAATGCACAGGCCCGTTTCATGTAATTCTAATAGGTCTGAATAGATAAGTTCATTTCTTTTGATCTGCATGTGTTAGTTAGAGGAATGTCATGTTAAGCTTAAATTGCAGAGACTGCTCGATGGTTTACGACTTACAAGATATGGTGGAGGCCGGAATTTGGGGCCCACTGTACCAGTGTCTGTTTGCAGGTGCGAGGAGGTTCCAATCAAGAGAGTGATGAATAGGGTTTTGTTCAGAGAGCCAGGCACAGGCCTGGAGGAGGCTTCAGGAATTTCCTGGGGGGTACCGTCCTGCCGGAGAAGAGCCTGAGAAGCAAGGTCAACGCTAACGATGGGCCCAGAGGAGTATCAGCATGGAAAATGCCAGAACTGACACCACGTGAGGGGCGTCTCTAAAGGGCGTTTCTATTGTAAATGTGATTTTTGTATTAGGGACAGCACCCCTGGGTGGAGTTAGAGCAGATGGTCTGAGGAACCTAAGAGAGCGGATGGGTAGGCAGATAGGAGAACTGCGAGACACCGATTTACAACGAAGACTAAGGGAAGTGAGTGATCTTCTTTGGAAGTCACCACGGCTGACACCTTTTTAGGTTAAGATTCTACTAAGTAGGGATGTCACTTAGTCTAGTGTAGGGACAGTCTAACCTGGATTTTCTTCCTTTCTGTAAATGACTCATAAGCTACAGCTTGTGTCTATTCTTGCAACTCTGATGATTTTTGAATTGGTTTTGGTGATATTCTTCTGCCGACTAAGAGCATTTAGAAAATTTATGTTTGTATTGATACCAGTATATCTTTTGAACCTTATTTTGAGATGTTTGTATCTCCAGTTAACTTTGGCTTTATAATAAACTTTTAAAACTTATTCGTAGTAAGTGGTTCTTTAGAGTGGTGTAAGTCCTTAATTGATTGACCTAGTAGTGGATTGCCTTTTACTCTATGACAGGTATCAACGGTTCAGTCGACCTGAGTTGGGATCTAGACCTATAGAAATAGATCAGAAATCCCGCCGTAACAACCTTATTGTCCTTCTGGGCTTCAGAGAGTCACACTCCGTTCACTTCGTCCTGAAAGTGAACAGGCTTCATATGGCCTGTGTGATTCTGGACAGAGAGGTGTTGAATTGGACCAGGCCTGGGCCTCTGGGAAATAATGGTCGCAGCCTTGAATGGGCCTGGGATTGGAGCCATAGGTGGAAAAGTGCTCTTAGCTCCTGTGTCAGACCAAGCAGCTGGGAAGCAGGAGCATTTCATATTGTTATGCCCTCCATTGTCTTTTTAAGCAGAGAGAAACAGCATAAAAAGGGATCTGACTCACTTTCTGACCTTTGGTCTGACTGATTGTCCACGCACACAGCCCCTAAGGCTGCAGTAGTCTTTTTGGTTCTGCACCACCAGCTAATTCATCTGAGAGAGATGAGGCTGCTAAATTTGCCAACTTAAGAGCAGTGTACAAGCTTGTACAATCCATAGGCTTGTTGGGCAATGGTCGATGGCCTGCTTTTCCTATCCGAACCTGATCTGTGGAATAAACAAGCAATGGCAAAGCCAATAGATCTCGCCTTTGCAAGATCTATTGGCTTTGCCAATGTGCTTTTTCCGTGTTGCTCACACGTGTGGTTGCTGTTTAGCATGGCTACACATTAAGGGTGAAGAAGAGACTGACGTGGAGGGGCGTGGCTTGGACGCCGACCGTGATGGCGGCGTGAGCGATCGGCTCCGCTCCAAGTCCCGCAATTACTCCTGAAATCGTCAGGATTATCACCCCCTGAGTGGTAATTTTCGCTGCTCTGAGCGAGGCGAGACCGAGGGAGCCTGATCCCGACCCTGTGGGCGCCCGGACGCTGCATCCCTGGCAGGTCCCGTGCCCCGACGGAGCTGCGCTCCAGCAAAGAAAGATGGCGGCGCCGGGGTTCTGAAGAGGCCCAGACCGGGTGTACGGAGGCTCCCGACGGAGGCGGGCTGGAGAACGGAGCGCGGAGCGGGAGATAGAGCTGGGGTGCGCCGGCAGACTGCTCCGGCACTGGTTAGGGCGGCTGAATAATTACTGCCGTCCGGGAGCCGAGCGGGCGCGGAGCCCATCCCCCCACCTCCCTGCACCACTGAACGGGTGGCGTGCGGCATCCCTGGAGCCCGGAGGGCTTGCCGAAGGTGGTAGCGGCCGCAGCGGAGACCCGCACCCGGGGCCCCACAACAGCCCCTGTGATCGGGTGAGCGGAGGGGGCGGACCAACGGCCCGACAGAGAGCACGGTGCGATTTTGTGGGGGGGCCGGTCTCCCGCGCCCCTTGGGACGCTGCTGGTTATTGGCGAGGCGGAAGGACAGCAGGGGCCCGCTGTGCAACACTAATGCTGACCAGGGAGTACTGAACTCGGGAGATATCCCTTGCTGCATTGCGGTGCTGCCCGCTGTGGGGCTACGCCGGGCGCACCTGCGGGTTGTGTGAGGAAGGAGGTCCAGCCTGGGGCGAATCATCACCTGTGATTTGGGCACCTCCACTACTGGCCCGCGTTTACCCTGCGCGTCTCCTTGGTAGTTGGAGCACTTCTGATGTGGCCTTGAACTGTGGGCAGCGCCCTGCCGAGTGTTTTAGTGGTGCGTTGGCTTGGTAGACCCCCGAGGAACTTTGGCCTCAGGAGCTGGGCGACACTGGTAACTGGCTGGCCGCACACCGGGGGTGAGCGATCGATTTGGTGGCGATTTCGGAGCAGTGCTGTGGGAACCAAGATGGCCGCCACTGGTGGAACGCCCGAAGTTCTTGCACGGTCCCAAGATGGCGGGGCGCCTGCTCCATCTGACGCAACAACTCAGGAACAGCGGCTGCATAAACGGCTGGACAGTATATTGGACGCGATCACTGCAACGAAGGACTCCCTACATCAGGACATTGCGCAGGTTGCCACGGGGCTGGGACTCCTTAAGGCAGACCATGCGAAGCTCGCTGACAAGGTAAAGGACAATGAACAATTGCTGCAGGAATTGAAACCGGCGGTGGTCACTGCTGAACACAAACTGGTTGATGTCCTACGCCGCTTGGAGACCCTGGAAAGACGCGCGGAAGACACCGAAAGTCGCAATAGGAGAAACAATGTGAGGGTTGTAGGCCTTCCGGAGAAAATTGAGGGGGAGGATGCAGTGGCCTATATGGAGAACTGGTTTACCACGGTGGTGGCGCCGGAGGGCCTCTCTCCCTTCTTCTCCCTTGAGCGTGCGCACAGGGTCCCGGCTCGACCGCCTCAGCTGGGTAGACCTCCCAGACCAATGGTGATAAAGTTGCTACACTATAAGGATCGGGACCTCCTGATACAAAGGGCACGCTCGCAGGGCCCATTTCAGGTGGAAAACAGCAAGGTCACGATCTTCCCGGACTACACTCAGGAAGTCCAGAGGAGTCGGGCGTCCTTCCTGCTGGTGAAGAAGGAATTGAGGGACGAAGGGATCCAGTATTCGTTGCTTTTCCCGGCCAAGCTGAGAGTGATCCTGGACGGCACGACTCACTTCTTTCTAACTCCGGACGAGGCTTGGACGTGGCTTGAGCACTACCGTGCTGGGACTGACCGCGCTGGCAAAAGTGATAGGACCGCGCAGCAACCCCCCCGGATCAGGAAGTCTCAGCGCATACGAAAACGGAATAGACTTAAGATGGCGATGCAGAAAGCCCAAATGGAAGCGGACAGGAAGGGAGCGCTGGCGGCGACCGCGATCATCACGGGATCGCAACAGGAGAGAACATCGGAGGGTACTGGTTCCGACGACGATGGAGCGAAAACGGGAGGTGATGAATCGGAAGTAGAGAGCACGAGGGGTCCGGAGGTTCCTCCACAGACATCGGATGGACTATTTAACGAGTGAGGTACAGGGGCGTAGCCCGACTGTGACTCTTGTGTGGACATGGCCTCTCTGGTCGCTAAGTGAACACTCAGGAGTGGGACTGAGGCCGCACTATGGGACCTGGGGTGTGGGGTGGGGGCTCCGCTGTTTCTGGGTCGGGCGCTGAACCACCCTCTAGAGGCCCTTAAGGCCTTCTGTGGTAGAGTCCACAGAGTAGTGTGATGTGTGTCATGTTGCGAGTTTGGAACGGGGCTGAAGCTGGGTTATTAAGTCCTGTCCTGGGGAGAGGGGTTTGGGGGATTTTGTTGGGTGTTGGGGTTAGGGGATCCGACTGCTGCTGTGTGACGGGTGTTGGGCTGGTGCTGATTCTGTACAGACGTGACTACTATGGGGACGTTACCTGATTTAAAATGCATTTCATGGAATGTCTGTGGTCTCAGGACGATGGTGAGACGCCACAAGGTGCATGCCCACTTAGTGCGGCGTGGAATACAGATTGCGATGCTGCAGGAAACCCACTTGACTGAAACAGAATGCGCTGCACTACAGAGGAGGTGGCGGGGGCAAGTGGTTGGGACCACGTATTCAGCGTTTGCCAGAGGTGTGTTGATTTGGATTAGAGCTGGGGTGCTGTTCCAGGTCATGTCTAAGCGGGTGGACCCAGAGGGCAGATATGTGGTAGTGGAGGGGAGGCTATATGGTAGAGAAGTGACACTGTGTAGTGTGTACGCCCCGAATACGGAACAGGCCTTCTTTTTTGATAGATTGTCGAGCTCACTGGCGCATTACCTGGCGGGCCCCATCATTTTGGGTGGGGACTTTAATTCAATCACTGATGTGGACCTGGATAGATCCCATCCACCATTGACCGACTCGACGGTGCGCAGGTTAGCTACTCAGAGGAAGGAGTGGCAGGACAGTTGGGGGTTGCTAGATGTGTGGAGAGAACAACACCCTGCAATGAGAGACTATTCCTTTTTCTCTGCATTACATGCGTTACATGTGAGGATAGACTCGATACTCTGTAGTGATCGCCTGGCCGCCATGGTTAGACACACGGAATACTTGACTAGAACAATTTCAGATCATAATCCCTTACTGATGTCAGTGCAGTGGCAACAGGTGAGATCGGCGATTCCAACGTGGAGGTTACAGCCCCACACACTGGAGGATCCGGTGTTCAGCGACGCTGTCCACCAGGGCATAGAACACTATTTCATGGAGAATGAGGGCACGGCGGCGACAAGGCTGGTGGAATGGGATGCGATGAAAGTGGTGGTGAGAGGAGTGTGCATGGGCAGGTTTGCTAATGTACGGAATTCGCTTTTGACTGACCTGGTGAAGGCTGAGAGTGTGCTACGGGGCTTAGAGCAGCGTAGACCGGAACGACCGGAATTGCAGGCGCAATTGCTTGAGGCCAAGGAATTGGTTGCGAAGGAAACTGAGCGGCTGCGGTGCTACGATTATAAGCTATATATTGTCAAGGTGCATGCGGAGAGGGACAAAGTGGGTACGCTCCTTGCCAGGCTCGCTGATCCAGAACCTCAGGGGTGCCCGGTAATGAGCATAAGAACGGAAACGGGGGATGTGGCTTATTCGCAGTCAGTGGTCCTATCGCGCTTCACGTCATATTACACTGATCTTTACGAGTGCCAACTAACGGTGGACACGTCTGAGATACATGCGTATCTGGACTCTATTGCTTTGCCGGTGCTGGAGGCTGAGGATGCGGAGGGTATAGGGGGACCCATAACGCTGGCGGAGATTAAACTGGCTATTAAACAGATGGCCAGAAACAAAACACCAGGCGTTGATGGGTTGCCCATAGAATTCTATGTGAAATTTGTTGACATATTGACACCTAGGCTATTAGCAGTGTACTCGGAGGCGGGACAGCAGGGTCGTCTGCCCGAAACGATGAGGGAGGCTCTGGTGGTTCCGTTACTGAAGCCTGGTAGGGAGGCGCTGGATGTAACGTCCTATCGACCCCTATCCATGCTGACGGTGGACTATAAGATCCTAAGTCGTATCTTGGCCGCCAGACTCCTGCCGCTCATGACCAGATTGGTGCATGTCGACCAGGCAGGGTTTATCCCTACCAGGAACACATCTATGAATGTGCGCCGCCTACTACAGATATTGGATGATGCTAGGGGCTCACCACATGATCCGGTGGTGTTGTCTGTTGACATTGAAAAGGCTTTCGATAGCCTTGAGTGGCTGTACCTAGATGAGGTGCTGGCGAAATTTGGCCTAGGTGAGGGATTCCGGCGATGGACGAGGGTACTGTACTCATCAGCCACGGCAAGGGTGCGCCTGGGGTCCTCGATTTCTTCGGCTTACCCGGTGCGTAGGGGGACGAGGCAGGGATGCTCGCTCTCTCCTTTGCTGTTTGCATTGTCAATGGAACCTTTAGCAGCACTGGCACGAACGGGCGAACAGTTTCAGGGGGTGACGCAAAGGGCGAAGTCGCACTATATATCGCTGTACGCGGACGATCTACTACTGTACTTGGCCGACCCCGGACAAGCGCTAGGGGGAGCTGTAGCCATGCTGTCCAGGTTTGGTGAAGTGTCGGGCCTTAAAGTAAACTGGTCCAAGACCTGTGTATTCCCACTACGGGAGGGCACGCGCAGCCCCCCCCTTGAGCTGGAGGTGATCTGGGAACCTTCCTGCTTCACGTATCTGGGTGTCCGTATTTATCACGAGGCCTCGCAACTATTAGAAGGAAACGTGGGGCGATGCGTGCGCGCGTTGAGGGGTTGTGTAAACTTCTGGGCCTCTCTCCCCTTGTCTGTGCTGGGCCGTGTGGCACTTTTGAAAATGGTAGCACTTCCGAGGCTACTTTACTACTTTCGGACATTACCGGTGTGGATACCGCGGCGCGTGTTTACGGATCTGCAGATGTTGGTGACCGGATTCCTGTGGGGACAGAACCGGCGTAGAGTGGCGTTGACGACCCTGACTAGGCCCAAGTTGGAGGGGGGGTTGGCGGTCCCTGATTTTGAACTGTACTATCTGGCAGCTCAACTACAGGTACTGACGCAACATGTGGCCAGGGAATTTAGAGGTCCGGACATTAATAGGGGGCAGGGTATCCAACGGCATGTTTTGTCGTACATTGTCATGCAACAGAAACTGGAGGTGAGGGACCTAACGCTGGAAGAAAGGACGCTCAGGCTCTGCTGGAACAGGAGCCTGAAGAGAGCGGCCAACTCCCGAGCGTACGCCCCTGAGATCCCGCTAGGGATGCTGACCGCGCTACCACATGGGGGCGATTGGTCCCCGCTATCGGACTGGGAGGAACTGGGGCTGCAGGTGGTTGGTGACTTGTACGTTGAGGGGACGCTGGCCCCGTTCCGAGAGGTGCAGGACCGATTTGGTCTGCCAGATGGGGATTTCCTGCTGCATGCGGCAGTGCTCGCAGCGATGCAAAAACACTGGAAAGGGGGGCTGGTGGAACCGGAGACGACTCTGGCGTGTCAGTACGTGGTCATGGCTGCGGGCACTACCAAGGCGGTTACCTGCCTCCATAATAGACTACAGCGCGAGGGACTGGCACAGCTGGGGGCACTGAAAGCAAGATGGGAGACTAGTGTAGGTAGGCCCATCCCGGATGTAGTCTGGGGCCATGTCTTGGAGCGAACCTGGAAGGGAACGAGGAATGCCCGATTCCAGCAGATACATTTTTTCATTATTCATAGGGCTTACCTGACCCCGGAGAGGATAGCGAGATATTTTCGGGTACGGGACGCCGCATGCCCGAGGTGTTTGGGGCATGAGGCGGACTTGGATCATTTGCTGTGGGGGTGCCCGCGGCTAGGGTCATACTGGCATGATGTGGGAGACCTCCTGAATACAGTTACTGACAGGGAAGTGGATTTCGACATGGCTGCATGCTTGCTACTATGGTTCCCTCACACAAAGCGGACGAAAATCACTAGCAAATTTATCGATCTGGGCCTTATGTTGGCTCAGAGGGAGATTACCTGGCACTGGAAGTCTAAGGAAGGGCCATCGGTGGGAAGGTGGAGGACTGAGCTGTTGAAATGGGCGGGTTGTGAGAGTGTCATCAGAATGCGGCAGGCTACCAGGAGTGCCAATGATAAATGCATGGATATGGCGAGAGCGTGGGAACTGATAGTACAGGTGCTGCGCGACTACATGATAGGAGATGAGGCTGATGATGGCGAGTGATAACTGGCATGGACTCCATGGAGCATTACCATACAGTAGATTTCACTGAGCGATGTCGTGATCTGGTTTTACTGTAATTTATACACACTCGCACTAGCAGCAGTTGGGTGAGGGGGGGGCAAAGGACAATCACCTCGGGGTAGTCAGGCTCACCATGCGGGCCATGGGGTATTCAGATACTGGGATCTAGTGGCAGATTGCAGCTTAAGGGACCTAGACGACTATCCCTAGAGGACAGGGAGGCGCACGTGCTGTATCTTATAGATGGTCACCATTAACACATATGATAGGTTACCGTCACATTAGGCCCAACGCCAGGACTAGCCCCAGGACTATCTCGTTGTGTATGGGTTGTAAGGGGAGTTGTTGTTAGGGGGGTTAAAAGCGGAAACTGTGTATCGTAGATGACTGTCTATCACTGCTGGGCGGGCACATTGGAGGTTTTCCTATATGTGAGACATTCCACGCCGCCTGACCTCCGGGTTGTGGGCTGAATGGCTGTGTATATTGTCCGAATCGGACTGAATATTCAATGATGCTCTGAGTGAACTGCCTGCCCAGATTTGAGATTTCTTCACTGACTCCGCAATAAAAACTTATTTAAAAAAAAAAAAAGAAGAGACTGACGTGGAGTGTCGTAAAGTAGAATAGCGAAGAGTAAAGCAGAGTGTTGTAGAATGGAGTGACAGATTGTTGTGTATTGAAGTGGCATAGAGTTGAGTCGCACGTAGAGTGCTGTACAGTGGAAAGGCATAAAGTAGAGTGGACTGGTGTAGAGTGCATTGACGTAGAGTGTTGCAGAGTATAGTCGCATGGAGTGCAGTAGCGTAGAGTGCAACGATATAGATTTCAGCAGCGTACAATGCAGTGGTGTAGTTTAGAGTGCTGCATAGTAGAATGCAGTGCCATAGAGTGCAGTGGTGCAGAGTAGAGTGGCTGAGAATGCAAAGGCATAGAGTGGTGCAGAGTAGAGTAGAGTGGCACTGAGTGCAGTGGTGTGCTGCAGAGTCCACTGTCATAGAGTGGAGTGATACAGAGTAGAGTGACGTAAAGTGCAGTGGTGTAGAGTGCATTTGCATAGAATGCAGTCATGCAGAGTAGAGCGGCATAAAGTTCAGTGGTTTAAAGTGCAGTGTTGCAGCATAGAGTGCATTGGTGTACAGTGCATTGGAGTACAGTGCAGGCGCATAGAGTGGTGTTGAGTAGAGTGGCATAGAGTGCAGAGATGTAGAGTGCATGTGGTGTGTAGTAGAGTGCTGCAGATTAGAGCAGTTTGTAGTGGCATGGAGTGAAGTGGCATAGAGTAGACTGGAATAGAGTTCATTGGTGTAGCATGTTGCAGAGTATAATCACGTAGGGCGCAGTAGGTGTAGAAGGCAGCGGCATAGAATTCAGCGGTGTACAATGCAGCGTTGAAGAATGCAGTGGTGTACAGTGGTGCATATTAGAGAGCAGTGGTGCAGAGTGGGGTGGTGCAGATTGCAGTGGTACAAAGTAAGGTGACAAAGAGTGCAGTGGCATAGAGTGGCGCAGAGTAGAGTGGCACAGAGTGCAGTGGCATAGCAAAGAGTGATGCAGAGTGCAGTGATGTAGAGTAGAGTGCATTGGCATAGAGTGCAGCAGAGCAGAGTAGAGTGGCTTAGAGGTCAGTGGCAGAGTGTGTAGAGTTGAGTGTCACAGAGTGCAGTGGTGTAGAGTGCAGTAGCATAGAGTAGAGTGGTGTAGAGAGCAGTGGTGTAGAGGGTAGTGGCATAGAGGTAAGGTTAGGTTGGGTAGTCTTATAGAGCGCACTGCTGCCCCAGCAAAGGGGCATCACAGCGCTAATAGCAACAAAAAGGCAACAGATGGCAGAAGAAGGTCCGTAGTAACTGCAAGAGGGGGTCTAATAACCTGTGGGATAGAGTAAGTGCAGTTGTGTAGAGTGCATTCACGTAGAGTGCTGTGGGTTAGAGTTGAGTGGCATAGAGTGCAGTGGCATAGAATGGAGTAGAGTGCATTAGAGTAGAGAGCAGTAGCATAGAGTAGAGTGGCATAGAGTGGTGCACGGTGTAGGGTAGATTGTTTCAGAGTAGTGTGAAGTGGCGTAAAGTAAAAGTAAAGTCCACATTTCTAAAGCGCACAATCACCCGTAAGGGTCTCTAGGCGCTGGGGGGCCGTCGGGAAGATTAAGCGAGCTATTGCCCAGAGTCACATGGTGCTGGGCTAACCTGCCGCCGGAGCCGGGGATCGAACCGTGGTCCCCAGATTCCAGCGTCAGTCGCCCTGGCCGCGGCGCCACGTAGAGTGGAGTGGTGCAGGTAGAGTGCAGTGGCATACAGTAGAGTGGCGTAGAGTAGAGTGTAATGACATAGAGTAAAGTGGAGTAGGGTGCAGCGGCATAGAATGCAGTAGTGCAGAGTAGTTTAGAGTGGCATACAGAGGTTTCACCCAGAGTGGCGGGGCGTATAGTTGAGTGTTACATAGTAAAGTGCATTGGTAGGGAATGGAGTGGTGTAGGGTGCAGTGTTTGCAGAGTGGCTTAGACTAGAGTGGAGTTGTACAGAGTAGATTGGAGTAGCCTAGGCTGGAGTGGTGTTGAGTGCAATGGCGAAGAGTGCAGTGAAACAGGGTTCAGTGGCGAAGAATGGTGTAAAGTAGAGTGGTGCAGAGCAGAGTGCTAACACGCGGAATGGTGCAGTAAGCAATTGGAGTAGTGTAGAGTGGAGTATGCATGGTGTTGTAGTACACTGCCATTCCAGGCAATGACCATTACTTTTGCACAGACACTGTTTTACTATCAATCAAAAAAACTTTATTCGGTTTAAAAGAAAGAAAACCATAAAAGATCACAGATCTCATAAAAAGAAACAGGGCGTATCTAAATCCCAGACATTCTAAGCGACAATCCCATTGTATACATATTAAGATATTTAACTGCGGTATATAAAAATTATTTAAAGACACAGTGTTATTATTACAATGTGGATGGACCATACAATTAATAAAAGAAGATACCAGCATTACAGATTAATTAATTAATCGGTTAAAAAGACCGTAAGGCCACAGCACTGTATTACACAGAAAGAAAAAACAGGCGGCATTTAAAAGTTAATTTTCCATACATTTTCTATATTTCAATGAGCATTTTAAAAAACCAACCACAAAAGGGATGCATTCAGGTTTTAACATTTGAAGAAAATTAAGGGCGGGCACGCTTTGGAAAAATTTAGTTTTTTAAAAAGTGATTTTAAAAAGAACTGTTTTACTAATAAAACCATACAGGGCACACACGTTAATGTGAGAAAATGGCATCACCTAGTGTAATGATTTAATTTGATCATATTAAAGTATTTGTTTCCAACACACTTCAAAATTAACGGAAATATGCTTTGTTTGTCTTCTTAAGTCTGATATATTCCGTAATACTGCCACAGTCCATTTGAATGTTTTTATTGTGATAGAAAAAAAACGTTCCTGCCCCCAGTATCCAGCAAGATTGTCACATAAATCCTCACATAAATCCTCACACTTTGAAGTCAGAGAAACAAAAGTAAACACCAAGCTTGGAAGACAAAGCCTGATATTTGACCTTGGTCTTTGAATGCACGGCAAATGTGACACAATAAGAACAAGATTTACAGGTCTCTTTACAGAAAGGAGTACTCCTGAAAAAAAAGGGGAGTTGATGTGAAAAGGCTTGGGAGGGACAAACTCACTCTGGACAGCCTAAAACAAATAATGCCATCAAATAGAAAGCCAGAAAATGTGAGTTACAAACCACAAGGCCAATGGTAAGCAATGGGTGGAATGCATTCCCACAGAGGCTTTCTGAATATACCCAATATGTCTTTAGTAAACCATACAGTTGCATTGTCTGGTAGGCTTTGACCTATAACAGAAACTGTGGCCTTTACATTCACGATTAGGTAGCATGATAGCTCCCCAACTGGATGGGGCCGAACACTGTAACTGCCTGGTAGACGTAAAATCTTTTCCCATATATATATTTTTTTCTTCATAGGAATAAGGTGCTCCTTGCATGAAAACCAGAGTGGGACACTAATGAAGTTTTTAGCCTAGGCCTCACATAGATTCTGTCATTCCTCCCAGAGTCAAAGACAGTACCTGGCTGCTTTAGAAATACTTGTGTGGAGATTGCTCAAGCAGCATGCCGTACAATTGTTATTTGAAGAGTGGATGTGTGCTGCATGTGTGCCGCATGCAACATCCCACTTATATTTAGAGAAGACTGTCCTGGGGCTTTGCTAATGCAGGCCAATCTGGTCCCCTGCACTCCAAATAGCTACACCGCTACAGTCAGCGGAGTGAGGAATTCCTTTTTCTGCTGGGCAGTTTTTAACTTTCCCCAGAACATTCCAGTAATAGAATTCGAATATGAAATACATGAGGCTACATGACTATTTAAGAGAAAGTTGCATTTGTTTCAAATATTCTGGCACTGGAGTTGGAATAGTATATTAGTCTTTCCAGCATTCATACAATCCTTTGCTGCCTTTTATGTGATCGTCCCAGGTGTTCCAGGCTCCGCCGCTTGGATGAACTAAGCATCCACCACAGTTCAATGTATTCCACTATTCAGTGAGGCCACAAACACCTTCCTTCGGAAGGCCTGGTCACCTGGTTTCTTTATTTAGAGTACATGAGTATTACTTCTACTTAAATGGAGAGTGTATACCTACCTCCTTTCATTATTCATATAAGTTGTTTCGTCACCTTGAAGCTAACCCACCAGCTCTGTGCCCCAGGCAGAAAATATTCGATGTAGTAATGGGGAAGGAGAGTGGGGGGTGGAGGGGTGTCGCAGGGATATCCTCCTAAAATTGAATTTCTTTTGCTCCAGAACCCCTCTACTCGCCATTCCAAGGCAACTGATGTGACATAGTTTTGTTCACAAGGCCCAGAAGCAAACAATATCCCTTCTTACAATGTGTGTTTAGTATGCACCTGTCGAACTACCAGTACTAAGAAATCAGGTGAACTAACTAACAAATGTAGAATGACCTAAGTCACACAGTCAGCAGGTTGCTAAACTCTATTCACCATCGAGGGTCAATACCAAAGTGGCTTGGCTTGTTTTTGAGTCAAGTACAGGCCCAGAGTGGTGTTACTGGACACTGGGTATTTCCCGGTGGGATGAGAAGGAGGGGGACGGTTTTACTGGTGGGGCGGGCTGGATTTGTTGCTAAGGGCTGCAACTTTCTTTTTCTGAAACTGAGGGCGTTGACGTTGAAACTCGTCCTGCTAGCCTTTGCCTTCTGTCTGGCAGGTCTGCACACATCCTTGTGGCCGCATTCTCCTCCACTGGTTTGTGAGACCGATGTTTCCTGTATAGAACGAGGAGAACGTTGATCAGGAACCTGTAATCTGTCAGGTGACTTAATACACGCGTGGTTGCACAAATCATATGTGCGCTCAGTAGACACAGGTATTGGTGATGCAGGACGCGACCCTTGTTTTTTTTGCTGCTTCCCCTGTTTTTTATTTTTCCAATTCTGTTTAGAAAAAACTGGATGTTTTTCTTTATTAGACTTGACCGTCTGAGTTTGCGGTTAAGCTGCTGTTTTAGCAAAAGGCTTAACACCCAAACTATTGCGGCCAAGGGTCTTATAAGCCTCCGCAATGATTTTCGGTAACTGCTGGGGTTTATCGGCTTCGGGACATGGCGCAAAGCATTAGACACCCGAAAGTTTACCGCATCTCCCTTGATGTTAGCAAGGATGAGATCGGAAACTACGTCCAACACTCCGACAAGTCATGTTTCCTGCCTGCAGGGCTTCGCCGCTATACCAGTAAACAATTCAAAACAAATGGTCTTAAAGCATACCTAGCCAGAGCCCACTTGCTTCAGAATCATGTGTGTTTGCACTTATCTGGTTACTGTGTCCTGCAGGGATGCTGTGAGCAGCCCTTGACATTGAGGGCATTCATGGAGAAAAGGGGGAGGGGAGCCACTTTCTGTCAATTGTTTCCTTTAACTGTTTTTCAAAACAATGAGATTATTTATGTTATAAAAGTCGAGCACAGTGGGTGAAGGTGAGAGAGGAGTTTTCACACCAAATGACAATGGGACAGGTTGTACCACATATCTCCAGCTCCTATTGAAGGCCCCTGGGACGGGGACGTGCAGCCTTAAAGCTCTGGTTTATCAGAGCCCCCAGCCTCCTGAGGTGAGAATAGCAGTCCTAGCTATTTCCTGAAACATAGAACTTTGTTGTTCAAACAGGTATGCAGGAGTATACCATTTATGAAATTCATAATCAGGTTTATTTTCTGCTTAGCTAGAACTCTAGAACTATACTAGTGTTTAGAAGTAGCAAGAATTAGCATAACAGATGGTACAATTGCTATGCATTAATAGCAGCAATAATTTTGAAGTAGTACCTATTATTCACACTTTCATTGCTACTGCCTATTATTTATCTTTATTGCAGTTACATTTCATATTTTGTGGAGTAGACTTGAATTTTTATTTTAAAATATATATTTTAAATGTATCCTTTGTGTTCTAGGGTTTTTTAGTGTATTATTTCATAATGAAAGAGCGTTTGATGTTCCACTGATTGTCCTTGTAACATCTCATGAGATTGATCGCTACCTAGAATGCATCTTGCTTAGATATTGCTTAGTGGGTTGTATAATGGTTGCAGTACAACTGGCTTTCTGGTTCAAGCTGCCACATTAACGGAGTCCTTAGTGCCAGTGCATATAGAAAACCGACCTCTATGTTTCTAGAAAAATCTAGGAAAGGTATTATTTGGCTCATGACGTGGGGCTGGGATGGCAATTAGTTTGCAGGCAAATCCTGGCATCAAAGCTCTGTGCGGAGTGATGGAATAACAAAGGCGTGTACTAGAGGATTAGTGCACACAGATGTGCTGATGAATGCTAGCTTCTCTTCCAAATGGGAATTTCCATTCATGAAAAGGAAATGCATAATATATTTTTTCATGCCATCTTAATGATGTATGTTTTTGACAATCATAAAAATGAAGAGCAGTGATTGGCTTCATGTAAGAGCCTTGTGTATCTTCAGCCACAGAAAATTGAGTGTTTTTCATTTCTACAGAGCATAAAAGTGTATATGAGGCCTCTTTTTTAGCCATTGTTACTTGAGTGGAGGTCAAATTGTAAAGATCAAATACAGCACTTTAGTTCATAAGCTGCCAGGGTACGTTACTAACTTCTAGGGTTTGTAACACCCAATGTAACCGCGCTACTTTACACATCTGTGCCTGCCCCTGTTGTAAAACACTTCAATCATCTTTTTAAAGATTCAGGGCTGATGAGAGTATATTGGAGACAATGGAAGTTGTGTATATTCGTATTGAAAGGGTCTAAAAATAATTATCTATGACTTTAGACATGGTCTGCATTATTTCTGCTAGCTTTTCGAATTCCCTCTACAGATTCCCTTTCTTAATATACCTCCTCTTCTTTAAAAATGGCATATATTAGAGTGGACACAACTCTTTTATTCTTTACCTAATAGTGAGCCAGGGGAAAGTGGACACAATATTTTTATTCTTTAGTGGATAGGGACCTAGGAGGAAATGTTTGAAATCCACTCCTTCATTCTTTTTGGAGAGATGTTCTTTTACAGCAGCCAAACTAGAATGAGTTAACCACCACTGGCACAATTTACCCAAACTATATGTGGTTACTATAAAGGGAAAATGTATGCTGTATTGGAGACTTGGGCTGTTTGCAAAGGGACCAGCAGCTTTGGAAAGACGCCTCTTCATACTCACATCAGTATCTACTGGCCATAGGTGAGTTCCATCTGATAAACATGCATTCAAAGTATAAGTACCATTCTGAATCAGAACATTCAATTCAGCATAAGAAATGTTTTCTTTCCACTGCCAACCCTGGAATTGTATCAAATTAACATTTGCATTGGATGGTGTTTTTATATATCTAGCGGGCGGAAACCCCATGTATTCTGACAGCTGGACTGTTTTGCTTCGACACATCATAACTCTGTATATTATGCATGCTCTAAATAAAGCCTCTGCACCTCTAATCTGACAAAACATGGCACCCTAAATACTTTTTTTCATGTATATTTGCATTCTAATTAGGGAAACCAACAGCAAAGAAGAAGCCATCTGTATGTTTATCAAGTGGAAGCAGGGTTCTGATTTCTTCTCGTTCAAAACCGGCATTCAAATCATTTCTATACAATACAGCTGTTTTCAATAGAATTATTTAATGCTCTCGGAGTCCCATGCAGCTTATGTAGCCTGTTCAATCCTGTATCCAATAACCTAGCTGTCAAGACTTGTTTAAGCACACCGTTTGCGCATTCTGCAATTCCATTACTCTCCAGGTGGAAAGGATGCAAATATAGCAGTCATACTCCCAGCAAAGACATAACATCCCTGCAAGCCTTATCGATGAAAGCAGATTCTAATCATAAACTTTGAAACATTCATACACCTGCTCCCACTGCGCTGACTACAATGCTATAAGTGCACCGAAGGTCAGTTATCCTTTGCCCCCTATGAGTACCCTTGGGTGTTACTACAGACAGAATAGCATTATAGCCCTTTACTTTTGTGTAGGACATTCCCTTAACATATGTATTTCAAGGTGCGCGTATGTGATATTGAAGGAAAAAGAGGCCCAGTGGAATAAATTATTGCCTAGGATCACACAGTCAAGTGGAAGATGGGATTAAGGCATAGTTTCCTGCTTTCACATTGTGCAATTTGGCCACTGCATGGTTTTCCCTTTCTCTCTCTCTGCCCAATGTAGATCAAAGCATAATGCTCTGAGATTAATGCTTTGTGGGCATAAAACAATGCACTGTGTTGAATACACCTGGGCTATGCATGCTTCTCAAGGACTGGTGGTGGAAGTGTGGTGATGTTTTAATGCAGCAGCTAAAATGAAAAAAAATAGAGCACCCAGCCTTGGTGAGTGCATTGAGACCATTTGCTCTATGTAGCTTCAAGTCTTTAGTCCTTTGCCATCCAGTATTGCATTAATTAATCTACACATTCCTCACCGATCCAAATATTTATGACTATATTTAGCCATACAGCCATGTTTCAGATTCCATCTACACACTGATTGGACAAGGTTCTATTATGAAAAACAGGTATAAGGCACCATATTTGCAATGTTTTTAAATGTATTTGAAACTGTTGACTATGTATAATGCAACAATCGAGATCAATGCAAGACTTTACTTGTGCAATAAATCTTAACATACCTCTAACACTGATATTGTCTTGAATGCACAACATGTTATTGTAAATAATATATTGTTTAAAATGATAAAAAATACAGTCAAGCCTCACACTGTTAGGCCCCTTTCTATTAACAAGCCCCATTAATTGTGGGATACCTTGTAGAGCGACTGCAGACTATAGCTGAAAGTTTAAGGCTAGGGTGATGACAAGTCTCTGACTTTGTCCCATTTCTCACTGTACATTCTGAATACACGAAACTGCCAGGAAACAGCACAGAAACAGTGGGTGTTCTTCACCTTACCACTGTAACTTGACCTCTTCAGTTTCTTAAGTTTCAACAGATAAGTTTATTGAAAACATATTAAAAGAGAACATCAAAGTATCAAGCGATAAAACATCAAAATACACTGTGAAAGCTATCACTAATAGCATATAGTCATGAAATCACTTAAGAGAAGAAAAAAACAGGCACAGGGGTTGATAAGTGTACAAGTATAACAGGATTAGATTGAACCAAATAAAGATAACAATGATCACAAAATCAGAAAATTCAAGGGGGCTGAGCAACTTCTTGAATACGTAGTACTGGAGCAAAAGATCTTTTAGCGCTATAATCCAAAATATTGTGATAGGAGACCATAGTTGTAATCTTTTTTTTTGCAAGAGACATAGGAAATACAAAGGTTTTGTAGTCAGTGATTGTGACATACAAAATACCACCAAGCTAAATACCAGAGTTTGGAAACATCTTTCCAGTTTTTTGTACTCTGCTGAAAAGCTGCTGCCAATAACAAGTCAATGATTTGCACTTGTGTTTTCTTGTTAGACCAACTAGTGGAGAGACTACCCAGAAAGATATTTGCAAATGATAGGGGAATGTTAGCACCAAAGATAATATTAATTTGTAACTAGACTTGTTTCCAAAACTGCAAGACCTGTGAACATGAAAAAAGTAAGTGTTTAAGATCTAACTGTGGAAATGAGCATGAACAGCAATCATCGGGAATATGAGGATGCGTTCTATGCAAGGAAACTGGTGTTAACAGTAGTCTGTTATAAATTAAAAAAAGAGTTTGTGTAGCGCTAGCTGCTCTGGAAGACTTCCTAATTTTCGTCCAAATCTTGTCCCAAACAGAAAGGGGCCAATGTGTATCCAGGTCAGGACTGGTTTTGTCTTATTTTAGATAGGAAAGGTTCTAGGGCCAGGTTGAAAGAAAGGGGGATAAAGGACATCCTTGTCTCACTCCTCTGTGAAGAGCAAAGTTGGGGAAGGTGAGACTGTTGGCAAAAATTGTAAAGCAGGGAAATCAAGGAGACAATTTTCGGGCCAAACCCAAACCATTTTAGTGTCTGGAAAATGAAAGGCCAATATACTCTGTCAAAACCCTTCTCAGCATCAAGGGCAATGGCAGCGAGGGATTTTAAAAAGTTTGGTGACTTGGAAATAATGTCAAAAAACAGACGGGTGTTGTCATTGATCGATCGCTCTTTGACAAAGCCTTTTTGTTCTTTACCTAATAGTTGAGGGAGATGAGATTTCAATCGAAGAGCTAACGATTCAGAGAATATTTTCTAATCTATATTAACTAGCGAAATGAGTCAGTCATTTTTGCAGTAATGAAGATCCTTGCATTCCTTTGGGAAGAGACAGATCATTGCCTCCAGAAAAGTGTCTGAGGAGTTACCAGAAGCAAGAAAATAGGAGATTAAAGCATGCAAGTTGGGTAAGATTTCTTGGGCAAAATTCAACAAGAATTCAACAGTAAAGCCATCTGGGCCAGGGGCCTTATCTTTTTTGAGGGTTTTAAGTGTATTGAATAAATCATTCTGAGACAGGTCAGACTCCAGGAGGTCTAGATGTAAAGACAAGGTTGAGCATTTTTGGATTGAGGAGAGGTACAGGGAAATGTCGTCGTCAGTGGGAGTGATTTCTGTTGTATAGAGTTGTTCATAGAACCGAACAAATTCTTATAGAATATCAGCGTCTTTGTATTTAGAAGTGTTAGTGTCTGTTATTATAGATTCTATGTGAAGTTTACTGTGTTTGGTCGTAAGATATTTTGCTAACAATTTACCAGATTTATTTTGTACGCCGTAGAATTTGGCACTAGTCCTTAATAAGAATAAAGAGGCACTGTCAGTCATATCCTTCTTATTCTGAATCTTAGCATTAATCAGATCAGTTAGACACTGTTTCGACTTGGAGGTGTAATAGGTATGCTCCAATTTCCTAATCTCCATAGAGGAGTTCCTTGTTTAAAGCCCGGGCTATTTTCCGTTTGTTAGAGTTATATCGAATAATAAAGTCATGTGCAGAGGCCTTAAAATCATACCAAATTATATGAAAGGGCAAAGTGTCATTGCTATTTAAATGAAAGTATTCATTGAAAAAAGAAATAAAAGAAGTATTAAAGTGAGGGTCTACAAGCAAGGAATTATTTAAGCGCCATCTCCTGGGATGGTCAGAATGAGGCAAAATATCTAGCTGGATGGAAACAGGGGCATGATCGGTGATAAGTATGAGACCTATATCAGCGGACAATAAAGATTGGGAAACATTGTGTGACGTGAAGATATAATCAATTCTTGACTGGGTCTGGTGAGGTGAAGAGTAAAAAGTAAACTCGAGTAGGGCCGGATTTCACAGTCTCCAGGCATCAGTAAAATGAAGATGTTTTATAGTCTGTGTGAAAGTTTTATGTGCTTTTGTTGGAATGAAAGAAACTTTGGATTTCCGGTCAAGAAAAGGGTCAGATACTTGATTACAATCCCCAGCGGGGATTGTTAATTGTTATTGTTAATTGATATTTGTATAACGCTAAATCACAGTCAGGTCTCTTAGCGCTAGGGAGGGAGTAGGCGAGGCTGCTACACGACCACAGGGGTCGAGCTTGAGTCAGGCTGTGCTTAGTGATTCCCTGAACAGGATAGTTTTGAGCTGTTTCCTGAACCGGAGCAGGGAGGATTCCTTTCGGAGATGCTCAGGTAGCTGGTTCCAGAGCTGGGGGGCTAGGACAGAGAAGGCTCTACCTCCTTTTGATGCAGTCTTATACCGAGGGCAGGATAGACGGCAGGCCTGGGATGACCGCAGTGTGCGGCCAGGGACATAGGCCTAAAGGTGTTCCTTTATGTAAGTTTGGGCTAGGCCATAGATTGATTTATGGGTGATGCATAGGCCCTTGAACTTCGCTCTTTGTCTTATAGGGAGCCAATGCAGTTTGCGCAACAAGGGAGTGGCATGAGATCTTCTAGGGAGCCTGAAGACCAGCCTCACTGCATCATTCAAGACCACCTGAAGTCTGTTAGCTAGTTTCTGAGGAAGGCCAATGTATACGGCGTTGCCGTAGTCTAGCCTTGAGGCGATAGTAGCCGACACTATCATTTGAAGTGAGGTGGTAGACAGAAGGGGGCAAGTTTCCGCATCTGTCTGATCAGGCCGGTGCATGTACCGACCATCGAAGAAACTTGATTGGCCATGGAGAGCTCGGAGTCAATTTTAATACCAAGACTCTTCACGACGGGCACGGAGGTGGGTTTTAGCTCTTGGGGCCAGAAGTGATCTTTCCAAGGGGAGTTTATTGTGGGGAGGACCAGGACCTCTGTCTTGTCCGGATTGATTTTCAGTGAGTTTGCTGACATCCAACTCACTGTGAATCTGAGGACATTTTGTACATGGGCCTGGGCATGGGGGTGTTGTCGATGCTGAGGAGGAGTTGTGTGCCATATGCGTAATTGAATATTTTGCAGTCCATGTTGGCTAGGGCTATTATCAGTGGTTGCAGGTATATATTGGAGTGGAGACAAGGCGGAGCCCTGAGGGACTCCACAACTAAGCATCCCCTTATCTGATACCTGCTCACCCAACTGAATTCTTTGGGACCGGCCTGATAGAAAGGATTCGAGCCATTGGTGGGCTCGACCACTGATGCCCAAGGTGGTGAGTCTAGTCAGTAATTTCGCATGGCTGACAGTATCGTATGCCGCTGATAAGTCCAATTTACAATTTAATGTTATTTTTAAACGTCTTGACAGATTGGAAAGCCTAGCGAAGAAGGAGGATGCCAAGAGAAAAGGGACTACTATCATTGATCAAGCTAGGAGTGATAGGCTCCTAAAGGACTTGGAAGCAATTAACAAAGGAATCACAGGAGTGAGCGGTACTTGTGCATTGCTTGATATCAATAATGTTTGCGAAAAATTTAATGGGAAAACCAATAGTTTACCAGTCAATACTGTGTCTAGTACTGGGGCCAGTACGTCGCCATTGCAAAAAGCGCCTGCAGTAAATAGGCCCTCTAGTGACCATTCACCCCCGATAGTAGCCCCGGCTGCAGTTC